>NC_071642.1:0-2400000 GCF_014839835.1 Dryobates pubescens
TGGAGGTAAGGACAAGAATTCAGCAGAGAAAAGAAACAGCAGCTGCAATGGCTGGAAATTAAGGCTGAGCAAAGTCACGTTACAAAGAAGTGTTTGCTTCCAGCAGTGTGTGTGCATGTGTTTGCTGCTGGAAGAACTGATGAAGGGGAGAACTCAGAGGTCCTTGCATGAAGATGGGGCTACCTCCTCCACAAGCTGCACCTTCTCCAAAAGCTGCAGTCCCAGAGCGGCTGCTGCTGCTGCAGCTCGTGTCCATGGGCACAGAGTGGACTCTCTGCAATGCATTATGTTAAAGGTGATGCTACAAAGGAACACAGTGGTCTCTCACCTCCAAAACTTCAGAGTAATCCTTCCTAGAGTTTTGTTGTAGGTTCGTTTGGTTGGTTTTTTTTTTCCCTGCTGAGCTCACCAAAGTTCCTGTCCTCACAACAAGCCACACACCTGCACATTCAGTTTAAATTTCCGGCAGGTAGCCAGGGACATCCCCAGCTGAGAGCAGGGCACCTCGTGCTGAGTCAATGACATGCTGCATGTAGGGAGGCTGGTACCTGGGTGTCTCTGTGGGCATCCATCAGCAGGATTATGTCTGCTCTCAGAAGACTTCTCACCCACATTTCCTGCATGAATCCTGGGTGAGAGTGGTGCAAGGATGAAAGGGAAGCCAGTGACGTCAGAAGGCATGATGCATATGGGTTGTCCCATCCTGCCCTGTTGTGCAGCTGTCCCTGCCCTCCATCCATGTACACAGCCTGTTGCTGGAAATACTGTCTCTTTTTTGGACTGAGGACCAGATATTTTCCACTTTGCCTCCTGCCCAGGACATTGGTTGCCCAAGCCTTTGCCTTTTGGGTTAGAAACTGTTGGTTTCATGTTTGCATGAGGGATGCTGGATTCAGATCTCCTGGCTTCTGACCATCTCCTCTTCCTATACCCACAGAATGAGAAAAAATATAAATGTTACAGCTGCTCTTCCCTGCATCCATAGTGCATATCTCTGAAGAGAGGATCTCAGTGTGCTTTCTTACGGTCAAGCACTGAGTCATGTGCAATTCCAGATCCCATCAGCCAAACCCTTCAGTTCAGAGCCATTTAAAGCTCCATAAGCAGAGAAAAGTTTCAAGACCGTCTTGCATATATGAGGCCATTTGAGGGCACAGGAGGCATTAGCAAGGGTCAGTCACAACAAACTTGTGACAAGATCTTGTTCCTGGTGAGGGCTCCTCTCCAAGGCTGCCTAGGTGCTGCAGAAGTCATTTGCAGAGCAGGGCACTGTACTGAGTCTGTGTCCTGTAAAGGAGAGCATGAAGGATTTGGGATAAATCTGCTGGAGCCTGGGGAAAAGAGCACAACCAAGCTGTGCTGAGTAAAGTCTCCTGTTTTGGTGGAGCCTGGCCAAAGGGGCTGCTGTTAACTGCAGTTACCAATGTGATGTCAGAGCCTTCTGCAAAGGAAACACAAGTATAGCTGCACTTTGCTCATGAGAAGGGTGAGGCATCCTACTTAGATTTAGCAAACCAAAGCTTTTGCAGGGCTTTCAGAAGCTGCAAAGCACCACATCTGTAGCACTCTCAGGGTGAGGATTTGTCTAGGACTGCAATTCTTCACCTTTTTTTTTTTTTCTTTTTTGGTGTGTGTGGCTCTGCCACTGCTTGTTTTCTTGGTCCGCAGTAGCGGAAGGACGGTTGTAGATAATTCCCACGGGCCTGCAGAGCACCCTTGAAATAAACTGGAAAAGCTCCTTAGAGAAAGGCAGAGTTACTGCTCTCAGCATGGCCGAAAGTGAAAAGCCTGACAAAGCCTTTGGCCCACATGCAGAGGAGAACATCTTCATGTTTTTCTGGTAGTCCTGAAAAGAAATAAGCAGCTGCTTTTCACTTTAGGGGTTAACCAGCACCGTGGCTTCAGCAGGGGTCAGTCATGGGGCTGTTGCAGCCCTCAAGATGCTGCACAGGACCGAGATGAGCCTTTGTCTGGGGTTATCGGTGGCATCGCTTAGCAAGAGCAGTGAGCTCTTGGTGGGAAAATGTCCTGAATGTTAATTTTTATTTAAAAAAAAAAAAAAATCTAGCTTATTTTAAGGCTGGACTGTCAATTTAGCCATTGCTAGAATGAAAGCAGTTGGGCACCTCTTAACTCCCACTCCCGTACTGGAGTGTTGAACCTCTGTTTGCACTAACAGCCAGCACTGAGCACGGTGTGAAGGATAAATCAACCCTCTGTAGAAAAACACACTGTTACAGTCTTCTGTAAAAATACCTCTGGGCAAACCAAATTAGTTTAACTTTGGACAACATCATTCACGAAATACTACACCACAAGTTTGGTCTGAAGAAAACCACACACAATTTGACTCTTTTTATCTCATATCGGCGGCGGAGAGCTCAATGTGGTTACAGCTCTCCTCGTTTCTGAGAAGAGAGGATCATATTTAATCATTGTGTCAGTTGGCACAAACACCGTGTTTGGACTGAAATGCTCAAAAACAGCACATTTATCTTTTCCTTCATCAAGATTTGTGCGATAGAAGCTCTTAACGTAAAAACTCATCAGTAATGAAACATTTGAAGGGCTCAGCTACCCAGCATGTTTACTGTAACTTATTTTAAAGAATGGTCGTCTAACCTCTCCTGCCTAATATAACAAATGCACTATCAGTGATCTTCACCCAAGGGCATCAATTCCTTGGCAGACTTCACTTTAGCTCAAAGATATTATTCCTGGACTTTTTTTCAGTGGGGAATGACAACAGCTAGCTTGCTTCACTGAACAGCACACTTCAAAATCCAAAGTGCTTATAGGGGCTGCCTCATAGTACATCCTTACCAGCTGCACAAGTGAAGAAGCCAAGAGTAATTTGGAGGGACAAAGAGATTTTGAAGCCTGAGGAGAGAGCTATGATACCCGCACCAAGGAGGCCAGAGAATTTCACCCAGTGTTTCCTTTAGAAAGCCTGAAGCTTGGCTTGGAGCCCTGCAAATCTCAGGGATACACTGCTGCATACAGTGATTCTACATCACCTGTTACTTGAGCAGCCTGACTAGGACTGACCTGCCCTGATTATTTTATTAGCACTGACTTCTGCTGTGGTATCAAGGACTACTTCCAAGCACTTCCTCTGCAGCCCAAAGCGAACAAGCACAAAAGACAAGTCAGTTCCTGCCCCAAAGAGCTCACACTGATCACTCACTGTTAAAACTAGCTGTGTTTTAATCTCTTTTGTAGGGCCAGCATCTTCACAATATCCACCTTACACAGAAGTGTCAGTGACAGCAAAGGCTGAGAGCTCAAGGGGACAGGCAATGCCACTGGGAGATGCAGCGAGTTTTGTTTGCGCTCAAAGTGTAGTTTCAAAGATGACATTAACTTTGAAGAAGTGCTTTTCTGCAGAAAAGGCTCTTTGAGCTCTTAGAAAACCAACAGGAGGAGGTGACAACACCAAGGTCTCACTGCTTGGCACCTAGCCACTGCAAGGACAGGCGTTGTGATGTTCTTCTACAAGAGTATCTCCCCTGGCCACAGCAGCACTTTCCACATCACGTCCAAAGAGAGAAAGGAGCATTGCTAAAAGTCACTCTGATTTGTGCTGTATCAGCTCAGTCCATGCATCAGGTGCTCTACAGCAGCTCACAGTTCGTAAGACCATTACTTTCAGAGAGGTTTGAGTTTCGGTGGTTTCTAACAACTTGTTCAGTTGATTTGAAATTGTGAGGACTTGAAAACTAAGCTGTGCTCTTGGCAGAACCCATGCCAAACAGCCAGATTAAAAAAAAAAACAATGCATAAGGCTGTGCTCAGCCTGCACCATGTCCCTGAAACAACTCGTTAGAGCCCTGAAACTGCCTGTTTTCCTTCCACCGCCCATCTCCCATTGCTGAACTAACAGCATCATAGAAAGGATGGGGCTGGCTTACAAGTGAAAAAAACCAAGTCAAACCAAACCACCCAGATGAACTCACATTGGGACAGCTTGTGAGACTTACAGTGGTGGTTGCTTTGTGTTTTCTTCTCCCAGCTTTTTTAAGACTGAAGCCTTGGACAAGCTTTCAGGGGGAGGTTTAATTGGGACATGGTTGTTTTGTGCCATTTGTTTCTGAGCTATTGATGGTTTCTGTATACAACTACAGGTATTGTGGTTTTGAAGTATTTAATTCTAAACCCCTATACTATGGCTACATTGCTTCTTTTTGCACAGAAGTCCCTGTCTATAGCGTCCTCCTATTGTAACCTTCCTCCAGTGCACCTTTCAGATAAAATCCTTAGGGGTATATAAATATATATATGTGTATGTGTATGTATATACAGGTTATATAGATGTTTTATGTGTCATACATACACAAATATATATATCATTTAATCAGAATGCAATGACTTTATGCTTGCTGTAAAAATAAAGTACCAATAAGTGATGAATTATGTTGTTTTAAGTCTCCATTAGTCAGGAAACTCTACTCTTGCTAATACTAACAACTGCAGCACCTTAGACTTACTGTCAGTGATAGTGTTTTATAGAAAAACAGAAAGCACTGAGTAAAAAATTATTAAAATTAAAAATAAAACCCCCCAAGGTGTAGCCAGCACAAGCAGCTTTTTCACTCATTACTTGCAAGGTGGGGAACAACTTTCAATTGCTTGGCAGCTCCTGAGGGAGCAGGTGTGCAGCGAGCAGCAAGCCGAGCTGGGGCTGAGTTTCATGCCTTGACTTTCAGTGAAATGGAGCCAGAGATGTTCACATATCTCACTTGCACTGGCTGAACATGGAAGCTTTTCTCTCTCTGGAGGTTTTCCTCTCTTGTCTTGATGCATCTCAAAAGGGAATTGAATGTCCCATCAAAGTAAATGGAGAGCTAATGTTCACAGGGTTGATTTAGTACTTTGATATGGTTGATTAAAGCCAGATACAAATCCTAAAGATGAAGGTATACACCCTGAAGCACTAAAATGTTTTATTTCCTCTATCATCCTCTACTGAAGTACTCTGAGCCCCTCAGGAAGGCTCAAGCATCTTTGGGCATGGCCGTTTGGGCTGGATCGCCAAAGGAGCATGTACAAAGTTCTAGGATAGATGTATCCCACAAAAAAATAATTGCTGTGCCGTAGTCCCCAGGCTGGGACCCCAGGAAAAGTGCAGTACAAGTGAATATTGGTGAAAAGAAAAACAAAACTTGAGGGTAGGGAGAGTGGGTGCTTGCTCACATCTCTTTAAGTTTTTCTGCAGGTGTCTTCAGTTTCAAAGCCACTTGTGTCCTTTACTACAGAGGACTGTCCACAGCCCCTTGAGATTTACTGATCGACAGTTATGCTGCTGGAACTCATAGCAGAGTTTCATAGTGATGAGCCACCAAGAGAACTGACAGAAGCCAGCAAAACAGCCTTGGGTGGATTCAATTACAGCATCAGGATGAGCAGGGAAAGTAACTACAAAGGACAGTAGCTTCACCCTTTGAAATGACAGCTTACAGCATGAAGGCAGTGAAAAATAATACTTTGTTAACTTCTTGTTTAGGAAAAAAAATAATGAGAACATTTCCTTTAATGACACATTAGCCAACGGTGGTGTCCTTATTACCCTTCTGTAGTCACTGATGAATCACTGGACAGAAGAGTAGGGACAAACTGTTCCTATCTAAAGTTTGCCATCCCTCTGCTTCACCATCACCCAAAACAAGGTGCTTCTCTTGCTCTTGCTCTGTCATGTCAACATCAGCAGAAATTCTTCTGGTCCAAGCTCTTGAAGAGCTGATCAGCCCAAGGACACCTTGATAACCCTGCAGGTTTGTGTGTCCATGGATGAGGGCAGCTCCATCCCCAGACCAGGCTTTGGGCTCTAGATACCGTCACAGCCAGTGACACATCCATATCACTACTACCACAGATCATGCTTCCCACCATGGCAAGCCAAAGTGCCTGGAGTTTATCAGGCTTTTCTTCCATCATACTCCCTCCTAATACAATGCATATGTTTAGACATTTCCCTTCACAGGCATCTGTTCCTTCCAAATTCCTTACAATTTAGGTTACATATCCTTGGTTTTGATCTTTTGCATTTGAAGCTTAATAGTGAGGACTCGGTGCATCTACCAGAGTTCCTGGCACAGCTGGCGTCCTGCAGGAGCAATTACTTTCCAGTGAGACTCTAAAATTACTTATTTACTTTCACTTGTATGCCAAAAATTCTTTAAAATTGGGACAGTTTTTTCCAGTTACACAATCACCAGAAATATCTTCAATCCATACACTTCCACTGTGGTTCAACAGTACAGGTTAGGAGGCAATCTGCTAGAAGGCAGCCCCGTGAAGAAGGACCTGGGAGTCCTGGTGGACAAGTTATCCATGGGACAGTAATGTGCCCTTGTGGCCAAGAGGGATGATAGTATCCTGGGTACATTAAGAGGAGTATGTCCAGCAGATCGAGGGAGGTTCTCCTCCCCCTCTACTCTGCCCTGGTGAGACCTCACCTGGAATATTTAGTGCAGTTTTGGGCTCCCCACTTCAAGAGGGACAGGGGTCTGCTGGAGAGAGTCCAAGGGAGGACTACAAGGATGATGAAAGGACTGGAGCCTGTGTCCTATGAAGAGAGGCTGAGAGCCTTGGGGCTGCTTAGTCTGGAGAGAAGACTGAGAGGGGATCTAATAAATGTCTATAAATATCTGAGGGCTGTGTGTCAAGAGGAAAGGGACAGACTCTTCTCAGTGGCACCCAGTGATAGCACAAGGGGCAATGGATATAAACTGCAGCACAGGAAGTTCCACCTCAACATGAGGAGGAACTTCTTTACTGTGAGGGTCATGGAGCACTGGAACAGGCTCTGCAGAGAGGTTGTGGAGTCTCCGTCTCTGGAGACTTTCAAGACCCATCTGGATGCATTCCTGTGCGACCTGCACTAGATTCTATGATCCTGCTCTGGCAGGGGGATTGGACTCGATGATCTCCAGAGGTCCCTTCCAACCCTAACATCCTGTGATCCTGTGAACAGGCAATCTGAAAATAGTCAAAACAGGTTATAAAGTACCTAAAAAGTGTTCTGTCCCAGAATTAAGGCTTCAGGACCACAGCTCCATGTGCCCAAGTCAATGAGGGCTGCAAAGCAAAACCAGAAAGAGGTAGAAAGAGATGGCAAACGTGAGGGCAGCCAGTTTGTGCTGCTCTTCACCATCTTCCCTAAGTGGAATGATCATGGCCAACCAGTTCTAGAAAGTCCTTTCATGCCTGTTTATGTAGGTTTTATTTATACTGCTTTTCGCAAAAAAAACCCCAACAGTAGATTTCTGACAAGCCGCTGGGATTTCAGATATTTTTCCATCAGAGCTTTTCCATTATACCAAGTTTAGACCCTTAGCGTGGGACAGAAGCTTCTCCTACCCTTTTTTATTTATCAAAAGCACTGACAAAACCTATTTTTTGAAAACTCTGGTTTAAGTATCAGCTCCTCCCTCCTCCCTGTCTTGAGGAGGCAAATAACAAGATGTTCAATGACTTTCTAAAGATCTCAAAGCACTTTGTAAATTAAGAGCTCCATTTGTTTTCCTTACTCATACATATTTTAAATTCCCTTTTAAGTTTCAGAGGTTTGCATGGGTGTAATTCAGAGCACACTGGGGCCTTACATGTTTTGCATACCAACAAGTTATGTGAGTCAAATTTCTGAACAACGACAAAAAATTAAATGAGCATTATGATGCCGTTGAAGAGTAACTGGCTAGGGGGCGGAAAACAAACGAAACCACACATGAAAGTGAGCATTGTGTCCACCAACAATGGCCAGAATGGAATCAGCTTTTCTCTAAACCCGCTGAAGAGCCATGGTCTTAATTTGCAGGTTTAAGTTGCTGGCTCTCATACATATATATGTGTGTGTGTGTGTGTGTGTGTGTGTGTGTGTGTGTGTGTGTGTGTGTGTGTTTAAGGAATAGATTTTAAATCATATTGCAAAAGTAGAAATGGCATGATAAACCTTCAAAGCTGAAATAAAAAAGAACCTGTGTTTTAACTTAGTGTTGAGTATTTATACAGCCGGCACCGTTTAGTCGGGCATGTTTGAATGAGTGCAAGTATGTGGTTGTCGTTGTGTATAAAAATATTGCAGCCCACTCCTGCTTTAGGAACTAAACTCCAGTTCCCAACAGCTCCCTCTATAATTCTCTTTCCAAATAAAAGGAAGAACTATTCCTGGCTTATAGCGGTGTGTTTCTGTGGCTTCTTGAACTATAATGAAGGCAGTCTGGAATGATAAAAATGACATGCTCGGTGCCAGATCTGAACCCATGGCAATTTAGACTTTAAATGATTTGAAGTTTGTATTTTGAGTCTGTTATTGTACAACTTCTTAATTAAAATGTTGCTGTAGTCCAGATCACTAATGCTCCTTGCTCAGAGATCCATTAACTACTCTCTTAAAACAACTTCTTAAGGAGATTGATTATTTTGGTATTGAGGGCTAAGGCCATCTGCTTGGAAAATTATTTGGGTTTTATTTGGCTCCTTCTAATTGTAGAAATTCAAAGACATCTTTGATATCCACTGGATTCCAACAATGGAAACATCAGTTCTCTTTCTGTAAACATTTCTGTGCTTGTCTCAAGTGTGGACTAAATCCTGAAGCAATTCAAGAAATAGTCTGCCACACTTGTCACTGATGAATCAGGTTTGGATTTTCCCTCTGCACTGGACAGACAGTATCTACCTTTGATGTTCATTATAATTTCAATGTTTTCCCATTGAAATGCTACTAAATGAATTGGGAAAAAATGTGATTAACTTACTTAGAGTTTCTAGAGGTCATCGTAACACAATAATAGTTATTCTTAGGATTAATAGCACCATGGACCCTTGTTATGGTCTGCAGCTGAGAATCTGCAGATATTTATGCTCTGAAATACACCTGAGACTGGAACTTGATTTTGGCTCTCATCTTAAGTTAAAAATTGGTTTGTACCATGTGTAAACAGTGAGAATTTAGCTATCATTGAGAGATACAAAACCTGATAACTGACATCACAAGAGGGGGATTTTGGTGGGATTTAGGGTATTTTGTGGGGGTTAGTGGGTGGTAGCTCCTTAAGGTAATGTCACAATTTTTGAAGGACAGTCCCTCAAGGATTTCTCAGCAAAGCCCCTGGAAATATATCAACTGGCCACAGGAATAAGTCAGCAGAATAGTAACAGTTTTGTGATAATTTTGCATATTGAGGGGGGAATCAGAGTCTTCCAGCTGAAAAGATTGGTGTGCTCTCTTGTGCCAAACAACTCAACAACTCATTTAGCCAAGATTTAGATTCCTCTTTGGCCTGAAGCACTTGAATACACATCATGTGCATTTCTGTGTGCACATAAATACACACATACACACATACACAGGACACTATTCTAGTTGAAATGCACTGGCCAGCCCATAGTGGCAATCTCTTAAGTCCTCCATCTGAGCAGGTCTGCTTTGTGTGACAACTCATTAGAATCTACAGGATCACATAACAGAAAGACCCCAAAATGTGAGACATATACAGGCCCTGCAGTCTGGGAAAGTGTCTTTCTAACAGCACCTTGTCCACCCTGAGTCTGTATAATGTACAATTCCACAGTTGGGTTTTTTTCTATTTACATTTACTAATTATTATACAATATTAACAATTCCCACTCTGGCATCTATGGGATTCTCATGCAGCACCCTCCATGCACTGCAAATAGCCCCTGAGAGCCTAGAGAAATCTTTGGGCAGCTCTAAGCAAACAAAGTAACAAAGTCCTTTCCTTTCTCAAACCCCAAGCACACAGTCAACCAGCCAAAAGGCACACTGGAAAAAATACAGTGGACCTTGTTAGTCCCTGACTGTGCTGCCTGTAGAGGCTTCAGACTTTTGCCACCCTTCTCCTTGGTATTATGGCAGTTGGAACGAGCTCTCTTCATACCAGCCACATGCTTTTATCCTCGGTGTCTCTCCCAGTGTGACATGACATTTTGCACCATACCTGATTTTGTTTTTCAGGTGTAAGTAGAACAAGGCAAAACCAGTTTCACTTTCTTTGAAGCTTTTTATCTCCCTACAACTGGATTTGAATCTCTGACTTCATCACCACAACCCCAGAGCCATAACCACAAGGCCACATGGTCCCCAAGCTGTTTTTGGAGGTGGTAGTGATGTGAGTTATTTTAGAAGCTGCTAGCTATAAATTTCAGTTATATTTGAAAGAGGGTAAGTTAGCTTTGAAATTCCTTGATGAGTCTGTCCTGCAGTGACTAGTGGGCAGTTACTGAGGCCACTGGCAAGAGCTCAAATGGAAGGCTGTCCTGCAGTTTCTACCATAAACCACCAAGCACAAACAGCAGTTGTGAGTGACAGTTAAACTAATTGTCTTTGCTGGTATTGCTATCCCAAGACAGGTTGTGACGCAGAAAGTCAATATGCACAGTTTTTCATTACAGTGATCTCCAAATAGCATCAAAACAAGCCAATTTTGGACTGCTGGATTGCACCTGATAAATGCAACCCAACCACCTTGACTCTTGCTTAAAAAGGCCTCACCCTGCCCTGTCAGTTCATGATGCATTTTTGCACTCCTGGTTTCCTGCCTGAAAATAAATGACAGTCTGCTACTGAATTACTGCTATGCGGACAACTGCTCTGAGCTATGATTGGAACTACAAAACTTCCATTTGCAAAATCAGGATCACTTGCCAAAGGGACATGCTGAATTTAAAAGATTTGCTGGTCAAGATTCATTCGAAGGACAGCGCCCTTGGTACAGCCAAAGCCCAGTTGCTGGGTATGAGATGAGGTAAAAGTACTCAATAAGCAATAAATGAGCAGCAGTGTGAGCTGCTAAAAGCTCTGTGATGGGATTCAACTCTCTCACATGTAGAAACTGTTTACATTTTTGTTGCCTCATAAGAGTACTTTTCAACTGCAAAAGTTAACCACATCTGTGTGAAATGTAGACAACTTTGGGAGTAAAATGATTTCAATCAGAACAAGGGTCATCTGAGAGATGGTGGAAGTTACTCATTCAAGATCGTGCTTGATACACTCAGCTCCCAGCTTGGTACTTCGTTGTCACTGGTGTAGCAAAGCACAGATGCTTGAGCAGCATTATTAAGATCAGTAAAACACATTACCTTTACTCTCTTCCTCGCTATATAGAGATGAACTTTTCCCACTGGAGATGTTCCCATACAAGGAAATGGTCAGGTCAGGGAAATCTTCCTGCTTCGGTAAACTTGCTCCTGGCAATGACCAGGTTTGTACCTCCAGTGTCTGAGATGAATACTGGGACTAGAGAATTGAGGTAGACTTTACAGATGATTCTTCTTTGTGCTCAGAGCAATAGATAACCCCTAAGACAAGATTAATCCAGACAAAAATGAGACACCTGCAAATACTCCTTGAAAACTGGAAAAAGACAGTTTGATATTACAGAATTATCATCTATGATTCTAAATCATTATTACTGACAGATATGAGAAGTTGCTTCATTATAAGATTTCATAGAATATTGTAAATTGTCAGTTCAGAAGAAAATTGCATTCTCAGCCCTCCAAAAGCATTTTTGGAAGCAGGAGTCCCTTTGCAATAGCAGTGTAAAGTCAGTATGAAAAAAATACAATATGGAGGATGTCAGTTACATGTAAAACACACAGGTAAAGGCACCCATAAAGTGCAATTGACCTCTTTGGTTGTCTCTCAGGAAATCAGAAGTTTTTTGTGTCTAACTATAAATTAATAAATGAGGAATGGCAGCACTTGGAGATCTGTGCTCAGTGCTGGACACAGGCCTCTTACTGAAGAACTCAAAATGGCTGTTTTGTCCTGATTTCCAGGAAGGAAAATTTTCTCCTGGAGCCTAAGAAAACTGTCACAAAAATCTTGAAGGGAAAAAAAAAACAAAACCACACCAAAACACAACCCCCCCAAATCAACAACAAAACAAAACCCCCAAACAAAGAAAGAAGACATTTCATAGAACCCATCTTTGAAAAAATATAAAAATATTTTTTCATCCAGAGAAATAACTATAAATAACACTTGAACTGTTAAAAGGGTGGACACAGAAAAGGGCTATTTAGATAGGGAATATTTTGTGCTGTTTCAGTCTAATTTGTCACCAATGTAGGAGCCTCATACGTTGGCTGGAGGAAATCCAGAATTTTCAAAGGTTTTCTGTCAGGGCTTGAAAAGTTGCCAATTTTTTTAATGGAGCCAAGCAGTCTCAGGCCTGTTGTTCTCAGAGATTTTGCGAGCCAGGGCCGCATGTTAGCAGGAAACAGAGCCAAGTAGGCTTCCTGAACGTCTGAGAGAGGAAACACTGTAATAAGCATGGAGGCTGTGGTTAAAAATAACTCTGGTATATAAAGGCTGCAAAGGATCCCCTCTCGCTCATACACGCTGCTGCCTCTTGGCTGGCTGCTTCGTACTGATTTCATGTGAACGAGAGGCTTTGCCATCTCCTCAGAGCAGGTGGTTTTTAAGCAGAAGGAGACAGAAAACCATCCCTGAAAGAGCTGAGCACAAGATGATAGCTAATATTTTGCATGTTTTCAGCAAGCGGGATCCCAGGCTTTATTTCAAGACCACTGTCAGGCTGAGTGTAGCAGTAACTACAGACACAGTGTTTCAGTATCTAACTTTAGGCTGAGGTAAAAGTTATGTTGAAAAGTAACTTGGGTTTCTGTGATACGAAACTTAGAAAAAAAAGGGAACAGGGTGAATCATGCAAGTTCTTGAGCAACAGGAGAAAGAGTGACCTGAAATGTTACCATCAGGCCCAGTGTGGCTTGTACCACTTCCACAGAAGCTTTAATTCCACCCCGTGTCCCACTTTGCCTGGTGTTGGCGCACCAGAGGAGCAAAATGGGGCAAGCATCAGTGGAAGGGACTGGCCACCATCAATCAATGTTTTGCATCCCCACAGAATCATAGAGTCATAGAATTGCTTCTGTCAGAAAAGACCCTGAAGATCATTGAGTCCAACCATGAACCAAACAACACCATGACCATTAAACCATGTCCCTAAGCATCATGTCTATACATTTTTTTGAACACCTCCAGGATGGTAACTCTACCACCTCCCTGGGCAGCCTGTTTCAATGCCTCACCACTACTTCAGTAAAGAAACTTTTCCTAATATCTAACCTAAACTTCCCCTGGGGCAACTTGAGGCCATTTCCTGTTGTCTTGTTGCTTGAGAAAAGAGACTGACCCCCACCTCATCACAACCTCCTTTCAGGGAGTTGTAGAGAGTCTTCCCTCAGCCTCCTTTTCTCCAGGCTAAACAATCCCCTTTCCCTCACATGCTCTTCACAAGACTTACACTTTAGACCCTTCAGCAGCTTTGCTGCCCTTCTCTGGCATGCTCCAGATCCTCAATGTCCTTCTTGGAGTGAGGGGCACAAAACCCGAACTCAGTACTCAAGGGGTTCTCACCAAGCAGAAGACTGCCCGCTTTTTCTCACTTCATGTTGCGTGGCATTAGGTTCATCTCTTTTCTTTCAAAGGCAGATTTTCCTTGCAAATCTGGGATCAAACCCACATTGGTTGTTTTGCAAATTAAAGAACCCTTTTCCATGCTGTAACCTGACACTAACATCCATATACTGAGCTCCATTCTGAACACCTCTTTGTAGCCCACACCATGCTGTAATTGGTAAACCACAATCTTCCCAGGCTTGTATTTTTATTGTAAATATTTATGTGGCACTTTATGTGCCAAATGAAAAGAAAATTTCACAACTCATTCTACAAAGTTGCGTTGTATCAGCCTGTGCCTTGAAAAGCATTTTATTGCTCAAGAATAGCTGTAACCGTTCAAGGGATTTCAACAGCATTATTCTCTTCAACTCCAACTGCTGTGTATGCTATAGCACCAAATATTAATAATTTTGGTCAATATCAACCCTGATGACTGGCAGTTAATTTCACCTTAGAGCTTGTTGTCAGCAATGTGTGTGACATTCCTTGAAGGTATATCAGCTGAATGATTTGGACTCAGTCTCCAGGTACATAAAAAATAATGCTGAAGTTTTGTTTTGAAACAGAAAGCACTTTCTAAAAGACACAAAGCACTGTGATGTTCCCAAGCTCAGATGAAGCCATGAATTTAAATATATAAATATCCTAAAAGGCAGGCATTAATAGCTCAAGGGAAGAAGGGGAAAAAAAAAAAAAACAGAAAAAAAAAAAGGTCCACACAATGGGCATAAGCGTCTGGAAAAAAATGTCTGTCCCAAAATATCCCACTGAAGTTTCAAATCTTGATCATAATGGCAGAGTTAATTGTGATCACGGAAAAAAATATATACCATGCTGAATACTGCGATGAGCTCAGTCTGAAAAGGACCTCACAGCCCAGGAAGACAAATGAGATCAACTGCTCTATACATCCAGCCTGTCATGCAAAGATGCCTGTCTTCCCCTCACTGGCTAATTCACTAAGCTCTGATTCATGCTTCCATGTATTCAAACAGGGAAAGTAATTCCAGGCATCGTGCAATATACCAATTAACAGTGTCACAGTTAATGAAATGCTTGCTCTAGTATTTCCCATTACACAACTGCAGGACATATGACTAATAAGTACTACAGGTGCAGTACAAAGAAGGTATTTTATAATTGAGAACTAAACCCCACGTTCGTCGTTGAACGAGGCTTTCTACCCTACACCTTATATGAACTCGTACTTTGTATATTTAGTGAACAAACCTCTGCTTATCAGATCAAACCATAATCTATAAAGATGGTCTGCATGCCAATAATGGAAAAAATAAACAAACAAACAAAAACCAAACCACTTCTCATGGCCGGTTTTAAACTTTGACCAGTCTTCTCCCCTCCTCCCCCTGTTGAAACCTGTGAACTTCTAAATGATAAAACCAACACAAACAAAAGGGGGAGGAAAAAAAAAAAAAGAGAGAGGAAAAAAAAAACAACCAACAACAACTGCCAAGAAGGCCATCTGCATCTGGCCTGCTGACTCAGACTGCAACATATCTCACAAAGTAAGAAGATAAAAGTGCATGTGACTAGTTCTTTTAAGGTCCCTCAAACAGAATTTTATTCTTTCATTAATTAAACCTCAAGCATGGTTCTTATTTCTAAAACCAGCTGATTTCACATGTCTTACAATTTCACTAATTGTCCTGAGTGGACACATGAGAGATAAGACATCATTTTACTTTTCCTTCTGTCATCTCCAACCAAACACAGAAGTTCTCTCCTAAAATGTAGACCAGGAAAGGTGTGATGAGCAAAGTCTCACAGTGTAACACCCACTATAGTCCAGAATTAAATGAGCCACATTTTACTGGACTCTTGACTTGGTGGAGGCCGTTACATGTTTGTAGAGTAACAGTAACTGTTTTCTGAATGAAACTACATAGGTACTTTCTAACTGTGCACCTATTGTCCCACACCCTTATTGCCCATTTGTTAACTGGAGATTTGATTCTGTAATAAAAAGTATTTGGCAGGAACTAAAATCTGCTAGTCATAACTAGTGAGTGATAGTTTAAGCAGTCTCACTGATACAGTTAAACACACTGGCAGGGGTTTTGAAACTGTGCTATCATTTCACAGTTCTGTAAAAAAAAAAATCTGTAAAATGTGTTTCTAATTGGCAGCTGGAAGGGAACATCTGCAATACAACATATGTGCCTCCAACACACGCATCAGGCAAAGCTGTCAGAAGCAGAGTTACGTACCTAATTAAAGCTGGCAATTTTAAAAACGGCATAAGTGTGTTGAGGCTTGAGTCCCCAGATCAAAAATTACAATGAATAATTTGCAGCTGTCATTCTTCACAGCCAATTCAACAATAACAAACCGTAATTAAAATACATTAAACAGCTGATTTTGTGTGTGTGTGTGATTTGCTGAGCCACAAACATACTTTCATGGGGGGACAGCATTTCCTTGCATATTTCTGAGAAATATTTATTGGAATGGAATTTAGGTTCATTCTTCCTTTGCACCACTGGGAGCTAAAGAAGCTGTGGTTGAGGGTATCACCACTTGATTATTGTTGATCTTTGTGAGCTGAGTTAATAAGGCTTCCACTCAAATGAATTAAGATTGCCATCACAATGAATGATAGAACTGTCAGTAATCATGCAGGGGAAAAGCGGAAGTGCTGAAAAAATTTTCTGTTCTCTCTTTGGGAAGAAGCCAGATGCTGTATTCAGATCAGACAATAATGATGTTGAAATACTTTCCAGTCCAGTAACTAAGGAGGATGTTAAAACAACTTCTACTCATCTCAAACAATACTAAGTTGCCAAGTCTGGGTAACTTACAAGCAAGTGTTTCAGAAGAACCAACTAAGTACATATCCAGATGGTTAATGTTTATTATCGGTCCATTTCAGAACAGTGGGGAAGCCCCAGGTGACTTGAAGAATGTTAATATTATGTCAATGTTTTAACAGGGTAAACAGACTGACCTAGATATGCCTGTCAGCGCTACATAAACCTGTGCAAAAGACTGGAAGGCTTCAATATATTAAAATAATTATAGATAAAGATGGTATTGTTAATGGCAACAATGTTTTAAATGAAGCAGCAATGCTCATGCAACAGGCCAATCTCTGTAAGGAATGATTTTCACAGCAAGAAACAAGAACTCGGCTGATACACCTTGAAAGATAATTTAAATTTTAATCAAGTATGTTTATTAGTCCTTGATGTTTTTTATCATCCGTTACCATTCAATGTTGTTAACAATGACCTGGAAGAAAAAAGAAACTGATCTGATAAAGTTCTAGATGGCAAAGATCAAGAAAGTATGAGCCCATTCCATTGGGACAGCATTATTATAACTGCTTCACTGTCCAGACAGAACCAAATACCGTACCATGGCCATATAGACAAGCTTAAGGTCATGCTCCTAGAAATGAAAGCTGCAATCGGCTCTGCTTTTTGGCATAGACAAAAATAAGTTCCTCTTTGGCATTTTGGTCTGGAGTCCTCAATATAGGAAGGATGTGGACCTGATGGAGTAGGTCCAGGGGAGGGCCACAAGAATGATCAAAGGGTTGGAGCAGAACTTCTGCTATGAGGGCAGGCTGAGGGAATTGCTGAAGAGGAGGCTCCAGGGAGACCTAATAGCAGCCTTCCAGTACCTGAAGGGGGCCTACAGGAAGGATGGGTAGAGTCTGTTTACAAAGGACTGCAGTGACAGGATGAGGGCCAATGGCTTTAAGCTAGAGAAGAGCAGATTTAGATTGGATGTGAGGAACAAGTTCTTTACTATGAGGGTAATGGAACACTGGAACAGGTTGTCCAGGAAGGTGGTTGAGGCTCCTTCTCTGGAGATATTCAAGGTGAGGCTTGACGAGGCCCTGGGCAACCTGATCTAGTTGAGGATGTCCCTGCTGCCTGCAGGGAGGTTGGACTGGATGATTTTCGGAGGTCACTTTCAGCCCAGACTATTCTATGATTCCCTGATTTTATTGGCCAAGTGATTGGTAAAAATGTCCATCTAAGCCAGATGGAGACTTTCCACAAACTTTGGGGGAATTTGGATCGAGCCCGATGTGGTGGGGATAGAGGAGAGGGTGTGGGGTGGGAAAGAAGCGATCACAAGATAGTTGATGCTGGGGAGATGGAAGAGGATCCAGCAGGAGACCAGGCACAGAGGGTAGACCTCCCAGCTAATGCCAAACGTGGTGGCTGGACCCATGCTAGGGCTCTGGCCAGACACTCCTATGGCACTGCATCAATGGTGATGGAGAGGGGAGCCCTGGTGTGATGCAGTGGTGCCAGGGAAGCCATTCTGGAGGTGAATCCACCTCAGTCAGCTACTCCTCATCTTTAGGGTGACCCACATCGATAGGTTCCACACCATCAGCAACATGAGCAATGGCTGATCATGCCTCCCCTCAGATGTTGCCTCTACCTCCTTGCCTACAGCAATGACTAGTCTGGTTGCCTACAAAGAGGCAGACAATGTCTCTCCTCACTGCTGTTGGTCCTCAGTTTGCCAACCATTAAGGTATTTGAGGGTCCAGATGCTCAGCAAATGTGGTACACAACACAGTGAGGTAGCTTGTGACCCCTTTCTCTCTAGTGACATATAGATGTCATGATGAAGAGCTTTCACTGATGTCCCATGAAGCCATGGCACTTTCTCACCACTAGCAAGCACCTGTTGGACACAAGAGCTTATTAGACATAGCTTAGGTCACAGTCTAGTAAGTTTTGTTACAGAACAATCCATAACATCCTGTCCATAGCCATTAAAGGTCTGGTCAAAAAGCCTCCTTTATAAAATTAATTCATGATGTTACATTGATCAAATAAAAGGTCTACAGGATTAAATAACCCTCCCCAAATTAAGAAATGCCTGGGTAGGTCATTTTATGTGGTTGTTTACATCATTTTATTAACTTCCTTTGGAGCAGACTCTGAAAAGTACTAACTGGGAATCTGCAGCTTATAATTAGTAAAAAATTCTATAGTCAACAGATGTATTACAGTTTGAGATGCAGACAGGGAAATCCTTGGATAATGCTTGTCTCATTTAAACAAGTGGTTGGTCACAGTGTTCCTAGCACTGTGATTTTTGTATAGTAGTGCTAAGAGGTCTCCTTCTCAGCTCGTTTACTCTGCTACTATTACGTTTGTTCTAGGTGTAGCCAGGATTTTCTGAGAGCAATCCCACGAGAAAGGACCTTTTTGTTTGTTTGTATGTTTGAGTTCTGTAATGACTCAGAGAGTTCCAGCAGCCAGGTGAGACAGACATTCTCACCAACCCATCTAGCTGCAGGCCTCAAGGACTGTAGCTCACCACACAGCCCATTTCCCATTCTTCTGTTAATATATGGAATCTTGGGTGCAATCCCTGAGAAAGTTTCTCTTGATGTAAAAGAGATCAGCAGCAACACCTAGAAAAAAAACCACAACTCTGCTGCACAAAAATGACTGAGCCTGTGTTTACTTTGGCTGGAAAAGAAATCACAAATCATTTAGCCATCCTCTACCTGCAGCAGATTAACAAATACTTTCTAATCTCACGTTCTTCATGTTAATACACCAGCAGCATCACTCCTAGTATGTGCTGCCATGGGTTAGATCAGTGCCAGGGTCTTGGGTTTAGATGCACACAGCAAAAGACAGAAAAGGTCAGCACAGCAATCACGGACCAAGTGGAAGGTCATAGCAAAGTTGTACTCGGTTTGTGCAGAGCTAGTGACTCACAGTATAAATAAATTCTCACATTTGTCCCACAAGGTTTGGTGCAGCTCAAGTTTTTTAGCTTCACCACTTTACTTGAAAACAAAAAGAAACTAAAGGCAGTGAATTTATTATTTTGTGCACTTGGCTTTCATCCTCACTACCCACTAAACGTTTCCTTTATGCAAAGAAAAAACACAGTTAGGTGACAGTCAGTGCAGTTCTATAAACAAAAGTCCATCCAGTGCCTAATGGAAAAGAGCATCTGACTGAAGCTTCTCAGTGAAACCTGCAGCACAGTTGTATATCCTAGAAACAAAATATTTTGTTGTAGCTGTTGCTGAAATTGCAGGCACATAAACTGACACAGACATTTGGGGTGTGTTATCAGGGGAACATTCGCATTCATTCTGAATTCATCAGAGTATATTTCTTGGCTGACTCACAGCACCATATATACGTATTGTGCACTTACTAACATTTTATTAGAGGAAAAGAGTTTACATTGAGAGATTACACAAGTGTGACATTACATACCTATGAGTCATACATCTTTGTGTACTTTGTTACCATGCATTCAGTATATTGACTCTGCTCCAGTCACAGAAGTTTGGCTGCTCCTCCTGGCCATCCTGTGAACTTTTAAAATAAAAAGTATAGAAAGTTGAACACCAGATATTCATTATTTGAAACATGTGGAGCTATTGAAAAAATAATTTGCTCAACCTAGCAACCGTACTTGCCTGAGACGGCACAGGACAGCCACAAGCTTGGGATGGGTTCTAGCAAAAGGGCTCAAAATGCTCCTGAGAACCAGAGCCTACCAAGAGCCATTGCTCTTTCCTCACATGAGACACACACCTCATAGAAATGAGAGTTGTTCAACATTCTTCTGATCTCCAGCTCACTTAGAAATCCTTTAAGTGATTGCAAAGGAAACATGGAAGAGATAAGGGTAAAGCATAGCTCTTTCTCTGAACAAGCTTTTGAAGAATTTTCCTGTCCTGATGGATTACAATTTTTACTCCTTTAAGAATTGCCACTTTTTCTCTTTCACTCTCGGATGATTGCCAAGCAGCTGTGATCCTCAAAGACAGGAGGCAGGGGCTTGTTATAAAAAATTATTTGCAATAGCTCCTTCAAACTGGGCATCTGAGCTAGAGGCCAAGGTAAAGGCGAACACTCGTCCCTTCTGAAAAATACAGCCCAGGACCACAAACTGGCTACAACCAGAGATCACAGAAGCTGCTTGAATTATCTCATACTGTCATAGGGAAATGTTGATTTTGGCAATCTTTGTGCAGCAAATGGAAACTCTGGTAGAGGCCTGGATTTCCATTAAACACAAGACTCCAGCAAAGTAGCATTAAACACCTTTCTGCCAGTATCAAGATGGGTCTGGAACCTTTAGGGCAACCAGAGACAGACTTCCATTACCAGCTCACCAGTGCATTTACCTGCACGAAGCAGGGACTCTGCCTCCCTTGCTGTGCTTGTTACACCCTCCACTTCCAAACTTGTTTTCTGTGTCCAGTTTCACCATGTATCCCAGGGGTGACACAATGTCGTGGGGCAGCTGCTGTGAGGGGTGTGGGGAAACTAGCCCCTCGTTCACTATGGCTTTCTCAGTGTCCCCAGGGTAGGGACCCGCTAGCACCCCTCATCCCTCAGCAGCTACCTCACAGTCTCTGCTGGTATTTGGACCCATCAGTGTCCCGTCACATCACAGACCATTCCTTGGTGTTTCTAGGGGTGAGGCATCCCCTCACCCCACAGCAGGTCTCTCTAGGTGTCTGTCAGCACATGGTCTCCTCCTATCAGGAAGGATCCCTCAGTATTCCATCATGTCATGGAGAGTCCCTGGAAACACCAGGGCAGGGAGGGATCCCTGTGTTCCCCATCCAGCATTAAGTCCCTCATGATGTCTCGCAGCACATGGTTCCCTCATGTCCTGACATTGTCCCTCAGTATCCTCAAGACTGAGACCCCCTCCTGTGTCCTTTCACACCTCAGCATCCCCAGGGAACGCAAAGACCTGTCAGTGTCCCCTCAGCTCACGGGGGTACTTCGGTGTGCCTGGGGCAGGGACACCTCAGTTTCCCCTCGGCGAAGGACTCCTCTCCACGGCTGACCCCCGGCCCCGCGCTGAGGGGACAGCAGTGAGGGGTAGGGGGTCCCGCTGGCCGTGCCAGCTCCAGCCCAGCTCCCCTCCTCTCCGCTCCGCCCTGCTCAGGCTGGGACCGCCGCCGCCGCGTCCTTTTATACCGGGGCTAAATTTAGGCTGCGCCCGAGCCGCTGCCTGGCGCCCGCCCCGTCCGGGACGCGTTTCCTTCGCTCCCTGCAATTGGCTTGAAGGAGCCCGCGCCCGGGTTATAAGGTGGGGAGGGCGGCTCTCGGCGCCGTCCCGCTGTCCCGCCCGGCCGTACCATGGCGCTGAGCGACACGATCCTGCCCTCCTTCGCCACCTTCGCCAGCCCTTGCCGGGAGAAAACCCTCCACGAAGTGAGTCTCGATCCCTCTCCCGCCGCCGCGGCTCATTTCACGGGTGGGCGGCAGTGCCGCAGTCCCGCTTCTCTCTAATCCCAGCCCTCCCCCAGCCAGCACCTCTAACCTTCTCCCGTTTCTTTCTACCCCAGAGGTGGAAGTGTGACCAGGAGGCCAAGACCCCCGCCGGTTCCTGGGGTGGCCTCTCGCCGCGCAAGGAAGATGAAGATCTCAACAACGTACTGGATTTTATCCTTTCCATGGGCAGTGATGGCTATGGCCAGGGCACGTCCGGTGGTGACTATCCCCCTGCCCAGGGGGAGACTGGCAGCTTTTACCAGACCAACCCGTCCCCGGGATGCTACAATGCCCCAGAGCAAGGCAGCCCCCCACCCTACAATGCCAGCATCATACCAGAGATGATCCGCTCCGAGATGGACTCCAACTACTGCCCTCCCGGCAACATCCATGGGCGATTCTTTGTGACACCCAGCTTTGGGGGCCCACAGTTCATTGACAATGTTAAGCCCGAGCCTAACATGGACAATTATGGGCCTGTCCTGGGTCTAGTGCCCCAGGTTTGCCCAAAGATAAAGCAAGAGGGCAATGCAACCTGCATGATGGCCTATGAGCAGCCCCGTGTGGCCAGCTCTCCCCAGATCCCCGGGGCAGAGACACCCCCGCTGAGCCCTGACGATCTCATGGTGAATGACTGCCACACGCAGATGATGTGCCCCTCGTCCATGTCCTTCCAGCAAAGCTACCACCCAGCCTCCAGCTACCACCACCCACAGACCCATCTCCAGTACCAGAACACCTCCCAGTTTGGGCTTTTCGAGGACAGCCTGCCCTTACAACCTTCTGCTCCCAGAGGCATGCTCACCCCTCCTTCGTCCCCGCTGGAGCTACTGGACTCCAAACCAAAAAGAGGACGCCGATCCTGGCCACGGAAGAGGACGGCCACTCACACATGCACCTATGCAGGTTGTGGGAAGACCTACACAAAGAGTTCGCACCTGAAGGCTCACCTCAGGACACACACAGGTAAATAGAGCTGGTGGCCTTCATCCAGAGAGATGCTGCTGGCCCATTACAATAGCCTGTGTAAACCCATTTTGCAGCCTGAGCTTTAACCTTGTGATCTCCTAAACTCCAGGAGTATTCATGGCTGAGCTATGACAAGTGGTCAGATCTAGAATGTCTTTTTCCTTGGGCATTTGGAGGTCAAGGCTTTTCTAAGCACTTCTAATGCCCTTTCTCAAAAGATAGAGGTAGTAAGGGAAGTGCTAGAGCAGTCTTGTTTGGCTTAAAAGCACTTTGGATGTTGTTGTAGAAGGGCTTGGTAGCAAATAAAAGGATCCACAGAGATAGATGGGGGAGGCTGCCTGGCATGTGATGCTGCCTGGCTGTGGGAGTGCCGCACTGAGTCACGCTCACTCTGCTTTCTCCACCAGGTGAGAAGCCCTACCACTGCAACTGGGAAGGCTGCGGCTGGAAGTTTGCTCGCTCTGACGAGCTCACCCGTCACTATCGCAAGCACACCGGGCACCGGCCCTTCCAATGCCACCTCTGTGACAGGGCATTCTCCAGGTCAGACCACCTGGCACTGCACATGAAGAGGCACATGTAGCGTGAGAGACGCTGACCTGCCAACAGTGGACATTATTAAACTGCTCAGGTGCAGAAGTGATAAAAACTTGTAGCTGGTACTACGTAGGAAGGCACCAATGCTCTCGTGATAGAAGCTGAGGAGGATTTGACACAAGGAGACTTAGCCAGCCATCTCCTGCAGAGAATCTAATGTGACTCTATCAGTGAACCTGCCTGTCTTGGGTGGGAGAACAGGGGTTATTTATGCAGCTTCTGTGAAGGGTAAATTCCATACATCTTGTATAGAAGGAGCTGTAAATATGTTTTTTCCTGATTCTAACTGCCTGGTCCTAAGCTTTAGAAGACAATGTTTGTATGGAAACTGCCTGAAGTTGACCCTAGAAGAGATAAAATGAATGTTTCTGTAGCTAACGATGTTATTTTAGATCTCAGTTGAAGGCATGGCTAAGAGAACACTCGGATGTTAGACTGTTTGTTTCACAGGTGCAATAATATTCTTGTCTGCCGTGATCTACACTATAAGTACAGGGCTTGAGGTCTTGTAAGAAAATAACCTATTTTACTGTAATTTTTTATACATTGTAAATAATTTTATACAGTGAGAGATATTGTATATGTAAATAGAAGACAAATGGGTATTTTGCCTATTTCTGGTTTTATAAAAATGTAATTTTTCAATGTTTGAAAACATGACATCTTTTTAATAAAATAAGTTTTAAATTGCTGGTAGTTCCTTCATTTTCCTGTGAGAGCTCCCCTGGTGCTTTTCTTGCCCTGATGGCTGGGACCAACAACAACCTGGTTGTGTTTTAAATTATCAGCGACTGCAAGAAGACACTTAAAAGCCTGAGCTCTGGATTTTTCTGAGGTACACCACAGAGCTCATCCTTCACCTTGGTGGTAAACAAGGTACAACATGGTGTTTTATCACAAAATCAAGGAGGAAGGTAGATCATATTCTAAATACACTTCCTAAAAACGGTTAAGTAAGCACCACTGTAATTTCAGTCTCATTTTTCTAGTTTATGCTGGACTATTTTAATAGCATCCTTAATGTTTTCCAGATGCAGTTACAGTTTTGCCAGCACCGTGTGGGTTTTTACTATAAATTTAAACACTGCGTTTTTGTAATTACGGAGGCTTATTTTAAGGCATTCTCATCCATAAATTATCCCCGCTCTCAAGAGCTCAGTGCAGGGTTCCAATAGAACAGTAGTGGAATTCAACCATCAGTTCACAACACAGGTGAAAACACCTTCATAACTCATTCCACCCAAAACTTAAATTCACTGATTAATTTGTAATCCCACCTCAACTTCAGTAGTAAAGAACAATATTAACTATTTCAGAGGAAAATAAGAGCAAGGAATCCAGAACACTGGTTTGAAATCAGCTGGCTCCTGCAATGGCTGTAGCAGTGGATTGATGTAACAAGTCCAGCAGAGCCCCTCCAAACACCCTAGCACAGCTGAAAGTGAGAGCACAAGTCCAAGTGATACATTGCTGCAATTACCCTGATGAGGACCCTCTGGTTTTACAGCCATGGTTTAGTGGTGAGCCTTAGTACCTCCGGCACAAAAATCACTGTTAATTAACTATGCAGGGTCAGCCTCTCATCGAAGCATTTTTCTGTAACATCTGAATACTTGGAACTTGAGATTGCAATCAAGATTTTCTGAATGATTTTTTTTCTGACTTTCCAAGTTAGAATACCCAGGAATGAAGTCAATAGGTTTACATTTAAAGTAACTACAAATATAATTATTCTTCTGTGAAAGCAAAGACTGCAGCTGTTCATGTGGAACAGACATATTTTGGGCTCCTGATCACTGACATGGAAGAATGAGTTCCACATCTCAGTTTTATAGCTCTTTCAAAGTGAAATGCAAGGGAGATTTAACACTTCTCCATTAAAAACAAGACTCATTTATTTGCTAGGGGAAAAAAAATTGCATAATTTAATTCCAGAAAGTGAAGATGACTTAAAGATGTTCTAAAATTAGCACATTCATTGTTGCAACAGTTCTAGGTATTTCCTGCCCTTTCACCATAGCAGAAGTTCACATTTCAGCCTTTCTTTTGGTGTTTAGAACCTTAAGAACACGCTGTTTGAAATGAGGCCTTATCCTGTGTAGTCACCTGGCTTTCCCTTGCTCTTTCTGAGGCACTGGCCATGGTTTTAGTTGTTCCCAGGTTTCAGTGGTATTGTGCAATCTCAAACTACTCCCTCTTTTGTAATGTAAGGACACAGCAGTGACCCCTCACTGTGGTGGGTACAGCCACCGGGTACTGCATAGGACCACAGTCACCCTTAGGAAGTGCTCCAGAAGGGCTCTCCATCAGTAGGGGTGAGCTTAGAAGCACTGCAATGCACTTGTCTGGCTCTGCTCATCCCCAGCTCTCTCTCTGTTAGAGAATACTGGGCTTGATGGCTCTTCCTCTGTCCCCTTTTGTGTCCTCCCAAACGACGGAGGTGGAAGATGGCTACAGCTGGTGAACCAGCACAGAGCATCTGAATGCTGCAGAGTGCCTGCGAGCAAGGAGATGTTACTCCATTCACCAACCCCCAAAAAACCTTTGTGCGTCTCCTCTGTAGTACTCACCACAATGGGTTCTCCTTCTCCCTCCTGCAGTACCTCTGCATGGGACCATCCAAGCTTCCCATTGCTCCAGTGAATGGTCTAGCAGAGGTCATAAACCTCTGCTCCTTCTACTCCTGTTCACTAGAACATCTTCAGATAAAGACACTTGTTTATCTGCATGGTAATCAAACAGCACCCAGATCAGGACAAATAGTGGGGACATACTCTGCTGTGCATTGATCACTATGTAAAGATGAGGAGGTCGAGTCCTCTCAGCTTTTAGTTGTGCCTCGACTGAAAATAGGGCCAAGTCATCTTCATACATAAATATAACATATAAATACAGGCCTTTACAAGAGAGGAGGGATGGGAAGAAAAAAAAGAACTTCTAATAAAAGCTCCTGACCAAATTGATGTTATTTAAGGGAGGGCACATAGGATAATTTCTGTGTGGTCTTTACAGGAAACAGCAGGTTCTTGAATCACAAGATAATCTTGCAGCAGATAGAGATGCTGATCTCATTCTTCTCACAGTCTATTACGAGTATTTGCCAGCTCCTCTCTTGCCTTTTTTTCCTCTCGATTGCTTTAAATTTGTTTACCCTAAAATGCATCTATGTGATCCCACCAATCTTCCAAGCCTCCTCCAGCAGGAAATCACTAACACTCTGTAATGTCTTCTCTAGAAGAAGATCTTCTAATAAGAGATCACCACCAGGTCATCATCTTTTAAGTAATTTTATTCTAAGTAACCCAAAAGACCCAGCTCACCTTGTGCAGGGATGGGGGACTTCAGTCTGTGAGTCCTTGGTTACTCACAGCTGTTTCCAAACTGCCTGAAAACATCAACTCTCTCAAAACTTTGGTCCTCAGTCCACAAGAAGTGCCAAAAAGAGTTTGTCCATTCTTCAAATTATAGGATAGTGTGGTTCTGTGGTTTTCTGTGGTAGAAGCTCTGTGGTTTCTGAAGTTATTTTGTGCACCTATAACACAGAGTAGCTGTTAGGCTTTTTCCTAAGCTGAATTTTCAAAGCCAGAATCCCAATCTCCAGTAATTTCTTTTGCTATATTTAAATATAACAACCCTAACAAAGTCATGTAGCCATTGCTATGGTAACTGGCAGTGTTGGGAGGAAACACATAGAGGAAAATTCAATCCCAGCCCCAATGTAATGTAATAGGGAGAGAGCTATCCCTGTTGCTAACATCTGAAACACACACTCGGTGGCCACTACAAACCTTGGAATTCCTGTGTGTCTTTGAAGCAGCCATCCTCAGCTGGAGCTGTAACAGGTCCCACCTGCCTGGGACTCATCCTGCATGCCAAGAGCTGAGTGGTTGGAACTCCTGAAACCCACCTGCAGCTGCCCCGCTCTGCCATGAGTGAAGAGCCAGGCTGAGGCACACCTCCATTCAAGAAAGTGCTTCCCATAGACTTGGGGGAGAAAGGTTTACAAGCCAACTAACAGTAACCTAAAGCATGCAGCCATGCACGGTTCACAGGCACTGGAGGTAACTGGCTCAACTTACTGATTCCCAGAGACTCCTTAAAACTCTGAGTTCTTTGATCCCAACCAACCAATTCCCTATCACTTAGGCTGACAGTGGGAACAGCCTCTGCCACCAACAGTACTCTTAAATGGAAGTGCATAGAGGAGGCAGAGATTTGTCTTGGTTAGGCAGAAAATATATTTGATTTAATCTTTTAAGGCCTGTCTTTTCAGCCAGAATTATTGCATCTTATAATATTTTATGTAGACAAGGGGGGGAGGAAGGGGGGGGAAGGTCATATAATGAAGATGTACTAACTTTACCAAAAATCACCTTTCCAACCCAAGGAGAGCAGAAGCATCAAAGTTTTCATTTAGTCTTTAAATACGCTTCAAATATAACCCCTTTTAACAAATCAAAAATATTGTGCCCTTTGTAGTGACCATAAAGCCAAGCAACACAGAAACCGCAGCTGAACTTACCTATTACCAGTTGGTAATTAGATACAATAGCCATTTAGTAACTTTTACTTTGGTTTCCAGCACTTACAGCTCTGACCACTCGTGGAGTTCTGAGTTCCATTATGCCAGTAGGAATACCTGGAGTATCACACTGGACATCCTCCATGAGATTTAATATATTAGGTGACAAGCGACCAAGCCTGAGACTTAAACACAAAACCCAAACTGAAAAATCCTCAAATTCCTACAACCACTATCTTTACAGCCTGTGCAGGATGACAGTTTGTGTGGGTTTTGATACGAACGATTCTATAGAATCATAAAATTGTTTCAGATCATTAAATCCAACTATCAACTGAACGTCACCCTGGCCACTAAACCACATCCCCAGGTACCATATCCACAGGCTTCTTGAACACCGCCAAGGGTGGCGACTCCACCACCTCCCTGGGCAGCCTGGTCCAGTGCCTGACCCCTCTTGCAGTAGAAAGATTTTTCATAATACCCAGCCTAAACCTCCCCTGCTGCAACTTGAGGCCAATTTCTGTCATTCTCTTACTTGATAAAAGGGAGAAGAGACTGTTCACCATGTCACTACAACCTCCTTTTAGTTGTATCACAAGCACTTGCCAAACAAGTGCTACAGGATGCCTGGGTGCCCTTCCTGCGGGCACAAGGGACAGGCAGGGAGAGCACAGAGGGCTTTGTTCTTCTGTACAGTTTCCTTTTGAAAAGCTGTGATTGAGGACAATGTTTATGGGATGTTAAACAGAAAAAATATGTTTGCAGCTGGAAAAGAGCATTAGGAGAATTTATCAGTAAGGAAGGTCATAGTGTCTGGAAGAAATGCTGCATCAGCACCAATAAAGAGTTTTAACTGCAATCATTAAATGAAAAAAATGCTAACCAGACAGGAGGGAAAAGGTATTCTGGGTGACTACACTGACAGTCATGTACAACAGACAGGAGATTCAGCCCTTTTCTCCCTGTAGTACCTCCTGAGGAAAGATATGACTGTGATTACATAGCTAGGGATGGCAACAAAGGCACCAGCTTAGGCTTCCACAGCACAAGGTCATCTTGGGTTGTCTTTAGGCAGTCATATAACAAATGCAAATTTACTTCTGAGGATTAACAGCCAGGCTCATAGCTTTGAGCACCTTTATGTCAGAGTTCCCACTTCCCAATGTTTCTCTTAGAACACAACACCAATGCTTTTCTCTTTCCAATGAAGGGCCTGTTGGCCTCTATGCAATGCCTGGCACAGGGAGTCCCTTTGGATTAGGCACAGACACTGCAGGTGAAGCAAGTATGTGGGAAGGCATAAGGACAAGAACGTTATGCATGTCAGACTCCAAAAACTCAACCACGAGCAAAACAGGGAACAGTGGCCCATGTTGTAAGTGGAGGTGGGCAGCACACGCCGAGAGGAGCTGAGTAAGAAGTTGTGCCTGCCTGTGACATGCTAGACTCAAATCCTGCCTTCAAAATGTCAACACACTAAAAATATTGCTGAAGAGCAACTTCAGGAGAAACCCGCTTTAGCAATCTGTCCTCAGCCATGCCAATGCAGAGCCAATCAAACAGACAAGAGAATAATGAGCTGAAGTGAATAATGTTGGAGGCTATGATAGTGAGGTGTGTTTTTCCAGCAAGCTGCAAGGGCTTGTCTCTGGTGATCTCTCCAACCCCTCCCAGTATAAATGGCCTGGATGTTTAGCATTGCGGCACACAAATTGTTCTGGAAAGGGTGCGGCACTGGATTTTCTGACTGGTTGGTGCAGACCAAATGGGGCTGGGACAAGGGAGAAGTGGAGTGACCAGAGGGAAAAGAGTGCACAGAGGGCACCAGGCAAGAGAAGAAAAGATCTGAATGCAGAGAATCAAGCAGTTGTTCTAAGCAGGATTCATGGAAATTCAGGATTCATGTGAAATTACGGACACAAAACCAAGAAAGATTGCCGAAGTCTCAGAGCTCCAAAAAGTAACTTTTCATTTATTATATTAAACAATAACATTTATCTTATTATATTAAACAATAAACACATGAGATGGGTTAAAATACTTTTCAATTTGTTATGATATCTGAAAGATAAATATAGCTACAATAATGTACATATTTGGAGATATTAGTCAAATTTAGGTCAACACTGCAGTTTCCACTTTGTGTTTCCACCTCTTTTAGGTCAGAGTAAAGAATGCTATGTTAAAAGGGACACCAGAAGAGCTCTCTGTACTTGTAACAGCAGAAGGAGCTAGAGTCACTAGGAGTTTTCTTTTTAGAGTTAAACTGAAAGGGGCAGGCAGAAGCTGGAAAGATAATTCCATTTTATAACAAATTAGCCTTTACTTATAAAACTTTCAAGTAAAAAGAGCAGTCTATAAACTGAGACAACAGGTGTATCAATGAGTAATCATTAACGGATTTACTCTAAAAATAAATCTTTTATAATTCCACCATACTCCAAGCAAAATGCTAAGGAAAGGTGTTTGTGGAGAAGACTACAGAGAGGCAATGGTTGACACACAACAAAAACTGAGCTGTTCCACTGGTGTAGGGAGGAGATATTTGGACCAGATCATTATTAGCACAGATCAATTACCTTGAACAGAGTTTCCAACTCTAAGTAAGGATTAAGCAGAAATCAAATTTCTGAGAGGAAGGAATAAAACACAGAAGAAGGAAGAAAAAAACCTCTCACACAAGGGCAAAAAAACAATTCTATTTGGACCAAAATTCCTTAGGCCTTAGTTCTACAGAACAAATACTCTTCTCAATGGAGAAACACTAAAGAAGAAATAGTAACCCCAAAAGGATTATAAGAAGAATCCAAGAAAAGTGCATTATCATTGAGCATAAGATGACAAAATAATTTCTACACAATTTCACAAATGGGAATTAGGAAAAAAAAATAGTTACAGTCAGACACAGCTTGGAATTTCTTACACTTTGAGAGCATGTTACAGGAAAAATCCAGCAAGGACTGATGAAGCTCCGCCAAGGGCAGAGATTCATGAGGAAAAGTTTGCCAATATAAAAGTATTTCATACAGCATTACTGCAGAAGTCCTAGTTTTATGAGCATCTGCTCTCCTTGCAGAATGACTGGTATGCTTTACAAGGAGACTATGTGAATATAATCCAGAGAAACCACTCAAGGCAAACGCAGACATACTGGCCTATAGAGGACAAGGTGGGTATCTCAATACCGGTGTCCTATGTGCAGTCTGTGTGCACAGGTTCATGTGGATAATTGTCTGTCTATCCTGTTTTAACTGCTGTGTGCAACTCACCCTTTTCTGTGAGCCATTCCAGCAGTGCTGATGCTCTGCACAAAACACATATGTGCCACTACAAAAGACTACTCAACTCTTTGTGATTGCTCTCTGCACCAGAGACTCCAGTAATTTTGTCTCAGTAGGAAGTAGAATTACATCCATTCTTCCCTCAAAGTCAAGAATGTGACAGACAGTCTTTCCTCCTGAAGGAAAAGCTTAGGTGGAAATGGAGGAAAAAGAGAGCTGCAATCCAGATGACAATTATGTGCAGCCTAGAGAAATGGAATGGAGCCAGAGAAACATGTTTTCCACCTTAGCATGCAACTGGATGGAGAGGGCAGGGGTATATGGGAAAAGCTCCTTGAAAAGAATTTGGGGGGGGGGAGGGGGGGGGAGTGGCTGTGTGTGGAAGCTAGAAGCAAATGTAGGAGAAAAATCATTGCCTCAGCCTAGAGAAAAAAAGCAGAGATCATACTGCATGACCATCACCTGCAAGAAGATCAGAAATTGAACCCACTTCAAAAACTCAAGAAGAATGTGAAATCACATTGGGTGCAGATGACACCTACTTTCTTCTAGGTGTCCCTCTCACACTTGGTACAGCCAGTGAACACAGATTTTCATGACAATGAAAGTAATCCAGAAATAAATGTACCAGAAGTAGCAATTTTGCCTTTGTTTTCTTTCACCAGAACTTTGAAAGTCTAAGAGCCACAATCTAATCAGCTTTTGGGTAAATATCCATTTCTGTAGTCACCTGTTTAGAGAATACATACACATGAGCTTTAATATATAGAATATATCTGCACATTCTACATATTGTCTGTATATACAGATCCTATGTACAGCACAAGGTAGTCTAGACTAGGAGAGTGTGTGGACATGTATAGTATATACACACACCATTATTATATCAGACAATACTCTACATATATACACACATAGACACAGATCATATGGCTCTCATAATGCACACTCCTTATGCATTGTGTATACTCACATTTTACATACCTTGCACTGTACACATTTTCTCTGTCCACATAGCAACACAACGCTTTAAATTTCACTGTTCTGGAGGATGAAGATTGATATCTTGGGGTGGAAGGTTTGCTTTAGAAGAACAAGTGCAGGTATGGTACAAAATATGGAGTTAGAAGAGAAGGTGGATAATCTTCCTTTTTATAGGGAAAACTGTCTTTAATAGGTGGGGAGAAATCACATCTAAGTTTTCTTCTACTGTGGTGCCAACAATTTTGACTCAAATGTTTCAGTAAACCGAAGGTTACTAAATCTAATACACTACATAGAGGGCATCTCAGTTTGCTTGATCTTCTGTTAACTGTCCAAGCAAACGTGAAGAATGAGTAATAAGGAAACAGGAAAATGAGCAATTAGTTCTATCACTTTATGGAATGCTCCATCAATTCACATTTCTGTCTTCCTGCTGGATATCTCAAAAACACCAACCCCTTGCTTTAGAAGCATGATAAATTACAGCATTTCAGAGCACTGACAAAGCAGCAGAAAGTCTTGTTATGGTACATAACTCAGAAAATGAGTCAGGATGTTTAGCTCATCCACCCCATCCCACTGGAGTGACATCATCCAAGGAGTAGCCCAGAAGTGGTTTTCCTTTCTAAAATGGCACTACATATAAAAGGGGTTTATTGGAGTAAAAGAGACACCGCAAAAATTCTGGCCCAAATGAAAATAAACCGGAGAAGCCTAGACACGGATAGAATGTGCTTAACTTCACTGAGAATCCTGCAGCCAGTCCGTTTTGAAAATTGTTCTTTCACAGCAAAAGTTTTATCTCACATGAGCTAGAGACAGATGCAAGTTTGCTCTCAGAGACTTCAAGTCCTGTACACCAAAAGAGAATCTGTTGACATTTTGGTAGGTTTGATCATTTAATCGTATTTTAGAGACAAAAATTACTACAGTGGGAAGGGATTTCAAATCAGGTTCTGTAAAATCAGAAATATTTTCTACTGCATTCTAAAGAGGTCATTAAAAGAGGGTCTTAAAGATCATCTGTGACTGGCTGTCATACCAGAATGCATCTTCTCCACTTCTGCAGGGAATGAAAGATCCACATTGCTTGCCTCCGAAGAGCACCCAGGCAATTGCGGCTGTAAAACTGCACTTTGAGATCTGGGGCTTCACTTTTGTCCTGTGTATTGCTGCAGTTGTAAATGCATGCAGGGGGGAAGGTCGGGGGTGTACGCATAGACACAGACACGTGCTTACCCATACACCTACTCACAACAGCCTGAGACAACAAATTCCACATCTTAGCTGCATTGTAGAGCTTAAAACTACTGAGGAGATTAAAATGACCCAATCTGATTCTCATCCCTGTGTAAGGAAAGCATCCAGAGTAAGGCAATTACAACAGAACAGGGAAGACTATTTTCACTCAGTGAACAGGCACTATCATTGGATAACAAAAACTAAAAGTAAGGAAAGCAAGGACATAAAAAATACAAATGCATGAAAGATGATGATGAAATACCACATTATCAAGAAAAAAGTGAAAATGTTTAAGATGAGGGCTGCATCAGTAAAAACTCAGACTTCAGCTTTGTGTTCCTATAGAGCAAGGACAGGAAACCAGATATATTGAGAACATTTAAAAACTGTTGTGATAGATGCCTACTCTACTTAGACATAGAAGTTTTAGAATTCTTGTCCTCAGAAAAGGCATTTTTAGTAAGCAAGTAATTCAGACTCCTCATATGGACTTATTGCATATAAGACATGCAAAACACTCTGTATTACCCTTACCAGGTGGAAGCACTGAGTTCTACAGGTGTATATAAAACCTGCTCCTGCTTGGACTCACTACCTCAAGCCATACTTTAAAGCCACTGCAGTCTAACAGTATTTCTACAAGTCACACATGAACATGTATTTGGCAAATGAAATCTGCTTCAACTTGGCCTTATTTCAGCTAAATTATGTTTGATTTGTAAGCACATAATAAAAGACAAGTGGAATTAAGGAAACAGAGGTAGGGACTGTCACATGCAGTCAGCTGGGTAACACAAATAACATGGTCTGTGCTCTGGTGGCTGGAGCTAAAGAGGGTAAAACGAGTTGTAGGGATGAACACAGCTCAAGCGTAGTAAGTTTTCCACTGCTAGATTTTAGAGGAAAGCAGCACTCAAACCTGTATCACTGTAATCAGATTTGCAAGACTTTACCTAATGAATTAATTGCCAAATGATTTGCCCAATTTACTATAACTGAATTGAATCCCTCTTGGACATCATCAGAATTGTTAAAACTAAAGTTAAAATTAGAACTTCTCATTTGCAGAGACTTCAAATTCCTACTGTTTTGTGCTGTTCACTATGTTTGCATTGATCACCTATAAACCACCAGATTCTTCTGCAAAAGCCACACCTCCTGGGTGAAAAGGAACCATCTAATAATTAATTTATGCTGAAGGCTTTGTCACAGATGATGCAGATGATGTACTGATTAGCCTACCATGAACTATTAAATGAATGTAACATGTAATTCTATAAACATTCTATTTTTATGACATTTTCTTTGAAATTCAAACTGCAGCCTCAGAAAACCCCAATAGAATTCGGGTAAGAAAAAGCCAGGTTCACAAGCTGCACTTTCCTATATGCAACACTCTTCCAGATAAAGAAATTTGCTTTCAGTATCTTAGGATCATATGTTAAATTTCTTACAAGCAGTAAATTGTATCCAAAACACACAACACAGCTTATACAGTGTTTCCTGCATACTATGCACTTGGAAAGCCACACGGAGCCTAGTTTGATGTAACCAGCCAGCCTTGTTTAGAGTTGAAGGTGACTAAAATTATTTTCACGACATAACCCAAGAGTTTAGTATTTTTATAAAAGCCACGTTTAAAGGTTTCACTTGGACAGGGTGGAGTCAAAGAACCTCTACTTAAGAGTTTGGCATATCAGCCTTACTGAGTGCAATAGCCAACTCAAGGTCTTCTTGTTCTTGTCTCCGCAACCGAGCTAGTCTTTCTTGCTCTGCTTTTTCACTCTCACGCTTTGCCCACGCCAGCTGCTGCTCTTCATTTCCAAACTAAAAAATGAAAATGAAAAATAAATTAATAAATTTACCAAATAGCTTAGAAGAAACTATGTGAAAAATGCAATGAATCAGACTTAGTAAATATATGACTCAAGTGTACCAAGTTGTCCTAAGGTAGTTCTTCTAGATTAAAATAAAAATTCACTCACTGATTTCCTCACTTCATCCTCTATTTCCTTATTTTTTTCCTCCTCCCACCAGGAAACTAACCTATCTGGGCTGCACATCCCTGCATCCATGTTTCAGTTTTGTATGAAAATGGCAAGGGGACTAAAGCCAAACAAATACTCCACAAACACACACAAAAAAGGGAAGTTAGTGGTTTGGGAACATAGCAATCTACATCCATTTTTAAAACTAGCAAATGCTTGGTAAAATCCAAAAGTTATTTACTCTTGTGCAACTCCATTGCAGAGAGTTTGGTTGTAGGATTTCCTGCTGAGGGTGAGGGGGTTTAATAATGGCTGTGGATTTGTGGGAAGTTTCATCACCACATCAGAAGTTACAAAAAGTGCTTCTGTCACTGTTCAGAACAACATGTGTAGAGTTTTTCCAGTATAAAATAATGTAACAGAATCCAGTTTACCTCAGCAGAAGACACTAAAGGAATACAAGGCCTTCTAACAGCTGATGATGCCTAAGCCTGTTTGAGCCCCCCCCCACAAACCCATTTAACTGCACTGCTCCAAAACCATTCCCTTATTATACTCTGCTATTCACCACTGCAGCATGCAGAAGTTTGCTTGTTTGAATGCTTTGCAAAAAGTATTGAAATATGTCATTGAATTAATAGAATTTAATCTGGGACAGTTTAATTTTTGCACTGGCTGAGGAGGATGATGTTAACAGAAGCCTTCATGGCTGCAGGCAAATGTTTGCATCATATCCCATATCTAAAATTTGCTTTGTGCTATCTTTTGAATTATTTTGTTGAATGTGCAGACAAACATAGTATTTGGGGTTTTTGAAAGAGAAAACTATATGGAATTTATAGCTTCAGTTCCCGCTGAATGTACACTGCAAAAATTGCCCTGCAGTCCACAGCAGAGTGACTCTGAAGTCAGCAGAATCTCTTGTTGCAAGGCTATGGCTACACCTTCCCGAGCAAACCTGAAACACTGAGTATTAAATGCAGCTTTAAGTGCTAAATCAGTGCCTGGCTGCGTATACACTGTGTGATGGCCCTATCCCAGCCTTTTCCACTCTGCACTGTAGCTGTAGTTTGCACTTTAAAGGTATTGAATTTATTTCAACCCAAGGCCAATTCTCATCTACTCCTCATTCAGTTAAATTATTCTTTATCTACTTCTGGACACTCACAATTCCCACTTGACTTTTGTCAATATGATTCCTCAGATGTTGATGCATGAATAAAAGACTATTTTAAAATTACTCTTCCTTAAACAAAACACCGCCTCTGTTTTCATTGCTAGCAAAATTTAAATGAGAATGTTTGCATTCAACGTTATTGAAATAAGGTAAGAGTGCCACACATTTTAGGGCATTTTACTTTTAAAAAGAAGGAAGCCTTCTATCATTCCTCATTTAAATAATGTCAGTTGACAGTTAAGATTTAGGAGCTCAATAAGATTTTAAATAGACAATTGGTTTCAAGATACAGGAAAAACAAACTCAATGGAAGGAGGATCAAGAAGTCAAGATGATCTTATAGCCGGGGTAGAGAATAACAGTTCCTATTCTCAGAAACACAGTAAGCTTTGGTCAAACCTTCTGGGGATTCTTTTTTTCATATTGAGAAAATAGTTCTACTTATACAGCTTACATATGAGGGTAAGTATTTCAAAGACTATGAAAGACCCAATTCTGACTTGTTTATGATACACAAATGAGATTTTTTTTTTTTTGTGGTTAAAAGGGCTGAGGAAAATAAAAAAATAAAGGAAAAATAGGCAAGTGGCTCACTGGAAGCAAAACTGGATGTGCCTTATTCCAAGTGGTCATCATAAAGTCAAATTTTCAGGAGCATAACTCAGACCATTAGAGAATGAAATGCACAACAGTTCACTAGAGTCAATGATCCTTGCACAGATTTCCTATAAGAAGGTAAAGTAACTAGATAGGGAATAAAAAAACAATTGATCTTGCATGTTTAAACAAGTCTGTAAGTATGTACCATATCTGTCATTTCAGTTAAAAAAAAAAACTCTTTTTGTTTCTCCTTTTTCAGCAGTACAGTTAGACTGAGGGAATAAATGGAATAATAAAAGCAGACTGCAGTAAAAGTGATCAAACACACAAAAAGCTAAACTGACTTGCGTTTACTAAATTAGCAACTTATATGAAGAAAAACTTTTAGTTTAGTTCCAAGTGCTCTGTTTCTTGGAAATTTAAACACTTTCTGTTGGCAGAAAGACTGCTTTTCTTGTTGTTCTGCAAACTGAAGCTGGAACCTAGAAATACCTGAAATATGAGCTACCACAAGACTTTGCTTCATTCCAAAGAGCCGTCATTAATGCCAGTGGTAAAGTGGAGAATGCAGTGAGAATAAACTTAAACTCTGGGTGCGTGAAAGTGCTAGCAACTCAACAAAAAGCCGAATTTCCTAGAGGGCAACTAAAAACTAGTGAAGTTCCTCATGTTTTTTCTTTGCAAAGGTAAAGAGCTCCAATTAAAAATCAGGTTATCCAGTTACTCAAACCTACACAATTCCATGATTCTGTTCTCAGATTCCAAACTAGGTGTCAAAAACAAGTCTGTAAATAAAATTGATTTAATTTCCATGATGACCAAAGTTTCCCAAACATAAGGTAGAGAGAAGCACAGTACTCCTGCAGCTGCTGAGGTAGCTAGTGCACTTCAGACTTGATATGGAAGGATTAAGAATTTCCAAGTGCAGAAACATACTTGTGTTGCAGGCAAGCAAAAAACACCCCAACCAACCAACCATCAAAGTGAAAAGAACAGGGATCAAATCTCTGTATTTTCAGTCAAGTTCAGTTAACACTTTTTTTTTTTCCCCTTTCTCATAGCATTAGAATGCAATTCAGAAAAGCAATTGAACCCATCAAAATTTCATTTGATGAAGTGCTACTTCATAGTGATTCTAGGTCACTGCTACCCAAGATCTCATTTTCCCTATTTTTTCCTTATCTTTTAAAGTCAATCTCATCTCCTGAACACCTGATGGCACAGCAAATTTAACAGTGGGATGAGGATCAGATTTTGGGTAATTTTTTTTTCCATACAATTGCTCAGTATGAGCCACGCTTTCAATGTAAGACATGCAGCCTGTAAAGCAAGATGACAATAACTGGGAAACAGTCACTCCATTCTTGTCTCTCACTGAAAGAAGTAATTAGATGTGGTTCAAGAAATTTCAGATAAAGCAAGTTTTATGTCTTGTTTTTATTCAGAATGTCACGATTTTGTATACAATCACAGAATTTAACTGTGCAAACTCAACAGGCTAGTACTAACTGCGGTAGAGCATACATAGGATCTGGAACTTTGATGTCTTCAGTATAATAGATAAATTAAAGCACTGAGGCCAGCTAAAAGTATGCACAGATGACCTCAGCTAACAGTATGAAATAGGAAAGTGATACATTTACTATTAACTAGGGGTGGGTGGGAACCAAACAAACCAAAGACATTAAAAACAAGCACCCTGAAAGATTCAGCTTAAAGATCTCCACTTGTTGAACACGGAACTTTGTCCATCAGAGTTAAGTAACAGATTAAGTTGGCAATTTCAGCTGCATGGCAGTGTGACAGAATGAAACCACGTGAAAGGAGAAAGAAGCCTGAGGCTACGGGTGGAACAGATTTCTATCTACTTATGGAAGCAATAAGAACCACACTGCTACTACATTTACAACAATTTCCAGTTCAGTAACACACCTGCCAGCACTAAAATCAAAGCCAGGCTACTTTTTAATGAATGGGTGCTTGGCTTTGCTTTCAAACCTTCAGATAATGTCTTCTGGAGTGCAGTATGGGTGTTTCTATATTGGTTCTACAAAACAATTTTGTTTTCTTTGCCTAAAAAGGGCTTTTCCACAATATCAGTAATTGAAACAAAATTCAACAGCTAAATCATCACAGACTGGTTTGGGTTGGAAAGGACCTTCAAGATCTTCTAGTTCCAACACCCTGACACAGGCAGGATCACCTCCTTCTACACCAGGCTGCTTGAGGCCCCATCCAGTCTGGCTTTGAACACTTCCACGTTTGGGCAACACCTCTGGGCAACCTGTTCCAGTGCCTCACCACCCTCATGGGGTAGAATTTCTTCCTAATGTCTCATCTAAATCAAGCTTCCATTTTGAAGCCACTGCCCCTTGTAATGGCTTTTCATCAACTCAGTCTCTGTCTCAGACACGCATCTTTATGACCACACTCCATCACATACAGCAAATATTGTGACAGGATTGTGAGAACTTTTTTCACAAGCAGTTACAAACATTTTCCCTTTAAGGATTTGCTTCTCAGGAGATAGTAAAATCTCTATAGGAACATTTTCAACAATTGGTTTTTAATCTTTACAGCATTGGCTTCCAAAAATCAGTTTACAAAATAGCCTCCATGCAACAAAAACAATACACAGACCCTGCTACAAAGAATTTGTGAGTAAAGGCACACTGCACTAAAATAACTTAAATGCAAGTAAACCCTTTAAAATTTAGTATGAAACTTCTTTTTTATTGAAATAATACCTTTTATTACAGAATTATTAATAATACAAAAACAATGAGGACAGCATGAAGGTACTAAGAGACAGAAGCCAGTCAACAGTAGGTTTGCAGTTAAAACAAAACCCCAATAGATTCCTGCAAGCAGAGCAGAAAGTGGTTTGCTCAGAGACAATGAACTTAACTTACAGAGCTGAAGTCTGCAAACCCCAAGGAAGAGTCTCTAGAAGTTTTACTTGAAGAGGAGGGAGCAAATGGATCTTTTCCACTAAATGGGTCCCCAAACCCCTTTTTACTTTCAAACGGGTCACTGCTGTCAGCCCCAAATGGCTGGAATGGATCATGGGGCTTGGGAAAATCTGAAGACCCAAGGTGGCTTACAGGAGTACTTTTACCTGGAAAGTTTAGGAAAAACAAAACAAAAGGAGAAAAAGAGAAGTTACTTACCAGGGACATTGCAAACCCCTTACACAGGAAACTGTGCTGATACACTTGAGTATGATCCATTCTTCCTGGAGTGGTTTCAAATGTAACCAAATACAATGGTACTCATCTGTCAATGCACATCATCTCAAACACTTTTTCATTTAAATTGATTTATTACCTCACGCATACACATGGCATTATGGATACCATTAAGATTATAAACAATAAAACACAATACAACGACATTTGGTCAGCAGAATTTGACTAGAATGATTGCTCATTTTCCAGGATTAGAGGTATTTCAAGTTTAAATTTGGGATTATACAAAAGGCAAAATAGTTACAAATGTCTAGCACTAATGATGTCAAATAGAATCAGAGAGTAACTTATCTGGGACTTTACAGAACACACTAGGGGATTATTTTTTTTCCCTGGAACTGTTTTTTCCCCTTCTAGCATCACACATAAAAGGGAAAAGAGACTGATGAAGGAATATCCTTGTTCTGGGGTGCTTCTTTGCAACCCACCTTTTGCAGGGGACTTGTTCTTGCTTTCCACCCCACTAACAAATGGAATCACAGCAAATGTTGTGGATGCTCGTAATAATAGCTACATATTTTATTTCCCAAAATTAGAACCTCAAAGTTTTTAATCTCCTCTGCAAAAAGGACAATTTTTTAGGTCAAACAACTAAACAGAAATGTAGTTTTGTGTTTCTCCTAAAAGGGCCACAATCTAGCCTCAAGGATGGACATCCTCTTTGGATGAACAGTACTGATTATAATGTGTACTTGACAAATAAAAGGAGACTCTAGAAACACTTCTAAAAGGAACAAGTATTTACAAGTTCCCATATAACAATTTGCATTAATAAAGTTTTTTAAACTTTATAGTATTTGCTCAAACCTGTGGAAATCCTCATTTGTGAAAGAGAAGTACAGATCAGCAACCTTGCACTAAAATAACTATCCAGTAGCCTTCCTTCACCTGCTGTAAAGGGAAATATGCCCTAGCATACTTCACCCTATAGTGTCCCAAAAATAGAGGTCAAAATGACACCTTTTAAGCTGCCCTTTTCTTAGTTAAACCTGTTGCCGCTGAAACCACTTTGTGGAACTGGTGACTGTTAATCTAAATGTGGCATTTGCAATGTGTTTGCTCAGCAAAGAGATCACAAAGAATAACTTTGCTGTAGAGGAAATTCACCACGAATACTACAGTTACTGCTAATAATATTGCAGATTTCCACTTTACATCCTAAATGCAGTTTTCTTCAGGTTTTTATGTTAAAGAACAGAAAAAGGTTGTAATTTTGTTACTTTGAAGAAACAGTGACAGAGGGTGCCCACTCTGAACACACCAATCCTGGCATTCAGGACAGAGTCCTGAACAAGCCCTCTTCACTACACTTTGTACATTGCATGCAGTTTGCTGTATCCTGCCACGTGCAGCAAATACAGTTTTGAGGTCTGGCAGAAATTGGTTAGTTCAGACAGATGTTCAAATTTACTAACTTACTAGCCAATGAGTAACAACTGCAGTGTGCCCACGAGAATTGTGACAAATACAGTGGTGCTGATCCCGCCAGCCCCACCACTGTGAGCTAGGATACAAACTGACAGAGCAGTCTGCAAGGAGATGACTATGGCTGCAGGGTGGGACTAATGGCCACGATCTGTGGAGCTGGTGGCTATTTTAATGAGGACTTCATGAACGGTACAGTTCCAGTTTCCCACAGCCTACCCCCATTAAGCCCACTGTTTTATCTCTATTTTTAACAGGTGCTTTTCTCCCCAGTTGCCTTTCCCATCTGCTTCAAGGATGCAGCACTTTGTTATTTTTCACTCCCATCCTTTCTCACACGGTTCGGGGTACAACATCTCTTATCACACTCCAGGGCCCCACACAGTCATGAAGGCCAGCTAAACATCCCATCAGCTAGTCCCTGGGTTCCCACAAACACCTCCACCACTATTATCTTTTCTGACATCCTTGCTGGTTTGCATCAAGTGTGAACCTCCTGGCACACTAAGTGTACACTTAAGCACACAAAGACTTTTGTATTCCACATTTAGTATGCAAGAAAGTGGATGAAATATCTTTATAATGTAACACAAAAAACCCCCACTAAATCACATTAAAAAGTCACCAACTGAACTGAAGGACATCAGTAAAATCATAATATTGCACAATATGCTCTTAGCAGTAACTGAGATTGCATTAATCTGGTATTCACTGGAAATGTTACATTTTCACAGGAGACTGCCCATTGTTTTTGAGGCACAGCAGTATGAAAGCGCAAACAGTTGTAACCCTTTACTTATTTGATGTTTCTGCTAATAGTTTCAGGGGGAAAAAAGTTCAGAAAAAAGCAAAACAGGTCTCATTCTGAAACCACAGCAGTTTCAGCAGTTACCCAAGTGGTGCACCCAAACCACACCGAGGACTCACTTCAGCAAAAAGAGATGATGAACAAAATGGTTTACCACAGCAAATGCTGTTAACTTGGAGCGAACTCCACCCATCTGAAGGGTTTATCTAATTTCATGCCCCACAGCAAACTTGAAGGTTGAGATTTCTAGTTCAAGACACTGGCGTAATGCAATTACAGAATTTGTCTTACTGAATTACAAGATCTTGAAAATGAAATGAAACATGGAGAGCCCTCTCTATGTTCTATGTTTCAACACTGCTCCTAATTCTCTGCTTTCCAGAGCCTCTTACTGAATGATGAGAAGCTGCCTGTATTCATGTGTTTGCAAACTGGGCTCTGCATGCTCACAAGCAAATGGGGGCAGATTGAGATGGCACAACTTCAAGCTTTCACTGAACACACAGTCCTTTCCAGGAAACTTTCTGAAGTGAAAAATACGCCTGAAGAAGACAAAGTTGTGCTATAAAAGATAAATATTGACAGCATGCGTTCACTCCATACTTGCAATTATACCTGAACGTACAATACCAGGGCTCCCACCTCTTACATCTTTTCTCAGGCAGAGGAAGTGTTACTCTAGAGAACTCCAGAGACTGTAGAGTGTGAGGTGCCTCCCAGCACTGCCTTCCCTCAGAGCTCTACCAAATATATGTATCGTTCCTAACTTACTCAGCATGTTTTATCCACTACCTAGCTCTTCCACTAACGTGGAATAGAAAGTGCATAAACTGAGACCTTTAGAACATATAGAAAAATAATCACCAGACTTCAAAATGTGCTTGAAGATTAGTTACATTAAAACCAATTTTCTACAGAATACTCAGAGGTATTTGTCTTCAATAGGGGCTATTTCTGCACTATATTTCAGACTCACCTCTTTGCTGGTAATGCTTTTTGCACAAAATCACATCATGTATTTTTAGTAACAGAAGGAAAAAAATTTCCTATGCAAAAAAGCCCTAAACCTGTTTTTGCTTAATATTTGCAAAATCTACTCTGAAAACCTTTGCCCCAAAGAAATATTCTAAAAAGTACAAACTTCTTGAAAGGTGAGAAGATAAATCATTGCACATCCAGCTGAACAATCTGCTTTGAGACAGAAAAACCTTTCACAATCACTTCTTAAATACCATTACTGTGAGAGATCAGCAAAAACAACAGAATCAAAGGGTGAATGGAATTTTTAGATTGTGGCTGGGCAGGTGCTCCACCCATGAGTCATTTATCCTACCCAACACAGGATGCTTGTGCTCTAACGCAACTGTCAGGGCTTCTAGAAAGGATGAAAAAAATTAAAATAAAAAAAGAAATCTTTCCCGTCAGTCAAACTTTGAGGCTGAAGTTTTTGCTCTCGGCTGCAGATGAGGCAAAAACCTGAAGATAAACAGGCACTGTGCTACTGGTGAATAACTCTGGGTACTTGAGAGGTGCTGAGGAAACAGGTGTGTGGCACCACTCAGAAATAAATAACACTCCTGCACACCCATGCAAGGGAATTAGCGCACACTTTTTCCTGATTCATACAGAGCTTTTGTTCATCACTCCTGGTTACATCCTGGTTACACATGGCTTCTGGCTTCTCGAAAATCGAGTAGCTAAATACACGATGCAATGTTGTATGCAGCCTCATATACCAGGCACGTTGCACACGGTGCAAGCCAAGAAGAATGGCCACAAAAATGTGACATGTTTAAGCATTCTGTATTCATCAGATGGAATTTTCTTTCAAGAAATGAAATGGGTAAATGCAGGCAATAAAGCAACCAAGCTTTGTTTTTAACATGGCTTTTTATGCAAGACACTGAGCAAACCACAAAGTCTTAATTTTCATCTAATGGAGATATTGAAGACACAGCATAGAGAAACAAACACTACTAAAAACCAAGTGTATGTTCCCATCCCTGGAGGTGTTTCAAAGCTGAGGGACATGATTTAGCACCAGACTTAGAGTTATAGAATGGTTGTACTCAATTATCTTAACAGCCTTTTCATACCAAAATGATTCTATGAGTCACTAATATACAATATACTTAGTATGAATTATAATATTTACACATATTTAAAAAAAAAGCTAGAGTGGTAAAAATAATTGGTTTGATTAAATAATCATTGCATTCAGAAAGCACACTGAAATTGGAAAATACGTTTTCTCCCCGTGTTTTTAGGACTTTTATATTCTTTCAAGGTTAGAAAGGTCAAAACCACTATAAGCAAGCAATAAAAATTTAGAGGAGGTTGAAGGTTACGCACTGGTTAGTGGTGAAGGTTCTCCCACTAATATCACTGGTTAACAGCACTGTTATAACCGCAATGTGGAATGCATGGTGCTGCATGAAAAGGAAGTGGTAAGGGTGGGGCAAAAGCAGCAGGTCTCACGATCAAAGCACTAGAGCATTGAATTTTACTTATAACCCAATCACTGACACCCACACAGCAACTTCCTGTACTTTAAAAAAAAAGAGAGAGATAAAAAAAAAAAATAAAAATCTGTTTCTCTCTTTTTGTAATCAACAACTTTTACCTAGAAACTACTTAGCGGTGAGCTCTGACTGATTTCAATCTGCAGCTCTGGGCAGAAAACATAATTGTTCATCTGTGAGAACGTACAAAACCCATTTTAACTGACAAGTTCCCATCTATCAGCTCTTTCAGATATTTTTATTTTTAATTACACGAAAGTCCTACCAAACCCAACAATTAGCGTTAAGACGTATAAAAGTGCAGTAGTGTTAAACACTACAGTGAATCTTCTGTGAGACAAAATAACACCTCCTTGAAAATCTACAAAACTCAACTGTGACAAAATAATTTGCACTGGAATTTAGATCCCTGTAACAGGGCACCTTTTCTAAAGCAGATCAGTATACACTACTATTATTTTTGTTAGTAAAAGCAATTAATGTCATGTTACCAAACCCCAAACACAAAGCACAAGCCTGTTTATATTTGGATCAATTTTTGGTGCTTTCTAAGCATTATTTAAAATGCTGCATCAACACATACAGAAAACCTTCCACTTCTCTCCCGAGAAACCTTCAAGTTTTTCACTACCACCTGGTGAATATCAAATTACTTCAGCCAAGTCTCATGGGAGCTGTACGAAATCTAATGTCCATTAGGAACTGCACGGACAGCAAATGCATTCCTGAAGAGAAAGAACATGCACAAACTGCCTCGGGGATTTTATTAGAACAGTCTAGTCAGCGGAACTGGGGCTCTTGCTCAGCCACTCTTCCTCAATCTAAAAGGAGAATCTTAAAGCAGGTAAAGGACAGAGAAGCTGGTTTTTCACATCTTTGCATGTAAGAATAGAATAGAATAGAATAGAATAGAATAGAATAGAATAGAATAGAATAGAATAGTTTGGAAAAGACCTTTGAGATCCTTGAGTCCAACAGGTATGTTGGAGCTTTGATGTACACCCATATCTGCTTCTGAAACACCTTCTCCTTGCCTTTCTCTGGTTTTATTCATTGATTTATCAGCCTTCCTTCAATTCTGTTTAAAGATTCTGCAGTTTACCTTTAGTTATATTGAAAAAACACAATAGAGCATTTAATCAAATTTCTTTTGGACCAAGCAAGCGTCAGTTTAAGACTCTGTAACATCTAAAAGGTCAGGAAAGACATTCAAAGAGGAGTGAGGAAGAAGCTAAATGATTTATGGAGAACAGAGATTCATCCCAAGATACAGCTTTAAGGGGATTATCCCATGACTGTCATCTTCTCTCAACCTTAGTTTTCAAGAAGGGAAAGATACAGATCTCAAGGGTGTCTAATCCATGCCACCAGTAAGTGTTTGCCTATCCCAGACAGTGACAACCACAGACAGCTGTGAAGCAGCTGCTAATACAGTCAGATGATAGCTGCTTCTCAGTGTCCAAGCTTTGAAAAAAACTAAAACACTAACTCAACCAAATCAAACCAAAACAATCAAGCAGTCTTCACTTGACAAGCAGCCAGCACACAGGTCATGGTTTACAAGGCTAAATAAGGACTATCTACTGCAATTCTGCTACTGACAAAGATGGTAGCAGCAGGGAAGTTCCCTTAAATATCCAAAGCCTTTCTGTGAGAGCAGTTAATCTGAACTACATAAACCTTTTTGACAGGTTTATCCAGGTACACCTGAAGGCCTTTTGATCAGACCTTCACTAATGGTAAACAGAGGCTCTGTTTGAAGTGTTTCCCTGGCCCTATTATCAGTTCCAAAGTTGCCTCTGCCTTTGTAAAGAAATGAGATCTGACAGACAACTCCTCACGCACATGGGCCAGGTGGGAACTGTGGCACACTTTGGCCATGCCCTGGTCCAGGACACCCTGCAGTACCTCAATGGACTGATCAGGGGGCTTGTGACACGCAAGCATCTGGAAAACTGCACAAAGAAAAGCACTGAACTGGGAATAATGTCTGGTGGATTTTGCCAGTTTCCCCTATCAACAGAAACCCAGACTCCCAGCACGGTGGGGGGTCACAAGGGACCTCTGGAGACTATTGAGTCCAACCCCCTGCTAAAGTAGCATCACCCAGAACAGGTTGCCCATGTTCAAGTCACTTTGGAATCTCTCCACAGAAGACAACTCCACAACCCTTCTGGGCAGCACATCTCCTCCTTAGGAAATCAGACATCTTTCAATGCTCAACGAAAATATTTGTTAGGAGTGTCTACTTGACAGCAGAATATTGAGGACAAGTAAAGCTTTCTATCGGGTCTTCTTTGCACCTGCCTAACAAAATGCAAGCAAGCCATGCAACTGCTTTTCAATATTAAAAAAAAAACAACCAAAATCTTCTAACAGAAATGAGAGTTTTACTGGGAACAGAAAGGCAAACTACAGATTTGCCTGGTAGTAACTTACATCTATCCATCCTTCAGCAAGATCTTTATCACCGACTTGGTTTTTAATTAGACAGACCAATGAGAAAGGTAAGAAACAACGGAAGTTTCTTGTCTGTTGTTTGTTTTCTGAGCAGCTTTCCCATTTCTAACAGCCACTTGTACGCCTGTATCTCTTGCTAGAATCACACTTTATTACTATATAATTTCTCATGCTTGAAGTAACCACTGAAGATTGTCTTAGTTGTGGAAGGAAGGGAGGAGTGTAACTGCATAAGCACAGGAGGCCCATTTGCTTAAAAAAAAAGAAAAACAAAAAACAACACCCCTGCTTTGTTTCCTCCTCAGCCTATTTTATCATAACAACATTTGCTTTTGGTGTCTCCCAAGCAGAGGGGAAGGAACACGTTTAAACTGATTTTTTTAAAAAGCTGATTGAAGGTTGAGTGCACAAATCTAAATTAAAACCAAACCATTAAAGCTAAAATCCCCAAATCTCTCCCTGTGTACAAAAGAGGGAATCAAGAGACAATCTCGCTGGGGCCTGGCGAGTTCGTTTTAGTCCTGGCTCACTGGAGAGGTCCCAGAGGACTGGAAGCTGGCCAACATGGTGCCCATCCACAAGAAGGGCCGGCTGGATGAGCCAGGGAATTACAGGCCTGTCAGCCTGACCTCAGTGCCAGGCAAGATTATGGAACAGGTCATCTTGAGTGCAATCACACAGCACTTACAGGATGGCCAAGGGATCAGGCCCAGCCAGCATGGATTTAGGAAGGGCAGGTCCTGCCTGACCAACCTGATCTCCTTCTATGATCAGGCGACCCGCCTGGTGGATGTGGGCAGGCCTGTGGATGTAGTCTACCTGGACCTCAGCAAGGTCTTTGACACCGTCCCCCACAGCAAACTCCTGGCCAAGCTGTCAGCCCATGGCTTGGATGGGAGCACACTGCGATGGCTTAGGAACTGGCTGGAGGCTGAGCCCAGAGAGTGGTGGTGAATGGTGCCACAGCCAGCTGGCAGCCAGTCACCAGTGGTGTGCCCCAGGGATCAGTGCTGGGCCCCATGCTCTGTAACATCTTTATTGATGATCTGGATGAGGGCATTGAGTCCATCAGCAGTAAATTTGCTGACGACACCAAGCTGGGGGCAGGAGTTGATCTGCTGGAGGGTAGAGAGGCTCTGCAGAGGGACCTCAACAGGCTGGACAGATGGGCAGAGTCCAACGGCATGAGACTGAACACATCCAAGTGCCGGGTTCTGCACATTGGCCACAGCAACCCCATGCAGAGCTACAGGCTGGGGTCAGAGTGGCTGGAGAGCAGCCAGGTAGAGAGGGACCTGGGGGTGCTGGTTGATGGTAGGCTGAACATGAGCCTGCAGTGTGCCCAGGCAGCCAGGAGGGCCAATGGCATCCTGGCTTGCATCAGGAACAGTGTGGCCAGCAGGAGCAGGGAGGTCATTCTGCCCCTGTACACTGCACTGGTTAGGCCGCACCTCAAGTACTGTGTCCAGTTCTGGGCCCCTCAGTTTAGGAAGGATGTGAGGGGTTTGGAACACAAGCCCTATGAGGAGAAGCTGAGGGAGCTGGGGTTGCTTAGCCTGGAGAGAAGGAGACTCAGGGGTGACCTTATTGCTCTCTATAACTACCTGAAGGGAGGTTGTAGACAGGCGGATGTTGGTCTCTTCTCCCAGGCAGCCAGTACCAGAACAAGAGGACACAGTCTCAGGCTGCGCCAGGGGAGGTTTAGGCTGGATGTTAGGAAGAAGTTCTGTACAGAGAGAGTGATTGCCCATTGGAATGTGCTGCCCGGGGAGGTGGTGGAGTCACCATCATTGGAGGTGTTCAGGCGGAGACCTGATAGGGTGCTTGGTGCCATGGTTTAGTTGTTTAGGTGGGTTGGATTGGTTGATAGGTTGATCTTGAAGGTCTCTTCCAACCTGGTTTATTCTATTCTATTCCGAACGCCCAAAACTCATGTATGTTAGTCAACCCTACAGCATGTACTTCTCATCTCTGCTCCTACCACACTGTGTTTGCTAGAAATAATCATGTTTTGAACAAGAAACAGAAAGCAACCACGTGAAAGAGATAATATAGGTATATTCAGTATTTCACTCCTTCAACTTTACATAAGCCCTTTAAACAATAAATTTTATGTAGACATTTCTTCAGTAAGATGGCTACTTACATATTCGCCTTGAAAAACAAATAAAGAACATTGTTCATAATGGCAATAAGATTAGCTTCAGCTTTTATATTTCTGCTTTTATTTATTTGTGTCCTATTAGTTGATATTTCTCAACATTACATATAATGTGTTTTTTTCAATTACTGAAGGCGCTCTAGTACTTCAATAGTGGAAAATATTTACCTGAAGCAAGAATGGAACAGATCACTTCAATAAGTTTTCCACAGTTCTAGAGCATTTCCTGACAAACCTTCATCAATACTCATCTACAAAGAACCCCCCTAATTTGAAGGCTGCAGTATGCATCATCATCTCTTGAGCAATAAAATCACAGTAATAGGAGCAAAATAATGCCTGCCTAGAAGTCTTCTGTGTTAAATAATATTTTTCCAATCTGTGGGTTAGGTAATGAAATTGTCAGGATACCCCAGTAATAGAAAGCAGTTTCTACCGTATCCAAGGAGACAGTTCCAGCGTAACTGGTTTGAAAACCAGCCAGGTTAACACCACCTGTTTTAAAGAGAATGGGTGCAGGGTGCCTGCTTTGCTCCAAAATGCAACAGCAGAAAGGCAGACAAACTACATATTTAGACAGGGAGACATTAGTAGTAGATGTGTTTTCTTCCTATTGTGCTTCCTAATACCGTCAGTGGATACATGAGAACATTAAATGTTGACCCACGCTGGATGTAAAATTATGTGCCTATTCATTAGCATAATCAGGGGTTTTGATCCAACTGAACATTCACTGCTAGTATTACCTGAACTATACCACTGTTGTTAAAATTAGACTTGAAACTATAAGCTCAGAGTAGCTTTAGTTCTTAAGACAGTTTCACTGGTATCTGAATAGTTTGGAAATCAGCTCTAGGTAGGGCCAACAAGTAGAAGTTGAATCTCCACTAGAAGAGGAATCTCCATTCATCTCTATTAAATCTCTCCAACAGAGAAGATTCCTACCTCTCTTAAGAATTTCCAGACATCATGGACTTGAAGCAGGAACAAGCCATATGTTCAGAAAATGGGTTATATCTCAATAGTGTAGCAGTATGTGAATGCAAGGAGAATCATATCTGGACAGATCAGGCAAGGTTTGCCTAGCCCTATACCCTGTTCTTGTTAGCATCTAGAGGCAGATGCCTCAGGAAGACCATCAGTACAAGATACAAACATACAGCCAGACATCAGACCACCTTGCATACACCCAGCAACACTGGAGCCAGAGAGAGTATTTTGGCTATTGGCAAACCCTATTGCCCCTGATGGATGTCTCTTCTATGAATTATCCAGTTCTTTTTTAGGGCCTTTTAAATATTTTTGCATGCATCGTATTTTCTGGGCAAAAACAAACAAACAAAAATCTTATGAGTATTGTCTAAAAACAAACCTCTTTGTTCATTTCAAAGGTGCAATGACACCATTTACTAATTCCATTTGTTGCCTTCTTGGAAAAGGTAGCATTTCCCACCCCCATTTTTTTCTGCCACAAGTGATTTTATGGCTGTCAGACCACTCCCTGATCATCTGTTTTCCAATCTGAAGAGTTCCAGCCTGGTTTACTGACAATTACTGCTAATTAACTGATTCTCTCATCTATTTCAACCATGTAGGAAGGTAAGATAATGAGATAGAAGACTGTCCGTATGTCCCCAGTAATGGAGGGAACTGGCTATTAAAAGAAGAAAGCCTCCTTACCACTGGGTGGCTTGGGTCGTGGAGGGACATTTTTCTTCGGTGGCAAAGCTGGCATGTCTGATTTCCTTTTGAAAGGGTCATCTGGAAATCCCATCCCTCCAAAAGAGGCAGCAAAGGGGTCTGAAGTTACTGACTACATGAGAAAAAAAATGAAAAGATAAAAAAATGTAAGCACATTGTGGAATAGTTGTTGTTTCATGAAAGCTACAAGTTAACTTGAGTAAAAACATTCACTTCAAAACACGAGGACAGCTGTCCAGAAATGTGTCAGTGGTGTGAGAGGCTGGCACCCACTGACAGAGGTGCAGGGATTTCACTACATTCAGAGCTGCTAATACTCTTCATCGCTAAAACACTTCTTGGACTTTTAGTCCTAGCAAAAAGCTGATGAGAAAAATAAAAGGAAGTAAAACTCTATTTTTTACTATTTGGCAATGAACAGTCATAGTACAGCCTGGCCTTCACTCTGATAAACAGCACCATAACAGAAACTTCAAAACTGTGGTGGATTGCAGAATGGAGAGCATTTCCCCAAGCTTTCCTTAAGTTACACACAGCTATTTGTTTTCTTTGTAATAGCTCAGGGAAAATTCCAAACCCATGTATTTAAAGTTTCATCTTTCCTGTATTCAGTTGGCTCATGTGAAGGGCTCTCATACTGATCGTAAAAAAAAGGCACAAAAAAGTATGCCAGGCAGGCAAATTTATCATTCTGGAAAGAAAAAAATGAAGAATTCTGTGGGCAAAGCAAAAACTCGTAGCTGGACCTTCAGAACTAAAACTCTGAGCTCAAGGCAAACACATCAATATTTGCAAAGGCTGCTGCCACCTCGTGGAATCAAAACCCCCATCAAAGCCGGTAAGAAAGAGCTATGAATTGTCAGCACAACTTGTTTTCCACCTTCCTCTGGCTCCCCATACTCACAGAGAAGTTTCAGAACAAGTCAGGATACTCTCAGAGATGAAGTACCTAAGAAGCAGACTTCAGGACTTAGAGGAAGGTCAGACACGAAAATATATTAGTATCTGGAACAAAAGCCTTTTCTTACAAGTGAGAACTAGAAGTTATTTCTTTGGCTTCTCTGGTACTTGAAAATATTTGTGAAAAGTTGATTCATTGCTACTGAGTCTACCAGCCTTGGCAAGACTTTGCCACATCTGAGATGGATGGAAAACGCTTTGCTAAGTAATTGGTGCAGCTGCTTATTAGAAAAACCAAACAACCCAACCCAAATGAACCCAACCCTGAAAAGTTACAGATGTATCACATCCCTAAAAAACAAAGAGGTATCTGTACACACATTTTTAAAAGGACAGATGCTTTCCCTGTAACCTTTACCTCTGACATCTGCCTGAAGTCTGCAAATCCCTCACCACCACTGAAAGCACCACTGCCAAAGGGATCCAGTGTTCCAAATGGATCTGAAACAGATACAGAACCCCCCCACAATGTTATTTAAAATAGTATTTAACAACTACAAAGAATTATTGGTGCCAGTGAAGCACAAAACTAGGCAGGTGATTAAAAAGCACTTGCGTTTTGACCTGGCATGAGATATTAAAAGAGAACTCCATGAAACAATAGGTTTTCTACCAGTTGTTTGCAGGAAAAAAGACGAGTGGAGTATACAGTGTATGTGAAGACTTAATCTTCATAATCTGTAATAGGGCTGCAATGATTTTTGCCAACCGTTCACAGGACACTTTCTTCATGCTCAACTTTTACATTTGATTCTTCTTTCATAAAGAAATACCTCCTTAGTCATCTTCAAAAGCAAGTTTTTTCTTCTTACCTGGACCTTTTGAAGAGACACTGGAAGGCGTAAAAGGATCACTGCTTTCAAAAGGGTCAGGCTAAATAAGAACAGATACACATTACTATTGTTCTGCTGTACTGTGCATTTGTCTTTTTATGCATATTAAAATCTCTTGCTTTAAGACAAATGAATTCCAATCTCAGACCACTCTGTTCAGTGGCCATATAGTAGGATGAAACTGGCTGATTATATGAAATTTGCATTATTAGTGCATTTGGCTATTGATATCCTTGAACAGAACACCAAGCATCTACAAGTGAAACACATTTCAAGACCAAGTGCAGGGTCCTGCATCTGGGTCGAGGCAATCCCAGGCACAAATACAGGCTGGGCAGTGACTGGCTGGAAAGCAGCCCTGAGGAGCGGGACTTGGGGGTGCTGGTGGACGAGAAGCTCAACACGAGCTCTCAATGTGCACTTGCAGCCCGGAAAGCCAATCAGATCCTGGGCTGCATCAAGAGAAGTGTGACCAGCAGGTCAAGGGAGGCGATTCTCCCCCTCTACTCAGCTCTGGTGAGACCCCACCTGGAGTACTGCATCCAGTTCTGGAGCCCCTATTACAAGAGGGATAAGGACGTGCTGGAAGGTGTCCAGAGAAGGGCCACGAGGATGAGCAGAGGGCTGGAGCACCTCTCCTGTGAGGACAGACTGAAGGAGTTGTGGCTGTTCAGTCTGGAGAAGAGAAGGCTCCGAGGTGACCTAATTGTGGCCTTCCAGTATCTGAAGGGGGCCTACAAGAAGGCTGGGGAGGGACTTCTCAGGCTATCAGGTAGTGATAGGACTAGGGGGAATGGAATGAAGCTGGAGGTGGGGAGATTCAGGCTGGAGGTGAGGAGGAAGTTCTTCACCATGAGAGTGGTGAAGCCCTGGAATGGGTTGTCCAGGGAGGTGGTTGAGGCCCTGTCCCTGGAGGTGTTTAAGTCCAGGCTGGATGAGGCTGTGGCCAGCCTGATCTAGTGTGGGGTGTCCCTGCCCATGGCAGGGGGGTTGGAACTAGATGATCCTTGTGGTCCTTTCCAACCCTGACTGGTACTATGATATCATACTGAAATAGAAGCAATATTAGTTTCCAGAGCAAAACAAGGAGTGTGTCCAGTCTCTGAACAACAGAGACTGAATATTCATAGCATCAGAAAGTCATTGTGGTTGAAAAAGACTTTTAACATCAAGTATACCAAAGCTGGTGCTAAATCAGGTTCTTCAGCCTGTCTCTGGCTTTTAAACATCTCCTGGGATGGGGATTCAGCCTGGGGAGCCTGGTCCAGTGTTTCAGAACCCTTTTAGTGGAGAAATTTCTTCTAAAATCCAATCTAAACCTTCCCTAACACAACTTAAGGCCATTTCCTCTTGCTCCAAAGATCAGCCATTTACATTAATTCAGAGAGTCTCTATATCACTTCTTTATTTTAAATAAGACAGTGTTCAGTTCTATCCACCTTCAGAAGTCTGCTGTTAGCTATGTACAACCCTCTCTCCAATTCACTACATGACTGCACAAACAAAAGCATTGATGAGATGGAGGCAGTGGTGTGAATATTCATTCATGATACTGACCTTGGAGGGTAAAGCAAGGGGTTTTGTGAATGGATCTGAGGTAAATGGGTCACTCTTCCCTGGTTTCTTGAAGAAATCCTCAGGGGCAGAAGTATGAAATAGGTCACTTTCCTTAAATGGATCACCTCCAAATGGGTCTAGGAGGAGTAGTAAAAGGTAAGCAGAATGTAACACCTTGTGGGTCCATCATGAACCGTTCTGTAATTGACCTGTAATTTTTCTAATTAAAACATGTAACAACTTGGTAAATTTGATAAACTTCTAGATATCTATTTAAACAGGGTATTTACTAAGTTTGAGCAAGTACATGTTTATGCTAGGGCTACAGATTTATTAAAGAATTACATGCATGACATTAACATATTGATCCTGAACACACACCCTGTCAGGTTTCTTTATGCCCACATGCAAACCCAAAATCTGAAGCCAGGGAAATCTTGTAAACCTTTTGTGTTTTGCAAGAAATTGTTTATATCACACCTGTCCTATCATCAAAAGGGCTTTTACCTGCTGCAGCAGGTGGCTGTTCTGCAAAAGGATCATGCTGGAATGGGTCACCTATGCAGAACAGAAAAAACATTTGTTTCATCCACTATTTAGTAATGTGATTAAAGTCTGTGATTAATGTGATTAAAATATAATTTACTCAACAATTGGTCTTTGAGGTCTCAGGTAAGCCATTGGTCACTTACTGCCTTTGAAAGGGTCTGCTCCCTTAAATGGGTCAGATTTGAAAGGATCCTCTGACTGGAATGGGTCTGTACGCAACTCCTGTGTATTATTGGTAAACATCAAGGCTTTATTCTTAAAAGGATCGTCCTAAAAATTAAGAAGAGAAACATTACAGCAGTTCACCATGGTTAAAGTCCTCAGTTATTCATTCAGCAGAAAATCTACAGCACCTTGATTCCTGTTTAAAGATCTTAACAATTACTTCCTAAACTTTCAGAGTAAGTGGCTTCTAAGCAAAAGTAATTACACAGTAGAAAGAAATATGTAGCCTAAGACTACACAGAACATGAAAAGATACAATATATAAAACAATAAAGTTTAACTGCTGAAGAAGTCTTAACTAAAAAATTTCCAAAACAGCAGGAATGGAAGGAGGAAAGAAAGGAGGGAGAGAGGGAGGAAGAGGAAAGAATTAAGCATCAGGAAAGGGACAGAATGATTGAAAAAAAGATTTACTATGAACATGTACTGGAGTTTTTGCCCAGTAAGTGGTTCTCAGGTTTTTGCAAGTAAGAGAAAGATCTGAAAGTTGCAACTGGAAATTAAAAATCATGCTTAGGCCAGCCCTGCAAGCATAGAAACTGAGCACTGAAGTGTCTCTCAATGTCTTGCTGGTTTCAATCTGCACTTTTCTTCTGAGCACTTTAGTTTTATAGAGAAAGTGTAACATAGCACATAAAAGCAGCAGGCCTGCTGAACATTTCTTAATATACCATGGATTACACATATTTAACTTCATACTGAACCCATGGTAAGTACTGTGCTTACAAGCAATCTGGAAAATGCTTCCCTAATGCAGAAGCACCAAGTAGATGTCCAAATATAATCAAGCAGGTATACATCTTTTGTATTTAAAGCACAGAAATAGGCTGAAAATTTGAAAAATCTTTTGCTTTAGAGTATTATTAAACGTCCAAATGAACAATACACAAAAGAAATTGAAAAATTTGGAAGGATCTTATGAATGGGGAAAAAATAAAAGAAAACAAAGGAGACAAATGATGCTGGAATTGTTTAAGCAGAAGATAACCATCTATGTATTTTGAGAAAGGAATGTGTTTTTCTGAAACATCTAATAAACAGAGCTCAAGGAAAAGGAGAAATTTGTATAGCTTCTTTAAGAAATATGTGATTAAAAGGAAGTTTACAACAAGAGAAGGTGCCACCCTGGTAAACTGGAGAGCTTAGAAGAAAAACACCAAACATCCAAAGTGGAGAAAAAGTCCTAGCTACTTCCTGAAACTAAAGGTGTGACAGGTTACAAATGAATGTTTAGCATGACCTTTTCTTTTGTTTCCAAAAACCACAGTTTGCTTACATATCCCTGCTGTTACAGTTCTATAGGCTCAAAATCCTAACAAAAGATCTAACCCAAAGCTTAGGGTTTGCCACCAGCATTAAAACCTTTGCCCTCCAGGGCTCACGATATTGACCACCATAGCAAAAGCCAACTAAAGAAACATCTTAACTAGTTCAGAATAAGAGCAAGATGCGAACCTAATTATCGTAAAATACATTAAAAATAGTAGGTTTTTACCATAGCTCCGTAATTGCTTCTTTCTGTCTGCCCAAGGCCTTCACTTATGTCTGCTAAGTTTGTCAGACTACCACCATGAATCCCATTGAGAGCTTCGTTACATTCTTCTATACTCTTATTGACTTCTTGATGGCTCTCTTGAAGCTGAGAAAGTTTACTTCTTGCCTAAGTAGAGAAAAATGCTTTGGCAACTTATTCAAATCATGGTTGCCAGACAGTTGTAATTTTCCCCCCACCAAACTCAAACTGGGAATTAATCTACTAAGCAAAAAAAGGCCTCTTTTTCCATGAACTACCTGTTGGTTTATTTTTAATCTTCTGAAAAAATAATCTTTCTAGCTGATGTGCAACTCTTAGCCATTCAAGAAGCAAAAGAGAAGCTGAACAAACTACAGTGAATACCTGGTTTATTTCATCCTGTGTTGACTTTAAAGATTTTATTATTGTTTCAAGCTGCACTTTTCCAGCCTGGATACTCTGCTCTAGCTGAGTCTCTTCTTGCTGGAGGCGATTCAGCTCTGCTTTTGCTCTGTTAAGGTCATCTTCCTGTAATTTTAAGTCGGATTCCTGAGATTGAATCTGCATTTTTAGTGATGAAATCTGAAACAAAGTGTTAAAATAATCAGAGTGAAATTTGAAATAAATGTAACTTAAACTATAAGACTATATGGAAAGTTGTAAAGCAACCTATCGACTGCTAAGGAAGAACTTGATGTAACTGCATGCTTCTTATGTTATCCAAAATCCTTGAAAAAACTACACAGGACATTCAGTAAAATCAAGAAACAGTAAAGGAAAGAAACACCACACTAATTATAAAGGCAATTAAAAGGTGTTTCTTAGATGGTTACTTTGTAATTTTCAGAACTTGGCTTGTGTTCCATCCAAGCTTTTATCAAGTATTATAAAACAACAGATTTTTAATGTTTCCAAGAGTCAAAATTACACAGCTGCATAGGCCTCTCCTCATACACTTTCTTACATGACCTTACACACTAAGTTTCTAAACTGGAATAATACATCAGCTACTTTGGCAATTGTATTCCCCGAAAACTCACTTTTAACTCACAATATTGACGAAGTTTAATGACCAAATAGGCACCATTGCCTAGGGATTGTCTCCTGAGTCAGGAATACTGCATTAGGTAGAATGTTTCATATGTCCAAAGAACAGCAATGCTCTACATAGAAAGGGACCTCTGGAGATCACCTGGTTCAACTCCCCTTCTATGACTGCTATGAAAGGTATTTAGATTAGCAAAATCCTTTCTTGGACCTCTGTATTTGTGTAGAAATTGCTATTTATGGTAAAAACGAATAAACCAAGCACATTTATTCATTAAACAAGTAGAATTTCCTTCACCAAAAGACACAATACTCTTGAGCATGCCTGGAATTAATGCACACTCACCACCTGTGTTTCTTCCTGGCATTTCTGCCTCACATCATTCAGCATATCTTTCAGTTTGGCTTTCTGCTGGTCCATTTCATCCAAGCGGTCTTGGGCATCTTGTTTCTGAGCCTCTAGCTCTTGCAAGTTACTTGTCTCCCTATCTAAATCATTTTGCAGTTCCTGAGGAAAATTCCACAGTTTGTTACTTACATTTAGCTGCAGTCTTACAGGAATGATCAACAATAGACAAAGTGGCTAGCAAAATCCAGAAGATTTTCTATGTCTTATAGGCTACTGCCTGCACGTGCATGGTCTGTTTCTGCAGAAACTTGTTTGAGACACCAGGAAACAAATCAGTGCCCACATGATGGACAGAGACTGTGACACAGCACAGAGCCATCCTAATTGTCAACAATCTCCTAAATTACAGTGTTAGTCAAACAGATCTTTAAGTTACAGGAAAATCCCATCAGAGGAAAGACTTTCCCAGAAGCAACATAAGGAAAGATAAAAGAAAGAAAGCTTAATTCCCTGTATGTTATTTTAGATTACAATGAAAAATAATAAACAGAATTTTTACCTGAACTTCATTGGTTTTCTGTCTGATTGATTCTTCCCTTTCCCTAATGTCCTGCTCCAACGAATATTTTTCTCTGTAAGATATTCGAGCACAAGATTAGTTCATGGGCTTAATGATTAAAGAATACAACACATACATACAGACACAAAAATCAATTCACTATTATTCTGGAAACACCACACAGCCAAAAATGACAGCCCATATCCACATTCTTTAAAGGAGTAAATGTGTCTATGTGTCAATTATTCCTCATAAAATACTCTGTTCCATAGCCCATCTTCTTAAGTTACCTGATCAAATCTAAGATGGCTTTCCAGAATTAACTGTAGGTTATGAGTAGGAGATTTGCCATCAGCTCCAGGGAGGCCTCAGACCAGCCTTTCAGTATTTGAAGTGGGCTACAAGGGAGCTGCAGAGGGACTTGTTACAAAGTCTGGAATGATAGGATGAGGGATGATGGCTTCAAACTGGAAGAAGCTGGATTTAGATGAGACATTAGGAAGAAACGCTTCCCCATGAGTGGTGAGGCACTGGAACAGGTTGCCCAGAGAAGTTGTGGAGGCTCCAAGTGTTCAAAGCCAGGTTGGATGAAGCCTTAAGCAAAGTGGTCTAGGAGGAGACGTCCCTGCTCATAGCAGTGGGGTTATAATGAGGTGGTCTTTTGTTGGGAAATGGTTTGAACATCTGTGCAAATTAGGCCTTGAAGGACTTTCTGTTATTAATATAGCAATGGAGTAGGAGTTGTGGAAAAGTTCTGATGCTTGGTATGCTGAAGTCAAGCTGCCCCTTAGATGGGAGGCAAACAAGATAAGGAGCTGAGAAAAGGAGCAATTAGACTGAGCTACAAATTCCACAGAGTAGTGCAAACAATGATGTAACCCTTTTACAAAGTAACCAATAGTGTGTGTTAAATTAGAATAGAATTAACTATGTATGAGATAAGACTATAAATAAGGAAGTGTGGAACAATAAAGTTGGATTTCGTGGATCATATTGATCGTTGGCGACCCCTTCTTGCGACAGTCTTTAAGGTCCCTTCCAACCCAAACCATTCTGTGAGTCTATGAACTTCAATCACAAGCAATAATAAACTGGCTAAAAAAAACTGAAAAGTAATGGACACATCAGTACCTCTGCAGCTGTGCAATTTCTTGGCTAATGTCATCCAGTTCTTTCACCCCTGTAAATTCTCCTGATCCAACAGAACTTGAACTATCCTGTTAAGAATAAAATACTCTGTTAAAAGGCCAAGTCATAAGAGATTTTCCTTTGCAAAGGCTGAGGAGAGAGGTGGAAAACAATCCTCATCATGTGCATTAGGAAAAGTCTATCTGAGGCATCAGGTTATTATGCAACAACCACTGAGCATGCCACACAACTCTGCCTGCGAAACACAGTAATTTTCTCTATGCCCATGGAACAGATGGGACAGGAAATACACAGCAGTTAAAGGACATGCACGATGTTGACAGCAAAACTGCAGGCAATAGTAGAATTAAAGAAGTCAGATTGTAATTTCAGTCACCTTCTGTTCATGCAAATATCTGCTATTATAACCACTTCCCAGAACATCATTTCTACAGCTATTCAGGCGTAGAGCAGGGAAGATGCAGAAAGTATCCCTTGCATTTCAGGCAAAAAAGTTGTGATTAGAAGTGATTAAGAAAGGATCTCAACATTTGGTACAAATTTTGTCAGTAGCACAAGAACTTCTTTGAAAAAAAATATAATCACTGCAACTGAGTGAAAACTACAAGACTGAACTCACTGCTAGGACAAGCCAGGAGACCTATCATTTTAAAATAGCATTTTGAGTAGAAGAAACACAGCTTGCTTGTTTGCTCACTTTGAGATTGCTGTGACAATCGCAGAAAGTTTAGCTTTATTCAATATAAAGCCCCCAAGAACCAAGCCAACAAACCACATACAGCACAGTAAAATTTTTTCATGCAAAAATAGGTGGATCTGCAACTTAAATGTGTTCATTAAGTCCTTTCTTTTGGGTGAGCATTTCTTTTGTTAATATATCATTAAGTAATTATAAATAACAATGGCAATCCATACTAATTCATCAAGATAGCAAATCAAAAGCTTATACTATCAGTTCCTTATTTTCAAGCTCAGCTTTGCTGAGACCTGTACTGTAAGCTGTATAGGACCATAGTAAGGTGTTACTCAATTTGATTGTGAAGTTCAATTGAGTGGCTACACTGATTGGGAAAACACAGTCATTGCTCCACATGAGCAGAAAATTGATCTGCTATGTGAAGAGTACCATGGTTTCTTTCATGTGATAGTCAGCTAAAACCAGAGCAGATTTTTAAAAAAAATTTAAAAATGAGAGAGAGACAATGAACTGAAAATAATGGGAGGCTTGAAGCTCTTGCACCATGGGGTATTTATTGCCGACAGCTCCAGAGAACTAGTCCATGAGAAACTTTTATGTGCCAAGGCTCAGTTGCCTGTCAAAGACCTTCCAGCCAGAACAGCGTATCTCAAATTGTGGAAGGAAGCAGAATCACCAGGTCAACAGCCAGTCCTGGTAACTTCACACTGCTGTGACATTATCACCATGCCAAGAGCAAGTGTCACTGAACACAAGAGCAAAGAGACAGCAGAACATGAAGAAATAAATCCCTTGATGTTACAAGTAGCACATACAAACAAAATTCTTTTGGACATTAACAATTACTCACACGACGCATTTCTGTTAGTGCTGAGATCTCAGTTCCTACAGGGGTCAAGTAACCTGTCAGAGTCTACAGGAAAAGGATATAGGAAAAACCTTAAAAGGACCAGCAACAACAACAGTTAAAGTATATGTAACGGCTTTCTGGTTAGGGAAAGCCAAAAAGGGGGGAAAAAAATTACCTTATAGTTGATAGAAAAAATTATATTGACATGATAGAGGTATTTATTCATTTAAATTTCAGACATACACACTATTGAGGACAGGAGCAAAGCAGGGTTCAGTAAAGCAGTACTAACAGCAATAGACATAGGACTATGGACTGTCATGCTGCAGGGGGTGAATCAACCACCAGTTCCCAGAAACTAGGCACTCTTCATTTAGCCATTCAAAAATTTTCTGTTTTCATGGGAGGAATTTAGTTTTGATCATGGTCAGAGACAGGCTATTAAAACAGCTTTTAAGAGTTGCTTTTTCCACTGTGAGGGTGACAGAGCACTGGAGCAGGCTGCCCAGGCAGATGGTGGGGTCTTCTTTCCTGAAGACATTTAAAACCTGCCTGGATGTGTTCCCGTGTGACCTGTCCTAGATGATCCTGCTCTGGCAGGGGGTTTGGACTGGTTGATCTTTCAAGGTCCCTTCCAGCCCCTAACATTCTGTGATCGTGTGAAAGTTAAAAAAATTCCCAACAATTCTCTATGACAAAGGAGTCATGATAGACTTTTCTCAGCATTATTTTTCCTTTATTAAATATTCTACTGATTTTTCTTTACTGTCTTGCACTGTTAAACATCTGTGTATATTTTCAAATGTTAAAGGATTTTGTAAGAGGAAATAAAAAAAAGGCAATCTTTTACCATAAAACTACAAAAAAATTGTTATTTGTAACATTAACACTCAAAATTCATTACCTTCAAAGCACAGAAGCTCAGTATTATCCACAAATAATCCATGACATACCTGTATTGGAGTGTTTCTCTCTGTGGGAGGGATCATATCTGGAGACAACACTTGTGGAGGATCAATCCCTTTACTGACCTTCTGCTGAATGAGATACATTGCTAGTGCAAACTGATCTTTGCTCAGCTTTCCCATCTGTCTTGTGTCTGCCAAAGCCCTAGTAAAAAATAGATCATACTTATAAACAAGAAAAGCTTGTTTCTTCTCTACCAACAAGCCCAAAATACAGATATTCATGTAATTTCCTTTCGATTCAGCCCCATCAGAGCTCGATTATCCTAGTGAAAGAGTTCCATAAACAGAACAGGATTTTATTAGACTTATTAAGTGAATAGAATAGCATTACTCTGAGAAAAAAATATTTAGAGTATTAGAACTCCAAAAAACAATCACAATTCACAGACTGACCTATACTCCCATCCCAGAAAAGCAAAGTAAGTATTTATTTTGCCTTTGTTTTTCCATAAAGTCTACATAATGTAGTAGGGCAACAGAAGATATTGGGGTTTGCTTTAGTTTGTGGGATTTTTAACATTAGGAACACAATTCTGCATGGATAGATCAGCACATTACAAAAACACAGCTACCAGGGAATTCTTACCATATATGTGCTAGGAGATTCTGAGACAGACCTGAATGCATAAAAATGTCCTTTACTTCCTGTCCACTCACAAACCCATCCATGTCTGTGTCTGTTTTTAAGAAAATGTCATCATATCGCACTTTTTCAGATACGGGTACCACCCAGTTCACAGAGGGCTGGAAGACAAGGTTGTAGATTTCAAAAGAAGGTAAAGTGTCCCTATCAACACACAGAGTGTACACAACACCATTCAGATATGCTGAACACCTTGCAAAATCAAGTCTGATTAGTAAACACGTATTTCCGCTTTTCCCATTAATGTTTTAGCTTGATCCTTTCAATCTGAATTAGAAATGCTGATGAACAGCTATTGATCAGGTAAAAATTCTTCCCCATGAGAGGGGAACAGATTGCACAGAGAAACTGTGCAGGCTCCAAGCCTGAAGTGTTCAAAGGCAGGTTGGATGATGTGGCATATTAAGGGCCTTGAGCAGCCTGGTCTAGTAGAAGACATCCCTGCCCATGGCAAGGTGGTGGAACTAGATGATCTTCAAGGTTCCTTCCAACCCAACCCATTTTGTGATTTTATGAAAAGCATTCATTCGTTGGAAATATGGACCCAACTAGGTATAGCAAGTCCTCATGTTAATAATGCAGGAGCTTTAAAAGATAGATTAATGATTTTTTTGGTATAGAAGCAGATAGATGAATAAAATCTTTCTGTGGTTTCACTTTCTGTGAAAAGTGAAAATTCCCATTAGATTTGCCACCTCATGGTCCCTCCTCCTAAAATTCACCTTTCCTTCCTCGAGTCTTCCAAGTCTTAGCATTCTCATTTCATTTCTTCCACCCAAATCACCCAACAACGTATTCTCAGAAAAGCATTCATGAGGCAGGAATTTAAATTAAAAAAAAAAAAAGAGATGTGGTTTTTTCCCTGCAGTTTACTGATACAAAAAAACAGGGGGTGGGGGGGTGGAAATTACCTGTGCTTGCTTGATGCTGTGCTTGGGAGACAAACTCCCTGTGCTGTTTAGACTGTTGACACTACCATGAGAAGGGGTAGAACGGAGGCTATCTTTTGGTGGAGGACTTGCAGGGAGAACAGGAACTGCACCAGGAAAGACAGACATCTTCTTTCTTTTAGAAGGTGGTATGAGAGAAGGGGGTAATAGTGAAGGAACTGGCTCTTTCTCAAGGGCTCTATAAACCAAATGCATTGCCTGCAAAGGCAAAAAGGTCAGACAACATTAACAATTAAGGGAAAAATAAGCAACACGATTTTCAGTGTTTCATTTACATGTTAGTAAAATGAAGACTGAGATCAAAGACTTAAAATCAGAGCAGACAATTTTGCATGTAATTCCAAAAAGTTTAGTCTTGATGACACAGGGAAGAGTCAATACATGGATTTGAGAAAGGTTATTTAATAGCTCCATGTGGACCATTTACAACAGTCAACTGCAGCAGAGAAAACCTGCAGTGCTCCTGAGGAAAATGACGGCCTATTTGCTCTAGCAGGCACACTGCAAATTGAGAATTCAAAGCAACCTACCACAGCAAATTCGTCCTTGTCCAAGTGACCATCTTTATCTATATCACTGAGATCCCAGACCTACAGCAGTTATGATAAAAGTACAGTCAATAAAACTTGCAGGAGACTGAGAAGGATATAAAACTTTTTGTACTCTAATACTTAGCAATCAGCTATCACAGTTGAATCATCAATATGACTTGGAGACAGCCAAGAAGAGTGGACAGAAAGCTAAGAACTGAGGCTCAATCATCTGAACTCTGCTCCCAGCTTTATCATTGTACAAATTTAAGCTCTTTGAGTAGTCCTTTGCCCAATTCCTCAGTCCCCTATCTTGTTGGCAAACTCTTCTGGAACAGGAACATGCTTCCTGAACTTCTACCATGACAGTAACAAGATAAACACAAAGCCTTTCAAGACTGAGTACTCCATAATAGTCAAGTACAGAACTAAAACAAGTCATACTTAGATTTTGTAGATAACACAGAGAAGAGGCAGTTCTTCCTAAAGCAAATGTATCATGCAGATAAAGCTCTTACATAGAATGTATCCATTCTCAGTCATATCAATAGGCAAAACATTAAAGAGAGTGTTTTAAATGGAAGCAAATCAATGCTTTAAGGTTTGCTTCCCTTGCTAACATGCAATGCATGCATTAAAGTCAGATCTCAGAAGTATTTATAAATACACTTGAAAAAAATACTTGACAGTTTGACAGCTACAGTAAACTGGGATGTTTTAAAGTGTTCTCTTGTACGAACTGTGGGTAGATGTAATACCCAGTCTTATCACTTGTTTGGAAAAAGGACAACACGATGGAGTACAATGCTGTAACAGCTACTATGGCTCTGGAGAGCTAAGGTTGTTTTAAACAATCAAAAGAAAAATTTTCAGCTCCTAAAAAATGAATACAGACATAATTAAGCAAATCTACTCTAGGGCACAAATTACTATTATTCTTATTTCAAAGTGGAAGACTTCAGAGCCTACTTAACATTCATGCTTTACAGCATGCACTCAATGTAAAATCTCAGCCAAAACCTGATCTTATGTTGGTAAGTTACATTTAAATATTTAACATTGCAACTATGAGAAGCTAGACAGAAGTAAACAGTACACTTACCCTTCCTAGGATATCAAGAGGTAGCTTTGAATTCATCAGTACTGGTTTTACTTTGTCTCCTGAAAGTAAACCATTTACTGGCAAAAGGCTTTCAAAAATACCATCAAACTTTGCTTTTTCTTCCACCTAGTTGGTAAGAAATAGCCTGAATAAGTAAAAAAGTGTGCCTGTGTGAGTGTTGAAAATGAGAATTTTCAAAAAGTTAAAATTGGTCAGTAATGTATTGATCCTAACTTGCCAAGCTTTCTTGCAAGTGCCAGCACACTGTATTTAAATTTAAACCCCATGGAGCTAGATTTTAAGAACTTAACTTCAAGGCTAAAGTCACGAGAGCTAAGAGCATACAAGATGTGTTCCTGCAGTTTTCTAAAGGACAAAACATTCAGATTCAAACACTGCTGCCTAGATTTTAAACAAACTTTGAAAAATTCTGCAGAGCTAAACACTATTATTCCCAAATAATTTGCTTCCCACTTTAAAGTACAACATGCTAAGAACAAAAATAAATACAGAAATCAGCATTAAATATCCCCATGTTATGTATCAAATGTCACTTCTATACAGCAAAATATATATATATATATATATGTAGTATCACTGAAAACTAATTAGAACACATGAACTCAAACTTTAAATTAATAGTTCAGGCTGGATTTTGTGAAATGCTTTGCTGTTCTCAGTGGGGTTCCTTTATATACACGTGAAAGTGCCTGCTACTGGGATTCTGGATGAAATCCAGGCAGAGGATTAAAATTCATTGTGTCCTAAAAACATCACACCACAGGTTGTCAGAGGCTTGTCTAACACTTATTTCAAATCTAAAACTACAGCTCAATATTGTCGATTGTGCACAAGTCTGGCATCAGAAAGGGAGGACTTTTGAAATGGGAAATGCATTGGATACTAAATTATCTCACTGTCAAAATTACAGGCAAGGAAAATATTTCCTTTTAAAGAATGGATGGAATATTTTGTCTTTCACACTTACCCTAACAGCCCAGTGAGTCTCTGTTGAAGGTGGTGTGATCAGCAAAGGACTGCTAGTATCATGCTAAAAATCAAAGAAGTTTTCATTTATATCTGTGTATATATATACACATATATAAAACACATACACTTCTGTTTCTAATCCTTACTGTTTCAAGAGATATTTATAGACATGACATTTAACTACCCGTAAGAAAGGCACCCATGTACCCAAATAAAAAAATGTAAGTCACACTGATTTGTACTGTGACAGTACTTTGATAAGGGCATTAGGTCCACTAGGTACCCCAGAAGGGAACTAAGACAAGCCAAAAGAGGTTTCACAGCAGCCACTACATGCAAAGCTGCACTCATACCCTCTCCTACACACTCACGTTGACCTAGCCCAAAATGTCTTTTTTCTCTATAAACATAGAATTTAGCCACATCAGCTTTCTGACCACACTGACTATAGTTAAACTTGCACCAGTTTTGCAGTGCAGGAAGGGACTGATACATCTTACTCAGGAAGCCAGGGCTATGGCAGCTGTGACTGCAGTTATCATAAGGAATAGCAGCCTGAGGTCTCAGAAGCAAGACATTCATGAAGCAGATGATAATTCTGCACTGGAACAGGTTGCCCAAAGAAGGTATTCAAAGCCAAGTTGCATGGGGCTTTGAGCAACCTGGTCTAGTAGGAGGTGTCCCTGCTCATGGAAGGGAGTTAGAACTAGATGATCTTCAAGGTCCCTTTCAACCCAAACCATTCTATGATGCCATGGTTCTAGCACTCCAGCTAAAGCCTTAGTTCTCATATAAAACATACAAACATTTTGATGTGTTACTTACAAATTTAGGAGGTGGCACAGTCAAGTTCAGACTGCTCAGGTTAACGTCATGACCATTCTGCGCACATGCTACAAGGCGCAACGCAACGTAGAAACCCTGCAAAGAGCAATGTTTGCTGTCAAACCCAGCCCGAGTCAGTCTCCAATGACCCACCGATGTACATGTGCAGCTCAGGGAGGTATAGCAACAACAGCAAGTTCAGTGACAACCACCCCATTGCTCTGAAAGATAATTCAAACAAATCTTTACAGTAGCCAGAACAAAGAAGACAACTTCAAAGCTATGTTTTAAGAGGGACTCTCCCATGGTAAAGTAAACATCAACAGTTAATTTTTAAAATAATTAATAATATTTTGAAGTACATTATGCACATCTGCAAGTAACTTGGTATGCAATAGTCCAAGCCACATTTAGTAATGCGAGTTGTATTTTTTTTCATGCAAGAAAGACTTATAAATAAACCTTAAAATCATAGTTTGCACTGGTACAAGACAATAACCATCTATCTATGTATCACAAACACTGAGATAGAATTTAGATCTACATTTCTCAAGCAGCCTCACTAAGTAAGATATTAGGATACGAGGCAGTGCTGGGAAAAAAATCATTTTGTAAACGAAAGCTTTAGAGAAACAAGCTCAGGATAAGCTTATCCTTAAGGTCAGCGCTGGTGAGGCCACACCTTGAGTACTGGATTCAGTTTTGGGCACTCACTCCAAGGACATTTTGTTGCTGGAATAGGTCCAGAGAAGGGCAACAGAGATGCTGAAGGGTCTAAAGCATAAATATTACGAGGAGTGACTGAGGGAACTGGGCTTGTTCAGCCTGGAGAAAAGGAGGCTGAGGGAAGACCTTCTCACTGTCTCTACAACTTCCTGAAAGGAGGTTGGAGCATAATGCAGGTTGGTCTCTTCTTTCCAGTAGCAAGTGATAGGACAAGAGGAAAGAGGCTCAATTTGCACCAGAGGAGGTTCAGGTTGGACGTGAGGAACAATTTCTTTCCCGTGAGAGTGCTCAGGGATTGCAACAGGCTGCCCAGGGAGGTGGTGGAGTCCCCATCCCTGGAGGTGTTCCAGAAACATGTGGACACGGCACTTGCAGACATGGTTTAGTGTCTACAGCGGTGTTAGGGTCAATGGTTGGACACCGTGATCCTAGACATCTCTTCCAACCAAAACAATCCTGTAACTTAATTTACCTGCTTATCCAAGTATCCTTTACCCTCTGGATCAGCCAAATCCCATATCTGTGGGGATAAAAAATAAAAGCCACTATGATTTTAGAATAAAGCTTAACTCACCTGAATAGCTTGTATTGAGTGCCTTCTTGAACTGTTTGTTGCAACTTTCAACTTATGACATACAATGTTATTTAATTCTGAAGTTAGCAAACATGTCACACAAAAGCTTCTTCTTTTAGCCCCCTATGAACCTCAGAACAATGCCTGCGAGCCATCATCAATCTGTGGTTAATGTACATTCCATAGATCTGCTTTGCATTCCACTCAATTCCATTTTGCAAAGCCCTTCTCAATGATAGCTGCAGGTAATCAAGAGTACAAACAACTACTGCATTACCTAATTCCATCAACTTACTTTTCCAAGGATGATATCAGATAGACCAGATTTTTTAAGAAACAGTGCAGCTTCACTTGCCCCTACTCTCCCTGTGTACGTTGGATCTACCTGAAAGACAAAAATTCACAGTTTATTGAAGCATGTCTGTCATGAAAGCAGAGATAAGAAATTAAACACCTCATGTCTAGGTCAAAAGGAGCTAGACAAGCATGCATTATCACCCAGCATAGAGAATTAACAGAGGTTTAGCACTGCAATGGGGAAGTCAAAAAGAGGGAAATCTTGGGAAGGAGGAAATTGCACTTAAATTTTAAATTCTTTTTTAAGAACCTACCTGTTTGTAGTACGTTTCATATAATGGATTCCCAGTAGAAAACTAAAAAAGAAGAGAGATGTTAAGAAAGCAATGAACTGCAATCAGCCCACCCTTAGGGACCAGGAGAAAAGGAGTGGAAAGTACTTTGTATATGACTTTTGTTAAGGAAGTACGCTAGTTTGCTGTGCTCCTAACTGGATGCTTCACATCTAAGTTTAGGTTAACAGAGATCTCCTCCTGAACTTGTAGCAACAGACTACTGTCACCTCTTAACACTTCTTATTCACCAGTATTCATACTTGCACTTTTAATTAACAACACTATGTGGTCATAAGGCTTTTTAAATAGCTTTGAAGTATTTGCCAAGGTGTTTCACATCAGTTTGATGATCACTGATATCAAAAGCAGAGTTTTCAACATAAGGCTGACCTACCTCCTGCACTGTAAATATACTTATGGGGTATTTTCAGCAGACAATTACACACAGAGACAGAGCCCTGGTGTCAAAATACACCTGTGTTTATGTATTTTCAGGACTCAGATCTTACCTGAAACACAACAGAGTAACAGCAGAATGCTTAATAAACAAATGTCACAATTCCCTGACAATGTTTGAGGATTTCAACTTGGTGTTACCACTGCACTACACGAAAGCAGAAGACACAAAGGTGGGCCCTGCCTTTTCAGAAAACTGAACAAGCCGATTCCTCTTCCCTCTTGCTGGTGCTCCAAGCAAATGGGAACTGAAATGCCAACAGAGGGCAGAAGTCCAAATACCCATCTTCTCAGCTGCCTCCTATAACTGGAACACAAGCTTGGCCTATCACCTAGCCAAGTGTAGGTTATAGGCCAAAAGCAAAAATGCTACAATCCAGCCTCAAAGAGTTCACCCCTTGGAGCAGTCAGAGGCCTTAAAAAGCAAGCAACAAAACAAGCCACACAACTTCTCTCCACGGCACCAGCCAGACATCTAACAAATCATTATTTTTGCACTAATTCTGATTACTGGCATGTCACCTCCCGAATGCTACCTTCTTCCTTGCCATCCACAGTTTTCCAGAGGTTCTGCCTGCACTGAGGGAAAGGGAAATAGAAACATGACAGAAGACCAGTGAAGAGCGTGAAATTTGTTTCTGTGCAAAGAGAATCTTCCTTTGAATTTACAACAAAGACACCAAATCTTTATTTAAGGAGACATCCAAAATAATTATAACCTATTCATCTAAAGCATGAGAACACTGAGCTCTTTCAAGATCAATATTTCACCTTGGCTAGAAAGATTACATCCATTTTCAGAAGAGTTTCCTAAACATCTTCAATGTACTTCACATATCCATCAACAAAATACACCATTGCATTCTCCACCAGTATGCTCCAGAAGCTCTCAGTCTTGCAGAAGCTGGACATGAGTTCAAACAAAGCCGCAATCATAACTCATAAATCTGACTCATCTTTTTACTGGCTTGTAAACAATCAGCGCTGTGTTCCTGAACAAAGTAGGAAACACGTTCAATGAAAGGTGGAAGTAGAAAATAGTCTGTCCGGCTCGGAATGCGATCTAGTATGTTTGCGACAGCTATCACCAAATTCTCGGCTATCAGAGAAACTGGCTGAAAACCAGCTACAAACTCCTCTAAGTAACTGGGCGAGTATCCAAGAGCACGTGGAGACGGGGTCCATGCCAAGATACAGAGCAAACCACTCCAGCAGCACCACTGAATGATCTCACCCCATAACCATTCTTGCCATCTTTATCTGATATTGTAAGCCATGACACACAGTTGACTTACCTGACAAGAAGTGGCAGGAATCCAGTGTAACATGCTTAAATGATGTGAAGTTTCTTCCACAGCAATATATTCTGCTGGAAAGCACTTCATCACTCTGCTCTACTTGCAGAAGACTGCAAAGATCTCTGACTGATTTACTTCAATGACTGTACCTCTATGATGAAGCCAACCAGACAAAATGGGCTGAAGTAACAAAAATAGCAGAGCTACCTATCTACCATCACCACATGTGACTGTATCACTATTGTTCAGGATTCTGTAATTTGAGGACACCTGCTGATGAAGAACCTACACAAGACAGTGTAGGTTCCCTGGCAATCAGAGAATAACATTTAGAAGGGTCTGCAGTTGGTGAGTGGTCAAAGGATAGAACCTGCTACAGAGTGACTCAGTCTGACTTTACAGTTGGATGACCCTCCAGTTTCTGTGCCTACTCACCATTCCCCAAAATGTCAGCTATGGCCAAGACTTTACAGGGTCTCTCAGACACTTCAGAACACTAGTGTCTTTAAGTTGATTTGCTGTACAAATTCAAAGTTCAAGTCTCAAACTTGCACTCCGCATTTGTGGGACACAGTACACACACACAGATCCATCTCCATGTCCCTTAACACAGTTCTGGGAACAAGACAGAAGTAAGATTCTGCCACCAGAACAATTAATAAAGCCAGCTCATAGCAGCCCTCTCTCCTGAAGTCATTTCAGGGCCACAAAGAACTCTGATCAGATGATGTGCTTTCCTGGGTACCCTCCTGTCTCACAACTGTCTTTCAGCCACTCTTGTCACATCATATGATGCATGAAAAGGCGGGGGGAGGGGAAATCAAGGTTGTCACAAATATGAGAGCCAAAAGAGGTCTGCTGCTGCCCCAGAATATTTACTGTGGCCCTTAATCTAGTTGCCAAGTATCCTCTCAGATAACTGATTTACAAAATGATCTGCACTCTCCCAGTATCTCAAGCTGTGCCAGGGGAGGTTTAGACTCGAAGTGAGGAGAAAGTTCTACACTGAGCCAGTCGTTCATCATTGGAATGGGCTGCCCAGGGAGGTGGTGGAGTCACCATCCCTGGAGGTGTTCAAGAGGAGATTGGACATGGCACTTGGTGCCATGGTCTAGTCATGAGGTCTACTGAGACAGGTTGGACTCAACGATCCTTGGGGTCTCTTCCAACCTTAGTTATACTGTGATCTTTAGCATAGAACAGAATCATAGAACTGTTTCAGTTGGAAAAGACCTTTAAGATCATTAAGTCCAGCCATGATGTAACTCTCCATAATGTCCAGAAACTGGATGAACGTGCTTGGCCCAGTGGAAAGACCACTGATAAAGCAATCAAATATTGCAAAAGCCAAAGCTATCAGAGAAACCTAACAACTGGAATTGGCTTCATTTAACTCCAAGAAATTAATTTCCAGGCTCGTTCCTCAACTGTTTTTATGCATTGCCAGTTGAAACACAGGGAAGTGAAATAATAGTTTGCACACTGCTAGACATCCAAATGCTCTTTGATAAAAACTTAACTCCAGAGAAGAGAACCATAATAAAATTCATCTATGAGAACTTCCACAACAACAAACTCTTTCAAGTTGAGAGTTTATTTTACATAAGGATTCTGCACGTCACTTCATTTGATTTTTTTTTTAATAACAGTTTGTGCATGCATAGATGTTTTTGGCTGCTTCTGAACATGTTAATTTAATTAAACAGATGTTCATCAGGACACAGCTAAAAAGCTGTGTGCTCTTTTAATAAGGCACACGGCAAATGACGTATTACCCAAGCACCATATAACTCTATTGAAAGATAAGTTTTCAGAGTATTATAATTAATGCCCCATTACCAAAAGAAAATCATTATATGTAAACAATCTGAACTACCAGTAGCAGTTATTCCAAATATCTGACTGGCCTGGCCACGGAGTAAAAAATAGTTTTAATTCCATGGCATTGGGGGTGGTGGGGAGTTGCTTCGCTTTTGTTTTAAAGCAAAAAAAAAGTTCCATAATCTATGAAGATCATCAGTTTAAAGAATAAACTGCAATCACACGGTTTAAGTTTAAATTATTTGAATAAGGAATGAATTTAAAAACTCTTAACACCAACAATAACCTACCCAAGGATCCCAAACATTAAAGCAGATCTCCCAGAGGCATGTCACCCTCCTTGCACGACCCAGGCTCCAAGTGTCTTCCACCTTCCTGCAGAAGACATTCTCCTGCTGATGGGTAATACCGTCCTTCCTGTTTCTCCCTATTGAGTACTTTACTGGCATACCTACACCTATAGCTGTAACTACCCCCACACCTTCCAAACATTTAGCTGTTGGGTTGTCATGACTGTGCAGGTAGCATTAACACCGTGTTACAAAGACGAAAACAGGGAAACATGACCAAAGCCAGAGTCACAAGCAAGCCCTATCCCTCCCGCAGCTCAAACCTTGACTTCAGTCCACCGTCTGTGGTTAATGCCCGCTGCTCAAACCCAGAGCCTGGAGCCAGGGGAGGGAAAGCTCTCAGAAAGCCTCGGTGCTGCCGTGCCTCTTCCCCAAGCACGGCTCCGGGGGCCTCTATGAGGAGAGCGCCTTTTGTGCCCCCACTCAACCGGACGGCGCCTGTCCCCAGAGGCTCTGCCCCGGCCCGATTGCAGGAGACAGCCGGGGACCACTCGCCCCGCTCCGGCCTGTTCCCCGCCGCGCACCGAGCCTCTCCCACCGCGGGCCGAGCCCTCCCCTGGCCGCGGGGAGAGGCAGGGCCTATGCCCCAGTGCCGACCCGGCCCCGGATGCACCCGCCTAAGGAAGCGGGAGCAGCACCGGGGAGGGCCCGACTCCCCATCCCCGATCGGTGCTCAACCGTCGGGACCAGGGGGCCGCATCGCCTCTCAGTCGCGTTTCCCCTCGGCAGCGTCCGGCCGTCGGCGGGCCGGGCTAGTTACCTGCTGGCTGAGGGGGATGAGCGCCGCCATCTTCCTCCCACTGATTCGAGCAGCAACCAGGGCGGGGGGAGGGGGGGCGGGGCGAGCGGGAAGAGGGGCGGGGGGAGGGCGGGGGCGAGCGGCGGCGAGAAAGGAGGCCGTCTGCGCCTGGCACCGTGCGACCCCGCTGGCCCGGGCGTCGGCGGGCGGCAGCCGGGGCTTGCCGGGCTGCTGCTGCCTGGCAGCAAGTTGAGCAGCTCAGGACACGCGGGAATAAAACGGAAACAAAACCGATGCGGTTTATCTGTCCCCGGCAGCCGTTCCTCACGCCGAGAAGCTAGTGCTGCTCTCGCTGTCCCGTCCTGCAGCAGGCTCTGCTCCCAGCCGCGGCTCTCCTCCAGCGAAGCTGGCGGTGACCTACCTACGCTGTGGACAGAGTAGATCTAGGGAAGACTGCAGCTTCTGCCAGGGAACTGAATCAAAGCACTGATCGACCTTTTAACAGCATGACCTGCATCCAGCGTTCTCCTGGACAAACCTATTTGACTTAATTACACTGAATCTTGTCAAAACTGACCTCACTATGATTCCTCTACGATCACAAACAACAAAGCTAACAATGTAAATATTGAACAGCAGCCTGAACGAGGCTAGATCATTGTGGCCACCGAAAAGCCGAATGAGCAGAAATTTGTTGAGGAAAAAAAGGTAAAGTGTGACTGTTCTTACAGCAGAACTTCAGTCCTTCATCCCACAGCATCAGTGGACCTGTTTTACAGAGGACAGCACTCAGACAAGCAGAAATAAAAGAATTTGACCTCAGTCGTCCCACAGGCTGGAAACTGGCCAGGCTGAAGTTGGGGGTTCCACAGATCCCCCCAGTTCCCCTCTCCTTGACATACAAACTGTCCAGCCACTGTCAGGATAGCTTAAAAGTAAACATGAAATAATCATGGGCTCTGGGAGCCCATCTTCAGGTTTTGCTACATCTACAGCATTAATTCTTAGGGGCTGGGATGGAAATACAGAACTGAATGACCTGAGAAGGGATGAAGGAGGTGACAAGAAGTTACAGTAAATCAGACAAAAAATATGCACATCCTTGATGGTCGAATTCCTCCCACCATCACCCTTCTGGGATGTGGACACATACAATTTATTTTAACACAACTTCCTGGTACTGAATGTGCTCATTGCTCATTTCTGAAATGAAAATAATAATTAAAAAGAAATCAATCAATAGACTACATTTAAACTGTTTCACCTAATATCCAATCTAAACCTCCCCTGGCACAACTGCAGTAACCCCTGAAACAAGGTGTACAATAACTACAGCATCTTAGCAAAGCTTATCTTCTTAGTTTGAAGCATGTTGTGAAACATGCTCTGCACATTTGACATGCCAAAACCTTTAATGAAGTAATGGAAACCTTATTATCATATTTCTTTAGCAAAAATGAGCATGAATTTTACATTGAATATTAAACCATAAAAGTGTAAAACAGTCCAGGACCTAGTATTTTATTATGGGTATTTTCAATACATTTTAGCAGGATTAAGGTATTTTATTAAAAATTACAAACTGGTCACAAAACGTAGTGTTTAAGATTTTTTTTTAAATCCTGGTTTAATACCACTATTACAAGCCATAACTGAGATGTGAGCGTCTCTCAACTAACAACTAAAGCTCTTCCTCCTTGTGTTCTTCACCGCTTCATCTTTTCTGTCTTTTTTTCCTCTCTAGCTCCTTATTATACAGTTGCTCAAAGTACTTTTCTTCTGTAATGCCTTCTTTTCTCCTGCTCTTCCTCAGTCTGCTTCTTCTCCATTTTCTTTTCAAGACCTTAATATTAAAGATTGCCTGGTTTTGCTGCTATCAGTTATGAACCTCTTGGTTCTTGATCAGATTAGGCAGACTTTTTTAAATCTAGCAATAAAGAATCAAAACGGGCACAATAATTTCATTTTACCTTGTTCCTCCCTCTGTTTCATCTCCAAAGTCCTCTGCACAGACCTCATAATCTCTTGTCAAGTTGTCAAAAACTGCCAGCCCGCACCTCTGAAGGAATAGGGTAAAAACCACCCTAGGATGCCTCTTTGTTTTCATTTTTTTTTTCTTTAACAATGTGCTTATATCATATATTCAGCGTAAAACAATTGTGTCTCGAACCCCACAGATTTTTGCAGATTTTCTTCTGCAAAAGATTCTCCCGTTTTGGACAATTGTTTTCAGCAACCAAGTGAGGGGAGCTCCCTCCCCATCAGCTCCCACACTCACAGCCCTTACTGGCAGCTGCCCCAATGCCTTCTCCACCCCCACTACCTTCACCCAACCTCCGTCCTGGAAACGCACCGTGACCTAGATAGAGCCCAGTATGACCCCGAGGTGCAGGACCGGGCCTAGCACTGCCACAGCTCACACACCTCCAAGCCACATCGACCCGCAGCTTCGCGCTTTCAGGGCCTCGTCCGTCCCATGACAGGATCTGATTGGCTGCGCTTCCTTAACTGTTTGTGAAGCGGGATCAGATTGGTTCAGCAACCCGCGGGGAGGAGCGGGTCGCCACGAGCCCACGCGGCGAAACTGTAGTCGGCGCACTGGTGGGCTGGTGGCAGTATGCCTTCTCGGGATTGGTTGGCATGCGTAGGTAGGAAGGCTGTGCGACGAGCCAATGAGGGACTGGGATTCGGGGGAGTCAGTGTCTCCGAGGTGCAGCAAGGCGCTTACTGCTCTGGCCTCGGCCTGGGGGAGCTGCTGCTTCCTCAGGGATCTTTGTCCTGCATAGCTCCGATCGCTCGGGCGCAGAGGGCACCTGCGAATGGAGGACAGGTGAGACGCCAGCGCTCGTCCCGGCCTCCGCGCTGCCTCAGCGCTAGCCGTTCTCGGTCCGTGCCTGAGCAGCCGCGGACCCCGGGACAGTGCTTGAGCCGTGCGTGGGGAGGCCCCACAGCGGAGAGTGGGAAGAAGTGGCCCGGTACAGGCTGGGACGAGGGCAGGGCCGTGGGGAGCAGCAGTGTCTGTTCAGTCCGGGGAGGTAGAGCTGAAGTGGGGCGCCTGTCTCCGCCTCCGACGGCTCTTGAAATCCTCTTTTCGGCAGGGACACAGCGTTATTCCCCGCAGAACCTTCACATCCGGGCTCATCCTTCTTCCTCGCTCCTGTTGTGACGTCTCTGTGACTGACGCAGAGTTGGAGAAAACTAGAAGAGCTCCGTTCAGCCGCAGCAGATTCCTAGAGATGCGCAACGAGAATGTGTACGGAAGCCAGCGGTGCCAGACGTCGGGAAATGCCGCGCACGCAGTTAGCGCACAGGTAGCGAGGAGCACTCCGGGTAGCGCTTTTCACACGGGGTCGAGCTCAATTCTGAGGAAGGTGGCACAACTGGAAAGTAAATTCATGAATCGAAGAAAGCAGATGGAACCACAAAACACTGATTTGGGTCTGAAGTCTTTAGTTGAAGAGTCCTCTTCATCTCCTTCCAGTCATGAACACAGGGCAAGGGGCAAGAAATACCAGAAGAGTTGCGCTACTACCAGTGGGAACATGACACACAGCACTGCCTGTTCTAAAGAAGAGGAAAGCATCCAAAGCCTTAAAAAGAATATTGTGATTAAACAGCAGCTCGGTTTGGATGGTGTTGAAGAAGAAATGAGAGAACTGATGGATGGGTCTTTGGATTTTTCTTGTAGAAATAAGAATTGGAGGGGTGTTGTGAGTGATTCTAAATGGGGTGTACAGGTAAATGCAGACTTTTCTGGATTATGTATTTTTATTTACATTTTCAGAAAACTGTGTTCAATTTGTAGGTCACTTTTCATTTAGATAACACTAGAAACAGGACAGGCTTGTTTGTCATATGAATTACAGGATCAACAAGGTTGGAAAAGACTTCAAGGATCATCAAGTCCAACCTGTCACCACAGACCTCATGACTAACTAAACCATGGCACCAAGTGCCACGTCCTATCCCCTCTTGAACACTTCCAGGGACGGTGACTCCACCACCTCCCCAGGCAGCACATTCCAATGGCCAACAACTCTCTGTGAAGAACTTTCTCCTCACCTCCAGCCTAAACTTCCCCTGATGCAGTTTGAGACTGTGTCCTCTTGTTCTGGTGCTGATTGCCTGGGAGAAGAGCCCAACCCCCTCCTGGCTACAACCTCCCTTCAGGTAGTTGTAGACAGCAATGAGGTCTTCCCTGAGCCTCCTCTAGGCTAAACAATTCCAGCTCCCTTGGCCTCTCTTTGTAGGGCTTGTGCTCGAGGCCTCTCACCAGCCTCGTTGCCCTTCTCTGAACACATATGATTTAACTTCACACTTTAAAATTACTGTGGTTTGGGTTTAGTAATTTACACATAATAAATGAGGTAACACATCAATTTCTTTTTTGTATTCTGCAAAAGGGTAAGAGTCCTGTTTCATCAGGAATGCCTCCTCCATCTCAGAAGGCAACTTCACCAACAGTATCACAGTATCACAGTATCACAGAGGTATCTAAAGCATCTTACTATAGCGAAGACTTGATGAAAAATGGTTTTGGTGGAATTAATTCACCAACATCTTCATTGGCCAGCAGAAACCTGTCAGTACAACATAACATGAGATCTCAGTCACTGTCCTCTGTGAAAGACAATACTGTAAAGATTACTCTGCCTCAAACAGGCAACACCTTGCAATGCCAAATGTCACTTGAAAGTGACAGAAGTGAAATAAAATCATTGGATAACTTGTTTTCCAAAGAAGCTGATTCAGAAGATTCCATTAGCAGCAGCTCAGATGGTAAGTTAGTTCTAAAACATTGTCTGGGTAGACCTGGCGTAAATGGTGATGAATTGGTTGATTAAAGATGGACACCCCACACCCCCTGCCATGGAACATTTGGAAAGGATTCAGTGGTGTAATTTTACAGGAATCAATGAATTACATGGATCTGTTTCTTTTTTGCTGGTGTAGTTGTAATTTTCTTGCCTTTTGATTTAATGGGTTCAGTTTAATGATGCTTCTGTGGGAATGCTTAACTGTCACGTTAACAGCAACATTGAGAATAGTTTTTAAGTATCAACAGGACAATGTTCTAATGGGTCTGAGTAAGAACAAGGGTAAATGAGGGGCAGCAAGAGCCCACTGAGCTTGGGTTTAGCAGGTGCACCAGCAGACAGAAAAGAAAACTTTACATAAGCTGCTGCTAAGTTCAATGTTCAGAGTGACTGACTGCTCTCACTTTATAGTATTATACTTTAAGGATTGCAGGCCTGCTTTATTTTGTTCCTTTTTCTTGCTTAAGAGAAAGTGTATTGTAATTTATATGCAAATACCCATGGCAATATGTCATTTGATTGCAGGCTTCAGACTGAATATTCTGAGCCTTGATGATTTGGCACCAAATACTACCAGTGCGGCAGTAGAATTAAAGTGGAAAGTAAGTGGAAATTCCCTACTAGCACCTATTCCTGTTATGCCTTTGGTGGAGGGTGGATATTCTAAAGTATTTCCATTCTACTCATGGGCTCTCTGCAGTGGGCATGTCTCACTCAGCTGAAAGATCAGAATTCTGCAGTCTGCTGAAACCTGACCACATTTTCACAGTATCACAGTATAACTAAGGTTGGAAGAGACCCCAAGGATCATCAAGTCCAACCTGTCTCGACAGACCTCACGACTAGACCATGGCACCAAGTGCCACGTCCAATCTCCCCTTGAACACCTCCAGGGACGGTGACTCCACCACCTCCCTGGGCAGCCCATTCCAATGACGAATGACTCACTCAGTGAAGAACTTTCTCCTCACCTTGAGCCTAAACCTCCCCTGGCGCAGCTTGAGACTGTGTCCCTTTGTTCTGGTGCTGGTTGCCTGGGAGAAGAGACCAACCCCTTCCTGTCTACAATTACCTTTCAGGTAGTTGTAGAGGGCAATGAGGTCACCCCTGATCCTTCTCCAGGCTAAACAATCCCAGCTCCCTCAGCCTCTCCTCATAGGGCTTGTGCTCAAGGCCTCTCACCAGCCTTGTTGCCCTTCTCTGGACACGCTCAAGTGTCTCGATGTCCTTCTTAAACTGAGGGGCCCAGAACTGGACACAGTACTCAAGGTGCGGCCTAACCAGTGCCGAGTACAGAGGCACAATGACCTCCCTGCTCCTGCTGGCCACACTATTCCCAATACTGGCCAGGATGCCATTGGCCCTCTTGGCCACCTGGGCACACTGCTGGCTTATGTTTAGGCGGGTGTCAATCAGCACCCCCAGGTCCCTCTCTGTTTGGCAGCTCTCCAGCTACTCACCCCAGCCTGTAGCTCTGCGTGGGGTTGCTGTGGCCAAAGTGCAGCACCCGGCACTTGGACTTGTTAAATGCCATCCCATTGGACTCTGCCCATCTGTCCAGTCGGTATCCTAGTGTCTGCAGTGCTGTAGAGTTCGCAAGGTGACACAGAAGGGCAGTGTTTTCATTTCATAGAACAGCAGCTGACCCTCAGTGCTATGCAGCAGACCAGATGAAGAATGGAGGCACATTCTAGGTTAGATTTTGCTGGTTCTCCTAACATAGAGCTGTTTTGTTTTATAGGAGACAGACATTCAAATTACTCGAGGATCAAACAGAAATCCAAAGAAAGATACATCCCTGGTGGCAAAAGAGCAGGCTTCCCTTAAAATGACAAGTGCAATAACTGGTATGAATGATGCTTCTGAAGGGGATAGTGAAAACAATGTGACAGAAGCTGAAATCTCTGAACATTTAAGTGGAGTTTCTGCAGATTCCCCTAGACACAAACAGGATTATCTATATCATGATGAGACAACTGTTAACTCAGAATATTCTGTAGACTTTGGAAGGTCTCTTGCTGCAACAGACAGAGGAGCTGTATTGAAAGAGTCAGAGGAGTATTCTGAGAGCTGCACCTATTCTGGAAAACGCCCATCTTCAGCATCGTCACCTTCATCTACCAGAAAGCTGTGTGGCCAGGTGTGCAGAGTCACTGTCAAAGAAACTGGGGTTCAAACAGGAGATCCCTCATTCAGCTACTGCTGGCCAAAGGGTAAGTTCATGAGATATTGCCCTACTCAGAGAACTTTTCACATTTATATGGTAGCCTAGTCATCCTTTATGGAGTTTGTAGTTTCAGTACTGGCTTCCCCTGGCAGACATTAAAAGCTTTCTAAAGCCCAGCATTCAATTCTGCTGTCAGTAGAGACCATTAGGATGGGACAACAGTGCAAAAACTTGGAACTGATTTCAGCTAAAAAAATTCCAACAGGAGCTTTGGCTGGCTGAGCTAGTGTTAGTTAGCCACTAACAGCTGTTAGTGACAGCTTGTGGTAGCCCGAGTGGTGTTCTCAAAAGGAATTGAACACTTCAGTTGTATCTTTCCTGTCATAAACAATCCTGTTGCGTTGTTCCTGAGGGTATCACCTATGGTAGAGTTCTTCCTTGCTTTGTGTCTATTTCTTGGGCAAGCACTAAAGCTCCATTTACAAAAGGCAGAGGTGACTTGCCTCTCTTTTTATTCCTCCCTCTCTTCATTTAAAGGAACAAATGGTAAGAGCTGCTTCTTCCCATGCTCAAGGAGAAAATAGCACCTCAGGTGTATTTGAAAACAGTAGCTTTTTCAAGTAGAAAAAAAAAAAACCTTTATTTGTACTGTTCAGGGTTAGAAAAGATGCCTCCTGCAGTGGCATGTAGCATGAACTTAAGAGTAAAGAACCTATGGAGGTCATAGAAGTACTGGAGCATTTTGTTAATGACCAAATTCCCTGTTAAGCTCTAGAATGGTTCTGTGGCAACAGCTGAAGCTGAACTGAGTTCTAGCACTCACCCTTTCCACCCTCCAAACCCAGTAACTCCCTTTTTATCCTATTCACAGCAAACACCTCTGCAGTACTTGACCCACCTGTAGGAAACAGTTATGTTGATCCAGTACCTATTGCCAGTCATGTCATCAGCATGGATGCAGTAGAAGGTACTGAAAAACATGTTTCTTACTATTTGACTCAATTTTATGTATCTAACCCCCCCACCTTGGATTGTTTAGTACTTACTCTTGGCCTATAACATGTCACTGAGATACGTACTCTCCATTTCTTGCAGCCCTGACAGCATATAGCCCATCAGTTCTTGTTTTAAATGCCATGTTGAAACAGCACTTGATGATGACTCAGAAGTTCCTAGAGAACATTCAGCACCTTCACTTATCCATTGTGGAGTCACTGGAGAATGAGCAGTTCCATTACCATACCCTGGCAGAGGCTAAAGAGGTATTTAGTATGGACCAGGCAGCAGCCTAAACCAACTAAGGGCATGTTCTTCCCCAAACGCTTCCAGTAGTTGCAGCAAACACATTATTCATTAATTAAAGTTCATGTTATCACTGAATAAATGACTTCATTTTAGTTGTCATGAGGTCTTGGGTGACAGGTTAGACTTGGTGATCATTGAGGTGTTTTCCACCCTTACTGAGTCTCTGATTCATAGACTCGTGTGATGTTTGTGTCCATATTAGTAACAAGTCAGGAGTTTATACAGTATGGAAAGAAGTCTTCCTGGAAGCCACAGTTTTGACAGACTTGAGCTGCTGTGCTCAAACCAGTGACAATCAGTTTCTGTGGCTAGTATAGGAAAATGCAGCTGTCCTGACATGAAGATTATTATTGAATACCTGAAAGTACTTGCCTACATAAAGAAATTCATGTATTAACCCTTTTTGCAGTACATCAAGGCTCACAGATCTGCACCTCTGAGAGTGAAGCAAACACGTGAAGAAAGTAGGAGAGCACAGAAGGAAAAGCTGCCTTGACTCTGGATTTTAAATAAAATTTCCATTTACACATCTCAAGCTAAAAGAAGAAACCCATCCAAACTGCACAGGTAGTTACTACAGATCCTTCCAGTACACAATTTTTGTAGGTGCTATGTATCTTAATATACATAATTTATTTTCTGTATCTGAATTTTGTAACCAATGTGTGTGATAGAGGGCCAGGCAGAAACTTTCAGCCAGACTATGCCAGTCTTCAACAATACAGAAACCAAGAAACCACTTCCTACTAGAGGGAGCGTGGTGTGTGCATGTTTATCACTTAGATCGTGCGATCTGTGATCACATCTGTGATCGTGGTCGAAGTGAAAGTCTCTGTACTACTGCAGCCAAGGAACGTGATCACAGTCAATAGAAGACCAGGGCAGGCTGTATTTAAACAGTTTTGTGTATAATTAACCTGGTTAGTTTACTAGAACACCAAGCACAGGAAAGTTAAGATGAATTCGCTGCAAGAAGGCACATAAACACCATCGGGGAATCCATTTGTTTCCAAGTACGAGCCACCAATTTATTTCTAGAAAAATGTTTATTGGAAGGCAAAACAATAAAATTCACAAGATGGTAACATACAGATGTTGTATGCTGATTCACAGACAGTTACAGTTCCACAGCTACAGCAGATCTAGAACAAACTGATAATTCACCATAGTAACTGGATGGGTTTAAGAGGGCTTCTGCTATACAAACAAATGACTCTGGTAGAGGTTACCACCACACAGACCTCGAGTGGAATGCAGTGTCAGGGTCTAACATCTTTAGCTGGTGGTCTCTGGAAACACTTACAAAAGGGTTGTTTCTCATTTAGTGTAAAGGAAGTTTCCGAGAACATTTCATTGTTAGAAACCTGCAGAGCAGAGAAAATTATTCTCTTCTACTGAAGTCTAAGTAGCTTTTATTAAAGGGTATATACAAAAATATAAAAAGCTTAAAGAATGTCTTCCATTACAAAGCGTTGAACATCCCTTAGAGCGCGTGAAAAGCTAGAGCAGTGAACCCTTGTGTTCTGACCAGAGGTGGGACTGCAGCAGCTGGTGTGTAGGGGCGTAAGTTGTATGGTAGGTTCTAACAAGCTCGCACAGTGCTCATAGGTCACCTGTACTGGAACTAGATGCGTCATTCCCCTTCTAGACATTAGGATACACTGCTCAGCATCAGTCTGACTTGATCCCAAGGCAGCACCCCTCCACTTCAAATAGAATTAACCTTTTGAGAGAAATAAACATACATTATAGAACTAGAGAATACACAACCATATCAGATAACGTCTGTATACTATAGGAATGAATAATCACAAAATCACCATCTTGCACCAGAGACAGCTTGGACAGGCTTTAATTCTGGTAGAAAACTAGTAACTAATTTTAAAATGTTGGGAAATAAATGGAAGTTCTTAAACTCACTAGACATGTCAGAGGAACGATTGCCCTTTGTTAAACACTAAACCCCCAACTGTTGAAGTACATGTCCTAGCTTTCCATTTTTTCACCACAGTTCTAAATGTGATTCATTTGTCACTTCCTCCAGACTTTAATCCGGATTTATACAAGTTTAATGTTTTGTAGAAGATGCAAGACATCTTTCTTCAGAGAGTTATTCAGGTGGTGAAGGGTCTTGTGTTTCACGCTTCACTGAAACAATAGGGAAAAGAGTTCTTACACATTCTGCAGTGACCTATGCTGTCTGAGATGTTTCATGGAGTGAGCTCTTTTAAGAAGGACTTTTTCCTTTTGGGTTGTATTTGAGTGTATTTCATTGCACAGAGCTACTGCAGCCACAGGCAGAAATGACTTTCCATTCAGCATGCCAATTTTTTTTCCTTAGTCATTGGCAGGTGTAGTTCTACATAACACAAACTCTGCAAAAATCCATCTTTTGGGTCATTGTCTCCATCTCTGAAGCAGCACCTCCACTCTCTCTGAACCATTTCTTGCACTGCAGTGAGTTTAATGGCAGTTCTGGCTTTGGCAGAACACAGCTAATTGTAGGGAACTCAAGAGTTGGGCAGGGCCAGATGGCACGCTCTAACTTCATTCCACCAGCCCTCTTGTGGTATGGCTCCCTCTGCTACTGCTCCTAGGTTTTGGACGGTAACACTCAGAAGACGCAGGCTTTAGGTTTGCAGCCAGGAAGTGGCTGACACAACACAGGCTCATTAATTACTGTTTCAGAAATGCAAATACAAAACAACTCCTCAAAATGAAAAGATGCCCTGTTCATCACGGCCTGTCCACTCACCAATTTTTCATCCTACCCCTTACATCAGAACTGAAGAGTTACCAGTCTTTTGATTTGGGTTTCCACTCTACAAGTAAATATCAAGCTGCACATATTTTAAATTGCTCAGAAACATTCACTTACATTCATCTCTGGCCTTCATGCGTGCGATAAATGAGTAACTTTTATTTCTTCGGTAGTTTTCATAGGGGTCATCTAATGCAACTCCCACTCCTTTATATTGATCCCATTTGTCTCGGATATCCCCTCCTTTAATTGGATCCTGAATTCCTTGTTCCTTGGCTCCCAATCCACCAGATCCACTCCACCCTGCAGAAAGGGCATGACAGTGCAGTCCTGTAACTATCACATCGGCATCACCCCTAATAACTTCCAGGAGGGCAAGAGGAAAGAGAGCACAAATCCAACCTGTCCAGCCAACCCTGCTGATCTACACTGATGCCAAACTCTCAACCCTGTCTTCCGTTTCCTTCCCAGAAAGGCAAATACCAACACTGCTTCATGTTCTACATACTCTGAGTAACTTTACACTGACCTTAGAATGCCATGGGATAACTAGTTATGAATATGCATTAATTAAATGTCTCAAAGAATGTACTGCCTGATTTTGTTTTCTGGCCCCAGTAAGATTCTACAACAGCATCCTACCCATTTTCACTAGCATTTGATGGCCTTTATTTTCTTCTCCCAGCCTTGATTCAGGGATAGCAGGCCCAGAACTGGAGCCCAAGCCAGCAGAGGAGCTAAGGAAATAAAAAGAACAAATTAAGGAACAAGTGATTATGTTCTGACAAAGCAAGGCTGTATCTATTCTGTTCAACATTAACACCCAATGCAATCCCATCCACTCTGCTAAATAATATTTTGTAAAGCTACTAGATGGTGGAGTTACAAAGGTGATGGAAATGCCCTCTACCTGCTTCTCAGTACAAGGGAAATCAAACACTGCAGTTTCCTTACACAGCACCCAGAGGACTCCTCCTGCTTCCTTGGAAGGCATACAAAGCCTTCAGAGCTGCACAGTGTTTTGTCACAACAAAAAGCCACCACAACAGAGCAATATTCTCGCTGGAAGCACACAGAGCATATCGATCATTTCTGCTTCTGCTTTTCTCCTGTTTGTTGAAATGTTTATTACACGCAGCTGATGAGAAAGGCCCTTGTTGGGACTTCTCCAAACAACCCAGGCAAAAAGAGAAATAACCAAACAAGCTTACGGAGGAGTGGGGCTGCGAGACCGGGATCGGCGCCGCCTTCCTGGCGAGTACGATTTTGACCTTGATCGGGAGCGCGATCGGGAGCGGCTGTGAGAAGAGCGGGACCTGCTCCGGCTTCTGCAGAGGGAAAGCACGAGATCAGACAGGCAAGCTACCGGAGCAGCACCCAAGGCTCATTGGCTGGCCACGGTTCCCAAAAGTCGGCCCACTGCGCTCTTACCTGGACTGAGAGCGTGAATAGGATCGTGACCGAGAGCAAGACCGAGAGCGCGACCTCGAATAGGAGCCAGATGACTTCGATGACCGTGAGTTGGAGCGGGAGGACGAGCGCCCTCGGCTTTTGGACCGGCTGCGAGACCGAGAAGGCCCACTGCACAGAAAAACCAGAGACACACCCCTGAAACTTCTGGGAGAAGCATGACAAACATGCACACTTCTCATCAGCTTCACATCACACACAAGCACTGTATTTCTGCAGCAATCCAGTGAAAACCTGAGTGCAGCAAAAACTATTTCCTGGAAGATAACAAAAATTCCAGCTCAGATATTCCATCGGTATGTTGCTGACCAGACTTTCCCTCTCCATTTAGCCCAAGGTAATTCTATCACTTTCCAACCAACCAGCATACATCAGAAGCAGCAGACAGGATCTCTTACCTATTTCTCTTCTCCTGACCTTTCCTCCGCCTTGCTCTCATTTTAGCTCTGAAGAACTCGTACAGTCCGTTCTGCTCCCAGCCTTCACTGCAACAAATCAACCACACACAGAGCCCACATCTGTAAAACTTCACTTAGATCAACAGAGACATTCAGGATTTCCACCAGATTTTGTAGGGAACAAAGGGCCCAGGGAAAAAAAATCTTGCAAGTGTCCTTGTTAAGATCAAACAGTCGTGCAGTTTAAAATACAAGAGCATTGAATTCAGCATTAAGAGAACCAAGACACAGGTGAAGGAAGAGAAAGACACTTCGTGGTTTCAGAGAGATTCTCAGGGGATTTTCCTTATCATATATTGTCAGCTCTACCCACTCTTACCTGTTTCTAGGCCTGTCATGAGATGGTGGACTGTAAAATGCCTCAACTGCAGCCAGTAGTCTCTCACTGGGGGGCATTGGGGGTGGAAGACGAATATCTTTAGGGTCTAAAGGTTTATACTCATGATCTTCAAGCTGCCAGAAACAAAAAAAAAATTACATTAGTATCGTGTGTCATGGGGGGGGGGGGCTATCTGAAGAGAAAACCCACACTTTTAACTCTCTAGGGACCTCACATTTCACTACTAGGAAAAGAAAAGTCATCCAGAAATAAAGATTATGTAGCTGACTCGATGCCTTTTTGCGCTAGCGTAATCATTATCAGTTCTCTGAGAAAGGCCAGCACTGCACAGGTTGCAGTGTTAACCGGTTCCCAGGTAGATAAAAGGCAGATCTCATCTATCCACTTTTGTGCTAATTTGCTGGCTGGAAGCCTGGCAAAAGTTGGTGCATGCTGAGAGTGACAAGAAGTTTGAGATGGAAGGGTCACCTCAAACACACAATGTATAAATCTATATCCCCAAAGATGCTGGTACAGAGACAGTTCCTGTTCTCCATCGTTCTCTGCTTGTATATGTAACACTAATGTTGCAAAACATCTCTGTAAGAACTCTGAATACTAAAAAGTAGTACACAGTGGCCACATCAAAGCTGCAAGGTCCCTCTGGTCACCTGAAAACCATGGGTAAGATTCTCAAGAGTAGATTAGTCTTTCACATACGTGAGATCAAACAGCTTTCCTCAGGACACAACCCTTGAAAATGTTAACATTTCCATTACCTTCTCCCCGCTAACCCTGCCCCTGTGTGCCCTGTGACAACCTCTGCTGAGAGCTGAGGAATGGAAAGATTTGAAGTCATAATGTCTATGTTAAGACCATTCCTGTTATTCATATTTTATTTTGATCTTTGAATCCTACTAGTCAGGGCTCATTGCAAGCACTTACTTTCACCAGTGGAGCCATCAGTCCAGCAGGAAGGTCGAAGTAGGGAACGTTTGGCACCAGGCTGGGATCGTCGTGGTTCATGTGAGGGGGGCCCTGTCGCCGCATGTGCGGAGGCTGCCCGTTAAACCCGTGCGGGGGAGGCCCAAAATCGGGGTGCTGCGGCCCTCCCCAAGGAGGGTGCTCACTGATTCCAGGATGAGGCAATCTGTGACCAGGGTGATGATGAGGAGGTCCAATTTCTGCAGAGTGGGAGGGTTAAAACATTTTATTTAGCTACAGAGAAAGGAAAGCAAATCAGAGATGTACTTCAATTAGTGAGTTCATCCTAAAAAACAATCCTGGCACCCAGAGCCTTGCAGATAGAGAAAAGCAACACAATTGGAGAACTAGAGGCTGGCTACTACAAGTCCACAGTCACAAGTATCTTGCAGTGCATCTCCCTCCCTGGCCAGAACAGCTGCTTTGAAGACATCAGGATACTTTAACCCTATGGCACTGCTTACTTTGGGCCATACCATGGACACAGGGTACCACAAGAGAGAGATGCTCATGAATAAAAGCTTCAGATGAAGCAGGGCAGCTACTGATGGGATCTGCTTCTGCAGCCTAAATACACAATTGAATCTCAGCAGAGACCTGTAAGTAGTTCTGACTCGATGCCAAATCACCATATGTAAAGAAATAAATATGGCAGGAATTAACTCACATGAGTAGGTGACAAGAAAACATTTTGTTTAAAGAAGTATTTTGAGAAGAGGTAGAGATAATATCCTGTTAAAACAGAGAAGAGAATGACATCCACCTAATCACTGATGGATGAGCCATCTGCCATCAATGCCAAGACGCCTTGCTGAACTCAGTGCACTACACAGAGAAGAATGCAAGACTGAAAATCAACATCATCTGCAGCAGGACCAACAGTTTTTCCAGGCAAAGCCATTATAGCCTCTGCCCAATCTACCCAAGTTATCTTCATCAAAACTTGAGCAGTGTGTCAGCATGGCTTCAGCACTTCCTCATTTTAGACATCTCTTTTAATAGATCCTCTCCTCCAACAACTTTCCCTGGAACAACAGATGTTTGAGATCACCACTACAATCCAAAAAGGAGCATCTTTTTTTCTGAGCTTAAACCCTCATCTCCCCCAAGACAAGAAGTTGTTATCCCTACTCCCTAGCACAAGTCTTAATAAACCCCTAAATGAAACAAATCCAAAGGGTGGGAAAGAAAAAAAGAACAATCTCTGCTGGAGAAAGTTAATCTCAATCCTAAGTATCTAGGCTCTTATTAATTGGTTTTCAATGTTTGTCAGATTTGTGGCACAGAATCTTTTAAGCTTGAAGTAGCAAGTCTTACAAAGGAACTATGTTGTTGTGCAAGTGGTTTGTCCTACAGAATCACAGTGGACTTTGCCCTGATAAGGATCATTCCAAAATAGTCATAACTTCTGCACGTGAAACACAAAACTACATCAGGGCAAAACTACACCAGACTGCACCAGGGAGTTCACAGCCAAACCTGAGCCACAAAGGCCAGGCAGGCGATGCACTGGCTGCACTCAGACATTCCTGTGCTCCAGCAAGAGAGCAAATCAAACAGGAAGAAGAACTGGGGGCAAGGATCGGTTCAACAGATACCATCGAGCCACACAACATTAAGGCAGACACTTACAGAGCTTGTCAGTAAAAATAAAAGAAGAGCCTGGATGAGTATATACACAACAAATATTTCCAGCCTGCCTTCCTCTTAACTTCCTCCACCTGTGGAGGGCACAGCTGAAGAGCCCTGGTCTGGTGTGCAGAAGATGGAATTTATAAGCAAACACCACTTCTCACCTTCAAGCTTACTATTTTATAGTGAAACAGTCACAAAAGGGGCATGTGTGGAGATGCTGACTGAAGCTGGGATTAGAGTGTCTTGTTATCTGCATCCATTAGGGAAAGCAAGCAAGCATCTGACTTCATCCTGTGTTGTCAGCAGTGCTGCCCAAGCCCCCAGACTCAGCATTTCTTGGGAGAACCACAAAGTCCACCACAAAACAGCTGTCACCCCAAAGCACTGAAGAATTTTTGTAATGGCAACCAGCATTGCAAGGTAAGAAAACCTGGCCTGGTACACACTTTACCTTGAGGAAAATCCCCCTGGGGGTAATCAAAACGATGAGGATAAGGAGGCCTTTCAAAGGGATGGCGAGGTGGAAAATCATCCTGCATGAAGCGAGGTGGAAAGCGGTTGAAATTATGCGGATGCGGGGGCTGGTTGAATTGGGGATGTTGCTGATGTGGAGGAAATGGGCCTCTGAAGTGAGGTGGCCGCTGCATTCGAAATGGAGGTTCCCTTTGACCCCCACCCCATGGAGGCTGCTCATGCTGGTTGTTCCATGGTGCTTCAAACTGGTTGTTCCACGAAGGATCGGGCTGGTTGTTCCAAGGTGTCTCTCGCTGATTGTTCCAGCCTTGATCTCTCTGTTCATTCCACATTCCTTCATGGTTGTTATTCCATGGAGGACAGTGAGGTGGTCCCTAGCAGTGAAGAGAAGATTGGTCATTGGGCTACAAAACCAAAGAAGCTATGTTTTCAAGTAAATCTGGCCTGTTAGCAGCATGCTCAAGTGAAAAGTACTTTCCAAACACAAGGTCTGAACAGCTGTAGCTTCAAAGAAAAGACAGGAAAGGCCAAACTGCTACTGAAGCAAGCAGCTCTATACCCAGACCAGCACTTCTTGTTCTCCCTGTTCACAGGGAAAATCTGATGGCTGACAAAGTGAAGTATTATTTATACTTTGAATTGTCTCAGAATGAGAAAGCCTGGCCTTTGAATCTGGATGTGTAACTCTCAACAGTTTTTCACCACACTGCCACAACCCAGATGGTCATTCTGAGCCTCCACCTCCCTCTACATCTTGCTTCAGAACTGGTTTTCTTACCTGTTGTTGGCCCCATGGTGCAACAGGGTGAGGCTGGTCAAACCAGGGTGGTTTATTTGGAGGAATCTGATCATGAGATCCAGGGCCACGTGGTCCAGAGGCAGAATCCTGCACTCCAGACCCTGTTGTGTCATAGTCTGTAGAACCAGCTAGAGGCAGTTGGGATTTACCATCATCTGGAACACAATGGGGACCATTATAAGCATCCAGCTCACATATGATTAATAAAATGCCAGCCCACCTACAACAGGCTCCATCTTAATTCCATTCAGTGTGTAAACGTTCTGCAGAAATCTGCTGCTGGGAGAAAGGGTTTCTGATCTCTTTAGCATTGTTTATGTTTACATTTGAGCATCAGACTGCACCAGCTGCAAGACTCCAGATAGTTTCAGGCTTTCACCTGAACCAAGCCTGCATAACCTGGCACCTCTCTACTGAAAAAGGAGCAAGAATACCTCAGTGTTGCCACCCACTGGTTTCTCCACAGGTCCCCTGAACACATTAGTACCTGCTTGTGTAACCGGAGCAGATGGTGGAGCAGAGGCTGGTGCTGCTGTGGGGGCTTGAGGTGGGGGTGTTGATTTCACCTCATTCTCTAGAGGTGGAATTTGTATTTGCTGCTGTTGCTGCTGTGTTAAACTGTTTACAAACTCTTCGTGTTGAGTTTTCAGGTTCTGGATCTGCTGTTGGAAGGCTACTTGTACAGGCTGTACTACTGTTGCGTACTCAGTGATCAAATTTGCCTGAGAAAAGGAGATAATGAAGAATAACAAGTTAACACTGTACCTAACACCATTATCCTCCCTGCTCATTCAGAAGCTCCCTCCCAAAAAATGCCTGAGAATGCAGGATGACCTGCAGACAGAACCCAGCCATGAGATATGGAGCTCTGGGAAGATTTCTGAATGATTATCTGAAGGCTGGAATCCACTGCCTGCATTACTGCCCAACTTTCAAGTACAGCTGAAGCTCAACAGCATCCATTACTAATGTAAAAACAAATAGTTCCTGCTGCCACAATAGTTCCTGGTCAGTGTATCCAATTTAAAGCAACAATTTCTTTGGTTTCCTTTTCACCAGATGTTCATTCTCACTGCCATGACTGTAGCAATTACAAACCCAAACAGACTTTCCAGGTGGAATCCAGCAGCTGGGTCATTGAGTGTTTGAAACCACAACACTGTTTCACTTTATTTTTGTTAGTATTTACCTTTCAAAAAAGGAAAACATTTCCTAAATTTGTTTTCAAAGTATTTACATAAATAAGAGTTCTTCTGTGGCTAACCTGATACTGGCCAAGTCCAAGAGCCGGGCTCTGTAGCTGCTGTATAATTGACTCATCAAAGTACCCATTTTTCTCCCATAGTTGAAGAAGCTGCATAAGTTCAAGAGAGAAAAATCTTTTAGAAATGAGGAATAAAAAGAAATTGAGGCACACCATTTTGATATCTCTACCTTTGTCAAAAGACACAGGATTTCAGCCCTTGTCTTTCAACCACCGAAAATCCAAATGCATCCATCACAACCTTTAAATAAAGCCTAAATGCTTGTAAGTTCTAGTGTAAGCATGAATTGAAACACACACTGTAAGAGATTTCATGAAGACAATCACACTAGAATATTCTCAGCACTCCTCTTCCATCCTCCTATTTGTTAATTTGCCTAGCACCAACCTAACAAAGCAAAGTATATTGTTAAACCTAACCCAGATACTCACTCTGGCAATTTTCTGTTGCTTATCCTCCTCCACTGCTAGAAAACTGGTACAGTAAATAGGCACAACCACCTTCTGCAAAGCAGCCAAAAGATCTCGCGCTTGCTTCCGCTGGCTTCGGAAAAGGAATGGGAAGAAAACGGTTACTGCCTTTCACTAAGGGCATCCTAAGAGTCAGTCCATCCCAACTTCCACTATACTAAAAGTAGCAGATTCAGAAAATGGAGACTTTTCCCCCTTTACATTTTTTCTGTAAAGCCTCATCTGGAGGGAAAAAAACACAAAGTAGGAAATAGCTGAATTTGATTACTAATGCACTTCTCTTTCTGCCAGTTATGTACATTTTAAGGCAACTGCTAAAAAAGTAATACATTAAAAAGTGGCTAGCCAGGCTAACAATATATCCAGCAGAGAGAGACTTTACCAAATTCATCTAAACAAACTGAAATCTGTAGTTTAGTTCATACCAGTGATGCAATACATCATTGATTAGGTAGATGAGATGTAAGCGAAGCTCAAAGTGGGCTCCTTCTGCCGTTATGCGATTTCGCAGGTGCCCAGCCATCAGCTCACAGTGTGCAGGAGATTTGGCATTACTAAACATCCAGTTCTTGCCAGCCTCAGAAAAGCAAATTTTAAACATTTTAAGTTAGTCTAACATGTTCACATCACACAGACTTCCTAGAACTCTGAAACAATATTGGGGAGGAAAGCTTTGAAGACACAGCTACCATCTCACTGCATGACACAACAGAGAACCTCAATATTCAAATTATCCTTAATCCACAACATCACAAAAGAATTGCTCCGATTCAGATCACTTACTGAAATTGCATCTTTCGTGCACGTGTCAATTATTGGCTGCAACAAGTTGTCAAATTCATTCATATCTAACTGGGTTTCCTCCAAAACTTTCTGCATTTGTTGCTCAATGGCAAGGGCTACTGCTGATGTGACTTGTTCCTGGATAACAGGTGAATGAAAAAGAAAAGATTACGTTTCACCCAACATTCTTTTGAAGAATTAAGAGTCTGTATCCCTGTTCTCTTAGCCATCAGTAGCTATCTCAAAGACCTTTTAACAAGCAACATGACCACATGTAGCAGCCTTCCAGTATTCGAAGGGGGCGATAGGAGAGCTAGAGAGCGACTTGTTGCAAAGGCCTGGAGTGACAGGAGGAGGTGTCATGGCTTCAAACTGGAGAGCGACTGCTTATCTTAAACCAACCTGTCTCATTGCAAGGAGATGCTGCTCCTGCTGCTGCAGGTTCCACTGACTCTGCTGGATAAGTTCTTCTACGGAAGGAGTACCCTGAGGAGCTGGGATAGGTGCAGCTGGTGGGAGAGATGGTTGTGGCAGTGGCTGGATCTGTGCAGTAGCCTCAATATCTTGACTTTGCTTGCACAACACTATCAGACAAAGCAAACTTTCAAAGTAAGCCTCACAGAGAAATCTACCACCACCACATACAAGAAAACAGTGATGATTCCAAAGCAGACCCACGTTCTTTGTGTAACTGCCTAAGCAAAATTAGAATTGTGCAGCCAAGGTGGGACAGGGCAGAAGAGGAGCATCAGCAACTCTTCACACACTTTCAAAGTAGTGACTCCAACACAAACCAAGCCCCAGAGCTCCTGTGCTGGACCACCTTACTCATGAGGGCCCTCGAGATGCTGGGCTTTGTCGTGAGCCTATCACCTGTGGTGCAGCCCTGCCTATCTCCAGACCAGCAACAGGGGAAGCATTTAGAGCCGCAGGCTGCGCTCGGCCCACTACCTGAAACTTAAGAGGACAGGGAGAGGCTGCAAATCAGTGCTGGCGGGTCAGAGCGAGGCCAGGAGGGAGAAAAGTGGCTCTGCCAGCCGGGGCTGAACGGGTCCGGGAACCAGTGGTCGCGGGGGAGGGGAACAGAGCCAGCCGCGGCCCTGTGCCGGCCCCGCACAAGGCGCGGGCCCCACTCACGCTGCTGCTGCTCCAAGGCCAGCTTGTACTTGTAATAGCCGTAGAAGTCGCCTCCAAAGAGGAAGGAGAATTTGGGGTTCTCCTTCTGCTTCTCCATCGTCATCTTCTCGAACTCGGGCCCGTTCCGCGCCACGAACTGCGCCAGCTTGTCGATGACATTCCGCAACTCCTGGTCTGTGGAGAGGCAGCGCCGTCAGCTCCCCGCCGGTCCCACCGCCGCCTCCCCGTTCTCCCCCACAACCTTCTCTCCCTTCCCGGCCCAACCCGGGCTGCTCTCACCGTCGGGCGGCAGCGGCATCTCCATGGCTGCGCGGACAACGGGGCGCCGCTGCTAGGCCCCACCGGCCGGAAGCGCCGTGAGACGCCAGGCGACACGCGCGGCCGCGCTTTACGGCCCCGTCGCTATGGAGACGGAGCGCAGCGCAGGGCACGTGCAGCCGTTCTCTCATCCCCCCCCCCGCCCCGCCTTCCCTTCCCTCCCGCCCCCCCCCCCCCCCTTCCGCTCCCTTCTCCCCCGGCGCGCGGCGATCGGGACGAGGCATCCCGAGGGGAGACCCGGAACCGGCGGCAGGCCTGGGCCAGGGCGTCTAAAGACCTCAGGCCGCTCTCTCAGTGCGGTAGGAGCCATCACGGCTCGTAAGTTGTCCTTCCCCAGCGCCGCTGGGGGAGCTGAGGCCCGCAGCAGCCGCTGAAGGAGAAGCTGCTTCTCATGCCGACCTCCTCAGCTCCGCTCCCCGCTGCGCGCTGAGCCGCCCCGCCAGAGCACTCCCCTCGGAGAAACATGTGGTTCCTTTACGTTTAAAACATCACCTCGAAGCTACAATTCTAACAGCATTAAAAGACAGCATGGCATCTAACATGTGTTTTATGCTGAGGTACAACCCATTGCAGCGGCACGTAAGGTGAGCAGGCCCTTGGCGTGGGGTGAAAAAGGAACACGGATGTGTAGGAAGCTCAATAGGCAGTGAATGGAACAGTTGAAGGAAGGAAGTGCAGATGGTATGCAGGGGCATTACTGAAGCAGTGTTGCTTCCTTTAAGTGAATTGGTTTAAGATAATTGGTTAAAGGTAATTATACAGTTAAAATGCTCAAGTAATTTCTGTTTCTTAACTCTCCTTTTGCAAATGAAACTCCATTATTTTTCAAAAGGGGATTCAAATTACACCACATTTACATACCTGCTGAATTTAGGAAAACACTCCTTCAAAAGCAGGTACTGATCTGATGAGTTTCACATCCAAGTCACAACGTACAAGGCAGAAATGTTCAGCTTTCTCTACTTAAGCAATTCAATAAATCCCATAAAGCCTCATCACACTTGAAAGACCACTTATGTGAGAGTTTAACATCAAAATTTGAAGTGGGGTCCAAATTATTTTGCTGTCCTTGAATATTCTAGGAAAACAATCTACAAAGGGAAGTGATTGCCTGTGAATTGTAAGGCCAAAAGCAAACCTGAGTGTCCCTGTGCTCGCTGGGAGCTATAATCACTATCTCACGTTTCAGGCCTTAAATTACACTTTACAAGATTTCCTTTACACAGATAACACTCAAAGACATCCTCACAAAAAGGCAGAACTTTTTATTCTTAACAAGACGTACCATGAAGACCCCTCTTGTGTATCTACAGAATGAAAACTGAGAAAGATGGAGGGTTCCATATATCCAAATAACAAATGAAAAGAATAAATAAATCAAACACAGACACTGAGAGTGATTCTACATCACTTGGCAGTCCTGAAAATGAACACAGATCCCAGAAGACCAGGTTAAGTTCAAATCTTAGTTTATCCTTAAACTTCTCAAAGGTCCCGCTGCAGCTTTCCATCCCAACAGAGATGTTAGAGCTTTGTACACTGGAGTCCACATGCCATTCTCCTCAGCACACAGCAATGATTTATCCACAAAATGCCCCAAAGGCTCTAGTTACCTGACAGAAAACTCTGCCAAAACCAAATCCAAACACCTGATTTATTTGAGCTAGGAAGGAGTCCCAGTAGCTGGAAGTCACTAGAATGGTTACTTCCCATCAGCCCCTGAAGGATCCCAGCTCTGGCAGCAGCATGGAGGCTGGAGTGGTGCAGCGCAGGTGATCTGGCCAAGTTAAGAGCCACAACATCAGAATGACACAGTTGAAACAAGAACAGGAAAACACAGATATGTTCATCTGTTTCAGCACCAGATTTCATACAGTAAGTGCAGTGTGGTTCTGGTAAACCCACTGATAGTCACCTCCATTTCTAGAGTACCAACATTAAACAAACCCAACACCACTGTAAAACAAGGGCTGGCGACATCCACCTGAAAATGTGCACTTGTACATGGAATCATGGTGTGATTCTATCACACACTTGTCATCTCGCCACAAACAAATGCTACCAGCCTGTACCATCACCACAAAGATAATTCAGAATTACTTGTCACAACTTACAGCATGGTTCAGAAATGGAAGCCTTAGAAAAACAAAACTTCCCCTTTATTTATATTGCACCTTTTTCACAAAGAGCTACATGGCAGAAGTTGGTTCTGCTGCAAAATGCTACATCAGGAAAATGTGGATTTGAATACACAGGAGAAAGAAAAGGTCTTGAGCCTCAGGAACCATTGTGAGTTGACCTCAAATTCCCAATGCTGCTTTTACAAATCACTGTATACCTACAAGGCCCAAGTGTTGCCTCAGTTTTGGTTAGCATTCAGTTATCTTAAAAATTCACACATTTTACCAGATGGTAATAATGCTCTAAGCACTACTGGGTAGTTAAGATTGAAGCTGTAGGGCAAATATTTAAGGGATCTTCAAAGAGCACCAGATATTTGGTGGAGCTATCAACAGAAAACATTCAGCAGCCAGAGAGACTCTGGTCTTACTAGAAACATCCAGGACTGGTTTGGGAAGAGTAGAGAATGGTTGGATTGGTGATCATCAAGGTCTTTTCCATCTGAAACGATTCTATCCATTTCCCAGTTTTGTAAAGTATGGCAATGTTAGAAATACACAATGGAGATGAAAACACTTCTAAGGATACCAGCAACCAGTGTCCTAACGTTGCTTATGGCATCCTTTCCACCTGTGTCATCGTCCAGTATCACACCCACACAACAAAACAGGAATCCCATTCCTCTGGAGTGACCATCTCATGTGGCACTCCCAAAGCTTCCTGCAAACTAAAACGCCCACCCAGCCCTTGTCCTGGATTAGTGACAGGGTCATTGCACATGATTCTCTAGAGATGCCCTTCTTATTCCAACACTCCACTCTTTCTACAGACCTGTGCACACATCAGTAGTTTACAAACCATGTTAGATAAAACTCTTCACCTTGCCAAACAAAACCTCAAGTGGTCCAGCATTAAAATATGTATTTCAACAGTAAAAGGAGCTTCTTTTACCTGAATGTGGGCAATATTGCTTAAGGACTCAGCAAAACCACCTCAGTAACCAATTCACTGCTTCAATGACATGTTCTATCATACAAAATGATCCCTGGTGACCACAGACCTGAACTAGAACATGAACACTGTCAGACAGGCTCCAGGGAAAAGATTCACTCTCTAGGCCCCAGAGGAATGGTGTCTTCCTTTTGGGTCAGCCCCTTTTTGCTCTGCAAATCATTTTATTTCAGAGACAGTGGGACTACGAGAATGGGCTGGAATTTGGGACAACGTATCTTTAACAGAAAGCCCTCACCTGCTGTTGTTCTTTTGACAGAAAAAGCCAAGCTAAAGTCCTGTCACAGTAAGTGTGCAGTGTAAGCTTTCTCTGAAAATGGTCTCAAAAAAGATCTGGTTGTGTTCTTTAAAAGGAAACCATCTGAATATATTTAAGAAAGCCTCTATCTGTGAATAAAGTATGCAGAGCTTTATTTCAGGTAACAGTTCAAGTTGTGTGGTGATGGTACAGCAGCAGAACATGTACAGGTGAATTCACAGCATGGCTGTACATCCCTGGGGCTCCCACTGCTACTTCCTTCTGGCATTTCATCTCCCTAAAAAGCAGGGAAGAATCAGCCCCTTTTTCCTAATGGAAATCTGAGGCACAAAGAACACAACGAAGCCTTTGCAGGAGTCTAACAGTTCACAGCTAGCTCGCTTTGAAAGCAGCCAGAGAACTTCAGCCCCTCTTAAAAATCTGAGCAGAAACATCTCACCCTCAAATCAGTCTTATGCAGAGCCAGAACCTAATCCAAACCCAAAGTCCAGACAATCCTTTTCTTCCCTGTATGTAAAAGCACTTAAACATTGGGAAGTAAGTCTCAGAAATACACATTTTGCACTTTCCCATATTGAAAAGAAACAACTATACACCAGTTAAAACTGGACAGGCAAAAGGAATTTAATCTGCAAGAATGCTTGCATGAATGCTTGCAAGAATCCTCATGATCTTGTTAACCTGGGCTAGGGAATAATTTATTTAGAGTTTCTAAGCTAAAAGCCCAGGTTTTAAACTAGCATGAACAATTTCAATTACAACAAAGCCAAAGAAGTTCGGTTTGCAAACATTAGCAGCATATTTAAACCCATCTGTGAAGTTTCAGAAGGACCATTTCCTCTTTTGGACTGTGTGGTGGAACTATGTCCACAGTAAGCCAAAAGGGTAAGATCAGCTGACTTTGCACTTAAAAAGAATTTATCATACAGAAAGTAGCCAAATCATCAGCTTGTATTGGTCATTTTTAAAGCAATAAATAAATGAAGGGAGGGTTCAGTACCATACCCCAAATTCTGTCACTGATGTCAGCATTAGACCTCTCTAGTAAAAACCTAACAAGCTATCGGAAGTGTCACTGTACAACAACTCTTCTGTTAAGGTGGCCTCCAAAATCTCATTTTGCTAGAGCAATGACAGTAACCACCTGCTTCAGTGAACCTAACATTCAGTTGGATCTGTTCCTTCGAGCACAAATGCAGTATCTGACTCACAACCACCAACTTGTCTAGAATTAACTAATAGAATCAGTTCTTGATCAGAAATTATCTATTTACTGCCGATTCAAATCATATTTTCTGAACAATTTCCTCTGCGCTGGGAGAGCTGCAGGAACAGAGCAGGACACATTTAACTTCTTTCAGTGGAAAGCAGAAGTCAGGCTACACAGCACCCAGCAACTCCAGCAGCAAGAACTGAGAAACTTAACCCAACTAGAAGCTAAAAAAGTAAGACTTGGGAAACAACTAGAGATCATGATTATTCAAAACAGTGCATTCATAATATATGAATCATGTGAGAGAGAGTAATTTATGCATGAAGTGGAGCGGAAAACAGCTGAAACCATTCCATTCTGAAAGCAACGGAAGAGTTTTCTAAGAACAGGCATGAAGCCGGTAAAAATAATCACATTATTCCAAACACTTTATTTGTGGAGGTGTTTTCTGTATGGCTGAGGAAGAGCAACGGTGAAGTTACAGGACTGCTCAGAGAACAATTATGACCGTAAGCCACATTTGTGACCTACAGTGACTGGGACATCAGCGTTCTTAGAGAATTCCATTTCTCTACACCTGAAGTATGCTTCTTGATGAGATCAATCATCCCATCATCCGCTCTTTCAGCAACACTTCTGGTCTGTCATCATAACCAGAAGGCATAGGCACAAATCAGTTGATACCCACATGGAGTTTTGTAGTTGCTGGAGACAAATACAGGTCTACCTATCTGCAACTGATAAAAGTCAGCCTCCTCCAACAGACAAATCCTGGTGACCAGAAGGATGCCTTAAATTTCACTTCTTTCTGAATGTTTCATTAGAAGAAAGTATCATTAAAACAAAGGAAAGAACAAATTAAAGGTGATGTTACCAGCGTGGAAACAAAATACTGGCCAGAACTGATCTGCCAAAAGAATACTCAGTTGACAGACTGAAAAGGAGGAGCAGTGCAGCAGGTATTTCACTCTGTGGTTTTGTATGGGCATTTCCCCAGGATCTGTGGACAAGGGCTGCACTCTGCAGTAAGCTCCAGAGGTGGCCCCAGCTGCTCACACCTACAGCCTGCTCAGCAGAAGCCAAGGGTCTGTACCGCTTCCCCTCCCCATGCATCTTCCCTTCCGCAAGAGCTGTACAATAAATGGCTTTACATTCATGGATGTACTAAAAAGTTTCTGGTAATGCTGGGGACACTTGGGTATCACAGTCTATATACCTGTCTGCCAGGACTCTAGATATCAAAACGATTGAAGTTGTAGGCAGTGGGATAGTTCTGCCGGTTGTACTGGAAGTGGTCTGTTAAGACGCTGGTTCGGCTGTGCTGGTAGTCTCCATGCTGTGCAAATGCTGTGAGTCCGTTCTGAGACTTCTCGGGAGCGTTTCGGTGCCGGTCCAAATTCACAAGGTCTCCAGTTGTGACTGGAAGGAGCTGCTTCTTTGCCTCTTGGTTTGCATCGTATTTTGTCTAGGAAAGAAGAAAAGAAAGAATTTTTTTGTTCGTTATCATCTTACCAACAGGAACAGTTAGAAAGAATCCCAGCATGCTGAGGGTTGGAAGGGACCTCTGGAGATCACCCAGGCCAGCCCCCTGCTAAAGAGCAGGGCACCCACAGCACCTTGCCCAGTGTCACAATGGCCAGGTGGAGTCGGAAGCTCTCCAGAGGAGGAGACTCCACAGCCTCTCTCGACAGCCTGCTGCAGGGCTCCAGCACCCTCACACCAAAGATGTTCTTCCTTATGAAGCAGCAGCACACAGTCTACCATTACACCACTATCTATACCTGTTAGAGTCTTCAAGTATTAATGGCTTCATATAAAACTCTCATTCCTCTCAAATGCCAAATCAGGAAACTGCTCTTTTGCACAAGATTTGGGTGAGTTACTTCTCAATCTGCATTTTCCAAGCAAACATTAGGTTGAAGATTTATCTTTGTTAGAGGGCTGCAATGAAGTTTTAAGCCATGCCCTCTGTGTTTATGTTCTAAGCATCAACTTCTTGTACAAACAGTAATTCAAAGCTACTGGACTGTTCCAAGTGAGTTTCATGAACAAAGTTCTTACCTTATTATATAAGAAGACCCCCAAGATTGCTGTCATCATTCCAAGGACATTGGTGCTTGTAACTGGATTGCGAAGCATGATAAGGGACACGGTGATAACCATGATTCTTTTTGTGGCATTTGCAACAGAGTAACTGAGTGGGCTGATCAGGTTCAAGATACTGAAGGCAATGACATTCTGGGCAAAATTACAGAATCCACTGATTATAAGCAGCATCAAGGTCCAGGGCCAGTGAGACATCGTGCTCTGTTATAAAGACAAACATGTCAAGAAAGAAAAAGTTATCTCATGTTTCAGATAGGAGACAAAGAAACACAAACACAGCTTAAGTCACTTCTGCTACTGGGTAGGTAAAACCTCTGCAGCTTCACTCTAAAGAGACACCCAAGCGTGTTACATCATTAAACTATCAGCTCTGAGAACTTGTAACACACGTCCTGGGTGCACCTGCTCTTGCCTCCAGCTCAAAATTCCCAAGATTGTGCTGCCACTGGTGCTCCCTCTCCAAACGCCGGCAGGAATTCTCACAGCAAGATAAACAGGTGAGCACAGCACTTGTTTTGTGAAACAGCTTGCAGGTGTTTCACAACAGCTCCTTCCGGGCTGATGAGGAACTATACTGAAACACTTCAGTTTACTTTTTTGGTATGGCTGGAGGTGCCTATTTTTTTTCCCCCTCCTCAGTAGCAGCCTCCCAAACACAATACTTACCAGGTCATTCTCAACTAAGAAGGATGAGAGATCTACCAAAACCCAGGTGGGGATCATGAAGAACACAGCATGGCACCCAAGAATGTTCAGCAACCGAAGGTGGTGTATCCGGGAATCTCTTAACACCTGACAAACAAAGGTTATGGAACAATTCTCTTCAGCTGCTGCAGAGATTTGGGGGCCGCATAACAGTAACAGATGACAGATAAATTCTGAGAACCATAAATACTGTTACAGTAGGAATTTCCTATAAGGATAACTGAAGGAAAACAGATGTCCATTGGAAAAACAAAGGTTTCTTGAGCAGTGACTTTTCCTATTAACGAGGTAAGGGTACATTTAAAATGTTCTGCAAACAAGTTACAAAATAGTCTGAAAGGATTCAAGATACCCTTTTAAAGTTTGCTCCTGTCAGTGCCACTGACTCACTCACTACAGAGAGAGGTTTTGACACAAGATACATTGAGAGCTTTCACATAAACTGTTAAATTTAAGCATTATCAAACTGTCAGGGGACAAAAAAAAATCCATGCTAAAGAGTAAAGAAAAAGTTCAGGATAAACACTGAGTTCTGTCCAATTTTCAGTGTAAGAGCTTTGACACATGGGAAGAGCCATAGAGAACAGACATGGAAAATACCAAGTCTTACTTTAGGCTTGGCTAGAAAGTCACCTTAAAAAAGAAAAAAAACCCAAAAACATGTATATGCCCTGGAAAATATTTAACTGCCCTGCTAAAGAATTGTGCTACTCATCAGGGTTACAAGCAACAGAATTGTTACCTTCTTTGAGAAGATGTTCTGAAGTGAAAAACACAGAGTAGCAGCAAGTGCACTGACGAGCCCCCACATGTCAAAGGACAGTTCCGTGACAGTGGCCAACAGGACACCAGTTATTATGGGGATCAGAGACAAGTACACCTAGAAGAGGAACAAAGGGGAGTAGCTTATGTCTCTGAACTTTCATTTCAGCTGAGTGAGTTTTATTTCAACCACTGCTCCGGGGAGGAAAAGAAAAGCAAGAATAAAGCAACAAAACCAGAGACTAACTTCCATACTGTTGTAGTCTGAGGACATTCAGTGACTACAAGTCACACAGTAAGAGCTGCAGTGTATCAGGGAGCATCACCTTGCTCAGCGTACGGACACGTTTTCTTCATGTTGACAATAAAATAAGAAGGAACTTGTAAAATCTGCACAACCTAGTTTCAATTAGAAAAATCACCCAGCCAGCCAGAGCCTGAGCTTTCTGGATCCCAGCCACCAGAGCCCACCACAAACACCAGCGAGAGAAGAAAGCGCAGCAAACCTGTCCGCACCTTGGTTGTCTGCTTCTCCTTCATGATGATCCGTGACAGCAGAACCACCCAGATCGGCATCGTCGCCTTCACTGAGAACAGAAAGAAAACATCAGTGGGGATGCAAACCTGGGCCGGTTCCATGAACTGCCATCAGCAGAGGCTGGGTGCTGGGGATGGAGGAGGGGCTCAGAGCTGGTCCCATCAAAGCCACAACCTCAGCCCACGCTGGGTCACCCCTCCCTGTCACTGTGCTGGACAGATTCTCAGTGCTCTGGGACACTGCACCAGGCACCATTCGAGCACATGCTGGGCATCACACAGGGCACACACCAGGCTTCTGGTCACTGCAGCAGGTACAAGTATGCCCTGGCGACCAGCCACTGCACTGAGCACCCAGATGAGCACATACCAGGCTTCAGGTCACGCCAGCAGGAGCAAACACTGGGTACCAGTACAAGCAAATGCTAGGCCCCAGGACACTACCTTGGACACTAGTGTGAGCACACACTGGGTATAAGGACACTGCACCGGATACCGGTACACCCCACCGGGGGCTGCCCCCCACGTCCCTTGGGTCTCACCTGTGTGCGCGTAGGAAACCGGAACCCTCCAGAGAGAAACGTGCGCGGAGACGGAGGCGAAGTACTTGCCGAAGGCGAGCGGCAGGATATAGCGAGGGTAGGCGCGGGGCGGCAGCTGGGCCGGGCCCGCCGGCGGCACTCTCCAAGCGCGCAGCAGCGGAGGCAGGAGCCCGCACAGCCCCAGGATGTGGAAAAGCGAAACGGTAACGGGCCGCGGGAAGCCGCCGAGCAGCAGCTTGTTCACCACGTTCCCGCCGGCACTCAGCCCGTACCAGGCCAGGCAGAGCGCCGACACCCGCGCCCCCTCCCGCAGTGCCGGCCCCCGGCCCCCACTCCCGACTGCTCCCGACGCCGCTCCCCCGACGCTGCCGCCGCCGCCCGCCGCCGCCAGCGGGGCCGCCATGGCTCCCTGCGCCCCCCGGCCGCCGCCGAAACGTCACCACCGCCAACGCGTCGCTTCCTGGGGCGGGCAGCCGCCGCCTCAGTGCCTACGGGAGCCGGGAGGAGCCACCGTGCCGGTGCGTCACTTCCGCCGCGGGCCGAGCCGCTCCGGTCTGCCGGCGGGAAGCCAGTATCGCCCACCCCGTAGCTCCCAGTTATGGATTGCGTCCCCGCCGCCAGAGCGGGAAGAGGCCAAGGCCAGAGGCCGCTGTCCACGCGGCTCAAAGCCACGGCTTCAGGCCCTCGCTCCCTTGGCAGGAGCCCTCCGCACCGCTGCTCGCTGGTGGTGCTCGAGTCGAGGCCCAGAGGGAGCGTGAGGGGTTAAAATCACCCAGCAGAGAGCGCGGGCGCACAGAGCCCTCTTTTCTGCTGTGGTTGGACAGGACGGGCGTGCTCCGAAGCAGAGGATGGGCCATAGTAAGTGTAGCCACTGCAGGCTGCCTCAGGAAACCGAAAGGGCGGTGGGTGCAGCGACCGAGCAAAGGTCGTATTCAAAGGCAACGGCACAGCTGCTCCTGACTTTTAAAACCAACTCAATGCGGCTGAGGGAGCACCTGTCAAGCCGGAGTAGGTTCTGGAGCCTCTACATCATTCATATACCCCTAAACTCCCACACTTTAGGTAACGGTGACTCCCAGAAGACGTGCACCGAGCCTTTGCATGTCACCCACTGACATGAACGGGCAGTACGAATTAAAGATTTTAGGATCAGAAAGATAAGTTTGGCAAGGCAGATAGGAAAAACCAGCAGCAAAGAAATTGAGTTCATGCAAAAATGAGAGTACACAGGAGATACGCACATGGTAAACTTCATTTGAACTTGTTTACAAAATTGACAAAAAAAATACCACCTTGTAAACTTATTCACATTTGTTTTTGCTCACAGAATGGGTTATACTCGCATGCTGAAATAAAGATTGTCAAGCCTCCTTTCACCCTGGAAGACATCGGAGTGAGTTGACCTTTACAGCAGAAACAAACTTGGTATGAACAAGCTTCAAAGCCTGCATCGAGTGAATTTCTTTGGGGATTTTGTCCCACCAGGGAAGGGGCTGGCTCTGGTACCTGGTGCTCCCTCAAGCAAGGCAAGCATCAGCACGGTCAGTTTGTGACCTGGCGCTATATGTGACCAGCTTCAGGCATCACCTCTCCGAGCGTGGTCCACAGAGGCCACCGATTGCATCAGAAACGTAGCAGGGGGTTCATAATGCAACACTTTGTAATTTCCTGAAATTTGCCCTCAGAAGGGCACAGACCATTCAGGGAAAGCAGGAGGAGCAGGGAGAGATCAGATGCACAATATTTTTACATGAACAAACCCCAAGCACGTTCCAATGAGCAGTTTTTCAGTCCTCCACCATCAAATCTACCTCTCTGAGCTGTGAGACAGTAAACCACACTGCTCAACTTCATCAGCCGCAGGAGGACAAAACAGGAGTAAACTGAAAATATACTTGGCAACATTTTTTGGTAACCACCGTTTCTGGTTTCAACCTCAGATTTCATCAGCAGAAGCAAATAGACATCAGTGAAGAACTGGAGACACCCACACATTTCAACAGCAGTCAGACCACAAAACCAGGAGGTCTGAACAGGAATGACTTAAATCAAACCAACTGTATTCCAGGGAATGAACCAACTTAACACATACCTGGTGAGGAACAGCCTCACCAAAGAGCTTGACTCCGCTCTCAAAGGCGGGAGAACTGCCAAGGCTCTTCAGTGTAGAAGTAAAATCCAGCACAAATGGGTTAACAGAGTTAACATCACTAAACCTAGAAACTATTTTTGGTATTGCGTCCCCTCCCCTCTTCCCCTGAACAGGAGCCCAGTGCTGGGGACTGCAGAAAACCACCAGTCCCAAATGTTAAAGCAATTCCAGTTAATAGAAACCCTTCGCTTTCTACGCTGAGCCAGACTCCCTTAGAAAGCATCTGAACAGTTAAGAATAATATATTATAAAGTTACTGAGGGAAAAAGACAACCTAGGATCTCTTTTGGACTCTGAGGTACATTAACAGCAATTGGTTTATATCAGTCTCCAGACTCTGGAATGCAACCAGAGTTAAAAAAAAAACCCCAACATAATAAATCCAACCTGTGTGAGTGAAAAACCACCAATGCACTTGGAAGACATCTTGGGTATCCCTAAGAGCCAGCTGTCTGCTGCGTCAGATGGGACCTGGCTCCCCCATGCCACTCCAATGGGGTCAGGAATCCCTCAGCTGGTCTGAACTAAGCAAACCTTGACACAACTGAGATCTGTATAAAGAATTCACAAACTGGTTTGTGCAAATTTTTTTTTTTATTTCCACATTTATATCACAATGTGTCCACTTAAAGGACCAAATAGCAAAGTTGCTCCCTTCTGCATCCCGAGAACACAGAAGTCTAGGTACTGTACATTCACTAAGGCTCTTTGTTTTTGCAAATTGCGTTTATGATGGATATCCATAAGGCAAACAATATCTAAAGGAATGGTAACAAGTATACTTCCAGCATACAAACAGGCTTCCTTTTTCCCTCTCACAGTACAGTTACAAACTTGTAGCACCCTCATTACATTTAGATTCTAGAAAAGGTGAATTTTCTTGCTCTTTTTTTGTATGTGGGTTTTTTTTTGGGGGGAGGGGGTGGGTTGTGGGGTTTTTTTTGTTGTTTTGTTTGTTTGTTTTTCTTCTTCTGAGTTTCATTTTTCTAGAAGTTTGCAGGAAGGGAAAAGGAGGGAAAATACTTGGCTGGTGGTGGTGGAATCAAAAAATATTGTTAAACATCTAGTTTTTGCAGCATTTCTCAGAGACTGGATTTAAACTGAAACCAGACTAAAAGATGTGGATGCCTATGGAATGTTGAGCTGAAGCCGGTTGCCCGGCCTGCAGTGCAACACCTGCCATTTAAACCCCAACCTCTGTACCCCCTGACTTGGAAACAAACACAATCGTGTCCAGGGATGTGATACAAATAAAACTACAGGTTTTGCACATTGTCTCTCCCATTATCTCACTGCCAAATAAAAACCCAAATCAAGTCAAATAAATAGATGCATATTTTGTTAGGGTAACTTCCACAATTTTCTCTGTACCTGCCTGTAATCAGATTCTGGCATTCAGAAAGTGCTGGAAATCCTCTTCACTTCTTGGGGACTAACACTTTTTAGAGCTGGCTCGCTATAGAGTTTTGAACTCAATTTATCAACCTTCGTATGCCTTCCTTTGCAATTGTTAGTAAACTGGTAGCAGCATTTCACAAAAGGAGAATTGAAAGGACAGAGCTGTAAGGAACCAGCTCCCTCACACCCTCTGCTCATTGGGCCTGTGTGTCCAGGACAGGAGGCTGTTTTCTCCAGCGTTAAGTGGCACGGTGTCTGCCCTCTCTGCTAACTGCGGGTGTAAAAGCATTTTTAGCACAACTGTACTCAGTCTAGGCAGACGTAAGGCAGGATGTTCAATCTACCATCATCCCCGTGTGGATCTAAGGATATGCACTGTGTCCAATCATACCAGTTACCCTGTGTGTCATAACAACCGTTCACACCTGGCCAGTTATGTTCACGTATCCTGTCGAGGTCATCACTCGTGACCTCTCTTGTGACCCCAGGCAAGTCTGTAGGTTTGCTGTTAGGAGCTAGAACATGAGTCTTTCTAGCCTCTTTTCTAGTGCTTTCCTCCTGCTTTAAATATTCAGACATGAAGTAGTGAGCTCCTGGAGTCTGTACTCCTGATGAGGACAGCAAGCTACTCTGTCTGTTTAAATATGACTGAATGATTTCATTTCTGGATAACTCTTTCCAGTTCGTTTGTTCAAAGGGGCTTTGCAGGTTGGGTTTTTGCTCCTGCTTTTCTGTTTCTGTCCTGTGCTGTTCAGTAAGTGCAGGGATTTCTACCTGCAAAGAATCTTTCTGTGTTAAAGGTTTTATCTGTCCTGTCATGTGATCAAAAGTGAGTTTTCTTTCTTTTAACCTCACTGGTTTCACACCCCCTTCTGTCACATGCCCATCCAAGTTGACTGTATAGTCTCTGGGTCGGTACCTTTTTTTCTTTTTACTGTCAGAACCTGAAGCAGCATCATCACTGTCCACTTTTGAAGTGTCCTGTGAAAAGCTCATGTGTGGTACAAGAGATTCCCCAGGATGGGAGCTGGTTTTGCAGCCGGGAGATGTGTGCTGTTGAAGTGTCCCTGCTATGTGCCTGTGCTGGCTTTCAGAAGGTACCTGCTGCTCCTGCCAGTGCTGAGATGCCTCAGGTACTGATTGCTGAGATAACTCCAGTCTCTTTGCTGGCATGGGAGGTGTCGATGGTTGCATCAAGGATGGTGGCGGTGATGGCACCTGTGCGGTATCCAAGAGCTGAGACCTTTGAGATGGACTAGGCATGGAATCCTTTGGTGAGTATGTGGTGTGCTGCCGAGCAAAAGTATCGTGCCTGACATTTCTGGGGCTAAAGGAGGAACAGCGAGGACTCTTCGGTTGGTGCAGGCCCGTGGTTTCTTCCAATTTATCATGCTGCTGAAGCACTGCAGTCTTTAATAATGAGGAAGTGCTTGAAGGTTTTACAAGTCCTGGAGAACTGGTGTGAGGTTTGACAGCATTTACTGGGATCTTATTGTGTTTATCGTTTTCACTGAGTTCTGTCCTGCTGCTCTCGGGCCCTGCGTGTAGATTTATGTCTACAGGACTGGGAAAATTTTCAGGACTACCTCCAATTCCATTTGTTGGAGGGGGTGAAGAGTTCTGTAATACTTCATGACTAGCTTTGGAGATCTTTGGGGGAAGAGGGCCCTGATGCCCATCCCTGTGTTCACCTTTCTTTTTCCGATTTCCTAGTTTCTCTGGTTTTGGAGAGTTTAGTTTCTGGATATCGTTCCTGCTCTTCAGGTCGCTGATCGGCTTTGAGCCAGCCACAGCAGGCAGCTGTGCTTCTGGCTTGCAGTTGTGAGCACCACCGTTGGCTGAGCCGGGCGGGTTCGGCAGCCCTCTTGGCACAGGGTCATTCTGGGTTACAGGTTCAATCAACTTCTGCCAATTCCGCAGCAATTTCTTGGCACGTTTGGCAAGCTCTTCATTGGATGTCTTCTTCCTCACCTCATTGATAAGCCTCCCAAGTCTCGTTTCCTGTAAGGAAAGGAAAGTAATTTTACAAACAGGTGTCACTGTAAACAACACTCTTGAGGCACATTTCTGCTTTGTAATGCTTGCCCTCAGAAACACCCAGAGAGGAACTAGCAGTAGGCCAGCTGGCCCAATGTTCTGCCACACAATATGAAACCTGCTGCAGGTTTTGAGTCACCCTGTCTTTATTCCCTGGCTAAAGCACCAGAGTTGTGACCAAAAAAAAAAATCAGAAAGGAATTCCTTTAATCAGCAAGAACCTTAAATAAAAAGACATAAGTTCAGATTCAAGAGGAAATATAACAGCCAAGGCAGAAAAGGTTACATGATGAAAGTGTAAGATATGTAAAAAGAAGCAAGATGGAAAAAACTTCCAGAAGCTTTGTCAGTCACAGCAGCACGCTGACAAAAATCTGTTTCACAACCCTGCCCAGCCAGGGCGTGCCTCCTCAGTATCTTGAAGGGGCAACAAAGACCAATTTAAACGAGCATTCCCAAAGCTCGTTCCATAAGCAGAAGAAGAGAAATGTTTGACTGCTCCTGAAGCACATTTGAAAACAAAGAATTGGTCCGCAAGTCAGAGTACTTAAGTATTAGGCACCTTGGAGGACAACACAGACCAGGCTATGAGGGAAATAGGTGATACGTATATTGGTGAGAATTAATAGCCCTTAAGGGCCAGAAATAGGAATAATTTCAATATAAAGATATGGGGGGAGGGAGGGGGACAAATCACAGCTTAGCCATAAAAACTTTTTTTGGCTGTTTCTGAGAGCATGCAGTGAGGCTGCACCTGATACACCTCGTCCCAACAACAAGACCAGGCCCTGAAACTTGCTTAATTGAGTTTAAAATTCATCTTACAGACACAGAGGAACTATATTCTTATTTTGGAGTCTTTGGTGCTTGGTGAGCAAGCACCTAAAAATGTGACCAGTGCTTCAGCAAGCAGAGTGGCATTGATGAATGGAACAGAATTAATCAGTAGCAAGTGATGATTAATTTAGTGCCCCATACAAACAGAAACTGTGCTGCACAGAATGCTGGTCTGAAATCAGAAAGAATCACTGTGCCTGCAGTGAGATGGCAGCAGCAGCACCAGAGGGACAAAAGAATATCTTAACTGCAAACTCTTTGCAAGCAATCTATTGTTTCAAGAAAAGCTCTGATGGATATCAGGCAGAGAAAGCCCTTTTATACAGACAGAAATAAAGGAATGTTTAGAGGGTGACATACCTCAAGTGCCTCTTTGGTAATGGGGTATTTCTCCAGACTGGAGATCACTTCCAGCACTGCCACCATGTTATGGATCTGCAACAAGGAAAACAAAGTCACTTTATGTTTCACCTACAGGTCTTAAGTTATCAAATGTGATTCAAGACCTTCCACTTTATAATTGCTGGAAGCATTAATCACAAAATTGTCACCACACTGTCTGGCTTTAGGGAGCTGATTGTTCAAAAAATAGGGACAAGGACACTCCACTGACCTAGTTGGAAACTGCAGAAGCTGTAACAAACGTTCTTCTGTAAAACTAAAAGAAATGTTAGCAAAAAGACCAGCACGACTCGTCAGCAGAGTTCTGAGACCCCCCACCCCAAGGTATGTTACTGTCCTGCACCCAAACTGGAAAAATGAGTGCCAAGTAGACCAAGAACAGCAACAGACCAAAAGCTGTATTTATTCCCCTAGGAACTGCTTCAGATTGACAGAAGTCACCGCCCTACAGCTTTGTTCAAAGAATCGATGGCCCCACTGCTACACATCAGAGCCCACCCACACAGCAATGAACTCCTCCGAGTTCAAGAGTGGAGGAAGCAAGTGCTGTGCCCAGTAGGTGTCCTCAGCCCATCACTGGACCAGGCAGAGTTATGGCCACAGCTCCTCCACAGCAGCAATGGCTCTAGGACTACATTTCCTCACGTGCAAGGTGGTGAGGAGTGGCTGCAGAAAACCCCATGGCACTAAACCTGCCTCAGGTTTCCTGATGGGCTTCACTGCAACCTTTACACACACACGAGTAAGGGCCATGCAAAGGCAGTCGACACAGTCTGTTGATGTGAAGCACAAGCCTGGCTGCTTTAATGACTCCTGTGAGAAACGCCTAACCACAGAGATCCAGGTTTCCATTACCTGCTGTTACGAGCACCGAAAGCAGGAATTTCTAATTCCTCTTTGTACGTAGATTTAAATGATAAGCAAAGGAAAACTTGAATCAGAGTCTCATTTATTGCTTAATTACATTTATGAGTCAACTGGACATGAACTGCATCTGAGAAAAAACTTGCAGCAAGAAGCCCTGCAGAGATCCCACATTATCCTAACGTCTTCTCAGAAGCACAATCAGGTAGCCCTACCCTACCCACCACAGTCTGCTCCAAGTGAGTAAGAACTTGCTTTTGCAGTCAATTTTACCCTTCTGATAAAATGCAGCAGGAGAATCAGGAACTGAAGTCTCTTCCTTCCAGAAAACCTTGTGCACTTACAATGTTTCTTCCACCACAGCCAGACTGCTTAAGACTGGGGATGCTTGGATCAAGCTGCCAGCAACAACAAACTCTGCTCCATTTTTAGATTTACTTTTATCAAACTGTTGTTTGAAGTCTAGATAGGGACGATCGGAACTCTTACAGGTAGTCAAACCAACCTCAGACCAAAGATGAATTCATTTGCCATGGTCTTTTCTTCACTGAACTGCAACATCTCTACAGATACTTAAAATTCTACCATCCAGTCATGTCTGCTAAAACTCTTAAACTATAAAGCAGCAGTAACATATTTTGACATATTTTAATTCTTACTATTTCACTTCAGTGCACTGCTTTTCTCTGTTGTACTCTCACGCTGTTCTAGTGCCTCGGAGGGGTGATTTAGCACCACAATTTAAGTCACACAACACCAGTGGGTTGGTTTGTTTCTAGAACCAGAGCACTCAATAGCTACTGCTCAATTCTGGGAGTTTCCAGACACACACTTTTAAACTTGCAAAACATGATACTCTCCTTCCCAACACGTACTTCAGCCTATGAATGGCCAGGGTGCAATGAGGCTCCGTGTGTCGCACACACCAATAATTGGTACAATTATTTTTGCTGTTACTGGTAATCCCCAAATATTTGTTACTTAAATGACAAACTGGTGGCAGAAAAAAATTATTAGCCTGTCAGAAGGTCAGGATGGGGAAAGTGATACCCACACAGGCCTACAGAAAGGTGAAAGCGGTCAGGGGATTTCCAGTAACAGGATTGCCTTTGTTCAATACACCCAAACACACAGAGATGGATGCCCCCAAATGCTAAATCACCTACCAGGGACCCGACTGTTCCAGGACTGATGAACTGCTACTTCACTCCCTGCTTGGAGGGACACACGGTGCCAATTACAGAAGTGAAAGCTGCCTGACACTGCTGAGTCTGTGCCAATCACGCAGCTTCGGGTAAAACACAAAACATCCCTTTCAGTCTTCACACATTTGTAACCCATTGAAAAGCTGCTGCTGCGCTGAAGCAGCCACCGCCACGAGCGCCAAGGCTCATGCTCCAGATGAGCTGCAACAAGCTCCGCATTTTGTTTCCCTTCTTTTGGACCTGCAAGGAAGCACGGTTCTTAAAAAATAAAGTACAAAGTCCAGGCAAGTATAACAACTCCACTCTTTCCCAGGAGTTCTGTGGAGCTTCCCTGTAATGCTTCACCCAAACTGAGAAGCTCATAACGAAAACTATATTCACCTATTTCAAAATAACGCAGACTGTGACATTTCTTGTGGTATAGTTAAGCACTATGACGAAACCAACATGAGCTCCCCAATATGCCTTAAATATCATTTACACAGTATGATGACACCTATTTCAGTAACAGCAGCACATCAGTATCTTTACCTTTATTGGTTTAATAAGATTAACATATTGTCACATAACTGACATCAGACTGAAGTTACAAAACCTTCCAGGACATCATCCTACTTTGAGCAGCACCAGAAATAAGAATTCACCAACACAAGCTGCTATTAAAAATGCTTATTTGCCACAGGGCAAATAGGCAAAGTAACAAGGCAGAGTAGGACACGGGAGTTTGGCAGCTCTTGCTCTCTTCAGACACTGGTCAGGAGTACAGTAGTCTAAGTCAGTGTCTCAGAACTTGCACGATTTCAGGTTTCCGTTTGTCTACTAACACTGCAACCTGCTACTATCACCCCGAAAGAAGAATTTACAAAGCAACCCCAAGAGCTTGCAGAAAACAGCTAAGAATAATCCCTATGGAAGCTCTCTAGTGCTGTTTCCACGTTGGGGAGATTGGCTGGCATGCAGACTAATTCACTCGAAAGTTTACTGGAGAACATCTGCTTTAAGTCATCTCTGGTAATCCTTCCCAGGCCAACCCTAATGACAGTCATAGAAAACAAATCTTATTTATTTCATGTAAGTCTCCTTAAGTCATTTGGCCATACCCTGGAGCTTACAACTGCTATCAGAGACCTTTGCCAAGTTAAGCACTAAATGTTTTTCCTATTGCCTTGGACAAAAATGTGGGTTTCTGAACTCTCTGGAAAGGATCAAGCAGCTTAATTTCCTTTTTTGATTGCCATCTTAATGATATTTTAGCTTTTATGAATCAAGAACAACTCAGTAACTAAGTTCAGGGTGTTTAAAAGGACAAGAAGCGTGTTTGAGAGGTTTAACATCCAGCTATTCCCTGCCTCCTTGGCCTGTAGATTTGAAAACAGCATCTACACATGAGCTGCAATCACTATTTCCACATGCCAGGGGTGAGGAAAGGCTGTGAGCACCAGCCTGCTGCGATGTGGTTTATGCTGGACCAGCACACTCCAATGTTATGCTTTGAGTCTCTATTTTTCAGACCAGTCCAGATACAAAACACAAAAGTTCCAAGTCTAACACCTTCCTTTCTTTCTCAGGACTGCCTCACCACAAAGGACAACCTGCAGCAGTCTCTCAGATACTGCTGTCTACAAACCAAATGTTAAGAGAAACACGCAACTGTAGTCACTTGAATAAAGCAATTTATTTGTTGTTCTTGGTTTTGGGTTTGTTTCTTTAAAATGCACACAATTAGACTATGAAAGATGACAAACCAGATCCAAGCTAGTAGGGACGATGTTGCTGGGACAGTTGTACAGGCCTAGAATAGGAGAAAGAGCAGCAGCTCATTCCTTGTAAAGTAAGCATCTGGGAGTAAGATGCAGGGTTACAAACAAAACTGCCATGAAACGCCTGTCTGAGGGGATTCTGGCTAGAAAGGCTCTTCTTGACTCTCTCACACCTAAAGTTCATAGGAGAGCAATAAAAGGCATCTTTTGACACAGTATCATCATCCAAAGGGTCACATCTGCAGCTTTAGAAGTTTCTAAAGGATATTTAACTTGGCTGGGTATGTCCGGAGTCACTCATTACAGATGCTTTTCTAAACCCAAGTGTAACACTGGCATCCTCCTGAACTCATGAATTACAATCATCAGCAATCTGACTCCTTCATAGGCATTTGGAAATGGACAATGCAGATCAATCAGAAGACACTGGCTTTGAGAGAATGCTCCTGTCATCATACCTCGACTGACTTCCTCAGAACATGCCATGAAGACTCATAATTTTGCTAATTTCAAATACATTTGTACCCTTTTCCCACCTGTGGTATTAAAGCAATTTCACAAGAGCAAGCAGAGAAATGGATCCACCATGGAAGACCAAACAGATCTTTCCATCCGCAGATACAAACCCAGCTCTCTAGTGCCAAGCTGGTGTTTTCTGCTGGCAGTCAGTAAGAACCACAGGATGGTCTGTACCAGGGCTCACAGGACCATTTGTACCCTTTTTCTTGACTTCCCCCCACACCTAGGGACAGCAGCATTTTACTGGATAGTTATAAAAACTGTCATATATCCACGGGCCAAGGCTATCCCTCTGTAGTTCAGGTTAATGCTCAAGAAAACTTCAGCTCCGAGTCACTACTGTTGACATTGCCAGCAAGGCAGAGCCGATTCCCAGGGAGGTAGAGCAACAGCAGTATCATGAGCCATTCCAAAGGCAGTACAACTGCCTTGGACACTTCTGGGTTTGGACTCTCCAAAAGGCTACTTCATTGCATAATAACCTGAAAAGTGGAATAAGAAGAGGAGAGAAGTCGCTCTTCATATTAGGCTTTATTTAGACATGGTGATGAAAACACAGCAGTTTGGTGTTTATTTAGCACCTCACATGGGCTGCAGTGGGTATCAGATACTAGCAATATACATCAGCAACAGTCAGCCAGAATGTCTTTTTTCAGAGACAGGCTAAACATGCAAACATTTAGAATTCAAATTACAACCTGCTGATATTTAGTTCAGTTCCCCTGCAACTGATCTATTAACACTTCCCCCTACCTCTCAGTGTGTCATGACATTGTCGCAGGACTTGGTACATGAGATACCATTCTCAGAAACAATAGACCAAGATGACCGTGTGCTGCTTTGTTCATCATTACTGAAGACATATGGAAGTCAGTTTGCAGACTTCAAATATTCACTACTACACAAAAGGCATTCTGAAAGTTGGAGGCGACCTTTAATTGTATTTAATAAAGCCAATCTTTAAACAGGAAGGTATCAATTATTTGTTCGCAAGTCATTCACTGAGTATCTTTTGCAGCAGAGAAATTCATCAGGGATTTGTGCTGCAAAACAACAGGTAGAAGAAATGCTCCTTGACTGCCAAGAGCAGCCAGAGAGGTGGCTGGGCACAGCAAGTGCTGATCCTTACCTCTGGACTTAGTTTCCAGGTTGGATTTGGAGTCAAAACAAAGTGTGTATTTTATCTGTGCTTTACTGAATGGCAAAGTACCATCATCCAGATACCCTCCCACATACACTTGACAAAAACAGTCTCACCACACAAGAGTAAGGTCAGATTCCAACAGAATTCCTCATTGTGAAGAAATAGGCAGATCTGAAATACTTGCGCAAGAGACTACACTTCACCCTTGGCCACCTTCTGGCAACAGGTACGCACAGAGGAGAGGTGCAGAGAGACTACAGCAGCCGAGAGAACAAAAGGAGCTTGCCAGCAGGAGAAACAGTTTGTGCTGACAGGTACCCCCGAGACACAGATCAAGCGGTTGGTGCATGCCATCAACATTCAGCTCCTCCCTACATGGTCCACTCCGAAGGAGCCTTCTCACCCTGGCAGAGGTCCTTGATTCAGCTGGACAAGGCAGGGGAAACCCTCAATGAAAGGAGTATCCTTCCGTGAAGTCAATTAGAAAGGAAAGAGGTAGTAACACAGATCATGGACACAAGACAGATACAGAATACATCAGTTCACAGAGCAGTGGTGGCACACTGAGGGACGTCTCCTTGCACTACAGGAAGAGGGCTTTAAGGCAAAGAGAACAGTCAACAGTGTAACACTTTTCTCCATTCATATTTATTAATCAGTAATTGGAAGGACATTCTTAACAGCAGAGTGAATAATTGTCTGTCAGCTTCAACAGTCACTAAACATTTTGTGCAGTATCCTAATTGTGCCTGTAGTGCCTCCCCCTCATTGTACACAAAGCAGAAGATTCACTGCAACATGATGCTCCACGCTTTTTTAGAATAGAACAGAACAGAATCCCACATTCCCCCCCCCAAAATAAAAAGAAAGAGCATGAAGTTGGGCCAAACCTGTCTGGGGAACATGGAACATTTATTGTTAAAATGAAGGTGAATTACGTGAAATGTGACTGCACTGGGAAAATGGGTGGCAGAAATTCAAGGTAACAGAAGAGAGGAGTGGGTACTGCTGACCAGGGCCAGGAAGTCACTGTCCCAGCAGGGCAGAAGAGCCTTCCTGGTACATACACAGCATACTGCAAGCAAGCTAATTTCAGTCTTGTTTTTCACTCAGCTGATAAGGAATAGTATAGGACTCAAATCTTGCTGGAATTACACGTTCACTTCCAGACACCACAGATCAGGAAGAACGTATACAAAAAGGAGTTCAGAGAAGAGCAGTGATGTTTGGAAAACACAGTTAACCAGAAAAAAAAGTTTAAGTTCTCAGTTCAGAGTGCTGAACAAAATAGACAGAAGAGACAAATAAAACTCATACGAAGGCTTATTTCAAGCTATTAGTCATAATGAAGAAAAGGGTGATTGACTCTTTCATGCTCACTGGCTTCATTTGTAACAAGACAAATATTGATAACCCCTTAAGACAGAACGACAGAACCAGAGAGCTACCAATGCACTCAAGTTAAGTCCTCCAGTAGTTCCCTATAGAGGTTGAAGAACAGATTAAACAAGTCTTGAAGCAGTTGCTTTATACAAGTGATGCTACTTCAGTGAAGCTGATGGGACCACATAGCTTCTTGAAGTCCCTCTTATGATCAACACCTAGGGAACAGATACTGAGCAGCAAGTAGCAGGAATACATTCATAGAATCATAGAACCAATAATGTTGGAAAAGCCCTCGGAGATCATCAAGTCCAACCTGTCACCACAGACCTCATGACTAACTAAACCATGGCACCAAGTGCCACGTCCAATCCCCTCTTGAACACCTCCAGGGACAGTGACTCCACCACCTCCCTGGGCAGCACATTCCAATGGCCAACGACTCTCTCTGTGAAGAACTTTCTTCTCACCTCCAGCCTAAACTTCCCCTGGCACAGCTTGAGACTGTGTCCTCTTGTTCTGGTGCCCATTCCCTGAGAGAAGAGACCAACCCCCACCTGGTTACAGCCTCCCTTCAGGTAGTTGTAGAGAGCATCCATTTCTATCTAGGCCAAAACAGGAATCCTAAAACATGTCCTCTTAAAGATTACAAATAGGTAATTATGAAGCAGTTAGTATTATAAAGGACCTGAAAAATCCTACACTTACAAACTGGCTGTCCCCCTGGCCCCTGCAGCCTCACTAGCCCAGTGACCGTGACTGCAGGAGCGATGCCCAAGGCTGGCCCAGCCTTCACAGGCAGCTCATCACCACTCAGGCTCTGCAGTCACTTCATGGCACTATTTCAGTCACCTCACACTGACTTGCCTCTCAACATCCCACCACCTGAGCATGTTTCTAATGCAGCACGATCCCACCAAAACGAAGCATAATAAACCAAAATTAGCCACAGAAACATTCATCCAATGTCTTCAACAACATCACAGAACAGGAAAAAAAAAATCAGGCTTAAAATGTGCCACTTCTAACTTAGCTTGGGACTAAGGAATGATTCATTCATTCAGCCACAGGTCTGTGCTTTGACTGCAGCTGTCTGGGGCAAAGAAAAGCCAACGCTGAGAGTTCATGCAGAGCAGGCGCATGGCAGCTTCCACTTCTCCTAATCCCTGTCGCTATCTACCCGCGTTACAGCACCAGCACAGACCCCCAGCTGGGCTACGAGAATGACCCTTAAAAGCACTGCCCGGACAGAATCATTCTGCAATCACCTGCTTCATCTTAATGCACTTCGGAGAACTAGTGGAGATTTAAAATTATGCAACACACATTTAAGGACGTGATGAGAACAGCTTCAAAGGGTCAAGAGCTTCCTGAAGTTCTTAAATATGTTACTCACCACATGGAATATCTGCTTAGAGCTGTTTATATCTGACTAATACAGAAAAGGGCTACTAATGTCATCACAAAACCAGCTTTTCTCTCTTTTCTTGAAAAATTAAGCCAACTTTCACTGCACTGGTGTACTTCTAACTGGAGCAGCCCCACTAGGGAAGCTTCTTAGCCGGTTCTTTAAATGATAAAGGAGGTTAAGCAAGAGCCTCTTGAATATGCTGCATTGAGGAATTTCAGAATCCATCAAGAGTGAAGCACGCTATGCTTGTGTGACTGCTCAGGAGAACCGAAGCACAGCATGCTTCTGCACAGAACCTGAGAAAAACACTCTTACCAACTGGGAAAGTTTTAAATACCAAGTCTGGAAGAAGTCACTGTACCTCTGCACAGCAGTTCCTAAAAGAATTCACATCAGCACATACCACAGAGAGGTTTTATGAACATACAAAAAAAAAATGCAATCCATTTACCCATTCCCTAGAATTGCTGATCACCAAATCCTACATAAAACGCTGCTGCAAGTCACCCATTTCCAAACAGCTCCCCACATTCTCTGAAGACTGTGCAGGTTCTCAGAGAATAGATCCTGTGAGGAAGGGGACTGCTCCCCTCTGATCATCAGTCGAGAATGCTGGGCCATTCCACTCGGTGGCACAATCATTAGCAGCTACTTGGAAACGAGAGTTTTCTACCTTTGTCTGGAAGAAAAGCCACATCCTTCCCTAGAGGAGATAAGCACAGCACCTTTCATCTCGGGGCTTATCCCTTCGAGGGCTACTTTAAGACCAGCTCCACTACAGAACAAATTTGCCAATGTGGCCATAAGAGGAAAAAAAAGAACCCAGTCTCTCATCATTTTATTTAAACACAGAACACTGGGGAAGCTGCACCTGGCACTAGTTATTTCTAACCCGGTAGCAGAAAACTTCATGATTTCCATGTAAGAAAGCCCCAGTGGTGCTCAAGTCCCTTGGGAGCCTTTGAAAGCCAGTGAAGACAATACTACACAAAGTCAAAACCCATGGAACGGTAGTGTTGAAAGGGCCATCAGATCAGCTAGTCCAAACCTTCAGCTAGTGCAGGTATGCCTAGATCAGGTTACCCAGAATCACAATGGCCAGGTGGGGTTTGCGTCTCCAGAGGAGGAGACTCCACAACCTCTCTAGGCAGCTTGCTCAAGGGCTCCAGCACCCTCACACCAAGTAAGTTTCTCCTTAAGTTCGAGTGAAACCTCCTGGATTCCAGTATGTGCCTGCTGCCCCTTGTCGTATCACTGGCCACCACTAAGAAGAGCCCAGCTGCATCCTCATGACTTCCACCATTTAGATGTTTATATACATCATCTCCTGTGTCCTCTTTTCCATCTCTCCATGCTGTTCAAGAATCAACTGCAATTTCTCCACGGACAAACTGTACTATTGAGGCACATGCATTTCTGGTACTTTCAGGATGGGACCTTAGAGAGACCTAAAAATTCCACATTCCCTCCCACGGAATTAATACACCCAGCACAAGGAGTGTGGCCTGCTGACTGTGCTACCCAGTTCCAGGAGCTCTGCTCTCTGACAGCTCACGTTACAGAAACCCAGTGCTGGTTGGTAGATGTGCTGAAAGTTTGCTCACTGAAGGCAAGCTGCACGTTTGCATCAGCACTCTGGGAAAAGCCCATGCTGCTCTCTCTCTGCAAGTGCCACACTCCTTTAAATAAAATAAACAATTTAGACCTGCAGTAGAATCATGATACTCTGCAAGGAGATTCTGCATGAGAACAGTATGTAAGAAAGCAGCTCCAAAAGTGCTGGCTGTCACTCTCAGACAAGCCTTCCACCACTGCACAACCATCTTTACAGCACCAAGTTTCAGAATATGCCCAGTTGAGTATATTGCTGAATACTAGAGACAGACTCAGACATAGGATTCCTCTCCTCCCCAGCTGCTATGTTAGAAAACCACTCCACTCAGTAAAACCAAACTAATCACCTTTTACTTCCAGGGGTTCCTCTACAGACATTTCCACCACTGACCGGGCATGCTGAAAATTGTATTCTTGGGTATTCACAATCCCACTCAAGCACACACCACTGCCCTGTGAAAGCCATGCCCCAGAAAACGCTGACACGCTGTGAAATTTAGCAGATTATGCCTCAAATTAAAGCAATATGCTGGCTCTTAAATATTGTTCTAAAGGCTGAAAGCATGAATTACCTGCAGAAAGAAGAATTTCGCTGTTAGAAGACTGAATAAACAAACCTACATCTCCATTAAAATGAATGCGATGTGCTTACCTTTACCTTCAGTATTTCTCCAAGGACCAAGTGGCTAAGTGAGGCCATAACACACCACATCACAGAGTGTGGAAGTTATCACCAAGCCCCAAATGGGTGAGGCAAGATAGCAGTAACATGTTATCAGCCAAAACAGATGGGGAGGTGGGGGGTGTATTTATTATACTGACATTAATGTGAACGCCAAATCCAATACATAGGAGTAATGATGCGTTAGAAGAAATGCTGCTTAATTAACACCAAATTTCTGCAGCAGGCAGAATAGATTCCTCCTTTCCTGAAACTTTTGTGGTTCCTGAGAAAAACCTCCACTTGTCAACCTTAACAGCTCCTTGAAGAAACTGGAAAAGGCTCCCCTTCCTCAGAGTGCTTTGGCTGTTCTGAAACCACTTTGATGAGGAGCCAAAGGTGCCAGAATGACAGTGTTGTTGTGTCATCTGGCCACAGCAAAAATCGTCAAGAAAGGCAACAACGCATCCCTTACACACGCCTAAACTGGGCTCATCCTCAACTCACCGCACAAACCTCTAACAAATGACAGATTGGAGCTTCCCTCCTAAGCCCAGCCTCATGAAACACAGGCTGAGCTGAAATGCTTCGTATTTTCCACAGGACAGATTGGGTCGCTCCCAGCTCAGGAGCTTTGTTCTCTGGGAAGTTTGTTTCAGCAGTGCTCTCCTGCCAGGTTGCACATCCCGCATCAGTGTCTTTTCCACACTGGTTCATGGTGACTGTTGGAGATTATCTGTGACAGAAGAACTATACATAAAAAGTTGGTTCTTCCCTTCAGTAAATGGCTTCATCTCAATGTGTGAGATGGGTTATTTCAAACCTCACAGCACTTCCTCCCTCTGGCACTCTAAGTGTTCATTCCCCAACAAGATTCCACACTGTAGCATGTGCAGACAGCTTCTTGCTGCAAAGTTTTATCACGTGTATTAAAAATGCCTGATCCCCTTTAATGAAACAACCTGACAGGCGGAGGGAGGGATGGATGGATGAATGGATGGAGCTGCTCCACAGTAGCTTGAGCTTGGTACCACTTGCGGCTGTCACTACCACACTGTCACCTTTCCCCACCACACACTGCTCTGTGCCCAAACCACCACCTCCCCAAGCCCATAAGGAGCCAGGGCACAGAAAGAGGCACCAGAGGGCACCTTCCAGGTAGGGTTTGGCCAGGTTTGCTCCTTGGCTGGCCTGGCACAAGGGAGAGAACAGGAATGTGCAGCTTTAGGTGGGGAATTGGATGGGGACCACAGCAGCTCTCCTAGTGGGTGTGGCTCCCTTGGCAGTTTCAGCTGGTACATGTTTAAGCCAAATCAATTCAGTTTTTGTCTGTCTGGAACATGAGCTACACAGGCTTTAGTGAAAGGTGATACACTCTCAGAGCCACAAAACTAGCAAAGAGCATCCTCCTGGCTATCCATAAAGTTTCCCAGAGTTTACCCAGGAAGACCTGCCGAGCTGTCCCAATACTGCATCAGCACAAGCACAGGAGCAATCCCCAGACATCCCCGAACCACACAGGTGACAGTGAGAATAATGCCTCCACAAACAAACCCCAACCATAAAGCCTCCACATAGTCCCATACCAGCCTGAAAAGGCATCAGGGAAGTACAATGAAGCCAGCAAACAAAACTCCACCTCTTACCTTCTGTATTTAAACACTTTACCACCAAATTCTGGTGACACACCTGTTTGTGGAGCTCCAGAAGTTTTATCAGGCAATTGAGCTACATGAAAAACTACTTGGGGAAAAAAAATAAAATACATTGTCTTTAAACCCTGATCAATTCCCAAGTTCAGTTCACCCAATGATCCTGCAAACTGCTGCAGCAGCAGACGAAATGGGTGTGTGGCAGGAATAAGAGGTGGGTGTTAGTGAAATTGTCCCTGCTGCTGAAACAAACACTCAGATTACAGCTAGGAGAAAATGACTCCTGCCGCCATCACCCCTACAACCTGCCCAAGGAATTAACAACAGAAAGGCACTTTAGCATTTCCCTTGCTCTGACCCAAACACCAGCTACTTTTGTTTGCTCAGAATTGTCTTAAGCAGCCACAACCATTGTAAAGTTCTCACTCCTGCAGAGGGGTACTGTGCATGTGAAAAGTTTTACGTCTCCTCTCACAGAGGAACAGGCCCAGGATTAACCAGACGAGGGCTAACAGACTGGAAGAACTCAGTACCTGTGTAAGCACCACAGGCACTGCTGGAATATACTCCCACCAAGCCAAAAAAGCTGTTTTGGAAAGAGGTGGATGGCAAAACTCCAAAGAAGGCCAAGAAACCAACTACACTACCGCTCTCAATCTGGTGAATGAATGCAAGCATATTCAATAGTTTACAAGGCAGAGCACCAAAAGCAGCAGCCACCCTCTTTTAAGGGTGTTTAGACTGATGAAGAACCTGAATGCAATGCAACTTAGTGCAACAGGCCCAAACTTTCACATGGAAGCCAGGACTGACCTGATAATGACACTTCAGACTCTACACACCAAGAAATGCCACGACCACCTGCATGTTTCACCACACACCTGAAGCACAACCTCGATGCACAAAACATGACATTGCTTGAACCAAGACAACCTACAATAAGGAAATAAGGTGAGAGGTACTACAGGCTCCAGTCCTTGCACACTGCAGCCTCCTCAAAACTGCTAAGCTTATTAAGGCCTCACAGAAAAGGATCAAGCTAAAGCAAAAGCCATGCCTAGTCTACTTTCACCCACACATAGCAGTTCCCTGCAACCAAAGAAGTCACCAAGACCCTCCTGAAGCGAATCACCACTGTTGTCCTCCACGCTCTACCTTTCTGTTACTACAGCAGCATCTGACACCTCTGCACCTGTTTCACACCCAGTTCTCAAATGCACATTTACCACTGCTGATCCAGGCTTTTGCTTCTAGGACTTTGGTAAAGCAGTCAATACAGAAACCAGCCACGGAAGCATCTTCAGCTGCAGCTCAGGCATTAACTGGTAGATTATCCCAAGCCAACACGCTGCTTACTAAGACAGGGAACAATTTATCATTAATAATTCAGATCATGGACCTCTCTGGAAGGTCTGAGCAGCAAGGCCAGATGAGATACTGCAGGAATGGCAGCCTGACTTACAATCACTTCCAAGCACACTGCGAGCATACTATGGCTTGTTACTCAAACCAAAGCTGGGTTTGCAGTGTGGAGAGCCATTAATGGCTAATAATTAAATTACTGCCCAATATTTACAATAAGGGACAGATTGCTGCATATTCAGGATGAGAAACCATTTAATTTCAAGCACAACTCTTAACTCTTGCCAGTTGGAAACACGAGGCAAAACCAAACAGGCCCCACTATTCCTGACAGCAGGTAATAAATTCCCCAAAGAGCACAGAGCAGAATCTAACAAGGTAAAGGTGTTCTGCTGGGTGGAAGAGGAGGTTTCTAAGCACACTGAATCCAAAGGGAAAAGCATCACTCCCCCAGAAACAAGGAATATCTCCTCTGTAAGACCTCAGGCAACCGCTGCAGTAAAGTTTTGGACACCCTTTGCCACTTACTGTTTCTACATGATTCTTCCAGGAAAAGGATTTTCCTACAACAGACTTGAATCAGCCATCATTGTGAGTGATGCCACTGAAGTCCTACTTCCCTCCAGCACAAGTCTTGGTACGTCCTCCCTAACACACTAGCTTTGGAAGGAAGATCATGTTGATAGCTAGTGCTTAAGTCCTGCAGCAGAAGAAGCTTGTCCATATGTTTTTCCAGAGGAAAAAAAAGAATAAATGAAGATACAATGCCAGACATCCCAGTGGGCTCCCAAGATGAGGCAACTATTTAAAAATAGCTTATTTCTTATAGGTCTCCTTTGAAATAGAGGTTACCTGTGTAAATTCTGACCTAAGTGTGGGAAACCAAGTTATAAATACATTCTGCAGCAGCTACTGGGGTAAGGCTCAAGCACTGAGCACGTGTGTGCAATTAACACATCTTTCTGGAGCCAGCAGTTCAAACAAAGATGAACAGTCAGCACAGAAGATGACTTCTCACAGCAAGCAGGTTCTGAAAGCTTGGGGACCAGATTATTTTGACCAGTTTAACTCAATGCAGGTAGAGAAACATTCTCTTCATTTTGTTTAAGGCAGGAGCTCAGAGTTAATCAAGAACTGTAGGTCCCACAAAGACCCTTACAGCCACACCACAATGAATATACACAGCTTGTATTAGAACATGTATCAGTGAAGCTTATATTCACAGCACCCTGCAGCAAGGCACTGCAGAGAATCACATCATCCCACTTCCTCAGTCTCATAAACTGGACTAGTTTTGACACACTTGGAACACTAGTTTTCACCCTCTCCAGAAGCACACACGCATACACACACTGACAATTACATTGAAAAGCCTGAGTGAAATCCAGGCCTCAAAGCTTGTCTGTCCTGATCACAAGGAAGTCCACCACAATAATGAATACTTTTAAGTTTTGGATGCAACCACTTTCTTCAGAAGATTCCAAAAGCCAGAAGAAAGCAGCCAGAGTCTCCTGTGAGCCGCCACGAGCACAGCAGCTTGTGCTGCAGGAACGCATCGGGATACGTGATGTGCTTACCCAGCTGCCCAAGCGATTCACTGCAGAATCTGCTTTTAAGCATGTCTAAGGTGTAAGTTTTCCTTCTCTTTGTGGAAGTGTCACAACAGGTAGTTGTATGATTGTTTGCCAAGTCACCCAGAAATGTCTGAGACCTCTGTGGGCACAACTGTCCACTACACCACTTCTGCTCTCTTTCCAAGGAATCGAATAAACCAGGTTGGAAGAGACCTTCGAGATCATCATGTCCAACCTATCATCCAACACCACCCAAACAACTAAACCATGCAACCAAGCATCCTGTCAAGCCTCGCCCTGAACACCCCCAGCGACGGCGACCCCACCACCTCCTCAGGCAGCCCATTCCAATGGGCAATCACTCTCTCTGTGTAAAACTTCCTCCTAACCTCCAGCCTAAACCTTCCCTGATGCAGCCTGAGACTATGTCCTCTTGTTCTGGTACTGGTTGCCTGGGAGAAGAGACCAACATCTGCCTCACTACAACCCCCCTTCAGGGAGTTGCAGAGAGCAATAAGGTCACCCTGAGTCTCCTCCTCTCCAGGCTAAGCAACCCCAGCTCCCTCAATCTCTCCTCATAGGGCTTGTGCTCCAAGCCCCTCACCAACCTTGTTGCCCTTCTCTGGACAAGCTCCAGCAAGCCAACCTCCTTCCTAAACTGAGGGGCCCAGAACTGGACACAGTACTTGAGGTGCGGCCTAACCAGTGCAGTGTACAGGGGCAGAATGACCTCCCTGCTCCTGCTGGCCACACTGTTCCTGATGCAGGCCAGGATGCCATTGGCCCTTCTGGCTGCCTGGGCACACTGCAGGCTCATGTTCAGCCTACCATCGACCAGCACCCCCAGGTCCCTCTCTGCCTGACTGCTCTCCAGCCACTCTGACCCCAGCCTGTAGCTCTGCATGGGGTTGCTGTGGCCAATGTGCAGAACCCGGCACTTGGATGTGTTCAATCTCATGCCGTTGGACTCTGCCCATCTGCCCAGCCTGTCGAGGTCCCTCTGCAGAGCCTCTCTACTCTCCAGCAGATCAACTCCTGCCCCCAGCTTGGTGTCGTCAGCAAATTTACTGCTGATGGACTCAATGCCCTCATCCAGATCATCAATAAAGATGTTACAGAGCATGGGGCCCAGCACTGATCCCTGGGGCACACCACTGGTGACTGGCTGCCAGCTGGCTGTGGCACCATTCACCACCACTCTCTGGGCTCAGCCTCCAGCCAGTTCCTAACCCATCGCAGTGTGCTCCCATCCAAGCCATGGGCTGACAGCTTGGCCAGGAGTTTGCTGTGGGGGACGGTTCAAAGGAAGGTTCAAATGGAAGACAGCCATCTGCCTGCAGGCATCTCTGAACAATGAACTGATTTTTCTGCCACCAATTCTTGCCCTGGACAAGTATGTAACATATATTAGTCCTAAACATATGAGACTACTGACCTGTGGAAAGCTCAGCAGAGCTCTGGCAGCTGTGTGATTATTTCTGGTCCCCTCATCACAACCCCATCGTGACAGGTTCACAACATAATGTAACTTTAATGTGCAGAGAAAGAGAAAAGCATCCGTCACATTTATTGGCCATTGGAATGTGTTGCCCAGGGAGGTGGTGGAGTCACCATCACTGGAGATGTTTAAGAGGAGACTGGATGAGGCACTTGGTGCCATGGTTTAGTTGATCAGATGGTGTTGGGTGATAGGTTGGACTCGATGATGTCAAAGGTCTTTTCCAACCTGGTTAATTCTATTCTAGTCTATTTCCTGGCTTAATTCAGCACAGCCACAGCATTTTACAAAGGAACATCAGAATGAGAGTAACTCTTCCTACTGACAGTTCTGAAGTTTAATAAAATTCTAACAGATCTGTGATTTCTTTTAAGTAGGTTGAAACTTGGTCTAACACAAAGTGAAAAATTTGAAGCCACAAAGAGAACTCAGCAAACAAAATCCATGAAGCACACTGATGTTTCAGCCAGACACACATTAAAATAGCACAAACTGAAACAACTTAGGCACTAAAAGCTCACAATTACCATTGTAAGCCACTACTGTTACCTGACTGTGTAACATCACAGCTCATGACAAAGGTACACCACAGGGGCTTACTGAAGAAGTTACAAGGTCAGGGTGATTTTTTCTTACTTCTCATGTCACACACATGCCACTCCAGAATGTTTCTACGTGGCAATAATTTTATTAGCTAATATAAGACCTCATTAGAAGTCCATTACAAAAAAATCACTTTTTCAGACAAAAGCAGGTACAACCTTAATAGAATCAAAACACCACTTCACATTGCCAGCCTCCTAGAGTAACACACATACAAGTGTGTTCAGCCTGAGGTGCCCACAGCTGTCCCACAAACTGCAGATGGCCAAGACAAATCCACCTTTGCATCCTGCTGTGGTGACTGTTGGTCTAAGACTGAAAAAGCTGACAGATTGCAGGCTCTGCACTCCTCTCACAGTAATAAACACCTAAGCAGAAAACTGCTTTAACGTGCCAAGCCCACCCCCCCACCAGCTTAAAAGGAGTAAACGATGTTTCAGGTAAGTGCCATTTCCACATTAAGGAGAAATATACGCCAACTTCTGTGCTTACACTGCATCGCAGAGGCAGCAGATAAGCTCATTAGCGTGCTACAGTAAAGGGTAACAGCAAAGACCGAGGCTGCTCACTGCTGGAGCAGCCCCAGATCTCTGAGGCCACCGTCGAAGCCCTCCCGACGTCCACGGAATCCGAGGTACCTACCCCACGGCAGGGCTAGAGGCGGCCACAGGGGCCGAGGAACAGGTGGGCGCCCCGGAAGGTCCCAGCAAGCTGCGGCGGAGCCCGGCCCAGAGCCCCCTGCAGGCCGCGCCCGAGCCGCGGCCTGGCGTCGGGAGGCCGCCGGGCCGCACACCGCATGGCCGGGCAGCGCTAACCGGGACCCTGGGTGCCGTGCGGCGGCGGGAGGCGGCACGGCGAGGGGGCGGACACAGTCCCCTGGCAAGAAGGGATAAGCCTCCGATGCCACCGCCGGGGCGGCCCCGCGGTCCCAACTCCGGGGAGCGGGCGGCGAACCGCCGTTGGCACTGGGACCCCGGGTGGGCAGGACACCGAGAAGCTCCCCACTACCGCCCGTAGTGGAGGCCTCCGGTGCCGGAGAAGGAGCCCGGCTGCAGCTGCGGTCCCGGCGGGAGGCGAGGCGGCGGCGGACGCGTGGCCCCAGCGGCCCCTCAGACGGCGACGGGGAACGGCGGGACGAGTGTCCCGGACGGGTAGTTAGTTACAGGGGGGGTGCCGCGGCGGCGGCCCGCGTCTCCGCACTACCGGTACGGGAGCCTTGGGGCCCGGTGGGCCGTACTCACGTTGCTCTGCGGGTCGATGGCCTGCAGCAGCCGGTCCCTGATCTGCTGCGGGGAGGGGGCCGGAGCCGCTGTCATTGCCTGGGCGAAGCGGGGCGGCTGCGGCCGGGGCGGGCGGGCGGCGCGGCCAGGCCGGGCCGGGCCGGGGCGGCGGCTCCTCACTCGCCGGCGGCGGCCTCTTCTGGGAGCCGGAGTCGCATGTTCGCTCCCCGCGGGGCGGGGACAGCGGTGGTCGAAAAGGGGCGCGTTGGGAACCACGACGGCGCCACCGGGCCAGGCCAGACCGTTCCGCTCGGGGCCAAACTCAACTGTGGGCAGGAGCCAGCCCCGCGCAGGGCACCCTGGGACACGCCCGACGCCGTAGCGAGCGGCGCGCCCCTGACGTCACGCCGCACAGTGACGTCACGGCAATCGCACCGGCGGGCCCGGAGCGCGCCTGCGCACTTGGCTCAGCGGGGACGCGCTTGCGCTGAGAGGGTGTGGTGAACGCTGAGCGGGGCGGCGGGGGCGGCACTCCGGGGAGAGCACCGAGCCCCGGAGCCTGGTCCGGCGGGGAGAGCACCGAGTCCTGCGTCCCCGCCGAGCGCCAGCACCCCGAGCGCTCCGGCTGCTGCCGGCCACCAGCGCTGCTGCGGGGCAGTCTGGGCGAGGGGCGGTCCGGAACGGCTGGTGGAACCGAATCTCGTGGGCAGAGAAGGTCTGAGAAAATAAGTATCGGAAATAAACCATCGCGACTCAGATTGCATGGACGGAAGGCAGGACCTCACTTTCTCAGTGTTTTTGGATAAAGACACTTCTGGGCATTACCTGGAAAGGGCTAATCTTACACAACATGAATAAATGGTTCTTGGTACAGACATACTTACCTTGTCACATTTCTTATCCCCTTGATTCAGAGGAAAGTACAAGTCAAATACCAAGAAGGTTTTGATAAGCTTAGAATGACAAAATGGACTGGGTACCTAAGCAGCTGTAACAAGGCAAAAGGTTTCCTACATCACCCTGGCCAAATGACCAGCCCAGCATTTAAACCTTCCAAAGCCTTTAATAGCTCAAAACTAACCCTTTTCAAAGCACCTGCTTGGCAGCTGCATCACAACTTTTACAATTTTGAGCAATTGTAATCTTGAGGTGACAGCATGCTGCAAGCCACACCATCTACTTAAGAGTGATAAAATTGTCATTATTTCTGTATCAGTAGAGCGTGATCATCCTGTTTCTTTTGCTGTGTTCAGTGTTGCTCAGAAAGCAGACTTGGATCCACACAGCATCAGCCATTTTTCCCAACAAGAATAAAATCCTCAAGTCAGAAGCCAAGCCCGAGCACCATGGTGACAAGTCCACGGGCCTCTCATGCATTATGCACAGCTGGTGATGGCTATTTTCACCCCTCCCCTTTACCCTGGCAGGGAGATTTGGGGTTGGCTTGATAGCATCCAAATAAAATTCAAGGTATTTGCTAAAATCTACCCTCAATCATTTGAGTGAGGCATCTCTCCTCCTCAACAGTCAGCTAAGAAAATTTGAGGCCAAGGAAATTCCACTAATGGTTTCATTTGATGTGAAAGACACCCAGCACTGTGCTGGTGAAAGAGACTAAGTGAGCATAAACAAAATTCAAACAGCCAGACACAATTGCAAGCCTAGCTAAAATGTCTCAAAACCCCCCTACACTGAATTGATTTCTCTTGTAACAGAATGAATGTGGCATCTAGTAAACATTTTTAGCCTTAAATAGAACAACTTTATTCAACCAAATCCAAGATCATTCCAAAACTATTCCTTAGCATTGCCTTACATAATTATTTTTGCTATGTTTCCTATAGAAAATGCCCTAAATATTGCTTAGGGGAAAAAACCAAACCAACACAAAACCAATTCTCTAAAATTTTAATTTAAAAAGCACTTTCTTGGAATAACAGCAAAAGATGAGAATTCCATTTGATCATCTGTTTCTAGTTCTCCAACAAAACTAAATGGAACAGTGTGGAGTTACACCAATTCTTTGCTCAGCTTTATAAAAATCAGAATCACAAAGTGCAACTTCCAGGTTTCCCAGAGGATGGTGATAGCAGAGACATCAGAGTTGGGAGGGACCAACAACACAGAGCTTTAAGACTGCTCTTCAGTCATGCTCCAATTCTATTCTGTGTGCTGGGCACCGTGCTCTAAGCCTAGCAAAATAATTTGAAGTACTCTTTATTTCAGGAAAGTTGAAATAATCTTACTTTGAGGATTTGGGCTTGGGGGCCTAAAGGCTCAATCCCCTCAGCAGCAAGTGACTCAGTGTGCACCAGATGATGACACAACTGTCTGAAGAGGATGGATGTGTTCCGTCCCTGGAGCACGACAGAAGCTTGCACCAAAGAACAGGCCACGGTCCCAGGGCTGTGTTTTAAAAGCATTGTATTCTTCTACTTTATAGAAAAGTTATGTTTACAGCCAAGTGTCTCCTCCATGGTAATAGGCATGTTTGTGGATGACTTTCAAGATCCAAATATCCTGGCGGATGCAACAGGAAAAAAAGCAGGTGAGAACTGGGTAGTGCTGTGAGCAGAGATGCCCACACCCCTCCAGCCCACCAGTGCACCCCTGGCCTCAGCTTTGCTCCCCCATACATCACACCATACAACTACATGAAAGGATGAAGCCTGCCTGCCTACCAGAACTAAACCATCTGGTTTCCAGCGACTCTTCTCAAGGTGGATTCCATTCTAATAATTGGGGGTTTCCTACCCTAAAATGAAAACATCCCGCAGGTCAAACCGAAGTGCCTAATGATGTTTTCTCACCAACCCACCACAAGAAATGCTCTAAGGCTGAATGACTCACACTGACAGAGGAGGTTTTCATGCACCACAGGTGCCCACATTAGCAAAACCTGTGTGAGGTCAACCAGCACCTCTTTGAAGATTGAAATAAGTGAAATGAAAACACATTATGGAAGAAGACAGTGGGAAAGAGATCTGAAAAGAAATACACATCACGAAAAATCCCAACATCCAGCTTCCAGCAGACTCGTGAAGCGACACAATGTTACTTACACGATCATGCAGAACATCATGAAGATGTTCCACAAGGCAATGAAGATTCGAAAGTATCTGAGACTCAGCAAGAACTCCCTGATATTATCACCTAAAAAACAGAAGAAACCTTTGATGTCAAAAATACCCAATACACTGGCAAGTCATATTTTCAACACTACTGGAAAAACTTAAGCAACAGACAGAGGAAAAAGAACCAAATAGGTCAGAGAACAGCCTGAAAGTTGAAGTTTTAAGTAAAAGATCCATGCTGCATTCAGGGCATCCCTACTATGGGCAGATGGGAAAACAGTAACTGATATGAAATGATCACACTATTAAAAAGGAAAGGACACATTTTGTGGCAATTTCCAGCCTTCCTGTGACTTCTAAGCAGGAAGCAGAGATAGGAAGGAGCAGTGCAGGTACACACCAAAACGGGAATCAGGCTGTTAGCAGAGCATTGCCTCCACAGCACAGGCAACTACAGTCAAAACTGGAGAAAGAAATGTGCCTTTTTTGCATTTCTTCTCAAACCACTAATTTGGGATCAATAGTTTGGGCTGCAATGCCTGTGTATCAGCATCATCGAGGAAAATTTTAGGTTCCAGTTTAGTAAACCAGTTATTCCATCCCTAGAGTAATTCACATCCATCCAGTTTTGGGTTATTGTACTTTGGCGCCTTAAAAATGCTTTAGCCAACAATTTCCTTCGAAAACGCCCGTCCCTGTACAAATTTCGGCAGCGCAGGGGCAAGGACACAGGCTGGCTGTGCCCAGACCCCGCTCTGCGGCTCCTGATACCGGTCGTGGGCTCCCTCGACTCCTCGCCGAATCCCTCCGTGTTCCTCTTCCTCCTGTGGGTAAGGGAGGGACACACACAGCGTATGAGCTCCGGTCGCTCCCCCCACCCCCGGCGCCTCCCTGCTCTCCGCCCTTCCCGCCGCTCACAGCCTGAAGTTGAGCACGGCACCAGCGTTCACCAGCAGCGTCCTGCGGGAGAGACAAACAGCGCGTCAGGCCCCGGCCCCGGGCCCCGGGCCCCACACCCAGGCCCCGGCCCCGGCCCCGCTACCCGCAGAGCAGCAGATCCCCGATCATGGCGGCGGCTCCGGCGGCGGAAGCGGAAAGGGCGGGCGGACGGGCACTGCTCGCAGCGGCGCGGTGCCGGCGCGCCCCGGGTGCGGCACCGGCGTAGGGGTGAGGGTCTCCTCCGCGCCCGGACAGCGATCGCGCAGCGGCGGCGGGACAACGAACCCGCCCCGCAGGCCTGGGCTGCGCCGGCCACGCCTCCCGCACCGTCACAGCCCGGTTGGGCTCCAGGCCGCACCCCGTGACCGGCCCTGCGGGGGCGGGGCCAGAGGGGAGGCGACCGGCGGAGGACGGCGGCGGGCGGCTGCCATGGAGCTGGTGGGGGCCTTGCAGCTCGGGGAACTGGCGGCCGCCTTCGCCGCCCTGCCCATCTTCCCGCTCTTCGACACGGCCTACTTCATCGTCTCCGTCCTGTACCTCAAGTACGAGCCAGGTGAGCAGCGCTCCGCGCCCGGAGCCGTCAGCGGGGGCCGGGGAGGGCCGGGCGCCGGCCCGGGGCTGTTGCGCGAGTGCTGGGGAGCAGCTGCGGCGCTTGTCGTGTTTCCGGAGGCACAAAGGTGACATTTGGTGCCTGCGCAGGTCGCCCTGGGCTGTACTCGCAGCCAGTGTGGCCCGAAGCCTCACTGCGCCGCTGCTCGGAGCTCTGACACTTGTGTCCAAATACAAAAGCAGAAAACCCCAAGATCTCCTCACTCCTTTTTTGAAAACTAACCTTGAGTTTTGTTTAAGATTAGATTCAACCACATTCAAACATTTAGGTGCAGCCACTTCGTTGCTGCTATCCCAGGACAATGATTTCAAAGGAAAAGTTGTCCTTCACCGTTGCAGTAAGTAGCAGCAGATGCAGGAGGAACTCTTAACCAATTCTTAACTTCTAACGACTCAGTGCACTGGAAACGAGCTGTGATCACACAGGCCATTTCTGGGCAACATCTGGTACTTGTCCAGATTTCAGAGCATGTATTTGCTTTACAGGCACCTTTCTTTGGCCGATTTTCCTGAAGAACATCCACCATAAGCTTCTTTCTTACATGGTCTTGAAGATTCTGCTTATTTGCTGAATCCATCTTCTCATGGAGCATTTGCTTCACAGGAGCTGTGGAGATGTCTCGAAAGAGCCCTTTTGCCTCCTGGCTTTGTGCCATGCTCCACTGCTTTGGAAGTTACATACTTGCTGATCTGTTACTGGGAGAACCACCCGTTGGTTACTTCAGCAGTAACTCCAGTGTCATCCTGGCCACCGCAGTCTGGTAAGTCTTTTGCCCTTCACCTGAGACGCTGCTGGCTGTGTATGAAGCCACCTGGTGTGAAGGGAGGTCTTCTGCTGGTGTGACACACGTGTATGAATTATCATGTGTGGATTAACTGGGGGAAACGAGGGGCGGGGGCAGTCTTGCAGTCTTCTGTATTCCTAGATCGAGTTTCTCTGAGCAGTTGTCTAATGCTGGTCCAGTCCACCAGCTGGGCATTCTATTCATAGCTGCTGCAGCTGAACTATGGCCAAACCACACGAGTACCATGCCCTGCATCGATACCACATTTAGCAGAGGAGTGGCACATGCTGGAGTCTGGGGGCATTTTACTCATTGTGTTAGTGTAATGTCCACAACTTAACTACAGTTATTCCACAGTTAATTTCCTCATGGTTATATGTAGTTTAGACTGACAGAACTATCATTTTCCTCTCCCTGACATAACTAACCACACAGGACTCTTAATAAATCCTCTCTGTGTCCCAGGTCAGGACAAACAAATGTGTCCTTAAACTCTTTGTGGTTTTGTTCCAGGTATTTGATATTCTTCTGTCCCATGAATCTCTTCTATAAGTGTGTGAGCTTTCTGCCTATGAAACTCATCTTTGTGGCAATGAAGGAGGTGGTCAGAGTTCGCAAAATTGCTGCCGGAGTCCACCATGCTCATCACCTTTACCAGCATGGGTGGTTCATCATGATGGCTACTGGATGGGTCAAAGGTGAAATGACAGATATTTTTAATGTGGCAGGGAGGCACCCAGCCCTGTGGGGAGGGATGGGAGAATCTGCGGGTGAAGCCTGCGGTGACTATGTCGCTCAGTGCTGACCAGTGGGCTGGTAAGTGGATGTGGTCAGCTGGTTTCAGTCAAGTTCCGCAGGTTTTTATTCATGCTTGCAGCGTGGTTGGCAGTTGAGTCATCATCTAACTTTAATGGAGGTGTGAAGAGCTGCAGTCAGTATGGAATAGAGGTGCAAAATTTGGGGCTTTTGAGCAGCATGGTCTACTGGAATGTGTCTCTGCCCATGGGAGAGGGTTGGAACTGGATGATCTTCAAGATACCTTCCAGCACAAACCATTCTGTGATTCTGTTTTCCCGATGCTCTTGTCTCTGGCTCACCTGTCCCTTTCCAGGGAGGTTCTCTCTGTGTTGAAACAGCCCAGTCAGTTTTCCTTTAGCTTTTGGGTTGAGCAAGCATTAGAGCACCAGTAAATGGAACAGAGGCAAATTCCCATTCCTTGCACTTTATAGGAAGTCTAGAAAGTGTTTTGAAATTTGGGAAGACTGTCCTGACCTTTTGTTTTGCTTAGGTTATCCTTGCCTCTTGGGCGTTCAGAAAAGGCAGCAGAGCTCTCTGCTGCTGTGGCAATTCTAGCTGCTCACGTTGACTGTTTCACAGGTTCTGGTGTTGCCTTGATGTCTAACTTTGAGCAGCTACTGCGTGGGGTCTGGAAGCCAGAAACAAATGAAATTCTTCATATGTCCTTGTAAGTAGAGTGCCTGCAAATTCTGTCAGACCCAGGGTGGAAAATAAAGAACAATTCAGGACAGGATACAAACCTCCTAAAACAGGTTTTTATTTCTCTTCTAGCCCTACAAAGGCCAGTCTGTATGGCACAATCCTCTTCACTCTGCAACAGACTCACTGGCTCCCTATCTCTGAAGCCAACCTCATCTTCTTTTTCACAATGTTCATGATAGTCTGCAAAGTAAGTTTACAGCAGGTTCGTTGCTAACAAAACCAGAGAAAGGGCACATACATAAACTCAGAGATGTTCACCTTCCTGAGCTAGCACTGAGGTATTGGCTGTACATGCCATGAAAGATCCGTTCTGGAAATTGCAGGCTAAAATTTACATCATGTAGGCACTATGGTAGAAGATATTTGTGATACAGCCTTGAGTCATGAAGCAATAGGGGCTTTTATCTGGAGTAAGTAGAGTGCTCCTTATAGTTGGTATTTCATGGCTGGTGTGTGTGCTCTTTAACTGTAAGTATTCACTGTTGCCTGGCAGGTTTTCATGACGGCAACTCATTCTCACGCCTCACCTTTTGCTCCAGTGGAAAACTTCCTCTGCCCGGTTTTCTTTGGCTCTGTTTCCAGTGGACACACTAGTCACCATCTTGATCATCACCATGGGGCCTCCCATGAGGTTTCCCATCCTCCACCTCCTCCTGCAAAGTCAAAAGAGGAGCTAAATGAAGGCACAAGGAAACGGAAAGCAAAAAAAGCTGAATAAAAAAGCAAACACACAGTAAATAGGCCAAGAAACTTCTTCCAGAGCTGAGTCTCAAAGCCACCTGTGACCTTCTTTATCCTCCAGTCCTTCTCTGTCAGACTCCAGAGGAGAGGTGGAAGCCAGGACATTGTCAGGCAGTCTCTGAATTTCATTTGTGCTCGATGTGCTTCTGCTTGCTTCTTGGTCTCTGTTTCTCTATTCTGATCACATTTTCAGGGATCTGTTGTTCTGTGCCAGAATAAGTGGGTGCCAGTTTTCAAGCTGTCGGTGGTTACGATGCAGCATTTTCAGTTGATGCAAAATCTTCCACTATGTTTATTTCTGAATGGAGCCAAGTTTGTGCTCCTGCAGGGCTTAAGTTCCTTTGAGTTTTCATCGACCTTTTGGAGCCCTACCAAAACAACAAACTGGTAAGACACAATCACTGTGGAAATTTGGTTTCATACTTGAGGAAATTAAAGTCTCACATGAGCCTGATCTCATTTATCCTCGCTCCCACATCTGCCATATCTCCAGTTAATGCAACATTTTATATGCAATAAGGATAGCAGCTCTGGCGTCCTGGCCAAACTCTTGCTTCTTTCCAAGTTTCCTCTGATCCTGAATGGATAGAACATTGTCACTTTCTTAAGTTTGTGTCTGCAAGAGGTTTGATGCTGTGAAATGCTCCACGTGCTATGTATTGGTGCTGTTACTCCTATGAACTGTTGCGTAGCATTGCTGCACATTGTCACTTGGTGTGTTCCACCTCAGATTTGATCATAGTTAACTACAGAACAAGCACGGTTCTGATTTGTTTGCAGTCCTGTGGGATACAGGAAGGGGGTGTGAGTGTAAGTATTTATTACTATTTATTTATAATTGCCAGGGCACTGAATTCATGGACCTGGAACTGGCTTTTTTAAAAGGCAGCATCTTTATGTAGAGAATTGGATATTTCTAAGTGTGGTCTGTGGCCACAGCTACATGCTGGTGTGTGCTTGAAGGAGTGCTGTTGGTGTGCTGAAGGACAGCCCTGAATACTCTTGCTGGAACATTTCCTATAATCTTAAGATAGAAAGGCTGAAGAAGTGATTTCACGCCAGCTGCTTAAGACTCTTTTTAAAGGACTGACAAAACCACACCAGCTGAAGATACTATCTTCTGTATGTCCCTTGTGGCTGAAGTACTGGTCTGTGAAAGCAGCTTGTGCCCACTGTGTGAAGAATCTGAAATGCCTTGCATGGCTCAGGGAGGAGTCTGTCAGTCTGTCCATCTCCTGCTTTGTGAATACTGCCTTTTAGAGTAGTTTGAAGCTGTTCTAACTGATTTGTTCTTACAAGTGTCCTCATCCAAGGGCTGGATCACTGTGGTGAGAATGGCATGCATGGGGATGTGGTGTTCAGTTAAGCAGCATGTTGCCATCCCTAGCAGCAAGGTTTGCTGGTATCATCTTGCAACTGGGAATATAAATAGGAGGACTTAAGAAAAGTGTTCTTTGTGTGTGTGTATTTCCCTGTTCAAAACTAAAATTGAAGGTTAATTAAAAGAAATTCTTGTCCACAACCAGATAAAAGCCAGTGCAAAAGGTCAAATGCTTGTGGGTTTGGGTTTTGACAGTGCCTTAATTTTGTGAGTTTCACTCCCCTTCGATAAAAAACAGGAATTCTTCCTGACAAGTCAGCTCTCCAGACACTGGTCTACTGAAACCTGATGTATCACTAGCATGCAGGCAACAATCAGTGTTTTATGAGGTCTGATTAAAGGGGAGTCTTGTTTTACAAAAGCTCTGAACAAATAAAAATTGTGAAGTGACTCTGACCACTGGCACTTGAGGAAATGTGTTTCTTTTGCTCTCACCAGGCCCAGAGGCCACACTCCTCGAACTGCTTAATGTCTCCTTGACCTGATGACAAAAGGATTCCAACTGGAAAGAGATCAGACTTTGATACATCCTACAAGTACACCTGAGCACGTTAAAAATGAAGTAATACAGTGAAAGCTCCATTGCTTTTCTTCTATTTGTAGCATTAGTGTCCAGTAAGACCAAAATTTCAGGGAGGGAAGTAAGGAAACTAACTTCCTGTGGTGTTTGTAGCAGTTATTTTATCTTTCCTTTGTCACTAGATGGGCAAGGATGACATTCACCTGTGAGAGGAGACTGTACACCTGCAGATACAGCCACGCACACACACAGTTCTAGCAGATTTACATGGTTCAGTATGAAGCCCATCTAATGTCCCCACCCAGACATTGTGATCCTGGGCAAGCTGCTGTGGGTGTCCTGCTGGAGCAGGGGGTTGGACTGGGTGATCTCCAGAGGTCACTTCCAACCCCCACTACACTGAGATTCTGTGATTCTGGGGTACCTGGCTCACCAAATGTGGACCTGCAAAGGTCTGGTTTTTCTGAAGGGTTTCACTTGTCTCCCCCCAGATCTAACTCTCTCAAAATGTCTATTGATAGCCCTTAATTCCTCAGAGAAGTTGATAAGTTGCCTTGGAGTGTAGGATTTAAAGTCTTGTATGACCCAAGGAATGGCACAGGGTCAGTGTAAGCCTCACACGTACCACGTGAAAACACCAGTGAAAAGCACTAGCACATTTCACATGGTTTAAGCTTTCTCCTCTCCTCAGCATTATCTCAGGACCTGGACAGAACAGTAACACTCAGGTTGGTGCAGGGTTGTTTCAAGTGGATTGGAGAACGCTGCAACGTGTGCAGAGTCCCAGGCTGTGCTGGCCCTGAAGAACACTCCCGGCTTTGAGCTCTGCTGTGCCAGAGCAGGAGAGGAGCCCAACAGGGCTTAGACTTCATGGGACAGACGTCATTCCCTCCAAAGATGTCCTGATCGGATAACTCCTGACACAAACTCTAGTGAGAGGCAGCTAAATTTAGCAACAGGTTTAATCCTCCAAGGGGCCCTGGCTGCAGGATGGAAAAAGCAAAGTGTTTCAGTTGCTGCTTTCAGCATTTCTTGTCGAGCAACAAGATTTCCCTTTTCTGCTACATGGAATGAGCTAAACCCAGGGTCTACAGCTTTTCAGCGTGGCAGATCAGCTTCAGAGGGAAAGCTCTGTGTTTGAAGGGAAAAACCCTAAATTTTTCACAGTAAATGAACTAAAGTAAAAAAACAGGGGGCAAAAGGAAAGAACTTGTGTATTAAAGAGCCAGCATGAGAAAAGGCAAAGCCAGTACACCAGAGCACAAAGCCTGAGCAAAAGTGCTCATTTTCCCCTTTTCCTGTCATTCTTAATTGCAGTAGGTACATTCTTCCACATTTTGTCCAAAGAATAAACAAATTATATAATCCAGCAAAGCAGAAAGACCCAGGGAATAAAGATGGATGTTACCTGGCATCTCCCAAGCAACAGGCAAGTTGTTCTTTTTAACACTTGCCAGGTGATTAGCTGCCAAATGCCTGCTGCTTCTTCCTGCTGCCTCTGGTGTGGCTGTGTGCCGCCTTAAAGGTGGAAAGCACTAGGTCAGTGCCAAGTGTCAGCCTGAAGAGCACGTAGGACACAGAGGAGCATGAAAAATCAGAGCTTTATGATTTTCACAGCAGCACATCTTTATTTGGGCCATTAGCTGTAACTGTCTATGGTTCCTGTGCCATTGTTTGAGGGACCTAACTGGCGACTGCAAGACGTACAACAGAGGATTATATGGAAGATAAGGTGGGCATCACTTGGTGCAGCTTTTTGCTGCAGCAAAGATTTTTCTCTCAAGATACATACACTTATATTCTCTCAGAACATACACCTATAAAAGATCTTCTAGAAAGCTCACCAAGATAATTTGGATTTAGCATAATCAGAGTACCACAGTATAACTAGGGTTGGAAGAGACCTCGAGGATCATCGAGTCCAACCTTTCAGCTCTACCAGGAAGAGAGGATACTGACAAGCAAACTACTGGAGGACACAGGCTGTTGCTAATAAAGCTGAGACAGTCACTGCACACAGAGGCCTGTTCAGGATGCTCTTACTTGGCCCCAAGGACATCTGGTTTGTCCTGTGTGCCTATCTACTGTAAGGAAAGGAATTTCATCAGACATCAGTGTGGTTCTTCCTTGTTAAGCACCCACAAAATTGCCTCCCAGCTAAGAGTTTAATCCTGCTCTCATGTGGTCTGTGAAGGCAGCAGTCTGTGAGCAAGCTGATGGGGGGACAATGGCTCATGGAACAGACAGAGTGGGAAAACAAGTTCCCTGTCATGCCAGAGCCCACAGAGCCTTCATGACTCACAGCTGCTATTCGCCTCACCTCCGTGACATTTTTGACAAAAAGATGTTGGTAGTGAGTATCTTGGAGCCCAGTCTCTTTTACACTTCTGTCTTTGCATCTTTCACACATTATCCCTAGAAGAAGTACCATTTCTAAGATTTTTTTTTATCCTGATCCTTATCTGTCTCCTGTGTGTTCCAAAAAAGAACTGGAGGAGGGAATTTTTCAGAGAGCTTGTGGAAGGAAGAGTTAGTGTGAGATAGTGATTTCATCTTAGCTTTAGGGTACAGGTAAGGCTATAGCTGTGGAATGCAGGAAAACAGGTCTGCTATGTTTAGAGGCTTGAATATTTTTGTAGCCTGAGGAAATCCAGAATGTCCCTGGAAAAGATTTGGGTTTGATTTGCAAATCACAGAAAGCTCAGCAGAAACTGTAACACACCTGCTGCATTCCTGAAGAAAGCAAGCTGCTGCTTTTCCAATTATCTCAGCCCCTGAAGCTTCCCAACTGGAGCTGGCAGATCCTGACTTTCCAAAAACAGATCTGCTAGATGGGGACTTCTGGTCTCACTGCCACCAACTGCTTGAGTCAGAAAGCGAGCTAAACCTCCTGGGTTAGCGACAAGAATTGGTGTGATCAGTAATAATGACAGGTACGTGTAGTGTGAGATGCCTGTAACATAGCACAGATTGCAGTGCCTTGAGAAACAGTCCAAAATTCCATGATTTTTAGAGTCCTAATGTTGACTTAAATTAGCTTTAGAATAATGTAGGCTAAACCCTAATGTAGCCTCTCTGCAGTGTTTGCTTCTGGAGGTAAAATGCCTCATCTCCCTATTTGATTTATGATAGATTAGGATGTGTGTTAATCTCTTCTTACTTGGCTGGGAGAGTGTGGGGACTAATCAAGCACTCTCTGAAAAAGGAGCCCATAAAGACACATACCCAATTTTTCTCTAATTATTTCTCCGTATGCAAAAGGAATACAGACAAGAATAGACACCAGCCTCTTAAATCCCATCGCATGAGAGAAACAGAACACAGCAGCTGCTCTGGCTGATACTGTTTTTCTCTGATATGCCCCATTCAGTTTCCTGGAAAAGGCAAAAAAGCTACACAAGTAAGAGATTATGGTCTTCTGTGAGAAAGTGGGGAAGCAGAAACTGTTTCCAAGGCACTGAATCTGCTCAGCTGGTGCAGCACCATCCCTACTTCTGCAGGATGTGGAGAAAGCAGTGTTTCTTCAGGGAAAAACTCCACTGAGCACAGACTGAAACAGCAACACACTGCCGGCGCTGGAGAGCAGAGCAGTGTGGAGGAGAGGTGCTGAAAGCATGCTCTGAGAAGGTGAGGTGGAGACACCGAGTGTGTCAAGGCCTCTGCTGAGATGTTTGCACCAGTTACCTCCTCTCCCTCTGCATTCCAAGGGCATTTGGACAATGATTCTAATTTTCTGTTTGTTCTCTGTTGAGAGCTGCAGTTTCCTGCCTTTGAGCTCAGCAATAGGGTGAGCAGTGCAGCAGCACAGACAGAGCCCCCTCAGCACAGGGGGTAAACAGGTGGGTCATGGAGGTTGTCCTGCACCATAAGACTCAAACCCAGGAGCAACAGCCAAACAGCTTGCTGCTGGGGTTCTGCTGCTAGCTGCAGTACCCCTCAGGAAGCCTTTTTCTTCAGTCTCTTTGATTTCTACCTCAGTACTGGTTTTTAATACATCTTGAGCATTTTCTTTCTACATTTCACCCATGCTTCTCTGGAAGGGATGATGCCCCACTCCAAGCACAGCCATAATGCAGCAAGTGTTTACTGTGCACAGTTTAAATGCCTTTTAGTAAATTCACTCTTGCATAGCCTGACAAAGGGCAAATAGTGCCAGGGCAAATGCCCTGGGAATTAAAAATCATGCTTGAAATGGCTGAAAGTGCCTGAACCATGGCTGACACTGGTGCTGCCAGGCCTATGTGGTGCTAAAACAGAGTCCACTCTTTCCAAGACAGCCCCGATGAGTGAAGAGAGGCACCTCAGGTGTACACACCTCAGAGGCAGCACAATCAGCGCCCTGGAAGGAGGCAGTGGGGATTCAGCCCAAGTGCAAACTCTGGTTGCTATAGCGATATTGGTCCTCTTCAAACACAGATGGATCGCTCCAGGATGCAGGGAAGTTTCACTGCATCTCAGCACAGTCAACCATTTTCTACTGTTCCTATCAAAGCTGATGAAAATTTCCCAGGTTTTCCTTCAAGAAAAAAAAAAAGCAAGCCAGCTTTCTGGAGAGAGGCATCACAGACCACTGCTCACTACCATTACTCATCTGCCCTCCAAGGAGCAATTTGCTGAGGAGGGAGTCCAGAGAGCAGTGGGAAGATGGTTCCTTCCCGCTCCCAGCCCTCCAGCCTCGTCCAAATCCTCATTAGCTGTTTCTTCAGGTAAATAAGCTGAAAAGTCCTGAAGCTGCTGAATGCATCGGACACTGTCTCTGCTACAGTCTGCAAGGTATTATGATATGGAGAGCACACTGTGCTTAGCAGAGAGGCTGTCGGCTCACAGCTTCCTTTGAAAGTGAAGATGCCAATAATCTGCTGCATTTTCTATACAGCTTTTTTCTGCCACATGCAGTTTGCAGTGAACACATCAGAGATGGCAGAATTCTGCACTAGCCCAGGAACCAATGGCATTTGCAGTGAAGCCCAAATTCAGCCTTAGGCTCTCCTGTACAGAAGTAGCTCAGAGCAACTCAATTTCTTTCTGCACACAAGACAGAGAAATTCAAAGGCTTTCTCAAAACCCCAGGCAAACACAGGTGGATTCCCATCCACTGCTCTAACAGCAAGAAATGTTTGTGAAGAACTTCTCTTCTTGGATAATATCCAAATATTTCCCACTTCCTCTGCCTACTGGGACACAGTTACCAGACTGAGCTCCTACAGCAGTAACTGGCAGTGGGTATCAATGACTCAGATTTTCAGGAATTGCAGAGCTCAATTTCCCCTTCTTCTGAAATTCTTTTGCTTAGACAAGCTCTCAATTGCCCAAAAAGTGTTTTTCAAAGACAGAAAGTGATGCAGCATCTCCTCCAGCAGGATGTAACATGATGAATACCCCATTTGGACAGTGAGGTGTTTCCAGCTGAAGCAGACAGACTGGTTAGCACTGACAGAAACTGTCAGAGCTGCGATTTATGGAAGAAACCGATGATAAGTGCAGACAACCTGACATTAGTGAGCAGGTAAGGACACAGCTACTGCCACAAGTTTACCTACACCACCTGGCCAAGCTGGGGAAGACCTCATCAGGAACAGTTTTGGGATGAAGAATGTGATGCAACTGGGATCCATCAAAGACTCATAAAGGCCGCATTCTTGCAGAGCCTCCATAGCTGACATTTCTGCTTTGCCAATAGATATTTTGTCTATTTGATCTGAGCAGTTTACCACGTGTGCAGTACAAGCACCCATCGGCTACCTGGAGTCCCTTGCAGCTTTAAAGGTAACTAGAGAAGACGTTATACAGTGCCAATTCTTCTCCTCAGAATACCCACTCCTCCCTCAAGAAAAATCCTGCCACACCACTACACTTGCCCATGTTTACACTGTCTCCTTCCTCACATTAGTCCAGTGCCTGGCCAGATGAGGCCAGCTCAGTTCATCACATACCATACATCACATAAAATACAACCATGCCAGCTCAGACAGGTCCACCAGTCACACTCTAAAAGGCTTTTTTGTCTTTGGCCCCTTAGTGTAACATACACAGAAGCCCTGGCCAGGCTCCTTTTCTTTGTGCCTTCCCACCAAGGTAATCGGGGGGCTGTGCCAGCAGTGTCTGAGCTGGTACAGTGTCTGCCCCTGCTCTGCTCTCCTTCCACACTGTGGATTTCTTCAGGCACCTTGTGGGCCCCTACACACCATGCTCACCAGATTCATCAGAGGGAGGCTTAGGCCTGGGGACAGATACAGCCCACAAATGCATCTAATGGTCCATCTGTTATGATGGGCTCCAAAACACCAGAATAAACAAACGGAGCAAGGAGGAGAGAACATCTATCTGCAGGAACAGTTTTGCCTGACAGGCAGGATAAAGGCCCCTTGCCGTCATGCTCAGTCATGCACCAGCCCATTCACAACTGCTTCGACAAATGAGGGTAAAGTGGGTCATTTTGTTGTCAGGACAACAGAGGCACAGCTGACCTAGATATGTCTGAGGGAATCTAATGTTGCTCTTGGCACAGACTACAAGATTCAGACAGGGCAGGGGTGTTCCAGCTGGGGCAACACAGCATATTAACAATCTCTAAATGTCTCTTATCTGAGTGTAGTATCAAAACCAGCCTCTCCTCTTTGTGTATGATGGCAAGTGTCACAGTGATAACATTTGGTTCGGATCACTGGCTGCTGGTGGCAGGTTCCCAGGATGGTTCAATGCTTGTCTGGAACATGTAAGGTTTTGAGATGCTGCATGCTCTTCCTGGGCACTCTGGTGAGCCTTCTCCACTTTTCATGATTGAGAGGCTCTTTTCATGTCTGAGAAGAGCTCTGACAGCTCCACAATGCTTGTGCTGTAGGCACACAGACACCTCCCAGCCACCAGCACTCTCCCAATGCTGACAGCACTGAGAATCCCTCACTTTGGGAATCCTTGTCTTATTTTACAGCTGAGGAGAGGTGCATCAATGTGTTTGGAAAAGGAACCTGTGCTGTTTCAGCTGCCGTGGATCACAGCTGCACATTTGGAATCTGATTTCTGGCAGATCAAGTTTATTACACGTACTGATGAACAGCCCTCACATCACCTTTATGTGGATGAGGAGCACTGGTTGTGCATTTCTCCTCAGACACAAAGGTGTCTTAAAGTGTGCTGAAAGAATAGGAACTTCAGAGGTTTCAGCCACATCCACAAAGGCTGTAGACAGAAAAGGAGCCTCAGTTCTCACTACTCCTGTCCCTTATGCCACCTCTTTCCTTGGCACACAGAGACTGCAGAACTCCAGATTTTTGGAGAGGTGTTGGATGCATGGATGTGTTCTGCAGTACTCAGCCCAAGACTGGGGATTATGGCTGTCTGCAGGAGGAACAGAGCCTGGGGGACAGGACCACTGAGATCCAAATGTCAGCTATCGCAGCTACAGAAGAAACCCCAACACCCACTCTTCTCATCCAGAAGCAAGGAAAGATGATACTGGGATTTAGCAGGGGATCTTTTGTCTAGAATACATTGTTATTGTGACAGCAGAAAAATGAAAATATGAATAATATACAAATTATTTCACAAACAGAGAAGCCAATGATGAGCCTCATCTGAGGGAAGACGTTCACGTGCAGTTGGAATTAGAACAGTCCTGCTGATCTCCTCCTGTTTCACAAGTGAAGTGTGTGACACATCAGATACCTCTGCCCCAGTGAGATGCCTGGAAACAGATGTGCAAAACCAGCTTGTTTCCACTGTCCTCATCTCTCTCCTGAATTCCAGGCAGGACACAGCACATGTCCCACCACCAGTCACAGAAAAGAGTCAAGGACACAGCACTCAACAAGCAGTGGAGAAGCAGCTTGCCATAGCATATGATGATTTTGTCCCTGTGCTTGATATTCTCCCTGCACACCCATTCCCAGTGACTGACAGGCCCACCTGAACCTTCAAACAGCCCTCTGGCTCACTGATCTCCAGAGTGGCTGTTCTTGCAGATTACAGAGTCCTCTAGGCATGACTAGTGGGGACTTACTCCTCTATGACTGCCCTCAGGCACAAGAGTTTCCTTTGCAAGGTCACAGAAGGCAGATCTCGTTTGGAAAGCAGCCACAGCAAGCAGTGGGCACTCAGTGGATCTGAAGATTCCCTGCAGTGCCTCTGGGACTTGGAGTTCTGTCAGCAGGAACACCAGATGTGCTGTTCTGAGGTCTGACAGCAGTAAGACAGTGTCAGTAGTAGATTACTGCCCTGAGCTGTCAGGGAGAATCCAACTGACAGGACTCCCAGCTCTGACAGAGAATACCCAAATCCTGACAGGCAGCACTGTTATTCTCAGCATCTAGGCCTGGTTTTAAAGCACCCTTACATCTAGATACACTATCACGGTGTTGATGCTGAGTGAATGAGTGCTGCTAACACCACTCTGACACTAAACTTAAGTTCTGGGAGTTATTTATCTACAGCTTATTACTATTCCTTTTGCTGTTGTTAAGCTGGACACGAATCAGTGAAGAGAATGAGACTTCACAAGGCAATGATAGCAGGATCAGAGCATCCTCCGTGTTGTAAGGGAAACATTGTACAGCAGCAGTTTGTGCAAGTATCAGAACAGAAGCTAGAAACCCAATTCCAGAGGCAGTGTGTGAGCACTGTGGCTGGCAGCTGCAATTGCAAGACTAGAGTTGGAGCATTCCAGCACATACCAGAAAGAAAATATTCTGGATTCAGTGATCAGCAGTCAGTTTCAGGGCAAAGCAAGAAAGGTTTCTTTTTTGCAAATTGTCCAATGCTCCAAGAAGAAACAAGCAGCATAGCTTGGTTTTGCCCTTCTCCTCAGTCTCCACGTGACCCAGCGTTATAGGGCTACAAACTTCCGGCATGGGACCATCTGAGGGAAGTGGGTTATCTCAAGTCCAACCCTACTACACAGTAAATGCTTTATTCCGAGTTTGTTTTCCACAGGAGCCTTGCTGGCTGTACAATCTGTATACACAACTGCTACCAGAATTGTACCAACTGCAGACAGATTTGTTGCAACAATAAAAGTTGATTATATAATTCATGAGAAGTTTTGCTGCCCTAAGACCAACCCTCCTCAGTACAACCCACTCCAGATCGCCGCGGCAATGTGCACAGCAAAATCCAGAAACAAAAGCGGGGAAAACAGTATCACAGTATAACTAAGGTTGGAAGAAACCCCAAGGATCATCGAGTCCAACCTGTCTCCACAGACCTCACAACTAGACCATGGCACCAAGTGCCACGTCCAATCTCCTCTTGAACACCTCCAGGGACAGTGACTCCACCACCTCCCTGGGCAGCACATCCCAATGACGAACGAATCGCTCAGTGAAGAACTTTCTCCTCACTTCGAGTCTAAACCTCCCCTGGCACAGCTTGAGACTGTGTCCCCTTGTTCTGGTGCTGGTTGCCTGGGAGAAGAGACCAACCCCTTCCTGGCCACAACCACCCTTCAAGTAGTTGTAGAGGGCAATGAGGTCACCCCTGATCCTTCTCTTCTCCAGGCTAAACAATCCCAGCTCCCTCAGCCTCTCCTCACAGGGCTTGTGCTCAAGGCCTCTCCCCAGCCTTGTTGCCCTTCTCTGGACACGTTCAAGTGTCTCGATGTCCTTCTTAAACTGAGGGGCCCAGAACTGGACACAGTACTCAAGTACCCCCAACCCTAACCTACTATTTTTACCTAACTACATCAGAGCAGGCTCAGACAGAGTCAAAGCAGCTCTGCAGCCTTCCCGCACCCACCTCGGCTGTCCCCTTCCCGCCAGGCCCCCCGGTTCCCGACAAAGGCACGGGGGATCTGCGTCACCGCTGTCCGCTGAGGGCCTCGGTTCCAGCCCCAGCTACCATCGAGCTCCCCTGTCCGGTGCCGCACCCCCTCAAGTGCTCCCCTCCCGCCCCCTCCTCCAGGCCGCTCACCGGGGGCCGGACCCGCCGAGGAGGCGGCCGAGGCGCGGCTCCCGCCACGGCGCTTGAACGCCGGAAGCCGCGCGGGCTGCGGGGCGGTGCCGATCGCAGCGGCCGCGCAGGCTCCGCGCAGGCCCCGCTGCGGGCCTCGCCGTGGGCCTCGCCGTGCCGCGCGCTGTACGCGCTGACGCAGGCGTTCCGCACGCGCTGACGGGGGCGCGCGCTCCTGTCCGACTCGCAACATGGCGTCGGGGGGCGGCGGCGGCCGGGGGGGCAGCGCCCCGCGCTGGGGTGGCGGCGGTGGCCGGGCCGCAGCACAGGAGAAGCTGCCGGTGCATGTGAGTGTGGTGACCGCCTCAGCGGCTCACCCCGCTGGGATCGTCGTGATTTTCCCCTTCCTTTATCCCCCTCCTCCACCCCACCCCCGCGAAGGGCCCCGCTCTTCGCCGCCGTCGACCCGCCCCCGTCGGGGATGGCCCTGCCCGCCCCGCCGTGACCTGCCCCGTCCTGTCCGCGGCGTCGAACTCTCCTTTGCCCGCAACGTGGGGTGTCCGGAAGCTTCTTCCCTGGTGCCGTGGAGCACCCCGTGCCCTCCACCCCCGTGCCCTAGGGTCCCTTGGGGCGGGCCCGCACCCTTCTCCTCCGGTACCGTCAGAACCCCGCCCCTGGGATTGTTCCCCGCCTCCCCTGCGTCCCTGCCCCAGCTCTTCTGTCTCCTCTGGCACCGCGATCCTCTCCCCGGACTCGTGCCCTGCTCCGTGCTTTTGCCATCCTCCTCCAGTACTGTGAGGTCCACCCTCCGTATTACGATGGTACCCCACGGGGGCCTGCCTTCCTCAGGGCCTCTTCACCTGATACCAAATCCCCTTCCACAGGCTGCTTCCACCTTCCTGGTGCTGTGGAGCTCTCCCTGGGCCCTGTTCATAACTCCCCCAGTGCCGTGGGGTGCCCCTGTCCCTATTCAGGGGCCGTGGGGTGGCCCAGGGCCTCTTGTCCCTTTCTGGGCATCACTCATGATCTCATCCCGCAGGTGGAGGATGCTCTTTCCTACCTGGACCAGGTGAAAATCCGTTTTGGCAGTGACCCCGCCACCTACAATGGCTTTTTGGAGATCATGAAAGAGTTCAAGAGCCAGAGGTAAAGCCCAGGGCTGAGGGCTGCTCCAAGGAGCTCCTCAGCTTTTGCAGGACTCTCTCTGTAGGGTCTTTCAACCTTCACACCATCTTTCCATCTCTGCAGTCACACAGGCTGCTGTGCTGGTCTGCCCCCTATTAGAGCAGTCACTTAGACACTGGTGGAGGTGCTTATCCATCCTAACATTTTCCACAGGAAAAGGCAAATCTGTCCTTCTCACACTGAAATCCAGATCTGGAAAATAAATGAAGAAACTTGAGTGCAGAGCCTCTCTGGGACCTGCCAGCCCTAGATGTGGTGGCTGTCTCGCCCTTTTTGGGTGACCTGCACACTCTTCTCTGTGGATAACCTTCCCAGTCTGAGGCTGCAGTCCTCATTCCCTTGTCTTTGGCTCATTTCTAGGCCTGAGGCTCCCAAACTTGTTAAAAATTAATCTCTCAGAAGCCAGCTGCTTCACACACTTCAGTGATTTTCTGGGCTTACACTGAGTTTCTGATTTGCACACAAATAACAAAAACATCTCCATTTTAGCATTGACACACCTGGAGTAATCCGACGAGTTTCACAGCTCTTCCACGAGCATCCCGACCTCATTGTAGGATTCAATGCTTTCCTGCCTCTGGGCTACAGGATAGAAATTCCAAAGAATGGGAAGTTAAGTATCCAGTCACCTTTGAATAGTCAGGTAGGTTATAGAGCTCTTGCACTATGTGTTGCATGTTGCTAACATTTTTGCAGGGTTCCAAAGTGTGTGCCAATGGGCATAATATAAATGCAAAAATTTCCTCTGAAAGCAGTTGCTAGTGTAGATTACACAAGACTCCTGTTCCTGCATGAAGTGTCACTTCAACTCCAAGTACTTAGGTTTGGGCACTGCAACTGTAATTGGCTTGACACATTTCTCTAGGTTCTCACTATGTGGGGTGTGTAGTGACACATTTCAGAAGGACATCCTGGACAAATTCACATTTCCAGTCCCCACAGAGAAACTGTGAAATGTGTTCAGGCAGTAGGCTAAAAACACCTTAGGTTTTGCTATGCAACTGCTGACACCCTGTGATGACAGACATCCGCTGTAGTACAGATGCCTGTGTATTGGCCTCTGCTGCTTTGAGTTGCTGTGTGGTGGTAGCTGAAGCAGAGCTATTACCTGCATTCTGCTGATCACCTTGATGGTTAATTAGTAGCAGTAAATATCTTCTAGATCACAGTTCCCTTGGGTCTCCCTATTGCTTTGAAATTTAACATCTTTTTGAGCCTTACATTTTAAGATGCTGCTTACACGTGACGTATCTTCTGCAGTACAGCAGTAGTGGCACTTGCTGTGGTCTGTGCAGTTTGGTGCAGCCTCTCCAGGGCAGTGGCTAATGCAGGGACAGTCCAAAGCAGCAGTGAGCCAGGGGGTTTGTGAGCCAGATAGGACTTGAGGGATTTTTTTAAATGTGGTGTTAATATTAACTAGGTAGGGAAGTTTATTGGTTAATCAAATCTGTTTTCTTTCTTCCTCACAAGCTAATCTTTCATTTAGCTAAACAGCTTGAAAACCCTGATGCTGGATGACTGTTGAGCTTTCACTTCTCTTTCTGTGCAGTCACTGTCTTGCGTGTCTCATGCCACTAGGTGCCCTCCGAGCCGGTTCCCAGCGCATTCTCTGGCAGTGGGCTGCTGCTGCACTACTCCCAGGAGAATTCACACAACCACAGTGACTGTTCTGAGGAGTTTAGGCAGCAGCTTCCATACAAAGAAGATAAATCCCAAATTCCTCTGGAGTCTGATTCTGTGGAGTTCAATAATGCTATCAGCTATGTGAACAAGATCAAAACACGTTTCCTTGACCATCCAGAAATTTACAGATCCTTCCTAGAAATTCTCCATACTTACCAGGTAAAACAGGTTTCCAAGCAGTTGTTGGAAGATTGGATGTCAAATGACATTGCTGCCTATTAAATAGCTTCTATGTATCTTGTCCAACAATTCCCCCACAGATATTCACATGAAATGACAAAAATGTGAAAACCATAGACATTTCCAGGGTCTGAGGTGTAGTGGGACCATATCTAGGTCTGTCTGTACCACTCTGGCTGATTTAGTGATATCCTGTGTGGAAGGATGCACCTTAAGAACCTTGGACGATATGACAGCCCATTCGCATTCGTGTAGGACAAGGTTTTAGCTAAGCTGGTGAGTTTTCTTGTATCATGCCATGTCATTTTGGCTAACATCTGTGCATATCTCTTCAGAAAGAACAGCTGAACACTAAAGGACGACCATTCCGGGGCATGTCAGAGGAAGAAGTTTTTACTGAAGTGGCAAATCTCTTCAGGGGACAGGAGGATCTGCTTTCTGAGTTTGGACAGTTCCTCCCAGAGGCTAAAAGGTCTTTGGTATGTGTATGCCTAGAACAAGGCAAAACTCTGGATATTTTGTGTGTAGAATACATAAAGGGATGCAAAACTTTAGGGAACAACACAGAGCCAGTAGGTGAACTTTGCTCCTCTTCACTGTCTGGAATTGCACAGAACAGGTGACATAACTCCATGTTCTGTTCAGGTGTGTGGGATTTTTGGTTTGGGCTAGTCAAGAAGAGAACGCTGAAACCATGGTTTATTTGCTTCAGTTCACAGGAAATGGACCCTGTGAAGTGAACAGCGTCCAGAAAACTGAGCATGAGAAGAATCTGGAGCACAGCAAGAAGCGATCAAGACCACTGCTGTTGCGTCCTGTTTCTGGTCCAGCAAAGGTATCTTGTAGCAAGGGAAGACTTGGATTAACCTAAACTCACCTTGTGTGGTTAGGGAATGCCTTAGGTGTCTGAAGTATGTAGGTGTTAGGTGTGTGAAACGAAATTGCTGTAGAGCAAGGGAACATTTAAAGCCTGCTTAAACCTGTGTGGTACCATGTTAACACTAAACATCAGGATCTTCTGTCCTAAGTATTGACCCTTGAAAGGGACAATTTATTGCTCCTACAAAGAAAGTCCTTTGGAATTCATTCTCAAGTGATCCTTTTTTTCTGTTGGTTTCTTCTTAGCAGGGAGTCATTTAATAGGGATTGCTGTGGAGGACTTGACACTTTGTGGGAACTGTGGGGTTTCAGCCTCTGCAAAGAGCTGTTAGATGTCAGTCAGAGGAATCTGATAACATTTGAGTCATAACATTTTAAGTATAACTGCTGCTTCTTTTAACAGAAAAAAATGAAACTGCGAGGTACCAAAGATCTGTCAGTAGCAACAGTGGGGAAATATGGGACACTGCAAGAGTTCTCCTTCTTTGACAAGGTTGGTGTTTGGCCAGTTCTCACGTTCTGTGGACTTATTTTCAACTATTTGTGTGGTTATTAATTGGTTGGGATTCTGTACAATCGGTGTGTCGACCACTTTCAAGAGGGAGAGAAAGACCGAGAAAAGAGAGAACAGGTGGGTTTGGAAAATAAATAGAAATAATAATTAGCCTTTTTATGAATGCTTGTCTCTCTCAGATGTGTTTGTCTCAATTTTTCAGTGATCTTTCCTCATGGTACCAGCTGTAGTTACTGGACTATTGTTTGGAACTGAGTGGTTTTGCACATACTTGTAGAATCATAGAATGCTCTGGGTTGGAAGAGACCTCTGAAGATCACTCTGTCCAACCCTGCTGCAGTCAGCAGGGTTATCCCCAATTAGTTCAGGTTACTCAGAGCCCCATCAAGCCTGACCTTAAATGTCTCCAGGGATGGGACCTCTACCACCTGTTTTGGCACCTGTTCCAGTGTTCCACCACCCTCATAGTGAAGAACTTCTCCCTAATGTCCAATGTAATTATACTCTTCTTCAGTTTAAAACCACATTCTCTTCTTACGTGGCAGTGTGGACAGAGGTTTCTCTCTGTACCCATGGTTCAGACTACTTAGAATGCAACCTAAATAAAAGTGATGTTAAGTGATCTGCTTATTCCTCTCCAAACTGTGCTTTAGGTGCGTAGGGTGCTAAAGAGTCAGGAAGTCTATGAAAATTTCCTCCGTTGCATTGCCCTCTTCAACCAGGAGTTGGTCTCTGGCTCCGAGTTGCTCCAGTTAGTGACACCATTTTTAGGGTAAGTTACCACTTTCTCTGCTATATTGTATTTTTTAGGTCTTACTCTGGTTTTTTTTGATAGACGTGATGCTGATGCTTTGGATTTAACTGCAGAAGTATCTCCTGGTGTGCAAGAAACTGAAGGCAAATCCCAAAAGAGGAGTCATAAAATCTGAATCTTTTAGTATATCTACAAAGTTCTTAAAGAGCATTTTGGGGAGGGTATTTTCCCCTGTGTATCCAGTTGAAAACTTCACAAGCAGCAGACTGCCTGATGTTACACTAAATCACTGGAGCAGGCAATCTCATGAATTTGGAGGGTGCTCTTTGTTCACACTCCATGTTCTGATTTTTCAAGATATGACAGAGGTGTAAACATGAAATCCTAGACCAGAGCTGTGAAAAGGAGAAGTAGTTGGAGCTCTGACGTGAGCCACTCATGCTGTTTGGCTTCCAACAGAAATGGGAGAGTCACATGGGAAGGATCAGTGACTCCTCAGTTAAGGGAAGTATTTATGAAGTTGTGAAGGGAAATTCTTTTCCTTCCTCAAGTGAACAAAACCCAAACCCTAGATAATTCAGAGAGAATAAGAGTAGTAAAAGGTTGGTGAAAGATTTCTCAGTGCAGTGCTAAGTTTGTTTAGATTTTCTCCTTTGCTTTTACAACACTAGCATGCTTAAAAGTGTCAGTGAAATAACAAAATACCTTTACTTGTGCTTTTGAAGGAAATTCCCAGAACTCTTTGCACAGTTCAAGTCCTTTCTTGGTGTGAAAGAGCTTTCCTTTGCTTCGCCACTGAGCGACCGATCTGGGGATGGAGTGAGTCGGGAAATTGATTACGCATCCTGCAAGCGCATAGGGTCCAGTTACCGCGCGCTCCCCAAAACCTACCAGCAGCCAAAGTGCAGTGGAAGGACAGCCATCTGCAAGGAGGTACTTTGGGACCAACCTATTCAGTCCCTGAGCACACTTTGCACTTGGGTAACTTGAAGCGGGATTGTTAGTGCCACAGCTCCCGCATGTGGATTCCTCCTTAATGCTGCTCAGCCAGCTTTGATCTCACATCAGTTACATTCACCCAGTTTACTGAAGTGAGCATCCACGTGCGTTGTACTGATTTTTATCTAAACCCATCTCAAATCTCATCTTTAACATCTTGAGCCTCTGTGCATACAAAAATGTATTCCTATAGACAGAATATTAAATAGCCTGAAATCAATTTTCTAGCAGTGGACCAACGTGGCCTGCAGAAACAAATTTTCCCTGAAAGAGCACCATGAGCCAGTGCCTTGGTCATTCTTCTCACTGGGAACAGAAATCTGCAGCAGAGGTGCTCCCACCTCTCGGTGTCTCCTTTACTCACAGTTGCTGATTGCTGCAGAGAAATCTCAGTAGTTTGGAAGGTGACTGAAGGTGCTTTTGAGCTTTCTGAGCAGGGCCCTGGCACAGTTCCACACAGACCATCATCACATCATGACTTGTGAACTAAATTTGAAACTTCCAACAGAAACTCAGGAAAGAACTGTGTGAAAACAAACCAGAGAATTATCAGACCCCATGAGAACAGGTCAGGGCTCCCAAGGCTCTCTTCAGTGTCATGTCTTTGCGCTGTTGCAGGTGTTAAATGATACCTGGGTTTCATTTCCATCTTGGTCTGAAGACTCCACTTTTGTCAGCTCCAAGAAGACCCCTTATGAGGAGCAGCTGCACCGTTGTGAAGATGAGCGGTTTGAGGTACCTCTGCTACTGAGCCTCTTGTCTGTGACTCCTCAGAAAGGCAGACTTCCAGTTAGGAGGGCTTTGAATTAGTTGGTGGTCACCTACTGAAAGTTCTATTATTGTTTGTTGGTTTGAGATCAAGTTTGGTGTTTTCCACATGCTTGGATCCTAACTGCTCCTTCAAGGCATGAGTCCAGTTCTAAAGCATGTTACCTTTGGGAGAACTGGTGGGGATACACTTTCCAGCAAGAGATCATGCTGATGGGTCTCGGCTGCACGCAGTGGGACTGGGATCCACCCCACAATCCTGGCACCTCTAGTCTCCATTTTCCTGCTGTGCCTGTTCTTACACCACATCTCTTGTGAACTCTTCACAGCTGGATGTTGTCTTGGAGACCAATTTAGCCACAATACGTGTGCTGGAGAGCGTGCAGAAAAAACTGTCTAGGCTGACTCAGGAGGATCAGGAGAAATTCCGTCTGGATGACTGCTTGGGAGGGACATCAGAAGTGATCCAGCGCAGGGCCATTTATCGTATCTATGGTGATAAAGCACCAGAGATCATAGAAAGTCTTAAGAAAAACCCAGTTACTGCAGTTCCTGTTGTTCTCAAGAGGTAATTGCCTTCTTCTGCATTCAGCTGTGTTCTCTTAAGACACTGATAAATGATTTCTAAAGCCTTTTTAAACAGCTGCTTTCTGTAGATGTTGTTTCAAGGCAAAACTCATCTTCAGTGGGGGTTCTTGTGTTAATTCACCTTTGCTTCCAAGCGTGCTGACAAGTTCTTGGTGCATTCACAGCTGGCTACATTCAAACGTTTTGTCTGCATTTCTGTGGTGTCTTTTGGAGCTGAAGCAGATTGTCCTTCTATGCAGATTGAAAGCAAAAGAGGAGGAATGGCGGGAAGCCCAGCAGGGCTTCAACAAAATCTGGCGGGAGCAGTATGAGAAAGCCTACCTGAAGTCCCTTGACCACCAGGCTGTCAACTTCAAACAGAATGACACCAAAGCTTTGCGCTCCAAGAGCTTGCTGAATGAAATTGAGAGTGTCTATGATGAGGTATGTATGCTTGTAAATAACCCACCCTGTGCCTCCTCCATCTGTAGTATTTAGATGCTGACATAGCACCCAGGACCTTGTGGAAGTGTCAGTGCTCTGAAGAGTTCTCTGTCAGAAGTGACTGTCCCAAGCACAGCATTAATCCTGGCTTATTTCTTCTGGCAGGAATGGCTCTTGAGCATGGATTGGAAGGATCTTTATCTATTTGTCTCTTGATTGCAGCATCAGGAGCAGCACTCAGAGGGGAGAAGTTCATCCACAAACGAGCCTCATCTTATCTTCATCTATGAAGATAAGCAGATTTTGGAAGATGCAGCATCTCTCATCAGCTATTATGTCAAGCGGCAGCCCACTATCCAAAAGGAGGATCAAGCCACCATCCGGCAGATAGTACATCACTTCATACCTGAGCTGTTCTTCTCTCAGCCCCCTGAGCACAGCATTTCTGAAGAATCAACAGATGAGGACAGGGAAAACCATCAGGGACAGAACCCGGATACTCCTGAGCTACGGAAAAAGCATGTGCCTGGGCCTACAAGCAGTCCTTTGGAAGCCAAAGCGACCTTCTGTGATGTCACCGCTGCTGAGCCCCACAACACTTTGGATGATGTCTACAGCCTGTTCTTTGTCAATAACAATTGGTATTTCTTCCTCCGCCTTCACCAGACTCTGTGCTCCAGGCTCCTCAAGATTTATCGCCAGGCTCAGAAGCAGCTTCTAGAGTATCGGACTGAAAAGGAGAGAGAGAAGCTCCTGTGTGAGGGAAGAAAGGAAAAAACCAATGATCCAGCCATGGAGCTGAGGCTGAAGCAGCCAAGTAAGAATAACCCTGGCCATAGTCTGTTCCTAACGCTCTGGTTGCTGGTGCTCGATGGCATGTAGCTGAGAAACTGAGACCAGCAAGGAACGTGGAGGTGCAGTGCTCCACTGCACTTCTGGTTTGTGGATACAGCTGACTCAACAGCATAGCCAGTTTGTCATTTATCTCAAGGGCCCTCCCAGGTGGTGCATAGAGCATTCACACAAGCCCTCTGGTGTCACACGTTCTCAGGTTTCTCTTTGTGTTAATCTGGTACTTTGATTTAACATGTAAGTGGCTCCACAGTGAAATAGTTAACTACACAGGGCAGTTGAGGAAGTGCATGAGATAAGACTGTTCCAGCCTATCAGCACTCCTTACAGAGAAGTGTCTGTCTGTCAGCATGTCCTCCATCCTGAATGTCATGGTTCTTGAGCAGTGCTGTCCCTTCCATCTCCTGACTTCACTCTGCCTGCTCCATGCATTAAGTGCCTGCACTTTTCCCTTGCCCAGGTGAGGTGGAACTGGAGGAGTACTACCCTGCCTTCCTGGACATGGTGAGGAGTCTGCTGGACGGGAACATTGACCCAACGCAGTACGAGGACACCCTGAGGGAGATGTTCACCATCCACGCCTATATTGGCTTTACTATGGACAAGCTGGTGCAGAACATTGTCCGCCAGGTAACTCATGGTGGCCAGGCTGTGCTTGGCAGCTGCACTTCTCCTACCATAAGCAGAGGTTTCTCACAGTGCCCTGCAATGCAAGCACTCATGAAACTGAATGGAATCTATAGAGGGGAAACACCAGTAGACATTGAGATAGTTCAGCTTCAGTACCAGGACCACCTCAGAGGATTTACTGCTCCTGGTCTTTTCAGAACTCTGCCATTCCCAAAGTACTTTTGACTCCAGTCTGTCTTTGAATTGCAGATTTGTTCTACTTAAGGCACATCAGCCCCTGGCTCTTCTCTGTTCCTTTTACTGCAAATACTGAAAAAGTGAACTGTGGGGGGTATTTGGAGTTGACGCTTTGGTGCTTCACCTCGGGGGTGATGCTGTGCAGGGTTTTATGTTCCTTTCACAACACACTGGACTTAACTCTTGGCCAGACTCGCTGAGTGAATTCCCACTTTGTTTTTTTTTAAGCTGCACCATCTAGTGAGCGATGACATCTGCTTGAAGGTCGTTGAGCTCTACCTGAATGAAAGGAAGCGGGGTGCTGCTGGAGGTAACCTGTCCTCTAGGTGTGTCCGGGCAGCAAAGGAGACCAGCTATCAGTGGAAGGCTGAACGTTGCATGGCAGATGAAAACTGTTTCAAGGTAAGAGCTTGCTGACAGGGAACTTAAAGTGACTGTGGCATTTTACCTGCAGGAGATGATGGGTTTGGAAGCTCCATAACCAGCACAGTGGTGAGAGCAGTATGAAGAGAAAGCACCAAGACCTGAGCATAAACACTGAAGTGATTTACTGGCTTCCTGAAAAGCCCTGCTGCTTACTCCTCTCCTGTCCAAAAGACTTGCTTTGAATGCACAGCATTTTATTGTGAACCGCTGTGGCCAACATCCTATGCCTGTGGCTTTGTTACAGGTCATGTTTCTTCAGCGGAAGGGACAAGTGATCATGACCATTGAGCTGCTGGATACAGAAGAAACCCAGACCGAAGACCCTGTGGAGGTCCAGGTAATGTCACAGTCACCATGGAGTCTGCTGCAGAGAAAAAGCAGATGTCTAAGAATGTTTTCCCACTTCTTCCAAACTGTGGGATTTTGCCAGGAGGATAAGTTTGCCTAGAGGTAGGAAGATGACCTGTGAGACTGGTCATTGAGAGAAATATGCATGCTAAATGGAGCCTCCTGGGTTCCAGCTGGTGCTCATTGCCTCTTGTTCTGTTACTGGGCACCACTAACAGGAGGTCTGGCCCCATCCTCTTGCCCCGCACCCTTTCGCTCTTGCTGAGCATTGATCAGATCCTCTCTGGGGCTGCTCTTCTCCAGGCTCAACAGCCCCAGGGCTTTCAGCCTTTGCGCCTCACAGAAATGCTCCAGGCCCCTCAGCATCTTTGTGACCTTTGCAGGATTCTCTCCAGTAGTTCCCTGTCTCTGTTGAAGTGGGGAGCCCAAAACTGAGCCCAGTAGATAACTTTTTGACATGCATTCCAGTGCACACAGTTTCAACATAAATCAGCTTCACACACTTTGCAGAAATGTTTGTCTTCATGAGAGCAAAATCTGACTTGAGATGGGTCTCTTGTGTAGCACCTGGCTAACTACATGGAGCAGTACGTTGGGGTGGAAGGAGCTGCGAGCAACCAGAACGATGGGTTCTTGCTGAAGCCAGTCTTTCTGCAAAGGTGAGCACACCCTGAGCCCCACCTGCAGCAGCTGCTCCTGCCTACTCACAGCAGCGCTGGTTCTGTGCTGTGCAGGCAGCTCTCGGGAGGCACACTCGCCTCCAAGAGGCAAAGGGGCTGCTGCAGGCCAGTGCACTGCGTAAGAATGATGGAGAAAACGTTTTTGCCCACTGCAGGAGGTTTGTGCACGAAACTGGTTAGAGTGGAATGGGTCTGTCTGAACAATCCCTTCTGAGAACAATTACAATGGCCTAGTTTGTTGCCATTTCACTAAATGTCAGTGTGTGGAGGGAGATCTTAGAGAGAGTCTTAAAACTAGACGTGGGAATACAACTTTCCTACTTGTGCTGCCAGCTCTGCCAGCTTAGGAGAAAGGACAACCAAGAGTGACACCTGCTCCCCAACCCTTGTTCTGCTTTAGAAACCTCAAGAAGTTTCGCAAGTGGCAGTGTAAGCAAGTGAGGGCTCTGCGCAGCGAAGTGAAGAGCTCCTGGAAGAGGCTGATTGGGGTGGAAAGTGCCTGCAACATGGACTGCCGCTTCAAGCTCAACACCCACAAGATGATGTTCATCATGAACTCGGAGGATTACATGTACCGGCGGGGAGCTCTCTGCAGGGCCAAGCAGGTGCAGCTTCTCTTGTTATTCTTTCTGCAGCTCAGGTAGCAGCTGAGGTTGAACATGTGAGCCAAAAGACAGGTACCCATATGAAGTCTTGTAACTGAATTCCTGCCAACTAGACCCAGAAGTTACTACTCTGTTGGGTGAAACATGGAGAAGAGCTGCTAAATGCTCTGTAATTTGCTGCAGTTCAGCACCCTTTTCTTTGCCATGCAAAGTACAAGGGGGAGTGGCAAACATTAGGAAGCAGTTTCCTCGTTTATTGTTGGTGTTGTGTTTAAAACATGTGCAACTCAGACAGGAAAAGAGGGGGAGGGGGGGTTGGCTTCTCTCTCAGAAACCTCTCGGTGATCTTTACTGTCCTGTTTTCAGGTGCAGCCAATGGTACTGCTGAAGCACCACCAGCAGTTTGAAGAGTGGCACAATAGGTGGCTGGAAGAGAATGTGACCATGGAGGCAGTCGATGTAGTCCAAGACTGGCTGATGGGAGATGAAGATGAGGAAATGGTGCCCTGTAAAACCACTTGTGAGACAGTGAATGTCCACGGGGTCCCAGTGAACAGATACAGAGTTCAGTACAGCCGCCGTCCAGCTTCACCGTGAGCAGAGACTTGTTCCTGGGGCCAAGACAAGTGGGAGTGTTCTGGTGAAAGATTTACTGAGAACAGTGGTGGGAATGCCATGTATGAGTTACTGATATTTATCCAAACAGCATTTTACTTTGGATTATAATGTATTTTCCATACGGCATGGACTTGTCTCCTTGCAGTGTAATCCTCCAGCCATCACAAAGAGACTTTTAAAAGCTTTATAGGAAGTGGGCTCTCAGCATGGCCACAAACCCTGTGGCAGTTTCCTAGCTCCAGGCCACTGCTGACCAGCCAATGCTGCAAGGCTGAGTGAGGGCCTCCAGGCGAGTTCAGAGATGGAGCTAGGCTGCTGTTTGAGCAGATGCTGGCAGCTGCTTCCACTTTGAAGGTTTAATGTTCCCTATCTTGCTGAATTTATTCCATCTTGCAGCCTGCAGAGCTCTTCAGTGTAACCTCTGAGTGCCAGCAGGGCTGAAAGCAGCTGGCTTAGGTTGCTCAGCCCATGACGAGCGGCTTCATCCTCTGTGCCAGCGAGGCAATGAGCACAGCATTTGCTGCTGCTGCTCAGGTGAGGAAATGCCAAAACTGAGATGAGGGTGGAAAGCACACCAAGTGCTCTGGCTCTCACTCCTCAACAGAGTATTTCTGGAGCAGCAGCTGAGGGGAAGAAACTCTGAGCTGCAATTTGTGGCCCAAGGCAGCCCAGGCCTGTCAGCTCTCCCTCTGCTGTCGTGCACTGGACCCTATCTTGTTGCTTTGTGAACTTAGGACCTGCTGCTGAGTCTGCCTTCACAGACCTGGAGCTGCTTGCAGCGTGTGCCTGGGGAGGAATATCCATTGCGAGGTCTGGCCTGGTTTTTTGTGCGTGTGTGGGTTGTTTTGTATTTTGCATGTTGATTGGCAGCCTCTGTAGACTGCGTGCCCAGCCGCTTTGTTTTCCTCCTGTGTGCCCGACGTTGGTGGTGCTGCCGGCTTGCACCACTCCAGGAGCAGCAGCAGATGGCGCTCTGGCAGCACGCTGGAGCCCAGCTTTGTGCCGGCTGCTTTGCTCTTCCTTTTGGGTCAGCGCAGCTGCTGCGTCCTCGGTGACACACGGAAGCCTGTATCGGGCAGCAGCTTTTCCACTGAACCATCTCTACTTCTAGCTAAGCTTCCTTGCAATGGAACCGAACAAACCCCTGCCCTGAACCATGCAGAATCCCACCTCCCTTGTGACTCAATCTATTGAAAAATCAAGATTTTGTCATCTGTCCCAAATCCCTCTGTAGCTTCTCTCTTGTTTCTGAGGGGCCAAAGGCAAGCACACTGTCTGTGGAGAGTATTACAAATACAGTGTCTTGAGGCAAGTCCAGCCTCCTCTCAGCTCTGCCTGCAGCGTTTTCCTGGCTTTTGGGGGAACACCCCTACACACCCTCAGATTTTCTGTGGCTTTGATCTCGGTTATAATTTCAGCCAGACCGAAGTAGTAGCCTGCAGGATTTGTCCTGGGTTATTTCCACTGTACCACACTGGTTTCACAATTGTCTCTCTTGACAGCAAAACATTGGCCTTTGGGGTACATTTAATAGAAAACTGTACTGACTCTTTGTCTTTTGTGCAAAATAATCTGTAGGAGGGAAGGAGGGTGGCCAGTCTTTGGCATTTGTGGCCACTTGCACAACCACTGCCAGCACAGGACTTCATCAGAAGCTCATGTTGTTGTTGGTTGGTTGTCTGCTAAAGTTTGTTTACTGAAATGATCTGAAGGTTCTTCCCCTTCCCTTGTTGAAGGGATAAAAGACACAACAGAGCTCTGAGGGCTGGGTGGAGGAGCAGGGGGATGAGCCCAGTGCAAAGCACAGGATCCCCTTTTTGCTTCCAGACAGCTCAGCAAAGTACACCTCAGTCATGTTCACCTCTCTGCTGTTCTCCAGTGGAGATGACAACTGTGCCAAATTTTATGGGTTTATGATACAGAAAAATGTTTACTAGGAAATAGGTTGCAACTTGTGGCTTAAAATGCATTTGATTCCACGTGTCCTGAGGTGCAGGAGGGTCACTGCCTGTGTACCGTCCTGTTCCACCTCCCCATTTTTAAGTGTACTTCAGGTATTTTTAAGCATCCTTATTTTGTAAACCTTAATTTATGATCTGAATGGATTAAGTAAGACTTTTGCCCTTGCCAGTGCTCTTGTCTCCAAAGGGATAGCAGCAAATGATGTGAATGGAGTCAGTTGGCAGCGCAGGCTTGAGAGGGGCTTGCTTAATGGCTGAGAGTTTAAGCTCGACTGCTGTGTCTCTGCTAGCACAAACTTCATTCAAGAGTTTGTTCTTCCATTTTTTGAAGGATCTTTACTTTTGGGCTTGTAATTGCTTTGCCAGCTCTTTGAATGTAGGGTTTTTTATATTTATTTGCACATTCAAGTAAAATAAAATACTGGGTTTAAAAGTCTGCAGCTCTCACTGCTTAAAATTTATTTTAAATTAAACTTTCTGCCACTCTCCAGAATTTACAGAATCACAAAAAATCCCAGCAGGGTAGGGGTTGGAAAGGACCTCTGAAGATCACCAGGTCACCTAGGAACATGTCCAGGTGGGACTTGAATGCCTCCAGAAAAGGAGAATCCACACTCTTCTCAGAGTATCACTAAGGTTGGAAGAGACCTTGAGGATCATCGAGTCCAGCCTGTCTCCACAGACCTCATGACTAGACCATGGCAGCTGGCTCCAGGGCTCCACCACCCTCAGTGATGAATTTTTTTCTTTATGTTTATATGGAACCGGTGTTCCAGTTCATGAGCAGTTGGTGCTCTTGCACCTGAAACTGAACTTTTAAATGGTAGAAAATTCTGTTAGCCAGGCTGCAAGATGTCATGGTTAGGTGTGTGCCAGCTCACTTCCAGTGGGCCAGCAGGCAGCAAATCTCTAACCTTACCTGTGCTGAGAAGTTAGTGCACAGTAAGAGTATGGAACTACAGCACTGGCTAATGAAGAAGGGAAATAAATTTCCTGTGAGGGGTGTGCACAGGAGCTCCCATCCAGGAAGACAGTGGGGGGGGATCCACTGCCATGCCTGCTGCCAGGACCTCTCAGAGCAAAGGTCCTTGGCTGGATGAGCACACAGAGGCCATAGGGGGGCACAGCTGCTTCCCCCAGAGATGGGTCTCCAGGGGAAGCAGCACAGCACGCAGTGCGAGGCAAGTGTGGGTGTAGTGCAGGTTGGTTGGTCTCTGGCAGCACCTTTGCCACGAGAGATGTGGCACAAAAACGTGGTCCAGGCCTGGTCCCCAGGTATTGGCACGCTAAATACAATTGAAGCCACTGAAGGAAGCTCTAAGAGCTAGAGGCACATCTGCTACAGGTTAAGACAACACAACTGCAACCATGAAAATAACGCTCCACCCACCTTTCCCTCAACCTCCTCACATTCCTGGGCAATAACATGTTGAGCTGCCTTCCCTGTGAGCTCTGCACAAGTGAATGTGCAGATTTTGCAGATCAGGCCATGGTGATGTGACCCAGATCTGATAGGAGTTTCCTTGACATCATCCTCAACACTTCTGTTGCCATAACAAAAGACAACTCTGCTTTCTCTGCTGGTGTTATTTGCTCACAGGCTAACAAGCTGCTGCTCTCCCAGGAATAATCCTCAGATGTAGAAATTGCATGGAATCATTTGATTAATGTGATGGCAGTGATGCCTCAGAGGCCACTTTATACAAGACTTCTCAAAGAGGTCTTGACTTGTCACAAAGACGACATTCCCTGCACTCTCGGGGAGGGACAGCTGGATCTGATATCGCCTAAGAGTGGTTGGAGAGCTCAGCAAGCGGACAGCTTTGGCAAGGACAGAGAAAGAAAGACAGTTTAAATGTATCTTTCAGGTTTTCAGGATGGAATAAGAATTAATGGCTTTCTGAATTAAGGCAGCACCTCAAAACAGTATTTCAGGCTCCATTTTTGTTTACATGTTTCTCTGTCACAGTGATGCACAAGGGGAAATATGGGGCTGGGAAGCAGTGAGCTTTAAAACCCTCAGCCTGTTTTCTAGCATTATGTCTTCTGGGTTCAGAGCCATAGAATAAAAAAGCACCTTCTCCCAGGAGATGATGTATTGCACAACAAATTACTCCAAAACCAAAGTGTTACCCCACAGGGCAGGGATCACGCGACTTGAAGAGATGTTAACAAGCTATGACAAACCTCTGGCATCAGAATTTTCAAGCAAGCTGTTTTGCATCTAAAGCAGTCACTAAAGATCTCACAGCATCTGAGGAAATGAAGGCTACAGAGGAGTAACCTCGCTCTGCTCCACTCCAGAGACCTGGCCCTAGGAAGCAGGGCTGCTATTTGCACACTATCTGAGCCTGATTATGGCTAATTTTTTGCATACAGAGCATGGAAAGGATCCTGGCTGAGGCATGGAAGATACGTGGCCACATGAGTCATTCTGTAATGGTTCATAAATCCTGAGAGAATCACAAAAGCAAACCATCTAACGCTGCATTTTTCCCTGTCCCTGCCAGTGGAACTCCACCTCTTGAATGCTCAGCACAACGATGTGGGAATATGGTGAAAGCAAAGGAAATAGGATCATTTTCTCCTTGGAACAGAGGAGTCTCATCAAACAGCAGCCAGGCTCAGATTTGCAACCCTTACAGAAGAGGCCATTCATAAGCTGAGGAGAAAGAAGTAAACTGCTCCGCAGGTTGCCAAGCCAAATTTACAGTTCCTACTGCCCAGACTCTGGCTTCTGTCTTCTCTCCCTTGCGAAGCCAGGCAGGGGACTGGAGAGCAGCAGCCCAGAAACCAGCAGCTTCTCAAGTGATGACCTCCTGTCCTGCTGGCTTACCCACCTAATGACCACCGGGAAGTGGACATGCTGAGGCTCTTACACAAGTGATAGGATTTGGGGAAGGGGGGATCAAGCCACAAAGGCTCTCGAAGGTTCGGGTAACATCTGACAGTCCCCCTTACCCACATCACTTAGTTGTGTGGTTTAGTTGATGAGGTGGTGTTGGATGACTGGTTGGACACGATGATCTGGAAGGTCTCTTCCAACCTGGTTTATTCTATTCTGGTCTGGTCTATTCTATTCTATTCTATCATGAGCTGTCTTCTCCATATATCCAGCAGGTATGAAGCAGCAGCAAACCACCGCTCTGAACTAACACAGAGAGCTCAGCCCTCTTGCAGGTTTACTGGGTGGAAAACCACAGCTCCTCTTGGGCAAGAGCAGTTGAAATTCACCATTATCTACCCAACAGCAGAGACTTCCTGCACACCCCTGTCAGGCCCCTTTCCTGCTGGATGGAGCAGCTCTCCCTGTGCCGGGCAGTTTATCAGCGGAAGCACAGCACAGCTCTCAAGCCCTGGGTCAGGCCACTTAGCCTTTGTGTGGTAGGACCCCAGGCTGGTGCTAGTGTTGATGTTTTCAAATGCAAATACCTCCAACCCACTGCATTTTAATCATCCTCTTCAGTGAGGTCAAGAAGGAGGGTGCAGGAGCTTTGTGCCCTCTTTACCTAGGGAGCAGGAGCATGAATAAAGGTGCAAGAGAACTCCAAAAGGCCCAACCTGATCCGGAGGCTGCAAGGCATGCACTGAAAACCTTAAACTGTCAAAACATGAGGCTGCAAGAGCCCTGTGCCACTCCTGGGAGCCGGGGAGAATCCTCTTGATCTGCAGCTCTCCTGCTCTTCGGTTATTTGTGTTTCTGCTCAGTCTACACTGGGGAAAGGCCTCACATCTCACACAGAGCCACTTTGGTCTCTTGGGTGGAAGGATGCTTGATGCAGGAAGTCAGAAGTTCAGTTTACACTCTAAACCAAACTCAGACTGTAGCAAATCTGACCATATTTGTTATTTCCAGGAATATTCTGGAGCAGGAAGGAGACCAAAGTGAGTCACTTGAGCCATCGTCTTGCTGTGACGATGAAGCTCAGCCCCCAAATACTGTGGATGGGGATAGGCTCTCCCAGCCCTGCATCCCACACTGTAGTTAAGGCTCTGCTTGGGCACCGCTCGTGCTTGTGGTGACAGCCCCGCAGGACCCATCCTGGGGAATGAGCCTGGTGCTTCCGTGAGTTAAGGGCTAGCAAAGGAAACGCGCAAGCAGGGTCACCGAAGTCGCCGGTCCCACGGGCTCTGGAGCCAGCAGCAGGATGGAGACCCTCAGGAGCAGACGGCTGTCACAGGGGCTGGTGCTGTGCTGTGCCTTCTGGGGACTCTGCCTGGCCTCTGCAGACTATGATGGTGAGTTATAGCTCATGGGGTGAAAAATTGCTGTGTCTGAAAGCACTTGGTGCCTTTGCAAGACCTCTGAAAACTCTTTCTTCAAAGCTGTCCCATGGAAGCACACTGCTTCAGCTCTGTACTTGCTGTAATTGAGGCAGGAGGTGAGGTGGAAGAGAAGGAAACTGGGGTGGAAGACAGTGGGAAGAACAGAAATTTCAGAGCATCTGAAACCAAAATCTTTAGCTAAAAGTCAGATCCCCCACAGCCACAACTTTACCCTGGAGTGGCCCCAAGTCTTGGGATTCTTTTGGAAACTGGGCAGAGGTTTCCCAGGCCTGCTGAGAGCTGTGCAGCACAGCAGACATTTGTGAGCTGGGGGCAGCCCTGCACTTTTTCATTGGGGGTGCTGGTGGCTGCTCCTGCACACCTAATGCTGTGAGCCAGCTTCTTTTGCCCATCACACAACAGCAGTTTACAGAAACAAAACCAAAAACATTTTTAGGGACCCCAACACAAAATGTAAACCTTTGTGGTAAGTGCTTGACATGCAGCCTGCTCTGCAAAGCCCAAGGGCGGCTGCAGGAGCAGCCAGTAACAGCCTGCATTTCTCTGACAGATTACTCTCAGAACAGCACCCACGAGCAGGTAACACCAGAGGTCACACCGTGCCCCCGAGCCATCCCCGGGGAAAAAGCCACCATAGAAAATGTCACCTACCTGCTGGTCCGTGAGGCCACACATGCTCAGCTGGGCAGCGTGGTCACAGTGCGGCTCATCCCCTGCCTCTACAGCCTGGTCTTCCTGCTGGGGCTGCCTTCCAACGGGCTGGCCCTCTGGGTCCTGGCCACCCGGGCTGAGAAGCTGACCTCCACAGTCTTCCTGATGAACCTGGCTGCAGCAGACCTGCTGCTCATCCTGGTGCTGCCCTTCAAGATTGTGTACTATTTCCTGGGGAACCACTGGCCCTTTGGGGAGGGCCTGTGCCGGCTGACCACAGCTGCCTTCTATGGGAACATGTACTGCTCTGTGCTGCTGCTCACCTGCGTCAGCGCTGACCGCTACCTGGCTGTGGTGCACCCCTTCTCCTCACGCTCCTTCCGCACCCCTGCCTTCGCCACCGCCACCTGCGCTGCCATCTGGCTCTGTGCTGCCCTGCTGACACTGCCCCTGACCCTGCAGCAGCAGTCCTACCCCCTGTACGGGGCAGACCTCATGCTCTGCCACGATGTCCTCCCCAGGCAGGAGGAGGAGGCCTACTTCTTCTACTACTTCATCTGCCTGATCGCCTGTGCCTTCCTCACCCCACTGCTGGTGATGGTCTTCAGCTACTGCTCGGTGCTGCGTGTGCTCCTGCGCAGTGGGAAGCGCTACTCCTACTCCGTGAAGCTCACAGCTCTGGTGCTTTTCACACTTGTGGCCTTCTACACACCCAGCAACGTTCTCCTCCTTGTTCACTACTCCAGCTATAACTGCAAGCTGTATGGCAACCTGTACCTCAGCTATATGGTGAGCCTGGCCATTAGCACCTTCAACAGCTGTGCTGATCCCTTTGTCTACTACTATGTTTCTGAAGACTTCAGGGATAAGGTGAGAAGGAAATTCTTTGGTCGCAGAAAACAAAACACCACATCCCTAAAAACCTCCAAGGAAACACTGCCTCAAAAGAGTTCTAAAGACTCCCTGGTATAAGCCTCCATCCAGCTCTCTGCTCCCACCATGCTGATAATATACATTGGGGATGAGATGACAACACTGGGATTCCACAAGTTTCCTCCAGAGCAGTGAGCAGCATTTCCCAGGAGACAAATCCTCTGTCCTCCCTGCACAACCAAGACCAAACCAACCTGGGCCACAAGATTCCTTGAGAAGTGTGGAGTGCAGCCAAGATGGAGAGTGCTTGACATGGACAGATCTGTTACTGGAACACTGCATGCAGCTTCTCAGATGGTCACACACTGCCAGGGATGCTCTTGCCACACACTTATGTCTGCTGTTCCCAGCGTATCTTGCAAGCTCCTTGCTATCTGTGTGCTGTTTCTTTTTCTGCTAGTACAAGGAGGTGCCCAGGTGAGAGGGACTCTTCTGAACTAAAATATTCTGTCAAGAAAAATGTAGAGCTCTGGCTTTTCCAGGACACATATCCTGGGCTTGTTTAGTCAGCCACACCACAGTAAATGTCAGCCCATGGCTGGTAACAAGTGTAAACCCCCCACTTACTAATCCCTGTCTTCACACATAACCCTTGGCAGCCACAATTTCTGTGGGACAAAGGCAGTATGAAGGGATTGTTTTTAAAATCTATGATGTTTTTGAAGAGAAATCAATTAAAGAACTGAGAAAACTCTCGCATCAGCTCTCCACACTTCTGTGTAATGTCACACGTTTCCCGAGCTGTCTGTTACAAAAGGGTGACCAAGCTTGTTGTTTGGAATGGGCTGCCCAGGGAGGTGGTGGAGTCACTGTCCCTGGAGGGGTTGAAGAGGGGATTGGACGCGGCCCTTGGTGCCATGGTCTAGTCATGAGTTCTGTGGCAACAGGTTGGACTTGATGATCTTTGAGGTCTCTTCCAACCTTGGTGATACTGTAATGGAACTTGCTGCAAATCTGACAAAATGCAGACAGCTCAGCTCTCCTGGGCATATCCCAGCCAGCAGCAGGGCAGAAAACGAGCAATAAACCTCCTCAGAGTTCTTGAAGTCTTCTGTTTTACAGTAAAGGCACGACCCCCCAGACACACAGGCTGCCGTGGGAGTAAGAGGCAGCAGACAATACTGTCTTTGTGATAAATATTTTATTAAAAACTGATTTAATCTAAACCAAACCCTTTTCTGGACTCAGACATGCTAAGAGTTGTGTGCATAAACCAAAAATTATCACAGAGCTGCACACACAGGTATGTGCAGGGGAGAAATTAGAACCTATCTGCTGGGTGCAGTCCTGCATGTGCAGGGGGTGCCAACTGCTGAGCACAGGAGGCTTTCCCCACTCAGTCAGAAACAGCAAGCACTGAAAACAAAGAAACAAACAAAAGACACCAAATCCAACCCTAATTCCCAAACTGAGATGGGGTTGTCTAAAGAGATGATCTGGTCACAACACCGAAACACAGGTAATTAACAGGTAACTGTGCACTAGGTGGCAATAGCTGACATCAGCAAAGCAAGTGCTGTTGTTTTCAGTGACGTCCCTCCAGCAAGCTGCACATTCTTCAGGTGTTTGTTTTCTACTGAGGCTGCGCAAGGGAAGAGGCAAGGCCATAGCATTTGAACAAGAAAGACCAAAGGACCTATTGCTTTAAAATAAATACCATGGTAATGACTGCTCTGCATAATCTACAGTTACAAATATATAAATATTCATTTCATTGAAAGGACTGCAAGCACAAACCACTGACAACCAGCACTGCTGCAGCTATTCAGTAACAGAACTGGATGCAAGTAGGAATCTCTGGGGCTGACAAACCTACTGGCACTTCGCTCCTTTTGCAGTGAGGGACCTTCAGGAAAAAGGAAGGAGAAGCACTGGGACAGAGGTCCCACCTTCTGGGGGAGGCTAGGCACAAGGACATTATGAGGGTGAGTAAATGTCTTGCTCTCCCAGGAAGGTTGCAAACTTGCCAGCAAAGCAGTTTTGAAAGTCCTGGGAGCTTCCCAGAGCCTTGTGTCTCCATACACCTGGCCCAAGACAAAAAGGGCTGGAAAATGCAGCCTGATCTGTGCCCATGCAGACATTTCTCTTGAATAAAACTGCTTTTATCCTGGAATGGAATGTCTATACTAGGGTATATTCTTGGTTCCTGTGTAAACAAGCCCTAAAAAATGAATGGAGCTGGGCTTTTTCCTGTTTCCATTCACCAGTAAACACCCTCAAAAGGGATTTCCACCCTACTCTGAGTCCTGGTAACAATAGAAGTGGGAAGAAAAAAAAAAACTTAATGCTATTTTGCAACAGGCAATTGCATGCAGCTCCTCCAGAGAGAGCAATACTGCTCCAGGCTGCAGGGGAAAACAAAACAAAAAAGATTTTGGCTCCCGCGCTTTTGGAAGCACAAAGCTTTTGTTTTTAGTTTTGCCACATTGCTTGGGGCAGGTCAGCCTGAGGGAGCCCAGCTTCTGTGACACCAGTGATTTGTACAGGCCAGCAGACCCAGGGCCCACGCACAGACAACTATGTCCAGGACAACCATCCCGTGGGATCAGAATAGAAGTGGCTGGTAAGATCAGGCAAGCATTTAACAGGACTCTGCCTTGGGTCAGCTTTATTTTCATGCCAGGGTTACAAGCAGGAAAGGGGCTGAGAAGGCTAAAAGCAGCCATTATCAGCACATAGTGCAACATGAAAAGGGCTTCCCAACCTGACCCTCATCACTGCTCTAGCTGGCAAACCCCACCTGAAGCCAACAGCCCCATCGTGGACACTAAAAGCCTTTTAGCCTGACAGGAGATTTCAGTTTTCTCTTGTAAAATGGACCTCCCAGAAGCTTCCCTGAACATGGAGCCTATGGGGAACAACTTCTAGTGGGACATTGTTGTGGGTACAGTAGACCTATGAGTGGGGGAGACAATTAACCTCTATATCATAATTAGCAAAACACACTGATTTTTATTATTATAAATTTGAGAGAACACTTCTCAGCCATCTTTCCTCAAACAGCAGTTCAGCTAAGCACAAGGCCTGGACTTAGCATCTAAATGTAGCTAGGAAATGGCATTTGCAGTATCCTGATAGCAGAGAAAACACTTGGAAATGGTCCACAGGCTGGTATTCCAGCCCCTATTTTTTTCACCTACAGGGCACAGCATGTTAGTCTCTCATCCTTGGAAATACTCCAAAGAGGAGGCGCAAAAGGCAGGAAAATGGACAGAAAAAAAATTTAAAAATCAAGCCGAGTGTCCCCCTCAGCACTCAGGGTCTCCCCACAGGGCAGCAAAGCCTCCAGTTCGGAAGGCACCAGCAAGTAGTCATCGCTCAGTTTCAGTCTGCAGCAGGTCGTCTGTAGCAACAAACTCAGAGGAGTTGATTCTGTGCCTCTTTTCTTGGCTTAAACTACACCTTTCTGTTGAAGAGAAGATAATGAAGAGAAGTTACCTTCCCATTATATATCTTTGTAAAGCATCAGGGGGACTGGGCAGGAAAAAAGCTTAAAAGATCATTTTTTATCCTGTTAGGGACAAAGAACTTTATATGCCGCTCTAGCAAGGTCTAGTTCTTAACAATTCCTTGCTAAAGAATTTAGGTTGAACATAAGAAACTTCTTCACTGAAAGGGCTCTCAACCTGGCACAGGCTGCCCAGGGAGGGCTTGAATCCCCATCCCTGGAGGCATTTCAAAGACACAGAGGCGTGGTGCTGAGGGCACAGTTTAGCCCTAGGCTTGGCAGAGTTAGGGAAAGATCTCTTCCAACCAAAGTTATCCTATGCCCTAAAGAGGCTAGCAGGTGGACTGTGAGAATGTCTCTTTTGAGGAGCTCATCCATCAGACCAGGAAAGTGCTTAATGCTGACTTTCAAACTAGATTCACAATTCCCCACTCTCCAGCTCACCATTCTACTGTGGTCACTACTTGCTGACTCTTGTCCACTTCTCTCACCGTGCTTGATGTCGTCAGTTCTGCCACCACCTCAAAAATGTCAGCTTCCGACGCGTAGGGCTCTGGGTCGTACTCATAGGAGTAGTAGGACAGGTCTGGCTGGAGGGGAGGGCCTTCCTCTGCTGGTAAGGAAACCAGAGTTTCAGGGGGTGCTCAAGCCAAAGAAGCTGCATTTCACCATCACACATTGCAGCATAGAGAAGGGGAATGACATCAGAAGAAAGGAATCTTAATTAGGGAGGCAAATTGGAGCCCAAATGAGTACCTGACATGAGAAAAGCTGGATGCACATGTCCACGGACCTGTGCATGCTGAGATCCACATGCCAGGAGAAAAGCTGCTGTGAACAGAATATTTGATTTTCCAGTCTGAGACCTGAGAACTAGGAGGGGAAGAAAAAAAGGGGGCAAAAGGGCCATGAAATGTGAACAAATCTGAAAGCTGCTTCACCTCAAGACCTGTATAGAGTAAGAGGCATCTTTGGGATTACCAGATGTCACTAGTAAGTTACTCTGCACCCCAAAAATACATCTCTCTGTTTTGGCTAGCTCCAAATGAGGAGAGACCAGTCCATAGGAAGTGGTGCAGCCTGTGTACTCCTCTAAGCACTGACTGAGAATATCAAGTCCCAAGCCAGAGGGCAGAGTGATGGAGCATGGCATGGAAAGGAGCAGCATCAGCAGATTTATCTTCAGCCCAACAAGAGTGAAGATTTCAGCACAACAGGCTAGGAGCCTACATCAGGGTCTGGTGAGGACCAGCTGAGGGAGCTGGGCTTGTTCAGCCTGGAGAGGAGGCTGAGGGCAAATCATTTGTCTCCCGACAAATCCCTGAAAGGAGTTAGGAGAGGAGACCAACCCCCACATGGCTCCAAAGTAACAAGGGATAGGAGAAGAAATATCCTCAAATTGTACCAGAAGAGGTTAAGGTTGGACATTAGAAGAAACTTGTTCACTGAAAGGGTTCTCAAAGACTGGCACTGACTGGTTGAATTCCCATCCCTGGAGGTGTTTCAAAGCTGCAGAGCTCAGGTACTGAAGGCCATGGTTTAGCCTCAGCCTTGGTAGAGTTAGAGAACAGTTGAACTGGATGCTCTGAAAGGGCTTCTCCAACCAAAACAATTCTATAAGCCTGTGATCAAAGTAATTCACTTCTCCCTGAGCCTGAAGTAGCAGTAGCCGAGACATCTGCTTCAGCAGAGCCACCACTGAGAAATTTCCCCCTCTGAAGAGGAGCAGACACAGCACAGGCAGAAGTGTTCACCCCCCCTTGCATACACAAGAGTCTGTGCTAGGACCCTGGTAGGTCCACAAGTCAAATCCCACCCAAGCCAGGCTGTGTCTGTGTGGTGGGTGAGTGCTTGCTGTCCAGCGGGTAGGACTGGGCCTTCTAGGAGGATCAGTCAGTCCCTGCTTTTTAAACTGCTCCTGGGCCAGCTCAGCTGTGCATCATTCCTGTTTGCTTCCTGGGGACACTGCTCTCATCCACGTCAAAGCAAGCACTGAGTCACAACTGTGGCAGGGAGAAGTAGTCTCCCTTTTTCCCCACCCTGCAAAGTTGGCTTTATTTAAGGAGAACACTCATCAAGGCCTTTAAAAATGTTTGTTTTCTAGAAATAAAATATCTGAAGGTTCTTCCCTGTTGCCTCCCACATCCTGAACAACAGGCTCAGCCCTAGGCAGGGGAACACTTGCCTGAAAGCAGAGTCAGTCTCTGTGTTCACTTCTTGGCCTTCTCCATGTGAGAACCTGCCAGATCATGAACTCCTATGAATGCATGATTGCTGTCCACCAGGGACAGAATTAGCATCACAGACCTCACTCCTCACAGGAATGCAGCACTGCAAATCAAAGCAAGGACGAATGGCGACATTTCCTGTTGCACACAAACCACTGCCCCTGCTCCAAATATCTGTGCCTCAGCCAATGTTTGCTGAGCACCGAGGGGATGAAAGCAAAAATGGCCTCTTGCCAGCTCCATCAATGCTGCAGGAGCAGACCTGTGAACAATGTGCCCATCAAGGAGCCTTGGGAGCTAACTCCAGCTGCAAGCAGAGTTAGCTGATAGTTCTGTTAGGACCCAGTGACCACAGAACCACTGAGGTTGGAAAAGCCCTCTAACATCATCCAGCCACCAACCCAACCCCACCATGGCCCCCAAAGTGCCACAGCCACATATTTCTTAACACCTCCATGGATGGTGACTCCGTCACCTGCCTGGACATCCTGTTCCAATGCCTGACCAGTATTGCAGCAAACATTTTTCCTAGTATCCCCTGTAAATGTGTGATGCAGTGAATTGAACTGGGTTCTAAAGCATGACACCACCACCAAGTACAATTATCATAATGCCACCAAGATTTTTCTTCCAGCTACTTGCCCTTCTAACTGCCTGAGCAGACCTGTACAAGTAACAGTCCCAGTGGTGGGGAGAAGGCTGGAAGCAGGTAGAGTGCAACAGCACAGAAGCACTGGGACCACCCTGTACCATGCAGCCCCCTCAGACACTGCTTCTCCAGCAAACACATGCAGGATCATGACACCAGCACATTGCTCTCCAGTATCTGTGGCTGGAGGTTTAGCACTGTTTGCAGGGAAGATTTAGGCAGGTTCAGAAGAGGGTTAATGACCTATGGAGGCAGTCAAACCACTGCTGCTTTAGAGAGAAGCTCAGAGCTACCAAATATCCCTGAGCCTCTGAAGTCCCACCTGTATTTTTGTAGCCTAGCGTGACAATTATCTTAGGGGAAGCCGCCGGCAGAGAGGCACAACACACTGATACTCCAGTTTGCAACCAAAATCCTGCTTCAGAAGTTCTCAGTACAAGCAACATGGCCAGACCAGGCTGTGAAGCATACTAGAAGAGCCTCAAGGCTTAGAGAGAAAGGTGAGTCCATGGTACTCATCAACACCCTGTTCCATCCCTCTGAGTCTCATTATTTTGCCTGTAAGAAAGAACAGCTGAGGAAGGGGATCCAGAGATGAGTTCTCTCAGTGGAGTCCTGTCACTCTGCACACTTCCCCTCAGTCAAGACAATATTTCTAAACATGTGAAAATCTCCCCATCTGTACAAAACAGGCTGCACTTTGAAGATGAAACCTCAGGCACTGCTGCTACATCTGCTTTTCAAAATGCTTTGACAGCAGCTAGGTGCTGCATAGAGCGCTGCATTCTGATTGCTCAGCACCATCAGGACACAGCTGCTTACCTTGAACAGCAAAAACCAGCAGCTGACATTTACTGCAGCAAACTCATGGCTGATAGGGATCTGCCCTGCAAGTTTGTTTGCTAAAACAAGCCCAAATATACTCTGCCATCCCCCACTGCTTGCTGGAAGGAAGCTGGCTCTCATTGCTGCCATTGCTGGGGTAGCACAGACAAGAGCTAACAAGGAAAGCATCAAACCAAGCTGAGCCTGCACAAGTCTGGTGGCAAATGCAGAAGGGTCTCAGACAAGATAAACACCACGTGGTTCTCCAAGAAAATGGCATTTCCTGAAGAGTAACAACACTTGATGCAGTTTCACCAACCTGCCCTGCACTTGATTTGGCTCCTGGAGTTTTGCATCCTTTTAGGAAATCAGCTTTAGCCATGGCTCATCAGAGCTGCAAACCCAGAGCACCTAAGCTGACTTAAACCCATCACATGCTTCAGTGCTAACACACCAGTGAGCCCCAAGGAGAGCTGGGCAGGAGGGATTCATTCACTTGTTAAACTTTGATTCATGTACTGCGTGGCTGACCTGAGAGGAGCCCAGAGAATGAATGAAAATCACATGCCGGGAGCTTTTCCTGATGCAGGATTTAGTCAGTTTTATTTCTGAATGCTCATTCTGCCAAGGCTGCTCAGCTCAGAGAAGGATCTGCCTTCCAGGAGACTCCAGCACTCCCAGACCTTACAAAGAAAGCCAGCTCTGAGCACCTGGGCCTTGACAATGAGATCCTTATGGCATACAGCTCTTAATTCACCATCTGCTTAAAAATGCAGCACACATAGATAAAACATGAACCATAGAATGTAGTGAGATGGAAAACACCTCTGGAGGTCATCTAGTTCAGCTGCCCTGCACTATTGCAGGGACATCCCCACCTAGAGCAGCTTGCTCAGAGCCCTGTCCAGCCTGAGCTTGAATGTCTCCAGGGATGGGCATTGTCCACCTCTCTGGGCAGCCCAGGGCATCATTACCCTCAGTGCAAAACATTTCTTCCTTCTCTCCAGTCTAAATCTCCCTCTTTTAGTTTGAAACCATCACCCCCTAACAGAATATTCACCATGCCCCTCACCTTCCTAAGAAAGCTGTCTGCCAACTTCTGGAAAGCAGAGGAAGGGCAGAGCACAGGATGGGGTCTGTCACGTTGGATATGTGCTGGTCTGAACTCTGGTGCACAACAAGGACAGGGGAAGAGACAGACTCTTCAAAGAACTTGTTTTACCAATTTGTCAGGACACTTGGAAGCCAGGGGAAAATTATTGAGTGGAAAGCAGCCAGAAAACATCTAGTCCAGTTTATTTACTAGAAACACCATGAAACAAACTGTCCTATTGACCCTGCTACTCCTTGGTGAGATTTATTGTGAGCCATCAGCAAGTTCAACATGAGCCTTGGAAAGGCACACAGGTGTCTCCTTCAGAAAATTGTGATTTAGAAAGGCAGAAGTCCTGGCTGGCAGTGAGGAAAACTGTGAGGAGAAGTCCTGCAACAAACAGGGTCAGAGAAGGAAGGCAAAGAGGTGGTGCTCCAGATGCCAGAGCAGAAATTCACCCGCAGCCCATTGAGAACCGTGGTGGAGCAAGTACACAGTTTTAGACTGTGAAATGCTGCATCAGAATGACTAGGCTAGACCTGAAGGACTGTATCCCATGCAGACCCCACACTGCCTCAGGCTTATCCTAAAGGACTGTCTCCCACCAGAACAATACCACATTAGAGCAGGAGAAGCACATAAGGAGAAAGCAGTGGCATAGACAACATATCATGGACTGACTATGCCCTTAGAGACGCTAGTGGAAGGTATCCCTGCTCATGGCAAGGTGGTTGGAACTAGATCATAGAAGCACCAGAGTTGGAAGTGGCCCCTAAAGGTCATCTAGCTTAACCCCTCTGCCTCCCCCACCGCTACCCTTCATCTTCCCAAACCAGCTCCTGCTCCCTCTACACCATCTTCCACTCTGCCTAAACAGCTCCTGCTCCACCACCATCATTGTTGCACCCATCTCAGAGCTGGGGGCAAGACCCTCAACCAGCCAAGATAGCACCCAGAGGAACTCAGCCCCAGCAAAGATCCCCAGCCAGCACCCGTGGATGGGATTGGAATAGTCATCAATTCTGGTCCTAACAGCCGGGGGGCCACCAGGCCCCCCGGCCTTTGTTGTCACCACCACCATCACCCAGTGTGCACTATGGGCACTCACCAGAGATGAGAGGAGGATCCTCCAGCCCAGACGGGCTCAGCTTGGGGCTTCTGCCCTTCCTGGGGGGGATTAAATAGGGGAGTGGGTGGGGAGGGCAAAGTGGCCACACCTGGGGTGGGAGGAGACTCCAATAGAGCACAGGTGCTCTGGGTTTGAGGGGAAAAAGGGGGAAAATGAGCTGGGTGGGGTGGAAAAGGTGCAGACTGTGAAACCAGTGTTCTTGAGAAAGAATAGCTATTAAAATAATATTCAAATATGAATTATTGGCTTTCAGTGATTGCTAGACGCTTAATATGGCTACTTTCAGGATATTCCACTCCTCTTGGATGTTAGATAATTTATTGACAAACCCAAGTATGACTTTGATAGGCCAATATTAAGTTCAACAAACAAAAAACCTACACAGCTTCTGCTAAGGTAACTGTATAGTGTTATCATCTCAGCAAACTCTTTCTCTCAACCCAGAGGGGTTTTTCTGGGGGTTGTTTTCCCACCCATCTGTGTGGGGGGAAGGGGCCTTGCTTCTGAGAGCAGGCTGTGTGAAGCCAGGACACGGCTAGGCTGAAGAGGAGCCAACGGGTTTAGCTGGCAGAGTTGAACTCTCCTACAGTCAAACAGGAACAGTCTCTGCCACAGTGAGCCCTGTGGTCTCTCTCCTGTGTGAGTATGGAGACAATAGGAGTATGAGGTGGAAACCCTTTGTTCTCCAGGCACAAATGCTTGAGTTACAAAGAAAAGTAAAGAGAAGAGAGAATTCTTCCAGCAGGAGAGATGCACTGCTCTAGCATGAGTGGTTCTCTGGTCCTAGTACATGGGCATCAGATGCAAATTTGAGTAGGGGAAGATCTGGATGAGGCACGTGGTGCCATGGTTTAGTTGATTAGATGGTGTTGGGTGATAGGTTGGACTTGATGATCTCAAAGGTCTTTTCCAACCTGGCTGATTCTGTGATTCTGTAATATGGGCACCAAATAAAACAGGCAGCCAAATCCCTGCCTTCTCCATCTATTGACCTTAAACATTTCTGCTTACTAAGGCCTTTTATTCCAAACAGAGCCTCTGAGAGAATCAAGACTGACAGCTCTATTTGTGCACAGACCTGCTGCAGACCAAGTTAACCCCCCTGGCCTCTAGTTCTTGCACTGGTTTGGACTGTTGTCATGTCCTCTGCAGCTGTTTGTTGGAACACCAGCCTGGTTTCCAGCTTCATGTTGAAGAAAAGATCACAGAGAGAGTCTTGTTCAAACATACCAGAGCAGAGAAAACAGAAGAGTCACTTCACTTCTGTGAACAATTACCTAACTCTTGCCTGTTCACTAACAGAGCAGGTATGGTGAGAGGTTTCCTGACAGGAAAAGGACCAGAAGGGGCATTCTGTTGTTGAAATTATCACCCTAAGTGTCCTTGACATCCTCATATTTCTCAATGTTCTGTCTTTTCTAAAAGATGAAACAATTCAGCATCTTTACTTCAGTGTGCTTGAGAGCCACAGACCCTTTTCTACAGCGACAGGATAAGCTTCACCTTGGCTAAACCAAAAGGCCCTGGGTAAATGCAAAGGTCTGAGGGTACCTGCTGCAGTCTGCTGAATGCTGGGTTGCTCAGCGGTGTGGGATTGGGTCTCCCTTTCTTCTGGCAAAGCCTTGGCTGTGAAGAGAAGAAATGCATTGGTCATAAAATTTGTTAATGAATCTCTAGAAAAATGTTTGCACTTCCACAGGTGGCAGAGTCAGGTCACTGAACTTCTACATGGCACATCTTGAAAGCCCATGCAGGATCTCCAAAGTGTTACAGTTCATGGCTGTTAGTTTTGCCTCCAGATAAGGCAGTGTCACTAGTTCTGTCGCAGGTTCACTCTGGTAGAAGATGTACACAAGAACACAAATGCAGTTAAGACAAACAGGAAGGCAGCTGCTCTTCCAACTCGATCCTCTGTAGTATGAGCAGCAAAACAACTCAGGTGTTGAGTTCTTTCCCTGCCACGCCCCTGCAATGACCATCATCTCCCGTTCTGCAACTACATTGTAACAGAAAATGGAGCTGAATGAAACCTACAGGCAGAACACCGGGACATGGGCATCTGTTCTATCCTTGTGTTATTCCTGCAGGATGCTACTTCCATCTGGCAGTGGTTAGGGTAGATCTGTCCATCTGATCCACAGACAGGCTCCCCATCATAGCCACAGTCTCGGGAGCACAGGCACTGCTCAAAGTACTCGTCCTCCAAGCAGCCAAAAACGTTATTGCATGGCCCTGAGTGGACAAAGCCTGAAAAGCAAACAAAAACATCCAAAGCAATATTCTCACACAGCATGGGGAAGGGAAGGTGGAGTAGCAACATCCTTCTGATGCAAGTTTTCATGTTGAATCCCCCAAGACTTCTGCTAGGGATTTACAAACTTGGTGGGAATGAAGCTTTCTGACAGCCTTGTTGCAGCAGGCTCCAGATACTAGGATAAAGAAACTGTTTTGTATGACCTAGAGGACAGAAAGCAATGTGCAGTTTCTGGGGAAATGATGTATGGACGTGCTCAACCTTCCTCCAGGTTACTGCAGACGTCTACTGCAAGATAGTGTAGAGAAAGAAACCCAAACTGCATTTGAAAGAGTTTTTAGCCTCAATGCTGTTAACTCATCTCACCCTGTGCAGGTTCTCCCCAAGTTACACATTCTGTCTTGTCTTTGAAGCAAAGTGACTTCGGTGACTGCGGAGCAGACTTTTGGCTGTCATCAGTTTACTGCTGCTATCCCACAAACTGTTGTAAAGCCTCCACTAACCCAGACTGAAGCCAAGCATTCTTCTAATGAGAATTTTGGGTTCCAAACCCCCGGATAGTTTTAGGCTCCATTTTCCAAAAACTCTGCTTGACTTTGGTGGAACTTACCAACCCACTGGCTAGCCAAGCTCTCCACCTCATTGCAGGCTGGCCCATCGCAGAGCTCCCGAGCCAAGGGACTGTTTTCACTCACATTGTAGAATCGAGTTGCTTCAAAAGCTGCAGGCCCAGCGAGAAGGAGAAATCACAACTGAGCCTTGTGCCCAGAGCTCTACTGCTGCCAAAGGTCAAAAAGCAGAGAGGCACATACCTGGTTCATAGTAGTCATAGACTTTGATGGGAACAGGAGCTGTTTTCCCAACTATGTGCTCTCTGAAAGCTTGAAAGTTCACACAGGTCATGCACTGGCTTGGGATCTGTGTGAAACGATGGCAAAAACTCATTGCAACCAAGCCTGCACTTGCAGTGCAGACAAATGAATGCTGCCTGCCCCTGCTACAGCACACTGTGCTGGACACCTGGGGAAGATGAAGACTGCTCCAGCACTAGGTGGAGAGACTAAGACCATGAACAAAAACCAAACTGGATGAATTAAAATTGATGCCTTGCTGACCTCCAAAGCACATACCTGCTGTACAACAACATGGGAAAGTCAAACCTAAACTCAAGCTGGGTTCTCTGGCTTTCCTAACTCTGCTCCTGTCATCAGCCAGCCTGCTAATACTGATGGCCAAGACAGAAGAGATCTCATTTTCCATTCTCAAGTATGTGCCTGGAGATCTGAATTAGGCTGCATTTTTATTCCATCCTTTTAGTCATGCTAGTTGTGTCTGAAGGTGAAATTATTTTGAGGCAAGGACTAAGTGATGTCTCCCAGAAATTCTGTATGGGCTGAAGCTGATCACCTGCCTCTTTCAATCCTTTAGTTTCCAACTAAACCCACCACACCTACTTGCCCCAAAAGAGGTTCAGGGTAGTTAAAGCTGCAGGGTAAATCCTCATCTGTGAGATACCATCACCGCGCTGCACCGATGCCTGAGCCCCTGGGCATTTGCCTTTGGTTGAAAAGCAACATAATTGTAAAATTCAGTGTCATTACCTCATCAAAATAAAACAGGATTTTTCTTCCATCCACTTCATATCTTTTCAATCCAATTTGCTTGTTCATCAATAACTGGGGAAAAATGCAGCAGTTTTAGTTTCATCTCCTTCCAAAGCAAGCAGTTGGAAATGAGGGGAGAAAGATTTTAGTCTGGAAGCAGTCCCTCCCCAGCCCCTTCAGGTACTGGAAAACTGCTTTAAGGTCTCCCTGGAGCCTTCTCTTCTCCAGACTGAACAGCCCCAACTTTCAGCCTGTCCTCATAGCTGAGGTGCTCCAGCACTTGGTTCATCTTTGTGGCCCCCTCTGGACCCTCTCCAGCAGGTCCATGTCCTCCTTGTGTTGAGGGCCACAGAGCTGGACACAGCACTGCAGATGAGGTCTCACCAAAGCAGAGAGAAGTGGCAGAATCACCTCTCTATGTAGCTAATGAATCTCCACAAAAATCTAAATGCTATCATCTGATAGAATTCTACAGAGGTTTTTTGTTTAAACCCCCAGAGGAGCTCCTCCTGTGACACTGTGTGTCTGGAATGCCAGCACCTGGCTCTGCTAACAGCGGCCATGCTGTGTCCAGTCAAGCAGCCACTGGATAAATGGTACTCAGGAGACACCCATCGTGTGAAAAACATTGGCTCCAGAAGCTGGGGAAGATGAAGGGCTCTGGAAAATGACTCCTGAGCTTTAATCCCAATTTGGGGAGCAGCGTAAGGGCCAGAGCAGACACCTGAATGCTGTTCTCCAAGATGTCTGACAGGTTAAAGAGCAATCCCACTCGTGACACAGCGCGAACATTGCCGTAGCATTTTGGTGCTGGGTTCAGTTGGTTGGTTTTGGTTTTTTTACTATTCCTAAGGTATTTTGAGATCTGAGAATGAAAACTCTGTGGAAAGGAAGACAAAGCCTGACTTTCACTACACGTTAGAAAGAGTGACATGAGGCAAAAAGCACCTCTGAAATGTGCTCAAACCTGCTACCAACAGCTGTGCACTTCTGCAGCACAGAGCTGCTAGCTGTGAAAGCCTGCACACAGCTTCCTGCCGTGGCTGTAACAAGCCAAGGAACATGTGTTCAAGTCCCACGCAATGTAGAAAGGGCCAATTTAATTTGTCCTTACAATTTCAGGAGCCTGATGGTGGCTGTTACTACTCAGCAGTAGATGGCTGCAGACGGTCCTTTTATGAGGGCTCAGAGAGGCTGGCGCCACTGGGAAATGCTCAGCTCAGCTAAAATTGCATTTTGCTGGTGAGGTTTGATATACAGCAGCCTGTGGTGACCTCCTGACCTTGTCGACACCCAGCGTTGTTATGAAGATTTGTGGCTGCACAGCCAGGGGGCAGCCCAGGAACTGCAGCAGAGCATTCATTAACCACCACCACCCCGGGTGCAGGTGGGTGTGCTCCCCTGTGAGGGCAAACAGCCAGAGAAAGAGGAGTTACAGCCCTGCTCCTGCCCACCAGGAGAGGGGAACGGGTGTGGTGACAAGAAAATGCAGCAGTGGGAGCGACAGCACTTGCCTTTGCTGAAGGTGGTGACCAAAACAGAGACCAGAGCTAGCGCTGGATCGTCAGTGGAAAAATTCACTTTTGTCAGCATGATTTGGATGCACATTTGAAAGCTATGAATGAGTCACAAGGGTTGAACCTGCACCTTCAACTGCCTACTACGCTTGAGCCAGTTTACAGATGCAAAGGGTTTCTGCAATAAGGGTGGAATTCAGCTCTCCAAGGGGAACATTCCCTTCTAGAAGATGCAATATCCTTCCCAATTTAGAAGGGTCTGCTATCGCCCAAAGGAATTTATTCTGTTCTGGGTATGGAAATAAGACTGCCCAGTACTGAACCCCAGAATCCCAGCATGATGGGGATTGGAAAGCACCTCTGGAGATTATCCAGCCCAACCCTCTGCCAAAGCAGGGTGCCCACAGCAGCTGTTCAGGAGCATTTGGGACCTTCTCGGGACCCTCAGCCTGGAAACTCTCAGCTCTGCCAGCAGCTTGTTGCACATGACACAGAGTCAGCCTCAAAGGCCAGCAGGCAAAGAAAGATTGACACATTTTACACACATGCATCTGAAAACACAACTTCTACCACGCAGCTGGTGATAAAAAAACAACCCTGATTCAGCACACATCCCCCTGGAGAAGGACACCAGCACAGCTCCCTGAAACAGAAAGGATGCCAGTCTCTTCCCAGGGACTGACACAGGACTTTCTATGGCTTGAGTAACAGCCCAGGAGATTCTGACAGCAGCTTTTGATAGAGGCTGTAAGTTCCTGAAGAGAAACACAGTGATCTCATTTTCTCCAAGAAAATGCAGTGGTGTTTATATTCTAAATTAGCCAAATCAAGTGAAATCCTGGAGAAGACACAGTAATGGGCACTTCTTGAGTCAAGATGTCAAAATAAACTGCTTGCTCTTCACTACACCTCTGCTTTAAAAATCTTCCCTCAAATCCCTCTCCCTCCCAGTGCAACGACGATAAAGTTCTTACTGAAAGAGATCCTTTTTGAGGCAAAATACTTTTTTGTTCTTTACAGGTCTCTCAAGGATGCAAAGATTTTACACCTCTTTACTTAAACAGTCCTTAAAAAGTCTTTGCAGCACAAACCCCAGCAGTGCACACACTGCAGTGCTTCCAGCAGACCTAAAGCCATGCTGAAGGTTAGGGTTCATCTTGCTTGGGGGGCTGCCTGGCTGAGAGACACATTCTGTCCCACTCCCTCTGGACTGCAATAAACATGATGATGTGCTCCCAGAAGACAGAGGGAGGGGGGAGGGGGGAAGGGGGGGGGCATGGTGGTGTCAAAAAAAACCACAAAAGGCAAAAAATTCCAAGACTTGAAGCCTCCAAAGAAATGGAATCCAGATGCTGGAGATAACACAGCCCACAAAGAAGCTATAAACAGCTCCTGTTGGAGCACATTTTCACTTCAGCATTTCCAAGAAGCTTTGCTGTAGTTACTGTGCACTGTTCTCAGGACTAAGCCTCTGCTTGGCTGTGCTGGGCACATTTGCCAACCCTGCTCCCAGGGTCTCTTTACTCATTGCAGAGAAATGGTTTTTGACAAGTGAAATCTCCTGCTCCCCCGCTCCCCCCATTCCAATTGCAATTTGCGGGGCAGTGCTCTAACACTAACAGCCTTTGCTTCCTCCTGCTCCCCAGAGGGAATCCCTGCCAATTAGAGAGCAAGTGCTGGCCCAAGACCATGCCTGGTGCTCGTCAGAGGATCTTACCTGCTCTAGACTCTCGATGTCCGCACGAAACCCTGAGAACAAGGGCACTTCTAGGACAGCCATGTTAGAAGACCCAGAGTGCAGCCACCTTCCCACGAGGACAACAAGAGAGAAAGAATGAAAACAAACTCAGGATTCAAGGTAACAAATGGTACATGGACAACTCAAGATGGAGACCAAATGAAACTTCAGTGGAAAGAAAATAAATGACAAGAATCTACTCTTCTTTGAAGGAGTTGTTGACAGCCACTGTATACTTGCGTCTACAAAATGCCCTTTTCTGCTTTTACTCAACAAAACTTAAGCACAACTCACAGAGGGCAGAGATGTAGGAGATGTCCAGGCAGAACAGCAGAAAGGAAGACTGTAGTCTCCTGTGGGGCTGCTTACCTTACTCAATTAATCACTGAGGAAATAACCCCTTGGAGTAGAAGAAACTTGAATTTCTTGAATCTATAAATGAGAGGGAACTGCAAAGTGCTTTGGGAGCTAGTAATGAAACTACTGCAGCTTTGGTATTATCCCATCTTTAAAAATGGAATTTCTTTCCGTGGAACATGGAGATAAGCAAGAGACTCAGAGAACTCATTAATACATCTGTGTTGTGCCTTTGCCATAGATCCCACCATGGCAACAAGCATCTCCTCTCCTACCTGGTGCATGTCTCCAGTATGACTTTGTATTCCCAGTGGTCCTGATCTGAGGCTGGGTCATCATCATCCACCAGCGCCCTCTCTCTCTGCAAGGCTTCAGATCGATTCTCATCTGGAGAGACAGACCGCAGGGGATTTGGGGCTTGAAGATGCTGCTCTGACTTTGGCTCCTTCAGGTTAACCAGGAGCTGGAAAGCTGGTTTGGCAATAGGATCAGGTACATTGTAAGTGACATCAATCTGTAGCAGAAAGGGGAGGAAACCAAACATTATCAGAGGGGTTTGTTAGATCCCAATCTTTGAAAGCATCCACAAGTGTTCCCCAAAGACCAGCATAAACATCAGAGCTCCCAGAGAGAGGTGATTGAGGGACACGGGCAAAGGGGGCTTTACCACACAGTTACACAGAGGTAGAACTGTGCCAGAGCAAATTCACTCCAGTACAATCACATCTACTTCTATGAATTAAAGCAACACCACCACCTATAATTACTGTGGGAGGAATTCAAAGTGCAGCTCTGCCCTCCCAGCAAATGGATTATGAAGGTTTAGAGCTCTGCTGACATGCTTCCCTTAGCCTCATGGCAACTTTACCTGCATCAGACAGCAGCCTTCGCCTTTGGCACTCACAAACAGCCCTGTTGGAATACTGGGGATCTGGAGAGAATCCACAGTTAAGAACCAGACAAGACATGGCACTCAGAATGGAAACAAACATCCATTTTAGCTTTAGTCTGTACAAAATCTCTCTGGCTATAAAGGAGGCTGGAGAAGTGCAGGCAGTATGGCTTACTCTCTTCAGCCACCTGCACCTAACAAGGGTAAAACCAAGTAGCACCCAAAATAAGCCTCAGGCACCAGTTCATGTCAGAACTCAGCCAGAAACCCCCTGAAAGTCCCAAGATCTCAGCACCCAAGTTGTGCTTTTACCATTACTGAAGTGTTCCGCGCTGCGATCCTGAGCCCAGCTCACACAGGGCACTTACAGAGTGTGGCTACACAACCACAAAGGCACCTACCACTGCTGTCTGGAGGACTTTCTTATTCATCTTGTTAAGCTCAAAGGTCTCCTGGTAGTCTAGATTAGTAGAAGCCAGAGAAACGGTCAGGTTGACTCCTCCAACATAAGAAAGGATGGCATATTCTGCCAGAGCCTGCAGGGCTACACATGTGTCCTAGGGATCACAAGAGGGGTGATCAGAGTGGTGAAGAATACAGGAGCACAGTAAACTTAAAAGCAAGCACTGCTGTACAGACATCAGCACAATCTTCCTTATTAACTCAGATAGCAAAAGCAGTATCAGGTTTTGTCCAATTTTCCTGTCATCTGTGAGGACAAAGCCTAAGCTCCTCTCAAATCATCAGTTTGAGAAGAGAGCAGCAAAGAGAACTGGGAAGTTTTTCTTCTCAGCAGGACACAGACAGTTTCTGCCTAGACTCTAGATGGAAACTCTGCACTGCCCATTCCTGAATCAAGGGGTTCTGCATGCACGGGAACTGCCTCCTCCAGAGGCTGCCCACCTGAGTGGATGAGAACCCCCCAAGTGCATTCCTTTGCTGTGAAAGCCACTTCACCACCGGCAGCGCAGAGGCCACGTCTCCGAGGAGCGTGTACGTCAGAAGCGCGTAAGATGTCATTTCCACTTCTGCAGAAACAACTGAAAGAGAGGAAGCAAAAAAGCCAATTACAAAACTACCTGATAATTAAAATACCATCTATAAGTGAAAATCTAGGCAACAAACTTGGGGGGGGGTGTCTCATTTTTTCATTTTAAGCATTGTAGAAGTAAACACAGGAAGAGAAAAATGAAGTTAAAAAGATGTCTGATGTCTGCGCCAAGATTCATCACCTTCCAAAGAGATCTCTGCTTCCAACGTAAGCTCATTCCTTCACACAATAAATAACCTTTATCTCTACTTCACTGTTCCCTCATCTGCTTTGCAGTGCAAGTACCTGACTGAGAGAGACCATCATTGAACCCCATGAAGGTATCTTCATCGGTAACGAGAGTGCCTGTCAGGCTCCAGTGCGTGGACCCATCTGGAACGACAGGGCAGAGGGACATGCAGGTTATTGCAGCAGGGCTGCAGAGCCCCTGTGTATGGGAGGAATCAAATTCTACTTTTGCATTGACTCAGAGACCAGACTCACGGCCTGAACTGCACTGTCCCTGCTTTTGGACAAGCATCCTCTGGGCAAGAGGCTCCCATTGCAACTACAAAGATGGCTCAGCATGACACATCAGTTAGTTCTTGGAATAAAACATACATCAAGGAACGAGCTGTGTTCCAAGGAAAACTGTCACTCTGACAGGAAAGGCACAGCAGAGCCTCTGGGGAACCTGCCTCCCTTCGGCATCAGCTGCATTCAGGGAACCAAGGTGCTGGCCCTCTACAGAGGAGCCGGAAAACTTTTGACTCCCAAGTCAAACAGTGCTGTAGGAAGCACTCACCTCAGCCCCTCTGCCCTCCAGAGATTCAAACATGTCATGCAAGCTGCAAGGGCTTTTTGCTCGCTCCTGCAAGAGGCCTGTCAGCACAGGGGCTGCCAGCAGCACCATACCTTGGGTGATGGCCAAGCTGTTCATCTTGCGCAGCGCCAGGGCCGCTGAGGGGCTGCGCAGCAGTGTCAGGGCATATGCAGTCAGGGCAGTTGTGTAGGGGTCTGTTGCTGAATACAAGTTGGACTCCAAGAAGAGTTTTGCTTTGTCAACAGCCCTTCTTTCTTCCTGTATTTCAGGGGAAGCAGCAAGAATCACTTTATTCCATTAAACCCCCAGCCAGGAAAGAGGCATTTGGCTCTCTGCAGAGCAGCATTGGCACCTTCCCTCTCTGAGAAGCCAGGCAGCACAAACCCAAAGAAAGGAGCAGGCAGCATAGCAGATCCTGCTCTGGCAGGGGAGATGGATTAGATGATCTTTCAAGGTCCCTTCCAGCCCCTAACTCTCTGTGATAGCAGCAATGTTCTAGAGTAACACTGAGATGCATTTTCCCCCCTGAAGCTGATGATAGCACATGGCCCTGCAAGGCAGCAGCTGCAGAGAGCAGAAGCAAGCTGGCCACTTTGTGTCTGATTGTGCTCCTGACACTCTGGAGCGTCTGGCAGATGCCAGAGGATAATAAAGGCCAAGGTTCCCAGGGGTCCCTGCAGCCAACAAACATGTTTTATTAACTCCCTCAATGACCTCATCATGTAGGAACGTGGCTCTCATAATTTATAGAAACAATTTAATTGGATTTGATGTAATTCAGTTTCCTTTGATTTCCCTGTGGCACTAGCCTTCCCCTTCCTCATTTCCTAGCTAGGATCATTAGGAACACTTGCAGATCTCCTCTCAGAAAACCTTTAGATCCACAGAAAGTTCACCTCAAAAGCCAGAAATGCTGCCTTGCCACACAGAAGCCTGAGAGATCATCACATCCTTTCTCAGAGGGGGACTCTGCTGAGGGGAGGCACAAAGTGGCTCTGAGAGCATTGGAGGAATTCTAGTTTTAATTTAATAAGCTTGAAGGCCTTCCATTCCAACAAGAACTGGGGGCTAGGGGCTATCTGCTTGCAGCAGCAGCATGGGCTCAACTCTTCAAGTGCTACAGAGATGCCACCAAGATTCTGTGACTCCAAACAAATACTGCTGCTTGCACTGCCTGTTTTGAAGTCTCTCCAGGTTTTGCCCCAATGGGCAACCCTTTTATCTGGGTACAGATCACCAAGACATGCTGCAGCACCCACAGTGCCTCCTGGGCAGCACCCATGGTGCCTGCTGTGTTAACCTTCCCATTCAACCTGTGCAGACCTCCTTGCCCTCCACTGCTCCTTCCCTCAGCTGCTGAAGAGCAAGTGGAGAATGCAGCAGAGCTTTTCAGCCAAGGTTGTGTTACCTCAGAAGTTACACCTGTCTCCAGAAGAGATGCAACCACGTAAGCTGTCAGGGAGATCTTACCATGGATTCCACCCTGGAGGACAACAGACACAGACCACTGCATGAAAACTAGAGGAAAGGATGCTGGATAAAAGATTCATGAAGCAAGGCAAAGAACATGTCCTGGCTATCAAAGAAGCTGCGGCATCACAGAACTTCTTCTCATTTGTAGATAAGGAGCATGAACTTTGGGAACCAATCCAGCACTGTCCCTTCCTTCCCAAGAGATAGCTGAAACACACTAAAACACTCCAAGACTTGGCTCTGAAAGGTTTTGAAAGACCTGACAGCTCCCAAGCATGCTCCAAGAGATTGGTTTCACTCAAGTTCTTCTGGTTCTCCCCACTACTCCAACCTCTCTGGTGCAAGTCATGAGGCATAAGGAAACCACGCCGCTTCATGCTTTGAAAATAGCTTTAGAAATGCACCTATTGCATCATGTGGAGTCTGTACAGTTTTTACCTGAATGTCCTTGTTTAGTATCCTGCCCATAGCAGGAAAAGAGCCATCCTCTTTCTGATGCTGGATGATCCAGTCTTTGGCAGCTGTCAGTTCTTTTGGATCAATGAAAATAAACCCTCGAGACTGGGCAAAGGACTTGAGGACAAAAGCTGTTAGCCTGTAAATATGAATTTAGCATTTTTACTGAGAAAAATTCAGAATGATGCATCAGTAAGGGGAGAGCAACATTCCGAGAGAGCACAAGCTGTAAAAATCTTGTTGGGGAAACACTGAACACTGTTAAAGACATTCCTGGTGCTGAAAAAATCTGAGCACTGCCCATGCTCCTGGATAAAAGTGGAGTCACATTGGAAAGTGTAGCTGGAAGACAGCTTTGCCTTAGTTATGGCACACTCTGAGTTCAGTTCCCCTTAGAGGTGCTCATCTGCTACCCAAGTTATTAAAGCTTTTAACTTATGAATCAATTCCTTATGGAATTATTTGTAAAGAGTCATTTTCCCAATTTTGTTACTGTCTCAACTAATCCAGCCCCAGTGCTAAAGTCTGAGGCTGTGTTAGACTTGACAGAGAATTAAGGGCTTAATAAAGCTACAGAAGTGTTTTTTGGAATTATAAGCCTCTGACATGCAGCAAGTGTGAGCCCTGCCAGCTCTGGGAGATTGACTCATTCACTTTACAAGCCCCTAAGGAATGGGAGGGTAGAAAGCACACTGCCTGGCAGGGGATGTTTCAAGTGTTAAGTAATTCTGTGTCACCATATTTCACACCAAGGGACTGAAAGATGCCAGATCTGAGATAAAAGTTTACTATCTCAGATATGGCATCACAGAAGTGGTCCTTCCCCTCAGATGAGCTCATGAAGAAAGTCAGTTTAAAGCAAAATGCAGAGCAGATGAAGAAGCCAAATGACAACACAAGCAAATGAATGAAGACAAGAATCTGCTACACCTGAACCATTGCTGGCAGCTAACAGGGTAGAGGGGATGCAAGGTCCCACCCTAGAGGCCATGGTCTTCTACAAGAGAGGTCAGTAGGATGAGCTAACTCCTCAGCTGGATGATTTCTGGCTCTCATAGTGACTCTGCAAGGTCCTGCTCATCAGTTCTCAGGGCATGAATCCATATCATTCCATTCCACCCAAGAGGGGGTATAAAGCACTTGGGATAAAGACTTCTTTGGGGTTTTTTGGGGTTGGTTTTGATGTGCATTTTTTTCCTACCCTGGCAGAAGTCTCTGCCACTTCTAGAGAAGCAGGTTTCTCTGTACATGCTTCAGGTGGAGTTCCATTCCCTAGTGGAATTAAATGCTTAAATGCCTCAGAGATTGCTACTCCAATTCCAGCAGACCATACATGATCCTTGACTTATAGCATCTGTGCCTAAAGCTTGGGCATATGAGTAGATGTGCCCCCCCCCCGCCCCCCCGTTAACTGCCCCTGAATCTGGAAACATTTACAATACACCTACCAGCACAGCCTGAGCACTCAGCAGCACTGAATCAGCAAGTCCATAGTCCCTGAGCATTGTTTCTGTTTTCTGCTGTGTGGTACCATGGTGGAAGCTGGAAAATGACTCCTCTTTCCTTGCCACTGGTGTACTTTCCCCATTTAGCAAACACTAGATTTTCTCTGTTTTAAAGAGCCACTCACCACATGCTGCCTGAGGAGTCCCTCTCTCCAAAAGCACTGTAGGACCCATCCTGTCTCTTGTAGGTCAGCTGCCGCTGGTAGCCTGCAAGTCACAAAGCATTGGGGGAACCCAGAAATCCTCACAGAAAACCAAGCATGCAAAGTGAGTGAAGACACAGCCCATCTGGCACTAGTGGAAGGCGATCCCACAGCAGGGGAGTTGGACTGGATGATCTCCAGGGGTCCCTTCTAATCCCCACCATGCTGGGATTGAGTGAGTCCAAGCACTGCAAGGAGTGGTCAGAAGGCTGCAGAGGTTCACCTGTCCAGTTTCCAGCTGTTCACCTGCTTCTGCACAACTGCATTGTAGGGAGGTAGTACAGTTACTGACTAGTTTAGCTCAGACCACTTCTCAAGATCAGGAAATATCTGGGAACTGTGGGGTATCAGCACTTTATGACAGATGACTAAATGATGAATGAGCCTTCTGGCTTGGCAAGTCACAACAGCCTTCCAGAGTGAGCAAAGAGCCTTTCCCATCTAAACCTCATGCTGTACAGGGCTTCAACAAACCCTGAAAAGCTTAAAACTCTTCAGGATTTCTTTTGTAAGGGTTAATTAGGAGGCAGAGTTTGTAGCCATAAAGCTGGCAGGTTTGCAGAGTCATGAAAAGAAACTAAAGCAAATGATACTGGAAAGGAAACCCTGACCCAGGCTATTAAAAAAACTCCCTCTGTCCTTATGCTCTCAGCACACACAAAACTCACAAGTGAAGTGGCTGCAGCCAGGCAGAGGAAGCAGCACTGGGCTTTTGCTGCTGAGCCAAAGAGATCTCTGACACACTGCATTTTATATTTATCTTGTCAGAGGCGAGCCACCTAATCCTGTCACCTCTGATTTCATGACATGACTATTGTCTGACTCATACACAAGACAGCTTTGTCCCTTAGAGTTCATTAAAACAAGGATGACCCAGAATTCTTAACTTGTTCTGAGAATTGTATTTGGTTATAAAACTCCTCTGCATGTGGCTCTTCCCAAACAACTGCTGAGGCTGTTGGACTGTTGTCCATAAAAGAGCTGGATTGCATTGGGCTCTTCAGTGAGACAGGAGAGAACACTGAAAAGCAGATGAAAGCCTTTGTTATGTGGCTCTAGGTTAACTACCCTGGGCACTAACTTTTGCTTTCAGGTATAAATACTGTTAAAAACAGAAAGTTCAGAGAAGAGCATTCAGTGACTAAAGCACCAGAGAGTCAATTTTTAAATAAGAGTAAAGCCTAAAGGTACAGATTTTCACTATGTTCATTTCTCCTTGAGACTGAAATGTTTAAACATAGAAAGAAAAAAAAACCAACAACCTAACAAAAAACAACCCCAAAAATCCCCAAACCCACAAACAACAACAAAACCCACCAAAAAACACCCAAACGCAAAAACCCCAAACCCAACCCATAAACACACCAAACCAACAAAACTATCAATTAATAAGCATAATTAATAAGCTAGGGCAAACATAGGCAGCATAGCAAGGGAAAATATCTTGCAGTCAAAATCTGTTGACTTGTGAGGCCATCCCATGAGGATGCCTTACTTGGGACACTTGAGCGGAAAGGACAATGTGGCACTGGTAAAGCTCTCTTCTGCCTTAGAAGCCTTTTCTCCTCTAAGTGCTAAGCATGAGCTACCTTGAACAAGGTAATCTGTAGCTTCAGTCTCCACCTCGTGACTGAGTTGTTTGGTTTTCTGCAGATATTTCAGGACAAAAACATTAGGAGCAAAGTGGATCATGTTCTGCTCCCCACATCCAAAGGGCAAGCGCAGCAGACTGTCCAGGTTGTTCAGTGTAGGACCCATCACATCTCCTGTTTGAACAAGAGGCATCTCTTCACACTTTAATTCTCTCTTCCTTTGGGTGTCTTATGATTAAGCCCCACCTGACCACACTCATTTCTACACAGTCAGCTTAAATGAACTCTGTCAGCAGCTGGAAGTCCTTCAAATGCTAACTCTCAGCCATTCAGGCTCTTGCTGGCAACAGAAGCACCACACACATTTCAGAGTCTGGCTATCCATGACTCCCCAGTTTAGAACACAGCAAGTACCATGGGTGATAATGATGAAATGAATATTATGAATTCTAATTGCCAGTGCCTCTGTGCAACCCTCAAATAGTACCTACTTGAAGTCACTTTCAACTCAAACATGGTTCAAACAAAGGACAGCCCTCCCCCCCCACGCCCCAATTATTTGTCCTGGAATTAAGCAGCACACATCTTTATAACTGCCCACCACTATCTTAGCTGGTGTCCAGGTACTGCTCAGAAGCAACAGCTGGAGTAGCTCTTCCTGTTTGATAACTGGTACCTAGTGATACCTCCTCAGAATTGATACCTATTATTGAAGCTGTAGCTCTTTCTGATCCTGGAATTATGTTGTGGGGAACTCCAAGAGTAAATGCTTCATTGTGATTTTCATCAGCCTCTTCTTTTCTCCAAATTTTAAACTCTCCCATTGACCCCCAGCCTGTGGAAAAGCCAATGTACTTCACCTCGAGCTGCCTGGGGGCTCTCCACTCCACAATAACAGACTCATTTAGCACCCGAGTACCATGGCCAACCTGAAAGGAACAACAGAACCATGCAGTCCCAAGAGCTCATAGGTACAACGTCACCTGCCCAACCCAATGTGATGTCTGCACCAGAAAGCATCATGGAGCAGCAGCTTTCTCTTGCTCTCTCACAAAACAATCCAAGGAAATGTCACAAGAATTCCACAGGCTTGACCTCTAAGGCCTCCATCTCACTTAGCACTAAAAGCACTGAAGGTCTTGGGAACATAACATGGCAAGCAGATAGATGAAAACAGCCTGACCAGGGCTTCAGACAGGAGCAGCAACAGGAGTGAAGCTGTCACCTCCTGCAGCTGCCTCATGACATCCTGCCACGTGTGCTCAACCCCCATTAAAGACAGCAAAGAGACTTCCAGACCATTACACAGGTAAATTCATTACCTGGATAATCCCATTTTCCCAGCTGATCCAGAAGCTGCGGAATTCATCCCAGGAGAGGATGCCAGCTGTGTCCCTGCTGGCCACTGGCTCGCCCATTTTGCTGATGGAAATCCACGTTTTGGTGTTCTGATGTCCACCAATAACAATCTCAGTTATCTCTGCCATGTCATGTGGCCCAGAGGACAGGGCCAGGTGAGCATCATTGTGAGCTTTCACAGCAATGTCAAAGTGTGTCATCTGGGCAGGTTTCTGCACATACTGGTACTCATACTTGTTGGGGGTAGAGATGTGGATTTTCTCTAGTCAGAAAGAGAAGAGCATGTGGTAAGAATGGGAGCTCAGCTCATGTTTCAAAAACAACCCGTAGTTACCTGCTACACTTTAAACAAACCTTTCCTAAGGTTCTTTCTCCCAGCTTCTCTTAAACTGTGAATATTTATGTGGCTATTTCTTCCCATTTTCTATTTCTCTCCTTTCCAATGGAGGAGATCCCTCAATTCACACTGCTCAGCTGGATTTCTTATGAAGTCTGTAAGTGATTTTTTAATTTCTAATCTAGTAGTCAAAAGCATCTCTGTTCAGCTGCTGGAGCCAGCTCTGAGCTATCCAAATCTCAGGCAGAAAGGACCCTCTGATTCCAGACTGAATGTGAAAACATCAGCTGCAGACACAGTGCAGCCCCAGTTACTGTCCACAGTGCTGAATACTGCAGCTGTTTACAAAGTACAGGAGTTGCATTACCTTTTCCAGAAATCACTTGGGCAGGCACAGCAAATTCATAACTAGCCAGCCAGGTAAGAAAGACTCCATTCAAAAATTCCTCCTACACACCATCACTCATCAGAGACATGGAAACAAAGATTTTGGGGTTTGTTTTTTGGGGTTTCTTTTCCAAGGGATGCAGCTATATGGTTCTATTTATAACTAAAGCAAACAGGCTGAATATTTGAATCATGGACTCACCATTTGGGCAGAAGAACACACTGTAGGTATATTCTCTGGACAGTCCCTCTGGCTATAGGAAAACAGAAATCCAGACATTAAAGACAGTGCTTGGATTAGCAGTAACAGCCACTCAGGTTTGCTTACATATACAGAAATAACTCTCTGCTGCTGTAGTGGGGTCTCTATCCTCTGCAGAAAGGTGACTACCCTGTATTGTGTTAGCTAGAGAGATGCTAACCACTGCCAGCCCATCTCATACCCCAGCACAGAATCATGAAACCTCTTTGGCTGGAGAAGCCCTTTTAAGTCCAGCCATTAACCCAAGACCACTGCTAGACTATGTCCCCCAGCACCACACCTACCCAGCTTTGAAACCCCTCGAGGAACGGGGACTCCACCACTACCCTTGGGCAGCCTGGGCCAGGGCTTGACAACCCTTCCAGGGAAGAAATTATTCCTCATGTCCAACCCACACCTCCTCTGGTGCAACTTGAGGCTGTTCCCTCTCATCCTGTCACTTGCTACTTGGGAGGAAGAGACCCAGACCCACCTCACTCCAACCTCCTTTCAGGTAGTTGCAGAGAACAGAAGGCCTAAGCATATTGCTTAGATTAACAGAGCCAAGTTTATCTGATAAAATGTCTATCCCTTTTTCTTCTGAACAGTACTGAGGAGCAGCTGGGCTCTTTCTGTACACATGCCCCACTGCACTCACATCCCATCATGGAAACAGACCAGAAACCAACTTGAAGACTCTTATAAACCTGTTCACATTTGATTAACTAACTCAAAGCTTCTGTGTGATTTACCCAAGCACTTATTTTTCCCCCCCTGAATTATTACTCAAATTCCTCTTTTCTTACCTCAATGATAACACTACTGCGAACATAATCCACTCCCACTGGGGTCCTTCTGTCCATGTCGTTGTCCTCCAGGTGTTTGACATTCTTCAGGGTCTGCATCCCCTCCTGGCAGCAGCTGGTTCCACCATAAGCAAAAGCTTTTGCTAAGGAGCAGAAAGGAAAAGAAGCAGAGGCTTTGAGATGGAAGATCTTCAAGTGAAGATCTAAACTGGACAACTACTAACAACAGTGGTTTGCAACTGCAGCTCTCTCTCGTTACCTTTGCTCTGCATTTGAATGGTCACATCTAAACCTGGGCAGTATTTGGACCATCAGTGGGCAACAGTGAAACTCTTTCCTAGTTTTCAGTGTTGCACAAATTTTCCTGTGGTTATTTGCTTGAAAGAGGAACAGAATTTGTAATTTTCTTGTTGAAAAATCCTCTCTGATCTCAGGGAGATGTAACAGACCCACACGTTAGACACCACACAGCAGGAGAACTGGTGACTAAAGACCCTCCTGCAGCTTGTTGACAGAGACTCCTTAGTGCAGTACACTGCAGAGGCAGTTTCTAAGAAACAAATGAAGTGGAAAATCTAAGCTAGCAGAAAAGGGAATAAAGGATTCCATTCTGGAGTACTAGGGACGTGGGAATTTCCTTCTAAAAGAGGAATCAGAAGAAACACTTGCACAAGGCCAACAGGCAGCCAGCTGGTTTTATTTCTATACTACCAGTGATGTTGCTCAGTCCAAGCTCACTGAAGGACAGAACGACAGAGGTGGGTTTAGCTTCCCCAGGGGCCACGCACTTCTTTCTGGTCAGATGATGCTTCCCAGGGTGCCCCACGAACTTTATGCCTTTTGGAACAGAAATCTTCACATGGACCTGTAAAAACGGTCACAAATTAAAGCTGCAAACCCAATCAAAATACACAAAAAATCTGAAACCCACATGGTGCTGCAGAGCATCCTGGCATGCAGGGACCCTTCCTTCTGCAGACCCAGCAACCTGCCCACCTAGCAGCCTGGCCTGCAGCCAGAGCCGGCTCAAAATGCTACCAGCGCAGGCAGGCAGTGTCTCTGATAAGCAAACACCTAGGGACAGGATTTCTTGGGAAAAACACCACATGAAGGAAATTCTTCTCTGTGGTTCAGCACAAGCTTCCTAATCATCTTCCCTCCATTCTTTAGTGTTTGCACTTCTGAGGTGTCACAAGACACTTCAGACTCCTACAAGTGTCCCAAGCCAGATGCAAACAAAGCAATGAGATTTATTCATGTTGAAAAGCAGAATTTTTATCTTGCTCAAAGGATTCAAGCTGAGCTTATCACTACTTTAGCCCTATCCTTTATCCACTCTAACTTGTAGATGGCACAGGGAAGCCCAATGATAACACAGCACCCGGTAACTTAGTGACAGGACTAGAGAGGGCTGTTACCTCCACACAGACAGCTAAGTAATTGTAGACAGTCAGTGGGATTTTGGTCTGCTCTCCCCGGATGACATGGTATGGCAAGGTAAAATCAATGAAGAAAGGTTTAAATGTCTTCAGTTCTGTTTGCCTGGCAATGCCCAACCCCTTCTCTTCAGACAGCCCCACAGCTTCAGTAATCCAGGTAGTGATGGAGTCTGGCACCTCCACACGCAGCTGTGCTTCTCCTGATACATTACTGCCAAACAGAAGAGGGAATAATTTGGAGTGATCAGATTAATGAAATACTTTGGAATGGAACTAAAGCACATGGAGCCAAACACTTTGAGGAATTCTCTCCACATCCAAACTTACAGGAGAGCAGCTGTGTCTGCTCTGAACAGCAGCTGAGAAACATCTCAGTGTTTACCAGCAGGCTCTTTGAGATCTAGGCACGTTTCTAAGGAGCAGAACAGCAAGTGGCTGCTTAAGCAAAACAAAGTCTAATGTACAAATTCTTACTGGATTAAAAGCTTTACAGGCATTTGCAGTCACTGTAGAGTCACTTTGCTTAGGGGCAAATGTCTGCACCAAGTATGAAAAGAAAGAAGGAAAAGAAAGAAAAGCAAGAGGGAGGAAGAAGGGGGGAAAGCCAGAAGGAGAGGGGAAAAGGCAGCAAAGATCTTTGACAGAGGTCCTGGCAAGAACTGTTCAGCAATAATTTATCTCACGCAGCAGGAACTTTTGCTGGAACCCACTGTCCTGTATACATTGACACCTGGAAGACTCTGCTTCAACATAAGAGCAAAGGAGATGTTTTCCAGACAAGTTCAGCACTGCTGGTCCTGAGGAGCATGTTTTGATACAGAAGCACTTTGGTTGGCTGGTTCTTGGAACGCCTGGCTCATAAAATTTCCAAACCCATAATTTTATTTCAGTAAGGAAGGAAGGAATAAGGAAACTAATTATTAAAAATCAAATTTCTGTTCTGAGTATTTCTCTTTCCTGTGCATACCACAACAGGGTAGCATAAACCTGCTATCCTTCTTCTGTGCTTTATAATAACAGAAATTCCATTTTCTTCTGTAGACTTTGCTATTTCCCTCCTGCAAAGCAGCTTTGGCCTTGCCTGAACAGAAAACATTTTCTCTAAAGCAAGAACAAAAGCTATTTCATGGCTCAGCTGGCAGGATGATTGGTGGAGTTATGAGTACACCCTAAGGTTGTTTTCTCTCAAGTTCTTATTTATTCCCCAGAGCTTGATCCACACTCTGCTGGCCCTGCATGTCTGAGGGCAGTGTGCATTTTAGCTGGCATAGAAAAGGAGAAAGCAAGGTGCTCCGGACAAGCTCTCTGAGCTTACAGGAGGAGACACTGCCTTACACCCCTGCCTGCCACCAGGACTAAGGGCAGGGCTGGGTTTTCACTGCTTTTCAGCTGAGGGTTATTCCCACACAGCCAGCAATGAAGCAGCTCTGCTTTTATCCTCTAGATCAGCTGCACCATTTAATGAGCCTAAACTCTTGTAACTGGAATGAGGCAGCCTACCAGGTACTGCTCTGTGCATTTATATTGCAGAAGGAAAGGGATTCAAACAAGTGGTCTGATAAAAAACTAGAGCCCCCCGGGCCTTTGAATGGACTTGTGAAGCTGGGTCAGTTTGCAAGCCAATGTCTGTGGCCTCCCAGCTCACACCAGAGAGTGGAGACCCTGGGAACTGCACTTGGTTTGACAGCGCCAAGTTTTTTAACCTGCTCCGAAGCCCACCAGCTCCTTAGCTTTGAAGCTGTCACCACAGCTGGAGTTGAGTAGCTGGTACCTGCAGCCCCGAGCAGCAGCAGAGGTGTCCCAGCTCCAGAGCTGGAAGCATCCCCACCTCTTTAAGCAGCCAGTTTGTTGCAGCTGATGTTCTCTGTGCTGGAGCTCAGCCCAAAGCAGCATTAACGATTTTCACACATGAGGGCACTTACTCTGCTGGGCAGGGGCCAAAGCACACAGCCCGACCCTCAGACCTTCCAGCCAGGCTGCAGGACCTTTCAAGAACTGGGTTGGGAAGTCGACATTGGGCTTTTGTCTGTCTCTTTTTCTTTTTTTAATGTATCTTCTAATTGTAAATGGTAGAAGGAAAAAAGAAATTCTTCTAGTTCAAGAGAGTGGAAATGCAGGAAGGCTCAGCCCAGTTGTTTCTAATGAGATGAAGTGGAGAAAATGCGATCTGCAGCTTTTTTATTCCACACTCTCCCACTTATAATTAACTGCCCCAGCTTGCTGAGGCCCAAACAGGCACTTCTGGAATTCTTTGTGTATTCCTACAAAGCATATTTCATGCTCAATTGAACAGATTTGAATACTCTTGCTGCAAGTTCCTGTCAAATTTAATTTATCATCGTTTATTGAGCATGAACTTTACTTGCAAACCTGAAGAAGCCTTTAAATAATTGTTTCAAATTGCCCTGGATGTGCTGTTTCTGGAGACATTAGTTACGTGGTTATCCATTTTTTAGTTCCAGCTGTATGCAGTGGAAGCCAGGATTTATTAGGCAGCAAATGAAGGCTTGGAGGAAACACTTTTGTGTTGGATGAAAGAGCATGGTGAGGCTACAGCAGCATTTACAGGAGCAGCTCCTCTGCCTCCATGTCCTCACACGTTACTCTGGGACTGTTTTCCCACTCAAGCACACACAACAATTGATGCTAGGACAGGGCTGGAAAGGCAGAAGAGCAGCACCACTGCCTGAAGTTGGCACTCCTGAATTACCCTGGCATCCAAACGCAAATCCAGACCAAACTCATTCCCTCCTGCAAAGGGAAACCACCACTCCTGATGGCCTTGGCTGGTCTTGGCTCTTGGCTGGGAACTCATCAACATTTCCCATTCCTCTTCACTCTCCAGTGGTACACTGAATTCTGGTTCACATGAAGATTTTAGGACAGAGCTGGACTTGCAGCATCACTTTATACCTTGCAGCCCCTTCCTGCTGCAAGAGCAGCCTAGCTTGCACTGATCGTGAGGCAAGCTTATGCCACAGGCAGCTCCTCACAGCAAGCACACACTGCAAACCTGTGTCCCAGCTTGCTTGTCACTAAGTTGTTGATGTGCCCTATCCATAAGCGAGTGAAACCTGGAAATGTGTTGGACCAAACCACCTCTCCTTTTTTCCCCCAACAATGCTCCTTTGCTGGTGACACTGTGGTGAGCTGCACAGGGGTGTGAGGGAGTGAGGGCACTGCAAGACCAGGTGAAAATGCTCCAGAGAAAGGTTACTGAGGAGAGCAGCAACAAAGAAAAGCAAAACCAACAAAGACTGTCACAACATGCCAGGGTAACATCAGTGGGTGTAAAAGAGCATTGTAGGCAATGAGGATATAACCCTCTGGATATACCTGACATTGAGGCAGTGCCAAATCCATGTTTCAGGGAAGAAGGTTCGTTTCCTCTTCTCTGCTCTGCTTGAACAAGAAAGAAATCCTTGGATCAATTCTTTCAATGAGGCAGTGTCAGCAGTAACTGAGACATCAGTGTTACCATCTGTGTGCTGATCACACCACCAACTACAACTCAAGCTAGTGCAGAAGCATTAAAAATTGTCCATAAACCAAATGATCATGAACCAAATGAAGTGTGTGCACCTCACACACACTGGAGACAAACAAGGACTTTAGAGTGTCAGACAATGTTAAAAAGACAGAGTAAATAATATCACCTCAAATACCATGGAGCTTGGAAGAGCCAAATGCTTTCCCCAAGCGAAAGCAAAAGGGAGAATATAGAGCATGGAGGTCATGATGTGGCCTCACAGTTACCACGACCACTGCTTGATGTTCCCCTCCTGCTTTTTCTCTTGGAATTACTTTGATCTCTCATAATTTAGGCCTAGCTTGCAAATATTGAGAAAGAGCAACTAATGAACAGAAAACCAAGAGATGCAAAGAGTTTCAACTGAAGCTTTTGAAGAATATTATTTTTCATTTTGCCAGAATTAATTTAAATCAAACAAAATAGATGTCATCAATTTTGGGCCAACCATCAGCTGGGGTCGTGCAGCCTGGAGAACAGAAGGCTCCAAAGAGACCTTAAAGCAGCCTTCCAGTACCTGAAGGGGCTCTAGGAGAGCTGGGGAAGGACTTCGCACAGAGCCCTGCAGTGCCAGGACAAGGGGTGATGGCTTCAGACTGGAAGACGCTGGACTGAGGTGAGACATAAAGAGGTAATTCTTCCCCGAGAGGGTGCTGAGGAACCAGAACAGACTGCCCAGAGATGTTGTGGAGGCCCCAAGCTTGGAGGTGTTCATGGCCAGGTTGGACAAGGCCTTGAGCATGGCAGGGGGTTGGAACTGGATGAGCTTTAAGGTCCTTTCCAACCCAAACCATTCTATGATGTGATTCTATCACATCCTTCAAGAGCACATAGAAGTTTCCCCACCATTGCCTTGTCTAAACCAAGCAATTTCCTTCAGGCATGGAAGTGGGAAACAACAAGACAAAAAATAGACAAGAAATAGCTCAGAGTATCCTGGACCAGATGCACTGCCACAGAAATGTTACCTTGGTGCTATTTTAGAGTGCATTGTAGCCACCAGTGTGCCAGTATGTGGCTGGAAAGCTGGCACAGCCTCATCTGTGTACATGCCCCCATTCTGCCTGTGGTTCAGGCTGACCAGATCAGTCATCACAACCAGACCGGTTTCCTAGAGAACGAAAATGAAGACCACAAAACAGAAACCAGCAAGAGAAAAAAAAGAAAGAATTATACATGTACCCATAACAAACTTCTCTGAATAGAATCTCCCAACCCCATCCCAACATTCACAGGGTAAATATTCCAGCATTTACAGGTTAAATTTCATTGGACCTTGAGGATCTTCCTGAGCTTTATACAAAAGTGACTGGTGATGTGAGAAAGTGTTGGCACCTGGTGGGCAGAGCTTGAGCAAGCTCATTTGCTTGCAAAGTCTCTGTGAAGCAGGGCCCAGCATCACTGGGTGTCTCCAGCCAGAAGGCAGCTACAGATGAAACATCATTACACATTTCTCCCCAAAATATTACATTACAGCTTTTTACCCTTCCTCAAAGTTTCCAGTGTCTCCTGCTGCAGTGAGAAGGCAGCTCCCATGCCAGGCATCACCAGCTCTGCACTGCCAGGAATGCCAAGCAAAACGGAAACTGTCCACACAGCTTCCCAGTAAAAACCACAGGATTCCTAAGAAAGGGACTGGCCAGCTCTGTCCCCTAAATGCCTTCATTCATAGGAGACAACAGCTCCCCAGCACAAAAGGCAGCAGGAGCCTGGTTCTCTTTCCACACCCACCCAGCCCACTGTCCCAGCCCATCTTTGCAGGACAGGGAGTCTGTGCCCTCAGCCTAACCCCTGGAGGAACATCTCTGGGCTGAAAAACCCAAAAGCCTGTGGAGCTGGATGTTATCCTGCAAGCAGCAAAGCACAAAAGACACTGCACAGAGAAGTGAGGCTGAGTCTCCCTACTGTGAAGGCGAAGCGAGCATCCTTGGTGATGTCCCAGTGCCAGGGGAAGACAGAGGACCTGCGGCGCCGCGAGGACATGCCCGGCCACCAGAAGTGCCCTTCCTCCTTCGGGGCTCCCAAGGCATCAGACACATCATACTCTGCAAGCTCCTGAAAAACCTGTAGGGAAAGGGAGGTGCCTGCTCTCCTGAGCTGTACAGGCTGTCTCCTGAAGGTGAGGTGCAGACAGCACTGTCAAGAAAAGGCATCGGGGCCCTGAGCCTCCCTCACCTGCCTGGCTGTCAGCTGGAAGCCTGTCTTGAGCAGGTGCACACTCTTGTCCACAGTGGCTACACAGACACAGCTGGACTTTGCAGCTCTGACCCTGATGTCCACAACATCACCTGGTCTGGTCTCATTTGCAGAGAGGGCTACTGTGACCTAGGAGTGTCACATGAGATCCCATCACCCCAATCAACAGACAAGGCTAGGGAGCAACAGGCTGTCAGCCCTTCCTCTGGAGCCGCAGTTCCCATACCTGATTTTCAAAGGAGGACTCCACGGTGAACTGCAGGCTGTCTGTGACCCCTTCCCCATTCTCCCTGATGTAATAGACCAGAAGACGACCCAGGGGAGCCATGCTGTGAGCCACCAAGAAATGGAGAAACGTCCTGCAGACCTCAAGCTCTGCTGCAGGGGCATTGGTAGGTGCTAAAAAGGACATTGTTAAAAGGAAAGGTTTCTGTATCAAGAGCACTCTCTTCCTGCCCCATCCAAACACTGCAAGTAACAGAACTCTCCATCCAGGGCTTGCATCTGTCCCTTGTTCCCACTGCAAAATTATTCTATGCCCTCTAAAAAGCATCAAAAAGAGGACACTGGTTTGTGTAAAGGTTGTTTTTCCCTGAACAGAGGGAGCAGTCTGCATTTCTGATGCTAGCTACCTGTTCCTGGGAGGTGTGTGATATCAGAGCTCTTCTCAAAGGGCATAGTGCCCCTCTTGCTCCTCTGCTGGATGACATCTCTGGGCTGCAGTCCTGAGAGGACAATGTTGCCTCGTGATGCCACCTCAAAATGCAGAGTGAAGTTGCAAGGACACGTGGACTTCACTGCAATCCAAGCTTCCTCGCCTACCTGCACCCAGAGAGAGAAAAGAAAGATCTGGTCTGTCACAAGGCATAGCTTTTATTGACAAAGCACAGAACTGTTTGGATCTCAGTCTGAAGTCCCCCAAAGTGCAGGCACTGAGCAGTGTGCTTCACTTCTGCTGCTTTCACAGCCAGGAGCAGCCTGTGTGCAGCTCTGCACTGCTTGCACATCTGACCCCAGAATGGGCCAGGGGGCTCCATGCATTAATGAAACAATAAAGGAATCTCTGGAATCCTGAAAGTTAAGGTTTTGGCACAGAGCAGCTGTCAGAATTGGTTGGATTTTAGACACCCCTTCATCAGTCCAGCTCAGAGCAGGAAGAGCTGGGGTGGGGATAGGAAGAGATGTGTGTTTGATAGCCTGCAGTGGGACTGAGACTGTACTTGGGGATTTGTTTGATAGCCTCTGCAGCTGAACTGAGATTACACTTGGTGATTACTTGCATATGGCAAAGACCAATCCAAACACAACCAACGTGGCATGAAATTACTGGGGATAGATCTGAGGGAAAATTTCAAATTGGACAAGTCTCAGTATCAGTTTGCAGCTCTGGCACTCAAGGAGCTGTCAAGCACACAAAGAAATGACAAGAGAGCTTCTTTTGTCTGGGTAAACCCAGCTGATGTTTACAGCAGGCTTCAGAGCAACACAGAGACCACCTGCACTTTTCATGCCCTGAAATTCCACACCCAGAGGCACTCACTGAATACCCTGGAGACAAGATCTCCCAGGTACCACCAGTCCCAGCAGCACAGACACCAGGACAGTCACAGGCCAGGGCTGGGTCATGTCTGGCTCAGCAATAAGCCTTCTGTGGAGCCAGTTTTCCTCATTCCTAGGATATGAGGAGCAACTCATGTCAAGTAGATTCCCTCAGCAAGTCCTGACTCTCTTGACATTCAAAGCACAGCAGAGCCCAGGCAAGGCTGTTAAGGCTGAACAGCAAAGTTAGAGCCCAATGAAATCCTTTGAAAAACCGCCTTCTTCAGCACTGCCACAGCATTAGCATGCCAGAAGGCACAGATGGTACAAACCAAAGGGGCACAGACTAAAACACAATGAGATGCTAATGGTTAAACACAAGGAGAATGCCACAGAGGCCAAGAAGTGCCCCATGACATTACATACTTCAAGTATTAAGAATTCCCCAGTGCAAATGATGAAGCAATTCATTAAAAAAATGAATGTAGCTAATTGGAACACCCAGTAAGAGTTGGCAACGCAGGGAAACAGTTCCCACATCAGCTGCTCATCCAACTCCTTGCTTTCCCACAGAAGAATTAGTTCTAATCAGGTTATAACAAGAACAATGTGTTCAGATTAGCAGTGTATAATCCCCTTTCCATACCTCAGGAAACTTGTAAAAGATTAATTAGCCATTAAACTTCCATGAAATGTAATGATAAAAGGAAAAAAAAAAAGAAAAAGCTCTTATCTTGGATACAAAGAGTCTGAAACCCACCTGGTGGTAAGAGATATCTAAGTGTCTCTATGCAGAGCAAAATGCAGACCCTGGGAGCATCTGCTTGGGGAGAGAACAAACCCTAAACAAGGACATGAGAAGCTGTGCAAAGCGTCAAGGGTACCTGTCTTAGAACCCTGTGAAGCCCACACTGACCAATTATTTGGTGGCTGAAGTGCAGCTACTTCAACTTCTGTGCAGAAACAATCACAGTCCAGGATCCCAGAAACAGAGGCTAGAAAGATTCAGTCAGAACAAAGGACTCTGAGCCAAGAAATGCAGCAGCTGCCACAGTGGACTGTGAAGCCAGCATACCTGGAAAGGTTTATCTGGTGCCTGGAGCTGGATGTGACACTTGCTGGGTGAGTACCAGCTGCTGATGGACAGGTAGCTTGGCAGATACTGATCTCCAGATGGTTTCCCATCGATTGCCATCACTTTGGTCTGGATAAAAGTCACACCTGAGTGTTAGGCAGGCACAGACAGCCCCACTCGTGCTCCCACCCTGCACCCACAGCTCCTGCCTCACACACCCCAGCTGCTCATCTCTTGTCATCTTCACACAGCAACAGCACCCTCCAGATATCAGACACTAGTGTTAAGCTGTATTTGGACAGGCACTTTGTCATGATGGTCAGCATCAGTCCCACTGCCAGTGAGAACAAAGCCACTGTCTGCTGCATTCAGCTCAGGAAACTGCAGCGGAAAGGCAGCGGTTCTGTCCGCAGCACTGGTGGATGCAGTGCAGGTTTGACAGGATTAGTTACATTAAAGCCCACTAATCCTCTCAAGAGCTTTCACCCACCTCCAGCCAGACATATTGGGCAGCTGTAGGGATGGAGGGGATTTCAAACTCCACCAGGCCATCTCTTGACACCAGTTCACTTGTGTAAACGTTGTCCTTGGGTGTGAGCTCAGCTTTAATTCGGACAGTGACTCCATCAGCTGGACTCCCATCAGGGTAAGTGACTTCCACCTGCAGAATGTTTTAGATATAGAACAAGTTACACATTGCAGACAATTCCAGCCAACAACAGAAGCAGCAGGTGGGAGAACTACACCAAGACAGGGTGCAATGCTGGGATCAAGTCGGTGTCATAGAACCATAGAACAGTTTGGGTTGGAAGGGACCTTTAAGATCATTTAGTTCAACCCCCCTCGGCAGGGACACCTCCTACCAGCCCAGGTTACTCAAGGCCACATCCAACCTGGCCTCCAGGCTTGGAGCCTCCGCAACCTCTCTGGGCAGCCTGTTCCAGTGCCTCAGCACCCTCCAGGGGAAAAATGTTTCTTGGTATAATCTTCTATGAGCCACATGGCAGTGTCTCTCCTGATCATTTTACCTTTCCTTTGTAAGGCAGTCCAGGTTTGAATTGTTTTCTGGTATCCTTGGAATACTTGATGTCAATGAGCTGTTTCTGAACAGGTGTTGAGTCATCAAATGTGAGCTGCTTGCTCCCATCAGAGCTGATGACTGTGGCCCAGATGCTGACAGTGCCTCGGAAGTGCTCTGGGACGTCAGCTGGCATCATGTCTTTGACACAGACATCGAATGCAGCAGAGCCATCGATCTACAGAGGGGTGGGAAATGGAAACAGAAGTTTGTGTGCACAATCCAAAAGCATCTAGAAGCCAAATCTGAAGTGCAGATACTTGACTTGGCAGCTGTGTTTTGGGAGGATGTGGAGAGGAGAGAACTAAGTGTGGAGAAGGAAGGAGGCAAGAGAACACCTTTCATCTTTCTCCCCTACCCAGACTCTGGACTAGTTCTGTCCCAGTCTCCTATTCTCATGTTCTCCCTCAGCCTACAATGCTCTAAACCCAGATTAATGCTCTGGCTAGGAATTCTTATCCTCCAAATCACAAACATACTCCATGTTTTTACATTTTATTTTCATTATGTTGGGCCAAATTGTCACAGTTATTAACTTATTTTCTGCTCTCCCATCAGCAAGATAAAAAACAGCTGTGGTATTAGCATCCAAAGGTACAGATCAGGCACTTTATGGCAGCTGCCTCAGAGGTCTCCCTCACCTGTGTGGTCTTGAGGACAGGGTGTCCCACTTCATGCCTGTAGTACCCTACACCATTGATAGTCATATTGACTATTAACTTCCCTGTCACTGGTTTTCCAAACGTGTATCTGAAAAGGAAAGAAGATCACTCATAGCTTCCAGCTGGTTTTGGTGTTCCCCAGTCTATCAAGGTAGGTACTGTGGGACAACAACATCACAGCTCTCCCAGCTTGTGAATGTGCTTCATGAAGGCTCTTACATAGGAAAGCTCCTGATGATGAGCAGAAATCCTATGAAAATGCTGCAGCAGAGGAGATCCAAGCTCCAGGGACTGCATTCTCCTGGTCCTGTACTACAATCCCTAGCAATGAAACTGGATTTGGGACAGGTTCCTACCTGGCATAGACAGTTCCTTTTTCACACAGTGAAAGGTCACGGATGTAGCGAGGGGGGTCAATCATCAACTCAAACTTGGGTAATACTGCAATGAAAAGAAATACAACAGAATCTTCTCAAGGTGATATATGGTCCAGACTATGAAGCACAGCAGCTCTGAGAGGGTCTCAGCTTGTCATCAGCTAAGGCCAGGGGAGCCAATGTTGGACAGGACAGCACTCAGCAGAGTGAATAAGTAAAAGGAGCAAACCAAGACCCTCTTGGAGAGATGGCCTTAGCAAAACACCCTGAGATGTTGACTTCTTTTCAGAGGGATCTGTGACCCAGGGTTTGAGCCCATGCTCAGACACACAGTTGGAAGGACAACTTGCTACTGACTGCCACACCATGCTGGCAGCAGAGTTGAGCTGCCAGTGTCCATAAGCACTTCACAGAATCACAGACTGTGTGCTGGGGGTGGCAGCAGCCATCTTCCATTAGGGGCACTTTGAGACCAAAGAGGAGGGCAGCAAAAAACTAATTCCAAGTTCCAAAGGGGTCTTCCAGTCAAAACCATTTCACAATGTCTTGTTCTGCCAGGTGGGTACCAGGCTGAGCTGATGTGGGCACCACTCACCGTATTTCTGAACATCAAAGGATTTGTTGTAGGTGTGCCCCTGCATTTCAGCAAAGATGAGCCACTGCCCAAACACTGGCTGGTCAGACAAAGGAAAAGTCATATTTACAATACCTGAAACAGGAAACAACAGGCTGTGAACTCAGTGTCACCCCAAGCCCTTGGCAAGACTTACTGAACACAGCTCAGGAGCAAAGGCAATGAGAAAAAAAAATAAATCTGAAACTTACCACAACAAATTGGCTTCAAATTGTTCCACTCTATCATACGAGAGCCCCGAGGATCCTGCAGGGTGGTGTGGGAATGACAAACATCACAGTCACCACGAGTGTCACTGCTGTGCTGAACTCAGCTTGCAATCAAGAATTTCAGTCTGCAGCAGACACGTCACTAGCAGCTCAGACCTGGCTAACACCTGCCCAGAACACTCTGCAGAGGCTTCACCAGGGAATTTGCTTTCTAAACTTCAGCACCCACTCAAGGACACTGCTTCTATAACCAGTGCACACCAGTGAGCACTGCCAACAGCAGATCTTCCACCTATCTTAGGCAACTGCTTTGGATGAGATGAGCTGGCCCCTGCAGACTCTTTCTACCCACGAAGGAGCTGTACAACTAGCAAGACAATTTGTAGATGACAGAGTCAGATGAAATCAATCCTGCTTTAATGTGTGACTGAATGCAAACAGAAGAGGATGGATTCTGCTTGCTGACAGCTAAAGAAAACACATGGTTTAAAAAGTAAAAAAAAACCCAAACCAACCAACGCCTCCTAGCCACAGAAGAATACACAGAATAAACCAGGTTGGAAGAGACCTTCGAGATCATCGCGTCCAACCCATCCACCAATCCAACACCACCTAAACAACTAACTCAGGAGTACCCTGTCCTTGCCATGAATTTCCACTGTCCACTACTATAATGTCTGGGTGCAGATGAGAGGGGCCCTGCTCTACCAGTCCTACCATGTGAAGGACAGAATTGTGTCTGCATTGTGTCTGAGTGGGACCACATAGCTATGAGCCCCAGTGAGTCCAGCCGGTCCTTCTCAGGCTGGAAAACTGACATAGAAAACAAGTATCTCTGTTGATAATAATCACAGAATCACCAAGGTTGGAAGAGACCTCAAAGATCTTCGAGTCCAACCTGTCACCACAGACCTCATGACTAAACCATGGCACCAAGTGCCACGTCCAGTCCCCTCTTGAACACCTTCAGGGATGGTGACTCCACCACCTCCCTGGGCAGCCCATTCCAATGGTGAACGACTCTCTCAGTGAAGAACTTTCTCCTCACCTCCAGCCTAAACTTCCCCTGGCGCATGACAAAGCAAGACAAAGATCAGCAAGACACAGGGCCAGAGCTGACTGCCTGGGTCACAGCTGGGAGTGGCTTGCCCAAGGCTACAAGAACCTTGCAGCTCTGCAGGGTGTGTGCTGGAGGCTTGGCAGATACTCACCACCACATAGGCTTCAATCTGAAAGGGAAAAATAAAAGGCAAGCTTTGACACAAAGTTATTTGCTTCTTGTGACAAGTCATACAGGTAAGGCATGGTGCACAAAGTGACAAAGCTTTGACCACAAGCCTGAGAACCACATTTCATTCACACATCTAACTGGTGCAGATATGAGCATGACCTAAAGAGAGTGTAAGTCTCTGAAACACTCTAACTGCTTTGGCACAGTCATAAGGTATTTGCTAGAGCTGCAGAAGTGTTTAGTCTCCTTCAGCAGTAAGGTGACCAAATGCAAAAGGCCTCAGTTGTGGATAACAAGAAGCAAACAGGAGACACGTCTGAAGAGGTTACAAAATCCAGTGGTGTTCCTGCACAAACACACAGCAGAATAAAATGCAGGCTCCCAAGTATTCCATCAGATTTTACAGGGAGAAAGAAAGCAGTTTTCTTTACCCTGTCATTGACTGGTCTCAAGTCAGAAGCCACCATAAAGAGGTTTATCAACACTAAAAAAGGAAAAGAGAACATTTTTTTGCCACCTCAGCTGAACAGAATATCTCAACTCAGAACCCCCCCAACCCTTCGCACTACCCCCTCCCCTCCCCCCCAAAAAAGGCAGCCTTAGCATGTGGAAAGTTCAGAGGTCACTTTACCTTTCTGCTTGGGTTTGTAGATGGGTTTGTCAGTCTGGATGAACACTGATGACCCTTTACTGTCAATGGTTACTGTAGTATAGTTGTGGAAAATGTACCCTTCCTCTGCTAGGTGTCGGTTGCCCCAGACTTTGAGATGTGCCTGGCCACGGAGCCCTGGAGGCACCTAGAAAACAGACCGTGAGGTGAAAAAGACATGGAAAAGCCTTTGAGCTTGCTGGGGAGTAGAACTGACAGTGAAGTGAGCAAAGAGCTGCCACCTGCTGAATTTCAGTGTAACTCTGTGTTAGCAATAAAAAGAAAATGATGAACATACTACAGCCTTTGCAGTGTCTGAACTTCAAAGAAGGCAAAGTGGTGCTAAAAACACAGCAGGAAATTCTCCTCTACCCTTTCTTTATCACTCAAGCAATGTGATATTTGATCTACATGTGCAGCTTCCACTGAAGAAGGCTACACAGGGAAATCAGCGTCACTACGGAAGATACAACCCTGCTGATAGACAGGATAAAACCAAAACACAGAAATCCCCAAACGAAAGTATTCCTGTGTGCACATTTTCGACCAGTTGCTCAGAGAAAGAGAAGACTTTAGAAACAGTGTCAAAAATTACCAAACAAAAAATCTGATACTAGAGAAATCTGCTAATGGGAGGCCCTCATCTGAGCATGAAGCTCACCTGGATGCCTCTGTAAGCTTCACTTTATGGACTGTGCTGATGGCAAAATACTGCCAATGCCAAAGGCTAAAATGCAGCTCAAACTGGTGAGAGCCCACAGCTTTTGAGGGGCAGCAGAGACACAATGGACTTGTGTGGTCTGCCCCAGTGCTCCACATCACTCAGTTCCCAGCACGTGCTGCCATCCCTGTGCACTAATCACAAGAGACGGTGAGCAGTGAGCCACAGATGCAGCCATTGTTTTGCTTCGGTGGTGTAAGGGCCTGGCAGATGAGCTATGATGGATTAAGCTTTGCTCTTCTCACTCTCCACTCTTCTGAAGTCTGCTTCCTCCTTAGTGCGTGCACCAGGACGTGACCTGTGCTTATGCCACATCTGTTCAGAGAGCAAGGCCTGATGTGGTTGAAGACAAGTCCCATCTTCAGACAGCTGACACTCACCTTCAGTTTAATTGTCCCTTTATCTACAATGAGAGAGAGAGAGAGAGAAAGAGTTATTCTTCTCCAGCTGAGGTACCAATGTTTCAGACTCTGCAGCTGAGTGCAAGGAGACCTTGTGCCTCATGCAATACCCCTTCCTTGTGATTTCACCTGAAATCATTGTCCTACATCATGCAAAACAATCTGCAGTGTGAGTAAGTCGCACCTAGAAGAGCTCTCCAAAATAAACCAGGTTCACATTTATTTACAGTTTTGGCCCAAGGTACTCTGCAAAGTGCCCTGTGGTTAGAGAGCACCATCAAGGCTGAGGTCTCTGCACAGGGCATCATCTGGCTGTAAAGAGGACCTGGCCTCTTTGAGGACTCGAATAATTCTCAAACACTCAAAGAAGATATTTTCATGGCTGGACACAGCCACACCTAAGATCTCTCTTTGCCATGTGTTGTCCACATGTGTAAGCATCGCTCCTTTTGAACCATTCAGCAATTGCCAGCCAGTTTCAAAGATGACAAGGGGAGAATAAAACCAGAGTCAATCTGTTGTAGGAAAGGAAGTAGCCTTTGTACAACTCCCAGGTTTGACACACAGAAGGGTTAAGGAACCTGGCTGCCTGAAGCTTGCCTAGATGACAGCTTACACCACTACTGGCAGCCCTAGAACAGTGCCACTGAACTCCATTTTCACCAATGTGAATTCATTGAGGATTAAGCTGGACATAATCAAAACGCTTTTTGTCTTTACACACAGCACAGAGAGTAGTCTGTCTGGGATTTTAAAGACTTCAGCTGCACAAATACCAGCACCTCTCACAGCACCGCTTAGTCCGGAGACAGGAGACTGCATTTCCAGTGCTCATTTTAATATAAGGGCAGAAAGTGACGAGGTGGTTGTAAATTTTATATTTGTCTTTAAAGTCAGCTTAATCTTATTCCTTACACAGCTCTCCAGGGTCAAGCATTCAGGTTTCAAAAGGAAAAATTTTCACTATAAAATCCTTGAGCATCAGTTATCTAGGGCATGTATGTCTTGGTGTTTCAAAAGCTAAGTGCCCAGGATGTTTGAGGTCACACACATCAGAACCACATTACCACCATCAACTGAGAACATTTAGCAGTAGTCAGTGAATTAAATAGTTTGGCTGCAGTTCTGTTATCACCTACAGCATTTCTCAAAGAGACACTGACAAGCTCTGATGGCAGCTCAACTCTTACAAACTAGGTCTGGAGTTCAGAATGAGAGGAAATTACCCAGAACTGTTCCGTGGCCTTGTGACACTGTTTCTCCTTTGACCACCAACTGAATCTGCACCATTGTCTCCTTGGCAGAGTTAAAGATGGTGACACTTATTGCTTCTTCCACACCAGATCGGAAAACAGAAGGTGCTGCAATCAGATAGCCCCTGAGGAGCAAAGTTGGAACCAGATGGTTAAGAACAGCAACAAAAATCTGATCTTCACTTGTAAGCCACTTTACATATAACAAAAGAACAGACTGCTCTGTAACATCCCTGTGGGGTCACATTTGTAACCACCAGCAGTGTGAGCCTGCATCTAATGTGCATTACAGAACACAGAATGCACACAGAAACAGAGCCCAAGTGTCTTACAAACCCCTAGTATTTAAATAAAGACAGCAGTGTGGATGTTTATTGCATACCTAACACATTTATTTTTGTATTATATATAAATAAACTAAATACAGAACCAGCTAATCATTAAAAATGCTGAAGTTCAGGAAAGAATAAGGAGGTACCTGACCCTCCAGTTGAATTTTGGAGGTCATGCTTCGGTTTGAAACCGTTTAGATACTTCTAATATTTTTTCCCCTCGGTGATTTTTCATGGCTCCATTTTCACAGATCAACTTGATGCAAAAAAAAAAAAAAGAAGTAACTCTCAGTGCTGGCAGTTGGCATTTTCTAAATGGCAGACTCACATCCATGTACCACATCGAAACTTCCAACAGATACAGAAGCAACCCAGAAACTCTAATTGCAAGGCTGAGCTCCAATGCTCAGCTCTGACACCACATGGCTTTGGTTTTTCTCTTTTATTTTTTTTCCCAGAAAATATCCTGCACGTTTAAAAACCTTGGGGAAAAAGGAATTGTTTTAGCAGACAGGCACAGTTTGAAAGCCATCCTAGACGCCCTCCCATATACACCACAATCCTTGTGTTTCTGCACGGAATCTGCACCATTTCTGCGCTGAATGGCATCGTGCCATGAACTTGTCAGCTAAAAGCATTACAGACTCTCAGCTCTTTGATGCATTGGGCTGGAAGCAACATATTCATGTGCTCTTCATGACACACCTTGCTGGATTTTTTTGTACCCAACAGGATTTTTTAGAACAAGGCAATTCATCGGTTTCTCAGCCCATGCCTTTCTACAGTTCCATGAGCCAGATTGCTTTAGTTCACGATTAATTGTCACTCTGAGATGAGGATGACAGTGTTTTACAATCCCCAAGTCACCTTTCATCAAATTCCAACCCCACGTTTCTCTCTCAGCAAGCCTCATTGCCATGGAGATCCCATTACCCCCACAGGAAGATCAGATCTCTGTGGCATCTGAGTTAAATTGCATGGGGTGCTTGCAGATTCAAAACCTTAGGGTTGCCGGGTTTCAAAATTCATCAGAACAACAATAAATAACAATAAAAAGTTACTACTTAGCCTGAAAATTCTTGCTAAGAAAGACATAGACGATCTAGTTGCAGAGGGACAGCACCATCTGCATCCAGTATGAAATGATTAGATTCGAACTGTCATATCAGCACAGTACCCCAGGGCCATATGTGAAGCACATGGACGCACATTACTCTCATCTGCTGTGATTCTGAAGCATCATCCCCTCGATACAGCTATTTACTACTAGTAGTAAATATTTACGTTGGCAATTAAACAGTTAACTTGACAGTGACTGGACGGATCTTTGACGCACATTTTACTAACAGCTCTGTCAGGTTACGCCAAAACCTGACAGGATCTAAAACATTTTCTAGTAAGCAAGTGAAAATAAGTTCTCCGTGGCACTCAGTTAATGTCGCTACTGACGGCTGTAATGAGCCTGGGATAAAGAACAAAGCAAAACTTAACCAAAGTTCACATAAAAGCACTGCAACGAGCTGCGGATTCAGTTTCTAAAAGCCAGAGAACTTTCCCCGCAGCGAAACGTTTCTCCCTGGATGATCTTCCCCACAAGAATGCTTCACATGCTCTCTGAGAGCAGCCAGCGTTGCCTTCAAGCATCCGGGCGCAAGAGCAGCCCCTGTGCAACACCCCGGATTCCTTAAATAATTGTTCGCAGATTAAAGCCCTGCAGCCGCTGCCTGGAGGAGCCAGGCGTAGGTATTTTTAAGGAGGCTTTCTTCTTCTTCTTTATTTTTCCTTTTGTTGTGTTTTTCCCCCCCGTGCTATGCACTTTTGCACCGGCGAGCGCAAACGCGCTGCTGCGCGTGGACCCGCCGCCGCTCGCCCCCGGCCCTCGAGGGGACTCTTCCCAAGCTTTGTTTGGCGGCTGGCGGCGAGCTGCCGGTTGGACCGGGTGATCTTGGAGGTCTTTTCCAAGCCTCGTGATTCTACGGCACAGCCTCCTCCGGAACCCCGAGCAGAGCGGTTGGTCCGTACCCCCGCCACCCTTCACGGGGAGGTTCCCCTCCCGGCGCAGGGTGCGCGACCCTCCCGGTACTTACTGCCGGTCGCGGGGCTGGGCTGCGCTTAGGCTGCAGAGGGTCAGCAGGACCCCCCAGGCGCAGCCGGGCTCCTTGCGGGACATGGTGCTGAGAGCCCCAGGCCACGGTGCTCTCCTCGGGCAGGAGCAGCCTTTTGTTCCCGGCGAGCGCAGCCCGAGGCTCCCCCACCGCCCCGCCGCCGGGCTCGGCTACCCGGTGCCTCTGGACGCCGCCGCCGCCCCCGCCGCGTCCCCGCCCCCGGGCCGCCCCCTCCTGGCCCCGATGCCCGCTCGCCCCGGCCCCGGCTCTTTGTTTGTGGCTCCCCGCCCGCTCCCGACAGCGTGCACCGGGGGAGGGGGCCGGGGCCGGGGCCGGGCCCCGGGCCCTGCCTGCCCCCGCCCGGTCCCAGGTGCGCTGCCCGCCCGGCGCAAGTTCCCGGCGGGATCCCAGCTTCATCCTCCGACATTCGCTGTCCTCTGCAGCCTAGACAGCCGAGCCTGGCCGGCCCGGCTGCCATGGCAGCGGCTCCCCTCCTGCCCGGCCCAGCCAGCGCCGGACACCACCTGCCCGCGCTCTAACTCCTTTCCTTTAGATATTAGTAAGCAAACACTAGTGTAACAGCACAAAATGTGGGGTTTGTTTGACAGATACCTCTCTTTTGTTTTCAACACTGCACATCGTTTGCTTCAAAGGGGTGGGGGAAATGCTTTATTCTGCAGAGTAGTGATGAGAACGTAGAAGCAGTCAGGACGCAGACTGGGTCTAATCAGAACCAATAGAGATCTATTCACTACAGCCAGTCCCTCGCCCTACTGACACCAGTAGGGCCACACCAGTGCCCCACACACTTTCGGCGTGGACAAGTGACTGAGATTCCTAAAATGCCAGGAGGAGTAAATTCCATTTTCTGTAAATGCAAGAAGGATCTGAGGGCAGCACGGGTGGGAGGGTGAAGGTGGCCAAGGACCTGCTTGATGAATCAGTTTTATACATGAGCAGCTCTTCCAGAACTTCCTTTATACTCCTAAGCAGTACCAGATGTGGCTCACAGGCTGCTGCTGGAATTCCAACACCTGTTGCATCACACCGAATAGGATTCATTTTGGCAGGCACAGAAAATTCCATTTCAGTAACTAAATAGTTTGAATTGATATCCAAAGCCTTTTTCTTTTGAGACCAGGGTTGCACATACTTTCATAATTAGCAGATGGGTTGTGGTCTTTGGAGACTGTGGTTGCCTGGTATTTCTGGTAGTCAGTAAATATCAAAAGGAAAATCTTCCATGAGGAAGGAATCTTTCCTTTGAAACTAGTTAATGATTCCAGAGGTGCCTTCCAACGCCACCATGCTGGGATTCTGGGATGTCGTGAGCACTGCTACTCTCAGCTGTGCTTCCTTTTGCTTTTTCCACCCCTCAGTTGCAAAATTCAGCTCAATGAGACTACTCACAAAGATCAAGTGGTAGGAGCATAGCCTTTGCTATTTAGCCTCTTCACTGACTCAGAATGGGTGTTTATCACTGCCTTGCCTCAGAGGCAGCAGCCCTGAAGGCACAGGAGGCACCCTAACTTAGGTAAAGATTCTGAGAGCACATCGATCGATCAGTGATCAGCTGTGCGCCTAAGGAACCAGCCTGTGAATGACTTCGCTTTGCGTCAAGTCCTGCACTCACTAGGTTTCAGCAGGTGTGTGGACGTTCCTGTCATTCGTTACACACCTCCAGACGAGAATAAGGTCTTAGTTAATTTTTACAGCGCTGTATTCATGGTAAGCCCCCCACACTATTTAACTCCTTGTTTAGTTCTCCCTTTGTGTTTCTGTGACAGCCTCCTGCTAGCCAAACACAGATAGCTCATGCAGGAGCTGATAACTGCAGCACAAGGGTCCTATTGGCTTTGTCATACTCCTGCCACCTTTCAGCAATGGAGACAATGTCTTTTTACTGCAATTTAGCAGTCCAGATACAGAGTGGTAGAATCAAGCCTGATCCTGCCTCTGTGAACTCAAGCATCTCTAGAACAAAATTACGAGGCAAGAACAATTAAAAAGCACATTCAAAACGAGGCTCTAATCTCATTAGCATATATCAACAGAGAATATAATCATTAAATGGTTCTGTCAAATGTCATAGAATCACCAAATCATAAATCCTGGAAAAGACCTCCAAGGTTGAGCTCAGCTGTTGAAAACGCAGCACAGCCTCAGCACAGCCACCATGAAACCATTTCCCAAAGCACCACATCTACCTGGCTTTTAACATCCAGGGATGGGGACTTCGCCACTCCCCTGGGCAGCCCATTCCAGGGCTTAACAACTCTTTCAGTGAAGAAAGTAGCAAGAAGCTCGGCAGGTCTTGCACAGCCATTATCGCAGAAACACCTTGAGAGAGAGGTGTCTGAGCCCCCTCTACAAGGCTCATCCTCCGCCCTGGTGCTTGTGTTGCAGACCACACACAAACGCAGAGGAGGAGACAACCTAAAATCATTTCTGTGAGTTGAACAGGAGTGCTCACATAGTCACTGGAAATCCTCTTAATTGGTGAGGCCCAGTGGTGCATTTCAGAGCTGTTAGATCTTCTGCTCTGGAACTCTTTGCATGTCCTGGCAGTCACAGCCCAGTCATGGTTTGTTTATCGTATTCCCTGCGAGCTTCCGGATCCCAGCAGTGGCACTGACTCGGAGGCAGGGAGGGCTGCAGTAATCCAATAAGTTCTCATTAGGTTAAAATGCAGAAACATCTGCTGGGCTCATGAGCTGCTTGCTTGCTATTAACAAGCAAAGAATCCGCTCGATTTGAACCTAGACTGAGCAATGTTTTAGGGCTGGGGGGTGGTGAGGAAGAGAGAAACTGACCTCCAACATCTCCTGGGCAGCAGCTCCACTACAGTGCACCGCAGGCTCCTCAGGTTGACTTCTGGTGACCCTATCTCAAGGATCACAAGAATTGCAGAAAAAAAATGCTTTCCCTCAGTGCTCCTGAACTAGTGGTCAAAATAGTGAAGTGAGAGCAGTGAAACTGAGGAGAGCATGGTGAAAGAAATACCAGAATCCAAGCAAGGCAACCTCTGCAGTGCAAACCTGGCTTAAAATTACCAATTGCTTCTCAGAGAATTAAAGAGATTTTTGCAGAGGATGATGCTTTCATTTCTATTTTCCCATCCAGGGTCTCAAACCTGACTGGTTCATTTCATAACTTCTTTCATTTTTCAGAAGAGGAAAGACAAGCGTCCTGCCCACCCACCCCCCCAAAAAAAACCCCCCAGTAACCCAGCACAGAGCACACAAACCTTAACTGGTCAGTAAGAACTGGCCTAAAGGGTGAGCATGTAGGTAGTGAGCATTGCACAAACTCAGCTACAACAAAACTAGTTCTACACTGATGCCAGTTACAGAAGGGAGAACATTGTTAATTCTAGGGGGAAAAAAAAAAAGAGAGAGAGAGAGAGAGATTGATAACCTGAATAAAATTAGTCTTAAGTTTAGGATCCAAACTGACCCTGAGCATGCAGCACCATCAGAGAGTGGCAAACACAAAATCATTGGTGTCACTTCTGCTTAGCTCCTGCTCTAAGTGCTTCTGTAGCTCTGTGCTGTTGTTTGCGCAGTGCTAAACATGGCAGCATCCAATTCTGTGGCTCTTACAAGGTGGAGGAGACTAAAACACTTCTGCAAAAAGCCAAACCAGAATCACTTATTAAAAACACCCAAGGAAATCAAGCTGGAGAAGTCCTGGTGCAAGCCCACTGCAAAGCCTTTGCTGGAGAGGCTGAGCTGCTCTAACCCTTGTTCTAACACCCATGCGAAGAATCACCCCAGTGCTCAGCTGAAGGAGCAGAGTAGCCAGAACGCTCAAATCACTGCTGAGTCGTCTTCTGAGACCAGCAGAGTACAGGCCCCAGCACTGCCCTGCTCTGCGACCAGTTCCATCACACAGCAGCCTTTCTGCTGACGTCTCCACACACAAAAGCGAACTGGCGGATAGGCAGCCAGACTTGAGCGCCTAGCAAAGGTCCCCATCCAGTGGCCGGCTCCGAAGGTGCAGCTCCTGTTCCCTGCTCAGAGCAAGGTCCTGCCGCGGGCAGCGCACAGGTAAGACCCGGGCAGTTCATGGATCTTGTCTGAGGGAGAAGAAATAAAGGATGCATAGCTAAGAATAACTCACTGCCCTCCCACTGGCTCATGGATAAGGTGCTGTGAAAAAAATATTGCACTGATAATCACAAAATTACAGTGGTGACAATAGAAAGGACTTCTGGAGGTCACCCAGGCCAACCCCCTGCTCCAGCAGGGCACCCACAGCAGCTTGCCCAGGGTCACAATGGCCAGGGGCCTTGGAAACTCTGCAGAGGAGACTCCACAACCTCTCTGCACAGCCTGCTCCAGGCCTCCAGCACCCTCACAACAAAGTTTCTCCTCTTGCTCAGATGGAACATCCTGGTTTCCAGTTTGTATCCATTGCTCCTTGTCCTGAATTTGGCCCCATCCTCTTGCCCCCCACCCTTGAGCTCTTGCTGAGCATTGTTCAGATCCCCTCGGAGGCTGCTCTTCTCCACGTTCAACACCCCCAGGGCTCCCACCCTTCCCTCCTCAGAGAGGTACTCCAGGCCCCTCAGCATCTTTGTGGCCTCCACTGACTCAGTTCCCTGACTCAGATGCCAGGTGGAGTTAAACCCAGATGAGGTTTGAGGTCTCTCTCTACGTTCACTCTTCTGACCTTGGCAGTTTGGGTGCCAGTGCCCCTGGCACTGGTTAGTGCCTCTACATCCACCACTGCACCTACTGTCTAGAATTAGCCCTAGGTAAGCCCAGATGGAAACAAAAGCTTGTGTGGGAGATGAGTGAAGATATTGAAACACGAAGGCAACTGCTGGAGCAGGGGAAAATAGTTTTATTTCATTTTGAGAAAGACAGAAGAAAGCTCCATTTGCTGGATCCAAGTTCTGGTGTAACTGACCAGTCAGACAAGCTGCACCTCACACAGGTGTGCTGGCACTGCCTCAGTGGCCACTTGTCCATACCCACCCCCCTCAGCTGAAGTACCAATGCTTCACAACGTCCAGTCCATGGTTCTCTTCACATACTCTTTGGTTATGCAGAGAAACTTCTTTACTGACTTCAAAAGACAGGTTCTGCACTTGTGTAAAGCTCCTGGAACAAAGAAGCAAGTTCCATGAGTTACTCCATGAGGGACAACAGCTTCTGTGAACAACAAGTGCTTGGCACCTGGATGTTTGCAGCATTCTACCATGGAGCCAGCAGAAGGGAAAAAAATAAATAAATGTGCATTTTCTTCCCAAAAGCTGGAATTTGGAGTGGGGGACACACACAGACCCTTACGGCCTGTCAACAAAGGTTTTAGTTGTAATCTCTTCTATGGAAATGAAGGAGGGAAAGGATGTTTAGCTGCTTGTACCTCCTCGACTTGCATTGTTATTTAAGACACAGTGCTTCCAGTTCACTTCCTGCCTCTTGCAGGTCTCCTACACTTTTGCAGAGCTATTTTTGCTTGCTGAACTCTCAGCTAAGTGTCAGCAAACAGCACATGGAATAGTTCACTTAAAACACACAAACCAACCCCAAAGATCTCATTTCTTTTTTTCCCTGTAGGTAGGGCAGGGACAGAACCAGAGATGTCTGATACAGAGTTCAACAGTGCTACTGTCCCCACAATCAACCCTCCTCCAACAAACATTCTGGATATATTTCCCTCTGAATATTTAGCCGGCGAGCCTTTCCACCCCACTGTTGTAAATACCTTTGGAGCTCTCCATCCAGTTTCTGAGAAACCTCTTTAAGCTCTTTCAGCATACTGCATGCTTTTGCACTTTCTCCTGAGAAGCTCGGCATCACTTCTGTCAGAAGTCCCTGGGTGATGGCTAGCTGCTTTTGCAGTTCATCTGCAACATCAGATGTCACAGACCTTATTCAGAACACATACAGTGGCCTCAGTCAATAGCAGACTGACCAATAGCTGGAGCAGCCACAGAACCAGAGGATGGGAAAATCTTACAAACACGTGGTGAGAAAATTGTGAAAGCCAAACATTTATGAAGAGTGACACCAGCAACAGGCTGTTAAAATTGCTAACAAATCACAATGTATCTAAGTTGCAATTCTACAGTTCTCTCATTCTGTTTCAGCCCTGTTTGTCTGCAGTTCCAGTTCTACAGCTCTAGTTCCTTCAGTACCAGCAAGTCTATCCACACGACTTTCTCTCTCAAACACAGAAAAAAGGACAGGCCACAGTGTTTCCAGTTTTGCAACTTGCTTGCCCATTAGGAACAAGAAAGGAGGAGGGATGCTACAAATACAGTGAAAAGATGGAGAAAAGTGCAGAAAATAAAAACCTGAAGCAAAAAACCCCAAAACCCCACCTTGGTCAAGTGCAGTTCGGTGTGTAAACAGAGGCAAGAACTATTCATAGCAAAGCATGGGACTAATGCTTCAGCCTGTGCCCATAAGAGCTGTGGGAGCACACACTAGTCCTTGTGGCCAGAGGGATGCAGCAGGTCAGAATTTTAACACAACAAATCCACTGGTTTTGAGAGTAAATCTAAGTGTCACATTTCCATACCAAGGTATGCTTGTGTGTCTCCTTCTATGTGAATGTCCTTCGTGGGCAGCTCATGTCTAGTGGCATCCAGGGAAACTGCAAAGCTCTTATATTGCTCTTTGAACTGTTCACAAGCAGGAACAAGGGGAGAGAGTATTTCCACCTGTAAAAGACACATGATCGACCAACACTTCCCATCCAAGGGTCAGCACCTCAGCTCCAGCCACTACTGTTGGGATGCTCCCATGCTTTTCAGACACTTGCACTGTGAACTGCTCTGGCAGCTGGTGTGCTGCTGCTGCCCCTTGCCCAACAGATCTGAATTGTTCTTGCCTGTCCACAAGGGACAATCACCAAGTCAGAAAGGCCATGGCTTAGGTTACTGGAGAGCATGATATGCCACAACAGGAGGTAGGTATTTCTTTTCAGGTGCATGACATTGTACCACTGAAGCAATGCAATCTTCTCTGGATAAAGGACTGCTTTGTGAGCAAGCCTATTTAAATACAGAAGCATGTAAAGCCTACCTGTTTGTCTAATGCCTCACTGAGTTTCTGCTCTCTCTCTTTGAGTAGAATTTCACGCTTCAACTTGCAGAGCTTCTCTTGTTGTCTCTGCTTTTCTTCACACAACTTTAACAAGTTTTGTTCTGCTTTTTTCTCCATCTCAGAAAGATTTTTTCCTGCCTATTACACATAAAAAAACCTAAACAAACAAACATTCACAACTAAAGTAATTCTACATCTAAGTAATTACCATATTCTGAATAAGCAAATGTAAGCCTCAGGACAGGTCAAAGAGCTTCAAAGTTAATGACTGAGACCTCCCTCCATCACCACTAATACTTTCGGTAAAGGAAAAATATACATGTGCAGCCCTGAGTGAACAAAGAACAAAGGCACTGCTATAGCCTTGAACTCCAGCCACACAGATCTTCCAGATCTTCTGCATGTCCCTACCTCAGAAAGAACCAGCATCAGGTTAAGAAACTGACACTGAATTTACTCTGGGAGTTTTTAAAGCAAACCACAGTTTTACAGCTACAAAAAATTGCACCCCCCTAGCTTTATGGAGCAGAAAGCATAGACAAGAAATGAAAAGATTCCTCAGGACCAAGTTCTCTTGCCTCAAACACCAAACACATGAGTGACTCTCACCTTTATTCTTAGGTAAGTTAAAAGCAGTGTCTGAGATTCTAGCTCTTCGATCAGATCATCAGGATCATATCCCTTAAGATAAGAACATATCAGATCAGTTTTGAGATTTACACAATCACTTTTTAAAGCTCAAATACATTACTGGATAAAGTCCAAGTTGTGCCCAGAAGTGTCATTGTCAACAGTCAGCTCAATGAAAACCAGTTTGGCTTTTTAAACAATGCATGTTAGTAAAATAAACTTCTCTGTGCTTTGTTCCACCATTTTTCCCAGCACCTTCAGCAGACTTTTATGATACTGGTAGAGAAGTTGAAGTTGCAGTACTACATTGAATAAGGCCCCTAAATGAGGCACTTCAAATAAATCTGGGTCAACATCAGAAAATATTTTCAAGATAAGGTGATTAATTAAAAAGTCTGGATAGGAATCAGAAAGAATCCACTTGAGGAGATACCACAGTTGCAGGAGGTTCTTTGGTCAGTGGTGAAACACCTGACAAACACTTCCAGCAGACAGACTTATCCTGTGATTTCTGCCAGAAGGCTTTAGGTCATCCCAAGACCTCAGAGTTGTTCTCAGGATTAAAGATAACCAGAAACCCTTCATTTCAGACATCTGAAACCAGACACACTAAGAACTGAATGTAGCTAGACTCACCGCTTCTTGTGGGTTCTGACATGTCCCTGAATCTCCTTCCCAAGCAGATTTTGAAGCAGGAGTCTCTACGTGGATAGTTTTATCTGTATCACAACAGAAAAGTTACTGCTGTCTTCTACCAAGCCTATAGGGTGGGTCAACAAAGCATCAAGGTCTTCAAAGGCAAAGATAATTGCAAAATTATGAAGTGTATCAGCACAAAAGGCATTCACTCTGATGACCTGAGGTGTTGGTCACATGCGAGCATCTAGCTTTAATTGACAGATAGGTGTGATGGGATTTTCAGAAGGGCTGATTATCACTCACTTGTTTTAGAGTGCTGTATTAGTAAGTTCTTCTGCATGAGGAATTATTAATGGCACACAGCACAGGTGCCAGCAGGTACGTCTTTATTTATGATAAAGGGCAATGAGGTCGTGCCAGAGCGCAGCACAGCACCGGACCAGAGCCCCACCCCAAGTGAAGCACAGCTAACTTCCCCTAAGCACTCTGGAAGGAACATGGTGGTACAAGTCATGACAGAGAACTGTGTTATTTAATATTTGATCTTAAACAAAATCCACAAAACCACCCAAAAGATACTAAAAATCAAGAGGCTACTTTAAACCCCCAAGGTCTTAATACATCTGCACAAAGACAGCTGGAATAACTTCACCTTATGAACCAAAATCCTTTTGTGGCTACAGAAGAACACGAGGGTGACTTAGCAAGTTACAGCACACACATTAAATATAATAAATCAAGAAACTGGGCATGAGTGGAAGCTTACCACCACAAATAGTTGAAAGATCGAGGTCAGGCCGACTGATTTTGTCTTCGCCTAACAACGTGGACTGCAGGACACTCTTCTCAAAACTACTCTGATTTGATGATCTAGAGACAGCACCTGCAGACAGAGGCTGTTATCAAGCTGAAAGAATCAGATGCTTTCACTAATATGCAGCAACCTTACACGAGGTCTTCCAGAAAATTATTTCTGTATTTCTTGCAAAAGACACAAAAGCAGACTGTTTCACAGCTCAGGGGTTTCAGCCATTTACAGCTGCGTTACTGACAAGATTAAGTACAAGACAGCAGGGTGGAGTAGAACAGCAGATCAAAGCCCTGTGTGGAGATGCTTATTCTAGACAACCCAATTACTCAATTCTAGTTTAGTTCTTTGTCAGAACATCCAGATAAGAGTTTAATGCACTCGTGTTTACACTTCTTATTCCCACATCAAATTTCTTAATTTCCTCTGTAGACAGGTAACAGCTAGCAGTGATGCAAGCAATGCAAAATATCACATCTTAACAACACTTCAGAGTTGTTAAAAAGCTCCACAAGTTGGAAATCTAAATTCACAAAAGAACAGATTTAAAATTCTGGTAAAACATACCAGCAGAAGTTTTGCGTTTCTGAGGAAGGCCGGATCTTGGTTCAGTTGTACAAGATGGTTCAGTAGCAGACTTTGAAAAGGACTTTGCTGAAGTATCCTGCCAATTAAGAAACAGGTGAGACCAAAGATGAGCAGTAATTACGACTGGCAATATAGCTTCCCTACAACTTGAATGCTGAAATTAACAAACCCAGGGCCTCTGGATGCTTTGCAAGTCACCCGAGTACAGTCCCAAGATCTCTCTCCAGGCTGCATCTAATAACACATCACAACTACCCTAGGAACCCCGCAGTCACCTTGTGCTCAGGTCTCGCTGCCACACGTCCGAGCCGCCCCTCCCACCATTCCTATCCTTCTCTGAGAGACACCCGAGCTCGGCAGCGAGACGTCCAAGTACCTTCTTGACGTCTTTGTTATCGCACTGCAGGTAGCGAGACTTCACGACTCTTCCTCCTGAAGGAGCAAAGACAGAGCTCAGGCGCGCTTCTCGCCGCAACGGGAGCGGGCTCCCCTCTCCCCCCACAGCTACCTTTCCGCTTTTCATTAGACGCTTCTCTGTCCGTCATCGTCGTACTGGAGTCACTCGCCAACAAGGACATCCTGCAAAGACAGAGCGGGAGATGACACCGCCGACGAGCTAGCTGCCGACCCGCTCCGAAGCCCCCGCCGCCATTCCGTCTGAACCGCGCGCAGGCGGAGCACCGCCCCCAAGCTCCAGGGCAAGAGAACAACGACGCACGCCCCCTGGCGGCGTGGAGGGCTGGAACCACAGAATTCCAGATTCACAGAGAGATGGAATTCCAGAATCACAGAGCTACAGAACCACCTTGCTTGGAAGAGACCTTTTAGCTCATCAAGAGTGGCAGGCATCCCTGGAGCAGGCTGCCCAGGGATGTTGTGGAGTCTGTCTCTGGAGGCATTCCAAACCCACCTGGACACATCCCTGGGTGATTTACTATAGGTGATCCTGCTCTAGCAGTAGGTTGGACTGGATAATCTCCAGAGGTCACTTCCAACCCCCACCATGCTGCGATTCTGTGAAGCCCAACCATTAACCCAGAGCTACCAAGTTCACCACTCAGCCCTCAGGACCACATCCACGCAGCTTTTAAACCCCTCTAGGGATAGGGACTCCACCACTTTCTCTGGGCAGCCTGCTCCATGCTTTGACAACCCTTGCAGTGAAGAAATTGTTCCTAACGTCCACCCTAAACCTCCCCCGGCACAACGTGAGGCCGTTACTTTTTGTCCTATTGACAGGCATGAGGGTGTCCCCAGACGGAGCTCCCACCTGTGCAGTTCCTGCAGGGGACTGCTGGCCTCAGCACTACGGCAAAGAAGACACCAGGACCTGACAGCACCTATGTCATGACCGATCCCAAATCCTCCTCTGTCCCCAGGCCTTTGGTGGGAGGTGACCACCCTGCACCTCCAGCTGATGACCCTCAAGAACACTACACTAGAGATCTCCTGTGCTGCTCCAGTGCTCTAACAACGCCTCGGAAAGGTCCCTGAGCACCATCACCACCAGCCACCTCCACAGCAGGAGCTCTCCCCACCACCAGCACCGGGATTCTTTGGTTTAACCATCAATCCACCCACTCCCGCTTCTTCACCGCAGGGCGCTGCCTCAGAGAGCACCTACCTCCCGGCGAGCGCCCGTTCCCGAGCCGTGCTGGGAGCCGCAGCCGCCAGCCGAGCCCAGGCCCGGCCGCCGCAACCCGGGAGCGCCGCTTCGCGCCTCCCGCGCGGACGCGTCACGAGGCCCCGCCGCGGGGTGGCGCATACGTAGTGCGCGCGCGGCACTGGCTGGGCGCCGCCCTGCCTCCCCCTACCCGGAAGTGGCGAGCGGGGCCTGTGGCGGGCGGCGCTGCGGGGCGCCGGCGCTTCACCGACTGGTTGAGGTAAACGGCGGCGAGGCGCGGCGACCCCGCTGGGCGTCTGCCCGGCCTCCCTCCCTTCCTTCTTGTTTATTTTTTCTGTCCCACCTTCTTTCCGTCTCTCCTTCTTTCCTTCCCTTATTCCTTCCTTTCTTCGCTTCTTCCTGCCTTCCTTCCCTCCCTTCTTTTTTTTTTTTCTCAGAGGGACCGGATCCCGCACCGAGCCCCGGGGCCGGTGTGGGGTGAGCGGGGAGCTCTCTGTACGTATCTGGAGGGGGCGTCTGGCGGCCAGGGGCTGTGGGGCTCCGCCGCTGCCCTCCCCAGGGCCGGGAGCTGCTCCGGGGTGGGCCGGCTGGGGCCGGGGTGAGGAGCGGGCGGGAGCTGCGGTGTGCTTGGCTGCGGGGAGCTTGGCTGCGGGGAGCTTGCGTGGGCTTGTAGCGGCCGGATGGCAGATGTGTTGCTGCTGACTCGGTTTGCGTCTGATGTGCTCTACAGCTAGACATGCCCTAAGGGAGCAACGCGCCTCACTGCCCGGCTGCACCTTCTGGATCTCAGTGGGCAGCGGGGGAGATCTTACCGGTTGTGTTAAGTTCCATCCCTAGCTACTGATCTTTCCGCCACGCAGCCTCCTGCTTTCTCAGGTGATTTCTCTGACTGCTGGTATGAACAGCCTGGAAACTTTCACAAAACTACCTCAGCATCGTTCAAACATTCTTTAAAACTCTCCATGTTCTTTTGTTTCTTGTTCTGTTTTTGGGTAATGCTTAGACAATTCGGTGCTGCTGCTGTCTTGAGGTTGTGCTTTATCATGGTGACCATCATTGCCTAAGTGCTGCATGCCTCTAGCTGTATCTTTGGGAGTGCTCTGTCTTTTTGGTGAGTTTGGTGTTGCAATCTCTGGCAAGTAAAGCTTTTGCAAGCTGGGAACATCTCTTTGTTACGTGTTTGTAAACTAAAAGTAGCAGGGTACTATCCTGATTTTATGACTGTTTGTAACCATAGAATCGATGTAGGTGTGTGTGATCCTAATGTAAGCTGACTTCCTACTGTAATTTTTAGTCTTTATGCCTATCTATAAGTATTTTGGCAAAATTCTTACTCATCTTTATTTGCAAGTTGTGATTGTAAATCGAGAAGTACTTTGGATGCAAATGTATTCAGCATTCACCTTCTGGAATTGGGTGGCAGTGTAGCAAAGGGCTGGAGATGATCTCAGGCTTCTGGCAACTGCAATTAGCCTTTCAAAGATGTCATCATCATCCTCCCACAGAACTCCTCGAGGTGGTTTGGTATTGGTTTGTCTTCCTAGCTTTTTGCAAATAAGAGTTGTCATGGGTAATTAGAAGGGCTCTGATTTCAGATGTGTTAGCTGTAATACATGAGTTAAGTACTTGACCTAAAGTAACAGTGCAAAGTAATCCTGCTTTCTAGTTTAGTGTGTTCCTGTCACACCCAGAAAGATTTAGTGAGCCTTTGGTTTCTTTAACTGGGGATCCTGTCAGGGACAAACTTGTTTAACTTAGGGGAAGCAAGATGGGCACACATGTATTCCTATTACCTTAACATTCATTGTGGGTCTTCTTAGAAAAGTTAATTTCATTACCTTTGTCTTTGCACTAACAATGACATTTTCAACCTTCTCTATGTGTGAAGTCCAGTAACAGTGATGTATCTAAGGCCATTTCCTTAATCATTAGTGTTTGTTATCCAACGCAGGAGCTGCTGCAGTGACGTGATGGAACTGTTTTTGTAGATCTGCACAGTTTGGGTTGTTTGGGTTGGTTTTTTTTGTTGTTGCCCTGCTTGAACATGTATCTCAATAAAAGCCTTTTTCTGTAGTTGAATGTTGTAGTTTCAGCAGGGGCAGGGCAGCTCTGTGCCAGTCTGATCAGAGGGGGAAGGCTCAGGTTTGTATTTTTCTGTGGAACCTGAAGCGCTTCTAGAACTGAATAATTTAGGAAGAGTAAATACAGCTGATGAAAAATTTAAATGAGGTTCACCTGGAAAGAAAAGCTTTGTATAGGCTAAGTTTTCTGACAATGATTCCAATGTCAGACCTTGAATAATCCTGGGTATGAATAACTGCTTGATAGTCTCCAAGATTCTTCTGGCTTGGGTTCTTTGCCTCTGATGCTCTCAGCTGTTTTGCTCTCATTCCTTGTTTTCATTTCCTTTGAGTCATACATCTGTAACTCTTGACATCACACTTTGTATAGGAGTAAGATGTTATAGACCCTTAGTGTCACTGTGAACCTGATAAAGTATCCTCGGCGTGAGGTTAAATTGTGTGCTCCTGAGTCATTCAGAGGCAGTAGAGGTCTGCATCTGAAGTACTTTGAGGGTGCAGCTCGGGGTCTCAAGGACCGTAGGGTGTAGAGAGAGGGTAACTGAGAAGGAGCTGCCTGTGATGAAGGCAATGTCTTTGAGTTTTTGCTGTATTATGTCACGTTACTTGCACCGCAGGCCAGCTTCTCCGTGGTTGGGCAGTCTGTGGAGTAACTCCTCTGGCAGGGTTGGTTACGAAGAGTAGTAGCAAAGGTAAATTTGCATGCTCCATCCAGAACTCCTCGTGGCATCACAGAAGCTTTTCACTAAAGAAAACTGAGGATCGAAGGTTATTTAGTCCAGCAGAACTTGTGTGATCAAGAAGAATGTTGAAATATTAATAGAAAGCTGAACAAATTTCAGATAATTGGTAGTTGTCTGAAATATTGGAAAAAATTAGCATTAACGATGATCTTCTAAAAGCAACTGAACGTCCTTATGACAGGAGGTGAGACAAGGGTCGAGGCCTTTGTCTTACTCATAATGCAGTTAATTGTGGAAACTTTAGGGTGTGTCTACAGCCTATTATCTTGCTGGAAATTCCTTGTTTTGCAAATTAAGGATCAGTAATAGCTGAATATTTTTTAAATTGCTAAATGCTTTCAGGTGGATCAGAGGAGTCTCTCCTGGGAGTGGTCATTGGCCATTCTGGTATTCAAGCATATTCGACTTCAAGTCCTAGTGATGTTTCTACTTTTGTCCTCAAGATTACCCAAAGAACAATGGAAGAAGCTTGAGTCTTTCAGTCTGAGGAATGTAACACTGGCAATGTACATGAAAATGTGAAGAACTGGAATATTATAAAGTTCATCCTCGACAATTTTGCAGTAATGGTAGCTTTCCCTTTTTAGCTTGGCTGTGATTCATTGGCTAAATATGTGGCTTCAAATGATGGCCTTATTTAAACTAAACAGATATCCTGTGTGATTGGGGCAAAGCTCTCCTCTAGAATATTACTGTTAGTGAGTGGCCAGTGTTGGCTTTAATGCCTATTAAAAGTTTAATTTGCTTAGTGGAGACTTGAAAACACAAAATGCCATCGAAGTGAGCATGTAGAAGTGGAATGTTTGGGTTACTATTTTTATTAATGTCTGAGCAAAAAGCAAAATTACAGCTTCATGATATACATTAAGTAGCCTGCACGTTGTAATTCTGTGCAGTTCTTCTACAATATAACAGTTAGCTGAAACGTTGCCTTGCTCAGTGATTTTAGTGGCAAAGATAATCAGTCCTCCGTAATCACTCCAGCCCTGTGTTCACTTGGATTGCTTGGTAAGTCCAGTGGCTTTTATTTATTTCTTAAGCATATGAAATTGCTAATTGCTAGGTTATAGAAGTACGGCATTAGTCTGTTGCCTTGTAAACTCACTCTGTTAGCTCTGCTAACAAACACACTGTTGGTGGAACTTGCAAAGGGTGGGGAAGGGGAGAGGAACAAAACCGTGAAAAGAGACTTTAGATTGGTTAGACTTGCTTGGAATTATTTTTCTTAGCAGACCTGTTGGAATTATCCTTCTAGCACAGGGCTGAGTATAAAGTGGTCTGTGACTGGTACCTGACAGTTAAATTTGTCTATCAGTACTTCAGATTTACTTCAATATCACTTGAAATAAATACTACTGTGTGTGTTGTACTGGGACTGTGAAACTGTCTCAAGGGTACAAGTCATACATCACTGTATCCTATAACGCTAATCCTATGCAGCTGCTGCCCCACTCATGCTCACTGAATTAATGCAGTCTAATGTTTTTGAATGAAGGGTTACAATCCAAAGCTTTGCATCTCTAACGGACTTTTTTTCTCTTGCCCAGCTCTTTTTGCTTGTGTAAAAGAGGGCTTTGGTGAAAAAGAATGCCTTGCTGTGTTCTGTAGACACTGATGACTGGCCTTAGTAAATTTAAAGTACTGTGAAGATGTCTATTTGTGCTACAAATGGCTTGTCACAAGTCAAACATTTTAAGGAAAACAGGAAGAAGTCAGACTGTGGAGTCTAAAATTAGTTGATGTAGATCTAGTGCCAGCTTCTGCCTCCCACTTCTTAAACTCTCTTAACACACATGCATTGGAAAGGGGCTTCTTAGGATGTTGAAAGAAATTGAGGTAGTTTGGCAGAATTTCCATCTACAGAAAGCACTCAACAGTGATGTTCTGTGTGCTGACCAGGATGGTGTCTTTTCCTCCTCTATTTCTTTTTGATTCAGATATTCTCTGCACCTGAACTTAGGCTTGTGCTTCCTTGATGAACCAAAGTGCATTGATTCCAACTGCTTAATTTTTGTAAATAGAGGTCATAAAATTAGAAGGAGTTGTAATCATCCTTTCAGAGCACTCCTGGCATAAATGAGAGGGTGGTACCTAATTAACTTTTCTAATTAAGAGGCACTTCTGTGACTGGGGCCTGGCTGAAGCACTCAGGCCTCATTGTTGGTGTCAGAGAAGTTTTTGCAGTGTAGAGTAGCTTCCTGCTGCCATTTAAGCCCAGTTTGTCTGGCTTTGAATTCCAGCCACTAATTTGTGGAGCTTTGACCTCCAGACTTCTGGTTGTTGCCAAGCTCTAGTTCTCTATGCAAGGACTTCACTGATAGTAGTCTCCTCTGTGCTTCTCATAGACAAAGCGTTGGAGCATCTTGCTGTGAGGGGGTGTTTTCTAGCAGGTTTGTTGTTGCTATTCTTCTATCAGCTTCTTAACTGAATTTCAGACATATTCTAGATGCAGTACAGGTCACCTTCTGAGTCCAAGGACTACATGTCTGCCTACCTAAATACTCCTTTACTGTTGCAGTCAGTGTCATTTTGGTAGTGTTGGGAGAATACCATGTTTAAATGATTACTTGCTGTGGTTTCCAGGCTTGTTTCAGGGTGGCTTCTCTTCCATCCCTCTGGTATGGATTGTTTCATGCATAAATTTGAAGTTGTATCTATAAACTGAGCCGAAATCTGTTCAGCATTTGCTTTCTTTCTCCTGTGCTACTCAACTGCATAGTGGATTTAAATTTCTGGTTGCTTTCTGCCATCTCAGTCTCTCTGTGATACATTCCTCATCAATTACTCTTCTCTTTCTTTTAGAGTCATCATGAAAATGTTTGCTTTAAGACAGGAGTCCACCTTCACTAGAATCTAATCCTCCAGTTGCTTGATGATAGTGCTTGATTGAATACTGGGAGTCATTAGGTAATTGACTTAAAACTGTCCAGTGTGTGCTCTTCTCAGGGTGCTGTTTGGATGAAACTGTTCACTGAGGGGACTTCCTCTGTCATACCAGACTGTGTGTCTGAAACTAACTGCTGGGGGAGAAAAGGAAGTCTGTACAGGAGTGTCTTCCCTGAACTGGTTGCTTGAGTACAGAGGAAAATGCTCACTGTTCTTTTATTTTTTTTCCTGTCTGTGCTCCAGATTTATCTTCCCCACGAGCAGCGATCTGCTGTAGATTGTACTGCAAGTTAAGGTGTTTGAGCTTCTGTAGATTAAGAATGCTTTACACTTGCATAATTACTTAAGAGGTACTTCAGATTATTAGCTCCTGAGTGTGACTAGAACAGGAAATGGTGAGTGGACTTTGAGCTCCCTGGTCCATCCTTCTATATGACCAAGTTCTTGCAATGAGCTGACTTGCATGAATGAAGAGTGAAATGTAACAGGGGAAAAAATTCCGGGAACGATCATCCAGCTTGAGCAGAGATGTGCTGTGGTTTGTCTTGCTGCCTGTGGCTTGCTTAGCCTTCCTTTTGATGAGTAGCCACTAGAAACGATCCAGCTTGCACAACAATGTCTTCTGTAAGCTCACTGCTCAGAGTTCTCTTAAAGCGTAATTCTCTGCTGTTCAGGAGGCAGATCTGTCATATGCCTGTGGAGTGATTCATTCCTTGCAGTGGAAGTGGCAGCTAAATGCTTCCAACTCTGGGTTTTCATTTGAAATCATTGCTCTCAGTGGCCTTGTGCAAGTTCCTGTGCAGTTTTTCAGTGACTTCCCTGCTCTTTTTTTGTTTGTAAGTGTATAATCAGAGCACCTTGTTCTTGGAACAAAAGGAGGTGCTTCATTTTACTACCCATCAATAAGCTTATTAAACTGCTGAACTACAGCAGAGTAAGCAAACCTAGTCCTGATGATCTGAGCATATTGAGCTGCAGTGGAGAGAATAATCACCAGCACGAGCATGGTGTTAGTACGTCTGGAGGCTTTTAGCTTGACAGTTAGGGGGAGGCTGACTTCCACGAGGTTGATGTTATATTGCTGGCCTGCAGCAGGGGTGAAAGAAGGAAAAAGATTTGTAGTCTCATGCATGAGTTTCCTGAAACCCAGTGAGGTAGGACGGTCACTGTGATGGGTACAAAGGCTTGTGAATGAAGTGAGTTATTTGGGATCTTGGTAGCAGAACTGAAAAATAGTTGCACTGATACTGTTTTGACTTTGTTGCCTAAAATGGAACAAAGCCCCAAAGCATGTTGAAATGTTTCTGTAGTGCAGATGTGTCTCACTGAAGTGAAATGAGCACTCTCTTGTCTGGGTAAGTGATGTGTGTTTAAGAAATCATGGTGGTGTACAGGGCCAGGAGTTGCTGGCAGCAGGAGGGTCTCTGGGGGTGCTGTACCTGTCCTGTACCCTTCATGAAGAGAGGTCAGTTGGGGGAAATGAAAATGGTGTGGGTCTCAGTATCAGAACCATCTTCTGCCTCGCGGCTCTGCACTACTCCTCTGCTGTAGTTCATGGCTACTCTAAACTCTCACTGCTGATTTACGAACTGATCAAACCCCGTTTCTACCTCTAACTGCTCATGCAGCTTAGGTGTTTATGTGGGAAGATGAAGAAATATTTGTGCAGCCATGCAGAGAAACAGTCAGAGGAATGGTTAAAACTAATCTGGGAAAGCAGAGAAGTTTTAATGTAGGGATTTAGCCCAGTTCAGTTTGCTTTGTGGCTGTGCAAATGGCTGTGCTGCTGTGAGAGGGAGGGATGGCACAGGAGCAGAAGGAATAGTGACACGATAGATAATGTGGCAGCTACCCACTGCGTAAGATAGGCTGAGTGCATTTGTTCTTCACTGATTTTATTATTTAAGAACTATTCTCATTCTCAGGAAAATAACCCCTTGGTACATCTTCTACACTAGTATTTAACACCCGATTTCTCTCTTTTATCTTTTTTCAGACAATGGGCACTGCATATTAAGCAGGGGTGAAGACTGAAGCCCATTTGGGGACAGAATGAGTTTGAAAGATGCTGATGGTGCAGTTTGCCAGGCAAAGGCAGCCTATAGTCTTCATATTTACCCCCAGCTCTCAACAGAAAGTGCTCCCTGTTGCAAAGTGACAGCAACCAAGGACAGCACCTCTTCAGATGTCATCAAGGATGTCATTAGTATCTTAAACTTGGACGTCTCAAAACATTATGTGCTCGTGGAAGTGAAAGAATCGGGTGGTGAAGAATGGGTGCTTGATATAAATGATTCACCTGTGCATCGAGTTCTGCTCTGGCCTCGCCGTGCTCAGGACGAGCATCCGCAGAAGGAAGGGTACTATTTTCTCTTGCAAGAGAGAAACACTGATGGGACCATCAAGTACGTCCAGATGCAGTTGCTTCCCAAGGAGACGGATGCACGGCGGTTGGTGGAAAGGGGTTTTCTTCCCTGGCATCAGGAGAACTTTGATGACTTATGCAACCTCCCCAATTTAACAGAGACAACTCTCCTGGAGAATCTCAAATGCCGCTTTCTGAAGCACAAGATTTACACTTACGCAGGAAGTATTCTCATTGCAATTAACCCCTTCAAGTTCCTGCCCATTTATAATCCTAAGTACGTCAAGATGTATGAGAATCACCAGCTTGGGAAGCTGGAGCCTCATATCTTTGCCATTGCTGACGTGGCTTATCACACCATGCTCAAGAAGCAGGTTAACCAGTGCATCGTGATTTCAGGGGAGAGCGGCTCTGGGAAAACTCAAAGCACAAACTTCTTAATTCACTGCCTCACAGCACTGAGCCAGAAAGGGTACGCAAGTGGTGTGGAGAGAACTATTCTAGGAGCAGGACCGGTTCTGGAGGTAAATTTATGCTAAAACTGCCTTCTGTGAAAATTCTTTCTTGAAAACTTTCACTGCTGTTTGAATCCTGCTTTGAGTCACCTCCACGGCTCGGGCTGCGCTGGCGTTTGGCTGCGTTGCCCAAATGCTTCTAATTGATTTTCCTTAATTCATCCTTCCGTTCAGTTGACTTCCTGTTGCTTTTAGTTGATATTTGACTTAACTTTCCACCACTGCACATGAATTCTGGGGCAGAGGTTACCTGTGTTTTCAATCATAACATCTTGATGTCATTTGAATCAAGTTGTAAGTCAATGTTTTTATGGAAAGATTGTTCCACTAAAACGTGAATGGCTCTGTGCTGTCCTGCCTGTGTGTGCCAGCGTGTCCTGCAGCAGGTTTATCAACTCCCTTCTTCAGGGAGCTATTCCTGTTCTAGAATTGTTTGCTTTGAAGAGAGCAACACTGTTAGCTGGGGAGAAAGTGTGAGATGGTTTTGGCTTTTATTGCTAGAGCATTTCCAACAGGAAGTGAGGAGGAGGGTACAGCTGGCCTTGCCTTAGGTAACAGCAGGGCAGACTTACTGCTGGGCTTTGAGACTTCCGTCTCTCCCCTTACTCTCTCATCTGAAAGGAAAAGCTGAAAGCTTGGATGGATGTAATGATCACTCATGGTAGAATCTTCTACTGCAAGGAGATGGCACGTGGCCACTGGAATTTTTAGGTTTAAATATTCTCAAATGTAGCAACACTTTGTTTAAAAAAGTAATAAGCCATTTTAAATGCTTATAGGCAAGACGAGAAAAAGCAGGGAAATGGAACTTTCAAGAGTGCTACACTTGTGATTGTGGAAAGCTTTTTTGCAAAGAATGAGGAATCTACGCAAGTTCTTTTTTGCCTTGCTTTCTGCCTGAAAGAAGAAGTAGAATAGTTTGAGGTTTGTTGGTTGCTGGAGTTCAAGTTGGCAGTTCTAAACAGAAAACAGGAAGGGGTCACTGTGGAAAGTGCTGTTTGATCAGCTGATCTCGCTGCTGCTAATAGAATTAACTGTTTCAGATCCTGGCCTACCAGATGTGATGCAGCTGTGTCAGACCAGGTAGAGATGTAAGATCTCATGCTGTGGCCTGTGCATTGAGTGGGAAAGATGTGTATCCCTAGCTTCAAAGCTAAAGTTAAAAACGTTTCTGGAATCACAGGCAGATGTTGTCTGGGAACACTCGTGAAGAGAGAGGTGTTTGTGATCTGCAGTATGATTGGCTGTCATCAGTACTGCAGCTTCCTCAGACTTCGAGTGGGCATTTGGTAATGCATGGGGAAATGGCTTTCATAGCCAGAAATACAATGGCCAATTTAAAGCTCAGTTTGCAAACTTGTCAGACTCTAGTGTGGCTTTGGAGTACACTGTCTGAAATGTGGGGCCCTCCTCTGGAATCCTCAGAAACTTACTTCTCTGTTCACATAACTGCAGTGCATATCAAAAAGTGGTGCTGTGGTATGTCTAGAGCACAGAGACTTCAGCTCAATCTCTCCTACTTTGGATCCAGCAGAGCAGGTTCAGTGCACATGGAGGCTTCCACATTCCCAGCATGGCTGCGCTTGTGCAACTCTGGTCGCTGACAGTCGTTCAGCGCAGCACCGCAGTCAGAGCTCCTTTGGGGGGAGCCATGCAGGGGAACCTCCCTTTGCTTTGTGGAAGTTAAACTTCGATGTTAGAATCGGTCACTTCCAAACCCAACTGGTGACTCATTTGGGTTTTTACTTAAGGGAACTGAAGTGCTACCAGGGAATTTTTCTTGAATGGATGTTTCAGGGGATTTTTTGCATGAAAAGTTCTGTAGCCTGCCTGAACTGTTCGAGTATGTTCCATTCTGTCTGGAAGTTTTGAGTCCTCGTGGAAGATCGACATGTGCTCTGAACTGAAGTCTGACTCCCTGGCTCCTCTGATGTACAAATTGTTTGCATTTTGGCTCAGAACTTCCTCTTTTTAGTGACCTTTTATTTTCCTCACACCTAAGGAAATGGTGTGTTTCTAGGCTGACCTGTAAAAATGCAAGGAGTTAAAGCAAGCATTTCTAGCACAGAGGCAAGCACACTTAGTGTGGTGTGGAGATGGATTTACAGTTTCATCATCACATACTTAGTGCACTTGGGAACATGTCTCAAGCTGCACCAGGGGAGGTTCAGGCTGGATGTTAGGAAGAAGTTCTTCACAGAGATTGGCCATTGGAATGTGCTGCCTAGGGAGGTGGTGGAGTCACCATCACTGGAGGTGTTTAGAAAGAGCCTGGATGAGGCACTTGGTGCCATGGCTTAGTTGATTAGATAGTGTTGGATGATAGGTTGGACTTGATGATCTCAAAGGTCTTTTCCAACCTGGTTAATTCTATTCTATTCAATCCTGATTTTTGGTTGGCCTGCTTACCTCTGTTCAAAGCTTTAAGTGGTTTGCAGGTAAAGTCTTGTTAATACTTTAGAAATTGTGAACGACTAGGAGCTAGACTTTGAAGAATGGAGTTTAACCCCTACCATGAAAGGAGATTTGACCTTAAATGTTGCTTGATATTAACTTCTCAAACATCTGAGAAGTACAGGATACTGAGACAGTGTGGTTAAAAATGAAGTACAGTGCTAGCCCAACTGCTGTCGGATGACCTAGTGAAAGGAAAGCTGATCACACTTAACTTGTCAAAGTGTGTTGAAGAATATGGTAGCAGTGATTAAACTTTAAAGTTAAATGCCACCCAGAAAAGATTCCTCACCCAAAATGTTCAGCAACTTGGAATGTTCTTTAAAAGTTGTAGATGATAAAGACTCTCATGAGAAAACCATCCAGTACATGAAAACTTCCCTAAAACTGATAATATTAAATCAGCTTGCAAGAATTTGCTGTATGCTTTGACTAAATACCAGACACATGAGATCATAAGAGCCTTTAGTTTTAAAGTGGATTCGTTGCTTACATGAATAATTACTAAGAAAAGTTTTTCAGGAAGCTTGGGCTATGGGAGTTCTTCACTCTGTAATGCCAAAACATTTGTTATTAAAAACATAACCTGGCCAGACTGGCTGTGCTGTGCTTTTGTTTCTGGAATATAACTGGTAAGGTAGCTGGTCACTTCAGCTGGCAGTAAGAAGTTTTTCCAGGATGAATTTGCAAGTCTGCTGTTGTGAAGCCCGGCAGAGTTCACTCCACCACTGAGGGGAAGTCGAATGGTGTCCTTCAGAAGCAGCTGAGGCACTGTTGATGAGATGGGACCAGGGGCTTGACTTACTGTTTCCTGTGCTGGTGTTGCTGAACTTCCACTTTTGCTTTGCTGTTTGTTTTACAGTTTGGTAACTGTAAGGAGCTGGCCTGAATTTCATGCAAAGGTTCACAAGCATTTGTATACAGCATGGGCCCTAAACAAAGTTAATCTGGGTGATGAGTTGTTGGTTGGCAGCTGCAGAAAGGTGTCACTGCTTGCTTTGACCGGTCCTCAGTGGGGATGCTGTCTGCAAGGTAACACAGGTAGTGTGCTGGCTAGAATTGAGAAGGTTGAACTCCAGTCATGTACAAGCGTTGCTGGACACAAGACCAGGGGTGTAAGTGGCCCTGGAGCTGTTAGAGAGCCAAGCAGACATGGCACTTGGGGCCATGGTTTAGTGGCCATGGTGGTCTTAGGTTGATGATTGGACTCAATGATCTTAGAGGTCTTTTCCAACTGAAGCAATCCTGTGAATCCTCTCTGGAAATCCACTGACTATTCTAAAGTTACAGCAGAATTGCCCTGTGGGTTTTCACCCTACACAGGCAGAACTCCTTGTACTCATTCCTTCAGGTCAGGAATAATGGTTGTCTGAAGAATTATGGATGTTCTCCCAGGCTGAGAATTTCTGGGGTTCTCTGAACTCTAGAAAGCTGACAGTAGAAATGTAGTTGTAAGAGAGCTTTGAGTGAGGATCTCTTTTGGAAATAGTAGTAATTGAGGCTAATTTGCACTCTCTACCTGTGATTACCTCTCCTGTACTCTTGGTTATATCTGAATGTGTCATCCTCCTCCCTCAGTCCCTCAAATATTGTTTCATGGGATGAACGGTAAACAGGTACAGGTCTGTGAGGAGCAGTGGGGGCTTCCTAAGCAGCCTTTTTGGGACCTGCATGCTGCCATTTCCATAGTGCAGGTTAGCAGGAGGCTGAGTAATGAGCAGCTCTGCACTGGCATACTTTAATTGAAAATTAACACATTTTGCTTTATTACAGGCATTTGGGAATGCGAAAACGGCACACAACAATAACTCCAGTCGCTTTGGAAAGTTCATTCAAGTCAACTATTTAGAGAATGGTATTGTCCGAGGGTAAGTACAGCATGAGGCTCTGCTGGGGCTGAGCTCTCTACTTTCGGGAACTGCTGAAGAATCTGTGTGCAAAATGCTACCTTACTGAGGATCTGCTCACGTGAGAACAGCTTGGGCTGAGGAGTGCTTAAGACTCTGACTTGGCATCAGTAATTTGTGTGCAAATAGTTGTGTGTCTAACAGCATGCCAGAAAATAAACTCTCTCAGATCTTGCTGCGGTAAAGAGCCCCTTAAATCTTTAATGCTGGCATCTGCAGAATGCCCAGCCGTGTCAGGCATGTGGTCAGGATGGAGCTGTGCTGGTTCAGGTGCACAGTGTTGATGTAGAGCTCTGCCTGAAGCTTGCTGCCCTGCGGTACAGTGACTGCTGGCTGGTGCTCCTTTGGCTGCTCTTGGTGTTTGCAGTGTACAGTAGCCCAGGTGCCCGGGAACTCTGTGCTACGTTTGCTTTGAGTGTTACTCTGAAAGAAATTGGCATCGTTTCAGATGAAGCCCCACTAGCTCAGGACTTTGGTTCAGTTTGAATATGTTTGTTTTGTCTTCAGCATGAGAAAAAGCTGCTCAAACTTTGGCCTCACTGTCTGTATCCCATGTCAAGGAGTTCAGGTTATCATTTAGGAGATTTCTTTATCAGGCCCTAAGGGCGGGCGGGCTGGCTGCCTTCCATTTGAGACTGATTCCTATACTGGCATAAAAATCTAGCAGGTTTGTTAGGGTGGGAAGCAGACAGCTGTCCAGGATGTTTGGGGGGTCTTAGCCTTTACATTCCTGTTGATCTCAGAGCAGATATCATTAGCACTCTGCATATCTTCTTTCTGCTTGCAGTTTTTCATCATGACTTTCCTTGCTCCGTCTGCCTTTCTCCAGTTGTATCTGCTTGGAGCAAGCACTGCAGATAGGTGTTTCTTAGGCCCAGTTACAGTCTAATGCATGCAAAAATTTTTACTGTAGATTTAACAGTGTCTAGCTACTCTCTTCTGTATTTAGTGCAGCTTTCACTATTTGAACTCTCTTGACAGTGGCTGTTTGTGAGGTCTTCTCTTTGACCTTTATTGTTTTGCTGTTCTTTAGGGCTGTCGTTGAAAAATACCTGCTTGAAAAATCTCGCCTGGTTTCTCAAGAAAAAGATGAAAGGTAAGAGGTGAATGCAGTTTACTAACACAATTGTCATCAGTGCAAGAGTTCAAGAGCATCTAGAGTATCTAGAAGAGAAAAAAAAGGGCCTCTAAAGAGTGAAAGCAAACCCATTGTCTCTTCATGAGAGCAATGTGCTGCCTTCCTAGGAACTACCACGTCTTTTATTACTTGCTACTTGGAGTCACTGAGGAGGAACGTAAAGAATTTCACCTCAAGCAACCTGAAGATTATTTCTACCTCAATCAGGTAATCTCTGACAGGAATTTACCAATGCATGGACAAGTGTGGTCTTTTGGGTTCAAGATAAAATGGATTATTCTTGTTTTCCTGCCATGCTAGGGCTCTGTTCTTTGCCTTTAATTATGGATCTCTCTGTACAGCATAACTTGAAAATTGAAGATGGGGAAGATCTCCGACATGACTTTGAGAGATTAAAACAAGCCATGGAGATGGTTGGCTTTCTGTCAGCAACAAAGACCCAGTAAGCAGAACCCTCAGCATTCATAAAGTCATCTAAGCTTTTGTAACAGATAGCTAGTTAAGATTCATGGCTGTGTATGTGCTGGGATCACATTTAATCCAGGAGAGAGCAAGGAGAGCTGAGTGAGGGCTTGAAGTAGAATTAAGTCTAATACAATGCAATTTTTCTTCCTTAGGATTTTTTCAGTACTTTCAGCTATTCTGTATTTGGGCAACGTTACATACAAGAAGAAAGCCACAGGGCGTGATGAAGGGTTGGAAGTAGGACCTCCTGAAGTGTTGGACATTCTTTCCCAGCTTCTGAAAGTAGAGTATTCCTCTTCAGCTCTAATGTCTGATGAACCTTTTCATCTTGCTCTGCCTTGGCATCTTACCTGCATATCTTCTTGTCCATTTTGCTATATCTAGGGCTGGGTTATGTGATTTACAGGAGGGGGAGTGGAGGAAATTGGTGAAATTATTTGGGTTAGGGTTGTAATATAGGAATTTGTTTACTCACTTATTGGAGAGCTATTTAGTAGAGAGATTCTTCACCATCACAGGGAAACATTTGAATGAGTCTAGGCCAAAAGAAGTTGAAGAATTGTGAGGATGGATGGGAAATGTAACTGTTGTCTAGGAGCCTGGGCTTCGCTGAGCCAGTTTTGTGTTGCTACCCTGTTACTCAGTGGGGAGCCTGAGGGTGACTGATTCTTGTTCTTGCTTGTTTTGAAGGTTAAACGAGAAATTCTAGTAGAAGTGCTAACAAAAAGAAAAACTGTGACTGCTAATGACAAGCTCATTTTGCCATACAGCCTCAATGAGGTGAGTCAGGAACACTGGCGGGGGAACTGAAATCCCTGACCCTTGCTTTGTGCTGCACCAGCTGCTGCAGCTTGCCCTCGCCTTGAGCGGGAGGTGTGGGCATTGACGGGAAATGCTGGGTTTGTGTCTCAGGTTTGTAACCTTTGGGTGACACTGCTTTCAACTAGAAATGGGGTTTTTAAACAAAGCTCTGAAGATGGTTTGATCTGCAGGCGATAACAGCTCGTGATTCAATGGCCAAGTCCCTGTACAGTGCTCTGTTTGACTGGATCGTGCTGCGCATCAACCATGCGCTCCTCAACAAGAAGGACATGGAGGAGTCTGTTACGGTGAGCTGCTCTCCGGAGTAAGTCTGAGAGTCAGAGAGTAGTTTCAGTCGGAAAAGACCCTAGGATCATCCAGTCCAACCATTCTCTAACCTACCAGGGCTGAGGCTAAACCATGTTCCTCAGCACCACATCTCTGCAGCTTTGAAACACCTCCAGGGATGAGGATTCAGCCACCTCCCTGCAGCTTGTGCCAGGCTTTGAGAACCCTTTCAGGGAAGAATTTTATTCTCCTGTCCAGACTAAACCTCCCCTGGTGCAACTTGAGGCCATTTCCTTTCATCGTATCACTTGTTACTAGGGAGAAGAGACCAACCACCACCTGGCTTCAAGCTCCTTTCAGGGACCTGTAGAGAGCCAGAATGTCTCCACTCAGCTTCCTTTCTACCAGGCTTAGCAATCCCAGTTCCCCTCAGCTGCTCCTCACCAGCCCTGTTCTCCAGACCCTTCAGCAGCTTCTTTATCCTTAACCACCTTTCTTTGTAGACAGTTACGTGTATAGCTCTAGCAGACAAGGCTGTAGATGATGTGTTCGGATATCTGGGATAAATTTTGCTGCTTCTGAAGCCTGTGGTAAACTTCTTGGTAATATTTCATCATCTCTGTTTTCCACAGTGGACTTCACTGCCAGCATTCAAGTGGCGTCAGTGCTGGCTGCAGGAGTTAACTGCTGTCAGTTCACTGTAAGACAGGTTGTTTAACTAGATGTCTGTGTCTTCTTTCAGTGTCTGTCCATTGGTGTTCTTGATATTTTTGGGTTTGAAGACTTTGAAACCAACAGTTTTGAACAGTTCTGTATAAACTATGCAAATGAGCAGCTTCAGTATTATTTCAATCAACATATTTTCAAACTGGAACAGGTAAGAAATGAAAGTGCTGAAACAGGCTTTTGTTTTTAAATCAAGTGCTCCTATCTTATGCAAACTGACTCAGTACTCTGCAAAACCCCATGGCATGAGTTTTGTAATTGCTTGAATATATCCCAAAAAGTCTTACTTTTTAATCTCTTAAATGTTGCTCATTGTTCTTTGAAGGTTGCAGCTCTCAGTGCTCTACATGCACTAATGGTAGTGGGGTCTTGTATTAAGTCTCTGCTTGATTGCAAGAAGCTAAAAAGACATTTAGGCAATCCCAGACAGAATTCACATAAAACTGAACTTTGAGATTTCAAGTCTGTAGGTGAGGTGTTTGTTTCAGGTTTCTGTTTTGTGTAATGGCAGATTGTGAGTATTTAATCTTTGCGGCTTCGTCCACCTGACTGCACTTAGGGGATACAATTGCCTGTTGCTATTGGCAGTAGCTCTGAAATCCTGCTGTTGTTGGCCTCTGTTAATTTACTTGTTTGCAGATGCTATCATCTTACAGAGCTAACAGATCCTGTCTCTAGACTGCAGCTTGTTCTAGACGTGGTTTGTGCTAAATCTTTCTTGGATCACTGCTGAAGAGATGTTCTGCAGGGTGATGTCCTGTGCTGTCACCAACCTGTAGATAACTTTTAAAAAGAGGAGAGTCACCGAAGGTCTCTTGTCTGTTCAGGTCCCCGTTGGTAGCTTAGGACAGCCATGGCTAGCCAGGGTAAATAGTGACATTGTTTTTTTTCTTTATAATTCCATTTTTCAAACAGGCTTAATCTTTGAATGACCCATTTCCTGGGTCTCTTGCAGCATGAGGGCCCTCAGGGCCAGCTCTATATCTTTTTAAAGAAAGGCTTTTTTGTCTGTGAAAGTGGCATTTCAGTTGCACAGGTTGCCACCTGCACACAGCACTCTGGGCCTGGACAGGCTGAGTTCTACCTGCTTAGAAATAATCAATTGCTAATCAGCATCAGAACAGGGAGAGGTGCTCATTGTCTTTCCTTAAACATACACTTGCAGAGCCAACTTGCTGTGCAGTGTTAGGTGTTTTGCATTAGTATCTTGCTAGTTTTTCTTCCTGTGGGCATTTACAGCACTAAGAAAGCCTCCTGGGTTGGTTCCATACCTTAACGGGAAGCTTGTCCTGTCAAGCCTTTGCTGGGTTGTCACTGCAGCAGAAGAACTTCATGTTCTCTTGACAGAGCTCTCTGGCTTTTCTGAGCCTCAGGACATATGTTGCTTCCTCAAGGCTTCACTGCCTGGTTTGGGACCTCAGCTTCATCTCCCAGTGCAATTTGGAAGTTCTGGAACTTGGTATTCAAATATTTGTCCTTTCCCATAATATGAGAACTATGGAAGAGAAAAATACACTTGAAATCTGCCTACCCACAGTATTGATGTAATGCTTTAGCCACAGGTTTGTGGGACGGCACAGCAAAACTTGCTTTTCTCTCTTTTAAACAATTTTACCAAGCATCTGCTGTTGAGTGACTTTCCTAGGTGGGCCTTCAATCTGCCCCAGTGTGCCTGCTCTTGGTTATAAATTGTCCTTAGTTTTGTTTCTGCTTCATAAGCTGACAAACTCAACTTGCCATAGCTGTTGAAGGAGGTCGTTTCAGCATTTAGACCACAAGATGTTAAAGGTCAGGGCACTGTACTGATGAGGGAAATTTCTTGAGCTCCACAGGAGGAGTATAAGAGCGAAGGGATTGCTTGGCACAATATTGACTACACTGATAATGTGGCCTGCATTCACTTAATCAGCAAGAAGCCCACTGGCCTCTTCTATCTTCTGGATGAAGAAAGCAAGTAAGCAACCAACATCATCTGGGAAAAATGTGTGGCAGGGAGGAGGGAGGGTCTGTGAAAGGGAACAGAAATAGAACACCTTTTAAAGGAGGGGGAACTTGTGGGAAGCACAGGTCAGCATGGGGTTGGGCTAGATGGTCCTCAGAGATCCCTTCCAACCCTACCCTTCTGTGGTCTTATGACTATGATCTACACTGTAGTTTGCTTCTGGTGACTCTAATATGGTGGTGATACAAATTGATGCTAAAATTGAACTTTGGCTTAAGCAAACTCAGAAACACTTCTGTGTTGTACTGGGGATTGCAATGAGGATACAAGGCAGGCATGTAAGGCTTGGCAGTGGTTAGCAGCAGCTAAACTTGACTGATGAAGTGAGAGGAAGCATTGATGCAGACTTGAAACCTCAGAATATTGTGCTGTGTGTAGAGCTGTTAGGTTTTGGTCCAGAAATGAAGCCCATCTCTAAGAGTCGAGGCAGGTGCGTGTGTGGAAGTGTAGAGATCCTGCATGGTAGGATAATTCCCACAGGGATCAAGAGGTGTTTATCATTGTCATCTCAGTATTGGAGCCGACCTCTTTTGTTTCGTATTCCTAGTTTTCCACATGCTACCAACCAAACTCTGCTTGCAAAATTCAAACAGCAGCACGAGGAGAACAAGTTCTTTGTTGGAACCCCAGTGATGGAGCCTGCTTTCATTATTCGACACTTTGCTGGCAAAGTTAAATACCAGATAAAAGTAGGTGAAAGAGCTGCTGGCCACACAACCCAGTTTCCTTGCCTTTCTGATAGTTTGGGTGGGTTTTTTTGTTTGTTTCTTGTTTTGTTTTTCCAAGAAGTATAAAATTTGCTGGGAGTGGGTTGGATGTGTCCCCAGAGGTACTTCAGATTTATTTTCTGTTTGTAATGTTGTAGGCTGGAGGATAGCACTGGCTGCAGTGAGAGCTGGTCACAGCAATGGATTGTTCTGAATTGTGGTTGAGCTCTGGAGTCAGGACACAGCTTTCCTGAGAGCCTCTGGTTCAGTGTGCCTGTTTTGCAGGATTTCAGAGAGAAAAATATGGATTACATGAGACCAGATATCGTTGCTTTGCTGCGGAGCAGTGACAGTGCTTATGTCCGGGAGCTGATCGGCATGGACCCCGTGGCTGTGTTCCGATGGGCCGTGCTGCGAGCTGCCGTCAGAGCCATGGCTGTCTTTGCAGAGGCTGGGCGCCAGAGAGCCCAGAAGGCTGCAGGTATGGGCTGAGAAAAGTGCTCTGCAAGCACCCTCAAGTACTCTGCAATCAGTTAGTGCTTGTTGACACGACTAGCTTGAGGGGAACCTAATGAAGGTCAACAAGGGGAGGCTAGAGTAATTCTGAAGTGCTTTTCTGAGCAGCTGCAGTTTGCTCTGCAGTAGGAGGGAGTTGGAGAAACAGAATTATTTAGCTTGATAGCTAAAGTACTGGAGCAGAAATCCAGGCCATTGGGTAGATCTTTTGCTTTGTTACAGTTTGTGGTTTGGGCTTTTTTTTCTGTGATGCTCATATCATTGCCAAGATTCAACTTGTTGATTATTTCATAACAGGAGTGGTACGTCAAGGACCCAGAGTTCCCCTTGCAGAACTCCAGACATCAAATACACCAGCAGAAAAAGTTTACCGGTGAGAAACACATTTCTGACCTATTTGGGGGAAAGCAGATGACTCTCTGAGCCACAGTATCATATATCAAATGTCATCTGGAGCTTTCACAGGGGTAGCCTGGTTTATATCTTCTGTCTTGGTTTGCCTGGCCATTTTGGTGCTATCAAAACAATGCTCTGCTTTTTTTCACATGAGATCCAGTACTACCAAATGGTGGTGGTAGAGCCGCAGTTCTCTTTACCACTGGGTTTTGAGTTCTGTCTGCCTTTTGTCTGTTGATTTTAGCATTGTGTGTTCCTCTGCAGCCAGTTCTGTACCACTGAAGTGTTTGTAGGAGCACTCATGGGTGTCACAGCATTATGAGATGGTTAGGAGGCAGGGCATATCCCACAGAACCACCTCCACGTGTTGCTCTCTACAGGCATATTTGCCTTTCCATGGAGTGTTCAGGTTTTATACGTGTTCCTTTTGCAGCTGCTCAGTGCTTGATTTCTCATTTGATTGTTCTGAGGATTTCGATATAGATGCTTTTGAGGACATCATTTCTCTTTATGAGAACAAGAAGTAAGTAGAAATAGGCTTGCACTTAACAGCCAGGGAGGCACATTCCTGTACAGACTGACCTTCTGAGCATGCTCTGTGTAAAGGTGAAGCCCTGAGGTACATGACACGGTGGCCTCATGGTGCTTCAGAATTACTCCTTCGTGGACAGTCTCTGTCACTTGTGGCAACTCAGGTTACAATTCAGGTGAAAGGATTGGTCATGGGGTAAGATCTTGGTTTTCTTTTGATATCTTGAACCAAAATCTTGATATTCAAAAAGGCTCAGAGGTGCCAAGGGAAGCAAGTGACCATCTGTAGCGCTGCTGCTGCCGCAGAGAGTAGCTCAGAATGGTGCTGGCATCTGACAGTCAGAAGTGATTCTTAACGCTTCTGTTATTTTTGGTTTGTGCCTCTCTGGAGAGTAAAGAAGGTAAGTTCTCTGCCAAGACACACTGCTTCACAAGCTCAGTGCATGCTTCAGACACCAGAATCTGCCATGGATTAGGGACCATCCCAGGCTTACTTTGAAATCCAAAACATGGATATGTTTGAAACAAAAATGAAAAACTAAATCCCATCTGTATTGCTGTAGTAGCTGGCTCTTGCCAGACTCTTCTGATGCAAGTCTGCCTAAGCAGATGTATTCTCTTAGTCAGATCTAGCTATAAAGATACTTACTGCTTCATGATATTTGTGTCTGAAAAGGCTGCTTAGCTTAACAAAAGGGTTCCTTGCCCCTTGAGAACACTTTGCTAAACTGCCCTCTGTGTTCTGAATTGATGGCTCAAGATTTTACATTGAAAGGTAGAATTAGAGGGTAAGTTTAGCATGAGGCCCTGTTAATGAAATTGGAGGGCACTGACAAAGCCAGAAGTGCTGGCTTGGCATCGGAATCATTCATGCTCAGGAAAAAGTAGTCTGGGATTGACCTGCTGCTGTTTGGAGAGCACTTGGTGATGGGATCTCTTGAGGTTTGACTTCTCTCTCATGGCTGTGTGTCTTTGTTTGCCACCTTTGTTTTGCTGTGGATCATTTTAGAGACATGCATGAACAAATCATCGCAAGTATTAAAGGACTCCCATGGCAGGGGGAGGATCCCTGTAAGCTGCTTCGGTCGCTCAGTCGGCTTCAACACCGCTCCCACTTCATGTGAGTTCTGGTGCCCCAGGCATTGCTTTGACAGTGCAACAGAAACCAAGCAGTAAATGCAGTCCAGAAAAATAGACCTGTCCCAAGTCTTCTGCAAAGAAATGACCAAGAATAAAATCATTCCTCCTAAAAAGTGTCAGGGCTGTAGAGAAAGCTTTGCTGCTTCCTTGTCTTAGCTGGAAGTGGAGCCTGCTTTTGGTGTGAACTTGCTCAAATCCCCTCCTCTGTGGTGCAAGCTTGTTGCAAACATTCAGCAATGAAATCTCCCAAGCTGTAGCTGATGATTTCTGAAATTTAGGATGCTAATGTTGTGAACACGTCAGGGTTAAGGCTCTTTTCATGTGCATGTATGTAAGAAAATCAGTCTGGGGGCCACTGTATAAGTGTAAACTGGGTGGCATGGAGTTGGAACATGCCTTAGAATGCTGTAGTTAATGTGCTTAGAATTGGGAGGATGTGAGCCACAGCCCAGAGGTTCTAGTTCCCTGTCTGTGAGGGATGTGAGCTGTGCCTGAGGTTTCTGTACTGCTCCGGGAGGTTCTCAGCTGTTACCACCACTCCCGAGAGCAGTGCTAAGACTCACCTGAGTGCTTTCACAGGGATCCTGCTGCAAGCAGCAATGACTCTGAGTTGTGTATTTCAATTTGTTAGTGCCTTCCTATTATGACAGGAGTTAAGTTTCCAATAGCTACAGTGTTTATTTAACAAAAAAAGACTCATTTTGAACAGTTTGCATTGTTTGCATTGATCACTTGTAAGAGACGTGCATGAACACACCCTGATACTGTTGTGCTCATTTCCATCTATCCTTTGTCTTGCCTCATGAATTGCATCAACATCTGGCTTGCTGAAATAACCTAACATCCTGTGGGGTCTTGGATTTTTCTTAAATCGTCTTCTAATATTTTAACAGGAAAAGTAGAGGTATGAAACAAAAGCAGATCATTCCCAAGGTAAAGTTATGCAGTAAACTTACCTTTCTCTTGGGGTCCTTGGGTCAGTTGGTTGGTTTCCTTTTTTGCTGTGGTTCGTTCTGATTGCCAGAGCTCACCTCAGAAGATGCTGTTTCACAGCACAGGGAGGCTTTTTGACTGTCTAAAGAAAGGATAGTTAAAATGCTCACCTTTGTAAGAACTGCTGAAGAGTTAAAAGCTGGCATCTGTTTAGTTAGGCTGGAGATGCCATCAATACATGAAGTCCTTTCTAATCAGGCCATGGAAGGCAAACACAGGGATGGCATCATCCACTTTGCTCACCTTACAGTCTTGGGATGGGCCAGTGGAAAAGCTTCCCTCTTAAGGAGATGCTTTGGTCCAAACCAGAAATGATGATGGAGTGTAACACGTCACTGAATGTGGAGCTCCAGGGAGCTGGCTTCACTGTTACTCTTTTTGAAGTAGACAGAGATATTTTTCCTTCAGGCAAGAGACTTGTGTTTTGATTGTGAAAACATTCTTCTAGAACTTGCTGGATTCCAAGTCTCTGAAGCTCATAGTGAGCATGACCCTGCATGATCGAACGACCAAATCCCTCTTGCACTTGCACAAGAAGAAGAAACCTCCTAGCATAAGTGCACAGTTCCAGGTGGGTGACTGATGTGGTGGTGGACAGCTCAGGGTGCACCCTGACCTCCTGGGAACAGGCCTTCCTGAGCTGTTTGAGCCTGATTCTGCTTGAAAAACAAAGCGAATTTGTTGGGATTTGTCTGAAGTAAGGTTTATTACTTGATTAAAGTTAGACCTTGTTTAGAGACTACCCTGAGAGCTCTCTGGAGCAGTTCTTGTCTGCAGATCTAGCCCTGCGGTTCCAGCATTCGCAAACCCCACTTTCAATTACCTTGAGAAGAGGTACAAACAAGTACAGGGATCTGCTGTACAGTGAGGGGAAACCCCCATGTTGGATGACATAGGACTTTGGAGAGCCATCAGGTCTGAAACAGCCTTAGTTCCAAGGAAGAAGCTGGGTTTCTATCCACTGCAACTCAGAACGCTGCTGTCTGAGGAAGAAAAATGTTTCTGAATATTGCATTGCAGACTTCCCTGAACAAACTGTTGGAGACACTGGGCAGAGCCGAGCCATTCTTCATCCGCTGCATCCGCTCCAATGCTGAGAAGGTGAGACTGGGCTGCTCTGGCTGGGGATCCAGGTCCTCCAGCTCTGCCATGGGTCTCTTGACTTGTTCACTGGTACTCTAGGCAACTAGGGTATGAAATCAGAACGTGTTTTCTCTGATGGACAGAAATCAGACTCCTCAGGCATTTACTAGCTGCTGGCTGCTGCTTTCTTTCAGAAAGAGATGCTGTTTGATGAGAGCTTGGTGCTTCAGCAGCTGAGGTACACTGGCATGCTGGAGACAGTGCGCATCAGGAGGTCTGGCTACAGTGCCAAGTACACCTTCCAGGTATGTGAGGAACTGGAGGTGCAGTGTGTTGTCAGAAATGTCTGGCTGTGGGGAGCTTCCTCTTTTTTTGTGCCTGTATTCACATGAAGCTCATCCATTTGGGATGAACTGTAAAAATTCACTGTAACTCTGACAGAGCTTGCACAGTAACAAGTTGTAGCCTGAACTGTTGTGTGTCTCACCTACCAGTAAGTTGTCCTACCGGTTGCATGATAGAAGCAGAGTGCTGTGCTGCAGACATGAGTGGTCAGTGCTGCATGTTTCTGTCTCCCTACAGGCATTAGTTTTCTGTAAAACTCTGTGTCTGTGTGGTTCTGTTAGATCATGGAATCACAGACTGGGTTGGGCTGGAAGCAACCTTGAAGATCGTTGGTTCCAAACCCCTGCCATAGGTGGGGACACCTTCCACTAGCCCAGTTGCTCAAGGTCACATCCAGCCTGGCTTCAAATACTTCCAGGTTTGGAGCCTCCACAACTTCTCTGGACAACCTGTTCTAGTGCCTCACCACTCTCATGAAGAGGAACTTCCTCTTAATCTCTCATCTAAATCCTGCTTCTTCCAGTTTGAAGCCATCACTGCCCATCCTGTCACTGCATGTCTTTGTAAAAGGTCCCATAGATTCCCATACTTGTGATCTTTGCTGTTACCTAGAGGCTGAATGAAGCCTGCATTTTGGAGAGTAGGAAAAACTAATTCAGTTTGGAGTGTCAACTAAATGTTTTCAAACCCCTACAGCTTAGATGTCTTAACGAGAGTTTTAAAATAAAGCTAAAACTCAGACCACATGACTTTGATCTCCTGCTGCCTTTGCTTTTCACAGGAATTCATAGACCAGTTTCAGGTGTTGCTGCCCAAAAATGCCAAAGCCTCCAAGGAAGACATCTTTGTTTATTTGAATAAACTAAAATTGGATGAGAACTACTATCAAATAGGGAAAACCAAGGTCTGTGAAACCCCCCATAACCAGTAGGAATTGCTGATGTACCCTGCAAAATGTAGTGCAGCTCCTTTGCAGCTGTTGCTCTTTTCTGAACTTTGTAAGTAAGTGACCTGCTTCACCTCCTGCAGCTGTTAGCTGCCTCCTCTTGGTGCCAGCCTGCCATCAGGCACCACTGTTCAGTTCTCTGTTGTGTGGGTGCTGCTCTGGGGAAATTGCTGCTCTTGGCATTTGTCGAGCAGGCTGATGTTTGCATCTGAGGAGGGAGCTGAGATGTGAAGTCTCTGATGTGCACTTGCATGTTTTGGAATCAAAATGCTCCTTTTGTTTTACCAAATCTGACTCACTCTTGGTGCACTGTTGGCTGATGAGGTTTGGTTCATCGCTATGCTCGCGTTTGGCAGATGAATATACTCTGGGAGGCTCTCCCCTAAGCATTTATTGATGAGCCCTCTTGGCCCGAGCAGGTGTTTATGAAGGAGGCTGAGCGGCAGAAGCTGCAGGATACGCTGCACAAAGAGGTGATGCGGAAAATCGTCCTGCTGCAGAGCTGGCTGCGGATGGGTCTGGAGAGGAGGCGCTTCCTCAGGGCACGGCAGGCAGCCGTTGTCTTACAGGTACCCAGCTGCTTTTTCTGACCAACAAACTACTCCTCTCAAATCATCCCCTGCTTTCAGTACCCCTCCCTCACTTGGGAACTCTCTCCTCCAAGGCCTGCTGGCGTTCCCGGTGCCTTAGGCTGGCACTGCAGAGGAGCAGCGCAGCTGTGTGCATCCAGGCAGCGTGGCGAAGGTACAGGGAGAGAAAATGCTACCTCCAGCAGAAGAGGAGAGTTTGTCTTCTGCAAGCCATGTTCAGAGGACATCTGCAACGTCAAAGGTAAAGGCAGAGGAGCAGTGCAATATGCAAAGGGCCTTTCAACCACAGAGTGAGTCTGCTCCGTGCCGAGGTCGGGCTCTGGGTGATGTCCTGATTGAAGACATTCCTATGGAATACTGCAGTCCCCATCAAATGGCTGCTGCTGGCTGGGGGCTGGTCAAGTACTTAGTGCCTGAGCAGTGTTCAGCTGAGCTGTGCTGATGCTCCCAGCTCTGAGAAGCAGACCTCCATCCAGTCCTATGGGGACTGTATTTGGACTTCACATTTAGGCTGCATTTGAATAGCCGGATGCTTTCCTTGACTGGTGGGCATTAAGTATTTGTGTTTTCACATTATCAATTCTTCACAGATTTCAGAAAATGGTCACAGAAAAGCAGAAAGCTGAAGAAAAGCAGAGAGAGAGGCAGGAAGGTCAGGTTGCAGAGAATGATACAAGCAAGGATGAGCACTGTGAACAAACAGACCAGATGCCTGTGAAACACAAGTCAGAGCTGGATCAGGGTGCTGAGGACTGTGATCAAGCCCCAGATAAGCAGCCTGCAAACGTGAGCTGGTCTGAAAAAGCCCCAGATGAGCAACTTGCAAACGTGAGCTGGTCTGAAAAAGCCCCAGATGAGCAACTTGCAAACGTGAGCTGGTCTGAAAAAGCCACTTCCCTCCAGAAGAACGTGCCCGAGAGCGCCGAGAGAGTCCCAAGCAGCCGGGAGAAACGCGAGTCCCGGCGGCAGAGGGGGCTGGAGCACAACGAGTTACAGAACAAGCACGTCCTGCTCTCCTTTGAAGGGCCACCACCCTACCAGGGGGAGCCAACCTCTTCTGAAGGTGCCCTGGAAACTCCTTCAGCCTCAGAGACATTGGAGGCACAGGATGCTGTCCTTCAGGGCAGCAGCAAGGGAGAGAGAAGTCCAGGGGAAGAGAAGGCTCTTTCAGACACACCAGCATCAAGTGAGATAAAAGAGAGCAGCTCTGTTCCTGAGCAGCCACCTGTGTCAGGAGATGACAGGACCCTGGACAGGACAGAAATGAAAGGGAATCAGATGAAAGGCAGCCAAAGGCTCCACAGGCTGGAGAGGCCAACACATCTTGCACTGAACCTGCCCAGCATGCCGGCTGAATGCTGGGGAGAGAAGAACAAACGCCTTGTGCAGAAGGCTGCCAAAGATCTGGATAGTCCCACTGGTTCCCAAATCCAGAGATACGTGGATGACCCAGGGAAGCTGAAGTACAAGAGAGAGAAGTGGAAAGGGAAGAGACAGTCTGATGCTGGCCAGAATGACATGCTGAGTCAGTCCTTGGATGAGAGAACACATGGGGATAAGTCTCCTCAGAAGCAGCTGGAGTAAGGGCAACTTCCTCATCCTCTAGATGTTTTCAGAAAACAGCCAGTTATGATGTCTAACGATAGAAAACTGCTGAGAACCTGTGCATCTGGCCATGAGCTGAGAGAAAACAGAGCTCCCTGGCTCCTAGTGCTGCAGTTGACTCTCTGTAGGTAGAATGTGTTCAGAAGGAGGTGGTGGAGTTGTCATCATTGGAGGTGTTTAGGAGGAGACTTGATGGGGTGCTTGGTGCCGTGGTTTAGTTGATTAGGTGGTGTTGGATGATGGGTTGGACACCATTATCTTGAAGGTCTCTTCCAACCTGGTTTATTCTAATTCTTACTCTATTCTATTCTAAAAGATGCAGACCCTGCCTTGCTGAATTCAAGTGGCCAGCCAGGACTGGAGTTAGAGCAGGCTCTGGAGTTTATTTCCATGTGCCTTTTGTCCATTGCAAACAAGGTTTTAGTGACCTCAGTTTGCAAGTGTCATCTCTCTGACACAGCAGGGCATCAGGACATCCCCAGGTTAGGTTACTTTTGCAGTACATTTTGCATTTGAATGCGAGCTGCAGGAGTTGGACAGGGCTCTCTCTGGGCTGTAGCACTGATGTGTGGGTGATCGAAAAGGTAAATATTAAGGGACTGCAGACTTATAAAATGCTCGTTCTGAAACTGTTCTTGTGCCATTGCAGAAAGAAGGGGAATTCATCTTCATTAAGTGATCTTTCAACACTGGCCCAGTCTGTTGCTATGAACCAGGTACTGATGCTCTTCTACGTACTTACACTTAATTATCACTTGTGACTAATTTGCTATAGCCTGTTCTGTACACCTGTGTTCCCTTCAGGTGAGTTAGTTTGGGGTGTTCTTTTGGTTGGGTGGAGTTCTTTTGGTTTTGGCTTGATACCCATGTGAAAAATTAATTGGCAAGTGCTATGCAACATGTAAAATTAAATTCTAATAAGCAGACCCTTGATCAGAGCATTACATGTACTTAGATCTTGCATTAGCAAGCTGATACCTATTGGGTAAAGTGTTTTGTCTTGAAGCAAGCTTCTTTTCACCATTCTGTTTTTTAGAAGCATTTAAAGGATTTGTTTTGCTCAAAATGCAGATTCTTGACTCCTCTCTGTTGTAGCCATTGCCAGATACGATAGAAGAAGGAAAAGGCCCCAAGAAGCAGGCTGTGCAAAAAAGGCCCAGCGACCTCACACCTACCTCAGATGCATTTGTTTCCCTGCAGCCCACGAGTCAGCAAATAGATGCCAGGTACATATCCTCTATGTGCCTGGCCTGCCTTTAGGGAAAGGGAACCAGGCAGGGGAGTTTCCACTGGCATTTGAAATGGGCATCCTGAGACTGGTTGTGGAGAAATGTGTTGACATCATCTCCAGGAGTGGCTGTGCTGCTGCTTCATGTTGCAGTAAGCATCACCTCTCTCCACTGCTTCTGATGTGACAGACATGGCTCTGCTTTTATGTTCAGATCTGCTTTTAAAAGTCCTCTGCGTAGACTCTTGGGGAAAAAGCCAGACAAGAAAATTCCAAAGGAGAGTCCTGATGTGATTGATGAAGGAGAAGGCCTCTCCCTTGTATCTTGTGTCCTCTTTCCAGAGACCGGAGGAACCCTGAAAGTTTCTGAAGGTGAGTTGCTGGGATTTGATCACCAACTCGCTGAGATCCATCTTGTGTAATGCTTTGCATGGGAACAAATCCTGCAGAATTCAGGCTTCCTGCTGTAATCCACTACTGAACTTCTTTCCCAGCTTCCTCTGGGCAGACGAGTCGCCTGCAGGCCGGGGAGCGCCATGGGAAGGAGAGCAGCAAGGCGAGGAAGAACCGGACCATAAAGATCAGCAAGATCTCCAGCGTGTCCCAGAACTGGAGAGCCTGCATGGCCCGCGAGATTGCCAACGCCAATGAACTGAAACACCTGGATGAGTTCCTCTTGAACAAGGTAAGGGGCAGCACCTGGGAGAAAGCTCAGGGCTGTGCTGGCTCTGTGGGGAGTGTTAGACTGCTTCACTAGATCAAGTTTATTATCATGATTTAAAGCAAAGGGGAAGCGATTTGGTAGCTGCACAGAATGATCACAGAAAAACTAACCTAGCAACTGAAGCAGGGTGTTCCAGGGTGTTCCTGTCTCGGTGCAAGCTGATGCAGACCTGCTTGCCTTCCAGATCAATGACCTGCGCTCCCAGAAGTCTGGTGTGGAATGTTTGTTTTTTGAAGCCACTGAGAAGTTCAGAGGGAACATCAAGACCATGTACTCTGCTCCTGTAAGTAGTAAGTCTCAATTAAGTGAAAAGTTGGTAGGTAATAAATTAATTGAGGGTGCAGTTTAATTGCTTGAACTACAGCTCTTAAGCAACGCAGTTCAGCAATTCTTAGCTCAGTGTTAGACTTGAAAAAGAACATTTTACAGCTCTTCTGTAACCTTAAACAGAGGTTAAGGTTTTTCTCTTTCACTGAGCTGTAACTTATTTTTAGAGATGGATGGATTTTGCTGTCTTCAGCCTCTTCATGCTGCTGTGTTTAAACACCAAAGAGAAGTGCCTACAGCTTTGCCAGTATTCTTCTGACACTGCCTTGTCTCAGCCAAGTGCCTCCTCTCCACTTGGGAAGTGTGCTGTTGTGGGCTGTTATTTTGTGCTTTAATCCTGAACATGCTTCCTCACCTCTGAGCTTAAACACACAAAAAGATGAAACTGTCTCAACAGTATTCAAAAGGACTCTTCTGAATAATATTTTTTCCTTCTCTAGAATGGGCAAATCCACGTTGGCTACAAAGATCTGGCAGAAAATTACCAGCTTCTAGTTACAAATCTGGCCCAAAAAAGGGAAGAAAAAGAAGTCAAGCTGGTTTTAAATCTCTTCCAGTCCCTTCTGGATGAATTCATCAGAGGATATACAAAGAGAGATGAATCTGAGCAGTCCAAGGTATAAAATTTACTCTGTAACTGGCTTTTGGGGAGATTAAGTGACAGCACTCTCCTCGGATAAGGAACCTGTGCCCTGTGTTCTGCTATTTGGGAAACACTTCCATACACAGATCACCTGTCTGTCACACTCTGAGCACTGATGCACCTTTTTTGATTCCTTTGTTATTTACCTTTGTATGTTCACAATCTCAAAGTGTTTTTGCATCTCCTTTGGTGAAACCTTAGGAGCTGCCTGAAATGTTTAGAGCTGGAATTGCTCTGTCATCAGGCAATGAGCTCAGCTGATTTTTAAAGAAGTTCAGACAACTCTCATACCAAGCTGAAGCTCCAGTACAGTGCCTCAAATGTCCGGAGATGCAGAATAGGGAGAAAAAAGCCCAAGGAATAATGGAATGTCTGAATCTCAAAGACTGATGCTAGTTTTGTATTCCATTGCAGCAGACCAAAGCCCAGAAGAAGAAACGGAAACAAGACCGTGCAGTAAGTGCTTTCTTGTTTGCCATCATCTAAGTCCTCAGCTGTGCTCATGAAAACACTCTTGAAAAAGCTGATTTTGTACTGAAGTTCTGTTTTATTTTGCATGCTGAATCACTTGCTCTGCTATGAAGATGTGATACAACACAGAGCTGTTCTCTGTAAACCACAGATGTGCTTCTGCAGTGCTAGGTGGCACTCGATTGTGTTCTTGCTTCTCCATGGCATCTTTTAGAACTTAATGGCTTTCTGAATCAACCAATGGTTTGGGTTAGAAGGGACTTCAAAGTTCCTCCAGAGTCATGGGACTGTTTAAACTGAAATGCTAAATATTGATAACAAACTATAGCCACTGCATCACACTGATGAACTTTAATCAAGGTGACAAGTTCATGATGCAGGAAACCCAGCTGCTTTAGTAGGCTGAAATTTGTTTTCAAGTTCAAAGCCATCAGTTGTAACTGTGAAATGAAAGTGGAGAATCTAAGATAAGGCAGACACTTATATTAAAAAGAGCAACAATAATAAAAAAGGCAAAGAATATCCCTTGGTTTCATTCTGTCTTCCTCCAGATTGAAGAACACAACGGCCACGTTTTCACAAACTACCAAGTGAGCATACGACAGTCGTGTGAGCACTGCTGCTCCTACATCTGGCCCATGGAAAAGGCTTGTCTCTGCAGTGGTAAGTGGAAGCACTTCCTGTCTGCCACTCAGCCTACACAGTGTGCAGGTCCCTTGTAACTCTGACTGGTACAGAAGGGGCTTAGTGCGTAGATGTCTAAGGGGAGATCCTTAGTGTCTGCAGTGCTGGTAACGATTGTTTTCTTTCCAGTTTGCAAGCTGACTTGTCACAAGAAGTGCATGCCCAAAATCCAGAGCAGCTGTGTGTCCTGTGGGAAAAAGGTAAGTACTGTGTGATTCTAGGACTCACGCTTGCAAAATGCTGCTGTTTTGTCTAGCAAATGAACAGTGAGCAGAACGGTTTAAACATTTCAATTCACTCCTCTGCCTGCACGCAGTCAGAGACAGGTCCTGCAGTTGCAGAAACACAACCTAAACGGTTCAGAAATCTTCTAGAAGGTGATGCTCAAGCTACTTTGGGAACTCTCTGTAACACTTGGTGCTATGTTGGACAAACTGTTAAAGAAATCCTTCCATGCATACCAGAAAGCTTCTTTATTGCTGCAGCTCAGGAAATCTGCCTTGTGGTCCAAGGCTTTTTGTGTCTGGAAGCACAAGCTAATTGTAGCATGCAACAAGGGAATTGTCTAGCTTGAGAGTAGGTGATGCACAGGGCTTGACTTGTATCAATTCCAGAATGAACAGGATGCAGAACCTCGTCACTTTGGAGTGTGTGTGAGTTCCCTGACCAGTGAGAGGAACTCAGTTCCTGTTGTCATGGAGAAGCTGCTGGAGTATGTGGAGATGCACGGCCTCTACACCGAGGGCATCTACAGGAAATCAGGGTCAGCAAATCGTATGAAGGAGCTGAAACAGTTGCTGCAAGCAGGTCAGGCAGTGTTGTCCACCTTTGAGGTTTTCTTGCATGATACTCCTTTTCTCTGCAGTTCTGTCTGAAAATATCTGCCACTTCTTAGGGTTTTAAACCCAGCTTTTTGTGGCTGTGCAGGCTGGAAGAAGTTGCTTAGTACATAAAAGTGACCACCAGCAGACTTTGGTTTTATCCTTCTGAATTGCCACTCTTGATTCTGTGAATCTGAGTGCTTCTAATCTTGCTTCTTTGGGTTCCTATTGTGTACATCAAAGACATGAACTGCTTGAAATGACAAAACGGGTTTTTTTTCCCAGATCCAAACTCAGTGAAACTGGAGAACTACCCTATCCACACCATCACAGGCATCCTGAAGCAGTGGCTGCGGGAGCTGCCGGACCCCCTGATGACATCCGCCCAGTACAATGACTTCCTGCGAGCCGTGGGTGGGTTGGGCAAGTGTCTGAAGCAGTGGGTTTTGAACTTGCTCTTTCCTTGAGAAAGGAACCTCTTAAGATGCTCATGTTGGCTAAGCAGCTTTCTTCCAGTACACTTCCTTTCATTTTTTACATAAACGGAATTCCTCCTCTGGCTTCCTTGGCCTTGCTTTTGGATTCCTGTGTGTGGAAGCACAACATCACCACCCAGCTGCCTAAGAACAGCACTGTGTGAATAGGGTTCCCCTTAAAGATTTTTTTCTCCTCGATGTTCTGGCCAAATCCAGTAAGCCAGATCTCTCAAATAGTTAGACTCCCTTAACTTCAGTGAGAGTAAAGCACCCTAATTATTATTGGAGATCTTGGTGTGCCACTTGATGGTCGCTAGCAGCAGCATCTGAAAAAGCAGGAGAATTGCAGTGCCTCGTGGGGTGCTTTCACATCTAGCTATGACCATTAGCAAATGAAGTGACAGTGTGACTTCTGAGAATTTAATCTCTCTGCCGCAGACAGTCTGGGACAATGTCAGCGAGTGCTCGGTGGCTTCCCACTAGCATTGCACAGCAGTTTTGATCTTGTGCTTTCTCCCCTTGTGCAGAGCTACCAGAAAAACAGGAGCAGCTCTGTGCCATTTACAGTGTCCTTGAACAGCTGCCACAAGCAAACCATAACACCTTGGAGCGCCTCATCTTCCATCTGGTCAAGTAATGAGTTTAATTACTTCATTTGTGGAGAGGCTCCCTGTGACTTCACAGTCCCTCTTGGAAGCTGTCTAAAATTTTAAACTCCTTAAGTGTCAGGGTAGGGATTGTGCTGCTGGCTTAGAAGTGATGGAATTAAAGCTTATAGCTGTGCTAAAAAGCAGATGAATGTTTGTGTTCTAGAAGGGTTCCTTCAAACTTTTTTTGTTCTGAACATTGAATTTCAGAGTGGCTTTGATAGAAGATGTCAACCGCATGTCGCCCAACGCCTTGGCCATTGTTTTTGCACCATGCCTCTTGCGTTGTCCTGATCCCTCTGACCCTTTAACCAGCATGAAGGATGTTTCAAAAACAACCATGTAAGTTTTAGCAGCCTGCTGCATAGGAGTGCTTCGAAACACAGTGAAAGGCCAGTACTGCCACCTGCCTTTGTGTGAAGCTGAGGCATGAGTTGCTCAGTTCTGGCTCTGCTAGTGCTGCCAATTTGTATGCCCTGCTCTGAGTCCTTCCACCTCTCAAATTTGCAAAGCACAAAGGACAGCTTTGGAACCTAAATAGCAAGTCTGTATTTTACAGCAAGATAGTCTCTTGAGGGGATTGTGCAGCACTCATATTCTGCTGAGAATCAAGCCATAATGAGCAGGATATAGAATTAAGCTGTCCCCTGCATACTTGGAAACAGCTGATAATTTCTTGGATGTTGTTCCTTGAATTGAAGAAGGTTCTGTGCTTCATCCTCTTTGTTCTCACCCTCCAGCAACTCTGGCTGTCTGAATGCCCCTCGCCATCCTCACTGCATGACTGGTCTTGCATCTGTCCCCAGTGAAAGGAGAGATTGAAAAATGTCAACTTTTTCTAACTTCTTACTGACCCCTGAGGCCATAGAGGTGGAAAAGGGCAGCTGCAGGCTCAATCTGCATCTCCCAGTCTGTGCCAGCGCAGGGAAGACAGCTAGGAGCAGTTAGCAGCCATGGTGGTGTCTGCTCACTTACCATTGTCGTGTGCAGTCAGCAGGAGTGTCTCTGGTTACCCAGGAAGAACACCTGCCATTCCTTATCACAGTCTGTTCTGTCTTGCTTGCTGTGTTGGACTCTTCACCCTGTCCCCACACCCTGCTGTAGGGCAGGCCCTGGGATGTGGCTTGCAGGCCATCCCCCGGTGTGCCAAACATCCCCAAGTCAGCAAAGGCATCTTGTCCCAGGAGCTTTTCTGGCATGAGGCTGCTGAATAAACTTTTGCCCTTTTGTCCAGGTGTGTAGAGATGCTGATAAAAGAGCAGATAAGGAAGTACAAGATAAAAATGGAAGAAATAAATCAGCTGGAGGCAGCTGAGAGCATTGCTTTTCGACGGCTCTCATTGCTTCGGCAGAATACGGTAAGTGGTGAACTGAACCCCAGGACCATTCAGCAGAAAGCAGCTGCTTGAAGGGATGTGCTGGCTGTTCGTCCTGCCTGTCCCATCCAGTAAGTCACAAATCAATTGCAGGATGAGGAGGAGATGGTTTGGACATGTCCAAAGATGTAGGTAGGAGTTAAATACAGAGCTGCACTGGAGTCTCTTTGATAAATGAAGGGTACAGGGGTGGGGTTCCGCTCTTGGAGCGGTCAGAATGTGTTCCCATGTAATTCAGTCACTGGAACTAAATTGCTGAGCCTCTTAGATGGCAAAGGTGTTCCTTTACTTCAGAGATGGATGGTGGACAAAAGTATGATATGTTCTATTAAGGCAAATAGGATTTTGTTGTTGTACTGATTAGAGTAAAACCACACTCTGTCTGCTCAGAAGTTGCACATAGTGAATTTGGTCTTCATTTCTCTCTAGCTCTGGCCTGTAAAACTTGGGTTTTCTTCCCCTTATGAGGGGATGCTGGTATGTACCCCGCTTGCTTGTTAAGAGTGCATGGGGTTTCTCCTTACTGCATGACTAAAATACTAGGTGTGCTGTCACTCGGTTTGAGGTGCCCTTTTGGACAACTGCATGTGTTGGAGCAGCTTTCTCCCCAGACTGCATGCAGGACTGCTGACCTGTCATCACATTCTGAGTGCCCTGTCCTGGGTGCAATGATCTTACTCATAAATGTCTATTAAAACTAAGGTGAGGCTGGTAAATCAAATTCCTGTGCTTCAAACAAGGTAACAAACCCCCAGAAATCAGGTGAATAGAGACACTTCTATCACTTTTTGAAGCATTTGTGTGGGTAACTAACAGCTCTTCATCCATTTGTAGCCTTTCCTCTGGCCTACTCATTTGTCTTCTGCCTTGTAACTAGCAGCCAGTCAAGGATCATACAGCTGAGGACTGAGGTGTTAAACCTCAGTTTGTCTTGCAGAGCAAAAGCTCCCAGGCCAAAGGAAGTGACAGTGGCAGCTCAGAACTGAACTCGGTGCACGAAGAGGAGGACGTTTCTGAAGCTGATAATCGGGAGAAGGAGATTCTGATTGGTCGCATACAGTCAATAAAGGAAGAGAAGTGAGTGACCCTTCTCCATCTCTGGAGGTGCCACCTTGGCATCTCTTGTCCCAGGTTGATGCTGTTCTGTGTCCCTTTGTGAGGGCAAAAAGGAAAACACAGAGGACTGGCTAAAAGAGCCCTGAGAGGCTTCTTGCAGGAAGGCTGACCTCCAAGCAGGAGCTGCAAGCAAAGCCGCCGGGACCAGAGGTGTCTGAGTGCTGCATGTCCCTTTTGCTGCAGGGAGGATATCACCTACCGCCTACCCGAGCTCGACCAGCGCGGCTCTGACGAGGAGAACGTGGACTCGGAGACCTCAGCGAGCACGGAGAGCCTGCTGGAGGACAGGGCAGGGCGGGGGGCTACGGAAGGTCAGTATTAAGGTAGCGTGTGTGTTTTTTATTCTACCAACCTCAGCTGGTCACAGCTGCTTCTATCAGCTTATTGTTTTGTGCACACTTTCAGTATCTAAGGAACTTGTTTCTTTAAAGCAATTCTTGGATTACACTGCTGTGCTCAGAGCTCCATCATGCCTGCCAAAGACTTTTGCGAAGTGCCTTCTCTTCTGCAAGCCTCTTCAGACTCTTCTTTTGCATCCCTGGCTTCAAGACACCGGCCATCTTTGACGCTGCCCAAGATGAAAGTGCCCCATCGAACTCCGGTGATGCCAACAGCAAATATAAAACTTCCTCCTGGGATTTTCAAATGTACAGAAGGATCTCAGGGCAGGATTTCTGCTAAGGAGGAGACTCAGGTACTGGTGAGACGAAGGGAGCAGCCAGCAAGGCGGATGGACAAAATCCACTCTGTTTATGTGGCACATGGCTCTGCAGCAGCCCAGGAGCTCTCAGGAGGATGTGAACCAACAGCCAAGGTTCAGCGCAGGTTTTCAGACCCCTACTCTCACCTTCCCTGTCTGGAGCAGTGAAGTTCTGGAGCTGTCAGAACCTTTTCTGAAGTTGAGTGCAGCTGTGGCTTTAACCCTTTGGAGGCTGTGAACTTGTTCTTAAGAACAAGTATACAGTACTGCGTGCACGTGTACAGTACTGTAAGGGTTAAGCAAGGCTGTTTGAAACAAAGATTCTTTACCTTAGATTAAAACCCTGCAAAGAAAGTAGAAGATAAGCCTGGTGGAGGAAAATACAGGAATTTGAGTGCGCAGGAAACGAGACAGTCCCCAGATTCTGCTGCCGTGCCTTTTTCCAGTTGCCTTACAATGGGGTCCAATGGGACCAGCTATGACGTTTTGGGTCAATTTGTGTTGCCTTAATATTTTTTTTAATGTTTTTATGACCAATTTCTGTGTGGTTTACAGAACTGTTAATGTTGTAATAGCCTTAACTGAGACCAAAATACATAAAAACGTTTATTAATACATTGCACTTTTAAACAATCCGTGTGTGTTCATGAATGTCTGCCTTGGCTAAAGGACAGTTTTGTCGAAGGAACTCTTTGTTTGGAATCACTTCTCAGTGTCAGTGCTTCCTAAAACACGGGGAGAGCTCAGCACCGGGGTAGGCGCACTAGCACCGAGCCCGGGGTGTTGCCTCAGAGCAGTGCTGGGGGCTGGTGCTGTGCAGAGCTGGGTCACACCCGTGCGACGAACCCCGAGGCTGGGACGGGACCCGCTGGGAGCAGCAGGCTCTGTGCCAGCCCTTCACGGAGCTGGTCTGAAACCCCTGCTCCTCGCCGAGGTGCAGGAGGAGCAGGGCTCGGACACTGTCGGCACACTTCAGGCGCTGCTACTGCAGCCCCCACACAGCATCTCCCTCTCGCGGCGCTCTCTGTACCCGCCGGCCCCGCCGCGCCCCGCCGGCCCCGCCCCGCCGGCCCCGCCCCGCCGGCCCCGCCCCGCCGGCCCGGCCCCGCCCCGCCGGCCCCGCCCCGCCGGCCCCGCCCCGCCGGAAGTGGCCGTGAGGCGGTTTCGGGGGGGGGCGGCGGCCATGGCGGCGACGCGGCTGGAGCTGAACCTGATGCGGCTGCTGAGCCGGTGCGAGGCGCTGGCGGCAGAGCGGCGAGACCCCGAGGAGTGGCGGCTGGAGAAGGTGAGGCGCGGCCTGATCCAGCCGCGGGGGGACGACGCTCCTCGGGGGGAGGCCGGCAGGGGCCAGCTGGCGGCGGTGGCGCTTCCCAGCCTCTGTCCCTGCATCAGCGCGTTCGGCTCCGGGACAGACCGAGGCAGCGAGCGCTGGGGAGCGTTACAAGTCCAACTGGAGTCGCAGCCCTCTAGCGGGCAGAGTGTTTCTCCTTAATGCTGTCACTTACGAGTTTTTTACCTCCTCAGTATGTGGCTGCTCTGGAAGACATGCTCCGAGAGCTGAAGAAGCAGTCGAGGTGAGTCCTCTGCAAGCCAGGGGCATCCTGCATCTCTCGCCTGTCAGACAGAGACATAGCCCACAGACACCCCCCCAGGGCAGACCCTGTCCTCTGAAATAGCTCTTGGAGAGGGACAACCTCTGCCTGCAAAGCAACAACAGCAGAGCCCTGTGAGGAGCTGTGTAGCTCTGCCATGTTCCCCACACGTTTCTCTGCCTGCCAGCCTCGGCCCCTCCGCCATGCTGTGCCCCAGGCTGGCAGTGCCTGGGTGATCTGTAGGGGCTCTGGGAAATTCCTAGCCAGAGACTGCTCCTCATAGGATCAGCAGAGTGGTTTGGATTGGAAGAGACCTCAGCCCTGTGCCATTGGCAGAGACACCTCCCGCTAGACCAGATTGCTCAAAGCCTTGTCCAGCCTATCACTGATCTGTGTTAGAAGATGCTTCTTGAAGAATCAGATGCTTGGGGGTTTATTTTGCTTAGAAAGTCTCTTGGGCAAGAGAGAATGATAATAACTTCTGGGGGTTCTGTTACTATTTTCAATTCCAATAGCAAGCCAGCTCCAGAACTGATGAACGAATACTCTCGCAAAGTAGACTTCCTGAAGGGGCTTTTAGAAGCTGAAAAACTGGTAAGATCTGCTTGAAAAGACCTGAGTGCCCTCTGTCTGTATTCCCTTTATGGCCTATAGCAATAGGGTGACTCTCTCATTGCTTCCTCCTCACAGTCTTCGTCAACCGAAAAGGCTCTGGCAAATCAGTTCTTGGCCCCTGGCCGTACCCCCACAACAGCCAAAGAGAGGACCCCAGCAACTAAAAGGGTTCACCTGCAGACAAAGGCTCGATGCACAGGCAAGATGAGGAGCGAGCTGCTTGGCACAGTATGTTGTGCTGCTGCTTCTTTAGGAGTTGTCTCTTGCTTCTTTTGATGGCTGTGCCTCAGCTGTGCCCCAGGCTGGGTGGCCAGTCATCTTTTTCTGGTTTGGGTGGTCTGAACGCTGGGTACAGGCACTGCCCTGAGCCTGAAGGACCGTCCTTTATCACTGACCCTTTTTAATCTTCTCTTTTGTTTCTCTTTCTGTCTCCCAGGACCCCTTGGCTGCCAATGGTAAGTTTAATCTGTTGGCTTTTTCTGCCTTTGGTTAGCTAGGGAAGGGAAGAGGAAGGCTTTGTTTTATTAGGGGTTGGTCAAGGTGGTTCAGATAGGTGTTAACACCCAATGAAACCAAAGGCTCTAACAGGTGAAAGCCTGAGGGCTGTTACCAGTATGGGAGCAGGGACTCGCAAGAACCCATTTTGTGTAGAGCTCATCTAGAGCAGACACTGTGGGTGGAGAATGAGCAGGGGCAATTTGCCTTTGTTGCTGCTCAGAGGAAATGAGGCGATCTCAGGTGCCTGGAGTGGGTGTTGTGCAATTCCTGCTAAACACCGACCCAAGGCAGGGAGCTGCTAGGAATTCATTTGTAGTTTCCATAGCTACTGTTAGAGCAGCTGGAGCTAGGCCAGGCTAAGGTGCCCTAAAAGAGAACGTGGCTTAAACTGTGCCCCCAGGGATGTGATTCATCTGGGCTTTGTCTCTCAACCCTGCTTTTGGGTTGGGTGTTGTCTTTCCCCTGTGGGAAGCAGACAGCCTTTTGAAGTGCTTATTCCCTGGGGTGGAGGGTCAGGTAGGATTTGGACACCAGAAGAGCCTTTCATAACCTGCTCAAACACAGATGTCTCTCTTCTTGCAGATTTTGAGGAGTTCACCGTGAGGAAGCGGAAGTGAGTGCAGATGTCTCCTCCTGGTGCTCAGTGTTTTGGGAGCTGCTTTCCCAGTGGCCTTTAAATCATAGATGTGCTTCCATCTGGGTGAAGGTTCTGCTGCTAGACACCAAATACAGTGACTGCTGACAGCCATTCTTGGTCTTGTCAGAGCTGCAGAGTCTGGGGAGGGTACAAATCTCACCTTTGTCACCCCTGTACTCCTGCAGAGGCCTCGCAGCTGATGAGAAGCAGTCAGCGGTGGAGCTGGATGCTGTGTTGCAGCACCACCAGGACATGCAGGAGAAGTTAGCTGAAGAAATGCTAAGTCTTGCTCGCAGCCTCAAGAACAACACTCTGGCTGCACAGAATGTGATCAAGCAGGACAACCAGGTAGTGCCTGAAAGGGCCACACTCTGCAGGGGGCAACCTGAGTCCAGCTGGGATTGGAGAGGAGAGGCTGGGGGTAAAACCTGTCTGCTTCTGTAGTGCAGCTGAAGCTTTTGTCTGTTGGGAGCAACAAGTCAGATCTGTCAGAGCTGAGTCTGAAGCTGCTTTGTTCTCTGTGCTCCCAGACGCTGTCGCATTCCCTCCGGATGGCAGACCAGAACTTTGAGAAGCTCAAGGATGAGTCTGACCGCCTGGAGCAGCACGCCAAGAAGTCAGTCAACTGGCTGCTCTGGATCATGCTGATTGTGGTTTGTTTCATATTCATCAGCATGATTCTCTTCATCAGGATCTTCCCCAAACTGAAATGATTCTCTTCATTTAAAATGGCTAGAAGTGCAGGTCCTAAGATGAGCTGGTGCAAGATCTCTCTACAATCAGTTTCTTTACCACCTCTCATGTCCCTAAAGAGGCTGCCCATGACCTACCTTGCATCTCTCTTGTTCAGTCACTGACTTCCATGCGGAGTTCCATGCTGGAGGTTTTCTGCACTTGTCTGCTTGGTTACTCTGCTTAGTGAATGTTGTTGCCCATTGTGGGAGAACTGGGATCCAGGCAGCAACTACTCACAAGTTTCATAGTGGCTAGATACAGTCCTGATTCTACTGTGGCAAATGTTAGGACCTCTAAAAGGCATTTGTTGAGGGGCAGCAGATGAACCCCATCTGTTCTCTGGCCATTTCTGATGCTGTAGGAGCCACCGGATGGGGCCTTGGGGGCTGCCTGCTGATGCCATAGCAGCCCCGGGCCAGGGGACAGTGGGGGAAGAGCTGCTTGTGAAACCCAACTCTGAGCACACCCCAGTGGCAGCCTCTGGCTCAGAGCTGTTCCGTGTTGGTTACAGAATGGGAATGAAGGGAATTTGACACTTCCTACCTGAAGGGTTTTTGATCATTCAGCAGAAGGGTTGCAGGTTGGTTTGCCACTCACTGGCTCACCCAAGGAGTGACACCACGAAGGAAGTTTTGCTAGCTCTTGGCCTGTGCTCCTTCTCTTCAAGCAGAAACGTGCAGTTGCAGCAATCCAGGTTTGGACATTTCTGCTTTTCCCCAAAGCTTGTTTTCAGCTGCAGTGTTTGCCTTCTCCTTGAGCATCATTGGTGCCTGGATGTCACCAAATGATTTTTGAGTTCTAATTGTTTACTGATTTCCCTGTAGCTATTTCAGTGCTGAGCTCTTCCATTAGAGCAGAGGTTGGATGTGGTGCTGGAATGTTTTGTGTGCAAGCCGTGCTGGGATGATACAACACAAATGTTTCAGCTCCTGTAACATTATCTCCTTTATTACTCAAAATAAATTTTTTTACAGCTTGCAAGAGGCTTGGGTGCATCACTGCAGACGAGTTGAAAGCAAAGTTCTGCTGTCAGCCATGTGCTGGCTATAACTTGGAGCAGGTCAGTGGGCAGGAGCTGGGCAGCAGTTTTGAAGGATGAAGTGCCAGAGCAGAGAGCAAGTCCTGTGGCTACCAAGGCTCTTTGTGACCCCTGGTGTGACTGCCCAGCACTGCTCTGCGCTTTGGTTACCTCTGACCCGCTGGAAGAATGTGACCTTCTGCCCTGGCACCCCAGGCATTCATTCCTCGGTGGCCGGCGATCCCCAGCACACAATGGCTGTTGGCAGTTGGCAGCCCAGCCCTTGCTGTGAGTTCATTTAGTAATTGCAGTTATTCAGAACACTTTGAACATGGCTGCCAGGAGTGTTTAGAACAAACAGTTGCTGGAGGCTTTGTGACACTTCAGGCTTGGAGTGACAGTTCTGACCCACACAGGAGTCTGCTGCTGAAGCCCTCAGCTCCAGCTCACAGCTCTGGGCTCTGCTCTGAAGAGCCTTACCTACAGGAAGGGCTGCGTTGAGAGCATTGGGAAGTGAGGGGTGCTTAACTTTGCCCAAGGCTTGGGAAATCCAGATGGAGAGGTGTTTCTTAGGCATGGGGCTGGGCCTTGGTTGGCTTCTTGGTAGACTACCTGCTTCCAGAGAGCAAGTGAAAAAATCAGACCTCGTTTGGAGCCTTGGGTCATGCCAGGCTCGCCAAGGCATCATTTCTGAGCAGTGGCTAGAGGTCAGCTTGAGCCTTTCTGGCAAACAGCTTTGGTGACAGAGGCCCTTGTGCTGTATCTGAAAGGTCTTCTCCAATCAAAATGATTGGCTGACTGCTGGGCTGTCTGTAGGGATACAGGATTGGCAGGAGCAGGACACGATGGCTCCTGTGGCTGGGCACTCAGCTTGGTTTGGGCAAACGTTCCCTGGGCTGGCCTCCACAAAGCCTCTGCCTCTCAAACCTTGTAGGCTGTGAGCAGCTTCCCACAATTGCAGGAGTCATGCAGAAGGGTGAAAATGCTGGACTGGGCAGAGAAGGGTCTGCTGCCAACTGTTCCCTGGGTGACAGCGCGCAAGTTGTAGTCTGCTGGAAACCTGATACGAAACCTCAGAATCAAAGCCTCATGATGAATAATTACAGGCATCAAAAAAATTGTAACCATGGTAACTGAGCAGCTAGGAGCAGAAAATCCTAATCAAAATTGTTGGTGGCCAGCAGAGTGCTGCTGCCATTCCACAGCCCTGCAGCCTAGTGCAGGGCTGGCTGGTGCCTCCTGCTCTGGTCTGCCACCTGGGGCTCGGTGTGTGCTGGATGTGTGCTCCTGCTGCACAGGAGTGACATTAAAACCTGACCCAGCTGAATCAATGCCACCTGTCACATGGTGCTGCTGTGACATTTCTGGCACCAGCGCTGCCTCCTCATAGGAGATAGAATTGGGAAGCAGCAGCAGTGAGTGAATAATGGAACAGATGAGACTGCTCTGTGCGACACGCAAGGAGTGGGCTCCTAGCTACAGAGCAGCCTGCTGCCCAAAGCGGACACCTGGAGGCCCTCTTCTGCTGCCCACAGGGCTGTCCCTCTAACTCTGTCTCTGGATCAGCAAAAATCTGCATTAGTGTAGAGAAATAAGAGAGATGAGTAAGGGGGGCAGGGGTGGTGAGCTGTAGATCAGAACTGGTGCAGCCAGTTGGTTACCCTCTGCCTGTGCTCTGTGTTAGAGGGACACTGCTGCAGGTGGCTGCAGATAGAGCACAGCAAACCCAGAAGGGTTGTGCAAGAGAGGCCTGGGGCTGGCTTAGGTGTACTGTGTAGGAAAGAAGGGGAGATGAGTAGGCTGGAGACAGACCCAGACCTGGCTGTTTCCTAGGTGGGCTCAGGCTGCAAATGTCATGTGGGGGTTGTAGCAATGAAGGGAAATTGAGGTGCTAAGCTGAGAAGCTTGGTGCTGAATTAAAGCAAAATATTCAGAGAAGGGGTGGAAAGGAAGTCAAACCTTGCATCTGGCCTGCGTCACATCCCAAAATCAAACGGAACAAATCCAGAAGCTGGACCAAAAAGAGATGGAACAAGCACAGGGCACGGAGAGTTTGACTTCCTTTGCACCCTCCATCTTTCTTTGAACTGTGAGTGGCAGAAAGCTGGAACAATGGAATTCTCCAGAAGGATCTGACTGTTTCCTGTCCCAACAGTAAAATCCTGGGACTTCTGTCCCTAGCACGTAGGGTGCCGGATCTTCATCCGCTGAGCCGGGAGCAGGCCCTTGCTGGCGTCGGCGTGCGCGGAAGGAAGGGCAAGAAAGGAACTTGGCCAGCCTGTGACGCGGAATATTTTATATTAAGAGATTGGCAGAAGGTTCTGTGGGAACTTCCCAAGGTCAGCTCTCCTCTCTGCTTTAGGTTCAGTCACAGAGGAGTCAGTTGGGTAACCTTTACAGCAACATCCTGCCAGTGATGCAGTATGCTGTGCATGGTGTGTGGTGAGAAACTTGCGAGCAGGAAAGTGTTTGACAAACCAAAATATGAGGGGAAAAGGAACCAAACAAGAAGAGCAAGCAAGTGCTGGCTTGGTTTCCTTGCGCCCTCGTCACCACTTGGTTTATCTGATTGCAGACCTGGTGCGCTGCAGCAGTCAGCCTCTGGGAAAGATGTTGGGAAGATCCCACCCTGCTGCTGCTCACTGGTATTTAGAAACTGAAAGAGGTGTTTTAGGGAAAGATCTGTAGCCTTTAATCCCCATGTGCCAAGCTGTAAGCTGATAGCATTGTCGCATGTCAGGCACTGAGAACAGAAGGAAGCACAAGCAGGTTGCTGTCACCATCGCGTTACAGATCACACACAGCCCAGCCTGGCTGGGTGCTGCTTGGCTCTGCTCTGTGTGAAGGCTCCAGTCACCAAGCAGGTTGGTTTGCAAGCACAGGGCAGGTGCTGTTGTTTTCATTCCTGAGCTGCCCTCCCTTCCTGAAGCATCCCAAATGAGTTGGGTTCTGAGTCTCCTTTGCATTTGAGTACCCCTGAGGAACTGCAGTGAGAACAGTAACATGAAGGAAATCTCTTGCCCTGAGGGCAGTTCTGCTACCCCAACACCCTGAGTCCACAGCTGCTGTGCTCTGCAGGCCCATCTGCTGCAGTGATGACAGAGACTACCCCTGCTTAGGCAGGGCCTTGCGTCTTCTCTCTGGCCCCTTCCACCCCAACCCATTCCATGGTCTAAGCACTCAGGTGTAGTTGGGGCTATCACATCTCCTACTGCTGAGTCGGGGTGGGAGGATTTAGTCAAACCAGGCCATAACTTTGCCCCGTTCAGCTCAAAGCATGAACCATCCCCAAAGAGAGGTGATTTCACAGACCAGTCCTCCTCCCCTTCACAACTTTGGAACTCCCCTTCAACAACTGCAGCAGTTCTTGAAGTCGAAAAGCAACACCAAAGCGTTGAAAGCAGTGCAGCCCCTCAGGCACTTCAGGCTCTAGGACAAGGAGCCTCTGTTGAGTGAGGTGCTAGTTGTCCTGGCCTGTCCTGTGGCCCCTTGAGCAAGAGCTATACCAAAAGAGTCAGAGCTGTTATAAGCTGAAGGCGGTGGGAGAAAGAGCTAAAAGACAAGGATCTATTTGCCAAGTGCTTTTGAATTAAACAGCTTTATTACAGCAGTTTATAACTCAGTATCTTGCAAAAAAAGGATGAAAGTCACTGCAAGTTGCCAGGAAACGTGCTGGCAGGGCTCAGGATGCCGACAGCGCAGAGATGATTAAAAAAAGGAGAAGGAGGCCTCGATGGTTGAATCCCACTGAAAGGAAAAAAAAAAGACAAGCAGAAATTTGAAATGGCTCTTTGGGCCGGGCTCACTGATGTGATGCTGACCAGGGTACTGCTCATCAGGCAGCAGCCCCTCCCTAGGCGCTGTGGGGCTCTGGGATAATTCCAAGGCTCCAGAAGCTTTATGGAGAGGAGTGGCTCGGTCAGAGCTGGGGAAGAAGCTCCTTTGTGACACGGGGCTTCATCAGGGATAAGGAGCTGCCCCTTCCTCTGCTATCATTGCGCTCCTCACTTTTACTCGCTCCGAGCCAGCGAGGCAAAAACAATCTCCCTGGGGCAGCTCTGCCGCCGGCACCTTCACCTCTAGTCTGGTTTACAACCGACCGAGCCCGAACGAATAGCCCCAGCTCTCCGTGCCGCCGGCCCGGGCCCGCATCCGCTTCAGCGGGACCGCCCCCGGCAGGTGGATGCCATCGCCGCCGCTCCTCCCTCGTCCCGTCCCGTCCCGTCCCCTGCAGGGCTCCGCACCGCCTCTTGCCGCCACCCCGCTCCCGCTGACGGGGGCAGCCCCTTGTTTACTGGCCAGGGAGGCAGCCGCCAGCCCGGCCTGCGCTGGAAGGGGCCGCCGGAGCCGGGGCCGATACTGCGGGGCAGGGAGGAGCCGGGCGCTATAAAGGGGCCGCGGTGCCGCTCCGGGGGCTCTTGCCGACGATGCGAAGCCGGGGCCGGCCCCCGCGTCCGCCCCGCGGCCTCTGATTCGCCCCCGCCGGGACGCGCCGAGTCCGGGCGGCTTCAGCGGACGCGGGCATGGCCCCGAGAGCGGTGGCGGCGCTGGCCGTGGCCGTGGTGCTGGCGGCCTGGTGCGGCCGTAGCCGCGGCGAGAGTGAGTAGGGGCCGGGGGCGCGGCCTAGGCGGGCGGCGGGGCCCGGGCGGTGGCGGCGGGGCCCTCGCCGGGAGGGGGTGAGGCGGGCGGCCGGGCCCCGCCGCCTTACCCTTTGTACCTGCCCGGGGCGAGCGGAGCGGGACCGGGGGGTGGCTGGGCCAGGCCGCGCCGCGGGGCCGGCAGCTGGGGCGGCTCGGCCGGGGCCTGCGGAGCGGGGCAGCGGCGCCCGTAGCCCTCCCGCGGGGGTCACCTTCATCCCCGGAGTCGGCGTTTTCGGCCCCAAATCGCGATGGGGCAGAGGGGGCCGTGAGGGAGGGTTCGGTGGGGGCCGAGATTGGAGCCGGGACGGTCCCGGGAAGGGCTGCAGCTCGCCGCGGGCCGCCTGAGGGTTTCCTCGTTCACCCCTGCGCTCCGTGCCTCGGCCGGGCGGAGGGGAGCGCAGCGGGTACGGCCGTGCCGCCGCGGCCGGGGACGAGGCCGCTGCCCCGGGCCTTGCGTGGGTCAGGTGCGGGAAGGGCTGGGCTCCAGCGCCCCGACACGGTTCTCCCCGTCTGCTTTCAGAAGGCATTTGGCATGGTGAGGTGTAGAGCTGAGGGACTTCGAGGTAGTCTTTCAAATCTACAGGTAGCGAAGGGGAGTGAAGCTCAGAGGCAGAGATCAGTGGTGCTGAGGAACGTGGTTTAGCACCACACTTGTTAGTTTTGGGTTAGTAGCTGGACTCGATGATCCTAAAGGTCTTTGCCAGCCTAAATGTTCCCGTGACTCTGTGTTTAAACAGGATCTTGTGAGTTACAAGAGAGGGGTACAGAGATGTGCTGGAGGTCACACACTTGTTAAATCCAGGGCTGACACCGGTTTAAGCCTTACGAGCTGGTTCCATGGCTTACATTCAATAAACCTGCACAAGAAATTCTGCCCGTTAGAGGCTTTAATTCCGGGTGATGTTTACAGGTGGTTTTTAATGCAAGTATTCATTCAGAAAGCTGGCTGGGTACATAAAGTGTGTGTCTCAGAGGCAATCCCAGCTGTCAGCTTCCCATCAGAAAAGGCAAGAGAATCGGTTTGAGTGCAGATAGGTCAGTGCTGGGCATTTCTGAGGTGCCTGCTTCCAGGGAACAAAGCAGGACCTGCCCTGCAGCAATCAGACAAGTTCCATATTTCAAAACCTCCCCAGTTTCTTTCTCCTGAGTGTTTTTGCACTAGAAGCCTAGAAAGAGACCAGGGGAAGGGTTGCACCTCGGGAGGATAAGTCCCAGGTGGTAAGCGTGCACCAACCTGCCCCGTACCAGGGGGCAGATGGAAGGGTGGTTGCTATCTAGCAATGTGCACAGCTCTGCCCCAATGGGTTCTGATTTCAGACCCTCTTTGTTACCACCACAGTGAAGCTTCTTACGTATTTGTTTTAGTTGTGTTCTGCTTTTTGGTTGCAGGAGCATTTGTGGTCTGAGCTCCCTAATGCTTTGCCGTGTTGCTGCTCTGCGATTCACGGATGGAGGAGCAGCAGCAATGCACAAGGTGTCACAGCAGAGCCCAGAGTGCAGCAGCTCTGTGATGTTCACACAGTGCAAAATACTTTCTCAGGCATTTCACAGGCATTTTGGACAAGAAGGTTCCTAATCCCAGGGGTTTTCCAGGCATGTTGGTGTTGGACCCCCGTGCTCTGCGGTGGCAGGCAGTGTGCAGAGGCTCGGGGTAGAAGCACAGGCGAGAGCTGCGTAAGCAAAAGAGCTGTTCCCTGAGCAACCCAGCTCAGGCTGCTTCCTTGGAGCCGTGTGCCCAGCGTTTCCTACCAACATGCCCCGTGACAGTGCTGCCCTCTGCCCCGAGGCAGCCGTACCTGCTTCCTCCCGTGCCCTGTATCCCTTTGTTTCTTTTAGACAGTGTGGAGAGGGACTTTTTGTAAGGGCCTGTGGTGAGAGTGCAGGATGAGCAGCTGGTGATAGTTGTCTGCAGTGCTGCCTGCGTCTGCTCTTGCTTGCTGAGGGGCCAGAGCTCCGTGGCAGTGAATCACTCAGGCTTGGTATCCACAGGGTTTACCCTAAACAGTGCTTAAGTTCCAGCTGTTCCCCTCCTTAGCCTCTGTCTTGAAGATTAACCTCTGACACCAGATCTAGTTTCTTCATTCAGTACTTTCAGGTTGTTACCAAAGAAGTTTGTTAAGAGGCTTTGGCATCGTGGCTTGCCTTTGGCTGGTTGCAGCTATTCCAGGGGGCTCTGGTGGGACACAGCTGCCACGATTTTGTAGTTGAGCAGGGATGGAGGAGTTTCCTCCCTGGCAGTGCTGTGCCAGACAAGGAGTTGTTTCTGCTGCACTTTAGGAATTTGTCTTTAGCAGAGCTTTTGCAGTAGTTTGAACAGGAGTAGCTCTGGGCCTGCTACTGGAGAATCGGCTTGAGATTCGGATTTTCCTGAAAGCTGATTTGTGTGTGTTTTGAAAGCAGGCTGTCTGTGTTGTAATGGACTGCTCAGCTTTGCTCTCATCCTTCTGGGATCAAACCTGCCCAGCCTTGGTTCTGAACCGTTGATTATTTCCAGCCTCCCTGCAGAGGAAACGCTGTGGAGAGGAGCTGTGGAAAAACACTCCTTGCTCTGCTGAAAACTGCTGCTTGTTGTCTTGGGAACAATAAATTTATGGGGTGACTTCAGCAGCTACTGCTTGAACAGAAGAGGCAAACTGCTGAACAGCGTTCAGAAGCATGAAAAGATTGAGAAGCCTCCAACAAAAACCAAAACAAAAAAGGCATATTTTGGATATTCTTAACTCATTACTCTCCTTGATCCTTGAGGTGGCTGCAAAACCACAGCGCTCTTCTTCACTCAGTCATTTCTCGTGTCCTAGTTTGAGCGTAATTTTCTCTAAATATGGGGGAAATGTCTAAAGCCTTTTAACCTTTGTACATTTACAGTTCCCTTAGCCTCCTGGTCAAGTGTTTACTTCAGAAGCAAACCTCAACTGGTTTTAAATTTCTCCTAAGTTTCTGTACCAGGCTAACAGGGGCGTGAGATGCTGCCTTCTGCTGAAGGGCCTGGGGCAGAGCCCCCCGGGGTGGAACCCCTGAAGCACAGCAGACCAAGGGCCAGTTTGTGGTGCTGCTGTTGTTGAGCTTTGAAAGCAGCGGCAGCAGCATCCTGGTGACATCCTGGTTTGTGAAGATGTGGAACCCTCTGTCTGGTCTGTGCTGGCAGCACTGGTTACCAGTGACAGAACGGGTGGAGAGTGCACAGCTAGCTCTGAAGTGCAGACAGGTGCTGGCTCTGGCCCTGGGGCTGCAGCTATCACTGGGATCGTTTCACTCTCGCAGCTTTGCTGCTCACTCCCAAGCCCCACCTGGCTCTTTCTAGCTTCAGCCTCAGCAGGCTTTGCTCCTTTGACAGACCTGATCAAAGCACTTGGCTCTGTCACCCTCTCTGTGGTCTCCTGGGGGATGCATTTCAGGGTGGGGGAAGCTGAAGCTGGCTGAGGTTTAAACCCTGCATGGCTGTGTTTTGAGGAGATCTTTGAGCAGCTCTGTGGCTGCTTGCATCAAGGGTGATCTCCAGAAGCCTGCAGTGATGTGGGTCAGTCACAGAGGTGTAGTTCTGCTTCTGAGTGCAGAGGATTGGGTGCTAGACAGGAGCACAGAATGCTCTCCATGGAGCCTTGCTGGATGTTTATCCCTTCTTTGGACAAATGACATTGTGATTTCCCTTGGTGCTTGGCACCCTGCCCTCTGTGCGGTGTGGGGCTGAGGCAACAAGTTGCCCCCCTGGGATTGTTCCTTCAAACCAGATGACTCAGCTTCATGGCTGGATGATGGGAAGGTTTCTGTAGCCTGAAGTGTGGCTCCAGCCCTTGCAGGATGTCACCCTGACCGTGCCAGTTCTTTCCATCCAGGCTCAAGCTGCCACAGGGGCAGCTGTGTGCATTGGGAGGCTCTCTGGGGGCCAGCTGGGGGCTGGTTTCTAGTGACTTACCCAATCCTAGTCGCAGCGATGAAAGCCTCAGGTAATCATGCTGAGTCTGCAGATGCTTTCTGTGGCCTGGAGCCTCAAAAAGAGCCTAAAGCTTTTGCTCTTGAAAGTCAGAAGTTCTTGGTCTGTAGACCTGAGCTGCGTTTGCCCTTTCCTTTTTCCTGGAGGTCAGCTGCATGCAGCCATCGCTGCTGGCAGTGCTGGGTGCTGGGATACAGCAGCTGACCATGGGGCTACCTCAGGCTGCTGTGCTTTGCCCATGAGCTCAGCAAGCAGTGAGGAGGAACCAGGGTGGTGGATTTGGAGTTTATCAGATACCTTCAGCTGCACTGCTGACCTGTACAATGAAGTTCAGTGTTGGAGTTGTGTTTATTCATCTGTTGTTTCTCCTTTCATGAAGAAACCACTACCACACCCTCTCACACACTTGCTTCCTTGGAAATGCCTTAGTTGGTATTTCATTATCTAAAACATTATCTATATTAAATATTTATAGTGCTTCAACTGAACCTGCTGTGCCCCCAGTTCTTTCAGGCTGTGGCTGGGATGTGCAGCATGACAGCCTTCAGCTTGCTTCTAGTTCTTCACGGGACACAGGGAGTGCTACTGGTTGGTCATCAGCTCTCCTTCCCTGCTCTCACAAGTGCAGCTTTGCTCTCTGAGGCACTGCTTTTGCTTCTGCTTCCAGCAGGCAATTTATGAAACGACTTGGACACGGTGCCAGAAAGTCCCATTGGGCAAGAAGGTTGCTTCAAATCCTGCAGTGGTGTTGCCAGGTTTTGGTTTTTTTATTGCAGTGGAGCAAATTTTTGAATAATCATTAAGAGGTTTACATAAAATTTATTTTTAACCCACACAGCAGTGGTCTGGGTAAACCCACGAGGAGTCAGACAACATCTGTCTCTGCAGCACTGCTGTGGAGCCTGATTATTGCTGGGTGATTTCTTGTAGCTCTGATGTGGTCATTTTATAGTTGGAGAGCTTTACAGTGACAAAGTTGTAAAGATTCTGTGCTTCTAATTCTCAAGTGGGGGGAAGCTGTCTCAGCTGTAGGTAAAAGAGCAAATCCCTCCAGTGCATGCTGTCTTAAAAAACAAACTGAACAGGTCAGGAAAGAGGTTGGGTGTTTGCTGCCTTTCCACAGCCTTCTCCCTTGAACACTGGGGGCTGATTGTTTCTGTGCAGCTTGCTTTAGAAGGATGGTCACTGGGCCTTTTGCCCCTCTGCAGGCATGGGGCTCTACCTTTCCTCCTGCTTGTCTGTGCTCAGAGCAAACAAAAATTGCCCTGTTCCCTTTCCAGCCCTTTGCTGGTGCTGGGATTGCTGTTACTCATTCATGCTTTGTGGCATCGTCCACCTTGCCAGTTCTTTGGGTCACTGCTGCTGCTAAATAAACTGCCCAGGGAGTCGAGGCAAGGAGGTTTGCAGCCTTGTGAGAACAGTAACAAAGACAGCCCCAAGACCTAATCTGAGAAGAGTGCTGGGGCAGAAGGTGCTGCTGTCTGCAGAGCCTGGGCAGGCCCTGGGCTGTGATCTTCTCTGCCTGTTCCCAGGTTTTCCTGCTCCCTTCCCAAGCACTGCCATTTCCTAGCCATTATTCTTTTCCTATCTTCCCCTCCCTGCAACCACTCTAAATTGCTTCCTCTAATCCACTGGCATTAGTTGCACAATCTGAGATGAGGTAGGTGTGTTGCTGGCAACTATCTAAAGAAAACAGCCTCTGCTGTGCAGCCACCTCTGACTCCTGTGGGTGCCAAGTGACGTCTGGGGGCTGGTGGTACAGCTGCAGGCGTGCTGGGGGTGACATCCAGGAGCTCAAGATGGCAGAAGAAGTTATGAAACACGCTTGCAGCATTGTTGTGTAAGCATATAGCAGGGAGCGCTCCCCACAGCAGATTTCCTAACGCTTGAGAGGACCTCCTGGCGCGGTCCAAGCGTGGCTCCACCTCACAGTGCGGTCAGGCCTCTGGAAAACTGCTCCAGATCAGCTTGTCTGAAGCAAATAAATTGTTCTTTGCCTTCCAGTCTGCAGGAGCATGGACATCCGCAACAACCTGACCCGGCTGCACATGCTGGAGAACTGCACCGTGATCGAGGGCCACCTGCAGATCCTGCTGATGTTCAAAACCAAGCCCGAGGACTTCCGCGAGCTCAGCTTCCCCAAGCTGACCATGATCACGGACTACCTGCTGCTGTTCCGTGTCTATGGGCTGGAGAGCCTGAAGGGGCTCTTCCCCAACCTGACTGTGATCCGGGGCACTCGCCTCTTCTTCAACTACGCCCTGGTCATCTTCGAGATGGTTCACCTGAAGGAGGTTGGCCTCTACAACCTGATGAACATCACCCGCGGCGCCGTGCGCATCGAGAAGAACAACGAGCTCTGCTACCTCTCCACCATCGACTGGTCCAGGATCTTGGATTCTGTAGAGGACAACTACATAGTGGCCAACAAGGATGACAAGGAGGAGTGTGGAGATGTGTGTCCAGGTGCTGTGAAGGGGAAGAGCAGCTGTCCCCCCACGGTGATCAACGGCATCTTCATCGAGCGCTGCTGGACGCACGACCGCTGCCAGCGAGGTGAGCTGCGAGTCCCAGCTGTGCTCTGTCACCTTCTGGCCTCCCAGGGCTCTTGGCAGGGTATATCTAGTGCAGAGTCACAGGATGGTTTGGGTTGGAAGGGACCCTGAAGACCATCCAGTTCCAACCCCCCTGCCGTGGGCAGAGACACCTCACGCTAACCCAGATTGCTCAAGGCCTCATCCAGCCTGGCCTTGAACACTTGCAGCCTCCACAGCTTCTCTGGGCAACCTATTCCAGTGCCTCACCACCCTTGTGGAGAAGTATTAATTGCTGCCTTTAAGCCCAGGTTCCTAAAAGCAAGGCTCAAAATTGATGGTAGGCAAAGAGAGAACCTCTGGGACAGGACTGTGCCAGCAGTTCTTTCTCCCATGTGAATAATGTACCTAAAAATGTGGTATTTGGTTACTCTGGGAAGTTAAGGGCAGCCTAGAGCTAACAGCTTCAACAGGCTGTAACTGGTGCCTAGTGGTGTTAGTATGGGGTAGGGGATTGAGAGTCCAGACTGACTGAGGGGCTGCAGCAGATGAAAATGCAACAGTGGGGAGAAGTCTTTGTGGAATAAAGCCAACGCTGGAAAGGTGCAATTATACTGTTACTGAGAGCTTCCTGCCATAAAAAGGTGTAAGATATGTGGGTGAGTGAGCAATGTTTGCACAGAGTGAGAAGCTGGAAGCCAGGTCAGACCTGAAGGGAAAAGGAGAAGAAGAGAGGACCTGGAGAGGGGTTTCTCATAGCAGGAATCCTGGGGAGGGTGAAATAATTGGGCTTTGAGCCTGGGGCTTGACCCAGGGGCAAAGCTGTGTTCCGAGAGTTAGCTGCTGTTGCAACCCCCAAATCACAGGGCATGAACAGCAAGATGCAAACCAGTGGTGTGTGTTCCCTTCTAAGAGTGGAGAAGGTGGTTGTAAAAATCTCAGTGTCTGAGCTCCTTCGGTATGCAGCCACCAGCACCCAGCCCTGGCTTCTTGCACAGCCCTGGTTTCTGTTTTGTGCTGTTCCCTAAGGTTAAAGGTCTGGCTGAAGCTCCTTCTGTGGCTAGCAGTTGCAGATCAGTGTGCTGGGGGGGGGCTGGCTTTGGGAGGTGTTCGTTTGGCACAGCTTGGGTTAGACACCCAGTGCAGAATCTCCTGTGTGCTGCTTTTAGGTTTGCATCTCAGGGTGGGAAACTGCTGCTCTCTGAACTGATAGCGCTGCTGGGGTGCACTGCTGGCCAGGAGATCTACAGGACAAAACATCCCTCAAGAAGGTGTGGATATTGATTGTTTGGATGTTACAGAGTGTGTGAATTGACAGAGACAAGTCCCAATCTGAGGAGCTTTTCCAGCCTGCTGAGCTTTGAGTCTTGCTGCAGCAAATCAGGAGATGGACAGGAAGAGTGGTATTAGGGAAAATGTTTGTACTGCAAGAGTCTTCAGGGACTGGAGCAGGCTGCCCAGGGAGGTGGTGGAGTCACCATCCCTGGAGGTGTTCAAAAAATGTGTGGCCGTGGCACTGGGGGCCATGGTGTGGTGGCCATGGTGGTGTTGAGCTGGCAGCTGGACTCTGGTCTTAGAGGGCTTTTCTGACCTTAATGATTCTGTGCATCTGTAAGAAGGTGGAGGGAGCACAAGGCTGAAAGCTGTCACAGGTAGATCTTGCATGAATAGGAAGGCAAATGGCAACAGCTGGGGTTGGAACGGAGTCCTGAGCATCTCCAGCAGTCCCTGCTCTGTTCCTGCCTGCTCCCTGTGGTTAATTCCTTCACCTTAACGTGGATGCTGCCTCTTTGGTATTTCTTGATTTGAACCAGCACAGATACCCCAGTTAACTCCAGAGCTAACTTCCAGTTGCAGCCTGTAATTATCTCCACGGCACACATCCAAGGCTCTGAATCATCCTTGCAGCTATAGCTCCAGCCCAGACATTTTTTCAGTTGGTGATAGCACGTTCAAGACAACAAAGTAAAGGATCTTCTTACAGGCAGTGGAGCTAAGGTTGTGGATGAAACCACTTGGGAGGAACTGAAATGATTTGTGGGCAGCAGCAGGCTTTGAAACAGCAGTGGCAATATTGAGGAATCTGTGGCTGAGTGCAGGGCTGTGTAGGTGGATCCAGCATGGATGGAGGCTGCCTGGATGTGCCTGGGAGTTTTCTTCACTTCTGTCTCACTGACAGTGCTGCTGTGCAGAGCAGGTCGGTTCAGATGAGGCCAACTCTTGCTGTATTTTGGGTAGGAAGGCAGGAAAGTGTGTAGTCCGTGTGGAATTTGGGTCTAGCCTTGTGCTGTTTATGGCAGCCAAGTGCTGTTGCTGTTGGGGAGTTTTTGTCCCCTTTCAGCCCACCTCTTTAGGAGGCTTTTTTCCCCTCTGCGCGTTCATTGCTGTGAAGAGGCAGCTCCTGGGTCGGTGCAGTCTGTTCGTCCAGAGAGCGTCTGCTGAAGAATGCAGACGACAGAAATGCTGGAAATGCCACGTCCCAGACCTCAGTCTGCATCTGCCAAACATGATTGTCATATTTTGCATTTTTCTGCACGTTTTTAAGGCAATAAAGCCGCCCCGCGCCGGCCGCCCCGCGCGGAGGAACAATCCCCTCTGAAATCGGATTTCCTGCCGCGCTCTGCCGGCCCTCCCGGCCTGCCGCAGCCGGAGCGGCCTGGCAGCTCGCTGGCCCAGCCTTTGCCTCGCACCTTGGCTCAGCTGGAAGTGGAGTAAGGTGATAGGAAGGCAGAGCAGAATGGGCAGATGAAAGTGGCCAGGAGAATGATCAGGCAGGGAATGCTGAAGGGCCACGTTCCTGGGGCGTAAGGAGAGATGTCTGAGGCAGAGGCTTTGTTCCTTAGAGGATAGGGTGGAATTGGAACACTGGGAAGAAGTTCTTTGCTATGAGGGTGGTGGGACACATGAACAGGTTGCTCAGAGCTGGTGGAGGCCCCATCTGGTTGGGGATGTACCTGCTGACTGCAGACTGGGTGACCTTGAGAGGTCCCTTTCAACCCAAAGCATTCTATGAAATTCAGGTTCTCCTGTTCATCCTGCGTGGAACCTTTGTAGGTGTCTTACCTTCCTCATCCTGGGACTTCACACAGGCAGCAGATCTGAGTTACTTGGGATGTGAGTCGTTGCAGGTTTGTGGATTGCCTCTTTCTCCGATCTCTTACCATGCTTTATGCCATAAAAGCAGAAGTTGTGTCCCTGAAGTAGTGCAGCCTGACAAAATATCAACCTCATGATCAGAGGCTGGACTTGATGATCTTGAAGGTCTCTTCCAGCCTAAATGATTCTGTGAGTCTGTGGAAGTAGGAAGTGCATGAAACCTTTTGGGCCAGTAGAAGGGGGTGATGAAAGAGAGCTGATGGAGCGGGCGAGAGCCTGGAGCAGCTGACAGACAAAGGAGCTGCTCAAGGGCATAACAATCTTTATCAGAATTTGCTAGGGGAGGCAGGTCTGGGGACCTGGCATACAACAGAATCTCTTTAATTTTCCTGTGATTTATCCAGGGAGCATTCTGGGGCAGGTAGGGGACAGGTAAGGAACAGCAGAGGAGCTGCAGAGCTCTGTTTCCTGGTAGAAGCTCTCAGGAGAGCTTTGCTGACTGCTGCCGAACAGCACCGGGCAGTGTGGAAGCGAAATCCTGCAGCTCAGAACATCTTCAAGGCAGGTTTGAGTAACAAAAGTTCAGAGGTGTGTGTGGGAAACGTTTTGTGATGTTTACTTAGGTAGAGATATTACTTAGCAACAGCTTCCTGTGATTTTTATGTGCTGGGAATGTCTGTAACTAACCCTGAGCTCAGTTTTATTACTGCTGTGTGGGAAAGGGTCTCGGAGCTCCGAGCCCAGCCTCCAGGGTGAGGTATTTTTAAAACTTCAAACACAAAAGAAATGTTTCCAGTGGCTACCACATGAAGTGGATCTGCTCCCTTTATTTGGAGATCTGATAAGAACTGCTTTTATTTGTGTTTTTTCCCCCTTGGCTCTGCCAGATGCCAGATGGAAGCTGACACCCGGAGCTCGCGCGGCCCCGCTCCCGCCCTTGCCAGGCAGCTCTGCTGCGGCTGTCGTGGCGCTCGCAGCCCAAACCCCTGCACGTGAGCTCAGAGAGAGGGTTTATGGTGCTGGTGTCAAGCTGGAGGTTGAAGACTTCAGGAGCTTTTGATGAATGGCAGACCTGGGGGATCACCAGGGGTGTCCTGGAGGACGCCAGGCTCCCTCTTCTCTGGTGGCACAAAGCGGTCCAGTGCTGCTGCCGCCGTTGTGCGCTGTGGGGTGGGAGTGAGCTGCTGCCGGGGAACAAACAGGGCAGGGCTGGGGTCCTGGGCTGGAGTCCTGGGCTGGGGCTGTGGGCAGCGCTGAGCTCCAGGACGTGTCTGTAGCTATTTCAGTTTCTGCTGTGATCAGAGTCTGCTGCTGGCAGTGAGCAAGTGTCCAAAGCTCGGTCCCTGGAATACTGCAGATTACAACTGGCTGTGTTCATGGTCTTGATCTGGAGTTTTCAGAGGAGGGTGCTGGGGGGGGGCTCAGTGCTGACATTGTTTGAGAGTCGTTGCTTTTATTTTGGCTGTGACATTTCAGACAAGCAGAAAATTGCCTTTGGCTGTGTGCTGGGCTTGGATGCTGGCAAAGCAAGGGTCAGGTTTGCTTTTGGGTCTGGCTGCCTTGGAGTCTGTATTGAAATTAACTGAAAGAATAGGGCAGGACATCAGCTCCTCTTCATGTCCTCACAGATTCTAACATGGAGTTTCCTTCTCCCCTCTTCAAAACTGGGTCAGAACTGCTATGGAAGAGAGGACAGAGGCAGGGCAAGAGGATGCTTTGTACTAACAAGGAGCTTCGGGAAGCTGGTGAAGGGTCTAGAGAACAGGGCTGGTGAGGAGCAGCTGAGGGAGCTGGGGTTGTTCAGCCTGGAGAAGAGGAGGCTGAGGGGAAACCTTCCAGTGCTCTACAACTCCCTGAAAGGAGGCTGCAGTGAGGTGGGGGTTGGTCTCTTCTCCCCGACTGGTGTGAGGAGGGCTGAGTTTGATCCTGCCTGTGCAGGGGAAGGATCACCTGGTGTCTGGGGGAGAGCTGCTAACTTGGCAGCTCCAGGGAGGCCTTAGAGCAGCCTTTTGAAAAGGGCTGGAAGTAACAGGATGAGGGGCAAGAGATTGAAACTGGAGCAGGGGAGGTTAGGTTGGACATTAGGGAGAAGTTCTTTGCTCCGAGGGTGGTGGGACATTGGAACAGGTTATGCAGGGAGGTGGTTGAGGCTCCATCCCTGCAGATATTTAAGGTCAGGCTTGATGGGGCTCTGAGTAACCTGATCTAGTTGGGGATGTCCCTGCTTACTGCAGGGGGGTTGGACTGAATGACCTTTAAAGATCCTTTCCAACCCAATGCATTCAGGGGTTCTGTGTGCTCCGTGTTTTCGTTGACATTTTTAACTCATTAGGCATCCGTGCTGCACCACAGCCCTGCAGGGAGGCTGGTCCTTCCTCAGCAAGGGAAGGACTGAAGTGTTCATTGAAACTTCAGTGTCAGACAGATGTTTTTGTTGTCTTTTCTGCAAAGACAAACCAGCTCTGCCCTATGGTAGTGGGAACATAACAGAGGTGATTTAATAAACCAAACAGGACTTGTTTTTCTTCTGGTCTTCAGTCCTTTCTGAGTGTCACAGCTGGTCATGCTGGATGTGTTTACACAGCTTCAGTGTGGGATGAATGAGGCCAAGAGCTTCCTTGTAAGTACCCCTCAAAAGCTCCCCAAAGCCAGAGAGGAAATGGATCTCCCAGGCTGATGTCTGCCTGTCTGCAGGGCTCTCCCAGTGGAGCCTTAGTACAACTTAGAGCACTAAAGGGGTTTGTTTTCAAACTGCACTGGAAGCCAAGGCCTTAGAGCTCAGTAAACTCTTTCTGTGTTCATTCAATTCTCTGGATTTGGGGCTCGGGGTTCCTGGCAGGAGGGAAGGCAGGAGGTGCAGTAGCTCCAGTCTTACCTGGAGTATTTATGTGGAAACTGAGGCTATATCTGAAACAACTTAGAACTGCAGAATCATTGAGGTAGGGAAGGCCCTCAAAGATCATCCAGCCCAACCCCAAGTGCCATGTCCACATGTTGCTTGAATACCTCCAGGGATGGGGACTCCACCACCTCCCTGGGCACCTCCCTGGGCAGCCTGTCCTAATGCCTGACTACTCCTGCAGCAAAGGACTTGTTCCCAATATCCAGCCTAAACCTCCCCTGGTGTGACTTGAGGCCACTTCTCATCCTGAACTTCTCAGCTCATTAGCAGGTTTGCACAGCTACTGAGCTCTCATGTTCACATGTCCAGTCCCTTTTCCTCAGGCTTCTCTTCCCCACTCCAGTGACATCAGCTCAGAGCTGCTTAGCTGATTCATACAGTGTTTGGCTGCTCCAGGTGTCTCAGCCACAAAACCATCCTGCAGGTCTGTCAGAACTGGGTATCTGCATCAGGCTTTCTTCTGGGAAGTCAAAAATGTTCTCCTGTGAGGCTGTGCAGGGCCTGGGCTCAGTGGGTGTGATAAGAAAAACGTGCTGGTGTTTTGCATGGCTGTGCTGGGGAAGGAGGAGCTGCTGCCTTGTCCTTGCCCATCAGCACCAAGGAGCAGGGCCTTGCTTTCCCACCCAGTGCAGTCAGTGATAGCAGAACAACTCCAGGCTGTGCTCTTCAGACATGCTGTAGGGCTCCCCATGCTGAGATTTGACAGTGACTAACCAGAGCCCCCCGGAGCCTGCCCTGGAGTGCTTTTAGATGCAAGCCTTGCTCTGGGGCTGCAGGGGGCTGAGCAGGACTTGGCAATAAGCTGTTGAGAGGGCTGTAGATCAAACCCTATAGGGACAGAGCTGAGTTGGAGAGCCTGTGCAGGGCCACATCCTGCACTGAATGACTTGGAGATGGACAAGTAGTAAAGAAAACCACATTTCATAGAGAGGTCTCAACTGCTTGGCTCTGACTGCAAGCAAACAGGATCTATTTCAGTACTGCTAAGGAAAGGCTTATTCCTAGAAATAAGCTTTGGAGAGCAGGCTTGCAGCTTTGGGCAGAGGAAGAGGGCTGTGTAAAGGAGTGGACAGGAGCTGGGGAGGCCGTTAGATGGCTGCATGCAGAGTGTGCATCTGATCTGCTAGGCCTGGTAAGGAGACACAGATATGACAGAGAAAAATAACATGTTGTGGGCAGGGGAAAGCAGGCCCCTCGGGGGTTACTGGCAGCCATGCTCCACCAGGTTTGGCTCGGGATGGAGCTAGGTGGGAAATCAATCTGGTGGCAGAAGGATGTCTGTCAGCCCTTTGGTGAGGCCTTCTCTGTGCTGGCTGCTGATGGGCTGGAACTGCTCTGGGTTGGTGCCTGCCAGGTTGCCTCCTGCCAGCCTCGGGTTATGCTGGGGAGGAGGCAGCAGCCCAGCAGCTCTTCTTCCAAGGGTGCTGCCTGCTTGGAGAGGCTGCTGGAGACCCAGTCGCCTTCCCTCTGCTGCTGTCTCCATTAGTCAGCCCTGCTTGGTGCAGAGCAAAGCCCTTTACCCTTGGAGAGGCTGCAGTGGGACAGAGACTGGCACTGTGATCAGATTCCCACCACAGCCATTCCAGGGCTGGCCTGGATTTGGGCAGCATGCTAAATGACCCTGCACTAAACCAGTTTCTGCATCCTGGGCACAGAGGGAGCAAAACCCTGGCTGGCAGGGCTGGTGAGCTCTGCTGCATGGGAAAAGTCATCCTCCAGCTGCTCCTTTGCACAACTGGTCTTCAGGTGATCCTTCACCTCTCTCTCCTCATCCTTTCTGGGCAGTGGGGTCTGAAGGGGGCATCTGGAATGAGTTGTATTCCTTCCTTCTCTCTGCTGCTTTTCAGTTCTTCACCCACAAGCACAACTTCAGTCTCAGGATCTCTGTTTACAATTCCTCACTCTGCTGTGGAATCTGTCCAGATTAAAATCTTAACCTCTGTCTGACATTTCTGTGTAGATCATTAGTTATCAGCTCAATCTCCTTGTGGTTAATCTTGTACTTCCACCCATTTTATTACCTCTCTTCTGGACTACTCCACTTTCCTCTCTGCTCTAACCTGTGCATCCTTTTTGCTGTGGGTTTGCTCTTGTTCCATGCATCCAGGCTGGGTTCTGCTGCCCTGTTCCCAGCACAGCTGAAGGTCTCAGCTTAGCTTCCCTTCTTTCTTGCCTTGTTTGCTACTCCATCCTCTGCAGCCTTGAGAAAAGCACTCTTGTCCCTCTCTTATCTCTGCAGAAAGCAAAGGTTGAACACCTTCCCTCCTTCTTCAGCCATATCACTCCTCAGCTTCAGGACAGGTTTGTAGGCAAAGGCAGCAGCTGGTCTTGGGCCTGTGTTAGAAGGAAGGAGCTGGACCTTGGTCTTGGACCATCACTGCATGATGAAGCACTGCTGCTCTTGTTTATGTCTCTGTTTCTCAGCAGGGCAGACACCAGCTCCCATGCTTCTCTTCCATGGCTTGTCCAGCTGCATCCTCTCTCATTCAGCACTAAGCTGCTGGCTCCTGATTCTGCTCAGTCCCTGCTGCTGAGCACAAGGCAGTTCTGCCTGATGAGAAGCTTGCCCCTGGCACTGTGCTATGGGGTCACCAGGCTTGGGAGGGAGGTGGGTCACATCCTGCTGGTTCAGCAAGCAAAGATTTGCATTCAGACACAGTGGGGACAGAGACTTTACAGACAGTTACACCTCTGGGACATCCATGGCTTCCTGGACCAATTCCCTGCAGATCCTCCTGGGTCTCTTGGATCGCAGCATGAGTGAGCAGGGTTGATCTGAGTAGGTCAGAGTGAGCAGGGATGTTTGCTAGATGCTGTGCATCAGGAGGAGCAAGATAGAGTTAAATATTAACGTGAGGCTTTGAGGAGAACCCCAGGTGGTGTGTCAGCCCCTGAATGGTAGAAGCAAAAATCCTTCAGCTGTGATGAGGATTGGAAGTGAACAAAGCATAACAAGAAGAAAGCACCCTCCTAGCCCTGAGTGAAACAATGAGCAGAGCTCACAGGAAGAGCCTCCAAGTGAAGGATTCTGATTGTGGTCTGAATTACAAATCCTCTGTTCCCATGCACAGAATTCTGTGCTATATGAAGTGACTGTCACAGAATGATAGGGCTGGAAGGGACCTCCTGAAGAACTGATCAGCACTGAGAAGATTCCCTCTCAGTCTCTTCTCCAAGTCGCTCAGCCTTCCTTCATAAGAGAAATGTCCCAGTCCCCAGCCATGTCCTGGTGTCCAAACTGCTTTCAAATGAGCTGCTCCTCACAGCTCTGTGTTCCCCAGAGGTGAGGTGCACTCAACATTTCTGCCCCTTTTGTAGGGGACAGATTTCACTTCATGCCTCTTTTGTACGTTACTGGGCTGAAGCTCAGCAATTTCTGGCCTCCCAACTCTCAGATACCTGAGGAATAGGAGTGGCTGTGGTGGCTTCTTAACCATGCCCAGCTCTAAGCCATCAGAGGCCCTGAGTTAGTATCGATTTGCACAGGGGTTATATTTAGTGATAGCTGGCTGGGGCCTCCAGGTCTGCCTGAAGGCTTGGTGACATTCTGGGGGCTTGCATGCTGGAGAAGAACCAGCAGGCAGGCAGGGGTGGGTGGTCACTGCTGACCCCCTCTGCTGTTCTAAGCTGCCACGTTGTTTTGAGCACAAAGTACAAGGAGCAGGCTTGATCTGCTTGCTGGAGAATGGCACAAGAGCACTGCTGCAGACAGCAGGTGAAGTATTTACAGCTGCTCGTTGCTGTCCTGGTGTGCACTCTGTGACACTCGTCCTGCCTCACACAGTGCTGCTGTGTTTTCAAACCAAACTCCACGTTCTGCTGCTCCAAGCTCAATTGCCAGCACTTGAGACAGATTTCTGCAAGTTGTTTCTTATGTGCCTGGGGAATCAGCTCGATGGAAGGGTCCTAGGAGAATGAAAACTCTGTGGGTCTGGGCACAGGTGCTGCCCTGTGTCCCTGCTATGAGAGCTGCAGAAACTCATTGGCAGAGGTTGCAGCTTCCTAAGCAAATCAGGAGCCAGTAGCCACAGGTGAAGTGGATCCACTGGGGCTGATGACTTCCTCCAGGCTACATCATACTCAGGTGACTTTTATAAAACACACTTTAAATGTTATAAAAGTGGCTGTGTATGGAGGAGTTGCTCCTGGCAAGTCTCCTGTGCTCCTTGGCATCACTCGCACGTGAGCAGGTTTCTCTGCTTCCTGCAGCGAGGCAGTGCAGAAGCGAATGGAGCACTGAGTGGAGGCAGCAGAAGGCTGGCGTGGGAGAGGCTGAGCTGCTGGAGAGGTCTCCCTTTATTCACTCTTTATGACCAGCAGAGCTCAACCTGCCCCCCTATCTCCATTCAACAACTCCTTTCACAGGCCTCCATATCCTCCATTATCACCACGGTCAAGGTGCCACACCACTCCACAGGCTTTTATCTGTTCTTAGCTCACATTAGCTGACCCTCCCCAGGCCCACACCACAGCCCCAGCACCTCTGCTGGGTTTGCTGTGGTGGCTGCTGCCGGCTGGGAGCATGGCTGGGGGGAAGCAGCTGAGCACAGAGGGTTTGCAAGCGTCCCTGGTCCCGTTCTGGAATCGTGGAGACATTCCCTGTAGCACGTAACCTGTGCGAGGGCTGGGAGGCAGAACAAGCTTTTTCTTCTCCTTACTGATGGGTGTGATAAGAGCTGTGTGGCTGTGCTGAGAAATGTCAGTGGGAAGAGTTTCCTGGACGCTCTTGGACAGTGTTGTGTTTGGAAGGGAGGCACCTGCAGCTCATTGTGTCTGTTCCTGTGTGAGTGGGGTCCTCCTAACGCTCTGCCCGGCAGGTCAGTGGGGTCTGGCCCTGGGTACTGCAGTGTCTTCTTTTATAAGTTACATTTTAGTGCTGATTGTCAAACCTTGGATTTCTTTGGCACTGGCTCTATCCCGAGTTGGTGCCTGGAGCCGAAGGCCTGGGGGTGGATCCCAGCTCTGGAGTCGGTGCCTGCTGGGAGGGTCAGCACTCAGCTGGCTGTGGTGCCGGGGCAGAGGGAGGGACCCCTGTCGCTAGAGCAGGGGAATGCTGTGGGTAAGGGACACCTGGACATCTGATGATGCTTCCTGAACCTTGCTGCCTGCAGCCAGTGTCCTTGCTGGCAGTCTGTTTGCAGAAGCATGTTAAACATTTGGGGTTTGTGCTGGTCCAGTTTCTCCATTTCTTATGGAAATCAGGGGGGTCTGGGAGAGCTGCTGTTAGCCATGGAGCAGTCCAGTCTGGTGGACCTGTATAACCACGTTCTTCCCAGGTTACTGCTGCTGCAGTACCCTGGGAGCAGTTTGCCCTGTGTAGCCCAAGAACTGCCACTGGTGGGCTTTTAGGATTTAGGTTTCTGCCTTTCTGGTCTTGGTGACGTGAAGAAATAATTGAAGGACACAAGCCACAGTCCAGAGGGACTTGCAGATCCGTGCTGGGATCCGTGCGTGCGTGGGGACTGTCCCCGGTGCGTGTCTGTGGCACTGCAGCCATTGGCAGGAGGAGGCAAGGGGAGTGCAGAGCCCCCCGGGACTGTCTGCAGGACCTGGCTTTGAGTTCTGCTCCTGTGGGTCTCGGCTACGCTGACAGCAGCCCGAGCTCTGGCAGCCAGAATGAGCTGTTCTGAGCCATGTCAGAGCCGGGCTCCTCCTGGCTTCCCCCTCCAAGATTTTTTGCCCTGGTTCTGAATGCAGCTCCGGAGCTGAAGGCTGGCCGTGAGAAGAGCCCTCACTAGCCGGAGAAGTTGGGAGGCGGTGGAGGGCGAGGGCTGGCCGGGGACCCCCTCTCGGGCGGCGGGTAAGGGGTTAATGCTGTTTGCGTGGTGCAGATAGCGAGGCTGGATGCCTCCCGTGCAGGCAGCGAACGCATTGGCTGCGGCCGAGGGCGGTTCTCCTGCCGCAGTTGTTTTCTGTCCTGGACTCACTTGGATCTGGAGCCTCCCAGTTGCCTTGTCTGCAGTCAAAGCACAGCCTGGCGAAGGACCTGGCGGTGCAGGGCAGCTTTGCTCCTTGCTGCCGGCTCCAGCCACGGCCGAGAGGAGCAGCTCGCAGGGCACATGGCTGGTGGCCGCACCACCTGCGAGGATCCGTGGTGGCCTGAGCTGCCTCTGCTGAGCTACCTTCCCGTGGACAGGGCTTGTTGCTGCACAGTGCTGCAGCTAAGGAGGGCTGCTCTGAGGCCTCCCTGGAGTCTTCTCCAGGCTCAAAGACCCCAACTCTCTCAGCCTGTCCTTGCAGGAGAGGTGCTCCAGCCCCATGATCATCTTTGTGGCCTCCTCTGGACCTTCTCCAGCAGGTCCATGCGTGAGCACTGTCCCTGTACAGTGTGTATGCAGCACCTTGATGTTCACACATCTGCTTCATGAGGTGTATGCCTCTCCCCATACCCAAACCACCATTGATCCAGCTCTCCCAGGACATTGCCATTTAATCCCACGCAGTGACAGAGGATCCCACTGCAACAGCAAAGCTGATCCTGAGCCATTTGTGTCTTTCCTTCCCCTCTGACAATTCACCACTGCTGTTCTGTTAGCCCAAAGCCAGACACAGCTAGCACAAGTGTTTTGTATCACACTGTAATACTCAAGCAAACTGTTTATTAGCTGATCAGCTTAATGCTTGATTGACTTGCCTGTTAAATATTGATCTCCTGGTTCCCTGTGTTTGCTCTGGAATCTGTTTACAGTACCAGTGTGGTTTGTTGCCACCTGGAGCACAGGGAAGTGGTGAGACAGAAGTGATCCACAGAGGTAGACATTCCTTTGCACTGACTCTGCTGCCTTTTGTCCCCCCCCAGCTGGGCCTCAGCAGCATGAAGAAATGTCAGTTTGAATCTATAATCAGAAAGCTTTGTAAAATGCTTTGTTTCCCAAGTCTTTGGAGCCACTCTAGCTAGTTAAATATTTATTCACCCCTGGAGCAACAGGTTTGAGCTTCTGCTGGCTCCATTCCTCCCCCATCCAGGGCAGATCAGTTCAGCATTACCCTGTTTGTCATCCTGGGGACAGGGATTGTGGAAGTCCTACTCTTACAGCTCTGACCAAGAGCTTTTGTGGCTGTGCTGAGCAGCTCTGCTCCTGTGCTGGTGCTGAAGCACTTTTTCCTGCAGCAGCTTTTATGGTACAACGTGGTGGCTTCTGCTGCTCTTCCCTTGTCTCTAAGTAGGGTTTATGAAGTTGCCTTTTGACTTTCTCCTTCTGGGAGGAGTGGAGAGAGGTGCTGGGGAGGAGACAGCACATCGTCAGAGTCCCGCGGCATCAGCCAGAGGCTGGGGCTGTGTCCAAGCGTTACCTGTGCCTCCTCGGTTTGTACCTCACTGTGCCACAGCTCCACGAGTGCCACCTCATTGCCAAGAGGTGAGCCTGCAGTGAGTCAGTGACAGTTATTGGAGTCTGCCAACCTCAGTGGCAAAGAGGTAGTGAACTGGACTTGGTCAGCACATTTGATGTTCTGCAGTGAAAGTGCAATTTGGCAGTGAAGAAAACAAAGCAGAGCCTGCCTGACCCATCCAGAGCCACCTCACCTGGGTGCTGCAGGTGAAGCTGTGCTGGAGAGGTGCTTTCCAGCAGGCATGCCTTGACAGTGGCAAGATGACCTCCCTTCAGGATCTTGTGTGATGAGGATTTGTGCAAAATAGTGATTGACAGATCCTGGTGTTGCCATGGCTGCTTTGCTCTCTTCAAGCTGTGTTCAGACATCAGAAGCTTGTAGAGCAGGGAAGAGAGAGACGTTAAGAACAGGTTAAAAGTAGGTTTAATTGCAGCTTCTAAAAGCCTTTCCAGCTTAGAAGTGAGATGGGTTTTGCCCTGTGAATAATTGCAGCTGAGTTCAAACAGTGTCAGTAAGCAGCAGACTTCAAGGACGAGTTCTCATAACAGATGAAAACAAAACATTAAGCAGGTGCCCTCTGCCACTCAGCTGCTCCTCAGGAAGAGGTTTCCAGGGCCCTTCCCGCAGAGCTGTCCTCTGTTGCTCATTGCCTTTGGTGCTTTCCCTCCACAGTTTGTCCTCCTGCCTGCAAGTCCCAGGGTTGCACCCCGGACGGGCAGTGCTGCCACAGCGAGTGCCTGGGGGACTGCACGGAGCCCAACAACCCTGACAAGTGCATCGCCTGCCGCAACTTCTACCTGGAGGGGCGCTGCGTGGAGAGCTGCCCCCAAGGCTTCTATCGCTTCGCCGGCTGGCGCTGCGTCACCTTCGGCTTCTGCCAGGAGCTGCACAACAAGTGCCGGAGCGCCCGGGAGTCAGGCTGCCACGTCATCCACAACCAGGAGTGTGTCCACGAGTGCCCCTCGGGGTACATCATGAACTCCAGCAAGTGAGTGCGGACCTGCCGCAGGCCTGCTGCCAAGCTTGCCTCTGGCTTGCTGTTGGAGCGCCTGCGACCTGCGCCGCTGTAGTGTGATTTGCTAGCTCAAGCCACCAGCCTGACCAGGGCTTTGTTCTTCTGTTGGCCTCCGTTGCCTCTCCAGTTTGGAAAAAGTGGGAAGGGCAGATTGCGAAAGATGGGAGGGAAGAGGAGAGTCCTCAAGCTGAGAGGATCAGAGTGTAACAGAGTGGGATGAAAGAAAGGGCAGTGGAGAGGCTCTGGGGTGCGTTCAGAAGAGTGTGGCCAGCAGCGTGGGGGAGGTTCTCCTGCAAAGCAGACCTGAGGCTGGGGAGCCCTGCAACCAGGCCAGGGGAGGAGCTGAGCTAATGAGCAGAGCGCAGATCTGAGTGCATCCTTCTCGGAATCTGTCCCTCAGCCCTGTAATTACTTGTATTGAGCAGGTTCAAGCTGTGCCAGACACAGATGGACAATGTAACAAACAAGTGGAGCATGCAGCAGAGCAGGGAACGGCCACTCTATTCCCAGGGTTTCTGACAAAGGGCTTCACTCATGTCTGCTGCTGAGCTGTTTGTCACTGAGAGCTTTGTTTGTCCCGCAGCAGTTACCTGTTGTGGTGACTCAGATGTCCTGTGAGTGCTGCTGGCTTTGTGCTCCCAAGGGCTTGTTCCCGCTGTAATCAATTTCAGGGAATTTACTCTTAACAGCACCTTTTATTCCATTTCCTGCTCTGTTTGTCAAAAGAATGAAGTAGCAGCCCCCAGAGTCGACACTGCTTGGGGAGCAGCAGCCATCAGGACCTTTTCCTAGAGCATCCCTTTCTCTGAGCCCCTTGGGAGCATGTGGTCGTACGATTAGGGCCAGCCATGCCCCTGCTGCCGTGCAAGCAGCATTTCCCCAGGGCACAAAGCACATCCTTGCCTTCTTGCTTGCCTCTTGAATGCAGCAACTTTCTCCACAGTTATTGGTCAGAGCATTCCCAGGTGAGCTCTCCAGTTGCATGTTTGGGTAACAATCTTGGGATAGAGACTGGTTTTCTAAATCTTGGGGTTCCCTCCTCTGTTTGCCCTATTGAGGCACCACGTCAAGTACTGGTATCATTCTGGGTTGTATTGTGTAGGAAGGGACAGAACCATCCCCCTTCAGGAGGTGGAGAGGACAGTGTCAGCAGGGTCAGCTTGCGTGGAGCTCCCAGAGCTGTGTGCTGCAGGCAAATCCCATGGCACCTTGGTGGGACGCTGTCACAGGGCATGGATTCCGCTGCTTGTGGGACTTGCTGGGGCTGCCCCAGGTGGGGTTCTGCAAAAGCATCACCTCTGCCTCCTGTTTTGCAGCCTGCACTGCACGCCCTGTGCTGGGCCCTGCCCCAAGGTTTGTGACTTTGGCAAGGAAAAGACGATCGATTCGGTGACGTCGGCGCAGGAGCTCCGCGGCTGCACTGTGGTCAATGGGAGCTTGGTTATCAACATCCGAGGAGGAAGTAAGTGCTGCAGGGGCTGAGGAGCACTGGGTGTCACATCTGGGGCACCATCTCTGAGCTGGGGTGGTTCACTCTGCACTGGGCATCCTGAACCTCAGAGTGCTCCCGAGGTGCTCCCTGGGGGTGTTCTGCTGGCTGACTTTTGTCGTGTCTGAGGAATTTATGTCAAGCAGTTCTGCTTAATAAGTCTGGACTCTGCTATCAGTGTTTCTCTCTGTGGTATCGGAAGGCTAACCCTGATGTTTTCCTCTCCACAGATAACATAGCAGCTGAGCTGGAAGCAAATCTTGGCTTGATAGAGGAAATCTCAGGTTACCTCAAAATTCGCCGCTCTTACGCCTTGGTCTCTCTCTCTTTCTTCCGTAAGCTCCATCTGATAAGAGGAGAAACGCTGGAGGCTGGGTGAGTTCCTTCAAGGGAGAGTTGATTTTAATGCTTTGAAGTATAAGGAGCAGCAGTGCCATTGGGGTGATTTGTATCAGCAAACAATTCCCAAGTTATTTTTAAATGGTCTTCTGCCCATGGCTTGTGTCCTCCCAGGACGGGCTGGCTGCATTCTTTGGTGTCTGGGTTTGTGCAGGAGGAGAAGGAGTTCTCAGGATCCACCCCTAATCCCCATCTCCATCTTCTGCCCTCAGGAATTACTCATTTTATGCCTTGGACAACCAGAACCTTCGCCAGCTCTGGGACTGGAGTAAACACAACCTCACGATTGCCCGAGGCAAGCTCTTCTTCCACTACAACCCCAAGCTGTGCCTGTCAGAAATCCACAAGATGGAGGAGATCTCTGGGACCAAGGGGCGCCAGGAGAGGAACGACATCGCCCTGAAGACCAACGGGGACCAGGCCTCATGTAAGTCTGGGAGTGTAGCGAGACCTGCACGCTTCTGCTTGCCCTCTGCCTTGTTCTCCTGCTGTTGCCCCCAGCCTGGCCCACGATGTCTTCCCAGGGCCTGTCCCTGTCCCTTTGTCTGCACCAGGCCTGGGGCTCAGAGCTTCCTCTGCACAGCAGCAACGCTGTTGGTGTGCCCCGAGTCAAAGTGCTGCTGGGTTCCCCACCTGGCCTGGAGCCACCTTGCCAACTGTTCTTCAGAAGTTTGCTCTTTGTATGCTTAGCTGTGAGTTTTTCAGGGCTGGGTGGAAAAGTGCAGCACAACACAGCCTCGGCCCAGCCCGGGACTGCTGCTGAGCACCTGGCCAAGAGCTGTAATCTCCTTACCCATGGCATGAGGCTGCAGCATGCACGCAGGGCTAATGTCCTGGAGGAACAGGATTCCCACCCCCCTCTGCAGCCAGGGGAGGGAGTTGCCATGACAACAGTCAGAGACATCTTCCAGTTTTTGTTTTGCTACTCAGAGGTTTCTAAGCTAGGAGCTTTCTCCATGAACACAATAAGGCTGTGCCTGCGGCAGCAGGTGAAGGAGTGAACCCACAGTGGTGCTTTGTGCTCTGGTTCTGCTCTTCTGCAGGGACATTTTCCTAAAATCAGAGAAGCACCTGAGCTGGCAACAGCCTTACAGAGATCCTGAGGCCAAAGGCAGGAATAGCAGCAAAGTAAGACCAGGTTTCAATGAGCAGCTCTTCGCAGTGTCAGTTTCTCACCTCTATCTGTGGAGAAAAGAAACTTCTAAAATAATTAAAACCAGAACCATTTAGAATAGAATAGAATAGAATAGAATAGAATAAACCAGGTTGGAAGAGACCTTCGAGATCACCGCGTCCAACCCCTCAACCAATCCAGCACCACCCAAACAACTAACCCACGGCACCAAGCACCCCATCAAGTCTCCTCCTGAAAACCACCAATGACGACAACTCCACCACCTCCCCGGGCAGCCCATCCCAATGGGCAATCACTCTCTCTGTATAGAACTTCTTCTAACATCCAACCTAAACCTCCCCTGGCGCAGCCTGAGACTGTGTCCTCTTGTTCTGGTACTGGCTGCCTGGGAGAAGAGACCAACATCCGCCTGTCTACAACCTCCCTTCAGGTAGTTGTAGAGAGTGATAAGGTCACTTCAGCCTTGGCAAAATGGTTGTGGCTTCTCTTTGGTTACAGGTGAGAATGAGCTGCTCAAGTTTTCTTCCATCAGAACTTCTCATGACAAGATCCTGCTGAAATGGGAGCCCTACTGGCCCCCCGACTTCCGCGACCTCCTGGGCTTTATGCTCTTCTACAAGGAAGCGTAAGTGAGCTGCCCCCAGCTCTGCTGGGCTCCTGCGACAGCAGCTGGCAGTGAGCAGCAGGTACTCAACCTGCTCCCCAGGCCCTGCCTTTGGCTGGCTTCTTCACTTCAGTCTCTGGGGTTGCCCTTGTATAAAAGTGTTTGTTAAGGTCCTTGGCTGAATGAGTTGTGCACAGTCACAATCCCTCGTTTGAGGGCAATCCAGACATGAGCTGTTCCAACTCTTCCAGACATACATACTCTAACCATGGCATTTGTCTTCTCCCCACCCTCTCCATGAGATGCTGAAGGATTTATTCCTTTGGAGGTGGGAATCTTTAGAGGTGGCAACCTTTAGAATCAAGGTTGCCAAGCTGATTTTCATGAAGCTGAAATGGAAGAGCCTGGGTTTACCTGCTGGGACCATCGGCACCTGGTATGTGGTGCTGTTGGGGCTGCAAAGCTCCCTGTGAGGTGGTTGTGCTCACTGTGAGATACTTTCTCCAAAGGGTGAAGGACTCAGCTTCCAGTGGTGCTTTCAGAAATGTTGTTTTAAAAAGCTTGGGTTAGGATTCTGTTCATTTGAGGCTTTTCTTGGCCTTTTCTTTTCCCTTTTCTGAAGTCCGTACCAAAATGTGACAGAGTTTGATGGGCAGGATGCTTGTGGGTCAAACAGCTGGACAGTTGTGGATGTTGACCCACCCCCACGGTCCAATGAGCCCAAATCCCAGGCCCAGCCAGGCTGGCTGCTGAGGGGCCTGAAGCCCTGGACGCAGTACGCGGTGTTCGTGAAGACCTTGGTGACCTTCTCGGACGAGCGGCGGACCTACGGCGCCAAGAGCGAGATCATCTACGTGCAGACCAGTGCCACGGGTCAGTGCTGCCCTGCAGGGCAGGGACAGGCAGACCCAAACAGGCTTCTGCCTGGCAGCCAGCACAGAGTCACAGGATTGCATTGTCACTTAGGCTGGAAAAGGCCTTTAAGATCGTTGAGTCCAGCCATTAGCTCAATGCTGTTGCTAACCCATGGCCCTCAGCAGCAGATCTCTGTGGCTTTTAAATCCCTCCAGGGATGATGCGTCAACCACTGCCCTGGGCAGTCTGTTCCAGGCCTTGACAACCCTTTTAGGGTAAAAATTGTTCCTTGTGTCCAACCTGAACCTCCCCTGGTGCAAATTGAGGCCATTTCCTCTCTCATCCCATCACTTGTTCTTTGGGCAAAGTGACCAACCCCCACCTGGCTCCCAGGATCTGAGGTGCAGCCACACCAGTGCCCAGGATGGGGGAATATAGTCCCATATCCATGAAACTTGGCGCTGCCATAGCGACTCTCCTTTGGTGGGAGGATGTCCCCAGAGCCATGGAAGGGTGCAGGCTCTCCTGCTTGGGGAGCTGGTGCCAATGTGCTGCTCTTCCCTCAGCCTCATTTTTAAGAGCTCTCTGGAGTGTCCTGTGGCAGCACTGCTAGGTGTCAGTGGGACCTGGTGTTGAGGGCACTGCTTATTCCCATGGGAATGGACGCTGGCTCTGCTTGTCTTTGTTCTGTCAAGCACAGGCAGAGCAGGGAATGTGACCTCTTTCTCTTCCCACCCCTACAGTTCCTTCAGTCCCATTGGATCCCATATCTGTCTCCAACTCTTCATCCCAAATCATTCTGAAGTGGAAGCCGCCCTCAGAGCCCAATGGCAACATCACTCACTACCTGGTGTTCTGGCAGCAGCAGGCAGAGGACAGTGAGCTCTATGAGCTGGATTACTGCTTGAAAGGTGAGCATGTGCTCCTCTGCCTGCCCAGGCTTTCGGTTCAGGCTTGCTCCCAACTGCTGGAGATGCTTCACACGCAGGGGAGGTGCTCTGCAGGGTGTTGCTGGGTTTCCAGGACATGAGCTGGGATGCAGCTGTGTTCTCCCACTGCTGCTTTACATTCCACACCAGGTGCTACTGCCCAGTCAAAAGCTCTCCAAGCCCATGTTCTTCACAAGCAATCAGAGCTTTTCCCTTGGGGATCTCCCTTCTGCACATGTTCCTTTGAAACTGAGTGAGGAGTCTAATAGCTCTGGGGTTAGTAAGGGGAAAAAAAAATCCAGTGGCCAAGTTAATTTTTTAAGGCCTCCTGTGCCTGCTTTGAAAGGTCTTCAGAGGAGAGTTTCACTGAGGACCTCCCCAGATCTCACCTGCTGCCGTGTGTTACTTATATTGGGATGGGCTGGAGTAGAACTTGGATGACCACAGCAGCACCTGAGCTCTGTTTCAGAGAGAGCACAGCTTTGGATCAAAGGTGTTTTGAATCAATATGACTTTTTTCAGTCATGAATGAGGAGCAGCTGCTCAGTTGTTGTTTTTCAGGATACCCAGATGTGCCCTGAATCTTGTCTGCACTGGTTTGGGGTCTCTGTAGGACCAAATCTCTGCCTCTGCCACATCAGGCATGAGTTAGTGTTAAAACTGTTTTGTCCCCAGGATTAAAGCTGCCCTCAAGAACATGGTCTCCTCCTTTTGAATCCGAAGACCCTCAGAAGTATAATCAAAGTGAAAATGAAGAAGTCAGTGGAGAATGTTGCTCCTGCCCCAAAACAGACTCTCAGATACAGAAGGAGCTGGAGGAGTCTGCGTTCCGCAAGACGTTTGAGAACTACCTGCACAATGAGGTCTTCATGCTCAGGTAGGGACCCAAACAGCACTGCCCAGGCTTCAGTGTGAAACACAAACACTGGGCTGGATGTGGCCAGAGTGCCAGCTGCTCTAGGCTTGCACAAGTCCAGCCCAGCTGAGGGTGTGTGCTGGAGACTAGTGAGAGCTGAGCACCTCCAGCTGATGTTGCTGCAGGTCTGGAAGGTCCTGCTTTGGTTTCCTCTCTCTGACTTCTCAGCTTGAGAATGAAGTGAGAATCCCTAAGAAACAGCTAAGTGCCTGCAGCTCATTTAAACTTGAGTGAAGCCAAAAATAGCTTGCTTTTTTCCCCTCCTGTCCTCAAACACTGTGGTCCAGCTTTTCATCCAGGGAAAAAGAAAGGAGAGGCGGGAGGGAAGTTTTCCATGCCACAGCCTTGTTCTTCAGCATGGTGTTTGCAGCCTTCTCGCACTTAGCCTGGGAAATAGCTCCAATACCATGAGGAATGCAGCTGCCGTGGGTGGTGAATGTCCTGTTTTGAATGGCTCAGGCAGTGTCACATTAAGTGGTGTTAAATATCTTCACACTTCAAATGCAGCTCACACGGCCAGGAGTCAGGGCAGAGCCTGCAGAGATTCACCCTGCTCGCTGTCAGCGTTTTGTGCTCCCAATTTAGCCTCCTCCTGCCCTTAGCTAACAAAGATTTATTGTCAGCAGCTTGACAAAAGCCACCTTCCTGCACTGTCACTGAGCACTGGAAGCCACTGAGTGCATGAGCAGTATCTCTGCCAGCCTGGTTTGCTGCCTGCAGCTGTCACCTGGGAGCCTGTGCAGAGCCAGTCCTACCGTTTGTGGGTGCTGCTTGGGACAGCTCTGCAGCAGTGCCAGGACATGACCTGTTCCAAAGCAGAGGAGAACCAAGCCACACACCAAAGCCAGGCTCTTCTTGATGCAGGCAGACAGTTCTGACAATGTGATTTCTTTCTTCCCCCCAATTCTATTGTGCAGCCAGCCCAGGATGCTGCTCAGGCCAGTTTCTGGGGTATGTATTTGAGGAAGAAACCAACCACCAGCATGTGCCACCTTGTCAGCCTGCTAAGGAAGCAATCTCCACTGCCCTAGGCTAAGTACTGCTTTGAACAGGAGTCCCTTTTGCTGTTACAAGTCATCAGCAAAGTTTCCTTCCTGCTGACATGTCCTGCTTGTCTTTTCTGACAGGCTCCAGGCTTCCGCAATATAAATTTGAGTTCATTTTCCTGTGAGTGTTGTGGCTGTTGCCTGCTCACAGAGCAGCCTGTCTGGAGCCTGGCAACTGAGCATGGAGTGTGGCTTACTTCAGGTGTCTTTTGTGTGGCTCCCAATAGTTTTTTGACCTCTCTCCAGACACTGTGTGGACTCCTCCTCAGATAAATCTTCTGCCAGTCAGGGGGAGGAATCTCACAGATGAGGCTGGCAGGCAATATGAGCTGGGTGCAGAAGACAGCAGTTGAGAGGTTACTCCCTTGATGCCTTGTCTCCTTGTTTTCCATTTTTCTCCTCCTGTCCCCAGCTGCCTGATCCCTGTACAGTATCCAGTCTGAGGCTGTGCCTCAGCCCAGGCCCGATCTGCCCTGCCCTGCTCAGATCCCCTCTGGTGTTCATAGCAGCAGTTCCTTCCCCAGGCTGGTTGCTACTTCAGGAGACACTGTCACAAGTCTTGGGAGTTAATTTTCTCCACCACTGGCAAGGCAAACTAGAAGCTCTAAAGGCTTCTTGCCACATAGCCAGCGATGGGTGTTCCACAGGAGGGGGGTTGTCATCTCCCTTTGTAGCTGCACAAAGTGGCCATCAGAAGCTGATGGTTTGTTTCTTCACTCTTGTGTTCTTTGGTTGGAACAAGTTTTGCACAGATTGGAGCAAAGGGGTGACTGCACCCTGGGAAGGGTTGCCCAGGGAGGTTGTGGAGTGTCCATCCTTGGAGATATTCTAAACCTGACCAGATATGGTCCTGAGCAACCTGCTTTGGCAGCCCTGCTTTGAGCAGGGCATGTGGGTTACACAAACCCCAGAGGTGCCTTCCAGCCTCAGCCTCTCTGGTTCTGTGGAAAGCACAGAAAGATTTTGCAGTCCAGTCTGAGAGGAGAGGGAATCTCAATGGCTGGTGCCCAGGGTGTAATCTCATGGACACTCCACTGTCACAGCTGCAGAAGAAGCAGTCTCAGTTGTTCTTGCTTTTGGCTCCGAGGTGCAGCAGTGTCCCAGTGGATGCTTTCCTGTGACAACCAAAATTGTCCTCCATGGGAGGAGCTGCTGAGCCCAGGCTGTGGGCAGCAGCACAGCTTTGCTTTGAAGACCAAACAAGAGCCAGGTGATCCTCGAGATTCCTTCCAAAGGAAGGAGGTGGCAGGACCCTGACTTGGGTCTCTGAGCTCTGCCCCATTGCTGGGGAATGCTGTGCAGAACAATGCAGGACTGAGAGAACAGCAGCCCCAAATTGAGTTAATTAGTAATTAGAGAAAACTAAAACCAGGGCTGTGCTGCCCTGAGCCTGCTGTGTGGTCTCCATCCCTCCATCAGGTGCAGGATCCTGCCTCTGGTGCTGAGTGCTGCTCAGGGCTTGGTTTGAGGAGATCCTTAAACCTGCTTTGCAGCTGCTGTCAGAGAAGACATGACCCAGGGCCATGGAGCTGGGGGTGGCAGACAGAGCACTGATGGGTGCAGTCCTGCTACAGCTGCAGCTGGCCAATCCTCTCCCTGGCAGGCAGAGGGTGGCAGTGGAAAGTTCAGCAGCAGAGATTTGCTGCAGCAGCTTGGGACATTTTTAGACTGGAGATGCCTCAAGGGCAGGTTCAGCTCAGGCCACTCTTTGTGCCCTTTAATAGCTGCAGACACACAAGGTTCAGCACCCCCCTCACACACAGCCTGCTCTGCAGGTGCCATCAATACTCAGCTCTGATTCTGAGCTGAGCATTGATCTCAGTGCTGATCAGTGCTTGGCAGGAGGCGGGTGCCAGGAGGATGGGGCCAGTCAGTTTTCAGTGGTGCCCAGTGACAGAACAAGGAGTAAGGGGCACAAACTGGCACACAGGAAGCTCCATCTAAACATGAGGAGGAAATTGCCCAGAGAGGCTGTGGAGTCTCCCTCTCTGAAGAGCTTCCCACCCCCCTGGCCATTGTGACCCTGGGCAAGCTGCTGTGGGTGCTCTGCTTTGGCAGGGGGTTGGACTGGGTGAGCTCTAGAGCTCCCTTCCAACTCACACCATGCTGGGATTCTTCACCTCAGGCTGGTCCCAGCCTTGAATTCAGTGTGGCAGTAATATGTCAGAGGGAGGAGTTTTGGCTTGGTTCCTCTTATTTTTTCCAAGAAGATGAAATTTGTGACTGGTTCTTCACTGAATTTGTTCTCCTTATTTACTGACAAAGTCTGAGCTGAAGGCTGGCTGGTGGCACCCACCTGCAAACAGGGCAGCTGACAGCATCCCACTGCCCCTTCTGGTTTTGCAGCTGCAAACATTGATTTGCAGAGTGAGGTGCAGTCATTTGAGAGTCAGCAGTTGGTTAGTAAACCTGGACTGAGGTGAGGTTTCAGTGCTTCTGTTGAGACAGACAGAACAGATTTGAGCTCCTAAGAAAAGGTTAACATTAGCTCTCTCTGTCTGTGAAGATTTAGCCTTAGGGTCTGGGCACTTGGGATATGTGGCACATCTAAGGTCAGCAGAGTTGGTGGCTGCGGAATGACCTCAAGTTGTTCATAGCTCCCATGTGTAGGAGATGACCTCCAGAGCATTGCAACACTGTACAGGCATCTGTGAGGCAGCCAAGTTGTGCTCAGCTGAGACCATGGAGAACTTGGACTCTAAAGCAAATGCTTCAGTCTCAGGTTTATTCATTTCTCTCCCTGCTGGCCACACCAAGTCCCCCTCTCACCTGCTCTGTTTGCCAGGCCATCAAGGAGGCGCAGAGACCTTGGCTCCATGGCAAATGCCACTGTGGTGCTCCCCACCATCACGTCCTCCCCAGATGGCTCTGCTGCAGCCAATGAGAGCACAGAGGAGCAGAAGCCCTTTGAGAAGGTGAAGTCCAAGGAGTCTTTGGTTATCTCAGGCCTGCGGCACTTCACCGGCTACCGCATCGAGCTGCATGCCTGCAACCACGACGCACAGGAGTCCCGCTGCAGCGTCGCTGCCTACGTCAGTGCCAGGACCATGCCTGAAGGTAGTCACCTGGGACCCTTAGTGCAACAAGGACATGGGCCTGGTGGAGAGGGTCCCGAGAAGGCCACAAAAATGATCCAAGGGTTGGAGCACCTCTGCTACTAGAACAGGCTGAGAGAGTTGGGGCTGTTGAGCCTGGAGAAGAGAAGGCTGCAGGGAGACCTTAGAGCAGCCTTGCGATGCCTGAAGGGACTCCAGGAGAGGTGGGGAGGGACTGGTAACACCAGGACAAGGGACCATGGTTTGAAACTGGAGCAGGGGAGATTTAGGTTGAACATTAGGAAGAAGTTCTGTACTGTGAGGGTGATGAGACACTGGAACAGGCTGCCCAGGGAGGTGGTGCAGGCCCCATGCCTGAAGACATTCAAGGTCAGGCTTGATGGGGCTCTGAGCAACCTGATCTGGAAGAGATGTCCCTGCTTACCGCAGGGGGGTTGGACTAGATGACCTCTAGTGGTCCTCTCCAACCCAGTGCACTCTCTGATGGTATCTCCCTGAACTCAGCTTTGGGTTGGTGAATGTTCTCTGAGCTCTGCTGCTGCTGTGGAGCCACCTGCAGCGCGGGAGCATGGTGCAGGGCTGGCGCTGCCTGTGTGCCCCGCTGGGAAGGGAGATGGGTGAGGCAGGTTTGAACTGTGCCAAAGACAGGAAAGCAAACTCTTGTTAATCTGAACTTGGCTCTAGCTAAGGCTGATGACATCGTTGGCCCAGTTACCCATGAGCTGGTGGAGAAGAACACTGTGCACCTCAAGTGGCAAGAACCACGGGAGCCCAACGGCCTCATCGTGCTCTACGAGGTGAACTACGGACGGCTGGGGGAGACCGAGGTGAGGGCACAGCAGGCTGGGGGGGCTTCAGTCCTCATCTGCGTGGGGCTCTGTCTTGTCTGGTTGCCTTCTGCATGAACCAACATCACAGAAAACATTGCTGGTGAATTTGTGTCCTTAAGGAGTCTGGGGTGGCGTCAAGAGGTGCTGGGAGTGTTGGTTGGTAGCCAGCTGAACATGACCCAGCAGTGTGCCCAGGTGGCCAAGAAGGACACCAGCATCCTGGCCTGGATCAGGAATAGCATGGCCAGCAGAACCTTCTGGCTCTCTGCAACTCCCTGAGGGGAGGCTGGAGCCAGGTGGGGTTGGGCTCTTCTCCCAGGCAGTGAGTGATAGGGCAAGTTTGCACCAGGGGAGGGTTAGGTTGGACATGAGGAAGAATTTATTCACTGCAGGAGTGGTCAGGGATTGGCACAGGCAGCCCAGGGAGGTGGTGGAGTCCCCATTCCTGGAGGTGTTAAACATGCAGACATGACACTTGGGGATATGGGTCAGTGGCCATGGTGGTGGTGGGTTGATGATTGGGCTGCATAGTCCCAGAGGGCTCTTCTAACCCAAGCAAGTCCGTGGCTCTGTGTGGCAGCCCCAGGTGTGTGCCAGGAGGGAGGGAGGGGAGGCAGAGGCTGCAGTGTGTGCAGAGCTGGGGCTCGCTGCGGGTGTCAGCAGCTCCCTGTGCAGAGCAGTGGCTGTCAGCAGGTTGCTGTGCAGCAGCTGTCAGCAGCCCTGCCCTGCTCTCCCCCGCAGGAAGCTCACCTCTGTGTGTCCCGAAAGCACTTCGCCAGCGAGCAGGGCTGCAGGCTGCGGGCACTGCCCCCGGGCAACTACAGCGTCCGTGTCAGAGCCACCTCCCTGGCTGGCAATGGCTCCTGGACAGAGCCCACCTACTTCTACGTGGCTGACTATTGTGAGTGCCTCCCATGGGCAACCTGGGGTCCTGACAGAGAGCCAGGGATCCTGATAGATCCCAGGCATCCTGATAAGAGCCAAGCTCTTCTGGAGGAGGTGAGGCCAAGCAGACAGTGCACAGAGACTGAGACTGGACATGAGAAGTTCTTTACTGTGAGGGTGGTGAGGCGCTGGAACAGGCTGCCCAGGGAGGTGGTGAAGGCCCCACCCCTGGAGACATTCAAGGTCAGGTTTGATGAGGCTCTGAGCAACCTCATCTAGTTGGGGATGTCCCTGCTGACTGCAGAAGGGGTGGACTCGATGACCTTTAAAGGTCTCTTCCAGCCCAGTGCATCCTCTGATGGGATGAGAACTGTAGGGACCGTGAGATGGTGACCGGTGCCTGCTCTGGCTCTGCTCTGAGGAAGCTGCAGCTACTCAGAGGTGTAGCTTTCCCTTAGGAGCTGCCACCCTGAGCAGCACCACGTTCTGTGTGTGCTGCCATGCTGGTTGCAGTTTGCTGCAGGGGAGGTTCCAGTGAGGAGCAGGCAGGGGCCCCAGAGCTGTGAAGCCCTCTCTCTCCTGCAGTGAGTGCTCAGCCCAACATCGCTGTCATCATCGTTCCCATCATTTTTGCCATCATCATTGCTGGGATTATTGGAGCTGCCTACGTGCTGGTGAAGAAGAGGTGAGTGCAGGCTCCTGCTGGATCACCAGAGCAGCCAAAACTTAGCCCCAGAGCTTTTCTTTATTGGAACAAGGCTGTGCTTAGTTTCTAACTTGGACAAAAAGTGCCACAGCTTGGGAACTGGGATTGGTTTGGGGCCCTTACTCCAGGAAGGACATTGAGGGCTGGAGCAGGTCCAGAGAAGGGCAACAAAACTGGGGAAGGATCTGGAGAACAAGGCTGGGGAGGAGCAGCTGAGGGAGCTGGGGGTGTTGAGCCTGGAGAAGAGGAGGCTGAAGGGAGACCTCATTGCTCTCTACAGCTCCCTGAGAGGAGCCTGGAGCTGGGGGATTTGGGCTCTGCTCCCTAGGAACAAGTGATCGAACAAAAGGAAATGGCCCTGGAGTTGCACCAGGAGAGGTTTAGGTTGGGCATTAGAAGAAAATTCTTCCCAGAAGGGGTTCTCAAAGATTGGCACAGGCTGCCCAGGGAGATGGCTCAATCCCCATCCCTCAGAGCTGCAGAGATGTGGTGCTGAGGGCCATGGTTTAGCCCCAGCCTTGGTAGAGTCAAAGAATGCTTGGACTGGATACTCTGAAAGGGCTTTTCCACCCAAAATGATTCTCTGGCTCTGTGACTGCAACGTTGATCTAGTTGAGATGTTTGGTGCCTTTGGAAATGGGGACAGCCTGTATGTGCTGCATGCTTTGGGAGCTGAAGTGCACTCACCTGCGTGTCAGAGGCTGGAAAGGTGCTGAGGAGTTCACCTCTCTTCCAGACAAACCGAGGGACCAACTGGACCGCTCTATGCATCCTCCAACCCCGAGTACCTCAGTGCCAGCGACGGTGAGGACACCAAGGGCTTCCTCCAGGGGCTCGTTGCTTGTGTGGCCACGGAGTTGGTGCAGCAGCATTTGGCTGGCACTGGCACCCTGGGGCTAAGTCTGTTCTTTCCATGGGTATCTGCAGCGTCCTCTGGCAAGGCTGCCACAGTTCTCAACCACTGCAGCAGGCTGCCCAGGGAGGTGGCTGAGTCCCCGTCCCTGGAGGAACACAGAGCTGTGGTGCTGAGGGCCACAGTTCAGCCCCAGCCTCAGCAGAGTTAGAGAAGGGTTGGGCTGGGTGCCCTGAAAGGGCTTCTCTACCCAGAGTGGTTCTGAGGAATGTCTCTCAGAAGAGCTTTTCCCTCTGCCCCCAGTCTATGTCCCTGACGAGTGGGAGGTGCCTCGGGACAAGATCACTCTGCTGCGGGAGCTGGGGCAGGGCTCCTTCGGCATGGTCTACGAGGGCATCGCCAAGGAGGTGGTGAAGGGGGAGCCGGAGACGCGCGTGGCGGTGAAGACGGTGAACGAGGCTGCCAGCCTGCGCGAGCGCATCGAGTTCCTCAACGAGGCCTCCGTCATGAAGGGCTTCAGCTGCCACCACGTGGTGAGGGGCGCCCGGGGCCTGGGTGCCAGCCCCAGCCCACACCTGGGGCTCTGCTTCCCAAGGCCGCTGCTCAGCACAGGTTGTGGTTCACAAACCACAGCGGCCTGCGTGTGCTGCTGTGGGCTGGGACGCAGCTCGCTTCGCTTCTTCCCACCAGGCTTCCTGGGCTGTTCTGGGCTCCTTTCAGGGATGCTGGCTTTGCTGCAGGCCCCTCTTGCTACAGCTGGGCTCTTCCCAGCGTGTTTGGATGCAACCTTGAGGGAATTTCCCTCTTGCCTTCCAGGTTCGCCTCCTCGGGGTGGTGTCAAAAGGGCAACCAACTCTGGTGGTGATGGAGCTGATGGCACACGGAGACCTGAAAAGTTACCTGCGCTCCTTGAGGCCTGATGCTGAGGTGGGGACAGGGGAGGGGCACTCCTGTGTGACAGAGCATCTGGGCTGGGGCTTTGACACTGCTGTGTTGCTGCAGAATAACCCCGGGCGGCCGCCCCCCACGCTGAGGGAGATGATCCAGATGGCTGCCGAGATCGCCGACGGCATGGCCTACCTGAACGCCAAGAAGTTCGTCCACAGAGACCTTGCTGCTCGCAACTGCATGGTTGCAGAAGACTTCACTGTGAAAATTGGAGGTCAGAACATGACAAGAAGGACACTGAGGGCTGGAGCAGGTCCAGAGAACAGAGCTGAGGAAGAGTCTGGAGAACAAGGCTGGGGAGGAGCAGCTGAGGGAGCTGGGGGTGTTCAGTGTGGAGAAGAGGAGGCTGAGGGAGACCTCATTGCTCTCTGCAGCTCCCTGAGAGGAGGCTGGAGCCAGGTTGGGGTTGGTTCTCCCAAGCAGGAGGACAAGAGGAAGTAGTCTCAAGTTGCACCAGGGGAGATTTAGGTTGGACATCAGAAGAAACCTGACAGGGGTCTCAACCACTGGCCCAGGCTGCCCAGGGAGGTGGCTGAATCCCCCTCCCTGGAGGTGTTTCAGAGGCACAGAGTTGTGGTGCTGAGGGCCACGGTTTAGCCCCAGCCTTGGTAGAGTTATGGAGTGGTTGGAGTGGAGGATCTGAAAGGCTTTTTCCAACCAAAACAGTTCCATGATCCTGTTCCTGCTCACTGCAGTGGGTTTGAACTAGATGACCTTTAAAGTCCCTTCCAGCCCAAGACATTCTGTGATTCATAAGAATTACAACCAAGAAGGTGTTTGGTGCAGCAAATCAAGTGTTGATAATCCTGTCCTTAGGTCAGGTGCCTTTCCAGAGGAGCAGTTTGGAAATAAGTGAATAGAACATTGACAGCCCAGAAGCCCACAGCATGGTGGTGCTTCAGGGCTGCTTGGGCTCCCAGCTGAGGCAGTGGGATCTCAGGGCAAAGAGAGCTCTGTTTTACTTCAGCAGGATGAATACAAGTGAGGTTTAGAACAGAAGCTGCCACTAAAAATGTTCACCCTAGGGTCTCTGACAGGGTCTGTAGAAAAAATGCAGGGAATTGGAAAATGTGTTCGGTGTTGGTCACAAGATGGCTCCAAGCTGGGCCCAAGGAGACCTGGAGTCAAAGGAGATGTTGCACAGTGAAGGTGTCCTGGAGGGAGATGTTGAACAGGTGCCAATTGCCTTTCCCAGACTTTGGCATGACCAGGGACATCTATGAGACTGACTACTACCGGAAGGGAGGCAAGGGGCTGCTGCCTGTGCGCTGGATGGCACCAGAGTCACTCAAGGATGGCGTCTTCACCGCCTACTCCGACGTCTGGTGAGTGGGGCTCTGCACTCCGGGCTGGGGTCTGGCTCAGCAGCTCAGGGGGTTAGCACACAGCTTAAGGGGTGAGCTGCTGACTTCTTCACAGTACAGATAAACCAAAGTCTAGGGAGGAACAACCCCAGGGTTCAGTACAAGCTGGGGGCTGACCTGCTAGGAAGCAGCTCTGTGGAAAAAGCTCTGAGAGTCCTGGTGGACAACAGTGCTGGAGTCTCCTCTGGAGTCAGTCAGCCCACCTGGATGCCATCCTGTGTAACCTGCCCTGGGTGGCCCTGCTCTGGCAGGGGGGCTGGACTGGACTGGATGATCTCCAGAGGTTCCTTATAAAGATGTGCCTCTGAAGTGTGCTCTCCAAAGGAAAGCTCTCACTTGTCAAGTTCCAGCGTGTTTTATCCTCACCAGGAGTCCTCTCTCTTTCTTAGGTCATTTGGTGTTGTCCTCTGGGAGATCAGCAGTTTGGCAGAACAGCCATACCAGGGACTGTCCAATGAGCAGGTGCTAAAGTTTGTCATGGATGGAGGATACCTGGATCAGCCAGACAACTGCCCAGAGAGGCTGTGAGTAGCAAGGCAGGGGGCAGTTGGCCAAGCTGCACTGTGTACCCAAAACAGGCTTTAGAAAACCATTGCTCAGAAACTCAGCCAGGCCAGGAGGAATTCAGTGAGCCCTGAGCCAGCCTGTTTCACTGGGGGGGAAATGAAACCAACCTGGACCTCACATCTTGAGTAGAGTCAGGAGGACAAAGCTTAAAACACAGCCATGCGCCACGCTGGGTGCCCAAGCACAGAGGTTTTTCCTCTGCTCCAGGCCAGTGGGTGGCACTTGGGGTATTTCAGGTGGCACAGCCTGGCCACCATCTACGTCCACATGACTGGAGAGCAGGTTGTTCACCCCAGGTCTGCTGAGGTTGGCTACAAGTCATCTCTCTGTGCTGCACAGAGGCTGGAGAAGGACAGCAACTGACCTCCAGAGATACAGGTTATGGCTGATGAGGGGGAGAAGCTAGAGGATGCTCTGCTGAGCCAGGAGCTGCTTATCATGTCCAAGGCCTTTTCATTTCTGTTGCAAACTCATTGCCCTACTTAAAGGACAAGGCAAGGTCAGGGAGCAAAGAGAGCACTGTGCAAGGACAGGGAGAGGCACCTGGCAGAGGTCATGGACTGCAGCCAGGTCTCCTGTGCCACTGTTCTCTGTGGCTGCTCCTGATGGCTTCTGTCTGGAGGTTACTGCAGCCTTCCCACTGCACTCCCAGTGCTCCCTGAGCTGCTCCCCCCAGAGTAATTAGAACCCTCCTGTTGCTAAGTGATTAACCTGAGCTAGGACCTGTTGACAGGAGGGTGTGAGGAGCCACTGCCAAAGCAGCCACAGTGGTGAGGGGGAAGCTGGTAACCTCTTACCTCAGCCTTCGTGTGGCCCAAGCGGCACTTCCAGAGTCCACAAGTGAAGGTTTTGTGAGTGTCTCTCTGCGCAAACCCTGCACCACTGCCTCCCCTGGCAGCTGCAGCTCCACTGTTTGGAGTGGGAAGAGCTCTCTCCCTGGTGCCTGATAGCACAATGACCTCTGCTGCAGCCTTGCTTTTGGGTGGGATGTTTACAGAACCTCTGTCCTCTTTTCCTTGAAGTTTTGGGAGCTGCTTTGTCTTCCAGACTGAGATAAAATTAAAACTGAATGAATGAAGGAGTGGGGAGCAGGGAGCTGGGAGCGGGGAGCAGGGAGCAGGAAGCTGGGAGCGGGGAGTGGGGAGCAGGGAGCGGGGAGCTGGGAGCGGGGAGTGGGGAGCAGGGAGCGGGGAGCTGGGAGTGGGGAGCAGGGAGCAGGAAGCTGGGAGCAGGGAGCTGGGAGCGGGGAGCAGGGAGCAGGGAGCTGGGAGCAGGGAGCGGGGAGTGGGGAGCGGGGAGTGGGGAGCTGGGAGCAGGGAGCGGGGAGCTGGGAGCGGGGAGTGGGGAGCTGGGAGCGGGGAGCTGGGAGCAGGGAGCGGGGAGCAGGGAGCGGGGAGCTGGAAGTGGGGAGCGGGGAGTGGGGAGCTGGAAGTGGGGAGCGGGGAGCGGGGAGCTGGAAGTGGGGAGCGGGGAGTGGGGAGCTGGGAGCTGGGAGCAGCGGGGAGCTGGGAGCAGCGGGGAGCTGGGAGCTGGAAGTGGGGAGCTGGGAGCGGGGAGCTGGGAGCAGGGAGCTGGAAGTGGGGAGCTGGAAGTGGGGAGCTGGGAGCGGGGAGCTGGGAGCGGGGAGCTGGAAGTGGGGAGCTGGGAGCAGGGAGCTGGAAGTGGGGAGCTGGGAGCAGGGAGCTGGGAGCGGGGAGCTGGAAGTGGGGAGCTGGGAGCGGGGAGCTGGAAGTGGGGAGCTGGGAGCTGGGAGCTGGAAGTGGGGAGCTGGGAGCGGGGAGCTGGAAGTGGGGAGCTGGGAGCAGGGAGCTGGAAGTGGGGAGCTGGGAGCGGGGAGCTGGGAGCGGGGAGCTGGAAGTGGGGAGCTGGGAGCTGGGAGCTGGAAGTGGGGAGCTGGAAGTGGGGAGCTGGGAGCAGGGAGCTGGAAGTGGGGAGCTGGAAGTGGGGAGCTGGGAGCGGGGAGCTGGAAGTGGGGAGCTGGAAGTGGGGAGCTGGGAGCTGGAAGTGGGGAGCTGGGAGCTGGGAGCTGGAAGTGGGGAGCTGGGAGCAGGGAGCTGGGAGCAGGGAGCTGGAAGTGGGGAGCTGGAAGTGGGGAGCTGGGAGCAGGGAGCTGGAAGTGGGGAGCTGGAAGTGGGGAGCTGGAAGTGGGGAGCTGGGAGCGGGGAGCTGGAAGTGGGGAGCTGGGAGCAGGGAGCTGGGAGCAGGGAGCTGGAAGCGGGGAGCTGGGAGCAGCGGGGAGCTGGGAGCGGGGAGCTGGGAGCGGGGAGCTGGGAGCAGCGGGGAGCTGGGAGCGGGGAGCTGGGAGCGGGGAGCTGGCAGTGCCGTGCACGCCCAGGACGTGTGGCCCGCAGCCTCGCTTCCTCCGGAAGCTGAGTTAAGAACAATTGAAGGAATTGGAGGAATTTGGGATCCAGACAGAAATAGAGAAAAAGGAGTGTCAGGATCCAGAGGCAAACAGGGAGACTGGAAAGAGAGCAAAGAGCTGGGTTGGGGTGTCGGGGGCAGCGGGGTCAGGGATCTGTCGCAGCCCTGCCCACGCAAAGCTGTTCCTGCCCTGCCCCTGGTGCCCTGACGCCGGTGTCCTGATGCAGGCACAGCCTGATGCAGATGTGCTGGCAGTACAACCCCAAGATGCGTCCCACCTTCATCGAGATCATCGAGATGCTGAAGGAGGACCTGCACCCCAGCTTCCACGAGGTCTCCTTCTTCTACAGCGAGGAGAACAAACCTCTGGAAACAGAGGAGTATGAGATGGACTTTGAGAACATGGAGAGCATTCCCCTCGACCCCTCCTCGTACTCACAGAGGGACAAAGCCCTGGGGAGGGACAATGGCCCTTCCATGGCCCTCAAGGGGAACTACGAGGAGCACATCCCCTACACTCACATGAACGGTGGCAAGAAGAACGGGCGGATCCTCTCCATGCCCAGGTCCAGTCCTTCCTAACACTTCCTGTGGGGCCCCAGGGTGGTGTCTGCATCCTTCCCCTCCACAGATCTCAGGACTCCGGTTCTTGCTGCCACAGTGTGAGACACATCTACAGACTCTGCAGTTTTGATCATCTGGTGATGAATCTTTGTTGTTTTTGCCAAGCTGACTGCTTGTCAGTGGACTTATCTGTGAACGTAAATGGAAGAGATTTCCATGGCTGCTGCCTGCCTGTAACCAAGCTTCAAAACAGGAAGCGACCAAGCGCTGGGGCGGAGGAGGAGCCAGCAGTGAGCTGTGCTGCTGCCTGAGCTAGGGCTGGAGCAGACCCCCTGAGGGACAGGAGCGTTCCCGGTGGAATTTTGAGGCAGTTGCAGGCACTCTTCACTACAGCTGAAGTGTTCAGCACAGCAGCCGGATGCATCAGGCCCTCAGACTGACCAACAGCTGCTGCTCTCCTGCTTCTCAAGGGGTGGGAGCCTGGGGTGCAGTGGGTGGGGGGTGTGCAGCACCCTGGGCACCCCACCTCTGTCCAGAGGTTTCTATGTTCTCACAGAAGCTTTCCTCTTCTCAGAAATGTGTACTCAGCTTCTTTTCTCCATTTCCCCAGAGGGACTGAATCCTGAGCAGGTTATTTGCATACCAAGAACTCTTGGGAGCAGGTTTTCTCTCATTAAGAAATGAGGAGAATGTGCTGGGGGCCGAAGGAGCAGGGAGCTGAGAGTCGTGGGTGCTTTCAAGACCAAACCAAGCAGGAGTCCCCTGAGCTGCGACAGGCAGCCCTCTGTCCTGGCAGCACTGGGTAGATATTGTTCCACATTCTGAAGTGTCAGCTGAAGTTTTACCTTGGTATAAATTACTGACTCTTGATGTTCCATTCGGGGGGGAGAATCTCGGGAACTGTTTGGTCTTAAAGTGGTCCAAAGATTTCAGAATGGATGGATGTTAGCTGATGCTCCTTCAAGAGCTCTGAAGCAGGTGTGAAGTTTACACTTGGCAAGGCTCTGTCATGCAGTTTGGTGGTTTACACAGCAGTCAGCTGGCTCCAGACGAAGTCCTGAGATAAGTAGTTGGGACTTGACTTGGTTGTTGGGGGCTGAAGGACACCAGAACATCCTGGTCCCCGCTCCTGCTTCTCCATTGCCCCCAGCGTCCCTCCCTCTGTGCCCTCCCTGCCACTGAAGCAGCCAGCGAGAGAGGACCAGCAAGGACTGGAACTGAAGGAGACACAAAAGCCACTTTCCAGCGGGGGGCACAAGGCCCAGGCTCTGCAGACACCACAGAAGCTGAATGTGCTGTGGTCAGCTGCCTGTCTGCTGCTGCTGCCTACAGGCCTGCAACGTGTGCCCCCCTCTGCTCTCTGCTCCTCAGGACATCTGCTGGACTCTGCTGGAGCTGCTGGGCCTCAGCTGGCAGAGGAAATCTGCTCAGGAGGTGCTGGCAGGGGGATGCACTGAAGCGAGGAAGGGAGATGATCCATGCTGCAGGCCCTTGGTACACCAAGGGTGTTCAGTGCTCCACTTCTCCTCCTGAAGAAGCCCAAGGCCCAGTTTTTGCTGTCTGCCAGGAGAAAACTTTCCCAACCGGGTGCCAGCAGGGCTGCCGAGCTGGTGGGTGGCTGCTGATTGCAGCCTTGGTGGTGCTGCTGCACTCTCCCTGTAGCCACAGGGAAAGGGCTGGGGTCTGTCTGCAGGGAGGCTCTGCTCCGAGCCCTCTTGGCTCAGCCACACTGGGGGCACACCGGGGGCACACCGGGCCCTGTGCCCAGCGTGGGCTGCCAGGCCCTGTGCCCAGCGTGGGCTGCCAGGCCCTGCTCGACTGCAGTCGGCTGGGACAGAGGTGCAGGGAGCAGGTTGCTCATCAGGTGGGATGGCAGATGAGGAAGGAGCTGGGTTGCAAAGGCCTCGTTTACATTTCTCCTGCTGTACCAGGCGCTGCTCGGCAGCCCTGCTGCGCTGCAGGAGCGAGGGCAGGACTCTGACACTTTTCTAAGGAAGAGAAGCTTTTCTTATTAGAAGTTTTTTATTTATTTTAATATATAAAACACTGTAAAAAGAAAAAAACAAACCAGCCAACGATTTTGTTCTCATAAACACAGAACTTGTCAGTTTGTATCTGTAACACCTTGGCATGTGGACGTGGTGGGGTTGTGTTTGTCCTGTTCTGGTGCAGTCTACCTCAGTGTTTCTTTACTGTTTCATTACTGCGCACCCCTCAACCTGTTGCAGTGTTCTGGTCTGGACCTGTTGTGGATCAGGGAAAACCAATATCAGCTGATTCCAATACTGGGGACCATTGATTGGAGGGAGTGGGGGAGAGGACTTGGCATTTTTCCATCACAGCACATCTTTGTTTGAGAGCATTTAAACTGCAGCCATCACAGCAGGGGGACTGGCAGGTCTTTGATGCAGGCAAACATTGGGACCTTGTATTGGGTCTGGCTTCTGAATTCAGCTGATATTGGTTGGCCCTCTGAGCACCCCCAGTGTGCAGCACTCGGGCCACTGAGCAAGGGAGGCAGTGCTCAGCACTGGGATCGGGCAGGCCACTCAGCTCATCATCATCCTCACTCTGCACTGCACAAAGCAGCTGTTTATACCCAACCCTGAGCAGGAAGAGGATTGCAGTCATCCTTCTGAGGCTGTGCCAAGGCTGAGGAAGGGCAGTGCGGGCCCATGGTGAGGATTTCCCTTGTCCCCCTTTCAAAACTAAACACCAGCGCCTGCCACTGCTGAAGGTTACACTCAGCTGGAGAGTCAGGAAGAAGAAATGAAGATCACCCCCGAAGCCCAGCTCTCACTTCTGGAAGGCCTCCACACTCAACCTGCAGCTGACACTTGGGGCTCTGCTGTCAGCAGCTTCTTGCCCTGGGGATGCCCACGGTCCACACGCCTGGATCTCGCTGATACCTGCTCAGAGACGCCAGCAAGTTGAGATTGGATGTGCTGGGTGAAACCTCTGTGCTGAAGGACTCCTGCCCTGCAAGGTGTCCTGTGCCAGCAGGCACTTGGCCCTACTCAGGAGAGCTGCTTCTGGTTGATCCAGCAAAATCCCTGTTGGGGTGAGGATGTGGCAGCTGCTGCTGAGGAAGGCAGGGGTGGAAGGGCTGGAGGAGGGCAGCCAGGACCCACAGGTGGATCCCACTCTTCATGGGCAGAGAGCTTTCTGCTCACAGCACAGGCCAGCAGGGCAGACTCCAGCCTGTTCCAGAGCAGCTGTAGTGAGTATCTTGGTGTGGGAGAGGCTGCTCTTAGGTTGCTAGAGGCTACTCCTTGTTTATGGGCAGTGATCTATCTCCTCCCAAGTCTGCACTGCAGCAGCAGGACACTTGAATGCAGAGCCTTGAGGTCTCTTTGGGAAACTCCAGGTCGCTGCTTGTGTCCTGACCCAGTGACAAGGGCAGGTGGGAAAAGACAGGGGCAGGACAGGTGCTGCATTGGGTGTTTGGTACTTCTGCTCTAAGAGGGAGCGAGGCCATCAAGTTCCCTCCTAATGTCACTGTGAGACAGACCCTGAGCTTCCTGGGGCCCTTTGCTGCAGGCAGTGATGCTGTTACCAAGACTGGAGCCTTGTTTTACAGGTCAGAAAGTCAAATACTTTGTGCCATAAAAAGTCTCTTGAGGCTGTCATCCGTGGGAGAGTGGTTCAGAGCCTGGAGTAAGCAAGGAACTGCAGAAACCCCCTCTGGTCCTCGCGGGAAGCTGCCCCCACAGGGAGACTCACAGGAGCCCTTCCCTGAGCAGCCAATGCCCCTCAGAGCTTCCTGTGCCCATGGGCCAGGAGAGGAGCTGTGGAATGCAGTCAAGAAAGAGTTCCTTCAGAAGCACAGGAAATTCAAACCAAGATTAGTTTGGTATTTGAGCTTCATTGAATTTGGCCTTCTTATGCCCTTTGCTTGGCTCTGTGTTGGCTCTGCTTGGATTCTGTAGGTGGATGATGTGTGCAGCCCCTCTGTGCCGCCTGCTGCCCCAGAGCGTCGCCAGAGTGAAGCCAGCCACGCAGCTGCCTTCTGGAGCAGCCTGGCTCTGCAGAAGCAGTTCTGAAGCTACCAGCCCTGCTGTCATTAATGTGCATTTCTTTTCCAGGTGAATTTGCTTGTCCTCAATTGCTGGTGCAGTGTCAGCAAACTTCCTGCAGCACAATGCAAGCTGCAGGGATGGGAGAGAAATGACTTTTTAAATGTTGTACAATAAAGTTACCTTTAACTTCTGCTGCCTTCTTATTTCTTTGTTTACAGAGCTGCAGGCTGTAGGAAAGGACCTTTCTGGCAGTGGATGAGTTCTGCTGCTAGGACTAACGAGTTCCCTTTTCTCTGCCCCAAAAGTCCAAGATGGTTCTGGCAGCTCAGGAGGAACCTCCAGTGGAGGTTGGCTCACTTAGCTGAGTCTCAGCCCTTCTTAAGTCACAGTGTCACCAGTACTTCTTGAGCTCAGCACCTGAGAGATCAGAGCTGGAGTCGGTGCCAAAGCTCTTTGGCTGATGCAGTCTCCCAGCAAAGCTTCCAAATGGTTCTCCCAAAAACCAGTCCCATGAAACCTGCTGGTGGAGAACTTCAGCCAGGCCCCACTAGACAGACAGAATGGTACTGGAAAAGGAAGTGAAGGAGTGGCTTTGGCAATGATTTTATTGGTGAAGTGTCCAAGCAGTGGTTTGTGTTTGTGGTTGGGGCTTCTGGGTGCTGGTGTGACCAAACACAGCCAAAAACAAGTGCCCTGCTTGGCTCCAACTGCAGACCTGCAGCGCAGGGATGGTCTGTGAAGCCTCTTCTCTCGCTGCTCCCACCTTGTGCTCTGCATCTCTCAGGTTCCAGAAGAGAGCAGTTCTGCAGAGTTCACAACGTGAGAGGATCAGATGTGCTGTGGTTGTTATTGTTTTAAAAGGAAGGGAGGAAAGTGAAACTCCTTCCCCTTGATTTATTATTTTTCACCTCCTCCTCGATTTATTTTTCACCCCTTTCCCCTTGATCTCTAGGTCCGTGGTTCCTCTCTAAGAGCTAAGCAGTGACATGTACAGAGAAGCCACCCTCTAGCTGTGTCTCAGAACGCTGAACAATTAACTGTTTCTGTTAAAATTCTGAATAAATGTTGCAGGAATAATTCTGTTCCTTTTGTGTCTGCTGTGCCTGCAGTGCTGAGTGCTGCTTCTCCACGGAGAAAGCACCAAGTTGGTGTCTGGGAATAAACAACACTTCCAGTTGCAAAATGAATGAGCTAAGAAAAAAACAACCAACCAAAAACCCACCTCCAGCAGATCTGCCAGGGATGGGGCAGTGCCCTGGAGACAATTTTGCTCCTCAGTTGCCAGCCTGGGCGATCCACCCTGGACTGCATCCTCACCATGGGGCTCTCAGCAGCCCAATGCTATCAGGCAAACCTTGAGATTTCCTAGGAACCATCGAGAGATGCTTCTCAGATGGTCTGTGATTTACACACACACACACCTGCAAGCTTCCTTCCCTGCAGGAGGAGAAAAGGGCTCCGCTTCCTCCAGGCTGAGCACTGTCAGCTCCCTCAGCTGCTCCTCCCCAGCCCTGCTCTTCGGATCCTTCCCCAGCTTTGTTGCCTTTCTCTGGAGCCACTCCAGCAGCGCCGAGGTGAATCCTCCCTGCACTCCTCGGCCCTGCTCCTGGTAAGTTCCAGGTTCCCAGGGCTGGGCTGGCAGGAGCTGGTGCTGCTGGTGGAGCCCAAAGCGTGAGGTGCTGATGCCACCTAGTGCCGCTGAACATGGCACTGGGCAAGGCAAGTGGTGCGGGCACTGCTCTGCCTGCTGCCCCACACCGGCTCTGCCAGGCTGCCGCCAGGGCTCCTCCCCAAACCATGTCAGATGCTGAGCAGGAGGCAAGGGTCTCTTCCGCAGGCTGAGGACAACTCATGGGCTGGAGCAGCTGCCTGGCGTTCAGGAGCAGCCCTGACTCCGAGGCCAACAGAGCTCTTGTGGATTTCAGAGAAATCAAACCTTAATCCTCTCTGCTCTTGCGGTTTCCTGGAGCGCAGGGCACGCTCTGCTCCGGCGCTGCCAAGGCTGCGGTCTCTCAGCACCGGAGCAGATCCGGGTCTGCCAGGGGAGCGCTGCCCAGCAGTCTGTGGGGCTCCTTGGGAAGGAGCAAGTGGCTGTGCCAGAAAAACCTGAGCCCAGGTTGTGCCAGGGGCTTTTCCTGCTGGGCCGTGGGTGGCACCTTGCCCCTTTTGGGAGCCAGTGGGTTTGGCTGTCACCCGCACAGACGATGTGGCTCTTGCTTTGTCTTTGTTCCAGACTGAGACCTGCTGGGCCTCAGGGTCTCTGTTGCTGCCCCAGGTCAAGCTACAGGAGCAAAGCCACAGCAGTGGTTAGCGGGACCCTAGACGGGCAGCGCTGCCCCGCGGCTATGGTGCAAGAGCCCCGTGCCAGCTCTGCACACCCCGAGCGGTTTTCCTCTGAACGGAACAGGAAACAGCCTGTGGCAAGTGCTCTGCTCGCAGCCATCGCTGCTTCGGCACCCCTGGGCCCCTGACCTGGGGGCTTTAGGGTGCACGACCCCACAGGTGATCCTGCTGGACCCTCCCAAAGCGACCAAACCCCTGCAAGGGTGGGAGGCGGCGTGGGACGGCACCGGGGCCACCACCGAGGAGCTGCGGCAGGTTTGCCTGGGGCCACTGGAAAGGGGAAGCGGTGAGAGGGCTGAGCCAGGGCCCCAGGGAGCAGCCCAGGCACAGGGCTGCAGCTCCTCTCGAGTCTCTGCTTCTGGCTGTGCTCCGGCGGCTGGAGGAGGGGCTGGGATTCAACCAGACAGCTGCCTGCAGCCCCCGTGGTAAGTTGCTCTCTGCACAAACTCCATCCCGCAGCCACAGGCCGGTCCCTCAGTTTCCTCAGGGCCTGGAGGGAAGAAGCTTCTCTTGAAGCCAAAAGCTCAGGTTCTGGGCTCCCTGCAGCCTTCCCACTGCTTGTGCTTGAGGCACAAGGTGGCTTGGGGAGCCTCAGCTTGCAGGGAGCTTCACTCTGCTTTGAGTGAAGAGATGAGGTCTGGGTTTAACCCACAGCCTGTCCCTGTGGCTGCCTCCAGGGCACTGTGGAGGTGGCTGAACACCGTCCAGGTGCTGCTCCTGGTTCCTGCTGCTGAGGTTTGCAAGGACACTTTGGCACTGCCCACAGCTGGATTTGGGTTGGGCACAAGAGGAGTCCACACCTGGGTATCCCAAGTACCCTCAAACCTGCGCAGTCCAGGGCTGGGCATCCATGTGCCTGGGGAGATGAAAGCCAAAGGGATGTGGGAAGGGCTGTGTTGGGCAGATGAGGCTTTGGGGGTTGTGGCCAGACAAGGCACCTGCCTGCTAATGACAGCAGCCCAGGGTGGGCTCCGTGCCAGGGAGGTGCCTGTGGCGGTTCCCAGACGGTCTGCGCTCTGACCAGTGAGGCTGCAACATGAGCTGAAGAACAGAGAGAAGGTTTGGTTTGGCCCAGGAGCCCAGCACCCACATGGAGGGGTGGAAATGGCTTCTTCAGCCTCATCCAGGAGTCAGGAGCAAAGTTTGGAGCCAGTCTGGACTGTGGGGATGCTGCTGGAGGTCTCAGGGTGGGGAGTTTGGTGATAGCTGAAATAGTTCCCACCTACCTCGCTGCATGGGAGAGCTGAGAAGAGCCTGGAGAAAGGTCCTTGCAGGGGGTGGAGACTTTCTGCAAGGTGATGCTAATGATGTTGACAGAGCCTTTGGCTCCCCCTTGTAGCGGCTCTGCCGTGGCACTTGGTGATAATGCCAGAGGTGTAAGTATCAAGCCTGTGGTCTTAACTCTTACCCTGTGTTGAAGGTGAAAGTGACTCTTACCAAGGTGAAGGTTTGCCCCTGCAGAGCTGCCTTGAAGGTGATGGTTTGTCAGGCTGACACCAGGGAGCTGTGTGTGGAGCAGGGAGGTTTTGGCAGGAAGGGGAAGGGGGTCCTGGGCTGTTCACAGCTTGTTTTCTGCGACCCTTGAGCAGCATTTGGGGACTGTCTCTGCTCCAGGGCCACTAATCCTTGGGTCCTGCTGTAGGAAGTCCCTGACCCACACAGGTGGGAATGCTAGAGATCAGGAATTTCTCTCTGGCTACAACTTCCATCAGCTGATGCCTCTGACAACACTCTTGGCTTCTGCACTCCTCCCTTGGCAGCCCCTGGGCTGCAGCCTGCAGTGCTGCCTTAGACCGCGCTGAGCTCCGCTGCACTCGGAGCTGTCTCTGCTCAGGCTTGTCCCCTGCCCCGGGCTCGGGGGGCTCCCAGATGTCAGACTCGCTGCTCAACCACTCCTGGCCATCGTTCTCCAAGCGCTGGAGGAAGAGGTGGTCCTTCAAGAGAGGTAATGGCCTGAGCAGGGCAGAGCAGGGCTGTGTGCCAGGGCTGGGCTGCAGGGCAGCCACAAGACCCTGTCCAGGGCAGGCAGTAGCCAAGGGCCTCAGGGTCCCTGGGCAGGGTTTGGTGTTGGGAGCATCTCGCTTGTCTCTGTAGGGGACACTGCCTAAGTGTTGGTTAATGCTTCTCCTGCCATTTAATCTTCTCAAGGCACATAAATGCTTTTAGGAGCTGGGTAATGGGTTAAAAATCAGCCTCTGGCTTTGTAATAAATTGGGTTTGTTGCTGCCAGAGAGCTGCAGGTCCTGGGGCTTGCAAGTAGCTGTTGTCTGCACAGCTGCCTGCTGGGGGCTGAGCCTTTACGTTCAGAGTCTGGCGTGTCAGCAGATGCTGGAGGAAAGGATTCCTGCAGTCTTTGGGAGCAGGCTGACGAGCAAGAGCCTGTGCTGTGCTGGTTTGTGAGCAGCAGGGATGGGAAGTGGCCTCACCCCTGCCTGCAGTGCCACGGTTTGGAAAGTCGGAAACGGGAGCCGCAGGCAGCGACACGCTGCTGGCCCTGCCTGCAGACACTGCCCCGGCGCTGCTGCTTAGCGCTGGTTTTAAACGGGTTCCACTTGCTAGCCCTGGGTGTCTGCCCCTGCAGCGTGGCACGGGAAGGGCAGCTGGTGCAGGGCCGGGGCCACTACTTTGGTTGCTTTCCCAGCTGACATCTCTGCTCCTGCCTTCCTCCCGAGCTCCTTTTCCGTAGCAGCACTGCCCAGCACCTGTGTCCTGCTGTGCCCTTTCCCAGGGCAGTCACGGAGTATGGTGCTTGCAGGACGTGATCTGCGTGGGGACAGCTTCTATCCATGTTTCCTCTGATGCTCCCCCAGCCCAGCACCAAGCTGGCCCCAGAAATACTCAGGGGGTGAGGATGAACCACTGCTGGCAGAGCTTCTTTCCAGAGCTGGCTGCTCTGGGGCTTTTTCCTGCTGTGACACTGTGGATCCAGCCTGTTGGTAGGGAAGCAGCAGAGGTGGCTGTGGGAGGGAGGTTTCAGCTGCAGGTCTGAACTGGGTTCCCAGTGACCTTGTCCCCGGTAACAGCAGCAGAGTTTTCTTCCTTGACACAAAGCAGCTCCAGCAGCTGATGCCACTTGTCCCTGTGGCTGCCTCAGACTGGCAGGTGTGGGGATGCCTGTCCCTCCTTCCTGCCTCCCCCGGCAGGAGCCCAGAGCTGTCACATTTTGCCTGCTGGGAAGCTCTGGCAAAATGCAGCAGAGTCCCAGTGGTGGGCAGGGAGCTCCACAGAGCAGCCAGCGACGCTTCCTCCCCAGCTCTGTGCTGGGAATTCCTCTGAGCTGCTCCTGCAGCAATAACCTTTTATGGTCCCCAGCCAGAGGGGAATTAAGCAACTGCAATGCCTGCTCTGTGCTCTGCTAAAGCCAACAGCCCAGTTCTTGGGAGTGCCCTTGTGCCATCCCATCTCCAGCTTCAGCTGAGTAAAGGTGACTGCTGCTGTCTGCCAGTGCCTGGGGAGCTGAGATCTCACATCCCCTGGCACTCACCACAGCCATGCAAAGCATGGTCTGCAGTGCCCATGGAGGCTGCGAGAGCTGTGCTGGGCCTGGAGGGGGCTGCTGGATGCAGCCTGAGCCTTGGCCATATCCTGAGCCCTGTATGGCACAGGGGATATTTTCCAGGCCTCTGAGGAGCTGACTCTGTTCCAGGGTTCTACTTCAGAGCTGCAGACTGGAGCCTGGTGCAGGCCCAGAGCAGCCTTGGCAGGAGTGGCTCCTGTTTGGGAGTTAAAAAAAAACTATTTTGGGTAACCCTGGGGCAAGGGCTCTGGCCTCTGTCAGACCACAGCACTTGTCAGGACCTGCAGCCTCAGCCCTGCTGCCTCCCAGGGCTTTGCTCCTTTCTCTGGGGGTAGTTTGCTGCTGCAGGGGGTGGCAAGTGTAGGGAATCTCCTTTTGAGTCCTCCCTTGGATTTTTGTGAGGGGAAGCACTGCCTGTCCTGGTCCCCCCCCAGACCCTCCTCACCAGCTGCTTGCTCTCCTTGGGTGTGACAGGACAAGGGGGGATGGTTTGAACTGAAAGAGGGAGATTCGGACTGGATATAAAGAAGACATTTTTTACACTGAGCATGATGAGACCCTGGCCCAGGCTGCCCAGAGAGGGAGATGCCCATCCCTGGAATCATCCCAGCTCAGGTTGTTTGGGGCTCTGAGCAGCCTGCTCTGGTCGCAGCTGTCCCTGCTGGCTGCAGGGGGTTGGACTGGGTGACCTCTGAAGGTCATTTCCCACCCAAAGCAGCCTGGGATCCTGTGTTTGTGTTTTCATACCTGCTCTGCAGCTCAGTAGGTTTCTGTTGGCTTCTCAGTGCTCTCTGCCTGTGGGATGGATGTGCCAACAGCTCAGTGCTGGCTGCTGCCACCCCCATTGCTTTCTGTCCCTGCTGGCCATGACCTCCTCTGTCTTGCAGGGTCTGACTGCAAGCCATGCTTACAGGAATTCCCTGACCCCAGCACCCCTGCTCTGGAGTATCCTAACCCTAAAAGCTTCCTCCCATCCTTGATTGCTGAGGATGACTCCTTCTGCATGGCTGAAGAGAAGGCAAGTGTCGTCCTTCCTTCTACTGCAGAAAACTGAGGGCTCAGCACCATGTTCAGAGGGATCTGTGGGGAAAGAGCTGCTGACCCAGGCTGCCAGGGAATGGAAGGGAAAAGCACCCCTCTGTGCTTTGCATTGGGATTAGGGGCTGCCCAGGTCAAGAGAGACAGGGAACTGCTGGAGAGAGTCCAGTGGAAGCTGCAAAGCTGCTGAGGGGCCTGGAGCAGCTCTGTGAGGAGGAAAGGATGAGAGCCCTGGGGCTGAGAGCCTGGAGCAGAGCAGCCCCAGAGGGGAGCTGAGCAATGCTCAGCAAGAGCTGAAGGAGCTGTGGGGGCCAAGAGGCTGGGGCCAGGCTCTGCTCAGTGGTGTCCAGGGACAGGACAAGGGGCAGTGGGCACACACTGGAAGCCAGGAGGTTCCATGTGGACAGGAGGAGAAAATTCTTTGGTGTGAGGCTGCTGGAGGCCTGGGGCAGGCTGCCCAGAGAGGCTGTGGAGTCTCCTCTGGAGAGCTTCCCCCCGCCCCTGGGCACTGTGCTCCTGGGCAAGCTGCTGTGGCTGCCCTGCTGGAGCAGGGGGTTGGGCTGGGTGAGCTCCAGAGGTCCCTTCCCATCCCTCCATGCTGGGTTTCTGCGATTAGGAGGACTAAGGCACAGAGAGATCTCTAGGACTGGAGGAAGCTAAGCCAGTGGGGCTGGGGCAGGTCTGACTGTGAGATGCAGTTGGAGAGGGCACTGCTAGGTCCAGTTTGAGAAACCCAGCTGCAGGTGGACACTTTGCCCTGAGAAGGGAAAGAGAAGTTGCTCCAGCTCTGTATGGGAGGTGACCCCTTCCTGGGAAAGGCAGAAGGCTCTCTGAAGAGCTCTGTGAGCTCAGACTGAGCTGTGGCTGCCTTTGCAGGAGCACTCTTCCCCAGAGCTGGATGGCCCAGCAGGGGACCTGCACAGCAGCACGGAGGATCTCCTCTCGGACTCTGCTCTCCACGGCACACAGTTTTACAGAGACCTGGGGCTGCTGAGCCCACCAGCACCAGAGGCAGCAGTGCAGCCAGAACAAGCCACCCAGCCTGTGTCTGCTGCTCACCTGCTGGAGGAGAGGCCAGGGGCTCTGAGCAGCTTGTCTCTGGACATTGCCTTCTCCAACCCCGTTCCCTGCTGGCTGCGCTACAGCGAGGCCGACTGCAGCTCTCTGAGGAAGGACCATGGCGGCTCCTGTGCAGCAGTGCCAGGAGGTGGTACCAGCACTGCCCAGTGTCCTGCAGAGGCAGGCAAAGAGCTGGACCTGCAGGAGGCCAAGGATTCCTTCCCCATGCTGGTGAGATCGATGTCCACCTCTCGGAGGCACAGCTGGGAGAGCTCTTTGTCACCTGTGGATTGCAAGCGCAGGTACAGCAGGACCAGCAGTGGTGTTTGATCCGGGGCTGCAGGGATGCTACCTGGGGCTGCAGCAATCACACTGCCCTGAGCTCAAACTGCTGCTGGGTGCTCCCCCTTGCTTGCCAGCATCTGCCAAAGCAGCTGGACACTACTACTTGTGTTGGATGGGATGTGGAGGAGCAGATGCTAGATCAGCAAGAGGCTTTAATGTCTCCTTGGCAGTAGGAAGGCTCTTCCCACTTGGGGCTGGCAAGAGGATGTCTCATGTGGGCAGAAACCATCTCTGTCTGGAGGGAACCTTCAACAGCATCAGCTGCCCTGCTGGCCTTCATGCTGTGGCTCAGAGGCAACTTGAAGGATTAAGAGCTCTGTCAGATCCTTTTCCTCTTAACTGTGAGCTCGGTGGGGCTGTGCCTGCAGTGTCCTCCAGCCCTCCCCTCCACGTGGCTGCAGAGGTGGATTGTGCAGCAGGATGCTGAGCTCTGGCTGAGAGCTGTTTGCAGGCCTGGCCTGGCTGCTGTGCTGCTGCCACGCCGGGCTGCAGGGTCCTGCACCAGTGTCCCCTGCTGGCATGTTATTGACCTCTTGGGTGTCTGGGAGTGAGGTGCAGGCCAGCAGGGACTATTTTTATCTCTCCTCCTTATAAGGTACCCTAAAATTATCTCAGCATGAAATCTTGGCAGTTCTTTACCAGGCCCAGGCTTTGGTTCCCAGCCCTGTGTCTGTCCCCCACGCCGTGGATCATTCACAGTTTGTGCTGTGCCCAGCACTCGAGCAGCAGTGCTACAGAGACACTGGGTCCCCTGGCTGGGTGATTAGTGCCACCTGAGTGCAGGGCCAGAGAGGGGAGCACACCTCCACTGCCCCCTAAGCAAAAGCTTCCTGAAGCTGTCTCTGGCAGCAGGAAGGTGACAGTGATCTGCAGGCACAGCCCCATGGGGAGGGTAAGATTTTCCACTGAGCCCCATCCATCACTTTTCTCCTGTGCTGCTGGCACTGCAACAGGACTCAGTGTTCAGGGACCCATGGGGCACTGGGGGAACTGATCCATCCCTCATTCCCCAGAAGGTTTCTTTTTCCTTCCTTGAAGCTAGGCTCCAGTGGGAGCAGATTTCTGACTGCTGCCACAGTGAGGAGCCCATAAAGGACAAGGTTTGCCTTGCCAAGTGCCCAGAGGGACTTTGCTGGCATTGCAGCTGGCAGGGCAGCAGCTCTCAGGCAGGCCAGGCTGGCTGGTGCTGGGATGGCTGCACAGTCTCAGGGGTTGCTAAGGGATCAGTGAGAGCCCTCCAGCACCAAACACCCACCCTGAGCAAGGAGCTCGTGCACTCGCTGATGGAGCCAGAGAAGCTGTTTTGAACAGCCTAGGACTTGGTGTCCCAGCTGATGCTTCTGGCATCTCCTTCTCCATGTGCCTGCTCTCGTGACACTTGTCCTTCCCTGAGCTCTTTAGGACTGCCCAGCCCTGGCTAGGACACTGTAGGCTGTGCCATGGCTGGGGCTGCTCAACTCTTGTTCCTCTTCCCTGAACTAGGTTCAGCCTGGATACCACGGAGATGGGCAGCGACCCAGAGCAGGAGGATGTGGAGAAGGGGAGCCAGTGCCTCCCACAGCCTCCTCGTGTGTCCCTTCAGCTGCCCAAAGGGGACCTGGAAGCCTGGAGCAGTGGTGGGGGAATGGTGCTCAAGGTGGAGCTGCACCCCAGGCTGACAGTCAGCCCTGGCTTGGAGCAGGCGGTAAGTGCCTGGGGGCTGTGTGCAGGCTGGCAGCAGGGCAAGCTTAGGGTGCAGAAGGCAACACACATGGGTGTCAGCTGCAGGCTGGACTCTTTCAATGCCAGTGTTGAACCAGGAATGGCAGGAGGTCTGCAGGAAGCTGAGCAGAGCTGGGCTGTCTGCTCAGGGACAAACCAAGGAGGAGTCAGCCTCTTCCCTGGGGTATATTGGGTCCTGCTGTAATCCTGTGCTCTGATGCACCAGAGGTATCAAACCACACAGCAAAGGGACCCATCCTGGGGCCCCTGGGGTGGGCACACAGGGCAGGAGGCTATGGAAGGCAGGCCAAGCACTGGCACTGAAGCCCAGACTCCCTGCATCACACCTTGCCAGCCAAGCTGTGCCCTGATGGAGGCTCCCTTGGTGCACAAAGGCTGAAAGGTGTCCATGGCTCTTCCCTTCCCCAGGAATGTGGCAGCAAGGGCAAGAGACTGAGGTCAAAGTCTGTGCCAGCAGCCTGTGAGACAGTGGCCTCCCCCCAGACACCCTGCAGCTTCAACACCTCTCTTCCAGCTGTGGAAGGTTGGTACAGCCTGCACATGGCATGAAAGGAGCTCATGGGTTTGTGGTTGAAAAGGTAACAAACTGGAGACACCATAGAATCACTGAGGTTGGAAAAGACTTCATCTCTGGGGTGGCATCAGGTCCTACCCTCTATCTGCAAGCAGGAGCCTCAGAAGTTGATGTGCTACAGCCTGGAGAAGGGAGGGGTAACAGGGAAGTGCTGCAGGCTTCACCTCCCTCACAGAAATGCAGAGTAGCCTTTTCTGCCCCAGCTTCCCCTGGCACTTCTCCCTCCCCATTATTAAAGGCAGAGTGGAAGCCCAGAAAGATTAATGGGGTCCAACCACTACCCAAGGTCCCTGCAGAGAGTGTTTTGTGTTGCAGGTGTCAAGCCCCCTGCTCTGGAGATGCTGGAGAAGGACCACATGTCCCCGGACCACGTGTAGGTATTGTCAGTCCTGGCTGTTCTGGGATGGAGACTCTTCAGTCTCTCTGAGCTGCTGGAGATACAGCAGCAAAGGAGATCCAGTCCATGCTGGGGCACAGCTGCTCTGTGGGGTGCAGAACCTCTTGGCAAGGAGATTTTCTAATCCCTTTCTTTTCTTTCGCCCCATCCCTGGCAGGCTCATTGTCCAGCAGGTCCTTCAGGAGCTGAAACATTACCATGGGTAAGTGTGGCTGGGAGAGGGATGTGGGGGAGGATGGTCATGGTCTGCTTAGGACCCCCCTGGCAAAGGACCCTTGGTTCCCTGAGGGACAAATCCCAAGGGTACCACAATCACTTCATTCTTTCAGTGAAAGTTTTGCTCCTGTGTGTCTGATGTCTTCTCCCCACACAGAGCAAAGCAGAGAGCTGGTGTGCAGGAGGGCAGCGACTGCTCCCAGCAGAACATCACCTGGTTTGAGTTCCTGTCCAATGAGTAAGTGTCACAGAGGGGAACTCACACGCCGTGGTCCCAGGGCAGGCTGAGTCGAGTCCCCTTCTCCTTCAAGCTCTACTGCCCTGCCCGTGCCTTGTGCAGGACACTGGTGTCTGCAGGGCTTCAGCCAGGATCAGGGCCTGGTGGTGAGCAAAGCCACAGGGGCAGCCAGAACCCACCCAGACAGTTTGCAAGTGTCCCACTCATGACACGGCTGATGCTGAGCCAGACCCTCCAGGAGATTAAAAGGGTCAGAGATGGGATCCTAAAGGACTGCTGCAGATGAACTTCATCAGTGGTTTCCTTGGGCTGTGCCTGGCCAGGTGCTGCCCCTCAGGGAAGATGGTTTGGGTCTTGTTTCAGAAACGAGGAGAGCGGGAAGAGCGAGAAAGCAGAGAAGGGCACCAAGGTGATGCGGCGCCTGAGCTCCCTGCGGAGCAGAGTCACTGGCTCCTGGCAGAAGGATAAGGTGAGGGCAGAGGCTGAGTTTGTGGAAGGAATCATTGAGTTCTTCAAGCTGCAAAGGGGCTCTGAGCCCAGGGAGCAGTGAGTTGGATTGCCTGGGATGGCTGTGGTCGGCAGATGCGCTGTGGGCACTGGGCAGGGATCCTGACTTGCAGCCCTCCTTGCTTCCAGGCCATGTTCTGGCTGCTCTCCACTCTCTCAGCTGGAGTTGTGCAGCCCAGAAGAGCACTGCTGTGGCTGAGTGCCTGCCTGGATCACCCATGGTGGAAAGGAGGAGAGCCTGCAGAGGCACAGATCTGTGCTGCAGTGCTGTGCCCTGCCCTTCATCACACATGGACCTGTCCTAGAGGGACTGGCTTGAGCCTTGGGAAGGTGTTTGGGCAAAGCACCAGGATCCCAAAGACTCCAGCAGAAAGCTGCCTGCTGAACCTGATGTGCACCAGCTCCCTGTGTACTCAGTTTTACCAGGGGGACAGAAATGTTTGGGCAGTGCAAGGCCTGTAACAGAGCTGGTTTCTTTTTCCTCCTTCCAGGGTAAGAACAAAGAGCAGCCCAAAGAGAAGGAGACAAAGGAGCCAAAAGAGAGGTGGAAAGAGGTCAATAGGCACCAGCTTGTGCCAGGGGTTTTCTCCAGCTGCACCAGCTGCTCCCTGTGTGCCAAACCTCTTGTGAATAAAAGTGGTCTGCAGTGCCTGAGTGAGTATGGCTGCTGCTGCCTGGCACTGACCCAGCCTGACTGCACTCTGCCCCCCAGCCTCCCCCCTGTTCCCTGCATTCAGTCCCACGTATCCCTTCACTCTTCAGCCTGGCTTGGCTGCCCCCCACTGCCCTGCTTGGCCTGGCCTCTTTCTCCAGATGGTCTAAACCATAGGATCCCAGACTGGTTTGGGTGGGGGTGGGAAATGACCGTTTAGAAGCCATCCAGTCCAACCCCCTTGCAGTCAGCAGGGGCATCTGCAACTGCAGCAGGTTGCTCAGAGCCCCAGGCAACCTGACCTGGACCTCTCTCGCCTCTCTGGGCACCCTGGGCCACGGTTTCACCATCCTCAGTGTAAAACAAAATCCTTCCTTATCTCTGACTTTTAATTCAAACCATCACCCCTTGTCCTGTCACAATAAGCCCTGCTTAAAGTCTGTCCCCAGCTTTCTGGTTGTCCCCTTTAAGCACTAAAAGGCCACAGAAAGGTCTCCCTGGAGCCTTCTCTTCTCCACACTGAAGAACCCCAAACCCCAGTGATCTCTAAATCCTGCCTGGCAATAGTTTAATGTTCATTTCCTTTGGCCACTTGACCATTTCCTGCCCCTTGTCCCCAAGGAGGGTTCTAGGTCAGCTTTTCTGTTCATGTTTTCTGCACAAAGTCCTGCTTTGCCCAAGCAAACCTCCCTGCTGCCTGAGCCAGGCCACATCCTTCAGGCTGTTTTTCACTGCTGCAACGATGTCAGCTCAGCACCCTCCCTATGCATGGCCACAGGGATTTCTAGAGCATCCCAAACTTGATCCAGTGGTGCTTCCCAGGACCTGCCTGTGCCAGATCTTTGCTCTGCAGCTGTAAGCAGTGCACAGGAATGGCAGCTGCTTCTCCACCACATGCAGGGGACTCTGCCCTCCCACCGCAGTCACTGTGGCCTTGCTGCGTGGCTTTGGCTGATGGAGAAACCCTGTCCCTCCTCTGGGGCAGGTACTCAGGGCACTGAAGAACGCTGTAATTCCCAAGGGATTGTCTGCAGGCTGAGGGAATCTTCTGGAGAGAATTGCTGTCGTTCTCTACCCCTCAGGCAACGCTCGCTCTCCAGTAAAGGTCCCTCTGAGGTTCTCAAGGTCAGTAAAACCCTCCTGGGGCACAAAACTGACTGCCCTTGGACGAGTGCTGTGGAAGTGTATTTTGCCTTCGGAGCAGACAGAGGTTAGCTGCAAAAAAGGTGGACGTGGGCACAGGGCTGGGGTTTGCCTCTTCCCTTTGCAGAGGCCTGAACTGAGGCTGACCAATTGGGCAGGGTTCTGAGATGCTCACTAAAATGTACAGCCTGAGGCCAGACCTAGACCGGGACTTGTGTGACAGCTGTTGGCATGAGAGCGCCTTCCTCTGGGTTCTGCTGCTGGAGCTGATAGTGTGTATCGGTGGCTGCATGGCTGCAGCTCGGAGCAATGCCTGGGCTGCTGGCAAGCCGCTGATAGGGCTCCTGAAAGCAAACTTTGGAGCCACCCTGCAGCTCCACTTACCAGAGGTGAGAGGTGCTGGTCAGGGTTCAGCCTCAGCTGTAGCTGCTGCCAGGGTCTGAGGCTGTTCGGCTGCTCCTCTCGTTTCTTGCCGATGGATTCCCTCTCCCGATGGATTCCCTCTCCCGATGGATTCCCTCTCCCGATGGATTCCCTCTCCCGATGGATTCCCTCTCCCGATGGATTCCCTCTCCCCATCCCTGCGCTGAGCTCTCGGCCCCCGGGGCTGTCACTGCCCTGCGTTCTGAGCTACAGCGCCACCAGGCGGCGGCAAACTGCGCAGGCTGCGGGAGGCACCAGGCGGCTGAAGCCTGAGTGAGGAAGGGTGGGAAAGGAGGAGGAAGCCTCGGGTCTGTTCGCTGTCCAGTGACACATAAAGTCTGGTGGCGTCCCTGGCTGTGATGACTGAGAGGAGCAAGAGCTCCCCTCATTAGAGGAAGTAATAGCAAGAGGAATTCTGCTTCTAATTCAGATCAAGGAATCATGGTTCTGCTAGGGATGTGAGCCTGGGGGGCCCTGCACAGGGTCACCCCTGTCCCTCTCACCCCCAGTTCCTGCCCCAGTGCAGTCTTGGAAGGAAGGAGGCTGTGGTGTGTGTCTGAAGTATAGATGCAGGAGAGTTTGTGCAACTCCAGGTTGTGAGTCTCACAGTTGTGATGTGAGGAGCCTGGCAGGGATGAAAAACAGAGAGGAAAGATTGCAGTGGCCCCCCCAGACCCTGCTGCTACGTAAACTTTGAGCTGTGAGGCTCTGAGTTTATTTTCACCTGGAAACAGAGAAAGCTCCTTTTGAGCCTTTGCTGTCAAGGGTGGAGAAGGTTCTGTGCCTAAATTAATCCTCTCTTATAAACATGCTTCCAGTGTTTATGCAACAGGAGTCAGATGAGGCCCAGGAAAGCCCTGACAGGAGAAGAGGTCTCCAGGCAGGCCACACCGTGGAGGTGAGCCAAGGATATGCCATGGAATACAGATGGCAGGAGCAGGGCTGCCCCCCTAGTGCCTTGAGCGCTGGGCTAGAGGTAGTCCCTGCACCTCTTCCCTGGCTGAGAGCTACATTGACAGGAGTGTGATGTGTTGGGTTAGGAACTGGCTGGAGGCTGAGCCCAGAGAGTGAATGGTGCCACAGCCAGCTGGCAGCCAGGCACCAGTGGTGTGCCCCAGGGATCAGTGCTGGGCCCCATGCTCTGTAACATCTTTATTGATGATCTGGATGAGGGCATTGAGTCCATCAGCAGGAAATTTGCTGATGACACCAAGCTGGGGGCAGGAGTTGATCTGCTGGAGGGTAGAGAGGCTCTGCAGAGGGACCTCGACAGGCTGGGCAGATGGGCAGAGTCCAAGGGCAGGAGACTGAACACATCCAAGTGCCAGGTTCTGCACATTGGCCACAGCAACCCCATGCAGAGCTACAGGCTGGGGTCAGAGTGGCTGGAGAGTGCCCAGGCAGAGAGGGACCTGGGGGTGCTGGTCGATGGTAGGCTGAACATGAGCCTGCAGTGTGCCCAGGCAGCCAGGAGGGCCAATGGCATCCTGGCCTGCATCAGGAACAGTGTGGCCAGCAGGAGCAGGGAGGTCATTCTGCCCTGTGCTCAGCACACCTTGAGTCCTGTGTCCACTTCTGGGCCCCTCAGTTTAGGAAAGATGTTGAGATGCTGGAAGGTGTCCAGAGAAGGGCAACAAAGCTGGGGAGGGGTCTGGAGCACAGCCCTGTGAGGAGAGGCTGAGGGAGCTGGGGTTGCTTAGCCTGCAGAAGAGGAGGCTCAGGGGAGACCTTCTTGCTCTCTGCAACTCCCTGAAGGGAGGTTGTAGACAGACTGATGTTGGTCTCTTCTCCCAGGCAGCCAGTACCAGAACAAGAGGACACAGTCTCAGGCTGCACCAGGGGAGGTTCAGACTGGATGTCAGAGAGAAATTCTACACAGAGAGAGTGATTGCCCATTGGAATGTGCTGCCTGGGGAGGTGGTGGAGTCAGCATCATTGGAGGTGTTCAGGTGGAGACTGGATGGGGTGCTTGGTGCCATGGGTTAGTTGATTAGGTGGTGTTGGATGATAGGTTGGACTCGATCTTGGTTTATTCTATTCTATCTGTTACTTACAGGAGGGATGGAGCCCTAGAGCCTGCAGGGAGGTCAGACCAACCTCTCCAAAAGCAAACCTATGGCTGCAGCCAAAGTGTTTATTTCTCACAAATGGTAGCTGCTGTGCTGGACACCAGGCTGTCCGGCTGTCCTGGGCTGATGTTACATGGTACGAATGGGCTGAGTCCCACTGGAACAAGCAGCCACTGGCAGGGGCCCAAACCAAAGAGGTGCAAGCAGTGCAACTGTGCTGGGCTGCTGCTCTTGCAGACCAAGGAGGGAGCCAAGGCAAACCTGAAAGTGGTTCAGAGGAACCCCTGAGTAAGCTGTGGCCCTGCTGACACAAACATTGGAGGGTTTAGAGAAGGAAGCTGAAGAATATGCTACTGGCAATGCTTCTCCTTTGATGCTTTTCACTTTCTTTTGTGGTTGGGCAGTATTGCCTTCACCTGGAGCACCTCCACGGTGCTCCTCCTGCACTCCCTGCCAAAACCTCAGTGTCTGCTACGTTTGGCCTGACAAGTGTGCAGGGCTGCACTACACAATGATCTGCCTCCAGCTCGTTCAGTACAAAACCCTTTGTGACTGCAGAGTGACACAGGATTAGGAAGTTGGTGCTACTCTCCTCTTTGCAATCCAAGCCTTAGCTCCAAGCTACGGAGTCTTTCAGCTGGTTGCTGTGCCAGATTTTGCAGGTTTTGTGGAGATGCCCTGGGGCCACAGAAGCACAGCACGTTCTGTCCCTGACAGCTGCAGTTGGGCAATCTGCAAGGCTTTGCTTTTATGTTACAGCAAAGCACCGAGTTTGACGTGGCCGAGGATTAGCCTGTCACCAAGTGACACCCAGCTGTTTACCCCCAAACCACCTTATTTAATGGTGATTTCCCTGGAGTGCTAAGGGGCCTCGGTAAACAGCTGGGCCTTTATTGTACTCAGCCCTGTACAGAGGCAGCACAGAAGGGAACGTTTGTGAGAAGCGGGGTGGAGGGGAGAGGCTCTGTGGTTATCCTGGGTGCTGCATTTTCAAGCTCGATGGGCAGCTTTGACGTGTCTGATTTGAAACGTGGCAAGCTTGTGAAGATCAGTGTGTAAACCAGAGTGAATCACAGAGCAGGATGTCAGATCAGGTCATGAGCTCCTCTGGTTTCTCCTCTGTGCAGGGAATGCCTCAGCAGCCCAGTGCTGACGCCGGGTCAGACCTGGCTGGGCTCAGGGAAAAGCTTTTCCCAGCCATTTAGTTCTGAGTCAGTGCTTGAAGGTGCTGACAGTGAAGGGCTCTCTGCTTTCTGTTTGTCTGCGTAAGGGTCCTTGGCAGGGTCCTTGGCAGGGTCACACCCGGTCACAGGGTGCAGAAGGAAGCCAGCGCCCTGCCAAGCCCTGTGGGCGCGGGCAGGAGCCGCAACCACCTCAGCCCGTGCGGAACGGCAAACCCCAGCGGGCTCTGGATGACACAGGAGGTGTTTAGGGCAGGTGCCAGGACGCCAAGGACCCTGCTCAAGCTGTCACCGCGCCGCCGCCTCCCATCCCTTGCGGCCTGGCTCTCGCTTTGCTGGCACTGCGGGCAGCGCCGATGGGAGGCAGCTCCCCGCAGCTTCGGCATCTTTAGATCCAGGGCCGGGCAGAGGGCAGCAGATCTCGGGCTGGGGAGCTCGGACGGACCCCTCGTCGGGGAGAGACCTGGCGGCTCCGGACGCCTTCCTCGTCCCGGGAGCAGAGGAGGGGAACGCGAGGGCTCGGGGCGGCCGCGGGCGGCCGGGGGGCCGGGGGCGGGGCTGCCGCAGCCTGCCGGGGGGCCGGGGGCGGGGCCGGGACGGGCCCGGGGCGGGCGCAGGCGCGCGGCGCGGCGCCGTTCGCTTCCGGGCCGCGGGGCCGCTTCCTGTTGCTGTGGCGGCGGCTCCCGGGACGCAGGAGTGCACTCGGCGGCTCCCCGGGGAGTCCGGTAAGCGAGCGCGGTGTCAGCGCGGCCCCGGCTGCTCCCCGCGGCGCCCGCCCCCGGCAGGCCTTAGCGAGCCGCTCCCGGCACCGGGAGCCTCTCCCCGGGGCGCTGGGCGGCCGCGGCCCGCTGAGCGGCGGGCCCGGTCCCTGTGCCGGGCAGCCCCTGGGGCTCCGCAGGGCCTGTGCTGGGCCGGGGGCAGCCCCGCGGCGGAGCGCAGGCATAGTCCGTCCCGGGCGGCAGCTTTGCCGTCCCGGCCGTGCCAGACCCCGCGGGGCTGTGGCTGCCCCTGCGCTAGCGGCTCGGGGTTAGTCTGCAGGGCAGGAGGTAGCTTGGGAAGATCCAGTCTCTGTCTTGGAGACCTCCTTTAGGGGCTGAAGGAGCTAAATACCGCTCGGGAAGCCTGGTGCGCGTTTCTGGGGCTGTGGTTTTGCAGCTCTAACAAATCAGCCACGTTCCTGCGTGCTGTCTGAAGGCTCTGCCGTGGGCTTGTTACTCTTCTCTCTGTATGTCTGCTGTGTAAAATCAAGGGAAGAAACGCTGCTTCTCAGTTCCTTCTCTCTCCCTTCTTAAGAGAGTTTTCTGTAGGTGGCCTTTTCATTTGGCCAAGTTGTGTAGTGAGAAGGTAGTTTATGGTCTGAGGAAAAAATCAAGCCATGGGACGCAGCTCTGCAGCAGGAGCCATCAGATGCTGTCTGTTGCAGTTCCACCTAATGTTTACCTATGAAATGTTTTAAATACCTTTTATGATTGTCATAGCTGCTGCTTCGGTTCTGCAGGGTGCCCGCAGCATGGGGGAAGGGCTCGCTGTGAGAGGGCTGGAGTGGTGCTGGCCCTCCTTTGAGGATGAAGTGCTGCTTCTCCTCGGCGTTGTTTAGAGCACAAACATCAGCTCTGTGTTTCTGCACTTAAAGAAAACCCTGGGGCCACCAGAACTTGCAGTGTTGGGAGTGACACAACCCCACCCCCTGCCCTCTCTCTGATGTTTTGACCATAAAGCCAGATACAGGCAGTAATTAGAGGCTGGTTTTGGAGACCAGGAGGAATGCTTGAGCAGGGAAGCTGAAACTTGATCATTCCTTGGTGCTGCTGTCCTGTGTGGGCTGTCTCCATTTCAGAGTGTGCAGCATCTCATCACCCTGAACCCTCCAGTTTTGGTTTCTGCCTAATTAGGTGACTTAGCAATCCAGGTGAGCAGCGGTCACCAGAGCCACTGGGACACAGTTGAACCTGCTCTGAGTTCCTGAAGATCCATGACCTGCATTTACCCAGTGCAGAAACTTCTTCGTCTTCCACTGCACCTCCTCATTCCTGAGGAGATTTGTCACCAGGCTGCTCTGCTTTTTCTGCAGCCTTGGGCTTGTTTCAGCTGCTCCTCAGACGCTGTGTTGGGTCTGTGTTCTCTGGTAATCATGCAAGTAGCTTCCTTTGTCAGATCAAGAGAGAGGATTTACCTTGTATAGGGTGAGGGAAGAGGGCAGAGATCCTGTTTGATCCCTGAAGCTTTGAACATTTTAGAGCAGGAAAGTAATTAATTTCACAGGAAAAGTATTTCGTTTGGAGACTGAGGGGCAGGGAATGTGCTCTGACATACACAGAGTCACAGAAGGGATTGGGTTGGAAGGGATCTCAAAGTGTACCCAGCTCCAACCCCCTGCCGTAGGCAGGGAGACCTCCCACCGGCCCAGGCTGCTCAAGGCCTTATCCAGCCAGGCCTTGAACACCTCCAGACTTGGAGTCTCCACAGCCTCTCTGGGCAGCCTGTTCTGGTGCCTCCTGGGGAAGAATTTCTTCCTCATGTCTCGTCTCAATCCAGCTTCTTCCAGCCCGAAGCCATCACCCCTTGTCCTGGCACTCCCAGCCCTTGTTCAAAGTCCCTCCCCTGCTCTCCTGTAGCCTCTTCAGGTACTGCAAGGCTGCTCCGAGCCATCTCTTCTCCCAGCTCCCTCAGCCTGTCTTCACAGCTGTTTTAAAAAGGGGGCTTGAATGTCATCTGAAATAGCAACTTCCACCTTGGGTTAATCACAGCCCCTGTGAGCTGTGGCTGTTTGCAGATGGCCCTTTTAAGAGTCACTTTCTGGGGCAGTACCGCTCCAGACAGGCCAGGGTCACAATGCCCACAGTGTCTGGTGAGTCATACATTTGTCCTGCAATCCAATTCTGCAGGACATTTATAGGCCATTGGCACTGTCTGATCCACTGGAAGGTGTTCTGGCTGGGGGAGCAGATGTCTTCAGCTGCCCTTTCTCAGGCTCATTGTCCTCCTGCATGCTGTGAGCTGTGCTTGTGCTTTGGGGCACTGCAGAGTTCTGTCCTGTGCAGTGCTCTTTACTGAGGGGAGAGGCTTTAGTACCCCACATATTAATTTCATTGCCCTCAGGACCTTTCCTGGTGATGCTGAGACTCTTGGTCTTACATCTTTCTTTGCTGGATGAGGTCCCTGTTTTAAGTAGTCCCTCAGTGTTAGGTCATCACTGGCACTAGCCTGTGCAAAGAGCTTCTGAGGCAGGGACAGTCCTTCTGGTGAGCAGATGTGGGGTGGTGCTCCCCAGACCCTCGGTCTGAATTCCAGCCCTGCTGGTTTAAGCCCAGGAGCAGCCCAGGTGGATTTGCATAGTTTCCATGCTCTGTGTGATACTGATCACTGCCAGAACTTCACCTCTAGCAGTGGTGGTCCTGTCCCCACCCAGGCAAGGTGACCCAAATCCTTGGACCTTGCTTGAGCAGTTTGCTGTTCTTAGCACTGGCCAGAGCCATAGTCTGCATAGTCTATGAGCAAACAATCCTTTAGAGGATCTGTGCTTCCCTGCCAGATTCATCCTGGTGCAATGGCAGGGAGGAGGTGACAGGACAGAGAAAGGGAAGAGCCTGGCTGGCAGTCCTGGGAGTTTCTAGCTCTGTCCTCTTCAGGCAGATCTTCTGTGCCTCTCCAGTTTGGGAGGACCTTGCTGACACAACTCCAGTTCACTGATGAACCTTCTGAGTTCTTCACCTGAACACAGCCAGATGCTGCCAGTTACTGACTGATGATGCTGAGATGCTTTGTCAGTTTGAGCTGAGCGCTGCCCCTCTGTTCTGGTGCCCATCTGTCGGTTCTGTGTACACCCAGAGCAGCCCTTTGTGGCCGTCTCTGCTCAATGTGTGCAGGTTCCTGACGTCTCTTCCCTGTCCTCTGTCCCTCACTCTTCTCTCTGCTGTCTTCTTGACCCTTGCTGGTCTCCAGTACCCTGTTCCCAGCAGCTGTGCAGAGGATGAAGGATGCAAGGAGAAGCTCTCTGCAGAAAAAGGAAATGTTTGCTCTCACTCTTAACTGTGCTTGGTCCAGCAGTGTCTGCAGCAGCACAGTGAAGGTGCTTGCAGGACAGTCTGATTCCTTGGTCAGTTTTCAGCTGCTCCTCTCTTAGGTGGGCAGAAACGCTGCCCATAGAAGTCCTTCAGCCAGCTGCATTTCAAATAGCCTCCTGGAGCATCCAGTCCTTGGGCTCAGCTGCAGCTTGTGAGGCTGTTCTGTAACAGTGCCCTGCTTTCTAGCATGTTCTGTCCTGGTGGGCAAAGCCTCTTCTAGCAGCAGAGGATGCTGCTACACAGCACTGTTGGCTGTGCCAGCTGGGCAGGTGGAAGATGCCTACTGAGAGCCCTCTCAGCTCTCTCCAGCAGAGCCTGCATGGCTGTGGAACTGCAACCTCTGCTGAGCTGCTGTGCCGGGCAGTCCATGTGCCAAGGTGCCAGCCAGGATCAGCCTCACTAATCATTAACAGGAGAAGAATTATCAAATGTCATCACTGGAGATATGTAAAGAGCAGGGATATGAAAGTCTGGTTAAAGTTTGATGAGGAGCTTGCGGGTGGGGGTGTTACACAAGGGCAGAGGAGTGCAGGGGGCTGAGGTGGTGGTGTGGGGCTGTGGGCAGGGCAGCTACCCCCAGGCTGAGCCTGCTCTGCCCTGAGGAGAGCCCCTCTGAAAGCTCTGGCTGAGGCCAGCCCAGCCTGACCTCCTGGAGAATTCTGTTTCCTTTTGTGTGGTGGTTTCTCTGCTACAGTTTGCTCCTTGTCTGGGGCAAAGGGAGTTCCACTGTCAGCTGGGTGCTTGTCATGGCCTCTCTGCTGACCAGATCCTCGCAGGGGTGGCAGATGGAGGCCTCTTCAGGGCTGAAACAGGCACAGAGATGTTCTCTGCAGGGAGTCACTTGGATCATTTGTGTGTTTGTCACACTTGTTCAGAGGCACATGCACTCAGATCAGACTTTTGCTTTGCTGCCTTTCCTTTGTGGCAGGGCACAGAAACACCACAGCTAAGAGAGAAGCTGTGGGAGGCCGTTCTCTTGGGGCAGGCACTCCAGGTGCTGCATTCTGCTCTTGTTTTCCACACTTGTGGAGGCTGCAGAACAGAAAAGCACTCCTGTGCACTCAGTCTTTCTCTCAGGCTTGTTTCTATACCATTATTCATTCCTCTGTGTTCAGGCTTTGCTCCTGCTCCCAGAGCTGTGCTGTACTTATGGCACACTCCAGCCCAGGGTTCGCTGCCTCCAGCAGGAGCCTGACAGCAGCTCTCGGCGCCAGGCATGGGTGAGAGCTCTCTTTGGAAGAGCAGACCTGAAGTGGTTTGTCCTCTCTTTAAACACAACCAGGCTCTTCTCTAGCAGATGTGGTGTTCACCTTCCCAGTTTCTATTTTAAGAGGTATGCCTGAAATATGTGGGAAGAAACAAACCCTGGTTTCCTTTCCTAAGCTGCTGCTGTCCTGCTTCTGCTTTTGATGAAGGATCTTGTTTGAGAGAAAAGCTGCAGAAAAGATCAGATGCTACCAGGTGGCATCCTGCTTGCTCAGGCAGTGGTTATTAAAAGGGAAAAAGAGATTGGAAAACAGGGTGGGGGGCAAGAGGCAGGGGCCAGACTGTGTTAGTAGTGCCCAGGGACAGGACAAAGGCCAGTGGGCACAAACTGGAACCCAGGAGGCTCCATCTGAACAGGAGGAGAAACTTTGGTGTGAGGGTGCTGGAGCAGGCTGCCCAGAGGGGTAGTGGAGTCTCCTGCTCTGGTGAACTTCCAAACCCCCCTGGGCATTTTGCTCCTGGGCAAGCTGCTGTGGGTGCCCTGCTGGAGCAGGGGGATTGGACTGGGTGAGCTCCAGAGGTCCCTTCCAGCCCCTCCATGCTGGGATTCTGGGATTTTACTCTAGGATTAATGGGTTTGTGCCTTTTGAGTGAGAGGGGGCTGCTTGGCCCTGGTCCTGCCCTGGTGCTGGTGACTCCCTGGGCATTCTGTGCTGTGTCTGGAGTTTTACTGTGGTTGCTTCAGCTCTCTGCAGAAGGGCAGCTGCAGGATTTGCTGCCTTCCTGAATAGTGCCAGTTCTGAGACATGGAAATGGCCTCTGCAGGTGAGAGGGAAGCAGCACCCTGCTTGAGCGGAGAGGAGGCAGGATGCTGCCCGTACACTCCAGAGCGTCCCTGAGCTTGCGTCTGTGCACGCCAGGGCCGCTGGGTGCCACCTTCAAACTGCCAGTGGTGTAAGGTCAGAACAGAACATGCACCACAAGGGTGCTTACTGGGGCTCTGAGCTCACTGCACAGCTCCTCCAGCACTGAGACCTTCCTGTGTCCCTGCCTGTCCCCGGACGGGAAGGATGAAAATCACTGAGGACTTTCTCTGTGTTTCAGATTGTGCTGTGAATGTCCACAAGAACTGCAGGAGTCTGTTGGCTGAATGCAGCAGCAGCAAACCCAAGGTGGGCTTTGAAGTCTGTTCTTCAGTAAACTCACTGTCAAATGATTTAATTAATTTAGTGTGAGTGTTCTAATTGAGCTCAGTGCAAGAGTCTAGCCCTGCATCCTCCAGACACTGAGCAGTTATTATCTTGTCATTACAGTAATGAATGTCAATGCAGGGAGAACACAGGGCAGTGTTCTGCTGCTGCACTGCCAGTGACCACTGCTTGTGGCTGTCAGAGCTCTGCCTGACTCTTCTCAGAGTGATCAGAGCCATCCCTTCTGCTGGGGCGCAGCTGAGCCACCTCGCACGCTGGGTTTTGTGCCCCCAGCAGTCTGAGCAGGCAGAGGAGGGTGAGGCGTGGTGGGAGGCTGCTGGTTGCAGTCGTTTGGTTTATGAACTGAGCCACACAGAATTCAGCTCTGCCCTGTGTGGTGTGGTGAGCTGGGTGCCTTGCTGAGGTGCTCCCTGTGCAGCTGTCACCTGCTGCCTGTGGTCACATCCAAGGCCACAGCTTGGGTTCAGGCTTCTCTCTGCTGTGTTTTTTTATTCTGGTACTGGGTTTGAAACTTATTTCCTCCTCCCTGTAACTAATTCTACTTGAGGGAGTTTTAGTGTGTGTTGAACTGCAAGTGTTGATGATTTCAGAGGCTGATAGCAGATCAGGGAGTACCATGAGGGGGAAGAGAGAGCAGAACAGCTCGGACCTGGGCAATTAGAGGGTAGAGGCAGTGCCCTCTGCCTGTGCTTGTTTTGAATGTGTCTCCTTTGGGGGCAGAAGAGTTCTTGTGGGGGGTATGGATAGACAGCTGCCACCTTCCCTTCGTGGGCCTGCCTTTTCAACTGAAAAATGCACTTGCTCTGATGCTTTAGCATCTCCCTTACTTTCATGGTTGAATCTGCCCGTTCCAAACCACCCCTGAAGAGAGCAGAGAGAGCAGCAGCACAGAATTGTGGGGCAGGAAGTCAGAAACAAGATCCTCAAAGTGAAGCAAGGGTCCCCCAAAAGCCCATTGTTAGCCTGTGTTACTGAGGAGAGCTGTGCAGCTTGGACACAGTGCATCTCAGTGATGCTGATACCCTGCTGAGGGAAGGGGGAGGAAGCACAGGTCCCAGAGCTGTGGTTTGGAATGGGCAGTATGCAGTGTTTGGGGAAGCTGCCTGGGTTAGTTTAGTGCTGCTGGAAGCTGATGGGCAATGAAGTGGAGGTGAAGCTGCATAAAAGGTTACGATCAGAGCTTTCATTCAGCCAGGACTTGAGTTTTGGTTCTGCTTCGGTCTGGTTCACGCTGGAAGGAGTTTGGATCCCAGCTGCTGGTGTCTGTGTGCCGTTCTTCTGGAACAGGGGAAGAATCCAAACTGTTCCTCTGTCAAACCTTTGATGCTCTCAGCCTTAGTTAGTGCTCTAAGAGAGGACAGTTGGGATTCATTTGGCTCTGGAAGTTTGCTCTGGATGTGTAAGCTATTGTGTTTTTCCCCTCTAGCAGAAAGATTTGCAGCAGAGACCTTCTGGATCTTCACAGAGTTCGCCCCAGTGCATTTCCCCAGGTTTGTACTAAAGGATGATTTCTGTGCTCAAGGCTTCTCTCTTCGATTGTGCTTTTGCCTTTAATATGTTTTAAGGGCTATAGCCAGCGAGTTATTGAGGGATGGAAAAGGTCTCTTTTAATAAGATGGCTTCATTTTTTTTCCCATTGGGAATGGCTCAGAGGCTCCTAGCAATCTCCTGTGTGTTTTTATCTCTTTATCTTTTTATTTTTCTTTATTCCTCCTTGCTGTGTAACCTCAAAATATCATGGTGGAAAGGGATCGATGCGTTCGTTTGCCATTGATTGCCTATTCTCTGCCCTCTGAAAGGACTAGAACTGTGAACTTTGTTTTACATCAGATTTTCATAATTGTCTATTTAAAACTTGCCTGCAGCTAGTGGTTGCTAGAAATCTCCAAGACAAGCTGGCACTAATGGTCTGAACATAAATCTTTGCTGGAACGAAGTGGGAAAAGGGATCGGGGAGGGAAAAACAACCCAAAACCCAAGGGTGAAGAGCAGCTCCCTCGCAGCACAGGCTCTGAGCTGCTGGAAGAGCTCCTCACAGGTGTGGGACTGAAGTGGGATTTTTAATCTGCCAGCATTGTGAGGTCTGTATGGACAGAAAGGGCTGCTTGGCCTTCAGGTGGTTGACCGTGGCTGGAGCAGAGTTAGTCTCTGCCTTGCAGCTCTGCTTGGCTGCTTTGCTGGCTGCTGGAGACACCTTTGGGTGTGTGCTGTGTGCTCTGCTCTGGCATCGTGGGACTTGCGCTGCAAGGGCTGCATCGGCAGGGAAGAGCTCTGGCAAGGCAGTGCCAAGGGAAGGAGCTTGTCAGGCGCTGAGTGCTTGCTTGCATTACCTGGAGTGGTTCTGTGCATTCAGGGCAGAGTGCAGAGGCTGAAATGGAGAACGAGGAGAAATCATGGGAATGGGCAGAGCTGGCTGTAGGGCTGTGGGTGGAACAGCTCTGTGGTACACAGTCTGGTCTGGGCTGACAGGGGCACAGCGATCGATGGGCTCTCAGCAGTCTGCAGACACTGCTAATTGAACTCAGAAAATGGCTTTTTGGTGGTGCAGACTCTGCCAGGCAGCCAGGGCTCATTTTCCATAGTCAAAAGCAGAAGCTGGCAGGTAAAGGAGCAGCTGCCAGCATGGGCATGGTGTGCCCTTACTCGTGGTGTAAGGCTGTGCCCAGCACAACAAGCCAGAGGCATTGTGTCTGTGTCACAGAGAAGCAGAGCTTGAGGAAGGTATAAACTGTTCTTTGTGTGTCCCCCATCCTTCTCCTGGTGTTTTGCCTCTGGAGAGGTCTCTACCATTGTGAAACAGAACTGTATGTTCTTGGCTTGTGGAGCACAGAGAGGGGGCTTGATGGGTGGTGATTTCAGTACCTCCCCAGTGGAAGTGGGGGGAGAGTTGTTCCTGAGCCCTGGTTTATGGAATCTGCCAAGCTTGCCAACAGCTCCAGAGCCTCTTTTTTGGACCTGGAGCTCATCACTCAGAGGTGATGGAAGAGGACTCAGTTTCCCCAGGTCACTGTAGACTGAGAATGGGCTCTGTGTGTAGTCAGGAGCTTTCAAACCCAAATAGGGTTTGGGCAAGGTATTTCCATCAGGAAAAGATGTGCTGATAGAATTGCCATTTCATGTCCTTGATGAAACCTCCCCTGCAACCCTGATGAGGTTCTGGTCAAATGTTCCCAGGAAGACGAAATGGGAGAGAAGCAGAGGCAGAGGTTTGGACACCAAGAAAAGTGGGAAAGGCAGTTTCAGAAGAGGAAGGATGAATGCCTGGATGTAGCTGTGGTACACTTGAGTGAGGCAGAAGTGGAGGCCACAAGAATGATCTGAGGCTGGAGCACCTCTGCTGTGAGGCCAGGTTGAGAGAGTTGGGGTGGTGCAGCCTGGAGAGGAGAGAGCTCCAGGGAGACCTTCTGGTGGCCTTTTGGTGCTGACAGGGACTGGTCAGAAAGCTGTGGACAGGCTTTTGAGCAGGGCCTGTTGTGACAGGACACAGGGTGATGTATTAAAAGGCCCTGTCCCACCCAGCCCAGTCTGGGATTCTCTGGCTCAGGAAGGGGAGCCTTTGGAGCTGGGCAGACACCAGTGGCATTGTGAGAAGAGTTGACAATTACTGGTGCATAAACCTTGACTATGAACTGGAGTCCTGGGCACAAGGAGCCAGGAGATCTGTTCCACTCCCATGGCCTTAGAAGCACTTTGGCTAAAGGGCAGCTGCAGACCTTGCCAGTGTAGAGCTTGTCTGGCTGATTCTTCATCTCTGCCAGCCCTGCAGCTCCTTTTTGCAGAGGATGGGCTTTGTCTCCTGTGCCTTGCTGATCGTTACACACACCAGTGCTAAATAACTGTATCCATTTTTCATAAGCCTATTACAGGCTTCCACGTCCTGTGTAACAGTGATTACAGTTCTAAATATCTCTGCAGCCCATTGCATCTAGATTGAAAAAGCATTAAGAGGCTGCAGCCCTGAGCAGCTCAGGTACCCGCGGTGGTCAGCGTCTGTGCCCAGACAGAAATCCCTGGGCAGCGAGAGGCAGAGAGCTTGGGGGCTTGGGCTGTGGTCTGAGCTGTTTCTTGTTTGCCATGAGCTGTTCTGTGCCCTGATAGGTGGGGTGTGAACGATTGTGTGTAGGTTCTGGTGTTTTACTAAAGGAGGAGATACTTTGCAATTTCCACACTAAATGGGCACAGTAGGGACCAATTTCCTGCACTTCAGACCTGCTGATTTAGCCAATACAGTAAGTTAAGTGGCAGCTTTACATTTCTAGAAGGATCACAGGTAGTATAAAAACAGAGCCTCTCTGGGGCCACGTTACTGTGGCAGGTCTGAGGGCAGCTGGCAGCAGCATGGGGAATACAACTTCCAAGAGCAGCGGCCGGAGCAGCGCCCTCCCGGCTCAGCCCGAGCTGGCTTTCTGTGGCTCCTTCTCGCGGCGGTGGAACGAGAATGTGTTCCTGGACAACGAGCTCCTGACGTCCAAGATCCTGTCTGTGCTCCGGCCGCACTCGGAGCGGGGTCTGCGAGCAGGGGACCTGCAGTGTCCCCCTCATTTTCTCAGCACCAATTCCATCTTTGCCTCTCTGGCAGCTTCCCTGAAGGAGCAGCCCCGCAGCCTCCTCCTGGGGGCGGATGGCACCGCAGCGCTGCCGCGGCACCTCGGCATGACCATCGCCCAGCGAGGACCTTCCCAGGCTTCGCTAAGCGCTGCTGGGGCTGTCAGTAAACTTGGGTAAGTAAACTGCTCCTCTGTGATCCGTGCTCCTCTGCCCCCACCCCGCTCTGAAACCGGCACAGCTGCAGGACTAAGGCAAGAACTTGTGTTGGCTGTCAGGCTCGGAAGAGCTTTGCTGAGCTTTTTGATGCTGAGATTCATTTCCCTCAACATGAAGCTTGGTTTAGTTGTTGTTAGACCACATCTGTAGTCCCTCTGTTCCGTGTTGTGAAAGAGCCCTACCAAAGAGGGCACTGCTGGAGTGTCTCTGTCCAGGTGATGGTTTTCAGGGGTGTTTGTGCTCAGACTGGTTGCAGTGCAGCCATCTCCTCTGAGCTCAGCTGTTCTGGGTTGTGCTCATTCTGGCTGGCACAGGACACAGCAGTGGCTTCAGTTGCAGGGTGGCTTGCTTAAAACAGGGGACAATTCAAAGCTGTCCACTGGTGTAAGTGGCTGTTTACTTCTGCCGTGGCACAGCTCTGCTCCCCTCTGAGTGAAAGTGCCCTTTGTACTCTGAGCTGGCTGTGCCTTGTCACCAGCTGATGTCTCTGCCAGTGTCATGCCAGAAGCTGCTCACCCTGCTCTGATCAAACCTGTCATGTGTCAGGAATGGAGCTGCTAAAGTAATTTGACTGTTGAAAGCTGGAGTGCCACAGAGGCTTTTCTCTCTCTCTTGTAAGTTAACTGCACTGTAGGGTAGCAGAGATGCTTCTTGGACAGGTCTGACTGGGGTGGGGTTTGTCAAGCAACGTGAAAATAAACATTGTTTTGGTCCCTTGGTCTAATTTCTTTGGCCATTCAGACTAATTTCAGGAGACATGGATGAAGGGGATTCAGGCTTTATAAAATTTAAGCAGCCTTCAGATGATGTTGTCTCACTTGCACCTTCAACAGCAGACTCCATCTTTCTGGAAGGTATGGAATTTCTGTGCTTTTCAGGATCCTTAGGCAGCTGCTTACTCAGTCTGACAGCGGCACTGAGATGTTTTTGCTCTTGCTGTTAGTGGGGGATGAGGTGGGGAATGATGGAAAAGTAACTGAGTGTGCTTCTGGTCTAGATGCATATTCTGTGTCCCTCCGGAGCGAAATAGAAACAGACGCTCATGAGTTTGAGGCAGAGTCCTGGAGTGTGGCAGTGGAGCAGTCCTATGTGAAAAGGCAAAGGAAAGATGTGATCAAAAGGCAGGATGTCATCTATGGTAAGAGCAGTTGGGATTCCTTCTGGGTTTGAAACTTCTCCTGGAAGAATAGAATGGAGTGAAGACTCCAGCCTCTGGCTCAGTCTGCCTAAGTCTCCTGCTAATGGCTGGAAGCAGCCCAGTCTGCAGTGTGCCTGCAAGCTGCACAGCCTGGCTGCAAACTGGGGAACAGCTCAGCTGCACCTGGGAGATGTGCTTGAATGAGCCCCTGCTCGTTCACTGCTGGCTGGGGAGGTTAACAAGGCACATCTGGGAGCTTCCTGTCAGCGATGCAGAGATGGTGGTGAACAAGGTGGTGTAAAGGGTGGTGGCTTTTGGAGCTGCTCTTTGATAGCTCACAGGACATAAATGATTTCTGATGTTTCTATCTCCCCTTGCCCAGAACTAATGCAGACTGAGATGCACCACGTTAGGACACTGAAAATAATGCTGAAGGTGTACTCCAAAGCCATGAGAGAGGAGCTGCAGTTCCCACAGGCAGTCATCAACAAGCTCTTCCCTTGTGTGGATGAGCTGCTGGAGATGCATGGCCAGTTCCTGCTCCAGCTAAAGGAGCGGCGGAAGGAGTCCTTGGAAGAAGGCAGTGATCGGAATTACATCATCCAGAACATTGGAGACCTCCTGGTAAAGCAGGTGTGGATCCAAACCTGGCAGTGCTGCTGGCACCCAGAGATCTCTGACGGGCTGAGAGCTGTCAGGCTGGCTGAGCCCTGGCTTTGAGCTCCTCTGGCCCGGGCAGGGGAAGCACTTGGGCTTGGGGCACGGTGTGGGATGTGCCGCTGCAGGTGGCTTGGTTCAGGTGCTCTGCTCCTGAGAGTAAAATCACACACTGCTGGTGTTCACCCCAAGCACACCAGAGGCAGGTGGTTCACTTCTTTAATGCTGAGCTGCCTGCTTCTGACCTTCTGAAAATGCAGTAAAGGTCCTTTGAACTCCAGACAGCCTCAGCACCCTTTCTGCTGTGCAGTGGAAGCAACCATTTCCTTTCTGGTGACCACTTCTACACTCCTCAGCCTTTTCAAGTGCTTCTAAGAAGACAGCTGTCATGTTTGGTTTGGTCTGGTAGTGCTGCAGGCTCTCAGGTGTCACTCTGGTGAAGGCTCTCATCTCTGGTGCAGAAGGAATTGCAGTATTGGAACAGTGTCTCAGAACTCAGTTCCTGTAGAACCAAGCCTGGGTCTGGCAGGGAGGGTGGCTTTCCCTTGATGATTCTCTTGTTTCCAATTAGTTTTCAGGTGAAAATGGGGAGAGAATGAAAGAGAAATACACTGTGTTCTGCTGTGGACACAACGAAGCTCTCAGTCACTACAAAGAGCTGCTCCAAAGCAATAAGAAGTTCCAAAACTTAATAAAGGTAAACAAGAACCAGAAGCCTCCCACTCTGGGACCATAACTGGGAGGATAAAGCACTCTTGGCCTGCTGTAGGCTTTGGTTTGCGCTTGGAGATCTCTGCAGGTTGAAGGAGCAGGGTGTGGGGCACATTCTCACTGCATGGTGGTTAGCTTCTTGTGGTGTAGATCTTCAGAGCAGCTGGGACACAAAGGTATCCTTAGCAGGGGGTAAGTGGGAGGCAGGCTCTTGAGAGTGCAGAGGAGGAGGACAGAGTCTGTTCTCTTTTTGGCTGTGGCACTGCCCTGCTGTGTGGCCATCTCTGAAAGCTGCCTTGGTAGGAAATGAAGTCAGTGCTAAGTGCTGCTGCTGACAAATCAGGTGGATTTTGCCACCTTGCCAAACCCAGAAGCCTGGCTCCAAGGATGGTTTACTGATCTGCTGTCCAGCCTAATGTGGAGCTGATAGGAAAGGCTGAGGAGGCAGTGGGAGGCTGTAACCTGAGTCTGGGCTGGCATGGCACAGCCCTGAGCCTTCTGGTTTCCAGCCCTCAGTAAGTGATACTGTGTGACCCTTCCAGCACAGCTCTGCCCTTGCAGCTCCTCTCAGCAAGGTGTCTGTGCAGCCTCTGTGCTCTCCAGGAGCTAAACCTGACTTTCAAAATGTACAGCCTCAGTGTTTGGAAGGAAAGCTCTGGCACCGTCCCCTGCTGTCAGGGTTTGCTGTCCCTGCAGAGAGAGTTGGATGCTTTGCAGTCTCCCCTTTCTAAACAGGGGCCTGCCCCTCCTGTGGGGCAGCCCACTGGGGAGCATGCAGGGCTGACAGAAGCTATTCATCAGGAGCTCCCCTGGCTGGTAGGTAGTGAGATCTGGTTTTAAAAATACACTTTTCCATGTGTTTAAGGACTGGTCCTGTTCCAAAAGGCAATCAGCAAACAGTTTAGACTTGGAGCTTCCTCTGCTTGGCTCTAGATTTGCTCAGCTGCTGCAGTTATGGGCAGTTGAAAAGAACTCCTGAAGGATTTTCCAGCAGTAAAAGCAATTCTTGTGCTGTCACCAAGAGGTTTCCTTCAGTAGAGGACTGCAGCGAGTTGTGTGTTGCTGTGCTCCACAGCATGGCAACGTTTTGGGGCAGAAAAGGTGTGATGGGGGGTGGAGGGGTCAGCAGAGCAAGCTGTGCCCTGGCTGTGATGAGTCCCTGCTGTCTTCTAGAAAATTGGCAACTGCTCCATCGTGAGGAGGTTGGGGGTGCAGGAGTGCATCCTCCTGGTGACCCAGCGCATCACCAAGTACCCGGTGCTGCTGGAGAGGATCATCCAGAACACAGAAGGTGGGTTGGGAGTCCTGTCCTGGAAGCTCACAGCTGACTGCTGATCCTTTTTCTCCCATGTTTTCCATGTTGTTCCCTCAGGCAAGGAGGGGCAGGCTGGTGCTGCCCTGTGCCTGCTTGCTCACCTCCTGGATAGCTGAAGATGCTGCTCTGGATAGTGGCTGGACTTGATCTTCATAGAATCACAGAATGTTTTGGGCTGGAAAAGCCAACAGCTGACCCAGCACCAACCCTGTCCCCAGGCGCCACCCCCCCACCCCCGGGCAGCTTCTGTCTTAAACAATTCCATAGTTCCAGATGCAGATCCAGATCAGCCTCATGTCAGCAGAGGGGCAGGAGCAGAGTTCAGTTTCAGGTCTGCAGCCACAAAACCCCAGGAGCTCAGCAGAGGCTGATAGCTGCAGGGTGACCACAAGCCCTCGGCAGGGCTTGGTGTGGAACTTCATCCCAAATTGCGTCTGGGTGGCTCACAGCTGGCACCCCAGAGAGGGGGAGGTGACTGCTGCTCTTCTCTCCTAGCTGGCAGCAGGGATTGTGAGGAGCTGGGCCAGGCCCTGGGCCTGATCAGGGACACCATCAGCCATGTGGATGCCATGGTGAACGAGTGTGAGAAGGGGCAGCGGCTGCGCGAGATCATGCACAGGATGGAGCTGAAGTCCTCTGGCAAGTGCAAGAACGGCCTCCTGTTCCGCAAGGACGACATGGGGCAGAGGAGGCTGCTGCTGGATGGGATGCTCTACTGGAAGGCTGCCTCGGGAAGGCTCAAAGGTGAAGGGGCAGCAGGGGAAGGGCGCAGCCAGGGAGGCAGACAGCTCTGCTCTCTCATCCACTGGGTTCTGTAGCTACTTAGTCCTGATCGATTGGGGATAAAATAAGCTGCAGTAACCTGGTGTTCATGGGAGGTTGGAGGAAATAGCACTTGTTCTATTCCTGGCTTGTCCAATAAGCCTCTCTATAGTGCTGCATGATAAGTTCCTTATGCTGTGTGCTTGTTATCTGGCTGAGCTGCTTTCCAATTCAAGAGGGAGGTCTTTAGGTAGATGACAAAGCCTTGAGTCACCCTGCCTCAGGCTCCTCTGGAAAGCATTATCTTGTTCACACTTTGAACGATTGTGTGACACCTTCCCTCTGCATCTCTCCTCAGCCAGAAAATCAAACAGTTCCCATCAGTGAATGTTTTAACAGCTTCATTGCCCAGCAGCTTAGGGAGAAGCTTCAATGGCACATTAGAGGCAGTCCTTCCAGAAGGATCTTTGTTCCCTCCCGAGGGCTGGAGTCAGGGTGCAGGATGCCTCTGTTTGTACCGTGCTGGTTGTGCATCTCTGCAGCCTGTCAGTGGCCAGCCCAAGAGGAAGGCAGTAGCAAACCCAGTGCTGCAGATGCTGGTGTGCTGTCCCTTGACCCACAGGAGGTTTAAGCCAAGGGATTTGGTTTTTTTTCAGTCTGGACTAATCCTTCTGCTTTTGTCTCTGTCTAGATATTCTGGCAGTCCTGTTAACTGATGTGCTGCTGCTCTTGCAAGAAAAGGACCAGAAATACACATTTGCATCAGTGGTGGGTATTGTTCATCCATTCACCTGGAGTGTTTGTGACAGTGACATCCAGCTGGAGATGTTAGATTCTTGTTAGGGTAGGTTCAGGATGAGTATCAAGTTACTAAACCAGGCAGCTAGCTTAGACTCGCTTTTCCTGACGCAGTTCAGGCTCTTGTTGAATCCCTCCCAGTGTGAAATGGAGCTCCCTTCCATCAGCCAGCTCTGGCTCCCACACCTCCTGTGGTTTTCTGCTGTCCCAAATGTGCTCTGAGGGTCACTTCTCCTTTTCTGCTGTGACTTTCCCTTGCACTGAACTTTCTGAGGCTGCTCATTATACAAGGCCTTGATGTGCTGGAGCAGTGCTTTGGAAGCACTCGGCAAGCATGATCTGTTCCCTCTGTTAATGGGAAGGCTGCCATGTCCCAAAATTCAGGTGGGGATGTGGTAACCTGGGTCACAGTAGCCTAAGACTGAGTGAGGGCAGAGAACTTTCCTGAAGCAAGTGCAGTGAGCAGCACGTGCAGGCCATCTCCACAGGTATCCTCAGAGCAGTTCTCTGTGGACACTTTGTCCTCATTTAGCCCAGTTGTGGCTGTAAGAAAACCACTACCAGAGAGGCTCTCTTGTGCAGTTGTTTTCCTGGGTGTATTATTTTCCAGACATTAACATCAGAGCTGCATTCTAATGGCAAAAGCTGTGGCTGCTTTTCAAATTGCCCTTCTAATGCAGAGGGTGGGGCTGCTTCCTCTTGAACAGCATGAGGTGGCCCTGAGCAGCAGCTCCTTTAACCCCACTGATTCTGCCTGAAGCACATCTGAGTTGTGAGCACAGGAGCAAGTGCACAGAGAGCCTCAGCTGTGCCTGCCCTCAGCTGTGCCTTCCAGTGACCTCTGTGCAGGGCTTAAGTTGCAGCGCAGCGCCTCAGAGCAACTGGCAGAAGTTGGTGCTGCTGAGCTCTGCTCCACAGTTCAGTTTTCTGAGCATCACTCTGGATTAGGCTGTTACAGAGGGCAGTTTTCTCCTGGGGAGGATCTTTCCAGGCTCCATACACTGAAGCTGTGCTGTGTGAAGCATAGACGGAGTTTCAGTAGCTGACATCCCTGCTCTCCTTGCACGGACTGGCAGCCAGTGCAGCTAATCCTTTGTTATGCAGTGCACTGCCACCTGCTTGCATTGCTCACAAGGCCTGACTGACCTCCCTAGCACCTCTGGGTTGTGTTTTCATTCCTCTTGTAGCTAACTTGCCAGCTTGGAGCTCTAACACTTCCTTCTGTTCTCTTCTTTCACTTCACTTCTGAAGGGCTTTGCTTTCTTGCTCACATTTTGGTTTTGCCTCTTCATGAGCACAGTGCTGGAGCCTGGAGTTCTGGGACCCAGGGGGAATCCTCAGGCGTTGAGATTTCTACATCCTTTAGCCAGGAGCTCTTGGGTTTGAAACGTCCATTCTTGTTTTGACCTGTGGTTCAGGAGTGACAAAGGACAGTGTCAGCAGTGCCATGAGAAGGGGGTGTGGCAGTGAAGTTACCATGTGGGGGTGTTATGGCCCCTGGTAACCCTGGGAGCAGGAAAGTGGGGGAGTGAGGAATCACAAACTCTGAGAGCCATCTGGTGTAGCTCAATGAAGGACATTCTGTTTTTCAGGACTCTAAGCCTCCAGTTATCTCATTGCAAAAGCTGATTGTAAGAGAGGTAGCTAATGAGGAAAAGGCCATGTTCTTAATCAGTGCTTCCTTAAAAGGACCAGAAATGTATGAAATTCATACCAGCTCCAAAGAGGAGAGGAACTCCTGGATGGCATACATCCGCCGAGCGGTGGAGAGGTGAGTGGGGAGGAGGCCTTGGGCTTTTGCTCCTCAGTCTGCCCCTTGCAGGCCTCACAGATGTGAACTTAGTGCAAAAAACATTTGACTGCTTCAGCTTTCCTCAGAAGCCTGAAGTGTGCAGTTCTGTGTTCACTGGGAAGGAGCCCCTCTTAAAGATGTAATAAAACCAGGCAAAGACTTTATTCTGTGTTGGGTTCAAATCGGATGACGGTCACTGGTGTCAAGTGCAGCAGAGCTTTGAACCAGGGAGAAGGTGGACATAGAAGATAAACCACACCCAAAGGCTTCAGGATGTCTCCTGAGATGGTTTTAATTTTTCTGGTCTGCCTCTTCCTTTTCCCAGCTGTCCTGATGAAGAGGGAGGAGTGTTCACAGAGCCTGAGGCAGAGAGGAGGCTGGCTGAAGCACGAGCTGCTAAGTTAAAAGAATTTCAAGGTAATGACTCTGATACTCCACAGGCTGCTCCTCAGCATCATTCTGATTTTTGACTCCTTTATCACCTGAGGTGTCTGAGTTTCTCCTTCCTCAGCCTTTGAAGGTAGTTCAAGATTGTACAGAAGTAGAGTGAAAGGAGTCTAATAAGCTTTGCATGCCCCACGAGCTTCCCCTTTCGTTACCTCTGCATCTGATGCTCTGAGCACAAAGTCAACAGCTGAGTTCCAAGCTGTGTGTGGTGCCCTGGCACTGAGCAGGGAGGAGAACTCAGCTTGTTCCTTCCTGCAGAGCGTTTGACCTTGAAAGATGAGCTGATTCTGCAGAGCCTGACTGAGAAACAGCAGATTTACCTAGAAATGTCTGAAATGAATGGGTTTGAAGAGCAGTCCCAAGGATCTCGAGCGAGGCTGCTCCTGCGGGGGGACATCTCAGAGCAGCAGGGAGAGGCCATCCTGAGGTCTGCAGTGACAGAAGGTAACTGCGGCTCGGGCACGGGGCTGGGGCAAGAGCCTGGGAATCATCCTGTGACAGCATCATGCTTGGATGTCACACTGCTCAGCCTCCCTCCCAGAACCAGTCTGCGAGGCAGGGAAAGGCCATCTGTGGTCTTTTCATGGAGAGCCTTCTCCACAGCTTGTGGCATCTCAGGATGTGTCTGTTCAGCTGTCACCCTGAGCTGTGCCCTGTCTGGGTGCTCTGCGTGAAAATGGTCTGCCCAGAGAAACAAAATGACACAAACATCAGCTCTGCTTTGGGGAGGAAAGAACCAGCCAAAAGCAAATGCCCAAGGCTTGATAGCTGACTGCAGTCAAGGAAGAGCCCATCTCCATGTGAGCTTGTCTGAAGTGCTAGGCAGGAAGGGAAATGTATCTGGGCTGAGCGAAATCTCTGCAGCTGCCCAGGCTGTAATGGACAGGATGTGGAAATCTTTTCACCTTGTTAGCATGAGGTTCTTGTCTGGCTGCACAGATGTGGCTGATTGTGACAGGTTCTCCTCTTCCCTAGCTGAAAACCTCCAGAACCTCATCTTCACTCACTTCGGCAGTGGATCCTCTCAGCCTGAGGATGGCTCTGGGTCAGGACTCCCCAGGAGAGCAGAGACCTTTGGAGGATATGACAGCAGCCCCTCAGTCTCACACAAAAGTAAGAAAGGGCTCATTCAGCACTCTCCTGAGATCTTGGCTCCTTGCTGTGTTGCTCTGTGCAGAGAATGAGCTAAGAACAATGAGCCAAGTGAGGCCCTGCTGTCAGGAACCTTCACTAGGCTCTAAGAGGAGGATCTTTCTATGGTATCAGCACCTTGCACCTTTTGCTTCTGATTCCAACCCTAGAGAGCAGAGTAGGGCTCTGGGTGCTGAGGCCATGGCCCATTCTCTGTGAACAGCACAATTTGACACAGAGTTGTGATTTTGTTGAGGGGGGGGAAAAGAAGCTTCAGCTGAAAAGCTGAGCTGCTGCTTTTATGAAAGCTTTCTTCTGCTCTCTTGTGGTCTGCACAGTCACTCTGTCAGCCCAGGGTAACACAAACCACAGATCAGGTATCAGTTAATGACAGCAGTGGCAGTGCAAGATCCTGTCCAGCTCCAGTGTTTGCTCCCCTGGTTCTTAATCTCTGGAATGCTTCCTGCTGTCATGCTATAGGTGCTTTAGGCAGTGTGAGCTCCATCTCCTCCTGCCTCCTTCCACACTGACAATGCTGCTGCTGTGAACAGGACCCTACTGCCAGGGGTAGTCCCTGCTGTGCCCTTGCCATGCTGGCAGCCACAGACAAATCGTCCCCATGCCCACACTGTGGCTGCATAGCCTCATCTGAGCTGCCTGCCCTTGAGTATCTTACCTCACTCTCCTCTAGCTTTTACACTTTCCTGAGCAGTGCTACTCATCTCTGTTGTCTTCTCTTCCACTTGCAACCAGTGTGGTTGCAACCACAGCTGCAGATTGGTTCAGACTTCAGTCACATCTTTTGTTCTGCTTGCTGTGTTGCACAGTGAATTTCCACAGGCCCTGTGCTGCTGTGAGCTACTCGTCCTCCATTCTCCTTTCAGGTGGTAGCTTTAGGAAGAGCACTGGTGGTGAGCAGAGACAGTGGGACTGGAGGGGCCCTGCAGCAAGTTCAGATGTGCAGTTCCATGACCTCCCTTCTGATGCAGAAGAAGGATCTCAAACCGTACGTTGGGCTCCTGCATGCTTTAAATGCCTCTCCTTGTGCTCCTCTGGGGCAGAGTCACAGAGTCAGGAACTGTGGCAGCTGGTGGGGCTGAGCTGTGGCAGCTGGTGGGGCTGAGCTGTGGCAGCTGGTGGAGCTGGGCTGTAGCAGGCCTCTGTCTGCCCAGTTACCAGGCTCTGGAGAGATTCCAATCCCACCTGAACAGGATCCTGAGCAGCCTGCTCTGGGTGGCCTTCCTTTAGCAGGGGTTTGGACTGGATGACCCCCCAGAGGTCTTTTCCAGCCCCCATCATGCTGGGATTCTGGGGTGTTTTGAGGGGTCAGCACCTGAGAGGTGTTTGGAGTTGTTCTTCCCTTGCTGTGCTTTAATCGCTGCGCCTGTGGCTGCCTGGCCTCTGACTTGAGAGGCCTTGCCACAGGCCCTGCAGTGCGTGGCAGCAGTCCCCACTGCAGCAGTGAGCACTCATGGGATTAGCCCACCAGGTTCTGGCAGCACTACTAATGCTCAGCAAGTTCCTCTTCTCTTCTTTACAGGGTGAAGTGACAGGGCTGGATGACAGCAGTGGTTCTCAGCCCTCCGTGGAGTCTCAGGTAGGTTCCTCCTGCTTCTAGGAGATTTGATGGCAAATGACCACTGTGGCCAAACAGGCCAGGGAGGTTCTGCTTCCCTTCTGCTCTGCCCCACCGAGGCCATGTCTGGAGCACTGGGGCCAGTTCTTGCCTCCCCAGCATGGCTGTGTTGGTGTCACTGTGCCAGAGTGCTCTAAAGGAAAGCAAACAAGGTGCAGCACACCTGGAGAGCTCTGTTCTGCTGTCTGATGTCTTCTTTCCTCCCTCCTCTCCTCCAGCTTGTCCACAGGATACAAACACTGTTGCAGCTGCTCTTCAAGCTTCAGGTAATCCACTCTTTGCCATCCAAGAGGGTTGTTAGGCATTGAATGTCATAACATTGTGAAGAGGAGCTAACTTGGCAATGCCTCCTGCATCTGAAGTGAAGGTGTTTAGGGGAAATAGCTCCTAAAGCTGAGTCTGACACCTGAGAGTGGAGGAAACAAGCCCTGTGCCTGGGACTGTGGAGCAAGGGTTAGATCTGTTGTCTGAAGTAATCCTTTCCCTTTTGTGCTCACTTCAGTGCAATTCTGCTGCTGCCTGGAGCTCTGCTCTCTGTCCTCACTGCCTTCTGAGCTGCTGCTCTGCACATGTGGAGGTGTGAGCTGTTTGCTGTCACATGGCAGTCAGCAAAGCTTTGTCTGCCTGAGTTCAGAGCAATCATTCTGGGTGCCAGAAACGTTCCCTGTGACACAGCTGAGTGTGGCTTCTTTGGCCACGGCCCACAGGGAATGGCTAAGCAGAGTCCTGCCTCAGGCCAGGCACAGTGCCAGTGTCATGTGTCCTCCTTTGGGGTTTTCTGGATGAAATGGACCTTTTCCATTTACAAGTTCTGAGGCAATATTAACTCCTGAATCCAGCTGGCAGTCGTTGTCCAGGGATGCGTGTAGGGTGTCCAGGGAGGATGGGTTCACAGTGTGCTGGCCAGCCTGGGTCTGGATCTGCTCCTGGGGACAGCTCTGCTCTGGCCAGGCAGCTGCTGCTATCTGCGGAGCTGCTCTCTGCGGTGCAGCTGTGCCCTTGCTGACCCCTCTGCCCCTGCAGGCGGTGATCTCGCAGCAGGACAGCTTCATCGAGCTGCAGAGAGCCTCCATGCTGGACCGGGAGAGGCAGTTCCGGCTGCAGTCGACGAGGGGCAACCTGCTGCTGGAGCAGGAGAAGCAGCGGAACTTCGAGAAGCAGCGGGAGGAGCTGATGACCCTGCAGAAGCTGCAGGGGCAGCTGAAGCTGGAGCAGCAGCGCCTGGAGCGGGAGCGCAGCCGGCAGCAGAGGGAGTTCCAAAGCACCGAGGCTCGGCTGCAGGAGCGTGAGGAGGAGACTCGGCAGCTGCGGGAGAAGGTGACTCAGGAGAGGGAGGAGCTGGAGCGGCAGCGGGAGGCCTACCAGCACGACCTGGAGAGGCTGCGGGAGGCGCAGCGAGCCGTGGAGAAGGAGAGGGAGCGGCTGGACCAGCTCAGGAAGCTGAGGAAGCAGAACACAGTGTCAGGCACCTTCTCCCCAGACCTGGGGCAGGTGAGCAGCTCTGTGTCGGGTAAGCTGCTTGTCCCTGAAGGAAGGTCACCCTCTGGGCAGCACCAAGCTATGCCCACGTTTTACTGGCTCCCTTGAACCATCCTCTGACCAGCTGATGATGGAGCTGTCAGTGGGAGCTGAGCAGTGTCCTTGGGAGTCCACCCAGACCCAGTAGTGAGGAGATTTCTGCAGGGGGCTGCCTGAGGGCTTTCTCCATACAGGAGCTGCCCTTCTGCAGGCAGGTGATGTGCAGTACTGTGCTGCACTGACTTCAAACACAGGTCTTGGCTTTCCAGATGTGGCTCTTGGGTCTGGGCTCATTTCTCACTGCCCTAAGGTGCTGCTCCCTGCCCACCCTGCCATCACCTCCTGCTTTTGTGTTCCTCTGCTAGCTGCAGCTACAAGCAGTCTGGAGCTGCTGAGGTGCTCTTCAGTGTCCCAGGGTTAGGTCTGGTGTCACGTTAGAAGTGCCCAAGAGCCACAGCCTGTTTGGCAGAGTACTCTGGGGCTCATCCCACCTATTCTGTGTGTCCCTAGGAAGTGCTTTGTGTTCTCGGGGCCGAGGGGGACAGTGCCCATCTGACTCGGTGCCTTTTTCCTCACGCAGACCCAGGTGCTGAGTCACTCTGTCAGCTTCAACGGGGAGGGCACAGACCCATCCCTGCCCACCCTGAAAGGCTCTGTCAGGGTGAGTGTGTCCGGGCTGGAGCTCCTGGAGCGGCCAGAGCTGGCTCGCAGGGACAGTGCCAGCCTGGAGAGCCGCCCGCCCCTGGCACTGAAGAACGAGGTGCCCATTCACCTCCTGAGTGCCACCAACCAGATACAGAAGCCAGCTGCGGTCCAGCAGCAGATCCCCACTAAGCTGGCAACCTTCACAAAAGGAAGCAAAGAGAAAGGTGGGAAGAGCAAAGCATCTCACAGGACAGACAGCTCAGGTGAGTGTTTTGAGGGCATTTCTGGTCTCTGCCAGCCTCACAGGAGGCAGAACTGCTGCTGAAACCTCCATCTGCCCCTGTGGAACCCAGAGATTTATGCACTACAAGGACAGAAACACAGAATGATAGAAGCGTGGAGTGGTTTAGGCTGGAGAAGATCTTTGAGATCATAGAGTCCAACCCTTAGCCAAACACTATCAAGTCTGCTGCTAACCCATGGTCCTCAGCACCACATCTCCATAGCTTTTAAATCTCTCCAGAGATGATGATTCAACCACTGCCCTGGGCAGCCTGTTCCAGGCCTTGACAACCCTTTCAGGGTAGAGTTTTTTTCCTAATGGCCAACCTAAACCTCCCCTGGTGCATCTTGAGGCTGTTTCTTCTCATCCTGGCACTTCTTCCTTGGGAAGCTGAAGTGGAGCTGAAAGAGCTCGTTTTGTCACAAATAGGAGCAAGTAAAAATAGAGTCCCTGTCAGGCTGTAATTGCTGCTAACTGCTGGGTACCACAGGAGTGATCTCTGCCACTGACAGACACCCTAACCAATGTTTTTCTTCACCACTTAAAATAGCCTCCCTGCCAGCTTAGGAGCAGGACCTGGCATCGTAAGCTGCAGAGTGATCTTTGTAGCTTTGTGCAGGGTTCAGACTTGGCAGCCTTGCCCATTGCCAACTTGATGCTGCCTGGGCTGAGCAGCTGAAGGCAAAGCTTCAGTAGCCTGCACAGCAGCAGCAGCCCTCTGTGGTGGAGCAGCTTCCCTGGCCATGCAGAGGTGCCAGGGGTTGGAAGTCCTGCAGCACTCACATGTGTAATCCTCTCTGCAGCTTCTGCTGACCAGAAGCAGCTGCTCCCGCCCCGGCTGGCAGGACGTGAGGAGGCTGTGCTGAGGGGCAGGAGATCTGCAAGCCCTGTCCTCCCGAGCAGCCAGGTCTCTGCATTCCAGCCAGGTATGTGGTGGGCAGCCTGTGTGCCCATGCAAATGTCTGCTGTGCCCGTGGAGGTGCCTTGGGCTCTCTGCAGTGCCATCAGTCTGTCTTCTCCCATCCTTCTCCTGCAGAACCACATGGCCCTGCAGATGCCCAGCCAGAAGCACCTTCTGCTGCCCCAGCAGCCCTGCTCAAGCCCAGTAACCTTCCTGTTCAGCCCCTGCCACCCTCTCAGCCCAGTCTGTTAAACGTGCAGGATGATGCCAGCAAAGAAGATGTGATTTTCTTCTAACCATTCCCATCTCCAGAGGAAGCTTTCACCACACTTTCAAGAGCTCAGGCCCTGGTGTCTGAGGCCACAGAGACCTGATGGATGTCTTTTCATTTCTGCCCTGTTACTGCTAGGAAGGACCAAACCAGGATCACTCTTCTGCTTCGCTGGCTTCTCTGCCAGAGGCTCAGAATGAGGGCACAGCAGTGACCATTTGCTGGTTGGTTCTCTAGACATGGCAGTGTGTTGGCACATGGCAGGGGGGTCTGAATTCAGAGCATGTTTCCAGGCTGCCCTTCGCTGTGGCATTGTCTGGGGGAATGGGCACTCTGTGGGCACCATTTGTGAATTGTTAATGGTTGGCATTGAACCACCCAGAGTTTCATGTCAGAAGTTGTAGTGGTAGGCCCCAGAATTGCTGCAGATGCTCAGACCTGTCTCAGGCACCTGCTTGAGGCTGAGAAGGGTTGGACATGGGAGGACACAGTGGGAACGAGGAGCTGTACCCAACATACTTCTGGAGCCTCTCCTCGGAGGCCTGGGAGCTCTGCAAGCTGTGGGAGCAGTGCAGCACTCAGGAACTGGTTCAGGAAGGATTTAGAGACTTGGATTCTGTTCTTTGCTGCAGATGTGTAAGAGGCTTTTGACTGCAGTCGTTTATTGTCCTGTTTCATCCTTTGTTTGGCTGTGAACTTGCTGGGGCTTTGCTTCTCAGAAGCAGAAGATATTGAAGCTGCTGCTCCTGCAGAGACTCCTCTGCAGCCCTGTTAGGAATGAAGGAAATAAGAACTCTTGGGTTTGGCCTCAGCTAGGCCTAGGTTGGGTTAGCTGCTGACAGCTAACAGCTTTTATACCTGTGTGAAGTGGGTCAGGTCTGCACCCCAGCGTGCTGAGGGCTCTGATGTGTCTCTTCCCTCTGTACTCTTTGCACACTCCTGCTGCTGTGCTGGGTGCCATCACTGCCCCAGTTCCACACAGCACCCCAGCGCTGGTGTGCCCGGTGATGAGTGTGGCTGGGCAGATCCTGTGCACAGGAGAGGTTGTGCAGAGACTGTCCCTGCAGGATTCAAGAAGTCAATGCCTCAGAGCCGGGGCTGATGCACTGCAGGAGTGACACAGGGGTCCGTGGCTGCGTTTGCAGACAGTAGGATGGGAGGCAGTGACCTTGGGGTTGTGATCTGATGGTTAGAGCAGAGCTCTGCCCTCGCCTCGTTGTTGCATTCCTGCCAGGTTGGGGTGCAGGGGAGCCCCTCAGGTCAGGGTCCTGATGGAGCCAGTGTGTGAAAGCCAGAGCTCTGCAGGGCTGGTGGGACTCTGCTGAGGCCAGGCTCTGGCTGTCTCTGACACCCCTGTGGCTCCTCTGGTGAAGATTCAGGGAGCAGCAGCAGTGCTCTGTGTTCTCTCCTTCCTGCTGCAGCCTGGGTCACCCCTAGTGCAAGCTCCATGCCTTAAATCAGCAGTTTTTAAGAGCTGTAGCCTGAAGTGAGGTTGCAGCAGTGCAACAAAGCACCGCAGCCAGAGGGATGTCTCTGGGTGTTTGGGAAGCAATTCTGGGAAATATTTAGTTAATTTTGTGCTGCTGCTGGAGTCTGGGAGTGCTCTGTGCGCTCGAGGGCTTATTGGGCTCCTTCCTTCTGCTGTGCAGTGAATGAGCTCAGATCAGTGGCATCTGGAGAGGAAAAGTCAGCAGTGAGGGCTCCTTTCCTATAGTGCTTCAACTCGACCAGAACTGTTTCATCCCCACCCTCAGCAGTGCTTCAGATGATTTGTGGCTGTTAGCAGATGGACCCAGGACCATGACAGGCTGTTGGTTCAACATCCCAAAAGCTCCCTGGAACATGAATCTTCAATCTGTAACTGAGAAATCGCCTCCAGAGTCGTTGTCTGCCCTCACTCCACATGTCCAGCTGCAACCAGCTGTGGCAGGAGTTTTCACCCCCAGCAGAGGCTGCAGCTCCTTTCACGTGGGTCAGACCTGCTGGGGTGCCAGGCTGGGGGTTCCTGTGGCTTCCATGCCAGTGGGGAGGAGGTTCTGGAGCTGGCTAACGCTGCCACCCCTCATTGCTGGTGTGGAGTTTGCCTCACCAGAGTGTGGAGCAGTCCTCGGCGGAAGGCTGAGGGAAGCAAGTGAAGGGCAATGAGCTGACCCTGCTGCCAACAGAACCTGAGCTGTCAGTGGATCACTCCAGGTGAGTGAAGTGGTTTGGGCCTCTCTAGGCAAACCAAGCTGCAAAGTACTGCTGTGCCCTGGGCTGGGAACCTGCTGCTGATTCCCAGCCCTGGCCTTTCCCTTCCACTTCTGCTCTGGGTAGAAGCTCCCTTTTCAGCGATACCTGAGGATTGGTTCAAAATTCTCTGCCTCCAGGTGCCTTTGGGCTCCTTTCTGAGCCAGGGCATGAAGGACATCACAGCCCAGGCTCTGAAGTGCTGCCTGCTTAGCTTGGTGTCAGCCCTGCGCTGCCGTTGTCTTTGTCCTGCGCTCTTGTGGTGTCGCCCTGCAGCGGCTGCTGCTTTGGCTCTGAGTTCCTGTCCCAGCCAGCGTCCAGGAGGCTTCCTCTGCCCTTCCCATCTGGAATGCTGCCCTTGGTGTTTCAGACTGAGGATGCCTCCACCTTGGCTAGCAGCAGGCACAGCTGCCCTGCCCTGCTGTCGGTGCTTTCCTGGCTTCCAGCTGTGCTGTCCGCGTTGTCGTCCCTCAAGCCGAGCTCGCCGGTCCCTGCCCAGGGGGGCAGGAGAGTTGGCATCCCTGTGGCACTCCTGCAGAGTCAGGGGTGATGCTCAGCGATCTGTGGGCACTTTTGTCTTTCTAATAGTCAGGTGATCCTGCGTGCATGGAACGTGGTGTTTGTCTTTTGCATTTACAGTGGAAGCTGAAGCTCACTAGAAAGGGTTACAAAATGTTTCTGTTTCACTTCAGCTCTGCAGAATTGGAGCCGAGGCTCCCCCGGTGCTGCTCAGTGGAGTCCCTGTGTGTTGTGCCCCTGCAAGGGAATTTGGAGCATTTTGTTGTCTTCCCCAGCACTTCTCCTCTTTACAAGAAACAAACCTGATGCCAGGTTACAGACGTGCTGCCCTCACCTGACCTTCCTGCTGCCCAGGGAAAAGCAAAGCCCCTTCCCCGCTCTCCTCCCCAGCCAGACCCAGCACCTCCTCCGTGCCCCCTGGCAGCTCTCTCGGTTACCATCGCTCACCAGACACCGCTCCTGTGAGCTCTGGTTCCCACCATTTGTGCCATGTTTATAACTCAGTTTTTTATATTTTTGTACTGAAGGAAATTGGAGCACTTTAGGCAAAGTTTTCTTTCCAGTTCCATTTCTGTACCTGGCAGGAAACCTCTCACCAAGCGGCTCCTGTTGGCACAGCCGCCCGCACCTCGCGCAGGGCTGGGAGCTCTCTGGATGCTCCCTAGGCTTAGGTCTGGTCTCTAGGCCTTGCACTGTAAAGATGTAATAAATAATCATGGTCCATGGTGAATCGACCATTCTGTTGGGGAAGAGTTTTGGTTTGTTTTTGTTAGGGTGTAAACAGTGTAAATAGTTCCTGTTGGTACTGGCGTAGCAACACCTCTGTAGTCTTCATCTGATCTGTAAAGTGGCTGGGCCAGAGCTGGGCCTGTGGCTGGGCCAGGGCTGGCTCAGTGTCCATCCTCTGAGGGGGCAGTGTTCATTCTGTTGGGTTGTGCACTCTTGATTAACTGCAGACCTGATCAGCACACCAAGTGATGATTTTTACAATGATTGCAATGTTTCTCCACTGAAGGATTTCAGAGCTGCAATAGGACTGAAACCAACTTCTAGCAATAAAAAAAACCTTTAAAAGCTGCCTCCCTCCATCTGTGCTTGGTGCCCAGTTCCTGCTGCCAGCAAAGGTCACAGCAGCAGCCATATCTCCTCTGCTTCTGTTTTGTGCCCTGGACAGAACTGACCTGAGGGGTAGGAGGTGGCAAAACAGGGTCACCAAGGGCAGGTCACCCAGGAACACATCCAGGTGGGGTTGAAAGTCTCTAAAGGAAACTCCACACCCTCTCTGGGCAGCTGCTGCAGAGCTCCAGCAGCCTCATAGCTCCAGCTTGCCCCCAGTGCCCCTTGTGTTGTCCTTGGACATCCCTGAGCAGAGCCCTGACTGGTACTGTGATACTATCTTTATCCCCAGCAATGAGGGCAGCCCTCAGGCTCCTCTCTTCCAAGCCCCAGCTCCCTCTGCCTGGCCTACAACAGCTCTGAGGCTCTGTATGAGCAACCTCCTGATGGTTTTCCCAAGGAGAGGGAAGAGTGGAGGTGTTAAGTGGAGGTTGCCCACAACTGCCACCCTTGCCAGTGGAGTGAGCACCCCAGGAGAGGCCGTGCTGCTCCCCAGTGTCTGAGCTCCACACCCAGAGAGTGGGAGCTGCACCAAGGATCTGAGGTTCACAGGCAGGTCCCCTGCGTGCTGCCAGTCTGAGGCATGCCTGGCTCTGCCCCAGGCAGCATCACTTCCCCTTGGAACAAGTATCACAAAAATAGAAACTTTCTCCCTGCTGCTGGTGCCAGCTTGGCACCTCGCTCCCAGCACCATCCCATTGCCTCTGGCTGCTGCAGAGCTTCCAGCTCCAGACTCGGGGAGTTGCTTCCTCGTAAAGTCCCAGCAGTGGTGCGCGGCACAGGGCAGCCCCAGAGCTGCAGCCTCGGAGCAGCTCTTGATAGAAAGACGCCAGGCTGGCGAGAGTGGCAGACACCTCGACTTGGTGGTGCCGTTGCCAGGGCTGCTGCTCCTGGGCGAGGCACAGGCACTTGTCGCAGGCAGGATGCGACCTCGGAACGGTGCCTTTAGACTCTGGAGCTGCTCACAGCAGTACCGCAGCAGCTCCGCCCTGCTTTGTCTCTCTCTGATCTCAGCTAATTAACCTGAAACCCAGAGCGCATTCCTGATGCTGAGGTGAATCATTCTGAGGCCATGGGCAGTGACCAGCTTCGTGCTAAACCTTCCTCTTTCATGTGGGTGAGACAGGGCTGATGGTTCCCATGCGTGCGGCTGAGGTCCAGCAGCAGGACAAAGAGCAGGAAGGAGCAGTGGGAATGTGCCCTGCTCTGCCTTCCCCTTTCCTCAGCCCTGTGACTCAAATCCGGTTAAATTTCTCAGCCCAGCTGCGGGGCAAGCCCAAGGTTCAGCAGACAAAGGCTGGGGGGTTGGGGGGGGTGTGGCTGTCCTTCTCTGGTGTCTTTATTGTTTGCTGCTTCTAGGCCCATGGGATCTGGCAGAGGATAAAAGCCAAACCCTCTTGAAGATGTGCCACCTTTGGCTCAGGGGCAGTGTCCTGTGCACAGGAGGCTCAAACAGGGCAGGGGTTGCTTTGTCGGGGGCCTCCATGCAAGCCACGAGGCTCAGTCTGCTGCTGCATTGCTCTGGCTGTGGTGGCCTACAGGTGAGAGGAGAAACATCCCACGGGAGAGCGAGGCCATGCTTGGAGCCTGGAGCTGCCCACATGTGTTGCCTTAGATGTGGTTGTGGGCTGGGGTCTAGCTGGAGGGGTGCAGCTGCAAAGCAGGGCTCTGCACTATGAAGGGCTCTGACCTCTGCTGAGATTCTAAGTGAATTCTGCTAATTCAGGAGGATTTCTGTCCCAGTAACGAAGTTAACCTCTAAACCATATTCACCTGCAGCCCAGTGTGCCTAAATCTTCAGGTGCAGTGCTGCTGCAGCAGCTGGATCAATGCATGGAAACCACAAACTGGGAAAACAGGTCTGTGGGGATGACATCAAGCATGCAAGAGGAGAAGGTGGTGAGCTCCCCTGGTTCCTGCCAGGAGGAGGTGGAGCTGGAGGGACAGCACAGCACAGGGCTTCCTGCCAGGTGGAGGAGGATGAAGGCAAAACGCAGCTCTGGCTGCCTTTGTTGCCAGGCAGTGGGGAGCCAGCGCGGAGCAGCCGAGCCCAGGTGTGCCTGCAGTGTGGGTTTGCCTTAGGGGTGGTTAGCTCCAAGGGTTTGAAACGGGAAAGGTAATCACAGAATCACAGAACTGCTGAAGTTGGAGAAGCCCTCTGAGCTCATCCAGTCCAGCCATCCACCCAGCACCACCACCAGGTCTCCCCTCAGCCTCCTCTTCTCCACATGAACCGACCCCAGGTCCCTCAGCTGCTCCTCACCAGCCCTGCTGAGGGCAGACGTGGCTGGGAGCCAACCTTTATTGCTTGGCAGCATAAATAAAACAGCTGCTGCTCAGAGGGCCCTGAGTGGAACCTCCACTCCTCTGCCTCGCTGAGCAGACTTTGTCCAACCCGCAGGACCAGCTGTAGGTAGAATGAAGGTGAAGCAGCTCCCAGATGACCTGCAGAGGCTTCCTGCTGACCTTTAGTCCCAGCCCTGTCCTGTGGCTTTCCCCTGGGCTGCAAGCTCACTTTGCCTGCCTGCACTCGTGTGTAGGGCACAGCCCAGCTGGGAGCTGACCATGCTCCTGCTGCTGGGTGGTCTTACAGATCGGACTGTGTGGGCTTAGAGATCTGTAAGACCACCTGAATGATTCTGTGCTGCTGCCCAGTGGTGCTCAGGCAGAGGCTGACAAGCCCAGTGATGTTCCAGGCTGGGTTTGCAGGGCATCTCTGGGCTCATCTCTGTGCATCCTGGTGCAGAAGCCTCCCCTAGGATTCCAGAAGCCATAGAGCACAGCCAGGGTGAGTGAAAAAAAGGCCCAGCCTTGGGGCTGGAAATGACACAGGCAAACAGGGTGGAAATGAAGTCAGTTTGTCTGCTTCAGCCACCAGCAGCAGGGCACCTCTCTTCCTCCCAGTCTTGCCAGTTCTTGCCTGTGCTAGCAGCTAGGAAGGGTTGTGACACTGATTGATTGAACCTGAACAATGGATCACACCCAAACCATACTGCTGGGGTGAGAGAGTTGGGTGCTTCCTCTGACCCTCCTGATTCCTGCCTCATAACTCCCACCCCACATGGAGCTTTTCCTTCCCAGCCCCTGACCACCCCCCACCTGCAGAAGGGCCCAGAGCTGCAGGGCAGTCATGGCAGCACTTCCTTCCATTCCCTCTGGCAGTAAGGAACTGCAGCCCTGCAGAGGGTGACCATGCAAGGGCAGAGAACAGCTTCACCTTTGGACTTCTAAACAGCTTTGTGTCCTTCAAAGCTAGAAGGCAGGACCAAACCTGAGCTGCCCAAGTGTGTGAGCCCTCGCTGGCCGATGGAGGTCTGGGCTTAGGTAGGGAATGTTCTTGGCTACTCTGCTCAGCCCTATCTCAAGGATGGGCTGGAAAATGTGCAGCTTAAGCAAGCAGAGCAGGCAAGGGACACAATGGGTTTTATTCAGATTTATTGAAGCAGCTCCAGGCTGAGTAATAAACAGACAACTGCTGCATAAACCCCAAAAAGTACAGAACCAGCCCACGAGCAATGTGCTGTCACCTCTTCAACATCTCAGGCCTCTGCTGCTGCCTGCAGGCAGGGTCACACAGAGCAGTCCAGAGCCCACTGCAAGTTAACTTGGAAGCTTCCTTTGTTCTTTAGTAATTATCACTTAACCCAAAACACTCAACGACAGAAGTAAAAAAATATCCCTCCAGCCCCTGCTGAGAGCACAGGAGTCAGGAGAACATTTGGCAGCCTTCTGCTACCTCAGGGGACAGACCTGCCAGCCCAAGTCAGTCACTCCATGCTCATCCCCTCTCTGCCCCAAAGGAAGGGGATCGAGAGAAGTGGCTCAGAGGCTGCCAAGATCCATGCAGGAGCTGGCATCCAGGGCACAGACTTGCTGGGTAGGAGGGGGTGCTCCTGGAGCAGGTGCTGTCTGGAGCAGGACATGGGCAAGAGCAGCCTGCAGCGCGAAGAGGCTGCTGCGAGACTAGCATGCAGCAAGTCCAAGAACACTGCCCAGGCCTTGAAACCTCCAAGGCTGTTACCTTGGTGAGGTGCCTGCTTGCTTCCCTCTGCACCCAGGAGGCCTCTGAAGCATGGCAGAAAGCTTTATTACATGAACCACATCCACCTGGGCACAGGATCGCTCCCTTGCTGGGATCTGTGATCCACTGGCACCTTCGCTGCCAAGAGCCTTTAGAAAGGTTTCATTACAGCTGCAAATTGTAAAGGAGTTAATTGGTGTGTAGCAGGGAAAAAAAAGGGCCTGAAAGGGACACCAGAGAATAATTAGAAGCAGAGAAACCCTGTGTTTATATGCAGACAGGGCTTGTCTTACAAAAGCAATTACCAACCATTCTGGGACCAAATCCTAGCTATAATCTTGTTCTGGCACCAGCTCGCAGCCCTCACGTCCCACAAGAGCTCTGGGTTCCCCCAGCAGCTTACCCATGGCACCAGGAGCAGGCTGTGCTAAAACCAGCAGCCAGTCCCCCATGGCACCACGCAGTCTGTCCCTGCTCCTGCAGACAGCCTGCCAGCCAGAGCCCTGAACCCCCAGCCTGCTGCAGCAGGGAGGACATCCAATCCCCCTCAGCATTCCCAGACTCTGCGCAGACCAAGGCTCAGTGGAGGGCTGGGATGCCAGCTTCAGGCTCCTGATATTTATACTGAGGATCTCCCCGCAGCAGTTCAGCACCTAAAGAGAAGTTCTCTCTCCTTGCAGGGTTTTCAGTCCCGCACCAGTGGCCTGGAAGCACATCTCTGGAGCTGCTGTTGACATAAGGCTGCTCCTTAGGACAACTCCAGGCCAGCTCCACCTGCACCTCCCCTCAGGGTTTAATGCTTGTGCAGCACAAAGTTACAGGCAACTTCTTCACCTTGCAGGTGCCTGCCCACCCCGGGGCTCAGGCAGAGAGGTACCTCCAGGTGCTGACAAAGGCGGTGGGGATGAGGGAGTAAGGCACAGTGGTGACGCTGCTCCAGGTGTCAGACGCAGGGTCGTAGCAGTCCAGCGTCTTGCAGCGCTGCGCCCCGCAGTAGCCTCCCACCACGTAGAGTCTGTTCCCCGAGGCCACAGCACGGCAGCTGATGCGCTTGGCAGTGACGTCCCCGAACTTGGACCACTGGTAGGTGTCACTGTGGAAGCGGTAGGCAGAGCTGGCAGAGAACTCCGTGTCCCCACCAATGACGATGATGTGGCTGCCCACCACGGCAGCAGCTGTGTACCGCCAGGGCTGGGGGCAGCTGGTGGGCACCGTCCAGCGGTTCTGGCAGGGGTCGAAGCACTGCACCTTGGGCAGCTTCTCCTGGTTGGCACTGGTGCCCCCAAACACAAACAGCTTCATCTTGGCTCCCACCACGGCGGCGTTGCTCACACCTTCTCGCAGCGGAGCCACCAGGGACCATTTGTCCAGCTGTGGGTCGTAGTGCTCCACCTGCTTGAGGGAGACGGAGGGGGAGGCCGGGAAGGCTCCGCTCACGGCCGTGTGACCTCCCACCACGTACAGGCAGTGGTCCAGCTCAGCGGAGCCGTGGCCGAACCGCGCCACCAGCATAGGGGCAGCCTTGGCCCACTCGTCGTGCAGGGTGTCGTACACCCAGACATCCCTGGAAGCACCGTGCTCAGAGCCCTTGCCACCGGTGATGTAAACCTTGCAGCCGATGGCGCAGGCGCTGCACTCCTTGCGGGGGCTGGGGATGTCAGCACCAGGAATGATCTCGCTGGATTTCTGGTCCAGGACGTAGATCTTGTCGCACATGAAGGTCTGGCCCCCCAGCAGCAGGAGGGCCTGGCTGACCTTGCGGGGCCGGGCGCAGCACCCGGTCACAAGGCCATCGTTTTGCAGGATCTTCATCTTGCAGCGCACGGCATCAGCCACGATCTCCCCCCCCAGCTTGTGGCTGGTCACCAGCTTCTCGCAGGCCACCTGTGTCCGCAGGTAGGCCTCGGGCAGCAGGGCCAGGCGGACCGAGCGCAACAGCTCTGGCAGATCCTCATGGCGCCGAGGCAAATCGTAGCGGATCCAACCCATAACAGCTTCGTAGACCAGCGTCTCGTCCTCCACCTCCAGCTCTTCGCTCTCCACCAGCTCCAGCAGCTTGTCCTTGGGCAGACGGAGGAAGTCTTCGGTCTTGCAGAGTGAGGTGAAGTTGGCCAACGCCATCCTCCAGGACAGCTCCAGCAGCCGCTCGCAGCAGTGGGCGTCGGACAGCAGCAGCATGTTCAGACAGTTCCCAGGGCAGAGGTTCTTCTCCAGAAAGTCAGCCGAAGCATCCCGAATGTCCTGGAACTGCAGCATGTCCCCAGCCTCCAGCAGGGACTCCGCGTTCTCCTCGTTAATCAGCACCCGGGCAGAGTAGGCATAGTCCAGCAGCAGCTCCAGCACCTCGGGATGCAGGGAGTCGTGGAAGTTGACTTCAGCGTCTCTGCTCTCTTTGAGGCCACCGCTGAACATAGCGTCGAAGTAGCGGCTGCAGGCGGCCAGCACGGCACGGTGGCAGGGGAAGGCCTGGTGCCCGGCACGCAGCACCACGTCGGTGAAGAGCCGCCGCTTGCGGAGCAGGTTCAGCTGCGTCAGGAGGCTGTCGGCGTGGCCCGGCTTGTGGAAGAGCTGAATGTTCATGGAGCCCGAGCTCGAGCGGGACTTCCGATTCTCGTGGCTGCTGACGGACATGGTGCTGGGGCTGCGCTGCAGGGAGAACCGGAGTCAGCCGAGAGCCCGGCTGAGCCGGCACCAGCGCGGGGCGGCTGGGAGCGCACCGGTGGGCTGCGTCGAGAGCACGACGGCGGGAACGCAGAGCCCGACCGGTAAGGGGAGCTAGGAGGTGGGAACACAAAGCCCGGTCGGTAAAGGGAGCTCGGAAGTGGAAATGCGGTGCCCAGTCGGTAAGGGGAGTTCGGAGAGCTCGTCCAACAGCGGCGGTGTTCGCCCAGGGCCTGATCGAAGAGGGGCACCGAGCAGCCCAAGTGCCGGTGCGAGGCACGCCTCAGTGGCGCCGTGGGGGCGATGCGCGGCCCCGGTGCTGCCCCCCCCGGCCCCGGTATCTCCGCTCCCCGCGCACTCACCGCTCCCGTCCGCTCCCTGCTCTGCGCCGCTCCCCGCCCGCGCCGCGTGGCCGCCCTGCCATTGGCTCCGCCCCGCGCGGGGAGCAGCCAATCAGCGGGTGCAGTCCATCCGCTCGCGCTCTGTGAATGGGGCCGGGGCCGCGCTGCGCAGGCGCGTACGGCGCCGGGGCTCCGCCGTACCGGGCCGCTCCCTACGGCCCGGAACAGCTCTGCCGGGGCAGCAGCCCCGCTCCCTCTGGCCGCAAGCCTTATGCAGCCGAAGAGGGCTCGGTGCAGCCGCTGTGCTCTCCCTAAGCCCGGCCGGAGCTCGGGCGATGGCGTAACGCGGCCATAAAAGGGTCATAAACGCGGGAGCCAGGGCCCTGAGCTGCGATCAGCAGCTTCTGAGCTTGTGGCCTTTAGATCCCGGCCTGCTGACACAGGGAGGTCACGGCCGGAACGAACTGTCCCTGCTCAGCAAATCCTTTCCTGCGCAGAGCGGAGCTGGGCTGGTGGCTGCAGCAGGAAAATGGAACAAAAAAACCGAGGTTTTGGGAGGCTGGGGTCTGCCTGTGCAAGGTCGTGTGCCAAAAACTAGCAACTAACTGCTGCTCCAGGCAGTCAGCAACCACCACTGGTGCTCAAATAGTGTCACTGGGGACCAAACCCACTCTAGGGAACAGCTGAATGACTACAGTTTGCTTCATCTTTGCCCTGTGGTATAAAATTGGAAGCTAGAAGCAGCAAACACTTTGACCATTTTATGCATCTTTTCTCTATGTTATCATTAAAAGCAGGGTTTAGAGCTGTACTAAGTGGGCATCAGAGGGTGAAGGTCCTGACAATCAAGCAAGGACAGATGAAGGCCAGAGCACAGCAAGACCTCACTCTGCTCTTTGAACAGAGGCAGAACGTTTCCCTTGTCTGTGCCAAAAACCACCACAGAAGCAAGTTAAGCCTCCTGGAAATGGGGTGAGCACCACCCTGCCTGGCAGGGAGCACGAGCAGGGCACAGACTCAGCAGAACTTTCCAAAGAGGCATTCCCACGGCTGCAGTCAGCTGCTCAGAAGCCGGTGGTGGGAGGCAGGCTGATGACAGATGGATGAGGAGCTGCAGCTAATGCAGCACAAAGTCTGTTGCCTCGGCACCCTTTGGAGCTTTCTAGAAGCAGATAAAGAACATTTGCCCTCTTATCAGGAACAGAATCACTCAAGGCCACCTCTGAAGCATTCATCTCGTTTATTATTGGCACCGCCTAGGAACGGAACTGTAAAACTCAACTTGGCACTGGTCTGACTGGTCCTTGAAGGCCATGAATACGTTAAAGCTGCAACTGTTCGGTGGAAGAGCTCCACCCGGCGGCACTCCCTAAAGGCACAGCTGGAGGCCGGCGCCGCTGCTCCACCTCCCGGGGAGCCTCAGCTCCCAGCTCCCAGGCTTTCTCCGTACGTGAGCAACGCAGAGCAAAGCCTCTCCAGGCTCACCAATGCTATTGCTTTCCCCGCTCACCTCTGAAGAAACGCCACTTGCTCGCTTCTGGTTGTGCTTGGGACATCTGCTTTGGGCTCCAAAAAACATCCCCAGCCCAGGGTGACCTCCCTGGCTTGGGTGAGGCACTGAGTGCTGAGCTGGAACTTGCAGGATTCATCCCTCAGAATTTGAGTGTCACAGACCGTGGCAGTTTCTCCACCTGACACTGACTTTGTGCTCTTTCAAGTGACAGCAAAGTCTGGAGGGTTGGATTTGTCTTGTGGGACAGAGGAAGAAAGGATGGAAGAAACTTTTTCCCTCCCTATTTTACCAATATCTTGATTTTCAGAGGATTCACCTCATTTCTCTGATAAAGAGTGATAAACCCATAAAGTGCAATCAATCCTGTTACTCATACCTTGACTGCAGCCCCAATTACAGGAAGTGTGGAAATACAGCCACCAACACCCAAGAGGTAAAATGCATCTCCCTCACCAAAGGCTTTTTTACCATGGGAAAACTGGCTTCCCAAAGCTTAATTATGGTTATACAGCTTCAGAAGTTCCTCCTCCAGATGCTTGGTAGATGCCAATCAGGGAAGAGATGGTCCCCAGGAGACCAACTAACCAGGGAGGGAAACGTCCAGCCCAAAGAAATCCTGGAGGCAGCCAGTGGATTGCATTGGAGAGATCTGCTGTGGCTGTGAGGATGCTTAGAACCTCAGCCTTCACCTGGGCTTTCACTTCCTTTTGACTCCAGGGTGAAGATGCACTGCTGGAGACAAAGGCAGCATCAGTGGTAGCCCAGAGTGACAGCTCACAGCAGTGAGCCAAGGCAGCCACCAGCATCTGGGGCTGAATCAGCAATAGTGTGACCAGCAGGAGCAGGTCAGGGACTGTACCCCTGTACTGGGAACTGGTGAGGCTTGAGTGCTGAGCTCAGTTTTGGGGCCCTCACTCCAAGAAACACCTTGAGGGCTAGAGGAGGTCCAGAGAAGGGCAACGAAGCTGGGGAAGGGTCTGGAGAACAGCGCCGGTGAGGAGCAACTGGGGGACCTGGGGGTGTTCAGCCTGGAGAGAGGGAACTGAGGGGAGACCTCCTTGCTCTCTACAACTCCCTGAGAGAAGGCTGGACCCAGGTGGGGGTTGGTTTCTTCTCCCAAAGAACAAGTGACAGGACAAGAGGAAATGGCCTCAAGTTGCCCCAGGGTAGGTTTAGGTAGGACATGAGGAACAATTTGTCCAGCCCCAGAACAGGCTGCCCAGGGCACTGGTGCAGTGCCCATCCCTGGAGGGGTTTCAAAGCTGTGTGCTGGCAGTGTTGGGTTAATGCTGGGACTGGATGATCTTAAAGGTCTTTTCTAACCAAAACCATTCTGTGATACTAAATGAGAGCAGACACTCCTGGGTAAATTAGCTGGAGAGGAATCATACCACTTGTGCTGCCTCAGCTTTCTTCTTAACTGGAACAAGACCCTCAGGGATCTGAAAACAAGACAGCAGTATTTCTGTTTTAGCATCAAAGGGGAGGGTTTTTCTTTAGCGTTAAGTGCATCCATGAGGAAGAGACCCTCCCGCAGCCCGGAGGCTACTTCACATTAGTCTGGCTACAGGGAATGCAGTTCATTCCCTGTCTCCTTCCCACCACAGCCTGCAGCTCCCTGCCAGCCTTACCGCAGGATGCCCAGGAGCAGGGAGGAGGCCCAAAGCGCCGTGCTCAGAGTCCACCACTTCTGAGAGCCGACGCGGACGATGCCAGCGTCAGCCGCCCAGGCAATGTGCTCACAGGGGTAGTAGAGCTGGTTGGCCAGGTTGCAGAGCACCGACAGCCCCCGCACTAGGCAGTCCTCGTCCTGTGGGGAGCATGGGGGCCACGCCTAGGTGCCTGTGGCGCAGCCGGGGCGGCAGCCAGCTCAGCCCGTGCCCTACAGTCACCTTGGGGCCCAGCCCATAGCCACAGCTGTGGGTGCTGCTGCACCCCTTGCCCTGCGCTCACCTTGGGTCCCAGCCCGTAGTCGCAGCTGTAGCTGAGCATGGCGAAGTCGTCGAAGAGGCGCAGGACCGTGCGACAGGCGCTCAGCTGGGCCGACACGGCCAGGAGGCTCCGGGGCAGCCCGGACGGCGAGGCCTGCGGCCTGGCCAGCACCCCGCCCGCCAGCTGACAGCCATAGCAGAGCGCACGGACCTGCGGAAGGCACAGCCCGGTGAAGACCCGGTTGTAACGGCAGGACAGGGCCCTACGGGGCCGTTCCTGGCACTCACCGCCCGGTCGCGGCCGCGGTGCGTCTCCAGCGCGGCCACGAGGCCGCCGAAGGCGCTCGCCGCCATGGCAACGCTCCCGGAAGTGACGTCACGGCCCGGCGCGCGGCGCGGCCGGAAGCTGTCGCCTCGGCTCGGGGCCGTGGCTGCCGCAGCCTGCCCTGCACGGCGGCCGCCGCCCCTGGCCCCGGCGCCCCTCGCGGCCTTCCTTTGCTGGAGGCGACGCACGTTCGGCTGGGGGCCGAGCGCTGGGCTCCGGCAAGCGCCTGGCAGCCGCTTTCTGACAGCCAGATCCCCGGCTCGGGGGCGGTTACAGCCCTGCCGCCGAGCCGCGCTCGGGCTGATCGCGGGGAAACCTGCTCGGAAGCCTGCCTGGAGCTCCCGGGGGCCTCTGCAGCCGGTGGCAGTGCCCTTGCAGTCACACATCCACATGCACGCAGACCCCCACATCCTTGGCCTCACCTCCCCTGTCCCCACACCTCCCTTCAGAGTCACCCCCTGCCCACGGGTGAGGAATGGGCAATGGCTCCAAGTCCCCGGCACCAACACCTCCCCAGGAGATCTCTTCATTTGCCTCCTCTCCCTGAGGATTGTTTGCTGTGTGGGCAAAAGTTTCTAGCAAAGTGCTGACAGCAGGGCCCTGTCTTCTCTCTCTAGTCGACAACCACACAGACCTGTGACTGCAAGTCCAACTGCAAGGCTTTTCTGATGCTGCCTCCTAATGCACTGGCCTGAATTTAATTTCCATTCCCTCTGCCAGCAGATGGAAGTCCTGCCCTAACCACGCAGCCCACGCTGGTCCCACACAGCATGCAGATGCCAATGCAACTTCAGACACAGAAAGCACAACTGGCCTGGGGGGCAAGAGTCTAAGACTCCTCTCCCACTCCTCCCAGCAGCGCCTGAACTGGGAAGGCCTTGCAGCCTCCCTGATTCCCACAGCCATGTGAAATCTTTGGGTATGGCTGGCGGTGTGTGAGCTCCCTCCCTGCCGACGCAGCCCAGGGCACGTCCCAGCTGCACGTCGCTAGTGCCTGCAGCCCAGAGATAAGCGGCCGTCCTGCAGTCCTTCCCGGTTTAAAACCCCCTCGCTCCCCTCTGCAGCCCTGGCCTCAGCCTCACACACGTCAGGTTGACGCTAAAGCCCCACAGCAAAACACGGTCCCAGGCCAGGCAGGGGCAGGGATAAATTGGGGATCTCCTGTAGCCTTTGTTCTTCCTCCCCTCCCTGAGAGGCTGCGCAGCTCCCGGTCTTGTGCTCCTCTTCCCGGGTGAGGAGCAGCCCTCGGAGCCTCTGGGGGAGCAGGGCCAGCAGCTATGCAGCTCCCGGGCCGGGTGCGCAGCCTGGCGCTGGAGCTGGAGGACAGGAGTCTGCGGGGTGCCTACGGCGGCGGGGAGCTGCTGCGCGGCCGGGTGCGGCTGGAGCTCCGCGGGGCGCTGCGGCTGCGGGCGCTGGAGGTCTGCGCCCGGGGCCGAGCCGCAGCGCACTGGCTGGAGAGCCGCAGCGTGGGGCTCAACATCGTCTACCGCGACTACACTGCCTGCCAGACCTTCCTGCACCGCCGCTGCCAGCTCATCCCCGGTAAGGCTGGGCACACGGGCGGGCGTCCGCGCCAGGGCGATGGGTTGGGAGCCCCTTGGGCTGTGGCAATTCCCTCCAGGAGGGCCTCTGCGCTGCTGGGTGCTTGCAGCTCAATCAGGGCTGTGCCACCTGGGCACCCTCTGCTCACCTCTGCTGCGGGTTTCTTTGCTGCTGGTTTCCAGGAGGCTGCGAGATGCAGCCTGCTGAGCACGAACGAGCTGTGGCTATTTTCTGTTTGCCCAGGGCAGTGCAGCGCTGTCTGTTCACAAGTGTGGAAAGAGCACTTAGGAGTTCAGTAAATATTTGGTTTCAGTTTCCTCATGCGGGCACCACATGCCCAGCTAGCACGTTGCTTAGATGCACAGTGAGAGGACAAGGCACTGCCTGCTTTGGTTGGGATGAAATGGTCCAGGGCTGAGGGATGTGGGACAGCTCTGCTGCCCAGCTGCTCCTTAGCTCTGCCTCTCCTGATCAGTCTGCCTGCTTGAGCCTCTGCACTTATTACAGCTGGGGCTCTGGGGCTCTTTCTCTGCCTTCCCCTGCTTCTGATGGCCTTGTCACCTGTGACAGTGCCATGTGCCACCCAACCCTGGAGATGGCTGCAGGATTTATCTCATGATGAAGGCATTGATTGTGTCTGTGATCAAGTGCAGCCCATAAAGTGGTGCCAGCTCTAACTGGCGATGGTAGAGCTTGCAGGAGGAAACTGGAGTGATGGAACAAGGATGTGAGCTGATGTGAACTGTCCTCCTGGAGCTGCTCTTGTCTCTGGACTGCACTGGGGGGGTCACATTCACTCTTTCTGGATGACTGCTCCTTGTCATCTCCCAACAGCTGCATTGCTCTGGACTCTCTGGGGTTTGGCAGCAGCTCCTCTGTGCTGTGCCTGAAGATGGCCTTTGCAGCTGCCATGCCCATGCCCTGACCCCCCCAGCACTTGGTCACTGCAGTGTTTGGATGGTGTCCACAGTAGCTGTAAGGTCACAGGGTGAGTTTTGTCCCGTTACCCCTGCAGTCAGGCTCTGTAGGGAAGCCACAAGCTGCTGCAAGTGCCTTTTGCCTTTGCTGCTGGGACTGTGGATGACAGAAGCCCCTGGAATCATCTGGAGAAGGACACTTGGCCAGGGGCTGCTGGGCCTTGTCAGTGCCCTGCACACCTGTAGCTTGAGCAGACAGTTTCTGGCCCTCCCCTGTGGTGCTGGGAGAGCTGAGCTGGGCTCCCTGGGAGCAGAGAGCCTCACCAGAACTTGGGGGCTGGGATTGTTTTGTCTCTGTCCGTGTGTGGATTCCTTTTCTGCTTTCTGAGAGGGACACAGTTGTGTGATCTCTGGAGCTGTAGGCTGTGCAAAAATGCTGCTCTGCAGCCACAATGTCCCCCTCGGGATCCTGCTGGATCCTGCTCTGTCCTGCTGTCCCCACCAGCAGTGTGAGGACCTTCCTGATGTCAGCTGGCAAGGAGCTGCTGAAAACATGCCAGCACCTGAAGGTCCCCGTGACTGCTCCCCTCTTGCTGCTTCGGGATGAGATCAGCTGTGCCTGCGTGGTGGTTAAAAATGCAGAGTTTTGTCATGGTAACAAGGCAGTGCAGAGGAGGGAAGCTCAGCACAGATAAGAGCCCTGCCTTCTGCTCTCCTCTCAGCCCTGACTTTATCTTCGGCTTCCTGGCAGGGTAGTGAGCACCGGTGCTGGGGTGCTGTGCTGTGAGACAAGAGAAAGGGTGAAAGAAGGATGTTGGAACATTGAGGAGCTGGAGTGGGCTCAGAGACCTTGGCTGGACTGGATGATCTCAAAGGTCAGGGAAGGAAAAGCCCTGAGCTGTGCAGGCTGTCAGCTCACATCGGGACTGGCTAAGCCCGGCCAGACTCTAGGTGGGGCTGAAGCGTTGAAGATCTTTTCGTGCTCTGAGCTCGGCCTGGGCTTTTTTTGGGGTTGGGCACCCAGGAGAATTCTTGAGTGCAAAAGCTCTTGGCCGAGGTTCCACAGATCCTGCACCTGGAGATCCCAGGAAACAGGAGAGTCCCTTTCCCAGCGCTGGGCACCCAGATTGGTGAGAGGGGAGCTTCCCACTCTGCGTGGAAGCACCGAGGGGTAGCTGTGGCCGTCTCGTGGAGCTGACACGGGAGGGAGGTTTGCAGAGATGCTCATCCCGTGGGCGAAGCTGAGTCACAGGCTGAGGGCTGTGTGCTGGCAGGCGGGAGGAGGAGGGTGCCAGGCACAGGATGGAGCTCAGGACCCAGCCCCTCTCTAGAGCCCCATCACCTCTCATGGTACCATGCACTGTGGTGGGGACACCTGGCACCTTCTCAGAGCTGGCATCACTGCTCCTCAGGCTGTGATTGTTCTGCCTCCAGCCCCTCTCTGGCTGCCCGCAGGCTCCCTCGGCAGCCTTCACCGTGATTCATCTTTTGCTTGTGGCAAGGAACAGAAACCAGAACACAGTCCCCTTCCTCTGGGGACACAGAGCACTGCACTTGGCCTTTGGAGACAGCTAAAGCTTTGCAAAGCTTCAGCCCAGATAATTTTTGGTGGCTGAGATCAACCCAGTTCAGCACAGCAGGTCCTGCCCAGCATGGCTGGGAGCAACTGGAAAATGCTCCAAGCTTGGGCAGCCAAATGCTGAGCAACATTTTTCAAGCCTGTTTTGTCTCATCTCCAGTCTGTGCCCGGGGTTGGGGCTCTGAATCGCTGCAAATGTGACAATCAGGATTCAGGAAGAAGTTTCTAAAGCTGCATTAACCCTTGGGGGTGTGGTGGGTGGAGCAGACCCCTTTCTCTTCCCTTGCACAACATCGTGTGGTGCTGCTGATGTGGTGTCCGCCTTGGGAATCACCAGCTCCCAGGTTTTGTGCCTTTTACCCTGGCAGCAGCAGCAGATGCTGCCACCGGCATGGATCCATGCAGGTGTAACTTGGCACTGGGTTTTTGGAGCAGCACCCCATGAACACCAGTATGAGCTGGTAAAAAAACAGTGCAAGCCTGCTGACAGAGCTTGGGGAAGATGGATTGCTCCCTCTGCAGCTGCACAGCTGAACAGGAGCCAGTTCTTGATTTCTCAGAAATCAGCAAGGCTGTGTCCCAGTCCAGCTCTCCTCCCCGGCCAGTCGGCCTGGCCGTGCCACGCGGGGAGCCCAGATCCAGTTGCAGCCTGTTCTGATCTTGGGAAAGGAAAAACAGGGATTTGAGTGCAGCCCTCGCTCTGCAGGATTGGGAATGGAGGGAGCTGTGGCTCCGAGGGAGAAATCCCCCGACGGAGCCACTGCCTTTGGCCCTGGTTGCACCGATCTGTGCTAATGCCAAGGGCAGGGATAGGATGGGCACAGGATGGGAGCCGAGAGGGATTTAGAGGCACACCGAACAACTTCCCAGGAGTTGTCCACAGAAGGGCTGGCAGCACTCAGCTTCCTCAACCATCCTCCTCCGGGACATATTCCCATGGTCGGGACACCCCCCGGGATGTCCGGGCGCAGCATCAGGATCGCGGGGCAGGCAGAGGAGCTGGGGACACTCAACGGGGACACCCCACAGCCCCGCTGGGATAGGGACCAAGTACCCCCCCCACCCCGGGGAAGAGGCCGGGACCGGGGCCGTCCCGCACATGCTCGCTGCCTTGTTTTGCAGAGCCCGGCGGGGCCGCCCCGCCCCGTCCCGTCCCGTCCCGCCCCGCCGGGGCCGCCCCCGGGCTCGCCGGGCACTTAAAGTGGGGCGGGCGGCGGCGGGGCCGGGCTGTGCCAGGCAGCGGAGCGCTCGCCATGATCTTCGATCGGCTCAAACGCTTTTTGATCTTCCTGGAAGGGCCGGACAGGGACGTGCCGGCCGCGTTCAGCCCCGGGCAGGCGGTGTCGGGACGGGTGGTTCTTGAGCTGGCGGCGGCGGCGCGGGTCGGAGCCCTCCGGCTGCGGGCGGTGGGCGCTGCCCGCGTCCACTGGACCGAGTCCCGCAGCGCCGGCTCCAGCACCGCCTACACCCAGAGCTACAGCGACCAGGTGGAGTTTCTCAGCCACCGGGACACGCTGCTGGCACCCCCAGGTACGGCACTGGCCCCCCGGAACCCAAACAGCCCCCGCGGGGTGCGAAGATGTGGCTGCAAGGGGCTGAAAGAGCAGGGACGTGGGGCAGCCTGGAGCCCCCCGACTGCTGGGTGCACAGCCCCCTAACCCGCTGAGATTGGGTGCCTGGGACACTCTGGCAACTGCATGCATTGGCATCCAAGCAGCTGAAATCTGGGTGCACGTCATCCCAAAGAGCTGAAATGGGGGTGCAGGGGTGCCTTAGGATCTGGGCGCTCTGGGAACTGGGCGCAGGGGTCTTCTGCAGACACCTCAATTAATGAGTGCACTCTGGGGTGCTGGTGTGTGCAGCCGGACCCCCATTAGGGAGCACCCCACACGAGGCTCCCCCTTTGCTGTGGGTGCTCTCTGACAGGGGAGCAGCATTGAAAGACTCCTGTGGAGGTTCAAGAGCTTGGTTTGAGCAAGGGGTTGGACTAGAAGATCCCCAGAGGTTCCCTCCAGCTCCAGCTGCTCTGTGCAGTGCAGGCAGAATCGAGGTGCAAATCCTGGGACACACGGGGGCAGCTTGGCTGCCCACCCTTCCAGAGCTGCTCCTGGCATGGCAGGGCACCCCGGGCTCTCATTCGTGAGCCACCGTGAAGCAGAGCCTGCTCGGGAGGCTGCCCAGCTTCCGGGGAACGTCCCTGGATCGAGCGTGCCTGGAGACATGTGGGAAGCAGACAGTGCCCCGCACCCGTGGGACGTGCCCAGCTCCCGGGGCACAGCTGGGACTGCTGCTGCAGCTTCACCCTGGCAGCATTCCTGTGCTATTGTGCTGCCCCTTGGCTGCGTGCTGTACATCTCCAGCACCCATCTGCCCAGGGAGGAAGTTCTGCAGGAGGGAGATAATCGTCTTAAATCTGTTTTGTCCACAGACAATGGTGATCTCACCATCCTGCAGGCAGGCAGACACGAGTTCCCCTTCACCTTCCAGCTCCCCGAGTAAGTCACCCTGGGTTTGCTGCCTTAATGCAAAGAGTGAGAGGAGCTGCTTGGGACAGGGCATCTCACAAACAAGGCTCTTGCAGCAGAGCCCTTCTGAATTGCTTGTTGCCTCTGCACAGGACCCTGGCAACCTCCTTCGAGGGCAAGCACGGCAACGTGCGCTACTGGGTGAAGGCCAAACTGCACAGGCCATGGTCAGCAGTGAGGAAAGTGAAGAAGGAGTTCACTGTGATTGAACCCATCGACATCAACACGCCTGCACTGCTGGTGAGCTCCACCTGCCCCACCCTGGGGCACTGGCGTCCAAGACTTCTCTGGAAGCCCATGGGGAAGGTGTCTGCCTCCCCTCTGGCATTACAACACAGACCTGGTGCCCAGAGGGAATGTTTGCCCCCCTGTGACTTGTGCCCTTCAGCACTACCTGGGCTAGGCAGAGAGCATCTGTGGCTCTTAGGTTTTGGAAACTTCAGTGTGTGTTGCGACAGCTTCTTGCATCAGACAGCCAAGAAGTTGCTGATGTTCCCCAGCAGGTTCTTGGTGCCAGGGAGGTGCTCACTTTGAGTTTCATTCTTGCTTACTAAGGAGCTTAAATATTTCCCATTCTCCAGGCTCCTCAGGCCGGTGCCAAGGAGAAACTTGCTCGTGCTTGGTACTGCAATCGTGGCCAGGTTTCTGTGACTGCCAAGATCGACCGAAGAGGCTATACCCCAGGTGAGACCACCTACAGGTGCCCTTGAACCTCTGCAGGTCCTGGGGTAGACCCTAGCAGGAGGAGTTTTGAGGTTGCTGTGAACTGGGCTCATAACATCTGGCATGAAATCAGCCAAGAGAGCTTTAGTGCCCCTGACGTGGGCAACCTCCTCAGGACAGGCTCCCTTCACATTAAGCCTTTGTGCCTGCGGTGGCAGACAGTCTGTCAAGCCCTTGGTGATCCTGCCCTGGAACCCCTTGAGGCTCCTCCAGCATGAGCATCTCTCTTCCAGGGGAGTTCATCCCCATCTTTGCCGAGATCGACAACTGCACTAGCCGAGCAGTGGTGCCCAAGGTGGCCATCATCCAGACCCAGACCTTCATCGCTCGGGGCACCAAGAAGCAGAAGAGGCTGGTGGTGACCAGCATTGTTGGCGACTCCATCGCAGCAGGCAAGCGGGAAGTGTGGCACGGGCGGGCACTGAAGATCCCACCGGTGGCTCCCTCCATCCTGCAGTGCCGCATCCTCCAGGTGGAATACTCCCTGAAGGTGAGGGCCCCATGGGAAGCATTGCCAGCATCCCAGCTTCCCCTTCTCGCCAGAGCTGTGTTCATTGTCCCCATTCTAGGCCAGTGCAGGTATTTTGGGGCTGGTGATTTGTAGTCTTGAGCGTCTCAGTCCCGTTGCCCCTCACACACAGCACGAGGGCTCATGCTGGAGCATTTCCATCTCCCTTTGCATCCTGCTGCAAGAATTCCCTCTTGGCCAGCTCAAGCCAGCACTCTGGGGAGATCTCATCTCCTCCAGACTGGGGAAATGCCCAGAGCTAAGCTTCCCTGTGTCCTGTTCCTGCAGGTTTGTGTGGACATTCCCGGGACGTCCAAGCTGCTCCTGGAGCTGCCGCTGGTCATCGGAACCATCCCACTGCATCCCTTTGGGAGCCGCACGTCCAGCGTCAGCAGCCAGTACAGCCTCAGCCTGGACTGGCTGAGCACCATCCCGGAGCAGCCGGAGGGTGAGGGTCTGCCTCTTCCTGGGATCTGGGTGCTGCAACTCCTTGTGCACAGTGTGGGTCAGAGCAGTTCTCAGCCTTTTCTCTTGCTCCAGAACCAATTTCTGCTTTGTTTGCTTTATTTGCTTGGTTGTGGTGCTGAATTTCCTGGGTTCCTTCCCTGGGAACTGGGGGAGTTTGGGCAACAGTGGATCTGAAGCCCCTTTACCTGCATGTCTCCCATTAGTGCAGAGTGTTTCCTCCTCCCTGATGGCTCTGCTCTCTCCTCAGCTCCTCCGGAATACTCCTCAGTTGTGTCCAGCCCTGAGGCTGAGCAGAGCCTGGCTCCACCGTGCCGCAGTGAGCTCGGCAGCGTCCTGGAGGGTCCTTTCTTCGCCTACATCCAGGAATTTCGCTTCCGACCCCCTCCACTGTATTCAGAGGTATCAAACCCTCCTGAGCCAGCAGGGCTGGTGGGAGCAGCTGGGATGTGCCCCCTGCTGGGGTTCTTGACTGGAACCTTGGCTTTGCAGATTGATCCAAACCCTCCTTCAGACAACATCCGTCCGCGCTGCATGACCTGCTGAGAAGTGCATCGGATGTGGCTGACACAGAGGTGATCCCTTGGGATGGAAGCTTGCACCCTCACAGCACTGGCCTGGAAATGGGGACATGGTGGCTGCGAGACCAGAGCTCCTGCAGTGCCAAGACCCCAGGTCTGCTCACTGCTCTGGCACTGGTAGGCCTGGACTGACGCTGAGCCTGCTGTGGTGGACTTGTGCATGGTAGGAGGGCACAGGAGAGCCCTCAGCGTGGAGCGGTTGGGCAGGATGTGGAGGGTTAACTGCCCCAGGATGTTTGGGCTCAAAGGGAGGATGTTTGCTCTCTCCTTACCTGCCGTGGCCATACTCTGGCAACTCCTGTCATGGAAAACAGGAGTTTGAGAGACATTGTAGGATTTCTAGAGAATATTCTCATTTTTCTCGGGTTCGAGTCCTGTGGTGCTGGAGTTGCAGCCCTTCTGTAGCAGCTCAGCAGGACTGCAGCTCCTGTACTGCAGCTCACTAAAAGGCCTTTTTCTGCCCAAATGAAGCAGAGACTTTGTCTACTGCTGATAATCTTTGACCACCACAAGCCTGGTGATGCTTACAGGAGGAATGGTTAGAGCTGGCCTGCCAAAACTATAAAGGCTTCCACGTACTGTTACCAGGACAGAGGACCTGGGATTTATGGTCTGTGGCAGTGCTTAGGTGCCACAGAGAACAGGACAACTGGTTCCTGTGTGTTGGCACCAAACCTGCCCTGTGTGCTGATGCCTCCCCTGTGATGGGGCTGAAAACCAGCCCCCAAAGTTCAGTACCCACCATGGGGGCTTGGAGCTGTGGCTCTGGCATCTTGCTGGTGGCCAAGAACGTTCTGAGGCTGGTGACAGCCATGAGTGGGAGATGTGGAGCTGAAGGGTCATTCAGGACCAGGAGTCCTGCACAGGACAAGCTTGACCCTGTGCCTCTAGAAAGGTTGGTGGCCCTGACTCTGCCCTCACCATGCACTACCCTGTGTTGACTGGCACAGGAACTGGTGAACTGGGTCTTGTAGTGTGGTACCAGGGGCTGACTCTTCTCACTCCAGCAGGACCTGAGCAGGGTTTGGGTGCTGAGGACTTAGCATTCCCTCACTGAGCCAGTCCTGCCCGCGGGGCTGCTGGCGTCGGCGCGCCCCTGAGCCAGGCGTGCTGGGGGCCGCCCCCCTGGGGCTGCCCTGCTGCCGGCAGCTTGCTCAGGTGAGTTCTGTTTTCTAGCTGTAAACACTTTTGTAACGACCACTCTTGTCTCTGTTCTTTTTGTACCACTTTTTGCTGGGGAAGCTTTGTTCCAAATAAATTCTTTACACACAAGATGTTGCCTGAATGTTTTTTCTCTGCCTTTCTGCTTCCCACTGCCTGGAGCGCTGCAGCTCACGTGGCTGTCGGGATGCTCCCTGCCCTTGCTTCATTCCCTGCCACGGGCGCCCAGCTCCACCCTGCACTCAGTCCCACTCTGTACTGGGATTAACTGGGCCACTCGGCCAGGGCTGATCCTCTGTGCTCAGAGCTCACTCCTCTTCCTGGGGCCAGTGCTAAGAGTTGATGCTCTGTGCCATGCCCCCAGCTCCAACATCTCCATGCACCTCTGGACCTCTCCCCCCTCACTAGCTCAGCCCAGGTGCTCCTGTTCTATTTTTCCATGCTTGCTGCTTCTTCCTCCTTGGGCTCTCAGGACAGGCAGGGACCCTGCAGCTCCATCTGGGATCCAGGACGCTCTTGTGGCTCAGATGTTCCTGGAGGAGGTTTGGGAGCAGACCCACATGGGGCCAGCTGGGAAGGGCTGCTGTGCAGGGGGATCAGGGAAGCTACTTCACCTGCTTCCTGGGCCTGGGATTTGGTTTTTCAGCAGCATTTCTGCACTGATGCAGCAAATCTTAGCACGTGTAAAGCAGTACTTGAGGTAGGGCTTTACTTCTGCCTTCCACAGACTCTGCTCAAAAAAGTGTTGCCACTGGAATGTGATTTGACTTCCCCCCCCCCATGTATTGCTTTCATTGTTGTTTGCTGAGCTGCTCACAGCTGTGGCACGTGGGTGAGATCACCCAGCCCAGAGTTTGCCTGTGAGCTTGCTGCTCATGCAACCTTCATTCGAATCTGTGTTTTAATTTGGCATCCCTGGGCACACTGAGTAATCCTCCTCAGGAGAAGATTAACCAGCCTGGCACTGGCTTTGTTTGCATGCTTGCTGGGGTTGATGCGTGTCCAAATCTGCCCCTGGTGGAGTGGTGGCTGCCGCTGTGTGGCCTCAGGGCTCAGTGCCAGGGCTTTGGGGGACATCAAAGAGGGCACAACCTGTAGCACTGCAACCCCCTGGTTCAAGATGCCTCCGAAGGAAACCCTGTGATCAACCCCACCCCAGGCAAGCTGTGCCACGCCGCAGCACGGCACAAGGAGGCCGTTCTGTGCTGGCCAGCGCCGAGCGGTGGAGATGGCCGGGGGCTGCCGGTCAGACCCTGATCATCTGCCGCGGCCGCACAAGGAGCTGTTTATTCCCAGGGCTGAGGGGGAAGAGAGCAGCGAGCACCCCCCGCATCCTCCTGAGCCTTTCTGGGAATGCACGTCAGGGTGACAGCCATGGGGACAGGCCATTCCGGGATGGGGAACCCAATGCCAGTGGGCACCACTCCCGCGCCTCACGTGGGAGGGATCTTTCCAGCAGGAATTCTTGCAAATGCCTCCAGGGTTCTTCTCCTAAGGCTGGGCAATAGCGCGGCGAGGCAGGGGGCACGGCTGGTCTGGGTCCCCTGCCAGCAAAGGGCTGTGCCCCCGAATCCCGGCGGGGCTAAAAATACCTCGTCTGGGATCCTGGGAGCTGGGGCGAGGCACAGCCCCCACCCCGGGCAGTGCTTTCACAACCAGCAGTGCTCCCTGCAACCTTTGCCTGTTTATCTTCCCCAGCTCCAAAGTCCTTACTGCCCAGCACAAGCTGTTCTCCTGTTTATCGGCACAGCGAGGTGGGGGCTGGGGGTCTGCAGGGTCTCTCTCTGCTGAGCCCAGACGGTCCCATGCCGGCCATGGCCCAGAGACCCAGTGTCGGAGACTGGTTGTGCAACTGCCGCGCTGGGATTATTTATAGCCCTTGGCCCTGCCTGTTGGAAAATGCTTCCCAGACCACCCGGCAAAATCTGCTCCTTGCAAGGGGCATGGAAAGACCACCATCCCCCCCGCCCCACCCCCGACTCTGCTCCTCTCACTTTTCCTCTTTGTCCTTCACCCTCCAAACAGTGGGACTCCCTCTGCCCCGGGCACTGAGGGGCTGGGACCTCCTTCACAGCTCTCAGCGCTGCAGGGTGCTGGGACTCCCATACTGCGCCTTACAGCCCTGCAGCCCCTTTCTGCAGCACCTTGAGGGGCTGTTCCTTCCTCCCCCGTTTCTCCCAGTCCCTGGAGGATGCTCAGTCCCAGCATGGAAGCCATGGCCTTCATTCGAGGCTGTTCTCCTGCAGCAGTCAGTGGCAGGGGGCCAGCATGGCTGTGCTGCAGGGAGGGTGACACACAGAGCCTGCAGCTGTCCCAGCACTGGCAGGGACAGAGTGTGCCAGCACCAGCTTGCAAGGGCCAAGGATTAGCTGCACAACTGCTGCCTCCCAGCCCGGGCACCCATCCAGCTCCAAAGCAGGAGCCACCTTCCTCCATCCCAGCTGGGCCAAGCCCTGCAGGGTACAGCTCACCCCAGTACACATCGTGGGAGCACCAGGGGCTGCTGTTTGTGGCAGGGGCATGGCTGGTGATGCCAACTCTGGATTTTGCCCAGGTGGGGACACCCAGCTCAGGACATGGTTGATGTGCTGCTCGCATTCAGCATCTTTGCAGCCAGTAGGGCATGGCTGGCACCACTGTACCCTGAGGAGCAGCAAGTTGGTGCTGATAGGTGCCCAGGAGCATGGGGACCTGCTTGACCCATGCTGTGCCAGGGGGTCTCTGAGCACCTCAGGCACATGCACACAGTCCCCTGCACCACCGGGCCTTGCTTTGGTTTTGACCAGCACAGCTTGGCCATGGCAGCATCTCTAGGGACATCTCTTTGCATGGCAGTGGCAGAGCTCTGCTGGGACACTGGGAAGTAGCTGTGCACCCCAGCAAGCCAGAGCAGCCTCGTGACCATCCTCCACCTGCTGACTCAGCAGCTCTTTGCCGGGACCACTCCCACCCATGGAAGCCACAGGCAAAGTCCCCAGGTCCCCGTGCTGGGGCTTTCCCTGCTGGCTCAACTGGAATTGCAGCTTTTCCCCGGAGCCAGCGCAGGCAGCAAGGCCTTCCCGGGGCAGGGGCAGGCTGGGGAAAGCCTGGGCTTGGTTTATGTCAAAAGCCAGGCTCTGGAGCAGCCGGCTAGACAATGCTGCGTGTGCCATCCCCATGGAGCACAGTGGTGATGCAAGTGGGCTTTGTGGTGCTCACTAAGACACCCCACGAGCCCCACTGGTGCTGGGTGACACTGCTGATGGGTTTGCCATGAGGTTGGCTGGTGCCATGGGCTGCCAGCAGCATGCCACTACCTTGATTCCCTGTATCAAGCCAAACCCCTTGGTTTTCTGGGGCAGACTCCCCCCCAGTTTGGGGTCGCTCACTGTGGGCCTGCTCAGGCCCTTGTGCAGTCCCTGCTCCCTGCCCCGGGCAATGGAAACTTTTAATGACTTTTTTGACTTCTCTCCAGTTGTTTGGGAGCAAGGAGGGAGGCAGAGGGAGCCGCAGGGAGCCGCAGGGAGCCGCAGGGAGCCGGGTGCCGCGCACAAACATGTCTATGTATAAACACCCAGGGCTGCAGCGGGCACGGCGTTGCCAGCGCAGGGTGCCACCAGGGACCCTCCCCACTGAGCTGGGTGTCCCCTCCCCTGCTGGGATCCCAGTGCAGCATCCTGGGCTTGGTGACCCGGAGCCATCCCTGCGGGGATGCAAATATTTTGGCTTTTTACAAGAGAAAACCAACAACACTAAAACAAAAACCTCCCGCGCCGAGTCATCCATGGCAGCATGTGAGGTGTTGGCACACAAACAAGGCACGTGGGGATGGTCATGGCACAAACGGGGAAGTGGCACAGCTCCCACGCCATCACTCAGGGAATGGCTGAGATCTGTGCGTGACACAGCCGTGCCCTGTGCCAGGGACATGCCACCGTGGGACTTTGCTCCCAGCACTGCTCCCCACCCTGGGCCGTGTTTGCTGGCACTCCCGGGTGATGCTTCAGCTCGTGTGGAAACCCTCATCTGACTCAGGTGTTTGGCACCAGGCAGAATGCCAGTGGCCCTGGCGGGCTGCTCTGGGTGCTGGTGGGGACTCAGCCATCCAGTTTAGAGGTGAAGAGGAAGGGGCTGTCACTCCCACTGGTCCTCTTCCCCCATCTTGGCCCTGCTCAGAGTGCAATGGGGCAACATTGATAAACCTCACAGCTCCAATCCCTGCTCCTGCTGCCCAGTCTCAAAGTCTCCAGTAACAGGGATTTGCTCTTTTTTTCTTGCCCTCACCCTGAAAGAAGCAGCAGCTTGGAGATTGATTCGGCCAAAAATCCTTGGGCCAACAAACCCCAGTTTAGGGGAGAAGAAAGGGCCAAGGCAGCTCGCGGGACACCCACTCAGCACCAGGGCTTTACGGTTCACCCCCTCCCTTTTTACTGACCTCGTTAGCAAGCCTTCACCCAATTACTTTTACATGCAGGGCTTTGTGTGGTGCAGGAGAGCTTTTCCTGCCCGGCAGCTGTGTAAATGCCACCACATCCCAGCCCGGTGATGGAGGCAGCGATAGCCTGGAGGGGTCCCAGCCGGTTGGAGGTGGCCGCGGCGGGCAGCAGCGGCGGGGCGGGTGGTAGCGGCACTGCCGGACGGTGCCGAGGGGCCCCGAGCCGGTTCGCTCCGCTTCCCCAGCGGTTTGGTGTGTGAAAAAAATGCGGGTGAGTCAATCTGCCTGCCAGGAGCTGGTAAACACGGGGGGAGCGGGCTGGGGGGTGGGGGTGGGGGGGGTTGGCTCTGTGTTTATCGCTGCAGGGCTCGTCGGGGCGCGTGCCGTGGACAGGGATCTCCTGCAGAAATGGGGCTCTGAGGGGGGCTCTGCCTCCCACCCAGCCACTGTCCTTAGGTCAACCCCGGCCACTCGAGCAAAATATGTTTATGCTGCAAACCTCTGGTTGGCTCTGCTGCCAGGCGGGCAGGGAATGTGTGCGCTGATAAGGGCACCGCGTCCTTCCCTCGCGATCAGCCGATAGCTGGGGGAGCGCCGCCCGGCTCCCAGAGCCTTTGTTTATGAGGTCTTTTGTTATTGTTATTACAAAATCTTGGTTGGGGAAAAATAAAAAATAATTCCCTATTAATAATTCTAAGAATCCTCTGTGGCTTGGCCGCACCGGGCTGTTGCCAAAGCCTGGAAAGCTTCGGCTGTGCCAGAGGCTGAGCTGCCCCCTCCCCTGGGGCAGCCATCTGAAAACATGAAAACTGCAGAAAAAAACTCCACGCAACAGCACTTCCTGCCCTCAGCCTGGTGTTTCTCACGCGGCAGAGGGAGAGGATGGCTTCTGGCCGCTCCTCCTGGCTCACACACTGGGGCACGCAGCATCCCGCTGGGATTTATGCAGCGATTCAGCATCTAGGGCAGGTCCAAGCCCCTCCGGGTGCGGGGGGGGAACCATGAAATAGTTAATCGTGATGGAGCTTCAGGGCATTTTCCATTCCCGGGTTTGGAAATGGTGCTTGCCCGGGTGAAGCTGTTGCAGCAAAGGGCTGAGACTGACGTGAGCAGGATCGAGCCAGGGGTGCTGAGCGGCCACGGACCTTGTTTGCGAAGTCAAACTGCAGTTGGTGTTGTTGTGGTGACACCGCCGATTGCGAAAGGCCGGCGCCAGAATACTCACGGCTTCGAAAACAAGCTGAGCCCAGCTGTGGCCAGCGCCTGTCCATCCAGCTGTGGCCGTCTATCCAGCTGTGGTACCCTCAGCCCCTTCCCCACTCCATGGGCACAGCTGGGGTGCCTGTGCCAGCAGGGCTGGGGGGAGGAAGAACCCCACCTTTTTTTCTTAGGGAGGAAAAGCAAAACTTCCCCTGCAGCAGCCACAGAGAGACCTGAGCATCCCCATCGGGGGGTGGGGTGGGTACTGATGGGGTGGGAAATGCCCCTGAGTGGGATGCAGCCCTCAGAGGTTTAGACTGGATATTGGGAAAAGCCGCCTGGCACTCGGTCGGGCACTGGAACAGCCTCTCCAGGGCGCTGGTGGAGTCGCTGTCCCTGGAGGTGTTCAAAACCCCTGTGGCCATGGAACTTGGGGCCACAGTTTAGTGGCCATGGTGGTGCTGGGTGACCTTAGAGCTGGTTTCCAGCCGAAATTGTTCTGTGAATGCTGCTTAATGAATATAATAATAATAATTTAAACGCCCTGTGTCCCAGGGAATGGTCTGTTTGTTTAGAGATGAAGTCAAAGCAGCTCCTGAATGGTCACCTAATTCTGCCGGGAGCGGGTGGCACTGTGTCACCCCTGGCAGTGGTGGCTTTTTGCCCGGCAAATAATCCTTCTCCCTGCCACGACTCCTGGTGGGACTAGGATCAAACACTGCTGGCATCTGATCTTCTCCAGGCTGGGGCTTGGGGGGGAGGAAGAGGCTGGGAGAGGGACGGATGGGCAAGGGAAGGGGCTTCAGGGTTGCAAGCTTCTTCACTGCCCAGGCTAAACCCAGGCTGTTGTTCTGGGGTCTGTTTTCCCCCAAGGCTGGGAAGGAGGTTAAACTCCTTGATCCAGGAGCAAAATCCCAGCCTGACCCCGAAGCCCTCCTAAAGGGGGACCCCACAGTTCCTTTGGGGAGGGTGCTGACCCAGACATGCTTCCCCCTGCTCAGGGCTCAGCTTTTGCTTTTTTTTCCCCCTGCTGCGATGGCCTTTTGCTGCTTGCCCCGGAGCTATTCCAGATCTGCCTCTACATTTAGTGTAATGAGTTGCCTGGTCTCACACTGCGGGTGGTGACAGCTCTGCCAGGCGTAGCCGATGCCCTTCGGCGCGTCTGGGTCCTGCTTGGGGTCGGATCCGGATGGGGGAGCAGAGAAGGTCATGTCCTGGCTGCAGAAGCTGGTCCCAGTGGCTGTCCTCGGGTCACTGGGCTCAGAGCAGCTCCGGGGGACTCATTTGGAAAACAGCCTTGTGAAGTTTAAACTATTAGGCGGTCCCGAGCAGCTCGCTCGCACTAATTGGGAAGGCTGCCTTTAATGAGCTTTCCCCGGCACGGTGCCTGCGGGCTCTACGCGGCACCGTGCTCCCGACTGAGCACTGACCAGCTCCAGACGCGGGGAAGGATGCACGGCTCTGTCGCGGGGATGTGAGGGGTGCCGTGGGTGGGATGGAACCCTGTAGAGTGCCCCCCCCCCGTCTCTCCAGGGTGCAGCATTCAGGGCCGGCTGTCCTGGCATGAACTTGTTCCACGAAAAGGAATGATTAACCGGCAGCCCTGGCTCCGTGCCGGGCCCTGTGTGCGTGCTGCCACCCAACCCAGCTGAGCCCTGACCCCGCAGCCACTTCCCTCCGGCCCCAAAACCGGGCTGTAAACAGGGGCTAGGCTGAAACCTGAGTGAGTGCTCGCAGCCATCCTGTAACCCAACGCTTCCAGACAGCAAGCCCCGCATCGCCCAAGTCCCGATGGAAATCTCTACATCTGATCTCCCCAGATGGCTTTTAGCGACCTGGAGGATGCCGAGCCCCAGCCTCCAGCTGATCCCCAGGGATCTGGGGCGCTGGAGGGCAAGGATGGAGGCTGTTGGTGACGCAGCGGCCTTGGGGCGAGGCACAGTGGGCAGTCACAGATGGATTTCCTGTGCGGGAAGCTCCGTGGGGATGCGGAGCTGGTGCCACCTCGTGGCTTCACCGGCAGCTGGGTGCCTCGGACCTGCGGTGCCCGGCGCCAGTGGGCACGGCAGCGGCGGTCATGGTCCTGGGGCGTCCCGATGAACGCATCCAGACCCCCCGGCTGTAGGAATAACTCAGCGGCAGCTATCCCCATCACCGGAGCGCCAGGCAGAGCCATGAAAACCCCAGCCCAGGGGAAGGTGCCGAAGTTCAGATGGGCCCCGCTGCGTTATCTCCGGGAGGCATCGGCGAGATTTCCCCCCTCGAGTGTCAGTGCTGTGAGCATCATTTTGGTGAAATCTCTTCCAAAGCACGAGTGGGGCCAAAAGCAGCAGCGAAGAGGCAGAGTCGTGCGCTGGCAGCTGCGGCAGTCACCGACGGCGCCTTGCCCCGGACTTCCCCGCGCTGCTAACCCCCTTTAGGCATTTTCCTTTCCCTTATTTTTTGCACTCTCAGCAAGTCAGCGCTGACACCTTCAGCTTCTGACGCAAAACCACAAACCACTCTTCATCTTCAGCATCTCCAGTTCTGCCCCAGATAAGGCCCAGGGCCGTGGCATAGCCCCATGTTGGGGTGCTGAGGGGGCCTTGCTTGCCCTACACCACACCATCCCGGCCCCGCAGAGCCCTGTGCTGCCCTCGACTCTAAATCCTTGCTGAAATCTGCCTGGGCAGGCAAGAGAAATCATCTCAGCTCTGCTGCTTCTTGTGTTTGTGTGAGGTTTTTATTATTGTTACCTTTGTTTTTGTATTTTTTTGCACTTTTTTCCCTAGTTTTTGTAAATCACCAGTGTTTGGTGCTGGAGCTGTTTGTGCCCTCATCCGACCACAGCCATGCTGGCCCCAGCTCTGCTAGGATGCAGCTAGCTGGGATGAAGCTCTGCTTCTGCTCCTGATCAGACCAAAGAAATGCCCTCAGCTGCAGCTGGACTCTGCAGCCAGTTTCCCTTCTGATGTATCGCCAAGGAACGGTTAAGGCTGGGATGTGCCTGGCCAGATCCTGGCCCATGGAATCTGGAGGCATCACCTACCACATCCTGGTAACCAAAACTATCCCTGAAAATGCAAATGTGGACATGAGTCCAAGAGGTGGGTGCCCAGCATCCCATGGGAGCCCCCTGCCCCCCTCCTGCCATCCATCCCTGCTGCCCCTGGTCCAGCGCTGGTTATGGCACCAACTCCTCCTGTGATGGGTCACATCCTTCCTGGTTCCTGATGATGATGGGTTTGTTGGAGATGAGAAGGGTGATAGGAATCAGTGGCTGATGCAGCCCCCATCTTCCCTCCTCTTCTTCCTCTTCCTCCTCTTCCTCCTTTTCCTCCTCTTCTTCCTTGTTGGGCACTTGACTGATGCAGCCAGGGCTGCCAGGCGATGGCAAAGCCTCTGGCCTCAGCACCTCCTGCCTGCGGTAGGCAAAGGGCAGATCCTGCTCACAGCCTGGCAGGCACAGCACCACTGGTTCCTCAGCTGTGGGAACAGGCTGAGGTGTGCCAGGCCATGTGCTGGTGTCAGCCATCTCTTTGTCAGGATTTGACTCCAGGATTGGCAGCTCCTTGCTGGGATTTGGCTCTGGCATCAGCAACTCAGCTGGGCTGAACCTCTCTGAGGGCTCCACAAAGCCTGGCCACGGCTGGTCCTAAGGGTAAGATGCATTTGGTGTGGGGACGTCCCATGCCAGGCCCATGCACAGGTGCCTGCTGGGCTGCAGGACCTGACCCTTCCTGCACCTCCCATCTCACCTGGCTCATTTCACTGGTGGAGAAATGGATGGCTTTGGTGCCCATGGGCTGGGGCAGGGGCGGGAGGAGGAGGCGGCGAGCCCTGGGGAGGGGGTGGTTGGTGAGGGGGTGGATAATGAGGGAATTGGGGGCCTAGTGGCCAAGGCAGGTGGGGGTGAGGGTGTTACCATCACCTCTTTTTGATCAGCTGGTAGATAGTGGCCATGGTGGGGAGACTGAGGGAGATGCCCAGGTACTTCAGGTTGGATTTCCATGCTGCTCCCTGGGGACCTGGGATGGACATGGCTGGGTGGTGGCACTTCTGTCCCCAGCACCACGTGGGACTTGAGAGCCATTTCAAGGCAAGGGTGAGCACCCCAAGCACCCCAGCCATTACCCAGTGCCTTGGTCCGGAAGTGCCACCAGGTGCCACAGGTCCTTCCGCTCTCCGCTGTCACCTCTCGAACAGCCACCCTGTAGGCTGTGCCTGGCCGCAGATTCTGGAGGGTGTGGTGCGAGGCTGCGGCGTCCAGCTCCACGTCTGCGCAAAAGGAAACGAGCGGAGGACATCCAGCGGCTGCCTGCAGGCTGCCCTCCTCCCGCCCCACGGCGGCGTGGGGATCCTACTCACACGTCACATTGTCCCCCCTGGCTGTGTGGCAGATGAGGTACTTGGCCATTGCCCCAGGACAGGTGGCATGTGGGGGTGGGCTCCACTGCAGGGTGATGGTGGTGGCATCCCCGCTGCTGGCATTGATGCGGATGGGCACGGACAGTGAGGCTGCGCCCGGTGAGGGGGTAAAAAGAAAAGGAGAAGAGCTTTGCAGCCCTCTCTTTCTACAGCTGAACCCAGCGCGGGCACTCCCTGGCCCCCCAGGTACCGTTGCTGGCATAGTGGTGCCGCAGGGCGAGGGTGGCCCAGCCCCGGTGCGGGGCCCAGCCGTGCACAGCCAGGCGGTGACACGCAGGCAGCTGCAGCGCTCCTGGGGAGGAACCAGGGACGCTGGTTAAAACCCAAAGGGACCCAGCCCCAAGCAGGGGGAACAGGCTGGGTGCTCAGGGGGCTCCTTGCCTCTCTCCTCATGGATGCTCCCGGCCGGGAAATCCTGCTGGGTGCAGGTGCCCTGCTTTGTGTCGCCAGGCAGCGCCTGCTGCTCGAAGCAGTAGACAGAGCCAGGGCTCGGTGCCTCCCACCGCGCCGTCATGGTGCCACCAACCACGCTGATGTCCTCGAAGCCAAAATCTGGGATGAAATGGGGGCTGTGAGGGACGGCTGGGAAAAGAACTCCCTCGAGGCTGCCTGGGAGCTGGGTCCCTCCGTGGGGTGGATACCTGCATGCTGCTCTGCTGGCACACGGAGCTGCTGCGGGGGGCCCGGCCCGGCGGTGTTGGCAGCTGTCAGCAGGATTTGGTACTCGGCCCCGGAGAGGGTGAGGTTGTGCATTGTCACCTCCCTGCTCAGCACCACGACCTCCTCCTCAACCAGCTCGGCACAGCGGCACGCCGGCATGTGGGCACGCAGTGTGTAGGTGACATCTCCCTGCTCCCTGGGGGCTTGCTTGGGGAGAGAGGGAGGGATGAGATGGTGGGGGGCACACACCTGTCAGGGTCCCTGGGGATGTCACCATACCTGCCAGCCCAGCCTCAGCACCCGCTGCCCAGCTCTCCCTAGTTTCCCCAGCTGGTAGCTCAGCACAGGGCTCGCCCGGATTTCTGCAAAAGGAAGGAGCCTGGCTGGGCCATCGGCGGTTTTGGGAGCTGCCTGGATCCCATCCACCTCCTCTCCTCTTCCTCACCCTCGGGAACAAAGATGGAGCTGCTCCAGTTGCTCCAGTAGCTGCTCCAGTGATGGGGCTTGTGTCGAAGCTGGACCTCAAAGGTGCCGTTCTGCCCCAGGGTGCAGGTCACTAGGGTGGGGTGACAAAGGCAGGCAGGGAGTGACATCCTCTCCCCCTTTTCTCCAGCTTTTGACTTTGGGGAGTGCTGGGGCAGGGAGGAGCAGGGCAGAGCTCAGGGCAGAGCTTCTGGGCTCCAGGATCTGGGACCCCCCTCCAGAGATACTTGTCCCCTACATCCCCACAGGCTAAACCAACCTGAGTCATCCTTGCCCATCACTGTCTCACACATCACCTGCGGAGAGAACCAGGGGGGCAGGCACCCACCCACCCAGTAAAACCAGTATGTTACTGGGACATCAAAGTGGATGCCACAGGATGCCCACCCCCCCCCAACAGTCTGGGGACTGGGAGAACAAAGCAGAGCACCGGGGACATAGTAGTCCAGGAGGGTGCCCTCAGCCAGGGGCACCACACCTCTGGTGCTGGCATCTTCCAGCAGCAATCAAGAGGGGTGTGGGTCCCCAGCTGCTGGGGACAAGTGTCCAGATTTCCTCTGCCGTCATCGTTGGTGTAATCTGGGGCTCGGCTGCATAATCCCCGCGCAGCGCAGCCTGATCCCCTTACAGGCACAGCAGAACCCTGTGGCCGGGAGGAGCTGGCACAACAGATGGGGCACAGACGGGTTTGGTGGCACTAGCAAGCCCTTGCACTCCCCAGGCTGCCTGAGCTGCCCTGGCACTGCTGCCCATCCCATCAGTCACTGCTGCCCATCCCATCAGTCACTGCTGGCTCTGGCACATCAGGGCTTTACCTGTGTCCAGTCAGGGTTGCCTGGGCTCCGGAAGCGAGCCTCCCGCTGCAGCAGCCCACGGTGCCCACGGTGGCACGGTGCCCCTGGCACCTGCAGCCATAGCTGCCCACCAGTCTTGTTGAAGGACATCCCAGCTGGAGGTGGATCCAGCTTGACTGTAAAGAGCAGGTTTGGTTGTGGCTTTGGTGCTCATGCTGGTACCCAGCCTGGCTTCACCAGTGCTTACCAGCCTCATTGAGGTACAGGGTGATGTTGGGGGTCCTGTGAAGGTGGTGCCCCCAGCGTGCCTCCACCCAGGCAGTGACGTTGGTGAAGACGTAAACGCGGCGCGCACTCAGGATGTATGTTGTGCTCGTGCCCACCTTGAACTTCTGGCATGGCTTGGGTGGCATGTAGCTGCAGCAGGAGTGGGCACAAGGTCAGACCCACATGGGGCAGCATCTGCCCTCCCAGTGGGATTGGGATGTGGAGGCTCCCCGTGTGTCCCGGTCAGGATGCATCCCATGGGGTCCCCAAACCATCCCCACTGTGGTGCCCGACTCACCAGAAGGTCAGCAGGTAGGAGGTGTTGCCGGTGGGGCCTAGGGGTGGCCAGGAGCAGAGGAATGGGTGGGAACAGGACTGGCACTGCCTCCAGCAGGAGAATCCGGGGTCCGTGGCAGTGCCTGCAGGAGAGGGCAGCGGCTGCGGGAATCCCACACTCCAAAACCCAGTGGGTTGGGCGAGGCCGGGATGGAGCAGCCCCTCCAATCACTGCTCCAACGCCGTGTCGCTCACCCAAGGGATCCAAGCAGCCACCTGGGTGATTCTCACCCCAAACTCCCCATTTCCCCCCTCCCCGGAGCTGTGGCACTGGCCTCTGCCCGCTGCTGGCAGGGATTCACCAGGCTTCAGTCATCCCTGCGGTTTCAGGCGAGCGTCTCCATCGCCGCCGCGGCTCCCCGGGGCCTTATCACCCCCGAATCGTTCATTGAAAGTCTGTGAAGTTATCTCTCATCTGCCAGCGCCGCAGAGGCACTCACCGCCCGCCGCCAGCGCCGTCAGCGCCGCCAGCAGCCACCCGTCCATCAACCACCCAGAGCGGCCCACGCTGTGCCGGAGCTCCGCTGCCCTTCCTGGATGCCCTCTGCCCCTGCGCCCCTTGGGTGCCCCCTTCCAGCTCGAAGGCAGCCCGGTGCTGGCGGCAGCTCCCTGCGCCCGGCGTTTCCTCTTCTGCCGAAAGCTCGCCCCAGGAGGCTGTTCCCAGGCACCCAGGGGCGGGGGGAGGGGGAGGGTCATGCCTCACTTTTACCAAAACCAAAAGAGAAAGCAACCAAAATGTCCTTCTGTGCCACCCACCCCTCTGGGACCAGACCCGGCCCTGCCCCGTGTGGCCCGGTGGGAAGTGCAAGGTAAGCACGGGAGGCGGAGGGGGCTTGAGGGCTTTCGGCTGAGTTCTTGGCGAGGTTTTAGTCCCCCCCGCACCGTGACCGGGCAAATCTCGGGGGGCTGCGCCAGGTCTGGGCTTGTTCAGGTGCCCGGCAGCGTGCGCCTGGCAAGTGTCGAAACCAGGCTCTTGTCTCCATCCCCGGCACAGTTTCCCCCCCACCCCGGCGGTACACAAAGCCCCAGCGAGGCAGGCAGCGGTCACCGGGATGCTGGTGGCCGCGTGATGGAGCGGCTGACGCCAGGCTGGTGGAGCCGGGTGGCACCGAGGGCCGAGCACAGAGTCCCCTTGTTCCCACAGAAAGTGTCCCCTTGTGTGGCTTCTGTGGGGCCGGAGAGCAGCCGTGGCAGGAGTGTCCCTGTGTTGTGATCCCTCTGCCCCCTGCTACTGGCATGGCCAGAGCTGGGACACAGAAGACCCCCTGGCACCTGCTGCCCTCCCACCTCAGCAATGTGTGCCCCCTCCCCACTGGGGGTACCAGCCATGCTGTGCTAAACTGAGCCATGCTGGGCTTTGCTACGCCACAACATACAGAAGAACTGTGCTATACTTAGCTGGGCTGTGCCATGCCATATTAAATTGGGCCAGGCCGTGCTGTGCCATGCTAGACTGGGCTGTGTCATGCCATGCAGTGCTGGGCAGTCCTGGGCTGTGCTGGGCTGTGCTGGGCAGTGCTGTGCTGGGCTGTACTGGGCTGTGCTGGGCTGTATTGGGCTGTGCTGTGCTGTGCTGTGCTGGGCAGTGCTGGGCTGTGCTGTGCTGTGCTGGGCAGTGCTGGGCTGTGCTGGGCTGTGCTGGGCTGTGCTGGGCAGTGCTGGGCAGTGCTGGGCTGGGCTGTGCTGGGCTGTGCTGGGCTGTGCTGGGCAGTGCTGGGCTGGGCTGTACTGGGCTGTGCTGGGCTGTACTGGGCTGTGCTGGGCTGGGCTGTGCTGGGCTGGGCTGTGCTGGGCAGTGCTGGGCAGTGCTGGGCTGTGCTGGGCTGTGCTGGGCTGTACTGGGCTGTGCTGGGCTGTGCTGGGCTGTGCTGGGCTGTGCTGGGCAGTGCTGGGCTGTACTGGGCTGTGCTGGGCAGTGCTGGGCTGGGCTGTACTGGGCTGTGCTGGGCAGTGCTGGGCTGTGCTGGGCTGTGCTGGGCAGTGCTGGGCTGTGCTGGGCTGTGCTGGGCAGTGCTGGGCAGTGCTGGGCTGTGCTGGGCAGTGCTGGGCAGTGCTGGGCTGTGCTGGGCTGTGCTGGGCTGTGCTGGGCAGTGCTGGGCTGTGCTGGGCAGTGCTGGGCAGTGCTGGGCAGTGCTGGGCTGTGCTGGGCAGTGCTGGGCAGTGCTGGGCTGTGCTGGGCTGTGCTGGGCTGTACCAGCCATATGACTGATCTGGGCTGGACCACACTGAGCCAGGGGTGCTGTTCCCCCACTATGCCCTGCTGTGCCAGCCCCAGGCCATACCATGCTGGGCTGTATTGAGCCAAGCAGACTGGGCCATCCCTTTTCTGTGCTAGTGTTGCAGTTTGAGCAGTGTTGCAGTCTGTTCCAGCCCTGTGCCATGCTGTGCCATAGGGGACTGTCATGTTGGGTTGTACTGAGCCAGGCAGACTGTGCCAGCTCTGTGACAGCCCCTTGATGTGCCGTGCCAGCCCCTGATAAACTGAGCTATACCAAGCCAGGAAAACTCTACCAGCCCTGTGCCAGCCTCATGCTGTGCCATGCTAGGCACATGCTGGGCTATACTGAACCAGCTAGACTACGCCAGCCTGGTGCCAGCCCCTTGCCACGCTCTGCCATGCCAGTCCCTGCTGCGCTAGGCTGTACCAAGCAAGAAAAACTGTGCCAGCCCCTTGCCGTGCCGTGCCAGCCCCGAACTGCTGTCGATGCACGTCCCGTGGTGACGCGGCGGGGCCGCTGGGCGGCGCGCCGGGAGCGGCGGGAGGCGGCAGGGCGGGAGCACCGGGAGCACCGGGAGCGACGGGAGGCGGCGGCGGGCGCGGCGGGATGGACGAGTCCAGCATCTTGCGGCGGCGGGGCCTCCAGGTGAGCACGGAGAGCCGGGTACGGAGAGAGGGGCACGGGCGACAGCGCGGGCAGCCCAGCCCCGGTGAGCCCGGGGGGAGGTGGTGCTGCGGGGGCAGGGGGCTGTGGGCGAGAGGTGGGTGCTGAGGGCGAGGGGTGGGTGTCCTGGTGGCGGGGGCGCAAGAGGTGGGTGCTGTGGGTGAGAGGGGGGCGCAGGAGGTGGGTGCTGTGGGTAGGCAGGAGGTGGGTGCTGCTTGTAGGAGTTGTGTGCTCAGGGTGCTGCGTGCCAGAGGTGAGGGTGAAGTGTGGGACGGGTGGGACCGGAGCCAGGCACCCAGTGCCAAGAGCAGGGTAGGGTACAAGGGGTGCTCCACAACAGCACCGTGGTGCCCCCAGCCCAGGCCATGACAAACCACTGTGCCAGAACCGCTTTGCCCCCCGAATAGCCACCCCCTCCCCCCATCACTTTCATTCCTGCTCCTGCCAAGGAGCCCCCACCCTCCCCGTGTGTCCTGCACCCACTGCCCACAGGAGCCTCAGCACCCGTGGGGTGACAGCCACAGCCCCCTACCCTGGCTCCCATTTTCCGTGTGACCTCCCCCTCCCTGTGCCTGCTGGCAGAAGGCAGCGGCGCTAACCGGGGCGGGCCGGAGCTGTCGGGGCGGTTGGAGGATGGCACCAGGCTGCCTTCATCTGAGCTGGCAGCTCCGCGGGGCAGCTGTGCTCCGTCACACGCTCAGTACAGGAGGGAGCCCTGGGTGGGAGCTGCTTCCCCGTGGGTTCCGGGTGGATGGAGCCATGGCCGTGGGATTTGGGGCTCTTGGCTGTGGGTGTCGCTGCTGGCAGTCCCTGGGAAGAGTGGAGCCATGGGGCCCTGGCTGTGCCCACGGCTCTGCCCACATCCCCGTGGCAGGAGGGATAAGGGACTCCCAGCAGGGAGAAAATCCCAAAGTGCTGAGCAGCGATCTCCATCCTTAATGCCATCCCCAGTCCCATTCTCAATGCCATCCCTGATGCCATCCTTAATGTCATCCCCAATAGCATTCCTGATCATATCCCAGCTCCCACCAGGACCTGCTGACAGGAGATGCCCTGTGCTGGATGGGCACATGGGGCACCCCGTGGGTCCTGGTCCAGTGATGCTGTCCCATGCATGTCCCTGTGGATGCAACACAGCTGGAGAGCCCCAGGCAGCGATGGGTGCTGGGTGCCACAGGGCTGCTCTGTACCCTTGCACCCGTGGATGGGGGGGAGCTGTGCCATGGGGTGAGGATGAGCACAAGGCCGAGGCTCTGTCCCAGCTGCGTGTGGCTGACCAGAAAACCCTCAGTGCCACCCTTCCCTGCCCATGTGTCTGCTCAGGGGCTGGTGGCACAGCCCTGGTTGCAGGTGGGGATCTGATCTGGGTGACAGCAGAGCTGGGTGAGGGTGCTGGGGGTCTCCTGCTGTATGCAGGGACCCTGCAGCCCCTTCCCCAGAAAAGGCCTGGGGTCTCCCAGTGCTGCTGGGTGCACAGGGACACCCACCCCAGGCGCCCACTGCCAGCACCCACGCCACCCTAGGGCAGACACAGAACCGTGGGCCCTGGGGCTGCCCAAGTCCCTGTGTGCCCAGGCATGATGTCACTGGTTGCCATGGCAACACTGCTGCATCACTGCGTGGCAGCACGCCCCAGCGCCGGGATTTCCGCAGGGGCTGCGTGGCGTGGGCAGTGAGATGGGGCATGGGCACCCTGGGGTGGGGGGTGGGGTAAAATGGGTGCTGCTGTGTGCATCCAGATGGGTGGCAGCAGCCCCTGCCTGCAGGGACCTCCCTGCCTGTGCCAAGAATGTGTCTAAGCCGCTTAGGGGTATGGGCATGGCGGGCACCGGCAGTGAGCACCGGATCAGGGTGATGATGTGGCATTAGCTACCATGTGTGCCAGCATCCTGCATCGTGCCATGGCACATGCCAGCCCTTTCACACCATGCCCCTCGCAGTGACTGCTGAGATTTGTGCCACTCTCTGTGGCACATCTGGTAACACATGGGTGGGCACTGGGGTTGTGACAGATCCAGTGGGTGCCTGCCATACTGGCAGGATTGTATGGACCAAGGTTCCTGCCCACACAGGTGCCCTTTGCCCTGCTGCACCACCTGGAGCAAACAGCTCTTGGATCAAATATTCCCAACAGTGCAGCACTGCCAGCTGCTGCCCGCAGCCAGGCCTGGGGGGACAGGGTGCAGCCAGCACCATGCCACGTTCCAGCCAGGCACCTGGGTACTGCTCCCACTCCACCACCCTTGTGCCCACACTCCTGGGCCTGGCTACGATGCCACCAAGCCCTGGGGACTGTGGAAGATGTCTCCTTGTGCTAAAGCCAGGCAGGGGATTTGTCACCCTTAGAGCTGGGGCATGCCAGGCAAAACTGATCCTGCAGTGCCAGCCATGTGCTGGGAGACATGGTGGTGGCTGGCAGGAGATTGTGGGGGGTCCATGAGTGGGCACCCCTCGATGCCTGGTACCAGGCTCTGACCCTGCTTCTCACTTTTCTTGTTGCAGAAGGAGCTGAGCCTGCCGCGGCGAGGACGAGCGTGAGTCCTGCGCTGGGGCACCCGGGGCCGGGGTGGCACGGGGAGGGACATGCCCGGGCATGTGGCGCTGGCATTGCAGGGGGCAGCGCGGATGGGTGCCACATGGCGCCAGGGCTTGTGGTGCCAGTGGTGGCATCACTGTGGTCTCTGATCCTGGAAGAGCCTGACTGTGTGTGCTGGGGGTATTGGGGTGCACTGGGGTGAGCAGTGCTCTGCCACAGGTCTATTGCATTGGGGTGCACTGGGGTGTGCTGAGGTGCTCTAAGTGGTACTGGCAGGAGGCTGTTGCAGAGCTCCCCTGGGGGCCGTGTGCTGTTGGGGTGTACTGGCACTGTTGTAAAGTAGCTCGGGGGGTTCACTGGGCTGGGGCTGTTGGTGAGTCCGGGGGCTTGTGCTGGGGCATGGAGGGGCTGTGCTGGGAGGCACCTGGTGGCAATGCTGGGGCTGTACCGGAGCCACCCTGGAGCTGTACTGGATCTGTATTAGAGATGCGCTGGAGGAGCACGGGATCTGTACTGGGGCTGCGACAGGGATGCACTGGAGCCGTACTGGGGCTGTGTTAGGGATGTGCTGGCGTCATACTGGGTGTGCTGGAGCTGTGCTGGAGCTGTGCTGGAGCTGCGGTGTCTCAGCAGCGGCATCACCTCAGCACATCCCGGGCGCGTTACGGATCTGGTCTGCCGCTGAACCGAGCCGCGTTGGGTCGGGTGCACCCGCAGTAGCCGTGCCGTGCCGTACCGTGCCGTGCCGAGCAGAGCCGCAGGGGCGGGCCCGGGGCCGGCAGGCCAAGCGGGGAGCCCCGGGGCCGCCGCTGCCGCCCGCGGGAGCCACCCAGCGCGGGGGCAGCCGGGGCGGCGGCGACGCGGGGAGTGGAGCGGGGCGGCGGCAGCGGCGGGATGAAATCGCGGCGGGACAGGCTGAAGATTCCCTCGCTGACCTTGGAGTGAGTCGGAACGGGGATGGGGAACGCTGCTACAGGCCCCGGGGGTGGGCGATGGGGCACGGGGGCATCCCCGTCCCGCTGCACTCCCATCCCAGTCCATCCCCATCCCAGTCCATGCCCACACCCCGGGGACACAGGTCCCAGCCCTCCTTCCCTCATCCACAGCGCAGACCCTCGCCTGGGTGACCTCCTTGCCCCAGCAGACCCAGACCCAGCCTTAGACCCTGCACCGTCCCTGCTGTCCCCCACGTTCATCCTTCAGCTCTGCCCCACTCCCATCTCCCTGCCCTGTCTCTGCCCCACAGCCCTGATCTCCTGTCCCCACTCTGCTTTTGGCCCCTGGCCCCCTCTGGATGCCCCCCAGCCCAGCCAGAGGGGTCTGTGCCACTGGGGTGGCCACCGGCCCACTGGTGACACCACCCTGGCACATCTCTCCTTGCAGCTTGTCCCCGAGCAGCCAGAGCCCGACGCTGCTGAGCCCCTGCAGCCCCTGCAGCCCCTTACTAACCCTGCACCCCTGGAGGTAAGATCCCCCCAAAGCCCTCAGGCACCACAGCCACCAGCTTTGTGGAAGAAGGGGGCAGAGATAGAGAGGGAGGCAGTGAGATAGACCCCCCCCCAACCAAGGATGTCTGGGGACCCCAAAAGTAGAGCTGCCTTCTGCAGGACACATGGGGTGGCATGGCCAGGGGCTGTCCCCAGCCCTGTACACCCCAAACATGGCCTGGCTGTGCCAGTGGGCTGCCAGCTGGTTCATACTGGGAATGCCCCCACAGGCGCTGGTGTGCAGGCTCCAAGCATCCTTGTTTTGAGGGGGGGTCGTCTCGAAATCGAGCCAGGGCAGGGCCCCGTGGTGGGAGCAGAGTGGCAATGGCAGTGGTGCCTTCGTCTCTCCCAGGACACCTCCACTGTCACCTTTTCTGCTCTGCTGTGGGGCAAGGGGCTGCTCTAGGGGTGGGTGCCCCCCCAAACGCCACAGAAGTGGGTGGCTGGGCCCCGTTGTGTTCTGGCTGCTCTCTGCCCTGGGGACAAGGTTCAGTGTGGGTGTGCTGGCACCTGGCAGTCACACCTGGGATCTGTGCCCCATGGCACCTCCCTGGCACTCATGGATGATGCCATCTGTCTGCTGGGGTTGGCACTGGGTGAGAAGGAACTGTCAGGAGCTCTGCTGCTGCTCAGCAACAGGCAGAGCCATTTGTTGCAGGCAGGGACAGGCAGGAGGCAGGATTCTGCCTGCACACAGGGGTCTCTGCCCCCCTCTGCCAGCCCTGTCTGGCCTCCTGTTGCCCACAGCGACTGTCGCACCTGGCATGGCCAGAGGGTCACTTAGCCAAGGCCTCGAGGTTTGTGTTTTGGGGATGATTATGGCGAGGATGAGAATGGAGATGAAGAGTGTGGCAACACCTCTGGATGTTTCCATGTGCTGCTCTCTCCTGGTTGCTGGGCAGATGAGGGAAAGCGCAGCGCTGCCAGGCTCGGTGCTGCCCTTTCACCATGCCCAAACCACCTGTGTCAGGATTTCAGGCCGTGGCACCAGCTGGCTGCCACCTGGCAAGTGTGGCTGTGGCCCCAGCATGCTGCCACGCGGGGGTTTGGCACCAACAGGGATGAGGATTGGTGCCACTGCTCTTTGTTTGGGATCTGCCTGGTGAAATCCAGTGTGGGAGGGAGGTTCTGGGACATTTGCTGGGGCAGTGCCAGGCAGATGCCCTCCAAGCACAGTGTCCCGTAGGCAGCAGGGTGCTGCTAGAGGGGTCCTCTCCCTGAAGGACCCGCAGGCTTTGGGGCTGCCCCTGATGACTTGGAGGGGGGATTTGTGCTCCATGAATGCAGCAGCAGCAGATGCTGCATCTCCATGGTAACGCTGACCCCATTTTGGGGTGCTGCCCTATCTCTGTGGTAACCCCAAGCCTCCATTTTGGGGTGATGCCCATCCTTATGGCAACCCTGACCCCTTTTGGGGGGCTGCCCTGTTCCCGCAGTAGCCCCAGGCCCCCGTTTCGGGGTGCTGCTTCTTTTCTGCGGCAGCCTCATCCCCCCGTTCATTTTGGGGGTGCTCCCCCTGTCTCCATGGAAACCCCGGGCCCCTTTCGGGCGCTGCCTGTCTCCATGGCAACCCCGGCGCCGCCGGGCGGGAAGGGGCGGGCGGCGGCAGCGGGAGGCGGCGGCGGGAGCCTGGCCCCAGCCCCGGTCCCAGCCCCAGCCCCGGCGCGGCCCCGGTAGCGTCTGTCAGACCGTGCCGGCGGATGCGGCCGGGCCGCAGCTGGGTCCGAACCGCCCGGGGATGTCGGACCCGAGCTACTGGGGAGCCCTGCCCGGTTACCGGAGCCAGCGAGCCGCCGGCGCCCTGCTCCAGCGCTCCAAGAGGTACCGTGGGCGGGCTGGGGAGCGACCGCGCACCGGGGCGCGGGGGTTGGGGGGGCTGTGCACAGGGGTGAGTGGACTGGGGGGGGGGTTGCTGTGCGCCGAGGTGCGGGGGTTGGGAGGGGTGGTCTCTGTACCGGGGACGTGCACGCTAAGCTGTGTGATCTGGGGGGGGCTGTGTGTGGCGTGAGGGGAGGTGTGTGCCAAAGATGCTTCTTTTTGGGGGTACTGTGCCCTGAGGATTCATCCTCAGAGCCCTGAGGGTGCCAAGCTGGGGTGGGGTGTGCAGGAGGGTCGTGTTGGTTGGCAGTCCAGTGCCATGGAGGGGGGCACAGAGTTTAGGGTGCTGGGGCATTAGAGGATGCACATTTTAGGGTGCTATGCACCAGTCTCGGGAAGAGCTGTGCCTCGGGGCTCTTTGCTGTAGGGTGTGTGTTGCAGGGGGGGTCCTGCATGCATAAGGAGGGGAAACATCCCTCTGAGCCTCTGTGTGAGGTGGGCACTGCACTGATGAACATTTCCCATGTGGTGACACATCCTGAGCCAGAGTAAGGGTCCCCAGGGTGCCTGGGGAGGTGGGAAGAGGCCAGTCCCTTACAGCCAGCTACAGGCAAGGCTACAGGGGGCAAAGCAGAGGGGCAAAGGTGTCTCCCATCCTTGGGGAGCAGAGCTGGAGCAGTGTTGGGGGGCTGCTGCATAATGGAGTGCTGAGTGATTTGAGCCACGCAGGAAGGTGTCTCCAGGGAGGGTGACAGGCAGTGCTGCCAGCCCTGGGAAAGGTGCTGTGAGTGCCCTCTGAGCACCCCTCCCAGGTGTGGGTGCTGGCACCTCCATCCAAAGATGGAGCAGCAGATCTGGGCTGCTGTAGCTGGCCCTGGCACGAACCCTTCACCACAGAAGGTGTTGCCAGTGCGGAGGCAGAGGGAAGAGATTCCCATTGTGAAGCCCTGGGGATGTGGCCGTGGGCTGGCACCAAGCGACGCAGTTGCTTGGCAGATGAATCACCCGGCACCGATCCTGCCCCTGCCAGGCTCCTGCTTCACCTGGGCTGTGGGAACCACGGGGATGGGGCCCCTGAGAGAGTGAGGAAAGGCACTGGATGGGGTTTTCCAACCTGGGCAAGGGGCCTGGGAGAGATGTGTAATGCAGAGATGATCTGGGCAGGCATCTGTGCCCATGATGAGTTTGTAATTCCCATGAGGGGCAGAGGATTTGCTCCTCTATCACTGGTGTTCCTAGAACCCACGGTGAGAGCTGCCGTGGCCTATTTACAGTGGGCAGGAAGCATATGATGTTATTTAGTGGGATTAAGAGGTTTGAGGGATCCTAATTTCCCCTGGGGGGATGCTGAGATGGCTGGCACCGGGCAGGACGTCTGCTGCTCAGGTGGCACAGAGCTGTCTTCTGTGGATGCTGCCTGTGGCTGTTCACTCCTCGCACGCCGCAGCAGAGCCTGCCAGCAGCTGGCACAGGTACCATTCCCTACTTGCTGATGGGGACCTGCAGCAAAGGGAGGTGCAGGGGTGCATCCCAGGGTGTTGGGGGGTAGGCTTTAGGTTGTTTTCTTGCAGAGCAAAGAAATAAATAAGTCCATGTCTAAGCTGCTGCCCTGCAGTTCCCTGCAGGGATTTGGGATTTTGCTCTTGGGAGGTGCCCAGCGCCCTGCTCAGTGCTCCAGGGAGGGCTAATCGGAGCACCCACAGTGCCAGGCCTGGGGCTGGGCTGAGGGGCTGGAGCGGCTCTGCAGAGCCGTGCTGAGTGCCTGGTGGGGTTGTGAAGATGTGGAGGGGTTGTGCATGGTGTGTGCCAGGCAGCGTGTTGCATTTCACCATCCAGACTCTGGTCCCCAGCTTCCCCCATCCCAGTCTCCATCCCCCGAGTTCAGTCTGTCACAAGTCATGGAGGAGAAAGAGCTGTCATGGAGAAACTTTGATGTTAAACACAAAGGAAAACAAATTTTCCAGCCTGTGGTGATCCATGGCACTTCTTCAAGCCTCCATACTGTGTCATGAGTCTGTTTTGGGGGGGAAGTGAAGGAAAAATGTTGTGAAGAAGGAAGCCAGGAGTGCTGGCTCACGCTGGGAATCACACAGCCAGGAGCAGAGCCCCCTCCTTGCTCTCTGAGCCTGCCCCTGCCCTGGCAGCCACCTTGCTCCCACCACCCTGCACCCACTGTGCCCCAAACCAACTTCTTTGCACCTCGTGCCCACCTCTGCTGGCATCTGGCAGATGCTGCTGTACCACCCTGGGGTGTTCTAGGGCTCAAATCCTGCAGCCCCTGCCTGTGCACTCCATGGTGTTGGCCTTGCCTGTGGGTGGGTGGTTTGGTGTGACCCTTGGTGTTGGTGCTGGCTCTTTGCCCCCCAGCACCACTTGCCCAGATCCCAGTGAAGCCATTTGCAAGCTGGAGACATTGTGTTGTGCTGTGTGGCTGCATCTTGCCCTTCCCACAGCTCTGAGGGGGAGGCAGCCTGTGGGAAGCTGATGAGTTTTGCTCCATCTCCTTCCTGTGGGCATCCTGACCATGCTGTGCCAAGGCTGTGTGCTGGTGCCAGTTCCTCCTTGCAGACAGGCTCAGGGTGGATGACACATTCTCTTGCTCCCAGCTCTGGAGTCACAGCAGCTGTCACACACTTTCCACATCTTTTGAAATCAGTGCTGGACAGCGAGGCCGCAGCAGCCCCAGCCTGAGCAGCGCCGGAGACGCTGACGGCGATTTTCCACTCCATGTTTGGTACCAAACGTGCAGTTGGTGATGGAGGCAGAGAGGGCAGCAGCCCTTGCTCCTGCCTGCAGGCTCTGGCAGCTCAGCTCTACCCCAAAGGCTCCTTTCTAGCCCGAGGTTTGTGTGCTGGGAAGGATTGGAACCAGCTGCAGCTGAGGCAGTGGGAGAAGGGAGGTTGAACAGCGCAAGATGGTTGTGGTGCCGAGGGTGGAGCGCACGGAAACAGGAAGCTTTGGCCTCCCCCTGTGTCACCCTTACTGGAACTGCCTCCTCAGAGGGTTTGTTCACTTCCAAACCCAGCAAGCAGCAGCAAGCCCCTGGGGTACTCCCTGACCCCATGCACGAGGCACAGGCACCCCAGGCCCCGTGGCAGGACCCAGCTGTGAATTGCAGAATCCTGGAGCAGCTCCAGAGCTGTGTGCTCGCTGCAGCCCTGCTGCTGCTCTGCCGCTGCTGCTGCTGCCGCTGCTGCTGCTGCCGCCGCGGCGGCCTCGGCTTCCCCTCCTGCCTGCCGTGGCAACAGCCTGTGGCTTGCTCCTGACCAGGGCGTGGGTGCTGGGCTTCGTCTGCAGCTGTGGGTGCTTAAAATCAAACGAAGGGGCCAAGCAGGGCTGGGAAGGGCTGACTGGTTGTGGGGAAAGGTTTCTGCCTCCCCCTGGCATTGCAACTCATCTCTGGTGCTGTGTGTGGGGCTCTGACCACTCCTGCGGAGCCTGGGTCCATCCTTGCTGTTTTCAGGGCTGATTCTGGTTGTGATGTGATGTCCAACGATGCCCTTTGATTCCTGGCATCCATGAGAGTTCCTGTTCCCATCCTGATGAAGTTCAGTGCTGCCCTCACAGCCTGAGGGAGGGCAGATGGAGGAAGGGGAAGGTTGTCTTCAGGCTTGACCTTCTGCTCAGTGCTGTGGATATCTGCAGTTCCCCCTTGGCAGGCTGACAGCAGTTAATGAGCCTGCTGGGTCCCACGGGGGGTTGAAATGGGCTGCAAACAGGAGTGGGCTGCAGCAGCACTGCAGGCAGGAAGGCTTTTCAGGCTGGACCGTGGCAGCCTTGGGCTTGGGAATGGAGAAGGGCTGGAAGGGAACTCTATGATCTCCAGAGGTCCCTTCCAACCCCTACCATTCTGTGGTGACATGGAGATGGTGGTGTGCAGATAGAGAGATGGAGACTTGGCACTTGCAGGCATGGCCTCTTGGGTGTTCCAGAGGAGCTCTGGGATGCTGGAGTGTGGCACTGGGATGGTAGCTGTGGAGTGTTTGGGGTGTCAGGGTGCTAGTGCCATCAGTGTGGACCTGCACGCGGTGCTGCTTTTACTGGCTGCTGCGGCATCCCTCCTGGCTCTGCCTCCTGCTGCCTGCAGGGGCACGACCAAGCCAGGTCTCTGCCAGGGCATTGCACTGGTGCCAGGCATGTCTGGGCAGAGCAGAGGGGATGGAGATGCTGTAGGCTTAGTGACAGAAGGGTTTCTCCACGGGGCTCAGGGACAGCTGGGCAGTGGCATGTAGTGACATGGGGCCTGGGGACCAGCTGTCCTCCCTGCTGTGGCACAGGGGCTGCCCAGCATAGGAGGCTTAGAGGAACTGGGGACATTTCCACACGATGGAGCAGGTTGTGGCCTGGAGCTGCTTGGCATTTCCATCACTTCCTCCTTTTACTTCCCTTTTCCTATTCCTGCCCTGGGCCCACTGCCTGCTTCTGTCCCTCCAGCCAACTAAAACCAGAAGTGGGACCTGGACCAGAGGGTTCCTCGTTAAAAATAAGCCTGAGGTTGGGCCCTTGCTGGAAGCATTGAACCAGGGCTGGATCCTGCCCCTGGCAGGAGATCCATAATCATTGGATCCATAATCATGCCGTGTGCCCTGGCACAGGGCATCACACACGAGCAGCCCTGTCTGTGCCCCAGCCTGCCCAGCCCTGCCCATCCTTTGCTTCCCCAAATTGATTACTTCCTTCTCTTCCCCAGTTGCCGAAGCAGCAATAGGAAGAGCTTAGTGGTGGGCACCCCCTCTCCGACCCTCTCGCGGCCTCTCTCCCCGCTCTCCGTGCCAACAGGTAAGGAGTGTGCCAGGGCACAGGCTGAGCATCTCCCAGAATTCCCTGAAGGTTTGGAAGGTAACCCCTCTGCTCCTGCAGCGCCGTGCCAGCAGCAGGGGCTGCTCTTTCCCGGGAGGGAATAGCTTGGGAAGTGATTTAGTCTCCTTTCCTCTGAAGGAGCTGCCCCTGGCACCCTGGGCACCATGCTGGGAAGGGTATCAGGGTGACTCTTCCCCCTTACCCCACAGCAGGGAGCAGCCCCTTGGACAGTCCACGCAACTTCTCTGCCAGCACCTCCATCAACTTCCCCTTTGCTCGCAGGTGAGCTCCAACCCCCCCAGCCCATTTCCAGCCCCCAGTGTTTGCAAGTCACCACCTGGGACAATTCAGTTAGACTCCAGTGGTTTGCTTTAATCTTTTGTGCTTTTTTTCCCTCCCTGATTTGGGGTCTGGTGTTGTTTGCTCTGCTCCCATTGGTGCCTCCCACCACTCCAGCCATGCTCCTCGGACTGACAGGTGAGTACCAGTGATGGGCTGGGGCTTGCATCCCAGGGAGATGTCTGCTCTGCATGGGGACTTGTTCCTTTGTGTGCCACCTGGGCACTGCTGGCTCGTCTTCAGCTGCTTGTCACTCAGCACCCCCAGGTCCCCTACTGCCAGACACCTTTTCAGCCACTCTGCCCCAAGCCTGCAGTGTTCATGGGGTTGCATTTTGCTCTAGGAGCAGGCTCCTGGCAGCTCCAGGAGCAGAAACAGCCTCATTGCCGTCACCAGCCCCAGCCCCCAGCTCAGCCCTGCTCTGAGCGCTCCCAGCAGATGCTTGGCAGATGTCTGGGGCTGGATGCTGGGCTGGGCTCCTGCAGAGGCAGATCTTGCTGCATCCCCTCCCCAGCCCATGCCAAAATCCTGTTTAACTAATTAATTAATTACCCACACGGGGGTGGGTGGCTGATTTGAACCCATCGATTGGCACATGGAAAAAGGCTGGAGGCTCCCGGGGGGGTTCAGGCTGTAACAGCAAAAGCCAAGCTGTGGAGCCGGGGGGAGCAAGCCTGCCGGCAGCCAGGACGCGGCGGTGCTGGTGCTGGATCTGGTGCCCTGCCAGCTCCCATGTCCTTGACCCTCACAGGAAACGGCAGCAGGAGGTGAAGGGCCTTGTCCTGATGTGAGCATTGCCACATCCATTAGGAAACCCCTCCAGAAGGAAGCATTCTCCGGCGGCCGAGCGGTTGCCTTCCTGTTTATTGCAGGGCTCTGCTCCCCGGCGCCTGCCGTCTCGGATGGGGCTTTAGGCATCCCCAGCTCCCGTCAAACAAAGGCTCAGCAGGCTGCATTTGGCTCCAATTAAAACTCAGATTTTCATAGTTTGGTTTTTTTCCATCTGAAACAGATTCACCACCCAACCAAGCCCCAGCACTGTTCTTTCACAGAGACCTGGCTCACTGTCACTGTCCCCATGGATGCCTGCAGGTTGGGGATGCAGAACAGCCTCCCCTCCCCTGCAGACCTCTCTTCCTGCAGCTGATTTCAGCCCAGTCTGAAAAGAGGTTGCAGGGTTCCTTATTCAGAGCAAACCTACACCCTCCCCTGCCAGCCGGTGCTGAGGTTGCTGATTTGCATTGGGCTGCTGGTTTGTTGCCTCTGTGACCAGGAGCTTTGTGCCCACAGGGCTGATGGCAGAAGGTGGTCACTGGCTTCGTTACCCTCCTCTGGCTATGGGACCAACACCCCCAGCTCCACGGTATGGGTAACGTTTGATTTCTCATCGCAGCAGGAGGGAAAACCCCAAAACTCTTGGTTTTGATTTAGTGTCTCCCTAGCCCCGTGGCAGTGGGTCCTGGGCAGCCTCTCTGTTCCCTGAGGACCATGAGGTTCAGCTGTGTCCTGCTTCCCAAGAGTGATGATGGCTTCCAGCATCCCTGGGCGTTACAGTGCCCCTGGGCACACACCCCAGTCCTGTAGGGCAATGGCCAGGCAGGAGCCACTTGGGATGCTGCAAGCAGCAGGGATGGGACTCGTTGGGGCTGGATTTAGTGGGAGAACTGGAGGGGTCTGGGGTGGGACCAGGCAGGACAGCCAGCCCCTGCCTGGCCTCACCACCCATATGCTATATTGTTTGGCACAGAGCCTGCTGCCCATCCACATTCCCAGCCCCCAAAGAATATTTTCCTTGCAGGGCTGTGGGCTTCCACCCCACTGCCTGGAAGCAAGGATCCATCTCCTGATGCCCCCACGTCTGTCCTTCCTTCCAGTCATCTTCGTCCTCCCAGGAGCGCCTGCACCAGCTGCCGTACCAGCCCACCCCCGACGAGCTGCACTTCCTTTCTAAGCACTTCCGCAGCTCGGAGAGCGTCACGGACGAGGAGGGTCGGCACTCGCCCTGCCTGCGCCCGCGCTCCCGCAGCCTCAGGTACAGCACCGCTGCCAGGGTGCCCACGATGCTGCCAGCATGGTGCACCCTGTGCTGCCACGTCCAGTACATCCTCTGCCCCCTCCAGAGCTGCTCCTGGGATGTGCTGGTCCTGCTAGGCTCACCCCAAGGTGTAAGGCTTTTTCTCTTGTAGGGAGGAGAAGGAGCTATGGCTTGAGGCTGTAGAAGCCTCATCCCTGGAACCATGGGGCTGTGAGCTTCTCCTTCCTGGGAGGGTGCTGGAGGCCTGGGGCAGGCTGCCCAGAGAGGTTGTGGAGTCTCCTCCTCTGCAGAGCTTCCAACCCTCCCAGGCCATTGTGCTCCTGGGCAAGCTGCTGTGGGAGCCCTGCTGGAGCAGGGGATTGGACTGGGTGAGCTCCAGAGGTCCCTTCCCACCCCTCCATGCTGGGGCTCTGTGTAAATCCTCTTTTCCCACTGAAAAAGCCCCTGACCCCCTTTCCAAGGAGGCAGAGCTGTAGCCTGCATTTTGCCAGCAGAAGTTTCATTAAAATCAGATTAATTATCTGCAGGGGTTTGCAGGTGGGGAGGTTTTCACCAAGGAGATGCCAACTCTGCAGTGGGCAAGCAAAGGCTGCGCTGGGGCTGGCCATGAGCAGCTTGGGTCTGGTTTTAATCACTGTTATTTAATTATTTAGTGGTTAATGAGTTACTGCTTCTGAGACTTGCTTTGTGTAACAGAATCACCAGGCAGGGGCCTGGGAGAGACAGTGCTGGATGAGGGTAAGAGAGGAGCCTTGTTCAGGGATGGTCCTGGTGGTGGTTTTTTTGCTGATGAGCTGCAATGGGGAGAGCTGTGGGATGCAGAGGAAGGAGTGGATGAGCTCTCTCTCCAAAGCCAAGCTGACTGATCCACCACCCTCTGGACTTCCAGAGGGCTTGCACTTGGAGACCTGGGTCTGCGGGAGGTTAATCTTCCCTGGATTACGTCCCAGGACCTCAAGTTCCTCGGGGGCTTCCCTTGTGGGAGAGATGCTCCTGGAAGTGCTGGCCCAGGGCTGAGGGCTCTGTTCAGATGAGCATTAACTGCTTGGGATCCAGAGTTAGGAGGAGGGGACAAATGTTCTCCAGAGGCAGCAGAGACATCCCAGCCATGGATGTCAATGGCTTGGAGCCCATAACACAGCTGGTTCCTCCGTCTGCAGCCCCGGCCGGACGAGTGGAACGTTTGACAATGAGGTGGTGATGATGAACCATGTCTACAAGGAGAGGTTCCCCAAGGTAACTGCTGGCACTGGGTGGGGTGACCATCCTGATTGTACCTTCTCCAGAACAGCCTCTTCTCTGTGCTGGAACACAGAATGCATGAGTAGATACCAGGGGGTGTTGAGGACACTGGAGGTGTGATCGTGAACTGTGGAGGCAGAGCTCTGTGGGTCTGCATCAGCACACATGCAGGCAGATGGCTCTGGAGACTTGGGTGGAGCTTTTCCAGCCTGCTGGATTGCGGGGCCAGGATGTGCATGTGGATATTGGAGCTGTGGGAGCTGGTAGCATGAGGTCCTGGCTGGCCAAACCTAATTCAGGAAGTGGCAGCATGAGGTCTGGGCTGGCCAAACCCAGCTTGTTGGGGCACATGTTCCTGGGCACCACCATCCACTCTGCCTCGCAGGCTACAGCCCAAATGGAAGAGCGTCTGCAGGACACCATCACAAACTTCTCTCCAAGCAGCACCCTGCCCCTTGCAGATGGGGTGCTGGGCTTCATCCACCACCAGATCATCGAGCTGGCTCGTGACTGCCTGGCCAAGTCCCAGGGAGCTCTCATCACCTCTCGCTACTTCATGGAGCTGCAGGAGAAACTCGAGAAGATGCTTCGAGATGTGAGTATGGGGCAGGACCCTGCCTGGAGCTGCCTCAGGGAGCCCCTGATGGACACCTGGCTTCTGTCACCCCTGGCAGGCTCAGGAGCGTTCTGAGAGCGAGGAGGTGAAGTACATTGATCAGCTGGTGAGGAAGCTGTTGATCATCATCTCCCGTCCTGCTCGCCTGCTGGAGTGCCTGGTAAGACACAGCAGCTCCTGGGGTCTCTGTCTTCCGTGCTCTGCGCCTGCCCAGAGGAGAGGCAAAGCCTTGACCATGAAAGACAAAGCAGCTTCTGGCCACCTTGCCTGGTCACCATGGGAGCTGCTGCTCCTTTCCCTGCCTAGGCTGCAGCAAGGACCTAAACCCTTCCTAGCATCCAAACCATTTCTCAGAGAGGAGCAGCTTGACCTTCACAGTGACCTTAGCTAGCTTTCTCCTCCACTCCCTGCTGTTGGGATGGCTTTCTAAAGCACTTGGCTCTGTGCTGTGGTCCCTGCAGCTGGAAGAAGGAGCTCACAGGGCTTTGGTTTTTTTTGTTCATCCCTTAGATGGGGAGGGATGGGGAACGAGGGTGGAAACAGCAGCAGAGCTTTTGGCTTTCTCCTGGACGCCTGCAGAACCTGTACCTAACTACCACTGTCACCTGCAAGGCTTAGAGGAAAGGTGGAACATTGCAAACTCTTCCTCCTCAGCTGCTTTTGGTTTTCCCCATCCAGGAGTTTGACCCAGAGGAGTTTTACCATCTCCTGGAAGCTGCAGAAGGCCACGCCAAGGTTGGCCAGGGGATAAAGACTGACATTCCTCGGTACATCATCAGCCAGCTGGGGCTCGTCAAGGACCCACTGGAGGGTAGGGAACCGCTTGGGTTGGTGGCCCTGAGGTCTGCAGTGGGATGTGGGCTTCCAGCTTGGTCACATAAATGAGCACTGGGAGGTGGTGGGGGACCAGCAGGGCTGAGCTGGTGCCATGGAGTGGGTCCCAGCAGAACCAGGATGGTGTCCAAGTCTCCTGGCTAGCCCCACGTCCCTCGTTATTGCTCCCAACATGTTCAGCAAAGCAGATTAAGCTCAAGAACGTTTAATCCATAGGAAGCCATGGGGCTGGGGGGGCTCCATAATCCCCCAGGAACACAGGAATGACTATGGAAAAAAGAGAATTATATAAATGGTCACCCTGCTGCTGAACCTCTGAGCCCTGTGACCTCAATTTCTCCATGCAACAGCTCGAGCCCAGCCCCTGGCTAAATCCCCACAGGATCTCCCAGCCTGGAGGGAAAGTGGCTGCTGGGGATGGTTCTGGTGGGGCCTGAGGGTGAAGCAGGTAAAACCCATCCCTGTCTTCTGCAGAAATGGTCCAGCTGGATCACTTTGACAGTGGGAACACCATCACGCCAGAGAACAATGATGCCTGCGAGGTGAGCATGGTCCCACCTGCTGCCCGCAGCTCCGTCCTGCCTCACCCCCACCCAGGCTCTTGGCAGCTTCCCTGCTCTCTTAGGCTGGCAGAGGGTGACTGGGGCTGTCCCCAGGGGTGACTCCTTCAAGTGTAAAGTCTCAGTCCCTCAGCTGGCTTCTTGAGTGGACAGAGCTCAGAGCGGGTTCTTGATATGCAGAGCATCTTGGCCTTCCAGTTTGGGGGTTGGGGCTGGAGAGGGCTCAGGGAGGGTTGTCCTCTGGCAGGAGCACTTGGAGGTGATACCTGACAGTGCTTGGTGAATTCCTGCCCACACTCAGAGAACCAGAGTGTGAGAAACACCAAAAGCCTTCTGTGTTTTCTTCAGAGCCAGCCTTTGGCCACAGCTCCTCGGAGGAAGCCCTGTGAAGGGGACTTTGAGACCATCAAGCTTATCAGCAATGGGGCTTATGGGTGAGCTGGGGACTTCTTAGCGCTTGTCTCCATCTGAAAACATCTCCACAGCTGTCCCTGTCTGGGCCTTGCAGTGCTGCAGGGCTGGCCCTGGTGGAGGGACAGGTTTGAGGTCCAGCTGTCCCCTAGGGCTGTGTACCTGGTGAGGCACCGGGAGACGCGGCAGCGCTTCGCCCTGAAGAAAATCAACAAGCAGAACCTCATCCTGAGGAACCAGATCCAGCAGGTGTTCGTGGAGAGGGACATCCTCACCTTTGCAGAGAACCCCTTCGTGGTCAGCATGTTCTGCTCCTTCGAGACGAAGCGGCACCTCTGCATGGTGATGGAGTATGTGGAAGGTGAGGAGGGGCGACGGGGCTGGATGCTGCGCTGAGGAGGGAGATAAGTGTCTGAGCATCAGGGACACCACCCTTGGGCACCTTCTGTCCTGCTTTGCTCCAGGGAGCAGAGGGCAGAATGAGGATATGCTCTGGTGAGCCTGAGCCTCACCCTGATGCTGGTGGTGGCCACAGTCAGCTAGGAGAGGGTTTATGCCCCATGCCCAGGGGTCCACACTGCTCCGAGGAAGGCCTGACTGGGAGCTTGCTTGGCAGGAGAGGCAGCGTGGCCCTGCCCACTGTCCTGCCTTGTCTGAGCCCCTGTGCCAAGAGGATCTCTGTGCCCGCAGGGGGGGACTGTGCCACGTTGCTGAAGAACATGGGGCCGCTTCCAGTGGACATGGCCAAGATGTACTTTGCCGAGACCGTGCTGGCGCTCGAGTACCTCCACAACTACGGCATCGTGCACAGGGACCTCAAACCTGACAAGTGAGGATGGGGGCCAGGTCTGAGCAGGGGTGGGCTTGGGTCTGGATGGGGAAGGGAAAGGAACTGCTCCAAGCCAAGAGGACAAGGCAGGATGAGGTCAGGGCTTTTGGTGCCCAATGACCCAGGTCCATTGCCAGTCCACCAGGAGCAGAGATCCTGGGGTCTGGCTGGGGTCTCCCCAGAAGCAAACAGCAGCATCCTGGGTGTCTGTCCTCTTGCAGCTTGCTCATCACCTCCATGGGACACATCAAGCTGACAGACTTTGGTCTGTCAAAGATTGGCCTGATGAACATGACCACAAACCTCTATGAAGGGCATATGGAGAAGGACACTCGGGAGTTCATGGACAAGCAGGTAGGAGGCCCTGCTTTGCTTGGCCAGTTTGCCATCAGCAGGGACCAGGGCAGCCTTGGGGCTTGCTGCAGAGGTCACTGCAGAGGTGTCAGCTGCTGCTTCCCATGCAGGTGTGTGGCACTCCGGAGTACATTGCCCCAGAGGTCATCCTGATCCAGGGCTACGGGAAGCCTGTGGACTGGTGGGCCATGGGCATCATCCTCTACGAGTTCCTGGTGGGCTGCGTCCCCTTCTTTGGAGACACCCCTGAGGAGCTCTTCGGGCAGGTGATCAGCGGTGAGTGCTGCTGGCAGCTTTGCTCCAGGGTTTGCCCTCCCCAGCAGCTGCAGCTCATCCTTAACCTGCAGAGAACTTCCTCCCTTCCTGTCATGCTTGGCTGAGAGGCCAAGAGCTCCTCAAGCTTGACTGCCAGCCTGGGAGGGCTTTCGGCTCCTCTTGCCCAGATGTGACCTCTGTGAGCTTGCCCCATCATAGCCCCCACTGTGTGCAAACTCCCAGCCCCCCCCAGCTCCCTCTCCCTTTGCCTCGCAGATGAGATCATGTGGCCGGAAGGGGACGAGGCTCTTCCCGCGGATGCCCAGGACCTGATCATGCGTCTGCTGCGGCAGTGCCCCCTCGAGCGCCTGGGCACCGGTACGTGGCAGTGCCCGCGGGGCTGCCTGGCACCACAGTTCATAGCAAGGCATTTGCTGAACCCGGAGCGCGTCCTGCTGCGCGAGGATGCTCAGAGGAGGTCCTCTGCTTGGAGTTCCTCCTGGGAAGGCAGCGCAGGGCCCTGGTCCATCCTGGGTTAAGCCATCTGGGGCGATTGTGCCCTTGGCTCTGCTCTGCTTTGCTGAGCCCCCCCTGCAGTGCTGGTTCACCTCTGAGTCCTCAGCGCAGGCAGGGACCTGTTGCGGTGGGGCCAGAGGAGGCCACAGCAATGCTGGGAGGTCTGGAAGCCCTCTGCTGGGAGGCCAGGCTGGGAGAGTTGGGGATGTTCAGCCTGGAGAAGAGAAGGGTCCAGGGAGACCTTCTGGAGGCCTTTCAGGACTTAAAGAAAGCTGAGGACAGACTTTTGAGCAGGGTCTGTCTGTTGTGACAGGACAGGGGGGGATGGTTTGAAACTCAGAGGGAAATTCAGACTGGAGAGAAGAAAGAAATTCTTACACTGAAGGTGGTGAGAGCCTGGTCCAGGTTGCCCAGAGAAAGATGCCCATCTGTGGCACCATTGCAGGTCAGGTTGTCTGGGGCTCTGAGCAACCTGCTCTAGTTAGAGCTGTCCCTGCTGGCTGCTGGGGGTTGGACTGGGGGAGCTTAAAGCTCCCTTCAACCCAAAGCAGCCTGGGATCAGTGACTCTGTGATGTGCTCTGTGTGGAGGACAGAGCCTGCTGTTGAGGATGGCAGCAGCAGCACCCTGAGCCCCTGACACAGGTCTGTGTGCCCGGCAGGAGGTGCCCACGAGGTGAAGCACCATTCCTTCTTCCTGCACCTGGACTGGAACGGGCTGCTGCGTCAGAAGGCAGAGTTCATCCCCCAGCTGGAGTCAGAGGACGACACCAGCTACTTCGACAGTGAGGCCACCCTTCTCCCCGTCCCTGCCCAGCCCTTCTCCCATTCTGGGGTGCCCTCAGTCCCTGCACAGCCACCAAACAGAGGCAGTCCTGTTTACAGGCTGCTCAGCTTTACCCAAACCCTCATTTTCTCATCCCAAAACTCCCCAGGGATTTGGGAGAGGGCAACAGCTGCCCATGGGTGCTGATGGCACCAGAGCCCCGGGGCAGGCAGGCCAGGGGGTGCCAGAGCTGAGTGACAGCCCTGCCTACTCTGCCTCTTGCCTGCAGCTCGCTCCGAGCGGTATCGCCACTTGGACTCGGAGGATGAGGAGACCAACGACGAGGAGTCCTCGGTGGAGATTGGGCAATTCTCCTCCTGCTCCCATCGCTTCAGCAAGGTGCTGCAGCCCTGCTGTGATGGAAGGGCTAGGGTGGCCATGCCAAGCTTCTCTGGCTGAATTCCCTGCTCCATCTCCTCCTCCCCAGGTGTACAGCAGCTCTGAGTTCCTGGCAGTCAACTCCAACCTTAGCCTCTCCTCCTCCGACCGGAGCCACTGCGATGACAAAGAGGAGCGGTGGGACAGGCACTCGGGAGATGAGGACAGGAGCAGGCTGGCCGGTCCAGAGCCCCGGTGCGTGCTGAGAGCGGGGTGCCAGGCTGGGGGGGCACCGAGAGCTTGTGGGGACTCCAAGGGCTTGTGGTGGCACTGAGGGTTTGCCGAGACATCAGTAGAATGCATCCAGGGATGCTGCAGCAGCTCAGTGCCATCCTCTGAGCCCATCTGCGGTTGTCCTGAGCCCTCCTGCTCTCCCCGGGCAGGCTCCGCTCCTGGACATCCTGCAGCTCCACACCCTACAGCTCCCGGCACGAGAGAAGCCACAGCCCTGCCGCACTGCCCAGCACCTACAGCCTGGACACCATGCCCAAGTTTGCCTTCTCCTCAGAAGATGAGAGCCCTTGTGTGGCATCCTCCAAGCCAGAGAGACCCAAGTTTGTGCTGGGAGACCCTGAGGTGGGGACCAGCAGTGCAGTGAAGTCATCAGGGTTATCTGGTGCGTAGGCTGTGGGTGCCAGGGCAGGGTGCTGTGGGTGCCAGGACAGGCTGCTCCCGGGCTGCATACGGCACAGGGTGGCTTCTTCATGTCCCCAAACTCTTCCTCCTCCCCTCTGCACAGCCGATCTCGCCAGCCTGAACCGCATCCGGCTGCGGAGCAACAGCACCGGCACCAAGAACTCCACTCCCCAGGGCCTGGAGCCAAGTGGGAGCCGGCGGCTGAGCTGCCAGAAGGATCTGCCCGACAGGCAGAGAGCTGCGCTGGGCAGCCGCGTCCCCAAATCCGCCTCCGTCTCCGCCCTGTCCCTCATCATCACCTCAGGTCTGTTGTGTGCCGCAGGATTTATCCTGGCAGGGGGCAGCCTCCTGCAGCTTTCCCAGGCTGAGCTGGTTTTGTCCTGCTTGCAGATGACTTTGGTGGTGGTGCCCTGATGAGCCCCATCTCCCCCCACTCTCTCTCATCCAACCCCTCCTCCCGGGACTCATCCCCAAGCCGAGACTCCTCCCTGGCCATCGCCAGCCTGCGCCCCCCCATCATCATCCACAGCTCGGGCAAGAAGTTCGGCTTCACGCTGCGAGCCATCCGCGTCTACATGGGTGACAGCGACGTCTACACCGTCCACCACATGGTCTGGGTGCGTGGCTGGGCTCCCTCTGCAGTGCTGGGCACCACGAGTGCCAGGGGGAAAACCCCGGGGGGAAGTTTAGTCTTTTATCCAAGCGAACCCTTAGGTTTCCCCTTGCAGAGCGTGGAAGAAGGGAGCCCAGCACAGGAGGCAGGGCTGAGAGCAGGAGATCTCATCACACATGTGAACGGCGAATCGGTGCTGGGCTTGGTGCACAGGGATGTGGTGGAGCTGCTGCTGAAGGTAGGTGGCCATCAGAGCTCTGCTCACCCAGTGCTGGTGCATCCATCCAGCAGCTTCCTGGCATCGCCAGGTTCGGATCCGGTGCTTAGATCTGGCACACTGCAGCCATTTGTTTTCCATCCCGCAGAGTGGGAATAAAGTGGCCCTGAGAACCACAGCCCTGGAGAACACCTCCATCAAAATCGGCCCCGCTCGGAAGAACAGCTCCAAGACGAGGATGGCACGGAGGAGTAAGAAGAGCAGGAAAAGGGATGGCCAGGATAGGTTGGTAGAACCCAAGGTGCCACACTGGGGCAGGGCCATGCTTCAGCTTTGCCGTCCTGGGAGGTCCAGCAGGGTCTGGTCCTGCCAGAGCCAGCTCAGCAGCCTCAGGGCTCACCAGCTTTCAGGAGAAACTGAGGCTATTCCTTTCCCTGCCACCTTTGTGTTCCCCTCCAGGAGAAAATCCCTTTTCAAGAAGATCTCCAAGCAGTCCTCGGTGCTGCACACCAGCCGCAGCTTCTCCTCTGGTCTCCACCACTCACTGTCTTCCAGTGAGAGCCTCCCGGAGTCCCCCACACACAGCCTGTCCCCAGGTCCCCCCACGCCCTGCCGCAGCCCCGCTCCCGACCTGCCCCCAGGTACCCACGGGCAAGCAGGGGGGGATTGGCTCCAGGTGGGGGTGTCATGTGTCCCTCTGTCCCTCATCGTGATCTCTCTCTTCGTGTGGCAGATGCTGTGTCCCCACAGAGCACCTCACCCTCCTCCAGCACCCCGACGTCGCCCGCTGGCCACGTGCGCCCCAGCTCCCTGCATGGCCTGGCACCCAAGCTGGGTGGGCAACGCTACAAAGTGGGACGTCGTAAATCCACCAGCAGCATCCCCCCTTCCCCCCTTGCCTGCACCCCTTCCTCTGCCCAGCGCCCACCTTCTCCCCAGCGCTCCCCCTCCCCACTCCCCGGGTACCCCAAAGCCCCCCACACCTTCCAGGGCAAGACCCTGTCCCCCCCCACCATCGTGCGGCAGAGCTCCCGGCCCCGCAGCGCTGACTGCCCTCGCTCGCCGCTGCTCAAGCGTGTCCAGTCGGCCGAGAAGATCGTCAGCATCCTGGCGGAGAAGAAAAGCGGCGCCGGCGGCCGCAAGCTGGGGCTGGAGATGCCTGGGATGGATGGGGAGGCCACTGCGGAGGGCGAGGCGCCGGCCTACCCTGGGGAGCACGGTTACCACCCCTCCAGCTGCCGGCTTGGGGAGAGGCACGACCGGGACCAGGAGGTGGTGGTCATGCGGCGCTTGAACCTCTCGGAACGCCGAGACTCCTTCAAGAAGCAAGAAGCGGTTCAGGAAGTGAGTTTCGATGAGCCGGAGCCGGCGCAGGGCGGCGAGGACGGCGGCAAGAGCGAGGCCGGGCAGGGCTCAGCTCTCTGGAGCGGCTCCACGGAGCCCCGGCCAAAGCCCAGCCAGGTCCCGCAGATTGCGGTGCAGGGCTCCGAGAGCGACGAGCAGGAGCCGGCGGTGGCTGAGTGGGAATGCCAGGGCTCCTACCCCGTCGGCAAGGCCGAGCAGGCAAGCAGCAGCATCTCTGTGGGCAAGCAGCGGGACTGTGGCTCCCGGCAGCACCGGGACTGTGGGGAAAGGGCAAGTAGCCACCAGCAACCAGTGCAGGTGCCAGCAGCTTGGGGCCAGGAGCCGGTGGGTGCTCAGCTCCCAGCACCCCGGGGCAGCACCTGGAGTGGAGCTGGGCACGCCTGAGCCCCACACCAGCCCCTGAGGCTGGTCCAGGCTCCCCGTGGCATCCCAGCACCTCCCCAAACCCCACCCCGCGTGGCATATCCATGAGAGGGACATCCCTGGAGCCGTTCTGGACGTTGGGCTGGCTGCGCCCCGGCACTGCGCCGCGCCCCGGCACTGCGCCTCCCCCCGCAGGGTTTTTGTACTCCCCAGAAGATTCTCCTATTTTTCTAGAGACGCGGGAGCTGTTCCGGCGGCGGCGACTCCCCGGCAGGGCCCCAACCTTTGTGTACAGAGAGGACTCGATGCAAATATTCCTCAATTAATTTATTACTTTTTATAAGCTAAGCAGGCACTGCAGGAGCGGCGCAGGCTCCCACCTGGCCTGGGAGGGGGCAATCCCAGGCTTTTCCCTGCGTCTCCCCCCTTTTCTAAGCTCTCGAAGACCCACTCACTTTTCCCTTCCTGTTAGCTTCAGTTTTAACTAAAATGACCCCAGAGCTGCCAAGGAACCTCTGTTGGGGGGCAATGATACGAATAACACGAAAAAACCCTCAACCCCCCCACCCCCAAATGCTAGCTGCCCCAGCTGGGATGCACGGGGGACGTGTTGGCTGCAGACATTCACCATCGGATGCTGGTCGTGGGTCACTTTAGGAGGCCATGGTGGGTGCAGAGGGTTTCATTCTTCTATGGAGAGCCTCCTGGCTCCATTGGCCCTTCCAGGTGGGAAAAGCAAAGCCCCGCCCCCAGCAGGGACATTAACAGGATTTTTAGGGATACTTTTGCTCTCAGCATTTTCTGTCCCCACCTGCCGCAGTGTTTGGTGCACACTGCCGCCCACAAAATGCCAACTTTGGAGCTTTAAAGCCTGACCCCAACCCAGCAGCCTCAGTTGGAATTTGGACACCTCAGCCCCACTCTGCCTCCCCTGTGTTGTTTTGTATCAACAGCCTGCGGCTCGGCCTGGCTTCCCCCCTGATTTCTAACGTTTTCTATGACCTAAGCGTTTCCATTTGCTGATGCATGTAACCAGCCTTCCCCCAGCGCCCTGCCAGTGCTGGGAGGACTGACCCCAATTTGCCAACCGCAGGGCACCACCGTGCTGCCACCGATGGGCATAGTTCCTACCCCTGAAAGCAGCCAGTTGGGTTTGTTTGGCTGTGTTGGGTTACTCTGTGCGTGTGTGGTTCGGGCCAGGCTCTGTGCCCTGCTTCTGCCGTTAGCCCAGCGCCGTTTCACCCCAAGCCCCAGCAGCCAGAGCTGCTCCACATTTCCGTCGTTTCCTCCTCTGTTGTCTGTGTTACAGTCTCGGGAAGGCAGCAGGGTTTGGGGGGACACACCGGGCACCCCCTGCCCACCAGTGCTGTGGGAAGGGGGTTTGGCTGTGCACCAGCAGCATGGATATGGTGGGAAAAGTTTTTGGAGCGAAAAATGTCAAAGCCGAGGGGCCTGCATCTTCCTGCCCAGCACCCAGCCCCATTCCACCTTCAGGAAGTTTTATGTTGTATTAAATTTGTTCGTTGCCATGAGCCGCATCGTGGTGTCTGCAGCTGGGATGTGATTCGGCACTGCCAGCACCGGAGCGTGGCTGGGCAGGGAGTGCCCACAGGGTGGGTGATGGTGAGGGAGTAAACGGGCGCTGGTGGTGCTGGAATGGCCAGGGAAACGTGACCCTGCCCAGGGCACTGAGCCTGGCTCCCTCCCGGGCCTGGATTGTGGGTGCCCAATGCAGTACCTGGTGCAGTGCCCAGTGTCTGCAGTACCCACTGCCCACTGCAGTGCCCTGTTCTTTACGCGGTGACCACTGCAGTGCTCTCTCCCCTCTGTGGTGCTCAGTGCAGCACTCAGTGCCTAATGCAGTACCCGGCGTTCAAAGCACCCATTGTCTAATGTGGTACCCTCTGCAGTGCCCCACGCTCAGTGTAGTCCTGATGCCCAGTGCAGTGGCCAGTGCGATGACCTAGGACCCGAGGCTCGGTGCAGTGTTCAGTGCTGTGCTCCACGCTCTGCGCAGTCCCCAGCGCAGTTCCCAGCGCACCGCCCCGGCGCCCGGCGCCCTCCAGCTCCCGCCCGGTGGCAGATCTGCGGTCGCGCCAGCCGCGAGGGGGCGCCCCCGCGCTCTCCCGCAGCGTCCATTGGCGCCGGCGGCCCCTCGACTCTTTCCGGAACGACTCGGGCGAGGGGCGTGGTCCCGATCGTGGCCGGCAGCCGGGGTAGGGGCGGGGCCTGCGCATCTTCGGGGAAGTTCGTTCCTCTCCGGCATCACTCGGGCATTTCCGGGGCGGGTTCGGGCCGTTCCGGCGGCGTTCGGGCCCTTTCCCAGGCTGCCGCTGGGCTGGGAAGCAGGAACGGGCAGGAGCGGAGCGGCGGCGGATGGGGCTGCAGCAAAGGTGGGCCGGGGGGCTAGGGCCAGGGGAGAGGGAGGCCGAGATGGGATCCAGACCCGGGCCCAGGGCTGGGTGGGCCGGCGCCGGGGTCCGCGGTGAGGGGGCCAAACTCAGCGGGAGGCGCCGCGGGGGCCCTGGGGGCGAGCTCTTCGCCGGGTCCCCGGCCCGAGCCCCAGCCTCCTGCCCCGGGCTTGGCACCGGCGCTGTCCTTGTCGCCTTCCTGCTGGTGTCAGGGCAGGGTCACCTCCCCCCTGGGCCGTGCCACCCCTGGACTGGCCCTCTCCCCCTCGCCCCGAAGTGCCAGGGCAGGACCTTGTGCCAGAGCTGTGTGCCCCCCGCCGCGGTGCCAGGACTGTCCCTGTGGCCCTCCTGTGCAGCGGCTGTGCCACTCGGCACGCCCCCGGCTATCTCTGTGCCTGGCAGTGCCAGCACGGAGATCTCTATTCCATTACCCCTGCAGTGGTAGCAGTGCGAGGACCTCTCATCCTTGGCAGGGTGCAGCCCCCATTGCTGGGGGTCCTGGGCACCCTGTCTGGGTGGCAGAGCTGGAGAAATGTGGTCTGTCAGGGCTGCACGGTCCCAGCCTGGGCTGAGGGCTTGACCCTACTGCTGTGCTCCTCTACTCAGCTGCACCTCCAGAGCTGAGGGTCCTTATTCAATGGGAAATCAAACCTGGGGGCAAACCTCTCTAAAATGAGGGCTCTGAGGGCTGCAAAGAGCTGAAGTGGCACCAGCACTGTGCCCGTCAGCACTGACCCAGCAGGGGAAGGCTGCTTGTCCTCCCCAGTAGTGCCTGGCTTCTATTTCCCCAGCAGCTCTTGGAGCCACTGGGGAACTGGCCCTGTGACTTTCTCTGTGAGAGCAGAGAATGGAGACAGCTGAGTAAATATAGCCTAAATCACTGCTTTCCTGGCCATTCCCCTGCCCTTCCCTAGCATGCAAAGGGCTGGTGTGTCCCCGAGGCTGGGCTGGCCTCTGCTCCAGTCATCGACTCTTCCATGATGTGGGAAAGTCCAAGCCATGGTTTGGTTTCTTTGGTGACTCTTTGGTGATCCTGCTTCCATCTGCCCATGTGGTTCGCAGCGAGGCTTTGGTCCTCCTCAAGCTGATGGCTGCCCCAGAGTCCCAGTGTTTAACTCGCTGGAACAAGGCTCTCAGCAGGCAGGAGAATCCTTTCTGCCCGCAGTTGGGTCTCCCTGGACAAAAGCTCTGGGCTGGAAGAGAAGCCACAGCTCAGCTGGAATGTGGCAAGGAGCAGGGTGGTTTGTGGAGCCAGTTTGGAGCTGTGTCAGCGCCGGCGCTGGGCTCGGAGTGCTGGGTGTGTTTACAATGAAAAAAGAGTATTTATAATATGGAGGGCTCTTAATTCCTCTGGGAATGGCTGGAGCCACAGCTTGGAGCTAAAGAAACTGAGTAATGGAAGATAAAAAGTAGAGAGAGGAAGGGGCAGTGGATTTCCCAGGTCAGAAGGTCTTGCCTCTCCCAGCCAGAGCCTCGGTGGGGCTGGGCTGGTAACGTGGTTGCTTCTCACCTTGTTGGCTGCTTCGTGTCCTTGCTGCACCGTGCAGGGCTGCTAACAAATGGTCATAAATCCCCAGTCCCCCGGGAATGTGACTGTAAGCAGATAAGTTAGCAAGAGCAGCTGGATTTATTGGTCCTTTTTTTCCATGTACTTGGTTTTAGAGCTGTCATTTTTGAGGGAAGGAGCCAAAAATACAGCTCCTGGATTTATTTCTGAGAAAAATCCCTAAACTCAGCCCCATGACTGCTCCTAAAATGGAAGCAATGTGTTCTTGCTGCATGGGGGTTGGTGTAAAGGGAGCTGGAGTGAAATGGTGCTGCTGCAGGGTGCTTGCTCCATCTCTGCTCAGTGCTGCCATGTGAAAGGCTTTGGCCAAGTCAAAGGGAGGAGGACAAAGCTCCTGGGGTGGGTGAAACAGGGCAGGCTTTAACTGAAGCAAGGAGGATGTCGGGAGAAGCCTCTGGACAGTATGAGAAGTCTTGGAGTAAATCTCATTGCTTGAGGCACTGTGGCTGTCCAGCCTTGGAGGAGGCTGGAGACCTCTGACAGGTGGGGGAGGTGTCAGTGATGCCAAGCAGGGGTTTGTGAAGCTCCTCGAGGTCCCTGCTGACCATAGCATTTAGTTCATCAGGGAAATGTTTCAGGTACTCCTTCACATCCTCAGGCTTCACTGAATGAAGCAAAATACTAAATGAAATTCAGATCTGAGCAGTGAATGCTCCTTGTCCCCATCCAGGATGCTGCCACTGCTCTGGCTCTGCCTGGGCAGCACTTCCTGCTAAGAGGTGAAGGTGGCATCGGCTGCCCCATGCCTCTGTGATGTGGTCACTCTCAGGACACCAAGCCCAGCCTGGCCACAGCTCTCCATGTAACTCACCTCCCCTGCTGCTTTTCCCCCTTTGGAGGGAAACACCAACTGGCTTGGCAGCGCCATGGCCATCCCAGCCTGGCAGCGCAAGCCGCTGGCGCAGCTCCGGCTCTGCCTGCTCCTCCAGCTGCTTCCCCGGGGGCAGCTCATGGAGCAGGTCCAGCTCTGCCTCCCGCCCACGCCAGCTCCCTGCGGGCTCACCCAGCTCCTTCGTGGCACTGCCACCTCCACCGTTGCCTCGCTGGTGCTTCAAGCCTTGTGCAGTCCTCACCCAGGCTCCTTGGCAGGGCTGGGAGGGAGCCAGCCCCGGGAGCTGCCCTGGAGAGCAGGGGCTCTGCCCTGCCCTGTCCCCACGTGCCCACCCCCCTGCCCCAGTGCCGCGCCGTGGTTCAAGTTCTTGTGGGCACAGCGTGACCCACGGCGTGCTTGGCACTGCCTGGTGGGTACCCCCTGGAGCAGGCAGCAGCAGGGTGGGCTGTAGGGGCTGGTTCATGGATGGGTTCCTGTCTGCTGCCCTGGCTCAGAGGCGGTGTGGCAGCTGCTGTCACGACAGGGTGCCAGGCTGGCACACGGTCACTGCGTCGCCCTCTTCCCTGTGCTTCTGCTGAAGGAGAAGTTTGCCCTCCCTGTTTGCCACCCCTGAGGGCAGCGTTTTACAGCTCAGAGCTCGGCTCGGTGGGGTTCTGCTCGCTGGGGATCTGCTGGAACTTGAAGGGCTGCCTGGATTGCTGTCAGCAGATTCTGCTAAATATTCTTCTGTGCTCTTTCGCCTCGCTGGAGGCAGAGCAGCGCTTGGGCTCGCTCCGAGTCAAGCTGCACTTTGAACTGCCTTTGGAACTGGGTTAAAAAGCACAGGAACCACATTTAAAACGTTAAGATGCTTTTATTTATGTGCTGGGCACACACAAAAAGCCTGGTAATGTGCTTTTTGTTTCAAACTGATGCGTTAAACAAAGCGAGCATTGACAGCGGCTCGTGAATCGCGGGATTGTCTCTGGGTGCTCAGATAGATTTACCGAAGGTATTTCCATGTCTGATGCTTGGGATTTTCGGAGCAGCCCCAGCAAGTGCTGGCCAGCACGGACACACGAGGCTCCTCTCCGAGAGCCGCAGCAAACCTGGAGCCTGGCCCAGCCGAAATCTTTTGGCAAGCTGCTGCTGCTCTCTGCGCACGCAGAGCCCTGGCTCGGGGTGCTCCCAGCCGACAGGCTCCTGCCTGTCCCGGGCGCTGCTTCTCGACCTCCCCTTCCCTCTCAGGAGCTGCTGGGGGCTCGCGAGTGCCTCTGCCTGTGGCCAGCGGCTGGCAGGGGCTCAGGACGCTCCTGGCCCGCGGCTGCCGTCCCACACACGCGGCTCGGCCTGGGGAGCTGCCGCCTGGCTCGGTGGCACTCGGAGGACAAGTGTGCCCCTTGGAACGGACAGCACCGGTGTCAGCCAGGTGGATTGGGGTTCTCGGGGTGCCCCCAGTGCTGGGCACTCGATCCCCGTGTGGGCTGAGCGTGCAGAAGGCAGGTGAGGCTGTGCCAGGGCCAGGCTGGCCCCAGGTTCTCTGTGCTTTTTCACGTGCCCAGTGACCGCTGCTGGCACGGACCTGTGTCCCCAGCGCAGGGCAGGGGCTGGAAGGCGCTGGTGGAGCCGCGTGGTGCAGCAGAAGCTGCGGGACCTGCTCCCTGGGCCAGGCTGCTCCCGGGCTCTGCGCTTCCCACCCTGCACCCAGCTCTGATTTGAAAAGCCACGGAACGAGTTTGCCAGGGCTGAGTTCTGTCCTGGAGCTGCCTCGGCTGCTCCGGCTGGGATCTGCAGCTGGAAGCAGGGGAGGTGCCTGCAGGGGAACGGCGACCCGGCCGGCTCAGGGCTGCGCTGCCCCGGGGTGCGCCGTGGGGTCTCCGGGAGGAACGGCAGCTGCCGGCGCCTTCCCCAGCGGGCAGCGGCGGCTCTGGCCCCTGGCAGTGCCACTGGCGCTGCCGATCCAGCTGCACCAAACCCTGCGCGGCACTGCTCAGAGGGTGAGGGGCAGGCAGCCAGCCTGGCCATAAATCTCTCTTTATGCTCTGGATTATGAAGTAATTTTTTCCTGGCTGGGGACAGTTGGCCTGGGGAAGCACAGACTCTGCTGTGGGCTCTGCTGTGGGCTCTGCTGTGGGCACTGCTGTGGGCTCTGCTGTGGGCTCTGCTGTGGGCACTGCTGTGGGCTCTGCTGTGGGCTCTGCTGTGGGCACTGCTGTGGGCACTGCTGTGGGCTCTGCTGTGGGCTCTGCTGTGGGCTCTGCTGTGGGCTCTGCTGTGGGCACTGCTGTGGGCTCTGCTGTGGGCTCTGCTGTGGGCACTGCTGTGGGCTCTGCTGTGGGCTCTGCTGTGGGCACTGCTGTGGGCTCTGCTGTGGGCACTGCTGTGGGCACTGCTGTGGGCTCTGCTGTGGGCACTGCTGTGGGCACTGCTGTGGGCTCTGCTGTGGGCTCTGCTGTGGGCACTGCTGTGGGCTCTGCTGTGGGCACTGCTGTGGGCACTGCTGTGGGCTCTGCTGTGGGCTCTGCTGTGGGCTCTGCTGTGGGCACTGCTGTGGGCTCTGCTGTGGGCTCCCTGCAGCTTGCCAGCACAGCCTGGTGGGGGCTGTGCTGGGATGTATTGCTTCTCCTGCAAACATTCCCAAGCCCCAGGGGCTCTACATGTGTCCTGCAGCCTGGTGTTGCTCCTAGAGCTCCATAGCAGCTCTCCAGTGATCCAGAAAAGGCTCAGTCCTGCACCCTACCCACTAGAGCCTGGATGCAAGTGTCTTAGCTTCCCGAGGGCAGTTCCTGCTTCCTTGTGGCCAAGCTGAGATGCTTGCCTGAGCTCAGGCCCTGGCTCCTGTGTAGGCTTCATCTGCCATGGCTTCTTTGTGCCCTTTTGTGTCAGGGGAAGCAGCTGGCAGTGTGGTGCTGGGATGGGGCGGTGAAGCTGGCTCCTCTGGGGCCCTCTCACCGACCCCAGGCTTTCTGGTAGCACGTGCAGGAGGGAAGAGAGGCTTGGAGCTGGTGGGAACTGTGCTGTGTTGCTGGCCTGGAAGGGCTCTTTTGAAATGCTGCAGATCCCAGCCTTGGTGCCTCTCCAGCGGTCGGAGCAGCCTTGGCGCTGTGCCGTGACCCCGCTGGGAAGGGTGCCCTGGCTGCCTCTGCCTCCTCTCCTCCCTCTGCAGAGGCTCCTGCCGAGCGCCTTCCTGCTCTCTAATAGTTTTCAGATGGGACTCAAGAGCTTGAGCTGCATTTGGTGGTTTCTGGGCCAAAACAGCTCAAGCCGTTGAGAGGATCTGCAGCGTTCCAGCAGGCTTGGGGTGAAGCTGGAAGGCTGAGCTCTGCCTGCCCCAGCGTAGGTCTGGCCCTTCACTGGGGAGCTGGGAGGACTGGGATTTGCCTGCAGGAGGTAGAAAACTGGCCTGTGCAGCCAGGAGGAGATGGGAAAGGAGGACATGGCTGGCTGGTGGGAATGCCCCAGCCCAGCCATCCCCTCCCCAGCATGTTCCAACCCGGGCTGGTGCTTTGGTGGATTTCTGGGCAGGGCAGGCCCTGCGTTCCTCAGCTCCTCGCCAAATAGCTGAAAGGCAGCAAGCAGCTCTAAGGAGACTCATTTTAACTCCTCTCACCTCCATCTCTGCACAAAGAGCCTGTGCCTGCACTTGATGCTGCTGCTGCTTTTGAAAGGTTCAAAAATTTGCTTTGCTCAGAGCCAGGCTTTGAAGTGCTGCTCTGTGGGAATGGCAAAGCACTTCCAAAGCCTCTCATTGAAAGCTTGGTTAACCTCCGTCTGTGGGCAGCTACCTTCAGCAGATGCCTTTGTGGGGGACTGCACTGGGAGATGTGAAGGTGAACTGTGAAATTGAATTGATTGAACAAGAAAAAGGTTAAATCTGTTTGTTTTGCTCCTATTCAGGGCCTCCAGCTGGTGCTTGCAGGGTCACCCTTTTCTGTATGTGAAGGTTCCTGCATAAAGGCTGTTTTGTCCCACTTGTTGCCTTCTTGTTTGCATAAGTGCTGCGAGGAGGCTGAGCTGGAGAGGCAGGAGTGAAGCTCTTTGGGATGCAGGGCTGGGGCCTGGCCGTGGCAGAGAGGAGTTGACATTCCTGTTCCAGCTGCTGCCTCCTCTGAGGCTTTTGGGAGTAACTGGTACTGAAGTGTCCTGGATGGATCCAGGGCTCAGCCTCAGCAGGTAGCAGGAGGGAAAGGAGTTCTGCCTCACTCAGCTGCTCAGAGTTCGGGTGGTGGTGTCTCAGGAGGCTTTGCTGTGCACTGACAGCTTCTCTGCTCTCTGCAGGTGCTGGGGAGGAAGACGAAGCTGCTCGGGGTGGGGAGCTCGCTCTGCCTTCGCCCTCTGGACTGCAAACCCCCTCCTTTCCTGGTGGAGCAGCCCCTGATCTCCTGTTTCCTCGCTGCATGCCCGCTCACCAGTGCTGGATTATGTTTGTCTCCTTCTCCCTGTGCTCCATCATTTGGCTGAATCGTGGTTTCAAGCTAAGGAAAAGGGGCTGCACCTAAGCGCGCCGGGGACCCCCGACCGGGCTCCTGGGGGGCTGCTTCCCGCAGAGACGTTCAGGCAGCTGATGGGGGAGAGCTGTCTCTGAGATCCCTCCTTTTCCACCCAAACCCTGCTGCTTCTGCCTGCAGCGCCCCGCTCCCGCGGCCATGGGCAGCACCGACGGGTTCCAGTACCGCGCGCTCTACCCCTACCGCAAGGAGCGCGAGGAGGACATTGACCTGCAGCCCGGGGACATCCTGGTGGTCAGCAAGGGGGCCCTGCAGGCCCTGGGCTTCAAGGATGGGGACGAGCAGACCCCCAATCAGATTGGGTGGATCCTGGGTGTCAACGAGCGGACCAAGCAGAAGGGAGACTTTCCTGGCACCTACGTGGAGTACGTGGGGCCTGTGAAGATCTCCGTCCCCTCGCACCGGCCCCGGGTGCAGAGACCCCTGCCCGCGACGCCCGGGGCCACCGGGGGCCGGCCGCAGGAGGCCCTGGAGCAAGGTAGGCCCTGCTGGGTGCCCCTGGGAGGGCTCTTCTGCCCTGTGACACGTGGGGCGTGTGGGTGGCTTTGAGGCCGGGGTGAAGCCCCTGGCTGGGCAGCCCTGGCTCGCCCCCAGGCTGGAGGCCGTGGGCTCAGGCGTGCTCCTGGCTGACTGTTCTCCGCACGTTGTTCCTCCAGCTGCTCAGCAGAGCTGCTTGGGCCGAGCCTTGGCCCACTTCTCCCTCCCCAAGATCCTTCTCCCTCTCTGGCCTGTGACCAGCCAGGATCCTTGTGTTTCTTGGTCCTCCTCCCTGTTCCCCTGAGGGCTTTGCCTCGCTCTCTCCCTTTTGGAATAAGTCCTGACCTCTCCCAACCAACCTCCCTGACTGTGCCTCTGAAGTGCCTGGGGCACTGCTCCCTGCCAAGAGCCACTCAGCCCCACTGAGACACACAATTACTTGTCTCTGGGCAAGAGGAGAAAAGTCAGGGTCTAAAAGAGTACTTCTGAGAACCGGAGCTAATTGCTTGTCTGTCTGGCACCCGTCCCTGCCACGGATCACGGGGCTCTGGCTGGGGCTGGGCAGCCACCCTCGGGCAGGGCAGGGGCATTCTGCACCTGCGGCTGCCTCCCAGCTGGCACTGGGCTTGGCACAGACCTGCTCCGGGAGCTGGGAGAGCTGCTGTGCCACAGTGCTGCCCCTAAAGCTGTGGCAGCTGCCCTTGCTTGTGTTCTTTTGCTTGCAGGCACATAAATCCAGGCTCAGCAGCCCTTGGGTGCCCTGAGATGGCAAAGAGCGGTGATAGCCACAGCTGGCCAGCCCATGCCTTGCAGAAGACCTTGTGCTGGTGCACATGGGTCAGCAGCAGGAGCTGGAGGGCATCCGAGCACACTGTGGGCTGGCAGTTCTGTGCCCTCCCTGCCCCGCTCTGCCCGGGAGCTGCAGCTGCCCCATCAGATGCTTCTAGCTGCGTGAAACATCTCTGGGGGCTTGAGGAGTGGGAGGGAGCCCCTGCCTCCGAAGCCAGAGTGGTGGGGCTGGTGCAGCTCCCCGCAGCTGCCTCCTGTGCTGGGAGCCAGAGGGGCGGCCCCAGGAAACATCTCCAGAGGGTGGGAATGGGGCCGGGCGCGCCGGGGTTGGCAGCAGAGCTGCTGACCTGAGTCATCCCCTCCCGGCTGCCTTTCCAAGAGAGCTCCTCCTGGGGCATGCTCTGTGCTGGAAGTGCTGGTCCTGCCCCCGGCCCGCATCCCGCCCCCCCCCCCCGCATCCCGCCCGCATCCAGCCCCCCGCCCGCATCCAGCCCCCGGCCCGCATCCAGCCCCCTGCTCCCTCGGGGGCTGTATTTATGCCTTCGCAGGCTCTCTCCTCCTCCTCCTCCTCTCCTCAAGCTGGGTTTGGTCAAAGCTGCTGCTCGGTGCAGAGGCAGAGAGCTCTGGGATGTGGAGGAAATGTGCCAGAGCTCCTGACACGCAGAAGAGATGTGGCTGGGAAAGAGCCCAAAAGCCATCCTGCCCGGGGGTGGAGCAGGGCACACGAGGGGGTGCCTGTCCCCAGTGGGTGCATTCCCACAGCCAGGGCCTGCAGCATGGCAGTGCCAGTGCCCGTGGCCGCCTCCCTGCCCGGCTGCTGGTGGGATGCAGCTGGGAGGTGCAGGGATGCGTCCTGCCTGCCCCATGGAGCTCCCAGCCGCTGCTGCGCGGCTCCTGCCCTCGGCCGCTCGGGCTCGCCGATGTCGCACACGGGGCAGAGCCAGCGCCGGGGCTGCCGGGGAGCAGGGCTGGCCCCGCGAAGCGCCGGGGCCCTGCGCCCGCTGCCGCGGGATTTACGAGCTGCCGGTGCTCGCCTTCCGCCGCCAGCGCCGGCGGAAAGTGCGGCCGGGAAGCATTTCCGCAGCGCCCCGGCCGTGCTGTGAGCTGCCTTGTTCATGGCAGCCTGCAGAGCTGCTGGCCCCGGCGCAGCTACAGGCAAGCTGCTGCCTGCTGAAGCAGCACATTCCCGGCCGGGACACGTGGGCAGCGCCGGTGTTTGCTCTGCCTTCAGCCCTTCCCCAGGGTCAAGCTCGGAGCTGCCAGGCTGGCAGCTCGCCCGCAGCCTCTCCACCCCAACCGGCACCGTGCTGGGCCCCTTCCCGTGCCCAGGGGCTCTCTCTGCTGGGGGGTTGCCCCCACCCCGGCAGCACAAGCCCTTACAGGACTGCTGGGTGCCTGCTCCGCTGCGCCCCTGTGCTGGCAGGAGCTGCTCTTCTCCCCGCGGGAGCTGCAGTCTCGGCTGGCTGAGCCCCGCGGTGAGACCACCGCAGGCGAGCTGGGGTCAGAGCCCTGGGGGCAGAGCTGTTGTGCAAGGGGCAGCAGCCTCTTGGCTCTGTGTCCACACGTGCTGGGTGTCCTTGCTGACCCTGGGCTGCCCAAGGCCTGCCTGGGGGTGCTGACCAGCCCAGAGGAGCCTCCTGCACCAGCTGGTGCTCAGCTGGAAGCAAGGCAGAGCCTGGCACCGCTCATCCTTCGGCAGACTTCCCACTGGCAGCTGCCCTGCCAGGCCTGTGTGCCCTGAGCCCAGTGTGTGGCACCCCTTGGGCACAGGGGAAGGGGTCACCAGAGCCAGGAACTTGAGACCTTCTGGAACTGATCCTGAAGGTGTGCACCCCCCAGGACCGAGGGCACCTCAGTCCCATGCCATGGACTACCTGTGCCCAGTAGCAGCTTGCAAAGGCTGTGGGCTCACAGGGAGGGGAGCAGGGTCTGGTTTCCTGGGGCAGGAATGTGCTGACACAGCATTCTCTGCTCCATGGCTGCAGGAATCCGAGGGCCCTGCTCCCCCACAGCCCCTCTGCTGGGCAGGGCCCAAACCTGACCTGAGCTCCAGGAGCTCTGAGAGCTCCACTCTGCCTGCCTGGGGGGCCACAGCCCCAGGGGGACAGGCTGTGCCTCCTGGGCTCCTAGGGAGCTGTAGGGATCCCACTGTGCACAGCCCATCAGGGGTCAGAGCAAGGCTTGGCTCGGCCGTGCTGGTTTCTGGGCCAGCTCACAGGTTGCTCACAGCCTCTGTGCCACGTGTGTCTCAAGCCAGAGATTTCCTCAGGGTTGGGAGCAGCTGCCCTGGTGCAGCTCCACTGCTGAGCATCTGCTGGGGGCTGAGCTGAGGGTGACCTCTTCTCTCCTTCCCTCCTCCTCTCCCAGGGTCTCCTCTCCTGGACTTGCAGGAGCAGTTCACCCCCCCTGAGATTGCACCACCGCTGCTGGTGAAGCTGGTGGAAGCTATTGAAAAGAAAGGTAAGGGAGGCTGCTGAGCTCTGAGGGGCTGACACCCCCAAAGCCCCCCAGTGAGGGCAGAGCAGGGAGGCAGCTGTTTGTGAAGGCTGTTGGCATTAGACTGAGCTGCATGGGACATGCAGGGGACAGCTGCCTGCACAAGAGGAGGTCCCCCTGCCCCTCTCTGGCTTAAGCCACTGCTCCCCAGAGCTGGGCTTGGCCCCACTGTAGCCCGGGGGGAGGGTGCTGGGTCTGCACAAGGGACACCTACACAGCCCAGGGGGGTACTGGGCCTTGGGAAGTGTTTCCATCCCAAATCTGTGCCATGGAGGGGCCATGGGGCCACAGAACTGAGTGTCCTGGGGGCAGAGGGGGCTGCGGGAGGTCGGCTTGGGCACCATCCAGGGCTGGTTAGCAGTGCTGCAGGTGCGGGGCTGCCAGGCTGGCACCAAAAGGGTGCACCCACGGGGGGCTGGAGCTAATGGCAGCCCCTGGCTTTGGCAGGGCTGGACAGTGAGATGCTGTACAGGACGTCTGGCTGCGAGCTGCGGCAGGCGCTCAGGACCGGTAAGGACCGGCGGGGCCAGGCGGGACGGGGCCGGGACAGAGCCAGCAGCCACCCAGCCAGGCCAGCCCTGGCAGCTCCTGGCACCCTGCCCAGGGGGCTGGGCCGCCCCTGGCACGTCCCTGGCCTGTGAGGGTGGATGGGGCAGGGGAAGCTGTGCTGAGGAGGCAAGGGGCTGGCCGTGTGGGGACTCCCAGGGGCCCTCTCTGCTTGTCTCCTGATTCTGTTCTCTTTGGGGCCTGTGTGCTGTCCCCACAGCCCACGCCTGGGGTGGGGTGGGATGGTTTGAGGGAGACCTTCCAGCTGAGCTCAGTGTGGCACTGGTCAGTCTGTGCTTGCTTCTGACAGCAGCAGGGGAGGAAATCTCTCACCCCAGCCGTGCATGCCTGGGACTCCTGTGGCAGAGCTCAGGGCAAGGGCTGTGGGCACCCAAAATGGCCTTGACCCCTGCCTGGGTTCCCAGAGCTGGCTCATTCCTGGGGTGCGTGCAGGCACCTCCAGGCTTCCTCTGTCATGTGGGCTGCTTGGCTGCCCGAGGGCTGCTGTGCCCCATCACAGCTGCCTGGGTGGTGTGCCATGGTCTCTGGGATGGGTGCTGGCAGCACTGGAGTTGCAACTGGGTGCCCAGTGCTGTGCCCATCACCCATGGGAGCTGTGTGCCCTGGCAGATTGGACCTTGGGTGACCTGGAGCCTTTCGATGTGCACTCCCTGGGCGAGGCACTGCGAGGCTACCTGCAGGACCTGCCCTCCCCTGTGGTGCCAGTGTCAGTGCATGGAGATGTCCTTCGTGTCCTGCAGGGTAAGAGCTGCCCCTGGCCAGGCTTGGGGGCGGGTGGCTGGGTGGCACAGACACGTTTGGGCACGCCCATAGGGTCTGCTGCTGGCACCGCTCCCGGACCCTGGGGCAGCTGGAGCTGGAGGGCAGTGCTGCTGTCCCAGCCCTGTGCCCTGCTCCGTCCCCAGAGGTCTCCCAGCCCGAGAACTGCCGGCAGCAGCTGCTGCTGGCCCTGGAGTCGCCTGCGGTGCCGCTGCAGAACTCTCTCACCCTGCAGTTCCTGCTGCGGCATCTGAGGAAGGTGTTGCAGCAGGCCGAGAGCAACAGCCTCCACCCTCAGGCCCTGGCAGAGATCTTCGGGCCCCTGCTCCTGCGGCTGCCCGGCGCCAGGTACGTGAGGCCGCAGGGCTCCGGCCGGGCACTGGCCGCTGTGCCCTGCCAGGGCAAGGAGCCTGGCCCCTGGCAGCAGCACTGCCCGCGGCCCCTGCCCACTGCACCGGGGATTAACCTGCTGCCAGCACAGGGAGCGGGGACTGGGAGGCAGGGCAGAGCTTTGGTGTTAGCCTGAGATGAGGCAGCTGGGTTGGACCAGCTCGCCCCGGCTGCCCCTTTGCCTGGGGGGGACATGGGAGCGGTGCCAAGTTCCCCCCACAGCTGCTGGCTTCTCTCGCCCCACAGCCCAGAGCTGAGCCCTGACTTCTCTGTCCTGTTCCTGGAGATGCTTCTGCAGACAAAGGAGTTGGAGCCAGAGCAGTTGCCTCCAGGTACTGAGGTGACCCTTCCTTGGGTCTGGAGGTGGTGGTTGTGGGCATGGAATCTCTGCCCCCGTGAGCAGTTCCTGAGGGCATCTCTGCAGCCCTGCTGTGCCTGGAGGCCAGCCCAGGCTGTTCATCTCTAGATGTGCCTGGAGCAGCTCCTGGCAGCCCAACAACCCAAGGGGCTTCCCAGGGCAGGCACTGCAGGAAAGAGGACCCAGTGCTCCAAGGGATTGCCTTTGGGAGGCTGGGACTTGGGCTCACCCTGCTTCGCCCTTCTCTTGCAGCCTTGCCTCCCAAGCCGCCCAAGCCGAAGCCCTGCGCCAGCCTGGCCAACGGGAGCAGCGTGCCCCTGCAGGATGCCGAGTGGTACTGGGGGGACATTTCCCGGTAAGGGGGACAGGAGGCTGCTGGCCCTGGTGCTCTGACCATAGAGCTACCCAGAGGAGCTGTGGCAGTGCTTCCCAGGATGTGACAGCTGTGTTCCTCACAGGGAGGAGGTGAATGAGAAGCTCCGGGACACGCCGGACGGCACCTTCCTGGTGCGCGACGCCTCCAGCAAGATCCAGGGCGAGTACACGCTGACGCTCAGGTGGGCACGAGGGCCCCCACGGCTCCTGGCTGCCTGGACACCCAGCTGCCAGGCTGGGGTGGGGTGCTGGGGGGTGCTGAGTGCCCTCTGCCTGCCTGCTGCAGGAAGGGAGGCAACAACAAGCTGATCAAGATCTTCCACCGTGAGGGCAAATACGGCTTCTCGGAGCCACTCACCTTCAGCTCCGTTGTGGAGCTCATCACACACTACCGGCATGAGTCGCTGGCACAGTACAATGCCAAGCTGGACACCAGGCTGCTCTACCCCATCTCCAAGTACCAGCAGGTGAGGGCTGTGCCTCAGGGCTGTGGTTGTCACACAGCTTGAGCCAGGGGCATTTATCTCTGGCCCTTTAGTAGGCAGCCATCTTCCCTCTGCGGGTAGCAGGCACCCTGCAGGGCTGGGATCTTGCATGGGACCATCTGCATGGCTTGGGGAGCTGCTGTGGGGCAGGAGCAGGTCTTGATTGAGGCTGTACTCATGGCAGGACCAAGTGGTGAAAGAGGACAGCGTGGAGGCCGTGGGGGAGCAGCTGAAGGTCTATCACCAGCAGTACCAGGACAAGAGCTGGGAGTACGACCTGCTGTACGAGGAGTACACACGCACCTCCCAGGTATGGGGCACCAGCGGGCCCTGGGCACTGGGGGCTGCACTGCTGTGCCCAGAGGAGAGCAGAAACCAGGCACCCTCTGCCCCGTTTGTCTTCTCGTGGGCTTCAGAGGCTTCCCCAGAGAATAGGCTTCCAAGAGGGAGATGTGTTGGCTGCAGCAAGGACAGCTCTGTTTTGGGGAGGGGGAAGGAGGGGATGTGAATGAGCAGAGACCTCCCCCTCAGCTCCCCCTCCCTCCCCAGGAGCTGCAGATGAAGAGGACGGCGATCGAGGCCTTCAACGAGACCATCAAGATCTTCGAGGAGCAGTGCCAGACGCAGGAGAAGTGCAGCAAGGAGTACATCGAGCGCTTCCGGCGCGAGGGCAACGAGAAGGAGGTGCAGCGGTGAGCGGTGGCCACCTGCCCTGGCCGGGGACGAGCTCGGGGGCTGGGAGCATCGCCCTGCCCCGGCGCGGGGCCCAGGCCTGCGCGGTCCTCATCTGCAGCAGGCTGCCGTGGGCCGGAGCTGGCAGGAGGCCTTCTCCTCCCCGGCTCTGGCTCACAGCCTGACCCTCCCCTGCTCCGCCCCAGGATCCTGATGAACTCGGAGAAGCTGAAGTCTCGCATCACGGAGATCCACGACAGCAAGATGAAGCTGGAGCAGGACCTGAAGAAGCAGGCCTCGGAGAACAGGGAGATCGACAAGCGCATGAACAGCCTCAAGCCAGACCTGATGCAGCTGCGCAAGCTGCGGGACCAGTACTTGGTGTACGTGGAGGGGGCCCTGCCGCCCCCAGCCCGGCCTGCAGCCGCCCAGCTGGCTCCCCCGGGGCGCTGGGGCTTGCTGGACCTGCTCCTGGCTGCTGGGTGGAGGAGCCGGTGGCGTTCGGCTCCGGGGCACAGTGGTGCCTCAGAGGGGACAGCTGCTGCCCTCTGCTGATGGCTGTGCCAGCGGTGCCCGAGCTCGGCTTCCCCAGGGCTGTTGGTTGACAGCTGGCTTCATGTGAGCCAGCAGTGTGCCCAGGTGGCCAAGAAGGCAAACAGCATCCTGGCTTGATCAGCAGTAACGTGGCCAGCAGGAGTGGGAGAGTGGTTGTGCAGCTGAGGGACCCGGGGGTGTTCAGCCTGGGGGAAAGGAGGCTGAGGGGAGTGCTCTCTACAGCTCCCTGAGAGGAGGCTGGAGCCAGCTGGGGGTTGGTCTCTTCTCCCAGGGAGCAAGTGATGGGACAGAAAGAACAGCCAGGGGAGGTTTGGGTTGGACATTGGGAAGTTTCTTCCCTGCAAGGGTTGTCCCCTCTGGACCAGGCTGCCCAGGGAAGTGGTGGAGTCCCCATCCCTGGATGCATTTAAGGACCTGTAGATGCAGTGCTGAGGGTTAGGGGTGAGCTGGCAGCGCTGGGTTAATGGTTGGTCTGGGGGTCTGAAAGGCCTCTTCTAACCCAGACGTCTCTGTGATTGATTCCCCAGGTGGCTGACCCAGAAGGGTGCTCGGCAGAAGAAAATCAACGAGTGGCTGGGCATCAAGAACGAGACAGAAGAGTGAGTGGCTCTGGGGGTGTGGGGGGCTGTAGGGGCACAGCCCAAAGAGGGAGACTCAAACCAGAGAGAAGGGAGAGATTTGTTATGCTGAGCATGGTGAGAGCCTGGCCCAGCTTGCCTAGAGAGGGAGCTGCTCCCTGGCACCATCCCAGGTCAGCTTGTGTGGGGCTCTGAGCAGCCTGCTCTGGTTGGGGATGTCCCTGCTGAGTGCTGGGGGCTGTGCTGGAGCAGCTTAAGGATCACTTCCCATCCAAACCCACCTGGCAGAAGGGGTGGCAGCACCAGCAGTGGGAGGGGAGGTGGAGGTGCCACACACCCAGAGTAAGAGGCTCTGAGCCTGCCTGTGCCCACCTGCAGCCAGTACTCCATGATGGACGACGAGGAGGAGCTGCCCCACCACGAGGAGCGGACCTGGTACGTGGGGAAGATCAACAGGCTGCAGGCTGAGGAGATGCTGTGCGGCAAGCGGGACGGCACCTTCCTGATCCGCGAGAGCAGCCAGAAGGGCTGCTACGCCTGCTCCGTGGTGTGAGTATGCCCCTGCTGCCCCCACTGCACCCCTGCCCCCCTCCACTGCCCCCTGCTGCCTCCCTGCCCCCCACTGCCGCCTGCTGCCCCTTTGCTGCCTGCTGCCCCCTGCCCCTCTCCCCCAGGCGCTGGGGGCTGCTGGAGGCATCAGCTGACAGCCTGGGCCTGCCTCAGCTCTCTCCTGCTGGGGCCAGGTGCCTCTTGGGGCTGCTTTGGTGCCAGCTGGTTGTGCCCTGCTGTCGCTGTGCCCGCGGGCTCCCGGCCTGGCACCGAGCCGCTGCTGTCCTGTGCCCTCAGGGTGGATGGTGACACCAAGCACTGCGTCATCTACAAGACGGCGACGGGCTACGGCTTTGCGGAGCCCTACAACCTCTACGCCTCGCTCAAGGACCTGGTGCTGCACTACAAGCACACCTCCCTGGTGCAGCACAACGACTCCCTCAACGTCACCCTGGCACACCCGGTCCGCTCCCAGCCGCCAGCCAGATGAGCAGCCCTGCTCGGCACCGCTGCCGTCGGCTTCTCCCCAGGGCGCTGCTTTCTGGCTCTGGACTCTCGCACCCTGTATAGTTGAGTCTCTGTGCTCCTGCCCCTCCAGAGCCTCTGAGATGTCTGTGACCGTTCCTGATGTCCCTGTTGGTCAGTAGCTGAGAACCTGTGTTGGCTGATGGGACACACACACAAAGAGCTGGGCTGTTGATTCCCAGTGGGCTCCAGCCTCCAGGAGGTGGGATCCAGCTGTGATTGGATTGCTGGGGGTGAGCACAGCCCCCTCCCCTTCCCCATGGTCAGGTCCTCTCCTTGCTGTCAGGTCACCCCCTTGGCACCACTGCAGAGCTACCTTCCAAGCTCCTCGGCGCTGCGGCCTTGTCCCTGCCCGGCTGAGCGGCCACGGGCCAGGAGTTCCCTGCCTGGGTGCCAGAGGAGGCAGAGGAGGAGGCTCCCTGTGCCCCCCACTCTCGCTTCCCCTGGTGACCTTGCAGCCGTGGCTGGTACGAGGGGTGCTGCTTCCCCATGCAGAGACTATGTTAGGGAGGAAAGACTCCACCCTCCCTGGGGCCTCTCTGCTGAGGGCTCCACACCCTGCTGTGCCCAACCTCACCCTGCTGTTCCCTGGTGCCACCTCTGAGCGTTGCTGTCTGGGGAGGGAGGATCCAGCCAGTGGGGAATCCTCACCTTGGTCTTGCCAGCTAAGCTGTGAACTCTGTGCTGGTGCCCATTGCTTTTCCCAGCAGAGCCCATGGGATGCTCAGCTGGGTGGTGGCTCTGCCATCGTGCCCTGGCACAGCCAGCGGCAGCTCTGTCGACGTAGTTCCTCTGCTCAGCTCATTCCCAGCACTGCTGTTTGCTGGCTGCCCACTCCTACACTAGGCAGCAGCTGAAGCAGGAGGGGACTGGAGGCTGCTGCACACCACAAGCCCCAGATGAAATGAAGGAGCAGCCTCCTGCCGCGGGCTGGGGGCCTGGATGCGCACGGCTGGGGGTGTGTGACGTGGAGCTGTGCAGAGCTCTGATCCTGGGCACTGGATGGGGGGTGGGCAGGGACGGCTGGGGGCTGCTGCAGCACTGCCCCTCGGGGCTGCCTGGCACTTGCTGGGTCTTGAGTTCGAAGGGTGACAGAAGTGGCTGGGCCTGGGCTGAGGGCTGAGGCCATGGTGGTGGTTGCTTCCCTGGGTTCTCCTGTGCCTGCCTGGCTGAAGCAAGCAGTCGCTGCCCTCCGGGCCTGCAGGAGGCTCTCTCCTGCAGGCTGCATCCCCGGCCTGGGCTGCTGGGTGCTGGAACTTGGCTGCAGTTTTTGTGGTGACCCAGCCTGGGCTGAAGCTGCAGGGTGCTGTGTGCTCACTGTCTGCATCCTGTCCTCCAGCAGGGACCAAGATGTCCCTCCCCTGGCTCTGCTCCTCACCTCGCTCCCAGCTGCTCCCCAGATCCCTTTGGAGCTGGGGGTGCTGGAGCAAAGGCCTCACTCCCTGCTGCTGTGGCAGCTCTGGCACTCGTGCAGGCCCTGCTCCCTGCCTCCTGTGCCCCCTCCAGGCCCTGGCATTTGGCTCTGGGTTGTTGATGTTCGGTGCTCCAGGGATGGGGGCAGTGATGCCACCCCTGACCCACAGCTTGGTACCCAAGTGGCATGGAGGGGGCAGGCGAGGGGCTGGGGGAGCTGTGGGGTGCACAGCCTGGGAGAGGCCAGGTTTGGCTTTGGGCTCCCTCAGGAAGAGCTGTGGGATAACTAAGGGAACACTTTGAGTTGGGCAGGGAGGCCCAGGGCTCATAGACCTCTGTGGAGCCCTCTTGGGGTCTGTGGGGTGGCTTGGGGCACCGTGCCAACACCCCAAAGTTTTCTGCCAGGCTCCTGCCCCACTCACAGTGGCACTTTTTCAGCCTAGGGGCTCTACTGGTCCTGCGTTGCCCCTGTGCTGCCAGCCTGTCCCTGCACCATGGGGCAGGCTGCAGGAGGGCAAGATCCTCCTGCTGCTGCCCCCCCACGGTCCACAGCCCCCTAGCACCCCACCAGTGTGAGCCTGGGGCTGGTCCTGCCTGGGGTGGGGGCTTGCTCCCAGCTCAGGCCGGGCCCTGCCAAGCACCTGGGAGAGCCTCAGCTTCAAGCCACCTCTTGCCGCTGTGCCGGGTGCCCGGCCCAGCCCTGCTGGTGCCAGGCTCCAGCTTCTCTTGACGCTGTTTTTATACTTCCTGCCCCATGCTGCCCCTTGCCCAGCCCCAGCTTCCTCTTCCCCAGGAGCATGAGCACAAGGGGTCCTGCTCAGCGCTCTGCACCTTCCAGCACTGCCGTCCCTGCCCCCCGCACCCATGGCGGTGATGCCCCCGGCCCTGACCCGCCCCTGCGGGGCTCTGTTCGCCATCTGTGTACAACGAGGAGGAAGATGCCCCACCAGGGGCTGCCTTTCCCTGACGGTGCTCGGCTCGGCTCCCTGACCGCAGCGTTCCCTTCCCTGCCTGGCATCAGCTCTAGTTGTGATTTGTCCTTCGGTGCTTCTCCCGCTCCTCACGCCGCCGCCTCCAGCCCTCGAGGCCCTGGGCTGCGCTTTGCTGCTTGTGTCCCCTGCCCGCGTCCCCCGAACCCATCCACACCCCCCCCTCCCAGGCTGCTCCTGCTCCCAAGGGGTACAGCTCGGCTCCTGTCCCACCCCGGGGGTCCCCCTTGTGCCCCCCGCGAGGGCTCCGCTGGTGCTCGGAGGGGCGGCGGCGGCGGCGGGAGCGCCCCGGAGGCTTTGGTTCCGTTGTAGGTTTTGCAATAATCGATAAGCTGCCACCCGAGCTGTTCCCCCCCCGGCAGTTCGCTTCCCCTGCTCTTTCTGTTGATGTTTACTGATGTACGCCCCCAGTATCGGTCCCGTGCCAGGAGGTTGGTTTTTGTACGGTACTTCGGAAAACCACAAAAAAATAGGAAAGAAAGAAATAAACAAATTTCCCGAGGGGCTGGAGCCTGCTGCCGGCGCGGCGGGGGCGGGCGGGCGTTGGGCACCAGGTCCTGGGCTGGGTGCAGAATGTGACCCAGTGCTGAGCTGCGCCGGGACCGGGCTCCCCAGGGACGTGCGGGGGCCAGCCCTGGGCTCAGCAGCTGGGCCGGTGAGGAGGTGGCAGCCGAGCCCGGGGCGAGCTCTGCCCGGAAACGGCGACTGTACAGCGCGGGGGAGGTACGAGGCTCCCCCACGCGTGGCCCCAGATCTCAGCCCGAGGGCAGCACCCCCTGCCCACAGCTGCCAGCGTGGGGGTGCCCGCACCCAGCCGCGGGGGGCTCTGTGGGGGCCCTGTGGACTCTGGCAGGGTCTGGCACTAAGCCACCCCTTGCTCTTCGGGATGTGCCAAGCGTGGGCTGCCTGGCATTGGGTTTCTGTCCCCAACGTGTCACAACTCGCAGGGAAACAGGAGGCAGCGGTGGGGCTGTGACCCCAGCGCCCCAGTATGGAACAGCAGGGACAGGGCGGCCCCAGGAGGGCAGCCTGGGCTGAGTCAGCAGCTGGCGTCACCCGAGGGGCGGCGGCGCAGGGCAGGAAGGGTGCAGCCTGGCTTTAAAAGGCCCTGCGGGGCAACCTCCTCTCCACACCGGCCCCATGGCCCCTGCGGAGCCACTGGCTGTCCTGGCACTGGTCGCCCTCCTGGCGCCAGGGCTTGGGGTGGCCTTGCCCGGCTGTGACTACCCAGCACACCTCTGGTGCAGCTCCTGGGAGATCGCCGTCGCCTGCCAGGTCAGAGCTGCTGGTGCCAGGGCTGTCCTGGCCACCCACCTGCCTGTGCTGGCAGCCCACGCAGGGCAGAGCCGCCTGGCACATGGGGACATGTCCTGCCAAACCGGCGCGCGTGGGGCTGGGCACCTGCCCGGTGAGGAGCGCTGGGGTGTGCGGGGATGTTGGGCACGGAGCAGCCGCGGTACCCGCGACAGGCTCTGAGCATCCCTACGGCACAGGCTGGCACATCGTGGGGATGCTCAGAGCCTCCCCCACGCCGCACTGGCACCACGGCACTGCCTAGTAGCCCCAGGGAAGTGCTGTGCTGCAGCTGGACCCTGACCCCGACCCCTCCCCGCTAGCACTTCTGCTTTTTCAGCACAAAACTTGGCTCCTTCTGCTCTGAATGTCCCCGGACGGTGACACTGCTGACACGGCAGCTCCAGCAGCACCCCGTGAGCCCCAGGGGGCTGCAGCCACCCCTGGGCAGGCACATCCCAGCTCTGCTTGGTGCTTTTTTCCCCAAAAATATTTTGGGGAAGTTCTGTGGAAAGCCCCAGGGCTGTGCACTGACAGCACCCAGGATTCTGCAGCTGCTTTCGGTTCCCTCCAGGCCCTGCCTGGTCTCATCACCCTCCTGCCTCGCACCCAGGAGCTTTGTCCCATCCCCTACAAACGTGGGGGGGGGGGGAGGGGGGCTGCAGCTGTAACCCCCCCACATACCCCAAACCCCTTCTGCACACAGGTTGAGAGCCGCTGTGCCAACCTCTCGCACCCGGCAGCCCCCCCGGTGGAGCTGACTCTGTTCTATGAGAGCCTGTGCCCAGCATGCCGCCAGTTTGTGGTCCAGCAGCTCTTCACCACCTGGCTACTGCTGCCTGCTGAGGCCCTGAGCATCACCCTGGTGCCCTATGGCAATGCTGAGGTAGGAGCCAGCCCAGCCCCGTGCCGTGGGCGCTCGCCCGGTGCCAGCCCTGCTCAGACCGGTTGTTCCCGCAGGAGAGGAATGTCAGCGGGAAGTGGCAGTTCCAGTGCCAGCACGGCCCGGAGGAATGCTTGGGCAACATGATTGAGGTGCTGGTGCCAGTCCCCATGCCCATGGTGCAAGCACAGTGGCAGGGTGAGGGTAGCCTCTCACCACCCACCCATCCTTGTAGACCTGCCTGATGCATGAGGCCAAGAACTTCAGCAGCTACTTCCCTGTCATCTTCTGCCTGGAGTCAGGCAGCTCCGTCACCAAGAACCTGGAGGCTGTAGGTCCTTCCTCCCCATCCCTTAACCCCTTGACCTCCCTGTGTCCCCCTGACCTCCTCCTGTCCCCCCTCTCCTGGCAGTGCCTGCAGGTCTATGCCCCTCAGCTGGACGGGGGCCGCATCGCCGCCTGTGTGCAGGGGGACACGGGGGCGGCCCTGATGCACCGCAACGCCCAGCTGACCGAGGCGCTGGACCCCCCGCACCAATACGTGCCCTGGGTCGTCATCAATGGGGTACGGCGTGGAGGGAGGGGCGCGGGGGGGCCGGCAGGGCCGGGGCACCGCAGGGACAGCCGCAGCAGTATCTCTTCCCCCGTGCAGAAGCACACGGACGAGCTGCAGGAGCAGGCCCAGGCTTCGCTGCTGGCGCTGGTCTGTCGCCTCTACCAGGTGGGCGGAGGGGCCGGGGGGCACTGGTGGGGCCGGGGGGCACTGGTGGGGCCGGGGGACACTTCCTTGTCCCCTCCTGGGCTCTACCGGCCGCTCTCTGGCAGGGAGAGAAACCCGAAGCCTGTGGGGGCTCGGGGGCACCAAAGGCTCCGTTTCACTGCGGACACTGAGGGACGGCGTGGGACCACCGAGCGCGCAACGAATAAAATGATGTTTTTAGCGAAAAATAACCGGCGGCTCCCGCGCGGTGCCTTGCGGGGCGCGGGGACAGGACGCGCGGGGTCGGGCGGGAGCGGCCTCCTCCGGGCCCTGGGAAACGCTGCTGCCTCGGTAGGTGTCATGGCGGCCGCACTTGCCTCGGTAGCCGTCATGGCTGGCACCGGAAGCGGAAGGTGTCGTGACGGGGCGTGTCCCTTCCGCGTGCTGGTAGCGGAAGCCTGCGGCGGTGAGCCGGAGGGGACTGGGGACGCGGAAAAGGGGCTGGGGGGCACAGGGGGTGCGGGGGCCGCAGGAATGAGCGGAATGAGCGAGTGGTGTCCGGCAGGGGAGGGTGCAGCAGGGGAACAGCGAGGTAAGGGAAGCTGGGAGGAGCTGGGGCGCCCGGGAGCGGTCCAGCAGGGGCAGACGCAGGAGCGCTGTGCGGGCAGGCAGGGTACGGCAGCGCTAACTGGGCAGCGCTTACCGGGGCGGCGGGGGGCCACACGGCCGTGCCTGGGAGGCACAGGGTGGTGGAGGGGCTCTCACTGGGGTAACTGGGGGCCTGTATTGGGGGACTCCTTCCCCACTGACCCCCATGGCAGGGCTGTCTTCAGGATGCTGGTGCGGGTCCGGCGGCTGCTGGGCTACTGGAAGCCGCTGTTCAGCGGCCGCTTGCTGCTGCTGACCAACACGGCGAGCTCCGGCCTGCTGCTAGCCACCGGCGATGCACTGCAGCAGGCCTGGCACCGCCGGCGCCACCCGGACGCGGAGCCCCAGCTGGCACGCACAGGTGACAGCCCAGAGAGGGGGCACAGGCGTGAGCAGGAGGGCGTGGGGGGCAGCCTGACTCCTTCACAGAACCCCAGCATGGACTGCTGGGACCTCTGGGGATCACCCAACCCAACTCCCTGCTAAAGCAGGATACCCACAGCAGCTTGCCCAGGATGGCATCCAGCTGGGGGTGGAAGCTCTCCAGGGAAGAAGGCTTCACAGCCTCTCTGGCAGCCTGATCCAGGCCTCCAGCAGCCTCAAAGGGAGGAAGTTTTTTCCTTAAGTTCAAGTGCAGCCTCCTGGGTTCCAGTTTGTGCCCTTCGCCCCGGGTCCTGTCTCTGGGCACTGATGAAGGTGTTGCACAAAACTGGACCTAGTCCTGACCCTGGGGACCGCCAGGAGCTCCAGGCCTCCAGACCTGAACATTTAATCCCTTCTCCTCGTCACGAGGCAGGGAATTGGGGTCCATCTGCCTGGTACCACGTGGGGCCAGAGCCCCCAGGTGCCCTCCCCAGAGCTCTCAGGGGTGCGGGGGAGGGGTCACACCGTGTGGGTGTCACCTTGCAGGCCGCATGTTCGCCGTGGGCTGCAGCCTGGGGCCGCCGATGCACTTCTGGTACCTGTGGCTGGACTCTGCCTTCCCCGCGCGCGGCGTGCGCGGCATGAAGACCGTGCTGAAGAAAGTCCTCCTCGAGCAGCTGCTGGCATCGCCCATCCTGGGCGTCTGGTACTTCCTGGGTAGGTGGTGGCCGCCTCCTCGTGCCAGCGCTGCTGGTGACGTGGTGTCACGGTGCTGGCGCCCACACCTGGCACCCTCCCTCGGGCTTCCTGGAGCTCCTCCCTCTGGCTGCCCTTTCCTCCCAGAGGGTTTGTGGGGTGGTTTCGGGGTGCTTGGCACAGCTCCGGTGGCAGTTCCCATCCACACCCCTCAGCGTGGAGCCTGCTGGGCACTCTCATCCCCTCTGACATCCTGCTGTGCCCACAGGCGTGGGCACGCTGGAGGGACAGTCGCTGGAGGAGAGCTGGGAGGAGCTGAAGGAGAAATTCTGGGAGTTCTACAAGGTAAATACAAACCCTGAGCCCTCCCTGTGCTCCTGGCTGCTCAGCACTGGTCAGGCCACACCTGGAGGCCTGGGGTCACTTTGGGGCCTGCACTCCAAGAAGGACATTGAGGGCTGGAGCCGGTCCAGAAGAGGGCAGTGACGGTGGGGAAGGGTCTGGAGAACAGCGCTGGTGAGGAGCAGCTGGGGGAGCTGGGGGTGTTCAGCCTGGAGAAGAGGAGGCTGAGGGAGACCTCCTTGCTCTCTGCAGCTCCTTGAAAGGAGGTTGGAAGCAGATGGGGGTTGGGCTCTTTTTCCAAGCAGCAAGCAACAGGACAAGAGGAAATGGCCTCAAGTTGCACCAGGAGAGGTTTAGGTTGGATGTTAGAAGAAACTTCTTCCCTGGAAGGGTTCTCACAGCCTGGCCCAGGCTGCCCAGGGGGGTGGCTGAATCCCCATCCCTGGAGGGGTTTCAGAGCCCCAGAGCTGTGGTGCTGAGGGCCAGGGCTCAGCCCCAGCCTTGGCAGAGCTAGAGAATGGTTGGCTGGATGCTCTGAAAGGGTTCTCCAAGCCCCCCTGGGGTGGTTCCTGCTTCTCCCTGCAGGCTGACTGGTGTGTGTGGCCGGCAGCTCAGCTCCTGAATTTCCTCTTCGTGCCCCCCACGTTCCGAGTGGTTTACGTCAACGTCGTCACGCTGGGCTGGGACATCTACCTGGCCTACCTCAAGCACAGGGTGAGTGCTGGCACCCTGCTGCCACATGGCCCTGCCTCGCCAGGCTCATGCCAAGTGTGCCTTGTGTCTCTTCCTTCCCAGCCTGGCAGCCCCCCGAGCCCCACGCAGGACTCCGCTCAGCAGAGCCCACGAGGAGTGGGGATGTAGAGAGGCAGCTGCCCCTGGGGGCCCCTGTGGTCAGCACCTCCTGCCCACAGCGGGAGGTGGTCTGGCATCGCGGTAGACGTGGGTGCTCAGGGCACCCAAGGAAGGTGGTGGCCAGAGACCACCGCAGCTGTTTGGAGCCACACTGCTGCCACAGTCCAGGGAGCTGATTTATGTTCACTCACAGGAGCTGCCACAGCCACAGGCAGCCTTCAGCTGTCCAGGGAGGGTCCTGGTGTCTCCCCTCTGCTCCAGCTGGGAGTTTTACCCTTCTGCAGGGCAAGGCTGGCCCTTTGCTCCCTTCCAACACCCTCCTCTGCTCCCATCCGCCCAGGTCCCTGCCCTGCTCCCTCCTTGGCTGCGTGGCAGAGGGATTCTGCCACTCCCCAGCCCTTTCCCTGCTGGGTTTTTGTCTCCAAGCTGACGTCCTTCAGCTCCCCCCAGCCGGCTGCCTCAGCTCCTTTTCACTCCCCCTGGCACCCACCTCCCTGGTGCCAGGCGTGGGCCTGGCTGCACCGCCCCAGCGCTATAAATCCAGGCTGTGAGCACTGCTGCCTGCTCGGCAGCGCCGCCGCGGGGGGCTGGGGGCTGGAAGGCAAAGTTTGGCAGGATTTGGCCCTCGGCAGCCCTGCGGCTCCCTGGGCCGAGCTGGACACACACACACCAGAACCTGGGAACTCATTTCCAGCAGTGATGAAAAACACCTAAATGTGATCTTTTCCCCCAAAACCTTCAGGCTGTGCCTTTCTCCTCCTGGCGTTGTCCCTCCTCACACATCCCCAGCGAGCCACCAGCCCTCCCACCACGCTGCTGAGCCAGGCAGGAGCCATTTGCTGAATGCTAATTAAGAACCCAGATCGTTTTTCACAGCACCCCGGCGGGGTGGGGGTTGGAAGGGACCCTGCTGGCCACACTCCTCTCAGCGCCCCCCAGGAGCCCACTTGGCCTTTGCCATGAGGGCACAACGCTGACTATGGTGACCTTGTCCCCCGGCACTTCCCAGCTCCTTCTCCTTGGAGCTGCTCCCCGCGGGTCCCCCCTCAGCTGTCCTGGTGCAGGAGGTTCTTCCTCCCCAGCTGTAGATCCTACCCTTGCCCTGCTTGAAATTGGAAGGTTTCCTCCCAGTCCAGCTGGGGCTTTGGCTCCTGTTTGGCAACAAAGGGCTGAGGAGAGCCCCCGTGGAGCTCCCTGTGTCCCTCTCCCCCCGGCAATGAGCCCAGGAGTCAGTGATCAGCATCGATTTATTTCTTCACACCACTTCTCCAGTACAGTGATTGTTAGGAAACTGAACTCTTTTGACACTTTTGACATTTGTACAGTACAGGAACTCTGCCAGAAGTAAACTTCACAAAAAATAGGAAAGGGGAAAGGGGAGGGAAGGGGTTGGGGGTCTGGGGGAGGGGGCAGGGGGAGAAAGTTGTAAAATAAAAGACACAGCTCCAAGAAAAATAAATAGAGGGCAGCAAGACCTCCAGGTCCATCACTGCTACAGAACAGCCACAGGTCACAGTCTGCACAGAACACAACTACAGCACACACAGGAGCCCTGCAGCCAGCCAGCCCTGCCCCTCCTCGCCCCCCGCCCCAGCCAGCCCTGCCCCCACACGGGGCTGACTGCCTGCAGCTTGCTGGGGCTGGCCTCGCTCCTGTGTGCTTGTTACTAGGATTGTTTCACCCTTTAAATAACAGATTGGTTTCAAAAGTGATATTCACAAGCAAGGTTACCACACTGAGAGAAAATAATAACTTAATTGATAGTAGTAAATGCACCACCACGGCCACAGCACAGCAGGTCACACACGTCCTACCCTATTTACAGGGGGGGTCTCTTCTGTACAAGGGAGAGGCAGGAGCATAAATTAGCATCTATTTGTACAAATAAACAAGAGTGGGGAAGGTCCATCCACGGGGGGGGCAGGGCAGGGCACAAAGAGCCCCCGGGAGCTCCCTGGGCAAAGAATCACTGCCACGACTGAGGGGGACGTGGGGACAGCAGCTGGGATCAGGGTGTGGGGTCCCACTGCAGCCTCCGCGCTCCCACCCCCGGGCAGGGGGCTCGGCCCTGCTCCCTGTGGGGGGGACTGGTGGTGATGGGAGCAGACAAAATGTTCCTGGGGGGGGGCTCGGGGGGCGACTGAAGCGGAACGGGGAGGGTCTTCTACCAGCCCAGGCTTAAAAATAAATTAAGGGGGAGGGTGCAGCCTAACTGAAGTGGGGGGGGGGGCTCCTAGAGGGGCTGCAGCCCTTTCAGAGGTACCAGCAGCAAAAGCCCCCCCAGGATCCCCAGGAGGAGGGGCTCGGGGGGTGCACTGACCGAGGCGGGGGCACGGGAGGGGCTGGCCCTAGCAGGCGCAGTCCTGGTGCGGGGGGGCCTGCTGGTCCGTGAGCTGGGGGCCCTGCTTGGCGCCGGTGACCGCGGGGTCGGCCGTGTCCAGCGACTCCGACATCTTCTCGCAGATGATGTCCACCAGCCGCTCGAAGGTCTGCTTCACGTTGATGTTGTCCTTGGCGCTGGCCTCGAAGAACTCGAAGCCTGGGGGGCACAGAGGCGCGGCTCAGGGGACACCAGGGCTGCAACCCCCCCCTGCCCCCAGCCACGCGCCGCGGGCAGCACCTCACAGCTCCTCCTTCAGTACTGGAAGGCTGCCTGTGCCCACCCTGGATGCCCAGGTGTGACCCCCCAGCGCCTCTCCGCAGCTGGTGGGGGACTTGTGGGGCTGCAAACAAAGCCACCCCCCGGCACGCTCACCACTTAATGCCACTTCACTCTGAACTGGGTGACCAGTCCCTGGTGCCACCAGAGCAGAAGGGTCACAGCCAAGGCACTGAGCCCCCAGCTAAGACACTGGCAGGGAGAGGGCAGCGCTGGGGGCCCCACCCTCCCCACTCACCCAGGTGCTCGGCGAGCTGGCGACCCTTCTCCGAGGACACCACCCTCTCGTCCTCCATGTCACACTTGTTCCCCACCAGCAGGACCTGGGCGTTGTCCCACGAGTAGGTCTTGATCTGGGTGGACCTTCAGGGAAGGCAGAAAGGCGAATCATGCAGGGGGGCGGAGCAGGGTCCGAGGGCATGCCTGCGGCGGGGGGCACAGCTTAGGGGGTGGTCTGAGAGGCCCCTCTGGGCACTCACCAGTCCTGCACGGCATTGAAGGACTCCTCGTTGGTGATGTCATACATCAGGATGAAGCCCATGGCACCGCGGTAGTAGGCGGTGGTGATGGTGCGGTACCGCTCCTGGCCAGCCGTGTCCTGGGGGTGGGGGGAGCAGCAGGTCACCCCCAGGGACAAGGGGCACCAGCAGCAGGGGCCCACCCTTGGGGTACGCTGAGGGTCAGCAGGGGCCCCAGAGCCACCTCCCTCTCCATCACCATCACGCCCAGCACCGCCAGCCCCGGCACACAGTGGAGCAGCCCACAGCAGCCACCCCCATGCCAGGCCAGGGGGGGGCATGGCCCGGGGGTCTCACCCAGATCTGCAGCTTGATGCGTTTGTCATTCCTGTAGATGGTTTTGACCTTGAAGTCGATGCCCACGGTGCTGACGAAGGCAGGCGTGAAGGAGTCGTCGGCGTACCGGAAGAGGAAGGAGGTTTTGCCCACGCTGCTGTTGCCGATGATCAGGATCTTGAACATGTAATCGAAGTTCTGATCCGAGGACTCCTTCTGCCCATAGCGGGAGTCGGTAGCGGATGCCATCTGCGAGGCGCAGGAGGGGCCGTGATGGGCACGGCGGCTGCCAGCTCACGCCAGGCCGGGCCCCGCGCGCGGCTCCGAGCCACCTCCCGCCGGCACGGGCACCGTCAGGTCTGCCGCAGCACCACGGCTCCAGCCCATTTTGGTCTGGGACGGGCATCGCTATGGGCACCGCCTCACCAGAGGGCTCTGCCGGGCCAGCTCCTGTCACCCCTGATCCAAGGACTCAAGAAGGTGCCCACAGAACTGAGGGGCACAGAACACGGTGTTTACCAGGGGGTCCCGGCCCTGGCAGGGGCGCAGGGGGCAGCCAGGTGCTGCTGCCTCTCCTGCATCACTCCCATCACAAAATGGCACCTGCAGCAGTGCCCCCACACGCCGTGCCCAGCCCCGGCCTCCGCCTCGGCAGCACAGCAAGGGGCTACGGGGTGCCACTGGGGGCTGTGGGCAGGGTGCTCGGTGCCGGGGCGTGGGGATGAAGGGGTGACGCTAGCCAGAGCTGCACAGAGGTGGGTGCTTGCCCAGGGCTGCAGGGCGCTGCAGGGTGCTGCAGGGTGGAGCACAGGGATGGAGGGCAATGGGTGCTGCGGGGTGCAGGGTGCTGCAGGGTGCAGCTAGGGGGGCTCAGGATGCAGAGTGCTCCTGGGGGGGGCCTGCAGGGTGCTGCGGGGTGTGGGAGGGTGCAAGGTGCTGCTGAGGGAATTCACAAGGTGCTGCTGGGGGGTACGCAGGGTGCCGCAGGGAGCGAGAGCAGCCCCTGCCCCCTCCCCGCAGGCCCGAGTCCGTTGCACCGAGCGACCCCCTCCCCCGCCCCCCCCCCTCCACTCCGCTGCATCTCCGCCCTCTCTCCCCCCTCCCTCCGCTGCATCATCCACCCCTCACCCCCCCAGCGCCGCAGCCGCCATCCCAACAGCCGGCGGCCACCCCGCTCCTCCCCGTACCCGCGGTACCGGCACCGGGGGTGCGGGCCGGGGGGGTATCGGGGGGGGGCCTCGGGGGTGCGGGGTGCGCGCGCTCACCTCCAGCCCGCGCTCGCGCCGCCGCCTCCTTCCCCTCCTGCAGCAACTGCAGCAGCGGCGCGCGCCGCCCCGGATGACGTCGCCGCGGGGGGGTAGGGGGTGTGGGCGTGACGTGGCATGTAAATTAGCTGAAATAGATGCTCTGATTGGTCGGTGGCGCTGTGACGGACAGCAGGGCGGGTCCCACAGCGAGGCGGTGACGCCCCCTCGCGGCTCGGCGCTGGCTGCGGCCATCGCACCCCCCCGCGCTCTGCAGTTGGTGCGGGCCGGCAGCGCCCCGCGGGCCAGGGACGAAACCATCCTTGCCGTGGGCAGGGGGCGCCGGGCGGACTGCTTCGCCTTGGCGGGGGCCGCGAGATAGGCCCGTTCAAGGGTGGGGTAAGCCCGCACAGCCTTCACTGTCACGACATGACCCTCTGTCGTGATGGCCGGCCCTTCCCTCGGGCCTGCAGCAACGGGCGACCCGATCCCGTTTCCTGAGAGGGGCACCCAGCGCTGGCGTGAAGCCCGGTGCGCAGCGCCCCCCATTGCCCCCCGCGCCCCCCGCGCACTGCCCAGCTGGGCTTGGGGCACGGGTGGGCGGCCATGCCCTGCCCGGGCCCGTCGCGTCCTCCCGCGCCCTGCGGCCGTGGCTGGGGATTAGGGGCTGGCAGCATATGGCGGCGCCGCGGGCGGGTGGCAGGGCCGGGCCCGGCGCTCTGTGGGCCCCGGCGCAGCGGCGCTCCCCGGCCCGGCCCTGCTTCGGCCTAGCCCGCAGCCCGGTAGGTAGCAGCATCCTCCCAGGCCAGCCCGGCCCTGCCCTGCCTGTGCAGCAAGTTGGCCCCTGGGGCCCTGCCCGGGGCCGGGGTCCTCACCGCGTGTGCCACGGTGGGGGGATGGAGCCGGACGCCCCTGGCTCGCTGTGGCCCTGCCTGGAGCCTGGCACCCCTGGGTGAACGCTGTCATGATGAGCACTGGAGCTGCCCAGCAGCAGCACCCACAGCAGGGACCAGGAGCCCCCTGTGCCAGTCCATCAGGGCATGGATCCAGCTGCCATGGGTGCTGCCCCTGCCTCTTCTGGGCATCCTCCTAGGTGCATCTCCCCCGCCAAGCAATGGGTGAAAAGAGCCTTTTAAAACCGGGTCCTGCCCTGCTCCCAGACAGGCAGAGAGCTTAGGGCCAGCTCCGTGTGCAGAATGAGGCCATTCAGCATGCTCGGGAGAGCAGAGCCTGGTCTGGTCCCTGTCAACCTGCCCTGCTCCGTCAGGAAGGATGGGAAGATGCTGGAGACCCACCCCTGAAGTGGGGATGGCACTGAGCCACCCAGCAGCCCTGCCGGGAAATCAGCCGCGCTGGGAAAGGAGCTCCCGGGGCCAGTGAGGGAACACGGGGCGGGCAGTGGGTGAGAGCTGGCGGGGCCCTGCGTGCCAGGGCAGTGCCAGGGGTGGGGACGTGTTTGCAGATACAAATCTCCGTTGGGAGCGATGCGGAGGAGCGGGAGGGGCCCCGCGCCAAGCCGGCGATTAAATATTTACCTTAGCAGGTTGTGTTTGCCAGCCTGGGCTCCGCGTCCCCAAGGAGGAGCTCGGCGTTTATTCACACACCGAGCCGGGCCCTCCTCCGTGCCCAGCAAGAGCCCTCCGGAGCCACCAACCGCCTCAGTCCCCGATAGAATTTAGCCCGGCTGGCACAACCGCGGCTGCCGTGCCCGCAGAAGAGGTGCTTAGCAGGCCGACATCTGGGGGAGAACAAACCGGGTTTAATCTCTGGAAGGTGGAGGAAGATACGGAAAGGACCCCGGGGGGTCGCGGCGCCCGAAGGCAGTGTGTGGCTGCTGGGCAGGCGCAGGGGCGGCCGCGGCTGAGGTGAGGGTTGGATTCCGAAGTGAGCTACAAAAGGCTTTTACAAAGTGAAACTGTCCCCAAATAAATAAACCGCTGGACTCGTGCCCGTGCCGTGCCCCGGTGCCTGGCTGCGCTCAGGTCCCTTCTGCTGGGTGCTGCCACCAGCACCCTTCAGCCAGCTCGCCGTACCCTGGGGAGGGGCCACCCAGGGAGCTGTCAGCATGCATTTGGTGTGCCTGGCTCCCCCGGGCACGAGGTCCCCAGGGCTGCGCTGGGGCAGGAGCACAGCGCCCCTGAACTCTGCAAGGGAAAGGACCTCTCCCAGCAGCTGTACACAGGGACTGGGTGGGAGCAGAGGATGGTCACTGGGAGAGGGCAAGCAGCATCCTTGCGCCCATCCTGCCCAGCTCTCACGCAGGGCCATGCTTTGGGTCCCCCTGTGCCCCAGCAGCTGCCCTAGTCCCTGTGCTGTCCATGCTTTCCACTGCCAGCTCTCCACTGCTCCCAGTCCTTACTGGGGCAGTGCCCAGTCCCACATCCCCGTGGCAGCCAGGGGACCCACCAGCTGGTGCCGCTACGTGCCCAGGGGCAGGAATGTGACATTGCCCTCTGTGTCCAGGCACAGCCCCTGGCTGCCCTCAGGCCCCGGCACCAAGCGCCCGCCGCCGTCCTTGGTCAGCGTCCCCTCCAGCGCCTGTCGGTTGTCCACATCCCCGGGGCGGGTGGCAGGCAAGTCCCTGTCCTGGGGACCAGGTGACAAATGCTCAGTGTCAGCCAGCTCCGAGTCGTCTGTGGCAGGCGTCTTGGAGCCGCTGTTGTCCTCATCCAAGGGGCTCTCGGCCCCCTCCAGCTCCGTGTCCGACTCAGCCTCCTCCTCCTCCTCCAGCGTCAGCTCAAACTGGAACTTGTCGGCGTTGGCAGGGGACGCTCTGGGTCCCTCGGGCGGTGGGGAGGGGCTGCGTGGGATCATGCTCTGATACCATTCCCGGTTGTCTTCCAGCGTGTCCAGGATCTCCTGGGCATCAGGGTGCACCAGGTCAGCCCACGTCTCCCACAACGGGTGGGCGATGAAGTCGATGAATCCCACCTAGGGGAAGGTAGTGCTGAGCCCCCAGCCCGAGGCTGTGGCCCCCACCCCAGTCCCTCACTGCTGCCCCACCTGGGACTTCTCCACCGAGGCTGTGTGCTTGTCACACATGGGGCTGATCTCCATGCCCCTCTCCCGCTCCCGGTCGCCCTGCCCGAAGAACTCCACCATGATGCGGTCTGTCCACTGCCGGTACAGCTCCAGGGGCTTGGTGGGGTTGCTGAGGTCAGCACAGTGCACCATGTTCTGCAGGACCTGAGCACAGGCACACAGCGGCACTCACCTGAAGTCCTGTGTCCTCCAGGGCCACCACCCCTCTGCCAAGAACCCCCTCAGCCGTGGCCAGCTGGGGGTGGGAGGAGTGCACAGGACGTCCTGGCAGCCCTGGCTGGAGCCAGGACCAATGCCTGCAACTCCAGGAAGGTTTCCCCACCCACGTCCCTGTGCCCACCTGGATCCGGTCGGAGTAGTTGTCCAGCAGCAGCACCCCCAGGTTGGTCACCTTCTTGGTCTCCACCATGGTCTTCAAATCCGCCAGCAGGTTCATGTGCTTGGACATGTCCGTGGCCAGCACCTGGGCAGGGCGAGCCAGGAGCAGGACTCAGCCTGACCCCCTCCAGAGCTGCCCTGGCCAGGGCCCCCCGGCTGGCCCAGGCCCCCCTGTACCATGTCAATGACCATCTTGCGCAGCGACTGCCTCTGCTTCTTGCTCAGGTTCTGGAAGATGTCGCAGTTCTCCTCCTGGAGAAGCTTGAAGCCCACAGCCAGGTGGTGGTTCTCCAGCACCGAGGCATCGTTGTACATCAGTGCCAGCTCCGAGTCTGCAAGATGGCACCGGTCACCCCAGGGTGGCTCCTGGACGCTGGGGTCCCCACTGCCCCCTGGCTCCATCCCTGGGCCCCAGCTCACTGGTGTTGATGAGGAACTGGTTGGAGACCCCGGGGTGGTCAACGTCATGGATGGCACTGGCGAAGATGGCAGCCATGATCTCCAGGTCTGTGAAGACAGCCTGGAAGCGGCGGGAAAGGGAGTCGCAGATGTGCTGTGGCAGACACCCTGGGTGGCCTCAGTGGCCCCGGGGGAGCAGGACTGACCTCCAGCGCCGGTGTGGAGAGCAGGACGTGGGTGGACTGCGCCACGTCGGCAGCGTGGATGCTGTTGTGGTAGGCGACGTCGGGGTGGTAGTGATCCTCCAGCGTCAGCATGTAGGTGAGGAAGGTGTTGGCAGGGATGCGGAAGGTCTTCATCAGGTCGCGCTCCTGCGGGGAGGCAGCAGCTGGCTCGTCCCCAGCCGGGCACGGGGGTGGGCACAGGCTGCGGGGTGCTCACCTGGAAGATGCTGTACATGAGGACCGTCAGCGGGCGGTTGCCTGAGTACTCGGCCACCTTGAACACGTTGAGCCCCCACTTGTTGGTGTCCTCCAGCTCCTGGGGACCAGAGGGACACAGGTCCGTGCAGGGCCAGCTCAGGACCCCATGGCCAGCTGGGTCACCCCCACGGGGGCCCACCTTGGCCAGCAGCCCCTCCCGGTCCGTCTGCACCCCGAAGCGGGGGATGCCGGCGGCGCTGAGGCTGGAGCCGTGGGTGAGCTTCCGGACGCCGCTGATCTGGGACATGGGACGCTTCCGCCGCTCCTTCTCCTTGTCCTTGGCCAGCCCCGAGGGGATCTCCACTTCGTGCTGCTTGTCTGGGCCAGCATGGGGTGGGGGAACCATGAGCAGGGCTGGAGCTTGAGCCCCCCCCCGGGAGCCCCCCGGTCATGCTGATGATGTCAGCTCGCACGGATAAAACTATGGCAATGAGGGAGGGGGATGGGGGGGGAGGGGCGGGGGGCTGCATGGGGCATGCCCAAAGCTTTCCCTCAGCCCCTGTGGTGCTCGGGGCCACCATGGGGCCACCCACCTGCTGCAGGACCCACAACCCGCCCTGGGCACCACCACAGGGTCCCACCAGCCTCAGGGCACCAGTGTGCACAGGGGCTCCCAGCCGGGACAATGTGACACCCCCCAAGGCAGCCAACCCCGCGGGGACACCTGAGAGAGCTCTCACTGGCACCATCCCCCCAGGCACCCAGGGCCACAAGGTGCCACACGATTCGTGGCCAGGTCCCTGTGGGTGCCAAGCCCACCCTGCTGCTGCTGGGAAAGAGGCGACACCAAGCAGAGTCGCCAGGAGGTTCTCACCCAGGAAGGTCCTGGAGATGTACTCAGAGACTTGGTTCCCCGAGCGGCTGGTCTCGGAGAGGTGAGACAGCTCCCGGCTCAGCATCCGCCTGAACTGCGGGCACCGGGCACGGCTCAGCGGGGCCGGGGGCGCACAGGACCCCCCGCTGCCCGTCCCAGGGGGGCTCTGACGTGCGGGGGGTCTCCGTGCCCACCAAGCTAGGTGTTGGGGACCCTTACCTTGTTGGAGGCCATCTCGCTGACCGAGTGCCTGGTCTGCAGTGTCTCCAGCTGGTCCAGGCACCAGTCCAGCTCCTCCAGAGTCTCCCGCGAGAGCTTCTGGTGGGCATCTTCTGCTGGGGGCACCCACTGGCTTGACAAGGGACTTGCCAAAGGCATGGCCACCCAGCCCGGGGGCACACACAGGGTGCCACTCGTGCTCCAAGGGGTGGCTGTGCCCGGGGGCTCACCAGCTCGGCTGCTGACATCACCCCCTGGGCAGGGGGGCTGGGGGCGGAGGGGATGCCCAAAAGCAGCTGGGCACTGGGATCCAACGTCCCCAGGCAGAGGGGCTCAGCCCCATCGCGCCGTCCCTGTCACACGGCAGCCCTGGCACGTGGCATGCCATGCTGTCCCCGTGGGGTGACAGACAGCCCCGGGGCAGCCAAGCTCCCACAGGGCCTTGCTCGCCGCCTGGGTTTTATTAATGGAAGGTTTGACGTCAGCGGAGCCTTTCCACTGCCACCACGGGAGGAGCTGCTGAAAACCAGACATGGATCCCAAAGGGCAGCCACAGCCCTGCCCTGCCCGGGGAGGGGGCTCTGCTGCACACCCTGTGCCCAGAGGTACCCAGGGCGGGAGCTGTGGGGGCAGCCAGCTCAGCCCAAGAGCAGCCCTCACCCCCAGCCCGCACTCACCGCTGGGTGCAGCCTTGCTCCCGGAGGGCAAACTGCTGCTCGATGCTCGCCTGCAAAACATAGGGGGAGCTGAGCAGCCAGGACCCCCGGGGCAGTGTGTTCCCTGATATCTCTGTGGGTCAGAGCCCCCCACCCAGCTGAGACCCTCGCCCATCCCACAGCCAACTCACTTGATGCCAGTGCGATCCTGCAGGTGGGTCAGGTTGCTCCGGACGGTGCGAAGGCTGGCCAGGACCTATGGCAACAGAGAGGGTTGGGGCCAGGGAGACCCCCCAGGACACCCACCCTGGTGCTGGGCACGGGGCTGTGCCCCCTCCTGGTGCAGATGGCACCCACCTGTGCAAACGGCGTCACGATCATGTCCTCCCCGTGCCTGTGGGAGCACAGGGACGTGAGCCTCGGGGAGGGTGCTGGGGGCGCCAGGGGACTTGGGGAGTGGGGGGTGGCACTCACAGGTCACTGGCGATGGAGGAGTTGCGGGACATGGCTTTTGGGGACAGGTCGTAGTCGCTGTCGGAGCGGTAGAGGAAGGACTCGCGGCGCTGGCCATGGGTGAAGCTGCCCTGCAGGACCAGCCCCGCACCCGGGCTGGCCTGGGGGTCCAGCACCCCCCGGCCGGGGGGGCCATTCTCCAGGTCAAAGCTGCAAGGCGACAGGGAACAAGGCTGGCAGATGGCCCAGGGACCTCAACCCACGGGTGTGGGGACAGACCACCAGGGGATGCCACCAGCTTTGCCAGGCTCTCAGTGCCACCATCCTGCTCAGCCCAGTATGCCCTGGCTCAGTGGCCCCCGTGGTGGTGCCAGCCACGGCACAGCCTGGCCCTGCCACCTCTGGCAGTAAGAATGAGCACAGCTCAGTGCACAGGAGCCCCTCAGCACCCTGCCAGTGTGCTCTGGCACTGCAGGCCCTGGCTAGCAAAGACAGATTGTGCCATGTCACCCGGCTGGCACAGAGCACCCTGCCCTGAAGCCCTCAGCTCCAGAGACCCCGGGAAGGGCCAACGCCTTCTCGTCCTGTGCCCTTGCTGTCCCCAGTGCCACAATGCCAAACTGCCCCAGGTCCTCAGAAGCACCACAGCCTCCATCAGCCCTGGCGCAGGGCACAGTGTCGCACAGAGGGGGACAGTGCCCCGGCCACGGCGCAGAGTCAGGGGACGTGGAAGGACAGAAACTGACAGAGAGGCCAAGCCCTGTCCCTTGGGGACATGCTGGTGGCAGCCTGGGGACACCCTAGCCAGAGCAAGCCACCTGGCAGCCACGCAGCTCTGCAGGGGAACGAGAGGCTTGGGGACAGGGATAGTGACGCTGCACTGTCCCCACAGCCGCCTTACCTCCCTCCCTGCTCCGCTGGCCCCAGGGTCATGGGAAAGACGGCACCGGGACACAGCCAGGGCCGGGACACAGCCAGGGCCGCTCAGCGCCTGTCCCCTCCCTCACTGCCGCTGCCGCACGGACGGGAGCAAGCCACCCCGGGGCACCGGGTGAGCCGGGGAAGCTCGGGTGCCAATGGTGCCACCCTGTCCCCATCGCGCCGCTGGGAGTTTGGCACCTACCAGATGCAGGAGTGCCTCCGGGATGGGCACCGGCTGCCCGGCAGCATCTCCCTGCTCCAGCAATGCTGCCGGCAGCCCCGGTGCCCACGGCGTGGCTGTCCCCAGCAGTGCCAGCTAGGCACCACGTCATGCCATCCCGCAGCCCCTTGTTTTCCTGCCTCTGCTTCGTGTCCCCAATGGTACCGGGGACACAAAGCAGCATTGTGGCTCTGATGGCCCCGCGAGTGATGCCCGCATCTGGCCCTCTGCCACCAACTCTGACCCCAGTCCCACCACAGGGTACAGCCCTGTGTCCCCAGGGTGGGCAGGGGGGACACGAGCCCTCACCACTGGGCTGGTGCCAAATGCAGCCCCCTTGTTTGGGTGGCAGGCTGTGGGCACTAGCGCCGGCGAGCAGAGCAGGCTGCTGGGGGGGCTGGGGCCGCTATTAATAGCTGCTGTGGCTGCTGGGCAGGGATCTGCTGATCCTCACGGTGCCCACGCAGGTGGGGCTGGCACCCACAGGCACCCTGGGGCGTGGGGAGGAGGCATACCAAAACAAATCCTCTATAGCTCTGATGGGGTAGGGGCAGCAAGGTGTGGGATGTGCCATGGCTGGTGATTTGGTGCCAGGAAAAGCCTCTCTGGCCCCCCCACCACAGCCCCCTTGCCGTGGGGCAGGCACGCAGCCTGCCTCCGGTGTCCTCTGCCTGGGCACTGCTGCAATGACTGTGCCCATGCTCAGCCACGCTCAGCTGGCAAGCTCTCCCCTGCACAGCTCAGCCTCTGTCAGCACGGGGACCCCCGCTGTCCCCCACTTGTCCCCCACATCCCTGTGGGCCCACAGCCCTGGGGAGGTGGCACAGCACTGAGGGGTCCGCACCGACCCCATCCCAGCCGCACAGCCCTGCTGCCTCCTCCCACCTGCCCGCAGCCAAGTGCAGCCTTCACGAGGGCCCCCCGGCGTGTCCTCTGCGGGCCCCACGGCCGTGCCCCCCTTACCAGAGGGTGTGCGCCACGGTGAAGCGCCGCTGCAGGCGGATGCTCTGGGACACCAGCAGCTTCCTGACGAGCACGGGGGAATCGCGGGGGGAACTGCGGGGCGAATTCCGGGGGGAACTGCGGGGGGATGCCGCCGGCGAAGCCCCCGGCGAGCAGTGCCCGGTGGGCAGCATGGCGAAGCTCAGGGACCCCCGGTGCTGTGGCGAGGCCGCGCTGCCCGCCGGTGCGAGCAGGAAGCGTGCGGCCGCCCCAGCCCCGGCCCCGGCGGCCCCGGGAAAGTTTCCATCCCCCTCCCGCCCGCGCCTGGGAAATTAAACAACTGCCTGGCGGCGGCACACGGAGCGGGACCCCGGCTGCGCCCGCCCGGTGAGCGCCCGGCTGCCCGGGCACGTGGACCACGCTGGCCCAGTGCCACCGGCCACTCTCCTGTCCCCAGGGTGGCAGCTGCTCCCGAAAGGGCAGGGGTGCTGTGCCCAGGCACGCAGCAAAATGCCATGCTGAGCCCCAAGTGACCTGGACACACCGAGTGGCTATGCCATGGCGGCACCAAGGGACATGGCTGAGCCTGGGGCATCCTGGATCTGAGGTGTGGCTGTGCCGCGATGCCACCGAGAGACGTGCCTGAGCCTGGGGCATCCCGAGTATGTGCCAAGGTACCACCAAGGGACACATCAGAGCATGGAGCATGCCAGACACACACTGTGGCTGTGCCATGGTGCCAGTAAGAGAACTGTGAGAGCCAAACCTGCCCTAGGGCTCACGCCTGTGCCCCCAGCCCCTCCTTGATGATATTCTGAGCCACTTCCTGGGGCCTTGGCCAACAGGGATGCAGAGCAGCAGGATGAGGCCCAGGCAGTGGCAGTGGCCATGGGAGCTGGCACTTGCCCCGCCAGACATTATGACCCCTCTGGGGCAGCTGGGGGGTACCTGCTGTTCCCAACAGCCACAAAAACATCCAGCAGCTGGCAGGGACCAAGGAGGGACAGCAGATGGCCCCTGCTGCCATGGCGTGGGGACCCTGAAACCCACCAGGTGGGATGCTGGTGGTGGGGTCCCCCTCACTTCCAAGGGGCTGCAAGCAGGCTTGTGGGGACATCAGGGCAGAGGGACCCTGGGACGGGAGGACACAAGGGGACAGAGCCAGCTCCTCCCCAGGCTGCCTGGCAGCCAGCAGCCCCTGGGACAGCTGCGGCAGGACTGGCTGCAGGACAGCGAGTCCCCGTCAGCAGGACAGACAGTCCCTGTCCCCTCCTGGGCTCCTGCCCTCGTCGGACACGTGTCTGTGCAGGGGGGACCGCGAGTGACACCAGACACAGGTCTCTTGGACGTGCCAGCCTCATGCTGTCCCTGCAAGCCGGGCTGGGACAGGCACGGGGAAGGGAAGGAATGGGCCAAAAATAGCCCTGCGGCAGCAAAGGGACTGAGGTCACCTCTGAGCAGGGCCAGCCCTGCGGTGGCACCCAATAGGAAAGGGGATGGGGACAAGGACAGGGTGAGGAGGATGAGGATAGGGGACAGGGACGGGTGGTGAGGAGGGGGGTGACAAGGATGGAGATGACAGGGGTGGAGGTGGCAGGCATGAAGGTGACAGGGATTTGGGTGACAGGGATGGGGACAGTGAGGTGGGATGGAGGCGATGATGACAGGGACAGATGTGATGGGGGTAGGGACATTGGGACAGGGTAGGGTGGGGAGGGAGTGAGAGGTAACTGGGGCGGTGACAGGCGGTGGTGGGATGGACAGAGAAGCAGAACCGTGGCAGGGCTTTGTCCCAGGCTCAGTGGTGCTGCAGTGTCCCTGGCACCGCGGTTCTGTTGATGCTGGTGCCCCGGGGTCCACCCGCTGTCCACCTTGCAGTGCTGAAACCGGGGGTGGCACCGACAGCAGCTTCCTGTCCGGTAACCCCATCCCGGTGGTGCCACCGGGACCAGCAAACACCTCCCCCAACGCCGTTCCGCTCTTACCGGGGGGTCTCGGACTCGTCGCCGCTGCTGGGGCCACTCTCCTCGATGGTGAAGACCACCCGAGAGCCCTCGGGTTCGGGACACCGGGCTGCCTCTGCCAACCGGCAGCCCAACGGTGGCAATAACGGGCTCCCGGAGAAACGCCGGCGGACGGCACCCACCGCCACTCCCGGTCCCGACGGAGCGACTTCGGCGGCGTCTCGGCAGCGCTGCGGGGAAACAGGGCGGGGGTGAGGGAACGCGGGTACCGCTACCGGGGAGCTCTGCAGGGTGCTGCTGTCGGTGTTCGTATCACCCCCCAACCCTGGGGGACCCCTCCAGTCACCGGGCGCCGGTAGCGGCCTGGCGCCCCCTGCTGGACACGGTGCTGCGCTGCACCGGGGGGTACTGGGGGATACCGGGGAGTCCCGGCAGAGCGCGGCGGAGGGAGGGGGCGTGTCAGGGGGCCGGTGCACCAGGAGCGGTTCGGTCCGCAGCGCAGGGATCCGCCTGGACACCCCCACCCCTTCCTCATCCCACCGCCACCCGAGGGAGCCTCCGCCCGCGCCACCTTCCCCCGGGACCCCGCCGGGAAAAAAAACCGAAGCCGGCGCGCAATTACGCAGAGGTGAATAATAATTAACCGCCCATTAAGGGGATAATTAACTCCCGCTGGACGCCGTCAGCCCGGTTATTGCTGCCCGGGGGCCCGGCGCTGAGACGCTCATACCGGGACCCCCCTCCCCGGGGACTCCCTCTCTCGCCCCTCCCGGTGCCCCCTGGTCCCGGTGCCGCTCTCACCTCCGCGCCGAAGAAGGGCAGCGCCGTCCGGCTCCGTCGCATCGCTATCCCTGCTTGGGGAAAGCCCCGAGAGCTGCAGCCGGGAGGGGGGCGTGCGGCGGCGGCGGGATCCCCCCCCGCCCGGGGGCCGAGGCCGGGACACGCCGGTTCCTCCCACCCATGGTTTCTGGACGCCAGGTCCCGGCTCAGTCCCCACCTCGGATTTCAGGGTCCCACACAAGCCCCCCGGTACAGAATCCCCCACCCCGGTGACTCCAAGGGCTGGATGAGGACCGGACCGGCGGGGGACGAGGGCGGCCTCCAGCCTGCATCACACAGCAAGCCACGAGCCTGGTGGCACCACATCAGCGATCATCCGTGGGTACCCCATCGCCTGCCATCCCCAAGGAACTGGAGCACACTGGGCACAGCTCAGCCGCTTGTGCCCACATAGCCTATCCCCCCCCCCCACCCCCGTCCCTCCTGATCTGAGCCCCCCACGGCCCAGCCAGCACCGGGAGCAGCTTCAGCTCAGCCCATCCCAGGGGATGCCAAGTCCCGCACCTGGGTCCATACTGCAACCAGACGCCACCATCACCCACAGCCTCTTACCGATGCCCAGTCCTTGCCCTGTGCCACGGTCCCCGTGTGCCAGGCCGGTCGCCCTGAGCCGCGATCCCTGCCGTGTGCCACAGTGCCGCGGTGCTGGCGGCGCGGCCCGGCCGTGTGCAGCGGAGCAGAAGGAAGGCGCCGTGCGTGCCTGGCCGCTCGCTCCCTCCCATCCCACCGTGCCGGGGGGGCTGTGCAGCCCCCACCACCCTACACACCGCTGCACCCGACCCTACACCCACCCTGCTGGGCCTTGGGGCATCCCAGGGCCTCCAGACAGGTGTAGGAGACCTCGAAAGTGGTTGGGGGTGTCCCCTGGGACTGGAATTTTCCCCAGGCAAGGTGCAGAGCACTCTGTAGATGGGAAACCAGAGCCAAGTCAGCAGCTTCTTTATTCAGCAGCGCGGGGAGTGTGGGCGGGGGCAGCAGTGGGGGTCATCTGGGTGTGTGCTGCATACTGGGGGACCCCTCCATCACCTTGCTCTGGGGAAGAAAGAGAAAATGAGATGAGCACCCAGAGCCCAGCCCCACTTGGCAGCGTCTGCCTGTCGCAGTCCAGGACCCTTCCTGGAGCTGGCTGACAAAGTTAACGTTTGTCTCCTTTTTTCCAGTCCCCCAGGAAGCACTGGCACTGGCACTGGCACTGGCACTGGCACTGGCACTGGCACTGGCACAGGTTCAGAAAATGCAAACAAGTGACTGCAACAGACAACAGCTGAAGGATTGCTGGTGACAAATGCACTGACTGCAAGCGATGGAACCTGAGTGAACCCATCCCAGGGAATGCCTGGCAGAGGTGGGCACAAACCAGTGGCACTGTGCTCACACAGAGATGCAGCAGAAATTCAGCCCTTCAATGAAGCTGCAATTCTTACCCAGAAGGGTCCTTGTCTTCGGTGGAGGAAGAGGAGCACAGCATGCCGGCTGTCCTCACCCCTATCCTTCCCCCACAGCCCCCCTGCTCCCCTGGTGACTTTTTACGCTCTCACTCCAGCTGTCCCTGCCCACTGGGTGGTGCTTAGCTGATTAACACTGAAACCTTTTTCCCATGTCCTCTGTCTGGCTTGTGGCCACACCGAGGGGTGACAACTTCAGTCTGAAAACTGCAATTAAGCAGGCAAAGGCACTGGAGCCTTCAAAAGCTCTCCTGAAGCTGCTGGCACTGCTGGCTCAGCCTCCCTGCGGTGGGCTCAGCCCACACAGAGCCCTCTCACCTTCACAGGACCCCCTCCTTCAGCCAGCCTGCAGCCCAGCTCCATGGATCTTCACACAACAGAAGCACCTCCTGGTTGCAGGCAGCTTTGCTCCTGAAGCGCACCACACCCAGCGGTGCTCCTGCCTGGCAGCTCTCCCGCAGCGCTCTGCCCCCTGCCACCCTCCTGCCGCCCTTACGCACCATGGTCACCTCCTCCAGGTGGCGGAACCGGGGGGTCCTGTGCTGGTACAGCCACACCAGCAGTGTGGTCGCTCCCCCCACCAGCAAGCAGACGAAGATGCAGATGATGGCGACCTCGACAGGGTTGGACTTGGTGGGGTTCAGCACTGCAGGGGAGAAATGGGCACGTTGTTACCCCCCTGGCACCACTGGGCCTTGTGTCTGGCACTGTGGTGGCTCTCAGGGCAAGACAGGCCTCATGACTGGCTCCAGCTCTCCAAACCTCTCACAGACCCAGGACCTTCCCATGCCACCTTCACCCACAGGGAACCAGCCTGGGCCCCTTCCACCCTCCCTGGCTATGGTACCATGACAAGAGCTCAGCTGAGCTTTTTGTTGGTGTGGGTGGGCTAAAACATCACACTACAACACAGGGGATGGAGGAGGGAGTGGAGCAGGGGACAGAGGAGGATGGGGCAACCCTGAGCTCACTTGAGGACCTACAACCCAGAACTTCCATGCCTCATCTTGCAGGGGAGAGGGAGCCCAGGCGAGACCCAGGCCTGCTCTTGAACTCGTGGCTTGGAGCCGGTTTGGGAGTTCCCTGCCTGCGGTGTCCCCCAGCCTGGCTCTCACCAGGGCTGGTGGTCAGTGCCGTTCTGGAGCTGGTGGCCAAGGTGCTGCTGGGACTGGGGCTCGCTGAGCTGGGATCAGGAGAAGGCCTGAGTGAGGATGGGGCTGTGGAGCCGTCTGGCTGCAGTGTGGCCGAGGAGCTGGGCTCAGCCGGGTGGGACGTAGGCGATGCCGTGGTGGTGCCGGGCAGAGATGGCAGCGCTCCCGAGCTCGTTGCTGGCAGCGCCTCTGATGTTGGTACCTCCCTAAAGGGAGCAGTCGTCAGGGTTGGGTCAGATAAGGCTGTCCCAGACACTTCCAAACCTGGTGTGCTCAATGGAATCCATGTGGTGGGTGGCTTGGAGGGGGTAGATGCTGTAGGGGCCTCTGTGCTCGCTTGGCTGGGCACAGATGATGCAGCAGGGCTGGAGGGAGCTGCCCGAGTTACCCCTGAGCTGTGGGTGGCTGGAACTGTGCTGGGTACCCCTGTGATGGAGGCTGAGGCTAAGCTGGATGGAGAAGGTGACGCAGACGTCGCTGAGCTCTGCAGCGTTGTGTGGCTGGTATGGTTGGCTTCTGCTGTTGAAGCATGGAGGAGAGAGGTGGTCAGCAAGGGCACAGCAGAGCCTGCGGCAGGCAGCTCCCAGCCTCTTGGTGCTCACCTTGCAGGTGGCTTCACCGTCCAGAGAGGAGCAGAAACCTGGGATTTAGCCAATATTGGAATCCCAGGGCCAGGAAGAGCTTCCCAAGCCACTGCAGCCCAGGAACAGCACTGCTGGGGGTGGGCAGAGCAGCATGGCAGTGGTGGGCATTTGTCAAGGCACATGCACATGTGCCAGCCTAGACTTCCTGGCACCCACTGCACACCCTCACTGCTGGGCCATGAGGAGGGCTCTGCTGTGCCCACACGGGACGCGGCAGCATTTGCCAGGCAGTGCCAGCAGTGCCATTATGTCTCAAGGTCCTGTTTGCACAAGAGGAGGAGCAGGTCCAGCCCAGCTCCATGGGTGACACCAGCGTGAAATGCCCTACGGCACAGCCAGCACCCAGGGGCACTGGAGTGGCTAGGGGCATCCATGGCCACTGGGGACACTGGGACAAGCCATTCCCACCCAGTTGCTACTCATGCTGGGAGGAGGGCGATGAACCCAGGCCCAAGCACCAGGAGTTGGGTGCCAGCTAGCAGCCAAGCTGAGGCATCTTGGGTTGTAGGGGGCCTGCTAGGGGGCCCAGACTGGAAACAGAGGGACAGGGCACTGGAGCCTTTTGCTTCCAGAGTGCCAAAGCACTGCTGGAGCCCCCAGAGCACCCACGCCACTGCCAGCCCCAGCCAGCCCAGCCGGTTTGGCAGCACCGGGGCTACATCCTGTCCCGGGCTGCTGCCGGTTGTGGGAGGGGCAGGGTGCTGCTGCCAGCCCAGGGAGCCCCGGGGCGCGGGGGGGGGGGGGCAGGTATCAAACAGGCTGGCACCTGGAAACTGCGTGCAGCCTACCCCCGTGCCGCGGGTCCCCGGCTGCCCCGGGCAGGGCTGAGTCCAGCACCGCTGCAGATCCCGGTGCCGGACTAAGTCGGGCAGGGATGGCTCAGAGACCTTTCCTCATCAGCGGGCACACCGAGCCCGTTAGTGCGGAGGAGCATCCGGACACCCCCGCTCCGTACCTTCCCCGGGCGCGGCACACTCGGAACCCTCCCGGTTCTCGGAACTGCAGGGATGGACAGGAATTTGCCAGAGACTCCTCTCCGCCAGTGCCACCGGGAAGCACACAGCCCTCCCGGTACTGCGGGGTGTGTAGCCCCACCAAGGAGTCCGAGCACCCCCGGGGGACCCCCCAGATTGCCCCAACCCCGCCATCCCGGTGCTCGCCGTTCTCCGGTACCTTTAGCAAGCAGGACAGAGATGCTGTAGAACAGCAGTAGGAGGAGAGAGCCCCGCGCCATGCCGCTGCCCCGGGACCCGCTGCCGCCGGCTTTATCCGCCTCGGGGGAGGCGGGGGCGAGCAGCCCGCCGCGCCCGCTGCTGGCCCCGGGCCGCACCGCGGCACCGGCGCCCTCCGGAACCCCGGGAGGACTCACGCCCCGCCCTCAGGTCTCGGTGCCTACCGCCGTGTCTCTGCTGGCGGCAGCGGCAGGGCTGCGCTGGCTCCGCGCCGGGACACGGCGCCGGTCTCGGTGCTGAGCGGGTCGCAGCGCAGCTGCGTCTCGACAGGGCTGCGTCCTCCCGACAAACCGCAGCCGCTCCGGCACCTTGTCGGGGCCCCGAGGAGGCCACGCTGCCCGCCGCCACCTCCCTCCATGGCAGGGCCACGGCGAGCCGGGCTGCTCGCCAGCGGCGCTATCCCCGGTGTTGGCATAGTGTGGCACGGCTCGGCACGTCGCGGCTGGCAGCACTCAAGCCGAGCGCTCTGCCACCGGCGCTCTGCCACCGGCGTCGATATCGCCCCCGAGCGCTGCCGGGAGAGTCCGACCCGTGGGAGCGCTCCGCGGAACGGAGCAGGGCCGGGGAGCCGCTGGCACGGAGCGAGGTGCCGGGAAATGACGGAGGGCAGCCCGAATCCGGGGAGGGGCTGCGGAGCCTCAGCCTGGCGGGGCGCGGGGGGATGGAGCGGAAGGATGTTGGTGAACTTCCCCGTGGGGGTCTGGCAGGACAGCCACAGCCAGGACCAGCAGCCCCACAAGCTGCTGGGTTCCCTCCGAGCCCCCCTTTCCCCAGGGAGACCCAGTAACCTTAGATACCCTCCCCATGGCCCCGGCGTCGTTCAGGAACCCCCAGACTCGCCCCAGTAACGCCAGGCACCCACACATGGGAACTGCAGCAACCCCAGGCCAGGCCCGGGGAAGCTCCAGGATCCCCCCCCGCCGAACTCCTCCCAGAGGACCACCCCCTCCGGGCATCTCTAGGAACTGCCCCTACCCCCTTGCCCAGACTCGGGGGCAGCCCCGCTCGCCACCCCCCGCCCCCATCACGCTCCATCGTTCCCCCGCGCCCGCCCCCTCCCCCCGCCCGCCCCAAGATGGCCTCGGCCGCGCCGTTTCCTTCCCGCGCAGGCCCCCTCCGCCCCCTCCTCCCTGCCCGCTCCCCGGCGCAGCACACAGCAAGAGGCGGATCTCCGTGTCGCGGGGTTTTACTGGGGCCTGACTGGAATGTCTCGGGCGCGGCGGCCCGGCGAGTCCCGGCGCAGGGCGGGGGCGGCCCGGTGCTTCCCCTCAGTCCGCTGGCGGGGCGGGGGGCGGGCAGCGTGGCCCCCCCCCAACACGGCGCTCCCTCCTCCCCCAGCCCCTCGGTCCATGCCCGGGCTCCCCCTCAAGTCCGCCGGCGGGGCGGCAGCCCCTCGGGAGCACGGCTCTGCTCCCCCTCCCCTCACACCCTCAGGGCCCCGGGCTCTCTCAGTCCGTGCCCGGGTCCCTCGGTCCGTGCCCGGGGCGGGAGCGCCCTCCTCGGTGCCGCTCCGCGGGTCAGTACGCCGGCACCTGGTGCTGGTGCTGGGGCAGGAGCTGGCAGCCGCTGTTGACGTGGCTGAGGACCTTCTGCTTGAGCTGCGCGACCTGCTCGCGGAGCAAGCTGGCGGTGGAGGCCAGCTCCGTGTTCTGGCTCTTGAGGCTCTTCACCTTCTCCTCCAGACGGGAGATCCGCTCCAGCTTCCTCTTGCGGCACTTGGAGGCGGCGATGCGGTTCCTCAGCCGCTTTCGTTCCGCCTTGATACGCTCCTGCGTGTCCATGTCGATGGGGGAGAGCGGAGGGCTCTCCCCGAAACTCGGCACCTCCGGCACGATCTGAGGCTCGTCCTTTAACGGCGGGGGAGGCGGCGGTGGGGGGAGCCGGGGAGGCGGCGCGGCGAAGGGGCCAGGGTCGGCGGCGTAGCTCACCGCCGGGTAGCTGCTGAGGTTGGCATAGACCGGCGGCTCCGGGGCCAGGCCGGCGGCGGGCAGCTCGCCCGCGGTGCTGCTGCCTCCTCCGCCTCCTCCTGCTCCGGCTCCACCGGCGCTCCCCGCCGCGCCGCCGCCCAGCTGGTTCTGCTTGTGCAAGTCCTCCAGCGCCTTAACGAAACCCTCGGCGAACTCCTGCTCCTCGGAAGCAGCGGCTTTCGGGTAGAGGAACTGCCCGCTGGTCGGTGTGGTGGTCACCAGCCCGTTGGACTGGATGATCAGCCGCTCCAGCTCGGGGGACGCCAGCTTCAGCAGCCCCAGATCGGCAGAGCCCAGAAGCCCCGCCGCTTCACCGCTCGTCGCACCCGGTCCTTTCAAAGCCGCCGCCACCTGTTCCGGTAACGCCATTCCGAGAGCGTCTTTCTTCATCATGCTGCCGCCGGGGAAGGGCAGGAGGAGCCCGCTGCTACCGGAGGAGGGAGCGAAGCCGCTGCCGAGGCCGCTCAACACATCATCATGGTAGAAGGGTGTTTCCATCCTCCTCCCCCGCCCGGCTGCGGGGGAAACGGGGCCGGGGCGGGGGGAGGAAGGGAGGAACGGGGCGAAGCGCGGCGGTGCCGGGGGGGGGGAGGGGAGGGCGGGGGAGGCGCCGGTGGGACCGGCCGCTGCCCCGCTCCTGCGCGCGCACACACGCGTCTGCCGCCGCCGCGGCCCCCGCGTCGCCTTAAATACGACACGCCGGCGCGTTGACGTCACCGCGCCGAGACGCCATTGGCTGCAGATGACGTCCTCGCTCGCCGTGGTATTTGCATAACGGGGCGGGGACCTCGCCCCGGGAGGCGGGGCCACGCCCACTCCTGGCTCTCTTTCTCGCCTTCCCCGGTGCTGTTGTCGCCGGGGCGACCGGCGAGTAAACGGCACAACAGCGCGAGGGCCCCTGGGCTGACGTCAGCGCGGGGGAGGGGAGATCACATGGCCCCTCGCGGCGCGCGCCCCGCCGGGGGGATGATGGGCACAAAGGCAGGGCGGGCACCGGGGCCGGGCACCGGCAGTGGGACCGGGCACGCGGACAGAGTACCTGGGACCGGTACCGAGCCCTGGGTACTGGGCCGGGCCCCGTCTGTTAAAGAGCACCGTAAGCAAACACATCGGGCAGGGGCCATGACCTACGTGGGCAGAATCTGGCCGGTGGCTGTACCGGCGGCCGGGCTGGAGCGTGCCCGGCTACACTGAGGCCTGCCCAGCCGGTCCCTGCCCCAGCAGAACAGGACTGCCACGATGTGTGTGCCACCGGCACCTCCCGTGTCACAGCCTCTCCCCACTTCCCCCCGGGCATCACAGCCTCGCCGGTACGTGCCGGTGGCACCGGGGACAATGGGGTTTGCCCAGCAACCGCTGGTGAGCACCAGCACAAGGCGGGCAGGTGGCCAGCTGTGTCTCACTGCTGGGATGAAGCCGTCATGGCTGCAGCCTGCGGCGGCTGAGCCTAGTGCCGCAGCATGGGTGGGCAGCCAGCCCCGGCACCCCTGGCCCCGGTTCGACCGGCAGCGGGGAAGGAGTTAAGCGGTGGCGGTGGCGGCACACGGCGCACGTCACACCGGCCGAGCCCGCGGGCGGCTGTGGGGGTGGATCGGCGTCAGCAGTGACGTCACCGACGATAACCCCCCGCGCCGGCAGGATGCAGCCCCCGCGGTGCAGGCCGAGGGGTCCTGGTGCCGCTCGGCAGGGACACGCCGTGCATGGCAGGACCACAGGGACAGCGGTGCTGAGGTGACGCCGACCTGCTCCTAATTACAGCCAGATGGACCCAGGCCTGCGCTAATGAGGGCGATAAATCAGCGGTGTCAGCCATGGGGGTGTGGGGGCCCAGTGGGACACTCCGCTGGCAGTGCCAGGCTGCAGCTGACGGCTGTGCCGGTGCCATGCCAACCCCGAGTCCCTCTGACCTCCTGGTGCAGGCGAGGCCAGCAAGAAGCCCATGTCCCGGTGTGCCCACCCTGCCTGCCCAACCACAGCTGACTGGCATAGTGCGGAGCGCAGCATGGGGTGATGGCACAGGGCACGGCACGGACCACAGGGACAGCACGGCACAGCGTGGCATGGCGTGAGGCACAGCATGGCACCGAGCATGGGGGCAGCCTGGTGGCCTCTGCTGACCCAGGGGGGGTGGAGGGGCGGCGGCCCCGCTGTCCCCGCGGCGCTGGAGCTCGCAGGTGAAGCCGCCGTCCCCGTTTCCGCCACGAACCTGTCATTAGGGGCGCGGCCGCGGCAGGACCGGCAGGTTCAGACTTTGTGTCCTGGCAAAACCCGCCCAGCCGGGAACGGGGACTGGCAGGGGGACAACAGGGGCCGGGAGGGTGGCTCCCCTGCTCCAGCACTCCACAGGGACCCCCCCCCAGCTGGGGACACACCCCAGGCCGCGGCTGCCTGTGCCCCCCAGGCCGTGCTGCTGCCAGCACCCTGCCCGCAGCCGCGGGTCCCCCCGGGGAGCAGGCCCCGGTCGTGGGTGCGTGCCGCGGCCGCGGGGAGGAACGAGCCGGCCCCGGGGCCTCCCTGAAGAGCGGCTGGCAGGTGGCCAACGATGAGAGCCACGATCTGTACTCCGGCCGGGCCCAGCTGCCGGCACAACCCTGCCGGCAAAGCCCTGCCAGCCCCTCACCCCTGCCACCCCCAGTTTGTCCTTTCAGAAGGTTGCAGCACCCCATGGTCCCTCTGTGTGCTCCCACCCTGTCACCACCCGTAGGTATCCCTTGTCCCCACACCAGACACCGCAGGTTGTCTTGCTGCTGGCAACCCAATGCCTGTGGGCAGCCAGCAGCTTCATTTTCTTAATGAGCATTTAATGAGGGTCATGATTCAGCAGCCCCTTCCACCTCCTGGGAGGGCACAAGTGGGGCTGTGCCCATCCATGGAGCTGGTGGCAGTGCCACTGTCACCTCATCTGGGGGCTGAAGCTGCTATTCCCAGAGGCATGGGAGCCTGGCTCAGCCCCCTGGGCACCACTGAGTCACTCTGTGCCACCTGCCAGCCAGGCTATATTTACCTGCAGCAAGCAGTGAGGGTTTTGGACAGACCCCTACTGCTGCCACCTTGGTGAGGCCACCTTCACCAGAGCATCCTCAGACTCCCAAGGTGCTCCTCCTGCTCTCCTTTTCCCCAGCCACAACAGGACCATTGTTTGGGTGCAGCCAGCTCCGTGATGCTGGCACTGCCTGACCCTGCTGCAGCCAGGAGCCAAGGCAAGGTGCCCTGCTGCCACTTGACAGCCACAGCTCCAGCTGAGGGCATAGGCTGGACTCCAAGGTGCCCACAAACTGCCATGGATGCACCATGCACCCTGAGCCACCCCCCCAAAAGGGGACAAGCAGGAGAGCATTTGCCACCCTGGGATGTGCACCACAGGCACCAGGCAAAGCCACCTCTTAGTCACCGCCGAAGGGAGGGAGTGAGGAACCCAGCCGGGAAAACAAGAAGTGGTCACCAGCTCTGCCTCAAACCCCCAGCGGCCCCCGGGGGGCTCTGCTGCCTCCGGGCAGGGGGGGCCTCCCACAATCAAAGCAAAGAATGAAGAAGGGAAAAAAAAATAAAAGCCAACACAAAAAAAGTGGAAAACAAGCAAAAGAGAGCGAGAAGGGCAGGGGAGGAGGGGGCCTGCAGGGTATTTTTAGTTGCTTAGCGCAGCCCTGAAGTATTTCGGCAGCCACTCCCTCCGCGTCGCAGCCTCTGGAACCATTCCTGCGCTGCCTCCCCGGCGAGCCTCAGAGCTTCTGAGTCACCGTGGGGCAAGTGGCAGCACCGAGACACGGCCCCACGGCTGCCACGGGCCCGGCTGCCGTGAAAACACCCAGAGAACGCAGCAGGGAGAGTTTGAGGGTGGCCTCTGCTGGGTGCCCCCAGCCCAAGCCTGTCTTTCCGGCCGGGACGCTTGGGCCGTGCCAGGCTGCCTGCACCCACCCACGCCGGCAGCGAGGCTCAGACCTTCTTTCCTCCTCTCTCTGCTCGTTGCTTTTATCTTGCTCCTCCCTGCTCTGGGGTTGTTTTTATTCTTTTCAGCCTCAGCTCCCCGTGCCCCTCCCCACGCTGCCATGGGGCAGGGCTGGAGCACGTGGCACCAGGTTTTGGGGCAGAAAGGCTCAAAGCTGCAGCTGAGCATCGCACCAAGGCCCAGGCTCAATGCTGCTCTTAACATGGTGCCATCTTCTCCCCCAAGCTGCTGTACCCTGGCTCGGGACAAAAATATCCCTCCAGAGGTGGAAAAAGGAAGGGGGAAGGCAGGCAGGGAAGGCTGCTCAAGCCTGTGGTTGTAATTAAATGAAAGCAGAACTTAATGAGCTCCAGAGCCAGAGCTTTGTCAGGAGATAAGGCGTACTTGGAGGACTCAACCCCAAGCTGAAGCCAAAGGTCCCACTGTTGTGGTGCAGATTTCTCTGGCCAGAAGAGAGCTGAAATCCAGAGAGCTCTGTGGCTGCCTCCTCTGCAGCAGGGCAGCACTCAGAGCTCCTGTGGCTGCAGGGCCTCGGAAGGGAGGGAGCAGGTTGGGAAGGGAAAGTCTGACACAAGGCTTGGCCTGGCCTTTGTTAAAATGCCACAGGGGCGCTTCAGGTTTCCAGGGGGAGGATGCTTGCCCCCTACCCCTGGCCCAGAATTGGCTCCCTGGCAGAAGCCAGCTGCCCAGGATGGGCACCGAATGCTGAGGAGAGCCTGGGGCTGCTGCTAGCAACCAAGGAGCTCCCCCTCTGCCTGGGCATTTGTGACTTAGAGCAGGGCTCGGGCGTGGGCTCAGGGGGAGCCTGTGGCTGTGGGAGCAGACAGGGACAGGGCTCAGGGCTGTCACAGACAGAGGCAGGCGTGGGGCAGAGGTTGGTGATTTATTCCCACTCACCACTGCACACAAGTTCTATAAACATTAAAAAAATAAGTCCTTGACTTGCCTGAATCCAGGGGTGATGGCAGAGCAGCAGAGAAACCGAGACAACCCCCAAGCCCCTGCTCACAAGCAGCCACACTATCAGCTGTTCCCCTAAAATTAAACTATCTCATCCACTCAGGGCTGAGGCACAGCCAGAGCCTCTCTCCCGCCCTGTGCCCCCATGCAGACATTCAGTTTGGTCAGCCAGGGTCTTTCGTGGGTGCATTTTGCTCATGGGACCCTGCACCCTGGGGGATGGAAGACTGGAGCAGCCCAGCCTGGGAATTCACAGGAGCTGCTCTGTGTCCCCAAGGGAAGATCATCGGTGACCAGAAATGGAAGCAACACAACCAGTGAGGTCACTCACTAAGTACCAGAAGAAATGAGAAGGAGAAAGACTGTTGGGGTTCAGGACTTGGTGTCACAGGCATGAGAGAGAGTTTTCAAAGCAGGGAGAGAAATCAATCAACAGCTTGGTTGCTTTGCAGGTAAAACAAAACAAAGCAGGAAAAGCCTCCTGCAAGAGAGCACAGAAAAGGTTTTCCTTTCAAGGAAACTTCTAATCTGAAGTCAAATTAGTAATCACTAACTGGGAACCCCTCATTTGTCACAGACCCCTCCTGGACACAAGCCTTGAAGGCCAATGCAGAGTTCATCCCAAGCTCTCCCCTTAGCCACAGGAGAGGGTCAGAAGCAACTGGCCAGAAAGAGAAGCAACAGCTTAAAAGTTCTGTTGTTTTTAAAGAGCTCCTAAACCTTTAAGACCAGAAAGAGACAAAGTCCTGGAGGTCAGGGGTTTGCAAATCCAAGCTGACACCTGTTAAAATGCAATGAGTTTGCCTGTTCCAAGCATTAAAAACCAAAACAACACAAACAATCCAGAGTGTTGGCCTCCTTCTCGGGCCACTCTGCAGAACAACCCAAATCAAACCTGGTGGCCCTGAAAAATTAAACCAGTGCCTCCCCCAGCTGGGGAGGCAGAGCTCAGGTCCTTCCCCACCAATGATTTTTTACAGTATTTCCAATGATTTGCTGCCTAGGAGCAGTGAATGAAGCTCACTGCACCAGATCCAATTGCAAAGGGGCTTCCAAACTACCTGACTGGGGCACTCATGGAGGAGCAGGGAGGGAAGACTTTTCAACACATGGCAACCCTGAGGTGACCCAAACCCAGCGGCCTGGCGGCGCAGTGCCCCGGGCAGGCTGCTGCCAGCCTCTCACTGCTTTGCTGATTGTCTGCCAGGCTTCTTCTCCTGCTGGCCTCTTCCACTGCCTGGAATCCCTCGGCCACGGCCACCAAACACACCTGAGGAGAGAAAGAGAGAGCTTGGCTGTGACAGCATCGCTGGGAGCCAGCAACAGAACCCCAGCATGGTGGGGTTGGAAGAGACTTCTGGAGATCATCCAGTCCAAGGCACCCCCAGCAGCTTGCCCACTACAGATCTGTACCCAAGAGCTGTGTCTGTCTTTGTCATGGCAGCTGCTGAGCTCACCCTGCCCTGCCCAGCTTCACCCCAAACAGATTCCTGCCTGGAATTCTCTCTGCCTTGGCATGACTTCCCTGGGCACTGGAACAGGTTGTCCAGAGAAGTTATGGAGGCTCCAAGCCTGGAAATGTTCAAGGCCAGGCTGGATGAGGCCCTGAGCAAGCTGGGCTGGTGGGAGGTGTCCCTGCCCATGGCAGGGGTGGGAACTGGATGATCTTTACGGTCCCTTCCAACCCAGCCCAGGCTGTGGTTCTGTGGACGCTCTGGACCTCCCCTGCCATCTGCCTCACACAAAAGGCGGAGCCCAGAGGAGCCTGGGGTTGGGTGTGGGGCAGAAGAGCTTCTCTGGAAGCTGTGGTTGCTTCATGGAGATGTGCCTGAAGCTGAGGCACAACACAAGCTGCTTCTGACCCTGCAGTGCTCAGGATGCTGATGGGGCTCTGGCTGCTCCCAGCAAGGCTGAGCTAACGCTGCAGCACTTCAGGGCTTGGCAAGGCGAGGAGCAGGAGGAAGGATGAGCAGTGTGAGGAACAGGAATCCTTTCAAGTGTGTGCACAACTACAGCTTCCCTCCTGCCTGCTGGCCTCTCAGCAGCACTGTCCTGCCTTTTTTTTCCCTCTTCCTTTCCTCTCTCTCCCCTCCTCCCTTCGTGTCTCAGTAATGAGAGCCAAACCTTTTAGCTAATTAGCAAATGCTGAAGCTCCCCTTTTAAAATCTTCCATCAGCCAGCTGAAGCTGCACATCAAACCAGCAGGGAATCCACCTCAGAGGAAGCTCAGCTCTGCTCTCCACAAGGTGGAGATTTCCACAGCAGAGAAAAAACATAAAATAAACCCCACGTTCAGCTCCAAATGTTTATCCAAATAACCATATCCCAAAGAGCTGCTCTGCCAAGTGCTTTGGACACTGGGAAGGGAAGGAGGGAAAATAAAGGCTCCTTCAGACTTGTAAAGGTCGCTTTTGCATGCTCAGGGCTCCCAGGAGGTAGCAGGGGCAGCAGAAATCACAGGGATTTTCCTCCCAGCACAGCAGGATGCCCCTGGGAAGATCCTCCCAGGATTCCTCAAGCAACACACAGGGAGCTCCTCAGGGGTGCTCTGTGGGTAGGCTTCCCCCATCAGTGTCTCAGACCTCAAGGCTCCTTTTAAATTTCCCAGGCTAAACATAACTTTGTGCACTCAGGATTTGGAACCTGTGCCGAGGACACCCCTGGGGCTGAGCGAGGAGGCCACAAAGTGAATCGCAAAGATAGGTCAGGAGTGGGGAGCCCAGAGGGGGACAAACAGCTCCCAGGCCTCCAGCAGGACAGTTTGGGGTGAAAAGAGCAAACACAGCCCCAAGCTGCAGTGCTCAGAGATCACCTAAGCAGGCAGAGTGGGACAGGCAGGGAAGGGCTGTTCTGGTGACCTATTTCTTCATGAGGAGCAACCTCTCCTCTGTCACAACATCAGTTACTTGTCCTGAGCAGGAGGAACACAAACCCTTAGACATGTTTAAAACAACAAAAAGGGAAAAGAAAGAACAAGTCAAGAGGGCTCCAAAGCCCCACAGGGACAGGATGAAGAGTCCCTCTCATTGCCCTGTCAGAGCCCAGGCTCATCTTCAGGCGGCAGAGGCATTTGCTTCCCTCCCAGACTACACTGAGAGACACCAATTTCATGGGGCCAGCCTCCTGAAACCAGCCAGGAAGGGGTAGGAACAGTCAAGTTCAGACTCTCCTAAGCTCCTGCCCAACCCCAGGAACGAGGAGGCACATCCCTGGCACGAATCCTTCCTGTTCCTTGGCAGAGGCTGCCTCTCCATCAGGGCAAGAGGCGCGCTTGGCTGGGGCTGGCGCAGGAGCGGCTCCAGCTTCCCCCAGACGCAGCCCAGGCTCTAGAGCTGGGCACAGGAGCTGCTGCTCGCTCCAGAGGGGACACTGCTGGGCAGGGACACTGCAAGGCAGGGATCCTGCTCACCTCTCTCCCAGCTGAAAATCTAACCAGGATCATTACCTCGCCCAGCGCCTCCAACACCACGGCCCTTCTGTTGCTTCTGCTGCTGCATCCCACCGCGGCCTCTGCCCTTGGACACCACCTCCTCCTTCACCATGTCAATAATTTCGTCAGGGATCCGCAGGTACTTGATGGTGCTGCCACGGATGTAGCACTCTGGCATCCTCCAGAACTTGTCTCCATCCTAGGAGGGAGCAATGTGTCAGGCTGTGAACACACCCTGGTGCTTTGGGGGGTACCTGAGTATTTCCATCGCTTTTTCTGAGAGCAGAACAGCCCTGCCAGCCTTTTCTGAGGGCACGAAGCTGCAGCCACATGCAAAAAGAAGAGGGGTTTCCTGCAGAACACACAACCTGGGGGGGGGGGGGAAAGGCAGCCACCATGAGCAACTCGGCTCCATTTGTTCCACAAACTGCAGAAAATGAAGGAAGGAGAGGCTGAGAAAACCAACAAACACCTTCCACTCTCACCCAAGAAGGGAATTGAAAGCAGGACTGGAGAGGGAAGGGTGGTGAGCGAAGAGAACTGCTACAAACAACCAACTCTGGCAGGAAAAGCAGGGCGGGGGGGGCGGGAGGGGGAGCAGGGCTTCTCCAGCTGGGAGTCACCTCAGGCCTTTGCTCCTCTGGGGTGTGGAGGGAGCAGCGAGGCAGGGCAGGAGCCAGCTGGCCGCAGGGTGTGTGCCACCAGAGCACAGCAACCGGGAAAAACATGGAGCTTGCAGATGGTAAAGATATAAACCAGAGTCTTCAGGTGCCCAGCTGGGCAGCAGCCATCTCTGTGCGTTGGTTTGTAGCTGTTTAATAGTTTCAAGGCTTTTCTAGGCTCTGTCAGGGCTTTGTCTGTGCAGCGAGGGCGGCTGTGGGAATAGGAACCAAGCGTGGAAGCCAAACAACGACTGTGCCGCCCATGATGTCACTGGGAGGAGGGACAGGGACGCACCTCACCCCGCTCCGCCGCAGCTCCAGCAGGGCTTGGCTGCAGATGGGATCGCTGGAGCCCAGCGAGTCTCCAGAGGCAGCATGTGGAGAAGGCATCTGCCACGGCACAGAGGAGGGGGAGAAGCCAGCACGCCCCGCTCCGCCTGCTGCCTCCCCTGCCGGGGCAGCGCAGCCAGCTCCACGCCACCCCCCCAGGAGTTATCTGGGGCCGCTCTGCCTGTACGGGCAAGTTCTCGGCGCGCAAGACAAGGCAGCAACAGCCCTGATCCAGGAGACACCCAGCAGACCCCACCCTGCCCGGGCCCCGTGCCTGCGCCTTGGCTCGGGGTGCAGCAGGACGGGGCCAGGCTCCGCCGCTTCCTCGTTCCGGCCGCCCCGCGGTAAACACCCGGCCGGGCCTGCCGCTGCCCCGCGCCACCTAGCGGCCAGCCCCCGCCAGCGCGGCCCCGACCGCCGCTCCAGCCCCGCTCCCACCTGGGCTCCGCAGGCGCCGCGGGGTTTGCGGATCACAGCTGCTCTGAGCCCGGCTGCCCTGGCGAGCCACAGGACCCCTCTGCACCACTCAAGAGTAGGAAACCCGAGCTGCTGCCCTCCCACAGCAGAGCACAAGTCGTAGGAAGCAACTTCTCAAGGAGAGGGACAGCACCACTGGTGTCAGGGACATGGAGAAGGCTGTGCTGTCTGTTACCTCCTTTTAGTTCCCCTCCTGCTAAATCCAACAGCTTTTCCTTCCCATTCGTCCTGCCACACCCCAAGGTGCACCCACAATTTTCTATTTCCACTGTCCTGCCTCAAAGGTCTCTCTCAAACCTTGCTCAGGAGCTTTACTGATGTGCAAACTTCTCTTCATGCCCCAGCAACATCGCTCAGATCCTTCCTGCTGTAGAGACAACAGGCACTGGGGGTTTGCAGAGAGATTTCTTGGAAGAATGAGGATTTCTGCCAGTCTCTCCCACAGAGCTCTCCCACAAGGCAGGGAAAGAGAACCAACAGCCACCTGGCTGCCGCTTCCCACAGCAGGCAGCTGGTAGGGACAAGACCAAACACTTCTGACTGAGGTCAAAGCCTAAAACATAGATCACAATCTCCTGGAGCAACTTTGGCCAAGGGCAGTACCAAACAGTGCAGAGCCTCGGTGCAGGTAAACAACAGGCTCCTGTTTTGATGTGGAGTTGGAGGAGCAGAGAGCAAGTTCATAAAAGTTAGGGCAGGTCTGAAGCAAGCCTCACTTCTTGAGCAGCACCTGGAATATGAAGGCTCTGTTCTTGGGAAGCCCAGCTCAGTGTCATTCCACAAGGCAGGGGTATCACACCCCTCTTGCAGCCCCAGCCCCACACTGAGAAGCCTCTGTGAGAGAAATGCTTTGCAGGGTGTTTGTGTGCAGTGCAGGAAGCCACCCTGCTCCCATGTGAGTACGAGTTCCTTTGTTAGGGTTGTTATAACCATTAAATCTGCATCTCGGGCAGAAGTCACCTGTCCACAGGATTAGAGAATCATCAAATGGTTTGGATGGGAAGGGATTCTTAAGGTCATCCAGTTCAACCCCCCTGCAGTCAGCAGGGACATTCCCAACCAGAGGGGGTTGCTCAGAGCCCCAACAACCTGACCTGGAATGGTACCAGGGATGGAGCACCTCCCACCTCTCTGGGCGAGCTGGGCCAGGCTCTCACCACCCTCAGCATAACAAATTTCTCCCTTTTCTCCAGCCTGAACCCCTCTTTTTTTAGCTTAAACCTATCCTCCCTTGTCCTGTCACAACAGGCCCTGCTCAAAACTCTGTCCCCAGCTTTCTGATCAGCCTCTTTAAGCAAAAAAAAGGGGAAAAAAAAAAAAGGAAAGACGGCATCCGAGACAGCTACAGAGCTGGGCACTTTCGAGGCCGGGCCCCGGGGACACGGAGGTTGGGTGACCTCCTTCCGGGGCGGGTCTCCAGCCTTACCCGGGATGTGCAGATGACCTCCCGCAGGTTGATGTTCATCCAATTGTCACAGCTCACCAGGTGCCCGTTATATGTCTCCCCGTTCTTCAGCTCCACCAACTATAAGAGACAGAAGTCACGGAGCGCCGGCTCAGCCCCGGTGTACAAGGACCTGCCTGAGTGTCACCGGCGAGCCCGAGGCCAGGGCGGGCTGTAGGACCGGAGATGGATCACGCTGCCGATACTCACCATAGGGTGGTTTTGCGCCGTCTTCAATAAGGACAAGGGCAGCTGCAAGAGGAAGAGAGGAAAGAAGCCTCAGGCACCGCCGGGGACCGAGACACCGAGCGCAACAGCGGAGAGAGACGAGCCAAGCTCTCCCCGCGGCTTGAGCACCCCCCGAGCTCCCGGCCCGCCCCGGGCTGGCCCCGCTGCCGCTCACCATGATGCCTGAGCTGGGGAGCCGCCGCCGCGCCGGGCGCTGCCGCTCAAACCGCCCCCGGCCCTGAGCGGAACCAATCAGAGCGCGGCGCGACCCCGGCGGAGCCAATCAGAGCGTAGCTACTGGGAGTTCTGCCGTAAAGCGAGCGCCGCGGCCCCGGCCGCGCTTTTTACGACAGCGCCGCAAATTGAAGAGCAGGGCGGGAAGCGGGAGCGCGCCCACGGTACCCCGCGCTGCGCGCTCCGGCCCCTCCCGGTGCCGCGGGTCCAAGCCCCGGTTCGCGCCCTTCCCCGGGTGGGTGTGGGGACAAGGAGAGCTCCGTTTTATAACGGTTTCACCAGAGTCAACGGGGCCCGCACGGAGGCGCTGGCGGGAGCCCGTTACACGTCCTCCGGGGCCCAGAGGGTGCCGCTTAACGGTGAAGCGGCTGCGGCACCAGCCCCTCATGGGTTGCCCCCCCGCGCCAAAGTGACTTCCGCGCCGGCAGCGGAAGCAGCGGGCCCGGGGCCGCTCTAGGCGGCGGGGCGGGGCGGGGCGGAGCGCTGGCGGCGGTGGGGGCGGAGCGCTGGCGGTGTCGGGGCGGGGTCGCGCACTCAGTGCGGGGCGGCGGCGGCGGGACGGGGCCGGAGCCGCGATGGAGAAGCCGCGGCGGGCGGTGGTGGTGACGGGTACGGGGCGGCGGGACCGGCCAGGGGTGCCTGGACGGGGCGAGCGCTGAGGGAGGCAGGGGGAGGTGTCCCAAGGGGAGGCGGTAAGGGGGCACTGGGGGCGTAGATGGGGGACCCCATCTCTGAAGTGAGCGAGGAGGGGTGGGTGGTCTGGAGCTGGGAGGCGGACGATGGGGACCCCTTCCCTGAGGTGGGGGGGATTGATGGGAGACCCCTCCCCTGAGGTGAAAGGTGAGGGGTGTGCGGCTCGGAGGTGGGGAGGGGGAGCTGGGGGACTCCTCCCTGAGGTGGTCAGGGAGGGGTGGATGGTCCGAAGCTGGGGGGGTTGGTGCTGTCGCACCAGGGAGCGACTGAACAAGGGATGGGGGGGGGCGGGCGGGGGTACTCTGGGGGACTGTTTCAGGGGGCAGCCCCCTGTGAGGGGTGACAAATGGGAGCCCTGAAGACGGAGGGCAAGGGTCTGAGGGGCTTTGGGGGACAAGAAGGGGAGGCTGCTGTGGGTGAGGGGTACCAGTATCTGGGGATGTAGGTTGTTTGGTGAGGGGGAACACTTTGAGATCCCTGATCCTCCCCACGGGGTGGCTGCAGAAAGAAGGGAACTGAACCTCCCAAGGAGCAGGAAAAACAGTCAGAACAGGGAGTAGGGGTCAGCTGCTCGCTGACCACCGCACCCCAAGCCCTCAAGGTGTGCAGGGTGCCACCGAAACCACCCCACGCAGCAGGGCAGAAGCGCCGGAGGGAAGAATAAGCGAGGGAATGAAAGGCCCCGGTGCGGCAGCGAGGGCTCGTCAGGCTCCTGTCCCGGGGGTACAAAGAGCAGCTTGATTTGTGGGGAAGGCAGCTCTGTGACAAATGGGGAACTCGGCGAAACTATTCAGGGCTCCCCCCGGCAGCTGAAGTCGGGGCCGGGTGAATAGCGAGCGCGGGGGCGAGGGGCTCGCTGCCGGCGAGGCGCTGGAGCGGCTTTAATTGGAGGCAAGTGGCTGTGCTGGGAGCAGGGGGAAGCAGGTGGCAGATCCTGGCTTTCCCAAACCCGAGAGCGGCCGCGCTTGGCCGTGACTAAACAGGAAACGGGCGTCAGGCAAGGCTCTGCTCCCCGTGCTCAGGGCTGTGTCGGGAGGGCTTCGGTTATCTGCTCAGGTCCTGCCTTCGCTGCTCTGCGGTGGGTGCCGGGCTCAGTGCCCTCCGAAGGGGCAGTGCTGCTGTGTCCCTGCTCAGCTGGGATTATTGGTGCACGATTTCTTTTTTAGAAGTGTTTAAGGAGCTAATCCCATAAAGATCTCTGCAGCTAATGAGCCTTGGAGGGCCCTGGTGTGGATGCAGAGGGGCTCCCGGGCATGCTCCGTGGGGGTTGATGCTGCTGATAAAGTTGCTTATCTCCTGTGGAGGAGCTGGCAGGAGGGATCTCGACAGGAGATGAGTCAGGAGTGAGAGCCCACAGTGGTGTTTGTGCCAGTTTGTGTTTGGCCTGAGCAAGAGGGCACCCATAGGAGCTCAGCCTTCCCGTGGCTGCTGTAGGCTGGTGAGGACTTGCTGAGGTGTGGAGCTGACCAGGTTGGGGTTGCCTGTTGGGAGGACATCCCTGAGCTACAGAACCATCTGAGGAAGCAGGTGGTGATTGGTCTTGTTCCCCCTGCTGCCCCCACACCAGGGTCTGCTGGCAGGAGAGCACAGCCAGGCTGGGGGTTTGAGGAGGCCTCTGGAAGGTTTATTCTGGGGGGGATATGGATGGTGGTTAAATTGTGAGGGATCCATCAGCATGGCCCAGCCCACGCTGTGGCTCCCTGCATCCTTGTGTGCAGTGTAACCTCAGACTGACTGTGGGGAGCAGGGAGACTGTTTCCATTAAGGTGTCAGATAATATTTGTAGGCCCTCTCAAAGCCTTTCACCAGTTAGATGAAAATTTATGTCCCCTAATTGCATCAGGCTCAGGGGGTAGCAGTGACATTTTAAATTAAAGCATATTGACATCCTGGCCAGACAAATGACCCAACCTTTGTCTGCTTGCTCAGGAAAAGATGTTATGGATTACTGGTTAACTCCAGGTTACTCATTAGGAGATGTGGACCTGGGGAGTAAGGAGCTTTGCTAACACTGACACAACCTTTGCTGCTTGGCCTAGCAGTGTCAGCACCACAGTCCTCACTCCAAGGAGGACATTGAGGGCTGGAGCAGGTCTAGAGAAGGGCAATGAAGCTGGGGAAGGGCCTGGGAAACAGGGCTGGGGAGGAGCAGCTGAGGGAGCTGGGGGTGTTCAGCCTGGAGCAGAGGAGGCTGAGGGGGAGACCTCATTGCTCTCTGCAGCTCCCTGAGAGGAGGCTGGAGCCAGATGGGGGCTGAGCTCTGCTCCCAGGGTGATAGAATGGGAAGATAGAAGTAGCACCAGGGGAGGTTTAGGTTGGATGTCAGAGGAAACTTCTTTCCTGACAGGGGTCTCAACCACTGGCCCAGGCTGCCCAGGGAGGTGGCTGAATCCCCCTCCCTGGAGGTGTTTCAGAGGCACAGAGTTGTGGTGCTGAGGGCCACGGTTTAGCCCCAGCCTTGGCAGAGTTATGGAGTGGTTGGAGTGGAGGATCTGAAAGGGCTTTTCCAACCCAAACAGCTCAGTGATTCTGCTCATTTCCTCATGAGGCATCACTGATCCCAGCGAGACCTGGGTGAGGACCTGAGCAGAGAAATATTTGAGATGGGTTTGTCCACATCCTCTGTGGTCTAAGCCATGAGGAACTGAAAACCCAAGAATGATTCTCATCCTGTGACATCCCTCAGCTCACCTCTTGGAGGGAAGTTTTTGTAACCTGGTCAGGGAGGGGAAGGTGGTGTTGGGTGCTGGGGGAAGGAGTCTCTTGGGGTAAAAAGTTTCTGTGTGGGGAAAGAAGAAACTGCTGAGGCTCTGCCAAAGGTGCAGAGCTCAAAGGCTGCTGCACAGGGCTCTGATTTACTGCTTGGACGTAGAGCAAGGAGGGGTTGGGCAGGAGCAGTTGGTTTTCTTGCAGGATCTGCAGAGCAGGAGGGTGCAGAGGTCTCTGCAGCTCGGTGCACGGTCGGGGCAGGCAGTGGCTTCACCCCTGGCTCTGTGCTTGCCTTGCAGGGTTCGGCCCCTTCGGGGAGCACGCCGTCAACGCCAGCTGGATCGCCGTGCAGGTAACGCCACAGCCCTGCTCTGGGCCCAGAGCAGAGCCCTGCTGGGAGCCTAGCAGAGCCCAGCCCAGGCTGCACCTCCTTTAAACTTCTCTTCCCAGTTTATTAACAGCTTGCTCCCCAGCTGCTGTCTGTCTGTCTAGAGTAGGTACTGGTTGGACCAATCTATTGAGGTCTCTTCTGGTGACTCTGTGGCCAGCTGGGTAACCAAAGAATCACATCATAGACTGGGTTGAGTTAGAAGGGACCTTAAAGCTCATCCAGTTCCAACCCCCTGCCATGGGCAGGGACACCTCCACTAGCCCAGGTTGCTCAAGGCCTCATCCAGCCTGGCCTTGAACACTTCCAGGCTTGGAGCCTCCACAGCTTCTCTGGGCAGCCTGTTCTGGTACCTCAGCACCCTCCTGGGGAAGAATTTCTCCCTCATGTCTCATCTCAATCCAACTTCTTCCAGTCTGAAGCCATCACCCCTTGCCCTGTCACTCCATGTGGATGATGCTCTGTTCACTCTTCCAAAGGCAGTCCCTGAGCTGGGGGGATTTACTGAGACTGAGTTAATGTCTCTGAGTCAAGGAAGGAATTTGTAGGCCAAGGCCTTAGATCTGAAGGATGTTAAAGGGGGCAGGGAGTCTGGAATCTGCCAAAGCAAATTCAAAGTAAATTAACAAACCAACCCAGAAGGGTTCTTCTGCTTTCCTCTCAGCTCTAGCTTGAACCTGGGCATGTTGGTTAACCTTCAGGCCAGGTCTCATCTGTAATGAGTAGCTGGATGAGTGCTGCAGAGCTATCCAGCATGGCTCTGGGTCTCAGGACTCTGGACTCCAAAGCAAGGCAGCCACCACTGTCCCCTTCCCCCACTTTGGTTCCTTTTTACAGTGGGTGAAGCAGGAAGCACAAGGGGCTCAGACTGAGTCTGTGGCTCCAGAGCCAGCCTCCTCTGCTGAGGAGCAGCAGTAAGTGATGCTGGACCCTGCAGGGGACAGGAGTGCTGAAAGAGGGTGGCTGGGAGCTGGGCTAGGTGGCCTTCAGAGGACTCTTCCAGCTCAAACCATTCTGTGGTTCTGTGGTGGCTGCTTCAGCAGGTCCCCAGACAGGTCAGGCCTCTGCCACTTGTAGCTCTGCCTCCCTGAGAGGAGGAGAGCTCAGAGTCCTGCTGCATGCTCAGCTGAGCCAAGGGCTTAAGGCTCTTGCTGTAGAAACATCAGCTGGGGCCAGCCACATTGTCCTGCTGCTGCCTGATTTGTCACTTCTGACAGAGCCACTGGGAATTCCAAGGTACCTTTTAGTACAGTTGCCCAGGGAATTACATCTATTTTTTTCCCCTAGCACATCTCTCTCCCCTTCAGAGCTTTGAGATTAATATCTTCTGCAGAATGCTTTTAAATTAAATCACAAACTCTAATCAATTACAGCCAGCTAATGTCCAGATGTCTGATGTGCTGCCTGGGAGCTGGAGATGAAACCTTTGCCATTTGGAGATGACTCTGTCTGAGTGAGGGTTGGCACAGGTTAAGTTTGGGGGGAACAAAGCAAGCTGTGGGTGTGGAAAAGAAGCCCTGAATGGGTCTGGGTCGTTGTCAGCCCTGCAAGGTCAGCTGCTGTCAACAGCAGCTTTGCTCCTACGGGAGGTGGGCAAGAGGAGGTTGTGCTGCTGGGGCAGGAGGAGTGCTGGGTGCTCTGCTGGTGCTTCCAAAACAAACCCAAGGTGGGCTGCGAAGTGCCTCGGGACCCTCAGCCTGGCAGCTGGAGGCACCGAGGGCTGGGAGGTGAAGCCATCGGCGGCAGTTTAAGTCCTGCCTCGGGGAGGATGTTTGGAGGGTACAAACCAAGCCCCAGCCTTGTGCTGGGGTGGAGCTCAGCGTCCTGCCCCTGTCCTGTTGCACAGCTCCTGCTGGCTTTCAGGCTGACACCATGAGCTGAGGCAGCAGGGGAGGGTCTGCCTCAGCCCCTCAGCCCCAGACAAAAAGGAGCAGCGTGGCTGGGGGGGAGCAGGGCATTGTGCGGCGCTCAGACAGGGACTTCACGGAGCGGGGTGGACACAAAGGCAAGTCTGAGCCCGGGGTCCCAGGCGGTGTGAGCTGCATTTTAATAGAAGAAAAATCAATTAAACAATCTTGGTAAATCCTCCCTAGCTTCAGGGCTAAGCTAGTTCTGCTTTATTACATCTTTTATTATGCTGCATCCTGAGGAGAAAATTCTCTGCTTTGCTTCCCACTCCTCCTTTTGGTTTTATTTGGCTTCTCCCACAGGACACAGCCCCGGGGTGGCTTTTCCCTCTGACTGCAGTGAAAGCTTTGGAAGCTAAATGATTTCTACACAGCCTGCCTCAGACAGGGGTGGGAGCAGTCCAATAGTGTGCAGATGAGATCTTTGGAGGTGCTTACAGGGAAGAGGTTTCCTGTGAACTCGGGGGAAGGATAACCTCTTCCTTCTCTCCCTGAGGCTCGCAGTGGTGTCCTGCTGCTGGGGACCACGTTTGGGATTTCACTTGGGGAATTTTTTCAGCTGCAAATTTCTCTTGTGAAGGACTTTTTCTGGAGAAGCAGCTACTGAAAGGGGCTCAGGGCATGCTCTGGCCTCCCTGCTGTGAGCTGGGTGTAGACACAGGTGTGCCCTGCCGAGTGTGAAGCTGCTGAGCTCCTGCCTTCATCCCCCCTGAAGAGCTTCTGGCTGAGCTGGAGGAGGAGGAGGAGGAGAGAGGTCAGAGTGGGTTTTGACATTGCTAAGGACAATTGCTGTCAGGGTGTCTAGACAGACCTGATAAGGATATTAAAGGCTGACAAAGGAGACCATTGTGGAGGGGTCAGGGAATCGGTCAGGCACGTTCGTTTGTCTGTGTTTGTCAGGTACACAAGGCTGGGGGCAAGAAGTTGTCTAGGGGCCAGCCTACGTCTTTATTATTGCCTGGAAGGAGGTGTTTGGTTAAAAGCAAGCTGGGAATTTGTAAAGCCCAAGGCTTGAGCTGCCTGCGTGGGGAGAAGGTGGCTGTCAGCGAGGTGCTGCAGCCCCTGCGCCCCGCGGGGCCTCGCTGGCTGCGGCTGCTCCCTCCCTGCAGCTGCCGAAGCTTCCCACCCACCACCGACCCCTCTGGAGGGGCTGGGCCGCACTGCCCAGCCAGGGGCTGCTGAATTCCTGCCAATTAACGCTCTGGAGATCGTCCTGGAGAGGCTGACTGGTATGGGAACACTCTGGTTTGTGAACTGCTTCCTTCATTAGCGCAGCCCAGGCTGTGGGGGCTGGTTTGGAGGCAGATGTGTGCAAAGGAGATGTGAGGAGCCAGCACTTAGCATCCATCTCTGGTGCTGGCTGTCTGTGTGTGCCAGACACTGATCAATACACAGCTTTAATATCAGCCTTGCCCTCCCAGCCACAGCCAGTGATTTATGGTTGTTGCTCATATCTGCTGGGCTCTGAGACTCTTCCTTTTGCTGGAGAAAAGAAGGCTGAGGGGAGACCTTGTCCTCAACAACTCCCTGAAAGGAGCTTGGAGCCACGTGGGGCTTGGTCTCTTCTCCCAAGCAGCAAGTGGCAGGATGGGAGGAAACAGCCTCAAGTTGCACCAGGGGAGGTTTAGGCTGGACATGAGGAACAATTTCTTCCCCAGAAGGGTTGTCAAGGCCTGGCCCAGGCTGCCCAGGGCAGCGGTGGAGTCCACATCCCTGGAGGGGTTTAAAAGCCCTGGAGATGAGGTGCTGAGGGCCATGGTTCAGTTTGAGCTGGCAGTGTCAGGGTCTTGGTTGGGCTCAGTGATCTCAAGAGGCTTTTGCAGCCTGAAGGATTCCACGGGGAGTGTTTGCTGAGGTCACCTCCCCCTCGGCTGGGAAGAGGTGAGAATTGGCTCTCCTGCAGCTCCGCAGTCCTTGGGCTGGCAGAATCCTCCCAGCTCTGCTTCCGCTGCTCCTTTTAGCTCCATGCAGCTCTCTCGGGAGGTGACTTTGTTGCGCCTCTATCAATAGTGGCAGCAAGCTCTCCCCTGCCTGGGGGTGCTGCTGGTAACTGTTGTCAGTTAGAGGTTGGTTTCTTTGTCACACACACATCAGAGCAGAGCTGTGGGTGAGGGCTGTTAATGCAGGTGGAGAGATCCCTCTGTAGCCCCCTGCTGTGTTGGGGTTTCGGCAGGCTGTGGCTCTGGGGTTATGCAGCTGCTGTTGGTCTCTTGCTGCAGACTCCCTCTGCCTCAGAACCTTCCCAGAAGCACATCCTCTGCTGAGCTTGTGCCTGACCTCCTCACTTTGGTTTGTGTCCTCAGGAGCTGGAGAAGCTTGGGCTGGGAGCTGACGTGGAGCTGCACGTCTATGAGGTGCCAGTGGAGTACCAGACGGTGCAGAGGCTGATCCCTGCGCTGTGGAAGAAGCACAGCCCACAGGTGAGGCAGTGCAGGGAGCAGGAGAAAGGCCACAGCCAAGAGCTGGAGTCTGTCACACTGACAGCCTGCAGAGCCCCACTTTTGGTGTGTGCTCAGCCTGGCAGTGCCTGGCTGCAGCTTTCCCTGTGTGGAAGTGAAACCAGATGGGTTTGCAGCAGTTTGCAGCTGGGAAGGGTGAGCTCCAATTACTGGGAGCAGCTGGTGTGAAGAGGCCACTGCAAAGGGCTGTCTAGACAGCTGCCAGCCAGGCTGTGCCACCTGGGCTCTGCTGCCAACCTGCCAGCAGTCAGCTCTGCCCTCAAAATGACAGTTTAGGTGGGAGGGGGGTGAAGGAGGAACTGTTCTGTGCCGCTCCCAGGAGCTCGTCGGTGAAAGGACTCCTTGGGCAGAACCTTGTTCACGTGGATCCAGAGATGTTCACACCAGGGCTGCATCTAAACTCCAGCCTGTTCCCACTGTGAAGCAGGAGGGATTGGTTGAAACCAGGCACTTGTGGGTGCTTTGGGTCATTTCTTGGTGCCCCCCTTGCAGTGGCAGGGTGCCAAGTGCTGCACTGCTGGGACCTTCCCCAGCAGGTCTCACCCCCTGTGCCAACTCTGTCAGCCCCGGGCTGGCACCAGCAGGCTGCTGCTTGTCCACCACTCTGTTCTGGCTGCCCTGAGATGTTTCTTCTCTTGCAGCTGGTGGTCCACGTGGGGGTCTCAGGTATGGCTACAACTGTGACCCTGGAGAAGTGTGGCCACAACGTGGGCTACAAGGGGCTGGACAACTGCCGCTTCTGCCCTGGCTCCCAGTGCTGCGTGGAGGGCGGCCCGGAGTGCATCGACTCCATCATCGACATGGACACAGTCTGCAGGAGGGTCTCAGCCCTGGGGCTGGATGTCACAGTCACCATCTCCAAGGATGCTGGCAGGTATGGGGTAGGGAGAATGGACTCACACCACACTGTGTTCCTTGTCCTGTGTTGTTGTCCTCTGCCCCATGAGGCCAAACCTGGAGAACTGGGTCCAGGTCTGGGCTCCCCAGTCCAAACTGCCAGGTCACCACCAAACCACATCCCTCAGCACCACATCTCCAGGACTTTTCAATCTCTTCAGGGATGGGGATTCCACCACATCCCTGGACAGCCTCTTCCAGGGCTTAACAACTCTTCTAGGGAAGCAATTGTTCCTAAAGTCCAACCTAAACCTCCCCTGGGGCAACCTGAAGCTGTCTCCTCTTGTCTTGTTGCTTGCTCCTTGTGAGAACAGACCAACCCCTACCCTGCTGCACTGCACAGTGCCCACAGGGTGCCAGCTCCTGCTGTGGGATTTGTCCCTGTTTCCTACCAAAGCCCTGTCCCTGTGTTCCAGGTACCTCTGTGACTTCACCTACTACACATCCCTGTACCAGAGCCGTGGGCGGTCGGCCTTTGTCCATGTGCCTCCCCTGGGCAAGCCCTACAGTGCCCAGCAGCTGGGCAGGGCTCTGCAGGCCATCATAGAAGAGATGCTGGATGTCTTGGAGCGCTCTGAAGACAAAATCAACTGCCAGCATGAACATTGAGAGTGGGCAGAAGCTACCCTAGTATTGCACTTCCAAACCTCTCCCTGCTACTGAAGTACTGGGGGGAAAACTGGTCCAGAAAGGTCCAGACCCAGAATTGGAGACTTCAAAAGGAAAAGAAAAACAAACAGAAAGGAAAATTCCACCTCTAGAAATCGACTTTTTGTTTTGGTCAGATGTGTTTCAGCCTAGGCAACAAAGGATCCAAAAGCTCTTCCTTCAAACTCCTGCAGCTGCTCATTTCTGAAGGGGCTGAGGGCTGTGTGCTGTGCTGCACCCACAGCCAGGTCACTGCTGCTGCCCAGGCTGGCAGCAGGCAGGTGGGAAGGTCCTCACCTGGGCTGGGTGTGTGCAGGTGTGGGGAGCTGATAACCCCATCTGGGAGTGACCAGTGCTGAACCTGCAAGGTTTGCTGTCCTTTCCTTTTGGCTTTTGCTTTTCTTTCCTTTTGGGCTTTGCTTTACTTCTGGCTTGTTGGGGTTTTTTCCCCCTCTTTGGCCCAAATTCTAGGTTAGAACTTAGAGCTGAAGGCAGCTGGAGTGGTGTGGGTCAGGCTGGAGTGGCTGAGTGGAGATGAGGAGCCTTCAGAACTGCTTTGCTGAAATGGAGCAATGCTTTGGGGCACTGATTTCTCACCCCACATTGTCCACACTGGGTCCTTTCTAACATCCTGGTGAATTGAACTGGGAGCTGGGGGGTGGGGGCAGGTTTTGGGTTCTTTTTGCTGTGGAGCAGGAAATCACATTGTGTGTGTGCACAGAATGAGCCTGACTGGCACCAGATATTGCCACAGTTCTGTCTGTTTGCTTCTTTCTTTTATCACCCTCTTGATGCCACCTCCCTGCCCCAAGCCAGCCATTGCCTCCTCTCCAGCCCCCAGTGGCTGAAGCTGTGCAGAAGCAATGCTCAGCGGTTCCACAGCTTTGCTGAAGGCCACTTCCTCCGTGGGAGGTCTTGCTCCTAGACTCTTGGTGCTAGCTCTGGTTTTAAGGTGAAGGTCGAGTCATTTATAACCTCATTTCATTAGGAGCTGTCACTCTTGGTGCAGGTTAGAGGACCAGTGTTGACCTCCAGCTGCCACTGGGGTTTGGTTCTAGGCCCTGACGTGCAGCCCTGCGGCTTCGGAGACCTCCTGCCACCTCGGCTCCAAAATCTTTAACCTCTTCCCACTGTAACCCAGAAGTGGTTAGTTACACACTAGGAATGTTGCTTAGAGTGAGCATTTGGGGCTGGTTTTTAAGTGTCCCACTCCCCATGGGAAGGTACAAAGTGCTGCTGCTTGTGTGAGCTTTGCCAGGGGCTGCACAGGCAGGCTCCGGGCAGGGCTGCGGTGCTTGGTGCCAGCTCTCTGCCTGCTTTTGCTGCCAGGCTGTTACAGGCAGGGAACAGGCACAGAGCTGCTGACTGGTGAGCAGTAGGTCTCATGGAGAGCCCATTGCAGGGGAGAGGTCTGATTTGATCCTGATCATTTCACAAATGCAGATAGCTGCAGCACAGCATTTTGAGCCCTTTCAGCCAACACTGAAGCCTTTGAAACCTTTCTCTAATGCTGGAGGATTCTGCTTTGGTATCTCTCAGTGAGAGCTGCCCTTAAACTTCTTTTCCAGTCAAAGTCTGGTGACAAAGGAAGTGCCACTTGTACCCCTCAGAGAGGATGAGGATTTCCAGAGCTGGAAGAACTTTGAGGGGACCTCTGTGAAGACTTTTTTGTGGGTAGATTTCTGGCTGACCAAGGAAATGTCCACAGTTCTTTCCTGCAGACTTCCCTGATGCTAGGCATTTGCAACCTTCAAAGGCAATGCTCCCCAAGGCCAGGTGGCACTTGCAGGCTGTCAGCCTTCTGATCTGTAACTTGTTCTATTTAAGATTTTGGTGGAAATCTTGGTGGTTTGCCACAGGTTTGCAACTAGCTGAGCTGCTTGTAGGGTTGGTTCCTTTATCCTGGGAGGAGGGATTTTGTCATGGGGGTATCTTAGCTGCCAAGAGTGATTTGTGTCTTCTGCTGAGTTCAGAGCTGAGTAATTTTTTCAGTGCCAGTATTTAATTTATGTTTGATGTAGCTGTGGATAGGCTGGGAGGGGAGAATCAGCAGCTCAGAGAGGCAAGGAGCCTGGTGGTGTGCTGGGAAGGGGCTGCTGGAGCAGGTCTGGTGCCTGTGGGTGCCCTGGGGAGGGTTTGTCTGCTGCTGTCCCTTGCGCAGCACTCAGGCCTGGGGAGTGCTTAGAGTCTCCAGGTGAGATCTGCACAGCCTGCTGAGGCTCCTCTGAGCCCTGAGGAGCTTGGAGGTGCTCTGGATGTGGCTGAGCAGGGGCAGCTCCAGGTTCAACTCTGGGGGAGGTAGGGGGCAGGGTGGGGAGGGCTTCCCCCACTGCTGTGTGCAGCACTGCCCTGCGTGAGCTTCCCCTGGGTGCTCTCTGCTGCTCTAGGGGGAGGTAGAGCCAGCTTCTGGGACTGCTCCTTGGCCAAGGGCTGCAGTGGGTGACCTTCCAGGTGTCACTGTCCCAGACCTCAGAAGTTCATCCCTTGGGGCAGCACTCAGAGCTGTGTGGCTCCTCCTGAGCTCTTTGTGGGAAGCTCCCACGGGATCAGCTCCCTGGAAATCCTAATTTATTTGATAAGCTCTTTTTAGGGGGTGTGGGTGAGTTAGTCCTCAGTGCTGGTAAAGGTTGTCTTGGTGCTAGAGAGCTGTAGAGTGAAGCTTTTAAAATGGTATTAAACTCATTTTATTTAATCTCAGCTAAATTAAATCCTTTTGGGGTTGGGAAGGGGGGGGAGGGCTGGGTTGGGTTGGCTTTTGTTTCTTTCTTTGTTTTTTGGGGGGGTGGTGGCAAATTCAGTTACTTCCATGGCAAATTCAGTCACTTCCAATGCCTTGCCTTGAGCTGTGGAGTGTAGCTGGATGTAGGCTGTCAAACTGCTGCAGAGCCTCCCAAAGCTGCTGGTTTGTGTGATGCTTTTCAGCCACTTTCTCTTCCAGGTCACCAATAAATAGGATTTGCTAATTTGCACTGAGTGGGAGAGCTGCTGCCAGCCACAAAGCCTTTTGTGCTGTGAGTGGAGGAAGCTGAGGTTCTGTGTTCCATCCTGGGCCTGGGCTGGGGAAGTTCCTGAGCCCTGTGCTGAGTCTCTTCCCGGGGGGCTGGGGGTGAGGAAGGTTTTGTCTGTGAGAGAGAGAATTGGGGAGGTTCCACTGGGTTGGGTCTGATGTCATTTTGATCTGCTTGCCAACAGCTTGCAGCAGGAGCTGCCCAAGGTGTTGGTGAAGTCTGGGATGAGGATTTAATTGTTGCAGTTATGCTGTGGAGGATGCTGGGGAACTCCAGGCACTCCTGAACTCCTTCCTAGCTTGGTGATTGTGATGTCTGGAGGTGGTTCCTTGGAATGAAGCCTGGAAATCTGCTTGATACAACCCAAAACTGAGCTGCAAGGTTCTTTGCCTTGAAGACTCATGGAGGACTTGATGATCCTCGTGGGTCCTTTCCAGCTTGAGTTCTGTGATGCAGCTGGTGGTGAGCAGCAGTTGTGCAGCAGCTGCCTTGCAGCTTTGAGATCAGCTGGAGGTGTTCAGGCTTACCTGGAGTGTTCCCCAACCTGATTGCTTCCTCCTGGACGTGGTGGTAGTGGGAAGGGATGAAAAAGTCATGAAGAGGGTCAGAGGTGTGGAGTGTGCTTGTGACATGAAACTGCAGCTGAGAGCTGCTGAGCTGCAGGAGTCCTTCCAGGAGGGACCTGGCTGAGAGTGCTCTAAAGTTGAAGACTTAACTGGTTGCTCTGCTTTCACCCTCTAGAGGAAGGAAGTTCCCAGGCAAGGTGTCCAGAGCAGAGGGCAGATAGAGGCTTCCTGGCTGCCTTGGTGCAGAAGTGGAGGAGGTATTTGCGCAGCATTGTGAGCACAGCCTGGCTCCCAGAGCCAGGGCTCTGAGCTGACAGTGTCAGCTAATGGCCACCTGTGGTCAGGCAGCCTGGGAACTGTCCTCTGGGCATGGTCTTGAAGGCTGCCTGGACAGCAGTTTGGGTCTAGAAAGGACTCTGGTGTGGTGCTTCCAGTGGTGAGTTTCAGCCTTCTGCCCACAGTGCAGGTAATAAAATTGTCAGCAGCTTATTTGTGCTGCTACCAATTAACTTCCTTCCTGTTGTCTCCTTTCATATCCTCTTGGATGATGTTTCAAGGAGAGGAATTTCAGAGTGGTGGAGGGTTTCTGTCAAACTCTCTGTTGGCTTGGGTGCAAACTCCCCTGGTTGATACCAGCAGTCCAGCCCCTGACCTAGACTGGGTGTTTTGCCCCAGAACCACTCATGTTTGGCAGTGAAAAGTGCACTTTTTCTTACCCCCCCTCGTATCCATGTCTGATTCATGTCCTGTGTGGCAAAGTGGTCTTCTGCCAGCCCTCCAAAGCTGAGGATGTTGTGAATTCTTCGCTGTACTCATTGAAACCTGAGAGCTGCTTCTGCTCAGTCTATTTTGAGACAAAGTAGAGAGGAAAATACCTCCCTGTAGATAGGAATTAAATGTAGGGAATGCAGCTAGACACTGCCCTTCAATCCAACCCTGTGCTCCTTAAACACACCTTCAGGTTTGCTCTTGCACCAGCTCCTTAACTCACAAATGTTTACTTTGATTAAACTGGGAGTGCCTTGTCCTGGGCTGGGCTGGCTCTGGGAAGCGCAGTGGTGCTGCTGGGGCAGCTGGGGGCAGCTGGGCCCTTTGCACGCGGGGTGGGTGGGAGGGAAAGCTGAGCCTTGGGCACGGGGAGAGGCCTCTGAGCTGCTCCAGTGTCCTCATGACCCAAGGCTGCTCCTCAGAACCTGCACTGGATGGAGTTCTGGAGGTTTTCCGACAGGCTGGGACCTGGCAAAGGGAAACAGCCAGGAGGCTGCTGCCTCCTTGCCGCTCTCGGTCGGGTTGAGCAAATCTGTGAAGGTTCTTCTGTCTCTCCTGTGAGGTTCAGTGTTTTGTCCAGGCTCCTTCTGCTGTCTCTGGGGTCCCCTCTCCATCCATCGTGGCCAAACCCCCTTCTCTCTCTGGGTTTCTCAGGTGTTTGCCAGTCTGGAGCTCAGCAGGACTCTCGGAGCTGCAGTTCTCAGGCTCCTGGGGCTCTGTTGGTCTCAGAGTGTCCCTGCAGTGCCTTCTACTACCCAACACTCGAGGCTGCCACCGGGGGGCTGTGCAGCCAGGGACCCTTTAGCATTCTTGCAGCTTGCTCTTGCTAGACTGGACTTTGTAACTGAAAATGTAAACCCAAGTTTCAAAGGAAATAAAGAGTCTGACTCTGCCTCCTGCTGCCCTTCCTTGGTGCCAGAAGTCATTCTGAAGGTGCCTGCTGTGGGTGGTGACTGGGCACTGATGGTCACAGGCTGAGCAGGGACTGGGTTTGGTTTGACTCCATCCTCTCAGGACCTGCTGCTGCTGGGTCCTCTATCCTGCCTGTGCTTCCAACTGGGAGCAGATGTCCTCTGGGCTCATGGAATGCCAGCGTGGAGGGGTAGGAAGTGACCTCTGGAGCTCCCTCGGTGCAACCCCTCTGCTCCAGCAGGGCACCCACAGCAGCCTGCCCAGGAGCACAATGCCCAGGGAGGGGTTGGAAGCTCTCCAGAGAAGGAGGCTCCACAAATTCTCTGGGCAGCCTGCTCCAGGCCTCCAGCAGCCTCACACCAAAGTTTCTCCTCTGCTGCCACTGGTGCTGACTGGGAGCAGGCTGGGGTGGAGGGGAGGGCCGGTGCCAGCAGATGGTGGTGCCAGCAGGTGGTGCTGCCATGCAGCCTCACAGTGCTCATCCTCACCCCCAGAGCCTGGGCTGGGGCAGCCTGGCACAAGCACAGTGCTTGCAAGTGTGCAAGACCTGCTTCAGCTTGGTCCTGATGGCTTCTTCGTGGTCCTGGTCTTTGCCACCTCTGGTGATGAGGAGATGGAAGGGGAGGAGGTGTCATGAGTGGAGATTGCATCCAGGTGTTGCTGAGTCAGCCACAGACTTCATTCAGCCCCTGGCCAGGAGTAGCTTAGCTGTTGGATTTGTTGCCCCAAGGCTCAGCTTTGCTTAGACCAAGGACTAAAACCTGCCCCAGTAAAGCCCAGAGCCAGCCCAGAGTGCCAAGGTGGGACAGGGCTCGGGGGGGTCACGCAGGGGTCTTAGCTGGGCTCTGAGGACTCCCCATGGCCCTGGGCTGGGTGACCAGGAAGGAAAATTCCCCTGGGAGTTGGGATCTCTGCTTTGGGGATTTTATTTCACCTCCTAGCTCTGGGATGGGTTTTTCCCCTTGAGCTGCTGTGGTGACCTCATGGAGTTCTCCACAGCCTTTCCTTCAGCCTGTGAGCTTTGGTTACCCTCCCTGACAGCCAGCATGTGCTGCGCACCAGGCAGCTCTGAGGCGTCGAGATCTTCCCCCGAGCCTGGACACAGTTCCAGGAGAGGACCCAGGCTGTCCTGTGAGCCAGCCCTGGTGAGGTCACTGCTTTTAACTCTCTCTCTGAGGTGCTGAAGCTCTCCCTGCTCGCTGGCACTGCCAGGTGATGTCATGGTGTGGGCTCAGTCCCTCAACGCTCCGCAGAGAGAGGGCAAAGGTTCCTCCGGTCGGTGATGAGGAAACTCCACCACAGTTCATCCCCCTTGGGTTCCTTGGTTGCAGATGCAGAAGGCCAAGGAGGAAACCTCCTTGTTGAGCTGGCTCCTCACAGGTCACAGAACCATTAAGGCTGGAGAGCACCTCTGGGATCAGCTCCAACCATTGACCCAATGCCACCATGGCCAGAGGTGGCTGGGACGGCTGCAGGGGTGGGGACTCCACCACCTCCTGGGCAGCCTCTGCCCCTCCTTCAGCAAAGACGTTTGTCTTAATCTTAAAATCTTCATCTCAGTTCTCTCTGCCACAGCCCAGCCCACTCTGCTCCCCCCTGCTCTTCCTGCCCTGCTCCTCCAAGCCCTTGCCAGACGAGGTGGGATTCCTGGACAGCCTCCAGCTGGCAGGCTCCTTGCTCCCTGCCTTTTCCCGGCTTGCAGATCCAAGCTGCGCTGAAGTGAAGGTGCTGGAGCCTACCCCCTGCAGCGCTGCTGAAGGACTCCCCAGAGCTCCCATCCGAGGCTTGCAGCTGCGGATCTGGTGCCTGGGAATGGTTGGAATTTCCTGCCCGGCTCCTGCCGCTCGCCTGGAAGCACTGGGAGCATCGCTTGCATGTATGGGCAAGTCCCAGGGCAGGGTTTGCTGCCCCTTGCACCCTGGGCTGAGTGACTGCAGATGGAAAAGCTCCTGGAGCAGAGGAGAATTCCCAGTATGAGCTTCCTGAGCCAGGGATGCTGCTGTGGCTGTGTATTGCTCCCTGCCAGGGCTCCTCACCAAGCTCTTTCCCTGCTGCTTGGGAGCACCTGGCCCCAGCCCTCCAGGAGCTATCCATGGATGTGCTTCGCCTACCTCTGCTCAGGGCTGGGCTGCTCTTGGCTGGTTCCCAGCCGGCAGGGCAGCTCAGACCTGGGGAAAGGCTTCTCCTGTTGCTTCCCTGGGGCTGCTGCCCACTGCAGTGGATGCTGTGGCAGGGACTGGTGTGCCCTGTGTACACAGCCCTGCCCCGAGTCAGGCTCTGCTGACTAATTCTCTCCTGACTGGCACATGGGGCCTGGCCATGCCCAGCTTCACCATCAGCTATTTACTTCTGCTGGGGGTTAAGCTGGGATCACCTCTCCTGCTGCTTCAGCAGATTTCATTCTCCTGCCTCAGCTAGAGCTGGGTGAACCTCCCCAGGCTCTGAAATCTGTTTGCCTGAAGGAGCTTTGGGGTTGTCCTCTTGTAGCATCTCCTGAGACGTTCCCTGGTAAGAGAGATGCTGCTCTGGGGTGTGCCTGGCTTGGGTTTGTCTTCCTTCATCCATTTCCAGCCCCCTGCTCTGTACTGGAAGCCTTTTGGAGGAAGGAGATCTTCAGAGTCTTCCCTTAGTGTGGTTTGGAGCCAGGTCCTGCTGCTGCCTTGTGCTTCACTGCTGGGCTTAGTGCCACCACCCCAATGGAGCACAAAAGCCTTGGCATGGGGGCACCAGCTGGGTCTACACCAAAAGTGGAGGCAAAGAGCAGTTTTGGCACCTTGGAGGGGCGAGGCACATCCTCCAGTGAGCAGAAAGAGCCTCACACTGTGGTGGAGCTATTTGAAGCTCCCCAACACATCAGACCTGCCCAGCCTGAGCTCATTGCCAGCCCAGATCAGGCTCCTCAGACATTCCCCAGGGTTTAGTCTGCCAGAGGGGCAATGCCACCACCAGCTGTAAGCACCTTGCTGGAGGACAGACCCTACCAGCTCTCCAGGGAGTCCTGGCCAGGAGAGGTTCTTGCTGCAGGTGGGGAATGTCCTCTTGCCGTGGGGAAGGTGGTTGGGCAGTGGCTCAGGAGCTCCCCAGCGAGATTTCCATGTTTGGGGCTGGGCTGGAGCTGTTTCCTGCAGCACTGGGCTGAGGCGGGTGGGAGGGAGGTTAATGGCTGACCACGGCTGCAGCCAGGGCAGGAAGAGCTTTGTCCAAGTGGAGCAGAAATCTCATTTTTGACAGATGTGGTAAGCTTGGAGCAAAGGAAGTGAAATGTGATTCCTGCCACGATGGGGCAAAAGCTGCTCCGTGCTCACCTGACTGACTCTGAGGTTTGCTTGAAAACATCTGAAGCTCTCACCCTGCTGACTCATGGTGACAGAGACCCGGGAGGTGACCACCCCAGAGGGCAGTTGGCTGCCTCCACTTCACCAAGGGTTTTCTCACCCTGCTCCTGGAAGTGCCGAAGCTGCCAACTTCCCTAGAGACCAAGCCCTGAGGGCTGCTCGGAGCTTTACAGGGTGGAAGCAGATAAGGGAAGCTGCGCTGCCCTTCCCCTTTCAGCCCTTAGTTGAACAGCTCAGCGAGGGCAAGGATTCTGCCCCTCGTCTGCAGGAGGCAGCCCGCTCCCAGCACCCGGCGTGCTCGACTCAGGTGCTTTGGGGCGCACAAGGAGGTGCCATAAGTCACGGGGAGCACCCAGCCCAGCGCTGTTTGCCTTGAGCAGGATGCTCCACAAGGAGCTGCTAGACCTAGAAGGCAGAGGGCAGCGCTTCCCCTGCTGCCGCCCGCGGGAACGCCGCGGAACTGCCCACGGCTGCTGCAGGGCGTGGGTGGAGAGCAGCCGAGGGGAAGCTTTGGGCTTTCCAGGGAATCGGAGCCCTTCAGAGCCCACTCATCTGTGCTCACCCTCACCAGTGCCCCGGGCTGGGGAGCCGTAGGAGGGAGGAGCAGAAGCCCCTGGCCCCCATCTCATCAAGCTGGAGCAGCAAGTGTCCTGAGGAGCTGTGAAGCCCTGGTTGCATGTGGCCAGTCTGGGGTCTGTGCCACCACCCTGCGTGGCACCAGGAACTTCTCCAGGCCCACTCCAAGCCCTGCTCGAGTGGGTTCAAGCTCAGAGTTGTGTCCAGCTTGTGTTAATGGGGAAGTGACTAATGCTCATGTTCCCCTTCTTCTTTCTTCTGGTGTTTCCTGTCAGCATTTGTGAGGTGGCTTCTTTCCCCAGCTGGATGGCTCTGGGGACGGCAGCAGGCACCACCTGTGGCCCCACAGTGCTTGTGTCTGGTGATGCAGAAGGCCAGAAGATCGCCCAGATCTTTCCAGGCTTGGCAGCACCTGCTCTGAGCTTTACCCTGGCTTTACAGCAGCTTTTCCAGCCACCAGCCTCCATGGGATGCTTTAATCACTGAAACTCCTGGAGGAGAGAGGGATCAAGGGGGATCAGCTCCTCCTCAGCCTGGGCAAGCAGAAGCTGATCAGAGACTTCATTGCTCTCTGAAGCTGGAGCCAGGTGGGGGTTGGTCTCTTCTCCCTAGCATCAAGTGATAGGAAAAGAGGAAATGGCCTCAAGTTGCACCAGGGGAGGTTTAGGTTGGACATGAGGAACAATTTATTTCCTGCAAGAGTGGTCAGGGCTCGGCACAGGCTGCCCAGGAAGGTGGAGGAGTCCCCATCCCTGGAGGTGTTCAAGAAACCTGTGGCCATGGCACCTGGGGCCATGTTTTGGTGGCCATGGTGGTGCTGGGTTGCTGCTTGGACTGGATGAGCTTATCCAATGATCCAGCCCTAACAGTTCTGTGCTTTAACCTCTTTCTTGCCTCCTTTGAGGTCCTGGAGCCCCTGGCCACCAGCAAAGCCATGGCCAAGTGCTCTTATTGGCTGCTGCTGTAGATCTGTGCCAGGGAGGTGAGGGCTGCACTGCAGCACCCAGGCTGTTACCCCAAGAGGAACATGGACCCAGGCAGGAATAGGCCTTGGGTCAGCCCAGGCTGTGCTGCAGAGGGCACTGTGTGGGGCGGAGGGGCCTGGGGACGCTGCCTGCACCCAGGGCCGTGCAGCCCCAGCCTGCTGAGGCCACTCCAGGATATTTCATCACAGGGCACTCCACACCCACGGCTTGCTCCTGAAACATGAAAGCTCTGTGGCTGCTGCTGGGCTGTAAATCTCCAAGGGCTGGAGCCTTTTGGGGGGAAAACATCCTGTTTGGGCAAACTTGGCCGCTCTGGGAGCTGTCCGACGTCACTCGTGGGGCTCGCACCCTGCGCCCACGGCAGGACATCCACTGCAGAAGCAGAGCTCTGGGGGGACTTGAGGGCTTTGCTGGGTCTTGCTCAACAGCTGCTGGCTCAGGGCCGCTTCCGCAGCCCCACGGCCCACACGGCTCCGACTCGGCCTGGGGAGGGTGAACTTAGCACCTTGCAGGTGGTGGAGGGCGCTGGTGGCCCAACTGGCATCTACTGGGGGCACGGAGATGTTGGTGGAGTGTGTGCCATGGTGGCACAGCCCTGCAGTTTTACCCAGAGGTTTGTGCTCCTGCTGGGGTGGTGCTCCCTCTCCCTTCATCCTTGAACTGGGGGGGCTGCAGGGCTGCAGCCACCCTACTGATAAAATCCCCAGCAGGGGGGAATCAAAGTGGGGCCAGATGCTCCCAGGAACTCCCTGTGGATCCTGCAGTGCCAGATGGAAGGAATAGACCCACTTGGAGCCAGCTCCTCGACCAGCTCCTTGCAAGAAGATGCTTCAGGGTCAGAGGGCCTCATCTGGGCATGTTCTCTGCCTGGCTGCTGGAGGGGTGGGTGACATGCCAGCCATGGCAGCAGCAGGGTGGTGCCCAGCTCCCCATGGGACAAAGTACCTGAGAGAAAACCGTCCCTGAGGTTTTCCTCCGAGCTACACAAGGGAGTTTCTGTCCAAGCTGTAAGCATGAAACAGGGAAAGGTCTCTGGGTGGGCTCCTTCTGCCCTTCATCCTCCTCCTCTTCATCCATCCTTCTGCAAGACTGGAGCCAGAGCAGGGCAGAGGAGCCGGAGCCAGGGCAAGCCCCTCCACATCCGCTCCTCGTGACGCTGCTGATGCTGACAAACTTCTCCTTTCCTGTGTTTGAGGGTGAAATGCTTGGCCTCAGTTTTGCCTCAGGCAACCTCCTGAGAAACTGGGTGAGAAATGACAGCAGCAGGCTGGAGCGGAGGAGCAGCAGGGCTCAGGAGCTGTAAATCAAGGGGTTACCACAGGCATGCTCACCCCATGGCTGGAGCTCAGCTAAAGACCAGGAGCTTGGCTCAGCCCCAGCACATTTGGGAACTACCTTGCCTGCCCTGCTGGTACCTGGGAGGGACCTGCCCCGGTGGCATCCGCAAGGGACTTGCCCTGGCTGGCACCCGCGAGGGACCTGCCTGTTGCCTCATCCTTCTGGTCATGATTTTTGGTCCAAGTATCCCTTACAAGAAGGTCAGAGGCAGGTGGTCCCATGCTGGCCTCAGTGGCTTGTTCCCTTCGTGGGTTTTATCTCGGCCAGCACAGGGGCAGCCCCTGTCTGGCACGTGGCCTCGCTGGCTCGGTGCCACCCGGCGTGCCTGGCTCCACTGGCTGCCTGCAGGCTGCCCGGGGATGACGCAACCCTGGCCATGGTTGCTTCAGGAGGGATGAGACCCAAAGGCAGAGCTGTCCCAAGCCGCAGGGTGTCAGCTGCCTGAGCAGGACAAGGTCCAACGCTGATCCCCTCCCTCCTGCCACATATGCCAGGACAAGCAGAGCTGCCCGGGCACTGCTTCCCTGCTCCGCATCCCTTCAGAGGGGTCTGGGAGAGCTTCCCTGCCTCAGCCCCAGGCACGAACAGGGTCCCAGGTGTCAGCGAGGTGAACGACAGAGAAGATGCAGGGATGGACAAGCTGCCTCCAGCTTTCACCTGCCTGTTCATCATCCTCTCTCCATCACCCCCTGCCACCTCCGAGGCCATCTAATGTCACCTCTCATCCACAGGACAGGGGAGGCGAGAGGGACCCCTCCTGGCTATGGTGACCCGCAGGGAAAAGAGGAGGTAGGAGGGACACAGATTCAGAGCTTTTTCGTCTCCAGGGCTGCAGAGCAGCTCCCGAATGACCCAGCTCCAGCACCGCCAGAGCTCCCCGCAGTGTCCCAGCGGGAAGCAGAGATTCCTGCGGGGTGTTTCCTGCGGCGTCACCAACCAGAAGCATCCCGGGACTGGAAGGGGAGGACGGAGGGCGGGCAAAGTTCGTCTCCTATAAAGTCGGAGGTCTGGTCCTCTCCATTCATTGCCCTGGCAGAGAGCGTCCAGCCTCGGGACGAGAGGGAGCGGCCGGAGCCCCCCGCGATCAGCGGCCGCACGATGCCGAGGGCTCCGCGGGGTGTCGGAGCCACCCTCACCTGCCTCCAGCTCCTGCTGCTCTTCACCCGCGTGGAGCTTCGGCCCCACACGTGGGACGAGGACAGGCTGCAGCTGGAAGCCATCAAAAAGGAGATCTTGGAGCGGCTGGGGATGAGCAGCCCCCCCGTGGTCCGGCACCGGCTGGACCAGGAGAGCGTCCAGAGAGCGCGGCGGCTGCACCGGCAGAGAGTGGCCGAGCTGATGGGGAACCGGAGCCAGGAGGAGGTGGGAGCTGTGACCACGACCCGACACCTTCATCGCTTGACTCCCACACGTAAGTGACATCCTAGCACCCCCGTCCCCGTGGGTGGGTGGGCACGCAGGTGGGTGACACCGCACGTGTCCTCACGGGGCGGATCAGCTCCGGCTGCCCCGACATGTGCGGGACATGACCGGGCATGAATCGCAGCGACCCTGCCACCCGTGCCCGGCTGCTTCCCGTGTCCCAGCGCTGGGGAGGAGCCACCCTTTGAGCTGCTTTGATTGACCCCACCGAAAGCAGAAAATCTGGGACGAAAGCCTCGCTCGGAGGCGCGGGGCTGGGAGCAGGGCTGGAGAGGGCTTGAGGGCGAATGGAGGGGAGGCAGGAAGGTTCCATCCCTCGAGCCCCACCTGGAGCCCCAGTTTGGGGTTTTATCAGGCCCTGAGGTGATTGAGGGAAATATTCAGCTCCTGCTGCTTGGGCCTGGGGGGGACAGCTGGGGTGTGGGGTGGAGGTCACCCTAATGGGATCTGGTGCACCTGCTCTGGCACCAGCTGCCACCCCTTGGTGAGACCCTCTGGCTTGGGGGTCCCTGGGGACAGCAGGTCCTGAGTGACCTGGGAATGAGAATGGAGCTGAACCTCCCCAACCTCAGCATCCCTCAGGATCTGGGGAATTCCCCAGCGATGGTTTGGCTGCCCGGCAGGAGCAGGTCAGGTGCCTTGGCTGGTGGTGAATTTCTGGCTCTTACATCATCTGTCCTCTGTCCCCACAGTGCTGCACTGGTCACACGTCCACCACGGACACCAGGATGTCCAGGAACAGCAGGATGCCCAGGGACACCAGGACCCCCAGGGAGAGCAGGACCTCCGTGGTCCCCACTGTTACCATCTTCTCCTGTCCCGCACTGAGACTCTCCACCGGCAGCTCCAGGTCGTGCAGGCGGAGCTGAAGCTCTTCAAGCAGTCACTGGCATCCTCCAGCATCTCCCCACTCAATGCCTCAGTGCCCCCCCAGGTCAGCATCTACTTGCTGGAGGGGGCTGCTGAGACCCCCAGGCTCCTGCAAAGCCAAGAGCTGGACCGTGACACCCAGAGCCTGGATCTCACAGCTGCCATCCAGCCCTGGGCTGCCGGTCCTGAGGACACTCTGCGCCTGGCGCTGGCCTTCACTGCCAACGTCTCAGCCTTGCTGGCCACCTCGGGGGGGGACAGCCTGGTGCTGGAGGTGGTGACCCACCAGACCACGAGTCGGGGAGCCAGGAGACCCCGGGGGCTAGAGGAGGAATGTGGGAAGAGCGATGGGAAGTGCTGCCTCAAGTCGCTCAAGGTCTCCTTCCAGGACATCGGCTGGGCAGAGTGGGTGATTGCCCCCAGCAGCTACTACATGAGGTTCTGCCAGGGCTCCTGCCCACACAACTACAAGCCAGCCAGCATGCATGCCCAGATCAAGGCCCGCATGCACTCCCTCTCCAGGGCCACCCCTGCGCCCTGCTGCGTGCCTGCCGCCTACGACCCCATGGTGCTGATGCACTACGACGCTGAGGGCAGGTTGGTCTCCACCCTCTTCGAGGACATGCTGGTCACCAGATGCCACTGTGCCTGATGGCATCGCCTCCAGCTTGCTCCAAGGCACCACCCAGATGGGGCAGAGCCTGCCCACCTCCTGGCAACACCAGCAGCCCCCAGACCAGACTCCATGGCATGAAATGTCTCCACGCTGGCACCAGCTGCACCTTTTGGCTCATTCCCAGGGGCTCCAGCTGTGAGCCCTCCTCCAGGGCCGCAGGAACTTGCTCCCTTATTTAAACCCAGACTGCATTTAGGAGGTGGATCCTTCCCAGAGCCCACCTGGGATGGGTCTGTCCCTGGGTGGCTGCACTCAGGCCTCTCCTCTCCTCCTCTCTCTTCTGCTTTAGGAACTTATTTATTGCTAATTTATTGTGGTTTGTAGCAAAAAGGAAGCTTGGGAAAGGTTATTTTTTTTATGTGCTTTTGTACTTCAAATGTTTTGTAAAGCTGACAACGTGTCCCAGTGTCCATGAATGAAGTGAAGGGACCATGGCTGCCCCCCCTGCACCTCCTGGGCTCTCCCCCTGAAGCACCTCCTCAGTGGGTCACCTCCAGAGAGGTGTCTCACAGCTTGGACCCCCAGACCCCCTTCCAGGAGCTGACTCTAAATGGATTTGCTGGCAAACCCTTTCCAGGGCCGGGCCAGCTCCTTCCCTGCCCTGACAGCAGCTGCTGGTGGTTGTGTAATGTTTGGGTGATGCTCCCAGAGACCTTTGAGTTGTTTGTGTCCTTGAGATGGGAGCTGGGTGCAGCCTTGACCCCCAGGTGCTGCATCCAGCTGGGTCGTGGCTGTTGCCCAACTTCCAGGTACCTCCAGCCACAGTTCCCCTGTGGGCTCTGCCACCTAAGAGCTGGTGGCACGCACCATGACCCCAAGGCACTTGTCACAGCTGGATGGGGTGGCTCTGCTGGTCACAGCTCCTTTCTGTCCTGTCCCACTCTTCCAGCACATCCTGGGGCTGTTCTGGGCTGCCTGGCTCCTCAACAGCTCTTGGGGGGCACCTGGGGTTGTGGGGTTGTGAGCTTTGAGGACAAGGACTTGAGGGACACAAGCTGTGGGGACCTCCACTCTGAGGACCTGAGCCAAGGTCATGTGGGCTCTGGGCACCTGTCCTCGTAGGTACCCTTGGGCCCCCTGCTCTGGGGACAGAGGCTTTGGGAGCTCCAGGGACTTTCCCCAGGGACTTTCCCCAGGGACCTCCAGCCTCACACAACTCCTTCAGGTTCATGCCTACAGCCACCCCTGTGCCACCAACACCTCTCCTCGGGGCTGCCAACGCCATTAACAGGAGCTGGCATCACCCCACTGCTGCTAGAGGGAGAGAGCCAGCCTGGAGATGGCACCAGCCCAGAGATGGCACCAGCCCTGGAGCTGCCACCCTGTGTTGTGCCCAGGGCTCAGCAGACCACAAGCCACACAGGGAAATTAAGGTAATTAAACCATTTTTTAATGGAGCATCACAAGGGCTGGAACTCAGGGGACCCAGACAGAGCTGGGGGGACACCCAGACAAACTGTGGGGTCCCTATGTCCCCAAGCTGTCAGTTCCCTTGGGGTTCACAGTCTGGAAGTGCCAGGCTTGGAGACTTTGCCAGAAGCACTGAAGAGAGGGGTTCAGGGAGTTTGTTTGCTCTGCTCCCCAAACTGGGAGGTTTATTGGGAAAAGGAGAGGTGCAGTCACGGCGCCGGTCCCAGTGCCCAGCTGTCCCCAGCTGTCAGCACGTCCCCCACGACCTGTGCACCCTGGCACTCTCCACCAGCAACTAAAAGGGGAAGAGGAACTGTGTGCTGCGGTCACCCCATGTCCCCCACTCTGCCAGGCATCCCGGGGGGGGCCCACACGTGTCCCGAACCGGGGGGGCTCCGGCGCTGGCTGCTGGCGGATGCTGCGCTGAGCTGTCCCTGCGCTTGTTGGCCACCGGCCCCGGAAGGAAGCTCCAGCCCTCAGCCCTCAGCCCTCAGCCCTCAGCCCTCGCCTTACGGTGGGAACTGGGGCAAAGGAGGGGGCCAGAGGGGGGCATTAAAAATCCACACACCCCCGCCTTGAGAAAGGTGTCCCCGGCAGGATGTGTGCGTGGGGACCGTGCCTGTCCCTGTCCCAGCAATGGGGGGACCCGGGGAGCTCACATCCATGGGAAGAGTCCATCCCTGTCCCCACTGCGGGGGGGCACCAGGGAAGGTCCTGAGGACACAAGAAGGTGGGGAGCTGAGCTGCACCCCCAGCCCCTCACGGCCGGTCAGGGACGATGTAGAGGTTGTCCTCGCTGGGGCTCTGCGTGTTGGCGTAGATGGGCTGCTCCCCCCGGCTCTCCAGGAAATAGTCATCGTCCACTGGCACCTGGGGGCTGGGGAGACAGAGGGTGGCACTCGCTGCACCGTGCCAGGCCGTGGGGTGGCCCCAGGTGTCCAGTCCCTGATGGGGGAGTGAACACCATGGGGTGGCTGTGGGGAGGTGGGAGGAAGGAAAGGGTTCAGCCTGGGCCTGGGGATGGTGGGATGGCATGGTTGGCACTGCTCTGGGTGGCATGGGATGGCATGGATGGGACTGGACAGCACGGCATAGCATGGGATGGGAAGGAGCACGGGATTTGATGGGACAGGGTGAGGTGAGATGGCATGGCACGGGATGGGGCAGTGGGATGGGAGGGCATGGGTTAGGGTTAGGAGGATGGGAGGGCATGGCATGGCACAGGAGGAGCTGGGGTGAGACAGCACAGCACAGCGCGGGAAGGGGTGGGAGATGCCCCAAGCTCCCTGCACCAGAGCCTCACCTGTAGCGCTGCTCCTGCCCCCATCCCGGCGTCCAGCTCCGAGCGGCCGGGGCCGCGCAGGGGCTCACAAAGACGTTCTCATAGTCCGGTGCGGTGACAACATCCGAGGTGCCCAGCTCCGTGGTGCCCAGCTCGGCAGCTCGGCTGATGTAGCGAGGTTGCCCGTGGGCCGTGGCAGGCTCCCTTTTGCCCCATCCCACCCCGGTAGCGCCGATGGCCACTTTCCTCCACCGGTAGCAAGCCACGGCCGTGCCCAGCAGCACGATGGCCACCGCCGCGGCGGCCCCTGCCAAGCCGGCTGCCAGCCCCACGCTGGTGCCACACTCCCTGGTGTAGAAATCGGTGACGTTGCAGACATCGCTGTAGGACATGAAGCAGAGGCACTGGGGCACGGCGCACTCGGGCTGGGAGCAGGAGCAGGGTGCCAGGATGCTGCCAACCACGTCGCAGCGGCACGACACGGTCAGATGCCTCAGGCTGGGCTGGAAGGCGGTGGGGGGCACAGCGGGCAGGGGGTTGCCCTCCAACCTCAGGCTCTGCAGAGCCGTGGCGTTAGCGAAGAAGTCGCGGGGCAGCTCCTGCAGCTCGTTATGCTGCAGCTGCAGCTGCTGCAGCCCCCGCGCCTGGCTCAGGAAAGCGGCCGGGAGCCCCCGCAGCCCGTTGTGGGACAAGTCCAGCTCCTCCAGCCCTGGTTCCAGCTGGGACGAGGGGCACAGCCCCACGATGCCATTGTGGCTCAGCCGCAGCAGGCGCTGCCCCGCGAATAGCCTCCAGTCCAGCTCGGGGCATCCGTGGCTGCTGTTGCTCAAGTCCAGCTCGGCCGAGGCGTCCGGCGGCACCGTGAAGCAAGGGGACGCGGGGGCCACGAGGAGCAGCAGCAGCATGAGGGGAGGCATAGGGTACCCCATGACCCCTCCACTCTTCCTGGCACCTGGACGAGAAACAGGGGGGATCAGCGAGACCTGCCTGAACGGACCCCAGTCCTGCTGAGCGTGCTGGGTTCTCCCTCCCAGTACGAACCAGTACAGCCCAGCCTGCCGCCCACCTTGCTCCTTCTCTTCCAGGACAGGGCAGCACCCAGGAGCCCTGGCATATGGGGTTTGTGCCCCCCCAGCCCCAGCACCCCAACTCGCCTGTGTTCCAGCCGCCCCTCCGCCCCGCACAGGCAGAGGCAGGGGAAGAGGAACAAGGCGGGTCCCACTCTCCCGTGTCACCCTGGTGGGGCGTAGCCAGCCCTGTGGGGGGCAGGGGAGCTGCACCCCCACTGCATCACCCCTTGGCCACCGCTGGACCCCACAACTCCTTTCCTGGGGTGCTCAGGGCTCTGACCCCAGGTGCTGCTCGCTGCTTGAGAGGCCTCGGTGGAGGGGGAGGTCAGGGCTGGGGAGGTCCTGCCTGGTGGGTTTCAGCTGTGTGTGTCCACCCCCCTGTGCCCGAGTCCCTCCCGTGGCCGTGTCGATCCATGCCCACCGCCTCCCTTTCTCGTCTCTCAGTGTCCCCTGAGTCCATTTCCATTCATCCCTTTCCTCTCGGGTCCGTGACCCCCCGCGCCCGCCGTGCTCGTGTCTGCCCCCTTGCGTCCATGTCTCTCCACGGCCACCCTCTCACGTCCGTGTCCCTTTGTGTCACTCCCTCGTGTCTGCGCCCACCCTCTCATGCCCGTGTCCCTCTGTGACCACCGTGTCCGCCCCCTTGTGTTCATGTCCCTGTGTCCCTCTGTGTCCATCCTCCCATGTCCATGTCTCCCCGTGCCCACCCTCTCACATCCGTGTCGCTCTGTGACTACCGCGTCCGTGTCCATGTTCACCCCCTCGTGTCCGTGTTCCCTTGTGTTCGTGTCTGTGTCCCCCCCCGTCCACCCTCTCGCATCCATGTCCCTCTGTGTCAGTGTCCCCCCATCGTGTCCGCGTCCCTCTGTGACCATCATATCCGTGTCCATCTCTTCGTGTCCGTCTCCGCTCGTGTCCGCGTCCCTGTGACCACCGTGTCGGTGTTCCCCCTGCTCCTCTCCACCCCTGTGCGGTCCCCACCGCCCCCCCCCACTCTCTGCCATCGCCCTTTTAAGGGCGGCGGGGGGACGGCGGCTGCTGGAAGAGCCGGGGGGGGGCCGGGACCCGGCGCGGCGGTTTCAAGCTCCCCCGCGGGCGGCGCGGCCGGAGCCGCCGGGGCCGGGGCCGGGGCCGGGGCCGGGATGGCGGCGGGGAGCCGGGAGCGGCACCGGGGCCGCTGACAAGCGGGGGCCGGGTCGCCTTCCCACCCACCCCCCCCAGCATGTACGGCAAGGGCAAGGGCTCCGGTGTGCCCTCGGACGGCCAGGCCCGGGAGAAGTGAGAGCGGCGGCGGCGGCGGCGGGGGCGGGCGGAGCGGGGGCGCGGAAGTTTGCCGGGGCGGCTGCCGGGAGAGCGGGACCGGAGGGAGGGATACGGGGCTTTGGGGGGGTTTGGGGGGCGGGAGGACCCATGCGCCCCGCCCTGTCGCGGAGCACCGGGAGCCGTCGGGCTTCAGCCCGGGCACCGGGACCTGCGGTGTCCCCGGGGCCGCCGCGAGCCGTGATGTTCCCGGGGCCACTGGGGATGTTCCCCGGTCCGCGACATTCACCGGCTCACCGGTATGCGCCCCTCCGCCCTGGGCATCGAGAGCCGTGATGTGTCCCGGTCGGCTACATCACGCGGGGCATCGTGCCCCCCGGTTCTTGCCATCCCCCAGGGCACCTGGCATCGCGATGCCCCCCCCGCCAAGTCCCTGCCATCCTCCGGGGCACCGGGCACCGTGATGCCCCCCCCCTCCATCCTTGTTATCTCTCGGGGTACCGGCAGCGTGACATTCCCGGGTTGTGCCTGGCCCCGCCGTAGCCCGGTGTCCGGTGCCACGGCTGTCCCCAGGGCACTTGCGGGAGCCGGGGGGGCTGCACCCCACGATGGTCCTCCTCAGACCGGAGTATCCCCGGGGATTCCCCGCGGGTCCCGTTTCCCGCTGCCGGGGAGGTGATGGAGCACCGGGGATGGGGCCCCGGGGTGCTCCAGAAGGTCCCCGACTAGGGGACCCCCACGGTGACATTTGCCCCGCAGCCACATCCCGCGTGGGATGTGTCACCCGTCCCTGAGTCATCCCACCCACAGCAACCGGAACCGGGGGCGGCCACCCCGGTGCTGGGGCCGCTTGCTGTCACCAGTGGGACTCGGCGTCACGGGGGGCGGGGGGTCTCTTGCGGGGAGCTGACATAGAACCCCCCCTTGAATTCCGCTGCATCTCCTGGGGGTTCCATCCTGGCTGCCCCCCCCCGTCACTCAGTGCTCCCCTTTGTGGTCTGTGGTCTGGGGCTGCCACCGTGATGGCCGTGGGGATGCTGTCCCCGCCGTGGGGTGGCAGGTCCCGGGGGGGCCATGCCAGGCTCTGAGCCCCGTCCCTGTGCCCGCAGGCTGGCGCTGTACGTCTATGAGTACCTGCTGCACGTGGGGGCCCAGAAATCAGCCCAGACCTTCCTGTCAGAGGTAAGGGGGGGGAGGGACAGCACCTCCTGACCCCCATCCCGCGGACTCGGGACCCTTCAGCCCCCCAGCTCCCTGCGCCCACCCCCGGGGTGCCAGGCCTGGGGAGGCAGTGGCTGACCCCCGCCTCTCTGCAGATCCGATGGGAGAAGAACATCACCCTGGGCGAGCCCCCCGGCTTCCTGCACTCCTGGTGGTGGTGAGCTGGGCGGGGGGGGGGGGGGGGGGGTGGGGGGGCCCCCCCGCCAAGGCGGTGGGCGTGGGGCTGGGGGCTGCCCCCGCTCCCCACGCTGCTGCCACATCACCTCGTACCCCATAAACCTGCCGCTCTGCTTTTCCCATCAGCGATTTCGGGGAGGGGGGGCGGGGGGGGTGGAGGCCTTTCCTTCACATCCCGGCTACGCCTCAGCCCCCCCCCCTCAGCCCCCGCCCCCGGCCCCTCCAGATGGATCCAATTTGGCACCAAGCGTGGGGCAAGGAGGGGGGTCCCCAGCCCAGAGCCGGACCCCACACACCCGGGGGGGCCCCAGCAGAGCACCCCGTGGGGGGCAATGGGGATGGTAGGGGGCAGCGCATGGCTTGGCATCGTGCCGGCTGGTGTGGGGGGGGTCTCGCCTTGCCCATTGTGGCTGTTGGGGGGGGTGGTCCTCAGCGGGGGTGCAGGATGAGGCCGTGCCGGGCGCCGCGGTGCCGCTGCCGCTGCCACATTTAAGCCATTTCCAATAAATGATTAGTTGGTGATTTATGGGGGGGGGGACAGCAAAGCGGGGGGGCACACAGCGCCTGCCGTGCCTTTAACCCTCCTGCTGCCGGCACCACCACTCCCCACTCCTGGGGGGCACCCAGGAGCAGCGCTGGAGGGGGACTCCACCGCTGCACGGTCCCATCACCACCCAGCGCCCAGGGTGGGGGGCACGGGTGGGGTACCCCCCCCGTCCTGCCGCGGGACGCTGCAGCCTGATGTAAAGTCCCAGGAATTCAGGCTGTAGCGACCGTTTCCAGGGGAAACAGCGACCGCAGGCAGGCCTGGAGCGGGAGGCCCCGCGGCCCGGGGGGCACACGCACAGCCCTGGCGCCCCCACGCCCCCACGCCAGTCACCAGTGACACGAGCGTGGCCGTGCTCAGCCGGTGCGGGGAGGATGTGCTGTGGGGCACAGCGGCTGAGGATGGGGCGAGGGCACAGGGACACAGCTCAGCGTGGGGGGGGTGTCCTGACCTGCTGCCCCCCGCCCCCTGCAGCGTGTTCTGGGATCTGTACTGCGCCGCTCCCGACCGCCGGGAGACCTGCGAGCACTCCAGCGAGGCCAAAGCCTTCCATGACTATGTGAGTACCGGGGGAGGGGGCTTCCGCGCCGCGCCCCCCGCCCTTTGCCACGCTGCCCCCACCGCCGCAGCGCACCCCCCCGTGCCGAGGAGGCCGGCGGGGGGGGTTAACGGCGGCTGTGCCAGCCCCAGCCTGCCAGCCTGGGTGACCTATTTTGCAGGGCTGCGCAAGGAGGGGGGGGGTAATCCCTGGGGGCCTGGGTCAGCCCCCCCATCCCGAGACCCTGGCGTGCCCATCCCCCACTACCAACCCCATGGGGAACAGGGGACCCCCCCCCCCCAGGGGACAGGTACCCCTCCGGCTCTGGATCTTGGCATGGTATGGGCAAAGCTTCCCGAGTGGGGGCACCCCAGCAGGGCTCTCCTGGAGCCCCAGGGGCCACCGCAGTCCTGGGGCTTGATGGACCCCCACACACACAGTGGTGGGCCCCCCCTGCCCACCCCCCCGACAGCTCCTTATCAGTGCCAGCTTTTGGCGAGTTAATCATTGGCACAGAGTCAACAGCCGGCGTGTGCCCGCTCCTGCCAGCGCTGCGGGCAAACGGGGGGGAGTGGAGGGCACAGAACCAGGTCCTGGGGCTGCTGGGGGCACCATGCCTGGGGCTGCTGTGTGGTGCCAGGGGTGTGGGATGCTGCAGGATCCGTGGTGCCAAGAGATGTGGGATGCTGTGAGATCTTTGGCATTATGGGATGCGGGATCTGTGGTGCCAAGGGGTGCAGGGTGCCACGGGAAGCAGAAGGCCGTGGGATGCAGGATGCTGTGGGGCACCGGGTGCTGTGCCCCATGGGATGCTGTGGGACCTGTGCAGTGGGGGAGGCAGGATTGATGCAGTAGCCATGGTGCCACGGGCTGTGGGACGGACTCGAGGGGTGCTGATGTTTAGGCTGCCCCCCACCCCCTCCCCATCCCACCAGAGCTGGGCCCCAGCAGCACCCAGCTTGTGCCGAGGGGGTGCCCACGCTGCCGTCCGGGACACCCCTCGGCGCTGCGGGGAGCGTGGGTGTGCGTGGGGACACGCGTGTGCCCACGGCAGCGCCGCGGGGGGGAGGCAGGGCTGCAGCAGGGCCCCCCCGCCGCCCCCAGCCCCGGCGAGGCGCAGAGCTGATTTCCATGCCGGAATTAATGAGGCTGCTGCCGGTGCGGTGACGCCGGGGACACGGCGCGGGTCAGGCCGCGTTGCCATGGCAGTGCTGCCTGGCAGGCAGAGCTGGGGACCGCTGGGGACTGCTGCAGGGGGGAGCCCCCACAGCCTCCACGCTGCACCCCATGGGATGCCTGGCCCGGCTGCATGCCCATCCCGATGCTCATCGGGGGCTGCAGCCTGACTGGTACCCAGAGGGGAGAGTGGGCATGGAGCAGGTGCCCTGTGCCCTCCCTCGGGTGCTGCCCGGCCAAGACTGCCTCGGGGTGCAGAGGAATCCCCTCCAGGGTGCAGTGGGCTCCCCCCCGAGCCAGTGACCTCACATCACTGTGGGAGTCTGGCCTGGGCATGCCAGCAGGGAGCAGTGGTGGCAGAGCCAGCCCCACAGTGGGGTCTGGGGTTACCCCCTGGGGGGGCAGCAGCGTGGGGAGCCCCCAAGCTGCACCCCACCCCCCAACTGTTTTCTCCCTCTTGACCTTGAGCCTGCAGGAGGAGCTGAAACTCCCCAACCTGTTGCCATGGCAACTCTGCTTTACATCGCCGAGTGATGGGGGGGCAGCTCAGTCCCTGCCATGGGGGGGCAGTGCCCTCCCCCTTGTGGGGCCGGAGCTGGAGGGTCAAGCAGCAGGGCTGGCTGGCTGGGAACTGGTCCCCCACGCTCGGCTGGGGTGGGCAAGAGTGGGTGGGCACTGTGCTGGCACCGTGATGCCTCCGTGGGTGCTGTGCTGGGACCATGGTGAGCTCCGGCTTGGGCACCATGCTGGGTGCTGTGCTAGGCCACGCTGGGCTCTGTGGTGGCTCCCTGATGGGCACCATGCTGGGCACCCATTTCCACAGCACCCACAGCGCCACTTCAAGCACACTCAGGCCTCCCCTCTCCGCGCAGGGGTGGCTGGGGGCAGGGGGCTGCGTGGGGCCCCCCGGGTGGAGGGGGCAGCGCGGGGTCCCCCCGCCCTTTCTCCTCCTCCCCTACAAATTGGAACCAGTTGTGGCGGAGGGGCCGAGCCGGAAAGCTGCCACATTCCTTCCCGGCACGGCTGCCCCAGGCCGGGCCTGGCCGGCCCCCTGCCCACCCCCAGCCCCCCAGCCCCGGGGGTTCCCCTGGGGCCAGCCGCAGCCCTGCAGTTGGGTAGGAGGGGATGGTGCTGGGGTCTGCCTGCGCTGCCCCCTTGGGCGTGCAGGGCGAGCTCGGTGGCAGCTGCGGACTCGGGGCCGTGGTGGCACAGGTGCCACCCTGGTGACCCCAGACCGTGAGGGGCAGCCTGCCCTGGTGCCCCCCTCGGTGCTGTGGCACAGAGGCACCAGGGATGGGGCCCAGCGCGGGGGGCAGGTCCAGCACTGCCTGCTCTGGGCTGCTCGGGGCGTGGAGCGATGGTGATTAGGTGGGGGGAGGGGGCAGGGGGCTACGGGTGACCCCCTCCCCCCCGTGCTGAGCTCTCCTCTCCCTGCAGAGCGCAGCGGCAGCCCCCAGCCCGGTGATGGGGAACCTGCCCCCAGGGGACGGCATGCCGGGGGGGCCCATGCCCCCCGCCTTCTTCCAGGTACCAATGGGGGCTGTGACAGACCCCCCACTACCAGGGGGGTTCTGGGGGGTGGCTTTCTGCTGCGTGTGCAGCCAGGTGGGAATTAAACACCCTGGGCCCCCCACACTTCATGACACAGCTACCCCCACCCCAGCCCTGTCCCGCCCCCCCCATTCTGGGGCCAGCCCCGTGCCCCCCCCAGCCCCTCCGGGGTGCCCCCATAACCCTGTTCTGTTTCTCTTGAAGGGACCCGCGGGCTCTCAGCCATCGCCCCACGCCCAACCTCCGCCCCACACCCCCGGCCCCCCCCCCATGCTGGGGCCGCACAGCCAGGTAAGGCTGGGCACAGCCCGGCAGCCCCCGGCCCCCCCCAGCGCCCGCAGGACCCCCCCCCCAGCCCCACTGCCCCCCGCCCAGGGTGATGCCGCAGCCCCCAGCCCCAGTTCACCCAGGCCCCCCTCTCTTGCAGCCCTTCATGTCCCCTCGGTACCCCGGCGGCCCCCGGCCCCCCCTCCGGATGCCCAACCAGGTGAGCTGGTGGCAGATGGGACCCGCCCGGGACCCTCCCCCTCCTCACACCCCCCCCGCCCCAAAACCTGGGGGTGTGGGGAGGTCCCACAGCACCCTGACTCCTGTCCCCCCCTGCTCCGCAGCCCCCCGTGGGTGTCCCTGGCTCCCAGCCGCTGCTGCCCAGCGCCATGGACCCAGCTGCACGCCCGCAGGGTGAGTCTGGGGGGGCTGTTCCCCCCTCATTGTCGTCCCCCCCCCGGTCGGTGGGGGGTGCTGAAGGGTCTCATGCTTTCTCCCCCCCTACTCTGCACAGGGCATCCCGGCATGGGGGGCCCCATGCAGCGAATGAACCCCCCGAGAGGCATGGCCGGGATGGCCCCGCAGGTAGGGACATGGCCTGGGGACAGGGACAGGGACAGGGCGTGGGGACAGGGACAGGGCGTGGGGACAGGGACAGGGCGTGGGGACAGGGACACGGTGTGGGGACAGGGTGTGGGGACAGGGTGTGGGGACAGGGACACGGCGTGGGGACAGGGACACGCCATGGGGACAGGGTGTGGGGACAGGGACACGGCGTGGGGACAGGGACAGGGTGTGGGGACAGGGACACGGCGTGGGGACAGGGACACGCCATGGGGACAGGGTGTGGGGACAGGGACACGGCGTGGGGACCGGGACAGGGTGTGGGGACAGGGTGTGGGGACAGGGACACAGGGAGGGGGAGGGGGATGGGAGTGAGGATGGAGGGATGGGGACAGGGATGTGGGGGGTTCGGACAGGGATAAGAGATGAAGCTGGGGACAGGGATGGGAATTGGGGAGGGGGCTCGGCATGGGGCCAGGGACAGGGTCGGGGCCGGGCTGGGGCTGTCCCCAGCCCTGCTGACCTCCTGCTCTCTGCAGACCTACGGCGGTGGGATGCGGCCCCCCCCCAGCTCGCTGCCCGGCCCGGGCATGCCTGCCATGAACATGTAAGACTCGCGGGATGCCCCCCGCGCCCCCCGCCCCGCGGATGGGCAGGGGGGAGCCCGTGGCCACACAGGGTGGAGGGGCCCAGGGACCCCCAGGCCCTCACCCTCACCTCTCCCTGTTGCCTTCCAGGGGCCCCGGGGGCCGCGGGCCCTGGCCGAACCCCAGCGCCAACTCCGTAAGTGTGGGGGGGGCGGATGGGGGCCATGGGGGTGGCTCTGTGCCCCCCACTGCCCACGTGCTGACCCCCACTTCTGTGTCCCATCCCCCTCAGATTGCCTACTCCTCCTCATCCCCTGGGAACTACGTGGTGAGTAGTGGGTGCACTGGGGGGGCCATGCTGCAGCTAAACCTGCTGTGCCCCCCCAGCACACCTGCCTCCTCTCCCCGCTTCCAGGGCCCTCCCGGGGGTGGTGGCCCCCCTGGCACCCCCATCCTGCCCAGCCCCGGAGGTGAGTGTCCGCAGGGAGCGGGGCAGCACGCGGGAGGGGGAGCCCATCCTGGGGGAGGGATGTGGGGAGCGATGCTCACCCCCCCATGTGTGCCCCCCCAGACTCCACCAACTCCAGTGAGAACATGTACACCATGATGAACCCCATCGGGCCCGGGGGCAGCAGGCCCAACGTGAGTGCTGGCAAGGGGGGCACGGAGGGGGCACGCCGGGGGCGGGGGGCACCTCACTGCTCACCCCCAGCCCTTTGCCTTCCAGTTCCCAATGGGGCCTGGACCTGAGGGGCCCATGGGTGGCATGGGCGCCATGGAGCCACACCACATGAACGGATCCCTAGGTGGGTGCCCCCCGACCGAGCCCCCAGCCTGACCCCCCCAGACCGACCCCCCCTGAGCAACCCCCCTGACTTACCCCCGCGACTAACCCCCCCCAACCAACCCCCCAGACCGACCCCCCCGGTTAATCCCCCCCCCAACAGCCCCTCCAGCCCCAAACCCCCTCCCCCAGCTCCCCCCACCCCATGCCCGTCGCAGGGGGTGGGCTCCCTGCAGGACCCTCACTGCTGGGGGGCAGCGACATGGACCTGGGGGGGACTAGGGAGGGGCAGGATGTGGGGGGGTCACTGACCTGCTGCCGGTGTCCTTGCAGGCTCTGGGGACATGGATGGGCTGCCAAAGGTGAGTGTGGGACCCCCCCCCAGTGCTGGGACTCCCCCCACCATGTACTTGGATCCCTCCCTCTATGACCCCCTTTTGCCCCCCACTCCTGCCATTCACTGGGACTCCCTCCGTGCACTGGGTCCCCCCCCCGGCACTCCATTCATGGGGGGCCCCCACGCACTGACATCCCCCCGACATGTGCTGGGACCCCATTTATTGCCACCCCCCATGCAGTGGGACTCCTCGCACACCAAGGCACCCCCCCCGACTTCCTCCCCCTCCCCACCAATCTTTGCCCCCGCCAGAGCTCCCCCAGTAACCTGGGGGCGCTGAGCAACCCCCCCGGGACGCCGCGGGACGAGGCGGAGCTGAGCAGCAACTTCCTGAACCCCTTCCAGAGCGACAGCGTAAGGGCCCCGCGGGGGGGCGGCCGGGGGGGGCCCGGGGGGCGCGGCGGCAGGCGGGGCCGGGGCGGGGGGCAGCACCAAAACCCCCTTGGTGGCCTCCCCCCGTGGCAATGGGGGGGCTCCGTTTGGCTGAGCCGGGGGAGGGGGCAGGGGGGGCGGTTTTAATCGGATCATTTTCGGGGTTTGGGGGGGGGCAGTGCGGGGTGGGTGTCCCCCCCCACGCCCCCCCCCACGCCCCCCCCACCCACTGGTGTCTCCCCTGTCTCCAGTACTCGCCCAGCATGACCATGAGCGTGTGAGCCCAGCGCCGAGGCCGCCGGCAGCCCCCCAGCCCCCCCCCAGAAAAAACCCTTCGGAAGAATTAACAAAGCCCCCCCGACCCCCCCCCAAAAGCCACAACCAGCCCAAACCAACCCAAACCGAGAGAAAAAGCCTCAGCCCCGCGTCACGTGACCCCCCCGGGGCAGGGACCCCCAGCACTGGGACACCCCCCCCCCAACCCCCCCCCATCACTGACTCCCCCCCGGCCCCTGCCCAGGCTGGAGGCAGCTGCTGGGCTGGGGTGAGGCAAGAGGTCTCTGGGGGGGGTTGCCCCCCCTCCCCCCCCCGTGTGGTGCCTGACTGGGGAGGGGGATTTGGGGAGGGGGATTTGATGGCACTGTGCACCCCCTGCTTTCTAGGTGGGGAGGGGGATTTACTGGGGGGGGGCAGTGGATGGCACTGAGGCCCCCTCCCCTCACTCCACGGTGGTGCCAGCACCACCCCCACAGCCCAGGCATGGGGGGGGGACAGCACTGTGCCCTCCCCCACAAGCAATTAGCTTCAATGCTAATGAGCCATGCCCCGCCCCCTCCAGCTGGGAGGTCTGACCCCCTCCCAGTCCCCCCCCTGCTGGGCAATCCCCCTCCCCACTCCAATCTCCGGGGCGGGGGGGGGCCATAGCCGACCCCCAGCCCTGCCAAAGCCCCAAGGTGTGGGGGGGAGAGGCACAAACTGCCAGCCCCCCCCCGAGCAAGTGCAGTGCTCCCAAGCCAGGGGTAGCCCAGGCTGGGCAGGGGGGGCCAAGCCATCCCCCCCCCGCATGGAGCACTCGCCCCCCCCCTGCCCCCCAAGTGCTCTATAGGGCAGGCCCCAGTGCAGAGAGCAGCCCCCCCCAGCCCCGGGGGGGGTCCCTGGCCCCCAGCCCCGTCTGTGTGCTCAGCCAGCACTGTGATCCCCACTTCCAGCCCACCCCCCCCGAGTGCCAGACCGGGGCCCCCCCTGCCCCCCCAGGGACCACTCTGTAAAATTTTAATATGAAGGAATTTTTTGTGGGGTTTTTTTTGCCTCTTTTATAACAGAAAGGACCTCAGACCCCCCCCGCCCCCCCCCCCGCCCCAGGGCCCCTCCCTCTGTACAGCCCCACACCGGGAGAGGACCCCCTTGTGCCCCCCACCCTCATAGGGGTAGTGCCCACCCTAGGCATAGTCGTTCTGTGTAGGGACCCCCCCCCCCCCCCCCCATTTCTACTCCTCAGAGCCTTTGGAGCTTATCAAAATAAATTGGGGGGGGGGCACCCCTGGAAAAAAAAAGCCCCCAAAACAACAACAAAAAACCTTCCTCCCCCCCCCAATAAATGTAATTTGATTTTTTTTTCAGGTGCCAGCCTCTGGCTCTCACTTTGCCCAGGGCTGGGGGGCACAGGAGCAAGGGGGGGCACGGGGGGGGTGGGCAGGAAGCAGGTGAGCCGGGGGGGGGTCACACTGTGCTCCAGGTTTATTGGCAGGTACAAAGCTTCACAGTTTGGGTTGGCATCGGAGCTGGGCAGCACCGAGCGCTCGGGGAGGGGCACACAGGGCATGGGCACCTCCCCTCTCCCCACCAGACCCCAAACCCACCCTCACCCCCCCCCCCAAACCTTCCCCCCCCCCAGAAAGCTGCTATGAGACACCATGGCCTCGGCCCTTAGTCAGCCCCATCCACATGCAGGGGGGTGCGGGGGGCCCCCGGCCTGGGGGTGCCAGGACAGGGGTGCCCGTTGAGCTGGGTGGGCATCGAGGTCTTCTTGGGGGTGAGGGGGCAGGTGCCCCCCCCCGGGCAGGAGCGCTTGGGGCTGGGGCTCGGCCGCTGCATCTTGTGCTCCAGCAGCATGTGGTGCTGGGGGGGCAGCCCCAGGCAGGCCCTGAGGGAACACAAAGGGGGGGCTCAGAGGTGGGCACCCCCGAACTGGGGAAGGCAGCTACAGGGTGGCACAAGCCAGCTGTGCCGGGGATGCACTGGGGTGGGCAGGCTGGGCACTGTGACCCAGCATGCTGGGCACCAGGACCCATAGGTGCCAGGCACAGCCCTAGGCAGCCGGTACTGAATCCCCACTGGTGTAGGACCCTTTGGGCATTAGGTGCCAGGGTCTGTGGGTGTTGGGCACCCTGGGCGTTTGCTCCTGCTCCCATTGTGCACCCCAGACTCTGGGAGCTGGGGACCCCATCCACACCGAGGCCTGCCAGCGCTGGGCACCCTGGGCACCAAGACCGCCCCCTTTGGGTATCGTGCACCACTGGGCACTGGGACCCACTGCTGGCACCAGCACCTTGGGCACCCCAGGCTTTGGGCAGCAGGATGGGATTTGGGTGCTGGAAAGCCTTAGGCACTGGCACCCACTGGTGTTGGCACCTTGGGCGTCGAGCCCTGCGACATCTCTGCAAGCCTCGGATGCCACCACGGGCGCTGGGGAGGGTGGGGGAGGGCAGCCGCGAGCCAGGGGACTGCCCCTCCCCCCAGGGTACCTGAGGATGTTCTCAATGCAGCTGCGCTGGCGGAAGAGGGCATTGACCACGGGGGTGCCCTCGGGCACCAGCGGCGCCTTGCAGAGGAAGGCGACGATGGAGAGGACGCTGTGGAAGCCTTGGAAGTCGGCGTCGGCCTCGGTGCGGAAGGCGATGCGCTGGCACAGCTCGGTCAGGATGGCCAAGTCCAGGATGATTGGGCTGGCCAGCAGCGAGTCCTGTGGGCACACAGCGTCAGCCGGGCGCGCGGCGCCGGGCACCCCCCGGCACGAGCGCGCCGCACCTCGCAGGTGTTGTGGATGACGATGGTGTTGGTGCCGCCCATCATGATCTCCGAGGTGTACTCGTCCAGCGCCCGCTTGCTGTCGCCCACGTAGGGCACGTACTTGATCACCACCTGCAGGGCCACGTCCCCGTCACCACCTGGGCACCCCCCTGGCGCCGCGGGGGTGCCCCCCCGGCCCCCAACTCACGCAGTGGTCGGGCTTGTCCTGGGGGCCGTAGAGGATGGGGTTGGCCTGCACGGTGTCGTCCACCACGTTGCTCTTGGACACCTCCTTGGAGCGGAACTGCTGCGGGGCTGAGAGGTTCTTCCCATCGTTGTTCCCCAGGTGGTTGTAGCTCACAATGGACTTGGTCTGGACAGGAGGTGCCAGCAGGTCACCCCCACCCCCCACCCCCTTCACTGGCAGGGTGCCCCCCTGGGTCACTTTGTCCCCACATACCTTGAGCCCAGCTCCCACCAAGAAGTCCACCAGCACCGACTTGAGCTTGGTCTGCCCGGACTTGAAGTCATCTCCGCAGATGAAGACTTGGCGCTGGGTGGCCAACTCCACGGCCCCTGGCACGAAGGTGTTCTGGGGGGAGCCATTGATGTAGGCACAGCCCTCCAGGATGCTGGCCACAGCGAACAGTGTGGATGGGGACACCTCCAGGCCTCGCTGCAGGGAGAGGAGGGGTTGGGCTCAGTGGTGCTGAGGTGGCATTGCCACTCCCCCCCCCCCGGCCACCTGCCCTGTGCCCTGACCTCGATGGCCTGCAGCAGGTTGGCTGCGGTGTCGTTGAGCCCTGGCACCACGTCGCAGAAGCGCTCGGTGTTGGCTGTCCAGAGCACAATGACTTTGTCCACCCCACTGCTCTCCTTGAAGTCCCGAATGTCCCTGCGGATCTGCTCCACCTGGGGCACCACCGGGGAGGAGGGGTCAGCGCGGCGGCATCCCCCTGTCCCCTCCCTGTGCGCGGCCCCTCCCCGCCAGGACCTGCTCAGCCATGGACCCGTGGAGGACGTTGTCCGCCCGCTCCTCCTGGTTGGCGGCGATGAACTCGGGGATGTAGATGGAGGGCCGAGGCTTCAGCTTCTCCATGTGGGGCCAGAGCTGCTCCTGCAGCTGCCAGTCCAGCACCTCCGCCCGGCGCATGGCCTCCGCCAGGTTCAGCGAGGAGATGTCCCAGCCTGGGGGACGGGAGGTGTCCTAACTGCTCGGGGTGCCCCACGCCCCGCCGCGGGGGCCCTCCCGTGCCCCACCTACCATCAAAGACGATGTCGTTGGGGTGCACCATGGGCAGCAGGTCCCGGAAGGGCACATAAACGTCACCGGTGGGGCCGGTGCCCAGGCAGACGGTGGAGGCTTGGAGCAGGGAGCCGTAGTAGTTTGCTTTCTGGGATGGAGAGCACAGAGATGAGCCCTCAGTTTGGGGGAGGGGGTCTTCAGCACCCCCAAAACGGGGGCCAGTGGCTGCAGACCACCTCCACAGCAGCAGGGAGCAGATGGAGGTGCAGGACTCGGCTGGAGGTGCAAGGGCCGGGCTCCGTGCGGCCATGGGGACAGGACACCGACCTTGCGCCCCGTCTTGGTCATCCAGGACAGGCCCAGCTTGTTGGCCAGCACGGCGGCCGTCACCGTGGTGCCGTTATTGCCTCCCCAGCCCACCAGCATCACCCCGAGGCGGGGCACCTGCCGCGCTGTCCGGAAGGTGAAGCGAGTCGAGCATGGTCTCACCTGTGGGGCACAGACGAGGGGACGCTGGTGGCCGAGCAGGGCCAGGGCCACGCCGCGGCGGTGCCCCCGCGCTGCCCCGCGGCCGTACCCGGGTGGCGCCGTTCTCCTTGCAGACGTGCACGCTGCTGTAGGTGTACTGCGCCTCGATGAACTCCTTGCTGTAGGTCACGTCGGGGCTCTCCACAAGGAAGGGCTCTGCCATTGTTCCTGCAGCTGGAAGGGGAGGAAATGGGTGGTAGCGCCGCAGGCCTGGGACGCTGGGTTGGCCCCGGGCCCCCCGCCCTGCTGGGGTGAACTCCGACACCGCTGGCTCCGTGCCCCGCGGCCTCCCAGCGTAGCGGTGGCGGTAGTGGGGCTGCCACCGTGGCCCCTTTCCGAGCGTGCCGCAGCACCCGGGACTGAAAGTGACACTCGCCCCAACCTCAGTGAGCCCCCAACAAGGCAGAGGGTGCTGCTGGGGCAGGCAGGAGGTCTCCCTGTATCCCCTCCCTGCGGTGTCAGGGGGCACAGAAGGGCACAGGGGGTCTGAGGACAGGGCTGGTCCCGCTTCTTGAGGTGCGGAGGACACCGGGGATACAGCTGTGGCACTCCCTAGGGTGGCAGTGGTGCAGGGGACGTGGGACAGGGGCTGTCCCCGCTCCCCGGGGTACCAGGGAGTGAAAGCGACAGGGGGACAGGGGGCGTCCCTGCTCCTTGGGGCAGCAAAAGGCAGAGGGGACTTGGGGACGTGGACTGTCCCCGCTCCCGGGGTGCTGGGAACACGGGACCGAAGCACCAAAGAAACTCCTTCTAGGGCTGCCCCCACCCTCCCCGCCGACACTCACCGGCCGGGTCGGGCGCGCTGGAGCCGGTGCCAGGTATCGGTGGCGGTGCCGGTGCTGCCCCGCTGGGGATGGTGCGATCGCGGCTGCGGCCGCTCCGGCTCCCGCCGCTTAATCGGCTCCCAGGCCCCGCCCCGCCCCGCCCCGGCCCCGCCCCCGCCCCGCCCCCCGCGCCCCCCGCACGTGCCCATCCGTCCCTGGCACCGGACCCCCCCGGACCTCCCGGACTCCCCCGGTCTTCTCCACTTCCCTCCGGGCCCGGCCCCGCGGCAGGTGCGGGGCAGCCCCGGGACGCCCCCGGCAGCTTTTTACCGGGGTGGGGGCGCGGGAGGGCAGCGGCCGCTGACCCGGGAAGGGGAAGTGGCTCCGGGGACCGGGACAGGGACTGGGGGTCCCGCCGCCGCCTTCCGGCTATTGACGGCCCCGGCCGACAGCTTCCTGCGGGACCGGGGCTCCCGCGGCTTCCCACGGCACCGGCCCCCGGGGCCGCTCCCACGGTGCTGCCAGTCCCTGGCACGGGCGCCGCCACTGGCATCCTGGCACCGGCTTCCCGGCACCGCTGTCCTGCAGCCCCCGGCACTCCGCTGCCTCCAGCATGGGCACCCTGCAGCCCCCAAAATGGGCACCCCCTGGCTTTGGCACCACAGCAGCCTCCAGCCTCCAGCACTCAAATGGCATTGTCATCCTGGCACCCTGGCACCCTGCAGCCCTAAGCATGGGACCCCAAAGGTGACTCCACCAGCACCCTACAGCCCCCACACATAGGCACCCCAGAGTCCCTGGTACCAGCACCTCATCATTTTCTACCCCTCAGCGTGGGCACAACGCCTCGGAATCCTGGCACCCTGCAGTCCCTGGCATGTGCACTCCACCAGCCTTGGCAGTGGCGTTCTGTAGCCCCTCCATGTGCACCCCTGTGTCTCTGGCATCAGAACCCCAGCACACTGTAGCCCCCAGTAGGGACACCCCCTTGGTACTCTGCAGCCCCCAGCACGGGCACCCTGGGGACTCTGGCACCCCGAAGACCGTAGCAGTGGGATCCTGGAGCTCCTGGCACAGTCCCTCCCACTACAGTCCCCCCACCCGGGCAGCCGCTGGCGATGCTGGCGGGGGAGGAGGGGGCAGCCGTGCCCTGTGTGCGGCCACATCCCACATGGGCCATGGGAGCGCTGGGGGTGCCCGGGGGCTGTTCCCGAGAAAGGGCAGCGTGGCAGCGAGGGGCCGTGGTTGGCACCCCCGCTCTGCTGTGTCCCCCGGGGGCCCGGCCGCCTTTCAATGGGCAGGCCCCGCTTCAAAGGAGCCCCCGGAGCAGGAGCAACGCCTCTGCCCCTTCCCCACCCGCTCCCCGCAGACGTGGCGAGGACAGCTCTGCTCCGTGCCACCGCCACCCACCCGCCCGCTCGCCCGCGGCCTTGGCTCCGTGGGCGCAGCGCTGGCATCGCAACGCCGCCGTCGCCACCTATCCTCCTCCTGGCACCGAACGGGATGGGGACCAAGCTGGGGGGCACCTGCCAGCGGGCAGGCAGGCGGGTGGCCGCGGGGAGAGGCGGCGGTGGGCACGGCGGTGGCAAGGGGTGGGGGGCCCGCGTCCGGCCCTTTGGCCATGGAGGAACAATGATCCCTTGGTGCCGGGGCCGAGGCACAAAGCGAGCCCCGCGCTGGAATGCCGCTGCCTCAGCGAATTATTGAAACAAAAATAACATTTCTTTGTACAATGATCCTGGGGCGGGGAGGGTCCGGGCAGCGCTGCCAGGGGCTCAGGATTGGTATTTTTCCACTGCTTTTCCTTCTGCTCTTTTTTTTTTTTCCTTTTTTTTTTTTTCTTTCTCTTTTTTTTTTTTTTTTTTTTTCCTTTGCCCCCTCCCAGATCTCCACCATTGTTCCTCTCCCCCACTCCCTTCCCACTCCTCCCACGCTCGGCACCGCATGAGCAGGGCTCCCTTGTTTTCCCCGCTCGCCCATCGCGCTCATGGGCCCGGAGCCCGGGACGGGCGCCCAGTGCCTTCGCTCCCCAGCTGCCGGGGGGCTGGCGGGGGGCCAGGCTGAACTGCGGAGCCATAGCGACCAGGCCGCTCCCCCAGCAATGATGCCCACCCCCCACCTTGCCCCAGCAGATTCCGCCCCCCCCCCCCGCCCCCCCGCCTCAATCCCTGGGGATGGGTAGCGGAGCCACCGAGCCCCCAGGAGCTCCCTGCTGCGGCACAAACTCTCCTTGCGAGCAGGTTCAGGACCCGATCCTGCTGCTGCTGGTTGGGATGCTCCGTGTGCCGGGAAGAGCTTGGCTGTGGGGGACACAGGCAGGATGCCCCCGGGTACCCTTCTCCCCGAGCAGGTCAAGGTCAACCCAAGCAGCCTCAGATTTATGCGTTACAGACACAAAGCCCTGGCACTCCCTGGCCACGTTCCCCTCCCTTCGTGGTTGTTTTTTTCCCTTGGTGTAGAACAATCGGCAGGCTCCAAGTCATCCTTATCTCTGCCCGTGCTGGCTGCTCCCAGCTCCTTGTCCTCTCCTCCCTAGCCCTGTGCCAGCACCCTCTGGCTGCTGTGTGCCCAAGGATGGACCCACACGTGGGCAGGGGAGAGGATGGATGGAGGGATGGAAATGGACAGATGGGCAGCTCAGGGTGGCTGTGCTGCGTGGTGGAGGTGCAGCAGCTGCCCTGCAAGAGGGCTCAGCGCCGTCAGACCGTGTCAAGGACAAGTTATTCTAATGAGCTTCCTCCTGCAAACGAGCAGCCAGCAAAAGGTGCCCAGGAAAATCCCCACGGGTGCTCTTGCCAGGGTTCAGGCATCCCTCAGAGCTGCCCAGGGCAGCCAGGATGCAGCGTGGTCATCGCTGCCTTCCCATGACCCTCGTTTAGGGGCAGCTCCCGCCTGGGGACACTTTTCCCCGGCGTGAGCTGAATGCCCGGGGCTCTTCCTGAGCCTGCTCGGTGGGCTCGGCTGGGGGACAGCCGGACACAGCCTGGAGCTGCTGCTGCTGGTGCCGGGGTCAGGCTCCCGGCTGGGCACAGCTGAGGAGGCAGCGCTGGAGCTCGGCTCTGGCACAGAGGCCACAGCCAGTAAATTTCCACTGGGGCAGCTCCCAGTTAATGAGCTCAGTGCCTGACCCCGGCCAGAGCTGGAGCTGCTAGCGGGCGAGAGGAATTCCTCAGGAAAGCTGGGAGGGGATGGGGACCCTTCTTGCACCCCGCACAGGACCCTGCCCTTCATCAGCTGAGCAGCCCAGGGCAGCTCCAAGGCGTGAAGCTCACACAAGTGAGGGATCGAAGACGGCAAAGGGGGGTCCTGGGTGGAGCATTTTGGCTCAGAGGCAGCTTTGAAACCAAAGCCCTGGGGCTGTGGGAACCTGCGGGACGGCAGCACAGCCAGCACGGCTCAGCTCTGGCTCCCTGACCACCATCTGTGGGAGGTTCACCTCCCTGCATGGGTGCTCAAGGTGCTGCCAGCTCCAAGGTCAGGGCTGGGGAGGCAGGAAGGGGCCAAGCCCCCTGCAAGGTGTTGTCAGTGCTGACTTATTTGCATCTTCTGTTTTGCCGTCTTGGAGGCAGGGTCCAGAACCCTGCACTGAGCTGCAGGCCGGCACAGGCTGGTGGATCAAGCAAGACCCACTGGTGGGCTCAAGACCAGCGGATCTGCGCCTGTCCTCTCCTGTTATGGGGAGGGGACCCCAAAGCAGGCAGCACAGCAGCTACCAAAGGACCCCAGGAGCTGTTCAGAGGATTTTATGCTCCTGAGCAGCTGCTGGAGTGGTTTCGTTCTGCTTTGCCTGCTTCAGCAGCTGCTGGGGTGCTGCACAAGGCAGGCCCAGAGCAGGCTGCCAAGGTGGCAGCAGTCTTGCTCCAGCCCAGATGCTGCAGGGTGGGAGCTTGGACAAGCAGCACCCAGCCCAGGCTCCTTCCCACCTCACTGCTCTGGCAGCTCCTGCAGCCCACAGCCAGAGCTCACCCAGCAGGAGCCAGGTCAGCAGCCCTGTACAGGGCACAGCAGCTGGAGGGTGGCACCTGGGCCAGGCCTGGACCCTCCCCAGGGACCACCTGCTGTCAGCAAGAGCCACTAGAAGCCAGGAAGCTCCAGCACTGCACTCCCAAGGGATGTGCCAAGAACTCCAGATCCTCCCAAACTTTTTTGCTGCCACCACAGTTTCTGCGTGGGGGAACCTGCCCTGTGCTGGTGGAACCCCCCTCTAAACCTGCAGAGAGCGCTGGATGCCTCTCCAAAAGCAGCCTTGTCCCTCCCTCCCCCCCCAAGACTGAGCCTTTGTGCTGCTGGGAGCAGGAAGCCCCTCAGCTCCTGCCGCCCCAAGGCAGTGCCAATCCCCCTGGAGCAGCCAGAAGCACTCCCCCGAGACAGAGGCTGTGCCAGGGGCAGCATCTCCGGCTGAGGCTCTGCCTCATCCTCAGCCAGCCCTGGCTGGGCCACCCCAGCCACCTCTTACCCCTGGCACTCACAGCTCCGCTGCTCCAACCCCACCCAGCCCTCAGCTCCACACCCCCCACCCCCAGCAGCCTCCTTCTGCCCCCTTCCCCTTTCTGCCTTGCCCCTGGGGGTGGAGCAGCCCTGGACAGAAGGATCCTGAGCTCCAGCTCTGCTCCTTTTCCAATACAGTGAATTTATTTATATGTTGCAAAATCAGCATCCAGCTTCTTAGTGTACAAAAAAAGGACACCAGGCTCTTAAGAAAAGATTAGGAAAGCTGAAGGACTACACTGCCTTGAAATCGAAAGGTTTTGGCAAAGTGAAAAGCTCTTCTGTAAACTCCAACTCCATGGCTCAAGGTTTGGTTTTTGTTTTTCTGCTTTTGTCTCTTTTTTTTTTTTTGTTTTTTTTTCTCTTTTTTTTTTTCCTTTTTTTTTGTGTGCATTTTTGCTGACTCCACAGTACAATGTTACAAAGTAAAACACAGTATCAATAAGTTAAGATCATTACTTAATCACCTAGGACTGGTTTCTATTAACCCAAAAAGCACAAGTTTGATTTCTTTCTTGGTTTCCCCCTCCCCCCCCCCCCCCGCCCCCCCCCTGCCTGGCTGCAGAATCTCTACAAAGAAAATGGAAAAGAAAAAAACCAAACCAAACAAAAATAAAATTGGGGGGGGGGGGGAGGGGGGAGGGGGGGGAAAAAAAAACAACCAACAACAACAACAAAAAAAACCCCAACCCAACCAAAAAAACCCCAAAGGCAACAAAACTAAAGAGGAAAATGAGCCCCAGGAGAGGCAGGGTTTGACTCCAGCTCTTTAACACAGCCCAAAGGAGGAAAGGAAGAAACCAAACAAAAGCAGAAGAGAAGAGAAGGCAGCAGGGAGGTGAAGCAGAGGCTGCTGAATGCTGTTTGGGTCTCACAGTTTGGATTTTCATTAAATATCTTCAGGGTTCTGTTTTTTTCTTCTCTCTTTTATATTCAAATTCTCCAAGTTGCAGAATATACAGGAAATGTACACAATACATCTTTGTATACAACTCTGTTTGCAAAAATATCTTATAGCAGATGTAGAAAGGCTGAGATCCATCTCTGTGCCCCCCACCCCACCCCCAGCGACAGGAATCCCCCTCCAGAGCCAGGCTCAGAGCTTCCATGGAGCTTCCTCGCCCTGGAGCTGCTGCCCCTCCTGCCACCTGTGACCCAGGCCCTGGCCAGCAGCCCTGTGCCTGCCCCCAGCTGCCTCTGCAGCGACAAAGCTCACGGCAGGTCCTGGTCGCTCCAGGCAGCCCAAAGCTCCCTCCCAGCAGCTCCACCAAACCCCCCCCTGGTGCAGTGGAGCAGGAGCAAGGCACCAGCCACCACCTGAGCTCCTGCACCGAGCAGGAGGCCAAAGCTCTCTGGACAGCAGCTCCTTGCCCCTGCCCCCCTGAGCCTTCCAGCACTCCCTGCCAAGCAGCAGCACAGGAGGCAGGTGGAGAGAAACTGCTCTCTGACCTCCGGCCACCCCTCTGCAGAGGAAGAGCTGGGACTGCAGTGCTCCACAGGCCCCAGGATGCTGCCTGGGACTTCCCCAGCGAGGCTCTCACCCTGCAGAGCACTTGGCCATCGCTTCTCTTCCCCTGCTCCACTTCTGAGCAGCTTTGGGTTCTGCAGGCCAGCAGAAGGTGGCTGTGCAGTGGCAATCGGTGGCCCACAGCCAGAGGGTCACCAGGTCAGCAGTGTCCCTTTGGGCAGCTGTGGGCTGTGGTTTGAAGGGGAGGGCTCTGGGTGTAAGGCAGAGGGCAGAGACGCTGCAGGGAGACAGCAAAGCAGCGACCCAGGCTGGCTGAGCAGAGCTGCTGGGGCTGCTGCTTTGGCTCCTTTTGTTCTTGTGCAGATGGAGCCCCTTTGTGGGGAGGGGGCAGGGGAGAAAGAGCAGCACTGGTGTAGGAGCTGCTCCCCTCCTTAACTCTGCCCATGGGTGAAAAGACTTCAGAGCAACCTCCAAGGGCAGGAGATGCCAGGGGAAAGGAATCCCTGACTGCGAGATAAACGGAAGCGGGAAGGAGTCAGATCCTGGCTGGCAGGGCTGAAATGGGAGAGAGAGAATCAGCAGAGCTAAAGGACACCTTTGTGCTTCCTGGCATCTCTCACACCCTGGCCATACTCTGAAGGGTTCCCTTCGAGGCCAAAGGAAAGCAAAAACAAAACAACCAACAACAACAACAAAAAGCCCAAACCCCAAAGCCACAACAAAACCCAACCCAAAAGGCAGCACAGAGCTGGGAGATAAAGCCCAGGGTGGAAGTGACCCACATGGGAAAGCTGCACCTTGCTGCTCTCACGCTCAGCTGCCTGCTCTGGGAGTGAGGATTTGCTGCTGCTGCTGCTTTGGAAACACTGAGTGGGGAAAAAAGAGAGAAACAAAACCCAAACAAAACAAAAACCAGGAGGGGAAAAAACCACAAGGGAAAAACAAAGCAACAAAAAACCAGGAGGGAAAAATCCACAGGAGGGGAAAAAACCAAACTGAAACCAGGAGGGAAAACAGCAAGCAAGCAAAAACCCCACAGAAAACACCAAACCAGGGGGGAAAGACAAATAAACCTGGGGGGGGGAAGAGACAAACAAAGCAAGAGGAAAACAACAAAGCAACAAACCAGGAGGAGACAAAAAACCAACAGGTGAAAAAACCCAAACCACCAAAGAGAAAGGAAAAAACCCAAAGCAACAGAAAAGAGGGAAAAGAATTCCCCAAAGCTAACAGCAGAAGAAACCAACAGCAAGGGGAGGGGGAGGAGAAACCCAAGAGGACAAAACCAGGAGGGAAACAAAACCAAACCCACAGCAGGAGGGTAAAACAAAAACAACCCCCGGGGGGGGAAGGCAAGCAGCAAAAACCAGGAAGGAAAAGGTAAAAACCAAAACCAAAAGCAGGAGGGGAAAAGAAACCTTCAGCACAGGTAGGAGAAGTCTGGGTGGGCACCCAGTGAGCTGCAGCAACACTGCAGGTGTGAGACTGGCCAAGGGTCTGGGGGCACTGGGGGCTGAGAGCAGAAAGGGAGGCAGGGGTAGGGGGGAAGCTGCTTTTGTCTGCAAGCCTTTGATGCACAACCAGAGCAGGGGAGCTCCCCAGGGCCGAGGGGAACAGGAGCTGCCTTGCTAGGAAGGGATCAGAGGCCAGCCAGGGCTGCCTGCCCCCAGCCCCAGGAGGGCAGCTCCAGCAGAAGGGACCCTGCCTGCTGAAGAGGCCACTGCAGAACCTCCCCCTGCTGCTTCCAGACTCAAAAAGCAGGGAAAGAGAAAAACCTGGGGGGTCGGGGGGGGGCCTTGGGGTTAGCAAACCATGGAGGATCCAGCCCTGTACTGCACAAGGGGAGTCCCCCTCCTGGGACACAGCCAGCTCAAGAAGCACACCCTGGGGGTGGCAGCAGCAGGAGCAAGGAGCTGTGGGGAGCTGGTGGAGGATCTCTGGGCTGTGGAGCAGGCAGCTTGCATCTGAACAGTCACAGGTGCCAGGGGAGGTAACCCAGCAGCATTCCAGCTCCCACCTGAAGGACAATTTGTAACCCAGTGGCCCCAGCCACACCTCAGGCCCAGCTTGGCCTCCATGGAAACTGCTTCTCAGCCTTTGGGAGCTTTGGTCACCCCAGGCAAGGTTCCCTTCAGTGTCACAGGCTGGCTGCCAACCTGCAGGTTTGCTTTGCCTGTTACATTCCAAGATCCAGAGGCTGAGGCTGCAGAGGGTCGTGCTGGGCACTGCCACCCAGCCAGGGCAGAGCCAATGTCCTCGAGTCCTTCACCCAGGAGGATCAATTCTCATCTCTGAAGGGATCCAGGTGTACAAAAGGGAACATAACATCCAGGTGACCTTGTTTGGTTGGTGTTGGGTTGGTTTTGCTTTGCCCTCCTCAGGCTGGGGCAGTGCCAGCTAGAACTGCTGCTGGTCATACTCTGCTATCAGTTTTTTGATGTGGGCCAGTTTGTTGTGGAGGTATTCACAGCGATTCTTCTCTTGGCTGTAGTTGGGGTTAGTCTGCAAGGAGAAAGGAGAAGGCAGTGGTTCAGAACCTGCCGACACCCACACTGAACCCAGGGGAGGCTCAGAGGAGAGCACAGCAGCCCTGACCCTGCTCTGCTCAAAGGAGGCAAAGAACAACCCCCCCCTGCCACCAGCACCCGGCCCCAGGAGCCTCAGCACTGAGCACCAGCGTGGAGCAGTTGGGTCACACACAGCAGCTTCCAGCAGGCATTGCCCTCCGTCCGCCCCCCTGGGAGCCTGGCAGCTCTGGGACAAGCAGGGAGCCTCTCCAGACAGCTCCTACATCCCTCCTGGGCAGCAGGGCTCAGAGCTGGATTTGCAGATTCCAGAGGCAAAGGCACCTGTGGTGTGTGCCTGCTCCTGCCTGCCTTGGCACTGCCAGCTCCAGCAGGAGCTCCTGTAGCCAGCAGCTGCTGCTCCACACCCCCTGGTGTACAGCACTGGGCGCCCCACGCACCACAGGGCCACGCTGGGCCCCACAGGGCACTCTGCACCCAAAGGGTGCATCCTGTACCCAAAGCAGAGCCCAGGCAGGACCCTGCTGCCACTCAGCCTCTGCAGCTGAGCCCCAAGCTGTGCCCTCCCTGGTGGCTCAAAGGCAGTGGCTGAACACTTCTCCCTCGGCACAGCACCGCCACAGCTGAACGCTCCCCAGGGCCTCAGGACCAGCCCCAGCTCCCCCCAGACCCTTCCTGAGCAGGAGGGATCACGTCTGGGAGAAACTCAAGCTGAGCAGGGATCTGCTTGAACGCTCCAGAGGCTGCCTGTGCCCCTTGGCAGGGCTCCACCTCTGCAGGGCCGCTCCCGGGCAGGCTTCCTGCGGCGGCTCCGGACTCACCTTTTTGATCTTCCGGTACTCCTGCAGGATTTGATCATGGATGGTCTGCAAAAAGGAGAACAGCTTCTTACTCTCCAGAGAGCCAAAAGGCCCCTGCCCTCCTGCAGCAGGCCTTTGCCACTGGCTCAGTGTTTGCACTTCCTCCACACCTCAGCCCAGACCTGCACCCTCCCAGCTTCCCTGGGCCTCACGCTCTCCACTCTGGTGCTGAGGGCACTGGAGGGATCAGGCCCCGTGAGCACGACCTGTGCCAGGCCCCCTGGGTGCCAGGCCCCCTGGGTGCCAGGCCCCCTGGGTGCCAGGCCCCCTGGGTGCCAGGCCCCCTGGGTGCCAGGCCAGCTGCCATTTCCTCGGCAGCTCCAACAAACTTTTTTTCGGGGCAGACAACAGCACTTAGCAGCAGAGCTGCTCTGGAACAGCTCTCTGCCGATTGCCCTCAGCGAGGCCCTCTGAAGATAATGAACAGTTAAAGCTCTCAGGCTCCCCTGACAGAGCAATCGCTGCAGCATTCCTGGGATCAAAGCCCCCCAGCGGCGCTGACCCTGCGCCCGCTCCCTCCCAGCCCCGACGCACTCCCACATGTGCAGCTCCCAGCGCTCTGCCTGGGCTGCACTAATAGCTGCCAGCAGCTCTTGGCCAAGGACTCCAATTGTCCGACCGAGGCCTCCCCCTGTCAGCAAGTCCCACGATGTGTGCTGGGGAGCCCCGGAGCAGGCAGCCGGCCGCGGAGCACCGGGCAGGAGGTTCTGCCCCGGGGGGGGCAGCCCGGGGGGGGGCAGCCCGGGCCGGGGGGGGCGGGCCGGGGGGGGGCAGCCCGGGCCGGGGGGGGCAGGCAGCCCGGGCCGGGGGGGGCAGGCAGCCCGGGCCGGGGGGGGGGGCAGCCCCGGGGGGGGCAGCCGTACCTTGTACTCGTCGGAGCCCTGCAGCAGCTGGCGCAGCTGCGCGTCCAGCTGCGTGAAGCGGCGGGTGACGCGCTCGATGCGCGCGTGCAGGTCGCGGTACTCGCTGTACTCGGCGTTGAAGTCGTTCTTGTAGCTCTGCCGCTGCTCCGAGGAGGAGATGGCTGCGTACTTCCTGCGGGGAACAGGCCGGGGTCGGCGCTGGCAGCAGGGGCCCGGGGGCACAGCTGGCTCCCACGCTGCCCTATCTCTGCCAGACAGCCTGGAACGGGCAGGCACAGCGAGGCCTGGGAGCGGCCGAGGAGGACGCTGCGATACTGCTGCCCCACGGAACGTGGAGTCCTGTGCCGGTGCCAGCCCCGGGAACGGCAGGGACAGGACGCTGCCGGCGTCAGGAGGCCGCAAAGGCGCAGGGCACACCGGGAGGAGCCACCCCCAGCGCTCCAGGCACATCTCCGCCACCTCCTGAGGGTGCCCAAGGGGAGCCCGAGCCCGGCGGCTCAGCTCGCAGAGCTGACGCCCAGCAGCAGCCCTCTCCATCCCTCTTTGGCTCTTGGTTTGCCACCTCAGTGCCTGCAGCAGTGCCAGCTCCGTGTGGGCACCCAGGGAAGGGAGAACCTTCCCTCTGCCCAGCCAGCCTGCAGCAGCTGGCTCTAACCCTCCAGCCCTCAGGGGCTGAGCTCCTGCTGGGGGTCAGCACAAATCAGCACCCCCACAGGACAGGCTGCTGTGGGGTGAGGGAGTTGTCCTCACTGGTATGAGAGCTCTGTCCCTGTGCTCCAAACAGCTCTCAGGATTTAAGGAGCTGACCACCAGAGCAGGCAGATGGTAGCAGAAGGTGAGACAGAGCCCCCCAGGATCTCTCTGGAGAGGGGACAAGGAGCTGCAGTCTGTCCATAGGAGGGCTCAGCACATCTGCTGCAAAATGCCCCCCAGCCATCCACATTCCTCTGGGATGCCAAGGGGAAGCAGTGGTTTGTGTGGCCATCCAGCCCAGCAAGCCACAGCTCTGGACCCACCCCAGAGCCCTCCATACCCTCCAGCCAACTCCAGTGACTGTCCCTGCAGAGCCAAGCCTGGATGGAGATCTCCTCCTGTCCCCTCCCAGTGCCCAGGGCACAGCCAGAGCCGGCCTGATGGCACTGAGAGCCCAGGCTGACCCCCCCCAGCCCCACTGCTGCCCTGTCTCAGGGCTGTGGAACAGGTTTGGGCTCTGTGCAGAGGGAATTTTGTGCCTCAGCAGACAGGAGGTTGTTTTGATTAACCTCAGGGGGATGTGAGGTGAAACCACCTCACATCCTCACCCAGGGGTTACAGCCTCCCCAGGAGCATTTCCCTGGCTCCTGGGGGTGACCTTGGCTCTGCAGAGGGGAGGACTGAGCCAACCTCTCAGCCTCCTCCCTGGCCCTGTCCTTCAGGACACTGCAGCAGATCCCTTCCTAAGCTTCCAGCTTCAACCCTCCCCAGGCCCCTGGAGGTGTGCAATGAGTCTTGAAGCACTTGACCAGCTGGTTGTAGGAAGACAACCTTGGGCTCCAGGAGGAGGAGGGGAGCTGACCTGGTGTCAGGTTCAGCCTCAGGACCTCTCTGCCCAGCTGCACTGATTCTGCTTCTTTGTGTTTTGAACCCAGAGCTCTATCAAGCAGCAGCACAAATCCCCAGCACTGCTCCAGCCTGCAAGATGACCCCAAAGCCAGGAAGCAAGCAGGGAGCATACTCACAATAAATAATCTGGTGTTTCTGAAGCTGCTGCTGGGGCACTGGAGTTATTGCATGTTCCATTTACACCTGGAAGAAGCAAAAGCCTGGTTAGAGATGGCCTGAGAACTTCAAGGCTCTCTGCAGTTACACTGCAAACCCCACAGCCTCCAGAAGGGCTTCTGCTTGGCTTCCAGCTGGCAGAGAGAAAGATCCACAGCAAGGTGGTTGGGGCTTCAGGGCTGCTCTGGCGTTTGTCTGCCAGCAGCACAGGGCCCAGCAAGGTGCAAACCCTTCCCCCTGGCCCTGCCACTACTCCTATTGATACTCCACCCTCATGCTCCTGCTCTTGGTGCTGCAGGCTCCCAGAGGGGACAGCAAGGAGGGCTGAGGCACACAGCCTCTTCCCCACCCACCCCACAGATGAATCCAAGTCTCTCTGCTCTGTGAGGCTCAAGGACCACCAGCAGAGCGAGGCTCAGGGCTGAAGAGGAAAAGCTGCAGAGCCTCCAAGCTCACCTGCAGCACCACCACTGCCCCAGACTGGAGGGGCAGAGCACCCCAGGCACTGAAAAGCAACTCCTCATTGCAGCCTTTTTCTCTCTGACTTCCAGGAAAAGGCCTCCCCAGGCAGAATGCAGGGATGGCAGAGAGCCTGGGGTGGCTCTGACCCCCCAGGCTCAACCCCTCCTGCAGGCAGCTCTGCTTCCATCCCTCCCTGAGCGGCAGCAGGACAGAGGCAGCGCAGGGGTGAGGCAGATCCTGCGGGAGAAGGCAGCAGCAGAGGAGCTTTGCCTTGCCTGTGAGTGCCACCTACTGACAGCAGGCAGGGCCCCAAGGCCCCTCCTGAGCCCACCCTTCCCCGGCTGAAGGGGGCCTGGGGAGGGGCTCTCAGCCCCTCGGTGCAGACACAAGCAGCAGGATCAGCCCCATGCTGCCCTCGTGAAGAAAGGCACAGGAGAAGATCTATCAGCTGGCTGTGAAAGATCCAAGCAGCTGCTGACCACATCCTGTTTATGATTGCTCTGAGTCCAGCTCCAGCTCTTCCCTCACACATCAGGGGAGCAGCAGGAACCAACCCCAGCTCCCACTAATTACCAAGAGCCACTCATTAAAAGCTGTTTGGAAAACAAAGCAGAAGTGGGGAAGGATCCAGGACATCGGTGTGTCTGCAAGGAGCCCTGGCAAAAAGGTGCACCAAGAGGGAAGCTGCCTGCATGTCCAGCACCTCCTGAGGCATGGGGAGCAAAACAGCATCCACAGGCAAGAACCCTCCCAAGGCAGGGCCCAAGGAGAAGCAGCAGCTGAAGAGTTTGGCTCTGCAGCAGCACACAAGCAGCACTGAGCATCACCAGGGAGCAACCCAAGAGCCTTCTGCAGGTGCTACAAAGGCTGTGGGGCAGGTGAGAGCTGGCACCACGTTACCCTCACTGCCCTGGGAAGCTCTTCCCTTACCAGGAGTTGCACAAATGAGTTCCCACTTCAAGTTTCCCTCCTTTCTGAGCCCCAACTGGATGCTTTTCAGGCATCAGGCAGCAATGGGGCAAAGGAAAGCAGATGAGTGCAGCAGCAAACCTAACAAGGGGCTGGGATATTCCCAGGGGAATGCTCCAAGGAAGTGTCCCAAAGGCCAGGAAAGCAGCAGGCAAGGGAAGGGATGGGATGGGCCACCACAGCCTCTAGCTCCACAGAGCAGGCAAAGTGACTCAGGCACTGAGCTGCTGGACAACATCTTCATCACAGCTCCAGAGCTGAGTCATGGCTGTGTCAGCCCTCAAAGGGGGACACAAGGAGGCTCCCCCAGCCTGAAGGAGTTGGTTGTGTCCTGCTCTCAGCCTTCGTCACCAGGCTCCCCTCTGACTTCCTGATAAGCTTTGGTCACTAACTGTTGCTTATTGAGTCACCAATCAATACAAGACTCAGCACCTCCCCAGCACCCCCCAGCAGCTCTGCTTCTCCAGCTGCTCTGGGAGCCCCAGCTCCAGCCCCACATGAATGCAGCTCTGAATTCACCAGGGAGAAACAGACACAGGCTGAGGCAGCTCCAGCAGCACAGAGCTTACACAGGGAAGGCCTGGGGGGGCTGCAGGCAGATCAATACCTCCTGGGGGTGACAGGAGGATGGGGCCAGGCTTTTGTCAGTGGCAGGACAAGGGGCAAAGGGCACAAACTGGAACAGAGCAAGTTCCATCTAAACATGAGGAGGAAGTTCCTTGAGGGTGGAGCAGGCTGCCCAGAGAGGTTGTGGAGCCTCCATCTCTGGAGAGCTTCCAAACCCACCTGGCCATCGTGACCCTGGGCAAGCTGCTCTAGAGGAACCTGCTCTGGCAGTGGGGCTGGGACTGGAGGATCTCCAGAGGTCCCTTCCAACCCCCCACGTGCTGGGATTCTGTGTTCTGTTAACCCCAGGGGCTCTGCAAGTGGCCACCGCTGCTCCCCTCAGACATCAAGCAGAGAGCGCCCACAGCTGGGGCCGAGCTCTCGGCCCTCACCTACCTGTGACCTGCTCCTGGGGAACACTAACTAAGTCAGCATTTTTTATTACTTCACAGTCCTGCTTCTCCTCTTTGCACTTCTCTTCGCTCTTCTTCTCCTTCTTCTCCTTCTCTTTGTCTTTGTGCTTTTTGGACTTTTTCTTGCTTTTGAGGTACGAGCTGCAGTTGTGTTTGCTCGTCTGGGGACAGTCTGTGGGCAAGGGATGGCTCAGTCTGTCAGCAGCCTCCGGGGGCTCACAGTCTCTGCCGTTGTGAGTCAGGTCGTTGCTGACGTCTGAGAGGGGGTCATGAGGCCTCGGCAGCTCCAGCACCGGCAGGCTGGGGCCGGAGCCGACGGCCTCCGGGAGCGGCGGCGGCAGCGCCGGGGCGGCGGCGTCCTTCCCGTTGGAGGAGTTCAGCTTCCCGTTGAACGTGGGTGGAGTTCTGTGAGCCAGGTGCGAGATCCTGGGCTTTTTGTTGGCCAAGGGATCGATAAACTCCAGAGGCTGGGATCGTTTCTGGGGAGGAAAAAGGAGCAGAAAATAATCTCGGGGTCTCCGAGGGCAGTTCCGGGAGGCTACCGCTAGGTGGTGCTGCGGCACCGGAGAACCGGCGACAGCCCCGGGGCGGAGAGCCGACACCGAACCCCCCCCCGGAGAGCAGCCACCGAACCCCCCCCCCCGGAGAGCAGCCAACGAACCCCCCCCCCCCCCGGAGAGCAGCCAACGAACCCCCCACCCCCCCCCCCGGAGAGCAGCCAACGAACCCCCCCCCCCGGAGAGCAGCCACCGAACCCCCCCCCCCGGAGAGCCGCCACCGAACCCCCCCCCCCGGAGAGCAGCCACCGAACCCCCCCAGCTCACAGGCCCACCGGGTCCTCCAGAGGCTGATCCATCCTAAGCTCTCCCAGGCAAGCCCCAGCAGCTGCTCTGGAGCCATGGCTTGGTGGGAGAGCTCTGGAAGCTCAGCACCACAGGCAGGCTGGAAGGAACTTCAGGAGAAGCTTCCCCCACCCCCTGCAGCAGCCACTTGAAGCAGCTGCGGTGTGCCCACAGCTCCCAGGGAGCAGGTGAGGCTGGGGCACCCTGGAGGAGCCATCTGCCAGCCAGCAGAATGGAGTCAGAACCACTGCTGCTGGCCTCAGCTGAGCCAAGCTGCCCTTGGGCAGCCCTCGGCGCAGCGCTGGGTGCCTGCCCTGGCAGCACAGGGCTGCAGGAACTCTGAGGAAAGGTTACTGAGTGCCCAGAGGAAAACAAAGGGCAGCCCTGGCTGTTTGCTTTGGGTGTTTGGTTGTTTTCTTTGTGTCTCGGGCAGGACTGCCATGTGCTGCCCACTGGACGCTGTCCTGCTGCGGGAGGGCTGCTGGGTGCTTGGCTGCTTTGCCAGGGAGCTGCCAGTTTGCTCTTTCTCCTCAGTTCTCATTTCTTTTTGCTGACTTTGGGGGGAGTCTCAAGGACACTGTGGCAGACAACCTTCCCAGGTGCCAGGGCAATTCTGAAGAGGAGCAGGAGCTGCTCATCGGGGCAAGGGCAGCTCAACCTGCTCTGCAACCTCCCCACCTGCCCTCCCCACGTCCCTCTCCAGGGCAGGAGCAGGGCTAAGAACTGCCAACTTCAACCATCCTCTGAGAGACCAAAGTGCAGCTGATCTGCTTCAGAGTCAGGTTAAGAAGGCCCAAGCCCAGGCTCTCAGCAGCTCTGTGCCCAAGTGAGCTGCACCAGCAGGGATCATTCTTTGTTCCCCAGGAACATGCCCACAGCAGGGCTGGGCTTCAGCTCCCTGGCAGACAGGCTGCAGGGCCCTGGGTCTCAGCAGCAGCTCTGCCTGCTCCTCGCTGCCAGAGAGCTCCTGACTTCTGTTACCTGCTCATATTCTCTGCCACTAATCCCCAGTGTGTCTGTCCAGACAAGCAGGCATTACACATTCCACTGGCAGGAGGAGGACAAATCCTCAACTTGTCTGGGCTGCCCCAGAGCAGAGGGGAGCTGGCATTGCACAACCCAGCAGGGAATGGCTGCACCGAGGCAGCAGGGGGAGCGGGACCGCTGCTGCCCCACGTCAGCAGTGCTGCTGCTTCCCAGGGCACTGCCGTGGCAAACCAGTCCCCACAGCCTCCTGACAGCTCCATGAGCTGGCACCCCAGCCAACCCAGGAGCAGCCCAGCCTGCCCCTGATCTGTCACAGCAATTAGGCTGCCAAAGGTCAAGGTTTTTAATAACTCAACCGTGTTTGGGAGCTGCTTATTACTGCCTCCTGCCACTCAGTTATTAGCAGTGAGTAAAGCAGCAGCTCCCTGCCCTGCAACTCCAACAGGCAACCAGCTGGAAGCACCAGCAGTGTGGCCAGCAAGGCAAAGGGAGGGTCTCCCCCTTCTCTACTCTGCCCCAGGAAGGCCACACCTGCAGGACTGGGTCCAGCTCTGATCTCCCCAGTTCAGAAGGGACAGGGAACTGCTGGAGAGAGGCCAGTGGGCAGAAGCTGAGGGGCCTGGAGCAGCTCTGTGAGGAGCAAAGGCTGAGAGCCCTGGGGCTGAGAGCCTGCAGAAGAGCAGCCCCAGAGGGGACCTGGTTGCTCCCTCTCCAACCACCCACCTGAGGAGGGGAGCTGGAGTTCAGGTTGTCTTTTGGTGGGCTCAGGCTAGGAGCTTCTCCTTGAAATCCGCTGCTGTTCTGGGGCTGGCAGAGCTTCCTGCAAGACAGAATTGAGGGCAGCTCAGCTCTGGGCCTGCCAAGCCAGCTGATGCCACTCCAAACCTCCCTGCAGGCCAGAAGAGCCTCTGGGGCTGCCATGCTGCCTGCCTGAAGATGCCCTGAGAGCAGCTGGGTCAGGCACCGACAGTTTCCATCTCTGACAAAATACAGGAAGGAGAAACTACTACAGGAAGCCATCAAGCACCAGCCCATGGCAGCTGCTCCTGGCTCCTGCCCCCAGATTTCTGCTGTCTGTGAATGGAGGCAGCAGCCTGCAGTGCCCCTGCTGGGGCTGGGGGTGCAGGGAGGATTCCCTGCCGAGGATGGAACTTTCTGACAGCTTTACCTCTTTCCTCTTGAGCTGCTGCCATGAACATTGCACCAAAGGAATGAGAGCCTCAGGAATGCAGAGCTCAGAGCTGGCACTGAACTTTAGGGTGTTTAGGGTATTTCTGTTTATTTATATCCCCTTGCTGCTGGCTGGAGCACAGCTCAATAAGCACTACTGAGAGTGGTTTCTGCTGAGCTGGCCTCAGTTGCAATCGACTTCAGGATGCAAGCACACTGCAAAGGGGCTGAAGCCCAAGCTCAGATGTTGAGGAATGACTTCTCCCACTCCTCAGCATCATTAAACCAACTTGTTCCAGGAAGAGCAGCAGCAGCAGCCCCCCTGGGGCCAGGGAAGGCAGGATTCCACCAGCACTGGGAGCAGCATCATTGCTCCACCAGGCTTTCATTCAGAGCCTCCTAAGAGCAGCTTGGAGCTGCATCATGCAAAGTTGTGCTGCTCTGCTCTGGTTGTAGAGCTCCCTGCCAAGCCCCCTCTCTATGCTGGGATTCTGAGATCTCCTAAGATGCTCATCCTGGACCTCAGACAAGTGAATGAGAGAGGACAACTCTCAACCTGCAGCCCTGCAGCAGCAGCAAACCACTCCCCTAGCAGGGTGGAAATCACAGCCTGAGGAACAGAGAGAGCCAGCCCCAGCTGGGCACTGCCACCCAGAGCTCTAAGGGCTGCAGATGTGCTGATTACTGCCTCCAGTGACCCATCCAGTGGCAGCCAGCCCTGCAGACCAGGAGGGCTCTGAACAATTGGCTGGATCCAGGCAACCACACGGCCCAGGGCCTGCCCTGAGCCTCTTCCTCCTGCCCTCACCCCTGCCTGCTTTTCTCATTTTGCAGCCTCATTACCTGGCCTGAGCAGGGCTTTGTTTGTACAGTTGAATACATCCTTTCCAAGGTCTATTTATAGGCCTCCACATAACTGAATGCCACAATTCCAGAAAAAAAAGCAGCCCCCCCCTGGCTTTCCATGGGCAGAAATCTGCTGCCTGTGAGAGGCCCCAGGAGTGCAGGGCAGCTGTACTTTTCCATCTCATTAGAAGCCACCAGCAAGGCCATTTGAACCAGTTGGGTTTTCTTTAGAATGCTCTGAGTGCAAGTTTCTGTTGGTTTAACAAAGTCATCTCCAAGCCCATTGTGCTTTCAGGTGGTGGAAGCTGCTCCAGCAGAGCAGGCTCCACCTCATCTTGGCCAGCAGTGCAAGCCTCAGAAACAAGGCAGCTGCAGGACAAAACCTGTGCCAAGCCAGGTACCCTCAGAGCAGAATCCTCCTCCAGAAGCCTGGGAGGTGCACTGGGCTGCCTGCCAGCCAAAGCTCCACCTGAGCAAAGACATCTGTGGGGCAAAGAAGTCTTCAGCAGTGGGCCGAAGCCATGAGCTCAGCTCTGCAGGGGCTGCCTGCAGGGAGGGGCAGCAGCACAGGTAGCCCCTGGACAGTGAGGATCATGCTCTGCTTGCCAGGATCTCAAACCACCACCAAATCAGCTTCCAGCTGGAGCAGCTTTTGCTCCCCACCCAGGTTTCTCCCCTGGCTGTTCCTATGATCTGAAGTCAACCTAAGACCACCTGAAGAGTGCATCCACTTTGACAGCCAAGTGTGGCCAACCTCTGCAGCTGCCTGGGTGATAACCAGGCCTGCTTGGTGTTCAGACAACTCAGCTTACCACAGCTCTGCCAGCTTAGTGACCCTGATGCATAGCAACTCGACCTGGCCCAGTGCTTCCCAGCTCCAGGGGCAATAATTACCGGACCAGGATCCTCTTCAGCAGCTGCTGGTCCCCCTCTGAGTAGCCAGGCCAGTCCTTCTGCACCTCCTTGTAGACACAATCCTTCAGGGTGAAAGTGCTGTCCTTGGCACTCAGATTTGCCACCTGAAACAAAAGCCAGTTGCAAAACCCCAGCTGTGGGGGTTGCTGTATCTCACTCCTACCAAAGGAGGTCTAAGCTGCAGGCAGAGCCTCAGCACCCCGCAGCGGTTGGTGGGGTGAGGGAACAGGGAGAGGCTTTCAACTTCATCTCATTATTAAGGTGATTTACTCCAACTGTGCCTTGCCTTTTGCCTTCTCACTGCCAGACTTTGAGGTTCCAAAGCACATCCAGTTTGCTGGGCAACCAGGCATATCTAAGCAGATTATTCAGCTTGGATAGTCTGGAATGGTACAAGATCAGCTCATGGAAATACCTGGAAATGAACCCTGATGGGAACAGGCAGCTCTCCCTTATCACACCTGTGCCCCAGCTCAGATGGAGCAGTTGGAGCTGACAGGGCAGCTCTCGTGGCCACAGCTTAGTTAACAATTGCCTGAAGATAATTTCTCAGGCAGGAGCCAGCAGAGCAGGCAGCAGGCAGCAGACAGAGGCCTTCCCCAGGAGCTGGGAGGGAAATGCCTGGGGGCACTGCCCAGGGAAGGCTGCAGATTGCCCCTGCCCCTCAGTGCACCACCAGCAGCAGCTGCACCTCACAGAGGGCAACTTCTGAGGACTACTTGAGGGCAAGAACCAAACCTGTGACTACCAGCTTGCAACCCAGGGTTTACACAGTAGAAGTCTGCACCTCGCTGCTGTGCTGCAGGCAGCCCTTGCAGGAGGAACTCTCTGACATCTGAGCCCATCCCATGCTGTGCAGCTTCCCCCCAGCCCTGCCTGCTGCCTGCACAGGTAGGAAACGCTGCTGGGTCCGGCAGGGCTGTGTCAGGATGGCAACAGCTTGGTCAGAGTTATCCCACAGCTCAGCTGGAAGGTTAACTGCTGGCTGCTGGTTACACATCTGAGGAGGTGTTAGCACAGCCCCCAAACCCCCACAGCCCTTCCTGGGGGACTGCAGAGTGCTGCAGGTTTGGAAGGAGAAGGGAGATGGAGCAAAGGGGGCAAAAGCTGTGCCTGCAGCCAGGCTGAGAGCTGGCAGAGCCCAAATCCCTGCTTCAGCTGCTCAGCCTGGCTGCTGGACTACACCTGAGCCACCAGAGGTTTGGGAGGTGCTGGGGACCTGTTCCATGTTGCTCTTCTTGGCTCAGGAGACGTCCTGCCTGCGGGCTCCTGGTACCCACACAGCACTGAGAGCCTCACAAAGGCCAGGGAAGGAGCGAGGCCTCTGGAATTCACTGAAGATGCTGTTGAGTTTGTTTGCTTTAGGGAGACTACAACCTAGCATTAAACCCCAATGGATTGAGCAGCAAAAGGCTGCAGAGCTGACAAGGCAAAGCTCTCCTGATAGGTGAGGAATAGCAGCTCAGTTATCAGCTTACACGACCAACACTTTGTTTTTCCTCCCAGCTCTGTCAGCTTTCCAAAAGCCTGAGCCAAAACACAAGGAGAATTTGAGCTGTGTTTTACATTCAGAGATCCTGGTAAACAGCCCCAAGAGACAAAAGCCAAACCAGGCTGCTGTTTCAGAACCTCTCCGAGAGCCTCTCCTGTTCCCGCTGCCTCCCACGGCAGGAGCTGCGCCGCCGGGGCAGGCCGGGGGCCCAGGCACCACCGCCGCTGGGCTTTGCTCTGCACAGAGGCTGAGGGCTGCCACCTCCTTGTTTTGCTGGTGTGGGACTCTGCAAAGCTCCACCCCAAACCTCCCCAAAATAGAAGCCTTGCAAAATGAGGCAAAAAGGGCAGCAGGAACAGAGAGTCCTGAGAGAGAAGGGAGAGCACAATGAAACCCACACCTCGGTGTGTTCGGCCAGGCAGCGCTCTCAGCCTGCAATTTTTAGCTTATCTGTGCCTGCCTGTGGATGGGAACCCTGCTAGGGCTGCAGGGAAGATCAAGTTTATGAGCAACACATTTACAGTCAGAGACTCAGCATTCAGCCCAGGCAGCTGCCCATGGCCACTGCCAAACACCTCCCCTGCCTGCTAGCGCTCGGGGGGGCAGTGGTAACGGAGCTGCTCAGCAGCAGCAGCACTCCTGGAGTTAAATCTATTTATGGCATTCAACAGGGTGCTCCAAGGAGCTCTGGCACTGCCAGAAAATTCAGGGCTCCAGGATGAAAACCTAGGGAAGGAGCAAGCAGTGCCAGCCAGAACTCCATTTTCAGCATGACCTGCCCTGTGCCTGTGGGCAAGGCAGCTCCTCACTGCCTGCTCTGCAGCTAGGGAAAGGAGGGAAGGAAAACACAAGCCCCCAGCCAGCAGAGTGCAGCTGCAGCACTTCAATAAATCCCCATGGCTGTGTTTGCCCTCAGAGCAATAAAAGGTATTTACTGCAGCTCCTAAAATGGCAGCAGCACCGTGGTGCCAAGTGCCAAGGCCTGCTCCAGCTGGCAGCCAGCTCCCACCCCTCACACAGGAGGGATCTGCTGCTCTGCAGGGAGCTGCTGCACCTTCACACCTGCCCAGCTGCACCTCTGAGCAGGGAGGGCATGGGGCTGAGCACTCCAAGGGGGAAGGCTGAGTGGGGGGCACAGGGTTTCACCTGCACTGGCTCTGCACTGGGGGTCTGCTGCTCCCTGCCCATGGTAATAAAAATGGAGAGATTTTGAGATGCACAGAATGAGTTGGGCTGGAAGGGACCTTACAGACTGTCCAGTTCCAACCCCCTGCCATGGGCAGGGACACCTCCCACCAGCCCAGGCTGCTCAGGGCCTCCTCCAGCCTGGCCTTGAACAGCTCCAGGGAGGGGGCAGCCACAGCCTCCCTGGGCAGCCTGGGCCAGGCTCTCCCCAGCCTCCCTGGATTCTGTAGGAAGATTTTGCATCAACCACCCAGGCATGAGACACAAGTGAAGGTTTTCCAGGCTAAAGCATCCCAGGAGCTGATAACCCAACACACCTCTAGCAAGGCTGTCAGATGAAAGCCTCACCTTCCAAGCCCCCACTCTGTAGGTGAGAGCAGACCCAACAGTGTGCAGACCCTCTGTTAGGGGAATCCCAGAGTGCCTCAACAGGTTCCTTTGTGTCCATGTCAATGAAAATGTGCAGATTTACAGGCTGGACTCCAGGACCTTCCAGGTCTTTTCCAACCAAAGCAATTCTGTGGGATCAAGCAGCCTGGGGAGCCTCTGTTGGAGGCTTCTCCTCACAGCTAACTGAAAGTGTTCCTCTGAAGTGACTCAAAGGCTCCTGCCTGTCTGTGTCAATGAGAGGTTAGAGGCTCTAACACCTCAGAGCTGCAGAGCCTCTGTCAGGTAATTCCAGCCAGCAGTGCTCCTCTAAAGCACTGATCTGGTGCACTACAGCTCAGCTGCCCACACCCAAACCCAGGAGTCCTCACCAGCAGCTTCTGCTGCCTCTAGCAGGAGGGCAAGGTGAATGCTGAACTGCTGCTGGACACTGCCCTCATGGAGCTGGGCTCAGGCACACAGGGCTCAGGCACACAGGGCAGGTCCAGACTCACCCCAGGGAGGACACTGCCCCTCAGGGTACAAACCTGCTGCAGAAGGCTGTCCAGCAAATCCTTGTCCTGCTGAGAAAGTCCATCCTTCTGCAATCTGAGAATAAGTTCAGGTTTCTTGTAAGGCTTTAGTGCCAGTAAGTGCACAACCCTGTCCTTGAAGGGTCTCTGGGATATGGCACTGTTGCCTCTCTTTATTGCACTGGCCAGGTTGACCGGCGTCGGGCGCTTCCGGGAGGGCACCGCGTCCGAGGCGCCCGGCGCAGGCTTCCGCACCTGAACCTTCTTGCCTGCGAGGAGAGGAGAGCAGAGAGCTGCAGCAGGCGCCCTGCAAAGGCCACTGGGCTGTCAACACGTAGAGGGAGTGCAGCAGAGCGTGTGAAGCGCCAGGGGGTGACAAGGAAGGACAAACACAAGCAGCAGAGCCCCGGCCGGCGGGCTGCGGCACCCCTTGAGCCTGATCGCTGCTGACAAGCTTGGAGCAAGTAAACAGCAACACCAGGCCCTGGAAACCTGAGCACCATTGGCCACAGGCTTTACATAAAGCCCTCTTTGTCTGCCAGCTTTTCATTGCTCCCCAGCCCATGAATCCCCACAGCTCAGCTAACCATTCCTTCCCCTCCCTGGGAGAGGGAAATTCTGCATTATTATGGAGAAGAGACAAAATATGGAGTGGAGAGCCCAGAAGTGGCCAAGGAGCAGCTCCCTGCTGCTGAGCTCAGCAAAAGCTCTCCTCCAGCAGATGTTTCTCCTTTTAGAACAATGGCAACTTTATGGGGCTGGGTCCACCTCCCTTCCCCCCACCAGGCAGGCCCAGCTGAGCAGGGTCTAGCGTGGTCCATGGCCTATTCAGCAGTGTGCTGCCTGCTCTGGTGGGACAGCCTCCTCCAGCCACAGCTACACACAGGAGAGCACAAAGCTGTCTCCAAAGCTCATCCCAAGCCCTCAGAAACAGCTTCCTCGACTCCATCCCAGTGTGGTTCTTGGTTCCTGACAGCATCAGGCAAGAAGTCATCTCTCCCACTCCCACTGAAGAGCAGCTCGGAGTCCTGAGTCCCACCTCACTCCCAGCACAAACCCAAGGGCTGCAGGGCTTGGGCCAGGGGCAGGTTCCTGCTCCCAAAGGCAAGCCCAGCATCTGGACAGAAATGAATGTGCAGGGTCCAAGGTCTAAGCCATGCAGAAGCAATCAATAATCAGCGTGGTTCAAGACAGTGCCCTTCAGCAGGACAAACAGCACCCAGCAGTCACTGTGAGCTCCAGAGGCTGCTCCCAGCAGGGCAGACCTGCAGTGCTAGGAAGCAACTGAGTCATCTGCAGATACTGTGCTGGGCTGCATGCTTGTGCCACTGACATGCAGATTGCACAACAGGCTCCACTTCCTGCCTGCTCCTTACGCACCAGGCTGATGTGAGCCAGCCCAGCCCAGCCCAGCCCGGGCAGGAGGCAGCAAAACAACAGCTCAGACACAGAACATCCCCAGAAGTCAGAGTTCAGCTGCACTTGGTTGCCAGAAGTGGGACAAGAGAAGGTCTCTCCGCTTCCTAGACCTGCTTTAACTCTTCCAGCAGGGCAGGGACAGCAGATACCACCCTGGGACATTTCTGCTTGAGGTGGAGCCCAAAGGAGCACTGACAGCAAAAGCAGAAGCTAGGGGAAGGCAGAACAGGAGGTGCCTGAAATGACTGCAGCGTGAACATCCAGAGCTGCCCAGCCCCAGAGCTGGGGTGTGAGCAACACACAGCCCCTGCTGACATGGCAGCTACCCACACACAGCCCTCCAGGTGCTGCTGGCCACCTCCCCTGCTCTCCAGTTTCAACATTTCATAGAAATTCTCCCACATCTGAGCTGCCTGCAGCAGCTCCACTGAGGCTGAAGCGCTGAGCTGGGGCTCTGATGGCAAGCTGAGCCCCAAGCCTCTCCCTGCAGCCAGCAGCATCAGCTGCTGGGGCTGGCACTGCCAGTCTGCACAGCCCACCAGGGAACTGTCCTTGCCCAGCTCCTTCCCTTTGGAGCAGTGTCTCAAGCCTGGCTTCTCACCTGCAAAGCACAGCCCCCCCCAGGCCCCAGCCCAGAGCTGTGAACCTTTCTGCAGGAGCACTCTGACATCCCAGGCTCTGCTCCATCTTTCCAGGAAGCTTCTCCCTCAGCTGCTCCCCAGCTCCATCCCCTTACTGTAATGCTCTCAGAGAGAGGCTAAACAAAACCACCCCCAGCCTACAGGAAATCAATGAATTTCCTTCCTGATTGCTATCTGACTTCTCAGCTCTGAGCACTAGGCCATGGAACAATGAGTCAGGGGCAGCTCTGCATTGTGCCACTCACCGCTGGGCTCAGACATCCTCTGAGCAGGGGCTGGCAGAGCTGCCCCCAGGAGACTCCCCCAGGGCCCTGCTTTCTGCTTGATGCTTATGGCCTTGGTCTGTGACCAGTCTGGGGTTATGCAGGGACTTGAGCCCCAAGCCAGGTCTCTGCAGGCTCCTTCTGGAGCCCACAGCTGTCTGCCACGGCTTTGTTTGCCTCCCTCGTCACAGCTGGCGTGCCCCAGGCTGCAGGCAGCACAGCACAGGGCCCTGCTACCTGCCCCCAGCTGCACTCCCCGGCGCTGTGACAGCCACCGAGGGACCCCTGAGCTGACCCCACAGGAACTGCTGCTGCAGCGTCCCCAGGTGCCAGGAGTGTGACCACTGCCCACAGAGCCCCCAGGGACCGGGCAGGGACCGGCCTGGGACCGGCCTGGGACCGGCACAGGCCCCAGGGTGGGGGCAGAAGCCAGGAAGGAGGCACCAGGCGAGCACCTCGGCAGGTCAGACACCCAGCAGGAGCCACCAGGCGCTTCCCGAGGCCTCTCCCGGCCAGGCAGGGGCCAGGCTGCGACCCCAGAGGCGCTGCCCCCCGGCCCGGCGCTGCCTACCCAGGTATCTGCCGCCCGGCTTGATGACGATGGCGCTGCGGCTGCGCGTCTCCTCCTCGGCCTGCGCCATGCTCTGCCGCGCCTTCTGGTACGAGTCGTCCGTGGCACAGACGGTGATCTTGTCCTGGATGCTGCCCAGGCAGTCCAGGTGGATGTTGCCATTGCTGCAGGAGAGAGGCAACGCAAAGAGGGCTTGGTCACGGGGGGCAGGGCGAGAGCGAACGGCCTCGGGCTGCCCCAGGGGAGGTTCAGGCTGGACACGAGAAGAAACTTCTTCCCTGGAAGGGTTCTCAAAGCCTGGCCCAGGCTGCCCAGGGAGGTGGCTGAGTGCCTATTCCTGGAGGGGTTTCCAAGAGGCAGAGCTGTGGTGCTGAGGGCCAGGGCTCAGCCCCAGCCCTGGCAGAGCCTGAGGAGGGTTGGAGTGGACCTTCGGTGCCTTTCCATGACTCGGAGCTGTGCTGGGGTTTGTCAGGGCACAGACTCTACAGAAGAGAAGACAAAAAGTGGAAGCCAAGAGGCTGGGTGCCCTCTGCTGCACCACTCACCTAGAGACATACTGCTGGATGCAGTCAAAGCTGCCCTGGGGGCTGTCCTTGCCGATGTTGGACAGGTAGAAGGTGAAGGTCCTCACTTCCGAGGGTCGGTCGGGCCTGGGGATGGCGATGTGCTGCGGGCAGGAGGGGAAGGTTGGAGCCTGGGGCACTCCAGCGCCAGGTGCACCCTTCTGGCAGGCACCCTGGGCTGAGCCACTCTGCAGCCTGAAGCTCTGGGACTGCTGCCCAGGGGAGTGCGAGGAGCAAAGAGCTGCCTCGAGGTTTCAGCTCAGCAAAGCCTCGTGTGGGGCCCAGATAAGGTGCCAGAGGGGGCCAGATGTGCACAGCAGCTGCAGACACAGCAGTGCCTGCACCAGGGCAGAGATCTGAGCTGGCAGCTTGCTGCCTCCCAAAGCAGAGCCCAGAATCATCTCGTCCTAGGAATCTGACCCAGTCCTGGAGATTCAGGCCCAGCCCTGCTGCCCCTGCTTGGATCCAACTCCCAGCACTGCAGGATGGTTCCCTGGGCATCAGTGCTCAGCAGGCAGCCCCAGCAGGGTGGCAGGCAGGGCTCCCTCCGGGCTAGGAGGCTGTCACTCCACAAGGAGATTCCAGGGCTCAGCAGGGCTGACACTGCTGCTGGGTTCAATATCTGCCCAAGCATTAGGGGTGCTCCCAGACACCACTGCCCTGCACCCCCAGCAGGGAAACTGCTCCCCCTCTGCCCTGGGGGTCCAGCCCCAGCCCCACTCCCACATCAGTGCTGGACCATGAAGCTGGCTCAAGAGCAAGCAGCAGCAGCAGCTTCAACCTATTTTCAGCTCCACCATGCAGATTTGTGTTTACCCAAACTGCCACATCTAGGCCCAAAATCCTCCCTCCTGCTAACCAGCCTGGGGCAGCCACACACCCAGGCTCCAGAGAGGCTCTCTGCTGGCACTGAGGCTTTCTAGGTGGTTTCCTCTTGACCTCAGGCGCCTGCAGCAGGCTGGGCCAGCACATCTGAGCCACTCTGCTAACCACAGAGACCTTCTGGGAGGATGCAGGCAAGGCCTGAGGGAGCTGTGCTGAAGCCCTGCAGCAGGGCCCAGCCACTCCCATGAAGAGCAGAGACCCTCCAGAGGTCCCTTCCAAGCATTCCATGAAGGCCTCCAGAGCTGTACAGGGCAAGCTCCCCCCCAGCCCCCAGCAGACCTGGGGGCACCCAGCAGCCCTGCCCTGTTATCTGCTCGGCCAAACGCCTGCTGCAGCCTTGAGCCCTTAATCTGCCCCAGCACCCTCTGCCCCCACCCACCCCCCCCAAAGTTATCTCCTGCCTCCTGAGCAGGCTGAGAGGCTGCACCAGGCTGTGTCAGCAGCAGGCTGTGGGCAGTCTGCAGCGGGCACCACTCACCCGTGGGTCACCCTGCTGGGAAGAGGGCACCAAGGGAAAGGCAACCAGGCTGCAGCTGCTGCTGGGGACTGCTGCTGGTAAAACAACCCCCAGAGGGTGTCCCCAGCTCAGACATTCAGACACCAAAATAACTCCAGCTCCTGGCTCACCCTTGTGAAGGCCTCGATTCAGGCCTCCTGGGCAGCTCCTGCAGCGGCAGGCAGGAGCGAGCTGCTGGCGGCCCTGAAGGCCTCAGCAGATGCAAGCTGGCCCTTATCTGGGCAGTATTTTTAGCTGAAACAGGAGGTTTCTCCAGCCACCAAATCAGCCAACTGCTGTGGGGGAGCCCTAATTTTGGTGCTGAGCAGGACACCAGTAACCATAGGCACTTAAAAATATCTGGAGTGCAGATGTGCCTCCTGGGGCGGTTTGCTGAGGGGTTTCTTGTGGTTTGGGTTTGGTTTTTTCCTTTCAAGAAACTCTGCACAGCTCACTGAGCAGCAGCCTCAGCCTGCTCTGGGGACAGCTGCACAAGCTCACACCAGCACCCAGGGGCAGATGTCCTGATTCCAATCAGGTAAGGCTCAGGCTCCGCTCCCAGCACTCCCAGCAGAGCTGCACTCAACTCCAGGCGCTCAGCACCTGAGGGGTTCCCCCTGCCCAGCTCAGCTCTTTCCCTGCTCCCCCAGGAGGCCTCTGCTGACTCACCCCAGCTGAAGCTCCATTTCTGCCCAGGCTTCACCCAAGAGAAGCAGCTCCAGCCCTTCCTGGACAGCTCTGCCCCCACCAACAGCACAGCACTTTGGTACTCAAGCTCCTAAGGTAATGCCCCTGGTGGTGCAGGGCTGCTGGCTGGGCTGGATGGTCTGAGGTGGCACACAGGCTGGCACCAGGCTGCACTCAATCTCAAAGGCCTCTTCCAGCTTAAACAGTTCTGAGTCCATGCCAAGTGCACCAGAGCTCAGTGTCTGCAGGAGCTGCCCCACTTCAGGCCTGAGAACTCCTCTGCAAGGGCAGCACTGCAGCCGAGGGCAGCACCGCCTGCCGCCGAGGGCAGCACCGCCTGCCGCCGAGGGCAGCACCGCAGCTGAGGGCAGCACCGCCTGCAGCCGAGGGCAGCACCGCCTGCCGCCGAGGGCAGCACCGCCTGCCGCCGAGGGCAGCACCGCAGCTGAGGGCAGCACTGCCTGCAGCCGAGGGCAGCACCGCCTGCAGCCGAGGGCAGCACCGCCTGCAGCCGAGGGCAGCACCGCCTGCCGCCGAGGGCAGCACCGCAGCTGAGGGCAGCACTGCCTGCAGCCGAGGGCAGCACCGCCTGCCGCCGAGGGCAGCACCGCCTGCCGCCGAGGGCAGCACCGCAGCTGAGGGCAGCACCGCCTGCAGCCGAGGGCAGCACCGCAGCTGAGGGCAGCACCGCCTGCCGCCGAGGGCAGCACCGCCTGCCGCCGAGGGCAGCACCGCCTGCCGCCGAGGGCAGCACCGCAGCTGAGGGCAGCACCGCCTGCAGCCGAGGGCAGCACCGCAGCTGAGGGCAGCACTGCCTGCAGCTGAGGGCAGCACCGCAGCTGAGGGCAGCACCGCCTGCAGCCGAGGGCAGCACCACAGCCGAGGGCAGCACCGCCTGCAGCCGAGGGCAGCACCGCAGCTGAGGGCAGCACTGCCTGCAGCCGAGGGCAGCACCACAGCCGAGGGCAGCACCGCCTGCAGCCGAGGGCAGCACCGCAGCCGAGGGCAGCACCGCCTGCAGCCGAGGGCAGCACCGCAGCTGAGGGCAGCACTGCCTGCAGCTGAGGGCAGCACCGCCTGCAGCCGAGGGCAGCACCACAGCCGAGGGCAGCACCGCCTGCAGCCGAGGGCAGCACCGCAGCTGAGGGCAGCACTGCCTGCAGCCGAGGGCAGCACCACAGCCGAGGGCAGCACTGCCTGCAGCCGAGGGCAGCACCGCCTGCAGCCGAGGGCAGCACCGCCTGCAGCCGAGGGCAGCACCACAGCTGAGGGCAGCACCGCCTGCAGCCAAGGGCAGCACCGCCTGCAGCCGAGGGCAGCACCGCCTGCAGCCGAGGGCAGCACCGCCTGCAGCCGAGGGCAGCACCGCCGCTGAGGGCAGCACCGCCTGCAGCCGAGGGCAGCACCGCCTGCAGCCGAGGGCAGCACCGCCTGCAGCTGTGGTGATGCAGTTTGCTGCACTTCCCTCCAGGATGAAGGCTGCAGGAGGGCAGAGCCATCCCTCAGCAGCTGCACAGCTCAGGTGCAGGCCCCCACAGGTCCCTCCAAGGGCAGGGAAGGCATCTGGGGCCTTCTGGAGCCTCTTTCTCCCATGCAGAGCTGTTTGCTCTCCTACCAGCAGTAAATCACTCACCCTGCACTGCTCTCCTCCTCACTGCCAAACTCCAACTGCAGATTTTTATCTGAGCTTTCATGCTGAGCTTGCTGGGAAGCTCAGTTGTAAACAGTGACACAAAACCAACCTGGAACTTGCTCCCTCCTGAACTTCCCAGGATGAGCAGCTGTGGACTTTTCTTCTTCCCAGTCACAATCAGATCTTTGCTGCTACCCTCTGTGGGAGTGAGGCTGCAATCAGGAGGCACAACACAGGCAGGCAGGGCTGGGCTGGACCTCACTGCCTGCTGCTCTCCAGCCTCTGGGGAAGTTTTGCTGTGCCACCACAAACTCCCAGCCTACAAACCTGAGCTCTTCACAGGAGAGCTCAGATCAGTGAGAGGAACTGAACTCCATTCCCCTTCCTTATGCAGAGTCAAGCACAGCCAACAGGGATCCAAGTGCCTGAGCTCAGTGAAGAGCTGCATGGCTCTGTCAGGAACATCACCTATTAAATCTCTCTGCTGGCTGGGGCAGAGCCTTTCAAGGGCCTATAAATACCCTGGAGGAGCTCAGCCAGGGGAACACAAGCTGAAGTAAAACCCCTGAACAGAAAGCACTTGTGGTGCTCCCAGGACCTGCACAGCTGCTCAGTGAGGAGCACCTGAGCAGCCTCCCAGCACTGCCTGCCAGCCCCACACCAGCTGCCCCAGGCTCAGCCTCTCCTCACACACCAGCAAGGCTGCCATGGATTATGGCACCCAGCACAGCTCTGCCAGGGCTGAGCCTTCCCTTCCTTGTCCCACCCACCAGCAAACCCTGCTGGGGTGCTGCTCTGGATTCAGCAGGGTGAGGAAGTCTCCTCTGGGGGGATTTGAACACAAAGAGGGGGAAGTTTTCCTGGAAAGCTGATCCACCTGCTCCAGGAGCAGACAATCCTTCCTGGGCCACATCTGCACCTCAGAGCAGCACTCCCTGCACTGGGAGCAGCACAAGCACCACCTCAGATTCATTGTACAGCAACCCCCAGAGAAACTTACCCCTTGGCTTCCTTGGAACTGGATTACTGGCTTGGAGGTCACAGCATCCTACAAAGACAAGCAGGGGAAAATAAGATTACCTTGGGGAGATCTGCAGCCCCAAGACTACTGCCAGAAGCCACTCAGCAGGGACTCTTCACCTGTGCTGTGCTTTGAAAGGACAAAGGCTCAGGGAAATGCACAGAACTCCAAGGGAGAGAAGAGAAAACCTTCTGAGACAGAAACTGGAGCAGCACCAGGGGTTACCCAACCCCACAGCAGGGGGGCTTGGAAGGGACCTCAGCAGATCAGCCAGTCCAAGCCCCCTGCTTGGGCACCCCTGAGCAGAGCCTGGCCCCAGCCTCTTGCCCCCCACAGCTCCTTCAGCTCTTGCTGAGCATTGCTCAGCTGCCCTCTGGGGCTGCTCTCCTCCAGGCCTCTCAGCAGCTCTGTAACCTCCTCTGGACTCTCTCCAGCAGTTCCCTGTGCCTCTTGAACTGGGGAGCCCAGGACTGGCCCCAGGACTGCAGCTGTGGCCTCACCAGGGCAGAGGAGGAGGAGAACCTCCCTCACCCTGCTGGCCACACTCTTCCTCATGCACCCCAGGGCACCCTTGGCCTTCTTGTCTGCAAGAGCACATTCAGCAGAAGCCAATCTCTGAGCACCCCCAGCCCAGCTCTTCCCTCAGCCCCACTGCAGGCACCAGGGAGCTCAGCTGTGTCTGTGTGGTGCTTATGTAAGGTTTGAGTTAAACTGTGGATATCTGAGAGGAAAAATTTATCCCAGCCCTAGGTCTGAGAACAGCCTAAGCACATTTTTTCCAGCAGAAAGCTGGCAGTTCCCTGCAAAAGCAAACTGCAGCCTCATTGCAACACCCTGCTGCCTGCTGCCCAGCTCAGCAACAGCCTCTGCCCCCACACTCCTGCCCTGCTGTCCCAAGAGCCCCCAGCTCCTGCAGCTCTGAACCCCCCCACAGAAGAGCAGCCCCAGAGGGCATCTGCTCAACACTCAGCAAGAGCTAAAGGAGCTGTGGGGCACAAGTGGCTGGGGCCAGGCTCTGCTCAGCAGTGCCCAGGGACAGGGCAAGGGGCACAAACTGGAGCCCAGGAGGCTCTATCTGAGCAGGAGGAGAAACTTCTTTGGTGTGAGGCTGCTGGAGGCCTGGGGCAGGCTGCCCAAAGAGGCTGTGGAGTCTCCTCTGGAGAGCTTCCAACCCCCCCTGGGCACTGTGCCCCTGGGGCAAGCTGCTGTGGGAGCCCTGCTGGAGCAGGGGGCTTCAGCTGGGTGGTCTCCAGAGGTCCTTTCCAACCCCACCATGCTGGGCCTGTGACCCCCCCAGGACTACAGGAGCAGACTGCTGCATCCAGCAGCACAAGAGTTAAGAGCCTGGGAGCTCATTTGCACCTCCCCTGAAACCTCTCTCAGTGCTGCCAGGCCAGGGGGGAAGGAGCTGAGCCCCAACTCGCTGACAGAACACAGCAGCAGATCCACCCCCGAGACAACACCTCTGCAGCCCAGCTGAGGGCATCACCCTCAGAGCCCATCCAGTGGGGGGCACAGACCTGCAGCACAGCCCAGAGCCTGCCCAGGGCTTCCAAGGGAAGGGCTGGGAGCTGACAGCTCCTGCTCAGTGCTGTGCAGCTTCACAGCCCCCAGACAACCTCCACGGAGGAACAATCAACAACCTCTTGCTGCTGGGCCAGGGAGCAGCGGATTCCTTGAGTGCCACGCACTGCATACCACAGCAGGCTGCTCACAGGGGCTGGCCAGCTCTGTGCTCACCCTGTCAGCATGTCCTGTGCAGCCTGGCCAGCAAGCCACAGGAGCATGCTTGAGCAAACAAGAACATGAAACGTGAGAGAAGAGGAAATGTGGATGTGGATGAGCCCAGCAGCCTCTCAGCGTGGAGCTGGGGGAGCCAAGCTGCACTCCTCTAGCCCTCAGCACGCTGAGGGACAGCCCCTGGAGGCTGATCAAGACAAGGACAAAAACAGGAGCAAGAAACCAGCAGCCCACAGGAGAGCCCAGGCTGGAAGGGACCTCAGAGCCCAGCCCCTGCCACGGCAGGGACACCTCTCAGCCAGACTCAGCTGCCCCAGGCCTCATCCAGCCTGGAAGCCTGAGCAGAGGGCAGGAGGAACAAGCAAGGGCCAATGAAGCCCAGCAGAATGCAGTGCAGACTGCTCAGATTCTCCACCACAGCTGGCAGGGGGTGTGCAAGCATCCAGGGAGAAGCAGGATGGGATGGGACAGCCCCACACAGGACCAGGCCAAGCTGGAACCCTCCCCAGGTCCTGCAGGGAAATCAGAGCTCATCAAGAGGCTGCTTGGAGAAGGCCTGGGCAGCATTTCCTGGCAGTCACACTGCAGGCACTGCTGGCTGGAAAGGGGTTGGCCTCTGCTCAGCACCGCTGCCCCTGTGCTCTCCTGGGGGCTCAGAGCCACAAACACAGCAGCAGCTGAGAGCTCCTTGTGCTGGCACAGGGGAATTCACTCTGTGACTGAAAGCTTCCTGCACACCTCTAACAGCAGCAGCTCCTGAGGAGGGCAAATTGAGACTGGAGATGAGGAGGAAATTCTTGCCAGGGAGGCTGGGAGCCCCTGGCACAGGCTGCCCAGGGAGGCTGTGGATGCTCCCTCCCTGGAGGTGCTCAGGGCCAGGCTGTGTGAGGCCCTAAGCATCCTGGGCTGGTGGGAGGGGTCCCTGCCCATGGCAGGGGCTGGCACTGGCTGATCTGTAAGGCCCCTTCCAGCCCAGGCTGTGCACCTCTGACTCTTTGAGGCCTCTCCCAACCACAATTCTATGAAACTCAAAATTCCTCCTCAGTTCTTTGCCTCTGGCTCCTTTGTGCTCCTGCTGCCCACACAGCCTGCTCCAAAGATAGGCACAAACCCTCCTCCTCTTCCTCCAGCTTCTCAGAACAGCTGGGTAGAGGACAAGAAAAGAGAAGGGTCAGCCCCAGCTGGGGAGGAACTCACTTCAGACAGAGCCAGGGGCCTGAGGGAAGGTCCTGCAGCAGTGAGCAGAACTTCAGCACTTCCATTGTCATTTCAGACCACGGCAAGCTCTGCACAGCAAGCCAGACCCAAAGCAAAGCAAATGCACCCAGTGCCTGGCTGTGACAGGCTCACAGGAGCCTCCTCAGAGTCCCACAGTTCATTAGCAGCAAGAGCTATAAATCCCATGGGAAAGGAATACCTTGGAATAGCCTCACAACTCCCAGGCACTCGCTGGGAAGTTTGCTGCTCCGCAATTAGCTGCAGCTGGCCCAGGAGAGAAGCCCTGAGCCAGGCAGAGACAAAAGGCTTCTCCCAGACCTTCCTCTACTCCAGGGCTTCTATTTACCTCCTCCCAACAACACAGCAGTGAAAAAGCCTCCTGAACATTCTTTTCTGTGCCACATCTGTCACCTCTGGAGCTAACCCACCGTGGTGCCCTGCAGGGCAGTTTCCATCGGCAGTGTCAGCCCTCCCGCAGGGCGCAAAGAGGCTGCAGATGGGATCCAGTCTGAGGCCTGGCACCCACACATCCTATGGCATGTGTGTTGACCTAAGCCTTCCAGACCTCTTCATACCCTCCACAGGCCTCAGTATTCAACCCCAACCTTCTCAGAGTCCTGGGAACCCGAGTACAGCCCCAAGCCCTGAAGCAAAAGCTGAGCTTCCTACTGAGGAGAGGACTCAGCAGCCACAGCCGGGGTGCTCCGTGCCAAGGGGAGGAAAGAAGCCATGGGAATGCTTCTGGAGGGTCCCTCTACCTCCTTCCAGGGATGGGCACCTGCAAAGCCCCCATGCAGGAAGAGATCTGGACAGTGAGGGTGCTGGGATGCTGCAACAGGTTGCCCAGAGGAGCTGTGGAGGCCCCAACCCTGGAGGGGTTCAAGGCCAGGGTGGATGAGGCCCTGGGCAGCCTGGGCTAGCAGGAGCCAGCAGGGACCCCTGGCGAGGGGCTGGAGCTGGATGATCTCTGAGGTCCCTTCCAACCCAACCCCTTCTGTGATTCTCTGAACCTCCCTGGGCTGCAGTCCCCAGCCTGAGCCTTCCCTCGCTCCTCCTGAGCTCACCCTGTTTATCTCTCTGATAAGCAAAGTGCTGTCAAGCTGCAGCTGCCTGCTGGGCCCAGCTCCACCCCATTCCCTCAGCCCAAGCCTGAGAAGCAGGATGTGTCTGGGGCAGAGGCTTTTAACACAGACCATGTTTGAAAAGGTGCTTCTGATGCAGGCTGAGGAGCTGGGGAGCCCCCAAGGGCTCTGGAGTTTGCATTTGTTCTAATCTACCCCTGCCCTTAAGGTGCATTAATGGCTGCACATTAGCTCTGCAGTCCTAAGGCCCCTCCAGAGCCCAGGCACACAGCACTGCAATGAAACCAAGGAGAGCTTTCAAGCCACCAGGCAAAGCGCTGGGCTGGACCTTTCCAAGCTGCTAATTGCTGGAACTGCCAAACCCACCCAGCCCTGCCCGGAGCTGCAGCTTCAAGAGGGCTCTGAGAGCACCACCGTCACTTCCCCGCCGGGGTCACAGCCCAGGAGCTTCCCCAAGGAAGGGAGAAAACAACTTTTATTGAGAACTTATTTAAATGCCAGCTCAAAAACCCCAACACAACCCCCCTGGAACTGCTCTGAGTCACAGGATTTCACCACTGCCAGCTCCTCGAGGCTGCAGGGCAAGCACTGAGCAGCAGAGCTGCTGCCCCCCAGGACATCAAGAAACGCAGGGGGGGGACACCAAAATAAAGCCCAAACTACCTTTGAGTAAGTTCAGAGCAAGACACATGATGGGGCTGGGCAAAGCCTGGCTGAAAGCTTTGTGCCTGCACTGTATAAAGCAGGCAGCCAGCCCCTCAATGGACAATAGCTTGTATCAGCAGAGCAGAGAGCAATTAAACTCCACTGTCATCAAGATGTCACCCCACAGGCACGAGAGCTGAGCCAGCCCTGCAGCCTGCTCTCACGCATGCCTGCAGCTCCTGAGCTCCCTAATCCGGGCTCAAAAGATCCTCCTGAGCCAAGCAGGGCAACTGTGGAGCCAGAGCCAGCCCCTGCTGCAGAGCCCAACCTGAGCGAGTGAGCAGGGGTGAGGCAGAGCCCCCCCGGTGCCAGGGGTGAGGCAGAGCCCCCCCCCGGTGCCAGGGGTGAGGCAGAGCCCCCCCCCGGTGCCAGGGGTGAGGCAGAGCCCCCCCCGGTGCCAGGGGTGAGGCAGAGCCCCCCCCCCCGGTGCCAGGGGTGAGGCAGAGCACCCCCCCGGTGCCAGGGGTGAGGCAGAGCACCCCCCCGGTGCCAGGGGTGAGGCAGAGCCCCCCCCCGGTGCCAGGGGTGAGGCAGAGCCCCCCCCCCCGGTGCCAGGGGTGAGGCAGAGGCCCCCCCCCCCCCCCCCCCCCGGTGCCAGGGGTGAGGCAGAGCTCCCCCCCCCCCGGTGCCACAGCTGTTGTGCCAGGTGGGCTGGGAAAGGAGCTGCAGAGCGCCGGGCCCGCGCCAGGGCAGTGCTGGGGCAGCGCCAGGGCTGCACAGGGCAGTGCCAGGGCAGTGCTGGGGCAGCGCCAGGGCAGTGCCAGGGCTGCACAGGGCAGTGCCAGGGCAGTGCTGGGGCAGCGCCAGGGCAGTGCCAGGGCAGTGCCAGGGCAGTGCCAGCTGCAGTGGTTTCCAGGGGCAGGGCAGCCCTGGAAGCGTGGAGCTGAGGCACTGCCTTCCAGGAAGGACATGGAGAGCAGGCTCAGCCCCCGGCAGAAGCCATCACTGCCGCCTGGCACCGAGCTGCCTCCCGTGGCTGTGGCTGCAGCAGGGCCACCCGGCCTGGATCCTGGAGCTGCCCACAGCACAGACCAAAGCTGCAGACTCCTCCCCAGCGGCAGGAACCACCCAAGGACTTCCTGCAACCCCCAGTCCCAAGCAGCTGCAGCAGTGCAAGCCGCCCGAGCAGCTCCTCCAGGGCTCTGAGCCGGACACCCGGCTGCCCTGCAAGTCCCCAGCGGGCTGGGCTGCAGGAGGGGCTGCAGGGGGCTGCCCCTGCAGGAGCAGCAGGCTTTGCTTTTGCAGACAACGGGTCTGGGGCTCCCAGAGGTCGCTGGGCAGTCAAATCTCCTGTCCCCAGAGGAAGAGTCACCTGCTAGGGGAAGGCTGCTGCAGAGACACAGCGAGGGCAGAGCAAGCCCAGGGGTGGACACAGGCAGAGCCCAGGTCACTCACAGCCACACCTTCCCTTGCAGATGGCCTCTTGGTCACTGGATCCCAGCACTGCTGCTCCCAGGTGTCCAGCAGCTCTGCCTGCTGTGGGGGCACAAAGCAGCTGCAGCTGCCCACCTGGCAAGGCTGGAAAGCTGTGCACTGCCACAGCCAACAGGAGGGGACCTGCAGCCAGGGTCACAGGCAACACAGAGTAGAAGAAACAGGAAAAGATCAAAGCTGGGTTTGTGGCACCCAGGGCCCCCAGCTCCCAATTAACTCAGAGAGAGTTCTGTACCTCCAGCACTGCTGCAGAGCCAGATCCATCTGGGGATCCCAGCTGGGAGACTCAAGCTCCTCTCCCCACGGCACAGCTCTCCCTTCTCCTGCCTGTGTTTTCATCTTTGCTTTTCTGGGGAGTCCAGGGACACCTCCTCCTCATTAAGCCCAGCAAGAGAAGCAATAATCATCAAGTCTCAGCTCTTGATGCCTGACACCAGACTGCCAGGAGAGCTGCAAGGTTGAGTCTCTGCAGTTCAATCGCTGCAGCCTCCCACCGGTGTCGCTGGTAACGAGCTGGGGGCTGCTCAGGCTGTGCAGCAGGAGCCCAGCAGCCAGCTCCCCCAGGGCCTGGGAAGCAAGGAGGGGAGGGAAGGCTTCTGGGGGGAAAAGCATCCCCTGCATCCCTGTGCAGCTTTCACTCCCAGCACCACTGTCCAGGCTGCCTGGTGGCCAAGGCCAAGCATCCACAGCAGAAGACACTCTGCAGTGCTCAGGAGGTCTCCATCCCAGCTGCAGCCCCTGGCACTTTTGATGCAGTTGCATCTTTCCTCAAACCAGGTCTCCTTTCTTGCTGCTGGGTTTTCTGCCTCCACTACTTCCTACTAAAGGCTGCTCCAGACCCTGACACCAAGAACCAGCTGTGCTCAAAGTTACTTCTCAGTCAGTGCTGCACTCTTGAATCAAAACTGCCCACACCTGCCCAGGCTTTCTCCCAGGGCCTTGGGCAGCCCTGCCCAACCCAGTCTCCAAGACTGAGCTTCAAGCACACCCCTGCCTGCTCCACAAGCACATCAAAACCCAGCAGAGCTCTGCACAAACTGCCAGGGCTCCTTGCTTTCCCCCCTCTGTAGCTCAGACCAGGAGCCACAGAAGGCAAAGCAGGGCTGCAGACAGCAAGCTGCAGGAGCCCTTCCCCAGGCACCGGCGCAAAGGCAACGCTGCCCTGGCAAGCCAGCACCAGGAGCCAGAGCAGAGGCTTTGAGATCAGTCCTGGCTTTGCTCTTGCAAGCAGCTCCAGTCTGGAGTCTGGGGGCAAGGGAAATGAGCACAGCCCAAAGCCTCACTCCCTGGTCAGAGGAGCAACCCTGCAGTGCTGCGCTTAGAGGAGGGGAGCAAAGGGTTTGCAACCCAAGCAACGAAGCCTGAAGCGGGCAGGAGCCTGTGGCCTGCATCCAGCCCTTCCTCCAGAGCAGGGTCTCTCAGCACAGCTCAATCTGTTCAGATACTGGAAGTTAAAGATAGGGCACAAAAAAGGAAGGTAAATATTGGCATTGCTAAAGTGCAGGCAAAGGAAAACAAACTCTTGGATGTGCTCTTGGAACAGTGGGTTTGCTCTGCAGCAGTTTTCAACAACAAACAATTCCACAAAGACATTTCCTGGGCTGCCCCCAAGGGCTGGGAACCAGGGTCAGCAGACCTCCAGAATCCCAGAATGGGCTGGGCTGGAAGGGACCTCACAGCTCAGCCAGCTCCAAGCCCCTGCCCTGGGCAGGGACCCCTCCCACCAGCCCAGGCTGCTCAGGGCCTCAGCCAGCCTGGCCTTGAACACCTCCAGGCAGCCACAGCCTCCCTGGGCAGCCTGTGCCAGGCTCTCCCCAGCCTCCCTGGAGAGAATTTCTTCCTCCTCTCCAGTCTCAGTCTCCTCTTCCCAGCAGCTCAAAGCCATTGTCCCTCTCACCCTGGCACTCCCAGCCCTTGTCACAAGTCCCTCCCCAGCTCTCCTGGAGCCCTTCAGGTACTGGAAAGCTGCTCTGAGGTCTCCCTGAAGCCTTCTCCTCTCCAGGCTGAACAGCCCCAGCTCTCCCAGCCTGGGCCCATGGGGGAGGCTCTCCAACCCTCTGAACACCTTCATTGCCTCCTCTGGACCCTCTCCAGCACTTCCATGTCCCTCTTACTAAATATTCACTGAATGTTATGGGTTGGAAGGGACCATTGAGTCCAGTCCCCTGGCAGAGCAGGACCACCTGGGGCAGGTCACCCAGGAACACATCCAGGTGGGTTTGGAATCTCCCCAGGGAAGCAGACTCCACCACCTCTCTGGGCAGCCTGCTCCAGGGCCCCAGCAGCCTCACAGTGAGAAGGTTTTTCCTTCTGCTCATGTGGAAGCTCAGCTTCAGCATCTGCACACATCTGCACTGCAAGGCAGCTGAGAGAGCCCTCTGCCTGGCCAGGATCCCATCCATGCTCCAAATCCCCTGGGTGCTCAGCTCTTGCATGCAAGGCTGCTTGTTTGTGAGCAGGGTTTTACTGGAGCTATCAGATGATCCTGGTGAGTTGGGAAAGGACTGAGGAGGGAAAAAACAACAGCACAAACCCAGCACAACAGACTGGAGAAAGGAAACTGAGTCACCCCAACCCCCAGCTCTGCTGAAGGTGACCAGCAGCTCTGCCTCTCCCTGCAGGCTTTGCTTCAACACCTCCAGGAGCCAGGGATCATTAAGGGGTTTAGATTTGCTCAGATTAATATTTCAAAAGCCATTCCTGTAGTACAAGACACTGAATGCAGGCTTTGTGCCTCCTCTGGAGGGAGAGGGAGCTCTGCCTCTCTGCTGGGGACGTGGCCACCTCTGCAGGCAAGCAGAGAGCACGCTGGGGGCTCAGCTGCAGTCCCCTGGCCCAGCAGCACCCAGCTCCGAGGGGACACTTCTCACCAGTTGGCCTTTCTGCAGCAAGAGAAGCTCTGGCTGGGGACTGTGGGGGTGGAGCCCTTTCTGCTCTGCTTTCCCCCAGAGGCTCACAGCAGCTCCCCAGCATTGCTGCCCCTGAGCCTTCCCCCCCCCAGCAGGCTCAAGCTTGGAGCAGGGACTCGGCTCAGAAGTGGGCAGCCCCAGAGCCTGGAGCCATGGAACGCAGCAAGGCTCAGAGCTGCTCCCCTCCTGCAGGGCAGGCAGCAGGAGCTGGCTGGGGCACACCTGCTGGGAGCACACCACAGGGAGGGGACAAGCAGGGCCCCAGTTCCACAGAACCAGAGTTCCACACTTCATAGAATGGATTGGGGTGGAAGGGACCTTCAAGGTCATCCAGTCCCAGCCCTCTGCCACGGGCAGGGACACCTCCCACCAGCCCAGGTTGCTCAAGGCCTTGAACAATTCCAGGCTTGGAGCCTCCACAACTTCTCTGGACAGCCTGTTCCAGTGCCTCCACACCCCCCTGGGGAAGACTTCAGCCCCAGATTTAGAGCTGAGACCTGTCTGGGTTGCTCACCAGCAGGAGCTCTCCTGTTCTCACCACCTCTGGACACACTCCACCTGGGGAACACAGCTGGGTGGTATGTGGGGACCTCACCACTCCATTTACTGGAGGCCTCAGGGCTGCACTGCTACCTCCAAAGCCAAGAGCTTCCAACCTCAGAGCCCAGATGAGGTTAAGAGAGCAGGAGCTGCACAGAGGAAGGAAGCTGAGTGCTTAACAGCCCAGCTCCAGCCTGCACAGCTCTCAGGCAGGATTTTAAACCCACAACCTTCCAGCTCCACTCAAAAGCAAGATCTCCTTGAAGCCCCAGGAGAGCAAGAAGGGCTGAGGGCTCCAGCAGTGCCAAGCAGCCCCAAGCCTGTCTGAAAGGAAGGAGGAAGGATCCTCTTCAGTGGCACCAGGTGGGTTCCAGTGACACTGAGGCACTTGGGCTCAGGACCTCAAGCCCCAGGGCCGAATGTGTGCAGCCAGCTCAAGCCAGTTAGAAGTAAACCTCTCAATGACTGCCACCATCCCCACTGCACTCTGCTGCCTTCCAATCACTTGTTGTGGCTGGGTTGTTTTGTTGCTGTTTTACAGCTATTTTTCTTTCACCCATCAGGTTCCAAAGCTGCTCAGCCAGCAGCAGAAGCTGGTTAATTACAGCAAGGAAGCTGCACAGACTGCCAGCAAGGCTACAGGCGCGGGGAGCTGCTGGAGGAGGAGCTGTCACATCCCAGGCAGGGGATGCAACAAACAGGTAACTCACCTCTGCAGACCCAGTCAAGGCAAGGCTGCTCTCAGGGCCAGGGTGCTCCCTGAGCAGCCCTCCCAGCTGGCTGTGGCAGGCTGCTGCTGCAGAGCAGGAGGCATTTAATTTGCTCCCATTACAGCGAGCGATTAAGCACAGCAGCACTGGGTTACAACCCAGAGCAGAGGCAGGGAAAGCTCAGCAGCTGACAGCTGCTCCTGACCTACTTTCAACTGGAGAACAGTCAAGGAGCCGAAGAGGCTGAGGCGAGGCTGAAGGTGCTGAAGTTCCAGTGCTGGAGCTTGGAGTGCTGGGGAGCAGGGTTAGAGCCCCAGCCCCCAGACAGTCAAACTACCACAGAGCTGCTCAGGAACCAGGAACTGAAGGCTCAGGAGCTGCAGTTCAATGGCAAGTGACATCCTGGGGAGGAGGGACAGGAGGGCTTGAGCAAGAGGAGAATGAAGCAAGAGAGGCACTGTGGGACCTCCATCCACCTCCTCTCCCCCTGGCTGAGTGGTGGCTGTGGGGCAGTGAGAAGCCAAGGCTAGGAGGAGAGATCCAGGGTCTGAAACACAGCAAGGAAGCACCCAGCAGCCCAGGCTGGGTTTGAAGCTCATCAAGAAGCAGTGAGCTGCTGGCCTGCCACGGCAGAGCTCTCACTGACCTCTGTACCACCCCCTGCATCACCGAGCTGCTGAGAACAGGGGGAGCAGCACCAAACCCCCAAAGCCAAGCAAGCAGCCCGCTCCCACGGCTGGGAGAGCGACCTTCTGCTTGTTTGCACTCATTTGAGCTCAAAACAACAACAAAGCAGCCACCTGCCAGCGAGGCCGGGCAAGAGGCAGCGGTGCCAGCGCCGTGCCTATCACCCAGGGCAAACAGGAGGGGCTACCAGTTAATGAACAACACAAGCCTCAGGCTGGGCTTTCACAGTGCTTTCTCCACTTGCATGGGAGCACAGAGATCTGAGCCCCAAGTGCTCCCCCAGGCCTCCCCCCCTTCAGGGCCCAGGAGACACTAGGGCTGGGTCACCGCCTAGGTGACCGTGAGGAGCTCCTGAGGGGCTGCTGCAGCACCAGCCTGGAGCTCATCTGCCACAGCCCTGCTGCTTGTCTTGCAGGAGGGAAAACCACACTGCAGAAAGGCAAGAGAGAGGGGCTTGAGGGAGCTGTGCAACCATCCCTGAGCAGATCTCACTGCTGAGCCCAGGAGAACAAGCCTGGGCCAGTCTGCTCCCTGTGCCCAGCTCCATCCTATTGACACTTAAAGGGAAGCATAATTAGCAGTCTGCCAAAGCTCTGCTTCAGATGGTCTTCAGACATTCCTCAGTCAGAGCCAGCCCTGGAAAAGGTTCTGACAACCAGAGCCAGCAGGAACCCAGAGCAGTGCCCCCAGCACCCCCCAGGAGCTGCAGCAGGATGCTCTGACAGGGCTGCTGGCGGCTCGGGCACAGAGCGGCTCCAGCTGAGCAGAGCTCTGGGGACACCACAGGGGTTTCCCACCATCTCCCAGGGAGACTGAGTGATGAAGTGATCACAAATGCCAGGCTCTCCCAGCACTGAGAGCAGCTGCCTGCAGAACCCTCCAGCTGGAGGCCCTGGGAACCAAGTTCAGTGGGTCCTGGGCCCTGTCACAGCCTCCTGCCGTTCCCTACCGTGCTGCCAGCAGCCTCCCCCAGCACCAACCCCAGGGGTGCCGGCTGCCTCCCACAGCAGAGCGCAGGCAGCTGGCTGGAGAAGCCACCACCAAGTCAAACAAGGTGCTGCCTCTCCTCCAGCCAGCAGCACAGAACCTCCCCTGTTCCAGCTGCCTCTGTTTGCACTGCCAGGCTGGTCAGGAACAAACCTGCTCCAAAAATACAGCGACAAACAGCAGAAGAAAGAGCACTCTCTTCTGCACTGGCAAGGCCTCTGCTCAGCACTCAGATGCTGCCTGGCTCCCCACGAGGACACCTGTGAAAGTTCAGCTCACACCAAACCCCAGAAAGGAACAGGCAGAATGCTCAGATAAGAGGAGGGAAAACATTCCCCTGCTGCCCAAACACAGCCTGGCCACGCAGCTGCCACAGGGCTCCCAACCCCCCTGAGAGCTCACACAGCACAGCAGCTCTGCTGCCTGGCAGGGGACAGAGGCAGCTCCTCTCGTTCAGCCACGCAGGAGCTGTGGTGTGGCCCTGAGCTGGCTCTCCAGGGCCTGCCCAGGGCTTGGGGTCTCAACCCAGCAACTTGTGCAGGCTCCAGGCTGCTGAAGTGCTCTGCTTCAGCAGAGTCCACCCGAGCTCAGCATTACAGTGTGCAGCTTCCTGCTGTCACTGGCCATAAATTCAGCCTTAATGACAAGCTAAAGGCCTCTGTGTGGAGTGCAGTGGCCTTAACTGGGGGAGGGACCAGAGGCTGCAGCGAGATGCAGGCTGCGCCTCCAGACACTGCCCCGGCGCACACGCGGGCAGCCGGCAGCGCCCCTGCAGCACCAACCCCCCTGGGCACTGCAGCTCTCTGCCCTCCCTCATGGAGAGCCCCACGAGGAAAGTGGCCTGGCTGCTGAGGCAGGGATCCCCACTGCTCCCTTCTCATGCACATTAACAATTCCCAAGCCGCAGGGGATCAGCCCACGGGGAAGTGTCTGCAGCGGCTTTGGGTCAGCACTGAGCCCCAGGCCAGCTGAAGGGCCTGCTCCAAGCAGCCCTGAGCCAGCCCAGCTCTGTTCATCCATTACTGACTCACCCCCTTCCCATCCCCACACTTCCACAGGTAAGAAGCTGCTGTGTGGGGACTCTCCATCAGCACCGCCCTGCTCCCAGCCTCCAGCCTGGGAGAGCTTCATCAGAAGCTGCTTGGCTGCAGCCCTCTCCTCTAGAGACCACCCCTCCCCCCTGCAGGCAGCAGAGGGCTGGCAGCCACCCACCACACATCTCAGGCCACCTCTGAGGTGCAGGGGACCCAGCAGCTTCAGAACCTGCAGATCAGCCTCCCTCTCCTGTCAGTGGCCTGAGGGAGAGTGGCCCTCAGCCAGGCAGCGCAGCAGCAACTTCCCCACCGAAAGCTCCTGAGCCTGAAGAGCAGGGGGGGCACAGGCAAGCAAAGGGCTCCTTCCTCACTGGGTATCCAGGGGGAGATAAGGGAGCTGAGCTCGTGAGGGCTGCCCACAGAGGGCAGGCAGGGAGCAAGGTCACTGTCACAGGGGTCACTGCAGGCACTTTTCAGAAGAAATTGGCCAGCAGAGCTCCCACACACTTCTTAAGGGACTATTTATGGGAGCAGAGGTTGTTCTTCACTCTGAGAGAAGCAGCAGAGGTCAGGATTTGGCCTTCAGCAGCCCTGAGAGACGAGCAGACCTGGAAGCAGCCACAGGTACCACCAGTGCTTCCCCAGACCTCTGCTGAGGCCACAAGAACCACTGCTGAGGAGCAGGGTCCTGCCTGGCCCCCAGCAGAGGCTGCTGGAGGAACCAAAGCCACCCATGACAAAGCTGCCAGGCTCTGGCCCAGCTCTTCACCTGCAGCTTCACTCTGAATCACAGCTCACACCTTGCTCTGGGGTGCTGCAGCCCCACAGCTCAGGCAGGTAATGAGCTGCTGCCACCTAACCAGGTCTGCCCCAGCACCACCACACCTCTGGCAGACGCAGAGGGAACGACTTCAAAGGGCCAGCAGCCCTTCAGCTCTCCCTGGGAGCAAGGGCTGCTCCCTCCTGCAGCCTGCCCCTGCAGAGGTGAGCCCAGGGATCGCTGCCTGGCTCCTTATATGGCTCCCAAGCACCATTTCCGCTTGCCCAAGCTCAGGCAGGGTGGAAAACTTTGCTTCCTCGCTACTCCACCCATGCTGGGCTCCAAGCAGCATCCACTGAGTGCTGGATCCGAGAGGGATGGAAGAAGTTACACTGCTGAGTGCAGCTCAGCCGCCGGGGGGAGGTGAAGCCAGGCTGGGGCAGCGGCAGGGCCTGGAGCGCCGGGGGAGCGGCAGGAGCCCAGGGGCAGGCAGCCATGCCTGGAGGGGCCTCAGCTCTCTGCACACCTCCTGACCAACCTGTCTTGCCCTGCAGGTGCACCTGAGCCTTCCACATCTGATGGCAGCAAGCTTCCCAGGTCCATCAGCAGTGGGGGACAGGATTTCCTTCCACTGCTTGATCCACAGGCTCTGGGCAGCAGGAGCTGTGCTCCCATCCCAGCTCAGCTGTACACAGTGTCCTGCACCAGCCCAACCTGCCCCTGAGGGCCCTGCTGGAGCCTGGCCTGCCCTCTGCTCACAGCAGGGTTAATGTGAGTGGGTCCCTGGCACCATCAGCTCCTCAGAGCATCACAGAGAAACTCTCCTGGTCACACCTGAAGTCACCTCCAAGCCCTGAGTTCTGCGAGGGCAAGAGGGCTGCCGGCTGAAAACGAAGCCCAGGAGCTGCAGGCAGTTAGACAACTGCTTCACCCTCACCCAGTGCCCTTTACTCTGTGGCTCCTCAAGGGTTTTGGGTCTCAGACTGGGGGCATCCTCACTTTTCAGCTTGGACTGCCTGTGCCAAGCCCATCCCTGCCTGCCCTGGGCCAGGAGCAGCAGGGAGAGATTCACCCCCAGCCGCCAGGGGCTTCTGCCTCCGAGTCCCCAGACAGCAGAGCCCAGCTCCTGCACACACAGATGACAAAACCAGGGGGGGTTAAGCCCCTTTGCCACCAAGTTCTGCTAACCCTCCTGCTCCCTTCTTGTTTCAGGGCTGGGGCAGACAGACACAGCCCTGCTTGGTTCTCTGGGAGAAGCCAGGAGCCAAAAACAACTGAACTCAGCGGCGGGGCTGGAAAGGTACAACACAGCTCACACAAACACAGAGTCTAGACACTGAAATGTGGAAATATGATTCAAGGAACCACAACTGGCACACAATGTATTGATTGCAGCCCATCCTGGAGCAGGCCCTCAGTGGGGAAGAATATAGAAGAAAGATTAAATGAGTGTCTTCCCCCTCAGCTGTAGAAGGGATGGCTCCTCTGGGCACGGGCAGAGGGGCTGAGCTGGCATCAGGCAGTCCTGCTGGGCTCCTGGGGAGGCTTTCCAGTAAAACATGGCTGCTCCTGCTGAGCAAGGACAACTCAGGCCTCCTGGCAGCACTGAGGACATGAGGAACAGCCCCGGGGGGCAGGTGGCTGCTCCTACCAAGGCCTGGTGCAGCGGCTGAGCTACGCCGGGCTCGGGGTGAGCGCCGCGCAGCCAGGAGGATCCTTGTGCTGCTGAAACCCAAAGGCTGCAGAGGGCTGGGCCCCAGCTGGGCTTGGGAGGTCGCAGGGTGCCTGTGGACCACCACCAGCACGTCTGGACACCGGCCTGAAGCCTGTGTGTGCTGTCAAACCCAACAGCATGGCCTGAGCAGGGGCTGAGGTCAGCAGCACAGCTCCGGGTCCGCCGGCAGCGCCACGCAGACCACCCCTGGAGGTGCTGCCCCAGCCTGTGCCCTGCTCCCCTGCACAGCACTGTGCCCCAGGACCATGCCCAAGGCCTCCCTGGCAGGCTGCAGGTCCTGCCCAGGGGAACAAAGAGGAACTGGTGGTGGCAGCTGGCCTTGGTTTGCCACAGGTGCCTCGGGCTGGGGCATTCTCTGCCGGGGAGCAGGAGCCAAGAGAGGCTCTGCTGCAGAGGGGGAGAGCAGAGAGTTAACTGCCACCAGAATGTGCCAGACCAGGGCAGACTCAAGGTGGGTGGAGGTGGGCAGCTAAGTCAAGCAGTGCTCAGGAGCAGTGGCTTTGAGCTAAACAAATGCTGGTTTCTTTAAATTCCAAGAGGCACAAATCCAATGTAAAGAAAGGAGAGCCCGAGGCAGGCAGCAGGGCTTCTCCTGGGCTGCCTTCTCTGCAGCAGTGCACACAGGGCTGCCTTTGGAAGCCTGCTGGCCCAGCACTGCTCTGCAAACCCCCTGCTGAGGGCTTTGTGCTGCTCCAAGGCAGCCCTGGGTTACCACCCGTGTGGAAAAGTTGCCTCCCGCACATGGGATGTCCCTAGGCAACACAGGAGCTACCAGAGAGACCTCCTATCAGCAAATCCCAGCTGCCTGCATCTAGGTCAGGCTAAGGCAGGTTGCTGTGCTGCTGTCTGCTCTGTGCCCACCCTGGATCAAGGCTCAGCAGAGCTCAGGTTAGCAGGCTGCTTGTTCTTCACCAGCACTGAGCCCACTCCACATAATGGCTCCTCCAGAGGCAGCATCCACCTTAATTATTCAGAGGTAACTCGATCTCCACCTTCCCGACATGACAGCCAGCTGATGGCTGCTTCCCCCCCCCAGCACCTCCTCTCAGACCCCCAAACCCGACCCAGACCAGCCCCGGGAGGGCTCCGGGCCGAGGCTGCCGGGCACCCAGCGCCTCTCGGCTCTGCCCAAAGCCCTGCAGCCGCCCTGCCGCTCCAGAGGCACTCTCCCGTGCACCAGCAGCAAAAGCACCAAGTCAGCCCAAATGTGCTCTCCCGGCAGGGATTAGCTGGCAGGGAGCAGCAGGGCGGTGACGCAGGCAGCCTGTCCCTTCCCACTCCCCAGCCTGCACAAGCAGCAGGGACCCGGAGGGGCTGCGCCCCGCGCCGGGCAGCGCCACGCCGCAAGGGGCTGCACAGCGCCGGGGCAGGGGACAGCCGCAGCCCCCAGGCACACCTCAGAGCAGCCCTGCCCAGCACCCGCGGCTGCTCTGCTCTCCCTGCAGCCAGCCCTGCACAGGTGAGCTGCGGCCACCGTGCCCCGGCCAAGCAGCACCCTGCCAAAACCCAACTGACCAGGGCAGAGCACCCCCGGGGGGGCTGAGGGGAACCCCCGGGGGGGCTGAGGGGAACCCCCTGCTGCTGGAGCATCGGCTCCCGGAGCTGCCTGGTGAGCGGCAGGACCTGCTGCAGCACACAGTGCCCAGCTGAGAGGTCAGCGGGAGACGGACTGCCCCGAGGAGACCTCTCGGCATGCTGTGCTTGGTCAGATGCACCTCAGACAGAGGGAAAAGCGAATCCCAGCAGCTTCCCTCCCAGCCTTCGCGGCTCAGTGCAGCAAGAAAGCGGCCCCAGGATGTGCTGAGCGCCAGGTGGGGGCTGGACACAATCACCACAGCCCAGCTGCTGGAGCCACTGATAGGAGGGGGCTGAAGCAGCCTGCTCACACAGCTCGGAAAACCCCACCCAGCCTCCCCAAAATAATCTAAGGGTTAGCCTCCAGCCCGGCCTCCCCTAGCACTGCTACAGCACCAAGCTGCCGCTGCCCAGACTCGGCTGCTGGGACTCAGGCTGCAGCACTGCCCGGCCCACAGCAGCTCCTGCTCGCGGGGCAGCCCCACCAGCCACAGGGACTCTGCCCCAAACTTTCTGCTCTCCCTCAGCAGTCACCAAGCAGCCCCAGGGATGCACTCTGCTACCAGGAGGAGAGGGAAAAAAAGGCATAATGGGTTTCTAATTTGCCACCGAATCCCATAGCAACTGAACGTCACTTCAGATGTAAATTACAGACAATTCCTCCCCATGCAATTTGAAAAGTACAGAGATGAATCTGTAATTTGAGCAGCTCAGGGCTGGATGGGCAGAGGAGCAGCTACCGAGAGCGCCGGGGCAGCCCCCAGCGCCTCGCAGCCCCCTGCCCGCGGCCGGGAGGTGCCCGCGGGCTCAGGCCGGCAGCAGCAGAGCAGCTGGGCGAGTTCTGCAGAGCCTGCCCCGATTCTGCTGATGGCAGGGAGCTGTGCCTGTGCCATCGGCTGCCTCTCCAGCCAGCCTCTGATTCATGCGCTCCTGTCACCGACTCACGCTGCCGATGTCGTAAGAGCTTCGGCTCTGACGGACTCCGGCATCAGGGAATTAATGGGACAGGAAAAAACAGGTTGCAGGAAAGCAGGGATGATGCAAAAGGGCTCTGAGATAATTCAATGAACTCTGATTCGAAAGCTGCCTCCTGACACCTGCGAGCAGCTTTCAATTCCCCAGTCAGCAGGAACAGCTTCGCCCTCAAGACCCTCTGATGACAGCAGGAGCCTTCATTTTGTGCTTCCTGCCTCCAACACGGCAAGATGAAGGCTTCCACAACAACCTGCTCAGAAAGGTCTTTCAATAAGCAGAGACTACGAGGGGGGAGTTTAACCCAAACCCCTCCTGCAGGCAGCAGGACGGGGGGGAAGCAGGGGGCAATGTGCTGCAGTTCGTGCAGCCCCCAACCAACATCTGTGCCCCTGACCTGCCAAGGCCCCCCCGGCAGCCAGGCACTGGCCCCAGCTCACAACACTCCCTGTGGCAGAGGGGTAGGAGTGGGGCAGGAGGGGGCTGAGCTGCTGCAGCTGGTGTTGACAGAAGCAGGGCTGCTACTACCCTCCTTAGACCCTCCTGACACCACCATGCTGGCAGCAAAGCCAGCCTGGGGCCAGCCGCCGAGCCCAGCCTGGGGCCAGCCGCCGAGCCCAGCCTGGCCTCCGCAGGCCTCAGTTAGGTCAACACATCAGCTGCAGGTATCAAAGGTGTGCGGCTGCAGCCTGCATCCACCAGGCAAGCTCACCAGTCCTGCTCCTCGAGACTCAAAGAGGGCCTTTAAATACCTGACAGTCAGGAAATGCCCAGCTGAGAGCTCCAGGAACAGCCCCAGCGCTGCCACCAGCCCCTGCACTGCCGCAGGAGCTGGGCACCTGCTGCCCTCTCACTTGGCAGCGTGGGGGAGATTCCTCATGCCCCAAACCCCCCGAGATGCTGCCAGGACAATGGGGGTGAGAAGCCTGGGCCGAATGCCCCAGCTGGGGACATGCAGGTGTGCTGGGAGAGGACACAACATCCCATCAGAGAGGGCCCAGGGTGGAGAGAAGGAGAGAGGCAAACAAGGTAGGAGCAGAAGGAGCTCCCTCGTGCCTCGGCAGGGGCAGCAAGGAAGCTGGAGGCAGAGCAGAAGTCGTAGGGAAAGTCATGGCCTGGGTCTGGGGGGGGCAAAGCAGAGCCTGCACAACCCCCAGAGGGAACACTGAGCACTGCCAGCTGCTCTTGGGTTACACTGCCTGAGAAGCAGGAGTTGGTTTAGGCTCACACAGCAGCCAGGCTCCATTTCAGCAGCGCTCACACTGACCTGGGACACGTTTGCCACCACTCAGCCTGCAGCTGCAGAGCTCAGCAGTCACCATTTCACAACCCTGGGGAGGCAGCTCTGGGGGCAGCAGGTTTCACAAGGAGCAGAGGGGACACTTGCAAATGTCACCTCTATGAAGCTGGGGTTGTTTTTCAGTTGTATCTCTTCCAGGTGAGCACAACCCCCCTGCAGAAAGGAATCCTCCCCAGGGGCTGGCAGCCCCTCGGCCTGGACCTCTTCAGCAGCAGCTCCATGGCCTCTGCACATGACACAACCAGAAGCTGGAACAGGGCTGAGCAGCAACACAGGCACCTGTGATCATCTCTTCACCAGGACACAGAGGACTGCAGAGAGAGCCCAGCAGGAGAGCCTCCAGAAGAGCAATCTCTGCCCAGAGCCCTGCTGCAGGCATGGTGCAGCTCCACACCAAGAACCCAACTGCTCTGGCACAAGGGACACTCCAGGCAGGCCAGCTGGCCTGGCAGGGTGATCAGTTCTGGATTATGTAATCCCAATGCATTATTATTAGACCAAGAACAAACTCCAGCAAAGCCACCCAAGCCCCTGCCCTGCCTGTTCCCTGGCAGAGGGACAGAGCCACGGCGCAGGGGTGGCCTGGCTGGGCAGGCTGCAGCTGACACCAAGAGCACTGCCGGATTCCAGGCCATTACACAAGGCTGCCCTCACCTCCACCACGCTGCGAGCCGAGCCCAGCCAGGAGGAGCCCTGGCAAGTTCGCTCCACGTACCTACTGCAAGCCCCCACGGGGCCAGAGCCTGGGCTGCCCAGGTGTGCCGCGGCGCTGCCGTCCGGCACCGCGGCGCTGGGGCTGGGCCGGGAGCTGCAGGAGCTGTTTATAGAAGTGCAGAGGGAGCAGATGTGCTCAACAGCCACTAATTGTGGCGTTATTCACTGCACAAACAAGCAGCTCCTCTGCCCTTATCCCTTCCTGCCCACTTAATCACCACTAGCCTTGGACTATTTCTCTTTCGGGTGGTGAAGGAAGCAAAGTTCATTAGCGGCCCTTGGCCACCAAGCAGCCCCCAGAGCAGACTTCACGTAGAAAATAAACCCCTGCTGTGCGACAGGGACCCAGAATAGCTTCCCAAAATATTTAACACAGCTGCCCAGACTCTTCCCACTCTCCCTCCCCCAAAAGGAGGCTGCTCCAATCTATAGGAAAAGCTTTCCCTTGCCAGCTTCTCTTTTCCTTCCTCCCGTCGAGAGGAAACCCCAGCAGGCAGCTCCGCCGGCGGCCCGGCCGCGGCGCTCCGGCTGCCGCCGGTGCCGATAAACACTCATTAAAGCACCCTCGATAACGCCTGGGCACAGTCATCACCTTCGTCCTCACGCAGAAATTGCCCAATTCAGGGCTGTGATGTAACCCACACCCTACATTAAAAATAGTGTTGTGACAACATATGGCTGATCCTACAGGAGCTGGCAGGCCGGACGCTCCTCATGACAAACGGCTTCGGTTCCCAGCTCCCCCCAGCCCCCCGCCAAGGTGAGGAGCCAGAGCCTGCCCTCCCGGGGTCGGAGGCGGCGAGAAAAGGAAACAATGATCATTGCAATAAAAATTACACCCCCCCGCACCAGGCAAACCCCGGCAAAAGGGCAGCCCCCAGCGCCGGCCGGCTCCATCCTGCCGCCGGCTGCTCTTCCCCTGCCTCAGCAGCGCTCTGGATGCGCTTCCAGGAACGACCTCGGCAGAGCCGCTCTGGAAATTTCAGATCGCGGCCCCAGGCTCAGCTGGTGCCCGCCCGGGGCAGGGAGCGGCGGGAGGGGGCGCGGGGGGCACGCACGGCTGGGTGCCCCCGGGAAGGGGGCAGCACGCAAGGCACCACCCCGCACCAGCTCGGGATGCCAGCACCGGGGGTGGAACCACGCCGCCACCCCCCCCCGCCACACGTCCCCGGGGACAGCCCGGCCCCCCCCGGGCCCTCGTCACGTTCACCGGGGGGGCCGCACCCTCTCACACGTTCACCGGGGGGAGGGGGAGTGTGGATCGGTGACCGTCGCTCCTCTCCCCAGCCACTTACCGGCGACTGACAGGGAGGGAGCCGAGAGCCGCCCTGCCCCCCCCGCCCCTTACGGCGCCGAGACCTCGGCTCCCAGGTCCCCCGGACAGCCACTGCGGAACGGGAGCCACACGCTGGATACCCCCGGCAGCTGCCGGGGGGGTTCATCGGCACCTCCCGGTGCCCCTCAGGCATATACCGGAGGCTCTTGACCCCTCTCCGGTCACCCACCAGGACCCCCAAACACTACGGAAAGGAACTGGGATAGCGCCGGGGCGTTACCGGGGGCAGGCACAGGGAGACCCCTGCGGTCTCCCTCAGGTGCCCAACAGTAGAATTGCCCCCCGCCCCCTCCGGTTTCCTCGGTCAGTGGCACAGACGGGACCGGGAGCTCCCCGCATCCCTCGATCCCTCACCGGGGAGGGCCCCGCACCGACCGGCCCCCCCCAGCCACGATTCTCCCGGTCACCCACTGGGGTCCGCCCCCCGTCACACACTCCGCAGTGGCAGGCCTGGGCCGCCCCCCCCACACTCGGTAAGGAAACCTCCCCTCCCCCCTTAACGACGCCGGTGCCAACCCCACCGGTACCGCCCGCAGGGCTCCGGCCAGGGCCTCGTGGTCACCGCTTGCCCACCGCGGGGCCGTGCCCACCGCCCCTCACCCCGTACCTTACAGGCCTGGTAGCTCTCGAAGGCGCGCAGGGCGCTCTCCGTGAGCTTGACGTGGAAGACGGAGACGCGGGTGCCGCGGCCGAGGCGGCCGCAGGACAGCCCGTACCCGCGCTCCGCCTGCAGCGCCGCCATCTTGGGACCGTCTCCCCCTCCGCGCCTGGGCCGCCGGGGCCTCCCGCCGCCACGCCACGCCCCCTTTATGCATTATTCATGAGCTCCCCGGCCGCGCCCCGCCTACCCGCGGCGCCTGTTGCTGGGGCGAGGAGGTGGGCAGCGCGCCCTCCCATTGGTCAAGCCTCGCCGGCAGCCGCGTCGGATTGGAGAGTTGAGGAAGAAGAGGGTGGGGATATGCAAATGAGGGCCGCGGGGCATGGCGGGGAGGGTGGTTTGGTGCAGCCCTCCAGCGCTGGAGGACCCTGGCGAGGGGGCGGCGGGCGGGCATCCCCCGGCTCCCGGGCATCCCCCCGGGGACGGCCTGTGTGTGCCCTCCCCCGGCAGGGCCTGCAGGCCCAGGCCTATCCGTGCAATCTTCTTCCCAGGACAGGGCCCCTAGGCCCCAGGATTCCCCCTGCCCCCGGGCAGGACCTGCAGGCCCGGGCATCCCCCTCCCGGGGCAGGGCCCGTAGGCCCCAGGTTCCCCCCGGCCCCAGAGCAGGGCCTGAGGGCACCCATGGCACACCTCTGTGCTTCCCAGCCAAGAAACCCCAGCCCCGGAGCATTCTCTGCCATGGAGCCTGCTCCCTCCTGGCAGAGCTGTGCAGGGTTCAAAAAATCCCCCACCCACCCCCCAAAATAAACAGCAGCCCCCACGGCAGCCAGGGATGTGTGGCGAGGGGGGGACCCAGCAAAGAGAGGGGGACCCAGCAAAGAGAGGGGGACCCAGCAAAGAGAGGGGGACCCAGCAAAGAGAGGGGGACCCCTCCTCTGCTGGCAAGGAAGAGGCCAAAATGCGAAGGAAGTTGTCCTTTATTTGGGAAGTTCACAGTTGATTTGGGGGTGGGAGGACAGTGCTACAACACCCCCCCTCCGTGAGCAGAGCTGAGACAGGAACAGCAGCAGGCCCCCAGGCTACAGTAAGCTGTAGGGCAAAGAGGGATCCTCCCCCCCCCCCATCCAAAACACTTGGACCCACGAGAGACAGCCTGGAGAGGAGGCCTCTGGAGCTCCCCTCCCGCACTCCCCCCCCAGGTTTCTTTGGCTTCCTTTGGACATTGCATGGCCTGGGAAGTGCCGAGGAGAGTGGGGGCCTGGGGAGGGCTGAGTGGCTGGCAGCCCCCCAGGCACAGAGGATCTCGCTGCTCATGCCCCATGGCACCTCTGCACAGCTGGGCCCAGCCACAGGACCCACTGTGCCCTTTCATACCCACGTGGGACCCACCGTGCCTGCCCCCTGCCTGTCTGCCCACGGCGGGACCACGGTGCCCACGGGGCTCACTGGGCTGGAGACAGCCACAGCAGACCTGTGTGCAGCAGCTCCTGCTCCCCTCCAACAGCCTGGGGCTGGGCGCTGAGCCCCTGAGTGCCAGGAGCGTGCTTGGGGGTCTCTGCTCTGCCCCTGGCTCCATCCTTGTGCCGGGAGGGCTGGGGGGGGACACCGAGAGGGGAGTCTGGCACCTCCGGCAGAGAAAGCAACTGCGAGTCCGTGGGAAGGCGTCGGTGGAGCCCCGGGGGGGCCCTTTGCAGGAGAGAGGCACAATCCGGCACAGGTCCTGTGCCACGGGGCCACCCCTGCTGCCACCCTCAGTTCCTCGCCGCGATGACCACGGACAATGCCACCCCGCCCAGGGCGATGGCGGTCGCGCCGAAGAGCCACTTCCAGGGGATGGACTGAGGAGAGACCGGAGAGAGAGCGAGGAGGTGACGGCAGGCACGGGGACGGCGGCGCACCCGCCGGAGCGGGGCCGCGCCGAGAGCCCGGGGGCAGTGCCGAGGGCCCAGCACCCATCCCAGGCTGCAAACGCGGCAGGGGCCCTGCCCGGCGCCCCGCGCGTCGCCGGGGACAGCGTGTGCCGCACCGGCCCCGGAGCAAAGTCCAGAGCCTCCAGCTGGCAACGCCGGGCGCCGGCGGACGGAGCCAGCAGCACAGCTACGCAGTGCTCCCGGCAGGGCTGCCGGAGCCTGGACCCCCAGCTCCCAGCAGGCTGCTGTGGGCCACATCAGCAACCCCTGCTCGGGAGCAGGGCTGTGCTGACCCCCGGTGACCGAGGGGACACTAACCCAACCCTCCCCAGCCCAGGGGTGCCCCCAGCCCCTCTGCCACCCCGCAGCAGGGCAGCAGCAGCCCTTACCCAGGGCAGCTTGTCCTTGCACTTGCCCGGGGTGCTGGCAGCGCTGGGGTTCCCCAGCATCTTCCTGTACATCTCTGTCTCCAGGCTCCTTTGGTCCGCGTGCTTCTTCACCAGCTTGGAGAGCTCAGCGTGGATGGTCTGGGGAGGGGGCAAGGTGCTGCTGTGACCAGAGTGCCACCACCAGCAGGTCTGACCACCAGCCATGCAGGAGCTTTATGGAACAACCTAGAGGCAGCCAGTGGGGCTGACAGCCTGATCCTGCCCCTCTCCCTGCACTGAGGGGCTGGCAGCAGGCACTCTGAGTGTCCCTCTGTCCTTTCTGGCCACCCAAGCTGTCCCACTGCTCAGGGCTGGTGCCAGACAGCACCAGGAGGATTTGATCCTTTAATGGAGACAGCGGAGCGCCTGCCTTGGGGACAGAGCTGCCCCAGCTCTCTGACCTTTCTGTCTGCATGGAGATTGGGCAAAAGGGCTGCAGCAAGGCCCAGGAGCATGCCAGTACCTGCCTGGCTGTGCCAAGCACTGGCTGCAGCTGCAGAAGAAAGCTCCGTGCCCTGCACTCACTCTGAGGCTCCCAAGAAAGCAGTGAGAGGCACTGGCCAGCCAAGCATGGCACCACCAGCTGTGCCCAGCAGCATGAAGGCTGCAGTGGTGCAGCTGCCCAGTGCCACAGCCATGCTGTGCCCTCTGCTGGGGAGGGCTCCCTAAACACCACCACCAGGGACCCACAGCAGCTCTGCTCCTTGCTGTCTCGCCCAGACACAAGCCAGGACTTCACCACGCTGCCACCTTGGTACCGCTGCCTCAAACATGAGGCTCTGGAGGGCGCAAAGCACCTGCAGGCACCCCGAGCTCCCCAGGGCTGCCACCCCCCAGCTCCCAGGACAGGGGAATTCTCCAGGGGGTTGGCAGAAGGGAACCCAGCAGCTGCTGGTCTGTACCAGGCAGAAGGTGCCCAGAGCTGTGCTGAGCCCAGGCAGGTGGAGCCCAGGGCTGCTCCAGTCTGTAGCCTGTGACTCACCCACGCGCGTCTGGAGCGGCACTGCCACTTCCCTGGAAGTGCCAGCAGCCAGCTGGGGAGCTCAGGAGCTCAGTAATTTGCTGCCCTTGTGGTTGGAGTGGTGACATCACTGCCAGGCACTTTGTCAGCCCTCTCCAATTAAAAGCTTCATCCCTGGGCCTGGCAGCAGCCACCCCACTGACAGGGACGTGCTGGGGGCATGTGGCAGGAGCTGCTCCGGGCACTGGGACTGCCCAGCCTGACCCCCCTGGCAAGGGCAGGCTTTGAGATCCTGCTCACCCCTCCCACGGGCACCACCAGTTCTGCTGCTGCCCCTGCTTGCTGGCCCCAGACCATGGCACCAGCGCTGGGGGTCTGGTGAAATTCCCAGAGCAGAGGTGGATAAACCTCCAGACCCAGTCGAGGACCACAGGCCACCTGCAGAGCCAGCCCCCCGCAGGCAGCACCTCCCTGCTGCTCCCCTGCTCCCCCTGGCTCGCCCCTGCTGGGGCCATTCCCTCCTGACTTCTCCTGAGGCTCCAATCCTGCAGCTGATCATTAACCAACAGGAAATTCCTGACCCAGAGCTCGCCCTGGCCTGGGCGCTGGACTGAGGTCTGGGCTGCTCCTGCCACCCACTGAGTCACGCTGCAGGCTGCTGGGCCAGTCTGGCAGGGCCTGGGCTCTGCTTCCTGCAGGCATGGCAGGAGCTGCTGGAGCCACCCAGGGAAGCTGGAGCAGCCAGGACCATGCAGGCAGATGGCTGCTGGGCCAGCAGGGATTCCTCTCACCACAAGGACCAAAGGGCAAAGGAAGGCAGCACAGGGACAGCTCACAGCACAGAGCTCAGGGAGCCACCAGCCCAGCTCAGACATTGCACCATGCTGTGCCTCACCCCACAGCTGCCCAGGCCCCTTCCTGGCAGCAGTCATGGGAGGACACCAAGATCTGCAGAGGTATGGGGAGCAGAGGGAGCCCTGCAGACACCCAGCTCAGCAGGGCCACTGGTGGCACACAGCTGCCTACCTTGTTTGAAGGCTCCAGCTTCAATGCTGCCTTTAAGATGGGGATGGCCTCTCTGTACTCACCCTGCTGAGCCAGGACCTGGAAGGTGAGACAGGGATGGAGCTCTGCCCTCAGCCCTGCCCTCCACCGCCCCACGGAGAAGGGGCAGCAGTGCCTGCTGCCTGGCCTCACCTTGCCCTTCCGGAAGAGGGCTTTGATGTTCCCTGGCTGGTGCTCCAGGACCAGGTTACAGGACTTGAGGGCTGCCTCATAATGGTCCAGCTTCAGCTGAGAGGCTGCCAGGTTGTTGAGACATTTCACCTTCACGTCCAGCAGCTCGGCCTCCTCCTCCGGGCTGAAGTCAACTGCAAAGACCCCAGAGGTGAGCTGCAGTGGGGAGGGAGCCCAGGCGGCCCTGGCTGGGTGGGAGCAGATACCTTTAGAGCTGGAGCTGATGACCTTGAGGGCAATGTCGTAGGAGTTGATGGCCAGCACGTAGTCTGCCTGCTGGTAGAAGAAGTTGCCGCGCTCCCGCTTGCGGTTGGCCAGCTCCACCTTCTCCTTCCCGCTCAGCAGCTCCAGGTCCGGCCCGTCCCGCGCTGCCAGCAGCTCCACCTCCAGGGTGAGGGCCGCGTTGGGGGGGATGTCAGGGCTCCTGCACAGAGCAGGGCACGGAGCTGTGGCACTGCTGTCACCTCTGCCAGGCCCAGCAGGCCACAGAAGCTCGGGGGGTGATAGAGATCATTCCCCCCAGATAGCGCATGCCGCCAGCTCCATCAAGCTTCGCTCTGCCCACGAAGTGTGGCTGGCTGAGCTGTCTCTGGCAGTGGAGGGCACAGCTGTCACTGCCCTGTTTGGGGCCACAGAGCCCTCCCAGCTCACCTGCCCTGAAGGCCGTAGCAGTACTTTGCATCCGACTGGATCAGAGCTGTCTCCCCCATCTCCAGCAGCTGCACACACAGGTCCAGGGCCTGCAGGGAACCACATCACAGGGAGGGAGTTTAAGCAAGGGCAGAGAAGCTGCTTCTGAGCCACAGACAGGAACATCACCAACCCCAAACCCTCCCTGCACCCCGAGGTGAGGAAGGCGAGCAGCCAGCCCTGACCTGCAGGACATCGCAGTCCCCCAGCGTGAAGGTGAGGGCAGGGTCCTCCTCCACCACGCTGCCGTCCTCCAGCCTGGCCTCCAGCCGGATGGTCACGTCCTGGCCCTTGCGGGGGCGAGTGTCCACCCCCTGCCCTGGCACCAGCGTCTTCTTCTTCAGCAAACCGCTCCCTGGGCGAGGAGAGACCAGAGGTTAGGCCAAGGCTGGGAGGGAAAAGCCTCATTCTGACCACCCTGCTCTGACCCCTGCCTGGCCTCCACGGTGTGAGGAGCACCGGTGGAGCCGCGGGGAACCTGTGAAGCCCTGCAAGCCCAGCGCCCTCCTGCCCCAGGCTCCTACCCAGAACATCGACCCACTCCTGGGGGTCCTCCGCTGCTTCCCCCGCGGGCTGAGTGTCCTCCCGCGGCGGGGCGGGTGGCCTGCCCACGTCCTCCAGGGGAGGCAGCTCGCTCAGGTCCTCCTCCTCCTCCTCTTCTTCCTCCAGGACCTCAAAATCCTCCGTCGTGTCCAGCTGAGCGGCGTCAGCCGTCGGTGGGGGCTCGGCGCCGCTGCCTGCCCGGTTCGGGGAGCCGCTCCGTGGTTCCTCCCCGCTGGAGGCCATCGCGGCGGAGCAACCTGGAGAGGGGAGGGAGGACGCAGATCGGGCCTGCACTTACCGGGAAGAGCACAGGACGCGGCCGCCAACCCAGGTAGCACCGGGAGCCAGGCCCAGGGTCCGCCGGGGACGATGCGCGGCTCGGGCCAGGGAGGTGCCGCCGGGGGCGAGAGACGCGGCCACGGGGAGGGAGGCCCCGGGGGAAGGCGCCGCAGCCCCGGCCCGGTCCCGGGAGGGGCCGCCCCGCGCGCCCCCCGCCGCCAGGTGTCGCCCCCCGCCCGCGGGACCCCCACGTCACCGTCACGCGCTGAGAATCCCCCTAGCAACGGCCGCGCGCCCCCCGCCGCTCCTACCTGGCCCCGCGACCCCGCGGCCGGCAGCCCCGCCCCGCCGCTCCTATTGCACCGACACCACCCAGCACGCTGACGCCATTGGCTGAGGAGAACGCTCGTCAGTGAAGCAATGGGCGGGGCATGGCGCCGTCTTAAAGGGGCCGCGGAGAGGGAGTGCTGGGGCCGAGCGTGCGGTCACGGCGAGGGGGTGTCCGGGGATCTCGGTGCTGGCACCGAGGTAGCCTCGTGACACCGGGGGGGCGGTGAGCGGTGGTCCTGAACCTCTCCGCCTCGCCAGCCGCCATTACTTCCGGCTCGGTGCCGTGACGCAAGGCCGCGCTGACGCTCCGGGGTCACGCTCGCCGTGACCGCGCACCCGGAAGCGAGGTGCGGCTGCCGGTGTCGCTCCCGCTCCCGTCATGTGAAACGGCAGGACAGACTCCCCCAGGTGCGCGGGCGCTGCCGGCGGGAGCCTCCGGGGTCACCGCGAGGGGTCCAGGCCCGCGTCCCCCCAGAGGAGCCCGGTACCGGGACAGTTCTACCGGGAGGCGGTGGGCGGGCAGGGGGGACCCAGTTTACCGGTGGGTGTGCGTGGGGCTGGCCTAGGGCTCTGCACGTGTGTGTGTGTGTGTTAGCTCCGGTATCGGCGGCATGGCACGGCAGAGTGAGTCCCGTTACCGGTCCGGGGGGCACGGCAGGCTCCCGCCCCCCGGCTGAGCTGCTCCTCGCGGTCCCGCAGGTGGCGATGGAGCCCACGGCCTCGCAGGTCTTCTGCGGGCGGGTGCTGGGCATGGTCAACGCTGAGGACGTCAACGCCATCATCCTGGCTCAGAAAAATATGTGAGTCCTGGGGGAGCCGAGCCCCGAGGGATCTCGGCACCGGGAACCTGCTGCGACCTTTGCTGAGCTCCATCTGCTTCCTCCGTGCAGGCTGGATCGATTCGAGAAGACCAACGAGATGCTGCTCAACTTCAACAACCTCTCCAGTGTCCGCATGCAGCAGATGAGTGAACGCTTCCTGCACCACACCAAGACGCTGGTGGAAATGAAGAAGGATCTGGACAGCATCTTCCGGAGGATCCGGTGGGCAGCAGGGACAGGGCTGCTGGTGGGAGGCAACGTGGAGAGCCTGCTGGGGCTCATCGAGGTCTGGGTGGGCTGTGAGGGTGTTTAAGTGGGACACAAGTAAGAGTTCAGCGTGGAAAAATGGTTGGAGAGGGGGAAAGCAACACATGGAGGCACCAGGAGAGGAACTGCAGACGCCAGAGCTTTGGGATTCCTGGGTTCTGGTCCAGCCAGGGTGGTCTGAGCTCCCCTGGGGCGGTGGGAGGGATGGGTAAGAAAAGCAGGCCGTGGAGGACTGCCTGGCATGCTGATGGGGTCTGGGCAGGAGCCCCAGGGACCCCCCAGGGATTCATTTGCCTGTTCCAGAGAGCGGAGGGAGCTGGCCGGGCAGTTGGCTCCAGTCGATTTGCTTCCCTGGGGACTGACTTTGCTCTCTCCTCCCCAGGACGCTGAAAGGAAAGCTGGCAAAGCAGTACCCAGAGGCTTTCAGCAGTGAGTGATTCCTTCTGATGCAGGTTTTCTGTCGAGTTCCTACCCACACAGTCCCTTTTCCTAAGCACACACGAGCTGGCTTTCGGGAGAAGCCCCTGAGCCCCAGGCTGCTGTGCCTGGGAAGCTCCCCGCTGGCATCCGCTGCAGCTGTGGCTCTCAAGCAGCTGCTGATTTATTCTTCACCAAGTTCCTTATTGATTCCTGCTGCAAGCAGGCAAAGCTTAAAGGCAGTGATCAGCAAACTGCTGCGCTGGGGCACCTCTCCTACCTGCTGTCGCGCCGGCAGCTCCTCGCAGCAGCGCTTCAGGTTTGGTCCTTCCCTTCCAGACATCCACGAATCTCCCATCCTGGAGGACGACGACGACTTCGACCCCGTCCCCAAGAGCACCACCACCACCATCGCTACCTCTGAGCAGAGCACGGAGTCCTGTGACACCAGCCCCGACATCATCTCCCCCACCACCAGCCAGGACTTTGAGGATTTATCCCAAGGCCACTACGATTTGCCGGCCGCCAACGGACAGAGCCTGACGGGTGGCACGGCCGAGGGCCTGGACTAGGTGTGCAGCCCTGCAGAACTTTCTATCCTCTATTTATAGTTGTGTGCTTCTTTTTTTCTCTGGGGGGTGGGGGAGAGAGGAGCCAGGGCCGAGGGCGGCAGAGGTCCTTCTGCCTCTCAGCTGCCACTGTGGTGTAAGCCCTGCCGCTCGCTCCGGGGCGAGTAAGTAAAACCTGGGTTTGAAACACTTCTTGTCCTTCCTCATTTGAGCAGCAAACTCCCACCGGGGGTGGAGACTTTGGTGCAGAAGAGCTGCTTTGGGGTGCGGGTGGCTCTTCCTGAAGGAAGGGGGGGTTGGGGTCCCAGCAGTGCTCCAGCTGGCCTGCAGGTCTGTGCTGCTGCAGGCTCCCTGCTGGCTCTGCCACAGCTCCTGCCTGCAGGAAGGGCCTGAGCCAGGTTCCCTCTGGTCCCTGCCTGCCTCTCGCCACAGCGCAGCCCTCGCCGGGGACTGCCCAGGCCTGGTCCCTCCCCGATCCTCTCCGCGTCCAGAGGATCGCCCTGGCTGCTGGGGGCTGGGGAGGGTTGAGGCTGGAGGCTGCGGCCCCGTCCCGAGGCTGTGGGGAGGCTCTAGGGCAGCGGGGCCGTCCCTGGAGCCGCGGTGTCGGTACGGGGCCGCTCCCGGGGGCTAAGGACGGTTCAGAAAGCAGCTCGGGGGCCGGGGCCGGCGGGAGCGTGGGCGGCCGGCGCCTGCGCGGGGGGCGGGGGGGCGCCGGTTGTGACGCAGCCGGGAGGGTTCCGGTTCCGGTCGCTCCTTTTCTCAGCGCGAGGCGGCGGGTGCGCGCGCGGCGGCTCCGGCGCCGGGCCCGGGAGCGGGGCGCGGGCCCGGGAGCGGGCGGGGGGCGCTGGATGCCGGGGTGGGGAGGCAGGGGCGGGGGGCCCGGGCGCGGGATCGGGGGCTCGGAGGCCGGGGGCCGGCGGCGGGGCCGGGCCGGGGGTCGGGACACGGAGGCCTCCCGGGGGGGCCCGGCCGCGGGTGACGTGGCCGCCGCTCTCCGCAGGACTCGGACGGTGCCAAGATGCAGATCTTCGTGAAGACGCTGACCGGGAAAACCATCACCCTGGAGGTGGAGCCCAACGACACCATCGAGAACGTGAAGGCCAAGATCCAGGACAAAGAAGGTACCGCCGCGACCGGGCTGCCCCCGCCCCGCCCCGCGGGCGGCCCCCGCCGGCCTGGCCGTGACCGTCTCTGTCCTCGCAGGCATCCCCCCCGACCAGCAGCGGCTGATCTTCGCGGGCAAGCAGCTGGAGGATGGCCGCACCCTCGCCGACTACAACATCCAGAAAGGTACCCCGCGGGCCGGGCTGCGCTGCAGGGGGCGCCGGCGGCTCCCGGCCCCGCCGTGACTTGGTCTCCTTCCCTCAGAGTCCACTCTGCACCTGGTGCTGCGCCTGCGGGGGGGCATCATCGAACCCTCCCTGCGCCAGCTCGCCCAGAAGTACAACTGCGACAAAATGATCTGCCGCAAGTACGTCCCCTTGGCCCCTCCTCTGGGGGGTGGGCACCCTGCCCCCAGGGCAAGGAGGCTTTAGTGACCTGTGCCCCCCCCCCAGGTGCTACGCCCGGCTGCACCCCCGCGCCGTCAACTGCCGCAAGAAGAAGTGTGGCCACACCAACAACCTGCGCCCCAAGAAGAAGGTCAAGTAGAGCCGGCAGCCCTGCCGCGCCCTCAATAAAGCATCGCAGCTCGAGCGGCTCCCTGGCGTTTTGTTTCTTGCCCGAACCGGCGCCGTTTGCAGTCAAGGGGGGGTCGGGGGGGTCGGGGCGATGCGTGCTCGGGAGCCGCGGGGGGTGCCCGGCAGGCGGCTGCAGTACCGCTGGGTGCCTGCAGGTGGCGGTGGAGCCGCGCTGGCCGTTCCGCTCCGCCCCCGCGCCCGGCCGGGCCTGCGCGCTCCGGGCGGGGCCGGGCCATGGTGAGCGGAGCCGGGGCACCGGGCGCGGGGCTGGGCTGGAGAAGGGTCCCTGAGGGCGACGGGGTGGGCACCGAGCCGGGCGGGTTCGAGCAGGAGTGGGGGCGTCCCGAGACCGGGTTCTGTCTGTGCACGCGTAGCTGGGCCGGGGCGGGATGGGGGGGGGGCTCCCGGTGCGCGTCAGGAGCGTGCGCGCGTGACCGAGGAGGGTCCCGGGTGGTAGGCAGGGGAGTGGGGAGGGGTCCCCTGCCCGTCCCCTGACGTCCGGTGTGGGGAGGATCCCGGTGCCGGTCCGCTGCCTGCGCGCGGGGCCGAGGGGGCTGCCGGTGCCCGTCGGTATGGTGTGCACGTGGCCAGGGGGTGCCTTGCGTGGGCAAGGAGCCAGGGAGGGGGACGTGGAAACGGGGGGGTCCCGGTGCCGACCCGTGGTGGCCCCGGTGCCGACCCGTGGTGGCCGTGGTGTATCCCGGTGATGGACAGAACTCGGGCGTTACGACCGGGCTCAGCCTGGGTTCTCCCGGTACCGCCACCGGGAGGGGGAAGCTCGAGGTGCAGCCAGCACCAGCGTAAGAGCCCCGGGGGCTGCCGGCTGTGCCCTTGAGCCGCTCAGCTGGAGCAAAGCCAGTGGCACTGCCATGCTGTCCCCTTGCCCCTGGCAGACCGGGGAGGCCGTGAGGGTGTTGCTGCAGCGGCTGCAGGAGCTGCAGGGCGAGCGGATAGAGGCCTACCGGCTGCTGGAGCAGTGAGTACGGCACCACGGGGCGGGCACTGATGGGGGGGCACCTGTGCCAGCAAGGAACCGAGCCCCTGACCCTGAGCTTATTGCATCCTGCTGTGGAGGAGCTGCAGCTGGCAGGGGCACACCTGTGTCAGTTACAGGAGACGCTGAGCTTCCAGGGTGGGGGGCAGGAGATAAGGGAAGGGAAACCAACCCAGTCCTACCCCAGAAGCAGTTGCCAAGCCTGTGCTGGGCCAGGGCTGAAGCTGCTGGGCACTGGAGGGATCGAGAGCTGCCAACTCCAGACAGGAAAACCTTCCTGTTGCTGCGTGCGGGTGGCAAAGAGAGCTCAGCACCAGGATGGGAGCCATGGGCTGCTGCCATCCCAGTGCCCAGCCCTGTGTGGTGATGGTGGCTTCTGCCCCCCACTCAAACCTGTCGGCAGGGGCCACCAGGCATACCTGAGCAGTGCCCCCCACTATGACTTCCCGCGGTACCGGCAGCTGGTGCACGAGGTCACGGTGGCCTTCAGCGGCATCTCCCGGGAGGTGCTGGGCATCGCCGGGCGCCTGCGGGACGAGCTTGCCCGCCCCGACCTGGCCCAGCACCTCGCCCGGCTCCAGGAGCGGGAGCAGGAGAAGCTGCAGCTGGTGAGTGCCAGGCCGTGGCTGTGGAGGGTCCCACTGGTGCCCCTGACCGGGCTGGGGCAGCTTTGGGGGGTGGCTCTATCTCCCACTGTGTCCCCCCTGCAGACAGCGCAGCTCCAGCTGGCCAGGCAGCAGGCACAGGACCAGCCCCAGGCAGATGCCCATCAGCAGGAGGTGCAGGAGCTCAAGCACAAGTAGGTGGTGGCCTCTCCCCCCATCTCGGGATGGCAGCATCTGCCCCTCACCCAGGCCAGGAGCCCCTTCCCTACCTTCCCCCCCGTTGCGGCCCAGGGGGGCCCAGATGGTGCCTTCAAAAGCTCTCTGGGCCGCAGCCCCGGGGAGGGCTCGGGGAGGGCTCGGCGGTGCCGCGGTCCCCTCGGCCTCCCCGGGCTGAGTGTTTCATAAACAGCGCGGGGCAGGCGCGGGGCCTGGCTAATATGCTCCATATGGCCTTTATTTATAGTTTCCATCCGCTCTCCTAGGCTAATTAAAACCATTGAGGCAATCAGCGAAATTCTCCAGGACCTCAAGTACGACTCGGAAGAAGCCGAGTGAAGGGTGTCCCCGTGGGAACGGCTGCAGGGGCCGGCCCGTGGAGCGGGGGCCCCACTCCCCCCCGCCAGTCCCAGCCCCCTCCTGGGGTGGCCATCAGGCACCCCCCCCTGGGCACCTTCCCCCAGGCCTTTCTCTCGAGCAGAGGGTGGAAGAGGTGGAGAATCCCCTTCAGAAGCAGGGCTCCTCTCAGCCCTGAGCATCCCTCAGCAGAGGGGCCTGGGCTGGGGCTGGCTCCTCGCTCCAGCTCTACCAGCGGGGGCTTTGCCCAAGTAAAACCCCAACCCGCAGCTCCAAGGGGCCACCTTGCTTTGCCCTTCGTTGAGCCAGGCAATGCCTTTGGTGCCAGCTGGAGCCCCATGGGCGGCAGCCCCCCCAGAGCCAACTTAGCTGTGCCCCCAGCCCCGTGGCAGCTCGGGTGCCCTGCAAGTGCCCTTTCTGTGGTCACCCAAAATAAACCTGGCCCCATGGAGCTGGGCTGAGTCTCACGGTCTAAAGTGCTTGTGACACCCCCTCCAACGTGGCTGGGTCCCCCGGCAGCCTTGGGCTGGGGTGAGGAGGGGCACAAGTCCCATTTGGCTGCCCGCTGCATCCCCGTCCCCGCGCGCTGCTGCCGCTCCGCTGACGCAGCCCCCGGTGGGGTTTCAGAGGTTTATTGGCATTAAGCTTAAATCTGTTCCTAATTGACTGAAATGGAACCAAAATAAGGCTGGTTTGAATCAAAATTGGAGCAAGCACCGGGCAAACCCCAGCAGCCTCAAACCAGCCCCCGTGGCTCCCCGGGGGCTGACCCCCACTGTGCACTCGCACGTGGGTCCCCCAGGATCGCTCCCGGGGGGAGGCTGTGCTGAGGGTGGGGGGAAACCCAGCAAGCCCCTGCAGCCCCTTCCAGCCCAGAGCTGTCTCCAGCTGGTGATGAAGGAGCAAACCCTCTGTGCCCCCCCACTCCCCCCCCGCCCTGAGCTGAGTAGGGCTGGGGGTCCCCTCATTGTGGTGGGGTGCAAGCAGCAGTGGGGGGGGGGCATGGTCCCCTGGGGCCAGCAGCACCTATGGGGGTGCCAGTGCCGGCTCCCCTCCCCTGACCCCATCCCATCCCCTGGGGCTGGGGGGCTACGCTTTGCCCCAGCCCCCTTCCTGCTCTCCCACGGCGGGGTCGGGGTGGGTGTGGGTGGTCCCGGGCGGGCGCCGGGCGCCCCGTGGCATCCTGCCGGCGCTCGGTCCCCCGAGGGCTACAACTTATCGCCGGGAAGAACCTGTGGAGAGGAGCAGAGCCCCTGCGTCGCCGCCAGCCGCGCCGCTCTCACCCCCCGCGTCCCCCCCGCCCCACTGACACCCCGGAGTCACCCTCAGCCCCTCCCCCCCCGGGGGAAAAGAAGAGTGGAAGGGTCCTTACCTACCTGGTTGCGTGCCTTGTGGGACTTCTGCAGCCAGACGCGCCACTGGTCGTACAGCTTGATGCCCAGGTTGGAGCAGCCGTACGAATGCTTCCGCACCCATCCGAAGAACTGCTTCAGCTCCCGCCGCAGCGTCGTGTTCTGCTCCCCCCCCTTGGGGTCACAGCCCCCCGCCGCTCGCTCTGCGGGCACAAGGGGGACTCAGTGGCACCGTGAGGGGACAGCCCTCGGCCCCCCTCAGCAGCATCCTGCTGTAAATCGTGGTGGAGGAGAGGAAAACCGGCGGCCTTTGGCTGCCAGCTGGCAGAGCCGAGCTCCTGGCTGGTCCTTGGCAAGAAATCAGCTGCTGGGCGTCGGGCAGGGGAGGGCCCCCCCCTAGCATGCCCAGTGTGAGCGGGGGAGGGGGGGCCCGGCGTTGACATCGGCTCCCTGCTCGCCTGGTGGTGGCACTCACCGCTGCGCGGCGTGGAGGCGGCGGTGGGGTTGCTCCAGTCGCTCCAGATGCCAGCGCTCTTGGAGCCGTAGATGCCAAAGGGGTTGCATCGCACCTGGACGAAGTAGACGGTGCCGGGGCGGAGGCCGGCCAGGCGGCAGGAGGTCTGGTTGCCCACATCATCCACCACCTGCAGGAGGAGGAGAGGGCAGCTCAGTGTGCTCAGGCACCCTGCGGCGCCGCTGGCAGGGGATGCCAACCCACCTTCCACTCTGAACTGTCCTCCACCCGGTACTGGATCTGGTACTTGGCTTGGAAGAGGAAATCCTTGAGGGCTGGTGGGGAGCTCCAGCGCACGCTCAGCTGGTCCTCCAGGTCCCCCACCCGGCTGACGTGCACGTCCGGCGGGGGGTCAGTGGTGACTGTGGGGACAGGACAAGGGCTGGTGGGGCTGGGGCAGGCAGCGCCGCGGGGCCGCAGGGGTTAAGGAGATGCAGATGCCGAGGGAAGAAAAAAAAAACCGGAAAAAGCCAACCTGGGAGGAAGCCTAATTGGATTAGGAGCAATTCTGCTCACAGATCGCCCATTTCCTGCCGCCCCTCCCCAGCATCCCACCGCTGAACCCTCGCCCGCTTCCCCTCCTTGAGGTCACCGGCATGTGGTGACATCATGGCACCGCCGCTCACCCACGTCGAGGATGTCCAACATGACGACGTCAGAGACGGCCACCCCCATCCGGTTGGACGCCTCCACCCAGATCTCGTAGGGCGTGAAGAGGGCCAGGTCCTTGGGGATGCGGCAAGAGTAGGTCCCGGCCGTGTGGTACTCCTGGCAAGTGTTGTCTCGGCCGTACCACCTGCGGGCGGGCACTGAGTGCTGGCACCAGCTGCCGCGGGCCGACCCTCACCCATCCCCACGACAAAGAGCCGGGGGCTGCACCTCATTTATCCACCACTCACCACCAGCAGCATCCTGCTGGCGAGGTGTTAGGTTACTGCTTCCCCTCACCCTCCTCCCTGGTACACGCACGGCACAGTGGCTGAGACCCAGCACCATCTAGGAGGCCCTGGGCACCCCCTTCCTCCTCCAGCCTTCAGGAATTTTAGGAACAACAGGGATTGAGGAGGGCACCTCACCTGAGCTTGTACTTCAGGGTGTAGTTGGTGTGCAGGTAAGTCTCCCCTTCGGCCCCCGGCGCCCACTTGCAGGTGAGGTCCTTCATGTTTTTGGACCAGCAGGAAATGTTGACTGGTTTTTCTGGGGGTACTGGGAGAGGGAGAGAAAAAGAAGAGGCAAGTGGGATAAAAATGTGCAGCCAAATGCAGCCTGCAGTCACGGCAGGCGATGCCGCCACGGTCCCCAAGGCTCCAGCCCCGTGTCTGCAAAAGCCTTCGCTGGAGGGGTTCAGGCTCCTGCCCACCCCCAGCCCTGGAGCTGTTTTCTTTCAACAACAGCAACCCAAAAAATCCAACCCGAGCTGCGTTCCCGGGCTGTGTCCCTGGGACGTCGGCCTTAAAATAGCCCCAGATAAAAATCTAACGATTATTGACTCGGACAGGAGTCATCTCCCCCCCGGCGCTGCCAAAACACCCTTCGGCTGCCTGCTGCCCGGAGCCCGAGGCCGCGGGGTGAGGCACAAACCGCCAGGAGGTTCAGATCGATCCAGCAGGGCCAGCTCATGGCACGTCTGGGCAGGAGTTGCGGTGTTCAACCCCACGGGGACACCCGCATCCCCCCCATGGCACCACCTGAGCCACCTCACGGACACAGCCTGGCCGGTGAGGAGGTCCCAGCACGCGGTGCCGGCTCGAAGCCCGCACGTGCGACCGGTGCCACCGACGTACGTCCAACGTAAAGGCAGGAGCCGGCCAAGATGCCGCCGTCTCTGCTGTGACACACCAGGTTGTCCCCAGACTGCTGCTTGGAGCCGTTGAGGCGGCTGAGGGCCACGCTCAGCGTGGTGGGACCCAGGGTGGTGTAGGAGGTGGCCGGCAAGCGCCGGCCGTTGAGGGTCCAGTACAGGTCCTCGGCTCTCAGGTGGGACTCGGGGCTGACCGTGCAGGTGGCCACCAGCGAGGAGCCGATCAGCAGCGTGGGGTCCTGCGGGGAGATCACCGCGGGGTCTGCAGCCGGAGAAACAGGGGGGGGGAGCTGTTAAGAAACTCAAACGGAGTGGATGGATCCGGTGAGAGCTACCTGGGGGGGGGTAGAGCTGGCTGGGGTACAGCTAAAGGTATTTAGATACTGTTCAGGGATTTCAGTTAATGTCTACCTAGCTCATAGAGATTTAGGTGTATTTATAGCTAATTTAATACATTCAGATGCCATTTTTAGATTTTTAATCGATTTAAGCATATTTTTATCTGTTTTATATTTAAGTCTATTTCCATCTTTTATAGAAATCACATTTAAATACCTCTCTTTTCAGATATTTAAGTGTATTTCTGTCTCTCTTGAATGTGTGTTTTAGCTTTCTTTTACATGTATTTTCTCTCTTTTATAGATGTTAATAGAACTTCTGTCTCTTTTTAGGCATTTAGGTGTAGTTGTATCTCTTTGCTCTATATCTTAATCCAATTCGTATCTATTTTATAGATATTTAAGGGCATTTATATCTATTTTATATATTCCACCGTTGGACTCAATGATCTTAAAGGTCTTTTCCAGCTGAAACAATTCTCTGATTCTACCCTTAAATGCAAGTTGTGTCTCTTTTTCCTCTCTTTAAATGCAACTTATATCTATTTTTAGATATTTCCATCCACTTTATATACATTTTAATATATTTAAATCTAAGCTATACCTTCTCATGCATATTTCAGGGTGCTTAAATCCACTTTTAACCTATTTAACTGGCATTTATGCCTATTTGTCCTACCTTTAATTGTATTTCTGTCCCATGTATGGATGTATTTCTATTTTGAGATCTATTCTCTACCTCTTGCTATTTATTTCACCATATTTAAACCCATTTAATATCTATTTTATCTCCCTCTCTCCGTGTATTTACTTCTCTATCCCAGCACAGCCCTTGCAGCAGCGATTGCCTTCTTCCTTCTTTTTCTCTTCACTCGACACGGGGGGCTTGGCCGTGCTCCCTCCAGCCGGGGGCTCCTCGGCAGGTCTAGGGTGCGGGCTCACACCGGGGAGCACCGGCAGCCTTTGGGGCGCCGGGCAGGGCGAGGCTGGGGGACGGGGGCGGGTCGGGGGGGCTCTTTCCAGAGCTGGGTTCTGCCTTTGTAATTTTTCCACCACAAAAGGATTTCAGAAGCAGCTCCGGGAAGTTTTGGGGTGGGTTTCTCCCCCCGGCGTTTCCCAACGACTCCAGGCAGCGCTTCCCGGCCGAGACTGGCACCCACCACCGACCTGGTCCCAGCCATATGTCCCTGGGATCTGCCCCCAGCCCTCGCTGCCGCCTTGGCACGTGGTCACCGCGCTGGGACACGCCGAGGCCCCCCCGAGGCTGCCCCACCCTGGGGAGCCCCTTCGTGATGGGAAAACTCCCCCCCCGCTCTTTCAAGCCCCCCCGGTGGGTGAGGCTCGGCGCCGAGGCCCCCCGAGCCCGCTCCGCGTTTCCGTGTCCCGAGCCCTCGCCGCCCCAGCCGCACGCGCCAGGCTCGTATCCCAAATTACCTCCCGGAAAGCGCCGCGACCTCCGCTCCCCTCCAGCCTCCCCGGCCCCGATCGCTTTTCACCACCCGCCGCTCGCCCCGGCTCCCACCCCGGCGCAATTAGTGCTCCCAAATCCTCGTTATCCTGCCGCAATCTTAATCACCGGCAGCTGCCGGGATGCTCTTGGGGTGGGTGCAAAAGCAGCCCAGGCAGAGGTGCCCCTGCGTACGCCGAGCATTCCCCGGCGATTCCACAGCTACTTCCCACCCAACGCAAACCCTTCCCTAGGGTGAGGGTCGGCCCCCTCCCCAGATCACCCCAGCCTCCGGCGAGGCCTCCAAACAACGCTGCCAATGAGCCCACCCAGATCCAAGCTCCTCCATTAGTGGAGCTGGGGCTGCTCCGGCTCCGCTGATAACGAACCCGGAGCTCCAGACCCTCCTCCCAAATCCTCCTCTAAACAGCACCAGAAACACACCCGAGCTGCCCAGCCCAGGCACATTTCCTCTTCTCCGAGCGCGATCCCCTGCAAAAAGCCAATTTTAGATCGATATTGCAGTTCAGTTTATTTTCTCCCTGCTATTTTTCCCTCCCTCCTCCAAGCAGGACCCCTCGGGAGAGGCCAATTTTATATCTATTTATTTATGTAACCTTTTTTTTGCCCCCCCACTGCCGTTCCCCCCTCACCTCTCCACATGTGTTTTAAAAGGGAAAAGTGTGAAGTTTTCCAATCGGAGGGGAAAGGGCCGGGGAGAGACGCGGGGAGGCTGTGGAATGTGCAAGTCGCAAGGAAAATACCTGCTCCGAGGGGGGGGGGGAAGGCTTATGGCTTTCCTATGACACCAAAAAAATGCTGATCAGGTGCTAAGTAATGCAATAAAGTAGAACCACATTGCCAAGGTGTCGGGAACGTTTATGTTTTCCTTCCAAAGGGCTGGATTTCATTTCATTATTTTTTTTTCTATCACTGTTTTAAGAGGCTGGGAAAGGAAAAGCGAAAAAAAAACCCAACCCAACCCCTCCGCTAAGTGTCGGAGATCAGGCAGTTAAATAAAAGATTTATTAAGATGTGTGCGGGGTGTGAGGGGAGGGGCGGGGAAGGAAAAGTGCAAATAATTGCCCCGGAGAACAAAGGGAGATTTGGGCAGCCTCGGACTGGGCAAGGAAATTTGCTTTAGCGATGTAGGTAACGAGCGCCGAGAGCTCTGCCTCAGCCCCAGCGGCGAGGCTTGCGGGCGGACACGGCACCCGAAAACGCCTCGGTCCTCCTTCCCACACTTCATCCCTCCTTTGCAGATACCTTATCCCTCCTTTCCCACTCCTCAGCCCTCCCCCCCCCCCAACCCAGCTGGCATTTCTGGTGCCATCCCTCAGCTGCAGGAGGGTTTATAAAAAGCCCGGGCGCCGCAGCCAGCGCGGCCGAGCCGGCCGAGGGGAATCTTTCGCTCTCTAAAAGGAGATTTGGCGTCGCCTACCCCCAGCGCCGCACGTCGAGGGGCCGCAGGGCTCTCGCGAATGGGTCCAAAAGGGATTTTTGGAGGATTTTTCATCATTTTTCCATTGCTTTTGTCATTCCTGACCTAATTATTTCTGTGCGAGACTCCCCTGGGAGCGACACGTGTGGCTCGGGGGGTACAGGACCTGGGTGGCCAGGTCCTCCTGGCATCGCCGTGCTGGCAGGAGGTGCTGAGCGGTGGGGACTCGTTTGGGACCTCTTTGGGACCCGTTTGGGTGTCAGAGCGACCCCCCAAACACCCCCGGCCCTGAGAAATTCTCACCATGGGGAGGAAGCCAAACTTCCTGCTGCGGGGAGCAGGACCTCGCCTCCCTTCGCTTGGGCCCGAGGGGAAGAAAGGAGGCTTTGGAAGAGGGGGTGGAGGCTAATTTGGGTTTAGGGCACTGAGGGGGTTCGGGGACCCTCCTATGTCCCCACACACAGCAAGGGGGGACCTTGGTCCCCACAGGGCTGAGGCCATCTACATCTCAACCCACAGGTGGCATCTCCCAGACCTGCCCCTGCTGGGTGGAACCCCGAGATGGGCATCACGGCCGAGCCCCCCAGGGGTACTTTGTTTGACGGGGGTCATTGTTTTCCACGGGAGTGGGAGCTCCGTATTGTTCTGGGTGGGGAAAAGGGGATTCATTGTTCTCTGGGACGGGAGGGCAGAACTCTCCGGGGGCAATGGGGGTCCCCTGTTGCTCTCAGCAGGAGGAGGGGGTTTCAAAGGCTCTAGGGGAGGGGAATGGGAGGGGGTCATCACTCCCAGGGGTAGGAGGGGGTCGTGTGGGGAAGGGGTTCGCTATTGTTCTCCGGCCAGGGGTTTCCATTGTCCTGGGTGGGGATCGGAGCCACATTGTTCTCCGGGAGGGGGTTCTGCACGGCGCGGGGGGAACACACAAGGAGGAACCGACCCTTCTCGGGCAGGGGCGTGCCCCATCTCCATGGGGAGAGGGGCACTGGCTGCTCCCGGGGCAGGATGGGGGGTTCCGGATGCTCTCCGGGCTTGGGGGGAACACAGAAAGGGTCCTCTATTGTTCTCCGCGGGGAGGTGGGGGGGTGGGGGGGGGTCCCGTCTGGGCTGAGGGATCAATGCGAGAGGGGAGACTCGGTTGCCTGTCGGGGGGGTGGGGTGGTGATGAAGGGTCCCGGCTGCCCACCCCGAGGGGGGGTCCCCCTTATGCTGAGACATACAGCTCCGAAGTGCGCCCGGCAACGTTCCCGCCGCTCCCGGGGCGAGATGGGGGGCACGGGACGGACGGGACAGACGGGACGGACGAGACACCCTCCACACGGACCGGCCCCACATAGCCCTCACCGAGCAGGGCAGCCTCGGGGGGCACCGCGCAGCGCCCGCCCTGGCCCCGACGGGATCCCCCTGCCTCCCACCCCACGTCCACCTTGCAGCAGCCGCCCAGTGCTTCTGGTACTCACAGGCGATGGGCTCGGCGCAGAGGAGCCTCAGGCAGAGCAGGAGCAGCGGAAGGAACGACGGCGGGGACGGCGGGGACGGCGGGGACGGCATGGCCGGCTCTGGTGCCCGTCGGTGCCCGGGGCAGCAGAGCGCACCGGCACGTCCGGGGAAGTCCCGAGCAAGTCTGAGCAGCCCCCGGTAACCAAAGCCCTAAATGCCGCCCTGGCCCCGCCCCGCCCGGCCCGGGCCCGCCCCCGGGGGGGCAGAAAGGCACCGGCACCAGGGTCCTTCCGCCCCACTCTGGTACCGGCTCCGGTACCAACACCCGGGTGCCAATGCCCGTACCGCGGCTCCCGGTGCTGCCGCAGGATGTCGACCCCACGTCCCTGCCCGGTCCGGGGCCGGTGTCCCTCTCCCCGCCGAGCCCCGCGGGAGCTGAGTAAGAGCCTTCCCACGGGTGACTCATGCACGGCCGCCACGGACCCTCCCGTGCCCACGGGGCCGCTTCCGAGGCTGCACCCGCGGCAGGGCCGGGCCGTCCGAGAAGGTCCCCCCCCATCAAAAGTGTCTTTAGGGAATAAAAACACTGGAATTAGCTTCTGGGGGGGCGTGAAAGCAGGAACATCCTCTGGTAAATCCCGATGGCTTTCATCGAATCCATCACCTCTGAGTTTCCTCACTAAAACCCCTCCAAAAGAAGGAAAATGCCCCAGGTGGCTTCAAGCCCCACCGGGGTGGCGCCACGTTTGTCCCCAGGGTGCCGGGCACCCAGGGATGGCAGCATGTCCAGTTGTGCCGGCAGCACCATGGTGAAGACGTCTGCTCAGGCATCACACGCCGGTCCCTGTGTCCCCTTGTGTCCTCCTGCTCAGGACTCGGTGGCACCAGGAGCTTTGCAGCGCCCCCAGATGGGTGGCAGAGCCCCAGGAGGGCAGGTCCTGGTTGTGGCAAGGCCACTGTGGCCAAGTGTGTGCTGTCCCCACCTGCACATCCTTTAGGTCTGCCTGAGCCCCGGGGAGCAGTGCGGTGTCCTGAGAGCACTACAGGGGGTCCTGGCTCATACTACCGCCCCCAGCAGAGGGGACCCAAAGGGACCCTGTGGCCCTGATCTTGAAGTTGGGATGGGGGTGAGGCCGAGGCAATGGGATCTTGGCTGCTGTGGCTGAGGCTGGAGGGGCTCTGGGGGCTCAGAGCTGGATGGATTCCATCCCATGGGACATTGCCCGGCGGCACTCCCTGTCCCTTTGCTCCCTGTCTCAGCTCTGTGCCCTGTGGCCCCTCAGCCCTGAGGGCAGGGACGTGGCTCCTCGCCATGGATGGAGCACTGGGGGATAAAGCCGGGGTGGCAGGGGACACCTGAGTGGCCCAGGGTGCCCGACACAAAGAAGTGACACTGGGTGAGGGGGGCCGAGCTGGGCTGAGGACAAGGTGGGGGTGACACTGCCTGGAAGTCACCGCCAGGCTCTGAAGTGTTGGGCAGCGGCTGAAGGAAGTGCACGGATCAGAGAAGAAAGAACAATGAAAGCGAGCGGGAGGCAGACAAAGCGATGCCTTTTCCCATCCTCCTGCTTTTTTGGAAGCTTCTGAATTGTTTTTGTTGAAATTTCCCAAAAATGTCAGGCTCCGGGAGCCACCCAGCCTGAGAAACTTCAGCCCCGCCGGCCGCGGTCTGGCCGAGTGAATCACGGCCGCCCCGGGGGCCGCCGGCCGCCCGCGCTCCGACCCACGGCCCCGGCGCCCCCTGGGCAGCCACCCTGGGCCCGGAGCCAGCGCTGGGTGCTGGGGAGGGCAGGCAAGGAAAGCGAAATCGCCCCCTGCAGCTGGAGCTGGGACCAGGCTGCCACCTGCACTGCCCCCACCGCTGCCCCCATCGTCTGCTCCTTAGCTCCCACCCGCAGCCAAGGATGAGGTGGGACAGAGTGTGGCTGCGGGGGGAGAGCTCCGGGGGAGGGGGTGACACATCCTGGCAAAGGCATCAGCAGAAGGGGGCTTGAGACTTTGCTGGGCAGCCAGGGGGACAGTAGGTTTGGGAGGAGAGGAGAGCTGGTCCCCACTGGTGTCACCTAGTGCGTCCAGGATGTCACCCCAGGTGGCTCAGGGGCATTTGCCCTCCCTGACCCATGGCAACATCTGGACCCAATGCTGTGGGATGGGGACAGGCTGAGGGGACTGAGGCAGCCTTGAGTGAGCCCTGCCATGCCTGTGGTCCCTGAAGGTTGGCAGTGGCAGTGTGGTGGCAGGATGTGGTCAGTGGCAGTGGCAGTGGCAGGGGGTAGCTGGAGATGACAGAGCCCCTGCCCTACTCTGAATCAGTGCGAGGGGCAGCAGGCAGATGTGGTCAGTGGTCAGATGTGGTCAGTGGTCAGATGTGGTCAGTGGACAGATGTGGTCAGCAGGCAGATGGGGTCAGCAGGCAGATGTGGTCAGTGTTGCCCTTTGACAGCGACCTTTAAAGGGCTGCTCCCTCCCATCCATGAACTGTTGCACTCACAGGCAGCAGCCAGGCAGGCAGCAGGATCCAGCCCAGCAGCCCCCTCTGGCCCCCAGACCAGGCTGTGGCGTCAGCTTGGGGGTCCCCCGGGGCCGGCGTGGTCCGGCTGGCCTCAGCCCCCCAGTGTGGCTCTGTTCCCAGGGCCTCTTTGCCCTGCTGTGGTGCAGAATCCGGCCATGGGGCCCAGCTCCCTCAGCTCCCTGCTCTGCCCCGGGGGGATGCAAATCCCTCTGGATAGATTCAGGAGCCCAGGGTGGCCCTGGTGACATCCCCACACCCAGCCTGAGCATCCTGGCTTTGGCTTCCCACCACCCATCACCTTCCCACCAGCCTTCCATCCTGTGTCCCATATGGGGCTGGGCCCAGCACATCTTACCCTGAATTAATCTAATTACTCCAGTTCCCAGCCAGAGCTTGCTCCATAAAGTCCTTGGACAGAGACAGCATCTGGCTCAAGGGCCAGGGTGTAAAAAACAAACAACAAAAACCCCCAAGCCCCCAGAAAAAGCAAGAGGAGAAGGCACAGCAGAGCTGCCTCTGACTGCCTGCATCCTTTTAAAGTGACCTGAGGGAAAAATAAAGAGGCTAGAAATGCAAAGAATCCAGCAGTCAGAGTTTGCTTTCTATTCCTCTCAGTCACATTTCCACATCTCTGGGTAATTTATAACCCACTTAACCCCTTCCCTGCCACCCCTCCACCCCCGCTTGGCACAGCCACGTCGCTCAAGAGCATCCTCGCAGCCCTGGCCCCACCTTCCCGCCTCTGTTTGCTTTGGGAGGCACAAAAAGGCCCCAGAGGGAGTTTGTGGATCTCTAGAGGGGGGTGGGAAATGCAGCTGGCGTGGAGGGGACAGTGGAGCACCAGGGATGGGCTCTAGGGGGTGGAGGTGTGGGGTGATGGCTCCCCTTGCCATGGGGTGCTGGGGGGAGGCTGTGGTTTCGTGTGGGTCGTGAGAGAGCAAGGCAAAAGGCCTCAAGTGTTGGGACGGGGGAGGGCAGTAAATATTTGCCAACTCGGCGATCGTAGCCTGGGAAAAGGAGATTGCTGTTCAAAGGGGGGGGAGCATGGGCTGGGGCTAGGTACGCTGTGGGCAGGTGAGGTGGGAGCCATGCCCGCTGGATGTGGCATTCCCAGCTCTCCATCCGGTGGGTTTGGGACCACCTGGGATGTGGGGCTCTGGCTGTGTCCCTCCAGCTGATGGAAACCTCACCTGTGGCGCGGTGCCGGCCCCGTGGTGACAGCCCCAGGCCATCCCCTTTGCTCGGCCATCAGTCACTGGTGCCAGACACGAGGCCGAGGGGCTGGAGGGGCTCCGGGAGGGGGAAGGGGCAGCGGAGCCGACCTGGCAGCGCCGCCGGCCCGGGCCGAGCACGGCCCTGGTTTGATTAACAAGATGAATAAACTGGCGGAGAGCAGCGGGGCGAGGAGGGGCCCTGCTCCCTGCTGCCGGGGGGGGCAAACGGCTGTGCTCCCCCAGCCCTCTCCAAAGGGACCCAGACCTCCCCCCTCCCCCCGTGTCCTCCTACCCCATGGCGTGGAGCACCTCTCAACCTGAGCTGGGACCAGGAGCCCCCTCCCTATTTCCCCATGCCGGGGTCCTGCCATGTGTTCCCCATTAGGGCCGGAGGTTAGCAAAGCCCCCAGCTCCCCTCCTCCTTCTGCTCTTCCCCCTCCTCCTTCTCCTCCTTCGCCTCCTCCTCCTCCTCCTCCTCCTCTCCCCCCCGGGCCGGCTTTGGGGTGCTGCCATAAATAAGGCTGATGGGAGGGCAGCGAGCGCAGGGCCAAGCCTGAGCCTTTTATGTCTTCGAAACCCTGGGAAATCAGAGCTGTAAATCTGGGGTGTCAGGGAGAGCCCAGTGCCCGGCTGGGAGGGGCCCTGCCGAGCTGGGGGGACCGGTGCCATGCACCAGGGCACCTTGGGGAGTCTCCAAAGGCCATGGAGGGTAGCACAGTGGGGTCCAGTGCTGGCTGGGGACAAGAAGCTTGTGCCCCCTCGTGGGGTGCTGGCCCTGAGGGGCAGCGAGGCTCTGGTGTTACTGCTTGCTGGTGCCCAGTGTCAGGGCAGCTGCATCATCCTGTGCCACACCTCTGTGTGCCACCAGTGCAAACGGTGTCCCTTCCCCCCCCCAACCCGATCCCCACTCCTTTGCATTGCTGCTGTCACTCTGCTGCTCCCCATTCCCTCTGTATCCCCCAGTCCTGCTCTGCCTCTTTGATCCCTGTGTACCCCTCGGTCCCCCAGTGTCCCTCCCATAGCCCTTTCTCCCCCTGAACCTTCTGGTCCCTGTGTATTTCCCACCGGGGCATGCCCGGTGCCTGCCCCCCTAGTCCTGCCGCATCTCGGTACCCCTTCATCCCCCGTGCCCAAGCATCTCCTGGTACCCAGGACCCCTACTCTCGTGCATCCCCCAGTCCATGAGCATCTCCCAGTCCCTGGGACTCCCCAGTCCTCCTGCACCCCGCGGTATCCCCGCACACCCCAGCGCCCGAGCATCCCGCGATGCCCGCAGGCCCGGTGCCCGCACATCCCCCATCCCTCCCGCACCCCCTCCCCCCATCCCCGCTCCCCACTGCCACCGCCGGTGCCGCTGCCGGTGCCGCTGGACCTGCGCAGGCTGCGGCGGCTCCCCCCGCCCCCGGCTGCCCCCGCCCGGCGCACGGCGCGTCACGGCGGGGCTGGCGGGGCCGGCGGGCGCTGGGTTCGCTCCGCTCCGCGCCGCTCCGCGCCCGCCATGGCGGCCCGTGGCCCCCGGGCCCTGATCGCCCTCGGCCTGGCCCTGGCCCTCGCTGCCGCTGCCGCTGCCGCCGCCGTCGCCGCCGACCCCGACCCCGACCCCTTCTCGCCGCAGCTCGGAGACACCGCCGGGTGCCGCGGGCAGTGCGGCCGCAGCCTGCCGCGCCGGGCCGCTGCCGTGAGTCCGGGGGGCCCCGGGCACCCGGGGGCACTGGGGGGACCGGGAGCATGGGGAGCATCAGCAGCATCGGAGGGACCGGGAAGGCTGCAGGGTCCGGGGGCACCAGGATCATCAGGGGGTTGGGAGCAACAGGGCAAACTGGGAGCATTGTGGGGACTGGGAGCAGCAACAGCATCGAGAATACTGGGGGGCACTGGGGGCTCCAGCTTGCCCTGCATGGGCACCACTGCCACACGGTCCCACACTGGACCACCCCTGGGGAGAGCATTGTGGGAGATACTGGGAACACCATGGGGGCACTGGGAGCACCATGGGGGGTCACAGGGGGAGCCCCAGCGTCTCCTCCACTGCAGTTTTGGGGTGCCCCAGTAAGGACATCCAGCCCGGGTTGGGGTGCCCACAGTGGTTTTGCCCACGCCAGCTTTGGGGGTGCACAGGGCTGGCACAGGGGGCTCAGGGGCAGGGTCGGCAGCTGACACTGCTGCTGGGGGGAGCCAGCCCTGAGCCCTGGCAGTGGGGACCAGGATGGAGCTGAGTGCTGGGCATCGGGCAAAGGGCACCACGGAAAGGCCTGGACCAGAGCTGGCAGAGCTGTGCTGTGCCAGGGGCCACGCGGTGGCAGGGCTGTATCTAGGCCATCGCCTTGGCAGGAGCCTGCACTGCCAGGGGGATGGAGTTGTTTTCCCATCCGGGCTCCAGCTGCCTCCTGCCAGCACCCAGCGCTGCCCATGCTCCCCACGGGCACATGGACCCCCCACAGACACACACAGTGACCCCTGTATGGGTTCAGTGCCCCCCTGCAGCCCCCACACTGTGTTCCCAGCCCCCCCTGCACAGCCCACCAGTGCAGCCTCTGCTTCCTGCAGCCCACGCTGGTGCCCAGATGGTGCCAAGCACTCTAACAGAGATGTGGGCACCTGCCACGTCCTCCATGGCAGTGAGGCCACCTGCAAACCCCTCCACTGGCTGCAAAATGGGGGGGCACAGTCAGCTCTCCCTCCACTGGGATGCCAGCCCCCTGCGTACAGGATGCCAGCCTGGGCCGTGGTCCTGCAGGAGGGTGGCAGTGTCCAGCTCCCCCCCGTTGGGTGCAGGGGGGCCATGGTGGGGGTGCAGCTGAGGCACCGGGCCGGCTCCTGGTGCCAGCTCAGGGCTGCCCTCCTCCTCCTCGCTGCAGGATGCTGTTCTCAACGCCTGTTACCGCGGCTGCCGGCTGCTCTCCATCTGTCACTTCGTGGATGCGAGCGCAGAGCTGAACACGACCAGAGCCGAGTGCGAGGCAGGTGAGGAGCCGGCGGCCGAGGGCCCTCCCCACCCCCTAAACACCATCCCGGGGGGAGTTCCCCACATGTCACCAGCACCTCCGTGGTACTTCCCACCCTCCCCAGCACCCTGCCTCTGCTCAGCGCTACGTGGTGCCCCGTGGCTGCATCCTGACCCCGCTGCAAGCCGAGCAGCACCCACTGGGTGCAAACTGGGGGTGTGACCCGGCGCCCCCTAACCCTGTCGCCACCTCTTGCCTGGCAGCATGCGCTGAAGCCTACAGCAAGGCGGAGGAGCAGCTTGGCTGCGTGACTGGGTGCCGCAAGCAGCTGCCCGAGGTGGAGAGCAGGAAGGAGAAGGTGAGGGGTGGGGAGATAGGGACCCTCCTGCCCCCATCCGTCCCTGCCCCCATCCATCCCTTCCCCCATCCATCCCTCCCTTCTCCATCAGTCCCTCCTGCAGGGCTGGGCCAGGCAGGCTGAGGGCACCGAGCTCCCCGGGTGCGAGCTTCCGCCGGGGGGTGGCTGCAGATCCCCTCAGCTATCTGTTACCCTTCCCAGCAATTAGCAACGTCCCTGCGACATTTAATTAATTCAGCTTTTGCCCAATCAATTAAATTAGTCTTTAGCCCGAGGTGGAGGCTTTTGGCTTCGCGTGGGTGCAGACAGGGATGAGTTTGTGTGCAGAAAGCTGTGACCCTTGGAAAGCCACTTTGCAGCCTGGGTTTGAGACCTTCCCTGTCTGATCCCATTTCTGATCCCATTTCCCAGCCCCTCTGCGGGGTCAGGGATAAGCTTTGGGGAGCAGAGGCTGCCGGGGGGGGGCTGTCACCCCCTTCACCTACCCAAAGCATTTTTCCTTCGGGTTCCCAGGCAGGCAGGCAGAGCAGATTTAGCACAATAATTAGACACAGAATCTGACCCATTTATTTCCTGTTTGCTGGGCTGGCCGTGCAAGGGGCTGTCGGAAAATGTTGGGAGCCAGTGGCAGGGAGCAGCCAAGCGGATTCCAGCAGGGATGCTTTAAAAATAACAAACGGCCGCGACGGCCAAAAATCCAGGGCACGGCGAGGCTGCCAGGCGAGCAACGCCCTCGGCAGCGCCGCCGCTCCGCTCCCGGCCTTTAAAGAGCTGGGTGGGGGCACGGAGCTGCCATGCAGGGGGCAGGGCCATGCACCTGGGGCTGGGCGATGCGCCCGGGGCTGGGTAATGGCCCTGAGGACTACAGCCCCTCCCTTGGTGACTCTCCCAGGGCTGGAGCACCGCTCCCGCACATCCCCGTCCCTGGGAGAAGACCGAGCCCCGAATCTGAGTGCCTGGCTCAGCCTGGCCGTGTCCTGTGGCAGGATGTTGTCTCTGGGGGTGGCTGGTGAGGGGCTGCTGGTGGTCTGATGTCCCTTTGCAGAGCCTGGAGCTGCAGGAGACGTCGTTCTCCATGTTTGATTTGGTATCCACCTTCTGCAACGACATTGTCAGCTCTGCCCAGAGCTTCATCTCCTCCACTTGGACCTTCTACCTGCAGGCAGACGATGGCAAAGTTGTGGTGTTTCAGGTGGGGGTGTCCCATGCCCCCTCTCTGCTGGCTGCTGAGAGGGATGGGGACCCCCTTGCTCACCCCTTTCTCCCTCTCTCCCTGCTGACTCACCAGTCCCAGCCCCAGATGGAGTATCCACTACATGAGGCTCCAGAGGCCCAGCTGGCGCAGGCAGCACCGGGGGCCAGCCCCCGTGTCCCCCAGCCCCACACAGGTGCAGGAGGGTCTGGGCTGCTGGGGGTGGGAGGGTTCTGGGAGCTTTGGAGCCCTCCTGGCTCTCATCAGATCTCTGCAGAGCTGAACAAATTCCCCTCTCTCGGCTCTGATCAGCATCCCATGCCCCACACCCACGCAGGGGGCAGGGGGTGGGGGGACTCCAGACTCAGGACCCATTCCAAGAAGCTGCTGGGATTCTCTGTGCCCCCCCAGCAGGTCCCTGGTGGGAGAGGGGGACCCCCAGCACCCAAGCAGGTGCTGACAGGGGGATGAGAGGGGCAGGCGTGCCCAGGCTCAGATCAGCTCTCCCCTGCCAGGCCCCCGGGGGAAAGGGGAGAAGCCCCCCAAGAAGGAGCCACGGGGCAAAGCCAAGGCACAGCACCCGGACCCCCCCCAGCCGGAGCACGACTTCCTGGGCTGCATGGCCAAGTAGGTGCAGGGGGCTGCATGGGGGCCTGGGGGCACCAGGAGTCGATACTCCCCCGCTCCCAATGCCCACCCTGTGCCCTGCCATAAACTGCTGCCCTCCTCTGGTGGGGGCTGGGGGGGTGTTACAGGCGCTCAGGCCTTCCTCGCTGGATCCTGGCTGCCTGCCTCTTCCTCTCCATCGTGGTGATGCTGTGGCTGAGCTGTGCCAGCCTGGTGACTGCCCCCGAGCAGCACGTCAAGACCCAGGTAGGGGGTGAGCTGTGCTCAGCACAGCCTGGGGGGTCCTGTGGGGGTCCCTGACACCCTGGGGGTCCCTGTCATGGCTGGGTGAGCCTTGTGGGGCTGAGATGCGGCCCTATGGTCTCTGTGGTCCTTGGCCACCCTGCTGGGCTCACTGGACTGTCCTTGCTGTGTGGTACATCTCTGGCCAGCCCCATGCTGTCCCAGGCTGGGGACAAAAGGGTCCTGTCCTCTGCTCTTGGGCTCCACAGGCCCCATTGCCTCTCTTCCAGCCTCTGAGCATCAACGGGGACAAGGAGTACCTGGAGGACCTGGACGGCCCCAGCCCCTTCCCCCTGCCGCCTGTCATCGCTGTCACCCTGTGCCCCGCACACGGCAGCGAGGACGCAGGACCACTGCCCCTCAAAGTCGACCTGGACAAGACCATCCTGTAGTGTTCCCACCCCTTCCCATCACCTCCCTGTCACCTCCCTGTCACCTTGGTCCTGCTCCACTGCCCCGTGTCCCCAGCTCCTGGAGGGACATCTCTGGCTCTGGAGTGCTGGGGCCCAGGGGTGCAATGTGGCTCCCAAGGGATGGCCACTGTGGAGGAGGCTCCCACGAGCTGGGCAGCAGCTTTGCCTCCCCAGTGGATGTGTTGTTTGCTGGGGCCCTGGTTTCCAGCACTCAAGAGCCAAGAGAGGAGCTGCCAGAGTGGGGAGGCTGGGGGGAGCCCATTCCCGGTCTGTCTGCTCCCGACCGGAGCCCCCCGGGGCCCCGCAGCCCTCCGGGCATGGGTCCAGCGCTGGGCAGGAGGGAGCTGGCTGCGGTGGGGGATGGAGAATGTCTGCAGAGTTCTGGGCTTTGGCTCGGCACATCCGCGGCCTCCCACCTTGGGCTGAGCCTCCAAGGCGCCGGCTCCGGCCCTGGGAGCTCCCTTCCGCCGCCGGAGCCATTGCCTCGGGGAGCCGAAACGTGGCGAATGGATTTGGCGTTGGCAGCCGGAGTGAGAAGAGGATCTGGCTGCCTCCATGCCCACACTAGGACCCAGCCGGCCCCTTCCCGGGGCTGTGGAGAGGCGCCGGGGTAGCTCCTTGCTCTCCCTGCTCCATTGTGCCCTTGGGGTGCCTCGCACCGGTGCCGATGGGTTGCTGGTGGGGTGGAGCAGGGAATGAGGCAGCGTTTCCCTGCCCTGTGCTGCTGCTGCGGTGTGTCCAGGCTTGGGCAGGAGGTGATAGCTGCTGGGACACCTCCAGCCTGGACTCAGCATCTCTGCCCGGTGCCGGCAGCAGCTCAGCCTGAGGGGCTGTAGCTGATGGCAGGACTCGGCAGCATCCAGCCTCCGGGTCTCCAGGCTGCCAGCGCTGCCCTGGGAGCAGGGGCCAGCCCCGGGGTCTCCCAGCCAAGACCCCCTCGGCTGTCCCCAGCACACCTTCTCGGCACAGGGGTGTCCCTTCCCTCCCTCCCCCTGCTCCCTGGGGCTCTGCTGCTGCCGCCGGGCTCGGTGTGAGCCGGGGCAGCTCCCCACCGTTCTCCATCACCTGACTGTGCATCGTTTCGTGGTTTGATTTGCACTGGCATGTGGCCCCTCGGCCCGCGGCGCCCGGCGGGGACACCCCTGCCCCCCGGGGGCGGTCCCCACCATCCCCATGTCCCCCTAACACATCTGTACAGTTTAACTTATTACCCGCGACTCCCTCCCTGGGTTTTTGGGCTCTCTTCGTGTGCCAGACACTCCCCAGCGCTGAGCGGTCTCTGGGGGGCCATGGCACGGTGGGGCAGGGGGCTCTTGTCCCCATCCCTGCCACTTCCGTGCTGCTCCGTTTCACTTTCACCCGTGCAACATATCTGGCGTTGGGGAACTGGGGTGGGGAGGGGGTGAGGGGTCTCGTGTCTCTTCTGGGGTGCACATTTCGTTGTCGCTTTTTGGCCGCTCGGCTCAGTGTAAAGCTTGGGGGGGTCTGGGATGTTGTCCCTGGCCGTGGTGGCTCTCTGCATCCCTGGAGTGTGACCAGGCCACGAACTCGGGGCAAAGGGTGTCCATGGAGCCCTCCCCAGCTTCGTTTCCAAAGGGCAAACCCAGCCCCAGGCTGGCTGGGCGGGGTGGGTGGAGGGGAAATAAAAGGTTTGTACCGGAGCAGGCTGAGTCGGTGGCTTCCCGAGCGCCCATCAGCGGGTGGGGAGCAGGTTTGAGCTGAGAGAAGGGCACAGAGCTGTTCCCTGCCACCCTGTCTCTGCAAGCTGAGCCAGGATAAAACCTCTGGCACAGCAGAGAGAGACCCCTGCCAGGGCTGCTCTGCCCAGGCACGGAGTGACCTTGGTGCTCTGCTCTGGGGCTGGCAAATCTGCATGGAGAGATTCAGCACCGAGCACCAGAGCCGATGTGCTGTTCCCTGGGGGGCTGCTACCAGCGCCCGCGGGATGGGTTGGCTCACTGGGGGGTGCTGGGAGAGCAGGGGGCTGTGCACCCCAACACCACCCTGTGGCAGCGAGGAGGAGGAGGGGGCTGAGACGCCGCGGAGAGGAGGGCTGCGTGGACGTGTTCTTGCTGCACGCAAAGGAGGTCTGGGGAACGAGGGCTGCTCCCACCGAGGATCGCCCAGCGGCACCCAGGCGCCCACTCCGAGGAGGAGAATCGTAAATCAGGCCCCGCACGTCAGCGCCAGGCATGGCACCCCCCGGGCGGCAGGGCTGGGGCACGCTCGCACGTGTGTGCATCCACCTTTCCCCGCAGCGGGGGTTTGTCCTGGCACGGTGCCCGTGGCCACGCCACAGTCGAGCTCTCCCCATGCCAAGCACGACACAAGAGCTCACGCAAGGGCTGCAGCCTCGTTTCTAGCACTTCAGTAGCTCAGCAGGGTCCCCTCCTCGGAGCCAGCAGCAGCGCGGGGCCCCCGAGGAACCGGGGCTGGCCTCAGCTGCTTGTTTGCTCTGCGATGCGGAGATGGGAACGAGGAGAATCCTAGAGCCGTAGGATCATGGGATCCCAGACTGGATTGGGTGGGAAGGGACCTTCAAAGCTCATCCAACCCCCTGCAGCGACAGCTGCAGCCAGAGCAGGTTGCTCAGAGCCCCAAACAACCTGAGCTGGAATGGTTCCAGGGATGGGCACCTCCCACCTCTCTAGGCACCCTGGGCCAGGGTCTTACTCCCAGGATGGCTGCTGCCAGGGGCTGAGACCCCCAAGCACCAGGCTCTCTGCATCCCACTGCCATAGGCTGCTGCAGAGGGAGGTGGCAAGGCACAAGATGGGTGCAGACAGCTGGTGGCAAGCCCTACCCGCTGCGGGCAGCAGGTCCCCTCCTGGGATGGGAGCCGGGCTAGGAACCGTGGACAAGCTCCTGGCCTTTAAACTGGAGTCAGATTCCTTGCTGCTGGCTCGGGGTGCAGGGAACTGTGCCCAGGAGCAGGTGAGGAAGGACCCCACTGTAACAAGAAGGAGCTGCATGAAATCAGCTGGTTCCACTCCCCCCAGCAGGCAGCGGGGGGGGGTCCACCCGACGCCTTTTCCTTCTCTCTCCCTCTTTCATTTGTTCACGGGGTGGGGGAGAAGCAGAATTCATGGTGTGTGGCCCCAGCAGCAGCGGGTGAGCCAGCCCAGGCTCCAGCCACAGCCCCCAGCCCATGGCTGAGGATAGGGACATGGGGGACCATGAGCCCGTGGTGGGTTGTGTCCCTGCAGCCAGCATCAGTGCACCCCCGCTGGCCTCCGGCACCTCCTGACGTTAGGGTTACAGCTTGGGCTCGATGCCCTGGAAGGTCTCTTCCAACCCAGGCAGTTCTGTGGCTCCCTGATTCCATCTCCTCAGAGGCTGTCGCTCAGCCTGCAGCAGTTGGTGCTGAGGGTTGCAGGGGTCTTGCCAGCTGCCCCCTCTCTGGCCACTCTGTGGGCCGATGTCCCCTCCAGAGCATGTCCCCTGCTCTCTCCCCTGCAGAGCCCAGCGCTGGGGGCTGGCCGCGGGCCGGGCCGGGGGGGATGCGTTCAGGGGCAGCACGTTCCCTCCTCTCCTGCCGCCTGCTCCCAGCGCCGCCGGTCCCCCCCCCCCCACTTCTCACTCTGCTGAGGATGCTTTCAGGAGCCCCCGCAGCTCCTTGCCCCCTGTTTAGTGCCTGGAGCCCCGTGCCGTGTCCAGCCAGGGGGTCTCTGCTTGGGAAGAGCACTGGGGGCTGTGGTCCAGGGATGACACATGGAGCAGAAAGCCCAGGACTGGGAGAGCAGGGTGGGGAACGACTCCAGGAAGTCCACAGGAGGCAGCCCTCACTCTCATGACCTGTGGCTCACAGTGGACACACTCTGGGCTCCCCTGGCTCTGTGCCCCTTGCTCCCCTTCCCTACTCGTGTCCCAGTGAGATGCTGCTGACACAGAGCAGTTGAGGGAGGGTTCTTGGTCTTGCCTCGTGCTACAGGAACCAGAATCTTCCTGAGAAAGCACAGCCAGGGGGAAACAGAGGGTCTGGGCCCTGCCAGAGCAAGGCTTTTGAAGATGATGGGAAAAAAAAAAGGCTGGGCTCCCCTCTCAGCTGGGGAAAGGATATTTGTTAGCAGCTCCAGCTGCCTCTTGCTGCCCCTGGCCCCGCTCCTGCACATGGCTACAATCCTGACCAGCGGAGCTGTAACTTTCCCCAGCAGAGGTGAATCTCCATCCAGAGATGGAGTGAGGATGAGGATGTGGGGTGGGGAGCTGGATGGGGGTTCAAAGCGAGCTCTGGCAGCACCGCTGGCTTGCAGCACCTTCCCAGCTCCCCGTGAGAGCTGAGCCCTCGTCCTCACCAATGCCAAGCACCACCCTGGAGCCAGCAGCAAAGCTCATGAGGCCTTCAAGGATGGAAACCTCAGGGAGCTGCCGAAGGCAGGCAGCCAGGTGGGCAGGGGAGCGCCGTGCCACGGGGAAGAACACATCCAGGGGGTTCCTCTCCTCCCCACACTCCCTCCTGCGACCTGCCCCAAAGAAGCTCAGCCCCGGCCGGCTCCACAACAACAGAACCAAACGAAAAACAATCTCCTCGTGCTAATGGGATTGGTTCTGTCCCTACCACGCACATTCCAGCCCGGCTCGAGGGACCGCTCGGGGCCGGGGCTGGGGGGGGAGGGGGGTGCTAAGGAAGCCAAATTGTTCTCCCTCTTCAAATGTCAGAGTTCAGCGCGGTGCTGCTGGCCGGGCCTGGCGCAGCTGCTGCGCCGTGGCGATGCCGTGTGGAGGCGAAGCACCCTCTGGGCAGCGCCTGCGCGCATCCAGCCCGCCAAGTGACGAACATTTTCCACTCCCTGGCCTTCATTACTTCTTGGAACGCAGGCCCTGCTCGCCGGCCCGTGAGGGGCTTCGCTCCCCGCCGTGTTTATGTTCCTGCCTTGTGTTCTCCTGCCAGGTGAGGAGCGCAGCCAAGCTGGCCAGGGGGAGCTGGGATCTCCAGTTGTGCCTTGGCCAAGCAGATGGGAACCGGGCTGCCTCGAGGCGCTGGTGTGGGGCAGCACCTGCTCGCCTTTGGGCACCGCGGATGCCCTGCTGACCCCACGGGCAGGACGTGCCCCGGCCACTGCGGCACATGCAGAGGGAACCAGGATGTGCCCCAGGCACTGCAGCACGTGCAGAGGGCACCAGGACGTGCCCCGGCCACTGCAGCACATGCAGAGGGCACCAGGACGTGCCCCGGCCACTGCAGCACGTGCAGAGGGCACCAGGACGTGCCCCAGGCACTGCAGCACGTGCAGAGGGCACCAGGACGTGCCCCGGCCACTGCAGCACATGCAGAGGGCACCAGGACGTGCCCCGGCCACTGCGGCACATGCAGAGGGCACCAGGACGTGCCCCGGCCACTGCGGCACGTGCAGAGGGCACCAGGATGTGCCCCAGGCACTGCAGCACGTGCAGAGGGCACCAGGACGTGCCCCAGGCACTGCGGCACATGCAGAGGGCACCAGGACGTGCCCCAGGCACTGCAGCACGTGCAGAGGGCACCAGGACGTGCCCCAGGCACTGCAGCACGTGCAGAGGGCACCTGCTGGGCCCTGGCCTGGCGGCGGTGCCGCGGGGCTGGGGCAGGCCGCAGCCGGCGCCGGAGCTGCTCCCGTGGGCGCCGCCTGCGCCGGCTCGCGCTGCTGTGCGTGGGAGTGGAAGGAGCCCAAGGGCCGTAGCAGAAGGTGTGCAGCCCTCCCTCACGCCAGGCCCCACGCAGCTCTGTGTCTGCTCCCCGCTCACACCTGCTCCTCCCGCGTGCTCTTGTGGTGCTGGAATTGTTTTGGCTGCAAAACACCTTTGGGATCATCCAGCTTGAACCCAGCACTACCAAATCTCCATGGCTCTGAAGCACCCCCAGGGATGATGATTCAGTCACTTCCCTGGGCAGCCTGTTCCAGGCTTTGACAACACTTTTGGGGGAGAAACTGTTCCTCATGTCCAACCTAAACCTCCCCTGCTGCAACTTGAGGCCACTTCATCTTCTCCTCCAGCCCTGACCATGACCATGGGGAGATGGCCGCAGGGTGTCCTGACGGGGCAAAAATAAAAGGGAGTGGGGAGGATGAGTTCAGGCAGTGCCATGACCCAAATGTGCGTGGAGAGAGCCCTGACTCTGCCAGCACACGCAGCCCCTTGCCCATCCCCTCCCCAGGCTTACCAGGATTACCCAGGGATTAGCAGAGATGGAGCAGGAATGAAACCAGCCAGGAGCACAGGATGAGGAATAAAGGAAGCCAGAAGCACAGACACCCAAAGAGCCCACAACACCCCCCAGACACACAGACGAGCAGGGGCTGGGGCTGTGCTGGCTGAGGATGCTGTAAGGAGGCAGCGGGCGGGAGGGAGGATGCTCGCAGGCTCCTCCATCACAGCAGCAAAGGAAGGGACTGGGAGGCTTTGTTGTGCTGGGGGAAACGAGGCAAGAATTGGGAGGGAGAAAAGAAAAGCTTGCTGGGGCCAGCTGCCTGCCTCCTCCACCCAACACAGCTCACGGACCCAGAGCGCTGCGAGCCGGAGGAATTCCTGTTCCTGAGCGCTGCTGGGATGGAACAAGGAGGTAGGGGAAAGGCAGCTGCCAGCTCATGATTTTGCCATTAGCCTCCCAGTGCTGGCTGTGGATTTGAAAGCCCCAGCTGTGGGAGTCGTGGGATCTGTGAGAGCTTGGCTTGCAGCGAAAGGTACATTGCTAGGACCTCATGTTTTGCAGGAAGGGAGGGAAAAAAAAGGTGACAAGATGACTCAAATACATCCTGATGGCTTAGAGTGAAGAGCAGAAAGAAGGAGGCTGGAAGGAGTTTGGAGTTCATTCTCTTTTTGTTCAGCCAGCAGGTTGGAGTTGTGATTTCACAGCAGAGGGCTGCTCTCCACAGTAGGAGCCCCAGGGCTGTGATATACTGTGTGTGCAGGATGGATGTATTAAACTTGTGCAAGCTGCTCAGATGCCGGTCGTAAAAACCACCTTAGATATAAGGCAGGCTCCTTGGGGAAGGGGCTAAGTGCACTCAACAAATAATGAATAGGAATAAAAATAAATATCAAATGGCCCATAAAAATCAAAGAATAATGGTAACTAAAAAGTTCCTGGATTTGCTGCGAGAGATAAAATCCCATCAGCAGGATGGAATAACAAGAGCTAGGCCCTCTTGGTTCCTGCTCCACAGGACACAAGTCAGCACGCCTGCTCACCAGAGGAGTTATGGAATACATCTTCCTTCCAGCGTCTTAAAAATGCATTTTTCATGCTTGGAGAGACCTTCTGGGGTTTGATTTAACTGGGATCTGGGGAACATGTGAAAGGCATTTACAGCATGTGGCACAGCCTGGCTTTTCCTGCAGGGGAAGCAGAGGTGTAATGTTCACAGCTCCCATCCGCTGCCCCACCTGGCATGGAGAGCTCCACGGCGAGCCCGCAGCCCGGCCCGGGCAGCCCTCAGCAGGGCTGCTTCGCTGCTGTGCATGCACCGAACCGACTGCCCTGAAAGTACCCACATGGACCTAGCAGACGCTAAGTGTTTCTTCAGGACCTCTCTGAAAAGCAGGGTGTGCTGCAAAGCTGAGCCTGCAGGAAGCAGCCCCAGGAGAAACTGGAAGGGATCGAATGCAGCAGAACTGGTGGCTGAGGAAGCAGGACAAGCCTAAGGGGTTGGTAAGCAGGGGCAGGAGCCTCCAAACACCAGCAAAATGCGAAGCAGACAGCTTTGGGGAGAGGAGTGGGGCGAGAGCCACGCTTGCTCGGTCTTGCAGGCAGCACTGCCCGGTGCAGAGGGCTGGGGAGCGACTGCTGCAGGCTCTGCCGATCACCTGCGGCATTCACTCCCCTCCGCTGCCGCTCCCCGCGCTGACATCTCCTCTTCTGCGTAGGTCGGGTCTAAAATAACAGGGCCCCAAGGTCCTGGCTGGGGTCTCCGTGCTCTGCAGCAATACAAATAGCAAATTAATAAGCACTGCTTCCCTTTCTCCCAAAGGTTTTACGAGGCTTAATTAATGAATGTCTGTAAAACGCATTTGGAGCCGGGAATGAAATGTGCTGTGGAAATGCCAAATATTTTTAATGCTCCAGCAGATTTAGAAGGTTTAAATAAGAAAAATACACAGCCCTGCCTCTGAAACAGATTGCTCTCCTTGAAGCAGAGAGCTCCAGAACATGAAGTTTTCATCAGGCTGACTTGAAAGAGCATTTTCACGGCTTTCCAAGCGCGTTTATTCTCATGGACGAATCCCCCCTCTCCCTCGTACAGATGTGGACACCGAGGCATGGGAAATCAAAGACATTTACCCCCGGTCGTTGGCAGAGCCACCGCTATGAATAATTTCCTGATTTCCACTGATGACTGGAATGCCCTCTAGACCCTCTGCTCTCTCCAGATGCGTGCTGGCTTTAGAAATTACACGGCTCGGCCTCAGCCTCCGCCGGCCGCTTTGGGAAGAGCCGGGAGCGCCTCCGGTGCCGACCATGTGTGCGGACGCGGGGCAGCGCGGGAGGCTCTGGCACGGAGGCGGCGCCGCCGGAGCGCTGAGATCTCCAACGAGACTGCACCCTCTGCAGGGTACCGCTGCTGCTGCACGGCCCGGGGCAGCCGAGCCGGCGCCAGGGGTGCCCAGCTGGCATGGCAGCACACTTCGTGCCCCCGCCGATGGGAGCAGGGCTGTCCCCGCGCTGGCTGCACACACCACGGTCCCTGCGAGATGTGCCTGCGTGCGGGCCGTGGGCTAGGGCCGCTGGCTGCTGCTGGGCGGGGGTCAGCTGGAGGGCGGTGGCACAAAGGATGCCCACGGTGGCCTGCGGGGTGATGACAGAGCTCTGGGACACCTCAGTTGTGGGGGCGGTGACCAAGGGACCCCTCGGCCGGTGATGACAGCTGCCCCGGGCCCCCTCAGCGGGGACAGCTCTCAGTGCCCCTGCGGGCACGGGCAGGCGGCAGCGCCCCGGGCTGCGCGACCAGCAGCGGGGACAGCGCCCAGAGCCCCCGGCCGCGGGGCAGGCGCGGCCCCGGGGCCCCTCCGCGCGGGGAGCTGCGGCCCCGTGTGCCCGGGGCGGGCGCCGGTGGCGGCGGGGCGGTGCCAGGCCCGGCGGGAGCGGCGCGGTGCCGCCGTTCCCCGGTTCCCGCCGCTCGCCCCTGCGCCTTTAACGCGGCGGCTGCCGCCGCCCAGCGCGGGGCCCGGCGCAGCGAAGATGGCGGAGTCCGGCGGGGCCGAGTTCGCGGCGGAGCGGCCGAGCAGGTGAGCGGCGCCCGGGCGCGGCCTAGGCCGGGCCGGGGGCGGGCGGGGAGCGGCGGGGGCGACCCCGGCGCCGGTCTGCGCCGTCCCGCGGCGCCCCGGCGCTCATTTCTCTGCCCTTTCTTGGCCGTGCCGCTGCCCGGGGGCCTGGCGAGGCGGGAGCCGGTCCCCGTGGGGCAGGGGGGGTAGGGGTGCTCCAGAGCAGGCCCCGGCGGCCGAGGGTCCGCTGCAAGAGGAGGAGAATGAGCAATGACAGCGCTTTGCGCGGTGAGGCTCCTGGGGGGGAGGCTGAGGTTTGAGGGAGGCTCTCACGGAGCACTGGGAATCACAGCCGGACCCCTGGCTCCGCAGCGGCTCCAGGGCTATAGGCACGCAGGGCACCGAGGGTCTGGGGTTTGAGAGCCATTCTCTTGTGCCCTGCCCACTCCAGGCTGCAGCCCCCTCCTGGGGTCGCTGGTTTAGGTCCCTCTGGGGTCACTGGGCTGGCACAGGCAGCACACAGCTGGCGGTGGTACCCGGGGAGGGGGGCTGGGCAGGTGGTTGTGGCTGGGACCTGTTGGTGGAGGAGTTTCAGCTCCCGAGGGCTCTTTCCTCTGTCGTCCACCAGAAGTTGCTGTGTTGGAGAGTGTCCAGAGCCGTGTGGTCTGACTCTCGGATGTTGTGCTGTCAACCTGTCACTTGGCTTCAGAGCATCATTTATCCTCAGCTCTCACTGCAGGCACTCCTGCAATAATCCTGCCGCCGAGGGAAGCTCTCACAGCCATTGTTGAGTGCTGGAGAAGCCTCCCTCGGTTCTCACCTCAGATCTGTCATTTTAGTCTCCAATGGCCACCTGTGCAGACGAGAGAGAGGCTGTGTGGCTTGGGGCATTTCGCTTCCCCTCTCTGCACCTCCTTTGCCGCCCTCTCGGCACAGGAACAGCAGCTCCCGCGCAGGTGGCGGTCGGGACGCTGCCTGGGCGCTGGGGACTCTCTGGTTCTGGGGGTGGAGCAGTGAGAGATGGAAGTAATTTGTTTCAGGGCCGTGATAAATCACCCAGGCTGGAGCTGCAGCACTTTTGTTCCCTGGGCTGTAGCTCCAGCCTGTTCCCTATTGCTGCCTGTTTATTTTCTTTGCTAATTTCAAAGCAAAACCTGCTGAAGGTTGGATGCTGCTCCTTGTTGCTCCTTAGCCTTCTGTTTCCAAGGATGGATTTGCTGGGGAGAAACCAGGTGGGGGGCACTGGATGTGTCACACCAGCTCTGGAGAGCGAGAGGAGAACATCAAGGGCATTCCCCATCCCCAGCCACTCCTTGTTAGGTGCTTCCACTTGTGGCTTCTTGCACTCGCTGAACATTTCCTCTCTAAGGCAAAGGGGCCCGAGGCCTCCCGTGCCATGTCGCTGGCACTCTCTTGCTCCCAGCCAGGGCAGAATTTCCATCTTTGGAATTGCTACTGCCTGGCTGAGGCTGCTTGCCCTGAGTAGGCTGCAGAGCAGGAAAATTAACTTGTCTGCTGAGGAGCCTGCCCCTGCTTTCAACAAGGAGCACTCTGTGTGAGCTGCTGTGGGCAAGAGGCTTTCAACACGCTGGTGGCACCAGAGAGGCTGAAAAGCAAACAGCCAAAACCTTCTCTTTTGAAATAAACTCCTTTTTTCTTTCCCCATTCATTTGCACTTTCTTCCTCCGTGGAGAGAATTTCCTGAGCTACAAATGGCTTGCCTATTTCATTCCCAGCACTGGTGAGCCCTCACCTTGGCCACTCTGTTCAGGTTTGGGCCCCTCACTCCAGGAAGTACATGGAGGGGTTGAAGTGGCTCCAGAGAAGGGCAACAAGGTCTGGAGAACAGAACTCAGGCTGGGGAGGAGCAGCTGAGGGAGCTGAGGGTGTTCAGCCTGGATAGAGGAGGCTGAGGGAAGGAGGGCAGCCAGGTTGGATAAGCACCTTTCAGACCTCTCCCTGATGCATTACCTGCTGAAGGCAACCCCACCTGTCACAAGCAGAATAAATGGGCAAGGGAGGCCTGTGGGTCCCTGCCTCTGGGTTTGCATCCAGGGAAAGTCAACCTCAAGTCCCCCAGACTTGTGTCTTCTGCAGAGAGCGGTGGGAGAGAGAGCAAAGGTGGAGGAGGCTAGAGCAGGACCACGGAAGGGAGGTGATGCTGAGGGCTGTGAGCCTTGTGGTCTCCTGGAGCTTCAGTCTTCTGTCAGACTTTTGGCTTTTTGCTTCTGCAACTGTGTGAAGTTTGGTTTTGTGGTTTCTGTGTTCCCTACCCTGCCACATGGCGATCTGCAGACAGATTTAGTTGTTAGCTCTGGTAGACGTGGTGTAAATGTTTACACTCCCATTGAATGGCTGCAAAAATAACTTCAGCTTTCTGTTCCAACGTGGGGAGGCTTCAGAGCTGGAGCTCTTATTCAGGCCAAAAGTAAACTTCAGTGGTTCTTTGAAGGCTCTTCTTGTCTTACCTCCAAGTGCTGCCTGCTTCGTGAGGAGCAGCCTTGCGGCGCGGGACGGAGCCTCCAGCTCCTTCACGTGGAGGAGAAGTGCTGAACCTGCACGGGAATCGGGGAGTTGTGGTGCCCTTGGCTTATCCCAGCCAGCTGGCACGGTGAGGGTGGCAGGGCTCAACTGCCCCAGGGGCAGGGTGGGGTGGACACAAGCCTGGTGGAAGGTAAGCACTGAGGTTTGGGGAAGCAGGGAAGCAGGCTGCAAGCAGCCAGGGCAGGGAAGAGGATTTGGTCAGGGCTGAGCTGGAGCTGCTGTTACTGTGCCAAGTGCCGGGGCAGCTGCTGACATCTGCCAGCAAACCTGATTGCTTCAGCTTGCACTGAAGGGATGCTTGCTTCTGCTTCTCATCTGCTGCTTCACTCACTTCTTGTCTTTGCCGCTGAGCTCCTCAGCTGCTCCGAGGCTGTAATCTGGAGGGTGGAGGTGCGAGGAGGGGAGAGGAGAGGCTCCAGCTCACTGCATGCTGTAGTAGCCACTCCAGGTGGAACCAGTTCTGTCCTTGGCATTTCCACACAGCCCGGAGGATGCAATCAGATGCCTCAGCAGCAGGCTGAGACACACAAGGCTCCAGGTGCTTTGCAGTCTGACTTGGGAGCTTTGCTGAGTGTCCCAGGCTGTGAGCGAGGGCCTGGAGCGGTGGTGAGGGAGATGGTCGCAGTGCCCTGCCTGCTGGGGGCAACGCTGTGCCTTGTTGAGAGCTGCTGCTGGAACGGGCTGCGCCCAGGGGGAGCACAACCCAGCCACTGCTGAATGGTGACAAGCTGGGAAGGTCCCGGCCGATTTGGGGCCGAAGCAGCGGTCGCTGTGCCACAGAGCAGCTGCAGTCTGTTCCCTAAGGTGAAAATGTGCTGGAGCAGGGCTGGAGGGCGCGCAGGGCCGTAGCTAGAAGGTGAAGCAGCGCTTGCAGCTGGCTCGGTGTGACTTTTGGGGTGGCCTTGGTGGCTCTGCTGTGCTCCCCGACACCACTAGGTGCCTCTCGGCCTTTGCTCAGCGGCTCTGCCACGGGCGCCGCCGGGAGAGCTGCGGGGCTGGTACCCGCTGCGGGGCTGGTACCCGCTGCGGGGCTGGTACCCGCTGCGGGGCTGGTACCCGCTGCTCCGCGGGGCCTGGCCGGAGGGGCGCCTCTGCCTCTGGGTTTTGGGGGGTGCGATGCGGCAGGGCTGTAGCTTGAGCTTCCCTAGAGCTGCGGGCTGGCAGGGTAGGACCCCGAGGGCACACGGTGGGGGCGGTGCTGCCAGGCAGCGAGGAGCCTGCGCTCAGCCCAGGGCTCTCGGGCAGGGGTGGGGTGCTTGGTGGCAAAGCCACCCTGCTTCTGGGGGTCCCTGTGGCTGGCCGAGCTCGGGAGCAGTGCGGAGCAGCTGCCTCCTCCATTGCTGTCACACTGCCTCCGGCTGCCAGAGTAATTTATGTGCTTCCCGGGGGGTTGATATTTGCTCAGTTCGTTCCTGGCTCCGTGGGATTAGGTTTGGGGCTGACAAGAATAAAACCACAGAGAGGTTTGGGGGCTGGGTTCTCATCCTTAGTCTCTGTGAAAGTACAGGTTGAGACTGTGGAGGGGCAGTGTGGCGTTAGTGATGTGCCCCCTGCTCTGTGCTCCCTACTGCTGGAAGAGGTCTGGGGCAGGGCTGAGGTCCTCTGTGGTAGCTCTGGACATAGAAAATGGCAGATCCTGGTCAATGGTCTTCTCAGCCTGGTGCCCCTCTACGACCCTGATGCCACCAGGATGCAAACTGGGGCTCACAGAACCCTTAGCTGGGAGTCACATTGGTCACTTTGGGGGCTGACTGCTTCTGCCAGGGCCCCTGCACCAGCATGAAGAGACATTGCTATGAACCCTCTTGCTGCTTCCTTTCCTTCTCACCCCAGCTTGATCCAGGTACAGCACCTCGTGTGCCACTCACACTGAACCTCCATGAGGTGGCACAGAATTCAGTGTGTTCAGATACTTCACCCTCTGCTGTTTGGTTTCCTGTTGCTTCTTACCAGGCCAGCTTTTGACAGCCCTCCCCTTTGGCTGGTGCTTATAGCAGAACCCCAACTCCCAGCAGCCTGCTGGGGGAAGCCTCGGAGCAGGGGCGGTGTGAGAGTGAGTGTGTGTGAGTGTCTGCTGGGCCCTGTGTGAGGCCAGCTCAGGAAGAAAGACAAACAGAGATCTGGAAATGTGTCTGGGACTCCTCAGGGGACAGAAAATAATATTTCAGAAGAATGAATTGAAATGCCTCTGCCTTCAGCTGCTGCCTCACCTTTGGGGAGTGCATTTCTGTGCCTTTCCAGCTTGGGAGAAGCAGGATGCAGATAAGACAGAAAAGGGATCCCACAATCCCAGCATGGAGGGGCTGGAAGGGACCTCTGGAGCTCAGCCACTCCAACCCTCTGCTCCAGCAGGGCTCCCACAGCAGCTTGCCCAGCAGCACAATGCCCAGGGGGGGTTGGAAGCTCTGCACAGAAGGAGACTCCACAACCTCTCTGGGCAGCCTGCTCCAGGCCTCCAGCAGCCTCACACCAAAGGAGTTTCTCCTCCTCAGGTGGAACCTCCTGGGTGCCAGTGTGTGCCCCTTGGCCTGTCCCTGGGCACCACTGAGCAGAGCCTGGCACACACTCTCACACAAATTGCTGCTGCTGGTAAAACTCCCTCCCATTTCCAGTCCCTTTCCCTGAGCACTCCCAGTTGCTGGTTGCTTTACGTGGGGATATTAGTCTTGGGCTTTCTGCTTTTGTTTGCTGCCCTGGATGAAAGAGGAGGTGTCAGGAGAGCAGGGTGAGGGGAGGCAGAGGAGGGGAGCTGGAGAACTGAAGGGACCGAGGTGGAGAAGGAACAAAGGAAGGGATTAAAGGATTTTGCTGCCATATCTTGGCTGTGGGTGATTGTTTCCTCTGGAAGGCATCCCCTGCACTCCACCTGTTAATATTTAATTAGGTGCTGATCATTAAGTGCTTCTTGTTGCTGCTAATTTGGCCAGGGAACTGATGGTAAATGCTGCTGCCGCTGCTGGCAGTGGAAGTAGGTTAACAGGGCAGGTATTTTAAGTCTCATTGCCTGGCACCTTCTGATCTTCCCTGCACCCAAACTTCAAGGCAGCCTTTTTGCCGGGGGTGCAGAGGCCGCGGGAGCTGGCGCAGGGCCTGCCGAGCGCCTGTGCAGCAGCAGCAGCGCTGCATGCAGGGCTCGGCCTCGGCGTAGCAGCAGTGCGAGGTGCTGGAAGCTCATTTCCATCCTTTGGGCATGTGACAGAAAGCCTCAGGATCTGGAATATTGCAGTCACCATGGCTACCAGGGACTTATCTGAGGGAGTTTGACTTTTGTTTTGATTTTAAGTGTCTTAATTGTAGTTTAACAATCCGGATCCGAGTGTGTTTGTTCCTTGGGCATGAAACTGAAGGCATTAAGAGATTTGCATTGTTAAAGCATCCATCATGCTGCTGCCAGAGGCGCTCACAGGGTCCTTAATATTCAGCCCTGATGTTCAGCCTTCTCTTGGTTCTGCTGCTCTCCCCCCACAGGAGCTTTGCGGGCTGTGGTGCTCCCCAGGTGCCTCGCTGGCTGCTCTGCAGTGCCCAGCCCTTTGTTTGCCCTCGGGGAAGCTGCGGCGCCCCAGGCTCGCTGCAGACGCAGGCAGGCTGCTGCCTTTCCTCCCTCCTCTTCTGTACCCCAGCCATGCCCTGCAGGGTGCTGCCTCCAGAGCCTGTGTGTGCTGGGGAGGCTGCCTGCTGGAAGGCTGCCCTGCTCCACGATCTTGCCAACCCCCCTGAGTTTTTCTCCTGTGTGAAAAATGGCCAAGCACCACCTGCCCAGAGAGTGGGAAACCGTGGGTGGATGTCAGCAGGGGTGCTGAGCCAGGCTGCAGAGTGAGCCTGCCCAGCACCGGACTGTCCCTCCTTCCCAGGAGGAGGAGGAGGAGGAAGGCTGTGCAGAGGCAGTTGTGTAGCAAAAGGTTTCTCTGCTTCGAGTGGAATCACTGAGGTGTTCTGATCTGCTCTGGGATCATTCCCTCCATTTGTTCTTGTGCAGTAGTTACAAACCTGCTGAAATGCGAACTCAGGCCTGGTAAGCCTTTAATTCCAGCTTTGATGTTTTTAATCATCAGCACAGATTTGGTGAAAATGATTCATTAGCCTGGAACACATTTTGGGTTGCACATGCTGGTGTGGAGAGGCAGGGAGGCAGAGGCAGGGGATGGTTGGTTGTTCCTTGGGATGCTCTTCGTGCCTCCTCTCCACTGACTCCTGCAGTGGGGCCCTCGACTCTCTCTCGGCCCAGCAGCTCTCCAGGCCTCGTGGGAGCCCAGCCCTGTGCGGAGGGCTCCTCGCTGCAGCTGCTGCTGGTTGAAACCCAAGCAGCGAGGCTCAGCAGCAAGGCAGCCGAGGGTGAGGGCAGCGTGCTGAGGGCAGGGATGAGCAGGTGGCCCTGCAGTAGGTGCAGCAGTACAGGAGCATTTCTGCCCTGGTTTGCCTTCCCTGCCTGCAGCTGCCCCCTCAGCCCTGCCTGGAAGGCTTTCCCAAGCCTGCAGCCTGGGTCGGTGTTGGTTTTCCCCAGGCTGTGGTCACAGACCCTGTGCTGAACTCTGTCCTGCAGTGACTGGAGAGGATTGAAAGCAATCTGGCTTCGAGCAGCAGCTTGGAGACAAATCCTCAATCCCATTACTTGCTCCCTGGCAGAGGCCCTCTCTGCACCCTGGGCACCGGAGCTGCTGCGGCGCCTGGGCTCCGCTGCCCGGGTTGCTCACCCTGGTGCTCGGTGTGGCTGTGGAGCTGCCCCAGGCTCCCTGCCATGGATGCAGCGACAGCAGCAGAAAGCTGCCTTCCTCTGCCACAGCTGCCTCCAGCTGGAAAGCAGGACACGGGAGGCAGGCTTTGTGCTCCTCGGAAGTCCCCTTCACGCCGATGCCTCCGTGCCAGAGGTGCTGCTGGCAGATCCCCTGGCAGGTCACTGTGAGGCCCCTGGGATGCACAGAGGCAGAGCCACTCCGTGTGGGGGTGATCTGCTGCTCTCCATGTCTGAAGGATGAATGGGAGTGGAAGCAGCCAGCCGCACTTGACCCTGCCCCGAGCGAGCGGCGCTCGGCCGCTGCCAAGGGCTGCTCCGGCCACGGGAACCCCCCGCAGAGCTCTGCCGCAGGGGAAGGACTCCACTCCCTGCTGGCCTTTTGAGGACAAAAATGAAAGCCGGAGGAAAGTTCCAGAAGCTCCCCAGCCCTGCCTCCATCAGAAAGGGAAGGAAGGGGGGCAGGAGTGGAACGAAGGCTTCCTCGCTGTTGCTGGTGAAAGGCTTTTATCCGGGGGGCAGGGGAGCGAGAGCAGCTCCTCCCAGGCTGGGCGGCAGCGCTGCTCCTCCCGTCCGAATGGTTGAGCAGCGAGTGCAGGGCAGAGCCAGATTTGCAGATAGCACAGCCTCACCAAGCCACTTTCCCATGCTCGAGCCTTCCTTTTGTTTCAGCCCCTGAGATCCAGCTGCTGCCTCTCTCCTGCCTCTGTTCCTAACGCGGGCAAGAAGTGGAAGGCGAGGCCCCGGGTGGCACAGTGCCCACCGTGCTCTGCTGTGCCCGGCGGCTGGGCAGCCTGCTGTGAGCCCAGCCTGCTTTGATCGCTAATCTCTCACTAACTGCCCTGTTTGGTGCTGCTTTATCACCTCTCCTCCTCCTGCCTTGTTCTTTGTTGTCTCCTCCTTGATTTCCCCTGCTTTGTGTGGTGTTTAGTTAGCTCCCTGCTCCTCTGCTGCTTCTGAAACTTCTTTTCCCCCCAGACCCAGAACCCAGCCCTGGTCAGTGTCTCTCTTAGTGGTCACTTTGGCTCTGGTTTGTCTGTTTTTTCTGCCTTGCCTGCAGGATTGTGTAATCGTTGGATCCTTTTATTCTGCCCCTGTAAACAGACAGAGGAAGGAGCACAGGCAGTTTTTCAGAGGTAGCTGCTCACAATGACCTGCTGAAACCACCCCCACCTGGAAGCATGGACAGAAACATCCCCCAGGCCAGCTTCAGTCCTGCAGCCACCTGAGCACCTCGAGTGTGAGTCCAGAGAGCCTGTGCAAGTGAGCAGAGAGAAGGGAAAGGAAGGAGAATGTTTGCTCAGGGGAAGCTGCTTGTTTGCAGAGGCTCCTGCACTGGCAGGGCTGTGGGCCCAGGGGCAGCTGCCAGCTGTGGGTGAGCCCTTGGGCTGGGAAAACCGTTCTAGAAAATGGGTCTGGAAGCAGAGGCTGAAGGGAACTCCCCTGAGCAGGCTCCTGCAGAGGGCTGAGCCTGGGGAAGCTCTGCAGTCCTCCAGAGCTGCCTGCTGCAGAGCTGCCCTCCTGCGTTTCCCCTTGCCGGGCTTTGCTCAGCCGAGTTCAGGGCAGGATCCCTTCTGTGCTCAGCCTTTCCTCCTCTGGACAGCAGCGAATGGAGGCCATTGTTCCAGAGGGGAAAGGGAAGTGAGTTTGACTTGATGAATATTCATGTGCTGCTCCCTCCAGGCTCCTTCCTCTTTGGCCATGGGAAGAGCTGGAGTGCAGAGAGGACTCTTGGCTGGCGGAGCAGTGGATAAAGGTCTTGTCAGCAGCTGACTCTCTGCTAATCCTTCTCATTACAGGCAGGATGTTGTAGCTGGACTCCACTCTCTCAGCTGAGCCTTTTTAGTGTTCTTTGACTTTAAGGTAGGAGTTTCACATCTGTGTCACAAGCAGCACAGCTGACCAGTAGGAACTGGGATGAATTTCAAGGTGGGTTCCCAAGCCTGAGGTGCTTCAAAGCAGCCAGCAGGGATCTGATATCTGCTCCCTGCAGCATCCCAGAGAGCTGTGGAGCTGCTCACACGGAGCCCTGCCCTGGGTGCTCTGATGAGCATCACAGACTTCCCCCAGCTCTCCTCTTCGGTAAAGCCTGCAGGAAATTGCAACCCGATAAGTTGGGCAAGGAGCAAGCCCTGGCCATTGTTCCTCATTGTTTGGGGATTGTTTACGGCCCCGTTCTGTTATCCCATCCCCCTGACTCCTCCCTGACCCTGCCGGCCTGCTTCCTCCATTGTGTGTGCCTCTTGTTGAGGCACTGAACTGAGGGGCAGCTGTTAGTAAACATGGAATGGTCCAGCCCCCAGCACCCTGCACCTCGGCTCTCTGCTGCCTTTGTTTGTTTAGTCGACCTAAATATTGATAATAATAATCATAGCTCCACAGTCCCCTCCCAGCACAGGGCTGGCTGCTCTGCCCACTGTGACTTGGCAGCAGGCAGTGCAGCTTCCCAGGTTTGGTGTGCCCTGCTTGGGATTTTGTCACAGAGCCCCAGCATGGAGGGGTTGGGAGGGACCCCTGGAGCTCACCCAGTCCAAGCCCCTGCTCCAGCAGGGCTCCCACAGCAGCTTGCCCAGGAGCACAATGGCCAGGGAGGGTTGGAAGCTCTGCAGAGGAGGAGACTCCACAGCCTCTCTGGGCAGCCTGCCCCAGGCCTCCAGCAGCCTCACACCAAAGGAGTTTCTCCTGCTATTCAGGTGGAACCTCCTGGGTTCCAGTGTGTGCCCCTTGGCCTGTCCCTGGGCACCACTGAGCAGAGCCTGGCCCCAGCCTCTTGCCCCCCACAGCTCCTTCAGCTCCTGCTGAGCATTGCTCAGCTCCCCTCTGGGGCTGCTCAGCTCCAGGGCTCTCAGCCTTTGCCACTCACAGAGCTGCTCCAGGCCCCTCAGCAGCTTTGTAGCCTCCATTGGACCCTCTCCAGTAGTTCCCAGTCTCTCTTGAACTGGGGAGCCCAGAACTGGCCCCAGGACTCCCGGTGTGAGCTCAGCAGGGCAGAGCAGAGGGGCAGAAGCTGCCTCACCCTGCTGCCTTCCCTCTTCTTTGTGCCATGCTGCCATAAAATAGTGATTTGAAAAGCAGGAGATGCTTCTGAAGACCTAAACCCTGCTGCTCCTGAATTTCTCTTCCCAGAAAGAGGATCCCTACGTGGATCTTGATCCTGAAAAGTAGTTCAGAGTGGGATTAAATCTGCAGATGGATTTAGGATCCCTCGGTGCCGCTGGCACGCGCGGAGCCTGCCGGCCGCGCAGGGCAGGGAGGAGCTGCAGCCTGATTGTGGCTGTTTGCAGAGAGGCACAGAGCATCTTCCAGCCAGTGCTGGTGTTCACCTCCAACTGCAGCCTTCTCCCTGACAAGTGCATCTGAGGCCAAGTGACTCCAAGAGCGATGCTCTCGGCGTGGGGAGCATGTGAGAGGCACTGGGAGAGGCAGGGAAATGTTTACGCTGGGAGGGGACTGTTTACAAGCGCAGTTCAAACAGCTGACGTTAGCCAGAGGGCCAGGGCCCTGCAGTGTTTTGCTGTTGCTCTTCTCCTGAGGGTCAGGCATAAGGAAGAGATCAAATGGGGCTGGCAGGGCCATCCTTGGACCGTGCAGAGGATCTAACAGCTGCAGTCAGGAGAGGTGGTGAGAGGAGTAAGCAACTGTGGTTCCGTCTGGCGGTTGAAGTCGAGGTCAGGGCGGACCCTGGAGAAGCTGCAGCGTGGGGACACCAACGGAGGATTTTGGGCCCAGCAGCTGGTGTGGGATGGGCTGGGAAGCCCCTGGGTGCTGCAGCCTAGGGGCTGGCAGTAAGGTGAAGGTTTGGAAGTGTTTGCTGTGCTGGGAGAAGGGAACACGACTGAGCTCTGATGTCATGGTGTGGCTGCTGAGCTGGGGGTTGGTGTTCGCGCTGCCTCATGTTCCCTCTCCTCCCCAGCATGCTCTGGAGGTATACCACATATTGTTTTAATTTCAAACCAGCCTGTCTCTCTTGTTCTGTTTTTAGCATGGCTGACAAGAGCAGCACCCTGAAGTGCACGTTCTCTGCTCCTGGCCACAGCACCACGCTGCTGCAGGGACTGGCCTCGCTCCGAGCCCAGGCTCAGCTGCTTGATGTCATCCTCACTATAAATAATGAAGTGTTTCAGGTTCATAAAGTTGTCTTGGCTGCCTGCAGTGACTATTTCAGGTGAGAACCCAGTAGGAAGCAGGCATTTTTACCTCTCCCCTTGGCCTGCTGTTTCCCATCCTCCCCTACCCCAACCTTCCCACCGCACCCCAGGCTCACCCCCGGAGGCAGGGTTTGCCCCGTCAGGCCCTCTGCACGTAGCTGAGGTTTGCTGGGGCAAGGCTCAAGTTCAAGCCCAGGTCTTGACCCCACCTGGCAGCCCTGGTAGGTGCTCTGCCTGCTGAAGGGAAGAGGCTCTTGCCCTGGAGCTGCTGCCAAGTGGCAGGAGGGCTCTGAAGTGAGTCATCCCCCGAGTGCCCTGTGTCAAACCACTCCTGCTCTCTGCAGACACCACTGATCTGTCTCCAGTTCTTGCTGTGCACAGGCTGAGGAGCCTGAAGCATTTTGGAGCATTCCCCAGACCCCAGTGAGACAGAGCAGAGTTGTCCCATCTGTGTGGGGACAGGGAGCACAGCTGGAGATTTCTCAGGCACCTGAATGCAGTGAGGCAGTGGCAGAGCAGGAGTCAGTCCTGAGTGAAGGTCTGGAGTCATCCAACTCCAGAGAACCCAGACTGGGCTTGGTGGGAAGGGACCTCTGAAGCTCCTCCAGTCCAACCCTCTGCAGCCAGCAGGGACAGCTGCAACTAGAGCAGGTTGCTCAGAGCCCCAAACAACCTGAGCTGGAATGGTTCTAGGGATAGGATATCTCCCACCTCTCTGGGCAAGCTGGGCCAAGCTCTCACCACCTCATCACATAAAATCTCTTTGCCTAGTCTGGATCCTGCCTCTGACCAGCTTCTAACAGTTCTCTGACCTCTGACTGAGGGATCTTTCCTAGCAGCATCATGGGAGGGGTGTGCTGCAGGGCTGCAGGGAAGGGTCAGAGGAGCACGCAGCTGGGTGTTGTGCTGGGCTGCAGGTTGCAGCAAGCACAGCTGGAGAAGGGCCACTAGCAGGTCCTGGCCGTGTAGGTCCCTTCCTGACCCGAGCAGAATGGTTTGCTGAGCAGGTGACAAAGAGGAAGGGACTTGAGTGTCCTTTGGCATGTCTATTGTCACCATTTCTTCAGCTGCTCTGACAGTGCCTGCCTGGTGCACGCAGGCGTTGTCCAGGCTGCTCCCTTCTCTCGCCCCGTGCTGCCGAGCCTCCCGAGCATGCTGCTCTCCCTCCCAGAGCAGTTAAGGCTGGAGCTGCTCCCCCACCAGATGCTAATGGCACTATTTGTATGCAGAGATGCTGTGGCGGTGCCGCTGCCAGGCTGTGCTCGCTGCTGACACGTAATTGCTGAGTAGGTTTCTTGTTCGAACTTCCGCGGAGCTGAGGAGGGGTCCTGGGGAACAATGGCAGCGTAAAGGAGCCTGCGAACGCTGCGGGCTGCTGCGGGGAGGGGGAGGGAAAGCAGCGCGATGGCAGCGGTCCTGTAATCAGCACTTCGGAGGCAGAGCGCTCGGGGAAGGAGCTGCATTCTGCTTGATGATTTGTCCTGAGCGCGGCAACAATCCTGCTTTTGTTCCCCCCTGCACGTTCAGCTGCGCCGAGCTGAGGCAGGAGCACAGCCCCGTGGCACGGGAGGGGCCAGGGGCTTCCAGCAGAGTGATGGCCAAATAATTGCAAACAGTGCTGCTGGTCGCTGGGCTGCAGGGAGCTGCCTCCACATGCAGGTATTTCCTTCCTTAGGCTTTCTTGGGTTTGTGCTGGACGGCAGCAGATTTTCTGGCCTGGCTTGGACAGGAAGCTTGGAACTTGTGCTTCTTGACAGCGTTCCCAAGGTGTTCTTTACTCCTGGGTCAGTGCAGCAGGGTCTGTCCCTGCTTTCTGACTTGCACCACGGAGTCACTGCAGCTTCCCGAGGCAGCTCTGCTGACTCTGCCCTCGCAGGGAGTTGACCTTCTTGCTGGGGGAGAGCAGCTGACCCGTGGGGAAAGGTGCAGGCAGCTGCCCCCAGGTTAGGTCTTTGTGTCACAGCCTGCACCTTGCTGTGAACATCCACCTCAGTTCTTCCAGCAGCCTGCTTTGACTTTGGCTCTGCTGCTGCTTGCTGAAGCACAGAGCACAGCCCCTTGCCCCCGAGCTGCCTGTGCACACCAGAACCTGCAGGTATGGAACACAAAGGCAACCCCCAGGGTGCTGCTGTGGCCCCTGCACCCCCACGGCTGGGAAGCACAGCACAGCTCCCCAGGAGTGGTTTGGGAGATGCCTGTGTGCAGCCCTGGGCTTGCTCTGTGCTTCCTGTGGAATTTAGAAGCCTCCCAAGGAGGTGTTCTAGGGCCTGGTCCACTGATGTGCTCCCAGCTGTGCTCTAACAAAACCTGGGGTCTTCGGGCTCTGGTTGCCTGCTTAGCCCCCTGCTGTCGCGCTGCAACATGACACAGGCTGCAGCCCCGTGCTGCAGCCCCGTGCTGCAGCTCTGCATGTTCATAAGGCATTGGGATGCACCTCGGAGAGGAGGCTCTGTTGGAATCACCAAAGCTGTTCAGGAGATGTGTAGCTGGCCTAGGCTGCAGAGGGCTCTCCGAAGCCCTTGCCTCAAGGCAGTGCTGCTGGCAAGCTCAGAGGCTCCCTGACCTCCCTGGCACAGGGGCCTGCTGAAGCAGGTTCCTGCTCTGTGCTCACCCTGCCTGCTCAGACCCTCAGGGAATGGTTCCCATTCCTGCTGGTGCAGGTCCCGTTGTGTCCTCTGGCTGCTGAGTGTCACAGGTTTGCTGTGTCTGGTGCACTGCCTGCTCTGCCTCCTCCTTGAAGCTTTGCCCTTTGGTCGAACCTGCTGCCGGTAGGGCTGCAAAGCTTCAGGCTGCGGGCGCTGAGCGTGGCTCTGAGCGCTGCCTGTGCAGGGTGCTGCAGCTGGCTGCACGCTCGAGTTTCCCCTGCCTTGGAGAGGTCTAGCCTCCATTTGTTCCTCTCCTTCCCCATCCTCCCTGCGAGAGTCAGGGTGCTGGCAGAGCTGCTGAGGTGCTCCATCCCTGGACACCCCTGGAGAGAGGCAAACTGCTGTCTGTTGTGCCCTGCAGGGCGATGTTCACGGGCGGGATGCGAGAGGCCAGCCAGGAGGTGATCGAGCTGAAGGGAGTCTCTGCCAAGGGGCTGAAGCACATCATCGACTTCGCCTACAGCGCCGAGGTGACCCTGGACCTCGACTGCATCCAGGACGTGCTGGGGGCTGCTGTCTTCCTGCAGATGGTGCCCGTGGTGGAGCTCTGCGAGGAGTTCCTCAAGTCGGCCATGAGCGTGGAGACGTGCCTCAACATCGGGCAGATGGCCACCACCTTCAGCCTGGCCTCCCTCAAGGAGTCCGTGGATGCCTTCACCTTCAGGCACTTCCTGCAGATCTCGGAGGAGGAGGACTTCCTGCAGCTGCCCCTGGAGCGCCTGGTGTTCTTCCTGCAGAGCAACAAGCTGAAGAGCTGCAGGGAGATCGACCTCTTCCGCGCCGCCGTGCGCTGGCTGCAGCACGACCCCGGGCGCCGCGCCAGCGCCAGCCAGGTGCTGTGCCACATCCGCTTCCCCCTGATGAAGTCCTCGGAGCTGGTGGACAGCGTCCAGACCCTGGACATCATGGTGGAGGACGTCTTGTGCCGGCAGTACCTGCTGGAAGCCTTCAACTACCAGATCCTGCCCTTCCGGCAGCACGAGATGCAGTCCCCGCGCACGGCCATCCGCTCGGACGTGCTGTCCCTGGTCACCTTCGGCGGCACCCCCTACACGGACAACGACCGCACCGTCAGCGCCAAGGCCTTCTGCCTGCCCCACGCCGGCGCGCGCCAGTTCCGCGACCTGACGCAGATGGAGGTGGGCAGCAGCCACTCCTGCGTGGCCGTGCTGGACAACTTCGTCTACGTGGTGGGCGGGCAGCAGCTGCAGTACCGCAGCGGCGAGGGGGCCGTGGACGTCTGCTACCGCTACGACCCCCACCTCAACCAGTGGCTGCGCATCCAGGCCATGCAGGAGAGCAGGATCCAGTTCCAGCTCAACGTGCTGCGCGGCATGGTCTACGCCACGGGGGGCAGGAACCGCTCGGGCAGCCTGGCCTCGGTGGAGAAGTACTGCCCCAAGGACAACGAGTGGAGCTACGTCTGCTCCCTGAAGCGCAGGACCTGGGGGCACGCCGGCGCCACCGCGGGGGACAGGCTCTACATCTCGGGCGGCTACGGCATCTCGGTGGAGGACAAGAAGGCTCTGCACTGCTACGACCCCGGCACGGACCAGTGGGAGTTCAAGACCCCCATGAACGAGCCCAGGGTGCTGCACGCCATGGTGAGCGCCAACAGCCGGATCTACGCCCTGGGGGGCCGCATGGACCACGTGGATCGCTGCTTCGACGTGCTGGCCGTGGAGTACTACCTGCCCGAGACGGACCAGTGGACCACGGTGAGCCCCATGCGGGCAGGGCAGTCGGAGGCCGGCTGCTGTCTGCTGGAGAAAAAGATTTACATCGTGGGGGGCTACAACTGGCACCTGAACAACGTCACCAGCATCGTGCAGGTGTACAACACGGAGACCGACGAGTGGGAGCGGGACCTGCACTTCCCGGAGTCCTTCGCCGGCATCGCCTGCGCCCCTCTCATCCTGCCCCAGGTACCCGCCCAGAGGTGACCGGGCACCGCCTGCTGCCGCGCCTGCCCGGGCTGCCCTCCTTCCCCTCCGTGGTTTGCAGCCGGCCCTGGGTGCTCTGTGGGCGAGGGAAGCAGAGGAAGAGCTGCTGCTGCCTCCTGCGTGCAGTCCCTCCTCCTCTCGCGTCCTGTTCTGGCAAGCCTGGCTCCTCGGCAGCACTTGTCAGCCAGTTAGGCTGCACAGATGTTACAGCTGGAGCAAGCTCTGCCTGCCTTGCCTCCTGCCTTGCCTCCTGCCTTGCCTCCTGCCTTGCCTCCTGCCTTGCCTCCTGCCTTGCCTCCTGCCTTGCCTCCTGCCTTGCCTCCTGCCTTGCCTCCTGCCTTGCCTCCTGCCTTGCCTCCTGCCTTGCCTCCTGCCTTGCCTCCTGCCTTGCCTCCTTTTCCTTCCCTCTCTTTGGGGTGCATCCTGCTGAGTTCCCATCTCCTTCCCAGTGCCACACGCTGCAGGCCTCGAGAGCTGAGCAGTCACCAGGTACTGTGGGATGCTTAAAGCAGCTCGGGTGTGACCCCACACCCATCCTCTGTCACTCTGCTGGGTTGTTTCAGCAAACAAAGAGCCCAGACCCTGTCTGACAAACACCCTGACCTCCAGAAGCAATAAAGGAGCTACAAGAGCTCAGGTGCTCAGATTCTGAGAGCAGATTCTTGCTTCTCAGAGGTGGCTTCCTTTTTTCTACCCCTCCTAAGAGGGGAACATTTATCCCTGCACCGCTCTGGGCTCTTGCTGCCTGCATTGCACCGCAGGCCCTGCTCCCCTCCTCGCCCCCGCCGGGAGCAGCGGCGCTCTAGGCCAGGAGCTCTCCCTGCCCCGGGGCATCCCGAGATTGCCACACTAAAGCCATCTGGAGAGCTTGATTCCATAGGAATTGTTTCAGTGCCAATCCCTGTTTGGCCGCCTGGCAATAAGAGCCCTGCTGGGCTGAGCCACTCTGGCACCTGCAGGCTCTGGGGTCTGAACCCCCTGGCATTGCCTTTCCCATCCCTGCACCACCAGCAGCTGGGCAGCAGAGGAGCTGGGGACCGCTCCTGCGTTATCTCAAAGGTATTCTCACCTGGCTTGTAAATAAGAGACTTGGTGCCATGGCCTGAGGGCAGCCTCAGCAGGCCTGGGGGGGTTGTTGCTGTTTCCAGTGGGGATTTGAAATCCAGAGGTCCATTTGAGGGGACTTGGTCATTTTGGTCAAATCCATGTTTACAGCAGGGACACTGCTGCTCCCTGGACTTTCCTTTCCTCCAAGCCATGCTTTCTAATTAATTTGACTGATGAATGAACTGAAATGTGCTCCTTCAATCAGGTACTCTGTTCCAAGGGCTTTGTTTTGCACCTGGATCACTTAGTGATGTCTGTGGTCTCCTTTCTAGAGCAGCCTGCATCCTGCTGTTCAGTGAATGCTGGGTGGTGACCTTGAGGGACAGCATCCAGTGCCTGCTCTGCTGAGGAGCCATGGGGCAGGGCTGTGTGAAGCAAGAACTCCACACCTCAGACCCACTCCCAGACATTTTGCTCTGGCAGTGACATCAGAGCAGCTCTGGCTGTGGAAGGGGAGGGCAGAGGCTGCCTGGTGAAGCTCTGCATTCTCACTTTCAGGGGCAATGGTCCCAGTTTCAGCTGCTGCCATCTCTTTGCTGCTAATAAATTAATGACAGGCACTTGTTGCTGCAGAGTGCTGCAGCTCCACTGCCTGCCTCTCAGGCAGTTCATTTGCTCCATTCTCTGTTCATCTGGGCTGGCAGAGAAGCTGGGGAGGCTGAGGAGCAGCCCTGGCAGATAAACAAGCTTTGCAGAGGTGAAATGCAGTTCAGTGCAGGCTTCAGAGGTACAGAGGAGTGGATTTGCTGCTTTTAATACTTCCCTATGTCCATGAGAAGGGTTCCCCTGGTTAGTAACAAACAGGAGGTTCCTTGCTTCCCTATACAATTAATCCTCTTAATCCCAGAACCCCAGCATGGAAGGGAGCTCTGGAGCTCACCCAGTCCAACCCCCTGCTCCAGCAGGGCTCCCACAGCAGCTTGCCCAGGAGCACAGTGCCCAGGGGGGGTTGGAAGCTCTGCAGAGGAGGAGACTCCACAGCCTCTCTGGGCAGCCTGCCCCAGGCCTCCAGCAGCCTCACACCAAAGACGTGCCCAGGGCTGGCATCTCTGCATGAGGGAACTGTGCTTGGTTTGTCACTTGCAGCTTCTAAGGTAGGTGGGGGGAGAGTGACCCTTGAAGAGCTGAGAAGGCATCTTGGGTGTCACTTCTGTCACCCCAGCAAAGCTGCACCTCCCCTCTGTGCTCGGTGGTGGTGGTGGCTGTGCCGAGGGGGAGACACAAAGCCATGCTGGGACTCTGCTGACCAGAGCAGCTGCTGCCTGGTACCTGCATTCCCATTCCCTGGCGCTGCCAAGGGGAGCTGGGGAAGGGTTCCAGCTCCTTTCCCGGGGGCAGTGCTGTGCTCCCCTCTCTTTGTTACTGGAATGTTCTTTTTATACCAATCTGAGGAACTATTTTTCGTACCCTTGGCTGGAGGTGCTCTGCCTGTTCTAAATTAAGCAGAGCCTGGCTGAAATGTTTGTGGACATATCATCCATATGGACAATAAAGTTTGGTTCATCCCTGTGAAGGATGCAGGTGTGGCTCTGGCCTCTTCTGTGCATCACTTGCTCTGCAGATTGATGGCTTTGATCCTTTTGCCTTCCCGCAGCCACCTGGCTGCTGGCTGAGGTCGATGCGAGCGGTGCCGCTGCGAGGCCGGGCTGGGGGAAGCTCCTTTACAGGATGCCCCGGGTGGAAAGCACTGGGGCAGGACTGGGCTCCTCTCTTCCTCAGCAGTGAGCACAGCCAGGTAAGTGTTTGATTGAGCTCGGGGTCAGTTAGTAGTCTCAGAGCAGCCATAAACGTGCTGGGGGCGGAGCTGATTTGGTGCATTTGGCAATGCCCTTGGGCGGAGGGGGAGCAGTGAAAGCTCAGCGTCGTTAGTCCTGGGTGTCCGCAGAGCGTGCAGGTCCCATCAGGGACTCCTGTCGGGGCCAGGATAATAGCTTCTGTCTTCTGATGTTTTATGGGCCTGAAATTGTACTTAAAACTGTAAAGCAAGCAAGCAGCACAGCCTTGGCAGGGCGCTGCGAGGCCGAGGGCCGGGGCTGGCTGCATCCTACCGCGGCTGCCCCGGAGCCCCCTCCAGAGGCACCGCCGTCCCCGCGGCCCTGCTGGAGCCCTGCTGATGTCTGCAGACACGTCCCAGCCTCCCTGCCTGGCCCCGGCAGGCTGATGGGGGTGGAAGATTTCCCTTGTGAAGGGGGAGGAAGGCTCTCCCCCAGCTCCAGTGCCCTGCTGCTGACTGAAGCTGCGCGGCAGAGCTGCTGGGGACCTCTGGTGAGCCACAGCAACCCGAGGCAGACGTTTCCACTTGTAGGTCTCTGATAAGGGCTGCAGTTGCTGAAACTCTCCAAACTTGAGGGACATTCATCATGCTGGGCTCATTGAAGCCAGACTACTGTCAGAATAAATCAAACATGTTTCCCAGTGCAGCTTTAATTATGATTTTTAGCCAGTTGTGTAATGTGCAGAACTTTATTTACAATAAATCTTGCCGTTGCTTGCATAAGTGAATGAGATTCAGCACTTGGGACTGGAGGACCAGGAAGAGTCAATGTGGCTGAACAAATGGAGCCTGGCCTGGCTCTGCTGCCATGTCAGGAGGGGAGCTGCAGAGCATCCTCCTCGCAGCGCTCGGCGTCTTGGCTCTCACCTGGGAGCAGGCAGCTCAGAGACAGCTCTGCCTGCAAGGGAGTTTTGTGCAGAGACAGCTTCGACTCTGCTCTGCATTTTAATGCTGAGCAGGCACAGGATCAGCCTACAGGCTCCAGAACTTTGCTGTCTCCTTCCAAACCAATAACTGCAGCTCTGGCACCGCTCAGTTGAATGCTTCAGCTGGAGGGAGTTCTGCAGGGAAGTTTGAAACTTTGCTTTGCAGGGGGGTAGGATCCTGACGGCTCCAGCCCTGACTGTGCCACGCAGGGAACACAAGATGTGCTTTCTGCTTGCAAACAGCTGCTGCTGCAGCTCTGCAGCCCGAAATCAGCCTCAGACCGTCAGACAAAGGGTGAAGCTGGAGTCGGGAGCGCCGCGGGGGCCTGCAGGAGGGCAGTGCTGGAGCACCGACTGCAGCTTGCCCCTGGAAGCAGAAAAGCTCTCGGTGCAGAAATGTCTTCAGGAGGTTTCAGGAGCTGCAGAGAGCAAATCAAAGGCTCCCGGCTCGGTCCCTGAGGCTTTGCCGTTGCTGTTTCACACCCAGGCCCCTGTCACATAATTAGCTGAAGTGGTTTATATGGCTTCTCAAGAAATGAAAATCTTCTTTGCTTGTTTGTGCAGGCTGCCAGCCAGGCTGCTGCTGGCTGCGGGGCTCAGGCTGCAGCGAGGCCTCTGAAGCCACTGCACGACGTCAAGCTGCAGCACCTAGAGCAGGACTGATCCCTTCTCAGCTGAGGTTCAGAGCTTTGTTGCCTCTCTTGGGTCAGTGCTTTCCAAAGGCACTAACAAGGCTTCTCCAGGTGGCTCTCTGCTGTTTGCCACCAGGCTGCTGAGCGGCAGCTCCTTACAAAGCTGGCAATCCTTAGCTCCAAACGAGTCTCCTTTTCCCCCTTCTCCGTGGCCTGGGGGCTGGTTCCAACATGTGGTTCTAACGGCTTTGCTCCCCGGCAGGGTGGATCCTCAGTGCCCCAAGGACAGTGGTTTACAGCTGGACTTAGGAGGGATGTTGGAATTCCACTGAGCTGCTCAAGAGAGCAATCTGCCCTGAGGTGCAGTCTGCAGGACAGGACCTGAGTGCTGCCTGCTTCCTGGGCTCTGGCAGGATGGAAGCTTCCCTGTGCCAAAGTGTGGCACTTCCTTGGGAGGGAAACCAGAGCATCTCCACGGCAGGTCAGGTTAGTGCCTGGATGAGCAGAGATGTTCTCTTCCTGCAAGCACAGGGGGGAAGTGCCCAGGAGCTGAGGCCACACACCCCGAGCACTGCACTCAGTTTTGGATCCCTCACTCCAAGAAGGACACAGAGGGGCTGGAGCCGGTCCAGGGAGGGCTCTGGAGAACAGGTGAGGAGCAGCTGAGGGAGCTGGGGGTGTTCAGCCTCGAGGAGTCTGAGGGAGACCTCATTGCCCTCTGCAGCTCGCTGAAAGGAGGCTGGAGCCAGGTGGGGGTTGGGCTCTGCTCCCAAGCTGCAAGCAACAGGACAAGAGGAAATGGCCTCAAGCTGCCCCAGGGGAGGTTTAAGTTGGACATTAAAAGAAACTTCTTCCCTGGAAGGGTTCTCACAGCCTGGCCCAGGCTGCCCAGGGGGGAGGCTGAATCCCCATCCCTGGAGGGGTTTCAGAGCCCCAGAGCTGTGGTGCTGAGGGCCAGGGCTCAGCCCCAGCCTTGGCAGAGTTAGAGACTGGTTGGAGTGGATGCTCTGACAGGGTTCTCCATCCCATGGTTCCCTGAGTGTTGTTCAGTGGCACAGAGCCATCTCTGAACCTGCATCTGCTGGAAGGAGACCTCCTGCTCCTGGGCAGGCCTCTCGCCCAGCCCTCGGCTGGCCAGGGCCTAACTTCTGAGCGCTGGGAGGTTTGCTCCAGGCAAGTGCAGGGTCCTTGCTGCTGCCTCACTGCTTGGTGCTGCCCACAGAGCCCTGCCTGCCATCCCAGCGTTGTCTTTGGAGGGACATGAAGTGGCTGCTGCTCCACCAGCTCCCACATCACCTCTGCAGCACGGGAAGGCTTCTTGCTTCAGGGTGGCATGGAGCCAAGCCTCGATTCTGGGAAAAATAACCCTAACAGGATCCTCTGTGTGGTTGCCAAGGGCTTTCAGAGCAGCAGATAGGACCTGGAGAAATGAGAAGGTTTCCTGTTAGCAGGCAGCCTTTGCTTGCTGGGAGTTTGGAATGGTCAAGAAACTCAACTGGAAGGATGTCAGGGGACTGGTGGGGTGGAGAACCAAGTGCCCTGTGTGCCTGCAAGCCGCTTTGCTTGCTCAGCAGACTTGCTGAGTGCTGCACAGAGGGCAGTTCATGGAATCCTGGAATTGGTTAGGCTGGAGAAGGCCTTTAAGATCATCACATCCAACCCTTACCCCAGCACTGCCAGGACACCACTGATCCATGGCCCTCAGCACCACATCTCCACAGCTTTGAATTCCCTCCAGGGATGGGGATTGCACCACTGCCCTGGGCCAGGCCTGGACAACCCTCGAGGGGAAGGAATTGTTCCTCATGGCCAACCTAAACCTCCCCTGGGGCAACTTGAGGCCATTCCCTCTTGTCCTGTGCCTCCTTCCTTGGGAGCAGAGCCCAGCCCCCACCTGGCTCCAGCCTCCTTTCAGGGAGCTGCAGAGAGCAATGAGCTCTCCCCTCAGGCTCCTCCAGGCTCAACACCCCCAGCTCCCTCTGCTGCTCCCCCCCAGCCCTGTTCTCCAGACCCTTCCCCAGCTTCATTGCCCTTCCCTGGACCCACTCCAGCTCCTCGTTGTGGTCCAGCTGCCTCTCTGCCCTCTGGACACCAAGAGCTGTTCAATGAGGGAAATGGTGACAGATTCTGAGTGAAACCTGAGAGCCTCTCCCCCTGCAAGCACCATTTGGAGCCGAGTTCAAAATAGCACTGGGGCTCTGTGGACTCCCCGGGATATTCTTCTGTGAGGATAATGGGAACGTCAACAGGAACATTAAGTAGGAAGTGTGAGAGATGGAAATCTTTGTGTCTGCAGGCAGAGCCATGGCAGCTCTCTCCTCGATTAAGTCTCAATCTCGCCCTGTCTGCTCTTGTGTAAGCTGCTCAGCCTCACACCTTCCTCTGGAGCCTCTAAGGAAGAGCAGGGAAGTAGCTGGATCTCGTCTGCCAGAGCAATTCCAGAGGACCTGGAGGATAACAAACAAGCCATAAGTAAACACAACCCCCTCCCTGCAACCTCTCGGCTGCATCTGCTGTGAGGAGCTGCAGGTTGCTCAGCGAGGAGCTGTCCGCAGCCGCCGCAGATGTGAGCACCCAGCCCCGTCCGGCGGTGCCTCTGGCTCCGCAGCAGAGCTCAGCTCCGCTCCTGATAGCAGAAACTTTTCCCTGACACGTCTGGAGGGCTGGGGGAGATGGAGCTGCTGTCTCAGGAGATCCCCTCGCAGCTTGCTGGTGAGATCAGGTTGTTCCCACATGGCCCCATATGTGCTCAAGGTGAAGACGGCAGGAGACATAAATAATCCTTGTGGGGTGAGCTCATCCCCGTGTCAAGTGCATGGCACCGCTCCTGCCGGAGGAAGGAGGAAACCTGGCACCCGTCTCGGGCCTCTCCTTGCCAATGCCTTAATGCAGTCAAGATTTACATTGTCTGCTGGGTCATGCACTCAGCAGCCATTCAGATCCACCCACACCCCACAACACGAGCCCTGAGTGGGTGAGAAATTCCAGAAGCATCTCGGCAGGCACAGAGGCTGCGGCGGAGACGTTTGTGTTACGCAAACTGCCTGGAACCCAGGGAACTGGAGAACAGAAGCAGGGCCCAGGTTGCGCCCTGGAATCCAATCTGATAAAGCTGCACAGGCAGAACAATGAGGGAGGGAGGAAGTTGAACCCCCCCCCCCCCACCCCCAGCCATCTGCATTCCTTCCCCGGAGCCCTGAGCAGGAGCAGCCGTCGAGGGGAGGCTGCAGCCCTCTCCCATCTCGGGAGAGCCAAGAGGGGGAAGTTTATCGAGTTTCATCTTAGGCACTCAATCTTTTGGTGCTGTAGCAGAGGCAGAGTGGCAGCTGTGCCTCGGGATGTTTGCTATTACCACCTATGGTATGCAGCCCAGGTTAACTCAGCACATTGTTTATCACTGCCGTGCTGCAGCCGGCACGGGCGGTGGGGTCTGGGTTAGACCTCCCTGCGCGGTGAGCTCTCAGCCAGGCCGGGCTGCAGGTGTGCTGTCCACAGCCGGGGTACCGCTCGGAGCCTCCGTGCCAGTTGTTTATGCCTGCCGCAGGGCGCTGGAAGTGCTTAGGCTAACAGCTGTCAGGAATGACGGAGGAAGGGCTGCCCCTGCCGGGCCGGCCGAGCCTCTGAGCCCAGCTCTGCTTTCTGCGATGCTATCTCAGGCCATGTTTAAAGTTTTAAGTGCAAGCTGGCAGCCAGAACTGAGGGCAGGACATGACTCTGGGGCTGAGACTAATCCTGATGGTTGCTGCCCTGGGTTTCATCCATCTCTCTCTAACAGCCTTGGAAAGGTGGATCAGGATAATCTCTTGATGTGGGCAGGGAATGCTCAGAGGTGCCTGGTGAACTGCCTCACCCCAGGCCGCAGCGGTGAGCAGCAGTGGAAGTGAGGGCAGAGCTGAGTAGATCTGACAGGATTTGGTTCCTGGAGCAAACACTGCTGAGGGGCAGGGGGATGCCCCCAGACAGCCCCCACTTTGTCACTGTGCAAAAGCAGGCAGCAAGGGCTGGGCGTGGGGGCAGGCAGCGGCCCTGCCAGGACTGATTGCTGCCTGTGTCCTGCCTTGTGCCCAGCTGATGTTAGCACAGCTGGAATCCAGGGCTCAGCAGCTCCAGTTTGCCTTTCCCAAGGGCCTGCTGCAGCCCAGCAGCCTCACCCCCCAGACCCCAGCCCGGCAGCCTCACCTCTGCCCTCAGCCTGGCCCTGTGGCAGACACCCTGCAGCCCACAGGCGGCCAACCAGGTCCTGGCTCCCTGGCAAAGCCTCTGCTGGTGCTGAGGCAGAGCTGGGGTTCAGTGGCAGCAGCCTGCATCTGTGGAACACCACGGGAGAGGGAGAAGGTGGAGCTGGAGGCACTGGCAGGAGTTTGGCAGCCAGGCTGAGCCTGTGTGGGAAGCCTGCACCACTCTGTGCTGCGTGGCGCAGGGAGCTGTGGGAGCAGCTCTGCTTCGCTCCACAACACCTAAACAGGCCAAGGGAGCAGGAAACTTCCCCAGCTTATGAACCTCTCCCAGAAAGGAGCCTCCACCTGGGGTCTCAGCTCCAGATCTCTGCTGTGCAGGTACTGCCTGCTGCTTATCTGCAGGAGGAGGCAGCAGTCAGGGCAGGAGCTGGTGCTGCCTCAGAGCCTTGCTGAATTCCCAGGGTTTGCTTCTCCCTTCCTTGCCCTGCTCCATCCCAGCGCCGGCGGCTGGCTGAAGAGGCGCTGGGTGACTTTATCTTCCCTCACCACCTCAGCAGGGCCCAGGCCACCTGCATGCGGCACTGGGACAAGTGGTTTGGTCAGGATGGTCTCCTCACTCCATCTTCTGAAGGGGGAAGGACCCCCCCTGAGCCAACTCTCAGTGACTTCAGGCATGAAACCCCAGACAAGAACACCCAAGATGTGACACGAAGCGGTGCTCAAAACTGCTGGCTCTGGGGGCTGGGATGCAGCCCGGCCAGGGGGCACTGTGGTGCTCGGTGGGGATGCATCCTGCCGCGGTCGCCGTGGGGCACCTGGGAAGCAGCTCAGCACCCACAGGTGGAGCCTGCCTGCTGCGGGGGCTGGTGGGGGGACCTGGGGATGTTCAGCCTGGGGAAGGGGAGGCTGCGGGCAGAGCCCACTGCTCGCTACAGCTCCCTGAACGGAGCTTGGAGCCGGGGGGGGTTGGTCTCCTCTCCCAGGGAACGAGGGAAAGGACACAAATGGCCTTAGGCTGCGTCAGGGGATGCTGAGGCCGGACACGAGGAACAATTCCTTCCCCCAGGGGGTTGCCAAGGCCTGGGACAGGCTGCCCAGGGCAGTGCGGGTCCCCATGCCCGGAGGTGCCCAGAGCCGGGGCCGCGGTGCTCTCGGAGGCCTTTCCAAGCAGAACGATTCCCCGAGTCCGGCCAAGGAGGGGATAAAGGCGCAGGGGCACCCCCGGCCGCGCCGCCGCAGCCCCAGCGCGCCCCGGCGGGAGCGCGCCCCGGCGGGAGCGCGCCGCGCGCCCCCTCCCCACGCACGCCGCCGGGGGAAGCCCCAGCAGCACGCAAGCGCCGCCGGCCGCCTCCTCCCGCGGCGGGACCGCGCATGCGCCCTCCTCCCCCTCACCGCCCCCTCCCGCCCCGCTCCGCGGGCGCGCAGGCGCCGTGCGCCCCCCCGCCCGCCCGTGCGGCCCGCCCGGCGCATGCGCCTCGCCCCCTCCGGCGCGGGGAGGGGGATGCGGACGGGGGAAGATGGCGGCCTCGAACAACCCGCGGAAATTCAGCGAGAAGATTGCGCTGCACAACCAGAAGCAGGCGGAGGAGACGGCGGCCTTCGAGGAGGTCATGAAGGACCTGAGCCTGACCCGCGCGCACCGGGTGAGCCGCCGCCGCCGCTCGTCCTTTCGCTCGCCCGCCCGCGCGCTCCCGCCGCCGCCGCCCGTAGTGCGCGCCCCCGGCGGAGACGGGCAGGGAGGAGAGGGGGGAGGAGGGGCGGCGCCCCCCGGGGGCTTCCCCCGGGCCGGGGGCAGCAGCGGCGGCGGGCGGGGCGGCGGGCAGCGCCCCCTGGCGGGGGTGGGCGGCGCACTCCGGAGCGGGGCGGGGGGCCGCGGACGCTCCCCCCTCACCCTCCCCGTGCATCCTCGCCCTCCGCTTCCTCGGTACCGGGCCCGGAGCATCCTCCGGGTAGCGGCAGCCGCCGCCGGGCGGCCGGGGCAGGTGCGCTCGGCGGGGCCCCGGGGCAGGGCCTGCTGTGTTTGTGGCGGCTTGGGGGAGGGAGGCCCCCGGTGCCCCCCCGGGGCAGCCCCCTCACTCACGGGGCTGAGGAGGGGGCTCCGGCTCCTTACCCCGGGCCAGGCTCCGGTCACGCGTGGGGTCCCAGTCCCGCAGCAGCCAGCCCGGGGAGGTGTGCGCAGGCCTTGCTCCAGCGCCCCGCAGAGCATCCCCGGCGCCGTCAGGGGCTGCGGGGCCAGCCCCGGCCCCAGCTGCTGCGGGCGAGGCCCAGCGCGGGGCCCGCAGCCGCCGAGCCTGAGCGAAGCCGGGGCCCGAGCGAGCCGAGCCTGGGCTCCGCTGCCGCAGGGCCCTGCGGGCACCGGCAGCTGCCGGGCTCGGTGTCTCCGCGGTTGTTGCCGTTAGGCTCCAGCTGCCGTCGGTGCGGATCGCCGCACGCCGAACCCTGCCCTGCCTTCTGCGGTCTCTGCAGAGCCCCTCGGCAGCAGCGAGCGGCGCGGGGAGCGCTCTGCCAGCCCTGCTGCCAGCCCTGCTGCCTGCCGCGCCGGGGGCGCCAGGGCTGCCCTGCCTGGCTTCTCTCTCACCTGTGGCCGCCGCTTTGTTGTGCTTTTAACCGTTTAAAGGAAACCGCTGGGCGGGTTTGTGGCTGCGCCTTGGCAGGAGCGGGAGCGAGGGAACGCGGAGGGCTCAGCGTTTCCTTTTATTGCTCCGGGTCAGGACAGGGTAAATATTTGTGCTGAGTTGGTGCCGCTGCTGCTCAGGTGTCGAGGAAGGACACACTGCTGCTGTCTGCTCTGCTGGGGAAGGTGTGGGGCCGAGGCGTTGTCCGTGCTGAACTCTTTGTTGATGTTTCCTAGAGGAGTTAGTTGAGAGCCGAGTGAGGATGAGGAGGAGGCGTCCACAGGTGCTGCAGCTGTGTTTCCTGTGCTGCTCTCCTGCCCCTGCAGCTCCATCCCCTGAGGTTTGCCGCCTGGGGGTCACTGCTGGGCTGCCGCTCCGGAGCTGGGCATTACTCAGAGTTCCTGGAGCCTGCAGCTCTCTGCCACAGCAGCAGGCAGAAGCCTGGCTTGGGTTCTCCCCAGCTGGGAGCTCCTCACCCAGGTTTCGCAGGTGGAAACCTATCTCACGTTCAACAACCTGCTGGTGAGAGCAGGCCCCAAGCTGAATCGGTTGTGTGAGGGCTGAAGTGATGGAAAGGGTGACTGAGGAGCTGAGGAGAATGTGCCCTTTGTAGCCTTTCCCTTGGGCTCCATGGCCTTGGGAGTGTGAGGCCAGGGCAGGAGCAGAGAGGGGTTAAGTGCAGCTTGGTGTCTGCTCCCATTTTCCCTTGGCAGGCAGCGCTCCGCTGCTGGGCTGAGCCTTACTCAGAGTGTGGAAGCAGCCCAAGGCTGCTGCTGCCTTTTCATTGTCGGTCATTGTCTCTGTGCAGTGTTTACCCTCTGCTCTGCTCTGCTCTCTTGGTAGTTACCAGCAGGAGCAGGGAGCTACTGCTCCACCATTTCTGCTGCAGACACGAGCTGCTTGCTTTCCATCTTGCTCCCCTTCCACCTCTTTATGCTGCTGGGGCTTTAAGTTGTGCTGCATCTTTCTTGCCCAGGACAAAGCAGAGTGTGGCATTAACTCCTCCTCTCCTGCCCTCACCTTCAGCTGGAAAAAACACCCAAGGATTCCTTTCAGACACTGTGGCTTTGGTCGCAGCAGCAGCAGCAGAGTCCTGCCTCAGCTGGCAGCTCCAGGACTGCATCTGAGCTCTGCAGACCTTGCAGAGCCGGTGGGTGGCTGAGCCGTGCAGGTGGGTGGCCGAGAGGAGCTGGAGCTGGAGCTGCTGCATTGTCTTGTGAGTGGGACCTCGGTGTTTGTGATCCAGAGCTTTCTGCCATCCCATGGTAACAAAGTGGGTGAGCAGAGGGGGAGGGTTGGTGGTGTGGTTTTTCCCTGGGTGCTGTTGACTGCCTTTTGCTGGAGGCTCTGCTGCCTTCCCTCTTCGTGTGAAGCACCAAACCCCGGGGCTGGCTTCTGGCCTGCAGGAGGTCCCCAGCAGGACCTGCTCAGTGCCTGCTGTGGGGCAGCCCAGCGGTGCCTGCTCTGTGCTGGCCATTTACTCACGGGAGGCTTCTGCTGCCCCTCTGAGTTGTGAAGAGCAAAAGGTGGAGGTGGAGGACAGCTCAGGTGGTGCTGAACCTCTCCCTGCCTGACTCTTCCAATGTGAAAGAAGGGAAGGTGTGGAAGAGAAGCCTTGGGCATGGCTGGTGGCCTGCAGGCTCAAGGGCTTCTTGTTCTCAGCTTCCCCAGATTGGTTTTGTTGTTGTTTGTTTTCGATGTACATCACCCTGGAGGTGTTCAGGGCCAGGCTGGATGAGGCCCTGAGCAACCTGGGCTGGTGGGAGGTGTCCCTGCCCATGGCAGGGGGTTGGAGCTGGATGAGGTTCAAGGTCCCTTCCAGCCCAAGCTGTTCTGTGGTGTTGTGGTTGTTCAAGTCGCTCAGCTTGGAGGGATTTCAGGCAGAGCTGTGTTTGAGCTCCCTCTTATGGACCTTGCAGTCTTGTCTTGGAGACACCCCCAAACCCCAGCTCCACAAACCTGCCAGCCTGGAGAGCTGTGCTGCTGTTGCTGGAGGGAGAGGAGGGCAGAAGTCCAGGCTAGTGGAGATGTTTGGAGATGTCCTGTGCAATTCCAGCACTCAGGGTTTGTCCTGCAGCCAGAAGCCTCCCATGCAGGTGAAGGTGTCTCAGCTCCTGCTAGCAGCACCTCTCAGCAGGAGGGTCTGTAGCAGGCACCTGTGACCCTCAGCTTCTCGTCTGTGTTCCCAAGTCAGTGATTAAAGGCTCTGCCAGGCCCTCTGATGGTGCTGGGCAGGGCTTGCTGGTGTGCTGGTAGGAGGGGTCCAGGCCACAGGAAGGGCAGGTTTGGTGTTTGGGTGTTGGAGCGGTTCTGCCAGGCCAGGCCCTGGCTCTGCCTCCAGCTCCCTGCCCAGCAGGGCAGACCCCTGGGGGTTGGTAGTTACTCACCTGTGCTGCTGGCTGGGCCACAAACTGCTCTGGAGGTGCTGGAGCGGTGCTGTGGTGCCCACAGTGCTCTGGAGGGATGGTGGCAGCTGAAGCCCCAGGGGCACGGAGAGCCCCCGGCCTTGTGCAACACCTCCTGAGCTGTCCAAGGTAAGCACAGAGCCACCGCTGCTGTGCCAGGCTGCAGACCTCCTTGATGCCAGGCTGGAGACCCCCCTGGCTCAGCTGGCAGCGTGCTGGGTGTGCTGCTGAGCCTGGGCAGGCTGTGCTGTGGGCTGCCTGTAAGGAGCAGGATTCTGTTTGTTATTGTTCCATCGTTACCAGGCACTGCAGCTGCTCACTGCAGCTCTTGGACACAGGCTGGAGAGCAGCTTTGTGGAGAAGGACCTTGGAGGCCTGGTGCACAGTAAATTAGCCATGGGACAGCAATGTGCCCTCCTGGCCAAGGAGGCCAATGGTCTGCTGGGGTGCATCAGGAAGAGTGTGGCCAGCAGGAGGTTCTCTCCCTCTGTGCTGCCCTGGTGAGACCACAGCTGGAGTGCTGAGGCCAGTTCTGTGCTCCCCGGTTCAGGAGACATGGGGAACCGCTGGAGAGAGTCCAGCACACTGCAGTGAGGATGATGAGGGGCCTGGAACATCTGTCTGATGAGGAGAGCAGCCCCAGAGGGGGTCTGATCCCAGTCCCCCAGGTGTGGCCTCACCAGTGCTGAGCCAGGTTGACATCACCTCTCTGCTCCTGCTGATCCAGGCCAGGCTGCTGGTGGCCTGGGCCAGGTGAGCAGAGCCTGGCTGCTCCCTGGCTGACCCCCAGCCAGCACCCCCAGCATGAGGCAGGAGCCAGACCTGTGAGCAGCCAGCGGCCTGGCTGGGTGCATGCAGCAGCTGCAGTGCTGCTTTGCTGTGCTTGAGGGCTTGCTGAGCAGGGTCAGGGCTGTGGGAGTGAGAGCCAGGGGGAGGTCCCTGCCAGGGTCCCCAGTGGTGCCCACCAAGCCGAGGGAGCCCTGCAGAAGGGCCTGTGTCAGGCAGGGCTGATTCTGCCCGGGCTCAGTGGTGCTGTCTCAGGCTGCAGCTGAGTGGTGTTCATTGCAAATTATCCCTTGGGACCTGAGGCTTCTTGCCCCTGTCCTGGGGCAGCCCTGGGCAGCCCAACACCCGGGAGAGTGGCTCTGGAGTGGTGAAGCAGGGGAGGTGCAAGGAGCTGCCCTGGCTGCCGGCAGAGCTCTGCAGCACCTCGGAGCCCTGGCTCAGGGCTGTTCCTCGCAGGCAGATTTGCTCAGTCTCTATTTTACTTTCCTGCCTGCTTGGTCTGACACTTTTCTTGCTGACTGGGAGGATCTCCTCGTGGTTGTCAGAGTGGCTGCTGATCACTCCCTGGCAGTGAGCTGTGTGAGTGGCAGATGCAGCCCCGGGAGATGCGTTCCCCACCGACTCTGGTACCCAACCCTTACAAGTTGTGTTGGTGTTTGCCTTGGGTGGCTGGAGGCTTCCAGGGGAGGGGATTTGGGTTGGCTTTCCAGAACAGCTGCGTTTGCAGGCAGCTCAGGAAGCAGCTCAGGCAGTTGTGACCTGCCTGGCTCTCCGTGGTGCCTGCTCAGCCCTGCTGGGGCAGCCGCAGCCTGCAGCCACGTGAAGCAGGGGGGAAGATTTCTCTAGCTCTGGAGTCCTTAAGTGTTTCAAGATCCATAAGCTGGATTAAGGCTGTTAAAAACAAGCTCAGTGGCCAGGGGGAAGACAGTGACTGTTCCTGTGCTGCCTCCCCAGCTTGTCCTTCCCTTGCAGAGTCTTAGCAGCTGCTGCTCAGGGTGAGCTGAGCTCCCCCTCGGTCCCCCTGCACGCACAGTGGACAGGAACCCTTCCTCCTGCAGTCGCCCTCCCAGGAGCCCTCGCTCCCCCTCACCTCCTCTGGCATTTCTCCCCAGCAGGAAGAGCATCTTCAGTGCTGCCCAGGTTGCCACCAGGCAGCTGCAGAGCCCTTGTTGACCTCCTGGTTGTAATTAGATTTCCCTCCTGCGCTCCGCGGCGCTTGCGTGGCACCGGCCCTCTGCCTTCGAAGAATCTGGGCTCTCCTGGCAGATATTTTTAACACCCAGGGAATTGCCATCCTCAGAGCTGCTGGAGCTGTCAGAGGAGGGCCTGAGCTGCAGTGGGAGGAATTGTTAGAGGGAAGAACAGGCTGCAGAGGTCACCACGACCCTGGGTCACCCCGAGGGGCGCCGTGAGGAGGCTTCCGCGGGGCGCGAGAGCCCCGGCAGCCGCTCCGTGCCTGCCGGAGCTGTGCTGGTGGCTGGCAGCCCCAGAGGAGTGCAGGCAGGCCCTGCTTGCCTCCTGCTCTCCCAAACTCCTAGGGTTACATAACCAAATTTTCATTCTTTGGCTAAAAATAAGAAATGGAACAGAAAAGCTATTTTTGGCCTGCTTAATGAGGGCAGCTCTGCCTGCACGCTGCCTTCGCCCAGGCGCTGCCGTGGGGGGCTGCAGGTGGGGCAGGAAGGGTCGCTGCCGTGGCTGTCCTGGTGGTTTTCCAGCCTGGACATCCACTCCCTGTTGCTCTCTGCACTGTTGTCACCAGCAGGCAGAGCCTGGCCTGCTCTGAGGGAGGGCTTTCTGCCCAAGTGCATCGGCAGCTGCGAGTGCTGCGAGCCTCCTGCGCGGGTTGGCTGCAGCAGGCAGGCAAAGGCCTCCCCCTGCTCGCAGCAGCCAGCCCCAGGACTGAGTGGTCAGCACGGTGCCACCTTCCTGCTTTGGCAACCCTTGCAAGACAAGAAGGGGGCAGAACTGCCTCCAGCTCTGGGGTCCCCAGCAGGACACAGAGCTGCTGGAGTGAGGCCAGAGGAGGCCACAAAGATGCTGCCAGGGCTGGAGCAGCTCTGCCCTGAGCACAGGCTGAGGGAGCTGGGGCAGTGCAGCCTGCAGAGAAGGCTCCAGGGGCACCTCAGAGCTGCTGCCAGGGCCTGAAGGGATCCTGCAGGAAGGCTGCAGAGAGACTTTGCTGAGGGGGTCCAGAGCCAGGCCATGGGGGAAGGGTTTGGAGCTGAGGCAGAGCAGGGTTAGAGTGGAGCTGAGGAAGAGGTTTGTCAGTGCCAGAGTGGTGAGAGCCTGGCACAGGCTGCCCAGGGAGGCTGTGGCTGCCTCCTGCCTGGGGGGGTTCGAGGCCAGGCTGGGTGAGGCCCTGAGCAGCTGAGTCTGGTTGAGAGGTGTCCCAGCCACGGTGGGGAGTTGGAGCAGATGATCCTTGAGGTCCCTTCCAGTGAGCCCTGCTGTGGCTCTGTGCCTTGCAGGGCTGCCAGGGCACAGAGCTGCTGGGTTTGGGAGGGCTTCGGTTGGTGCTGCAGCTCCCTTGGCGCCCTGCCCGGCGCTGGAGCAGCGCTGAGGAATTGTCCCTATTTTAAGGCTCTGCTTGTGCTGTATCCTGTTTTCACTTGCTGCTCAGTTGTGACTGCTGAGGTTTCAACAGTAAACCTTTGTTCCCCAGAAATAGCAGAGTGTTTTCAAACAGCCAGTGGCAGGCTGTGCCTTGGAGGTTGTTCCTCATTCTGGTTCTTCATGCAAATCCCCCAGGTGTGTCCTTGGCCACTCTCTGCCCCCAGCCCCACAGCACAGGATCCTGGAGTCACAGAGCAGGCTGGCTTGCAAGGGCTCTTCAAGATCATCCAGTTGTAAGCCTCTGCTCGAGGAGGTTGCTCCAGGCCACATCCAACCTGGCTTTGAACACTCCCAGGCTCGGAGCCTCCCCAGCCCCTCTAGGTATCCTGTTCAGGGCCTCAGCACCCTCCTGGCAAAGAGTTTTCCTCATGCCCCAATCCAGCTGCTTCAGTCTGGAGCCATCACCCCTTGCCCTGTCACTGCAGGCCTTTGTACAAAGTCCCTCCCCAGCTCTCCTGCAGCCCCCTTCAGACCTTGCAGGCTGCTCTGAGGTCTCCCTGAGCACATCAAACAGTTCAGATGAGTTTGGTTTGTGGAGCAGTTCAGTTCCTCCCCCTCCCTCTTTCCCTCTCAGAGCTAAGCACTGTGGTTTGCTCTCTTGGGCTGCACAAGACAAAGGCTCTGTGGTTTGGGGTGTAGCAGGGGTTTGGGGTGAGCTCTTTTCACTTTCACATGAATTCTAGAGGACACCTGGGGGTGGGGGCTGAGCCTGGCTGCAGTTTTTATGTCCCTGCTTCCTCGTGGTTTTATAGCTGAGGCAAGCTGGGGAGTTGGTTGCAGCTCCTGAAGGAGAATCTAATGGTGCCTTGGAATTTGTAGATGACTCATAACAGGACAAAACAATCCAGTTAAGTGATTTGAGGTCTTAAATAATCTCTTCAACAGGAAGGTGAAGAAAACATCATGAACTCATGAGTAATAATTGGCTCTCTCGGAGTGCTGAGAGTGCAGCGGCGGCTGGGAGGCAGCTGACTGCTGCTGAAGCTTCCTGATCGATGCCCTGCTCAGCCCCCAGCAGTGAGCCCTGCCTGGGCTGAGTGCTGCTGCCAGAGCAGGCTGCCAGGCACCAGCTGGCAGGAGTTTGAGCTGCTCTGGGCCGGTGGCACTTTGCTCTCCCTCTGTGGGCTGGGCTTGGGGCTTTGCTTTTCCTCCCTGCTCTGCTCGTGGCTGCAGGCATCGGCTGGGCGGCCAGCAGGGGTCTGTGCTGAGGGGCAGCCTGCCCCAGGCTGTGGCTGTGCCCTGGGGCTGCAGGCATCGGCTGGGCGGCCAGCAGGGGTCTGTGCTGAGGGGCAGCCTGCCCCAGGCTGTGGGCTGTGCCCTGGGGCTGCAGGCATCGGCTGGGCGGCCAGCAGGGGTCTGTGCTGAGGGGCAGCCTGCCCCAGGCTGTGGGCTGTGCCCTGGCAGATCCTTGCTCCCTGGCCGTGCTGGCTGCGGAGCCGAGATGGCCTCGGAGCGCCCAGACCCGGGCAGCAGGAGCAGCCTCCTCGGAGGGCTCCCGTGGTGCTGGCAGCTGAGAGGTGAGGTGCTGGAGGAAGTTCTGCTTCTCCAAGCACAGAATCCTCCGGGGCTGCACTTGGTGGAGGCTTTGAGGCAGCTGCTCCGTGGTGCATGGCCTGCAGAGCTCAGGGCTGCGCCGGTGAGCGGTGGGACTGCGGCCGGCGTGCTGCCGGCAGGGCCCCTGGAGCTCCTCTGCCCCGGTGCCCAGCGCTTGCCCTTCCCCTGAGGATGGAAACCCCTCCTCCTGACCCCAGGTTTGCTTTTCCATGGCATCTGGGGGGGGTTCTGCTTCCCCTTCCCTCTGTGAGACCCCAGTTCTGAGCTGGTGTGAGCTGGGATGCTCAGGCTGCAGCAGAGCCCCCGGGGCTGTGCTCCCTGACAGCCTCCCCTCCGGTTTCCCTGCCAGCTTCAGCTCTGAGGGGAGATGTGGCTGCTGCAGAGCCCTGGGAGGCCTCTCACCCCTCCAGCAGGGTGCTGGGCAGTGTCACAGCTCTGCACTGCTGGCTCCAGTTTGCAGCTCTGCAGGGAGGGAAGCTTTGGGCTGAAGTGTTTCAGTGTGGCAGAAACAAAGCTGTGCTCTGGGGCTGCTGAGTGCTGGCAGGGTCCCCCCCAGCCCCCCTGGCAGGGTCCCCCCCAGCCCCCCTGGCAGGGTCCCCCTGAGGGGGGAAGAGAAAGAGGCAGAAATGATGTTCCTTTCTTCTTGGCCTGTTCCCAGGGTTGCCCTGCAGGGTTGGGTGGTGATGGAGGTCGGCAGTGCCCCAGGTGGCAGGCAGCAGTGGTGGAGCAGTTCCTGGAGCAGGGGCTCAGAGCTGGCTCACAGCTCAGGGGCTTTGGGTGGCAGCTGTCAGTAGCTTTGCAGCAGAGCCTGGGCTGGGCTGGGCAGCTCTGGGCTCTGCAGGGTCGCTGCCCTGGGCTGCTGCCAGCATGGGGAGGCCAAGTAGCATTGGCAGAGGCATCAAGGGAAGCTCCTGCTCCTCTTGTCCACGCTCAGCCCTGGCTCTCCAGTGTTAAACTCTTCACTTCTGTGACAACAAACTCTCTCAAGTTCATTACAAAGGAACCCACTGCAAACCATTCTGCTCCAAAGCTGCTGCTGGACTATTTGCAAGTCCCAAGGGGCCCACAGAGCAGCTGCTATCACTGTGGATTAGACCTTTCCTCTCAACTTCAGCCTTCATTTCCTCTAGCAGCCTTCCTGGGAGGAACAGCTGTGCCTTTGGATGCACTGCTGCTCTTGGAGCAGTACCTGAGCCTGCAGGAAATCAGCTCCTGCAGCCCTCTGGCACTGCTGCTGCCAGCCCTGCCGAGGGAGCTGAGCTGCAGGGGGTTCAGCAAGCAGGGACTTTGCTCCTGGGGAGTGGCAGAAATGGGGGCAGGGGGCAGAGCAAGGGGGAGGGAGCAGCCAGGCTGTGGTGGTGCTCAGAGCAGCTTGCACTGGAGTGCTTGGTGGGAGCTGGGTGGCTTGGGACCAGCAGCTGTGGCTGCAGAGCTGTGAATCACTGCAGGGCTGCTCCCTGCTCTGCCTGCTCAGGCTGTTTGCTTTCCTTGGCAACATCAGGATTGGGGCTGGGAAGAGCTCTCCCTTGGGAGGAAACACTTCCCCTGGGATTCCCCTGAGGAGCTGCCTTGTCCTGAGGGTTTGTGTGACTTGGGGTTGGAGGAGCAGTGTGGGAGACCTGCTGCCTGCTCTCTTGCACACCTGACCTGCAGAGCTTCGCACTGCCCTCCCTGTGCAAGCTGAGCACTCAGCTCCTGGGGATCAAGGGCACCTGGGCTCCACTGCCTGGCTCTGGCTCCTCTGCAGGGGTGCCCAAAACAGCCACCCCAGGGCCTTGCATTGAGACAAAGCTGCTGAGAGCTGGGCTGGGAGTTCATTCCTGGGGACCCAGCAGTGACCTCTTCCCCCAGCCTGTGCTTCCCTCTGGCCAGTCCTGGCTCTGCCTGCTCCAGCAGGAAGCCTTCCTGAGGAATTTCAGAGCTATCCAAGTGGGAGAGTTTGAGCTGCTTTGAACCCCAGGATTTACCTCTTATGCTGCCTCTAAAACTTGGAGTTAATCCTTTAAACAGAATCTGATTCCCAGTTAAGCTTTACCAACACATTTCTGGTGTTAATCTCCACTTGTTTTGCTGCTTACTGAGCCCAAGGTGCTCAAGGCTCAGAGGGGAGAAGCTGAAGGGGGGAGGAAGGCCTGGGGTGGGAACTGTGGGCAGCTAGAGAGCAGCTATCAGGAGATCTCCCTTCCTGCAGCCATCAGATGCCCAGAGGGGGTTTCTCAGAGGACACTCCACCCTTGCAGGATCAGCTTCTTCCCTGGCAGAAAGGACCTTGAAAAGCAGCAGCTGAGGAGCAGCTCTGGCTCTTGGCTGACTTCATTCCAGGCTCTCATTTGCTCTCTGTCCTTCTGCTCAGAGAGGGAGGTTCAGAGTGGAGAGAAGGGAGAGGTGTTTGCCACTGGGGGTGGGGAGAGCCTGGCCCAGGCTGCCCAGAGGCTGGAGCTGCCCCATGGCTGGAGCCAGCCCAGCCCAGGCTGTCTGGGGCTGTGAGCAGCCTGCCCTGGCTGGGGGTGGGACTGGGTGAGCTGCAGAGGTCCCTTCCCAGCCCTGTGGTTCCCTGGCAGCAGGGCTGACAGCACAGGGGTTAAACTGCTGCTGCTCAGCTGAGGAGCTGGGGCTGGGGGCAGGCCTGGCCTGCTCTGCTCAGGCTTGATCTGCACAGATTGCAAGTGGCAGTTGTTGATGGTCTCCAATAAAGCTCCAGAGTCTGGGGGCCACTCAGTGCTGCAAGGCAGGAGGCTGAGAGGAGCAGCCCCAGCCCCCAGGCCGCTCTGGGGGTGGATGATGGATGTGAGATGATAGCAGAACAAGCAAGCAGTTTGCTCACTTTCTGGCACAGGTCTCCAGGAGTGTTCCTGGGAGGTGGTGCTGCTGAAGTTAGTGATGGAGCACAGGCACTGAGCAGCCTCAGATCTCTGCTGTGTCCTCGTTCCCACCTCCAAGGGCAGTGAAAGGCAGCTGGTCATGAGCCCCCTGCTGCAGGCTGCTCTGGGGCAGGGACCTGTTGGGGAAGGCCAAAACATCCAAGTGACACCAAGCAGCTCCCCCCACACCTCCCTGCTCACCTCCTAGCAGGTTCTTCAGAAGGCAGCCCCTGTTGGAGCAGCTCCTGCCAGGCCTGGCTGCACTCCCAGGCAAGCCTTGGTTTACAGCAGGGGCAGGGGCAGGGGCAGGAGGGTCCTGGGGCTGTGCCTCTGGGGGGCTGTGACTCTGCAGCTGTGGCAAGGGAGCTGGAGGGCACTTCTGTGAATGAAGCTGGAGCAGGTTTGTTGCTGTCCACAAGGCAGCAGCATAGGAGCAGCCCTGCAGCCAGGCTGAGAGCTGAGCATGGAGGCTCCAACCAGTGCTTTGCTGCCAAGCTGGGAAGGTTCTTGCACTGCAGGAGCAGCCAGGTGGCACCCAGCAAGCTTCTGCAGGCTCCTTCCTCTGCTCCTCTTGGGGCAGTTTCTGGAGCTCTTGGAAGCTGGGGGCAGGATGGTTGTGTCCAGAGGGCTGCAGGTGCTGTGGGATGAGGCCTGGCTGGCAGCCTGGTGGTGCCTGGGTGGCTCAGTGGCAGGGTGGAAGGAGAGGGTCTGTTCAGTACTGGTGCTGGAGCAAGGGGTTCATCAAAACTCCTGCCCCTGGGGGAGCTGCTGGGGAGCTGCTGGCTCTCCGGGCTGGGCTCTGAGGAGGTGGCTGTGGAAGTAAGCTGCTGCCTGAGGAGAAGAGAAGAGAAGCAGCTTCCTGCCCTGCCCAGCTGTGGCACACCAGGAAGGTGTCCCTCAGAGCCCTGGGGGGAGACCTGCTGCTCACAGGCTCTGCAGCTGCCCCCTCGTGCTCCTGTGTGCCTGTGCCTGGCTCTGTGGTGCTGCCTGTGCTCTGGGTGCCTTTGTGTCCCTGCTCCTCCTCCAGGGCTTCCCTTGCTGCAGGGAAGCAGAAGGCATGCAAGTGTGGAAGGCTGCAGCTTGCTGCACCATCTCCTGGTGGCTGAGGGGCTGGGTGTTCCGTGCAACAATGTCCTCCAGGGCTTCTTACACACATGGACAGCTGCTCCAGAGGCACCCTGGGGTCCTGGCCAGGCTGGCTTCAGAATAGCAGCTGAGCTAAGAGCCATGTGCCTCGGGGCTGGAAACAGGATCTGGTCACTGCCTATGGGCTTGACCTTCCCTCCCATCACCTGTGGCCACTGCACAGCACTGCACAGCACTGCACAGCACTGCACAGCACTGCACAGCTCTGCACAGCTCTGCACAGCACTGCACAGCACTGCACAGCACTGCACAGCTCTGCACTGCACTGCACAGCTCTGCACAGCTCTGCACAGCTCTGCACAGCTCTGCACAGCTCTGCACAGCACTGCACAGCTCTGCACAGCACTGCACAGCACTGCACAGCACTGCACAGCTCTGCACAGCACTGCACAGCACTGCACAGCACTGCACAGCACTGCACAGCTCTGCACAGCACTGCACAGCTCTGCACAGCACTGCACAGCTCTGCACAGCACTGCACAGCACTGCACAGCTGGCAAACAGCCACCCTGGGCCTTGTGTGAGGGCCTGTGGGGAGGGCTGGCGCTGGGTTCATGCTGTTCCACCGTTCTTGGTGCTAACAGGGGGGTGTTGAGCTGAGCCAGGTGAAAGAGCTGAGGTGTTCAGGAGCTGCCCTCACACCTCCCCTCTCCTTCCCTTCCAGTTGCAGCTGCAGAAGACTCAGTACCTGCAGCTGGGGCAGAGTCGTGGCCAGTACTATGGCGGCTCCCTGCCGAACGTCAACCAGATCGGGAGCAGTGCCATGGATCTCCCCTTCCAGGTGAGCTGCACAGGGCCTTGCCTGCCTCCTGCTGCTGAGTGCTGTGCTGCCTGTTGGCTTTCCCTCCCAGGAGGCCACCAGCCAGCTGCTGGCTCAGAGTGGAGCACCACAGCCTCACATCTCCCTTTTGGAGCAGGCCTGTGGGGGCTGCTCTTGTGGTGCTGGAGCTTGGATCTCCTGCCCTGGTTGTGATGCTTCTGTCTGCTGTTTGGGGCAGTGAGGGCTGGTGGTGAAGGCTTTGCTTTGCTCAGGACCAGACTTAGCAGGAGATGTGTGCAGGCTCAGGGCAGCAGGCAGAGAGCACGAGGGGCTGTGGGGAGCAGGGGCAGGTGGGTGTGGGGGCAGGGGGCCCACGGTGGTGTGCAGCATCTGTGGGGCAGATACGGTCAGGGCCTGCTGCCAGTGGGCATGGTTGGGGCAGAGAGTGCAGAGTGGGCAGGGTGAGGGCATGGATGCTGCTGCTTGGCTGAGGGTGCCCCAGGTGCTGCACAGCTCTGCATGAGTGCAGCTGCAGCAGGGCCACAGGGACAGTTCACCTCTCCAGGATGTGCTGAGGAGAAACCTTGGCACTCTGTGCTTTTCTGATGAGGGCTCTGCCATCCCATAACCATCCCATAGCCTGAAACCCACAGAGGTGAGCCAAGGGCTGGAGCAGCTCTGCCCTGAGCACAGGCTGAGGGAGCTGGGGCTGTGCAGCCTGCAGAGGAGAAGGCTCCAGGGGCACCTCAGAGCTGCCTGGCAGTGCCTGAGGTGATCCTGCAGGAAGGCTGCAGAGAGACTTTGCTGAGGGAGCCAGGCCAGGGGGAAGGGTTTGGAGCTGAGGCAGAGCAGGGTTGGAGTGGAGCTGAGGCAGAAGTGCTTCAGCAGGAGGGTGGTGAGTCAGGGATGAGTGCTTTCCAGGTTGGGTGGTAGGGCTGGGGGGACCTTCTGGTGCCTGGGGACAGTCTTGAGCAGGGCCTGTTGTGGCAGGACAGGGAGGGATGGTTTGAGACTGAAAGAGGGAGGCTGAGAGTGGAGAGAAAGGAGGAATGTTTGCCACAGGGCGGTGAGAGCCTGGCCCAGGCTGCCCGGAGCAGAGGGAGATGTGGAACCATTGCAGGTCCCTGTCTGGGGCCGTGAGGAGCCAGGCTGCACCGGCTGAGCTGTGAAGGTCCCTTCCCACCCGAGGCGCTCCGTGGTTCCATGACTTGCAGCTGAAGCAGGGTGGCTGAGTGCTGAGGTGGAGCCTGTCCCTGCTGAGAGCCTTGGCGTCTCAGACTCTCGGTTCTTTGCCTTTGCAGCACAGCGGAGCTCTGGCAGAAGCCCTTGGAGCAGTTCCTGTGTCCCTGGTAATGCAGCCCTCGGGCTGTGCCATATGTATTGTGGTGCCCGGCTCAATACGTATGGAGCACACTGCCGCTGTGCCAGGCCTGCGCTGCCCGCCCGGCTCCACAGGGCTCTGCTGTGCCACACGCCAGGGCTTGGTCCCTGCGCCCGGGGCAGAGCCGTCCCGAGCGGGGCCGTCCCGAGCAGGGCCGTCCCAGGGCAGAGCCGTCCCGAGCGGGGCCGTCCCGAGCAGCACGGCCCCGGGGCAGAGCCGTCCCGAGCAGCACGGCCCCGGGGCAGAGCCGTCCCGGGGCAGAGCCGTCCCGAGCAGCACGGCCCCGGGGCAGAGCCATCCCGGGGCAGAGCTGTCCCGAGCAGCACAGCCCCGGGGCAGGGCCGTCCTGAGCAGCACGGCCCCGGGGCAGGGCCGTCCCGGGGCAGAGCTATCCCAGGGCAGAGCTGTCCCGGGGCAGGGCCGTCCCGGGGCAGAGCCGTCCCGAGCAGCACGGCCCCGGGGCAGAGCCGTCCCGAGCAGCACGGCCCCGGGGCAGAGCCGTCCCGAGCAGCACGGCCCCGGGCAGGGGGGCAGGGCAGCACGGCCCTGTCCCGGGCAGCACCATCCCCGCAGGCTCGGCTCGGCTCGGCTCTGCCGTGGGCTGGGCCGGGGGGGACGATGGAGGCAGGCACTGGCCTCAGCATGTGCACCCAGCCTGCATGTGGAGCTCCGTGGGGCAGGGCAGAATGGCTCCCACGTGCTGCTTGGCAGCAGGAGGCACCCAGGGGTACCACTCCTCTCCTCCCCCCTCATCCTCACCCCTGTTTCTCTCTGGTGATGCCTTGCTGAAGGTTTCAGGGCCGCTGCTGCCCCGCAGCACCGAGCCCTTCCCGTCCTGGCTGCATTCAGCTTTGGGGTTTGATGATGGTTTGTGGAGCTTGGGTTCTGAGCTCAGACCCTTGGATGCCTGTCAAGGAAGCCCAAGGGCTGCAGTTGTTCACTCCCCAGGCGAAGGATGCTCGGCCCCCTCCCACAGCCCTCACTGCATTGCCACCTCCCACCGAGGGCACATTGCCTGCAGCCCGGGGCAAGCTCCCTGGGGCGGCTGCTGAGAGGAGCCAGAGCTGCCCAAGGATCTGCATTTCCCCAAGCAAGGCAGCCAGGGATCCACCTGGGATCTCTGTTCCTGGAAAGCCAGGGAACAGCACTGCCCAAGCTCTGCTGCCTGTGAACTGCAGCCCTGTGGCAGGCCTGGGCCATGCTCTCTGCTGCTGCTGTGCTCAGTTTAGATCTTTGCTGTGGTTTTTTTTCACTCTGGAAGTTGTGCCAAAAAAAGGAGAAAACTTCAACTGAACTATTTTTGTGTTCTGCTTTTTCTCTGTATGCTCAAATTTATTGGCTCCCTCCTGCCCTGTGTGCCTCAGAGCCACCTCTCCTCTTTTAGCAGCCCTGTGGTTGAGAGACCACTGGCATAGGAAATTGCTTTTCCTGTTGACCTTCCAAGCATGCCTGGAGCTGCCAATTTTGCTGCCTTTTGGGGCAGAATTGATGCAACAAGAGGAGAAGGAAGAGTTTTGAGACCTTGTGTTGCTGTTTTGCAAGGCTGAAGGTCCCCAGCTCTGTGTGGTGCCAGTTAGGTAGAGCTCAAGCTGCTGGGCAGGGCTCAGAGGCTGAGCCAACATCTCTCAGTTGCATTCAGATGACTTCAGGGTGAGGAGAGGCTTCTGAGCCTGGTTGTGAAGGACCAGGAGCAGACCAGCAGGGAGCTGGGAGGCACTGGGCTCTCCTGCTAGTCCCATGTTGACTTAAGCACTATTCTGCTGCACACAAAGTGTTGGCCCTGAAGCAGGAAAATAAACAGCAGAGCCACTTTGCATCCAGTAACACTAACAAAGATCTGTGCTTGGAGGGAGAGGAGGCTGCTGCCTGCTGAAGGGAAAGGAGTTGGGACCAGCAGAAAGCCTCTTCAAGGAGCTGCTGCAAACAAACCCTCCCCAAATACATGCAGAACTTCTCAGGAACAAGAATTTCAAGCAGGCCCAAGCTGGACACTTGCACAGCAGAGGCTGCAGCTCAGAGCTTCCTGCTGGAGCCAGATGGCTTCGTGGCTTGGCAGCCAGGCCGGAGCCTTTGCCACGTGCAGCACCTGAGCGCAGGAGGAGGCTGCGGCTTTCCAAACAGATGGTGTTGAGGGACTCGGCAAAGCTGTTCACATTGGCAAGGAGAGCAGGGCTGGGGAGCTGCTCTCCCCCCCAGAGACCCATCCATTGCTGAGGAAGCATGAGCAGGGCTCCACCGTTCAGCACTTCCTCTCCCCCCCCGCAGGTATGCAGGGGAAGGGCTCTGGGAAGCGCAGGAGTTCAGCAGCTCAGCCTGGGAATTCATTTGCTCTCCTTCCCCTGCCATCCTCCTTCTCTGAACTCCCTTCCTGACAAGCAATAAATAGCCCAGGCTGCTGCTGATGGTGGAGGGGAGGTGGAATCAGCCCACCTGGGTCTGCTGCAGGAGCAAAAGGAAGGGCAGAGCCCCTCAGGAGCAGGGGGCCTGGCACTGCTGGGCTAAGGAGGGGAACTGCTCTGCTGTGTTCCTGTCAGTTCTCTGTGTCCCCTTCGAAGAGCCCTGCTGGCAGGCAGCTCTGAGGGAAGGTGGTGTGGTCTGGGTGGGTGTTAGGCTCCCTGTGCATCTCCTTCCTGCATCTCCTGCCCTTGTAGGTGCCAGCATGTTCCTCTGGATGCATGCTGCATGCTGCACCGAGGGGTGCCCAGGCAGGCTCCCCGCTCCCCCAGGGGTGGTGGGGTGGAGATGCAAAGGTTGGAGAGCAGGGCTGGCTCCTGAGGGCAGGGCTGGCATGGGCTGTCTCTGCTTCTCCTTGGAGAGCCTTGGGAGTCGCTCTGCACAGCCAGGGGGGAGAGGCAGAGCAGCGGCGGAGCTGCCTCCGCTCGGCCTCCTGCGGTTTGGGTCTCCTCCCTCGGCGGCCTGGCGCAGCCCGAGCGGGCTCTGGGCAGACTGCTCCCTCCCCCCGCTCCTGACTCTGCTGTGTCTCTCAGACTCCCTTTCAGTCCTCGGGGCTGGACACGAGCCGGACCACTCGGCACCACGGGCTGGTGGACAGAGTGTACCGGGAGCGGAACCGCCTGGGCTCGCCGCACCGCCGCCCGCTCTCCGTGGACAAGCACGGCAGGCAGATATCCTTTGGGTGCTGCGCTGGCACCGGCACCGTGCTGCGCTGGCACCGGCACCGCGGCCCCCTCCTCGCTGCCCCTCCCCTCGGGCACTCAGGGCGTGGCTTGGGTTGGGAGGGCCTCCAGCATCCCCCGGTCCCCAGCGGCCCGGCGCCGCCGTGGCCCCGGGGGCCGTGGCCGCAGGCTTCCCGCACACCCCCGGGGCTGGGGACTGCACCGCCTCCCTGGGCGGCCTGGGCCGGTCCCTGACCGCTCCTGCAGCGAAGAAATTTCTCCTAATACCCAACCGAACCCTCCCCTGCCATTTCCTCTCAGTCACCCCATGGGCCCTGCTCCCCCTGAGCTGGGCTCCGGTCCCTGGGTGGCTGCTGCTCTGCAGAGCAAGCAGCTCCCCCCTCAGCTGGTGATGCCCAGGAGCTGGGAGGGGCTGAGATCCTTGGGCAGAAAAGGCAAACAGCCTCGGTGAAAGTTTGCCTCCAGAGCTTGGTAAACCCACAGCAGGAGGATCTGTTGCAGCTCTGTGTTCATTACAAGTTGATTCATCAGCTCAGCCCTTGCCAAGTGCTGCTGGTGACGAGGAATTAGCTGATTAACTCCTGACTGCCTTGGGATGTGCTGTGATCAGAGTGGCTTGAGGGGGCTGAAGGGGAGGTGTGAGTGCAGAGGTGACAGCTCCTCAGGGTGGAGCTGGATGCTCAGAAAGGGAGGAGGAGGTTGCCCTGCCCAGCTGAGAGCAGCCCAGACAAAGACTTGGAGAGTCCTGTTGAAGTGGTGTGGTGCCCATGGGCAGACCTTTGCCTCTCTCCTGGGAGCTCAGCTCCTGGGTCAGCTGAGTTATTCCTTAGGAAAAGATCTCCAACAGCCTCCTCCTTCAGTGAGCAGGAGATGTTCTGCCCCTTAACTGAGGCCTCACGTGGACAGCTGTCCCTATGGCACTGTGTATCTGTCACCTCCATCAGACACCAGCTGGAGAAGGTGAGTGGCACACTGCTGGCACTCAGGGGCTGCTTGCCCACCTCCATCCTGAGTGCCCTCTCCGCCAGTCAGGGCTGCTTGCTTTGCAAGGACTGCTCTGACCACAGGATGGAGAAGCAGCTTCCAAGCTGGCAATGGCACTGCTTGGTCAGCCCAACTCTCACAGGGCAGAGCCAGTCCTGTTCTAGTGGCAGCAGCCAGTTTGTCCTGCCCCCCTGCCCCCCAGCACTGAGACAATGGCTCTGCAGACTGCAGCTCACTGGTTCTGCAGCCTGGCTGTGCCTGCCCTGTGCCCTCTCTGTGCCTGCCCTGTGCCCTCTCTGTGCCAGGGGTGGGTTTGGGGCTCCGTGCAGGCTGCTCAGGTTTCTGGAGCAGTTAACTTTCTCTCAGGTTAACCATTCTGGAGAGCAGTTTGCAATAGAAATTTCCTTTGGTTTCTGCCTTCCTTTCAGGACAAATTCTGACTCTGCCTTGCACCAGAGCACCATGGCCCCAGCCCAGCCAGAATCCTTTACAGGAGGCTCACAGGACATGCAGCAGAAGAGAGGTAAAGAGAGGAGACCCAGCAGCAGTCTCGGTGCCGTTCCGAGCAGGGCCCTTCGGGGGAGGCTGCAGGAGTTCGGCCGGGACGCGGCCCTGGAGCCCTGCCTGCGGGCGGCCCCTGCCGAGGCTCCCGGAGCGGCTCAGCCCCGCGGCGGCGATCGCGGTGCCCTCTGCTGGCCCCGGCGCGGCTGCACGGCTCTGGAAGCTGCCTGCGGCGCCCTGAGCCCTGCCTGAGCCCTGCCTGAGCCCTGCCTGAGCCCGGAGATGGGGAAGGTGCAGCACCCAGCTGCGTGAGCAGCGTCCTGCAGCTCCTCCTGTGCCTGCAGAGAGCCGTGGAGAGCACTGGGCTGGAGGGACTTCAGAGCTCAGCTGCAGTCAGCAGGGACAGCACCAAACCTGAGCATTTCTGACTGAATTCCTTTTGTTGTCTGTTGTAGTTCTGTTACTGACTGTCCCTGGGATGGAGGAGCCCACCTCTGAGGCAGACAAAGCCCTCTCTAAGCAAGGATGGGACACTAAGAAGGTGAGGATCTCACACTGCACAGATTTGATGCTTAGGCAAACTCAGGCTCTGAAAGCTGTCAGCCAAAGCAGGCTGCTGGCAGAGGGTAGAGGTTAAAAGTTGTGCTGGGCACCAAATCACCTGAGATGAGATCAGAGACCTTTGATTTGTAGCTGCCTGTGGCCATGTTTGATCCTCTCAGGAGGAACTCTTTCATTTGGAGCCTTTTTGGGACAATAAAGCAGCAGAGCTGCCAAATATCCTGCAAGGGCTTCAGGAGCTGTGGTGCAGGGCAGCTGCTGTGCAGGAAGGGATTCAGCTGAGCAGAGGCTGCCAGTTTCAGCCCATCCTGAGCTCTCTTTCCAGCAGGATCTTTGCCTTTACACATCTCTTCTTTCTGTTGCAGACTGGGTCATCCAGACCTAAATCCTGTGAAGTTCCAGGCATCAAGTAAGTTTGGGGCAGTTGTTTCTTGCAGAGCATTGAGCTCTGCTGGGTGGTCAATGTCCTCTTGCTTTTGAGTTCCTGAAGAGCTCTGGGATGTCCTAACGCTGCAGGAGAGCCCAGGCCAGCCAGGCCCTCTCTGAGTGCCCTGCTGGCTGCTGGCTCTCTGGTGTCTCAGAGGAGAAAGATTTCTGCCTGTGGCACCTTCCCTTGCTGCAGAGCTGCCCTGAGGAGCTGCAGTTCAATCTGCCTTTCCTTCTCCTCTCTCCCCTGCCCAGCATCTTCCCTTCAGCTGACCAGGAGAACACTACAGCCCTGATCCCTGCCACGCACAACACGGGCGGCTCCCTGCCGGACCTGACAAACATCCACTTCCCTTCCCCCCTCCCAACGCCCCTGGACCCTGAGGAATCCACATTCCCAGCCCTGAGTAGCTCCAACAGCACTGGGAATCTTGCTGCCAACCTGACTCACTTGGGCATCAGCACTGCCAATCAGGGTAAGATGCCAGCCCCGGGGGCTTGACGCTTGTCCCCTCTTGGGGTGTGGAGGTTGGGTGCTGAGTGCTGCTCCTGGGGCTGATGTGGGGCTGGTGGTGGACTTGCTGATCTCAAAGGCCTTCTCCAGCCTAAGTGATCCTCTGCCTCCAGCAGGGCTCTGTGAGGCTGCTGTGTACCAGCTTGCATGGAGTTAGGCCCTGCTGAGCTGCTGCATTGTGCTCTGCAGACTTAGCAAAGCGAGCAGCAGCCTCCCCAGGTGAGGCTGTGGCTGCTCTGCACACACCTCCTGCTCTGTCAGAGGCAGAAGAGATTCCAGAGCTGCTCTCCTTGCTGGTTTGCCTGCCTGCCTCTGGAGGCCATCCTGTGGTTTCACCCTTGGCACAGGCAGTGTTTGGTGCTCTCCTGATCCTTCCAACCCTCCCTTGCAGAGCAACCTGAAGGCTTTTGAACTTCTGTGCCCTCAGCAGCCCCAGGAGAAGCTAGGGACACAAACTGCTGCCAGGTCACAACCAGCTGCCAGCAGGCTGGGGCTGCTCAGGTGTGCACTGGAGCTCCCTGAGGTCTGTCATGGGCACAGGGGCAGCAGGCAGTGCCCAGGAGCTGCCTGCTCTGAGCCAGTTTGCCTGCTGGCTCCCTGGCAGCCTGGGCTTCCTGGCTCCCTGGCAGCCTGCCTGCAAGCCTTGAACGTTGGCCAAGTGCCTAGGAGCTCACAGGCTCTCCTGAATGCCTCCTTTCTGGCAGCTCTGGAGGAACAGCTCACTGCTTGGGTTGTCCTGAAATCACTTTCAGGGTGTCTTGGTTCCTCTAGGGTGAGGCAGAAAGCAGAGGAGGTTTAAAGACTTCCAGGGTTTTGTGTTGGATGTGACCAAGATGCCACTCCTGGACCTGTCTGCCCCTGGCAGCTCCTCAGGGTGTGAAGGATGTTTCCTGCCTGCTCCCTGCTAGGCCTTTCAGCCTGGAGCCCTTCCTGTGGAACCAGTTTTTCTGCTGCATTTTCCATCACACAGGAGTTTGCTTTTCTAGCACCCTGAGTGCCCTCAGACCAGCTCTGTTACTTGAGCTGCTCTCCTCCCCCTCAGGCTGAGCCCTCCCAACTGCAGCAGAGCCTCTCCTGGGGCAGTGCATGCAGCCTGGCAGCCTCTGGGGGCTGGACCTCTGCACTGGGTCACCTCTGAAGCTGCTCTGCCTGTTCCAGCCTCGAGTCAGTGTCGAGTCAGCCTCGAGTGCATGGACCTGGGCAGCCCTGCCTGGCTTTGGTCCAGGATGAACCACAGGGATCTTCCTCTCATCCTGATGCTCTGCAGACTGGCAGCAGTTTTAGAGCAGGTTCAGAGGAGGGCATGGAGAGGATCCCAGGGCTGCAGCCCCTCTGCTGGGAGGCCACCTGGGAGAGCTGGGGCTGTCCAGCCTGGAGAAGAGAAGGCTCCAGGGAGACCTTTGAGCAGCCTGCTAGGATTTGAAGTGGGCTCCAGGAGAGCTGGGGAGGGACTCTGCACAAAGCCCTGCAGTGGCAGGGCAGGGAGTGATGGCTCCAGGCTGGAAGAAGCTGGACTGAGATGAGACAGGAGGAGGAAACTCTTCCCCAGGAGGGTGCTGAGGCCCTGGAACAGGCTGCCCAGAGAAGCTGTGGAGGCTCCAAGCCTGGGGGTGTTGAAAGGCAGGCTGGATGTGGGCTGGTGGGACCCGTGGCAGGGGGTTGGAGCTGGATGGTCTTGGAGGTCCCTCCCAAGCCATTCCGTGCTGCTGGGGCAGCGACTTGCAGCCTTGCAGCCGGGCGCCTGGGTCCTGTTCCCTCTGCGCGCAGCGGCTGTCCCCTCTTGACCCCCTCTGGCCTTGCCTGGGCGGCGAGCTCGGCCCCAGGCTCGCCGGGGCCCTGCTCTGTGCCCACCGCAGCTGCTGCTCCCTTCCTCCCCGGCAGGAATGACGCCGCCGGCAGCCTCCCAGCACCGCGCCCCCGCCGGCAGCGCCCTGGCCCTGAGCGCCGACTCCAGGCGGCCGCAGGCGCAGCAGATGTCTCCTACGCTGTCCCCTCTGTCACCGATCACTCAGGTAGGAGCCGCAGGAGGAGAGGCCTTCAGCCGCAGGGCACGGGGAGGCTGCAGCTTCAGCTCTCCTTGGAGCCCTTTGTTAGCTCAGAGCCTGCAGGAGGGAGAGGTTTGTTCCCCACACCTGGGGTAAAACCTCCCCCTGGGGACGCTTTTTTGTCTCTCTCCTGGCGTTGTCCCAGAGCTGAGAGCAGCTTTCCCAGTTGTGACTCTGGGTCGGCAGCCTCACACCTGGAGGTGATGCTAAGCCAGCCGAGCTCAGCTGGCACTTAACAAAGCCTCACCTAAAGGTTCAGCAGCAGCCTGCAGGCTGCTCTAGGTGAGGCTTTGTGGGGTGCCAGCTGAGCTTGGCTGGCTTGCTGTGGTTCCCTGGGGTGCAGCTGGCAGCGCTGCAGGCAGCCTGGCTGACTCTGGCTCTCTGTTGCAGGCCGTGGCCATGGATGCTTTGTCCCTGGAGCAGCAGCTTCCTCCCTACCCCTTTTTTACCCAGACAACTTCCCAGCAGCAGCAGCAGCAGCCCCAGGTGGCCAGCACCCTGCCTCAGAACACTCCTCTGCTGCAGAGCTCTGGCCTGCAGCGAGGCCCTCAGCTGCCTCCCCTCTCCGTCACGGTGCCCTCCTCCATGCCGCAGTCGCCGCCGGGCAGCCAGAGCCAGCCGCCCCTGGGCATCGACATCAACTCGGTAAGGCCCTGGCCCTGGCCCTGCCTGGGCGGCCCCTGGGCTGCAGGGGTGGCCAGGGGGCAGCTGGGCAGCCCTTGGCACGCTCCTGGGCAGTGAGACTCTCGAAGGCTGCTTCGGGGGGCTTGGGAGGGTTTGGGTTGGATCCACCTTTGAATGGTTTCCTCTGGAGGAAGAGGAGGGTTTGGTGCCTGCTGGGGGTGCCCCATGGCTTCCTGAGGGGGTGTCCCCTGCCACCCCCCTTTGGTCAGAGCAGCTTCAGTCCCTCAGCATTTCTCTCCTGCCCCACTGCTGCCTTCTCAGGCCGGCAGAGGCGAGGTGGAAGCAGTGGTGTGCTGCAGCCTGGCACCTGCGGGAGGGAAGCTGCCAAGCTGCCTCCTCCAAAGGCTGGGGAGAGCCCCAGGGGTTTGTCTCACTTCAGAGCCCTTTGTGCATCATTGGATTCAGCAGAGGTCTCTGTGGCTGCTCCCAGGTGCCCAGCAGTGTTCCCATGCCCACTGGTGAGCTCTGAGCAGTCTCTCCCTGCTGTGACAGGCTCTGCCACCCAGGCTTGTGTCTCTGCACCTGGAAATCCAGACTGCAGAGCAGGAGCAGGGCTCCAGAGCAGCTGGGGGAGGATTTCACAGCCCATTCTCTGCTCCCTCAGCCCTGCTGGGCTGCTGTGTCCTCCTGCAGTGGCAGCAGCTGGTGCCACTGGGCAGAAGCTCTTCTCTGCTGCTCTGGCACGTGCCCAGGGATTTCGTTTGTGGGTGCAGCAGTGAACAGTTTGTGCTGAGAAGAGCTCCTTGGGAGGTGCCACTTCCCTCCCAGGGCTGGGAGGGGAAGAGGGAAGGACAAATCCAGCAGTGGGGAGGGCACCAGCCTGGCCCAGGGGTGTCCCAGTGCTTTGACTCTGATCCCTGGCTGGGGGTGATCTGATTTTCATTCCTTGCTTTCTGTGTTGCTTTCCTCATCCTAAACTTCTTTATGACTTTAACTTGCAGGCTGCTGTGCTTCTCTCTGAAGGCAGCTGCCATCCTCTCCTCAGTCAGCTGCAGTTCAGAGCTGGTTGGTCAAGGCTGGGCAGCCTCTTACAGCAGTACTGAAACCCTTTGCACCTGGGGAGCTGCTTGCAGAGGCTGAGGCAGTGCAGAGCAGGGAGGGTTAAGCCACAGCTCTGTGGAGGTTCCCAGGGCTTGGTGTCCAGAAGCCCTGAGCTGCAGAGCTGCCTGCTGAGATCCCTGTGCTGTGCAGAGCTGCAGAGGCTGTGTGCCCCCAGCTGCACCCCCAGCTGTGGGGCACTCTGCAGCCCCCAGTGCCTGTCTCTAACTCTGTGTTGTTCTGTAGGCCTCCCTGCAGCAGTACCGCAGTAGTGCTGGCTCCCCAGCCAACCAGTCTCCCACCTCTCCTGTCTCCAATCAAGGCTTCTCTCCTGGCAGCTCCCCTCAAGTAAGGGACTCTCTGCTTCCACAGCCCTTCCCCCTCGTGTGTGTCTCTGGCTGAGTCTCCATCACTGCCCCCCAGCTGTCTCTCTCTCTGCCTCATGCTCATCCCCTGCAGCCTCATTCAGCTCCACAGCTTTCCAGCAGCTGCTGAGCTCCCTCTGGTTGAGCCAAGCTGCTCTTCAAACACTGCTGAAAACTCAGGGATTGCTCTGGGGGAGAGCTTGGGCAGCACCTCCAGGCACAGCCCCATCAGTTAGCAATCATCCAGGGGCTGGCAGAGAGGGCTGGGAGGGCAGGGAGGAGAGAGGGAAAGCCAAGAGGTTCCTGCAGCAGGGGGACACTGGTGGCACCAAAGATCCCTTCTGTGGGCAGATGCCTTCCCAGCAGGACGTTGGAGCTCCTCAGCAGGGAGCAGGCACTGCAGAAGTGCCCTGGAAGCTGTGGCTGGCAGGTGCTGGGGCAGGGAGCACTCTGCCCTCCTTTTGTGGAGCCACAGCTCCTGTGTGCAGGTCCCAGCCTGGGCTTTGTGCAGCCCTGGGAAGGGGAATCTGTGTGTGGCAGCAGCAGGACAGAGCAGAGCCTTTGGGGTTCCCCTGGTGTGAGGGAGTCCCTGTGTGTGCCTGCTCCAGCAGCTCCCTGGGGCTGCCCTTCTGCTGACTCCCACCTGTGGGAGCAGGGTGCAGGGAATTCTTCCAGAGCATCACAGCAGAGCCTGGAGCTCCTTTTCCTGCCTCATCATTTGCTGCTGTGAGGCTGTCAGACCAGAGCTGCCCCTTCTTGGTTCCAAAGCAGAAGCTGCCTCTCCCCTTGCCCTTGGAGGCAGGTCCCTGGCAGGCTCAGCCACAGTCAGGGCTGTCTGCACTTCCTCAACCCTTCTTTGGTTGTTGCTTGACTCTCTTCTGCCTGCTCTGCCACTTCTGCTGTGCTCTGTGGCTCCAAGACAAGGAGCAGGCTGCCCCCAGGCCAGGCTGTCCTGCAGGGCTGCTGCAGATGCTCAGGCCCAGAGCTCATCCACTTCTGATTTTAACTTGGTTTCCTTCCCCCCTTGCCCTCTGCATAGCTCCTGTGGTGTTCTCCACTGCTCAGTCCCAAGGCCTGGGCTGCAGCCACCACTCCCAGTGCAGCTCATCCTTCTCTCTTTGGGTTCTGTCCCTCTTGGGCTTCTCTTGTCCTGCAGACTGCCTTTAGTTCTGCTGTCTCCAGGTGGGGCAGCAGCACTCTGGGGCAGGGGCAGCAGCACTCTGGGGCAGGGGCAGCAGCACTCTGGGGCAGGGGCAGCAGCACTCTGGGGCAGGGGCAGCAGGTTTGGTCATTCTGCTCCAGCATTGCCCTCTTCAAAATGCAGAGCTCAGAAGCAGGCAGCTCCCTGCCTCCAGCTAGCAGCCCAAAGCCTGCTGTGGCCAGCAAGCTCTCAGGGCTGGTGAACCTCCTGAGGCTGCAGAAGCCTGGAGAGCAGCAACCAGGGGAGGGGAAAAACCTCACAAGGGTTTGGAAGGAAAATTTGGGCTGGTTGTGATTGTGGGGAGCAGGATCCAGCAGGAGAGGCAGCTTGGTGCCACTTCTCCTCTGGGGAGGAGCCTGGCACTGGCTGCCAAGAGCAGAATGAGGTAGGTGTGGCTGGGGGGGGTCCCATGGGCTGGAGGTGCAGGGGATCAGTGTGAGCTGAGCTCCAGCAGCAGCAGCCTGGGGCTGCTTTGGGGTTTTGTATCACCTAGAGTCCATTCAGCAGAAGGTTTTTCACCTTTCCACATCTCCCAATCTCTGCTCTCATGTCTCAGATGTGTCTCTGTCTGTCTGTGTCACATGGAGGTCCTCCTGTCCCCACATGGCTTGGAGAGCTCTGCTCACAGCTGCCAGCTCTGGCTGCATGGCTTCCATGGGCAGTGGCCTCTCACCACTCTGCTCCTCTGCTCTGCCCCTGCCACACTTCCCTTTAGCTAGAGCTCTGCTGCTGGTAGTGGCTGTGCTGGACCCCTGGTATGTATTGGGATCCCAATGATTGAAGGCAGGGGGTTGTGGTTTGGGTCTGGTTTGGGTCTGGCTGTTGGGTCCCCCTCCCCTTTGTTCTCTTGCAGTCACCACATCATTAACCCAGGAAGATGTACTGTTGACAAAACAGAGCTCTGCTGCTGCAGGAGATGCTGTTAGCAAGATGTTCTGCACAGAGCTGTCAATAAATTACCCCCAGGGCTCTGAAGTGTTGAAGTAATGACATTTGCAGCTGATTTCCTTTGGGAGCTGCAGGGCTCACAGATGGAGTGAGCAGAGCACTCCAGAGCTGAGCACAGAGAGGGGCTCCTGGCTCCTGCCAGCACTCACTGACACTGCACCAGCAGCTCTGGGGCTCCTGCCTGCTCTGCCTTCTGCCACCCACACTGCTGGGCTGGCAGCAGTGGGCAGCAGAGGCTGGAGGTGTAGTGGGCAGCAGGGATTTGAGGCTCTGCCCCACTTGTGGAAGGCTGCAACAGTGAAATGTCAGAAATAAAGGGAAATCCTGGAGCCCCTCTGGAGCTCTTGCACAGCTCAGTGCTGTGCTCACTGCTGGCACTGACCACAAGGGCCCAGGAAGGTGAATCCAAACCTTTTTGTCCATTCCTGCCTTGGGCTCTCTCTATCAGCCTGGAGGATGAGCTGCCCTCAGCTGCTTAAAGCAGGTCCTGCTGAGGGCTCCTGTGGGAGCTGCTGGGACAGGTTTGTCACAGCTGTCTGCAGCCTTCCCTGCCCCTGCCAGAGGCACTCTGCAGAGGCAGTGCTCTGAGCTCACCCAGCAGCACTTCCTGCAGCTCTCTTCTCTCTTCTCCAGGAGCTTCCAGCTGACCCCCACACCCTCAGGCAGGATCTGCTCAGCAAGCAGTAGTGCAGCCTGTGCTGAGCTTCCAGCCTCCTTCCTGCAGCGATTCCAGTCCCCAGGCTGCCAGTTCCTGCCGTGGTGCCCTGGCTGAGGGCTCTGCTGGGGCTGGGGAGGCTTTGGGGGGCCTGCAGAGGAGCAGGTTGCTGCTGCTCCCTGGCAGCTCTCTGCTGGGGCTGGGGAGGCTTTGGGGGGCCTGCAGAGGAGCAGGTTGCTGCTGCTCCCTGGCAGCTCTCTGATGGGGGCTGGGGGCAATTCAGATTTGCTTTCTGCAAGGCTTCCTTCTTTCCCTTGCATGCAGCCTGCACAGGAGCTGTGCTGAGGGCTGCTGCTGGAGCAGGGGCAGGAGGTGCCTGCTGGTAGCTGCTGGTGGATGTCTTCAGGTGGTTTCTGGAGTCTTGGGCTGTGTGCAGTGCTTTGGGCTAGCTCTGCTCTGGTGTTTCTGGGGCTTCTGCTTCTATTTTTGGTGCTGCTCCAGGGGGAGGTTTGTAGCCTTCCCCTGGTGCCGTGCAGGTGAGGCAGCTGGGAAGGGCTGTGCCAGGGGTTGGCTTTCTCTCAGGGCTGATACAAACTCCATGGAAATTGTCTGTCCCAGGCACCACCTTCTGGAGGTGCCCTGGCAGTGGCTGTGGGTTTTCAGCTGGAGGATCAGCGCCTGGGCAGCTTCCCAGCAGCAGAGATCTCTCTGTGCTTTGTTTCTCCCTGGCAGTTCCTTGGGACAGTTCTGAAGGGCAGACACTGCCCCTGGAGAGCTCCTTGGGCTGACTGGTAGGCAGTGGAGAGTGATTGCTGGACACTTGTGCTGGAGGGGCAGCAAAGCCAGGCAGGCTGAGAGGTCCTGCTGAGGTTCTGGCCTCCCAAGCACTGCCCAGATGCCCTCCCAGGCTCTCTGCTCCTCTTGCTGCCCTGCAGCTCAGGGCAGATGACTGCAGGTGTCCCTCTTCCTCTGGCATGTTCTGCTCTTGGTGCTGCTGGGGCTGCAGAGGCAGGGAGCTGCTCCCTGGGGAAGGGCTTTGCACTGCATCCTGTCCAGACACGCAGCTCCCCTCTGTGTGAGCTTTGTCTTTCCCCCAAGCCCCCAGAGAGGCAGAGTTCTCCCCGTGTCGCCCTGGCGCTCGTCTGTCCTCATCACCCAGAAGTGTTGTGTCCTGTCCTCCCCAGGCAGTTTGTTGGTCTGCCCTGAGTGTATTTCTGTGCCCCCCAGGCAGGCTCTGTGCTGGGGGCTGGCTCCTGCCCCAGCTGCTGTTGTTGGTGGTTGCTGGCTCGGGGCAGTGCCGCCCGCCCCCGGGGCGGCTCAGGAGGCTCCAGCTCTGCCCGCCGGGAGCCCTCTGGCTGTGAGAGTTCTGCACCATAAAGCTCTGTTTTGTTTTCAGCATTCTTCCATTCTGGGCAGTGTATTTGGTGACTCCTATTATGATCAGCAGATGACAGCTAGGCAGGCTAATGCCCTATCCCACCAGGTGAGCACATTCCTCTCCCATTTTCAGCTCCTTTCGGCCACTCGCAGCTGAAGCTGCTGCTGGCCCTGGGCTCCCACCCTGGCCTCCTGGATTTGCTTTCTTGGCTTCAGTCTGCAAGACTCAGAGATTTCTCTGCTTCTGTTGGTTTATTTTGCCCTCCACTCCTCCTCCTGCTGTCCCTCTTAGATGTTCTTAAAGCAGTTCTGCCCCAAATCATTGAGATCCGTGGGAGAGGCCCCAGAGCCCTTGGGCCGCCTGGGAAGGGTTCGCTTGCAGGTGGCGACGAAGCTGACTCCCGAGTTTGGCAAACAACTTCTGCCTGGCACCAGATGGCAGCAGGCAGAGCCATGGCCCTGCTGGCTTGGCCAGCACTGCCCTGGCTCATTGTGCTGGGAGCTGTGCTCTGGTGGCAGGAGATGGCTCCAGGGGGGCAGTGCTCGATGGGCAGAGACACCTGAGCTGGCAGCATGGATCCTGCTGGGCTTGGACTTCGGTTCGAAGCCTTTCCCTTTGTCCTTACATCTCAACAGCATCTCCTCTCTTGCTGCATCCACCCCTTCCTCATTCCCCTGCACCCCAAAGCCAGCAGGAGCCTCTTCTGGAGAGCTGAGTGCAAAGGATGAGGTTTTGCTGCAGGAAGGCTCCAGCTGGGTCTGTGGGGCCTGCTGCTGTCTCTCTCAGCTTGGTCCCCCTAGAGCTGTGTAAGTTGTGTTGCTGTGTTTGCTGCTGCCCACAGTGACCTCTGCCCCTGTGCCCTGTCTGCAGCTGGAGCAGTTCAACATGATTGAGAATGCCATCAGCTCCAACAGCCTCTACAGCCCCTGCTCCACCCTCAACTACTCCCAGGCAGCCATGATGGGACTCACAGGCAGCCACGGCAGCCTGCAGGACTCGCAGCAGCTCAACTACTCCAGCCATGGGAACATCCCCAACATCATCCTGACAGGTAGGCAGCAGGGCTGAGCCTCCTGGCACCCCTGCCCCAGGGCTGCTGTGCTGGCAGGGGGAGGGGGAAGCTGCCCCTGCAGCGTTGGTGCCACCTTCTGTGCCGCCTTGGCTCTGCCACCCTGGCAGCCTGCTGGCCCTGGGTGAGTCCCAGCAAACAGGGAGAGCTGCAGCAGCAGCCTGAGCTGTCCTCCAGCCTTGCCCTGCCTCTGAGGGGAGGCATGGAGGGGCTGGAGTGGGTCCAGGGAAGGGCAGTGAAGCTGGAGAAGGGCCTGGGGAGGAGCAGCTGAGGGAGCTGGGGGTGTTGAGCCTGGAGGAGCCTGAGGGGAGAGCTCATTGCTCTCTGCAGCTCCCTGAAAGGAGGCTGGAGCCAGGTGGGGGCTGGGCTCTGCTCCCAAGGAAGGAGGGACAGGACAAGAGGGAATGGCCTCAAGTTGCCCCAGGGGAGGTTTAGGTTGGCCATGAGGAACAAGTCCTTCCCCTTAGGGCTGTCCAGGCCTGGCCCAGGCTGCCCAGGGCAGTGGTGCAGTCCCCACCCCTGGAGGTGTGGTGCTGAGGGCCAGGGGTCAGCAGGGAGCTTGGCAGTGCTGGGGTGAGGTTGGACTCAGATCTTCAGGGTCTTCTCCAGCCTGAGTCCGTGGCCCTGCTGGGTCCCTGCTCTGCTGAGGGCGCAGCTCTGAGAGCCAAGCCCTGGGCTGGGCACAGAGGCTCTTTCTGGTGGCACAGATGGTGGTGATCTGGGCACAGCTGGGCCTCTGGAAGCAGTTCCTGCTCAGGCCACTGAGAGCTGCAGCCCAGGCTGTGTCCCAGGGACCGCCGCACGCCGAGGTCGCTGCTGAGCCCAGGGGCAGGAGCAGAGCGCAGTGAGGCCCTGGCTGCCCCCTCCTGCCCCTCCGTGGCTGTGCTGGGGGGCTCTGGGGGGCTCTGGCACGGCCCCAGGCCATCCCGCCGGAGGGAGATGTTCCTGCCCCGGGCTTCGGCTGGAGCTCGGCGAATCCTTGCAGGGTCTGTGCAGGCTGCCCCCGGCCGGGCGCAGGGAGGTGCCGGCCGCTGCCAACGCCTCTCTCCTCTCCCGGCAGTGACAGGAGAGTCTCCCCCCAGCCTCTCGAAAGAACTGACCAGCTCCTTGGCAGGGGTGGGGGATGTCAGCTTTGACACAGATTCCCAGTTCCCCCTGGATGAACTCAAAATCGACCCTCTGACCCTGGACGGGCTGCACATGCTCAACGACCCAGACATGGTGCTGGCCGACCCCGCCACAGAGGACACCTTCAGGATGGACAGGCTGTGAGCCCGGCGCCGGCTGGACTGCAGAGCGCCGTGGGGCAGTGCTGGCGGCGCAGGAGCTGCCAGGGGCAGCAGCTCTGTCCTGCCCGACCTGTACCTGAGCAAAGCTTCTGTCCTCGGCTTGCAGCGCTGCAGCCCCCCCGCCGCGGACCGGGCAGGAGGTGCCCTCGGCCCCTCCCTCCCCAGAGCCCCCCCGGCCCCCCCGGCCCCCTGTCGGTTTTGTCCTTTGCACTAGGAAGGGGGTGGGGATGGGCAGGGGAGGGGGGCTCAGAGCCCAGGCTGCAGGAGCTCTTCCTGAGCCACCCGCCGTGGGCTGCCCCCTGAGCCGGGGAGGGAAGCGCCAAAGGCCTCTCCCTCCCCCCCCACGCTCTGAAAGCAAATCCCTGCGTGGGCAGCCCCGGGGGGGCTCTGCTGGCACTGGCTCTGCTTCGTGACAGCTGCTTTGTAGAGTTAAAAGCTTCTCCCTGAGCGCTCTGCCCTGGCTGTCCCCAGGCCCTTCCCTCGCCCGCCCCCCGCCCGCCGCCCCCTGCCCCAGCCCGGGCGCCCGGCAGCACCCTGCAGACAGCCCCCCGGGGCGGGGGCCCGGGGCTCGGGGAGCCCAGGGACCTGTCTGTGCTGTGTGTGTGGCTCTGTGCACGTGGAGAGAGCTCTGAGCACACTGCAGCACCTGGGGCTCCTCGCCTGGGGAGCAGGGAGGGAGCAGCAGCAGCTGAGAGGATCTGGGGAGGCCTCACCCTGCAGAGCCCTGAGCTCTGCTCTGGGAGAGGCTGCTGGGCTCAGGAAGGGCATTGAGGCTGCTGGGCTCATGCTGGGCTCAGGAAGGGCATTGAGGCTGCTGGGCTCATGCTGGGCTCAGGAAGGGCATTGAGGCTGCTGGGCTCATGCTGGGCTCAGGAAGGGCATTCCTGCTGCTGGGCTCAGGAAGGGCATTCCTGCTGCTGGGCTCAGGAAGGGCATTCCTGCTGCCAGGCCTGGCTCCAGTCACAACTCCTTTCTTGTTTTGTACTCATCATTCTGTCTCCATTATTTATGACCTTTTTTTGTGGTTTTGTTCTGTTTTTTATTTAAGTACTTGGATGTTAGGGCAGTAGCTGAACTGCACAGAGCCAAGGGGAGCACCCCACAGACTCTCTTGTACAGGACCCCCTCGGGGTGCTCTCACCCCAGGATTCCATCCTCCAGGCTCCATACCTTTGGTGTTTGCAACTAACTGGAATCTTAACCAAGATGCTGAGCAGAAGAGAGGAGGCCTGGGGCAAGTCTTAGATGTTTTGCTTTTCTCCAGCCCCAAGAGGGTGGCAGGAGCTCAGACATTCCTTCCCTCACCCTGAGCAGCTGCAGCTGCTCCGTGGGTGAGGCTCTGCCCCAGCCAGAGCAGCCTGCTGTGGGTTGGCTCTCTGTGTGCTGAGGCACAATTGGTTGTGGCTGAGGAACACCAAGCCCCAGCCTGGCCTGGGCTTGGTTTCATGTGAAGACTCTGCCTGCACTGCTGGTGGCTCCCAGGCCTCAGCACCTGGCCCTCCTCTAGCAAGTGGGAAAAAGGAGTTTGAAGATTCATCAGGCACCCAGCAGGTGCTGGTTGGGCACTGTCCAGGCGTTGGCTTTGTGCTCCATCACCTGCTCAGTACCAGCTCTCCGAGCACAGCACCCTGCACCTGCAGCAGGAGTTGGGCATCCCCCTCACTGTGCTGGAGGTGACCCCAAAGGTGAGCTGAGTGGGGGCTGCTGGAGGCCAGGGTGCAGCAGGGCTGGAAGGGCAGCTGGCCCTGGCCCAGCAGTGTGGGGAGAGGAGCTGGGGCAGGGGGCAGCCAGGAGGGGCTGTGTGTGTCAGGCTCCCCTCTCTGGCATGGTGCTTCCCCCGTGGCTCCCTCTGACTCGAGCTGCATCAGCTGGGTTTGCTTTTGGCCTCCTGCTCCTCCTCCCCTGGCAGGACCCCCTCAGCCCTTCCCCCCCTCCCCTCCAGGAGGATTTCCCTGCTGTGGAGCAGGTGCTGAGGAATGAGTTCCACTGGATCCCTGCCTGCTTCCAGGCAGGGGTGGGAGGCTGAGACCCACACAGACACTGCTGGGCAGGGCCTTGCTGGGACCTCTGCTCTGGGGCTGCTGCTCACAGTTGTGCCATTCGCTGACCATTTGCACTAACAATGCTCTTGTGCTGTCTCCCTGCTTCTGGCCCTGCCCTCTGGCCCTCCCCTCACCCTCCAGCAGTGTTCCTGCCTCTGCTGAAAACGGTTTTGGTCAGGAGTTGAGCCCTGAAGTGCACCTCGAGCCCTGGTGTCTGCTGCTGGCAGACTGCTCCTGCTGCCTGCAGTCAAGGAGGGGAGGAAAGGGAGCAGAGAGCAGGGGCAGGATGGGTGCAGGTGGTCAGAGTCCTTTGCAGCATCAGGCACAGTCCTGCAGCTCCTGTGGCTGGTGCTGGGTTTGTGTCCTGCTCTCACTGGGTGGCTCTCAGGTGCCCATCTCATTTGTGAGCTGTTTGCAAAGCCAGAGTCAGGTCAGGAGGAGGCAGCTGAGCAGGAGCTGAGCATCCTGCCAGGGAGCTGCTGCTGAATGCTGCCCTTGGGTTTGTTCCTCCCCCCAGATGTGTAAATAAGTTCCTGTCTCTTAGCCTTGTCAGCAGACATTTCACATGGCCTTAACTTACTCCTCTGGGTGCAGCTGTCAGAGCTGGGGACCAGGCAGTGGAGAGGACCCCCAGGGTTTGCTCCTTCTGGGCTGGCCTGGTGGTGGCTGTGGCAGACACCAGGCTGTGCTCCAGGCTGTGGCAGTGGGCAGGAGAAGGATGCTTTGGGAACTGGAGCAGCTCCTCCAGCAGCTCCTGGCCTGTGCTGCCTGGGAGGCTGCTTTGCTGCAGCACCCTGAGGAGCTGCCCCTGGAGACGACTTTTCCTGCCCTTGTCCCTCTCAGAGGCTTTGTGTGCACAGGGCTGAGGTGTGGAGCAAAGCTCTGGTGGGCTGGGAGCGTGGAGCAGATCCCTGCAGCCTCCAGGGCAAGGGAGCTGCTTTGGGAGCTGCTTTGGGAGCTGCAGGCTGTGTGTGGAAGGGGCAGCTGCTGGGAGCAGCAGGAGCAGGGCTGGAGCAGGGCAGCAGGAAGGGAAAACTTCCCTGAGCAAGGAGCAGAAGTGTGCCTGGCTGGGGGGGGTGAAGCTGCTGGGTCCCAGGGGGTCACTGCCCCCTCCCCAGGCCTGCTCTGGAGGTGGCTCTGTCACCCTGCCCCCAGGCTGCTCCTTGCCTGTGCCCACACAAAGGGGAAGGGAGAGGAAGGAGCCTGCAGTGTCTGCCACGCTGTGACGCCCCCCAGGACACCCAGGGCTGCTGCTGGGGGCTGCTATCCATAGAGCTCTGCACCCCCAGCCCCTGCTGCATGCCTGCCCTGGGCAGTGCCCAGCCTGCTGCTCCCCTCTGCTTCTGCATGGCCAGGGCACGACCCTCACCTCTGCCCCCCCGGGGGCTGCTCCTTCGGCTCCTTCGCTTTGCCCCAGAGGGGAGGAAGCTTCCAGAAGGAGGCTGCAGGGGGCTCCAGAGCTGCTTGGTGGCTGTGCACTTGGTTCGTTCCCAGAGTGGGTTGGAAGGGACCTCAGAGACCCCCCAGCTCCAGCCCCCTGCCATGGGCAGGGACCCCTCCACCAGCCCAGGCTGCTCAGGGCCTCATCCAGCCCGGGGAGGGGGCAGCCACAGCCTCCCTGGGCAGCCTGTGCCAGGCTCTCCTCACCCTGCAGCAGGCAGGAGCTGGGATTGCTGCAGAGACCACGGCCCAGGCTTGAGCTCTGCCCCCTCCCTGCCCCCCCAGCAGGCCGAGAGCCCCCTCCTCACCCTGGGGGCCAGGCTGTGCTGTCAGGAGCCCCCCCAGCAGGAGCAGCCCCCCCTGTCACTGTGATGGCCTCCTGAGGCTGCAGGAAGCCTCCAGCCCCTCTCTGTCCTTTTTACAAAACACAAGAAGCTTAAGAAGCCCAAACCGGCCCCAGGCCCCCCCGGCCCCCCCCCCCGCCTGCAGTGCTCCTCCCCTCTGCCCCCCAGCTGCATCCCCCCCGCAGGGCAGGCATGGGTGCATGTGGGGTGGTGTCAGCAGCCCCTGCCCAGGGCTCTGTACTATACAAAACCATTTTTACCTTTTTAAAGAGAAGGGGGGGCGGGGGGGGGGTTTCTACACTGCAAAGCCAAACAGACACTACATGGCCCCCTCCCCTCACTGCTCTTATTTATTACCTGGGGGGCAGGGGGGCCGGGGGGGCTCTGGTGTGGATTTGCCTTCTGTGGGCTTGACCAATTTTATCCAAATAAAGGCCTGAAAGGGGTAAAGCTCAGAGTGGTTTCTTGGAGTGGAGCACTGGAGGCTGCTGCAGGGCAGCTGGGGCAGGGGGCAGGGCAGGGGAGTGCAGAGCTGGCTGTGCCCTGGGGCAGAGCTCCCCCCTGCCCCCCAGCCTGCTGGCACTGCCCCCGGGCACCAAGGAGGCCTTTGGCAGGGTTTGAGCTGGGGGTTGTGCAGGGGGTGTGGAGGGCCGGGGCTGACCCTCCTGGGGCTCTTTGCTTGTGCTTTGGCGTAGTTCTTGGTTCAGGTGACAGCAGCTGGGGCAGAAGATCCCCTGGCAGGAGACAGCTTCCTGTGAGGGCCAAGCTCTGCTGGGTCCTGACCCAGCTCCTGCCAGCAGCGGCCTGCAGGGCCCCGGAGCAGGCTCCCAGAGTCCATTCTGCCGCCGGCAGCTGGTCCTGAGCTCCCCCAGGTGCTTGTGCTGCTTCCCAAGAGCTTTGCTGTGCTGCTGCAGCAGGCTGGGGAGCTCCAGAACTTCTGGCAGAGGGAGGCTTGAGGCAGGCTCCAGGTTTGGAGGGAGGAGGTCCAGAGCTGCCCTGCTGCAGGACCTGAGGCTGTGCAGCGAAAGCTGAGTCTGCAGCCAGCAGCAGCTGCTGGGGACCTGTGGCTGAGCTCCCCAGGTGCTTTGCCTGCTGCAGTGTCTCTGTCACCTCTCTCCTTGCTGTCACACTCCAGACACTGCTCCAGGAGGGGCTGGGAGCAGAGCTGACAGCTCTGGGTGGTCTCACTGCCTGCTCTGGCTGCCAGCTGCTGCTTTGTCCATAGCTTGCAGAGAGACTTCCCTGCCCTCAGTGGCTGCCGAGGTGCAGGCAGCAGCAGGCAGCAGAGAGAAAGCAGCAGCAGCAGCCTGGTGTTTGAGGGAGCCTCAAGCAGGGCTGCAGAGCCCTGGGGGTAAATCCTGCTCCTGGAGTGAGAGAGGCACAGGATGAGCTGGGTTGGAAGGGACCTCAGAGGTCATCCAGTCCCAACCCCTGCCATGGGCAGGGTCACCGCCACCAGCCCGGCTTGCTCAGGGCCTCATCCAGCCTGGCCTCCAGCACCTCCAGGGAGGGGACAGCCATGACCTCCCTGGGCAGTTTTCTGTCCCTCCTTATCCCTGCAGCTCTCAGGACCCCCCCCAGGATCTGCTGCAGCAGCTGGGCCGTGGTGCAGAGGCTTGTGTGGAGCGTGGGCACTGTGCTGCTGCACTCTCCCTGCTTTGCTCTCCCTTTGTTGAGCTCTACACTGAAAATAATAACCTGAGCAGGCAGAGTGCTGCTGGGCTGTGAGCTACCCAGAGCCTGAGCTGCCCCTCTGCAGCAGGGACCACCTGCCCCAGGCTGCTGGAAGGATTCCTCCTCCTCCTCCTCCTCCTTCTTCTCCTCCTCCTCCTTCTCCTCCTCCTCCTCCTTCTCCTCCTCCTCCTTCTCCTCCTCCTCCTCCTTCTCCTCCTCCTCCTTCTTCTCCTCCTCCTCCTCCTCCTTCTCCTTCTCCTCCTCCTCCTCCTCCTTCTCCTTCTCCTCCTTCTCCTTCTCTTCCTTCTTCTCCTCCTCCTTCTTCTCCTCCTCCTCCTTCTTCTCCTCCTCCTCCTCCTTCTCCTTCTCCTCCTTCTTCTCCTCCTCCTTCTCCTCCTCCTCCTTCTCCTCCTCCTCCTGCCCCTCCATAAATCAGGGGGCAGTACTGGCAGTGGCTTTTCTGTTAGTGTAGACCTGAGCTCAAGCCTTGCCTCAGCCCCAGCAGAAGCCCTGAGCCTGGTGCAGAAACCTCCCAGGGCAGGAGCGGAGCCAGCCCTGGCCTGGCTGTGGGTGCAGAGCTCTTGCTGGCACGGTGCTGTTGGGCTGAATTTGCTGGCTTTTAGTCCATGTTGGATCACCTCTTTGTAGTGTTTTTCCTCATGTTGTGCAGCAGATGAGTCAGAACCAAGTGGGCTCTGCTGTGCTGGCAGCTGGTGGGTGTTGGAGGCACTGACAGTTGCTGTCTGATGGTTATTTGACTTCTGCTCAATGTTTTCAGAACCCTGGGAGGCTGGAGGGGGAGGAACAGGCACAGTGAACAGCTCCAGATTCCATCTCCTGCTCTAGCTGAGGCAGAAGAGAGTCCTTCAGTAAATAGCTGGGGCCAAACAGGGCAGGGATCTGGGCTGGCTGCTTTGCAAGAGAGCAGCTTCCCAGCCTCCTCACTGGTGTCTGAAGGCAAAGCTGCTGTGTGAAAGGGCTCAGCGTGGGGCTTCCTGAGGGCAGATCAAGAGGTAGAGCTCCTGCCCTCGCAGGGTACCAAAGTTTGATGTCAGTGGGGACAGGGGAAAGGCTCTGGGGGCTGCAGGGCTTGCTCAGCACTTCCTTTGCTTGCTGGGTGCTGCCTGTTCCTGGCATGAGCAGCAGCAGGGTGGGCTCCAGGGTAGGAATCCAGGCAGTGGAGGGTGAGGGTTTCTTTGGGGGAGGAATTAGAACTCTCAGAGGCTTCTGACCCAAGCAGAGCCTGCAGCTGTGGCAGGATGCTGGTGGAAGCAGGGCTGGGATGCCTCAGTGCTCGCTAGGGGGAAGGTTGATTTTCATCACCTTAAACCAGCTGCTCCGGGCAGCTTCTCTCACAGACTGGCAGCTAAAAACACCTTGGTGTGGCTCACTGAGCCCGGGGGGGGTCTGATTTATGCATTTCCAGAGGCAGTCTGGGGGACTGCCCCTGCCAAGCTGACCTTTTTCTATGCCCACCCTCGGGGGCTCCTCTCACTGATTTCTGATATATGCAAAGCCCCTGCAGCTCCGGCGCGGGCGGCTCGGCGCCGCCGGCTCCCTGCTGCCTCCCACCCGGATGTGTTGTGATTGTTTTTCTCCAGGTACAGTGGGAAGCTGAGGTTGGCTTTAAGTGTTTGCAGCCCGAGACTTGATGTGGGGAAAAACCCAAAACAAACAACACCAAACCCAAACACCAAACCCAACCCCCAAACTAAAGCAGCTCGACTCAATGTACCTTCTCTGCCCTTCCCTTCTCGTGTGTGTGGAGGCTTCTCTGTCTTTGTATCTTTGCATTCTTTGTAAAGGAGATGTAATAAAAGTTCAAATGGTTTTGTCTCTGCCTGCTCAGCTTCTCCTTGCCTTGGTTCTGCTCTTTGTTTGGCTCCTGGCTGCTTTCCAGCGTGGGGTTGCTGGAGTGGTTCGGGGCAGTGGGCTGGGGTTGGTTGCCTGAGCTCTGCCCTGCTCCTCCAGGTGGATCTCGAAGCTGCAGAGCCTCTGAACTGCTCTGTCCCCAGCAGTGCTCCCTGGGCTCTGCAGGCTCCTGCTGACTCTCTGCCTCCTGTCTCTGCTTTTCTCAGAGCCTTGGTCCTGTCCTGGCTTCAGAGCTCTCAGGAGGAAGGAGTCTGTCTGTCTGTGCTGCTGGGTTTGGGAAGGGAAGAGGGCAGAGCTCAGACCTGCCTGAGGAGGCTGACATCTGCGAGCTGCCACAGCTTGGGTGTAGCTTTCACCACAGGGAAGCTGGTGAGAGGCTGGAGGTGGAGGGAGGGCTGGGGCCAGGCTCTGCTCAGGGGTGCCCAGGGACAGCACAAGGGGCAGTGGGCACAAACTGGCACCCAGGAGGTTCCATCTGAACAGGAGAAACTTCTTTGATGTCATTCGCTGGCCTAAAGCTAACTACCACTTGAAGAGCCAGGCAGGAAGGGCTACCTGGGGGCAGGGTCTTGAGGGTTTCTGTTCCATAGCTCCATGGCAGAAGTTTGGAAGCAGCAGCATGCCCATGACCAAGGAGCACTATTTATTATCCCACATTCCAAGTTTTTGTTATCCAACCTTCCAGAGCAAAGGTAACTCCTGAAAGTCCTCTTCCTGCTGTTCTGTGAGCAACTCCTACCTAGGCTGCTCCCCGGGCCCCTGCAGGGCAGCTCTGGCTTTGCTCTGCAGCTCTTGGCAAGAAGACTCCCAGCTGAGAGCCTCCGAGCAGGGCCAAGGCTCCTGGGGCTCCCCCACGCCGAGCCCAGCTCCGGCTGCTGCAGGAAGCTTCTCACCTGGTATAGGGAAGGAGGCTCTGCAGCAGCTCAGGCTCCTGCTCGCCTTTGGCGTCTGTGCCTCAGCCCTGCCGCGGCGCTGGGGAGCAGGCAGGGAGCTGCGGCAGGAGAGCTGCCGGGGAGCGCAGCGGCGGAGCGCCGGGGACGGCCCCGGAGGGCTTCAGAGCAGCAGCAGGAGCTGAGCACGGCTGAGAACAGGGCGGGCTGCAGGGGTGGGCTGCAGGGTGGGCTGCAGGGGTAGGCTGCAGGGGTGGGCTGCAGGGGTGGGCTAACTGGAGGTCAGTCTTGCTGAACTCGGAACGTTTCATAGTCCTCTGGGATGGTGTCTGAGGAAAAGCAGAAAAGGAGATGAAGGGGAAGAGATGAGAAGCAGAACCAGAAAGGGAAAGCAGAAGAAGCTGCTGCCCTCCCTTCAGGCTGGCTAAGAGCAGCCAAAGTTCTGGGGCTGCCCAGGGCTGCCCAGGGCCGTTCAGGGCGGCCCAGGGCTGCTCACCGTTGCAGCGGTACCGCAGGTTGGACCAAATGATGTTTTCCTGGGAGAAGCAGAAGACTCCCAGGCGCCCTCCTCGCATGGTGGTATCCAGGACCACTCCCGTGTCTGCCACCACTTCAGGGCCTTCATAGAAGCGAGCTCTGGAAGAGAAGACACCTGGGTGGGACATGGACTGCCCTGGCTGCTCCTCGGGCCGGCGCTGCCCCGACCGCAGCGGAGGTCACAGGATGGGGTAGGGTGGGAGGGACCTTCCCAAGGCATCCAGCTGGTGGGCAGGGACAGCTCCCGTGCCCGGCAGGGCTGCTGCTGGTGTGTTCAGCACCCCCTGAGCTGGGGTCAGGAAGCCTCACCTGATGTAGCCGACCTGGGGCCGGTGCTGCAGGAACCAGCGGTAGGAGGTTTTGTCCTTCCAGCCAGAGTTCCGAGGGTCCTTCCACAGCAGCTTCACCTGGTCCGTGGTGTCCCCTGTGTGCCACAGGGAGTTGCGCAGGTACTCCCCTGGCCCCGTCTTGGACTTCACCGCCTGGGAGAGAGGAGAGGCTGGGAGAGCACCTGGCCCCGGGGGGCCACGGCCCGGGGGTCCTGTGCCGGCCTCACGGTGCCTGCCCAGGCAGCACAGCTGAGGGGGAGGCCAAAGCCCCCTCCGGGACCCTCCTCCCGGCGCAGCTTTACCTTCAGCTGAATCCCAGGTTCCGCCACTGCTCGGAAGGGGTTTGCCTGCCAGTAGGTTTGCTCCATCTGCTTCCACATCACCACGTAGAAGCTGGAGCTGTCCTGGTAGCCGAAGATGAAGCCAGCATAGTCATCATCTGTGGCAGTGTTGACGTGGAAAGTGCCCTCAAAGTCCACTCCGTTGAAGGCTGTGTAGCCTGCCGGGGGTGAGCACATCAGAGAGTCATGGGAAGGCTTGGGCTGGGTGGGAAGGGACTTTAAAGATCACCCAGTGCCAGCCCCCCTGGTACCCTGAGAGCAGCTCCATTCCAGTTCTGGGTCCGGGGTGGGAGGTGCATTTTGCCTCCTACAGAACATTTCCCCAGGAGGTGCCTGGAGGCATCCAGCAGCGTCTGAAACCCTCTCAGAGCTGCACTGAGCAGCTCATCAGTGACCGTTTCCCAGCAGGACAAAGAGAAGATCCTCACCTACAGCCAGCCCAGGGTCACTGTTCATGGTCTGGACAATTTCCATGCCCTGAGAAAGAAGGAGGTGGACCCATGAGTAGAGCTGCAGAGGTTCAGCTCCACTCTTGTGAGGAGGTGGTGTGGGAGAGCCTCCAGGGTTCGGACACCCAAAGAGCACCACTGAGCCTGCAGAGCCTTCAGCTGGCACTGCAGGCAGTCTGGAGCAGGCCTTGCTCCCACCTGAGCCACAAGCAGGCCCCTACCTGGTTGAGGACAATCCAGTTGGGGTCGATCTGTGCATCGCCCTCGGGGTCCAGCACCACTGTCTGGAAGGCTCTGAAGTCGGTGAGGGTCACCTCGGCGTTCTCGGGGCAGACGTCGATGCGGTCGATCACCATGTCCCGGTCAAAGTCATCTTCACACAGGTTCCCCACGCCGTCACCTGCCAGCACAGCACCAGGGCTCAGCACCCTTCTTTCATCTCCCCCACCCTTTGCACCTGGGCTTTGCTCAGCTGTGGGCTGGGGCAGTGGGGGGTGGCCACAGCGGTGCCAGGCTGAGAGGTGTTCAGAGCACCTCCTGCACGTCAGCTGCAGGGACTGAGGCTTCTCCTGCTTGCTGTGGGCAGAGGAATGACCTTTGGAGGCCCTGCCGGAGGACAACTTTTCCACACTGTGATCCCAGTGTGAGGGTTGTTTGACTCTGAGCCCAGGGCAGCCCTGAGGAGAATTTGCTTCCTGGCTACAAGGTCAGACTGAGAGGTGTAGGCCAGCAGGAGACCCTCAGGCAGAGCTCAGGTGCATCATCATCCTCACCGTCTGAGTCTTCTTGGCCAGGGTTAGGGACAAGCCTGCAGTTGTCAGGGCCTGGAGGTTTCTCATCTGGGATCCCATCATCATCATCATCATCATCACATTCATCTCCCAGCCCATCGTTGTCTGTGTCCACCTGGGAGCTGTTGGGCACCGTTGGGCAGTTGTCCCGAGAGTCTTGGTGGCCATCCCCATCACTGGTGGAGAGAATCACAGCTGGGGGTTATCCACTGCTGTGGTGCATGGAGGAGCTTGCCAGCAGCTGGGGTCCTCGACCAGAACAGCAGGAGGGGGTGGTTTCAATCTTCTGGAGCCATTGGTTGCACCAAGAACAGATCAGGAATCTTCCTGCTGGGCACATCCCTGGGCAGCAGCTGAGGAGCAAGCTCCCCTCCAGCAGCCTCTGGGCCACACCAGCTTGCCACACTTGAGCAGTGGTTTGGAGGCGACCAAATCCCAGCTCCTGTGGCCTCTTCTGATCAGCTGAGGCCCAGCCAGGCTGCCAGGGAGTTGCTGCTTGCCTTTGGTCCTCTCCAGCCCCCACATTTCATGCAGCCCAAGGATGATTCTTGCTGCAGGCCCTCACCTGTCCTGGTTGGTGTCACAGACGTCTCCTACCAGGTCGTGGTCGGTGTCTTTCTAGAAGATAAAGCAACAATCATGGAACCTGCCCAGGGCAGCAGCAGGGGTGGAGGAGGGCAGGAAGCCCTCGCTGACTTTTCCTCTACACTCCAGCACCTTTGACCTCCAGGGGCTGGGCTTCTGCACCGCAGGTGGTAATTGTGGGGAGGTGCTGCCAGCTCTGCACCCCCTGGCAGGGGACAGAAGCTTTGTCTGCAGTGAGGTGAACCTGACCTGGAGTGCTCACCTGGTCTGGGTTACTGACTGTGGGGCAGCTGTCACAGGCATCTCCTACTCCATCTCCATCAGTGTCTTTCTGGTCAGGGTTAGGAACTCTCTTGCAGTTGTCCATGGGGTTTTTGATCCCTGCAAAGCAGGCAGAGTGGAGCCGTCAGAGCCAGAGGTTCTTTTCCTCAGGGCTGCTTTCTATCACCTCCTGCCCCAGCCTGTGCTGACGGCAGAAGTTGTTCCAACCCAGGTGCAGGACCTGCAGTGCCCTGGGGAGGCTCTGCAACCCTCACCGTCGCCGTCCATGTCGTCGTCGCACTCATCCCCGCGGCCGTCGCCGTCGATGTCCTTCTGGTCGTTGTTCTTCACCTGGCGGCAGTTGTCGCAGGCGTCGCCGAAGTTGTCCTTGTCGGCGTTGCGCTGGTCGGCGTTGCGAGTGTAGACGCAGTTGTCCTGCGGGGCACAGGGGGCACAGGCACCGGCTGAGGGCAGCCTCAGCCCCTGCGCTGCCGCCCAGGCGGCCGAGGGACCAAAGCCCCGGGGCGTGTCCCCAGCTCTCCCCTAAAGGCACTTTTTAAAGGCAGTGGCTGCGTAGGACCTCGGGGTACATCTCGGGGTGTCAGGGTAAGGATCAGCCCTCAAACCTCCGTGTTTGGGATCCCATCTCCGTCGGCGTCGTCATCACAAGCATCTCCGATCCCATCCCTGTCCGCATCCTCCTGGCCGGAGTTGGGGACGGTCACGCAGTTATCCTGGAAGGGAAGCACCAGAGAGGGGCTGCTGGGGAGCTCTGCAGCTCGGGCAGGCTCTGGCCAGCTCCCGCAGCCTGTCGCCGGAGCAGGACTGCCCAGCTCTGGCCGGGCCCTCCCCGGGCAGAGCTCCTGCACAGCAGGACGCAGCGGGGCCTCACCTTGCGGCACTTCTTGTCGGAGCAGCGCTGCTTCTCGTCCGGGACCCCATCGATGTCTGTGTCCTTCCCACACACGTAGCCATTACCTGCCCACCCCACGCGGCACTGGAAGACAGCAGAGCAACAGCAGCAGGCTGCTGAGTGCCCCACGGGGGCATTCCAAGAGAGCCAGCACAGAGCACTGGAAGCTCAGGCACACAATGCCCTGCAGGGAAGCGCCGGCTGCGAGATGCAGCTGTGCTGTGAGCAGCGTTTGAAACAGCTCAGATGTGAACCCTCTGCTTGTTCCGAGATCATAAAGACAGCAGCAGCAAAGCTTGGCTCCAGCAGGTTGCTGAGTGATGTTCCTCCCTCCTTGGCTGTGCCTAATGCTCCGTGACTGACAGATTTGTACTGCTTCGAGCAGAGAAAACAAACCCCAAGCAACCAGGAGTGGATCTGAAGCGCCAGGAGCAGGCAGATCACTTCTGCAGGGAGCACGGAAAGAGCTCTCGGTGCAGCTGAGGTGGTACTGGAGGGCAGGGCTGGGACGGGAGGGCAGGGCTGTGCCAGGCTGCGCCAAAGCCAAGCTGCCCAGGAGAGGGCAGTGGCAGAGGCAGGAGAGCAGGGCAGAGGGGAGGCGCAGCAGAGGCAGCAGCGGGGGGCAGCGGCTGGGGGCTCACCGCGCAGGACAGGGACCCATCCCTCTCCACGATGCACTCCGCCTGCTCGTGGCAGGGACTGATCTCGCCGTTGGGGCAGCGCCGCACGTTCTGGCTCCTGCAGCCGCTGACCTGGTCCCCCACGAAGCCAGGCTTGCAAGCCCCGCACTTGTAGGAGCCCTGCAAGACCAAGCGGTAAGGAGATCCCAGGATCCCAGCACGGAGCGGGGGGAAGGGGCCTCTGGAGCTCCTGCGGGAGGGGGAGCCATGGGAGATCCCTGCAGTCCTTACCCGGGTGTTGATGCAGATGGAGTTTGGGACACAGTTCCTGGCAGCTCCTGTCTCACACTCGTTGATGTCAGTGCAGACCTGCCCGGGAGGAAGCAGCCAGGCTTGAGCTTTGCTCTTCAGCAGGAGCTGCAGCAGGCTCTGGAGTCAGGGCACCACCGGGTGCAGAAGCAAAGCCCCTGACAGGCCGTACCGGGACCCACAGCTCAAAGCTCTCCTTCGGACAGGCTTGAGCCAGATCCCAGCAGTTCTCCTGCCCCCAGGCAAGCTCTTCACAGAGCCACCAGAGGTTTTAGCCCAGCCAGACAGATTAGCTCTGAGCTGAGCTGCCAGGTACCTCCTCACCGCAGGACAGAAGTGAGATGGTGGAGCAAAAAGGTCCAGGCTGCGTCCTGCGACCAACCTGCAGCTCTCTAAATGACACAGAGCAGGAGGCACTCCTGCCCTGGGCAACTTCTGCTTGCAAGCCACATTAAACCTGCTGGGTTAGGGCTCTTCAAGCTTTAATCTGCCTATGGCTGTCAGAGAAGCGAGGAGGGGGCGAGCAGTAGCTGCATGAACTCTTCTGACTCCCCAGGCTGGCCTCACAGCCACAAAGGTGCCAGACACGCAAGCTCCTGCCCGGCACCAGGGCAGCACAGGGGAGGGCTTGGAGGCTGCTTTGCTGCTGCTGTGCTGGGACACCCTTGGCAAGTCTGCACCAGGGCTTCCCACCAGCACCACGCAGCCAGCTCCCTCCCATGGCTTTGAGGCTTCCAAGACCTTTGGATGACAGTCACAGAGGGGAAAGAGTTAACGGCTTCCGGAGGAGACAGAACGGTTCCTGGGCCTTACCTGCTTGTTGGCCCTGGCATAAGCCAGCCCAACCCCCTCCACCATTTGCCCGGTGAAGCCGGGGGGGCAGGGGTCGCAGCGGAAGCCGGGGGAGGTGTTAATGCACTGGACCTTCGGGAAGCAGGGGGCTGCGTTGCACTGCAAAGAAGAGGGGGAGCAGATCGGTGAGGCAGCTGTGAGGGCAGCTCCCGGAGCTGGGTCACATCCAGCTCCTGTCCCTTTGTACTTTTTGTTTCTAAAGCCTCCAACCCGAGCCCTGGCTCCCCTTGCAAGTGGAAAATTGCAGCTCCTCCACCTCGGGGCTGCTCCCAGCGCCAGGATGTGCAGACAAGGAAAACAAATCAACTTTCAGCACTAATTCCTCTTAGGTGACATCAATTGCCCAGGCAAGGAGCTGCCCTCCCTTCGCGCTTCCCTTCCTGGTAGTCTCCGAATCCAGAGGTCTGGATCCTTCCTTGCACTGCCTTTGAAGGACAGGAGCAGCTTGTGCCCTGCTCTGGCTCTGCAGGGCTGCTCTTAATGCTGCCTTTACTTCCTCCATCACTTCGCTTTTGCTGCCTCCCACCCTGCTCTGCCAGATGTGCAACACGGATCCAGCAGCTCCCACGTTTTGGTGCCCAACAGATTGTCACCGATCTCCACAGCTCCCAGGGACCCTTTCAGCTGCAGCAGGGAGCCAGTCTGAAAGCCAAGAGAGGGGAGGGGGCTCTGCCAGACCCTCGGGGTCGCTTGGTGGATAATGGGGGAGCAGAAGGCTCTGGCTTGGGACCACAGGAGCCTTACGGACACCCGGATTCGAGGGCTGAGGAAAGCTCTGCGTGGCCACAGGGAGGGAGCTGGAGGGAATGCCACATTTCCTGAAGAAAGGACAATAAATCCTGCAGCCTCTGCCTGGTGGAGCTTGATTTAAGGGCAGGAGCAAGGCAGGGTGAGCGCTGTGGAAATGGATTGCAGGGAGGGCGATTTGGGAAGCCTTTGATCCCATCCCACGCGTCGTAAATCTTATCTCTAACAACTCATCAGCTGGAACCATCGTGAGAGCCAAGGGGCTGTGCTGCCCCTCCCGGCTCACCTTCCTGTGTGGTACAACCCCCAGGATTTATGTCCTGCAGCCTGTGTGGCTTTCAGAGCACAGTGCCAGCGAGGCTGGATGGGAACCCAGCGCGGAGCAGAGCTGAGGGGAGGCTGAGACCCAGCGCCGCCTCCAGCAGCCTGATGCTGCTGGGGAGCTTCAGCTCCCAGGGCCGTTGCCCGACTTCTGCTGCCCACCAGACAAAGCTCCAGGAAGAGGGGGGCAGCTCTGCAGCCCCTGCCCTGGCTGTACCTCGTTGATGTCGGTGCAGGCGGTGCCGTTGCCGGAGTAGCCGGGGGGGCAGGGGCCGCAGCGGAAGCCGGTGGCAGTCTCGGTGCAGGACACGCCGGGGAAGCAGGGGTTGGGCAGGCACCTGTTGAACTGAGTCACTGTGATCACAGGGCCTGTGGCCTCGGGGTGGATGCCTGCAGGACAAGAGGGAGGTTAAGCACAGAGCTGCCACTGCCAGGCTGGCATCGGGTGGTGCTGTTGGCTCAGAAGGTATCAGGGCAGGATCTGGGCACTCCTGGGAGAGGCTGCCCAGAGAAGCTGTGGAGGCTCCAAGCCTGGAGGTGTTCAAGGCCAGGCTGGATGAGGCCTTGAGCAACCTGGGCTGGTGGGTTGCTACTGGATGACCTGTGAGGTCTCTTCCAACACAAACCAGACTATGATCCTAAGACATCTCCTAAGGGTGGTGAGGACATCTCCTCACAACCACCACAGCAGAACCTCTGCCAAACCCAAGGCAAACCAAAGCCTCCTCCCCGTGCTTCCCCTGATGAGCAGCACACAGCTGCAGTGCATGGCTGCAGGAGGCTCAGGATCTGCAGCGAGGAGCACGGGAGGGGAAGGCACAGAAAGCAGAAGAGAGGGTGGGGAAAGCAGAAACCAGCAGAGAGAGAAAGCTCAGGGCAGGTTTATGCAGGAATTAGCAGAAGAAAAGCTGTGAATGGCTGCAGCTCCCAGAAGCTTTGCTGATCTCTTTTCCAGCAGCAGCTCTCCCCATGCCGTGTGGCTCCACCCTGCAAGTGCACTGGCAGAGAGTGGAGCCCCTCCAAGGACCACACTGCTGAAAGCCAAATCCACTGGAAGTGAGCTGCAGGCCAGAAAAGAAACAAACCAAAACAAAAACACATCCTGGGGAGCAGAGGGCAAGATTTATGGGGGGAAAATTGCTGCTGCTGGTTCCTGCCTCTGTAAACAAGCCCTGGGCTGGGGTGGTGGCAGCGCTGGGATGGAAGGAGCAGCACAGCAGAGCCTCTCGGGGCTGATGTTCTCTTCCACTTGCAGCTCAGGAGGAGCCAGCTCGATCCCACAGGACATCCATCTGCTTTCCCAGGCAAGCCCAACACCAGCCACGGGCTGGGCTGTTAGGAGCTGTGCTTGGGCAGCTTTCTGCAGCTGGCCTGGCAGGGATGGCACTGCTGACCAAGCTTGCTCCAGGAGTGGGAGGTTTGCTGGAAAGAGAGATCGGCTTTGGGGGGCACCCCATGCTCAGGGGAAGGGCAACAGCTTCAGCTGCCATTGACCCATGGCCCACGTGTGCAGAACCTTCTGAGGAGGCAGCAAAAGCATCAGGGATGCTGAGCAGCGCTGTGACACCCAGGGTGGTGCTGGGCCAGGCTGTGGTCACAGGCAGCCTTGCCCTGCTCGTTCAGACACAAAGCCAGGAAGGACTTGCAGGGGGCAGCTGAAGACAGGACTCAGCTCAGGCACTCACCACAGGCATCACACTCCATGACTGTATTCTTCAGGAATGTTATCTCCTTAATCTGGAAGAAAATAAGAGCCACCACTTGGCCAAGGGCTGAGCTTGCTCCCACGCTGGGGACCAGCCCCACTGCCAGCAGTCTGAGGGTGTCTGAGGCAGCACAGCTCCTCAGCCACCCCTGAACCCCCAGCTTCACACAGGGCATGGGGCTCCCAGAGCCTGGCTGCAGCCTCCCTGCTGGCTCCTGCTCCCTGCTCCCAGTCACTGCCTGCTCTGCTGCTCCTCCTGGGGATCCTCTCACAGAGGTGGGAAGCACTTGACTTGAACACACAGAAACAAGAGGGGCAGAGAGAGGGCAACCTGCCCACTCCAGGAGGTGCTGAGCCAGCAGTGCTGGAGGAGACATCTGCAGCCCAGGCACTGGACAAGGCAGGGCAGGAGGAGATGGGGCAGATGCAGGAATGATCTGATGCTGCTTCTGCCACTCTTGGGCCCTTGCCATGAGGACACTTTGAATCTGTTCACAAAACCTCCTCTCTCCAGCCAGGAGCTCACCTGCAGCACTGACAGGGCAAAACCCTTGCTGCTGTGGTGAGGAAAGGCAAGCAGCAGGCACAGGGCTGTGTGTCTGGAGCTGACATTTACACCACTGCAGCAGGCAGCAGCCCCTGCAGACAGTTTTCCCTGCAAGAGCTTTGCTGCCCTCTGCACCCCGTGCTCAGGACCATCCCTCCACACCCCAGGCATGGTTTTCCCTCCATGCTCAGGTCATTGCCCTCAGCCAAGGGCTGCTGCTCAGGTCTCTGCCAGCTCCCAGGTACAAGAGTGAGTTTTCCTCCCACCCTAGGCTCTCTCTTCCCTCCCACACAGCCTGGGGCCATGTCTGTGGAACAGTTGGTGCAGAGAGAGCTCAAACCAACCCCCAGAGCATCCCCCGGCAGAGGTGGGGGACAGAGAGCACAACAGAGGCTTTGGAGCACTGCTAATGACCCTCAGCAGCTCCTTTGTGCCCAGAGTCTGGCTCAGGGGAGCAGAGCTGCCCTTTAGCGTTGTGGCTTTTGCCAGCATCCCAAGAGGCTGAATCATGAAGGGAAGGGTTAGGAAAATCTTTGCACAGCCTAAGGAATCCTGAGCTGCCACCTTGGCTCTCCAGCTCTATGTGCAGCTTTGTCTTGCAGGGAAGAGCTCTCCCCTCCCAGCGAGGAGATGGCAGGAGCAAGAGCAAACAAAAGCCTGTGTGGAGAAGCTTTGCTAACCTGGAAGGGGAGACTGGAAATCATTGCTGGGAGCTGCCAGGAACCATGTCTGACCTGGTTCCTAGTAAACACTGAGCATTTATGCAGCAGCCTGAAATGTGAGAGGAGCCCAAGGCAGATGTTTGTGCAGATGGGAGGCCGCCCGGTTTGCCCTGGCACAGACACCAGGCTGCCATTCCAGTTCCCTGGCAGGCAGAGGCTGCTGCCCTCAGCTCCCACAGTGGAGAGGGGGAGAAAGAAGCCTTTCTGTGCTTCAGAGCAGAGCTGCCCAGCCAAACCACCAGCTCCTCGTTAAGATGGGGAGAGACTGAAGCACCCAAGAAGTTCCAAACCCCCCTGGAAACTGCTGGAGCCAGGAAGGCTGAGGATGAGCACAGCAGGAGTGAATACAGAGCTTGTTTGGAGTCCCTGTGACCGCCCCTGCCAGGACCCTATAGAGGGCTGAAAGCTCTCCTCCATCTTCCCAGTTTGGACTCTCCACTGATTTACTGAGCCCAGGAATCCAAGGGGAAAGTGGCTTGTGGGTGCCGTTCGATGTGCCCCCCCCGCTTGTGTCCTGGGAAGAATCCACTCTCCCTGTGTGCTGCTTTTCAGCAGCTCCTGCTCTAAGCAGCAGGGTTTGGGATCCAGATTTCTCTGCAGCACAGACCTGGTGGTGATTCCCCCTCCTGCTGCTCCTTCCACACAAGGCAGGCAGCAGCTCCCCACTCCCCTCCCTGTCCCACCCCTGAGTGCTCAGCAAAGCAGGCAGAGGGTTCGGAGCTGTCTGGTGCAGAGCAGCAGGGAGCAGGTCCCTCCCTCACCTACCTGCTGCTTCAGCAGCTCCCGGACCTCCAGCAGCACACGGTTGGTTTCTCTCATCTCCTGCAGCATTTCTGGCCCAACATCACCTCCTGAAAACCCCCAGAGGGGTCGGGGGAAAAGCAGCCCAGAGCCATTAGCAGCACAAACCGAGGGAGGTTCTGAACTGCAGCTTCACAGTCAGGATCCAGCCTCCTCCATTCCAGCCTCTGCCAGGTCCTGGCTAGAAGCTTGGAGGACTTCCCAGGCTTGCACAGAGGGTAGGGTTTGCTGTGGGCAGGGTGGGCAGCGCCCATCAGCTGCGCCTGTGGGGCAGGTAGCAGCCACCCCTCAGCTAACAAATGAGCCTGGCAGGCTGGCAGCTGTGGGAGCTGCTAACCTGGCACAGGCTCTGCAGTTCACACATGGGGAGGTCCTGCTGCCAAAAGCAGCAAACTAATAATGCAGTGCTGTGGGAGCTGCTGGGAAGGGCAGCACCGAAGCAAAGCTCTTTGCTGAGCCCGTCCCAAAGGTGCTGCCAAGCACTGGAGCTGGCACAGCAGCCCTGGCCTTGCCTGCTCGCTTTGTCCTGCTGGAGTCTGGAGGCTTTTGGGGTTGTGGCGGTCTGGAGGTGCCCTGTGGTGGCTGTGGGGCAGCTGCTTGCCCCTGCAGCGCTGCCACATCCTGCCTGGGCCGGGATAGGAACCGGTTCACAAGGTCATCCACAGGGCAGCTGAGCCTCTGCCCTGGAAGGCTTCCCAAAGCCTGGCACAGGCTGCCCAGGGAGGGGGCTGCATCCCCACCCCATGGGGGGGTTTCAAAGAGGCAGAGCTGTGCTGCTGAGGGCCATGGCTTAGCCCCAGCCTTGGCAGAGTTAGAGAATGGTTGGAGTGGGTGATCCAAAAGGACTTTCCCAACCCAAACCATTCTATCATCCTGTGACTTTTCCCTTCCAGCCCTCCCTGCTCCCCCAAGGCTGAAACTCAGCACTCCAGCTCTGCCCCAGAGGAGTGACTGGAAGCAGCTCCTGGTTCCTGGAGTTATTTAAGTTTCAGTCAAAACCTGAACCATCTAAAAGAGAACTGGACCCAAAGCTCAGCTCTGGCACCCTGCTGCCTGCCAGGACAGAGCCCTGTCCCGGGGCTCTGGTTTCTGTCCTGCATTCATCGAGCCTCACACCTCCTGAATGACAGCCTGGGTGTGAAGGAACATTTCTAAAGAGAGAGAAACAGCCAAATCCTCTACAAACAGCACTCTGTGTGCAGGGCAAAACCACCTGGGGTCAGGGGTCTGCCTCCTCGAGGAGCCATCTGCCACCACCAGCGGGATGGGAGACCCTGCTGCTGACAACAGCCCAGCCTGAAAGCCTCCTGGGGCTGAGCCCAGAGAATTCCTGACCATTTCCAACCTCCCCAACACACCTGGGGCTGGGAACTGACTTGGGAGTGCCACAAGCGTGGTGCTCCTAGGCAGGAGCTCTGAACTCAAAGGCATTTCTTGGGCTGTGGAGAACAAGGACATCACTTCTCCCTTCAAAGGGAGGGTTTGAACCAGCTCTGCAGGAAGGCTTCAGGCAGCTGCTGGTTATTCCTGGGAGGAATTTTCCATCCCTGGTAACAAGAAGTAATTGAAAATCAAAGTTTGGGTTGTTTTGGATTTTTTTGTGTGCTAGTATTCAGCTCCAGATGAATAATGATCCCAGCACTCTGCAGCCATTTCCAAAGGAAACTGATGCACTTGCAGACATTTCCACCCCTGTGCCTCCCCCTGGCTCCCCCAGCACACATCTGAGTGCCTGCTGCAGAGCCTGAGCTGCCAGGGCTCCCAGCCCCTCCTGGGCTGGAGCCTTCCCCTCGCAGCCCTTCAGGGAAGGGAAGCTTTGGCAGTGCCCTTTGCATGTCCTTAGTTCCTGGAAGTCAGAGTGTCCCTGGGGTCTGTGTGTGCAGAGAGGCTCTGGAGGGTCCTGCACAGCACATTCCCTGCAGCTGGGCTCTTGACTTCAATCACAGGCAAAGTGCAGATGAAGTCTCTCTTGCAGGTCACTGCAAACCACAACCAAACTTCCACTTGCCCCAGGAGAAAGCTTTCTCCCTAGAATGCTTCACAGCCCAGGAGGAGAGCTGGGGGGAAGCAGAAGGCTGAGGATTTACTCAGCTGAGCTTCCAATTTCCTATGAAGCTACAAACTCCCTAAACATTTCCTCTGGGCTTCAGGGGATGCAGTTGGAATCTTAACCTTCCTCCTCGTACCCTGCTGCTAGAGAGAAGTTTGGTAGGAGCCTGGAGAGCAGAGGAGAGCCCAAAATCCAGAGACAATGAGCAGCCCTTACCTGCCCTTCTCTGCTGACACGATGAGAGAGGCCAAGAGAGGCAGAGCAGCAGAGCAGCGGCGAGAGCTGGGAGCATCTTGGCGGCTCCAGGCTGTGTGGCTCCGTGGGCTCCTCCTGCAAGGGATTTCTAACCTGCAGGTCTGCCTCTGCTCCCCATTAGTGGCTGTGGGTTGCTATTTATGAAGCTGCATTCCTCCCTCTGAAGCCCTGATGCTCTGCTGCTGGCCGGGGGCTGGACGTCATCGCTGGCTGCAGCTCCGCAGAGCGCTGCAAAAGTAAACAATGTGAGAAAGTCATCAGGCCAGGAGTGGGCTTGGCCCTGGCCTTGGGCTCAGGCTTGGCCCTGGGCTTGGCCTTTTTTTTTCCCTTTGAATTTTATTTTTTGGGATTTTTTTTTTTCAGACCAAAATAGGTCAGAAAATTCCAGAATTAAAAGGGGGTTTGGTGGCTGTCAGGGCTTGGGGCTTGGGGTTCTTCCTCTCTCTCTCTCTTCGTGGATGCAGGAGAAATGTTTCACAGCCCTGCCCCTGGCACTGCTCAGCACATCACCGAAGCTCAGAGCCTTCTGCACCTCAGCAGGGTTTCAGGAAGGGCTCTCCAAGCTCCCCCAAGGCAGTGTCACCACCAGTGAGTGCCAGAACCATCCCCCAGCTCCTGAGCGGAGCCATCGCAGCCTGCCTCAGAGGGGGACTGGCCAAGCGGAGGAGCCTCAGAGATTCCCCCCAGCCAGGCTTGCCTGAAGGATGCAGTGCAGAAGGGACAGCAGGAAGGGCACCTGTGTTGTGCTGCTGCTTGCCTTTGAGGGGCTGAGGCTCAATCCAGCCTTTACCACCAGGAGACACAGAGTGAGCAGAGAGATGCTCCCTGAGCAGCCAAAGCTGCCCCAGGAAAGGGCTGGAAGCTGCTGCAGCGCGGCAGTGGCAGCTGAGAGCTGTGAGCAGGGTCAGCCTGCAGAGCAGGGAGGTGCTGGGTCACACAGCTCTCCCTGCCTGGCTCTGAGAGCTGTCAGTGTTGGTCACACAACAGCCCTGGGGACAGGAGCTGCAGCAGAGCTTTGAGTGTTCAGCCAAAGAGGCTTTGCTCATTTTGATCTCAGACCTCCCACGTTCAGGGTGCAGCCAGGAAGGTGCTGGGGAGCAGCATGGTCACTGCAGGTAGCAAAGGAGGGCTTGCAGGTAAGGGAGGGTCTCATCTCCTGCTCTGCCCTGCTGAGATCACAGCTGCAGTACTGGGTGCAGGTTTGCCCCTCAAGTTCCAGAGGCACAGGGAACTGCTGGAGTGAGTCCAGGGGAGGCTACAAAGCTGCTGAGGGACCTGGAGCAGCTCTGTGAGGAGCAGCTGAGAGCCCTGGGGCTGAGAGCCTGGAGCAGAGCAGCCCCAGAGGGCAGCTGAGCAATGCTCAGCAAGAGCTGGAGGAGCTGTGGGGGGCAAGAGGCTGGGGCCAGGCTCTGCTCAGGGGTGCCCAGGGACAGCACAAGGGGCAGGGGGCACACACTGGAAGCCAGGAGGAGAAGGTTGTTTGGTGTGAGGCATTCTGTGATGCTGTTTGTCTGGGCTGCAGGGCAGAAGGGCTCTGCAGTGCCAGGTCTGTTACACCTTTTTCCCCTGCCTGGGGCTGACATCACAAACGAAAGCAGCACACAAGCAAACAACAGAAAACACAGAAAGCAAACTCATCCCAGCTTGAAGGTTAAATATTTTCCATCTCTGTGTTTTCAACAAACCTTTGCCAAGTGATGGACAAAAGTCAGAAGGAAAAAGTGATTTTTTTTCAGTCTTGTAAGGTCAAGCTCTAAAAATAAGTGAAAACCACCTCCAGGCTCTGGGCTGCATGCAGAGAGGTTGGCACCCCCTGGGCAACCCAGTCCCAACCCCCCTGGTACCAAAGAACTTCTCTTCAGCTCCAGTCTAACCCTGCTCTGCCTCAGCTTCAGCCATTCCCCCTTGGCCTGGGCACCCTCATACAAGGTCCCTCTGCAGCCTTCCTGCAGGGTGCCTTCAGGAGCTGCAGGGCTGCTCTGCTCCACCCCACACCTCAGCAGGGTTCCACAGCACAGCTTCCAGCTCAGCCTTACTTTGTTTGACCTTTGCAGACTCCATGAAGAGCACAGGATGCTGAGCTCTGAGGCCCAGCTGCAGTAGGGTCTCCAGCCCGGACCTGCCTGTGGCCAGACCGAACAAAAAGCCACTCTGGGAAGTTCGCAAGCCACGGCTCTCCCAGCTCCAATCTCTGCAAGCCTTGATTTCAGCTGCTGCTAAACCACAGAGATCAACAAACAGGGCTCCCAGACCCTCCACTCAGGAGCTGGTTGCAGTCCTGAGGTGTCAAACCCTGGCCAACAGCTAAGCAGAGTAAAGAACAGCAGTGGTGCTTTGTGCGAGGCAGAGTCAGTGCTGGACACCGAATCCTTCTCCACCAAAGCCCCCAGCTCCCGGGGCAGGACACCCCCAGCCCCTGCCCCTGTGCCTCCTGCTCTGCAGGGTGGAATCATCCACCCCAGCCTGTGGTTTCCTACATGTCTGAGGAGTTCCAGCTTGCTGCAGTCTGGTTTATGTCTCTGACTCTGGAATCCTCAGGAAAGCAAAGCACTCACTGAAGGTCACTGAAGATCTTCTCTAAGCCCTTTTAATGGTTTGGGGTTTTTCCTTCATTTAATCAGTGGCAAACTGCAGAGCCAGAGGATGTCTGCAGAGCACAACAAAGGGAGATGGTTCCATTGAGCACCACACTGATGGCATCACTGCTGCTCCTTGTGCTCTGCCCTCCCAGAGCAGCTGTGGAGGAGCTGAGAGGCCTGGGGCTCAGCACAGCAGCCCCAGAGGGCATCTGAGCAGTGCTCAGCAAGAGCTAAAGGGGCTGCAGGGGCAGGAGGCTGGGGCCAGCCTCTGCTCAGTGGTGCCCAGGGACAGGCCAAGGGGCACAAAGTGGAACCCAGAAGGCTCCATCTAAGCAGGAGGAGAAACTTCTTTGCTGTGAGGGTGCTGGAGGCCTTGAGCAGGCTGCCCAGAGAGGCTGTGGAGTCTCCTTCTCTGCAGAGCTTCCAAACCAAATTCCAAAGCATGGTGTCAGCAGAACCCTGGGGAGAGCTGAGGCACCTGGAGCCAAAATGCTTTTGTCAAGAGTGAGGGCAGGAGGCCAACCAAAGCCCCCACAAATTCCCTACCAGCCCTCAGTCAGTGTTGGTTCACCGCCTGTTTCAGCCTCCCACAGACAAATCAGAGGCCCAAGAGGCAGGAAACAGTTGGATGTGCAAGTCAAGAAGAGCTGTCCCCAGCTTTCTCCTCCTCTCAAGTAGACAGAGGGGGTGCAAGGAGCTGGAGCTCCTGCTCCCCATCACAGCACCCTGCTCAGTGCTGCTCCCCTGCTCCCCATCACAGCACCCTGCTCAGAGCTGCTCCCCTGCTCCCCATCACAGCACCCTGCTCAGTGCTGCTCCCCTGCTCCCCATCACAGCACCCTGCTCAGTGCTGCTCCCCATCACAGCACCCTGCTCAGTGCTGCTCCTCTGCTCCCCATCACAGCACCCTGCTCAGTGCTGCTCCCCTGCTCCCCATCACAGCACCCTGCTCAGTGCTGCTCCCCTGCTCCCCATCACCATCACCCTGCTCAGTGCTGCTCCCCATCACCATCACCCTGCTCAGTGCTGCTCCTCTGCTCCCCATCACAGCACCCTGCTCAGTGCTGCTCCCCTGCTCCCCATCACCCTGCTTAGAGCTGTCTCCCAGCCTCTGTCATAATCTCACCCTCAGGAGAGTTGTGAAACCCCTGCAGGAAGCAGCTCACATATTTTCCTCTCCTATTCATGCCCTCTGCTAGCAGGGACAATAAAGTCTCCCAGCTCTGGATTAAGCTCATTTGCAACAATGAGCTCAGGCTGATGGAGAGGACTGGGAATAATTAGCTGAGTTGTACTGGAAAAAAGGAGAAGACTGGAGGCTGTTTTGACCAAGAGAGAAGCAAACTGCTGGGCTGCTCCTGCCATCCCATCCTGCTGGGAGCTCTTGTTGGGACTCTCACTAATGCTGAGTTTATTTCAGTCAAACTGCTTTGGCTCTGCTCTCCCTTTCGGGGGCTGGTGCTGAAAGGCACCTCCCCAGGTGCTGATGACAATAACACAGCTCCACCGATGGCTGCTGCTCCCTGCTCAGCAGACACCAAGTCACTTCCCAAAACTCCCAGGGCTGGCAGACCTTCCAAAACAAAAGCTCTTCTAAGCAGCCTGGATTTTCTCTCCCCCAGATGATGGATTTCATTCATCTCTGTGGTCAATCTCCTTCTTGTGCAACCCAGGGGTCTCCAGAGAGGCTAAACAGGGATTGTCTCATCCCAGAGGGGCTGCTCAGTGCTCTCAGCCCCCACGTGGAGGTGGGCAGACAGCACAGAGGTTTTTTATAGCCCAGGGGCCTCTCGGGGAGCACAGACTTGGGTTGGATCCTGCACCAAGACCTGACTCAGAAGACACATCTGGCACCAACCCCTTGCTGGGCAGAACACTGAACACGAGGGGCCCTGGAAGCCTGCTCTGGGCTGCTGCTGGAGCTGCCTGCAGGCCACCAGTGTGGTAGCTACAGCCCAAGGGGCATGGACAGCAGCAGTCCTGTGGCACAGGGACAGGCATGGCAGAGGTGAGCATCTGCTGGCCTCACAGCACTGCTTGTCCCCCGGCAGCCTTTGGATGTTGCAGCCTCCAAACCACCTCAGGTTTCCATCCTTCCTCTCAGCAGGGAGGATCCCGAGGAGCTTGACAACCTTTTCATGCCTGATGCCACCAGAGCACAGCCACCTCTGGGACAGGGAGCACAGCCAAGCACACAGCCAAGCCCAGGGCAGCAGGGGGAAAGGGAAACATTTGGCTCAGGACGCCAGAGCAAACCTTGCTCTGCACAGAGAGTGCCCAGGGGTGGTCAGCATCCATCCCTGGCAGACAGAACCAAGCTTTCTGTGCTCACATCCCAAAGCCCCACAGTGAAACCCAGAGTTCATTCTGCCTCAGCAGCATGAAGTGCCTAAGTCACCCTTCCCACCAGGCAGCTCTCATCCCCGTGTTCAGCCAGCCCACAAAGCTGCCCTTTCTGTGGGAGACCTCAGGGGAACACCAGGACATTTTCCACACCAAAAGTTGCATTCAGCAAACCTCTTGAGCTCTCCTGGACAGAGGCAGCAAAGAGCTGGAGCTGTTTGAGGAGGTTTGGTTCGAGATCAATGAGACTTCTCTTGACATTTCCTCTCCTGACTGCAGCTGAGGCCATTTTTCTCCCCTTCCCATTTGCTCCTTCTCACAACATCTCCCCACAGCAATTAGCTCCACTGCTTACCTTCCAACCAACCCAGCCAGCCCCAGCAGGAAGGTCTGGAGTGTGGTGGGCAGCTGGAGCCCAGCAAAGCCAGCACCAAGCAGCCAGGGTCTGCTCAGGACGCCAGCAATCAAAAGACCACTGTGGAGGTCCTCCTCAAGCCTGTCCTTCGCAGGCAGCTGTCTGCAGGAGACAGGAACCTTCCCCCTGCTGAAAATCAGAGCTCCCTGCAGGAAGGGGAGGGAAGAGCCCCCTGATTTCACCCCCCTCACATCCTCACTGCCTGTGGTGAGCTCAGAAGCCTGATCTTTGATGTCCCCAAACTCAACTCTTCAAAACCCTGGAAGGGACAGAGAGAGAGAGGGGAAAGAAGTTGGTCACTAAATGTGAGACTCTTTGTCTTGCCTCAGGAAGAGGCTCCAGACCTCTCCCTTATTCCCTTTCTCTTCCCTTTGGGAAGGGGTTCCTGGAGAGCCTCTGGCCCAGCCCTGCCTTTGACACAGGAGCAGGTCAGAAGGATCAGTCCCAGAAGCCTTGAGACAAAGAGCTCCACTGCTGGAACTGCTTCACCAACATCAGGAGCTGTGGAGACACAGCAGCCCCTGGCTCCCAGGCACTTGCTGCTGCTGGCAGCCAGGCTCTCAGCTCCCTTCTCAGCCATCTCTGCTCACAGCCACTGCTGCTTGTCACCAGCTGTGAGACTCTGCAGCTGGGAAGCCCAGAAATGGTTCTGCTTTGGAAAGCCTCTCTGAACCCAGAGGAAGCACAACCTCCTCCCAGCCAGGGGCTGCTGGGGGGATGTTGGTGTTTTTTCCAGTGGAAAAAATTGGTTTGTCCACAAGCTCCCAAGTGGTGGGAAGGCCTCCAGGAGGATGGAGCCTGGAGACCAATCCAAACCTCTTGAGTTTTCGAGAAAATAGCAGAGCAGAACTCTCAGAGGAAGGAACTGGCTCTGGAGAGCTCTGGCTCTGGAGAGCTCTGGCACTTGCCTCTCCTCACCCCACCCCAGGCTGGAAAACAGCCACAGAAGCCAATCCAATCCTTTTCTGCCACAATATTTGTCAGTACTGGGGGCTGTGTAAATGTTCAGAGGAAGTCCTTGCTTCATCCCAACTGCTCTTGCTTCATCCCAACTCTCTTGATGCATCTCAACTGCTCTTCCACCCAAGGACTGCCAGGCTGAGCCCGGCTGTGGCGGCCGCAGGGTTCCTCTGATTGGAATTCCACCTGGAAGCTCAGGGTCTGATCCTCTGTGCTTTTGCAAAGCAGCCTTCAAGAGAGGCCAACTGCTGCTGGCACCAGCTGCTCCCAGTAACCTTTACTCCAGCCAAAACACTCTGGGTGTAAGCAGCGCTGAGCTGCCGAGCCGCCGGGGGCCGGCGCAGTACCTGTCATGAGAGTGGAATCCAGGAGCTGTCCCCAGGCTCCAGCTGCCTCCCCTCTCCCTGCCACCCCCTCAGCCTCTGCAGGCTTTCTGCACAACCCATTACAGCCTCACCACTCTTCCAGGAAGGCAAAGACAATTCCAGGAACCCCACGCCTCAGCGGGACAAAGAGCCAGGACCAAAGCAGCTTTGTGCTGGGGAGGCAGGAGGCAAGGCTGGGACTTGGAGCCTCTCTCCTTGGGGCTCCCCTGAAGGCCAATATTTCCAAGGAAATCACAGCTCGAGGCATGCTTTGGATAGGAGACCTTCTGGGAAGAGTAATGAACATGTCCAGCCCTGTGGACTCAGCAAAACCTGATCTCACTCTCAGCCTGAGATCATCTGCTGGCTCCCAGTCACGTCTGGGACTTGGGCTGAGAACAACCTGGGGAGATCCAAGTTCCTCTCCCAAATCTCCCAATGAAAGAGGAGCTTGGGCCACTTTGTGCTGCAGGTGCCCCCTCCCCTTCTTTTCTCCCCCCTCAGATGAGGTTTGGGGTGGCCCCCAGTGGCACCTGGAACAAATGATGTGGGGAAGGGAAGGAGGAGCGAGGCAGCTGTGGGCTCCTCAGGGCTGAGCTGCCTGCACTCAGTGGGACCTTGCTCACAGCTCCATGCTCGGGGCTGATCCCTGCCCCCTGTGAGGGACTCAGCTCCTGCAGCACCACAGCCTAGAAAGGAAACCAAAAAGACTTTGGGTTGGTTTTCCCATGGTGTTCCCTGAAGCTGCCCTGGCTGCCAGGGCTCCCAGAAGGATGCTCCCTTTTTCCTGCAGCCTCAGTAAAGGAGGCTGTGGTGGGTGCAGATCAGGGCTGGGTTTGCTTTGAGCCCCAAGAGAAAGCTTAGGAGCTGCTGGGAATCTCAGCAACCCTCCAGGCTTTCCAGAGCTGCAGGTAGCCCAAGATTTGCCTTCTGACTTCAAGACTTCATGAGTGGACACACTCTGACTGGGGTCTTGCCAGCTCCTCAGGCTTGCAGAGCAGCCTGGGTCCTCTCTCCTGCCTCTCCTCAGGGTGACTCCAGCCTGGTTGTCCCATCAGGACCTTGCATGCTTCGGACTCTCCACAGGCTCTTCACTGCACCATGCAGCATCTCCTGCTGTAGAAGTTCTCCTGCACTCCTGCTGGTGGCTGCTCTGGATCCCAGGAGCTCATAGCCCAGCAGCTCTCTTTCTGTCTGAGTGACATCACTGCTGAGGTCCTGGTTAGAATCAGCCCTCTCCAGAGCTTCCCCACATCCTTTCTGCACTCACCTCATCCAGCAAAGTCCTCTCTGCTGCCAGGAAGGTGGCTTGGATGTGTCAGAGCCTTGCCTGAGGTGGGAACACCACGCACTTGCCAGAGAGCTTCCTGCAGCACCTTTGCTCTGTCTGCACACCAGAAGGAGGGCTGCAGATCTCCAGCCACATTTCATCCTCTCCATGACATTTGCTAACAGCCACACAAGAAAGGTTCCTGTGTTCTGGGTTTCCTCCACATGACCTAAGGCTGATGGATTTTCTGGAGCAGGGCTGAGAAGTTGTTTGAAAACTTCTGTTTGGTCATAAATCCAGGCCAGTGATGGCCTCTGGAGCAGCCCCAGCCCCAGTCACAGTTTCCAGGCTCCACAGTGGGTCTGTGGGGTTGCCATGAGCCTTGCTCAGGATGCAGGAACTCCAGCAGGCTGCACCTGCAGCAGGTCCTGCAGGGCCACTCTCAGGTGGCTCCACTTGGTCACTGCTGGGCTGGGTGGCACTGGAGGGAGCAGCAGGGGAGGGTTCCTTACCTCTCTCTCTTTTCACAGCTCTGCCAGCACCTTCCCAGTTGTTTTCTGGCTGTCCCACAGTGGGAACTCTGCCTCCTCACACGTGGAGAAGCCAAACCAAAGCCCAGCTGGGTAGATCATTTGGAAGTGCTGTTGGAAGCCCTGGTAGAAGGCAGGTTGGGTCAAGTCCAGAGGAGGTCCCAGGGTGTTGCCATCAGGGTGCTGCTGCTGCTCCCAAGGCAGATCTTAAATCCCAGACTGGTAGGGGCTGGAAGGGGTCTCTGGAGATCACTGGGTCCAAGCCCCCTGCCAGAGCAGCTGCAACCACAGCAGCTTGCACAGGATGGCATCCAGGTGGGTTTGGAATGACTCCAGAGATGGAGACTCCACCACCTCTCTGGGCAGCCTGGGATAGGACTCCAGCAGCCTCAAAGTAAAGAAGTTCCTCCTCATGTTCAGCTGGAACTTGTTCCAGTTTGTGCCCACTGCCCCTTGTCCTGCCCCTGGGCACCCTGGAAACAGCCTGGCCCCAGCCTCCTGCCAGCCACCCCTGGGTATTGATCAGCAGTGCTGACATCCCCCTCTCAGTCTTGCCCTCTCCAAGACCCTCAGCCCTTCTTCATCCTGGCCACAAAACACCCAGGCTGAGGAGGTCTCAGCAGCCAGCACCACCAGTCAGGGATGAGAGGATCCCTCCAGCTCTGCCCTGACTGAGGAGCAGGAACTGTGCTGGGAAAGGCAAACCCAGCAAGTGCTGGCAAAGGGACTGCATGGAGCACCCCCTGACAGCCCCCTGAGCGGGGCTCAAGCAAGCAGGAGCAGAGCCACGGCAGAGGTGAGGAAGGAGGTTCAGCATCACCTGTGGGGTTGGCTCTCAGCAGGGCTGCTGCAGTCTGGGACCCCCCTGGCCGCTTGCTCTTTTTCCACCAGTGCCCTGGGGACATTTCCAAGCAGCTCCTGACTTCTGGGAAGGCCTCACAAAGCTTCTCTGTAACCATCCACGACCTGTGCTCAGTGCTGGCTTGGTTCCTCCTCCCATCCACAACATGCTGCAAAGCAAACATTCCTTCCAAGGAATGGCCTGGAGCCAGCCTGGGTCAGGCACCCAACCTCTCCTTGCCCTGCACTCGCCCCCAGCCAGCACAGCCACAGCTTTGCTGGGGCAGAGGCTCCCATGGTGGCAGCCAATGGATCTGTGTCTGCCCTCAGCCCCTGCCTGGGGCTGAACCACAGCACTTCCATCCCCAGCTGAGGAGGATCAGGAAGAGGAGAGGAGACCCAGGGGCTGGCATGAGAAGAGATTTAGTGAAACAGCTAAAGGAGACTGAATGCTGCTGAGATCAAACAGGCAGTGACACAGTGACAGCTCAGTGGATGTGCAGAGGCAATAGGAAAGCAGGATGGGAACCCTGCAGAGGGGGAGAAGCAGCCCAGGGAAGAAGCCTCCCCAGCAAAGTCTCCCTTTATGATGAGCCTGATGATGGTCTGGGGTACTCCTGGAGCCAAAGGGGGGCAGCTGCCCTGGCATTTGCACCTCCTGGCTTCAGCTCCTGGCTGACTCCAAAGTGCTGAGGGTCTGCAGAGCAAGGCTGCCCTGGGATCCCATCCCAAACAGCAGGGCAGTTTGGTCTCCCTCAGTGCTAGGCCTGGATTTGTGGGGGTTGGTGGTTTTTATCCCCCCTCCCTTTTTGTTTGTTTGCTTGAGGCAAGAAAAGAAGGAAATTGTCTCACCTGCAGCTGCTGCCATGGAACTTCTCACACTTGGGTCTGGTTCCAGCTGATTTGTCTGCAGGTGCAGTTGGGGCTGTAAAAAGTGTTCCTGAAAGGAGAGGTAACTTAAACCAGTGAAGGAAAAGGAGGAGGAGATCTTGACAGTCCTTCAGGGATCCTGAGTGCAGAAGGCTCTCAGTTGGGGAGGTGCTGAGTGACAGAAGCAGATAAGAGCAGCCTGTGGAAGCCAGCAAATGAAACCAGACAGAGAGCAGTTTCCTTTCCCTGCCTGAGCTAAGTGGATACTAAAGAGCTGATAAAGTGTGAAAAGGTAACTCAGGATTAAAGCAGTGATTAAAAAGACTTCATTTCAGCAGGCAACCTGCAATCCTCCTGTCCAAGAGGTGGTTAAAATCCTTCCTCCCCCTCCAGTGTGAGGGTAGCTGCAGTGTGTTCAGCCCAAACCATGCCACGTTAGCACAGAGGCTGATTCCAAGGCCCCAGCACAGGGGAAAGCCTTTTCCTGAGCACAGCTCCTGCCCTCCTGCACCGTGTGAAGGGTTCTGCCCCTCTTCTGCTGGCTGCAGAAGGGTGAAGGCTGCCAGCAGCAAGGTGCAGCTCCTCCACTGCAAGGCAAAGCTGGCTGGAGTTGGTGACTGTGCTCAAGAAGAGGTCTGGGAGGATCTGCTCCCTGATAAATCTGTCTTTGGTTGGGGTCCTGCAAGGAGCAGCCTCAGAGAGGAAAGGGGCAGCGAGGTTTCTGTGAAAGGGATTTGCTCAGAGCAGATGTTGGTGTAGCTGAGCTGGAAACCAAAGGCTGAAGCTCTTTTCTGACTACAAAGAGTGTCCATGTTCCTTTGTTTTCCTTCCTGGCAGCTCTCCGAGGCAGATGGAGCAGCACTGAGGTTATTTCAGTGTAATGCAGAATCCAGAGCTGCACAGAAGGGTTTGATGTGTGCTTGAGTCCTGGGCACTGCTGTTCCTCCCTCTCTTTCAGCAGGGGAAGAGAAGAGTGGTGGATTTCCAGGTTATCCCTGGTGTCTCATCTAAATTCCTACAAACTTTGCATTGTAGCCACACCACCTCTCATGTGGCAGCAGCTGCTCTCTGCTCAGAGCTTTGCAGCCTGAGGATGTTTAGCTCTTGGGGAAGGATTAAACTGAGGTTGCTGCTGCAGAGGATCCCAGGATGGCTCAGGTGGGAAGGGAGCTCAGAGCTCATCCCCTCCAACCTCCCCACCATGGGCAGGGACAGCTCTCAGCTTCTCAGGGCCTCATCCAGCCTGGCCTTGAACACCCCCAGGCAGGAGGCAGCCACAGCCTCCCTGGGCAGCCTGTGCAGACTCACCACTGGTACTGAAGAACTTCTTCCTCAGCTCCACTCTAACCCTGCTCTGCCTCAGCTCCAAACCCTTCCCCCTTGACCTGGCTCTAGACCCCCTCAGGAAAATCTCTCTGCAGCCTTCCTGCAGGATCCCTTCAGGCCCTGGCAGGCAGCTCTGAGGTGCCCCTGGAGCCTTCTCCTCTGCAGGCTGCACAGCCCCAGCTCCCTCAGCCTGTGCTCAGGGCAGAGCTGCTCCAGGCCTGGGAGCATCTTTGTGGCCTCCTCTGGGCTCTCTCCAGCAGCTCTGAGTCCTTCTCCTGCTGGGGACAGCAGAGCTGGAGGCAGTACTGGAGGTGGGGTCTCAGCAGAGCAGAGGGCAGGATCCCTCTCTTCTCCCAGGGCTGTTGTTCATCTCCCTCAGCCCCAGTGGCTGTGCCTCTGTCTCCCCAGGGCTGGGAGTGAAGCTTAGCTGGCACCAGGGGTAAGCAGATGCCCATCCCCACACACACTGCATGACGTCCAACCCACGAAGTGAGCTCCACCAGGGCCCCATAAACCCTCCCAGTATTTACTTCAGGGCACTTTATGGTCCTCTTGTTCCATGGAGACCTTTCCATGAGCTCTGAGCTCACCCTGGTTGCATCACCAGCCACTAATCTGTGACAACTGAACTCAGGTGGCTCCACAACCCTCCCGACAAACGCTGCAAGGTTTGCTGGTCCAACAGCTTGGGCTGGAGCAAAGCCACAGCCAGCACCACCACTCCCTGCCCTGACAGCACCACAGGCTTTCCAAGAGGGAAAAGCTGAGAGAGGATGAGGTGCAGGCAGCAGCCCCACTCCAGCCCTTCGCGCTCCGCTTCCGAGGGCTGCGAAGCTTCCGAGAGCTTCTTTGGGATGGAGCTGCGGGGAATGCCGCCAGCCCAGGGGATCTTCCCGAAGGGGAAGCAAGAGGACGTTGCTAGGAAGCCGCCGGGGGGTGTTCTGGGGATGGTTTTGCTCCCTTCGCTTTCCTTCTATGTCCCTCTCGTGGTGGCTGAGCAGAATCGTCCCAGCCGCAGCGCGGCAGCCAACTCGCAGCGCCCCGGAGCAGCTCGGTCAGCCGCGGCGAGCCCTGCGCCGGGATGCTGGCAGCGGGGCAAGGCAAGAAGCTGCTCCTCTGCCGCACCACACCGGCGACAGCTGCCCTCGGCTCCGCCACCCCCTGCCTCCGGCGCTGACACTGCCCAGGAGCCCAATTCGCAGGTTCTAGGGCAGGGGCAGGACAAAGGGAAAGCAGAGAGGCAGAAAATGAAGAGCTTGGGAGGCAGCAGCAGCTACCTGAAGGGGCAGAGCAGGGATCCAAGGAGCACCTCCTGCTCCCTGGCCTGGGGAAGTGTTGCTGAGCACAGCACTCGCTGCGGGCATCACCATCAGAGGGCTCCTTGTGAGCACTGCTGGAGGCTCAGCTGATGCCTGCTTCCCCCTCGTTCCCCCCGAGCCCGAATCGTTGCCTCCCAGGATAAAAATACACAGTGCTGGGGCTTCTCCTTACCCAAGGCTGCCCTGCAGAGGCTGCTCCCAGCCGCCGATTGGCTCCGAGCCCCCACGTCACTGTGACACTGCTGAGCACTATCTCCATGGCTTGGAGTTTGCAGAGACCAATCCAGGGCTCTGCAGCACAGCTTGGCCTCAGCACCTCTTGAGCAGCCCCGAGGGCAGGATGGGAGCAAGCCCCAGCCCCGAGGGTAGATTGCAACTGAGATGAGCCCCCAGGAAAGCCTCCTGGCAGAGCAGTGCTGTGCACTCAGGGCTGTGTTCTTCCTACCCACACCTCTGACACAGGCAGGAGCAGAAGCCCAGAACCTCAGCATGGAGGGGTTGGAAGGGACCTCTGGAGCTCACCCCCCCTGCTCCAGCAGGGCACCCACACACCACAGAAGTTTTTCCTCCTGCTCAGATGGAACCTCCTGACTTCCAGTGTGTGCCCACTGCTCCTTGTCCTGTCCCTGGGCACCACTGAGCAGAGCCTGGCCCCAGCCTCTTGCCCCCCAGCCCTTCGCTGTCGCTGAGCTTGGTTTGACTCTGCCCTGCTGCAGAGCGGAGCAGAACCAGCAGCCTGCGGTGGGGAAGTCCCCAGAACCCTGCGGCTTCAGCACCTCAGACAGCAGCACCCCCGCGGCCCCTGCCAGCCCTCCCTGGGGCCTGCAGAGCCAGCTCCTGCTGCCGCTGCCAGCGAGGCTTTCACACTGCCCTGCAGAGGCCCTGCTCTGTGCTGCTGTGCAGGGGCAGAAACCCAGCAGCACATCAAACCTTGGATCTCTTTCCAAAGTGATTCCTTTATTGATAACTGAGTGCTGAGCCCAAGCTGCCTGCCCTCCTCTCCACACCTCCAGTGCAGCTCTCACCCTGGGGGAGCGTTTCACCTTTCCTCAGGGTTACCACAGAGCAGCTTTGGTTGGCAGAGACCTTCAGGAGGAGCCATCCTCCCAGCCAGCCTTCCTCTCAGCTACAAACCAGTGAAATCCTGCCTTCAGAAAGCAGCAGTTCAGCTCCTCCAGGGATGCTTTGGTGAGTTTCAGTTCAGCTGCAGGAACCCAGAGCCTTTCCATCCCAGCTGTCCTGTACCCCTGATGACCTCACTGATGTCACCACCTTACACTAGAGCTGTGACAGTCAAAATTCAGCAATTTTCCATTCTGCCTTTTGATTTTAGTGCCTGTTGGATTAACCTCCTTCAGCCTGGATCCTGAACTGGGATACATTTATGCTGAACTCTCTTCTTCCTGGAGGTTTAGAGCTACAGATTAATAGAGGCAGTCTGCACACAGAAGTGATGACTCCTGTGTTCCCTTGGCTTGTCCTTTCTCCTCCTGTGTTGCTGCACAGTATTCCAGGGGTGATGATGCTTTTCAGTCTTCATCTGGATCTTTTCAGCCAAACAGCTGCAAAGCTGGGACATGCTGCTTCAGTTCCAGGCTTTATCCTGCACCAAAAGGAAGAACAAAATTAAAGCTCCTTATAAAAGCAAGACACCAATTTGCATCTCCCAGCTGAAGGCTTTCACAGGGACAAGGGATTGATTACCCAGCAGCTCCCAGCAGTGTGGCTCACAGCACACCCAGAAGTTACCTTAGCAGAGCTTTGCTGCTGAAATGAGGACACCCAAAGCCCAAACCCTCACTTGTTGGTGGGTACAAACACGTGCCCTGCAACACTCAGTCACTCACCTCCCCTGACCTCCCTGGCCTGCTCCACCAGGCTCACCTCACAGCAGCTCAGCTGCCTGCCTCTCATCCTTGCGTCAGGCACCGCTGGTGCCAGGGGCCCTGCAGCTGGACCAGGGGCCCAGCAGCGCCAGACCCCTCTCAAGTGACACTTGGAGCCCCTCACAGCCCCCTGACCTCGGCGATGCCTCTGTGAGGCCCTTCACACTCGTCTCCAGCAGCACCAGGAGGCAGGCAGGCCCCAGGAGCGGCTGCAGCCCCAGGCTCAGGGCAGGCACAAGGAGAGGAGGAGGAGGCCGCGGGGCGGCTGCCCCCATCCGAGCCTGGAACCCCCGCGGGGCTCCCGACAGCACCACGCAGGATGCAGCCTCCAGGGGGGCCGTCTGCCATCAGCTGCAGCAGGCCCAGCACGGCCACAGCCTCTCTCCTCCCTCCCTCCAGCCAGCCCAGAGCCCTTCCAGCGGCCGCGGCCACCCCGGGCCCAGGGCCAGCGGCCACCTCGGCCCGCCCTTCCTCCCGACCGCGAGGTCCCATTGGCCGGCCGGGCTGTCACTCACAGACAGGCTCCGGCCCTCCCCCTCGCGGCGGGGGGGGCTCCGACCGCCTTCCCCTTCCTCCCCCCCCCCCCTCCTCCCCCCAAGTTTCCAGGTGGCTCGCGCCGCCTCCCCCGCGCGGAGCCGCGAGAGCCTCTTCGCGCCTTTTTCCGCCGGAGCCCCGCCCCCCTCCCCCCCGCGTGCCCTCCCCAGGTGTGTGCGTGCTACGTCACCGGCCCACGCGCACGGGGCGTGCTGGCGTCGCCCTCCCCCGTGCGCTCCGCGTCACCGCTCCTGGCCTGGCGCGCGGCGGCAGCGGCGGCAGCGGCCGGAGGGTTCCGCTCGCAGCGCCTCTGGCTTCGCTTCTCCCGCGGCGCCCGCCCGCCGCTTCGCCCGCAGCTTTCCGCCGCTTAGGCTCCGGCCTCGTGCGGACGGTCCGAGCGGGGCGGAGGCGGGTTCGTTGGCGGCCGGTTGGCACGCGCGGCCTGGTGCGCGCGGCGGATCCTGCCGCTCGCGTAGCGCCGCGTCCGGGTTCCCTGAGGCGCGGCCCGGCCGGCTCGGGCTCGGAGAGCAGGGCACGGCGGGGTGGGTGTTAGGGAAGAGCCGCTTCTCCTCGCCGTCGCCGCCATGAGCGTGGAGGCGTACGGCCCCAGCTCGCAGACCCTCACCTTCCTGGACACCGAGGAGGCCGAGCTGCTCGGCGCCGACACGCAAGGCTCCGAGTTCGAGTTCACCGACTTCACTCTCCCCAGCCAGACCCAAACCCCGCCCGGGCCCGGGCAGGCGGGCCCGGGACAAGGCCAAGGCCCCCCCGGAGCGGGACAGGGACCGCCGGGCCCGATCGAAGCGCAGGTGAGGCGGCGGCCGGAGGCGGGGTGTGCGCGGGGTGGGGGGGGTCAGGGCGTCTCCGCCACCGGGGCGAGGCGCGGGGGGGGTCCGGAAGGGGCGGGCGGGCCTGGCCCTGGGGCCGGCGAGGGGAAGCCCTGGGCGGGCTGCGGGCTTGGGGAAGTGCAAGCCGCGTGTGGCCGCTCGCCTGCCCCGCGGAGAGCGGGCTGCTGGCTCCGGGCGGCGCAGGCCGGCGGCGGCGAGCGGGCCTGGAGCGGGCGCTGCGCTCCGGCCCAGCCGACGCGGGGGACGCTCGCAGGGAAGTTGCCGTCGGTTGCCCGCCCGTTAAGCCGGTGGGCGCCGCGGCGGAGTCGTGACAGTTGTGTCGCTTCTCAGTGCGGTGTCGAGGTGGGAAGTCCGCCTGGGGTTTATTTCGGCCTCTTTTCGCCTTTAAAGCAATATGGCTCTGGGAAGCCTCTGCAGATGGGGAGTTGGATTCCGGGGAGATGCAGCGGCGCTTGCTTTAGTTTCTCTTCTCCTGTAACGGAACGCGAGGCACACCGTGAATCTTTGTATGTTTTACCTTTCCTGCTGCTGCACGGTTGCTGGGCTGCTCGCTTTGGAGTCTGTATGGGAGTGACAGTCGATACGGCCCGGGACTGAGGCTCAGAGGTCTGCTTCCTCAGGCCTTAAACCCAGGCCATTTATTTCTCTACTGTAGCCTGTTGATGGTTGGGATGCACACAGTCGTTAAGTTGTGTTGCCTCAATTCAAACCAAATGAGGGCCTAGGGGGTCGTGCTCCCGAGGGAAGAAGTGTGGCAGGTTCTCACTGTGTGCATCCTGTCTGGAGCAGGAAAAAACCTCTGAAGAACTCTTCCACGTTGTTTAAATTCACTCTCTCCTGCAAGCTGCTGGGATGGCCTGGCTACCTCTAGATAAACACCCCTGAAGTCCCATGGTTGACAGCTGAACGTTTTGATGTTATCCATGCTTTAAAGGATGAGTTAAAGTGGAGCTGAAATGCTTTGGGCAAGTTTTCAATCCCGAGCCAGGACTCGATGTTTACCTTTTGCTTGCAGAAGCTCAGGTGTTGGGGTCTGGAAGAGGGCACAGAAAGGAGCAAGCTGGAAGCAGCCCTGTGTGTCCTGCAGGTCTGGGTACAGGACTGGGGGTGGAGTGATCCCAGCGGAGCTGCCTCAGGTTTATCCCGGGGGGAGCTGAGGACTCTGGTGCAGGGGGTGCTGAGCACGGCCTGGGTGTAGCTGCTGCTGGGTGACTTGCTCCGGGTTAGGCTCTTTGCAAGGCAGCATCCAGGGGCCTGGCCCCGCGGGCTGCTTGCTTTGTGGTCATTTTCGGTGTGGGGGAGTAGGGCTGATCAGGTTTGGACACTGAAAGATGAGAGCTAAGCAGGGGGCTGGGGCTGTGCAGCCAGGCCCCGTGTTAATTACAGAGCCTGCCTTGATCAGAGCTCTGAAAGCTTCCGTGGGTTGTGATCCTGCCAGAACGGGGCCAGAATCAGAAGTGAAACCTCCCCAAAATCAGCCTCCTGAGCTACAGGAGCAGAGGATTACTTTGGCTTCTTTTTTGTCCCAACACGCTTGGAAAGCCTTTGAAGTAGAGAGGGAAAGTATCCGGAGAGCACCTCCAGGTACTCGGCTGCCTGCAGGAGGGGAGGAGCTCTCCTGCTCCTGTGTAACCCCCAGCGCGGTGGGGTTCTCCCACCTCCCCTGGTCAGCCCTGCTCTTTGTTTTGGCTAAGCCTGCAGGTCGGGCGGCGGGGCCGGGCCCAGCGCACCGCGGGGGGGAGGTGTGGGCAGCCTGGTGTCCTCCGGAGCTGTCTGGGCTTGTGCAGCTCTGCTGCCTTGGGAGATAAGATCAGAAATTGGGCATTTTCCCTCAAGATTCTGGGAAAAGTTTTGCTGCCTTCAACAGATAATTTAAACTTCTTCTGTCTCTTGGCAGGGAGCTAAACACTTTGCTTCTGGGGCCCCACGGCTGTCCCATTGTGTTGAACTCGGTGTCCCTCTGATTGTAATGAGAGCTACTGGGAGAAACCATTCCTACCAGGGCTGATAACCAGTGGAGGGGAATCACTGGGAGGTGCTTTCCTTCTAGCTCTGCTGTTTCATGGTCTCTCTTTTCAGTGCTTGGAAAGCTCACTGCAGAGCATCTGATGCCTTAACCTGGGACTGAGCTGGGCAGTCCAAGAGAGTTCCCTTTCCCAGTGCCCCCTGAGCTGGTGGCTGAGGAGGATGTTGTCACCAGTGACTGGTGTCCAGCTGGCAAAGGACAGCTGAGAGGCAGCATCCACTGATTCCTCTGCAGGGAAACGTTGCCCCATTCTTTGCATGTGACAAGGAACAGATGAGGGCTTGGGGCTTGCTAAGTGTGAAGCTCACTGCTGGTCTCTGCCCTGTTCCTTCGCTCTTCCAGGCAAGGACCGAGCTGGCTGTGGGAAGCAGGCAGGTGCCTGAGGGGAGTGATGGACAAGGCACATGGTGCTAACGTGCTGGAGTGGCTGAAGGAGGCAGGCTTAGCCATTAAGGTTTTGGTCCAGACTTCAGGGGCTGGATTTAATTTCCAGCCCTAACAAAGGCTTTTTGTCTCAGCAGAATGACTTCTCCTTGCTGAGGTCCCCATCGGGAAGTGCAGCTCCTTCCACACGCCTTGGAGGTGGGGTGAGGGGGGAGTGCTCCCGGTAAAACCCCCTGCTGGGTTTGGAAGGGAGAGCAGATCCGTGGGAGAGGTCCTGAGGAGCTGCAGTGACCACTCTGGAGCTTCAGAGCACAAAGGGTTGGGTTGCCCAGGCAGCTCCAAAAGGTGCATTTTCCCTGGAGCATGAGGGAAAGCTGCTGGGCTCAGGGCAGTGTTTGTGGGTGTCCTGTGCCTGAGGAGCATTGCCACCACTCGCTGCACTTCAGGCTTGTAGGCAGAGCAGCTGCTGAGCTGCAAGGCTCTCCTGCTGAGGCTTGACATGTGCCACTTAAAAGCAGGCAAAGGAGCTGTAGCTGCACTCCCCTGTGGATCACTCAGGTGCTGCTGTGGCTGCAGGGGGTTAGGCAGAAGCAGCAGAAGCTGAGGTGGTGCTGCTTGTGCTACCTCTGGTGTGGGGTCTCACACATGGCCAGGAGAAGCTGATTCACTGCCCTGCAGCTCCTTCCTGGAGCTTTGCTGTTGTCTCTCAGCAGTGTTTTGGAGGCCAAGAAAAAGGAGGGAGGGAGGGCCCAGCACCTCGGTGGCAGCTCCAGAGCAGCTCAGGCTGCTGTAGCTGTTGAACTTGCTGTGCCAGAAGTTTGTCAACACTTTGAAAACAGAGAAGAGAAGCCCCCCCCTGCCTCCTCCCTTGTACAACAGCTGCTGGTGCCAGGTCCTTAATATGCACACAGGTGAAGAGCACAGGAGGCTTGCAAGCCCTGCTTGAGTCACTTCCTCGCTGTGTGCCTGCCAGGGCCTGCTGCTCCTGCTGGCAGGTGACATCACTGCTGCCCCTGAGCGGGCAGGAGCTGCCCAGGCTGTGGGCAGGGTCACCTGCTGCAGGACTCAGAGCTTGCAGGTGGAGCTTGTGGGGTTTCTGCCCCTCTGCAAAGGCTTCACAATCTCATTAGTGTCCAGCAGTCCCAGCACTGCTAAACCTCTCAGCTGCTGCTGGGGAATTGGAGCTGGATGATCCTCAAGGTCCCTTCTGTGAGTCTCTGATGTGCAGAATGAGCTCTGGTTCCTCTGCCTGCTGCTGAGAGCTTCAGGCTGGCTGCAGGCTGTGGGACTCTGCCTGTCTGTGCAGAGGCACTGAGCTGTTTGCCCTGGGGGAGCTGCCACTGCACAGGCAGCTGGTGGCACCTGGGCTCATCGGGCTGCTGGCCTGGCATGTGGCTACTGCAGTGTGCTTTGGCTTTCCCTTTTTGCCCCCTGGCTGCTTTTGCCTGGTCCCTGCCGAGGGCTCCCCTTGGCTGCTGGCTCTGTTACAGAGCAGCAGTGCAGCCTCAGCATTGAGAGGGCTGTGCAGAGGAGCCTCAGCTCATCTGAGGAGAGGGAAGCAGAGGCTGTAGCAGCAGCTGCAGTTCCTCACTGCTGGGGGCAGATGTGAAGTGGCTCACACTTACTTCTGAATTTCACTCTTGCAATTGGCTGTTCCATTTTAATGTGCAAGCCTGGAGCTGGCCTGCATGGAATCCAAATGAGGCTTCCAGGAGCAGGCTTGTTGGGATTTGCTTAGCACTTGTAGCTTGAAAATGCTGCAGCAACTCCTTGTAATTAAATTTCCTTTCATAAAGATGCACTGTGGGCAGCTCTCTCTTGTCAGGGAGTTAGGTTACAGGGAGCAGAGGAGTTGCATTAGTGTCCAAGTGCCAAGGAGCTATTAAAATCCTCTGCTGATAGACAAAGGCCCTGAGTGATTCCTGGGCTCCCATTTGTGAGCTGCTTGGATTTTCCACAGATAACTCTGCCTTATCTCCCTCAGTGCCTGGAGAGCAGCTGGAGCTTTGGGGAAGCCACCTCGCAGCTCCACGTGGTGCTCAGTGCTGCTGTGGTCCTCTCCCTGCCTCCTGCTGCTCAGATTTAACCTGGATGGTGGCTGCAGTGCTCAGGCTTCTGGGGAGGTGGTTTGGCTCCACCTGGTGCTGTGCCCCTCCCTGCTCTGCTCCTTCCTGCCTCCTCCTCAGTTAATGCTGAGTGTGTTGCTCAGCTGTTGGGGGGAGATGTCCCTGGCCAGGAGCTGTGGGGAGCCAACCACCCTGCTCCCCCCCGGCTGCTCCCCCCCCGGCTGCTCCCCCCCGGCTGCTCCCCCCCTGCTCCCCCCCCCCCCCCCGGCTGCTCCCCCCCCGGCTGCTCCCCTGTGCAGACGCAGGAGCGAGGCTGAGCCCCCGGCCGGCAGGGCAGAGGCTGCTCGGCCCTGCTGCAGGCTGCTCTGACACTTGTGGCTCTTGCCCCTGCTGGGAGAGGCTCTGTGCTCAGCACTGCCACAGAGGAGCTATTTCTGACCTCAGGCTTGGGGTGCCAGAGCTGCAGGGGCTGCTGGCTCTGGCAGGGACTCCCCGGAGGGAGGAGCACACCTGGGCTGTGCTGAGGGCTCCCAGCTCAGGGGGCTTTGCTCTCAGCACTTGAGCTGCATTCCTCATTCTAATGGACTGGTGCAGACTCCTTGGCTGGCTTGCAGAGAGGCCTCCTTCCCTGAAAGGAAGTCCTGTTGTAGCTAACCCAAAGCAGGGACTGTCCCAGGGATGTGTCCTGCCAGTGTGCAAGTGCTTGGCATGTCCTGAGCAAGTGGTGCTGCCCCAAACCATTTCTGCCCTTTCTTGCCCCATTTCAGTGGTCTTTGTGAGGCTGGCACCAGGAGGGGTCTGTTCCTGAGCTGCTCTGCTGTGCAAGTGTCACAGAGTTGTGGTTCTCTTCCCCTGGGGTGGTGAGACGTGGATGTGCTGGGGAGAGAGCAGCAGGACTAGGTGGGGGAGGTCCCATGCAGCCAGGCTGCTGTTGTCAGGTGGATCCCTGGGGCAGCAGCAGGGCTGGCAAAAGGCTGTTTGATGCTGCTGGAGCTGTTCAGACAGAGCTCTGTGTTGTGTAAGGCTGCATGGCAAAAGGTGAGCTGCAGAAATGCAATCTCCTTTGGGTGACTTTTTTCCCTCCTTATCAGCTGGAGTTGAAATGGCTCTGTAGGAGAGGAGCTAATGCAGCAGGTATTGATTGTGTAACCAGGCTGGGGCTCAGCTCTCCCCAGCTTCTTCCTGGGTGAGTTCTTCTCCATCCAGGACCAGTTCTGCTGTAAGGAGTGGGCATTGCTGGCCTGGGCTTGGGCACTCTGCAGTCTGCTGTGCTCCAGCAGTGCCCTGCCCTGCTGTTCCAGGTCAATGGCCCTGATGGCATCCTGCAGAATGGAGCTGTGGATGACAGTGTGGCTAAAACCAGCCAGCTCCTGGCTGAGCTCAACTTTGAGGAGGATGAGGAGGACACCTATTACACAAAGGATCTTCCTGTGCATGCTTGCAGGTGAGAGCCAGTCCCTGCTGCAGGGGCAGGAGCACCGAGGGAGGGCTGCGTGCCTGGGGGGGTTGAGAGCAGCTCCCTTGGGGCTGTGCAGGGATGTGGAGCCCTCTGCTGAGCTCTTGTCTCTCTGCAAGGCAGCAGCCCTGGGAGGTGGGGCTCTGACCTCCCTGGGAGGTGGGGGCTGGAAGGCTGAGCCGAGCTGGGGATGGTCCTGGTGGGAAGTGCTGAAGTGCTCTTGAGACAGAGCAGAGCTTCAGCTCCTGGTTGATGCTTTCACCACCACTCCCAGGCCCTCATTCTGACTTGCCTTTCCTTGGCCATGCTGCTGGCAGCTGAACTCTTCTGCTGGAGTTTCCCTGCAGGCCAGCACCCAGTCACCTCCTGTTCTTCCCTCTCCACCTGCAGCTACTGTGGCATCCATGACCCTGCCTGTGTGGTGTACTGCAACACCAGCAAGAAGTGGTTCTGCAACGGGCGTGGGAACACCTCTGGCAGGTGAGTGAGGGAGAGCTGCAGCCCCACTCCAGTCTGGTGCTGTGCTGGCTGGGGCTTGGCTCTTGGTGGCATTGAAGTTAGTGACCTTGAAGTGAGCCTCCAGCCTCCTTTGGTTAGCTTTCCACTGGTCCCACCGTAGGCTTCCATCTCAGCAGAACCTGAATCCCTCCTGTGAGCTGAGCTTGCTGCCTCTTCCCCTGCCCTGGGCTCCTGCAGGGCACAGCAGAACTGCTGCTCCTGGCCTGTGAAGCTTTGGGAGGCTTCTCTCAATGGCCAGCAACATAAAAAGAACTTCTAAGCTGCTTTCTGTGCTTCCATCCTCACCTGTCACAGAGCATCCATGCCCTGAGGAGCCACTGGAGCTCAGCTCTGGGTCTGCTTGGAGGCAGAGGGACTCTCAGCAGTGTCTGCCATGCTCTGGCAGTGCAGTTGGGCTGTGTCTTGACTGTGACTTTTCTCAGGAGCTGGCTGGAAATGGATGTCCTCTCTGTTTGCAGCCACATTGTGAATCATCTGGTGAGAGCAAAGTGCAAGGAAGTGACCCTGCACAAGGATGGACCTCTGGGAGAGACTGTCCTGGAGTGCTACAACTGTGGCTGTCGTAATGTCTTCCTCCTTGGCTTCATTCCAGCCAAGGCAGACTCTGTGGTGGTTTTGCTCTGCAGGTGAGAGAATGCCTTTGGTGGAGGCTTGGTGCCAAGCCTGCTGCTCAGCTTCAGAGGCTGGCACTTGCTGTTCAGTCAGTAGAGGGACTGAGGGGAAAGCTGGGGACAGACTTCTGAGCAGGGCCTGTGGGGACAGCCCTGAGGGTGATGGTTTGAAACTAAGAGAGAGATTGAGGCTGGGAATGTCTGACACTGGGGGTGCCCAGCTGGGAGATGCACATCCCTGGAAGCATTCCAGGTCAGGATGTTGGTGGCTCTGAGCAACCTACTCTGGTTGCAGCTGTCTCTGCTGACTGCAGAGGGGTTGGACTGGGTGGGCTCTGAAGGTCTCTTCCCACCCAGACCCCTGCATGACTTGGCACTGGTTAGCCTTGCTGAGCTGTGTACAGGTAGGTGCTGCAGTGCATCCAGCTTAGCTCTAGGGAAGAGTCTTCCTCCCAAGCCCTTCAAGGAAGAAAAGGCCTTTCCCCTTCTTCTAAAGTGTGCTTGTCAGAGCTGGGGAGATGAGTGAGGAGCCCTGTGGGAGTGGTGTCTCCATTACACTGTTTTTGTCAGAGTCTTTTGAAGGTGACAGCAGATTGAGAGCTCTTTCCCTGACAGCTTCTAGCAGAACCTCTGCTTTCCTACTTGTGTTGATTAAGTGCTGCCAGCAGCTGCTGGGGAGTGGAAGGTGTGAGTGCAGTGAGCTCCCCTGTTGGCTGCACAGCAGCTGGGAAGGTAAACCCCAGTGCTCTCTGATGGGTTCTGTGTGCACTGCCTTGATGGACTGCAGCCACTTCCCCAGGTGGCAGGCTTTCACTTTCTGGGTGCTGCAGGAAATCCTCCTGCTGGTGCAGAGCCTTCCCAGAGCTGATGCAGGGCCTGGGAAGGAGCTGCCCTCAGCCTCCACTTGTGTGGTCTTCCCTTTTGGCTGAGGTGCTTGAGTGGCTTGAAGAGCACAGCCACCTCCCTGGCACCCTGCACAGCAGCCTTCTCCTCACACCTGGCTAACTGGGGACTCTCTTGCCTTGTTTGGGCTGTGCAGGCAGCCCTGTGCCAGTCAGAGCAGTCTGAAGGACATTAACTGGGACAGCTCACAGTGGCAGCCTCTGATCCAGGACCGCTGCTTCCTCTCCTGGCTGGTGAAGATCCCCTCTGAGCAGGAGCAGCTGAGGGCAAGGCAGATCACAGCTCAGCAGATCAACAAGCTGGAGGAGCTGTGGAAGGTTTGTGCTGCTTTACCAGTGCTGGTTGTGCTTGCCCAAGTGCTGGCTCTCTGGGGGAGGCAGGGAAGGACAAGGCTGTTGGAGCAGCTGGCTGAGGCAGGGCTCTCTCACACAGCACGTGGGGCTCAGGCCCTGCAGAGCTGACAAGCAGTGCAGCTGGGAACTGATCAAAGGATTTAGGACAGTTTCACCCTTGGGTTCTCCAGCCCTGTGCAAACTGCACTGTCAGGCAAGAGGGAGAAGCAGCCCCAAACAAAGCCCAACCAGCTTGCCCTGCCCAGCTGAGTTTTGTTGCTGCTCTGCCTGCTCACTGGTTGAGCAGGGAGCTGCTAGGTCATGCTTGGTGTTCAGTTACTGCTTCCTGAGAGCGTCTCTGGACACCCTTTGACACCCAGCAAGCCTGACTGGGTGTGTGAGCATGACAGGATGGCCCTGTGTGGTTTTTAACTGCTTGTTACACTTCCTGTGGTGGCAAACCACGGTGCTGCTGCACAGGGAGAGGCTGGCACTTGCAAATGTGGAGCCCTTGGAAACAGGGTGTGCTCTGGGTTGCAGGAAAATCCATCTGCAACCCTGGAGGACTTGGAAAAGCCTGGAGTGGATGAGGAGCCTCAGCATGTCCTGCTGAGATATGAAGATGCTTACCAGTACCAAAATATCTTTGGCCCCCTTGTCAAGCTGGAGGCAGACTATGACAAGAAGCTGAAGGAGTCTCAGGTAATGGCCTTGGAAGAGGTCTGAGGAGGCTTCTGGTGCTGCTCTGCTCTGGCACCTGGGCACTGGGAGCAGCATGGAGGCTTCAAGTGAAAGAATGACTTTGATGGAAGAGTGATGTCATCATTCCAGGAGTAGTGGAGATGCTTGGGAGGGAGGGGGCAGACCACCCCCAGACTGAGGTCTGAAGGAGTTGAGAGCATTGGGAGCTTGCATCCCTTCTGCATCCAGAGTTTATGCTTCCAGGAACCATGTTCTGTGCAACTTGCCCTTCATGTTCATAACCTGCAGTTAACCTTTGCTGGTCTCAGCTTCCAGTCCAGCTTGCATTCTGTGAGGGGATGCAAGCCCTTAGGGAGTGCTTGAAAGGTGGGGGAGGGCATGAGGCAGGTGGTGCTGAGCCTTTGTCTCTCATTAGCCAGCTCTTGTGGAAGGTCTGCAGGGGCTGTGGCCTTGCTCCAGAGCAGTAGGTGCAGATAGCTGCCTGTGCTGTGGCACTGGGACAGGGGAGCAGTGAGGGCTGTGGTGCTTGGCCAACAGCTCTGGAGGAGCCTAACAGATGCCTGCTCCTCACCCTTAGACCCAGGACAACATCACAGTCAGATGGGACCTGGGCTTGAACAAGAAGAGGATTGCTTACTTCACTCTGCCAAAGACTGACTCAGGTAATGGCAGCTTGGCTCTGTGTGTGTGCTGGGGGCTGGCTGCTCCTCTGGGAGCATCCCAAAAGCTTCTTTCTCCCTTCCTTTGCAGACATGAGACTCATGCAAGGAGATGAGATCTGCCTGAGGTACAAAGGGGACCTGGCTCCTCTCTGGAAAGGCATTGGCCACGTCATCAAGGTTCCTGATAGTATCCTTTACTTAGTGAGCCTGCAGGGAGGTGCAGCCCAGGCTCTCCGTTCCAGCTGGTTTAATTTGCTGTGGGGGATCTGCTGCAGCCTACAGAGGCAAAGTGGGGAGAGCCCAATCCAAAGCCTGCTCTGCATTACCACTTAACGAGGTTCTACAGATTATGGTGATGAGATAGCCATAGAGCTGAGGAGCAGCGTGGGAGCCCCTGTGGAGGTCACCCACAACTTCCAAGTGGACTTTGTGTGGAAGTCTACTTCCTTTGACAGGTACTGAGGGGTCCTTGTGTAGGGCACCTGTGGAGAGTCCTCTCTGAGGTCACCCTGATCCTTTGTTTCCTTTCCTGTCCTTCCCTCCCCTCAGGATGCAGAGTGCTTTAAAAACCTTTGCTGTGGATGAGACCTCTGTCTCTGGCTACATCTACCACAAGCTGCTGGGGCACGAGGTGGAAGATGTCATCATCAAATGCCAGCTGCCAAAGCGCTTTACAGCACAAGGACTTCCTGATCTCAACCACTCTCAGGTAGCCTCATCTCCAGAGAGGGTGACTGAGGCTTTGTGAGCAGAGCTTGGGCAGCTTTAGCCTCCCATGCACTGAATGCTAACCAGCACCACACCCCCGGCCCTAGGTTTATGCTGTGAAGACTGTCCTGCAGCGTCCCCTGAGCCTTATCCAGGGTCCCCCTGGCACTGGGAAGACAGTGACATCAGCCACCATTGTCTATCACCTGGCCAGACAGGGCAATGGGTAAGAGCTGTGCTCCTGGCATCTCTGGGGGAGGGGAGTCTCAGTGGGCAGGGAATCAGCTGGCTTTGAGAAAGGCAGATCTGTGCTGAGCCAAGGGGCTCTGGAGCTACCCTTCTCTGGGAGGGCTTCTGCCTAGGCAGTTCAGCTGTGTTCCTGGGGGCTGTGCTGGAGCACAGGAGTGCACTGGAGGCCTATAGAAAAGGCTGACAGCTCGTGGGACTGACCTGGTGCTGCCTCACCCTCGGGCAGGCCTGTCCTGGTCTGCGCTCCAAGCAACATCGCTGTGGATCAGCTGACGGAGAAGATCCACCAGACCGGCCTGAAGGTGGTTCGGCTGTGTGCCAAGAGCAGGGAGGCAATCGACTCTCCTGTGTCCTTCCTGGCACTGCACAACCAGATCAGGAACATGGACAGGTGAGAAATGGCTGAGGGGCAGGGCACCCAACACACCCCAGTTTGACCCCAACTGATGCCCCGTGTCGTACTGCCGGCGTGCGGAGCTGCTGGGCCCGCGCACCGAGCTCCGCCAGAGCTCCGCTCTCAGCCTGCCAAGGCGTTGCTCAGGCCACCAAGCAAGAATTCCTGGGGTGTGTTTGTGGCTTTATTGCAGCATGCCAGAGCTCCAGAAGCTGCAGCAGCTGAAGGATGAGACTGGAGAGCTGTCCTCTGCCGATGAGAAACGTTACCGTGCCCTGAAGCGAACGGCCGAGCGAGAGCTGCTCATGGTGAGGGCTCCCACCTGGGGAGCTCAGAGTGTAACTGGGAGTGGGGGAGGCCCCTGGCAGGGTGTTGAGTGCTCTGCTGCTGCTCTCTGTGGTTAACTGTGGCTGCTTGCTGTCTCAGAACGCAGATGTGATCTGCTGCACGTGTGTGGGCGCCGGGGACCCCAGGCTGGCCAAGATGCAGTTCCGCTCCATCCTGATCGACGAAAGCACCCAGGCCACCGAGCCCGAGTGCATGGTGCCAGTGGTGCTGGGAGCCAAGCAGGTAGGGCACAGCCTGGCAGCAGCATTCCCACTGCAGGCTTGGGGGGGCACCACATCCTTTCCTTTCGTGGGAGACCCTTCTGTACCCTGGGCCTCAGGGATGTTGTCTGCTGTTAGTGTTCTGATTCCATGGGACAGTTTTGCCTGGGACACCTTGGTCCTGTTAGGAGAGGCTGGAGGCTGAGTGGGAGTTGGTTTGATCAGCTGAAAAGGAGGCTGGCACTAAAGGTTTGTAAGCCACAGATTAGATCTGAAGTCCAGTGGAAGTCTGACTGATTGGAAGGGGCCAGACTCTGCCCAGGGACAGGACAGGGGGCACTGGGCACAAACTGGAAGCCAGGAGGAGAAGCTTGTTTGGTCTGAGGGAGCAAGCTGCCCAGAGAGGTTGTGGAGTCTCCTCTGGAGAGCTTCCAGCCCCACCTGGCCGTTGTGCTCCTGGGCAAGCTGCTTTGGGTGCCCTGCTTTAGCCAGGGGGAGTTCAACTGAGCGCTCCCCAGAGGTCCCTTCCCACCCCTGCTGTGCTGGGATGGCTTCTGAAGGGGTTTCCCGGCCAGCTCTCCCTGCTGCTTCTGGCTCCTGGGGGGTGGCCTTCAGGAGGCAAAGGCTTAGCTGTCGACCTTCCCTCTCCCTCAGCTGATCCTGGTGGGTGACCACTGCCAGCTGGGCCCCGTGGTGATGTGCAAGAAGGCTGCCAAGGCAGGGCTGTCGCAGTCGCTGTTCGAGCGGCTGGTGGTGCTGGGCATCCGGCCCATCCGCCTGCAGGTGCAGTACCGAATGCACCCCGCGCTCAGCGCCTTCCCCTCCAACATCTTCTACGAGGGCTCGCTGCAGAACGGCGTCACTGCAGGTAGGGCTGCCCCCCGCGGTGCCCCCCTGTGCCCCCCACTGCCCCATGCTGCCTGTGGTGCCCCCCACTGCCCCCCGCTGCCCGCGGTGCCCCCTGTGCCCCCCACTGCCCCCCGCTGCCCGCGGTGCCCCCTGTGCCCCCCACTGCCCGCGGTGCCCCCCTGTGCCCCGCGCTGCCCGCGGTGCCCCCTGTGCCCCCACTGCCCCACGCTGCCCGCGGTGCCCCCTGTGCCCCCCACTGCCCCACGCTGCCCGCGGTGCCCCCTGTGCCCCCCACTGCCCCACGCTGCCCGCGGTGCCCCCTGTGCCCCCCCCTGCCCCACGCTGCCCGCGGTGCCCCCTGTGCCCCCCACTGCCCCACGCTGCCCGCGGTGCCCCCTGTGCCCCCCGCTGCCCCATGCTGCCCGTGGTGCCCCCTGTGCCCCCCACTGCCCCATGCTGCCCGTGGTGCCCCCTGTGCCCCCCACTGCCCCATGCTGCCCGCAGTGCCCCCCGGTGCCCCATGCTGCCCGTGGTGCCCCCTGTGCCCCCCACTGCCCCACGCTGCCCGCGGTGCCCCCTGTGCCCCCCACTGCCCCACGGTGCCCCCTGTGCCCCCCACTGCCCCACGCTGCCCGCGGTGCCCCCTGTGCCCCACGCTGCCCGCGGTGCCCCCTGTGCCCCACGCTGCCCGCGGTGCCCCCTGTGCCCCACGCTGCCCGCGGTGCCCCCTGTGCCCCCCACTGCCCCCCGCTGCCCGCGGTGCCCCCTGTGCCCCGCGCGCCTGCTCTGCCGCTCGGGGTCGCAGGCAGCATCCTCGGCGCCCGCTCAGGGCATTGCTGCTGAGCTGGAGCTGAGCCCGGGAGGTGCTGTGCTGGCAGGAACAGCTGCAGGGCTGCTCAGCCCCAGGGGGGCCACGGGTGGAGGGCTGGGGCCAGCTCTGGGCTCCCAGTACAAAAGAGACTGGGACCTGCTGGAGAGAGCCCAGCGAGGGGGCCTGGAGCAGCTCTGTGAGGAGCAAAGGCTGAGAGCCTGGGGAGGAGCAGCCCCAGAGGGCAGCTGAGCAATGCCCAGCAAGAGCTGAAGGCTGGGGGGCAAGAGGCTGGGGCCAGGCTCTGCCCAGTGGTGGCACAAGGCACACACTGGAGCCCAGGAGGTTCCATGTGCACAGGAGGAGAAAGTTGTTTGGTGTGAGGCTGCTGGAGGCCTGGGGCAGGCTGCCCAGAGAGGCTGTGGAGTCTCCTTCTCTGCAGAGCTTCCAACCCCCCCTGGGCACTGTGCTCCTGGGCAAGCTGCTGTGGGAGCCCTGCTGGAGCAGGGGGTTGGGCTGGGTGAGCTCCAGAGGTCCCTTCCAGCCCCTCCACGCTGGGGGCTCTGCTGGGTGTTGCTGCCAGTGAGGCAGCTCTGACTGGGACTGGTTCTCACCCTGCAGCAGACCGTGTGAAGAAGGGCTTTGACTTCCAGTGGCCCCAGCCAGACAAGCCAATGTTCTTCTACGTCACCCAGGGGCAGGAGGAGATTGCCAGCTCGGGCACCTCCTACCTGAACAGGTAAACAAAGCTCAGCACTGAGTGCAGAAAGCATTTGAAAGCAGCTCAAATGCAAGGGAGGTTAAAGGAATCTCTTAGCCCTGTGGCATCCCTTGGGGGCAGTGACTGAAGTGCAGTGTGCAGTGCTCAGAGCCAGGCTGGATGGGGCATGCAGCACCCTGGGCTAGTGAGAGGTGTCCCTGCCACTGGGTGATCCTTAAGGTCCCTTCCAACCCCACCCCCTCTGCAGTCCTGTGGTGACATTTGTGTCATTCTGAGACCCTGGAGCTGCTGGCTGGTGCCAGGGGTGGGGACTGCTCAACCCAGCTGCAGCTCTGCAGAATCCAAGTGCCTGAGCAGGGTGAAGTTGAGCCTTTCCCTGCAGCAGCCCCAGCTGTGCCGTAGCTTGGAGCCATCCACCTGCAGGGGTGAGGCTGGTGCCTTGGTGCTGAGCTGAGCCACCCTCTCTCTTCCCAGGACGGAAGCTGCCAACGTGGAGAAGATCACCACCAAGCTGCTGAAGGCTGGTGCCAAGCCAGACCAGATTGGCATCATCACCCCCTACGAGGGCCAGCGCTCCTACCTGGTGCAGTACATGCAGTTCAGTGGCTCCCTGCACACCAAGCTCTACCAGGTGTGGAGAACAGCTGGGCTGCAGAGAAGGTGGAAAGGGCAAACGCTGGGAAGTGTCCCAGCAGCCTCATGTTCAGCCTGGCTCCTCAGGCGTCTGTCTGTGTTTATTCTTCAGTCGGTTTCCAGCTGATTGGGGTTGAAATGGACCAGGGAGAGAGGTTTAGGAGGGACCAAATGCCAGGAGGTGTCTGGGGAGCAGTTAGCCAGAGAAAGGAGGAAGCCTTCTGAAGGTCTCTGGTGAGGGGAGGCTCCGGTCCTCTGAGGCACAGAAGGGAGAGGTCCTGGCTGTGGAAAAGCATCACTCAGTTTATGGCTTGGCTGAGAGCATCCTGCCAGGAGACACACAGGAAGCCAAGCTCCATAAATCCTGACGGTCCTGCTGCTTGTTTGTGGGGAATGTGGAACTCCTCTACCCAACACCAACCTTGTTGCCACAAACAAGGCAGTTGTGTGTTTAACCTCCTCTCTTGTGCAACCCTGAGGACCTGGTTGGTGTTTCCACTGCAGGAGGGCTGGGTGGAAATACTGTGTCTGCTGCCAGGAATGATCTGTCCCTCTGCTGAGGTTTCTGGGGAGCTGGGAGCAGCTCTGCTGGCTTGGAGCTCTCTCACTCCCAGGTTGTGGGAGAGTCAGAGGGGGTTTGGCAGCATTCTCAGCAAAGATGCTTTCCATAGTGCAGATGCCAGCTGGGGAAATGAGAGCACCACAGGGCAGGGAACACAACAGGAACTGCTGCTGGGCTGAGACTCTCTGTCCTGCAGGCAGCTGCTCAGTGCCCAGCAGAGGGACCAGAGAATTTCTCCTTACACAAATAACAGTTCTGGGGTCAAAAGCTGGGAGCTGCTGTGCCCAGCCAAGGCCCTGGGGCTGCCTGCTGGCAGCAGGGCTGTTGTGCCCTGTGCTGCTGTCACTGACCTGGGTTCCTCTCTTCCAGGAAGTGGAAATTGCGAGCGTGGATGCCTTCCAGGGCCGGGAGAAGGACTTCATCATCCTGTCCTGTGTGAGGGCCAACGAGCACCAAGGCATTGGCTTCCTCAACGACCCCAGGAGGCTCAACGTGGCCCTGACCAGGGCAAGGTAAAGGGAAGCTGTGCAGCTCTGATCCCCTCTGCTAAAGCAGCTCTGGGTTTGTGGGCACGTTCCCAGCCCCTCCTGGTTCACTGGAGCCTGGAATGGTTTCCATGCTCCCTGCAGCTGACAGGAGCAGACTCAGCCCAAGTGCTGCCACCCTTTGGCATCAGGAGTTGGTGGAATCACAGAACTGGTTTGGCTGGAAAAGCCCTTTCAGATCATCTGGTGCTGAACCATGGCCCTCAGCACCATGTGTGTGCAGCTCTGAAACACCTCCAGGGGTGGGAACTCAACCACCTCCTTGTGCCAGGCTTTGAGAACCCTTCCAGGGAAGAAGTTTCTTCTCATGTCCAACCTAAACCTCCCCTGATGCAACCTGAGGCCACCCTCTGGCAGAAGCCAGCATGTCCCTGCCCTTGGTTTGCAGGGCAGGGCTCTTCCCTTACCTGCTGCTTTATCCCTTACAGCAGCCACTTGCCTGCCACTGTTCTGCTCTAGCTGGCTTTGGTTCTGGGCATGGTGCTGTGGAATCAGCCCCTGCTTGGCTGCCTTGGTGTCTGCAAAGCTCCCCAGCCCCTGCTGGGTGGTGCTGCTGGGCTGAGCTCACTGCATGTTTGGCCAGGCTGCAGGAGGAAGCCTGTGATGGTTGAGAAGGTGGCTGCAGCAATCCCCTGCCCAGGGTGCTGCTGGCAGCACACAGCTGCAGCTTCTCCTGCAGGGACTTTGCTTCGCTGCAGGGGAGGAGGCCCCGGAGGCTGTTCCAGCGCTCATGGCAGTGTGGGTTCAGCTTCAGTCCAGGCTGAAGGCATCTTCTCTGCTGTGTCCCTGCAGGTATGGAGTCATCATTGTTGGGAACCCCAAGGCTCTGTCCAAGCAGCCCCTCTGGAACCACCTCCTGAACTACTACAAGGAGCAGAAGGTGCTGGTGGAGGGACCCCTCAACAACCTGCGGGAGAGCCTCATGCAGTTCAGCAAGCCCCGCAAGCTGGTCAACACCATCAACCCTGTGAGTTGTCCTCTCCTGCCTCCCAGGAGCTGCTGGCCTGAGGCTGCTGCAGCTGCAGTGCCAAGGGGTCTCTGACTCCCCCTGTGCTCGCAGGGCGCTCGCTTCATGACCACTGCCATGTACGACGCGCGCGAGGCCATCATCCCCGGCTCCGTCTACGACCGCAGCAGCCAAGGTGAGGAGAGGGTCAGCACCAGCACCACCTGCCCTGGCTTGCCCCAGCCAGGCCCTGGGCTGTGGGCTCCTACAGACTTCACCCCTAAACTACAGACACTCATGGAATTGTGAACTGGTTTGGGCTGGAAGGGACCCTTGAGGTCAGCCAGTTCCAGCTCCTGCCGTGGGCAGGGACCCCTCCCACCAGCCCAGCTTGCTCCAGGCCTCATCCAGCCTGGCCTTCAACACCTCCAGGCTTGGTGCCTCAGCAGCTCTGGGCAGCCTGTTCCAGTGCCTCAGCACCCTCCTGGGGAAGAGCTTCCTCCTCATGTCTCATCTCAGTCCAGCTTCTTCCCCTCTGAAGCCATCCCCCCCTGCCCTGTCACTGCAGGGCTCTGCACAGAGTCCTTCCCCAGCTCCCCTGTAGCCTCTTCAGGCACTGGCAGGCTGCTCTGAGGTCTCCCTGGAGCCTCTTCCTCTTGGGGCTGAGCAACCCCAACCCTCTCAGCCTGACCTCACAGCAGAGGTGCTCCAGCCCTTGGCCTCCTGTTCATGCTGTGCCTGGCTTGGCCTTGTAGTTTCTCCTTCTGCTTGATGCTGCTCTCCAGTCCCCTGCTGCCTGCTCGGGGCAGGAGCTGTGTGGCTGCTGGGCACCTGCAGTGCCCCTGACTCTGGCTGTGTGCCCCCAGGCCGTCCCTCCAATATGTACTTCCAAACGCACGACCAGATCGGGATGATCAGCGCCGGGCCCAGCCACGTCACTGCCATGAACATTCCCATCCCCTTCAACCTGGTGATGCCGCCCATGCCTCCCCCTGGCTACTTCGGCCAGGCCAACGGGCCAGCTGCAGGTATGGGGCGAGGCTGGGGGGTGCAGAGGGCCCAGGCTGAGGTGAGCTGGGGAATGGGGAGCAGGAGGCACCAGCGCTGCAGCCTCCAGCCAGCTGTGCTTGGAGGCTCTGCCTGTGGACTTCTCTGCGCCTGCTGCACTGAGTGAGAGAACCACAGGGCTGGAAGGGACCTCGGGGCTCATCCAGCCCCAGCCCCCTGCCATGGGCAGGGACACCTCACACCACAGCAGGTGGCTCACAGCCACATCCAGTCTGGCCTTAAACACCTCCAGGGGTGAGGCTTCCACCATCTCCCTGGGCAACCTGTGCCACCCTCTCACCACCCTCATGGGGAAGAGCTTCTTCCTGACATCCAATCTCAATCTCCCCACTTCCAGTTGTGCTCCATCCCCCACCCTGCCCAGGTCCTGTCCCTCCCTGACACCCTCAGAAGTCCCTCCCCAGCTTTCTTGTAGGCCCCTGCAGAGGCTGGAAGACCTCCAGGGGGCTGGCCTCCAGTGTTGCCTCCTGAGTGCTGCCTCTGCAGGAGCAGCCAGCTGTGTGCCACACTTGTCACCCTTGCTTGGCACCCCCTCTTTGCAGGCCGTGGGGCACCCAAAGGCAAGGCTGGGCGTGGGGGGCGCCAGAAGAATCGCTTTGGGCTACCTGGAGCCAGCCAAGCAAACCTTCCCAACAGCCAAGCCAGCCAAGATGTGGTGTCCCAACCTTTCTCCCAGGGGCCACTGACTCAGGGCTATATCTCCATGAGTCAACCATCACAGATGAGTCAGCCTGGGCTCTCCCAACCAGAATTATCCCAGGTAAGCTCAAGCAGCTCTTGGGGGGAGCCTCTGAGCTGTTAGCAAGAAGCTCAGCCGCTGGGTTCCCCTTCATGCTAACACCCCAGAGGTTCAGGTTGGTTTTGGGGGGGACACTTTTGGGGGTTCTCTCAAGCTGGGGGGAGAGTTGGAGGCTTGACACAGGCTCTCACTTGCAGGACAGTTACCTTGGTGATGAGTTTAAGTCCCAGATCGATGTGGCACTGTCACAGGACTCTACTTACCAGGGTGAACGTGCATATCAACATGGTGGCGTGACAGGGCTGTCACAGTACTAGAGTGTAAGCCTCCAGCTGGGCTCCTGGGGCTCAGGGCTGGGCTGCTGGGGCTGTGTGGCTGAGCTCAGGGGTTTGGGGGTTGTGGCGAAGGTCATCATGGATGGGGGTTGAGGATGGGGGTCCATGGCTGAGCCTATTGATGGGGGGTTGTGGCTGGGGGTTCAGGGCTGGGCTCTGGCTGGGGGTTCATGGCTGGGGGGGGTTCAGGGCTGGGCTCTGGCTGGGGGTTCAGGGCTGGGGGGGGTTCAGGGCTGGGCTCTGGCTGGGGGTTCAGGGCTGGGGGGGGTTCAGGGCTGGGCTCTGGCTGGGGGTTCATGGCTGGGGGGGGTTCAGGGCTGGGGGGTTCAGGGCTGGGCTCTGGTGGCTGGGGCCGGTTCAGGGCTGCACCTCCCCGGCCGCTGTCCCTGGGTGACTCGTTCCTCCTTGCAGGTTGAGGAAGAAGAGCTAAGCTTGTGTGGAGCTTAGTTCATCAGCATTTTATTCTGGGTAATAAAAAAAATAAAATAAAATGGATACCTGTTTTCCACTGCTAAAACTGAAGCACCACTGTGTGAGAGCAACAGGAGAAAGAAACCAACCAACGGAGAGGAGAAGAGAGAAGGAGAGGAGAAGGAGCGCGAGAGCCAACCGCTAGCTCCCTGCGACCAGGAGCCTGCCCGGCGAGGAGAGCGCGCTGCGGGGCTCCGCTGAGCCCTGCCCCCCCGGCAGACACGCTCCAGAGAAGGCCTTGAGCAGGTTTCACTTCATTCCACACCTCTCTGTGCGAGCAGGGCATTGCCTTTCAGAGCAGATGGGGAGAGGAAAAGCCTCATCTCAGAGTTGTTCTCCTTGCGAGGGTTCGAGTTGCGCGGCGCCCGTTGAGGCTGTTCAAGCAGTGTCAGAGAGAGGAGAAGGGGAGAGAGAGGAAGCTCCTGCCCGAGTGCCAGCCAGCCAGCAGCAGCCCTGCGGCCCCAGCTGCTGCCCAACTCTGAGATGCAGGTTTTGCTGTCCACCAGCGGCTCTGAAAGCCAAGCGTCATCGTCTCGCCCACAGCCGGAGGGGGGCTTGGTGGCGAGGTGGCTTCGAGAGCTTCTGCCCGAGGAGCGCTGCATCGATTCTGTTCTTTTACAGCCTTGTCTCTGAATTCTTAGTGGTGGACCTGGGAGATCCTTGTTCTGAGAAGCTTAAAAAAAACAAACACACAAAAACAAAAAAAAAAAAAAAAAAGCCTAAAAAAAAAACCCCAAAAAACACCAAAAAAAAGGACAAAAAAGACAAAAAAAAAAAAAGGAGGAAAAAAAAAAAAAAAGGCAAAAGTTACAAAAACTACAAAAAAAAAACCAAACCAACCCCCACAAAAACCCAACCACAACAAAGCAGCCCCCAGCTGAGCAGAGCCAGCCCCAGCGAGCAGAGCCAGCCCCAGCGAGCAGAGCCAGCGCCAGCCCAAGCTGCAGCTGGAGCACCCACCTGGAGAACTCAGCCATCAGCCTCTCCTGCCTCCCCGGGGCAGCAGCTGGAGCCCGAGCTGCCAGGCCTTTCCTCTCTGCTTTCCTTGGCTGCTGTCTGGACTCTGCCCTGCGAAAACAAAGCCTTGCTGCAGGTGAACTCTGCGCTTGAGGAGGGGAGGGGGCGCTGTGCCCTTGGGCCCTGCGGGAGGATGCTGGCACCGGGGCGCGGCCCGGGAGCGCTCCGGCCCTGAGGAGTCGGCGCTGGGAGCAGGTTGGAAGCGTGGAGGAAGCAGGCGGTGGAAGGTGGCCTCTGGGAGCTGGGGATAAGTGGAGCTAAGGGGTTGGGATGTGGTGTGGCTTCTGGAGGAGTCCAGGTGTGGAGAACCGACCCCAGAGCCCGTGTGGGCTCAGGGGGCTGTGCCGTGGCTGCTGGCTGGGAGAGCAGCACAGGGGAGAAGCCATCAGCTTCTGAGTGGTCCCCACGTCTGACACCAGCCCTGGGAGCACTGGGAGCGTTTTCTTTGTCTAAACCTTTCCAGGAGCAGTGCAGAGAGCGGAGGATTCCTGCAGCCCCTGCCCTCAGAGCAGCCTCGGCCCCCCCTGGCGCCGAGCAGCGGAGGGGGCGCTCCCGGGGGGGTTGCCAGGTGGGATCCAATCAGCTTTGTACTCAAAGGGCTCCAAGTGTTTCTAGGCTTTTTTGGGGGGGAGGGGGGAACTCAAAATACCTCTCAGATGAATGTACTTAACTGATGTACACCCCACTTTTTGTAGCTGGGGGGGCAGCCCTTCCATCCCTGTCCTTCCTGTAGAGTGTTGCCCTCCTGTCCCCCCCCCGTGTGCTGCACTGCCAGGGGTCTCTGCCCCGGTGCAGCCCTGGGGTCGCCACCCCCAGCCCCTGGCTGGCTGGCAGCTGTTCACCACTTTGGTTCAGTCCAATGTAGTTTGAGATCTGCAAGAGAAACTACTTCTTCTTTTCCAGAGGTGAACCCCCCCCCACCCCCACCCATTCCCTTCTCATTTAACACCCCCCCCCACAGCCTCCCGAGCTGAGACTCCCAAGGTGTGAGGATGGAGCCAGGCCACCTTCCTTCCTCAGAGGGACTTAATTTATTACCATTGCCGAAGGGCTTTTCCTTTCTTTGCCTTCCCTGGGTAGCTGCTTCGCCTCCTGCTGGGTTTGAGCTGTAACCCTCTGTGCACTGCGAGCCAGGAGTGCCCCCCCCGCCCCGCCCTGCCCTCCCCCTTGGTTTCAGGGCTGCTGCCGCTTCGCCTCTGCTTCCTGCTGGCTTTATTTCCTTCGTAGCAGTTCCCCCAGCCCAGCCCTCGGCGCTAGCCGGCTGCTGACTCTGTTCTCATTTAGTTCTTCTCTTTTTTCCCCCTTGTTTTGTTTTCTGCCTTTTATTTTTGGTTGTCTCCAAGGTTTTGTTTTGAAGCTGTTTGTCATCACCGACCTGAGTACCACTCTTGCACCCGAGGTGGCCCCTCCCTGTTCAGTGACCTTGCACCCCTCATTAAAGCTTAGTCTGATTGTACAAACTTCGGCTTTATTGTTCCTGGGGGTTCCAACAGAGTGGTACAAAAGGGGGGAGGGCTGGGGGGGTGCACAGGGCTGGGGGGTGCACAGGGCTGGGGGGTGCACAGGGCTGGGGCAACTCAGCTGCCCTGCTCCTCTCCTCTGGCTCAAGAGGGCAGGGGCTGACCAGTGCAGGCTGGGAAGATGAAAAGGGCTTTCAGCTGCCCCCAGCTCAGCAAGGCTGGGCCTGCTCCTGGGGCTCCTCAGGGCTCTCACAGCTACTCCAGGGCTGTTCCCGTGCCTGGAGCCCCCGGTGCTGGGACAGGGTGGTGGAGGGGGGCAGGTCCCTCCAGCGTGCTGCAGCAGCAGGTGAGGAGTTGGGCTGAGCTGAGCCCCTCAGGCAAAGCCAGAGCTGCTGGGGTGCCAGGGAAGCCTCAGCTGGGGGGGGCTGGTGCTAGATGCCAGCCCCAGGCCATGCCCACGGTGGGTGTTGGGCACAGGGGCTGTACAGGCCCCACCTGGAGCTGCTGCAGGCTGGCACAGCCCCTGTGAGGCAAAGCAGCAACCCCCTTGCTGTCACCACTGCCCAGCTGAGAGGGCCAAGCATGGGGTAAGAGCCTGGCCCCGCTCCTGGCCCCCACAGCCACCAGAAACCACCCCAAAAAATAACCAGAACAACCCCAACCCCCCCTGCCCCTCCCCCCCCTGCTGCCCCCGCGGTGCTGGGGGCTGATGCTTGGCTGCCCTCCGGCCCTGGCTCAGGCTGCAGTTAATGCCTGGCCACAGCGGCCACCACCTCCCCTGCCCCAGCCTGTGCCAGGGCACCACAGCTCCCTGCTTTGCCCAGACACGAACCAGCTCCCACCAGCAGCGGCTCCCAGGACCCCCCCAGCACCTCTGGGCCCCCTGAGCCGTGGCCACCTCTGTCCTCAATCCACCTCCTGCCAGCCGCAGCTCAGCCCTCAGCCCCTGCAGGAGGAGGGAGCCCTGCGCTGCTCCTGCAGGAAGGGACTCGGCCACAGGGGGCTGCAGCAGGACCAAAGCCACCTCCTGCCCTCCCCCCGGCACTGCCCCACCCTGCAGCCTCAGCACCACCTCACCTACACTGAAAATCATTTCTTAACACTGAGAAAGCTAAAAAAAGCCAAAAAGCAGCAGCAGCACAGCCAGGCACAGGCAGGGGCTGGGGGTCACAGCCTGGTGCCACCCGTGCCCGTGGAGGAGGCAGTGGACACCCAGCACCAGACATGGTCATAACCCCAGGGCTGCTTGGAGGGCTGAGCACCACCCCCCAGCTCCAGGAAGGATCCCACCCTGCCTGACCCCCTCCCAGGGGAGAGCTCCACCAGTCCGGACCCCAGCAGGAGCCTCCGTGAGGAGCGGCAGCGAGGGAGCGGCGCGGTGCCGGGCTCCTCCCAGCGCGGCTGCCGCGGGGCCGGGGCGCTGCTACCTGCAGCCGCACTCGTCCACCACCATGTCCTCGTAGTGCCGCAGCACCACGTTGTCGCTGTTGTCGTAGTAGAGGATGGAGATGGGGGAGAGCCGGACGGGCACGCAGCAGGGCTGGGGGGTGGCCTTGGGGTCCATGGAGTGCACGATGGTCTGCAGGATGGCGTGGTTGGTGCCGTTGAGCTCTGCTGTCAGGGGGAAGGGGCACTGGCCCAGGCAGTAGTTGGCCAGGTAGCCCTGGGGGGCGATGATCCAGTTCTCCCAGCCCACGTCGCTGAAGCTGATGTAGAGGCGCCGAGGCTTGCAGAGGGCGCTGGCAGTGCCTCGGGGGCGCTGGGCACTCCTCTTGCTCCTGGAGGCCTTGCACTGCTGCGGGCTGAGGCTCACCACCAGCAGAGAGGTGTCCAGGAAGGAGCTGATGCTGCCACAAGGGCTCTGCAGCCCCCTGCCCGCCGGAGCCTCGCTGCTGCTCACAGAGATCTCCAGCACCAAGCCCAGGCTCCTGCCGAAGGCTCTCCAGTCCTTTGCCACTGTGCTGAGGTTGAAGAGCAGAGATTTGTGCAGCTGGGCGAAGGATTGCTCCAGCAGCAGCTTCCGGCCCTGCCCCTGGGGGGACGGCCCCTGCAGAGCCAGGGGGGAGCTCTGGTAGAGCCTCAGCTCAAAGAGCTGCCCCTGGCCCGAGGGCTGGTAGGAGCTGTGGCTGAACCTGACCTCCAGCTGGGCCATGGTCAGGAGCTCATCCTCCTCCAGCACTGAGAGGTTGAAGTAGAGAAGCTTCTGCAGACACAGCAACCCCTGGGGCTGCCCCTCGTGAAGGAAGTGGCCTGACAAAGGAGGAGAAACAGAGGTGGTGATGATGATGGCTGAGCCCTGCCAGCTGAGCAGGATCAGGCCTCCCAGTGCTCCAATCTGGCTGCACAGCAAGAGGCAGCTGGGGCTGGCCCAGGTGGGCAGCCAAGCAGCCCTCTGCTGTTGGAGCAAGGTGAGAAGGCTGCAGTGAGGGCTGCCAGCCCCCTGCCAATGGCCTTCAGGAGGGACTGGGGGCACAAACCTGAGCCTGGGCTCCAGCCTGGGGCGCTGGGGTGCTACAGCCCCTGCCAGCAGCTCCTCTGGATGCTACTTAACACCTTGGGGCATTCTTTTATCCCAGCTGGGGACCTCTGCCCCAGGACAGGGATGGAGGGCAAAGAGCAGCAGCTGCCTGCTCCAGCCAGCTCGAGGTTTCCATCAGAAACCTGGGAACACAAAGGGATGAGCTCCGCGGAGGACACAGCTGCCTTGGGCCCCCAGCCCGGCAGGACACCGACAAAGAGTTCCCAAGTAGCTGAGAACAGCTCCGAGGGGCCTCAGGCAGCCCCAGTGTGCCACATGGTCAGGCAGAGGACAGAAAGGAGGAGGGAGGGACACAGCCAAATGGCCAAGCAGCTCTCCCCTGCCCAAAGCTGGGTGCTGCACCTACAGACCCAGGAGCCAGCCCCAGAGGCCGAGTCAGTCACTGGGATCAAACCAGCGCCTCAGGACTGCACAGGGCGACCCCAGCAGAGCCCTGCACAGCTCTGCCTCACCTGCTGCCTCCCTTCTAAGCTGTAAGGGACCCAAAGGCCCCCAGAGGGACCCAAGCCGACACCCAGCAGTGACCTCTCCTGCAGACCGGTCCTGGGCACTGCCCTGTCCTCCCCCAGCCTCTCCTGCCTCCTCTCAAGGGGCAGCCAAGGGAGGCCTTGGAGCAAAGTCTCCCAGCCCAGGGAGCAGAGGAGCTTCCCAAGGGCAGGACCCCGCCCGGGGCTTTCTGTACCTCGGTCGGCGAAGACTCGGATGATGTTCCCGGGGACATTGAACTCCTCCACCCTGCAGCCGTCCTCCGCGGCTCGGTCTGCCGCGGGCAGCGTCCTCCTCTGCTCGAAGATCCTCCAGAGCACGGAGGGCACAGGAATGGGGGCTTTGGGGCTGGGCTTGGCGCTCAGACCCAAGGATTTCAGGAGCAAACTCTCCTGCAGGCTCAGCTCCGTGCCCAGGACCAGGCTGAGCAGAGCCCAGGCAAGGGCAGCTCTGAAGCTGGGGAGCAGCCACATTGCCCCTCCGCTGCCGCAGACAAAGAGCAGGCTGGGCTGGGGACCGGGGCCGGGGGTGTTGCTGGCCCGACTGGAGCCTTTGATCCGGTTAGCGCTCAGTTAGCACCGAGGGGTTCCCGGGATTGGGCAGAGGGTGCGAACGGCCCCGCCAGGCTCCCCGGGACCTGTTAACCCCTTCAGGCTGCGTGGCCAGAGGGCAGCTGCCCTCCTCCCTCAGGGCTCCTCCAGCCTCTCCTGCAGCTCCACACCACCGAGGTCCAACCAAGGGAAGGAGTTGCTCTTCCCCACACAGCTGCCGGCGAGCCGAGCGCTGCTCCCACCCCCTGCAGACAGCCCCCAGGCGCGGGGGGCAGAAGATCTGAGTCTTCTCTCGCTTCCTCCTCCCCAATCCCTTTGTTCAATCACAGCCTCCAGCACCTCCATCCTCAGGTCATCAACTTCCAGCCACCAAACCCTCACACCCTGCCCTGCCCACAAGACACACAGCCCCGGGGCCAGCCCCAGGAGCCATCAGCATCCACCACACCCCCAGACACTGAAGCCAGACCAAGCCTGAGCTAGAGCATTGTCCACCCCCACGCAGCCTGGGCACTGCCATGCCCCCAGCCTGGCACCATCGCTGCCCCAGCTCTGCTCTGACTGAGCAGAAAGGGCCCTGGGACCTTGCTTCCCTTCATCTCCACCTTCCTGAGCCTCCTGCTTGAAAGCCAAGGAAGCAAAGCACTGAGCTGCACCCCCTGAGACCCTGCACGGAGCAGCTGCAGCCTTTGGAAGCCCTGCAGGGGACAGCTGCTGCCCTCCACAGCCCTGCTGGGTGAGCCAGGAGGTGCCACCACAGCCTGGGCCAGCTGCCCTCAGCCCAGGGCACATTCTGCTCTCTGTTCACTGAGAGCTTTCCCTGTGGCTCACAGGAGCCTGGAGTCCAATCCACAGCACAGACCAAGCACAACAAACCAGCAGTGACCCCCCCGGGATTGCTGCCCTGAATCCCACCCCCAGCACCTCCAGTCCTGGGCTGGGAGCTCTGCTGCCCAGGGAGGACACAAACTGGGGGGTCCTGGCTCTAGGGTCAGGGATTCCCAGCCCAGCCTCAGGACCCTGCAGGGCTCAAGGTGCTGCCTGGAAAACCAAGAGGAGCAGCAGGATCAGCTCTTGGCTTGGGCAGGTTGGGTGAGATCCAGAGACCCTTCAGCAGGGGCTCTCTGGCCTGGGCCTGGCTTGTGGAGCAGCTCTGGGCCTTGCAGAGGCTTTTTCAGCAAGTCAAACCTCCTGTGCCCCATCCTGCAGGACAGGAGCTGGAACAGAGCTGCAGGGCTCCTGTGCCCCATCCTGCAGGACAGGAGCTGGAACAGAGCTGCAGGGCTCCTGTGCCACATCCTGCAGGACAGGAGCTGGAACAGAGCTGCAGGGCTCCTGTGCCACATCCTGCAGGACAGGAGCTGGAACAGAGCTGCAGGGCTCCTGTGCTGTGGCTCCAGGCAGGAGGGCAGCTCCACGGCGGTGACCCCTCCTGAGGGGGGAGGCTCAGAGGTGCAGGGCATCAGCTCCCCAGTCCCTGCTTGGCAGCCTGGGGCTCCTCTCTGGGGTGATGATGCCAACAGAGAAGACATTTCCCTCTTCAGTTTAATACTGGGTCTCAGAACCCTTCAGTGGATGCTGAGGAGGGGTCTGTGGGAGGGTCCAACAACGAAGAGAGGAGAAATCAGCGAGGGGCCGAGGAGGGCCAAGGGATGCAGTGGCAAAACAAACATCAGGGGACCTAAGGCCAGCTCCAAATCCTGCCTGGCCCAGCAAAGCCACCACAGCCTCTCAGCTGCCCCAGCAGGGGCTGGCTGCAGGAAGCACAGCAGCAGCAGCTGGTGAGCCCCAGGAGGGGCCTGGCCCTGCCAGGGAGGTCTCTGCCCCAGCTCTGGGCAGGGGCTGAAGGGGGGCAGGGGTGGAGTCCTCCTGGTGCCTGTGGCTCTCTGGGTTTGAGCACAGGGCCCTGGGTCAGTCCCCAGATCCAGCCAGGCTGACCAGGCCACAGCAGCTCCACCTCCCTTATAGCCTCTTGTCCTTCACCAGTCCATTCTTCAGGTGCATCCTGCAGGGGAGAGCACAGCAGAGGTCAGCCCTGGGCTCTGCCTCCCTCCCTTCCTTTCCCCAGGCACTGCTGAGGTCAGCCCTGGCTTGCCAAGCTCACTCAGCTTGTCCCCAGGCAGCTAGACCTGCTCTGGGGGGTCCAGAGCAGACTCTGTGCTCACCACATGGAGATGCCTCAAGCAAGGACCCAAGTCTACATTTGCAGACCCCCAGGGGAGATGATGGGGATGAGCAACCTCATCCAGCTGGGGGTGGCCCTGCTGGCTGCAGGGGACCTCTGGAGGTGCATTCTCTGACTGTGTGGTGAGCAGGGGAAGGCTTCAGAGGACAAAGATGGATGGACAGCACCAGCCCAGCCTGGGCATGGACATCCAAAGTCCTCCCTGCAGCAGTGCTTTGTGTCAAGGTCTCCTGCAGTGGCCCCAGGAACCCAGATGCTGCCCAGGTGTGCCCCCCATGGCCACCTACCCTTCCTTCAGAGCAGAGGGCAGCTGCAGCTCAGCCTCTCTCTTCCTGGCCGTGGCTCTCCTGCTGTCCTCCACGTCGTACTCGCGGACGTCGGTCACCTCCTGCATCTGCCCCAGCAGCACCTTGCCCACGAAGAGGACGATGTACTGCAGGGCACACACAGCGTCAGCCCTGGCTGCAGCCCTCCTGCCACCTTCCTCTGCTGTCCTTAACCCCCCAGCAGGTCCCTGAGGGGTGGCCACAGCCCTGGCATGTGGCTGATGCCCTGCAGCAGTGGGGGTGCCACTCCTGCAGCCTCCTTCCCATCACCCCAGGATGAAGCTGGTGCTGCCCTGCCCAGGCTGAGCTTCCCCAGCTCCACCTTTGCAGCCTCTCCCCAGAACATTCCCACCCACACCCCCTCCCCATGACACTCTGAATTCCAGCCCCGAGGAGCCCCCACAGGCACTTCCCTCCTCCCTTTCCAAGCCATGCCCCGAGCCCTGCAGAGCCTCCTCCACCCCTGCAGCCCCCATGACAGGCAGGCAGCAGAGGAGGGAGAAGCCACTGTGGGGGTCACTGAGCCCCCCCTGCTCACCAGGAACCAGTAGATGTTCATCAGGGTGAGCACAAGCAGCAGGGCATTGAAGAAGAAGTAGAAGGGGATGTCAGGCACCAGCTGCAGGCTGCTGTAGCAGGTGGCATAGAGCACCTTGAGCGGGAACCAGTAGAGACGGAACCAGAACCTGCCAGGCAGGGAGGGGTTAGTGGCCCCCAGGCACCCCAGGGCAGGCTGAGACCCAGCAGCGCTTCCCCCAGCACCACCTCCTGCCCCCAGCCAGCTCCCCCTGCTTGGGTTGCAGGTCTGGCTGGAGAGGGCTTCAGCCAGAGCCTGTGAGGGGGCAGCTGCGAAGGGAGAGCAGAGCCCCCAGGGGCAGAAAAGGCTTGGAGCAGAGGCAGGTCCACAGTGCAGGTGGTCTCAGCTGGACAGAGCACAGGAGGGGCATGGAGCTGGGAGGGTCTCTTGGTCCTGTCCCTCCCTGGTCGATCACCAAAGCTCTTTGCTGTTCTCCTCCCCTCACAGAGGGCTCCTGGCCACCTCTGCTCCTCGGAGAGGAGACCAAGGGACAGACGAGGACTGGCAGCCTGCAAGCTCCACATCTCTGCTCTCCACCTTGGATTTCTTTTCTCCTGCCTTGCCCCGGGAGGAGCAGCGAGGCTGGAATCTGGGACAGCCCCACGCTGCCTTGTGCCAGCTGAAAGCAAAGGCAGAGGGAGAAGGGAAGCAGCTCCTCCTCCCCGGGGTCGTTTGTCATGCTGCAGGGAGACTTCACAGGCACTTCAGTGGCGACAGACAGCAAAGTGACTACAGAAGGATTCCAAGCCCAGCATGGGGGCAGGCTCCCCGCGCTGGTTCCCAGGCACACGACCCCAGCCGGCTGCGCCCCGGGGCGGGGGGAGGGGGCGGCTGGCGGCAGCTCACCAGCTGACGCTGAAGGTGAGGCAGCCGAGGTTGGAGACGATGTCGTTGAGGCGGTGGTAGACTCCCCCCCGGTGCTTGAAGTAGACATTGAGCTTGGTGAACTCCAGCTGCACGTCGTTGACATCGTGCAGGAACAGCACCAGGATGCCCACGTTGTGGTACCTGGGGGCAGAGCAGGGGCAGGGGGAGAGGTGCTGAGCTGATCACAGACTGGGTCGGGTGGGAAGGGAACCTCTGAAGCTCCTCCAGTCCAGCCCCCCCCAGCACTCAGCAGGGACAGCCCCAACCAGAGCAGGTTGCTCAGAGCCCCAAACAACCTGACCTGGGATGGTGCCAGGCATGGGGCAGCTCCAAACTCTCTGGGCAACCTGGGCCAGGCTCTCCCCACCCTCTGCATCACAAACTTATTCCTTAGATCCAGTCTGACCCTTCCCTGAATCCAGTCTGGATGTGAGCATCCAGCCTCACAGTGCATCAGGCTGGGAGCAGACTGACCCCTGGGATAATCCAGGCAGGCAGCCCTGGCACAGCTCAGCCTGGTGAGGAGCTGCAGGTGGCTGTGGCCCTGGGGTGCAGCTCAGGAGTGGGAGGGTTGCTGTGGGAGGCAGGGGACAACCCCCAGCGACCCTGCTGCCAGCCCAGGAGATGCAGGCAGAGGCTGCAGCTTTGGCTGTGAGGCTGCACAAGGATGGTTTGGGGGGTTGGGGGCAGGGGGCTCACCTGAAGGCATAGGAGGAGGCTATGAGGGTCAGGGTGACCACATGGTGCAGCAGCATCACCACCGAGTCCTTGCGCCACGTGTCCATGTAGGCTGTGGCGTAGATGGAGTGGCCATAGAAGCTGCACTGCAGCAGGTAGGCAATGCCAATGTCCCTGGGCACCTCCATGCCCTTCTTCCAGCCTGGGGGGGGACACACAGACCTGGGTGAGCCCAGGGCCACCGGCACAGAGCCTCCACCGGCCGCAGAGGGACAGCAGGGCAAGGGCTGCAAGACCTCTGAAGGCCTCTTCCAACCTAAAGCATTCTGTGGGTCCAAGAGCAGGGAGGGAGCAGCAGCCCCAGCACTGCCCCCAGCACCCCCACTGCTGCCCCCCCCCCCCCAGCAGCAGCCCCAGCACTGCCCCCAGCACCCCCACTGCTGCCCCCCCCCCCCAGCAGCAGCTCCAGCACTGCCCCCAGCACCCCCACTGCTGCCCCCCCCAGCAGCAGCCCCAGCACTGCCCCCAGCACCCCCACTGCTGCCCCCCCCAGCAGCAGCCCCAGCACTGCCCCCAGCACCCCCACTGCTGCCCCCCCCAGCAGCAGCAGCCCCAGCACTGCCCCCAGCACCCCCACTGCCACCCTCCAGTACCCCCAGCTGCCAGCCCCCCCCAGCTGCTGGCCCCCAGCAGCAGCCCCAGCTGCCATTCCCTGGTCCTGCCCTCCAAGCCCCTCAGAGCCCCTTCCCCAGGCCTCGCTGTACCATAGAAGACAGAGGGGGGGTCGTGGAAGAAGGGGTAGTCGGTGAAGAAGAGCAGGTAGATGCCATAGGACCAGGACAAGCTGTAGAACAGCAGCTTCCAGGCACTCTCAGGCATCTTGGCAGCATCTTTGGGCTGCAGGTTGCACCACTCCCCAAAGGGCTGCAGGGAGAGAGGAGAAACATCCCAGAGTGGAGGAACTGCTGGGGTGGGAAAAGCCCTCAGAGACCACCCAGCCCAACCCAACCCAACCCCACCACAGCCACCAAACCCCGGCCCCAGGTGCCAAGGCCACACTGCCCTTCAACCCCTCCAGGGCTGGGGACTCCACCACCTCCCTGGGCAGCCTGTGCCAGTCCCTGACCACTCTGCCAGCAAAGAGCTCTTTCCTCATGTCCAACCTGACCCTCCCCCGGCACAATTTGGGGCCATTTCCTCCCTGCTAGGGAGCAGAGCCCAACCCCCACCCGGCTCCAGCCTCCTCTCAGGGAGCTCTCAGCCTCCTCCTCCTCTCCAGGCCCTGGGGACCGCAGCAGAGCTCCAGCACCAAAGAGCTCCCAGAGCAGCTGCTGCCAGCCTTCAGCCCATGAGCTGCAGCGGGAGCGATGCCCCCAGCCCAGCTGGAGCCCGGCCCTGGCTGCCCTCCCCCCGTGGCAGCTGAGCAGCACCAGGCACCACCTCTGCTGCTCAGCCGCCGCAGAGCCGCAGCAGCCCTGCCCCGGCCGCGGGGGAGCTCAGTGCCGGCCGCCGCCGCTGCGGGACCAGGGGGAACCATCGCTGCCTGCAGCCCAGACGACAGCCAGGGACCCCCCCGGGGCTGGGAGCTCCCCAGGCCGGAGCTGAAGCCCAAATGCCTGCAGGGTAACTGTAGCCTGCCCCAGGTCAGCATTTCTGCGGCCGCCGCTCGGCTCCGCGATGCTCAGAGGCTAAATTAAGGCTCCAGCTGTCCCCGGGCAGGGGCTGGGCTGGCTTCGGGCCCCCCCTCTGCATCTCTCTCTCAAAGGACTCCGCTCCAAGCATTGTCCCAGCCTTAAAAATGCTTTGTCCCAGGTTCTGAGGTTCCCAGCGCTGCTCAGCCCTGGGAGCAGCAGCCCCACGGAGCTCTGCCAGGCTGCCCCAGGCACATCCCCGCGGAGAGCAGGAGCAGGCTGCTGCCAAGGCCTCCTCCAGCAGGAGCCAGAGGAGGAGAAAGGAGGAAGCTTGAAGGGTGAATGAATAATGCAGACACAGAAAGTCCTGAGCCCAGAAGGCAATGAATTATTTGTGCCACCAGAGAGGGGAGCCCAGAAGCAGCTCAGACGTGGGGACAAGTTCACCAAGCTCCCAGCACAGAGCCCCTGCCCCTGCCTGGGGCTGCATCATCAGAGGAGGGTTGGAAGGGAGCTCTGGAGCTCACCCAGTCCAACCCCTGCCCCAGCAGGGCTCCCCCAGCAGCTTGCCCAGGAGCACAGAGCCCAGGGGGGGTTGGGAGCTCTGCACACCAGGAGACTCCACAGCCTCTCTGGGCAGCCTGCTGCAGGCTGTACCCCAAGAGCTGCAGGAGCAGGCTCTGGAGCAGGCACAGAGCAGGAGGGGAACCAGCAGCACACAGGGGGCTGGGAGGGCAAATCCACATCCCTGGGGAAGCCTCTCCAGAGCCTGGGTGGCTTGCAGAGGGCAGCACGAGGCGAGGAGCTGCTGGGAGCAGCAGGCAGGAGGAGGCTGCCCTGCCCCGGGGGGGGGGGGGGGGATGTCCTCCCAGCGCCGCTGCCGTTGCCATGGCAACCCCGCGGAGATGCCTGTTGCTAGGGGTGACAGAGCAGCGCCGGCTGACAGAGCCCAGGGCTCTTGGCACGGCACGCAGCAGGGCTCTGCTTAAAGGGCACCCAGCTCTTCCTCCCCCCTCCTCCTCCTCACCCCCCCCCGGCCCTTCCCAGGCAGCTGCTGATTCACTCACACAAAGGAGGGGTGGGAGGGATGTGACTGCGCCCCCGCAGCCCTGCACAGCCCGGGGGGTGGGGGAGGAAGGAGCAGAGCAGGGCTGAGAGCAGCTGGGAGCTGGGAGCCAATGGAAACTGTGGCTGCCCACAGCCCCTGCTCCAGGGGCAGGAGAATGCTGCCAGCAAAAAGCAGACCCAGGCCCAGGCCCTGTCCCCTCTCACAGCCTCCAGCACCAGAGGAGGGCAGGCAGAGCCCTGGAACCTACAGCTGGGCAGAGCAGTGGCACCCAGTCCTCCCAGCAAGCTGGCAGCAATGGGGCATGAATGGAGGCTTGGCACAGAGCACTTCTGTCCCCCAGACCACCCCCATCGCCTCTGCCACCCCCCCCAGCCTAGGGAGGAGGCCAAGTCCCAGGCCTCTGGCTGCTGGGCACCAGGAGGTTCCCAGGGGAGCACAAAGGAGTGGCTGGCACCGAGCGTCCTTGGCACAGGAACTGGCAGCTCTGCAGCAGCCTTTGCTCAGTGCTGAGGAGAATGCTGAGCAAGCAGAGCTCCAGCTCAGGACCTGGCCACCACCAGCAGCTCCTGGCCATGGGGGCACAGCACAGTGTGTGTCTGCTCAGGGCTAGGACACAGCTTTCCCACCCCCTCCACATCCATCTGCTCCTGGACTAGCTGCCACCACCCCCCTGCTCACCAGGGGTGGGCACAGAGCCTGCAAGAGGAAAGACCCAGGGAGGTGCCACTGTCCTCTGAGCCCAAAGAAATGACTCTCCTGAAGCACCTGGACCCAAGGGCTGGGGCTGCTGCCCCACTAGAACAGAAGAATGAATCAAGCACGGCCTGAGGAGCTCTGCTCCCACTGCCCCAGCCCTGCCCTGGCCTCAGTTTCTCTGCCCACACAGCAGCCAAGGCACAGGGAAGAGGCTGCCCCAGGCTCTGGGCAGCCCTTGCCAGCTAAAGGTGCAGAAGAAGGCTCTGTGGCACCAAACCAAGACCCTGCTGGCTCCCTGCATCAGGGCAGCCCCAAGCACAGACCCAGGCTGGGCAGAGAACGGACACAGTCCTGAGGAAGACAACTTGGGGGTGCCCCTAAGACAGAAAGGCAACAGAAGAGCTCCTCTGAAGCCAGGGCAGAGCTGCCCACAGGGCACTGCAGGGGCCAAGGAGCCAACTGGTGCCCAGCTGCTGACACAGCGGCACAGGGAGGGCAGCCCCCACACAGGGACTGCAGCTTCACTCCCTGGGGGAAGAAAGGAACCATTGTTGTGGCCTCCTGCCCTGGAGCTGCCAGGGTTGGTGCTTCAGGCAGTGGCCAGGGCAGGGTGGGATGAGGGAACAGTGGTGTGGCAGAGCCCTCAGCAGCCCTGGGCTCAGCCTCTGCACTCTGCCCAGGCTGTGGTTGGAGGCTGGTTTGGGGCTCAGTGGGAATCCCTCTCCTCAGGTCACCCAAGCCAGTGCTGGGGCACAAACCTTTGGACAGCAGTAAAGGTGTAGGAGAGGGACCTCTGCTGTCCCCAGCCTGAGCCCTGCTTCCCCCAGAGGCCACCACAGTGCCCTGCAGATTCTGACACCACAGGGCTAGGGAGCTGCCTGGGCCCAAAGCAGGGAAAGGCTTCAGGACAGAGCTGGTCCCAGGTGGACATCACCAGACCCAGAGGCAGCTGTTAGAGAGGACTTCATCTCCCCACAGCAGGCAAGGCTCAGGGTCCTGAGCTGAGCACAGCCATCCTGGGGCACCTTTGAGCATGACCCCAGACCTGCTCTGGGCTTTCTCTCCTCAAGTTCACTGCTCAAGACCTGCCCAGGAGGGGAGGCTGCCAGCCTGGGCTTGCTGAGCTCCAGGCACTTCCCCAGGCCTGGTCCTGTTCCAAGGCTGCTGCTGGGCCCAGCTGCCCTCCAGGAGGTTTCACTAATGCAGAGATGCTCAGGTTGCTGCTTTTTAATCAAACTCCTCAGAGCCTGGCTGCAGCTGCTCTCCAGGCAGGGGACACACCAAGGACAGTGGCTTTCAGAGTCTGCTGGAGCTCAGACACTAACTGCAGCAGGACAACAGCCACAGATGCACTGAGCAGGAACCAGCTTGGTCCTCGCTCCTGAAGGTGGCTGATGGGAGAACCACATCTAACAGCCAGCACCCTCCTGGCTGTGGGACCAGCTGGCAGCCCAACGCCTCCAGACCCCCACCTGACCACCAGGCACCACCTTTGCTGCTTCCTCAGAACAGCTGTGAGACCTTTTGTGACAAAGGTGTTGCTGCTGTGGTCCCAAGGGAGACTGAGCAGCCCCTGGCTCCTCTGCTCCCCATGCCAGGGATGGAACTGGGGCCCTGCAGGGAGCACAGGAAGAGTGCACAGAGCACTTCATACCCCCAGGTTCAAGTCCCTTGTGGTGAGAGCCACTTCCTCCTCAGAGGCAGAGAGGCACAACCCCAGCACCTGACAAACTGCAAGCAGGGAGGCAGCATCCAGGGGATGCTGAGCAGGGTCCTTTGTATCCCCAGGAGTGGTCCAGTTCTGGCAGGGAGCATGGAGGTGATGCTCTTGGGGTCTGTGTTGGGAAGGCCTGGGCATGGGAGAAGCTTCCTCCCTGGGGCACACAGGTCCCTGCCCTGCCCTCCCCTCCCCGGGGCACACAGGTCCCTGCCCTGCCCTCCCCGGGGCACACAGGGCCCTGCCCTGCTCTCCCCTCCCCGGGGCACACAGGTCCCTGCCCTGCCCTCCCCGGGGCACACAGGTCCCTGCCCTGCTCTCCCCTCCCCGGGGCACACAGGGCCCTGCCCTGCCCTGCCCTCCCCTCCCCGGGGCACACAGGTCCCTGCCCTGCCCTCCCCGGGGCACACAGGTCCCTGCCCTGCTCTCCCCTCCCCGGGGCACACAGGGCCCTGCCCTGCCCTGCCCTCCCCTCCCCGGGGCACACAGGGCCCTGCCCTGCCCTCCCCGGGGCACACAGGTCCCTGCCCTGCTCTCCCCTCCCCGGGGCACACAGGGCCCTGCCCTGCCCTGCCCTCCCCTCCCCGGGGCACACAGGTCCCTGCCCTCCCCTCCCCGGGGCACACAGGTCCCTGCCCTCCCCTCCCCTCCCCGGGGCACACAGGTCCCTGCCCTGCCCTCCCCGGGGCTCTCCACTGCTGCCTGTACCGGGGCCATGCAATGCAAACTGATTCCCTAAGTGCTGCCTGGGGGTCTGGAGCCAGCATCTCCATCCCTCCCCACAGCGGCTCCGGCAGAGCAGAGCTCAGCTCCTGCTTCTCTCCCAGCACAGGCAGGGAGCTGTCCCTCCCTGCTGCTCTCCTTGCAGCTGGTGGGAAGCTGATGCTATCGCAGCCTCACTCAGCATCTCCTCACTACAACTCATGCAGATGGAGCCACAGGAGCCAGCCCCAGCCCCCCCTCCCCCTCCTGCCGTTACAAGCGTGACCCATTTCTCCCAGGGACACCTTGGCACCGCTGCTGAGCAGCTCCCAGGGCACCAAGAGGCCTCCACAGCACAAGGAGCTTCCCCCCCAGGCTCTGCAAAGCTGAGCCTTGCAGGAGGGGAAAGGGAAGCACAAAGCTAATGACCTCCAGCTGGTGACCACAGCCCCAGGGGTGACCACAGCCCTGTGTGACCCCAGGCAGCACTGCCCCTCAGCAGGCCCCCAGGAGCTCAGTGCCAGCACATCCTCCCCCCTCCCCCCCAGCAGCTTCCAGCAGCTCCTGAGGACCTGGACTGGAACCTTGCACAAGGTCAGGACCCACCTGGCATAACTGGGTAAGCAAAGACAGCAAAAGGAGAGCCAGGCTCAGCAGCAGGCAGGGAGAGAGAGGACAGCAGTGACTCCTGAGAGCCATATTATGGGATGCAAGGCAGCTGTCCTCAGCCTGTGAAGCAGCCTCTGAAGGAAGCTCCCCCAAGGAAGGGGTCCTGTGCCCCAGGGCTGCAAAGCTGGAGTCAGTAAGGCCCAAGTGTCTGCCTGCAGGGTGGTGGAGCACAGGCTGCCCGGGGAGGTGGTGGAGTCTCCATCTCTGGAGTCATTCCCAACCTGCCTGGGCACCACTCTGTGCAACCTGCTGTGGGTAACCCTGCCCTGGGCAGAGGGGGTGGACTCGATGGCCTCCAGAGGTCCTTTCCAGCCCCTACCATTCTGAGGCAGAGTCAACCCAGCACCACCATGGCCACTAAGCCACACCCTCAGGGCTCTCGAACCCCCCAGGCATGGGGACTCCACCACCCCCCTGGGCAGCCTGTGCCAGCCCCTGGACACTCTTGCAGCAAAGGAATTTGTCCTCATCTCCAACCTCAGCCTCCCCTGGCGCAGGCTGAGGCCATTTCCTCCCTTCCCAGAGGGGCTGCACACACTCTGCTGCCACCACACTCATGAGCAGGTGGGGAAAGGTCATCTCCGTGTCCCCAGGAGCAGCAGACCGACCCCGACCCCCAGACCTCCGTTGCTTCTGCCTTGCAGCTCCTGCCAGGGCCAGCGCAGGGCTCGGGGCACTGCATCCCTCTAGGAGAGCAGGGGGAAGAAACCTCCCGAGCTGGGACTGAGCCATCGGGAGGAGGGGGAGGCCTCTCTCCACGGCAAACGTTTCTCACAGCCAGAGACCAAACAGGGACACCCTGCGCAGCCTGGCCCTGGCGATCTGCTGCATCAGCCGGGAGGGGGACAGCGGCCGGCGGCGGCGGTGGGAGACTGCCAGGGTCGGATGCTCGCAGCCCTGCACACCTCCCCCCCGTGCTCCGGAGAAGGTCAAGCCCAGCACCGCAGTACCGCAGCCGCCCCCACGCCACCCCCTCCGCCACCGCACCGTGGTGGGGGTTGGGGGAAGAAGGGAAGGACATTTTACATGCAAGCCACGGGTGACACGCAGAGATGGGGACCGCTCCTTCCCCCCGGGCGAGAAAAAACCCCGAACCCAGCCGCTGCCGGGATGCAGCTGCGGGAACATGGCGGGGAAGCGCTCCCGGTCCGGCGGGATGCAGCAGCCCCGGGGGAAGGAGCAGCAGGCAGCCCCGGGGGAAGGGGAACGAGGGCTGCCGTGCAGCGGGGCCTGGGATGCGATCGCGGGTGGGGAAGAGAAGCCTAATGGTCCCCAGGATGCCACCCCGGGTGGGGAGAGGACCCCAACGATCCCCAGGATGCCGGAGAGAAGCCCTCCCGCGCAATAGGGTACCGGGGATGCAGTCCCCGCTGGCAGCGAGACCCTCTCCCGTATAACGGATCCCCGGCAGGAGGTCATGGAGCCTTCCCGTGCCCATCCCGCAGTCCCAGCACCCCCAGTGCCCCCCAGCCTCTCCCCGGCGGTCCGGACTGACCCGAAAGAGCCTGCGGGCAGCGGCTTGGCGCAGCAGGGTCCAGCCGAGGGCGCAGAGTCCGCAGAGCAGCACCTCCGCCCAGCCCAGGTGAGCGTTCTCGGCCCAGGTCCTGCTCGCCAGCTCCCAGCCGCAGTCCCGGCAGCCCCGCACCGCCGCCGCCACGCTGCCGTAGCCCTGCCGGAGCAGCTGCCCGTAGCCGGGCATGGGCTCGGGAGGCGGCATGGCTCCCGCCGAGCCGCTCACCGCTGCCCGCCCATGGCCCGGCTCGGCTCCGCGCAGGCTCCGCACGGGGCGGGCGGGCGGCAGGACTCCCCCCGCCCCAGCTCCGCCGCTGCCGTTACCGGGCCCTAAGTGCCGCCCCCAGCCCGGCCCCCTCGAGCTCTGCCTGCTCCCGGAGCCGCTCACCCCCCGCGGCACGGGGCTGGGGCAGCCTGCCCGCGGCGGCCGCTCGTTACGGGGCCGTTAATCAGCGCGGAGCGGAGGCTCATTAGGTGCCCGCTAACGAGCGCGGGCAGGCGCCGGGCGGTTGGGTCGCAGCTTGGAACCACCGAACCGTGCAGGCTGCAGAAGCCCTTTCAGAGCATCCAGCCCGGCCGGCAGCTGACTCTGCCAAGGCTGGGGCTGAGCCCTGGCCCTCAGCACCACAGCCCTGGGGCTCTGAAACCCCTCCAGGGCTGGGGATTCAGCCTCCCCCCTGGGCAGCCTGGGCCAGGCTGTGAGAACCCTTCCAGGGAAGAAGTTTCTTCTAACATCCAACCTTGTGCTGTCCCTGGGCACCACTGAGCAGGGCCTGGCCCCAGCCTCTTGCCCCCCACAGCTCCTTTAGCTCTTGCTGAGCATTGCTGAGGTGCCCTCTGGGGCTGCTCTGCTCCAGGCTCTCAGCCCCTGCTGCTCACAGAGAGGCTCCAGGAGGTTCTGAGCAGTGAGGTTTGCTCTCAGCCTCCTTTTCCTCCACCAAACCCCCACACCACAACTGCTCTCTCGGCCCAAGAGCTGTGACAATAGCTGGAGCCCCTCCAGCTGCAAGAGCCCAAAGACAAATACTGATATTTCAGATGACAGCTGGTGATGCAAGAGTGGAAAAGTGCTGAGCCTGCCAAGGGGCAGCCTTTGGGTGGCCATGGGGGCTGGGAGGCACTCACAGAGCCTTGGCAACGTTGTCCAACCACGCAGAGCTCCTGCAGCGCTCCATGTGCACAGCACAAGGCCAAACATCCACCCAGGAAGGTTTGCAGAAGGACTTCTCTCCAGACCTTCCCTTTTTACCTCCTCAGCAGAAGCCTCCCAGCTGCAGAAGCTCTCTCCCTGCCTCACAACGTGACCAGGTGTCTCCACTTCCCCACCAAGGCTCAAGCCCAGCACCTGTGGGGGTTCAGAAGGCTCTGGAACGATGAGATCCCCCTGAAACACCCTGCCCAAGGGGCAGCCCTGTGCTGAGGGGCCTCCTGCAGCAGGCAGGCAGTGAGCACCGATCCACACAGCAGAGATCTTGTGCTGTGCATGTTCAGAACTCAGATCAGACCTACAGCCCCTCACAGACCGCCAGACACTGGGGAGAGCACAAGATGAAGATGAAGACTGTCCTGAAGTGCCAACATGTGCACTGTGCTGGTGAGGCACAGCAGCAACCTCGGGAGCAGCACAGGGGGAGCTGGTTCATGGAGCTGGGCTGTGTCCTAATGCACCAGAGCTAAGGGCTGGATGGCAGCTGTGGCAGATGGAGAACCACCATCCTCATCCTCATGGGCACTCAGGGAGCTGTGGCTCCACAGGGAGAGAAACTGGCAAACCATGAACAATTTTCACCTCATTTGAAGTTCCTTTGCCTGCAGCTCCTCTGCCTTGGGGCTCTGGGGAACCTCTCAAACCGGCCTGGGGCAGCGGCCAGGAAACACAACCTGGCTGCTCCGAGGTCCCCACGAGAGGCAAAGCACAAACTGCTTGCTCCTGGAGCCTGATCTCCTTCCCCCCATTCCCAGGCTGCCAGCCCCCGGCCCCTGCTCTGCCACTTGCTTTCATTGTTTACATTTTTAAGTCAATTTATCATGGCCCATCGAGTGGGGAACGGCTGCCCCTGCACACAAGCCCCTTTCACATCTCCCTCAGACAGCTCCACAAAGGCCACATTCATTTGCAGCCCAGGCCATGAATAACCCTCGCTGCAAATCGCCGCTCGCTAACCGGGCCGGGGAAGGGGACAATGAAGCCTTTCAGAGCCATGGCGGCGAGGTGGGCACAAAGGAAACACCGCTGAGACACATTCAGGGCGCAGCAGAAACCCTCTGCCCCCCACACACAGCCCGGAGGAGAGTTCAAAAGAGATTAGAGCTCAGGAGCTGAGGGCTCCACTTGGCCATCTGCTGCGTCCCTGCTGCAGCACTTGCTCCAGGTAGGCTGAAACGCCCCAGGGGAGCCTGAGGCAGGCTCGGGAAGTGCAGGAGAGACTTCCTGGTGCCAGAGTCACAGAGTGCCAGGTTGGAAGGGACCCCAGAAACCACCTGGGACAACCTTTCTAGGTGGGGGTGCAGCTGAAAGCAGCTGGCCCAGCACCCTGCCCCATGGAGGGGACTCCACTGCTTCCCTTGGGAGATGGTTCCAGCTGTGCTCCTGGGGAAGCATTTCCTTCTGGGGTCCCACCAGAAACTTGTCCCCATCCCCCCTCGGCTTCACCAGGGGGGCTCTGCCCCATGCCCCCCAGCTCCATCCCCTCTGCTCCAGGACAGCTCAGGTTCAACCCCCAGCAGCCTTGGGGGGGACCAGTGAGTGCCCACAGGTCCTGCAGGATGCACCTCCCTGGCCCCAGGACCTGAGCAGCTGCCACTGCCCCAAGTTCAGCTTAAGGCTGAGCCTATTACAGTAGGATTAGTTTATTTCTGTCACCCCTGCAGCTGTGGCTCTCTCCCAGGGGCTGCTGAAGCCAAAGCCAGAGGCAGGCTGGAGGCAGAGCCAGGACTCAGGATTTGAGCCACGTCCTCCCTGCAGGTGCCTAAAATGAACCTTCCTGCTCTTCCCACGTGCACAGCCTCAGCACAAGGCTCAGTTCCAGACTGGGATTAGCTGAATTGCAGGAATTAAGGGGCACAGGGCTCTGGAGAAGGCTTTATTAGGAATGTTCAATGTGCAGTGGAGCCCCAGCCCAGGGCTCGGCGGCGCAGGCAGGCTTAGCTCCGGCGTGCTGCACCACGAGGCCCTGCCACGCTGCCTGAAGCCAGAGGAGGCTGCAGGGAGCACTTTCTGGTGCTCCCACAGAGGCTCTGCAGATGAAGCTCAGTTCCCAGGGCAGCAGAGAGCAGCTCCACAGCCTCCTGCCCCTCTGCTCAGGCGCTGGGGGCATACTGCAGGGCCAGGCGGTCAAAGTCGTTCTCCTGCAGAGCAAAACCAAGCAGAAAAGGACCCAATGGAGCTGGGTGGTCTCCAAGGTCTCTTCCAACCCAAAGCATTCCAGGAATCTAGGAAATGATCTTGAACTCCACTGAGAACTCAGGAAAAGCTGCCCTGCTGGGTGAGAAGAGCACTGCCACAGCTGCCCAGGGCAAGCTCCCTGCTGTCAGCTCTCTGCTTCAGCTTGGTCCCTTTCCCCTTCACTGCCAGCCCTGCCCTTCCTCCCCCTCCCCAAACTCCTTCCCCCCAGGGATGTTTCCTTCCTTTAAGCAGTGGCTGACAGCAACAGACTCCTGAGGCAGCACTTCAGAGCTCTTCTGCCAGGAAGAATCTTTCAGTTCTGGCTCATGCCTCCCAGCACCACTCAGGAGGGCTGGAAAGAGGGAGACCACGGAGCTGCCCCCTCAGGACTGGGAAGGAATCCACTGAGGCACTGGTTGGAGGCAGGAGAAGCTGAGCTGTAGGTGAGGAGGTGCTGAGTACCTTTGCCTGATACTCCTTGATGAAGGGATGGCTTCTGTGAGCATCCCTCAGCTGGGACAGGTAGCGGTTGGTAACCTGAGGGGGGCAGACAGCAGCATTTCAGTGTCCAGGGGAGATGAGGAGCAGCCAAGAGTCTGAATGATCACTTTGCAGTGGGGTGCAGTGTGGTGCCAAGGCCTCAGTGCCCTGGCTGCCAGCAGCCCCAGCTCAGACCACTGGGACCTGTGCATGCTCTGCACCTCAGAGTTAGACCTTGGGGAGTTGGCTCAAGAGAACCACCAGGGAGATCTGAGCCCAGGACCCCAGAGATGTCCTCCTCTGCCCACTCCCCCCTGCCAGGCACCAGCCCCTGCCAAGCCCCTGCCAGCTCCCCAGCACTGTTCTGCTCCTGAGGAGGACACCCAAAGCCCAGCTGCCAGCTGGGGACACACAGCCTGCCCTGGCAGCAGGAGCAGGCTGGCAGCATCTGCTGCCCCAGGACAACCAACCCAAGCTCACCTCTGGTGCTTTGCCCAAGTGCTGTGACAGAACAATGAAGTTGATGAGGGTCTCAGGGTGGCCACTGTCCTGCAAGCAAGAGCAATCCCCTTGTGGAGCTGGCATCTCTCCTGGGCAACCACCAGCCCAGCTCTGCCAGGGCAGCTCCTGCCCAAGCCTGCAGCTCCCTGGACCCCCACCAGCCACAGCCACCCTCAGTGGGGGTTGTGACACCCAGGCCCTTGCTGCCCTGCTCTATCCCCTGGCCAGAGCAGAAGGTACCTTGTCCAGGGCCTCCTGCAGCACTCCCTCTGCATCATCCCACTTGCCCTGGGCCATGTAGCAGGCTGCTTGGCCGTTGAGCAGGAGGAGGGTGGGGGAGCATTTGTCTGCCATCTCCTGGAAGATGTAGTAAGCATCCTGGAGCTTCTCACCACCCTGCCAAGGGAGGAGAGGAACAGCCACAGTTTCACTGCTGAGGAGCCTGGCTGGCTCTGCCATGGTTGAAGGAGCAGACACTAAATCAACATCTGGGATTACACAGCAGAGGGATGAGGAGGTGTGGGAAGCACTGGTGCCAGCTGCTGGCACCTCCTGCAGCAGAGCAGAGGCAGAGCACAGGCAGCAGAAAGGCAGAAACATGAAGCAGCACTGAACTGATCAAAAGCTGCAGGAAGAACAAACCCAACCCCTCCAACAGGAACCCTTCAGCTGTTTGATGCAACAAAGGATGCTGAAGGGGAAGGTTCATCGTTAAACATTTGGACCCTTGATCTTCAGCACACTGCAGCTCCAGGAAGGTTCCACTTGCAGCAGCTTCCCCACTCACCATGGCCAGGTTCACCCAGGCAGTGGCCAGCTGAGTCAGGGTTGCATCCTCATCCTGCTCCTGCATCTTCTTCAGTTCCTTGCTGCAGAAGCAGAAGTGGAAGTCACTCAGCAGAAAGACAAAGCAGCTCCTTTAAGCTGGAGACAAAAGGCTGCAGCTTTTCCTCTCAGCTCTGGCTCTGCTGAGGCACAGCAGCCACTGCAAGCTGCTAACCACAACCCCCTGAAGGGCTGACAGCAGCTGGGAAAAGCCTCCTGGGTTCAGTTCCCTGTGGGGAGGCAGGAAGCCAGGGGCTGGGGACCCACATTCTGCAGAGGTAAACCCTGAGGTCCAGCTCTTCCTTCAGCTCTAGCAGCTCCATGATCTCCAACCCCATCCCCACACAGAGCTGCCCAGGCCATGGCAGCTGTTCAAATGCCTCCCCTGGGGGATGAACACTGCCCCCTCTCAAGGCCCACCCCCCCAGAGCACCTGCAAGCAGCAAAGGGACACAAACCTACCGAGCCAGATCCAGCCTGTCCAGCTTCAGGAGGATCTGGATCATCATGGCTGTGCTGCAAGGGACAAAAGCAAAGGGATTTCCACAACTGCAGGCCCTGCCCTCGGCCTGGGAGCCTGCTGCCCAGCAGAGAGCTGCTGCCAGTGCCCAGGCAGAGGCTTCCTGCCATGGGGAAGCAACAGAGCAGGAGCTGGCAGAGAGGAACTCGCTCTGAGCTCCACCTGCTCACTGCTGGATGGACACAGAGCTCAGCTCAGCAGTGCTGGGCTCGGAGGATCAATAACTCAGGATCTTAAGCGTCACAGGGGAGCAATAGGACGTTGCAGGAAGAGCACCAAATCACTTACTGCCTCGAAGGCAAGCCTCTAAGGAGCTCTCAGTGCTTTCAAGGCTTTCAGAGATCAGCTCAGGCAGCTGCCTGTGGCCAGGAGCAAGGCTTGGCCGAGCTGCACTCACCACTCCAGGCTGTCCCCCTGGTGCAGCGTCCGCAGCGCCGCGTCGGGGTTCTGGTCGTGGAAGTAGATGGAAGCAGCCATCAGCAGGAAGGTTGTGTTGGTCACATCGACACTTTTGGCCATCTTCTTGTCCAGATCAGCCACAATTGCATCCCTGTGGAGGGCCAGGGGGAGATTTTGGGTGTGCTTTGCTGTTAAGCAAGGTAAAGAGGTCCTGCTCAGCTCTGTGCTTCGAGAGCTGCTCTGAGCCCACAGCAGGTGAGGACAGAGAGCAGAGGCTGGCAGGAAGGAAAGCTGTCAGGCAGGGCTGGAGCTCCAATTCGTCATCTGACTTACCTCTGAGACTCATTTGAAAGGTATTCTGCAAACATCCTCACTGCCTGGAGCTCAGGACAAGCATTGGCTTTAATTTCATCCAGGACAACTCCATACTTCCTCTGTTGAGGGCGAGAGAGGGAGGTCTGCAGCTGAGGGATGCTGCAGAGGGCAGGAGGTGACTGCCTGTGCCCCAAAACCTCGCTCCCAGCAAGACCCAGGAGCGACAGCTTTCTGCTTCCTGCCTCACAGTCTGCTCCACAAACATTTTAGGGACGATAAAAGGCCTCCCAAGGAGGCCTCCCCAGGACCCTGCAGCCAGTACGGTGCCTTCCCAGCGCCACCACTGCCAGGCAGCGCAGCGCTCCAGCGCCGAAGCAGGAATGATTCACTAACTGCCTGACTCTATTCACAGGGCTCCGACTCGCAACCTCCTTGGCTCCACCCCCGCAGTGCGCTGCTGCTGCTGCAGCATTTGCGACCTCACCTGGGCGATGTAGGCTCGGAACAAGAAAACATCTCTCTCCACTTCCTTCTCGGGGGTAGACAGCTGAAAGCGCGACAGGAGACAAGGACGTCTCTCAGGGAGCTGTACAGCCATGCCTCAAGCCCCCAGCAACACAACTCCATACGGGAGACTCCCCCAGAGAAACGACACCGTCCCCCCGCTACATTCCCGGGCGCCACGGGAGCCCTCCCTGCACCGCAGCTCTGCTCGAGCTGCCAGCACCGGGAACAGAGCAGCTCGGGGAGCCCCATGTCGCTCCTTTGGACGCCGCGGGGAGCGGAGGGGAGGCGGCTCCCTGGGAGAGGCACCGACCCGCAGGCCAGAGGCCAGCCGGTGCCGTCTCGCCCCGTTCCCGAACCGCCCCTACCTTGACCCGCTGCGCCTCGTTGATGGCGGCCTGATAGGCGCCGATATAGAAGTTGTTCTTCACATCGAAGAGTTCGTCGGCGTCGCCGCCCTGCCCGGCGGAGCCCGCAGCCGCCCCGGACGCCATCGTCCCGCCTCAGACACGTCTCCGGAAGCCGCTGAGCCCCGGCGGCCGCCGGGAGCCGCCGTCTCTATGGAGCCCTCCCGCGCCAGCCAATAGGAATGCGAGCAGCTGGAGACGTCACCGCAGAGCCGGAAGTGACGGTGGTGCAAGGTAGGCTGGGAAGGCGTCAGCCAATGAGGGGCGGCGCGCTCCGTGACGTCAGGGCGGGCCGGAAGTGCCGGGCGCGGGCGGGCACGGCCGTGGCCATGGCGGAGTTCCGGGCGCTGGGGCTGGCGCCGTGGCTGGTGGAGCAGGCGCGGCAGGTCGGGCTGACCCGGCCCACGCCTGTACAGGCCGCCTGCATCCCGGCCGTGCTGCAGGGTGAGTCCGCCGGCTCCCCATCTCCTTTGCCCCTCCTGTTCCTTGCTTCCGCGCTCCCGGTTCTGCCGTTGGCGGCCGCTCACCGTCCCCATGTGCCTCCCTCTCAGGCCGCGACTGCATGGGCTGCGCCAAGACGGGCAGCGGGAAGACGGCGGCTTTCGTGCTGCCGGTGCTGCAAGTGCTCTCCGAGGATCCGTACGGCATCTTCTGCTTGGTGCTGACGCCCACCAGGTACGGAAGCGAACCCGGGAGGGCCCGGACCCGGTGAGCCGGTCGCGGGAAGCCTCCCTTCAGCGCTGTCCTCCCCGGCAGGGAGCTGGCGTACCAGATCGCCGAGCAGTTCCGTGTCCTGGGGAAGCCACTCAACCTGAAGGACTGCGTGGTGGTGGGCGGCCTGGGTGAGTGGGGGTCGCTGCACAGGGCCGGTGGCATCCAGCCAGCCCCTTTGGCCCTGCTGGGGCTGGAGCAGAGCGCCCAGGGAGGAGCTTCTCGTTCCACGTGGCTCTCTTCATGCTGAGGAGCTACCGAGGCAGTGAAGGGTGGTGGGGGCAAGCAGGGTGATGTTGGGGGTCCATAACCTGGCTCTTGCCCCCCAGACATGGTGGCTCAGGCTCTGGAGCTCTCCAGGAAGCCTCACGTCGTCATCGCCACCCCCGGCAGGCTGGCAGACCACCTCCGCAGCTCCAACACCTTCAGCCTCAAGAAGCTGAGGTTCCTGGTGAGGCAGGGCCCCAGGGCAGGCTCTCCCCTCGCTTGCAGGCCCTCAGGGCTGCCTGCAGCAGGCTGAGCTGTGTGCTGTGTGCAGGTGCTGGATGAGGCTGATCGGCTCTTCGAGCAGGGCTGCTCCGACTTCACCCCGGACCTGGAGGTGATCCTGGAGGCTGTGCCGGCTCGCAGGCAAACCCTGCTCTTCAGTGCCACCCTGACTGACACCCTGCAGGAGCTGAGGGGGCTGGCTGCCAACAGGCCCTTCTTCTGGGAGGCTGAGGCCAAGTGAGTCTCACCCTGGGCAAAAGTCTTGTGAGGGAGCTGGGGCTGTGGAGGGAAGAAGGCTGAGGGAGGCCTCCTTGCGCTCTGGAGCTCCCTGCGGCGAGGCTGGAGCCAGCTGGGGGTTGGGCCCTTCTCCCAGGGGACAGCATGAGGGGAAGTGGCCTCAGGCTGTGCAAGGGGAGGTCTGGGTTGGAGATCAGGGAAGGTTCCTTTGCTGCCAGAGGGGTCAGGGGTTGGCACAGGCTGCCCAGGGAGGTGGTGGAGTCTCCATCCCTGGGGGTGTTTGAGAAACCTGGGGCCGTGGTTTGGGGCCATGGTGGGGCTGGGTTGAGGCTTGGACTCGGTCTTGTGCAGCTGAGGCAGTTGTGTGCTTCACTGTGATGAGCAGGGGAGGCCCTTGGAGAGCTTTGGCTGGAAAAAGCCTTCGAGTCCAACCCTTCCCTGACTGCCCCAAGCCCGGTGCTGAGCCGTGGCCCTCAGCACCACACCTCTGCAGCTTTGAAACCCCTCCAGGGACGGGGATTCCACCCCCTCCCTGGGCAGCCTGTGCCAGAGGAGGACTCCTGTTTCCTCTTTTCTTGGCCCCTGGCTGCCTGTCCTCTCCCTGTGCTGCTCCCTCCCTCACCAGCTGCTGCCCCTCGGTGCTTTGCCTCCCGGCAGGGTGCGGACGGTGGAGGAGCTGGACCAGCGCTACCTGCTGGTGCCTGAGGCTATCAAGGATGCCTACCTGGTGCACCTGGTGCAGACCTTCCACGATGAGCACGAGGACTGGTCCATCATCATCTTCACCAGAACCTGCAAGTGAGTGGCAGTTCCCCCTGGGGGCCCTCAGTGTGCTGCCCCTAGGGGAGGGTCCCAGTCCCGGCTCTGCTGGGGGCTGGGCTGAGCTTTGCTTCCTTGGCTCTGAAGTTTGGCAGGGAAACCTCTTCCCTTCCTGCCCCATGCTGGAGGTTGCAGGCTGAGGGCTTCCCCAGCAGCCCCAGCTCTGTCCTGAGCCATCAGCTTCCCACTGCCCTCTGACTGCCTTCAGTTTTCTCTCCTTCCAGGGACTGCCAGGTCCTGAACATGATGCTGAGGACCTTCAGCTTCCCCTCTGTGGCTCTGCATTCCCTGATGAAGCAGGTGAGGGATGGCCCCAGCTGGGAGGTGAATGCTTGAGCCAGATGTGTCCAAGTCCTGCAGCTCCTCACATCTGGCCCCCACAACATCTGGCTCACAGCAGCCCCCACAGCTGCTTCTCGTTGCAGCGGCAGCGCTTTGCAGCCTTGGCCAAGTTCAAGTCCAGCATCTTCAAGGTCCTGATTGCCACTGATGTGGCTGCCAGGTGAGGAGAAACCTTCCTCCTCTTGCCAGAGGTCTGGAACCTGCTCTTCACTGTGGGCTTTAGGCTGGGCTTAGTGAGAGGAGGGCTTTACATTCCCTGTCCTTGGGGGGGGGTCTCTGGGATGTTCATCTAAGCTGTGGAGCATCTCTGAGCCATGGTTTGAAGCCCCCTGTGTGTGGTGGAGCTCTGAGCCATGGTTTGGAGCCCCCCTGTGTGTGGTGGAGCTCTGAGCCATGGTTTGGAGCCCCCTGTGTGTGGTGGAGCTCTGAGCCATGGTTTGGAGCCCCCTGTGTGTGGTGGAGCTCTGAGCCATGGTTTGGAGCCCCCTGTGTGTGGTGGAGCTCTGAGCCATGGTTTGGAGCCCCCCTGTGTGTGGTGGAGCTCTGAGCCTTGGCTGCAGCAGGAGGAGGTCTCCCTGGGGGGGGAGAGCTTCCTGCTGTGTTCTGCCAGGCTGAGCCCAGAGCTGGGCTCAGAATGGTTCTGCTCTGGGGGCCAGCAGAGCACAGGAGCTGCAGGTGGGAGGAGGGAGGATTGCTGACCTGTTCTCCCTCCCTGCATCCCAGAGGCCTGGACATCCCTGCAGTGCAGGTGGTCATCAACTACAACACCCCAGGGCTGCCCAGGATCTACATCCACCGCGTGGGCAGGACGGCCCGGGCCGGTGAGCAGGGCTGCAGGGGCTGCAGGGGCTGCAGGGGCTGCAGGGCTGCAGGGGCTGCAGGGGCTGCAGGGGCTGCAGGGGCTGCAGGGGCTGCAGGGCTGCAGGGGCTGCAGGGGCTGCAGGGCTGCAGGGGCTGCAGGGGCTGCAGGGGCTGCAGGGGCTGCAGGGCTGCAGGGGCTGCAGGGGCTGCAGGGCTGCAGGGGCTGCCGGGGCTGCAGGGGCTGCAGGGGCTGCAGGGGCTGCAGGGCTGCAGGGGCTGCAGGGGCTGCAGGGGCTGCAGGGGCTGCAGGGCTGCCGGGGCTGCAGGGGCTGCAGGGGCTGCAGGGGCTGCAGGGCTGCAGGGGCTGCAGGGGCTGCCAGGGCCCTGCAGGCCTTCAGGAGCCTCCACAGCAGCTGCACTGCAGGCTGCCCACTCAGTGCCAGCTCCACTCAGGTCCCTGGCTGGGCACTGACAGCGCAGCCTGGCACACAGGGACCCCTCTGCCCGTGCCAGGCTGGCTCTGGGGAGGGATGGAACTGGGCAGGGGTTGGGCTTCAGCTGCCTCTGCTTGTCAGGGCTCATCTGTCTGCACTGTCACCCTGCAGGCAGGACAGGCATGGCCATCACCCTGGTGACACAGTATGACATCCACCTGGTCCACGCCATCGAGGAGGAGATCAGTGAGTGGGGGGCACCAGGGCTGCTGAGCTGTGCCCCACAGGGTGCCCCTGCCCCTGCTGCTGCCACTGCAGCTGACCCAGAACAGCAGCACAGAGAGGGTTCTCTTCCCTGCCTGTGTGTGCCAGGGCACAGCCCCAGCTCTGGGGAGGGAATCAGAGTCACAGACTGGCTGGGGGGGAAGGGACCTGCAAAGGTCACCCAGTGCCACCCCCTGCCAGCCCCAGCCAGGGCAGGCTGCTCACAGCCCCAGACAGCCTGGGCTGGCTCCAGCCTCTGGGCAGCCTGGGCCAGGCTCTCCCCACCCTCAGGGTCAAACATTTCTCCCTTCTCTCCCCTCTGAACCTCCCTCTCTGAGTTCAATCCATCCCCAGCTCAGCCTGTCCCAGCTGGCCCTGCTCAGAGCTCTGTGCCCAGGTTCTGATCAGCTCTTGAAGCACTGCAAGGCCACCAGAAGGCCTCCCTGGAGCCTTCCCCAGGCTCAGCAGCCCCCAGCCCCCAGCCTGGCCTCCCAGCAGAGGCCTCCCAGCTCTCAGATGGTTTCTGTGCTCTCCTTTAGAGCCTCTCCAGCAGGGTTTGTGCTCCCTGTGCTGAGGGCTCAGAGCTGTGCAGTGCTCCAGGAGAGGTCTCCCCAGAGTGGAGAAATTGAACCCTTGGCTGCAGGCTGAGGCAGCTGGGGGGGGGGCCCAGGGCAGGGCCCTGAGCTGCAGGGGAGGAACCAGTTTGGCTTGGTGCCCCTTGCAACCAAGCCTGGCCTGGCCCCTTCCCCCCTGCTGCAGAGCTGAAGCTGCAGGAGTTCAGTGTGCAGGAGAGGCCTGTGCTGGACATCGTCACCCAGGTCACTGTCACCAGGAGGCAGTGTGAGATCGTGAGTGGGGAGCAGGGGGGGCTGGGGCTGTGCCAGCACAGAGCCCTCTGCCCAGAGCTGGGCAGGGCCCAGGAGGCTCAGCACAGTCTGCCCAGGCCCTGCAGCCCTGCTCCTGGGCACCCAGATCAGGACTTCCCTTCCCTGGCTGGGGGCAGGGCAGGGCTGGGCTCCTCCTGCCCTGGCTTTGCTCTGCTGCTGAGGGCTGGGGCTGCAGTGGGGGGGCGGGGGGGGCCCTGGGGGGGCTGTGTGGGGGCCCTGGGGGGGCTGTGGGGCCCTGGGGGGGCTGTGGGGCCCTGGGGGCTGGGGGGGTCCTGGGGGGGGGGGGGCTGTGTGGGGGCCCTGGGGGGGCTGTGTGGGGCCCTGGGGGGGCTGTGTGGGGGCCCTGGGGGCTGGGGGGGTCCTGGGGGGGCTGTGTGGGGGCCCTGGGGGGGCTGTGGGGCCCTGGGGGGGCTGTGGGGCCCTGGGGGGTTGCTGTGTGGGGGCCCGGGGGGGTTGCTGTGGGGGGGCCCGGGGGGGTTGCTGTGGGGGGGCCCGGGGGGGTTGCTGTGGGGGCCCTGGGGGGGCTGTGTGGGGGCCCTGGGGGCTGTGGGGCCCTGGGGGCTGTGGGGGGCCCTGGGGGGTCGCTGTGGGGCCCTGGGGGCTGTGGGGCCCTGGGGGTTGTGTGGGGGCCCTGGGGGGGCTGTGTGGGGGCCCTGGGGGGGCTGTGTGGGCCCTGGGGGGTCACTGTGGGGCCCTGGGGGCTGTGTGGGGGCCCTGGGGGCTGTGGGGCCCTGGGGGCTGTGTGGGGGCCCTGGGGGGGCTGTGGGGGGCCCTGGGGGGTCGCTGTGGGGCCCTGGGGGCTGTGGGGCCCTGGGGGCTGTGTCCCATGGCCGCCCCTGGCTGCGGCAGGAGCTGGAGGGGTTGGATCTGGATGAGAGGAAGGAAATCAACAAGAGGAAGCAGCTGATCCTGGAGGGCAAGGTGAGAGCTGCTGCTGGGGCACTGCCTGGGGCCAGCTCCCTGCTGCTGGGGCACTGCCTGGGGCCAGCTCCCTGCTGCTGGGGCACTGCCTGGGGCCAGCTCCCTGCTGCTGGGGCACTGCCTGGGGCCAGCTCCCTGCTGCTGGGGGGGCTGCCCTGGGGGAGCTTTGTCTCCCAGGGGGCCTGCAGTGAGGGCTGCTGCAGTCCTGCCTGGCTGCTGCTGCCTGCCCAGGCAGGGGTGGGCAGCAGGGGCTGGCACTGACTGGCATTGGCCATTGCAGGACCCAGACCTGGAGGCAAAGAGGAAGGCAGAGCTGGCCAAGATCAGGAGGAAGAACAAACAGTGCAGGGAGAAGGTGCAGCAGGCACTGCTGCAGAAGAAACAGCTGCAGCTGAAGAGGAAACTGCAGAAGAAGAGGGAGAGGAGGAAGAAGCTGCAGGAGGAGAAGCAGCAGCAGCAGCAGGAGGAGGCTCTGGCCTGAGCTGCTTGGCCTGGACTGCCCCAGCTCTGGGGGCTGGTGTGGACAGTGCTGACCTGAAGGCAGTGGTGGAGAGGAGGGGAAGGTGGCTGAGGGGGGAAGGACACTTTGCTAACCCAGCTCTGCCCCTGCAGAGTGCTGCTGCCTTGGGCCCTTGCTGGCAGCCTGGCCCAGGCTCTCCAGAGAGGCTCTCAGCAGCTTCTTTCCCTCCCCCAGCAAAGGAGAGGCTGAGGCCAGCCCTGGCTGGGGGCTGAGGTGAAGGGAAATAAAGCTGCTGCCTGCTGCCCCTGCTGCAGGCCCTGCTGCAGGCCCTGCTGCTGTCCTTCCCAGGGCTGGTGCCTGCCACTCACAACTTGTTTGCATCAACAGCTTCCCCCTGAGCCAGGGGCTAAAAATACTGCCAGGGGCTGAGCTCAGCTCCTGGCTCTGCCACGGCCCAGGGCGGGAGGTTGCTGTGGGAGGCTGCCCCAGGCCCCTCCTGCCAGCCTGGCCTGGGCCCTGTCTGCCTTGGCTGGGGGGGCACAGCCCCCAGGCCCTGCATGCAGCTGTGCCTGGGGCCTTGCAGGCCCTGGGCTGCCTGTGCCTGACTCTGCTGGGGGCAGGCTTGGGTCCAGCAGGTCAAAGCTGCTGCTGCCCCTGGGGGAGCTCCTGCAGCCAGCCAGGCAGGGCCCCTGCTGCCTTCAGGCCAGGCTGGAGTGGAGCTCTGAGGTGGCCTTGGGAGGTGCAGGGCCCTGGGGGCAGGGGAGAAGGGATGTGGGACCACAGAGCTGCCTGAAGGTCTTCCCTGGTGCTCTTGGGTGCCCTCCAGGAAGGAAGCTGCCCTGCCCTGCCCTGCCTGCAGCCCTGCCCTGCCTGCAGCCCTGCCTGCAGCCCTGCCTGCAGCCCTGCCCTGCCTGCAGCCCTGCCTGCAGCCCTGCCCTGCCTGCAGCCCTGCCTGCAGCCCTGCCCTGCCTGCAGCCCTGCCCTGCCCTGCCTGCAGCCCTGCCTGCAGCCCTGCCTGCAGCCCTGCCCTGCCCTGCCTGCAGCCCTGCCCTGCCCTGCCTGCAGCCCTGCCTGCAGCCCTGCCCTGCCTGCAGCCCTGCCTGCAGCCCTGCCCTGCCTGCAGCCCTGCCTGCAGCCCTGCCCTGCCTGCAGCCCTGCCCTGCCCTGCCTGCAGCCCTGCCTGCAGCCCTGCCTGCAGCCCTGCCCTGCCCTGCCTGCAGCCCTGCCCTGCCTGCAGCCCTGCCTGCAGCCCTGCCCTGCCCTGCCCTGCCTGCAGCCCTGCCCTGCCCTGCCTGCAGCCCTGCCCTGCCTGCAGCCCTGCCCTGCCTGCAGCCCTGCCTGCAGCCCTGCCCTGCCTGCAGCCCAGGCTGCTGTCCCTGTGGCAGCAGCTGCAGGGGGGCTGTGAGCCTGATGCCTTCTGCATACTCAGTGCTGCCCCAGCCCTCTGCATGCTGATCTGTGCAGCTGCAGGGTGCAGCCCCTGCCTGCTGCTGCCTGCTGGGGGCTCTGTGGGGGCCGGGGGCAGTGCTGAGAGACTCCAGCTGGGGAGTGGCTGAGGGCAGAGGAGGTTGGGCTGCTGGGGAGGGGCAAAGATGCCTTCGGTGCCCTCCTGAAGCTTCCAGCCCTGCCCAGGGTGAAGGGACTCCAGGGCACACTTCTGGCTGTGCTGTCAGTGCTGCCCCCCCCGAGTGGGGAACTCTCCTCCGGGCTTCCCAAACGCTGCCCTGAGCTGCAGGGAGCCCTGGGGAGGGCCAGGATCTGCTCTCAGCCTGCCTGGCTCTGGGCTGCAGAGCCTCCCTCCTGCCCCTCCCCTGACTTCCCTGCCTGCTGTCCGAGCTCTGCTGTGCCCCAGCACCTCCAGCCCTGTGCCCTGCCAGGTTCTGCCGCGGGGGCTGGGGGTGGTCCCTGCCTGGGCTGCCTTGGAGACTCCTCCGTTCGGCTGCCCCTGCTCAGCCTGCTGCTGGAGCTGTGCTGGGGGAGCCAGGGCACAGCCCTGCGCCTGGGGCAGCCCTCCTCATCCTCCTGGCTCCTCTGGGGGCGAAGCCATCCCCTGGCCCTGCTGCTCCTCCCCTTCCCAGCCTGCAGGGCAGCCCCCTGCCCCTCCTGCCCCTCCTGCCCGCTTGGGGGCCTGCTGGAGGGGCTGCTCCTGGAGCCCTTCCCTCCCCCTCCCCTGGGTGCTGGAGCTGCCACAGCCCTGCTGCCTTGGGTGCTGCTCCTGCTCCCCGGGAGGGGCTCAGCCCAGGGCTGAGCTGTGCTGCAGGGCAGCTGAGCCCTGTGCCCAGGGCAGGAGCTGCAGCCTGGGGCTCAGCTTCTCCCTTGGAGCAGGAGCTGCCCCTGCACACAGCCTGCTCCTGGAGCAGCTCTGAGCTGCTGTGCCCCTGCCCGGGCTCGGGGGGGGCACTTCCAGGGCACAGCTTTGCTTTGCCTTCCCTGCTGCACGTGGCAGAGGCCTGGCAGCCTGAGCAGGGGGTGCCAGGCTCGGGCTGTGCCAGGCTCAGGCTGTGCCCTGCCTGTGCTGCACTAAAAATAACCCCAGCAAGGCAGCAGCTCAGCCCTGCAGCCCAGCTGCAGCACTCCCCAGGCTCAGCTCACCTCTGCTTCATTACTTTCTCTCATTAAGGCTGTGGCTTAATTGCAGATTCCCCAGGTGGGAGCCTGGGGAGGCTTTGCCCCAGTCCAGAAATTGCTTCAGCTGCTCTCACACAGAGCTCAGGGAAAGCCTTGGCTGGGGGCTGCTGCTACCCCCCCGACCAGGGGGTTCTGAAGCAGCTTCTGGGGGAGGAGGAAGGCTTTGAGCTCCTGGCTGAAAGCACTCAGCAGGCTTTGGGCACCAAGCCTGTGCTGAGCTGCTGCTCTCTGGGATCCCCAGGCAGTGCTGGAGCCCAAGAGGCCTTCAGGGAGGGGAGCAGAGAGCTGCCGGTGGTCTGCCCAGGAGCTGCCTCCTGCTCAGCCTGGGCAGCTGGCAGCTCCCAGCTGGCCTTGGCTTTGCAGCCAGCCCTGCTCTGGGGCTCCCAGGCACAGCCTGTGGCACCCAAGCTTCCTCTCCTCTTGCTGAGCTGCTCAGGGGGGCCTGGGGCTGGATCCAGGGCAGAGGCTCAGAGCTTGCTGCTGCTCAGCAGGACCTGCTGCAGAGGGGGCAGCTGCAGGGAGGTTTATTTGCTCACCCTCAGCTCCTGCAGGAGCCTCCCCCCCCCCCCCCCCCAGCAGTGCTCTGGCTGCTATGAATAATTGAGATGTTCATTTGCCAGGAGAGTGAAGGCTGCAGGTAGCTGCAGGCAGGAGCAGTCCCCCAGCAAGGCAGCTCCTGGTCCTTGGCTGCTGCCTGTGCCTGGGGGGGGAGGCAGAAGCGAGCAGAGAGAGGCAGAGGGGGCAGGGGGTGGGACACGGGGGGGACAGGGTCTGGGACACAGGGGGGGACAGGGTCTGGGCCACAGCTTTCCAGGCTCCTGTGGTGCCTCCCCCAGGCCCTGCTCTCCTCCCAGCCCCCTGCCAGGGCTCTGCTCCCCGCACCCCCTTGCTCCCCTCCCGTCTGGGCCGGGGGCAGCTCTGCCCAGCCCCCCGCTGGGCTGCCGGGGAGCAGGACAGCTCCGGGGCTGTTTCCCCAGGGAAGGAAGAGAAGGACCAACAGCAGCTGGGGTTTGCTCCATTTAATTTCAATTAACTGCAGCCCCCCGGGGCTGGGAGAGAGGCCAAAGGAGCAGGCTGCTGGCCATGCCCCCGGGGCTGTCCCACTTCTGCAGGGCAAAGCTTTACCAACGGAGCCCCAGGAGCTGCAGTGCCTGCTCCTGCCTGCCTGAGCTGTGGGGCAAGGACAGGGGGGCAGGCAGGCAGCTCCTGCCAGGCAGCAGGGCTGCTGGAGCCTGATGGAGAGACACAGTGGGGTCAGGGCTGGGGAAGAGGAGAAGGAGCAGCTGCTGCCCCTGGGGGGCCAGGACCCTCCCTGCCTGGGTGGGAAGCAGGCAGCTGAGCTGCAAAAGGTTCCCTAAAAACCTACCGAGGACAAGAGGCGAAGGCTGCCCAGCCCTGCCCTGGAGAGCTGCGAGGCGCCGGGGGGCAGGGAGAGGCAGCAGCAGGGGGCTGGGAAGGCAGCCGGGGCGCAGCCGCTGGGGCAGGCGCCAGGGAGCTCTGCCTGCCACTCGTGGATGCTCCCCGCAGAGCAGGGAGGAGCTCAGGTCCTCTCTGCCCCCTCCCTGGGCGTTCAGGGGGCAGGCAGTGGCTGTGGCTGTCTCCACAGGTCCTGCTGGTGTCCTGCCCTGGAGGCTGCTCCGGGGCCGTGGCTGCTGCCAGGGGCCAGTCCCAGCCGGGGCTCCCTCCCCGGGGAGGGTCTCCTCAGTTGCTCTCCAGCAGCTTGGCCAAGCCCTGCCGGAGCTCGCTCAGCTCAAATATCTTCACGTCCATGATCTCTGCCGCCTTGGTGACCTCGTTCTGCATCTTCTCCCTCTCGGCCAGGCTCTCGGCCAGGCTCTGCTCGGCCAGCTGCAGTCGCTGCTCCAGCTCCGCGTTGCGCTGCTCCAGCTCCTGCCGCGGGGCACCGGGGGCTGACCCGGCGCTGCCAGGCCCTGCTCACGCCCCCCTCCGCCCCCCAGCAGGCTGCCCCCCGCCCAGCCAGCCCGGGCTGGGCTCCTCCAGCAGCTCCTCCAAGGGCTGTCCCTGCCCTGAGCCCCAGCAGCCTGCCGTGGACGTGTGCCAGGGCTCTGTCCCCTGCAGATGCCCTCCCGTGCCCCCAGCCCCGGCTCTGATGCCATGGGCTGTCTGGAGCCGTTATTCTGGGCAGCAGATCCTCTGCTCAGCAGCTCGGTGCCCCCTGAGAGCGCAGGGCAGATCCTGCCCCATCTGTGCCCTTGCCCCGAGCTGCAGAGCAGCTTGCAGCCCTCCTGCCGGCCAGGCTGGGGCAGAGCTCTGCTGCCCGGCCGGCCCTGGCCCTCAGCAGGCTGAGCAGGGCTGCAGGGAGGGCACAGGACACCACAGGCCCTGCTGCAGAGCCATGCAGGGCTGCTGCAGAGCCATGCAGGGCTGCTGCAGAGCCATGCAGGGCTGCTGCAGAGCCATGCAGGGCTGCTGGGAGCACAGCAGGTGAGAGTTGAGCTCCCTGCTGCTCCTGCCCCAGGTCCCAGCTCTGAGGGCTGCAGGGAGGGCACAAGGAGGCAGCGAGGGAGGACCTGCTCCCATCAGCCAGAGGCAAGGGCAGGCCTGGCAGCTCTGTCAGGAGGGAAGGGGGAGGGGTCCCTGCTGTGCCCCCTCACTCACCTGCAGCTTCTGCAGGGTCTCCTCCCGCTCCCCTTCGGCCTCCCAGCGGCCTCCACACTTCTGACTCTTCAGCAGTTGGATCTCCTGGGGCAGGGACAGCACCGTGGCAGACCCTCCCCTGCCCCAGGGGGTCAGCTCCCACCCCCACCCCCAGCAGGCCCCCAGGGACCACACAGCCACACTCAGCTCCCTCTCTGCCCTTCCTCCTCTGCCTCCCCCTCAGCCCTTGGTCTCCAGCCAAGGAGGAGGCTCAGGGCTCTCTGCACCCTGCTGCATCCCCAGGCTCCTGGGGCCAGGGTCTCCACTCAGCCTCTGCCCAGCCTGAGGAGCTCTGGGGAGGGGGCAGAGCTCTCCCCTCACTAAGGCCAAGGAAGCTCTTTTCCACCTTCCCTTTGTGGCTCCATCCCTGTGGCTGTTACCTCATCCTTAGCCTTGATCAGCAGCTCCAACTCCTCCAGGGTCTGGCTCAGCTCTTCCTTGTTGTTCTCACTGGAGGAATCCTGAGCCCCCTGTGCCTCCAGCTCTGCTACCTGGAGGGAAGGAGCAGTGAGGATGTCCTGGCACCTTCTCTCCCACAGCTCCCTTGCAAACCCAACCAGGCTTGCAGCAGGACAGCAGCTCCCACCCTGGGGCTGGTACAGTTCTCTCCTCCTGCTCTGCCTGGACCATGGCAGAAGTTAAACTCAGCCTGAGGCTCCTGGGATCCTCCCCCCTGGCTGCCCAGCAGCTGAGCACACACAGAGCAAAGGCAGCCCCCAAACCCAGGAGCCAAGCCCTCTGCCCTGCCTGGGCCAGGCTCCTGCTGCAGGGCTCCTGCTGCAGTTCCATGCAGCTCTTCCACTGCCTGACTGCAGCCCTGGGCACAGCCCTGGGGGTGGCTGCTGCCTGCAGCCTGGTCAGCAGCAGCCACGGAGCAGAGGCAGCTGTGGATGGCTCTGGCTGCTGCCTCCTGACCAAGGCAGCTGGATGTGAGCTGGCTTTGTGCCTTCCTCCCCAGGGCTCCAGGAGCCTTTCCCAGCCAACCCCTAGGTGCCCCAAGGCCCTTCCCCAGCTCTGCCCTCCCGGCACAGCCAACCCTGTGCCTGTCACCCCCTGCCCCGAGGCCTCCTCAGTGATCTGTGCCCTCTCTGACCCTGCCAGGTCCCACAGTTCTCATGGCTGCAGCCAAACAAGGCCTTGTTTGTGGGGCACCTCCCTGCCCTCCCGCTGCTGCAGCTTGCACCCAGCTCATGCAGCAGCCAGAGCCATCCCCAGCCTGCCTGCCAGCAGCCAGGACACTGCCCTGCTGCCCAGCTGGGGAGGGTCTCCCTCTGCTGCTGGCAGCTGCAGGGCAGCTTCCATCCCTGCCCCGGGGCTCTGCTCCCCTGCCCTTACCCCCAGGGCCCCAGCAGGCTCCCAGCTGGCTCTGCAGCTCCTGTGGCAGCTGCCCTGCTCCCTGCCCTCCCCTGACACATCCTCCCTGCCAGGCTCACCCTGGATTCCCATCCCTTCTCCTGCTGACACCCAGGCAAGAGGAGGGGAGGAGGGGGTCAGGGGCAGCCTCTGGCTCGGGGGCTGCTGGGGGCCCTGGGCTCTCACCCTCTGCCGCAGTGCTTCTGTCTCCTCCTGGTACGCTGCCAGCTGCTTCTTCCACTGGTCCACGTTGGCATTGGCCTCGTGGAGGGCAGCCACCAGCTTGTTGTTGTTGTCCTGCAGGCTGAAGAACTCAGCCTCCCACTGCACCTCACTCACCGAGCTGGGGAGAGCAGAGCAGGGGCAGGGCAGCAGCAGAGCCTCAGCCTGGAGGCCTCTGCCCAGCCTGGAGGCTTCTGCCCAGCCTGGAGGCTTCTGCCCAGCCTGGAGGCTTCTGCCCAGCTCCTGGGAGGGCTTCCCCAGGGGAAATGCTTCTCCCAGCCCTGGCCCTGCACCTCCTGCCTTTGGCCCTGGGGCATGTCTGACCTTAGGGCCCTGGCTGCTTGCTCACAACTGCAGAAGCCAGGCTGGGGGCTCACAGGGTGGGAGGTGGGGCACAGGCAGCTACCAGAAAGCAGCTCTGCAGTGTGGGGCCGGGAGCCCACCCCCAAGAGCTTGGCTAGGTCTGAGCTTGCCTCGAAGCAAACTCTGCAGCCCAGGCCCAGGAGAAGGCAGCAGAGGACATTTGCTCTGGTTTTGAAGGAGTCCCAGGGTGCAGCAGGGCAGAATCCAGCCCAGAGCCTCCTGAAGGGACAGAGGGAGGGAGCAGCAGGGACCCTGCTGGAGCCACCAGGGGAAGGAGCACAGCCTCAGCCCCGGGGCAGCAGCTGCAGCAGTGAGGACTTCTTCTGCCATCACCACCCCTGCTCGGGGGGGGACTGGCATCAGCTCTGCTGTGGGCACAGAACCTTCCCCTCCCCACACCACCTGGGAGCAGACTTCACCTCCATGCTGGACTAACTTTCTGCTGAGGAAGAGGAGGAATGGGGATGGGGGAGGGGGGTGGGGGAGGCTTGGGGATCAAGCCAGCTGCCTGAAGCAGGCTTGGGGCAAAAGCATCTGGGGGGACATGCAGCAAGGGTGGCACTGGGGCAGCCTCACCCTTCAGACAGCATCTTCTTGAGCCTCTCCTTCTCCGTGGTGATCTCCACATCTGCACTCTGGCTCCGGAACAGCTTCTCTTCTCCTGGCCCATTGGAGCTGATGATGGGGCTGGGAAGTACCTGGGGAGGAGCAGGAGGTGGCTAGCAGCCAGCAGAGGGCAAGGCCACACGGCCACCAGGCTCCCCCAGGCTGCCAGCGGCTGCTGCGGGGCTCACTGCCCCCAGACCCAGCCTCAGGTGGCTCTGTGCTGCTCTGCACAGCAAAGGGGAGCAAAGCCCCCCTGGGGTCCCAGCCCTGGCACAGCGGTGACCTCAGGAGCTCTGTGGCCACAGGGCTCTCTCCTGGGCAGGGAGGTTGGCACTTTGCTCTCCCAGCAGCTGCCCTGTGCCATGCCCTCCCTCTCCCTGTCCTGGTGCCATGCTGGGGCAGTGCCCCCGGTGCAGGCAGCCCCAGCAGGAGGGCTCACAGCTTGCCCACAGCAGCTGCTCCTCCTTCCTGACCTGAGGGCCTGAATTCTCTGCCCCTCAGCTTGCCCCTGGCAAGTGCCAGGGATGCCACAGCCCTTGACCCGAGTCCTGCAGCCCTGCACAGCGCTGGGGCTGCTCCTGCCAGGCCTTTGCCTCATTCTGAGCAGGATTCCCTTGCTGGCTCCCAGAGCAGTCTGCAGCCACAGACCTGCCAGGCCTCCTGTGCTCAGCTTCTGCACCCTGCCCAAGCCCCCTGGGGCACTGGGATGGTGTTTGCCAGGCTCCAGGGGGGAAACTCTGCTGCTGAGGTGCCTGTGGCAGCCACCCCCCAGAGGGGTGGGAGAAGAACTTCCCAGCCCCTGCACCACAGAGTGCCCTCCTCTGGGGCTCCAGGTCCCTGCTGAGGCACTGATCCCCCAGGCTGCTGGGGGCTGCCAGTGGAGCAGAGGTGACTCTGCAGAAGCCAAAGCAGCCTTTGCCTCCCCCAGCCCCTGCAGGGCACCCTGGCTGCAGTCTCCTCTCAGAGCAGGGCAGGAGCTTGGCACCGAGGGCAAAGGGAGCTACAGAAAGCAACAAGCCCCTGGGCAATGAGGCTCTGGGGGCTGTGAGCCCAGGTGGCTGCTGGGCTCTGGTCAGAGGTAGCCCCCAGCTGCCTGTGCTAAGGACAAGCAGGAGTCTGCTGACATCTATTAATAGAGCCAGGCAGGAACAGGAGCTGAGGGGCACCAGCTCCAGGAAGCCTTCCAGAGAGTGGCTGAGAAGTGAGAGCTGCAGAACACAACTTGGTCTCCCCCTGAGGTGGGGGCAGAGGCAGGGCAGGGGCAGCAGTTCCCTGGTGAGCTGCTGTGAGCCCCTGCAAGCCCAGCTGGGCCTGGGAGCAGCTGAAGAGGCTGCAGAGCCTCCTGGCGTGCAGGGAGCCGTGCTCGGGGAGGGGGATGCTAAGGGGGATGGGGGTTGGCTTAAGAGCTACCAGAGGAGAGGAGAGGAGAGAGCTGCTGCCTGGGGACTTCCCCAGCTCTGAGCAGCTGCAGCCTGAGTTAAAGTAGAGCAGATGCAGAGAGGGAGGGAGCCCTGACTTGATTTCAGGAGACAGCTCTGCTCTCTGCTCCCCTGCAGACAGGCACAGCATCCATTATTCAGCTTGAGCCCAGCTCTGGAGCTCTGCTAACGCTGGGGCAGGAGGGACCTGGGCTGCTGGAGGCACGGGGCTGGGGCAGGAGCAGATCTGTGAGGCCGCAGGGCAGGGGACGCTGAGGGTGGCACTGCCAGCAGGGGCTGTGCCCAGCTCTGCCGCTGCAGCGTGGGGCAGGGGCACTGTGGCCTCACCCTGCTGAGCCAGCTAAGAGCAAACAGAGCCTTAGGGCACGTCCCTGACCCGGGCTCAGCCTTCCCCTTCTGAGCTCCTCACCCCCCTGAGAGCACAGGGGAGGGCACCTCTGCCTGCTGTGAAGCCTCTCTGCTCCCAGCCTCCATCACCTCCTGCTCAGCCAGGGGGAGGCTGCAGCTGGCTGTGGGCTCATCACTGACCACAGCTCTCACCTGAGGCTTCGGTTCTGCTCTGGGCACCTAACTCCCCTCACCTGCTGGCCAGCAGGATGGGGCTTTAGAGTCAGCAGGAAGCCCAAGCCAGGCAGATTCCCCCCAGTTTTGCAGCCCACAAGCCACTTCCAGTCTCTGCAGAGCCTCCACCTCCCCCTCTCTTCCCTGCAGGCCAGGGTGCTGCTCACACTCCTCCTCCTCTGCTGCCACTCCATCTGTACTCAGCCCAGAGAACTCAGCGTCCTTCCAGCTCCAGCCCTGCTGCCAGGAGCTGTGGCAAACGCAGGAACACCTCTGGAGGGCTCTGGGAGGGCACAACCTCAGCAGCAGCGGGGAACTGCCCCCACGGGGGGAGCTCTCCAGAGCTTCATCCTCTCCCCTCGGTGCCAGCTGCTGCCGGGGCTGCTCCAGCTCTGCAGGGAGCAGCTGCAAGTGCAGCACAAGCGGCAATGAGCTGTGATGGGCTGCAGCTTGCTGCCTTGCTCCCCTGGGGGGAAGGAAATGGATTGGCTGTCACAAGGCAGCGCTGCCCAGCCCGAGGGGGGGTGGTGCCGATTCCTCCTCTCACAGCACAGCTTCTCCTCCACCCTGGAAACAGGACACGAGCAGGAGCTGCCTGGCCAGGGCCCTCACTCAATGATTCTCAGAAGTCTTTTTGTCCTCCCATGGAGCCCCACCTAGCAGAGACACCTGGAGAGCCCTCAACAGAGGAAGGAAAATGCTTGGAAGTGCCTCAGGTCTCCTTCCCTGTGATCTGTGGCTGCTGCAGGCTGCTCCTGCACTGCTGCAGGCTGCTCCTGCACTGCTCTTGCACTGCTCCTGCACTGCTCCTGCACTGCTCCTCCTGGGTGCTGCTGCTGTGGTCCCACAGAGCCCAGAGCCAGCAGCTCTGGAAAGAACCACACCAGAACCCCCAACCCAGGAGCCTCCACACCTGCAGCATGGCCTTACAGGACAGCAGATGGCTCTGACAGCTGAAGTGGCAGAGGTGGAGGAGGGAGAACCCTCCCAGGAGCTCCACTTCAGCACTAATTAGTTCATGTTCTTCATGGGTTTCAGCAGAGTGACCTCAGGGAAGCTCTGGGAGAGAAAGGGCTGGGAGCAAGGAGGTAGGGAGGGGCTCAGCTCTGCTCCTGCCTCTCCCCAGGCAGTACCTGGTGGGATGTGATGCTCAGGGCAGGGTTGGTCAGCTCTGTTTTGTCCTGGGACTTCTCCCTGGCCAAACGTGCTGCTTCCTTCACCTCCTGGAACTTCTCTGCAAACTGCAGGGGAAGGAGAGAGTCACTCCAGGGCCACACCACAGCAGGGAACAAACTGCACCCGAGGAGCTCAGCTCCTGCTCCCTTTGCACCTTCTCTCCACCCCGATGCTTTTGGGCTCCTCTTCAGCCACCAAGGGAACTCAGAGGGCAGCCCCTCCCTGCCCCTGGTTCTGGCACTGGGCTTAGCCAAGCAGCAGCCACACACTGAGCCCCAGAGTCCTCATTCAGGTTGTGACCAGGGAATCATTCAGGCTGCAGAAGCCCTTTCAGCTCACTCAGCCCAACCACCAACCCCACCCTGCCATGCCCCCTGCTCAGCCAGGTCCCTCAGCACCCTCTGACCGTGCTCAGGACACTGTGCAGGTGCTCTGCAGGCTGCTCTGCCTTTCAGCACGGTGGGAAGAGCAGCCCCAGCAGGCTGCTGAAGCGCTCTGTCCAGGGGCTGGGCTCCCCCCGGGCTGTACCTGGGAGAGATGCTGCTCAGAGGCAAAGCCCAGCCCGTAGACGGTGTTGGCTCTGCTGTCTGCCCACTGCCCAAACTTCTGGGATGTCTTGGTGAAGGTCATGTTGGGGGTGATGGTGCTGTTGATGATGGCCTGGGGGGAGAGAGGGAACGGTGAGAGAGCAAAGTGCAGCCTGCAGCCCCGGGCTGGGGGGGGAGGATTGGTCACCACAGTGCTCCAGGAGCTGGGGGCAGGAGGCTCTGGGGCTCAGTCTCCAAGCAGAGAGGGCAGGCTGCTGGTGACCAGGGGTCTGCTGCCGTGTGCCACAGGCAGACCTCAGCCACCCTCCCTGCTGAGAAAGAGCCTCAAAACCCCAGCAGAGCACCACCAGCTGCACAGGAGTCAGGGGTTGGAAGGGACCTGCAGAGATCATTGAGTCCAACCCCCCCTGCCAGAGCTTCCTGCACTGCCAGGGCAGAAGGGAAGAGACAAAGAGCCTCTGAGGACTGAGAACCTTCCTGGTGGTTTCCATTGTCCCGAGGAGCAGTCAGGAGCAGCTGGGGGGAAACCTCCCTGCTGGTGAGGGCAGCCACAAAACAAACTGCCTGGGGAGGCTGCAGGGGTTCAGCAGTCAGCAGCTGGAGGCCTTCAAGCAGCAGCAGAAGTCCTCCAAGAGCAGCTCAGGGACGGCTGCGCTGGGTGGGAGTGGGGCAGCCCCCGGGACGCCGCCGTGGCTGCAGGGCTTGGCTGCAGCAAAGGCTCTCAGGAAGTGCTGCTGCACGGCCGGGGGGAGGGCAGGGCAGGCAGGGGCAGCGCCAGGACCCTGGGACAACTGTTCCTCGGGATTCTGGTGCCCAGCACCAAACCTGAGCACAGAGCAGCACCAGCCCTGCCCTGCCGGTGCCCAGGCTGAGAACCGCCCCCTGAGAGCGAGCCCAGAGCAGGCTGCGGCTGTGCCCCGTGTGGGGCCAGCCCTGTGCCCCCTACCTTGGTGCCCCCCACGCTGATGATCCTGTAGACGCTGCGGGTGGCATCGTAGAAGTAGGAGACGGTCAGGGCATGCTTGCTGGCAGGGATCCAGTTCCTCTTGGTGGCAGGGTCGATCTGGAACACGTGGGCCCTGGTGCTGAAGATTGGCTGCTCCCTGCCACACACAGGACCAGGGCTGTCAGGGCAGAGCCCCAGGGGCAGTGCCCCCAGCTCCTGGCACTGCTGCTGCAGCAGCTGCCCTGCTCTTTGCCTCCTCTCCAGGGCCCTGAGGCACCACTGCCCCTCGCTGAGCCTCTGCCCAGGCTGCTGGCATCTCCTGTCCCTTTTTCTCAGGGCAGGCAGGAGCCAAGAGCATTCCTGGGAGTTGCTTTTCCAATACCTCCAGGGCTCCTCTGTGCCCTCCCCAGGGGCACTCCACATCCCTGGCACTCTTCTGGAGCCCATTTCAGACGCCAGGGGGCCATGGGCAAGCCCCCAGCTGCTTTTGCCTCTGCTTGCCCAGCAGCCAGGCAGCCTGCACTGCACTGACCTTGGCACACCAAAGCTCCCAAGGGTCTTTAACTACAGCTGCAGGTTTCCACCTTCCTCTGGAGCTCCTCAGTCCTCCTCTGCAGTCCTCAGACCCTTGCAAAGCCCCCAGCCTGGCCACTGCAGCAGCAGCTGCAGCCTGTGCCCGCAGGGAGCAGAGCTCCCATGCACATCACCCACGGGTGGGCACCACGCTGGAAGCAGAAGCACAAGCAGGACATCACAGCCCCGGATTTGGGGCCACCCAGGTGGCCTCTGCACACCACAGCCATGGAGGGCAGCACTGGCACAGGGAGGTGCTGGAGGCTCCATCCCTGGAGGTGTCCAAGAACCCTGGGGCCATGGCACCTGGGGCCATGCTTTGGTGGCCAGGGTGGTGCTGGGTTGATGTTGGCCTGGGTGATCCTGGAGGCCTCTTCCAACCCAAACCATTCTCTGGTTCTCTGATTTGAGGCTCTGTTATTTTCAGCCTGGCTTGCAGCTTGCTCTCACCAACCCTCAGCACTTCAGTGCTCAGCTGATGGCAGCTTCCCCAGGTGCTGACTCTGCCTTTGCTGGGTGGTTTGTACCTCCCCAGGTTTGCATCTCCCCAGGCTGAAGCTGTGGGGAAAGGGAAGGATGGAAGGATGGAAGGATGGAAGGATGGAAGGATGGAAGGATGGAAGGATGGAAGGATGGAAGGATGGAAGGATGGAAGGATGGAAGGATGGAAGGATGGAAGGATGGAAGGAGCCTTCCCCTCAGCACAGCTCTTCCTCCCTTGACTCATGCTTGGGAAGTGCATCCTGCAGGATTCCAAGCAGGTCTCTAACAATGGCTGAAAGGAAACAGCTCAGCACACAGCCAGCAGCTGCTGCAGGACAGCTCTGCCCCAGGCTCTGCCTGGGCTCTGCAACCAGCAATGGCTGAGGAAGACACCCCCAGAGCCAGCTGCAGACCAGGCTGAGGCTCAAGCCTGCTCTGTGCAAGCTCCCCACATCCATCCATTTACTCTTCCTCCCCCTGCCCATCAATGCAGACCACTGTGCCTGCTGCTTCTGGGCCCCACCACCAAAGCCTGGACAGTAAAATGCTTCCTGCTCTGATCTCCGAGGTCCCTTCCAGCCCAAACCTTTCTATGCATCTCCTAGTCTCAAGCCCAGGCTCCAGCCCAGGCTCCAGCCACTGCTCTCTTGCTCAGGGGCAGACTGCATGAGGATCCAACCCAGCTCCTCACCCTGCTCTCTGGCTGCTTTTATTCACCACAACCCAGGGCTGGAATTTTCCCAGGCTCCAGCAGCAGCCACCCAGCTCTGCCTGGCTTGTGGCTTCTCCTCTGAGGCACAGAGCAGGGAACCCCCTGCTGCTTGTGCCCCTGAGCCCCCACATCCTGGGCTGCTGTCAGGGAGAGCAGAGGAAGGACATTACCTAGACGTTGACATTTGTTAGTAGGGGTAAGAACTACAGGCAGGAGTTAGTGCAGAGCTCTTCCTCCAGCAGCTTCCTCCTCGGGGCTCCTAGCAGGGCTGAGGCTTCTCTTTGGTGTTGCCCCCAGAGTGATTCATTTCCTAGCACGGAGAAGTCAGCTGTCAGCACACGCAGCAGGGACACAGCCCTCAGCCAGCAGCCCTCAGCTGTCCTCAGCTCCCTCAGCCTGGCGTGTGCCAGCTCTGCACAAGCTCTCCTCCCTGCCATGGGGCCCTGGAACGGCTCAGCTCGCTTGGAAGGGACCTCAGAGATCAGCGTCCCGCAGGGGGCCGCAGCCTGTGCAGGCAGTGGGGAGGAGGTCTGATGGCCGCGGGGGGGTCAGTGACCCCCGGGGCCTTGATGGTTGGGCTCGAGGACCTCGGGGGGAGCCTTTTCCAGCCCCGATGGTTGTGCGCTGAGCAGGGAGGGCAGGCAGCAGGGGCTGCGTGCAGAGGGCAGCTCGGAGCAGGAGGAGCGCAGTGCCGAGAGCCAGAGCCGAGATGCTTGAGTGGAGCAGCCTCTGAGGAGCACCTGGCTGCACTCAGCCTGCTGCTGGCCAAGCTGCTGACCTCCTGCTTCAGAGCATCTACAGAGCGTTTAAAAATAGTCCTGAGAGTGCCTGGGATGCAAACTGTCCTCTTCTGTCTCCGGCTCCAGCCCTCTGCTCCCCGCTGCTGGCAGGGTGCGCTGGGGGCAGCCCTGGGCGCCGGCGATTCCCTTCCTGCTCCCGGCCCCGGGGACTGCGTTCCCAGCAGGACGCAGGTAGATAAAAGCCCTCCCGGCCCCCAGGGCTGCCCTCCCACCCCCCAGGGCTGCCCTCCCACCCCCCAGGGCTGCCCTCCCCAGGTGATTAAGGCAGAGCAAAGCAAATGACTGCAAAGACAAGGATCAGCCTGAGACACAGACAGGAGCCCCAAGGGCCTGCTGGCAACTGGAAGGGCTCCAGGTCTCCTCTCACAGCCACCACAGTTTGTTCCCAGCCCGGGGGGGGGGAGGGCAAAGTTAAATATCTCAGTCCCACGACTTGTTCCCCCTCCCCCGCCCCCAATACGTTCCTCAACCCTCCGGCTGCAGGCTTCCAAGCACCCAGGGGAAGCCAAGGAGCTGGGGGTGCAGCTCCAGCTGTCCCCAGGGTGCTCTTCACAGCAGCAAAGCTCCCAGCTGCGGGGTGATGCCGGAGCAGAGCCCCAGCTGCCTCCTCTGGTGGCTTCTGCTTGCAGGGAAGCTGGAGGAAGGCCAGGGGGTGCCGAGGCTGGGGATCGGTCACCCCTGGCTTGCTCTCTGCCGGCAGCCTGACTCCGTGCTCCTCGGGAGGAGGGGCGGAGCGCAGGCTGCCCTCATTCCCACCTTGGCTCTTCCATTATTCCTCTCTGCACAGCACCCGAACTGATCCCAGGAACAAAGAGAGCTGCCGGTGGCACCGCTGCCAGCAGAGCACCCTGGGTTTTGTTCTCTAATTCCTGCTCTCAGCAGAGCAGCTACAGACTGAGAGGCCACGGAGGCAGCGCTTGGGGCTGCCCAGGGCCCGTGTCAGGTCAGGACACGCTGAGGTGCTGCCAGGCTCCTGGAGAAGCACAACCTGCAGGTCCTGCCCTGTGCCAGGGAGGTGCAGATGGCACCAGCTCAGTCCCCAGCACCAGCGGCAGTGCCAAGGAGGTGCAGATGGCACCAGCTCAGTCCCCAGCACCAGCACCATGCTCCAGCTGGCAGGGGCGCAGCAGGCACAAAGGTGCCAGGGAGTGGAGAGGACTGAAAGCAGCCCTGCCCTGCCCTGTGCAATGTGCCCACAGGTGTCACAGGCAGCAGGGACTGCCCCCGAGGGTCCTGCCTGGCTGTGGGCTCTGCCCCCTCCTGAAGGGACCTCCTGCGGTGACCCAGGGCTGCTGCAGAGAGAGCACCAGAGCTGGGCACCGCTGCAGAGGGCTCTGCAGGAGGGACTGCAGCACCTCCTCTGCCTTGCTGGGAAGAAATTCTGTACAGTGATGGTCTCCCATGTAGGGGACACCTCCAGGGTCCATCCCATGACCCCTGCAGTGTGTGGGATCCTATGGATCAGTGCAGGGATCCCAGGACTACAGACCTCCTGCAGAGGGAGGGCCCAGGGGCATATTATTGTTGCTTCAGATCTCCTCTTGCATTGTCTTCCCTGCCCGTGGGGAGGGGTCTGTGCCTGCCTGCACAGCTGCTTTGTGCTCCTTCTCCTCCCATTCTCTCAGCAACCTCTAAGCTTTTCCCCACCGAGATCCTCTCATTTTTTTTCCTCCTCAGCAGTTCCCAGCCCTGAGCCTCTGTGACAGCCTCTGACAGCCTCCTTTAGTCACCTCCACCACTGATCACATCCTGCTCACCTGCCCCCACCCTCTGCTGCATCACCAGAGAGGAGAATCCTTCTGCTTGCTGAGGAGGGAAGCAGCTTTCAGAGCCACCCTCCCCCAGGCACACCACTGCCTCTGCCCTGCTGGCAGTGCCAAAGCTGAGAGCTGCCCCAGAAGTGCAGGATCCAAACCCAGGCACAAGCACAGAGCTTTGAGAGAGAGATCTGGGGGGAGGGAGTCAGAGTTCAAAGCACTCCAGGGACACAAATGAATAGTTCTGAGGTTTAGAATGAAATCTTTTAGCCACTTAAGGCAGCAGCTGGAATGTGCTGGGGAGGATGAGCTGGGTCCTCATTAGCTGCATTTGCCTTGGTGCTGCTGGATGGGGTTCAGCCAAGGGCATCTCTTGGAGCCCACCAGCTGCTGCCCAGCCTGCACCTCCTCACTCACTGCAGCTCCTCTTTGCAGGGACATTCATTTGCCTGTCAGAGAAAGAAGCCTCTCTGCGCTTGGACACAGAGAGGATCATCACTTGAAACACTCTGCTCAGCATCCAGGCAGCCTCTGCTCCCTCTTTGTCCCAAAGCCAAACCAGGAATCTCCCCTGCTCCAGTTTCAAACCATTGCCTCTTGTCCTGGCACTCCCAGCCCTTCCCAGCTCTCCTGGAGCCCTTCAGCTACTGGCAGGCAGATCTAAGGTCTCCCTGGAGCCTTCCCTTCCCCAGGCTGCACAACCCCAGCTCCCTTAGCCTGTCCTTGCAGGAGAGATGCTCCAGCCCTTGGGCCACAGCCTCCCCTGGACCCTCTCCACCAGGTCCATGTACTGAGGACCCCAGAGCTTGGCACAGCCCTGCAGGAGAGGTCTCAGCAGAGCAGAAATGACCAAGTCCCAGCTCCTCAGAACCCTTTGTGTGGGTGAGGGGCAGAAGGGTGCTCAGGCACAAGGGCAGGGCTCCTGGGGGTGCCATGCTCCTGGTGACAGCTCAGGGAGCCAGGGATGTCCTTTTGCACTGCAGCTGGGCTCAGGGAGCAGCCACAACCCCCCCAAAAGAGGTCACCCTCTGCCCCAGGCCCACTGCCAGCCAGGATTTCCTAGCAGCTGCGGTGGGAACTTCCCCACCCTGGCTGCCATCCCCCCCAGAGCCCTTTCTGTCCGTCCCTGGGTGGGTGTGCACAGGGCAGCTCGCACCCAGCGTGTGAGCACAGGAGATGTGGCTCAGCCCTGGCAGCCAGCCCAGCAGCAGCTGAGTCAGCTGGAGCTGGAGCTGCTGGCCCAGGACGTTCCCTGCTGCTGCGGCTCCAGCCTGGGCTCACAGCCTGGGCAGCCTCCGACGCCGCAGGGGCAGGGCTGGTTGGAGGCGGGGGGGCTGCCCTGGCAGCGCTGGGGAGTGAAAACGTGTTGGAGCCAGAGCCTCGAAAGGCAGAACTGGAGCACAGAGAGGGCCTGGGAAACGATCTCCTGCTCCTCCTCCACTGTCTGTTTTCGTTTCCTTTTATCTTCCCCCAGCAGCTTGAATAGCTGCTGCCGGCAGCCAGGGCTGTCTGGGGAAGCAGTGTGGCTTAGCAGCAGTCCCAACCCTCATCGCTCTGCCCCAAACCCCAAACCTTCTGAGCCAGGGACCGGGGGTAACCCCTCCCTGCCAGAGCACAGAGGTGCTGCTGCTTTGCTGTAACTGGGTGCAGAGCCTGTTCTGATGTTGCCTGCCCAGGACCCTGGCACAAGCCCCCAGGACAGTGACTGTCAGAGAGGGAACTGCAAAACTGCTCTGGGAACAAAGTTTTGGAGAGCCAGGGCTGACTCCCAGCCCTTTGCTCTAAGCACCAGGCAGGTTTTCAAGCCCTCTTAGCTGCTGCTTCAGTTCTGCTCTAATGCCACCCTGGGAGAGAGGCAGGGATGCTGCTGGTGCCCAGATGGGCCTGGAGGAGGCCAAACCTCCAGACCTCCACCCCCCAGCCACAAAGGGAAGGTGGAGTCCTGCAGCTCCAGCAACAGGAGCTGGCTAGGGGCTGCTTTCCCTTCTGCCTCCCCCAGCTCCCAAGAGATTACCCAGCAGGGCTTAGCAGAGGAATGAAAAGCAGCTGCCTCTGGCCTGTCTGCAGATAAAGGGCAGCAAAGGAATCCTGGCTCCCTGTGCTCCTGCTGGATCAGTGGGGGAGCAGCCACAGGCAGGCAGGGTCAGGCACAGGGATGGGGATCAAGGGCACTCCGAGATGCAACACAGCTGAGAGAGATTTCCTTTGCTTCTGGCAACCAACCTCCACCTCCAGAGCATCTCAGCTGCTGAGCACTGTGCTGCTGGGTGTCTGCAGCACCATCTGGGCAGTCACCTGCCTGGACAACTGTTCCTGCTGCTCCTCAGCTCCAGCAGCTCGCTCTTTGGAGACAAACACAGTTGCTGGAGGCCTGCAGAGTAATTAGAGCTTAAAGAAACCCAACAGAGCCAGGCTGCAGCTGAACAGTTCTTTATACAGTCCAGGAGATAACATCCAGTGATCACCAGACCCAAAGCACTGCAGATGACATCCAGTGATCACCAGACCCAAAGCACTGGAGGTAACAGGGACCCTGCAAACTGTTCCATGCCTCTGCCACACTCTGCCTCTGCAGCCTCATGACAAGCTCCTGGCCCCACGGCACTTCCAGGCACAACCTGCTGAGCTTCACTGAAAAGGTCCCCAAGATCTGCTGCTATTTTCAACCTGCCCTTGACAGAGCTCCAAAAGCAGAGGACTTCTGACAAGGACACTTCAAATGCTCCACTTAGCAGAGGTCAGGGGGGTGGCAGCTGAGGGGGAGTTAATGTGCTGAATAGCTGTGACAAGGCAGCAAGCTGCAAACAGCTGAAATTAGGAGCCAGGCACTGGATCCACCTGCACTCCCTGGCACTGCTGGCAGCAGGGACACAGAATCCTCACTGAAGTGTCCTCTGAAGCCTCAGCTGAGCCCTGACTGAACTAAATTCCCTCAGGGTCAAGTGTTGGCCCCAGCTGTCCCCTCCAGAGGGGAAGTGCTGATGCAGGAACCCCTCCAGCTCTGGGCACAAGGAGGGCAGGGAGGATCAGTCCATGGAAGCCAGGAGGTGATGTTACAAAGAGACTGAACGTGGAGGAGTGAAAGCAGCACCCCTGTGCCAAGAGCACCTGCAAGCAGCTGCCAGGGTGGGATGCAGAGAGTGATGTGCTTCACACCTCCCCTGTGCCCCCAGCAGACAACCAGAATGGCACTTTCAGCTCGGGAGTGAAGTGGAAATAAAGAGCTGTGGGTGGAAGAATTCTCCCTGCTCTGACCCCAGTTTTGCTGCTCCACCACTGGAACTGGACAGTGGAGTCCAAGCACTCAGGTGGTGACACCAGCCCCACGTTTCCACAGGAGCTGGTGACCCTCTGAAGGAACCAAATCACTGCTGAGTGTTCAGGAAGGGTTCAGCCACCCAGCTCCAGTCAAGTGCTGGTCCCAGGCTCTCTGCCTGTTAAACCCTCCCTGGCAGCCCCAGGAGCTTCACAGCAACTCTGTGGATCACAGAAGTTAGAGGGGAACAGAGACACTTTCTGGGGGCTGTGACAGCCACACCTCTGCCACTGCTGATCCTTCGCCTCGACCCTTTCTGCCTCTCGAATCTGGCTCTGACTCGTCACTCATTTGCTCCAGGAGGAAAATGAGCAGAAGGAAAGTCACCCCCTAGGAATGTGATTTATTTTCCCTGCACTGTCAAACCCACACGTTTGGAGGGAGCTGATCAGAGGCTTCCTACAGATCCAAACTGCCAGCAGGGCTTCAGCGCACAAGCAGCTCACAGCAACGCGCCAGGTCCTTCGAGTTCCGTGATTGAGGCTTAGAACTGGGGCATCAATTAAACACCAGACTGAGCTCCCATTTCCAAGCCCAAATCCACAGCCGCGCAGCATTACTGCACTCCTGGAAAAGCCGAGGTGGGGGAGGAATCACAAAGGAAATCCCCAGGGATTTGCAGGCGGCTCTGTTCTCCATTCAGCAACGCAAACAGGATCCCTTGTGCCGAACGCCGAAGTCACAACAAAACCCCGAATTCCTAACTCCCGGGAAAGTTTGCGAGCACACCCCCGGCTCCGGCCGTCCCAGGCAGCCTCCCAGTTTGGGTTTCACCGGAGGTGCAGCTGGCTGGAGGCTGCCCTCGCCGAGGAGTTTATTTAAAGAAGTTGCAGACTCGCAATTTTCCTCTTCCTAACGCACAGAAATCAAAGCGAATCCAAACTCCGCTGCGTGCGGCGCGGGCGAAAGGCGACCTAAAGCCTTCCCTGCTGTCGCTGTTACCTTAAAACACAGCTCCGCGGCCATGAGTAAGAAAAGCAAGGCAAGAACAACCAAGTGCCAGGCTCACCCCATCGCCGCCGGTGCCAGCTTTGCTCTCCCGTCCTTTCCCCTGCCGCCCGAGGTCTCTCCGCGCTCTGATTTCTTTCTCCCTTCCTCTTTCTTTCTCTCCTTCTCCGGATCCGGATGCTCTTTAAATTTCCTCCGGAATTTCACTTTGAAATCTTGCTAGTTTGGGCTCTTCGGCTCGGAACGCCCCGGCGATCCCCGAGCGTGCGGGGCAGAGAGGGCAGAGGCCGCCCGGACCCCTCCCCGGCCGCGGCCGCCCACGCCCCGCACGGCCCCGGGCGCTCCAACCGGGACCTCGGGGCCTCTCCCCGCCCCGGCCGCCGCAGTTGCCCTTCTCCGGCTGCCGGGATCCCTCCTTCCCTTCAGCATGGGAGGGAGCGGCAGGCCGAGCCGGTGCTTCCCGGGGCCCAGCTCAGAGCGAGCCGCCCGCGGCCGCCGCCCGCTCCGCGCCGCTTTGTTCTCGGTGCTCAGCTCAGCCGCTGCCGGCTGCCGCCCGCTGCCCCATCGCGCTCGCAGCGCTCCGCTCTTCTCCCGACTTTATTCCCGGGGCCGGGGCCGGCTCGGCGGCACCACCTGCCGGGCACAACCGGTCAGAGCCGGGTCGGACTGAGCCCACCGGCACCGGGCGCCCGGCGGGGCAGGGCGCGATGGGGTCCGCGCTGGGGGCTTCCTGGGCGCTGGGTACCCGGGAGCGGAACAAAATCCTGCTGCCCTTCAGCCTTGGCACAGAGAGCTGCTGCCGGGGAGCTTTGTTCTGGCTTCCATGAGGTCGTTTGGACAAGTGGGAAATGAACAGAAACCGTGAAAGGGTTGGGAGGGGAAGGGGAAAACGCTCCGGGAAGCAGGGAGGCTGCGGGGAGCTGGGTGGAAGATCAGCAGCCGGCCACTGCCAGCCTGCTGCGGCCATGGAACCAGCACAGCCCTCAGCCTGGCAGCCGGGCACTGGGCAGGAGAGGGAGAGGGTAAAGAAGAAGAAAGGGAAGGTGAAAGGGAGTAGGAAGGGGAAAAGGAGAGAGAGAAGCCCCTGCCCAGGGCTGGTTCCCACATCTCCAGGGCGCTGAACAACCGTGGGGGGCTGATGGGAGCCATGAGAGAGAACAAAACCTGCTCTGAGCGTGTAACAAACGCTTCAGCTGCTCCTCGAGGGCTGCGGTGTGGCTGCTCACCAGAAAGGTTTCCTGGCAGACAGGGATTGCATCCAGGAGCGTTCTGAGCCGAGCCAGGGTGGGTGCAAGGAGCTGCAGGGGCTGGGAGTGAGGCACTGCAGCAGGAGCAGGCGGCCAGGCCTGGAGGGGATCCTCTCCCCCCTGCTCAGCATTATCCCCACCAGCTGCTGCCCCAGGTGCTGCTCCTGTTGGATCCCTCAGGCAAAGGTGCCCCCAGCCTGCTGCTCCCACAGCTATTGAGGGCACCACGGGCCCACAGGTGGGCACCACCTACCCTCCTGTGCTTGTGAGAACAGAGCTGCCCAGTGCCACCTGTGCTGGGCAGGGTGAATCCCTTCCACTGCCTGTGGCTATTCAGGGCTCAAGTCAGGAATGGGGAAGCTGTGGACAAGTTCTGCCCAGCCTGGAGCAGCTACCTGGACAAAGCCTCCCCCCCACACCTGCCTAGAGTGGGACCTGGAGCTTGGTGCTGGCAGGGACCTCTCCCTGTGCTGGCAGCCCCCCCCCAGTATGCTCCAGCCCTGACCAAACACCAACCCTCCCCACTCCCATCCCTGAGCTGCCTCACTTCTGCCTTCAGCCACCTCCCAGGCAGGCTCAGCAGGGCTGGGGCAGCTCACTGCTGGCTGGCCCCAGCCCCCTTTGTGCTCCTCACTTAGCAGGACCCCTTCAGAGCAAACCTTTCCAGGAGAGATTGGGTTAATCCCAGGCAGTCCTGCTCCTCACTCTCTCCATGAGTGAACACCTTCAGATCTTGCAGCAAAACAGTCAGCAAAGGGTGGAGGAAGCATCCAGCACTTGGCAGTGCTCACACCCAGGTTCAACACCAGCAGTGAAACCCCCCTCAGACCCCCCCACTCCTCACACTGCTCTCAGAGCATTTACAAGGGAGGTTACTGAGAGCTGCAAAGCCTCAGCTCCAGCACCCTCACTGTCCCCATGGGCTGCTGCTGGCGAGCTCAGCTGAAGGTGAGCTCTGGAACAGGCAGCACAAAAGGGTTTGGCACTGAGAGGAGCAGAACCGAGGTCAGAAGCAGTGGGGGAGCTTTGGGCTCTCGCAGCACCGTGGGGGCTGCTCAGAAAAGCCATCACAGGGAAGTCAAGCAGAGCTGGGTGGCTGTTAGGTGCTGGGTGCTCAAGGACTACCTGCCTTGGTCCCAGTGCAGGCCACCAGCAGCCTCCTCTTGCCCCATATCCTTTGTCCTTCCTAGGTGCAGGGTGGCCACCAATGACAAAAGGACTGAAGCTGCAGCAGAGGCAGTGCTGGAAGTGGGGCACGGAGCCTTCCAGCCGACCTGCTCCCTGCACCTCCTCTGTGGCTCCTCTTAGCACCTAATTATTTGACAGCTTTAAATTAGGGTAATTAGATCAGCAGGCACTGAAGGAAACCCAAATGCTGGGAGGCCTCTGAGGATGTCCTGAAGTGAGGCTCTCTGTCCCACCTGCACTTCCTCTGTGGGGAGAGAGGAGCAAGCAAGAAGCATCCCTTGGGCAAAGGAGCAAGAAGAGGCTCACCCAGAGGTGCTCAGCTTCCAGCAGCCTTTAACAGAGGGAGCTCCAGTGTCTGAGCTTGGGTCACACTCAGAACAGCAGTGCAGGCCCAAGGCTGATTGTGGCACTTCAGGACAGTGCAAACCCTCTGGGAAAACAAAGTGTGGGGAATGCTTTGAAAGCCTCAAGAAAGGGAGAGGAAAACTGAGGGAGAGGACTCAGGGGCTTGTAGCAAAGCAGCAGATGTGACACCAATCCTGACTGTGGTCAGCGAGGAGTAACTTAACCTCAGGTGTAAAAGGAGGAGAGCAGCAGCAGCCTCCTGGGGCAGCAGCAGCCTTAATGAGTTGCTATTCGCAGAGCAGGGAGGGGAGAGCAGGGCTCGGTGAGCAGCTGCAGCAGAGCTCATTCCTCTCAGAGGGCAAACCCAGCCCTGCAGGAAAGTGGATCAGTGCCACCTGTGGGGGAGAGATGGCTCCTGCTGGCTCCAGCCTGGCACAAAGGGACCCAGCCCAAGGAAGATGGGGTTTGGAAGAAGGATTTGGGTCCATGCACAGAGCAGCTCCTCGGCCTCAGAGCTCCTGCCCAGCTGTGCAGCCCACGGGGGAAGAGTTTGCAGTGGGAGACTCAGAGAGGACAACCAACTCCTGGGCAGTGTGAGGGAAGGGCAAGAGCCCTGCCTGGGGTTTGGCTTCCACGTGGGAAGCAGCACTGCTGGGTATGGATTGAGGGGGCTGGAGCCAGGGGAGCAAACCACTAAGAAATGAGCCCATGGGAACTGCCAGCTGAGACACTGAGCAGCACAGGAGGAGAGGACCCTTCCCTCCCTCCCCCACCACCAACCCCTGCTTCAGCTTCCTGCATCCTCTGCCTTCCACTTCCCCAGTGCCCCAAGTGCTGCACATCACTTCCCCAGCAGCCCCAGACCCACGAGGCAAGGAGAACATCCCCAGCAGGGCACTCATTCAGCTCAACATTTATTGCAGCTAGGAAAAAGGTTAACAGTGCTAACAGCTTTCTACCCCCACTGCAAAAGAGAAGTGCCAGGGACCCCCAAACCACAGGCAGCTCAGCCTGGCTGGCTGGGCACCGCTGCCAGGCTGCACCCAACAGGAACTTAGCCAATGGCTCTACAGGATTAATGGCAAAGGAAACAAACACACACACACCACCCCCAGCCCCCCAGCCCGACCAAACCCCAACCCAAAAGACAGTAGACACAGCACTGAAGTTAGTTAAAATGTTCACTGAAGCTTGAAGTCTTCATGGGAGAGAGCCTGGAACTAAAATAACAGAAAAGAAGCTGTAAACCTTCCCCGAGGCAAGGAGGCTGCACAACAAAATGCTTCACATCTACAGCTCCACACCTGCAGAAGCAGGGCCAGAGAGCAGGGCAGAGCCCTCCTGCCAAAGGAGGCTGAGCTCACCTCGTGGGCCAAGGACCACAAAGGTGTGGGGGAGGGGAGGGCAAAGGGGAAGCCTCGGGGAGAGCAGAGCTGGAATGGGCACCAGCACTGCTCTGCTGATGGCACCAGGCAGGCTGCAGGCAGCCAGGCTGGCAGGGGAAGGTTTGCCTGCTGGGCACCTTTCAGCTGAGCTGCCCTCCAAGTGCTGCCAGCTGGATGCCAACAACTCAGCTGCTCAGCAGATGCACTCCCAGGGGGTGCCCAGCGGAGGGGGGGTTCAACCAGAGCAGCACAGAGTGCTGGGGGTGGGCTGAGAGTGGATTGCAGCCCAGGGAGACTCCACTCTGCCTCCTGCCCTTCTGCAGAGGTGCAACAGAGTCCAGAATCCTTGCAAAGCATCCATGTGGAGGAAGAGGAGAGCTGGGGGCCTGCAGGACATCCCAGGTGTGAGCAGCAGTGCTGGGAAGGTCACCAAGAGAAGGGAAAGGAGAAGGAAACCCTTCTGGGTGGGTCTGGGAAGCAAAGCCCAGGCCAGCAGGGCTGGGTCCAGAGGGGCCCAAAGCAGCCTGGGAAAGGCTCAAGCTTTACACTGCAACAGGGAAGAAGAGAGGCAGTGAAGGACAGACCCAAACAGGAGCTTCAGAGGGGAGCCCTCCCTGCCAGGCACTGTCTCCCAGCAGCTTCCAAGCAGCCTGTGGGCCACACTGGGGGAGGGTTTGCAGCACCTCCAGGTAAAGCCTAGGAGAGACATCTGGGCTCTCAAATGTCCTCAACCCACCAGATGAACTTAGCTGCATTTACAGCCTTGGAGCTTCAGCTGCCTGCAGACTCAGAGTGGAGACTCCTGTGCTGGGCCTCCAGCAGTGCCACCTCACTGTGCTCCCCCTCAGGGCTTGGCCTGGGGCTGGAGTGCTTCAAGGCAACTCAAAGTGACTCAGGAAGTTCCCTGCCCTGGGGCTCTGCCTCTCCTGGTTGCAAACTCTCCAGGCAGTAAAGAAAATCTCTAACTTGACCTCATCAACTCAAACTGGTCCCTGACAGCCTGCACATGAAGACAGCAGGGGTGTGGGTGCAGAGGGATGGCATTTGGCTCCCCAGCCAGCAGGCACAGGCCAGGTGGGAACTGGAGAAGACCTCTGCTGGAGCATTTGTCAGTGAGGAGCCTGAGGTGCTGCTTGTGGGCTGCTCTGAGTGCTCTACCACAGGCTCCTTGCTCTGCAGGAACATCAGCAAGACAACACTGACTGCTGGCAGGCAAAACATGCAGCAGCAGCTCAAGATCAGCTCTGAAGAGGAGAACTCCAGAGAAGGAAGTTCTGGAAGGATCCTGTTCAAGGGAAGGCTTCTGAAGAGTGCTGGGAAGGGAGTGAGGGAGGAGGAGTGCACCAAGAAGTGTGCTGGGAGCTGCTGCCACACACAGCAACCCCCTCCCAGGCCCTCAAGGTGGGAGGAGATGAATGATCAAGACCTTGGCTGCTTGCTGGGTGGTGGCAACACTGCTGCTAAATCCTTCATGGCCTCAGAGCTGCTTCCCCAAGCAGCACACAGGAGCCCAATCCTCTCCTGCAGCACATTCTGGAACAGTGCCCTCAGAGCAGAAGTTTTTGGTCTCACTCCTGGGGATGTTTCAACAAAAGCAGCAAATGTTGAACAGAAACAGCAATGGCTCTGAGCTGATGCTCTTAGGAAACTGAAGATCCACTTCCAGATGGCTTCCAGACATCTGCCTGCCAAGTGCTTCCTTCACAGGCACAGGAACTGCACCTTCTCATGGCTTAAGCTTTGGAGAAGCCAAGGAACTGCTCAAGGACTGGTGGGAGGAGAGCTGCAAAGTGCTGCAGAGCCCCAAGGCCACTGCAAAGGTGGGCTGCTTGCTCCCTGCCAGGAGGAACCCCTGGCAGCTGAGGTCCTGAAGGAAGAATGCAATGCTCCCAGGAACTCATTCATCCTACACTGGAACCCTCTACAAAGGCAGCACACAGGGAGAGCCTCTTCTTACCACTGGTGTGTGCAGGGAACTGCTTGGTGAAGACTCCAGAAGCAGAGGAGAAGGTTTAGCCCATCAATGAAATGCACTAAACCAGAATCTCAGCTGCCCTGCAGGAAGATCTGACTGGGAGAAGAAGATTCTTGGCTCCAGAAAGGACCAGAGCCAAGCCAGGCTGCTCAGCTTGCCTTCTCCTCTTGCTTTACTCCATGTTTTGGCCAGGCAGCTCATCACAGCCAGGCCAAAGGGAGAGGGACAGAGGCACTCCTGAGAGCAAGCTGAGCTGGCTCCTCCTCAGCAGGTGACATCCAAGCTGTTAGCACAATCCAACACAAGACTGACTTTGGTCCTGGGGAAAGGTTTTCATACATTAGGATTGGAGTCCACCAAGCACAGCACAAAACCTTTCTGCAGCCTGGCACATGCTGCCCCAGCCTTGCCCTCAGCAGCCTCTGCACATCCAGGCACTTCCTAGCCAAGGACTCTCCTGAGCCAAGCCCAGGAGGGAGGAGCTGGGGCCACCGAGCAGCTCAGAGCAGTGCACCGCAGGGCTGGGCTCTCAGGAAAGGTCAAGAAGCCAGAGAGACTCCTGGCAGCAGGGAGGCTCCCTGGGGAAAGGAAGGCTCCAGAGGGCCTGGTGGTAATGTGGGAGGCATTGGAGGGCACATACCTACTTAGTGGCTCTTTTCTGCCTGTACATTTGAATCATTCTCTGACGGAAAACATCAAATGCATCTTCTTTATTCTCTTCCCCTGCAACACCCAAGCCCTCCCCTGCAGATGTAGCACCCCTAGGGAGCAAAATGGAGAGTTAGAACACTCTGGTGCTGGTACATTTGACAACCTTGCAGAAGAGAGCAAAAAAAATCCCCAAAGCAGCTTCCAACACAGGCACAACTCGGGGGGAAGGCAAAGCCTGCTCCCTCTGGGGGAGGGGGAGCAGAGCCACAGCAGCTCAGCTCCAAACCAGTCCCCACCTCCCACATGCAAACCCCCACCAGAAGAAACAGCTCCTGTGGTAGTGAGGGAGCAGTGAAGACACAGCTGGCTACCAGGCTGAATGGGTGGAGGAACTGGAGCCACTTTGTTCGTGGTAGCTTGGATGCTCTGCTCAAAAGATGGTCCCCAAATTGCCCCCAGAAAACCACAGCAGGAGGCAGAGACTTTGGGAAGTGGAGAAGAGACACCATGGAACTCTGGGGGAGCTCAGGAGGAGCTCAGGAGGGAAGAGGAGCTTTTAACCAAGGGAACATCCTGCTGCCTGCTTAGCACTTCCAGCACCCAAAGCAAGCTCAAGTCTTGCAGGACACAGAGAGCAGCTGAGCTCCTGCCCAGCCCAGAGCAAGGCCTCAGCTCAGCTCTTGCTCTGAATCCAGCTTCACACAGCAAAGAAAACAGCCCCAGGAGCAGCCCTGCCTGCTGTGCTTCCCTCAGAAGGACAGAGTCTGACTTGGACCTTCAAGATCAGCCAGTGCCAACCCCCTGCCATGGCAGGGACCCCTCCCACCAGCCCAGCTTGCTCCTGGCCTTCAACACCTCCAGGCTTGGAGCCTCCACAGCCTCTCTGGGCAGCCTGTTCCAGGGCCTCAGCACCCTCCTGGGGAAGAGTTTCCTCCTCCTGCCTCATCTCAATCCAACTTCTTCCAGCCTGAAGCCCTCACCCCCTGCCCTGTCACTGCAGGGCTTTGTCCCAAGTCCCTCCCCAGCTCCCCTTCAAATCCTGGCAAGCTGCTGCCTTCCTAGATGCTCTCCTCTCCAGGCTGAACAGCCCCAGCTGTCTCAGGCTGGCCTCCCAGCAGAGGGGCTGCAGCCCCCTAGAGATGGTGAGAAACTTCTGGCAGGGGTTGTCTGGCAGAGCAGACAGAATTAAACAGAGTGCAGCCACACAAAGACAGGACTCAGATCTCTGGTCCCAACGAGTCTGGACACTAAGAACCAAGGCTGTGACCCTGGGGAGCACAAGAGAGCTACAGGTGAAGATGCTGCTCACTGTCCCTTGGCTGCTGAAGAAGGGGAGGGAGAAAACACAGCAGTGGCCACTGGACACCAGGGAGCTCCAAGGGGAAGAAGAAAGCACCCAGCCAGCAGTGTCCCAGCACCAATGCCCACCAAGGCATGAAGAGAGCACAGGGACCCCTGGGGAAGGAAGCTTCTTAACCCACAAATGATGTGGGGACTAGAAAGCTGCTTCTGAGGGTTCAGAGAGGAGGAAGCAGCTCCTGCCTCCCTGCTCACCCAGGGAGCTGCAGGAGTCTGGACCAGCAGTCAGCCCTGGCAACAACAGAGAACCCCAAAGTGCCTTTTAAAGGCCAAAGCAAACTTACCTCCTGGCAGCTGCACTTACCTCCTGCAGTGAGCTCTGGGACACATCACAGCATTAAGAGGGGAAAGAAATTGGTTGCCTAACCCTAGGAGCTCCATGTGGGACATGCCCAAAGTTTAATCTCTACCTGGGATGGCAGCAAGGAGATCCCCAGGACAACTCCAGGTGTGAAACCCCCCCTGAACACATCAAGCCAACCAAAGAGACACCTCCTGGAGACCAGGGAGAAAGTGGCCACAGCCTGCAGCAGTCATGCTGCAGCCTTCAGTGCTGACAAACTGGGTGGCAACAAAGAGCAACCCTCCAGAGCAGGCTGGGCCCAGCAAGCTGCATGACCTCAGCTGGGCCAGGCCAGAGGCCTTGACCACCAAGGAGGTCAAGCACTGAACTGGGTCAGAGACAGGGCTGCTGTCAGCATGCCAGCCTCTGCCAGGGCTGCCTCATCCTGCAGTCTGCTCCCCTTACATACACTTTTACAGGCTCTCTGATTCCTTTTCCTCGTGTCCCAAGGCCATGGCCCTCCTGCCAGCCCATCTTCTGCAGCATCTGGAAGCCCACATTCCTGTTGGTCAGCTTCTTGTGGGGGAACTCCAAATCCTTGGGCTTCTGTGGAGAGGAGAAGACAGAGACACAAAGGGGGGGAGGTTATCTGGGGTGATCCTGCATTAAACATCCCTCAGACTGGGCTGTGGGAAGAGGATCTGAGGGGATTTTAGCACAGGATCGACCCTGAGCCGGGTCTGAAGCTCTGGACAGGCAGAACCAGCCTCAGGGGCTGCTCCCAAGGAGCTCCACTCCTGCCTTGGCACTTGCCAAAGGACTCACAGCTGGGTTTCAGGCTTTCCAGCTGCTTCATCTCATCATTAACAGCAAACACCTACCAAAAAGTGCTTCTGGCTTTTAACAGCAAACAGGGAAGCAGCTGAGGCCTGAAGCCCTCCTCCCAGTACAGAAGCAGTCAACTAAGACCAAGTTTGGGCAGTGCTCCAGGCAGCAATGCACTGATTCTGCCATTACTGATGGGAAATGAAAGCTGACATGAGCACCACAGCTCTAATCCTACACCACCTGACAGAGGGAGCTCAGGAGCCACCAAACCTCCTCAGACTCAGCTCAGGAGCAGGCTCCTCAGGGTCTCCTTGGATTTGATGACAATGGAACCCTTCCAGAGGCTGCCTCATGACTTGCTGTGGCCCTGGGCAGCCTGCTCTAGTTGGAGATGTCCCTGCTGAGTGCAGGGGGGGTGGACAAGATGAGCTTGGAGGGTCCCTTCCAGCCCAGGGCAGTCTGAGTGCAGCAGCAAGGCAGAGGAGCTCTTTACCTTCTTCTTCTTTGTAACTGGGCAGCCACGAGGTCTGTCATAAGCAATCCTGACAGGTTCATGCACTGCAGGGCAAAGCAGAGACACAACTCAGCTCTGAAGGAAAAAGGGCTGGAATACAGAACTCCAGAAGCACATCAGAAGTGAGAGTCTAACTCCTGCCCTGCAGTCAAGAAAGATCAGATTAAAAACCCAAACCAACAGAAAATCAGTGGTAAGAATCTTCTGCCTCCAGCACAAGAGGGCCTGGAGCAGCTCTGCTCTCAGCACAGGAGGGGCAGCTGAGGCTCAGCCTGGAGAGAGGAAGGCTCCAGGGGCTCCTCAGAGCTGCCTGCCAGGACCTGAAGGGGTCCTACAGCAAGGCTGCAGAGAGACTTCTCCTGAGGGGGTCTGGAGCCAGGCCAAGGGGGAATGGTTTGGAGCTGAGGAAGAAGTTCTTCAGTGCCAGGGTGGTGAGACTCTGGCACAGGCTGCCCCAGGAGGCTGTGGCTGCCCCCTCCCTGGGGGTGTCCAAGGCCAGGCTGGAGGAGGCCCTGAGCAGCCTGGGCTGCTGGAGCTGTGCCTGCCCAGGGCAGGGGGCTGGAGCTGGGTGGTCTTTAGGCTCCCTTCCAACCCGACCCAGTCTGTCAGTCTCTCAAGCCCTGCAGTGCCTGCCAGGTGGCCTCACCTTTTGGCTCCTCTATGAGGCAAACCCTTTTGGAAGCAGGGATCAGGCCAACTTTCAGGGACTTGCTGCTGATTCTCTTGCGGGGGAAGGGGGCCCCGGGCGCAGGGCTGGCCGCCTGTGTCGACAGAGTGGGGACAGCACCGTCAGAGCCGGGGGGCAGCTGCACTTCCCCTGCTGCAGTCTCCTCTCCTCTTCTGGAAACCATCTCCTCAGCTAGGTTTGCCACACTTCTACCTGCTGCCACGTCATCCTCTTCTCCCTCCTCTGCCTGCTCCATCTCTTCCAAAGGCTGGGAGATATCCTCCTCAAACTCAGCTTCCTCCTCATTCTCTTCTTCCTCCTCCTCCTCCTCTTCTTCTTCTTCTTCCTCCTCCTCCTCTTCCTCTTCTGAGACATCCAAGTTTCTCTCTTCAGGTTTAGCACTTTCCCCAGCCTCAGCTGCTTCTGCCACAGCACTGAAGTTGATGGAGGGACACAGCTCATAGACCTTCATCCTGTAGAACTTGAAAGCAGAACTGTTCCGATCCTGGAGGAACCTGAGCAGAGAGAGCAACCATCAGAGAGAGCTGATCCTGAGCTGGCACAGAGAGAGGCAGCAGAAATGAATCTCCCTTTGCTCTGCAGAAGGGGCACTGCAGGTGGGGGTTGAGTGGTGGAGGGCTCCCCCACAACACTCCCATTCCCCTCAACTCCTGACTGCTGCTCCTCAGCCCTTCCCAGAGAGGCTCTGTGCAGTTCTCTCCATCATACACACAGAGAGCCTCAGCCTGGCTCTGGGTGACCCAGAAGGCAGAAAGGCAGAGCCCAGCACTCAGGGCTTGCCTGTTTCAGACATGTGGCAATGGCTGCCAGGATTCTGAGAGGCAGAGTGAGGCTTCCTCTTGGTTGGCACAGGGTGAGCAGAGGAGAAGCTCTGCACAGGAGACTCCACAGCCTCTCTGGGCAGCCTGCCCCAGGCCTCCAGCAGCCTCACACCAAAGAAGTTTCTCCTTCTGTTCAGGTGGAACCTCCTGGGCTCCAGTTTGTGTCCCTTGCCCCTGGGCACCACTGAGCAGAGTCTGACCCCAGCCTCTTACCCCCACCCCAGCTCCTTTCTCCCTTGCTGAGCACTGCTCAGCTCCCCTCTGGGGCTGCTCTTCTGCAGGCTCTCAGCCCCAGGGCTCTCAGCCTCTGCTCCTCACTGAGGCAGAGCAGGGGGCAGAGGTGGTTGTCTTTCTTAGGTATCACCACTGATGGAGGTGCTGAGCAGGACAGCAGGGAGCACAGCTCCAAATCCCTGCTCCTAAGCAGGTGGACTGCAAGCAGGGAGCTGCACAAACCCCACAGGAGGCTTCTCCCTGGGGACTGCTTGGATGCATTCTGATTGTGGCTGTCAGCCCAGGCAGAGAGGAAGGTGCAGGCTACTCACCAGAGGTCTGGGTTATCTGCACTGTTGTCTATGCTGAACTGCTCGATTTCTGGCCCTACCTGAGCAACAAACTTGGCCAACTTCTCAGCAGTTTCCATTGTTTTAGCATCCACTGCAAGACAAGAAAGCTCATTGCAGAACCACACAGCCAGCTGGGCTGGAGAAGCCCTTTCACAGCACCCACTCCAGCCCTTCTCTACCTCTGCCAAGGCTGGGGCTAAACCATGGCCCTCAGCACCACAGCTCTGCCTCTTTTAAGCCTCTGCAGGGATGGGCATTCAGCTCCCTCCCTGGGCAGCCTGTGCCAGTCTCTGAGAAGCCTTGCAGTGAAATCCAGAGCTTCACACCCACCCTGCAGCACTGCAAAGTCAGAACAGCTGAGGACCACCTGCCTGAGCACCATTACTGCTCTCCAGGCTTTCCAGCAGGACCTCAGATGATTCTTGTCCAGAGAACTGACAGCTGGAACCTTGGCTCTGCACTTACCATCAGGAAACTGGGAGGACAGTGGTGGGAAAAGGTCAGGTGGGGCCAATAAATCCTCAGGTTCTGCCTTTTCTTCTGCTCGCAGAGAGAGCTCTGAGCTGGTGGCACACTGTGAGGAGGAGGAGGAGGTTGGATGGAGGGAAGAATTCTTCTCAGCCAGGCTGGTTTGTGCTGCAGAAGGTTTTGACTGGGCTGAGCCCTGCAGGGGCTGCTCTTGGTGCTTCAGCAGAGTGCCAGCTGACAGCACAGTCTGAGTGCCTGTGGTTGTCCTCCTCACCCTCCTGCCCCCAGCACCTCGTGGGCTGGCAGTTCCAGGCCTCTTCCTCTTGAACAGCCTTCTCTTGATGCTTGCAACCTTCCTGGCATACAGCATGGCCCTGACTGATTCTGTTGCAGCTTCCTCCAGTGCCCTGCCCTCAGCACCCTCTGCCATGCCAGCTGATGCCCTCCTCTGCCTCTCTGCCAGCCTCAGCCTGTAGTATTTGTATTCCAGACTGTCCTCAGCAGACAGGAACCTAAAGAAAGCAGAGAAATGAAAGCACAGCTGCCCTCCAACACCCAGGTCAGGCACTCAGCAGCAGTGGTTCCTTCTCTCCTACATGGATGTCACCCTGCAGAGGCTGTCCTCCAAGGCAGTGGCTCAAGTGTGCCAAGCAAAGAAGGGAGGGAGGGTTGGGGCAGGAACCATTTGGGCAGCCATGCATCAGCCATGCTGCAGCTCACAGGGGAGGGGATGCTGTCCTGCAAGAGCTCACTGCCCCTGCAAGTGTCTCAGCTTTCCCTTTGCAGACCCCAGGCCCCCAGGGCTCTTCCCTTGCTCCATGTTTACAACAACTGCTAACTGTGTCCAGGGGGAAAAGGTGAACTGACAGCTTGTGTGGGCATTGACAGAGGCACAACTGATGGCTCAGGAGGAGTGAGGCCTGCTAGGCTGCAGAACAACCTGCAGGGCTCCCAGGAAGCAGCTTCAGGAGGTCTCATTCAACACACAAAAAGCTTTGCTCTCCCACCCTGCAAAATGCTGAATGGAATGAAGCAGATGCCCCAGACACCCTCAGCAGGGAGCAGGGGCCCAGCCCCCTGCCAAACACCTACCAGTACTCAGGGCAGCTCTTCTGAGCACTCCTCTCCTTGGCAGACAAGGCTCCTGACACAATGCTGCTCACCAGCTCCTCAATTGTCTCCAGCACTTTGGGATCTGCTCGCTGTGGGGCTGGGGAAGCAATAAAATGCACTGCCTGTGGTACTGGCATGCAGAGAGCACCAATGCCCTGCTCCTTCTCCCTCCCTGGCACACTGACCTTGGCAGTCTCTCCACAGATGAACACCAAAACAAGGCTGCACTGAACACTAGGATGTGGTAAAGGGACCTCAGAAACTCAGCTCCTAGAACTGGTCCTTATCAGAAGCATTTTGGTTTAAGGAGCTCAGCCTTGGCCACCCTGGGGCAGCTGAATCAGCCTTCAAAAGGAAAGGATTGCAGCAAAGGGATCTGGGGCAAATCTGGGGATATCTGAGCACTGCTCTGAAGGAAGAGCTCCAAACTATTCACCACTCAGTGTCAGTGCTGGAAGAGCTCCCAGAGGAAGGAACTGAAGCTGTTAGGGAAGATCAGGAGGGTTTAGTGCTGCTAAGGGTGGTGAGCTGCAGCACAGCAGAGGTGGCTCTCCTGCACTGGGTCATGTATGAACAGGGACAAAGAACCAGGGAATGATCTTTGATGTCCACCCAGTCCAACCCCCCTGCAGCCAGCAGGGACATCCCCAGCCAGAGCAGGCTGCTCAGAGCCCCAGATGGCCTCAGCTGGGATGGTGCCAGACATGGGGCAGCTCCAACCTCTCTGGGCAGCCTGGGCCAGGCTCTCACCACCCTCTGTAAAACAAAACCCCAAACCTCTCCCTTCTCTCTAGCTCCACTCTCCCCCTTTCAGCTGCAAACCATCACCCCTTGTCTTTCACAATGCTCCCTGGCAAAGTCCCTCCTCAGCTTTCTTCTCAGCTCCTTTAAGCACTGCAAGGACACCAGAAGGTCTCCCTGGAGCCTTCTCTTCTCCAGGCTGCCCAAGCTCAGCCTGGGCTCCCAGCAGAGGGCTTCCAGCCCTGCCAGCACTGCTGTGGCCTCCTCTGGCCCTGCTCCAACAGGTCCCTGCCTGTGCTGTGCTGAGGGCTCCAGAGCTGCCCCAGCACTGCAGGGGAGGTCTCAGCAGAGCCCAGCAGAGGGGCAGAATCCCCTCCCTGCCCCTGCTGCCCACACTGCCGGGGATCAGCCCAGGACAGGGCTGGGGCTGGGCTGGCAGCACTCAGTGCCAGCTCATGCCCAACTCTTCATCCCCCAGCACCCCCAAGTGCTGGTAAGACATCAGCCTGCAGCTGCCCAGAGCAGCAGTGGCAACACCTCTGACTTTGCTTCCATCCAAATACTTACTCTGTGCTGTAGCCAGTTAGAGCTGTGGTCCTGGCCTCCCTACCTCGAGGTTGTGAAGCTGCAGCAGCCAAGGGCAGGACTCTCTCCTAGATTTAAAGTATAAGCACGTGGAGGAGAGGGGAGGGAGGAGACAAGGCTTCCATCCACAGGGCTGCAAGCAATTGCTCCAACAGGCAGTTGCTTACTACCTGCCTCAGGGACTTCTGTGGCATCCCCTGAGTTAGGAGCTCCTGCCCTAGCGAAACCACAGAGGTTAGGATCAAGTGTGAGAGGTTAGGAGAGAGTGCCAAGCTCGCTCACCGTTACCTGTGGTGTCGGGGGAGGCCGTCTGAGGCGGCTGGGGGCCCTCCGGCTGGGCGCCCCTCATCTGGATCGGGTACCCACTCTTCTCCAGCCAAGCCTTCAAGTTCTCAATGTACTCCCTTCCAAACAAGGTCGAGTCATCGAAGTTTGGGAAGAGTGTGGGTGCTGGAGCCATCTCCTGGAGCCCTACAGCTTCAAGTATTTTCTCCTGCCTGAAAACAGAGGCCAGGGCAAAGGTCTGCCCCAGCAGCGCCAGGGACTTACGGCAGAGGGAGACAGTGGTCTCGAAAGCTGCTGCCAGCTCCCTGGGGTTGCCGAAGCCGCTGGTCTTGAGGCTCAGCTCGTAGGCATTGCAGGCCATCAGCAGAGGGGTCACCCCCTTCAGCAGGCGGTCCTGCAGCCTCATGATGTACTTATCAAAGGGTTTGATCACCTCGAAGAAGCAGTTCTTGGTCTTCACGGCGCCCTTGGCCAGCAGCATGTTCAGAAACTCGTTGTCCACCTTGGGGGTCTTGAGGGCGGCGTGCTGCAGGCTCTTGATGGTGAAGAAGCAATAGTCCCTGTGCTCGGGCCTCAGGGAGCACTTGAAGGAGGCCAGCATCTTGGCGCAGGTCTCCGTCTCCAGCTCGAAGAGCGCTCCGAAGAGCCGGGCGAACTCGGCGTCGCTCTTGACGGCGTGGAAGCCGGCCCACTTGATGATCTCCACCCCGAAGGTGGAGAAGATGTCCGACTTGTCCACCAGCTCCAGGCTGAGGTTTCTGAAAGCGTGGGCGGGCTTTGGCAGCCTGAGGATAGGCCTCTGGCCCGGCACCAGGGCTGGCCTCTGGGGCGGCCGGGGAGGCGGCCTGGGGCCGTGGCGCTGGACGGGCGCCGGCCGCTGGCTGGCGCGCTCCGAGGTCTCTGCCGTTTGGTCGCCTTCCGGCCCCGGCTTCTGCTCGGGGCCCGGGGGCAGCTTTTTAGTGCCCCACTTCCTGAGGTGGGGGTTGAGCTCTCCTTTGAAGAGCTTGGCCTTGACAACCCCCCTGGCGATCCGCTTGCCTCGCAGCACCCTGCCCCTGCCGCCCCTGCGCAGCGGGGGCCGGAACTCGCTGGCGGGCTGCGGCCCGAAGTCCCCCTCGTAGCCCTGGCCTTCCATGCTGCCAAAGTCCTCCTCCATCAGCCCTGGGGATCGAAAGTCTCCCAAGATGTCCGAAGAGCTGAACTCCGTTTCGTGTGCTCCTGGGGATTCCCAGGCGTCGGCGGGGCCATAGTCCTGCTCCTGAGGATCCAGGCCCCCGTACTCCTGGTCGTGGGGAGCTGGGTGCCCATAGTCCCTCTCCCGGGGAGCTGGGTGCCCATAGTCCCTCTCATGGGGAGCTGGGTGCCCATAGTCCCTCTCCCGGGGGGCTGGGTGCCCATAGTCCCTCTCCCGAGGCGCTGGGCGGCCATAGTCCCGGTCCCGAGGCGCTGGGCGGCCGTACTGCTCGTGGTAGTAGTTGTCCTTCCTCAGGAGAGGGCTGGCAGGTCTGTAGGAGGGCCCTGGGTAGTCCTCCCGGGGCTCCTGGCTCCAGTCGTCATGGGGGTGGTGCTGGCTGCTCTCGTGGGGGTACCTCCCATCGTCGTGGAAAGCGTCACCGAACCTCGGCCTTGGGACCGGCCTGGAGTGGGCTGCAAGGACAGGGACAGCACTGCAGCAAGGCTCTGCCAGGGAGCTGCACACACTGAAACCCCAGGATGGCTCAGGTGGGAAGGGACCGCAGAGAGCATCTCCCCCAACCTCCCCACCGTGGACAGCTCTCACCTAGACTCAGCTGCCCAGGGCCTCACCCAGCCTGGCCTTCAACACCCCCAGGCAGGAGGCAGCCACAGCCTCCCTGGCAGCCTGTGCCAGGCTCTCACCACCCTCACACTGAAGAACTTCTTCCTCAGCCCCAGTCCAGCCCTGCTCTCCCTCAGCTTCATTCCCCCTTCTCCTGTCTCTGGACACCCTCTGCAGCCTTCCAGTAGGATCCCTTCAGGCAGCTCTGAGGTCCCCCTGGAGCCTTCTCTTCTCCAGGCTGCACAGCCCCAGCTCCCCCAGCCTGTGCTCAGAGCTGCTCCATCCAGCTCCAGCCCCCTGCCATGGGCAGGGACACCTCCCACTAGCCCAGGTTACCGATGGCCTGCAGGTACTGGGAGGCAGACACTCAGCACAGTCAACACATCCAAAGCTCTGAAGAACAGCACAAAGACCCCACTGCAGGGGGCCAGGGCACCCCCACACACACTGCACTCTCACACAGATCAAAGTGCCAATGAGCTTCACCCCACAGGTGACAAAACCATTCTCTCACTCCACACTCCCCAAAGCTGAAGCCCAGGTTCTGCCACCCCCTGAGTTTTCTGCTTGCTCACTACTTCCTCACTCTAGGAGGAGGCTGCTGCTGTGCTCACACTGCTCCTGCTTGGGTGTAGCAGATGTGAAAGGTCTCAGAATCAGACCTTTGCTGTGTGCAGGCAGAATTCCACAGCTCAGCAGATGATCCTATGTGCTCCCACCTCACACACAAGCATCTCAGCTAATGCTCACACCAGAACTGCCTGCAGTGATCCCAGGTGAGTCCTCCCTAAGCCCAGCAGTTTAATTCAGAAAGTGAAGAAAAAGCATCAAATAGGTAAAAGAAATTAGTCTGGGGAGGCTTAGGCAGCTGTAAGAAACCAGCAGAGATCTCATTTGAAACCCTTCAGTGTCCTCTGAATAATCCAAGTTGGTTTTCTCTTTCCATCAGACTGAGAAGCTCCAATCACCTGCAGATGGTTTTGGATCCACTCAGCAGGTTAGTGCCCTGCTGGCAGCTTTTTCCCTTTTCCCCCTTCAAAAATGAGATGAAATCCAAGACCCAAAGGCTTCTAATGGACTCCTACGTTTATTTAACTTCTCAGACATCAACACAATTCCACCCTGCACCAGTATCTCCGGAGACCTCCCTGAAATGGGAGCCCGAGCAGGATTCCTTTGTTCGAAACTGAGTTTATTGCCTGGAATTTGCATCCCACATGGAAACGCTGTCAGTCACCGGCAGCGATTAGCCTCTTCCAGAAAGATGGATGTGGAAAACCACCAGCACAAGCCCAGCTCCGAGGCAAACGGGGGGGAGCGGAAGGCTCGAAACCGGCCCCGGCTGGTAGCGAGCGGCGGGTGCCGGCCCCGGCCCGCCGCGCCCGGGGTTCCGTTACCTTTGAAGGGATGGATGGAGTCCTGCATGCCCTCGCCGCGCTCCACGCGGTACCGCTTCACTTTGTCCTGCACCACGGCATCGAAGCTCTCCCGTGTGATCCGCCGAGAGGCCATTTTCATCCTGCACCGGAGGAGCACAAAGCCGTCCCTCACCGGGGCACGGCCGCTGCCCGGGGTCCTCCCGCCCCTCCCCCGCGGCTCCCGGCCCTCCGCCGCCCACCCGCGCCGGGCTCAGCCCGGGCGGATCCCCCGCGACAAGGGTGCGAGCGGGCGGCTCCCTCCCCCGGCGCCCTCCCACCTCGCCGCCCCTCACCGGGCGAGCGACCCCCGGCGATCCGTTGCCCGCTGTCACCCGCGCAGGGACCGGGAGAAGGCAGCGCGGGAGCCGCCCCCGGCCTGTCCCGCCCCGCGGCCCGCCCCCGGCGGGAGCCCGCCCTGCCCTCACCGAGGCGGTGCCCCCCGCCCCGGGCCGCAGCGCCGCCGCCGCCGCCGCCGCACGGGAACCTCCCAGCAGCCCCCGCGGGGCGCCGCTCGCCCGGCCCCGTTCCCAGCGCCTGCGCAGCGCGGGCGCCGCCTGCACCCGGTGCCGCCTCCTCATCGGCTCCAAGCGGCCGGTTTCGGGGCTGTACTAACGGTGAGGGCGCGGCCCGGGACTGGACGGTGGGGTGAGCAGGAGGGGAGCGGGCGAGGGGGATTCGGCCGTGGCCTCGGGGGTGCCGCTGCGGCGCAGGCCCCGCTCAGCAGCCCCTCCCCGGTCCCCCTCCCCCGGTGCCCGGCTGCGGTGCGTGGCGGGGGCCGCGCTCTGCACATGCGCAGTGCGGCGCCCGGGGTCGTGTTTCGCGCTGCGGCTCTGGCGCGCGGGAGCGAGCGGCGCCAGTTTGGGCGCGGGCGGGCGCGCGCCGGCCGCGGGGCTGGCCGTACGGCGGCCGGGAAGGGACCTTCCCCTCAAGCCGCGGCTCTTTGTTAGGCGGGAGGAGCCCGTCGGGGAGCGGTGCTGCGGGTGGCTGAGGACGGAGGTGGGTTGTGAGGAGAAGCGGAGCCCGTTGTGCACCGGGGAGCTCCCCCGGGACCCGCCCCCGATTTCTGGGCCCTGCTTCGGGGCAAGCCCCGCTGAAAGCTGGCGAGTGGGATCCCCCCCCGGCCGGTTGGGCCCGCTGAGAGCGGGGCGGGAGTCCAGCGGGAGCAGGGACGGGGGGCAGGCTGAGGGGCTCTGGGCCGTGGTACCTCTCGAGTGTGGGGGGGTTCGGGGCCGTGCGTGCCCGGGCGGGCTGCTCACCCTGCCCCTGCGGCAGGCGAGGTGCGGGGCGCTCGGTGCGGTGGTGACACCCATCTGCGGCACGGCAGCGGCTGCCCCGGCCCGGCCCTCCCAAAGGCCTCCTTCTTCCTTTTAGTGGGCGTGTTTCAGCCCGTCAGAACAACCCAGTCATCCCTTCCACCCTGCATTCTCGGTCTCGGGGTCTGTGCTTTTGCTCTTGCTTTTGCCCCTTCCTCTGGGGCTGATGAGCATCAGAAGGTTTTGCACCAAGGCTAAGTGTGGATTCTCTTCACGGCAGGGCGAGGAGGTGACTTATCCCAGCCGGGTAAAATGGGCTCCAAACAGATTGCCCAGGAGACATTTGATGATGCAGTGCAAGAAAACATCACAGAATTTGAAATGGATCCAGAGGAGGCTGTGAGAGAAGCTGTGCAGCAGTTTGAGTCTCAAGGTACTGGGAATTCACCTGCCTTTGCAGTTTGGATTGTTGCAGGCTGAGGTTTGTGCAGATCTTTAAACTGGAAGGGACCTGCCTGCAAAGGCTGATTAGCCAGAACCTTTGTGAAGTGGAACACAGCCACTCTCAGTGCTAACCCACTTCCATGGAGTAATTATGACTGAAAAACGACTTGGAGTGAAGCTGCAGGGTGAAATGCAGTCAAGGAAATTAAACTCCTCTTATTTTTCTCCTCCCCCAGCTGACATTTAGCTGGAGTTGATGCTTTGTTCCAGGAGGAGTTTGGCCATTGTAGTCAAAACTTTAGCAAAGCTTCAGCATCTTTGGGCACTGATCCACTCTGCACAATGACTTCATCTCTGCTTGCAGTGGTTAACTTGACAGATTGGAGCCAAGCTTCCCTCACTGACACTAATCTTGGGTTTGTTCTCCCTTCCAGGTGTTGACCTAAGCAACATTGTGAAAGCTGTGAGGCAGCCTGCATCTGAGAATGGGCAGAGGCAGAAGCATCAAATCCTGCTGGTAGGAGCAAGACTTTCTGTTGTCTTCTAAGGACCAGGGCTAGATAATAGTTGAAGCAATAGAGGTAGGATAATGAGAGGGGCCTTCTGCTCCTGCCTCTGCCCCACTTCTCTGTCAGCTCCTCAGCAAGCAGCTAATCCTCTCTGTTCTGCAAAAAGGGAATATCATAAAAGTTTAAAGCCAGCTTGCAGTTCTCAGTGGGAATGGCTCAGTGCAACGTTTCCTTCCCAGCAAATGCAGAGGCTGCCCTGCAGAGCTTAGAAGCAGATTCTGCTGTGGGAGGTGCTCCATGCCTGGAGCCATTCCAGCTCAGGTTGTCTGGGGCTCTGAGCAACCTGCTTTGGTTGGGGATGTCCCTGCTGATGGCAGGGATGTTGGACTGGGTGACCTTTAAAGGTCCCTTCCCACCTCCCAAAAGCTGGAGCTGTGCCCTGGCACACAGCAGACTCCAAGCTGATGGAGATCCAAGTGCTGCTGCTCCTTGCCCAGCCTTAGCCAGGCAGGGAAGAGAAACCATTTCTGTGCTGGTGTTCTGGGTCAGCTTGCTCCCAGAGGAAGTGTCTGAAGTTCAGTTAGGAAAAACCAGGTGAGTTTCCTACTCGGAGTGGTGACCTGGTGGCCTGAGACAGCAGAGATGATGTTGTCCAACCCACCCTGCTGTAAAGGTCCTTGGCGGCCTAAGGCATTCCATGACTCTGTTGGTATCAATAAACCACTGTGAGTGACTCTAAAGGGCTGCTCTTGATCCCCCCCCACCCAGTGCAGAGGAAAAGTTAACTCTTGTTCCCTCCTCCAGACCTTGGACGCCCTGGGGAGAGCCGTTGCCGACTCCGACCTCGCCGCGGTGGCCGAGCAGCTGGAGGCCTTCAGCGAGCAGTGCAAAGAGCAATTGGCCTTCCGCTACCTGGCTGGGCAGAACGGGGCCTACTCTGTGGTCTTCTCTGCCTGCCAGCTGGCTTCAGGAGACAGAGACACTACGCTGAGAGCCCTCTGCACCCTCTGCGCCCTCTTGGACGGGCAGCCAGACCTGCTGGACGCGGCCGGGCAGGACTTGGTGCTGCGGAGCCTGCGGCAGGGCCGGGAGGACGCGGAGCTGGCGCTGGCAGGGCTGCGCTGCCTCCGCCAGGCCTGCCTGAAGCACGAGCAGAACCGGCAGGACTTTGTCACGGGGGGGGTCCTGCCCCTGCTGACCGGAGCCATCCTGCAGCACCGGCACCACGCCGAGGTGGTGCGCGCGGCCGCCGCGGCGCTGCGGGTCATGACCTTCGACGACGACATCCGGGTGCCCTTCGGCCACGCTCACGACCACGCCAAGATGATCGTGCTGGAGAACGACGGCCTGAGGGTGCTCATCGAGGCGGCCAAAGGTACGGCGCGCCCCGGGGCCGGCTGCCGTGAGCCCCCTGCCCCGAGCCGGGGAGCCCCGGGGCCGGCTGCCATGAGCCCCCTGCCCCGAGCCGGAGAGCATCCCCGGGGCCGGCTGCCATGAGCCCCCTGCCCCGAGCCGGGGAGCATCCCCGGGGCCGGCTGCCATGAGCCCCCTGCCCCGAGCCGGGGAGCCTCCCCGGGGCCGGCTGCCCTGAGCCCCCTGCCCCGAGCCGGGGAGCATCCCCGGGGCCGGCTGCCATGAGCCCCCTGCCCCGAGCTGGGGAGCATCCCCGGGGCTGGCTGCCATGAGCCCCCTGCCTCGAGCTGGGGAGCCCCGGGGCCGGCTGCCATGAGCCCCCTGCCCCGAGCCGGGGAGCCCCAGGGCTGGCTGCCATGAGCCCCCTGCCCCGAGCCGGGGAGCCCCAGGGCTGGCTGCCATGAGCCCCCTGCCCCGAGCCGGGGAGCATCCCCGGGGCCGGCTGCCATGAGCCCCCTGCCCCGAGCCGGGGAGCATCCCCGGGGCCAGCTGCCATGAGCCCCCTGCCCTGAGCCGGGGAGCCCCGGGGCCGGCTGCCATGAGCCCCCTGCCCCGAGCCGGGCAGCCCCAGGGCCGGCTGCCATGAGCCCCCTGCCTCGAGCCGGGGAGCCCTGGGACCAGCTGCTGCCCCCTGAGCCAGGGAGCCCTTTAGGGTGGAAAAAGCCTTTCATATGATCCAGTCCAAGCAGTGCCTGGCTCTGCCAGGGCTGGGGCTAGCCGATGGCCCTCAGCACCACAGCTACAAGGCTTGAGTCCCACCAGGGGTGAGGATTCAAGCACCGCCCTGGGCAGCCTGTCCTAGTCCCTGACAACCCTTTCAGTGCAGGAATTGTTCAGTGAAGGAGCTGCCAGGCTGTGAGAACCCTTCCACTGAGGAAGTTTCTTCTAATGTCCAACCTAAACCTCCCCTGGTGCAACTTGAGGCCATTTCTTCTTGTCCAATCTCCTGTTCCTTGGGAGCAGACCCTAACCCCCACCTGGCTTCAGCCTCCTCTTAGGGAGCTGCAGAGAGCAATGAGGTCTCCCTCAGCCTCCTCTTCTCCAGGCTGAACACCCCCAGTCCTCTCAGCTGCTCCTCAGAGGAGTTGTTCTCTAAACCCAGAGCTGCTTGGCAGTCTGCCTGGGAGGTGTTTTCCAGCCCAGTGCAGGTCTGCAGACACATTGTCCCTGCACTCTTGCCAAGGGAGGATGTCCTGCCTCGGTCTAGAGAGGGTGAGCAGGGCACCCTGTGTGTCCTGCTGGGTTGGTGATGGAGCAGAATAAAGCAGCCTGCTCCTGCAGTGCTGCTCCTTGCCCCTGGCTACTCCAACCCTCCTCTCTCCTCTGCAGCCTTCACAGACAACTCTGGGGTGCTCAGCGAGCTCTGTGCCACCCTCTCTCGGCTCTCTGTCAGGAATGAATTCTGCCAAGAGATTGTGGAGCTGGGTGGCTTGAGCCTCATGGTGTCCCTGCTGGCTGACTGCATCGACCACCCGGTGAGTGCCTGCGCGCCCTGCCGCGGCTCGGGGGGCAGGAGCTCAGAGATGTGCCCCAGCTCCCTGCCAGGGGCAGGGCCACCTCTCAACCAGACTCAGCTGCTCCAGGCCTCACCCAGCCTGGCCTCGAACACCCCCAGGGAGGAGGTATCCACAGCCTCCCTGGGCAGCCTGTGCCAGGCTCTCACCACCCTGGCACTGAAGAACTTCCTCAGCTGCACTCTAACCCTGCTCTGCCTCAGCTCCAAACCCTTCCCCCTTGGCCTGGCTCAGACCCCCTCAGGAAATCCTCTCTGCAGCCCTCCTGCAGGGTCCCTGCCGAGCGAAAGCCTCTGGGGCGTGAGCGGCGTGAGCAGGGCTGTTCAGAGCTGGGAGTGACAGCTGTCTGGGTGGAGCTGCTGGGAGCTGTCCTGGTGGCCTTGCAGGCCTGTGACAGCCTCCCTGCAGGTCTCTGAGCTGGCTGTGTTCCCCTGGTGGCTGCAGGAGGTGGTGAGGCAGGTGCTGAGTGCCCTCCGAGCGGTCGCGGGCAACGACGACGTCAAAGATGCCATCGTTGGCGCTGGGGCCACAGACCTCATCGTGCTGGCTATAAGCCACCACCTGGGCAACCCTCAGGTATGCAGCTGGCTGGCTGAAGGAGCCTCACTGGGGTGGGAGTGGAGGTCAGGCTGGAGCAGTGCAACCTGTCCCCTGTAGGGAGCCAGCCCACGGCCTGGCTCTGCTCAGCAGAGTTCTAAGTGCAGCTGGTGAATGATTGCAGCTCAGTGATGTGCTCGAGCTCCAACACCCAGCTGGGGGCGGGGGGGGGGGGGGGGGGTCCTTGGGGGAATGTTTGTGGAGAGATCTGATCACTTCACCAGGTCTTTTTCTTGTTCCTGGATCATAGAATCCCAGATTGGGTTGGGTTGGAAGGGACCTTCAAGATCCTCCAGTTCCATGGGCAGGGACACCTCCCCCCAGCCCAGGTTCAGACCAGATGGAGTCTGGCTGCAGGCTCTGACACCTCTTGGTTTTACCTGCCAGGGGGAGGCAAAACAAAGCAAAGGCCAGAAAAGGAACCAAGCCTCAAATACTTTTGGTCCTTCTTCTGCTTGAAGCAGCATCTGCAGGCAGTGAGTTTGTGTCCCCCTTTGCCCTGCAGATCTGTGAGCAGGGCTGTGCAGCCCTCTGCATGCTGGCTCTGCGCAAGCCTGAGAACTGCCACATCATCATGGAAGGTGGAGGGGCCCTGGCAGCTCTGCAGGCCATGAAGGCTCACCCCCGGGAAGTGGCTGTCCAGGTACCTGCCTCTGAGCTCCTCCTGGCTCCTTGCAGGGCGCCTGGGGCTGGGCTCACTGCTGGGCCTGGGCCTTGGCTTGGCAAACACCAAAAGGTTCTGAGTGTGTTGGGAGTGCAGCATCTGAGTGCAGGACTCCTTCCATGTGTCACTGGCGTGAGCAGAGCAGGGGCTCAAACCCACCTGAGCTCAGGTTCAAGCAGCTGTGGAGTGCTGCTCTTCCAGACACTCCAAAGAGCAGGATGAGGATGGGCTCCTTCAGCCCCAGCCTGTGCTAGGCTGTTCTCTCCTGTGGGGGATGTGCCCACTTCTCCAGAGCCTAATCCAGCACCTGCACAGCAGGAAGCTACCTCCTGGCTTCTTGTGCAAGCCTCAGTAGCCTCTGTGTCCACTTTGTGCTCTCCAGAGTATTACAAACCCACCACAAGTACCCTCTGGAAGAGCAGCTTAAGCTGGGTGCCAGGGAAGGGGCCTAGGGCAGCGTAGAGGGGGTGGAAAGAGGGGGTTGGTGTAACTGAAGAGTTGGGAGTTAGCATTATTTGAAGCAGCTGGGGCTGTGGGGGTCCCTGGGGCTGTGGGGGGCCCTGGGGCTGTGGGGGGCCCTGGGGCTCTGGCAGGAGGTTTTGTTGTCCAAACCTGAAGGAGAGCCATGGCCAGCAGGTAGCTCATCCCTGCCTACAGCACCTCACATTTGGTCACCCAGGAAGGGTTCTTGTTTGGAGGCAGAGCTGTGTGTGGGTGTGCCACCCTCCTGCGTGGCAGAGCTGCCCTGCAGGCCCCTGACACCTCTCCTCCTCCTCCTCTTCCTCCCTCAGAAGCAGGCCTGCATGCTGATCCGCAACCTGGTGTCCCGCAGCCGAGACTTCTCGCAGCCCATCCTGGAGATGGGAGCTGAGAACCTGATCACAGAGGCTCGTGCAGCACACAGGGACTGTGATGATGTGGCCAAGGCTGCCCTGAGGGATCTTGGCTGCAAAGTGGAGCTCCGGGAGCTGTGGACAGGTCAGAAGGGAGGCCTGGCTCAGTGAATTGAGCTTCAAGACGTCCCTGAAGGCCGAGGGGCGGCCGGGAGCGTGGATCAGCCTGCAGCTGCACTCGACTGCCATCCCTGCAGCACATGCCTGGCCTGTGAGGCTGCACTGGACTTCTCCTTGGGAGCTCCAGCTGAAATGGCTTTATGCATTCACAGGCTGCACACCAGCTCTGTAGTAACCATCCCTGCATCATCTAATGCCTGAAGATGATCTGCTCTCCCTGTGACCCCTGCTCCTTGTGTCCAGAGCAGGGCTGCTCCCCACCTGCTCTGCTCTCCATGGCTAAAGTGGCTCTTCTCTGGTGGTACCTTGGCAGCTGGTCCTGCTCTGTTCCTCTGCTCTCTGCCTGTGGAGCCTGCAGCCCCGTTGGGAACAGGATGGATGAGGAAGATTCCCATTGTGTTTGGCTGTGTTCTGTCCTGCTGTACTGCCCTGCTACCTGTTCTTTTACTGCTGACCATGTGCTGTGCTGCTGCTTTGTTTGGGATTTTCAGCCAGCCTAACACTTTAAACAGAAGCAAAGTGAGGATTTGGGAGAGTGTGGCCCAGAGCAGCATCCTCAGTGGTGTTGCACTCTGCATCCAGCAGGAAAGTTCATGCTCTGCTCAAGTGAGAGGAGCAGGCTGGGGGCTGGTAGTGAGGGTGGTGGTTTCAAAGCAGGCAGTGGTACCAGTGGGCATCCCAGGATTTGGGTGTCCCAGCAGAGCCTTCTGAGAACCCAGGCGTGCTGCAGGTGATGAAGAGGCTGTGTGCCTGCTGGGCTGAAGGCACTTGTGGAACTGGGGGGCAAAACAGGAGGTGAAGCACCCAGAAAGTCTCTGAAGTGTCAGCTAAAGGCTTCTGTGTGCCCCTGATCCCTGCTGGACTGCACTGATACCACCTGTGCTCTGGTGCTGAAGCTTCCTCCTGCTGCTGTTGTACTGGAGTGGATGTTTCCTAAGCTGCCATTCTCTGTAGAAACCTCTGTAAACCATCCAGGTGGAGAAGGGTGGTGGGCTCTTGATGGAGCCTTTCTGACCAAGGCAAAGAAAGGTGATGAAATGCCTCTGTGCTGTGTGTGTAAGTAAAGCCTCCTGCAGCCCTGTGCTCTCTGCCAGCAGCTGGCAAAGGTCACTGTGTCCTTCAAAGGCTTCTAGCCCCCTCAGAGTGTTTGAGGCCCTGGGCCTCATCTCTTCTGCTGTGTCAAAAGCAGTCTGGGCTCTGCTCTGGCCTCGTCACTGCTGTCCTCAGGTGAATGTGCCCCATGCTGTGGCAGAGCAGACAAGGCTGATGAGGAGACCGTGAAGGCCCCAGCCCTGTGGAGGGTGGAGAGGGGGTGGGAGCTCTGGGGACCTGCCTGGTGAGGGACGTTCTGGGGTGGATAAGAAGCAGCACCGAGGCTTAACGTGGTGCTGTGCGAACCGAAGCTGGGCAGGAGAAGCTGGGTGGGTTTTCCTGCTGCCCGCAGCCAGCGCTGGTGCCAGGCTGGAATCCCAGCCCCCTGCTTTAACCTCCCCGGGGACAGGTCCGAGGCGAAGGGGCAAAGCATGGGCAGGACACGATACCACCAGAGCGGGGCACGGCACAAACGCTGCCGGACGGGGGTTAACGAGCCCCAGGAGAGCCCAGGCAGGGCCGGGACCGGGGCTGGGGCCGGGCCGGGCACGTCCGAGCGCCGGCCGCTGCCGCTCCTCGGTCTCGCCCCATACCGACACAGCGCGTTCCGCCTCCTGCCGCTCGCCCCGCCTCTTGCCGGCAGCGATTGGCTGCCGTCCCCGCCTGTCCGCCGCCGCGCAGCCACTCCCCATGCCTGGTGCTGCTCCTGGCGCGGCCATTGGCCGGCCGTCAGGGCACGGCCCGCCTCCCCGCGGGCGCAGCGGAGGAGGGAGGGGGCGGGCGGGCGGCCGCGGGGAGACGGCGGCTGAGGCGGCGCCGAGCGGAGCGGAGCCGGTGAGTGCGGGCCGGCCTCGGGCCCCTCCGCCCTGCGGCGGCCCTGACCCCGCCCCGGGTGCCCTCCGCCGTGCCCTTGCTGCCTGAGCAGCGGGCGGCCCCGGGCCGTGTCGCGGCGTGCGGGGCAGGGTGACATTGCCGCGGCCTCCCGCGGGGTCACCTCGCGTCTCGCTGCTGTCCCCGGGGGGCGGCGGGGTCCGGCTCCTCTGGACGGGCCTGGGAGTTCTGGCCAGCGGCTGGACCCCTGCTGGGAGCCGGCCCGGGCGGCAGGAGAGCAGCCGTCGGCCTTTGCCATGGTCAGTCCCGGGCTGCGGCACGGCGCTGGAGGCCCAGCCCGCCCCCGGCTCTCGCTGCCCGGCTGCCAGCGGCTGCCAGCGGCTGCCATCCCTCCCTGCCAGCCCTGCCAGCCCGCCCTGCCTGCCCCACTGCTCACTTGCTCCCCACCTCCCAGCCCTGCCAGCCTGTCCCGCTGCTCCTCTTGCCTGTTCCTGGCCTCGCTGCCTGCCCCCTGCCCGCAGCCGGTCCCTGCTCTCGGGGCCGGGGCAGGTGTCGGTGCCAAGCTCCAGGCTGCTCCTCCCTTCGGAGTCTGCCGATCAAAGCCGGGCTTGGATGTGCGTGTCCCCAGCTGTGTCCCCAGATGTGTGCTTAGATGCAAGATGTGATTTCTCCGTTGTGTTGTTGAAGCTGCTCTGTACCCGAGGATAAGGCAAACCCTCTGCTGCTGGGGAGATACCAGAGGGTGTGGAAGGTCTTAAATGCAGATCCCTTTGATGCCTCCTTCTGCTTCTCTCTTCCTCCAGCATAAGCAGAAAGTTGCAGAGCAGGGCTGACTTTCCTGTTTTGCCTTCGGATGTGGAGCTGGAGGCAGTGGCTTGGCTTGAGTTTAAATTCTGTCACACACAAAAAGGCAGAGGGAAAACGCTGGAAGGGATTGTGCAGGGTTAACAAATCCCAGGCCACCTTCCCTGCTGCACACAGACCTCTGAATGGCTGCTCCCCGGCCCCAGCCCTTGGTGCTGCAGTGGCTTTGTTGACCTTAAACCTGCACTCCCCCGAAGCTCGGCGGGGCTGGGGCTGGCTTTGCCTCCCTTGCTGTGTTTTTCCTCTTGGCTGTTCATTTAGGAGTGGGTTTGGAGGCTGCTGTCACTTGGCTGTCGTTTGGGCTGGGCTCCTGAGTGCCTCGTGGTCGTGTTGGTTGCAAAGCTTTCTCTGGAGCTTGTCTGCTGCTCTGCTGTTTTCCTGTGGTTTGGTGAATTTGGAGTGTTTGGAAAACATTCTGGGTTTTAAATGGCTCTGTGCTGGGAGCAGGGCGGGTGGAGAGGAGCAGCAGGGATGTCTGTGGGTGTTGGAAAACAGCTGGGGGAGGAGAGAGAGTCGGTAATGAGGGTCCCAGGGGGGTTGGTTAACCTCAGCACCGACCTGTGAGGGGATGTGCTTCAAAATAATTGTGGCCTTGGGTGTCTGAAACGGCAGGGCTGGATTCCAGGTAACTCTGAGCATCTGTACCTCCTTCCAGAGCTGTGGCTGCTCAGCCTGCTTTTGCTTTCACCTCCCCAGCAAGTCAAAAGCCATTGTTCAGGGCCTCTGGATGCTGGTCTTGAGCAGAGCTGCTGGGCTGGGGTGGCCTGGGGCTGTCCTTGGATTTCTGCAGGAGCTCTCTGGCACTGATGATTGCTTCAGGCAGGGGAGTTTTAGCTCTGATAGCACAGCAGGGCAAGTCAGGAGCTGCAATCATTGCTGTTTGCTTGACCTGCAGCTGGCTCCCGGCTTGGGCAGTCCCCACTGTAAGCCTGTCTCAGGCACCTCTGCTGTGCTCAGCTTTGCTTCCAGAGCTTGCATAAAGCAGCAGGTGAGCAGCAGGGCAGCTGTCAGGCTGTGGTTGCCTGCTGAAGCAGATGGGCTTGGTTCAGGTCAGACAGGTTTGCTGTCAGAAGGGAGCTCAGGAACCAGAGTGAATCTCTTCTCGTGGTAGGAAGCTGCCTGCAGCTCTGTACCTTCCTGAGGGGGAAATGGTGTCAGGGCTTGAAGTTCTCACCCTGCAGCGCTGCTGCTCTCCAGCTTCCAGGTGATGCATTCCTGGCAGCTGTCACACGGGGGGACATTCTGTTCTGTGTGGTGGGGAAAGGTGAACTGAGATGCAAACAGCTTGCTCCAGGTCATAAAGTAACTGAGTGCTGGCAGGAGTTCTTTGCTCTCTAGTTGTGCTTTAAATCCTCTGCTCACTGCTGTGCAGGTGGTGGTGTGTCAGTGCCAGGGGAGTGCTGCTGGCTCTGAGGTAGAGTCATGGAAGGACAGAGCTTGGAAGGGAGCTCTGGAGCTCACCCAGTCCAACCCCCTGCTCCAGCAGGGCTCCCACAGCAGCTTGCCCAGGAGCACAATGCCCAGGGGGGGTTGGAAGCTCTGCAGAGAAGGAGACTCCACAGCCTCTCTGGGCAGCCTGCCCCAGGCCTCCAGCAGCCTCACACCAAACAACTTTCTCCTCCTGCTCAGGTGGAACCTCCTGGGTTCCAGTTTGTGCCCCTTGCCCTATCCCTGAGCCCCAGTGAAGAGAGCCCAGCCCCATCCTCACCACCTCCACCTTTAGCTGCTCACACAGTGAGATCCCCTCTGGGGCTGCTCCTCTGCAGGCTCTCAGCCCCGGGTCCCCCAGGCAGCTGTGGCTGTCCCCTCACCACTCCTCTCATCTGTGGGGCTGCCTGCTTGGTTGTTTTTCTGCCTTCTGCTCCTGAAGGCGGCCAGTGGCTGCCTGCCACACGGAGAGGGCCCCTGGGCTCAGTCCCCTTGCTCCAGTGCTGCCTTCTCCCTCGGATAAAGCTGTTATCTGTCTAGCAGATAAGAGCTGGGCTTCAGTTTTTGGCTGTGCAAGGCCTGGTTGAGGTGTTCCCAGCAACAGCCTCCTTTCAGCAGCTGAAGAATGAAGCCCTGTTCTGCCTTGCCAAGATTCTCTCTGTTCTCTGCCTCCCTTCCAAGCTTCCTTCAAGCCCTGAGTCTCCTGAAGCCTGCTGAATAATGCAGCTGGCTCTGCTGGCAGGGGCTGGCACTTAACCCTTTCTGAACTGCCTTGGTTCAGATCAGATCCTCTGAAACCATGCAAAGAATTTGGATCTTCAGCCTCGGGTTTTGTTGGCAGCCTTGAGCTGGGTCTGGCTGAGGGAGGCAGGGGACGGATTGATTCTCTGCTTGGGAGCTGAGGAAGCATGGGGGGGCGGGGGGGGGAATGAAACTCTTCCAGATACTGCAGTTCAGGCAGGCTTTGACTCTCTCAGATCTTGCTAACAGCTTCTGTGGAGGCTTTAAAGGCAGGAGTGCAGGGGACTGCTCACAGCTGATGTCCTGGGAGCAGATTTGTATGCAGCTGAAGATGAATGTGAGTGGAGAGAGCTGAGTCTGCAGGGCAGAGCCGTGCTGGAGTTTTAATGGCTTAATCAAACTGGAAGGCAAAGCCTGGACCTCAAGGGGCCACCTCCTCCTAGCCCACCCCCCCTCTTGTGGCTGTTCCGAGCCCGTTCGGCTGTGCTGCTCTGCGATGCTTTATTTCGTGCTCCGGGGGCGAAGGGGAGGCTGCAGGGAGCGCAGCGCAGCGCTCTCGGTGTCAGGCTCAATTGCTCAGTTTAACAACAATTGAAGGAAACCTTAATTGAGCAACTTCCCTGGGTGCTGCTCAGCTCCAGCCTGCCTGGGAGCGCTGCTGCAGCCACCCTCTGGGCTCTGCCTCCCCCCTCGCTTCGTCGCGGGCCCTCATTAGCGATGTTAATGACCTAACAACGCAACAGATGAGGAGCCGGCGGGCTGCCGCTGCGGGGGGAAGCTGCTGGGCCCGGCTGGGGCTGGGCAGAGTCGTTGGCACCTGGGTGACCCCGAGTCGCCCCACAGGTGGCCTCTGACTCCGGCGGGCTGGGGCCGCAGGGAGGGCTGGCAGCGCAGGAGGGGCTGCGCACAGCTCCCGGAGCCGCCGAGCTTGGAGATGGTCTCTTAAGATCGCAGAGGCTGGAGGGGAGCTCTGGGGATCAGCCGGCCCCAAGCCCTCTGCCAGAGCAGGGGCACCCCCAGCAGCCTGCCCAGGATGTCTGCTCCCATCCTGACTCCCAGCCTTGACCAGCACCGCTGAGAGCCCTGCTCAGGCTGCCCTGCCCCAGTCTAAACAGCCCCAACCCTCTCAGCCTTTCCTCGTCAGAGATGTTCCTGGCCCCTCTGCATCTTTGTGGCCCCAGTGATGACCTTCTCCAGCCTCAGTGGTGCCCTGAGTGCTTCCACCCAGCTGTCTCTGCACGGGCAGCTCGCCTCGGGAGAGCCCCAGGGCTCAGGACCATCCCAAACCTGAGCACTGCAGCTGAATCCATCCCTTTAAGATGCCACAAAGGGCCTGAGCCTCCCTGATTCACAGCTGGGGGAAGGATCTTTGTGGCTGTGAGTTAAGGAGGGGAAGCTCCAGGCAGAGCCTTCAGCTGGAGCTGTGCTTGGTGCTTGCAGCAAAGCAGCAGCAGCTCTGTGGGCAGAGCAGAGCAGAGCATCTGTTCCCCATTAAACCTCTTTAACTTTTGAACTCTCCTTCTCCAGCAGTTTTCCTTCCTGATTATAAACTCTCTGAGGGGAATGCTTTGCTCTGAGAGAGGAGGCTGGAGGCAGAGGTGTGTGCCAGGGACTCCTGGAACCCCAGCAGGCATCACACAGGGCTGGTGGAAAAGACAAATCCAATCCTCAGTTCTGTGCTCAGAACTGAAGGTTTGTGGAGAGCTCCAGCAGGGGTGAGGAGACCTGGAGCAGGCTGCCCAGGGAGGCTGTGGCTGTCCCCTCCCTGGAGGTGTTCAGGGCCAGGCGGGAGGAGGCCCTGAGCAGCCTGGGCTGGTGGAGGTGTCCCTGCCCAGGGCAGGGGGTAGGAACTGGATGAGCTTCAAGGTCCCTTCCAACCCAACCCATTCCCTGGATGTGGTGCTTCAGAGGCTGCTCTGAGGTGGAGGATGTAGGAGTGAGCAGGCAGCCAGGTGTTGGTGAGCTCAGGGCACCAGGCACTAGCAGTAACCCCAACACATCTGAGTGGGACCAAGGGGAGCAGCCCTGGGGGAGGGGAGGTCATCTTTATGCATGAGGGAGTTCTCAGAGCAGCACAGGCTTCATGCCACCACTTTGGAGCCTAAAATGCTCTTCCTCAACCATCTTTCAAAATCAGGCTTTAAACTCCAGTTGGTTTGTGCCTCCCTAAGCTCTTTAGCATGAGCTCTGTTTTGGGGGGGGGCTGGGGTTATTTTGGGGAGAGAGATAAATCTGCTACCATGACCTACATTTCCTGATTGGAGACAGCCAGGGCTGGCTTCTCCACCTCTGATTTCTTTCATGCTTGTGCTCAGAGCCATGGCTGGGCAGGGCAGGTCCCAGGGTAAGAGCAGAAGGAAAGGAGGAAACTGCAGCTGGTGATGAGAAGTACCCAAGAGCCTGTGCTCTGCAGAGCCCCAGCATGGGGGGGCTGGAAGGGACCTCTGGAGCCCACCCAGCCCAAGCCCCTGCTCCAGCAGGGCTCCCACAGCAGCCTGCCCAGGAGCACAGTGCCCAGGGGGGGTTGGAAGCTCTGCAGAGCAGGAGACTCCACAGCCTCTCTGGGCAGCCTGCCCCAGGCCTCCAGCAGCCTCACACCAAAGGAGTTTCTCCTCCTGCTCAGAAGGAACCTCCTGGGTTCCAGTGTGTGCCCCTTGTGCTGTCCCTGGGCACCACTGAGCAGAGCCTGGCCCCAGCCTCTTGCCCCCCCCAGCTCCTTCAGCTCTTGCTGAGCATTGCTCAGCTCCCCTCTGGGCTGCTCTGCCCCAGGCTCTCAGCCCCAGGGCTCTCAGCCTTTGCTGCTCAGAGCTGCTCCAGGCCCCTCAGCAGCTCTGTGTCCTGTGCCCAGGCAGGGCAGATGTCACAGCCTGGTGTCACAACCTGCACTGCTTCCCAGCCCTGCCTGCTTCACTCCAGGTGCTCCAGCAGGGGGGTTGGGTTCCAGAGGTCCCTTCCAACCCCCCCCCGGTGGCACTCTGGGACAGGCAGCAGTGCAGCTGTGGGGAGCAGGAGCTCTGGAGCCAGCAGGCTCAGCAGGCAGCCCCTGTGGCACGTGTGAGGCCCTGGATCCCCCTGCCCAAAATAGCCTCCAGCTGCTCCTGCCAGCCCTGCAGCCCTGCCTCCTGGCACTATTTTTTCCCATTTTCCAGGGCTGGGGTTAAATTTCTGGATGCCTTCTCCAGTGTCTGGATGCTCAGCAGCCAAACCTCCTGCCTGGGGAGGGAGGGAGGGAGGGAGGGAGGAGCAGAAGCTGCTCCTCCTCTCCAGAGCCCATGGGGGCCTTGGCCCTGGGCTCCTCGTGGGCTCCAAAGGGTGCTGATGGTTGGCACAGCATCCAGGTACCCCAGCCTGGCACCTCAAAGGAAGGAAAGGATCCTGGAAGTGCTCTTCATAGATTCACAGAATGGGTTGGGTTGGAGGAAACCTTAAAGGTGATCCAGTGCCAGGCCCCTGCCACGGGCAGGGACCCCTCCCACAGCTCACCCAGCCTGGCCCTGAGCACCCCCAGGCAGGAGGCAGCCACAGCCTCCCTGGCAGCCTGTGCCAGGCTCTCACCACCCTGGTACTGAACAACTTCTTCCTCAGCTCCAAACCCTTCTCCCCTGGCCTGGCTCCAGACCCCCTCAGCAAAGTCTCTCTGCAGCCTCCCTGCAGGATCCCTTCAGGCCCTGGCAGCAGCTCTGAGGTGCCCCTGGAGCCTTCTCCTCTGCAGGCTGCACAGCCCCAGCTCCCTCAGCCTGTGCTCAGGTGGCTCCTGGCAGTGTTCTTCCTCCTGGAGCTGGGAAGGGGCTTTCCCTGCTGAGCATGGCCCTGGAGCAGGCTGCTCCTGCCTGCAGAGGCTGAGTGCTTCCTGCTGCTGGGGCTGGATGTTGCCTTTCTCCCCGCAGGAGCCGGAGCTCTGCTGCCCACTCGCAGTGCAACTGGAATGGGTAATGGTGTGAGAGGAGGGGCAGTGGATTTCCAGGGGCAGGATGTGGAGCCAGTTCCAGCAGCACATCTCCCAGCAGAGGTAAGGGCAGGGCAGTGCTGCCTGTGGCTGCTCTGCAGAGGAAGCAGGCTTGGAGCTGTGGAGCCCTGAAGGAGCTGCAGTGTGTGTGGAGGCCTCCCCATGGCTACCCTCTGCCTTCCCTGAGGATGGCCAAGCAGTGCCAGCCCCCTGGGCAGAGCCTGGGCATGGCTCCCAGCTGGCAGGGCTGCCCAGGGCTTGGGCTTTGGTGGCAGAGCTGGGGAGAGAGCCCTGCAGCCTGGGCTCTGGCTGCTGTCAGAGGCAGGGAGAGGAGGTGATGCTGACCCTTGGCCTGCCCAGGCCTCAGGCTGAAGTTCACCCAGGCCTGCCCCTCTGCATGGCTGCTCCTTGCTGGGGCACCAGGCAGGCAGGGACTGGGGGGGAGAGTGGAGCTGAACCACAGCTTTTGGTAATAAAGATTAACTTTGGGGCTGGGAAAGGTGCTGGGAAGGGGAGAAAAGTTAACTTCTGTGGGAGATCAGCAAGTTAATGATCCTAAGCCTTGGCTTGGCTGCCAGGCCACAGCCCTCATGGGCTTAGCTTTCGAGTCCCTCCCTTGCCCTGTGCCCCTCTGTTGGCAGGAGGCAGCTGTGGCAGGAAGATCCAGCAGAGAGCCTCTTCCCTTCCATTAGGAGCAGGAGGAAACCTGCCTGGCTCTGTTGTTAGGCCCTCAGGAGCAATGTGGGAGTGGGGCTTGGGTGTCACTGTGAGGGCAAGAAGGGAACTTGCTTCACCTGCCCAAAGCATGGGGAGGTGGTGGCTGAGCTGCTGGGGATGGAGCAGTAGCATGGAGGAGGTGGCAGAGCTTGGGCCTCACAGCTGGACCAGCCCAGGCTTGGCCCTTCAGGGTCTGACCAGGAACTCACTGTGCTGCAGGTTCTGAAGACAGTTCTGACCCAGGCCCTGGAGAGGAGCTAAAGGCTGCAGCAAAGGTCACAGAACCCCAGAGGGGCTCAGGGGGGAAGGGAGCTCAGAGCTCATCTGCTCCAACCCCCTGCCATGGGCAGGGGCAGCTCTCAGCTAGGCTCAGCTGCTCAGGGCCTCAGCCAGCCTGGCCCTGAGCACCCCCAGGGAGGAGGCAGCCACAGGCTCTGGTTGGTGCTGGCTGTGTCCTCCTGAGCAATGCTTTGTTCCAGGGCACCCAGGAGAAGAAGAAGGTCCTCAACTCCCTGATGTCTGGGGCCCTGGCTGGTGCTGTGGCTAAAACTGCTGTAGCTCCACTGGACAGGACAAAAATCATGTTTCAAGGTGAGGCCCTTTTGGCTGGAGCTGAAAATCCTGAGGTGCTGGGCAGGGCTGGGGGCTCAGCCCCATGCTGTGAAGGGCCTGGTGTCAGTGCAGGCTCTGCCCCCCAGCAGTGGTCCCACAGAGGAGTGCAGGTGGTGAATCCAGCAGGCATGGGGGGAAGCCAGGAGGCTTCAGTCTGGCTGACATCCCAGATGAAATGCAGGGGGGGAGGTTTAAGCTAATCCCTGGATGAGATTTGGTTTTGAGTTGACTCTCAGCTGGCCTGGGTTTGGCTCCCAGAAGCCAGCAGCAGCAGCAGGGGATGAAGCTGTGGGCAGCTAAAGCCTGGGCTGGCTGCAGGCTGGCAGCAGCTGGGGCAGAGCTGTGCTTGCTTCAGCAGAGTAAACACTCTGGGGCTGCAAGTGTCACAACCAGGGCTGGGGTGCAGGCTGCAGGGTGAGTCAGCAGCTGTCCATGTGGATCACCTCCCATGCCTGCAGACCTCCACTTGTCCCAGCACTGCCTTTGCTTTGGCTCATTGAGCTCCCTGCCAGGGATGGGATCCAGCTGTGCCAGTGCTGAGCAGTGTGTGGCTGCTGCTGGGGGTCAGAGAGACACTGAATGGGTTGGGTTGGAAGGGAGCTGGGAGCTCAGAGCTCATCCACTCCAACCCTTGCCATGGGCAGGGACAGCTCTCAGCTGCTCCAGGCCTCACCCAGCCTGGCCTTGAACACCTCCAGGGAGGAGGCAGCCACAGCCTCCCTGGGCAGCCTGTGCCAGGGTCTCCTCTCCCTCACTGCCAAGAGTTTCTTCCCCCTCTCCAGCCTCAGTCTCCTCTCTCCCAGCTCAAAGCCCTTGCCCCTTGTCCTGGCACTCCCAGCCCTTGTCACAAGTCCCTCCCCAGCCTTCCTGTAGCCCCCATGCTGAAGGGAGTTTGGGAGCACTTAAAGCCTTTGTTTATTCTAAAGCCCCTCTGTTTTCTCTTGCATTCATGCTTCTGCTCCTGTTTTGCCCCCTGTGGTTTGTTGGAGCCTTCTGGATGCAGTGCAAGACCTAATCCTTATTGTTTTCTTCTCCTTGCAGTGTCTTCAAAACGATTTTCTGCCAAGGTGAGCTGCTCTCTGTCTCCTCTTGACCTGAGCTGTCTGACTCATGGCAGTGATGCCCACCCCCAGCATCCTCTGCCTGCCTTCAGTGAATTCTCTTGCTTGGGTTTCCTCAGCAGCACCTGCAGTGAGAGGGCAGAGAGGGGAAGGCTGTTTGCAGTGCTCCTTAGGACACTGCACTTCCATGGTCGTGTTTGTGCTCTGTGCCTGCCACAGGGGAGCCTCAGTCCCCCTCCAGCTTCTGCCTGTGGCAGACACTAAACCACAGAGCCACAGGAGACTGAGTCCAACCCCCCTGCTCCATGGAATGGTAGGGAAGGGACCTCTGGAGCTCACCCACTCCAAGCCCCTGCTCCAGCAGGGCTCCCACAGCAGCTTGCCCAGGAGCACAGTGCCCAGGGGGGGTTGGAAGCTCTGCAGAGGAGGAGACTCCACAACCTCTCTGGGCAGCCTGCCCCAGGCCTCCAGCAGCCTCTCAGCAAATCAACAACCTCCTTGGGGGTGTTCAAGGCCAAGTTGGATGAGGCCTTGAGCAGCTGAGGCTAGCTGAGAGGGCTGGAGGCTTGTGAGCACATCCAGCTGCTCTCAGCTCCTTGCAGCTGGGCTGGGAAGGAGGATTTGGAGAGGTTAAGCTGCAGGGTCACCCTCTTGCCCCCTTCTGTTGTTTGGGCTCCCTCTCACCACTGTGTGCCCTTTGCTCCCTTGCCTGCAGGAAGCCTACAGGCTGATTTACCACACCTACCTCAACGAGGGCTTCTGGAGCCTCTGGAGAGGGAACTCAGCCACCATGGTCCGGGTGATTCCCTACGCTGCCATCCAGTTCTGTGCTCACGAGGAGTACAAGCAGCTCCTGGGCAGCTACTACGGCTTCCAGGGAAAGTAAGATGCAGCCTGGCCTGGGGCCTTACACAGGAGGAGGCTTGGAGCAGTCTGTGGGAGCTGCAGAGCTCGGGGAGGGAGCAGGGTGCTGAGGTCCTGAGCTGGCAGCTCTGCAGGGGCAGGGCTGTGCTGGGCCCTCCCTGGAGGGGGCTCTGCAGGGTGTGCGAAGGGAGCCAGGCGAAGGGCTGAGCTCCCCTCTTGCTCAGGGGAGACCTCTGTGAGGAGCAGGCCCTGGCCTCTGGAGGCAGGAGCAGGAGGTGGCCTAGACCCTGAGTGAGCAGCTCCCTGTGCAGGCAAAACAGAGAGAGAAGGAGCAGGATGCAGCCTGGCACTGAGCTGTGCAGCCCCTTGCTCTTGGCCAGGTCGAGTCTGAGCCAGCCCAAGGCAGCCTTGCCGCCCTCACCACAGCCTTCCTCTGAGCCTCCCCCGGGGATGGCCGCCCCCAGCCGCCTCTCAGGGCAGGGCAGGGGTGCAGCAGGGGGCAGAGCTGGAGCCAGGCAGCATTTCCATCTGCAGGTGATGTGCTTGGTCTCTTCTCTCTCCCCAGGGCGCTGACTCCCTTCCCTCGGTTCATCGCCGGCTCCCTGGCAGGCACCACGGCTGCCACCCTCACCTACCCCCTGGACATGGTCCGTGCCCGCATGGCTGTCACGCCAAAGGAGATGTAAGTGCCAAGGCAAGCAGGTACCAGCACCACCAGCACCCAGTGCAGACCTTGCTCTTCAGGTCAGATGGATTTCTGTTCCCATTTTCTGGGTCACTCCTTGCTCAGAGCCTTTGGCGTCTCGAGCCCCGGGAGCCATGGCGCTGGCACCGCGAGCAGCGGGCACAGGGGCTGGCAGCAGAGGTTGCTCTCCCCCAGGAGAACCTGGGCAGGGGTCTTTAGGAGGCCAGCTGGCAGCAGGGCTCCACAAGAGAGCAGGACAGCTCGTGGTGGTAGGGCTGGAGAGAGCTGGTGCCAGGCTTCCCCCTTGGTGGCCAGGCTCCTGCCCTGGGTGGTGATTCCCTCAGCCCTGCTGGGTGCAGCACTAAGCAGCACAGCTTTGGTCTCCCTCTGCCCTCCTGCCAGGTACAGCAACATTGTCCATGTCTTCATCCGGATATCCAGGGAGGAAGGGCTGAAGACCCTCTACAGGGGCTTCACACCAACCATCCTGGGAGTGATTCCCTATGCTGGGCTCAGCTTCTTCACCTACGAGACGCTGAAGAAGCTGCACGCAGGTAAAGGCAGCTTGGGCTGCTGGCAGGGGCAGCAGGGCAGGCTCTGAGCCAGCTGCAGGTCACAGCATGCCAGGGCTTGGAAGGGACCTCTGGAGATCACCAGTCCAACCCCCTGCTCCAGCAGGGCACCCACAGCAGCTGGCCCAGGATCATAGTAGCCAGGTGGGGTTAGAAGCTCTGCAGAGGAGGAGGCTCCACAGCCTCCCTGGGCAGCCTGCTCCAGAGTCTCACCACCCTCCTGCTGAACAACTTCTTCCTCAGCTCCAGTCTCACCCTGCTCCCCCTCAGCTCCAGACCATTGCCCCTTGGCCTGGCTCCAGACACCCTCAGGAAAAGTCTCTCTGCAGCCCTCCTGTGGGATCCCTTCAGGCACTGGGAGGCAGCTCTGAGGTCCCCCTGGAGTCTTCTCCAGGCTCCTGGGACTTGGACTAGATGCCCTCTGAAGGTCCCTTCCCACCCAGCCCAGCTGGAGGACAGGAGCCTTCCCCTCTGCAGCTGCAGCAGCTGCTGAGCAGCAGTCCCTGTGCCCTGCAGGGCAGCCCCCGGGACCCCTCCTGGCTGCAGCAGTCCCTGTGCCCTGCAGGGCAGCCCCCGGGACCCCTCCTGGCTGCAGCAGTCCCTGTGCCCTGCAGGGCAGCCCCCGGGACCCCTCCTGGCTGCAGCAGTCCCTGTGCCTTGCAGGGCAGCCCCCGGGACCCCTCCTGGCTGCAGCAGTCCCTGTGCCCTGCAGGGCAGCCCCCGGGACCCCTCCTGGCTGCAGCAGTCCCTGTGCCCTGCAGGGCAGCCCCCGGGACCCCTCCTGGCTGCAGCAGCCTCGGGCACTGCCCCAGCCGGGCAGGGCCTCTGCGGCTCCCTGGCGCTCGGAGCTGCCGGTGGCTCCCGGCCCCCTCGGCCCCGGGCGCTGCGGGTGCCGCAGGAAGCTCTCAGCGCTCAGCTGCTCTCTTCCCCTCCCCAGATCACAGCGGCAGGGCTCAGCCCTCCCCCGCCGAGCGGCTGCTGTTCGGAGCCTGCGCCGGCCTCATCGGGCAGTCTGCCTCCTACCCCCTGGACGTGGTCCGGCGCCGCATGCAGACCGCGGGGGTGCTGGGGCACACCTACAGCTCCATCCTCCTCACCATGCAGGAGATCGTCCGGGAGGAGGGACTCGTCCGGGGCCTCTACAAAGGGCTCAGCATGAACTGGGTCAAGGGCCCCATCGCGGTGGGAATCAGCTTCACAACCTTCGACCTGACTCAGATCCTGCTCCGCAAGCTGCAGCACAGCCCCGGCCTGCAGAGGTAGCAGCTGCAGCCCCTGCCAGCCCCCTGGCGCCTGTAGAAAGAGCAATGCTAACCTCCCCTCACCTCACACCTGCTCTCCTGCAGCTGACATCTCACCTGTGCTGGTCGGGTTTGGCTTTGTTCCTCTTGGGTTTGGTTCTCTTTCCTCCTGCTGGACTTTTGGGGTTGGTTTTGTTTGATGAGCCTCTGAATTGTTTGGAAACCTCAGCCTGAAGCTAACTTCTCTCCTGAACCAAGTTTCTTCTTCCAGTCCTGCACAGCCTGAGGCCTCCAAAGCAGCTGCCTCAACCTTCTGCTTTGTTCTGTGATCCCCAGGAGTGAAGCCTCTCAAACCAACCTCTGCTGCTGCTGGCTCCTCACCTGCGCTCTGTGGGGGAGGAAGGAGAGGACTCAGTGCTGCTCCTGAAGCTGGGGGCTGGGGGCTGCCTGCTGCTCCTGGCAGGCAGTTTGGAGCTCCTGACCACGAGTGAGCTGGAGGCAGGCTGCCAAGTGCAATATTCCAGGCAGTCCTTAGGGAACTGCAGATCCCTCTGACCTGGGGGCAGAGGCTTCCAGAGAGCAGGAGGCAGCAGGATCCAGAGGTCCAGGACAGATCTTCTGTTCTGGGGGTCGAATGTGAGTCCCAGCTTGGAGCTGCTGCCCTTTTCCTGCTCCTCTCCTGGATTCTGGCTTGGGTTCCACCCCCTGCCCCTGCTGGCAGCGTGGCTCTGAGCTCCCCAGAGCCTGCAGGCAGCGGTCTGCAGCTCCATCCTCGTGTCCCTGCTCAGTGCTGGGGAGCAGGGCAGTGCTGCATTCACAGCCTGCACTGAGCTGCAGCTGCAGCTGTGCTTGCAGGGGACCCCCAGCCCTCTCCTGGGGGCAGTGGCCACGCTGCAGCCTGCAGCAGTGTTCTCCTGTCAGTGTCAGTGCTGCAGCTGCACCATGCAGGAGCAAACATCCCCAAGCCCTGTGGCTGCAGCCTGGGAGTCCCCTCCAGCTTCTGGCCCTGCAACAACCTCCTCTGCTCTTGGTGCCTGCTCTGTAGGTTGTGTCACCTCCATGGGTTTCTTCTCCACACCCAAACCCATTTGCTGTCACTCCTAGAGCTCTGCTGGACCAGCTGAGCCCTTGGGAGCACAGGGTTGACCCCCCAGGAGTGCTGCCTGGTGCCAATCCTTTCAGGAAGACACTTCCCAGGCTTTGGCTCAAAGCAGTTCTGGGGAGGTTTCTGGGGGGGTTCTCTCCTTTGCTCTGCCACTGCTCTGTTCAGCTTGGAGTGCAGGAGAGGTCAGGGCAGGCTCCAGGCTTCTCTGAGGCTCAGATTGCATAACCCAGGATCACACAAATCCCTTTGCAGCTGACAGAGTCCACGATGGAGAGAAGGAAGAGAAGGCAGCAGTTGAAAGCTGCCTTCCCTGGTGGTTCTTAGCTCTTGTGGCCTGAGCCTCCTCTCTGGGCTTCATTGATGAGCCTGGAGGTAATTGCACAGCTGGCAGGAAGAGCTTTGCCTCTCTTCTCCCTTTGCACTGGTTCTTGGGAGCACTGCCTGCTTCTGATGCCAAATATTCCCCTGGGGTGGAGGCCCTGCACTTGCATTTGGTGGGCAGGGGCAGTGTGCTGTGTTGGTGTGCGTGGTGCCCCCAGGACCCATGGGCTCCATCCTGCTCCAGTGGCTGGGCTCTTGGCCTCAGCCTTTTCCTCCTCCCAGCCTCCCCAAACGCTGACCTGTGTTCTGAAGTCACTGCCTGCAGCCACTGCTGCCCCTGTGCTGGCAGACACCTTGGGTGGTGCTGTTCTGAGAGCCTTTAGGGCTGAGAGCCCTGAGAGTGCTGCTCAGGCTGGGGCTTTGCTGCTGGTGGAAGATGCTCACAGCTCTCTGGGGTGAAGTTTTGTTCAGTCCTGTGCAAGAGCTCTCATTTCCTTTCTCCAATGGAGAAGCCAACTTACTTCTGCTCTTGCCTTTAGCTTGTCTGGCCCACTGAGGAAGCCCCCAGGCAGCTGCACCCTGCCCCAGCAGCGAGGTGGCAGCCCCTGCCCAGGCCTGGCTGTGCCCAGCCCCTGCCAGCTCAGAGCTTTCTGCACAGCCCTGGGCTGCAGTATGAAGGCAAGAGGCAGCTGAGCTGTGGTGCCCAGGCTGGGGCAGGCTCAGTGCTGCCCAGCACAGGAGGCCATCTCAGAGGCAAGCTCAGCACAACTTGCCCTGGGAGGTGCTGAGCTTGCCTGAGCCCTGGCAGCAGCAGAGGTGGCTTCACTCCTGCTGGGCTCAGCAGGGTTTACACTGTCTGACTGCCTCTGGGTTGGGACTGAAGGGGAGGGCAGCTGTGTGCAGGGTCCCCTCCTCAGGAGTGTCTGGAACCCAGGGGGAGCCCCCAGAGGAGACATCTTCTGGCTGGCTGCCCCTGCCAGTGCCCACCCTGCAGCTGGGGCTTGGTACAGGCAGCAGGGCTGGGGACTGTGGGCCAGGAAAGCAGCCGCAGGGCACAGCCAGGCTTGGCAGCCCCGGGCTCAGAGTTGTTCCCTTTTGGCAGCTGCACCTGATCTGAATTCAGTGGACTTTGGGCCAAGCAATGGCTCCAAGGGCTGCAGGCTGAGTGGCTGTCCAGAGGCAGAGCCTTGAGTCCGGGCTCGGAGGCTTTGGTGCTTTTGTTTGCTGGGCAGAAGTGTTCAGAAACTGTTACTGCTCTGGGGGGAGTTAAATAGCTTCGGGGGAGTCCCTGCTTTGGTTTGAATGTAGAGAGGCAGAAACAGAGTGTTCCCTTCCACCCTCCTAATCCCTGCCTGACTGCCACATGTTGCAGATCTCTGCTGCCTGGAATGGGAGCCTGAGGAGGTTTGGCTGCTGCGGGAGGGAGGGAGGGAGGGAGCCTGGCTGCTGGCCAGGAGAGTTCATTGCCTCTAGCTTGGAGACGGCAGAGGAAGCCTCCCAGGTACAGTCCCTGAGCTGAGCCCTTTGCCACCACAGGTTCCCCCATTTCCCACTCTCTTCCTCTCAGAGCCTCTTCTCTCCACATCTTCCTCATGGTTCCTCAGTGCCTCACCACCAAACATCCACTCTCTGCCTGGGGGTCTGTTTCCCCCCCTGCTGCCCTCCTCCCCTCCTCCCCTGCACCTTCAGCCCTGCACTTAGCACTTCCAGCAAATCAGCTCCAATGAAATGCAGCCCAAAGGGCAAAATTCCTCCTTGGTAGCAGCACCCAAGCAGCCCAGGAGGCTCCCCCCACTCACAGGGGGGCTGGGGAAGGGCGAGGGAGGGGCTGGGGGCACTTAGGTGGCAGGGGAAGAAGGTTTGGTGAAAGCATCCTCCACGTCCAGCCTCACTCCTTAGCTTCTCCCAGCACCTTGCCTTCAGAAGCTGTGGAATGCTGCTCCTTGAGTCCCCTCTGGCACCTCCTGGCACCTCCACCTCATGCCCACTTGCTGCTCCTTGTGTCCCCTCTGGCACCTCCTGGCACCTCCACCTCATGCCCACTTGCTGCTCCTTGTGTCCCCTCTGGCACCTCCTGGCACCTCCACCTCATGCCCACTTGCTGCTCCTTGAGTCCCCTCTGGCACCTCCTGGCACCTCACCTCCTGCCCTCTTGCTCTCAGTGTGGCTGCTTGCTGGGGAGGTGGCTTGGGGAATGCTGCTTGGGTCAGTAAAGGACCTTGGAGTTTGTGAGAGGTGGGACCTGAGCTGGCCTCTTGCAACCCCCTGGGCCCTGCCTGCCCTGTGCAGACCTCTGCCAGGCCCCTGGGAAGGTGGAGAGCTGGCTGGTGGTTGGCAGGACTGAGGGGGGAGGCTCAGGAGAGGCATGAGGTCACTGGGGTGGCATTGGTGCTCCCTGGGAGCTCCCCTAGGGCAGTGTCACAGCTGCTGTGCAGGGGCAGTGGTGCTCCTGTCAGCTTCCCCTTGCCTTCCTCCTGGCAGGACCCCAGCACCATCATCTTCACCCTCTGCTGTCTGTAAGGCAAAAGCAGATGAGGCATGGCAGGAAACTTGGAGCAGAAGCACTGTGGCACCCCCAAGCAAGCCTGGTGCCCGTCCTGGGTGGGCAGGAGGAGGCAGGGTTGGACTCCCTCCCCTGGCAGCTCCCCAGTGCCTGCCTGGGCACCCAGGCTCCGTGGGGATCCAGGACGTTCACTGTGGACCCTCCTTGGCTGGCCTGGCCCGGAGGAGGAGGTGGTCTCCCTCCAGCCTTTCCTTTGCTTCTGGGGCTTGCTGCCTCCCCTTGTGCCCCCTGTGCCCCCTGTGCCCCGTGCTGCAGGGGCCCCACTGCTCCCTGCCCCCCCCTGGTCTATGCAGCTCTGAGCACAAACCTCTGAAATGCCTTCTGGCCAGCTGTGTCCTCAGCAGCCCCAGGTGTGAGTGGCCTCTGTGTGTCTGTCCTGACTGCTTCCCTTTGGAGCTGGAGTTCTATTTTACTGCAGTGAAGACACTTTGGTAATGAACTGAGTTCAGGTTTCTATATTTGCAGATTTGTGCCAAGAGAAGGAAGTATATTTAATAAAAAACTGCCAGCCAGCTGCAGGCTCTGGAGGCTCTCTCCTGCCCTGGGGGCGTGCAGCGGGGGCTGGGGGCTGACTCGCTGTCCCCTGGGCAGGGGGAGGGAGGGGGAAGGGAAAGAAGGGAAGGAATGAAGAAAGGAGAGGGAGGGAGGGTGGAAGGGAGAAAGAGAAGGGAGGGAGAGGGATGAAGGAAGGAAAAGGGGGGCAGGAAGGCAGGAAGAAAGGAAAGGGGAGAGGGGAGGAGAAGGGAAGGGAAGGAAGGAGGGGAAGGGAGAAAGGGGAGGGGGGGAGGGAGGGAGGGATGAAGGAAGGAAGGAAAAGGGGGGCAGGAAGGAAAGAAAAAAGGAAAGGGGGGCAGGAAGGAAAGGAAGGAAGGGAAGGGGGGCAAGAAGGAAGGGAAGGGGGGCAGGAAGGAAGGGAAGCAGCTCTGGAGCTGGTTTGTGCCACCAGAGATGCCTTCTCCAGCCTTAGTGATGCCAAGGACACCACCAGGCCCAGCTGCCCACCGTGCCCTCCCTCTCCACTGCACCAGGCTGGCCTCAGACCCTGCGGCTGCCCCCGAGGCAGCCTCTGCTGTGGCAGTGCCCTGCGCCCTGCGCCGTCCCCGGAGCAGGACAGGGAGGGGGAGCAGTGGCAGCAGGTGGCACTGTCGGCTCAGCCATGGCCTGGTGGCTTGGGGGTCCCCTGGCTGCTGCTCAGCCCTGGGGCTTTCAGCTGTGCTCCGGCGTGGAGGTGACACCGAGAGGGTCTGCCGGGTGGGAAAGGTCTCAGCGGTGAGGCCGGGGCCAGGCGTCCCAGAGTCCCTCCCTGCAGCCTGCTGATGCTGGGGGCAGAGCTGGAGTCCTGCTTGCCCTCCAAGAGAAACAGCCCCAGAGGCTGAGACCTGCCCTAGAGCCTGTGGCAGAGCTGAAGAGCAGCCCCAGAGGCTGAGACCTGCCCTAGAGCCTGTGGCAGAGCTGAAGAGCAGCCCCAGAGGCTGAGACCTGCCCTAGAGCCTGTGGCAGAGCTGAAGAGCAGCCCCAGAGGCTGAGACCTGCCCTAGAGCCTGTGGCAGAGCTGAAGAGCAGCCCCTGGCCACCTCCCCTGGAGCAGCTGCTGGCTGGCAGCATCCTGCCCTTGGGCTTTGTGGCTCCCTGTGCGCAGGGCAGCACCCAGCTGGGCTGCCAGGAGGGAGCCAGGGGTAGAGGTGTGCCAGCTGCTCCAGCTGTGGGGTGCAGGCAGTGGGGGCAGCAAGGGGGTCTCCTTTTGGGTGGAAGGACAGAGCTCACCGCTGCCCTCCCTGCCAGGGCAGGAAGGAAGCTGCCCCAACCTGCAGGCTGTTGCCAGGTCTGGCTTGGTGCCCACAGAGGCAGGTGTGGGGCAGGGCAGCTGCCAGAGCTGGGTCCCGCCGGGGGCTCTTGGTGCCAGTCTGACCCCTGGTGCCAGCGGCTCCCCTGCACCAGCACAACCTCTCGGTGCCAGCTGAGAGCCCAGGCGTGGCCCCGGGCAGAGCCCAGCCCTGTGCCCTCTTCTGAATGAAGCAAAGCTACAAAGGAGCCCCAGGGGCTGGGGGTGGTGGGGAGGAGGAGAGCCTGGGGTGGGGCTCTCTGATTCTATTTGATGTGGCCCAATTTCGGTGCCCGTGGAGCTGTCTCCTGCTCTTGGCTGGGCCATCAGTCATTGTCCCCGCCGGAGAGGGTCACGTCTGGGCAGATCTCAGGGGAGGAACTGTCTGCATGTCTGAATGCAGCACAACCCCAGGCCCTAGCAACCCTCCTCCTTCCGCGGAGGCTTCCCTGCCCCTCCGCCGCCGCCGCATGCCTGAGGGACAGGAGATAAATGAGAGCCACCGAGGCAGGGGAGCGCCCGGGGCTGCAGCAGGTCCCCTCCGCAGCCCGCTCCTGCCGGGGCTCTGTCCTCCTGCCTCCTTCCCACCCCTGGCGCCGGAGCTGCTGCAGCATCTTCCCGGCGCTCAGCAGCGCCCCAGGGGTGGGTGGCAGCAGGCTGGCTCCGGACTCTGCTCAGGGGTGCCCAGGGGCAGGGCACAGACCGGGACAGAGAAGTTCTACCTGAGCAGGAGGAGGAACTTCTGTGCTCAAAGGCTGCTGCAGGCCTGGAGCAGGCTGCCCAGAGAGGCTCTGGAGTCTCCTCCTGTGCAGAGCTTCCAACCCCCCCAGGCACTGTGCCCCTGGGCAAGCTGCTGCGGGTGCCCTGCTGGAGCAGGGGGGTGGGCTGGGTGAGCTCCGGAGGTCCCTCCCACCCCCCCCCCCCCCACTCTGTGAGCCAAATCCCTCCTGGTCCTGGGCTGGTTGATGGTCCTGTGCTGGGCCCTGCTGCTGCCCTGGGCTCTGCCTTCCTCAGCTCATTGCAAAAGGCCAAATTTGCCTCCTAATTTCTTCTCTTTTTGCCATTCTGTGTCCCCAGGTTGGGCACTTGGGAAGCAGGAGGAGGAGGAGGAGGAGGAGGAGGGTGTCTGGATTAGCTCTGTTAACACCAGCAAGGGGCTGCCTTCTTATCTCAGCCCTTAGCAAGAGGGAATTAAGACCATTACAAGGCTATCAAATAGGATCAGAGCCCCTCTCCCTTTCTCTGAGCAGCCCAGACCTGCTAATCCCTTTTCATGCAGCTGGACCTGCACCCCCCCTGCAGTGGGGGGAAGAGCTTGGCTGCCATGGACGAGGGGTTGAGACGGACAAGGTCCCCCTGTCCCCTGCCCCCCACAGCCACGGCTGGGCTGAGCAGCCTGGTAGCAACCTGGCAGTGACCCCTGAGGCAGGGCAGAGGGCCAGGCAGAGAGCTGGGCTGGGGTGAAGCTGAGGTCTCCTCGAGGGGGCTGAGGTTGAGCTGCAGGCTCTGCTCAAGCACAGTTAGGGCAGAAGTGGCTCTGCTGCTCCTCCCCCTCCCCAAAGGCAGCTGCCCTCACACCCTGGGACCCCCTCCCCAGCCCTGCTGGAAGGGCTTCACGGCCACAAAGTGCAAGCAGCAGCAGCTCCTGGAGAGGCCAAACAGGCTCTGGGTTATTCCTTTATTTCTACAAGCCAACAGCCAAGGCTGCTGCACCTGAGGCCTGCACACGAAGCAGAGGAGGAGCCCAAGCAGCTCTGAGCCAGAGCAGTGACCCCTCAAAAGCAGACTCTGGAGGCAGACACAGGGCAGAGCAAAGCCCCAGCTCTGCTGGCAGGAGCTCCAGCCTGGCTGTGAGGGCTCCACCACCCAAAGGTGATGCCAGGGCTGGCTGAGCTGCTGCCCTCGAGCTGAACGCAGCAGCAGTGTCCCCAGCTGGGTCAGGGCAGGCAGCAGCAAACTCATCCGCGGGGCCTTGGCTCCTCCACCACCTTGTGGGGCCAGGGAGGGGCAGAGGGTTTGGAGGGGGCGAGAGGCACAGCGGTGATCGGTGGCAGGAGCAGGGCAGTGCCCGCTGGCCCGGGAGCCACAAACCCTCTCATGCCCAGAGCTGGTGGCAGAAACGTCCCCGTGCGTGCGCCCAGGGGTGCAGCCAGGGCAGGCGCAAGGGGAGCAGCAGCTGGGCACCCACTGCGCCCACAGCCACGGCCCAGCGCCCCCCGTCAGGAGGCTGCCAGGTACTGGTGGAAGTAGAGGCCGAAGAGGCTGGTGACCACCTGGCAGGCAGCCACCCACCAGGTGAGGAAGGCAAAGAGGCCTCGGAGGAAGAGGGGGGTGAGGATGGTGCCCAAGACGCCTGTGACCTGCTCCACTGCCAGGCGGACGTCCTCCTGCCCCTGCCCCGCCGCACGCTGCGGCCACGCTGCGGCTGCCGGCGGCGCAGCAGGGGGCTCGGGGTACAGCCCCCACGAGTGCTGCCCTGTGGGACAGAGGGCACAGCTCTGGGCACGGCCAGGGACAGAGGGCACAGCCACCGCGCTGCAGCCCCCCTCCCCACGCTGCAGCCGTGCTGGGGGCTGGGTCCCAGCGAGCTCCCTGCCTGTGCTGGCTCCGCACCAACTGCAGACCACATCCAGAGAGCCCCTGGGACACCTTGCATCCAGAGAACCATGGAAGGGACCTCAAGGACCTCCCAGTGCCAACCCCTGCCATGGGCAGGGACACCTCTCTCCAGCCCAGGATGCTCAAGGCCTCACCCAGCCTGGCCTTGAACACCTCCAGGCAGCCACAGCCTCCCTGGGCAGCCTGTGCCAGGCTCTGCCCAGCCTCACTCTCAAGAGTTTCTTCCTCCTCTCCAGTCTCAATCTCCTCTCTCCCAGCAGCTCAAAGCCCTTGTCCCTCACCCTGGCACTCCCAGCCCTTGTCACAAGTCCCTCCCCAGCTCTCCTGGAGCCCTTCAGGCCCTGGAAGGCTGCTCTGAGGTCTCCCTGCAGCCTTCTCTTCCCCAAGCTGCTGCTGCTGCCTCGCAGGTGCCACCCTGCCCCTCCTGAGCCCCCTCTGCCCCCTCCTCACCCAGGGTCTTGAGCAGCAGGGTGCAGTGCAGGGTGAGGATGATGGGTCCCAGGTACTGCAGGCTGACCACTGAGACGTAGCAGTAGATCCTGGTGACCTGTGGGCACCTGGGGGTCAGCAGGAGCCCGCTGGCCAAAGCCCTGCTGCCAGCCCAGCTGCTGCCAGCCCAGCTGCTGCCAGCCCAGCTGCTGCCAGCCCCACTGCTGCAGCCCAGCTGCTGCCAGCCCCGCTGCTGCCAGCCCCGCTGCTGCCAGCCCCGCTGCTGCAGCCCAGCTGCTGCCAGCCCCGCTGCTGCCAGCCCCGCTGCTGCCAGCCCAGCTGCTGCAGCCCAACCTTGCGCTGGATCTCCAGGGCAGGGATCCTGCCTGCTTCCCTCCTCATCTGCTGCACCCAGCGCTGGGCCAGCCCCAGGTAGGCCTGCAGGTGCCAGCGGGTGCCAGCCAGGCGCAGCAGGCACAGCCCCACGATGGCCCAGAGCCGAGCGGTGTTGTAGGCCGAGTCTGACAGGCTGGGCAGAGAGGGGGTTGTCAGACCCCCCCCACCAGAACCCCCCTGGGCCCCAGGGGGTGTCTGATGGGAGGGGAGGTGCTGGTGGTGCGGGGAGAGCCCTGCCTCAGCTTCCCCTCGGAGCCAGGGTGCCGGGGCACGGAGCGGGCTGCGCTGCCCTACTTACATCTGCACTGTCTGCTTGCCCATGGGTGCATGCAGCAGGAAGTCCCTGGAGATAGGCTTGATCCACATCACCACCACCAGCACAGGCGCCAGGAAGCTCAGGTGCAGCAGGACCCTGCAGCAGAGCTGTCAGAGACCCCCCTGCAGCCTGCTCCCCCAGCTCCCCCCGTGCCTCCAGGGGCAGAGGCTGCTCCTCACCCACATCCCCTCCACCTGCTCCCACCACCCAACCTCCTCAGCACCCTGCAGCCAGAGAGCCAAGGCGGGTCCTGGCCCCTGAGATGCCAGCACCGAGCCCCCTGCCTCCTTCCCCACCCTCAGAGTTCACCCAACTGGGCCAGGGGCTTGTCAGCTGCCAGCTGCAGGGCATCCAGGTGGGTCTGTGCCAGGCGCAGCCCCGGGAAGGTCAGGCAGGCACCCAGGAAGGAGCAGAGGGCCACCAGCCCCAGCTTGAAGGCCAACTTGGCCAGGGGCAACCTGTGGAGGCAGAAGGTTGTGTGCTGGGGACAGCCCAGCCCCAGCCCCAGCGAGCCCTGGAGGGGATCCCAGCCCACCCAAAACCCTCCCCCAAGCCCCCTCCTCCTGCCTGCCCAGCCCCCAGCTCACATCCACTCCCAGCCCCAGTGAGCCCTGGAGGGGATCCCAGCCCACCCAAAACCCTCCCCCAAGCCCCCCCCCCATCCTGCCTGCCCAGCCCCCAGCTCACATCCACTCCCACTCCCAGCCCCAGTGAGCCCTGGAGGGGGTCCCAGCCCACCCAAAACCCTCCCCCAAGCCCCCTCCTCCTGCCTGCCCAGCCCCCAGCTCACGTCCACTCCCAGCCCTGCTGCTTCAGCATCTTCTCCAGGCTGCTGCTGACTCCGGCCAGCCCTGCAGGGAGCGACCCCCTGCGTGAGTGGGGTGCCCACAGCCCCCCGGGGGCCACCTGCCCACCCACCTCTGCCCACCCTGCCTCACCCACCGGGCTCCAGGCCAAACTCCAGGTAGTCCTCACGGATGACCAGGGCCAGCATGGCGAGGAGGAGGAAGAAGAAGGCGAAGGTGAGGCAGACGGAGCGCTCGCCCCCCTCCTCCGAGCGGAAGTAGTGGCACATCAGCGTGAAGAAGACCTTGCTGGGGGCAAGGGGCACCTGTCAAGGAGCCTGGAGCCTTTGGGACACCACACCCCCCCCCCCCAGCCCTGGCCCATGAGCACCCACGTCGTGAGGCCACTGCCACCTTCTCCTTGGGAAGGTTCTCCTCAGGCACCCCTGGAGCCCACGGCTGAGGGATTCCTAACCCCCCAGGTCTGAGTCTTTCCGCCTCAGCTGGGGGACAGAAACCAAGGAGGGGAGATTCCTCCTCCTGCCCACCACACCCTGGGGGTCAGCAGAAGGATACATGGAGAAGACAACTGTCAGCAGGCACCAGAGCACGCCGATGTTGGTCTCCTTCTGGGGGTCCACCAAGCAGTAGTAGCCCTCGGTGAAGATGTAGACAGCGGTGGAGTAGACAGCGAAGTCCACGAACCATTGGTAGTCCAGGAAGTAGCGCAGCACTGCGGGCACAGGGCACGCTGTGGGCACCTGTGGGGCGCCCCGGGCACGGCCAAGGGGCCAGCCCCGGGCTGCTGCTGGGGCCTGCGTGCGGAGGGGGCCTGGGGGTACCGAGAGCATCCACGGCGGTGATGGGGCTGGTGTCCAGGTGCAGGTCGATGTCCCTGGGCACGGACAGGGGTTTGTCGTCCGTCACTCCATTCACCCTCCTGCAAGGCACAGCCAGGCTGGGGGTGGCAGGCGAAGAGCTGCCCTGTGCCCTGCGTCCCGCGGTGCCTACAGCCCCCTCTGCGGGGGCACGTCCCAGGCTTGGGGCCCCTCAGCACCAGCCCTGAGGCTGTCGCTGCCACACTCCCCCGAGCGGGGGGGTCCAAAGCACACCAGGGTGACCTCCATTAGCACCAGCCCCGAGGCCTGATGGTGGTCTGCAGTCCCTCCTGCCCACCAGAGCTGACCTGTCCCTCTTGCTCTTGGGACGCTGCTTCCCTGCCAGGGCGCAGAGCTCCTCGTCCGAGGGGTGCTTGTAGCGGTGCAGGCTGGAAGAGAGCCCTGGGGTGTCAGCAGTGCCAGGCGTCCCCAGTGCCCCCCACGGGCACAGGGAGGGAGGGGCCAGCCCCGTACCTGCCGTTGCAGAGCAGCCAGCGAGCGAAGGAGCAGTGCGGGGCCATCCTCTGCATCAGGCTGGCCGCCAGCAGGCTCACCACCACCTGCACCCCCATCACCGCCTGCGCAGGGACACGCTCAGGGGGCACCCAACCACCCCCAGCCACGGAGACCCCCCCGGCCCTCCACCATTCTGCAGCACGTCTGCTTCCTGCCCGCCCCCTGCCCCTGTTACTGCCACGGGACAGCCCAGGAAGGATCCTCCAAGGCGTGCAACCCCCTGGGACATGCTGGGCATGAACCCTCCGGGCATGCAGCCTCCCTGCATCACCTCGGGCATGGACCCCTTGGGACATCCCAGATATGCAACCCCCGGACAAGGACCCTCCTGGGACCCCGCGGCCATGCACTCTCCTGGGCACGCAACCCCCTGGCACACGCAGCCTCCGGATATGGCCGCCCCTAGGACCCCTCGGTCATGGAGCCCCCGGCCAGGGACACTCCGGGCATGAACCACCCCCGAGCAAGGACCCCCGGCCATGCACCCCGGCCCGCACGCACCATGCTGGGGTCAGCGCAAAGGCGGCCGCAGGAAGCCTGCCCGCCGCCGCCGCCCCGCCCCAGCCAATCCTGGGCCGTTCTCGATTAGATTGACAGGCTGATTGACCAATAGTAAGGCGGGACTGGGAGGGGGCGGGCGCTCCGCGGCGGCCGGTTCCGCGGGCGCTGCCTCCTGGGAGCTGCGGTCCCGGCAGGCTCTGGGATCGCGGGTTCGAGTCCCAGCAGCGGCCCCAGGGCTGTGCGGAGGTGATTGTATGGATCCTGTCTTCATTGGGAGGGTGGAGAGACCCTGGGCCAGGTTGCTCAGAGAGGTGGGAGATGCCCGATCCCTGGAACCATTCCAAGTCCGGTTGTTTGGGGCTCTGAGCAACCTGCTCTAGTTGGGGATGTCCCTGCCGACTGAGGGGGAGTTGCACTGGATGAGCTTTGAAGGTCCCTTCCATCCCAAACCAGTCTGGGATCCTGTGAGGCAGTGATTTCCCCCCTGTTGCTGCCGAGCTGCATCTCCCTGTGAGCACTGAAGGTGGATGAGACCAAGGCAGATCCCACTGAGTGGGTAAAGAGCTTCAGGGTCCACCGCAGTGCCAGCATCACGAGGGGGATCTGCAGGCACCTTGGCTGAGCTCGGAGTCATTTGGTGCTGTGACAGCCCTGCCCTGCGAGGAGCACCCTCTCGCCTTGCTGGGGTGCTCCAGGGGTGCTGGTAGGTGCCCCTGGTCCAGGCAGGGCGCTGGTGGCCCCGAGGGGTTGCCATGGATATCGATCTCCCAGGCGACAGGATGGCTTCCCGCTAGATGTCGCTTCTGCCCGTGCCCCGAGCATCCCCCGGGGCTGGGGTACCCAGAATTGGGGGGTACCACATCCCCCTCTCCACCGTAGGCACCCCTAGGGCAGCCTGAGGATGCAGCCCCCCTTATGCCCCCCATGCCAGCCTTGACCAGCAGCCCCTCGGCCAACAGTGAGGAGGACTCAGCGAGTCTGATGCCAAAAAATCCCTTAGCTCCCCAAAAGTGGCCCAGTCCTGGCTGCTCCCCGGCTAGGAGGCAATACTGCCCATCTCCTGGGGTGTCCCTCCGACCCAGTGCCCCCCAGCCCTTGCAGTGGGAGGCAACATTGGCTGCAGGGTCTGCACAAACTGGTGGCTCTGGAACGAATGCACAGCCCCAGGACCCTCACAGCCCCCACAGCGTCAGCTTTCAGACACAAAAAAAGGAGGGAAAAAGATGGATGCTTAGGGCTCTGCCCCCCCTGCAGCCCGGCTGCCCTCCCCCAGGACACAAAAGCCCTTTGAGGGCTGATTTTACACCGCGGCTGCCGAGCGCCCGAATTAGCATCAGCAAAAGCAGCTTCCCGCAGCCGGCGCTGTCGCTGCTGCAAAGCCAGGGAGTTAAGGATGTGTCCCTGTCCTGCACCCAGTGAGGAGGTGCCAGGCCCAGCGCGGTGCCCACACTCCCTGTGGGGACCCTTCCTTGGAGGGCTGCTGCTTGGCAGCCGCTCGGTGCCCAGCGAGGCGCGGCCGATGCCCGGACGCTCAACCCTGCCAGGGGGATCCCTATGGGCACCTTGGCGCAGGGACGGATTTGGGGTCTTCCCCACCTCTGGGTGATGCTGGGGGGTGGGCAGCTGGCACGCTGGGAGCCGGGCCGTGCCCGTGCCCCCCCTGAGAAGTTTCCCATTTCGCACAAAGGCGGCGGCGGCGGCGGCGAGCATTGTCCGGGCTGCATCGCATTACCCAGGGCTGCCGGAGCAATCCCTTGTATTTCACCCTCCATTGAGCAGCTGCCTGTGTATATTTTCTGTGTTGCACTTTTAGCATGACAAAAGGAGAGGGCCTGTGAACTCCTTGCTCTTCAGACCTCTCCGACATGTCCCCTGAGCGGAGCCCCCCTCGGTTAGCATAACAAACTGCCACGTTCCCTCCGACCTGCTCCGGCTCCCCCCTCCCCACCGCCCCCCGGCCCCCTTCCCCCGGGGTACTTTAATGTGGAGCTCAATATTTGGGCGTCTGGGTCGCTGGCGGGGGCTGGCGAGCGCGTGCTCGGAGGGGTTTGGGGGCTGGGGGGTTTCGGTGGGGATGTCCTCTGGATGCCTGCTCAGGTCCCCACCTCACCCACCCTGCGCTTAACTGGCTGCCAGAGGCTGCGGTGGGACCTTGCAGCCCTCCCTGGGGAGGACTCTGAGCCCCAGCTGCACCCGAGGCCGGCTCCGTGGAGCCGGAGTCCCCAGCCTCGGTGGTGCCACTGTGCGTGGTCCCTCTTCTGTTCCTGCAGCTGCAGGGCTCCAGGCTCCGGTTTTGCCTTGAAATTTCGACTTAAAGATGGAGAAATTGGATCGGTGGGGCCGGAGTGAGCGCCCGAAGCAGCGGCGGCAGCCGGGGCTGGAGCAAGCAGTCAGTGCGCTGGGAGCTGCTGCTCACCGGGCGCTGGTCCCTCCCGAGTCCCTCTTTCCCCAGCCTGTCCTACCCTGAACCTGGGCTGCTCCGGCCCCCTCCCTCCCAACCTAAACAAGGGACAGGACGTTGTCTCCTCCAGGTCTGGGACCCCTCTGGTCACCCCTGCCCTCCCCCGGCAGGGCAGCACGGGGCTGGGGAGATGAAGGCTCAGCCTGGGAAGGAGCAGCCTGGAGAGCAGCTCAGGCAGGGCTCGGGGGGGGTCCTGCAGGAAAAAGAGACAGAACTGTGCTCAGACAAGAGCGGCGCAAGGCAGAGCAGGCTGGACACGGCCCGGGGGCTGTCAACACCTTTAATGCAGGGCTGGAATGCTGAGGCGACAGCAAAGGCTGAGGGACCTGGGGCTGAGAGCCTGGAGCAGAGCAGCCCAGAGGGAAGCTGAGCAATGCTCAGCAAGAGCTGGAGGAGCTGTGGGGGGCAAGAGGCTGGGGCCAGGCTCTGCTCAGCGGTGCCCAGGGACAGCACAAGAGGCACAAACTGCAACCCAGGAGGTTCCATCTGAGCAGGAGGAGAAACTCCTTTGGTGTGAGGCTGCTGGAGGCCTGGGGCAGGCTGCCCAGAGAGGCTGTGGAGTCTCCTTCTCTGCAGAGCTTCCAACCCCCCCTGGGCACTGTGCTCCTGGGCAAGCTGCTGTGGGAGCCCTGCTGGAGCAGGGGCTTGGAGTGGGTGGTCCCCAGAGGTCCCTTCCAGCCCCTCCGTGCTGGGGTCCTGTGACTTCTCTTTCCTCTCCTCCTGATGAGCTGCAGACTTCCTCCTCCCAGCCTCTCAGCTTGGTGACAGCAGCTCTGTGTCCCTCAGCTTCCTGGGAGGTCATCTCGTGGTCTGTGCTCCACATCTGGCACCGAGGTGTGGGGGACCCCCGGTGGGACCCCCTAGGCACTTGTGGCTTCAGCTTTGGGGCTGCTCCTATGGGGAAGGAGGAGCAAACCCTTCCCCTGGGGATGGGAGCAGCATCTGCACAGATCCTTCCCATGCTTCAGCCTTGGCTCCTCTCCAGCCTTCCTCGGGCACCCCTGGGTGTCTGTCCATCTGCCCTGCTAACACCAGGAGCTGGGCTGAGGCCTGCCTCAGCCTGGGGGGAGCTGGACACGATGGCAGCTCCTCACTGCTGTCCTTGCTGCTGTCTCTCTGGGGGGGTTCCAGCTGTGGGGTGCAGTCAGCACAGCTCTGGTGGTGCCTGTGGAGGGACACACACAGGGTTAGCCTGCAGCAGGTCTTTGCCATCCCAAACAATCCCATGGTGCTATGACCTTTAAGATCACTGAGTCCAGCTCTCAGCCCAGCACTGCCAGGGCACCACCAACCCATGGCCCTCAGCACCACATCTCCACAGCTTTGAAGCCCCTCCAGGGGTGGGGACTCCACCACTGCCCTGGGCAGCCTGGGCCAGGCCTGGACAACCCTTTGGGGGAAGAAATTGTTCCTCATGGCCAACCCAAACCTCATCTGCTCTTTCCCAACCAAAACAACTCCATGATTCTCTTCCTCTGGGATGCTGCAAAGCTGCTGGGACACAGGGAGGATGCTCACTGAGGGAGGGTCCCCTGCAGACCCAGCCTTTCCCACCACAATCCCACGTCAAAGCCTCTCCCCAGGTCCCCCTCTCCCCTCTCGGGCGCTGACAATGCCCCATCTGTGTCCCAGCTCAAAGGAGCCTTGTCCAGGGGCTGCAGATGCCCCAGATCCCCTCTCTGCAGCCAGCTGCCTGCCTTCCTTCTGGGAGCAGGGGCACAAGCAGGGGCTGCCCACCCTTCCCAGGAGCTTGGGGTTCACTGTGCTGCTTTCTCTGCCTCTCTGCAGCCAAGGGGGGCCCTGCCTGCCCCCAGCCCCACGGGGTGAGACCACTCCAGACAAGCAGTGCTTGGCACAGGGATAACCAGGGTGGGGGTAAGGATCTCAGCAGCTCTTCCACAGCAAGGAGGAGGGGAAGGGCTGGATCCCTGCCACACACAGGGTGAATTTCACTGATAACCCGGGGGGGGGGAGGGGGTTGGGCAGAAAACCCTGCTCCAAGCTGGGACTAAACCAGGAGTGAGCCCCCAGGAGCCCTGGGAAAATCTGTGGGCTCAGCACCTTTTGGGGGGGGGACAAACCCCCACGAGATGTGTCTGTAACAGGGGGAACTGGGGTGCCCAGGGGGGGTCTGGACTGTCTCCTCCTCCCCCAGCTGCCCTGCCCTCACCAGGCTGGGAACAGCTTGAGTGTCCAGGCAGGGAATTCATTTAAATAAATTTCCATAGGGATTAATTTCCTTCTTCTCCAGCAGTGTCTGCCTCTGCATGGGAAAATCTGAGCCTGGTTTGGGGGAGCTGGAGGGAGGAGGGGGGTGGGGGCCACCTTTCCCTCCCCTTCATCCCTTCAGCTCCAGATTCAGGAAGGTTTGGAGCCCATCCTTCCCCACAAATGAGCCTGACCCAGTGGGTGCCCACTGCCAGAGATGCTGGTCCTGAGCAGGGCAAGTCATCAAGCACAAATTCCCCAGAGCCCCCAGACCTCCCCACTTTCCAAACAGAGCTACAGGGAGCCCAGAGGTGATGCTGGGTGCCCTGAAATGTCCTCAGGGACAGAGATCTGGGCTGGGAAATCCCTGGGGTTTGTCACAACTCAGCACCAGGAGCCTGGTCCTGGCCATGTCCCACAGCAGGGTTTGCCCTGTGGACACCTGGCCTGGGTCCTTCTGCACCACAGAGCTGCAGTTTGTGCCCCCCAGGCACAAACCCATGGAGGGGTTGGGATGAGGATGAGTGGCAGGAGCTTCTCCACCCACACTGGTGGCACAGAGAGGGGGGCATGGGGATGGCACCAGCAACCCTGCTGCCAAACATTCCCACACCATGGAATTGTTCAGCCCATGGGGGTGTCCCTCCCCCCCCCCCAGCTCTGCTCACCCCCCAGCCTTTCCCACAGGGGTATTGAGGGCTGGGATGGGAAAAACACCCCTGGAGCAGCCACAGGGTCTGGAGGCTTGGAAATCCCAGGAGGTTTCCCAGCCTTTCTCAGGACCCCCTGCACAGGGGGAGCCCTTGGAATGGGGAGAATTTGCACCCCCCCCCACCAAGTGAGCTCAGGAGCATCACAATGACAGATGCAGGGTTGGGGTTGTTTTTTCCCTGGGATTTGGGGTTCAAAGCTGGATTCAAACAACAGCAGTAAATAAATCAGGGCTGGTGAACACTTGGAAACAAGCAGAGCTGTCAAATTTGGGAGGTTTTAAGGCTCCTTCAGGGCACAAATTGCTGCAAGAATTTGTTAGCACTGCAGCAAAATGGAAGTGTGGCATGAAGGAGAGGTTCCCTCCTGCTCCTGGGGAGGGGGAGAAGGGCAAAGCCACCCAGGCCACATCTGCCAGGGGGCTTGCCCCCCCAGGAATGCTCAGCTGGGGCTCTAGGGTGGAAAAGGAGGACCTTGGGTGATTCCTGGAGGGAATGCTCCTGTGGAAGGTCTGTCCCAGGCACCTGCCATGGCCTCCAAGTGCAGACAGCAGAGCTGAGTCCCTTGCTGGCTCTCCCTCAGCCATCAACAAAGCCACTGCTGGGTCTGGCTCTCACTGAGATCTTTTGAAGCCTAGAGCCAAAAGCTCTTTTCCCTTTGGCTTTCCTGCAGGAAGCTCAATTCTGAAGGGGCTCACAGGCCCCCCTGGTGCAGCCAGCCTGCCCAGGGCAGCCCCCACCATGGGCTCAGACACCTACCCCTCGCCAGGTTTGGTGCTGCAGCAGCCAGCTCTGCCCCAGGGCCCTGCACATGGTCTCTGTGAGTTCCAGAGGGCTTGGAGATGTGGAGAAGCAAGGAAAAGCCTACAGCCCCTGGCCTGCAGCCCAGAACAGGGTGGGCAGCCCCCGTGGGTGCTGAGGGTCTGGCCCATGGGGGCAGCACCCAACTGAAAGGAGCTGAATGAAGGATTTAAGGCAAAGCTCAGCATCAGGATGGAGGTTCCTGCTCTTTGCCATGGAAACAGCGTTGCTAAGGGATTGCTCAAGAGGGAGTAACACAGGCTAAAAAGCCAAGTTCTGTGGCAGCAGGATTGAACCCCCAGCCCTGGGGCTGAGGGGGGCTGGGTGAGGGTGGGGGCTGCCCTGGCAGCAGTTGCCACAAGCAGCTGAAAGTTCTCCATCTATATGGAGGAACTTAAGGCACAGTGAGGATTTGGCACAGGGCAGGGTGGGTTGGGGGGGGCATAAGCTCCTTGGGTTTGCTCCAGCACACAGCCAGGGATCACCTGGCAGATACCTCAGGCATGGAGTGTGGCCAGCAGGTCAAAGGAGGTCCTCCTTCCACTCTGGTCTGCTGTGGAGAGGCCACATCTGGACACCTGGGTCCATTATTCAGGGCTTCCCAGCTCAAGAGACAGGGAACTACTGGGGAGAGTCCAGGGGAAGCTACAAAGCTGCTGAGGGGCCTGGAGCAGCTCTGTGAGGGGCAAAAGCTGAGAGCCTGCAGCAGAGCAGCCCCAGAGGGGAGCTGAGCAATGCTCAGCAAGAGCTTAAGGCTGGGGGGCAAGAGGCTGGGGCCAGGCTCTGCTCAGTGGTGCCCAGGGACAGCACAAGAGGCACTGGGTACAAACTGGAACCCAGGAGGTTCCATCTGAGCAGGAAAAAGTTGTTTGGTGTGAGGCTGCTGGAGGCCTGGAGCAGGCTGCCCAGAGAGGTTGTGGAGTCTCCTGGTGTGCAGAGCTTCCAACCCCCCCTGGGCACTGTGCCCCTGGGCAAGCTGCTGTGGGAGCCCTGCTGGAGCAGGGGGCTGGGCTGGGGGAGCTCCAGAGGTCCCTTCCAGCCCCTCCCTGCTGGGGTTCTGTGCCATGTTACCATCTTCACCCCAAGGGATTACAGACACCAGCACTGCCCTCTGGCAGCAGGTGCAATGCTAGGCTCTCCCTCACTGCCTCAGTTTCCCCTTCTGCAACACCACCGTGGTTGTCACCACCACGATCACCTTCTCCTCCTGGCACCCTCCCCGGGCACCCTCCCCGGGCACCCTCCCCGGGCACCCCCCGCATCGGGGGACACCCACTGAACGTTATTAATTTTATGGGCATGGGGAGAGGGGCTGGGTGAGGAGGGGAGGCGCGGGGGGGGGGAATAATACAGGCAGGGCCACCTCTGACCTTGACCCCCGTCCCGGCTCCCCGCGGCAGCTGGGCCGTCTCGCCTCCGCCGCAGCTCAATGGGGGCTTTGTCTGCGCCCGCCGGCCCCGCGCGGCTCCGTCGCCCCCAATAATATTTATGGAGTCGGCAGTCACCTTCTCCCCCCTGCTCCCTGCAGCTCAGCAACAGCCGGGCTCGGGCAGATCCAGGGAATCCGGGGATTTATCGCCGGGATTGTCGCTGCGCCCCGGCCCCGTCGGGCGCGGAGCTGCGGTCCTGCCCCTCGCAGCGCGCTGGGAGCGGAGAGCACCTCCGGCCCCGGGCCGGGTCCTGCTCGCAGCCCTCAAGCTCCCGAGGTTTTCCCTTTAAAAAAGAAGCAAAGGAGTGGAGGGAATTGTCTCTCTTTCCCCAAATCCAAATCCCAAAGCTGCTCTGTTCCCAAACCAGCCTGAGTCTGGGTCCTGTTCACAGCCCTCAGGCTTTGGCTTTCCCCCTTAAAACTCCCAAACGCTTTAAAGCAAACGGGTGGGGAAAGCTTCCTGCTTCTCCCACATCTTCCCAAGCTGCTCTGCTCCCAAACCAGCTGCGAGGAGCTGGAAAAGGTGGTAGAAAGCAGCTGCTGGTTCGGTGCACTGGGGTTTTGTTCATTGTCCAACTCCTCCATCAATCCAAGCAACCCAAAGCTCTTTTCCAGCGCTCCAGCAAAGGATAGTTTAGAATCCTGATGCTGGTCCCCTGCCCACGGAGGGATTTGGAGCCTGCCCTGAGCCCACCAAAGCCTCTGGAAGCTCCCTCAGCATCCCAGGCTCCAAAGCAGAGGGTTTAAGCAAAGCTGCTGGTTCAGGAAGGGATGGAGCAAGGAAACCTTCACCTTTGGGGAAGAAAGAGGAGGACTGGTGGTGGTGCAGGGCACAGAAATGACCCTGGGTTGCTGGGGTCTGGAAGATCCTGATGAGGGACAACTCCTCCCAGGTGTGGATCCCTCTCCCTGCAGAGCTCTTTGAACTGTACCCAAACCTGGAGTGAAGGAGAGGGACTCTGTGGGCAGGAAATTGGTCCAAATTGGACTGGTTTGGTTGTATCCTGATGCTCCAACTGAACAGAAACTGCTCAGTGGAGTTGGATGCTGCCACCACTATTCCCACACGGATAGGGGTGAGAGCCTCTTGATGTGGATCAGACACTGAGTGATGGGGAATCTCTCCTGTCCTGCCCTGCTTCATGGGGGAAAGCCAGGCCAGGACAGGGGAAAGCCAGCCCAGGAAGGGGGAAGCCAGCCCAGGAAGGGGAAAGCCAGCACAGGAAGGGGGAAAGCCAGCCCAGGAAGGGGGAAGCCAGCCCAGGAAGGGGGAAAGCCAGCCCAGGAAGGGGGAAGCCAGCCCAGGATGGGGGAAGCCAGCCCAGGAAGGGGGAAGCCAGCCCAGGAAGGGGGAAGCCAGCCCAGGATGGGGGAAGCCAGCCCAGGAAGGGGGAAGCCAGCCCAGGATGGGGGAAGCCAGCCCAGGACGGATGCAGGAAATCTGCCATCATCTGCTGAGAAATCCTCCAGTCTGAAGCCAGCCCATGGCTGAATCCAGAGTGGAGTGGAGCATCCCTGCTGCACCCACAGGTGCTGGCTGGGTGCTTCCTTCTGCTAGCTGAGCTGGGGAGTGAGAGGCAGGACGATGCTGGGGTCCTGGGCATGTCCACAAACCTTCCTGCATGGAAAATCCTCCTCTGGGGCTGTTCCACCCCAGTGCTGCATTTCCCCTGGAGTTGGAGGGGAAATGGAGCATCCTGAGTCACAAACACGGCACAGGACAGAGGAGGAGGAGGAGGGAGGCTAGGGAAAGCAGAGCTGTGATTTCCATACCTTGAGCTCCTTTACAGCTGATTCACAGGGGAACAACCTTGGTCCCCCTGTTCCCATTGCCCTGGCACAGCCTGGGGAAACAGGAGCGTCCCTCAGCACCACTCTGGATTGAACCGGGGCAGCTCCCAGCCTGTTTAAAAGAGAGAAGCATTTTATTTTCCTCCTCCCGCACTGGCTATGGGTCAGAAGGTGCCACGGAGCATCCTGCCGATGCTCGATGCCGGCAGTGCCTGCACAGCCCGGAGCCGCCGCCGCTTCCCGGCGCCACGGCGCGGGGGCTGGCCCTGGCTGTGCCGCAGAGCATCTCCCTTCGGCTCATGCAGCTCATTCCCGTTCTCATTCCCGTTCTCATTCCTATTCCCATTCCTTCCTCAGGGCTTCTTCAGGGAAATGCTGTCTGACACCAGCCCTTGAGCACCGGTGGCTGGAGATGGATCTGGAGTGTCGCCTCCTGCCCACCGCCTCCCTGCCCAGCCCCGCGGCGGATGCGGGGGAGACAGCAGAGCCTGGTGAGTGCAGGAGGATGGAAAAGGAAAGGTCCTGGGAGGAAAACAGAAATGGATTTGGGGGAAGCTGGAGCACCAGAGCTCCTTGTAGTGATAGCATGAGAAGGAATGGATTGAAACTTGATGCTTGCCAGTGAGGGTGGGGAGACACTGGCACAGGCTGCCCAGGGAGGCTGTGGATGTCCCTTCCCTGGAGGTGCTCAAGGCCAGGCTGGATGAGGCCTGGAGCAACCTGGGCTGGTGGAGGTGTCCCTGCCCACGGCAGGGGGTTGGCACTGGATGACCTTTAGAGTCCTTTCCAACCCAACCCATTCTGGGAATCAAGGAATCTACCAAAGCTTTTGTGCTGCTCCCCACGCAGGACAGGAGCAGCCAGGCGCTGCAGGGATCATCACAACTGTCAGGATGGATTCTGGAGATGCCTTGGACACCCTGGCTTTAGCCCAGGGGGGCAATGGGAGTTTCCCATCCCTGGGGAGATGAGGCTGTCCCTGCAGCTGGGCCGCAGGAGGAGGCTGCAGGGCACCGCGCCATGCCCCAGCAACGAACGCCGCCAGGCCACGGACCACCTCGCGCAGAGCCGAAGCCAGCAGGACAGGATGGGACCACGGCTCCTCAGCAGCCTCTCCCTCCCTTGCCCGGGGCGGAGGAGCTGCGGCTGGGAGCCGCTCCCCGCGGGCGGGTGGGCGCCGGAGGGTGGCTGCGTGCGGAGCGGCACCGCCGGCTTGCTGAGCTCGGCATAATTGTGGGCCAGGCGCGGCGCACATGCTGAGTGCCGTAATTACCAACCAGCCTCCGCTGCCAGGCCCTGCCCCCCCGCCACAACGGCAACTTGATTATGATTGTGGTGGCTAATTTTGTCTGGTGCATCCTGGGCATATGGGCCCCCACCTGCTCTGAATATGCAAACGCTGCTGATTTGCTCCTGGCCGCCGCTCCGAGCCGGGGCCGTGGGCAGGCAGGGAGGGGGGAACCTGCCCACAGCTGGGAACAAAGAAACCCCACGTGATGGCGTGGGCACAAAGAGCTGGCGGCACCGGAGCCGCACGTGGCATGGCAGGGCATGGCAGGGCATGATGTGATACGGTGTGGCACGGCATGAGGTGGTAGGGCACGGCGTGGCCTGGCCTGGTGGTGTTGCCCAGGAGGTGGTGGAGTCCCCAGCCCTGAAGGAGTTCAAGAACCATGCGGCCATGGCACCTGGGGCCACGGTTTAGCGGCCGTGGTGGGGTTGGGATGATGACCTCAGAAGGCTTTTCCAACCAAAATGAGAACCTCCCTGCTCCACCCTGGTTTTCCCCCTTCACCACTGGACACATCCCTCACCCTGCATCCCTCACCCTGCATCCCTCACCCTGCATCCCTCTTCCTGCATCCCTCACCCTGCATCCCTCACCCTGCATCCCTCACCCTGCATCCCTCTTCCTACACCCCTCACCCTGCATCACTCATCCTCCATCCTTCATCCTGCATCCCACAACTCTCATCCCACATCCCTACATTCTGCATCCCTTATCCCACATCCCTACATCTCTCATCCCACATCCCTACATCTCTCATCCCACATCCCTACATCTCTCATCCCACATCCCTACACCCCACCCCCCTACATTCTGCATCCCTCATCCCCACATCCCTCTTCCCTCGTCCCCTTCCCTGCCCCCAGGGCAGGTCGCGGTGTGCAGCCCTGCAGCGTTTGCTCAGCGATGCCTCTGAGAGCCTCCACCCGCGGGTGAGGGGCAGCTGAGGTGGTCCCATGTCTGCTGTCGGGGGGGGGGGATCTGGGGGGGCTGTGTGCCATGCTGATGGATAATTGGACAGGCAGACAGACTGACAAGGATCCAGATGGATGGATGGATGCCACGAGGAGCCGGTGACAGATAACTAGGCAGATGCTAATGGGCAGCACAAACAACAGCTCAGGCTCTGCTAATTCCCACTGTAATTTTTAAGCTCTCTCTCCATCCTCCCCCCCCCTTCTCCCCCCACCCCCAATTTTATCCTCCCCCTCCCTCCTCCCCAGCTCCCACTGGTGCAGCCATCACTTGGAGTTAGAGGGGGGTTGGTTTTTTCTGTGCTGCACAGGAGCAGCAGAAATGGTTGGTGAGGGCTCCGAGGAACAAGGAGCAGCAGGGAGCTGAGGTGGGCACCGGGGGGCGGCGGCGGGGGGGAGGGAGGTGGAGAACCCCCTGGGGTTACCCTGGGGAGCAGCCAGAGCTGGGCTGGGTTGTTTGGGCATCTCCATCCCTGCTGCCACCTCCCCGGCCCCGATTTGTGTCTCAATTAAAAAAAAGCCAGAAAAGGAGAAGGTTTCTGCCTGCCCTGGGTCTGTCTGGGGGCTTGTGAGGATGGGAGGAAAATTGTGAATGGAGGGGAGGAGGCTGAGGTGGCTCCGAGCCGCGGAGAGAGGCTGAGGAGACAAAAGAAAGCAGCTCCGCTCCTTCCCTTGCCGCGGGGGATCCACGTGGTGGGCGTGGGCAGGCTGGGGAAGTGGGAAGGGGAGAGGAATCCTGCGGGAAGGCTCTGGGCAGCACCCACCCCAAGGTCTGCAGCCCTCTGCTCCCCAGCCTCCTGCAGCCCCTGGGTGCTGCTCAGCCAGGGTGGGCACTGGGTCACCCACGATGGGTGCTGCTCAGCTGCCACAGGTCCTGCTCACCCACCAGCAGCAGTGGGTGCTGCTCACCTGTGATGGGTGCTGCCAGCTGCTCTCCTGGGCCAGGCCCCTTACCCAGGGCCCTGCTCAATGAGACCTGGGCTGCTCCTCTGGCTGTAGACCTTGAGGTCTTTCCAGCTTGGCAGGGGCACCACTGCCACCCCTATGTCCCAGCCTGCAAGGGGCTGAGCCTTGGTGCCAGCCAGGGCCTGGAGCATCCTCCCCTGGGTACCAGGTCCACGACCTCCTGCTCGTGCTGCCTGGGCTCTTCTCTCTCCTCTCTGCTTTCTTTCCTCCCCTGCTCTCTGGATTTCCCTCTTCTTCCTCACCCTGTCTCTTTCCCTGCCCCTTGCCCTCTCTCCAGGGCATTTTCTCTCCCCTCTGCCATGCCCAAAAGGGATCCCCCATGGAGGAGAAAGCCACAATTCCTCTCTTATTTCACCCAAACTGAGGCCAAGGGAGCAGCTGGGGACAATCCCTGTCCCTCCCTCAGGCACAGCAGCCTCGGGGACAGGGTGGCTGCAGTGGCTGCCGGGGGGGGGGGGCAGGGGGGGCACATCCTGCTCTGCTATGTAGGTCAGGGCCAGCTCAGGGAGGGAACCCAGCCCTGGGGGGTCCCCTGCTGAGCAGCCACCCAAGATCACACCCTGGGAGCCTCCTGCCCCCACCCCATATTAATACAGCACCACAGCACCACAGACACCCCCCCAGCCCACCCCCCAAGGGTGCCTGTATGCCCCCAGCCCTGTGCTGCTCTGGGGCTGCCACAATTCACTTTTTCCCCACTAATGATCCCAAATATTCCCATTTTTTAAAGCAGCTGACTCCAGCCCTCAGCTGGGAAAGTGCCTGGGGGCTGCTCTGAGGGCTTCCCAGCAGCATTCTCCATCTCCTCCCTGAGCTTTAGGAGGCCAGTGGGGAAATGAAGGAGAAATATTTTCCTTATAAACCCAGAGAGGTGCAGTGACAAACACCCCAGGGGCAGTGCAGTGACAAACACCCCAGGGCAGTGCAGTGACAAACACCCCAGGGGCAGTGCAGTGACAAACACCCCAGGGGCAGTGCAGTGACAAACACCCCAGGGACACTGCAGTGACAAACACCCCAGGGACAGTGCAGTGACAAACACCCCAGGGGCACTGCAGTGACAAACACCCCAGGGGCAGTGCAGTGACAAACACCCCAGGGACACTGCAGTGACAAACACCCCAGGGCAGTGCAGTGACAAACACCCCAGGGGCAGTGCAGTGACAAACACCCCAGGGACACTGCAGTGACAAACACCCCAGGGGCAGTGCAGTGACAAACACCCCAGGGACACTGCAGTGACAAACACCCCAGGGACACTGCAGTGACAAACACCCCAGGGATGGTTCCCCCCTCCTCCTTTTTCCAGGTGTTTTCCACCATCCCCTCGGATGGGGGAGGCCCAGCAGCGCTGGATGCTGGCTGGATGCTAGGCAGGGATGTGGGGATGGTGAAAGCTTTCATTCCCAGTTCCTTTTCCAGGTGTAGATGCTGGAGGCTCCTCCAGTTCTTGGGTTCTTTTCCTCCCCATCCCCAAATACCCTGGGAGCCATCCCCAGACAGCTTCACCTGCCCCAGCTCAGCAGCCAAGGGCAGCACCTGGGGGGCACCAGGACCTCCCTGGCCCTTAAGCACCGGGAATGAAGGGCTAACGTTGGGAATGTGAGGATCAGACAGGCTGCCAGTGCAACCCAGCCTTTGGGGAGCTCATCTGGGACCAGTTTCTCGCTCCCCAGAGTCCTCCTTTGGGACAGCCACCCCCAGCCCTTGGCTATTGACTGCAGGCCCTCCTCAGCCTGTATCCATCAGGATAAAAGGGATAATATTGGGAATGTGAGGATCAGAGAAGCTTAAAAATGGGATAGGGTTGGGCAGGGAAAGAGAAGCTTCAGACACAAGCCAGCCTTTGGGGAACTCACTTTGGGGCGATTTCCTGCTCCCCAGATTTCTCCTTCTGGAGAGCTCCCCCCAGCCCTGCACCTGGCTCTTGGCTCCAGAACCTCCTCTGGCTGCATCCACTGGGGGAAAAAAGGATGGGATTGGGGCTGGGAAGATCAGAGAAGCTTAAAAACGGGCTCAGATTGGGAATGTGAGGATCAGAGAAGCTCCAAGCACGACCCAGCCTTTGGGGAATTCCTTGGGGGGCAAACCCCCAAGTCCCACTTTGCCCTCTGGGGAGCTGCCCTCACCCCCCCAGGAGCACTTGGCTTTGGGGGGGGGAGGCTAAATGAGCGCAGACAGAGGCATGGACACAGCTGCTGGGCCCAGGGAGAGGGATGGGCTGCTCGGGATGGGCAGCAGTGGGCGTGGGAAGGGGTGGGGGTGGCAGTGCCTGGGCGGGGAGCAGTTGCATTAAGATGCAGGAGAGGTTCCTCGGGTGCAGGAGGCGGCGGGGGAAGGGTTAAGGGGCGGCGGCAGAGAGGGGTGAGAAGAAAGCCTGAAGAAAAGAAGGGACCTGGAAGCACCCCCCCGGGCGGGGGCTTGATGGCTTAATTACCATATTCAAATCTAATTAATTCCCCTTTGCATAAAAAGGCCACGGCGGGCGTGGGACCAGCCTTGCAGATGGCGTCTCAGGCTCAGCACCATCTTGGGGGCTGCCGGCCATCTTAGGGGGAGGAGGAGGAAGAGGAGGAGGAGGAAGAGAAGGAGGAGGATGGTTTCACCCACAGCACCAAGCATCTGCTGGGGGCACCCACTGGGCACGGGGCTGGGGTGGCTGCTGGCACCAGCGAGCCCCATGGACCATCACTGATTTGGCTTCGAGGAGGAAGAGGCTGGGAGGAAGCAGGGGGGATGAGGGATGAAGGCAAAATGGATGGGGAGGGGGGGTTCAGCGTGATGGGGCAGGCTGGATGTGGCTCTGCTCCTTGCCCGTGGCAGGGGGCTTGGCACTGGATGAGCCTTGAGGCCCCTTCCAAGCCTGCCAGTTCTGGGGTAACCCAGGGCTGTTATGGGCCCCGAGCCCTCCTCTGGGGCTCTCCCTCCCATTCCCACATCCCAGGGTATCCACACGGGGTGGTGCCAGTCCCTGGGGGGGGATGGATGTGGGGAGGGATCTACTGGAGCGGGTGGGTGATGGGGAGCCCCTAAACCCCAGCACCAGCATGGCCCTGAGCCATGGCAGCATCCCAGGTGCACCTGCAGAGGGTGAAGCCGAGGGGATGGAGCCCACACCCCCCCTGGGGGGAGAGAGAATCCCTCCCTGCTGAGCACATCCCAAACACTCTCCTGCACTGCTGCTGCTCTGGGGGGAAATGGGGAAAGAATTCCTCATCTCCTCCTTGTGAAGCAAATCCCTGCCTGGAAAGCAGCCCTGAGAGCACAGGCTGCCAGTGGGCAGCACTGCAGTGCCCCTCCTGCTGCCAGCCCCCTCCTGGCAAAGGGGAAAGTTATTTTACCTGATGTTTTGGACATCACAGGAGAGACCTGGGAGGAGTGAGGTGCACAGGGGGCTGTGGGGTGGCTCCTGGGGGGAGGTTTAGTGCAGAGACCTCAGTGCCAGCAGGCTGGGCCGGTGGGAAGGAAGAGGGAAGCAAGAAAAGCCCAAACTTACCCCATCCAGCAGATCCTTGAGCATCCTTGGAGGAGCAGAGGGAACTTCTCTTGCTTGGCTGCACCGGCACTGCCCACGTCGTGGAGGGCTGGCACCAACCCAGCCCGACCCCAGCAGCCACCTTCGACTTTGCTGCTTCAAGCTCATGTTGGGAGCTGCCTCTGCCCAGCCCCGCGGCTCCCACAGGCAGCAAAGCCCAGTCCAAGGCAGCAAAGCCCAGTCCAAGGCAGCAAAGCCCAGTCCAAGGCATCCAGGGGCTCCTCCAGTCCTTGACTCCCGGCGTGAGGCTGCTGTGGGTGGTGGCCTCAGGGCTCTCTCTCTGCCAGCCTGGCTGCTCCCCTGCTCCCTGGCTGCTTCACCCCGTCCCTGGCCCTCCTGACGGCTGCTGCTGGGCCACGGGGATCAAAGCAAGGCAGGGATTTGTCTCCTGAAAGAAAACAAGCAAAGCTGTCACCTCCAGAGCACACTGAGCACCTCCAAGGCACACTGAGCACCACCACAGCACACTGAGCACCTCCAGAGCACACTGAGCGCCTCCAGAGCACACTGAGCACCACCACAGCACACTGAGCACCTCCAGAGCACACTGAGCACCACCACAGCACACTGAGCACCTCCAGAGCACACTGAGCGCCTCCAAAGCACACTGAGCACCACCACAGCACACTGAGCACCTCCAAAGCACACTGAGCACCACCACAGCACACTGAGCACCTCCAGAGCACACTGAGCACCTCCAGAGCACACTGAGCACCACCACAGCACACTGAGCACCTCCAGAGCACACTGAGCGCCTCCAGAGCACACTGAGCACCTCCAGAGCACACTGAGCACCTCCAAGGCACACTGAGCACCTCCAGAGCACACTGAGCACCTCCAGAGCACACTGAGCACCTCCAAGGCACACTGAGCATCACCACAGCATGCTGACCACCACCAAACCCACACCAACCAAGACCACACCCACACTGGTGAGCTCCAGAACCACCCCAGTGAGCATCCCACCGAGCATCCCCCCCAATAACCCACCACAGACCACCTCCCCTCCCTGACCCAAACAGGAGTTACAGGATGGCAGAGGGTTTGTGTCCCCCTTATCCAGCTCCAGCCCTTACAGATCCCTCCTGGTCACCATTCCCGAGGATGGGATCAGCAAAACCTCCAGGAGATTCATCCCGGGGCTCTCTGTCCCAGCCTGTGGAAGGCTGCTGGGATAATCCCTGACTCCAGAGCAGGATTCACCCCAACCGGGCTCTCATTTTGGCAGTCCCGAGCAGGTCTCTTTTCCTGCAGCCTCCCCAGTTCCAGCACCTTGGATAACTCAGGCATGGGGTTGGTATGTGGATGACAGCAACATCCTAGCTGCTCTGGGAGAGCAAACCCAGCCCTGGCAGCATCCAGCTGGGAAAAGCTCCGGAATCCAGCTCAGCCAAGCAGCCAGCTCAGGAACATGCTAAGGTCATGTCTGTGCCACACAGCCTCCACGGGCAGCAAACCCTGCTCAAGGAACTTCCCATTCATCCCACGGGATGTGGAAGGCCTTTGGGTGCTGAAGGGCTGGGATCTGAGCTCAGCTCTGTGCCAGTGTCAGCATTTCATGGAAGCAGGGAATTGCTTCCCAGTGTGGTGGCTCCAGTGTGCTGCAGGCTCTGCCCTTGCTGCCAGCTGCTCAGGGGACGTCTGCCAGCCCAGATTGGCCCCGAGGGCAGCAAAGTGGGGAGGTGACCGGAGGAACCCCCAGCCCCCGCTGCGCCGGGAGCGAGCTGATCCCACCCTGGCTTCAGCAAGGCTGTGGCAGTGGCACTGCCAGCCCAGGCTCTGCGTCCCACCGCTCCCGCCCCGCTGGCGGGTGGCATTTGGAGGTGACACCGAGCACAGGGCAGGAGGTGGCATCTCCACAGCACATTCCCGCCCTCCCCCTCCCCCCCTTCCTTCCCCAGGATATTTTGCTGCTGTTTTGGGGGTCGCACACGGGGTGAGCGCCTCCGGCAGCAGCAGGCAGGGGGAATCCCGAAGGCAGGTCCCGGGTGAGGTGGGGTTGAGCCGGGAATAGCTGCCGGGATGGTTGGGATGGGATGGTTGGGGTGGCCTGCGGAGTAATTATCTCATTGGGCAACTAATACCCTTTCAGCGGGAGCGGGGTGGGGAGGCATTGTTCGGGCTGGGGGATTACATCAACCCGGCTGGAGCAGACAATGTCCTCCCCCTGGGAAGAGGCAGCTCAGCCCCAGGGGAGGGGAGGGAGGCAGAGGCTGAAGCTGTCTCAATTAGCGAGTGTCCCAGTGAGGAAGAGGGTGGTGGGGGCTCATGGAGAGCAGGGGGGGAGAAAGAAAGCATCATTAACCCTTCGTGCTCCTTCTGTGAGGGGACTCAGAGAGGTGGTGGAGTCTCCACCTCTGGCGTCATGGACACCATCCTGGGCAATCTGCTCTGGGTGATCCTGGACTGGATGATCTCCAGAGGTCCCTTTCAGCCCCCACCATGCTGGGATTGTGTCACTTCATCCTTCACCCCTGAGGGGACAAGGAGCTGCCAGGAGGGCTGGATGTGTCCCCTCCTCCCTGTGATGCTGAGGAAAGCAACCCCCCAGAACTCCTCTGCTTTTGCTGCTTTTGTTTGGGTTTGGTGTTTTTCTCCCCCTTTTTGACAGCCCAGTGCCAGCCCCTGCCAGTGCCAGCCCCTGCCAGTGCCAGCCCCTGCCAGTGCCAGCCCCTGCCAGCCTCCCTGGGCAGCAGCAGCACCTTGGCCACTTTGTCCTTGTAGTGATTCAGAGAATCCTAGAATTGGTTTGGTTGGAGAAGCTCTCAAAGGTCATTGAATCCAACCTTCGACCCAACCCCACCATGGCCACTGAACCACGGCCCCAGGCACCATGGCCACAGGTTTCTTGAACACCTCCAGGGCTGGGGACTCCACCACCTCCCTGGGCAGCCTGCCCCGTGCCTGAGCACCCTTCCGGCCGGGCTGCAAGCAGGACACCTCCGTACCCCCGACCCCGAAAGAGCCACAGGAGCGACAACCTCACCCCCACCCCCCCCAGCAGCAGGGGCACAGCCAAGCCTTGGCACCCCTCTGAAACACCAGCAGGGCCCCGGGGCCAGCGGGCAGCACCTCCTTGCTCTGGCTGCTGCGGGCTCAGGGTTGCTTTTGGTCGGGTTCACGACCAGTCAGGCGTGAGGCTGGCAGGCTGGTGGCAGCCTCCACGCCAGGCTCCTGGCGGAGCCGAGGGGCTGGCTCCACCTGGCCCTGGCCATCCGTGGGGTGGGCAGGGGCAGGGGCTCCCAGCTGCCATACATTTTTAAATAAATGAATAATACATGGCAGGGGTGATAAATAAATCACGGGCACACATCTGAACTTAGCCTCTGAGAAACATCCTTCCAGTTCAAAAGGAGAGGGGTGCAGGGGAACGGGGGGAGGGGGGCTATGCATTTTGAATGGGCTGCCATCAAGTGTCAGGGCTTGGCAAGGGAGAGATGGAGCAAGAGGGAGGGGGGAAGGGATAAAACCAGCCCTGACACAACCCGGGGAGGGATGAACGCCAAGGCTCTCGGCCACCGCCGAGGGGGGCTTGGCTGGGAGCAGGCAGCGATGGTACCCAGGGCTGTGGATGGCCCTGTGCTGGGCATGGAGGGCAGAGTGTGAGCCACATTCTTCGGGAGGAGGAGGATGGAGGGTGCCAGAGTAGGAGGTGAAGGAAGGAAGCCCCCAAGAAGGAGGAGCAGTGCATGGAAGGCCCCAGTCCTGTCAGCCCTGGCTGTGCTGAGGAGAATTCCTCATTTAGCACAGCAAAAGCAGCATTTGTGGCCCCATAAAGAGGTGGATGGCCCTGGAAGGTGGCCCTGGAAGGTGGCCCTGGAAGGTGGATGGCCCTGGAAGGTGGCCCTGGAAGGTGGCCCTGAAAGGTGGCCCAGACAAATAGAGGAGGTTTAGAGAAGTGGAAGGTATGAGCTGGGAGGTGAAGGGGAGAAAGATGCTCAGGGAAAGCTCAGCAGGGGCATAACAAAGCATCCCAAGCAGGGAGGAGGTGGCAAGGCAGAGGTGGGTTGGAGGTTGGTGACAAGGGGACCACATTGTCACCTCTTTGGAGGGAGAATCCAGAGACTCCATGCCAGAGGAGCTGGGAAGGGCTGGGATTAGCTCCGGGGCTGCTTCAAGCCCCTGCATGAGGCAGCTGACAGGATTGTGGCTACCCTAAGGTGTCCCTGCCACACACAGCCATGCACACTCGTGTCCCAGCCATGTCCAACCATGTCCCAGCCGTGCACACAGGTGTCCCAGCACAGGGTCCTGCTGAAACTCTCTCCCTGAAGCCCAAGAGCCCTTCCTGAAGCCCAAGAGCCACAGAAGCAACTTGAATTGCTCACCCAAAGAGCTGCTGCTGGCTCACATCACTAAGTGGCTGCTGATTTATTAGGCTGTGATTTAAGGCAGAAGGGTTTCAAATGAACTCAACCACCAAGCCCAGGCAGCAGAATAAACAAGACCCTGATTTATTTGCTACCCATCTCTTGGCAGATGCCTTCCTGGGCCAGCAGCACCACAGGGGAAGGAGGAAGAGGGAACCACTGGGAAATGGGGAGATCGGGAGGGGAGCATCCCCTGCAGCCCCACCTGCATCCTGCATCCCCCAGCAGCACAGAGCATCCCCCAGACCCCCTCTCCAGTGGTGGGGTGCATGGGATGGTGACAGCAAGAGCAGGGGCAGGTGTGCCCAGGCCTGCTGCTCCATGCAATGTCCCCTGGATCCTCTCCCAGCCCTGGGGGGCATGGGATGGTGACAGTGGCAGCAAGGACAGGAGCAGAACTGGAGCTGCAAAGCTCACTCTGAAACCTTCAAGCTTGGGGGGGGTGGTGGGGAAGGTCTGAACCAACTCTTTTACCTGTCCCCAGCAAAGACCTCAGCTTCATCCTCCCACCAAGCAGCCCCCAGGCCACCCCCCTGCCCCCGGCATCGATCAGCCACACTCCCGTGACTGCACAGAGCTGAACTGGGGGGGGGGAATGGTGCTAGTTCATCCCCCCCCACCCCACCCTCCCCTCCATCGTTCTCCACCATCTGAGTGCCGGGTGTCAAACCCCCGCCAGGTCCCATCTGCAGGCCCCGGCCACCACCAGCGCATTCCTGCGAGCCAGCCCCGGCGCAGCAGCTGCTGGCCAGAGCCGGCGGCCACCGCCACGGCGCAGCCAACTCCTCTTGACCTTACTGGTCAGGTGTTGGGTGGCTGCTGAGGGGGCGGGGGCCGGGGGGTGGGGGGGGGATAGATACAAAAAACCCCTCCCCATCCAACCCCCTTTGGTGTCGCCAGCCGTCGCCGGGGCACGGGGAGGGGTTTAATGCAGCAGGGACCATAATGGGGCCGGCTGGGGGAGCGAGGGGCGAGGAGAAATTAGTGTCAGAGTGTGTGCGCCTTAAACAAACCTGCGGCGGGGTGACGGGAACGAGGGCACAGCCTGTGTCTGTGTTAGTGATGGGATCTGACCTCGCTGGGAGGGCTCCTTCCCTCGCTCCGCTCCTCTGGGCGTGGGAAAAAGGCCTGGGCTCTTTTCACAGCTGTTCTCGCTGCTGCACTGAGCTAATGGAGGGGCTGCCCAGCTCCCTCCTCCCTCCCCCCCCACCCCCCTCCCCGCCGCCTTTTCAGTCCTTCAGCAGGGGAAAGAAGAAGGGGGAAAAAAAAAAAAAAGCCCTCACCAAAAACCCAACACACACAGGGGGAAGGGAAAAACCCAAAGCCCCAGCCCCAGCCCCTTTCAGAGTCCCTTAAAAACACACCGCATTGTTCCCGCCGGCAGCCCATTCAGATGCCACTCCCCGGCGGCTCCCAGCCCCTGCTCGGCTCCACGTGCACACGCGTGTGCAAGCCCAGGCCTGCGTGGGAGCACACGTGTGCCCCCCCCCGCGCTGGGCTGGGGTTGGGTGAGATCTCAGCCTCAAAGTTCCCTCTGCAAGGGTCTGGTTGGAGCTAAGGAGAGAGGAAATGTGGAGCACAACAAGAGGATTTCGGCAGCCTGGGCAGCCGAGATCAGGGAATCCCAGGATGGGAAGGGGGCTTAAAGATCAGCCAGCTCCAGCCCCCTGCCATGGGCAGGGACACCTCCCACCGGCCCAGGGTGCTCCAGGCCTCATCCAGCCTGGCCTTGAACAGCTCCAGGCAGGGGACAGCCACAGCCTCCCTGAGCCGCCTGTGTCAGGCTCTCCGCAGCCTCACTGGCAACAATTTCTTCCTCACCTCCTCTCAACCTGCCCCTTCCAGTTCAAATCCATTCCTTCAGCCCTAAAGTTCACACTGCAAGGGTCTGGTGGAGCTGGGGGAAGAAACGTGCAGGCTTTCCACACCCTGGGCAGCCAAGATGCTGTTGGTACCTCCAGACCCGACCCTGCCATCTCCCCAAGCTGATGCTGATGCCACCAGTCCAAACCCATCCATCTCCCCAAGCTGATGCTGGTGCTCCTGGTTCAGGCCCTCCCACCTCTCCCTTTTACCTTTCTGCTTCAATTCTGCCATAAGAAGTGAGCCCAAATCAGCTCCCGTCCCTGACTCACCAACCCAGCGGCTCAGGGCAGGAGGGACACGTGCCTGACGGCTGCACCCACAGCCACGACCCAGCCATGGGCACTGAGGGAGACCCTGACCGACTCAGCACCGCCTTGGCCCCTGCCCTGCTTCCCCAACCAGCCTCTGACACTCCAGGAGCAAACATTCCACGGCAAATCCCTGCCTGGCAGACAAAGTGATGGCATTCCCTGGGGATGGAGGTGTTTGGGGGCCATCCCACCCTGCTGCCCTCCAGCGTCCCTCCCGTGGGTGCCCCAAAAACTCTCCCCCAGCTCAGTGGGAAATCCAAGATTCCCAGAAGACAATAAAGAGCCACACAAGGATCAGCCCTCGCCTGGCTTCCCGGGGAATTAGGGCAGAGGAAGTCTGGGCTCAGCCTCTCGGGGACGGCAGAGCTGGGGGGGGGCTGCTCCTCAAAGCTGGTGAGGCACAAACCCAGCGCCCCCACCACCACCCCCAGCCCCCCCAGCCCCAACCACCTCCTCCTTTGTCAAGCCCCAGCCCCAGAATAACCTCAGGATCCTGCTTTTCATTCCAGATAAATCAACACATTTCTGCTGCCATGCAAGCACCATTCCCAGAGGCTGGAAACCCCCGGGATGGAGGCAGCCCGACCCACAGCAGGGAATTCTGGCAGCAGTTTGGATTTTTTGGGGAGCAGTCTGGAATTTTGGGGAGCAGTTGGGGGGTTTCTGGGGGGGGGGGGGGAAGCAGTTGGGAGCAGTGGGGGATTTCTTCCTGGGAGTGGCTGGGATTTTGGGGGGGAGCAGCTGGGATTTGGGGGGATCAATTGGGATTATTTTGAGAGCTGCTTGGGTTTTTCAGGGAGCTGCTGGAGATTTTGGGGGGCAGTTGTGGTTTTTTGGGGGGGAGCAGCTGGGATTTTGGGGGGGGAAGAGCAGTTGGGGCTTTTGGGGAGCAGCTGGGATGTTTTTTGAGAGCAACTGTGATTTTGGGGGGGAGAATTGGGGATTTTTAGGAGCAGCTGGGATGTTTTGGGGGGATTTTTTTTTTGGGGGGGAGGGAGCAGCTGAGGCGTTCTGGGGGGATTTGGGGGGGGGGAGGGAGCAGCTGGGATGCTTTTTATGAGAGCAGCTGGGATTTTTTTGGGGGGAGCATTTGGGATTTGGGGGGAGCAGCCAGGATTTTCGGGGAGCGGTCAGGATTTTTCGGGAGGCATCAGCCCCTGGCGCCGGCAGCAGGACAGACAGCCGGACAGCATCCTGGGGGCCCTCTCCTGCCTCCCCGCGTGTTTTTCCCGCTGACCTTTCCCGGCCGCTCTGACGAATCCCTTCTGACAAAGCCGGGACCGCCGCACACCTTCCGCCCTTGCTCCGCGCCCGGCGCGGGGACATCGCCACGGGCGAGTCCCTGTCACCGGCTATTAGGGCGAGAAGGTCTCCGCAGCCACCCTGCTCTTTCCGCATGAGCACCAGCGCCGGTGCCGGGCAAGGGGCAGGGGAGGGGGAGGTGGTGGTGGTGAGGGGAGGCCCCCTCGGCCCCCCCAGCGCCCCCCATTTCTGGACGCAAATCTGCTCCAGGAGCCCCACGCGGGGCCGTGGGGGCCGAGGATCAGCTCCCAGCGCTTTGAAGCCACCGGATGGAGACGACGCTGCAGAGCCGTGACCTACATTCGGAGCCGCGGCTCTTCCCGCGGGTGGGTGATGCCCACGCGTGCCCGAAGCGAGGGGACTCAGCCAACCTTCCCCCCCCACACACACACCCCCGAGCCCCCAGAAGGCTTTCCCCGCGCTGGGCGTGGGGAAGGGGAAAGGCTTCGTTGGATGCTGCTGGGCTGGAGCCATCCAACACCCACCTCGCTCCTCTGGCTTCTCAAATATTGCCTTTTCCTGACTGGTTTTGACTTCTCCACCCAGCGCAGCCACGGAGTTTCCATAGAAACATGAAGATATTAAACTATAAATAATAATTTCTCCATTAAAAAAAAAAAAGGGAAAAAAAAAACAACCAAACAAAAAAAGAACGAGAAAAAAGGAAACAAAAGGAGAAAAAAAAAAAGAGGGGAAGGAGGCAAAGCCTCAGCACAGGGCAGGGGCTTGGGGCTGGGGGACAGAGCCCAAGGGCCCCAGTGGAATTTTGGGGGGAGATGTTGGGGTTTTTGTTGAAGCTGGGGCAAGGAGGTTATCACTGCCCGGGGCTAGCAGCTGGGGCCTGGGGGAGCAGTGGAGGGGTCTGGGGGAGCAGTGGAGGGGTCTGGGGGAGCAGTGGAGATGTCTGGGGGAGCAGTGGAGGGGTCTGGGGGAGCAGTTGGGGTTTTTTGAGAGCAGTTTGGATTTTTCTTAGAGCAAATTGGATTTTTTTTGGGGGGGGAAGCAGTTGGGAATTTTGGGGGAACAGTTTGAGGGTTTTCTGGGAGCAGTTTGAGGTTTTGGGGGAGCAGGTAGGATTTTTCTGAGGGCAGTTTGGATTTATTTATGTAATGAATGAATTTTGTGAGCAGTTTGGATTGTTTTCGGGGACCTGCTGGCATTTTGGGGGGAGCAGCTCTCCCTGCTCACAGGTTCTGATCTCAGCCCTGTCCCCCCAAGCCTGCATCCAGCAGCACCCCTCCAGCACTGGAGGAGGACCAACTGCTCTCACTCTTCTCCCACCGCTTCCAGCACCTGGTTTAGCCAGGCTGGAGCTTTCAGGCTGACATCTATGGAAGTGAGGAGCCGAGGAGCCGGCCGGGACCCTCTGCAGCAGCTCCGGTAAATAAAGGGAAGCTTCCCCGGCGCGGTGACACCTGCCTGACGGGAGGGGATTGGTATTTACTGGTGCCCGGTCAAGACTTGGGTTTAAACGGCCTAAAGTTAAACACATCAGCGGTTTTCATTCCCTGCTGCCCCAGGGATATGTTTTTGTCCGGAGCTTTTACCCTTTCTGTCGCTTTAAGTGATACTTTTGGTCAGAAAGGATTCTCTTTCCCTTTCCTTTTCCCTTTCCCTTTCCCTTTCCCTTTCCCTTTCCCTTTCCCTTTCCCTTTCCCTTTCCCTTTCCCTTTCCCTTTCCCTTTCCCTTTCCCTTTCCCTTTCCCTTTCCCTTTCCCTTTCCCTTTCCCTTTCCCTTTCCCTTTCCCTTTCCCTTCTCTCTCCCTCCCTCCCTCGCTCCCTCCTTCCTTCCCTTCCTTCCTTCCTTCCTTCCTTCCTTCCTTCCTTCCTTCCTTCCTTCCTTCCTTCCTTCCTTCCTTCCTTCCTTCCTTCCTTCCTTCCTTCCTTCCTTCCTCCCTCCCTCCCTCCCTTCCTCCCTTCCTTCCTCCCTTCCTCCCTTCCTTCCTTCCTTCCTTCCTCCCTTCCTTCTCTCAAGTTGGAAAATCATCAGCTTGTGGTGGGAAGAGAGAGAAAGGTTGGGGGCTGGGGGGTAACATGAGGATCCCCTCACCCAGGGATGGGTTTAGCAGCCCAGGCTGGAGCCACAACCTTTGCATGGTGCCAGCAGCTGGCATGGCTGTGGATGTGGCTCCCAAAACCCAGCCCCAATTCAGAACCCTTGGCAGTGGGAGGCAACCTTAGGTGCTGATGTTTTTAGGGCTCCAGCAGGTGAGGTGCTGGCCCCAGCTGAGCTTGGTGGCAGCGGTGGGGAGGGGGAGGTGGAGCTGCTTCTCAAACCCGGGGACAGACCCTGCCCACCCGAGCTGGCAGAGCCAACACAGGGCACGACACCAGCCTGGCATCCCCACAGCCAAGCTAGTCATGAGCTCCCTCTTCCCATCTCCATGGGCAGCACCCCACTGCCCCCAGCTCTCCCTGCTGTGCTCTTTTCCTGGTGCTGGGGCTCAGGCCTGAGCCACCAGCAGCAAGCCCAGGGCTGAAAGCCAACCCCCCCCTGCCCCCCCAAAGTAGCTGGGCAGAGCACCCAGGATTATCCCCAACGCAGCAGCCCCCAGGAACAAGATTGCAGCTTAGGGCCTAATGGAAAAGAGGAGAGAGATGGGATTAAAGGACAAATAATGACAATTTCCTGAGTGGGGCAGGGGAATGAGACAGGGATTAGCATCCTCTATGCCAGCAGCCCCCAGTCCCTCTGGGCAGTCCTGGATCCACATTCAGCATCGCTCCATGGTGGCATCATGAGGCCTTGGGCAACCTGCTCTGGTGCCAGGTGTCCCTGCTCAGAGTGAGGGGTCGGAACCAGGTGATCTTGGTTATGGTTGGACTCAGTGACCTTGAAGGTCTTTTCCAACCTTAATGACTCTATCATTCCATGATCCTATGACTCAAGGTCCCTTCCAACCCAACCCATCCTATGACCAAACCCTGCAGGGATGAGCCCAGCTTGTCCCAAGCATGAAGCCGTATTCCCAGCACTGCATCCAGCCTAAGCACCAACCACATCCCACCCACTTCCCAACCACATCCTAACCACGTCCTAACCACATCCCACCACATCCCACCCATTTCCCAACCACATCCCACCCACATCCCTCTTGCCCCTGCGGTGGCCGGCGCCAGGCAGAGGGCGACAGCGCAGATATTTGCCGAGTCGGCGATTTTTCCTCTCCTTGCAGGTACTGGCCGGGACGAATTTACCAAACATTCTGCAAGGAGCAAACCTTCTGCAAAGCCAAACTTCACTTGCAGGAGAAGCACAAACCCCCAGAATAAACCTGAAAGGCTTCTTTCTGTTGCCTTGGGTTGCAGGCGCGGCGCGGCGCAATTGGCTGCTGCCCGGGAATGGATTCAGTTGCTATGATACCAAGTTTGCTTTTAACGAACCCCAGAAAATTAATGGTATTCAGCAGATAAGTCCTTAAAGTGGAACCTATTTTAAGAAATTCTTGCTGAATGGTTTACAAGTAGTCAGGAGGGAGGGAGGGAGGGAGGGAGAAGGTTTCCCGAGCAGGGCCGCAGCCTTTGCGGCTTCCCCTCCGCCCCGCGGGCTGCCCGGGCTGTGTGGTGAGGGTGCTTTGGGGTACAGCTCAGCCTGGGACTGTGAGCAGCAAGGGTAGGACTGGTGCACAGCATCAGCTCATGGTGCTGTGCGTGGTGCATCCCTCCCATTGCTGCTTGGATGCCGCTTTTCATCCTCCCAGTTGTCCCCACACGGCCTCAGTGCAGCTGAAATGCTGCCAGTGGCTTCCTCTGCTGAGCCACAGAACCAAGCCTGGGCAGGTTGGTGCCCAAACCCTGCTCAAATCCTACCCAAACCCTACACAAACCCTGCTCAAATCCTGCCCAAACCCTACACAAACCCTGCTCGAAACCTGCCCAAACCCTACGCAAACCCTGCTCACAACCTGCTCAAACCCTGCCCAAACCCTACACAAACCCTGCTCGAAACCTGCCCAAACCCTACGCAAACCCTGCTCACAACCTGCTCAAACCCTGCTCAAACCCTACACAAACCCTACACAAACCCTACTCACACCCTGCTCGAAACCTGCCCAAACCCTACACAAACACTGCTCAAATCCTGCCCAAACCCTACACAAACCCTGCTCACAACCTGCTCAAACCCTACACAAACCCTACTCACACCCTGCTCGAATCCTGCCCAAACCCTACTCAAACCCTGCCCAAACCTTCCTCAAACCCTGCCCAAACCCTGCCCAATCCCACACATATAGCCACAGGATTCATGTCTTGGAGAACCTGAGCTGCTCCAAGTGGGCATGGGAGACCTGCTCCAACACAAACCTTCCCTGCCTTGGAGGAGCTCAGGGCAAAGAGTTAAGGATTTGGGGAAGGTTTTCCTTCCTCCTGGTGCGGTGCTGCATTCATCCAGCCCTGTGAGCATGGCATGGGGTGGCACTGGCTGTGGGATGGGACACATCCCGTGCTCCAGGGACACAAGCTGGTGGCTCTATCCACCACAGCAGTTCCACATTGTGCTGCAGCAAAGAATCTCCCCCAGCTCAGCATCACCATGGCTAAAGCGTCCCAGCTCCTGTCCCCATCCCTGAACCACAGACAGTGCACAATGGGCCATCTCCTCTTGATCCCACACCATATTTTGGGGTGCACAGAGGTCATTCCCACTTTATCCCACACCACATCTCAGATTCACCTCCTCTCTGCCTAGCAAAAGGCCAAAACTGACTTAGTCTAAGCTGGTGGTGCAGCAGGATCAGTGTCAAGGATCACAGAGACCCAGGAGAAGGAATCTGACCAGGAGGGAGGAAGGTGCACCTCAGCCTCTTGCACCCCAAATTCCTGCTCTGCTGCAGACCCAAGTAACATCAGGCGAAAGAGAAGCTGCCAGCCTGTGCAGCAGGCAGGAAGCAGAGGGCAGGGAGAGGCTGCTGGAGTGAGGGAATAGTAATATCTGGAGCTGGGGCTCTTCCCCTTCTCCCAGCCCAGCCAGAGAATGGCTGCACCAAAGACCTGAGCAGCGAGGAGGGGAGACCTGCCCTGGTGCCACTTCCTTGCTCACACTGCTGGCCTGGCAGTGTCAGGGCCTGATCCTGCAATGGTCCAAGCACATGGGTGCCTGGGGCCATCTGTGGAGCCTCCTCACTGACCACTTCCCAACGGCCAAGAGCACACAGCTGGACTCTTGCAGCCATGGAAGGGCTTCCCTTGCTTCCTACCCCAAGCTGCACCCCAAAATACACTGCTCCTTCCTTCCTTCCTTCCCTGAGCTTCCCAGGAATAACTGGGAACCACTCAGCCTTTGGGGGCTGGATTCACTGCTCCTGCACGACCCAGGAACGTGGAGCTCAGCGCCGCACCGCCGAGCCTCGGCGGGCATCACGGGCACCGAGAGGAGCCAAAGGGGAGGAGGGAACTGGCTGCATGCAGCACCCCCAGTCCATGAGCTTGGGGAGCACAGGGAGGGTCTGTGTAGGAACTGGGGAGAAGGCTGAGATTGGAGCACCCTTGGAGTGGTGCTCCCAAGTGCCCAGCTCCAAAGAACAAAGCTGCAAGCTCTCTGCAGGCGCAGAAGCACCGAGCGCCGATGATTTATTTCTCTTCCCCAGTAGAGAACCCGGCCTGGGGAAGAGGTTTGAGCTCAGCTCCAGTTTGCATCTGGTGATCGACTGAAGCAACCTCCCTTCTGCTTGGCTATAAAGAAGGTTTCTCAGGGGGGGTTATTTCTGAGCTGCCCCCATTTCATCTCTTCTCCGGCACACCCGGCACGACCGAGCTGGACTGAGAATGTGGCAATGAAAACTGCGGCCAAAAAAGCCCCAAACCACTAAAAAACACCCTAAAAAAATACTGAGATCAAGGTGCTGAGGAACCCTGATGGTGGCCTGAGGAACCCTGATGGTGGCCTGAGGAACCCCAGCTTGGTCTCCCTGCAGTCACCCCGGCACAGGCGCTAGCTCTGGGCCTCGCTGAAAACGACTCAAGACAAAACCCCTCTGCGATTTCCAAGCCACGTTTGGCTTCCAAGAGCTCTTCCCCCTTGCAAAGGCAGCTGGGACCAGTGCCCCGGGGAGGCTGGTGGCCACTGAGCCCTTCTCCTGCTGGGAGGGCAGGGCTCTTCTGCTGGAGAACAGCGAGTGGGTTTTTACATTCGGTTCTCTAGCTTTATGATATCACATACACTCATACAGCTAGATAACCAAAGAGAAAAACCAACCCAGGTCCTTCCCGAGCGGGCCCCGGCCCCGGCCCCGGCCCCGGCTGCGGCCCCGGCGTGTGCCCAGGGGTGCTCTGCTCCAGCGCTGGAGCCGCCCCCAGGGTGGCCACGATCCGTGGTCCCCTTGCCACCAAGGCTAGAGGAACCCAAAGGTTTGGGTGGGAGAGAAGGAATCTGCTCCCAGCACCTTGAGACGTAAAATGCAGCCCCGGCGCTGCCCGAGTGCCCCACGGCTCAATGTCTGCACCCCAAAGGGGACCTGCAGCCTAAAGGGGCCTCAGCCCCTCTCGGCAGCACCACGGCCCAGGGTCCATGGTAGGGCAGGATGCTCCCCCCAGGATCCATCCTGCGGCCCAAGGGATTTGCCTCCTTCACAGCCCCAAATTCTCCCCAGACCCACCCGGAGCCTGATCCCACTTCACATTTACTGTAAATCACTGGCACGGAACTGCTGAGTCATGAGAGTGGTTGGGAAAGGGAAGAGTCCAACCAGAAGCCCCCCCCGGGGGGTTTCCACTGCACCCCCATTACGCCTTCCTCATCCTCCTCTTCCTCCCGCAGCCGCTCCCCGCAGCCGGGCCCGCACCCCCGGGAGAGATCCAAACATATCCTGGGGCTCCAGGCCCTGAATCTCACCGCGGAGTCCACCCTGCATGCCCTGGGGTGGCCCCGTCCTTGTCCGCAGGGACCCCGCTCCCCGTCCGGGAGGCTGCGGGCACCGGCATCGGGCACCGGGCGGGCCGCGGCGAGGGAAGCTGCCGAGGAGGCTCCGGCCGTGCGGCTGCTCGGGGGAAAACTCGGCGGAGCGGCTGCTGCCGACCCGCAGCGAGGGACGGGGAGCGGACGCGGGATACGGGGAAGGAGACCCGGGAAGGGGTCCCGGGGATGGGTCCGGGCGACGGAGGGGGGGTACCTGCTCGCCCCGATGGCGCCGGTGCTGCACGCTGTCGCCGTCGGCTCCGAGTCGCCGAATCCCTCCCAGGCTGACAGGGTGGGGAGGAGGCTCGGCCCGGGATGGAGGCTGGATGCTCCCGCTCGGTGCCAGTGCCGGTGCCGTGTCCCACTCCCTGGTGCCTCTAAAGTTGAGGCAGAGCCGGCGGCGGGGGGCTGGCTGGAGGGCGGGGGAGGGCGGGAGGAGGGACGGGGCGGCCGGCGGGGACAAAGCCCGAGCGGCGGGGCTGGGACAGCCCGGGCGTGGGGCCGGGGCAGGGGTCACCCCTCAACCCCTCCTCCCGCTGGGGGGGGGGGGGAGTTGTGCCATTCGCCACGGCTGCCGCTGTCCCTGGGGGCCCGCCCGTCTGCTCACCCCGGGCCCCCCAGGACCCAGCCTCCCCCAGCAGCCGGCCCGCCCCGTCGGGGAGGCGGCGGTGCCCCGGGGGTAACCCCGCTCGGGCAGGGCTGCGGAGGAGCCAGCCCCCTCCCTCGGTAAGGGCTGAGTTAAGCCCGACGTGCCCAGGGAGGGGAGAAGACCGGGGATAGGTGGTGGGGGCTGCCGAACTCTCCCGTCGGGGCTGCTCACGGGCCCCGCAAAGGGGAAATACACAACTGCTCGGGAGTAAAACCGGGATCGACCCACCTCCATCCCGGAGGGTAGCGGGGTCACCGATGTGTCCAGCCTCGGCTCTGCCATCCGAACGGGGACATGGGGCCCGGGACAAAGCTGGACCGCGGCTCGGGGGGCGGCGGGGCAGAGCCCGGGGCGCGGGCCGAAGTCCGGCTCCACGTCCCCCCCGTGCGGCCGGTCCCGGCCGGTCCTGTCCCGGTGCAAAGGGACTTCGCTCCCCCGGTAACAGCGGGACAGCACCGGCCAAGGGCGGGAGCGGCGAGGAAGCGGTGGCCTTTCCCCGGTACCTCCATCCGCCTCTACACCGGGAGCAGACCGATGGGCACAGCCGTAACCCCCGCCTGCACACATCCACCCAGGGGTGCCTGGGCGCCCCTCAAATCCCGGTGCTCGCCCAGGGCCGTTCACGCCAATCCCCCCACTCTGCTGGTCACCCTCATACTGCTTCCCGCATGGCCCCGCACTCCCTCCACGTACACCCACGGCCCCGCACACCCCACGCAGGATCATCCTGGCTCTCCCCAGTATCTTGCACGCCCCTGCTGCCTCTCCACACCCCACACCACCACCCCAAACCTTGCCCGGTCCGCCGGGCTCCTCAGCCCTCCTGGGGCTGTCTCGTCGCATCTCGCTCTGGTGAAAAACGGCGGAAAACGAATCAACCAGGCGGGCACAGCACCAGCCCCGGGCACAGCACCGGCCCCGGGCATGACACCGGCCACGGCAACCAGCCCCGGGTCCGGGCATGACGACAGCCCTGGGCACAGCACCGGCCCCAGACACAGCATCGCGCCGGTGCCCCGGCTGTGAGCAGCAGGGCCGGGTGGGCAGCAGGGCCCGGTTCCCGCTCACAACGCTCCCGGTTTCGGGAAGAAGGAACGGATCCGTCCCGGTCCCCGTTGCCCACACTCGCCCATTGCTATACACCCACCTACAGATACAGCACCTACGTCCCTATCTGTGCTGCACCGAGACACCGGCGGAGATGCCAACCCGTAGCACCGGGAGCTCTCCAGGAGCTTTCTACCCCGTACCGGGAATCCCTAGGCTCGGGGAGCCCTTGGCAAGAGCCCCGTTCGCTCCCGGCTGGCTCGGCATGGCGGGGAGCGGGCGGAGGCTGCTCCCGCCGGCACCGGGCACCGGGAACCGGGGGCACCGGCCCCGCCGCTCTCCGTGGTGCTGAACCGCGGCCGACGCCGTGCCCCGGGGCTGGTCTTGGCGGTGTCTCCTCCGTCCTTCTCTTTCCAAGCCACTGCTAATTAATCATTATCATTGCTATTAATTATTGTTGTTATCATCCCTACGGCTCCCGGTGCTCCGGTGCACCGCGGCAGGGCCAACCGTTCCGAGCGGGAAGATGGTGCCAGTGAAGCCTCCAGGTGCCAAATGAACGGATCCTTTCCCCCGTAACACCCCCGATAGCTGCCGCCTGCGCTTCCCCACCGTGGGTCCGCACCGAGCGTGGGCCGAATCGGTGCCGTTACCTCCGCTGCCGAATTATCTTTCTTGCCCGGCCCCGGCGGGCTCGGCCCCGCTGCCGTCCACACTGCCCGGGGCACAGTCAGTCCCGGTCCCTCTCCGTCCCCACGGTGGGTTCCGTTACCGAGTGCCGGGCAGGTTCGGCTGCGGTTCCACCCCAAAGGGTAAAATCCCAACAACGGTCGCAGCCCAAAAGCTCCGACCGGGTCAACGAACGGCACCGGCAGAGCTTCACCGCCGCCCCGGCAGCACCCTCCAGCCTGGGCCCGGTTCGGAGAAGGGTCAAAGGTTGTTTCCCCCTATGCAGCATCCTCACCGGCCCCGTTAGCCTGCTGTCCCCGGGCACGGTATGCACCGCGCAGGGCCCAGTCGGGCCCCGGCAGCCCGGTTTGCTGCCTCTGGTCGCCGGTGCCTTCATCCCGAGGTTCCCGGTCCCCGAGGGAGCGCGGGGGAGCTTTGGCAGTACCGACGCGGGAAAGGAGGCGACCCACGCGTGTCCGCGGAGAAAGATCTACGGGGGCCGCCTGGCTCTGTTCCTCCCTGGCACTTACCGAACCGTCGCCCGCCTGTGCCCCTCGTCCCGGTGGCTGCGGGTGCTGGCACCGGCCCCGGGGCCTCTCGTGCCCCCGTTCTTCCCCTCGTGTGAATCAAATACCTTCACTGCAGCAGCCATGTTGGGCTCCGGTACGAGCACGGCGCTCGCTGCAGGAGCCACCGGCCGCCTCGGCGGGAAGCAGAGCGGCTGGGCTCGGCTCCGAGCGGCGCGGCGGCCCCGCTTCCTATCGGAGAACCGGAGCCCGGCCAGCCGTCGGCCTCCCTTTCCCCATCGTAACGGGGGATGCCGCCGTGTGCCAGCTAACTTCCCTCTGTTACCGGTAACGCCACTAACTGCGAGTCCCGCACCTGCCCCGGTAGAACCGGCCGCGTGTCTTTGGAAAAGAGGTTGGAGAGGGGGATGGGAAGCCGCGGTTACCTCCGCCTTGCCCGGTGTGCCGGTGTCCCCCAGTGCCGTCCGGTCGAGCCTACCTGGGGAGGGAAAGAGAGAGAAGAGACGTCAGGAGGAGCTGCCGCCATCGCTCCAACTTGGAGCAACTTTCCCGGCGAGGCTGGCAGCGGGGGCGTGGGGGTGGGCGGCGCTGGAGCCCCTGCCCGGTCAGCCGGCACCGGTCCCACCGACGGGCAGGGCGTGGGATATCCTTAAACCCATCTCTTCCACCCGTGAAGCGGAGATGCCCACCCCCTCCCGCGCCCCGGCCCTGCCCGGGACACGGCCTCTGCTGCGGCGAAATAGATGAACGATGCCCTTCGATGAGGGGCAGCCCCACATCCAGAGTTTTTCTGTCTGTCTGTCCATCTTTAGCGGGCGAGGGGCGGCCTAGCTACCTCCGCACCGCGGCCATCGAAACATCCCCGGGCACCGGAGCGTCTCCCCGGGCAGCCGCCGCCGCTCCCCGGGCAGCGAAGCCGCTCTCGGCCCTGCGCCCTTCCAACAGCATTTTCAGATGATTTCTTTTTCTCCCCCTTTCCCTCCTCCTCCCCCCAAAAGAATTTTCTCCCCTCTTTTTCTTTCTTTTTTTTTCTTTTCCCGCCCCATTTATTTTTTTCCTCTTTTATTTTTCCCCCTCATTTGCTCCCAGAATTAATTCCATTTAAACCACGACGACTCCTTTCCCTCCACATCCCTTCGCAGCTTAATTCAACCAGCACCGCTGAGCGTGGGGGTCCTGACCTTGAGGAAAAGGGCTCCCCAAACCCCCCTCTAAATCCAGCCGAATTCCTGCCGGCCTGGGAATATCGATGTGGGCGAAACCTGCAGATTTCACCGATTTTTGACGATTTTCTTTCCTCAGCCGCTGGCACCCAAAGGTGTTGTGGCAACAAAGAGCGGGAGGCTATTTGACGCTTCGATTTTTGGCCTGTTCCTGTGCAGAAACAGCCCCCCAAAAAAACCCCTTAACGCTTTGGGAATTGTCTCCCCCAAACTGCTCCCAATCCTGCCGCAGGCAAGCTCAATTTACCGGGAATATTTATCCCCCCCACCCAGCGCCCCGTCCCTGCTAAACCCGTCGGACGACGCAGACAGGCAGCACCCGCTGAAATTAATAGCGAGGAGGGAGAGTGGAAATCAACCCCCAGCCTCCCCAGCCCAGTTTGGTTTCCCCTTACTCGCACGGCAAAGATTTTCTTTTTCCTTCCCCCACTCGGGGAAAAAAAAGAAACCCCAACGGCGTGGCGATGCCCGCGGTGCCCAGGCGGGCAGAGCCAGGCGAGCCAGCACTGCAGCCACCCCCCTGACTCCTGCGGATGGGCAAAACTCCTCATAAATCAAAATAATTGATATTTTTTGATCCCGGCACGGCAGGTTCCGCCGCGGCCCTTTTGCGTGGGGAATTTTATTGATTTAGTTAACATTTCCCGCCCCCCTTGTTTGGTTTTGGGTGAGGTTTTTCGGTCGGGGTTTTTTTTCGGTTGGGTTTTTTGGGGGTTGGTGGGGTTTTTTTTCTTTTTGGTGGATACGACCTCGCACCGAAGGGAGATGCCCACACAACACAGCACCCCTAAAACCTCCAGCTCCCTGCTTCTCTTTTCACCACCTTCCCCACCCCCTCAAAGAAAAAAATAATAATAGAATGATATAATTAATAAAGCACAGCGGCAGAGAGGGAAACGCGGCGCCGGCAGCCCCTTACCTCGGGCACCAGGCAGGGCAGGGCTGTCGTTCTTACCGGCCCGGGGGGCTCTAAATCCCGGGGGTGGCTTTTGTGAGTTGGTCGGAGTTTCCCCGGGCTGTCCCCTTTTGTGTCCCATGGCCATCTAGAGGCCCTTGATTAATTAATTTCACACCGCGGACTCGGCGAGAGAATTTTCCCACCCAAATAAAAATAATAATAATAAAAAAACCCCAAAACACCCAAAAAAAAAAAAAAACCCCAAACCCCAAACCAACCCCAAACAAAACCAAGTGACCGAAGGGATGTGAAACCCACCCCCACCCACCACCCCCGCCTTCCCTCCCCCCCCCCCCCCCCCCAAAAAAAAAAAGAGGGGAAAAAAAGAAGAAGAAAAGGAGTCAACATCAAGTTCAACAGCATGCGGGGAAGGGGAGAGGGGGGTGTGAAAAAAACCAACACATACAACAACAACAACAACAAAAAAGAGGGGAAAAAGGAAAAAGGAAAAAAAAAAAAGGCAAAAAAAAAAAGCAGAGCTGATTTCCATCACAATCGCGTCTAGAGCGGGGCCGGGCGGGGGGCGGCGGGCGGCGGCCCCCGCGCCCCCTCCGCGCGTTCCCAGGCTCCGAACAATCGCGCTCTGTTTGCTTCGCACATGCCGGCGTTTGGGCACGGAGGCTGCCTTGGGATAACAGGAATAATGAGGAATGGGGAGCGGAGGGGAAGGAGAGGGGGGCGGCGGGTGGGATAGAGGAGAGGGTTGGGGGGGAAGTGATGAAGGGTTGGGGGGGGGGGGCGGGAAAATTGGGATTTGGGGGATTTTAAGGACGGAGGGAAGCGGAGACTGAGCGCACCTGGGGGACCGGTCGGTACCGACCTGTTGAGTCCCAGGGCGGGAGAAGCCGGTGGAGTTTGTGGCGAGAAGTGGGATGGGAAATGGGAAACGAGGGGGCCGGGGGGGGGGTCCCCCAAAGCTGGGAGGGGACGGAGTTGGGCCTTGACGTGGCGGGGTGATACTTTTCCCTAAGTTTGGTGCCTCCTGCACAGCCCCAGCCACGCATTTTCCCACAGCACAGGGGGAGCTAAGGGTGCTTGTCCCGGGGGAACGGAGGGTCTCTTCCCCTCGGGGGGAGTGGGGTGGGGGGGTGGGGGGGTTGAAGCCCGGGGTGGCCGAGGCGGTGGAGGACGTGTCCTGCAACCCAAACAGCTCGACTCCGCCGGGCATTGTCCCCACGGAGCCCGTGGCCATTGTTCCCGACGCTGCGGGAGCCAGAGGCAGGGCAGCTTTCCACGCCTCGCCCCCCCACTCTTCCCCCCCCCCTCCCCCCCCAAACCTCCCCTCCACCCCCGACACTCACACCGGGCTGACGGGACCCACGGTCCCTTAATCCGGGGAGGGAGGCAAAAAAACCACAACAGCCTGAAAGGAAGAAAAAAACCCAAACCACCCCCGCCCCCCTAAAAAAAAAAGGGCCCGGGAAGGGAACCGGGGGCTGCGGGTGCTGGGTACCCTCCTTCCAAACCCGAGGGGCTGCGGGTGCTGGGTACCCTCCTTCCAAACCCGAGGGGCTGCGGGTGCTGGGTACCCTCCTTCCAAACCCGAGGGGCTGCGGGTGCTGGGTACCCTCCTTCCAAACCCGAGGGGCTGCGGGTGCTGGGTACCCTCCTTTCAGACTTCCTCCAAGTTGGGAGAAGCTGGAGCAGGGAGGAGCGAGAAGGCTGCCGGTGCCCGCGCAGCCCGGCCCCACCGGCGGGCAGTGCCCGCTTCCCGCTGCCCCGGCCCCGGGAGTTGAGTGCGGGGCAGGGAAAGAGGAAACCAGAGATGGAAAAGGGGAGGGAAGAGGGTGAGGGGGGGAAATTATTTACCTCCCTCCGCATATCTGCATCCATTAATGACTTAGCGTGAGCCGGGACACCGGCGACCACCGGGGTGGGGGCTGGAGGTGTAGGGGGGGAGAACGCGGTGCCCGGAGTCATCCAGGCGATGCCGGGGTTGCGTCTCCCGGAGAAAATCGGGAAGGAGAAGCAGGGGGTTGCGGGAAGCGGAGCAGCCCCCCGCCATCACGTTGCCTTTACGTGGGGTTAAACAGATAACGTCCACCGGGGGCTTTAACACCGGCAACCCTCCACACACCGAGCCCGGCTAGCCCCGACCCGCCGCCTCCGGGCTCTCGGTGAGGGGTTGGAAGGGGCCGGGTTGGATTCCACCCAAACATCCATTTTGTCCCTTTTGGAAATGGAGATGGGAGAGAGGAGGGGAAAAAAGGAAAAAAAAGAAAAGCCTTTTTTTTTTTTCCTCTGCTTTCTCCATATTTTCCTACGTAAGGAATGACGTCCTGACGTCGGGAGCGGGATAGGTTAGCCCTGAGCTGGGGGGAATGCACCGGGATGGGGGGGGGCAGAGGCGGGAGGGGGGAGCGTGGGGGTGGTTCTAGCAGCACAACCTAAAAATAACGGAGATTTCATTATTAAAAAGAGAATAAAATAATAATGCTCAAGCCCGTGGCACCAAACCGGCAGCCAGGACGGATTTGGATCGCCCTCCCCCACCCCCCCAACCTCCCCGCCCCACGCCGCGCCCCCATCCGGCCCCGGGGACCGCGGGACCATCAGAGCATCCCAGGGACCCGGTGGGAAGGTGTCTGGGGTGGTGGTTGGGGGTCCTCCTTCCTTTCCCACCCTCCTTCTCCTGGCTAAGGCTGCGGCAGGATGCGGGGAGCGGGCAGAGGCACCCCCCCGCCTCCTTCCCCCGTGCGGGATTATTCCGTGGAAATGAAGCAGAAATTGGCTATTTTTCAATTAAACCAAAAATCTCCTGTCCCCTACCCCCGGTATTAGCACCTCCAAGCTCCGAAATGACCGGGAGCGGAACCTCCCCCTGCCCGCGCCGCTCCTCCGGTTCACTGGGGTTTTGGGAGCGCGTTAAAATAAGGGGGGGATGCCGGACCCCTGCCCACATCGAGCCGCGGACCTGGCTGGCCCGAAGTGGCTGCAGCCGCCGGAGCCGTCGGGATGCGCTTCACACGCCGCGGAGCCGGGACCGGGCCGGTGCCCTGTGCCCCTGCGCTCCCACCCCGCAGCCCTGCCTGTCCCGGTTAGCGGCAGCCCCCGGGCCGGTGTTGCCGGGGCAGCCGCCGGCTCCCTGATGAGCTCCGATTGTGCATTTCTCCCTCAACGAATATATTCTCCCGGTGGGCCTGCAGGGAACCGGGACGTGCTGCCGCCGTTGCCCACCGCCCATCCCATCTAACCGGGGCTTCACGGGGGCCCGGACGGTCGCTTCTGGTCCCTTCCGTCCAGAATCTACACGTCGGGCACCCCAAATCCTAGGTCTGGTCCCGGGAATACCAACCCTGAGAGAGGGCTGCGACCCCCGCTCCCGGCGGCAGTGCGATCCCCGGGCTGCTCGTTCCCACCTTCCCCAGTAAGACCCTCGGGGCTGGGCCTGGCTCCTCCAGCCCCCAGGTGTCCGTCCCATTGCCCCCAAATCCGGCGAGGGGAGTTTGGGGGGGGGGGAGTTATTTTGGCTCCCGGTACCGTTTTGATCAAAAATTCATTAGGAGGTGCTCGGCGCAGCGCCATGAATATTTCAGGGCCTTTGCAAAACAACAAAGTGGGGGTTTGGGGAGGATACACCGGAAGGAGGGGCAGCCCCCCTGTACCCCGTTTGGCCCCGGTTTATTGCGGCGGGGAGGCGAGTGGGGCCCGGGCACCTCCGTCCCCTCGGGGTCGGGGCTGCGATCTCTCGTCCCCAGCCCGGGGCTCCGTCCTGCCCCGTTATAAGGCGTGAAACGGCTCTGGGGAAGCCGGGAGCGGAGATCGGCTCCCGGTTGGAGCGGGTGGCTCGACCCGTCCCGTCGGGTCGCTGCGGGGACAAACAGCGTCCTTCCCAGGGGCCAAAATGACAACCCGGAGCCGCTCCGGGGTTGCTCCGCGGTCACTCGTGGCAGTGGGGCTTTAAGGGACCACCCACGCCCGGCTCCCAGAGCCCGGGACGGGCTCGGTGCTCTGCTGGGCGATGGCAGCGGACGGACCCCATCCCTACCCAGGATGTACCCTCGGGGACATTCTGAAGGACGAGGACCATCAGCCCAGCGCCCTCTCCACCGGCTGGGATCCGGCGCCGCGGGGCTGCCTCCCCCCGGCTTTGAGAAGGGGTCGGTCCCCCCCAAACCAACCCACCCGCCTTTTCCCCAGCGCGGGGGTACCCTGGCTACCAAGTCCACAGCCCCCCCGAACCGGGGTGCAGAGCCCCGACAGCACATTCCCCCTCAGACCCCAGCTGCGGGAGAGGAACCGGCACCGACCAGGAGACAAAGCCCCACCTGCTCCACAGCCCCGAGCACCGGAGCCCAGCACCCTCCCGGAGCAGCGCAGCCCCCGGCCCTGCTGGGCCTGCAGGTAACTGGGCTTCACTGGGGGCAACTCCCTGTCCAGCTTGGAAGGGGATGGGGAGGTGGCCCAGAGCCCTCCACAGTGGGCTGGGCCCCTGTGGGATGGACTGGGGGCCCCACGGAGCAGACGCAGATGATCTTTTCCCGTTGTCATTCCCACTCCCCCCCGCAAAAAAACCCTAAAGCTGGGGGGCCGTGGGTGTCACCTTTGGGTCCAGAGGCTGTGGGGTCCCTCTGCCTCCACTGAGCTGGGAAGGTGCTCAGCGGACAGGCAGCGGCATGAAGATAGGGGCAGAGGGCAAGAGCAACCTCCCTGCATGACCAAAGTGGGTCTGGGGGCACCCCAAGGCACGCGCCCCCTCCCCTAGCCTAAGCCATGCCGCAAGGGGGTGTTGCTGGACCTGCAGGGAGCTGCGGGGGGGGATGCTCGGCTCCGGTCGGCTCCCAGCTCTCCCACTGCTGCCCCCCCGCATCCCACCGGCCGCTTCCGGGCCCCTAGGGTGGGGATGTGACCGATCCCCCCCAGAGCCCCAACCCCTCCCCGGGGGCTCACCTCACCCTGACATTTCCTGGCTCTCCCCTTCCATGCCAGCGGGTTGCCATAGCAAATCTAAATCTCACAAACAAAACGAGGAGGGGAAAAAAAGGCTGATTAGCATATATTCAAATGAGCCCTGCCATAATGCACACCATAAATCATGCAGTCATTGCTATTCAATCAGTGCCTCTTACCCCAGCCCCCAACACTTGCACCCTCTGTCTCGCCTCCTCTTGCCTTCTAAAGCCCCCTCCCAGCCCCAGAGGTGACCCAGGAGGGGATCCACCGGTCTGGGCTGCAGGGGGGATGTGGACACCTAGGCCAAAGCCCCTAACCAGGGCAAACTCTGCCCAGGATTCGTCTCCCACCTGTGCTTTAACCCTGGGGCTTGGCCAGCACCACAAAGGGGCCCAGTTCAGTGCTGGTGAGCGCCCAGCTGACCCCCCCCCGGCCCCCACCTGCTCCCAACCCATGGGTGCCCAGGTAGTGCTGGGGGGGAACCCCCAGCCCCCAGAAAGCCCCAGAGGCTGCTGGCACTGCAAAGCCCTGGTTGCCCATTGCAGCTCCCAGCAGCGTGGCCAAGACCTCAGCCATGGTCATGGCCACAGGCACGGCCGTGGCCACACTGGGCACACCTCCAGCCTCAGGAGATGCTGCCCCAGCCCCAGCCTAGCCCTCAGCTATGAGACTCAGCTCACCTGGGCCGGGCCCACCCCGCTAAACCACCGCTGCCCCTGCTCCCCCCTCCCCCCCGCTGATCGTAAGAGCACAGAAGGGTTTGTTTGTCCTCCTCCCGGCGCTAGCCTGCAGCACCGAGACCTTGTGAGCAGCTTTTTTGGGGTGTCACAGAGAGCTGCGGGGGGGAAAGCAGCGCGGCTGGACCCCAGGGGCCTGGCCAGAGCCTGGGGGGGGCGCAGGCTGTCACCTTCCTTGCTGGTTGGTGACACTGGAGAGATGGCTCTGAGCCCGGGGGACAGCGATGCTCAGATGGAGTGGGGGGGTCAGGGCTTGTGGCACTCCTCCCCCTGGGGACATTAATGATCTGTCACCTCCTTGGGTACCCCAAGAAGCTCACCGCAGACACCCCGACACCCCCAGTTCTTTATTGGTGAGAAGATAATAAATAGGGAAAAAAAGCCCCTGGGCTGGGGTCGGGGGGAGCAGCATCCCCCACCCCCAGCTGCCTCCCTCCCTCCCACCTCGCTGTGGGATTCTGGCAGCTACACATCCCCGGCCCCCCACCCCCCATCCAAATAAAGCTGGGTGCAGGGTTGGGCTGGGGGGGCGCAGGCTGGACCCTGCCGGTGCTCTCAGTCCTGCTGCCACCCCGTGGCACTCCGCAGCCATTCCCGCGCTGGGAACAGGCTGGGACAGACGCGACCGGGCCCTGGGGTAGCGCTCCTGGCCCCTGGGCTCCCGGCTTGGCAGGGCATTGCGGGGGGGCTGAGCTGCAGGGATGGCATGTTGGGGGGCATGGGGGTGAGGAGGGGGTTTGCCAGCGGCTGCTGCCCCACGGTGTGGGACCAGGACCCCGTCACTGACAACCCCTCACCCCCAGCAGCATTGCAAAGGGCACAGGGGGCTTTGTGGGGGTCTGAGGATGGGGGTGAAGAAGGGGGCTCCCCTCGTCCACCCCCCCGCCCCCAGCACCCTGCTGTCCTGTCCTTGCTATCTCTGCCAAGCGTCCATGGCCTGTGCCCGTCGCGTGGGCACCGGGACCCTCTGCTCCTCTGCCAGCGGCCGGGGGGTCCCCAGGGGGTAGGGGTACCCCTTGGCATAGTCGTCCCGTGGCTGGAGCTCTCCAGAGCCTCCTCGGGAGGCATCACTCAGGGGGGGCAGGCTGGCCAGGGGGTGCTGGGGGGTGCCCAGTCCCGGGGACACTCGCTCCGACTTGATGCTGATGGTTTGGTGCTGCGGGGAGGTGCTGGGGGCCGGGCTGGGCTCCTCGCTGGAGACAACTCTGCTGCTGACCCTGGGGTGAGAGGGGAGGAGGAGTGAGGCTGGGACTCCACACATCCCCCACTGGGGTGTGCAGAGTGGGCAGAGGCTGAGCTCACCCCCTAAGGGGGCTGAGACGCCCCAGACTCATCCCATGTGCCAGCTCTGAGCCGCCAGGCAGTGCCCATCTGGCTGCGGGGAGCCTGGTGTGTGGCTGGGGGGCACCTGGGGACCAGCCCCCCCGAGGAACCAGGCTGTAAATGGCTCTGCCAACAGAGTGTGTGGGGTCCTGGGGTGACCCCCTGCACCCCAGTTTTAGGGTGAAGCTGGACAGAGCCCAGCAGGGCAGGTGGGCAGCTGCAGCTTGAGTGCTGGCAGCAGCCATGGCTGGGAGGTGGCACCCATGGGTGCAACAGCTCCCCAGGAACAGGTCCATCCCCACCCCCAGTCCCTCACCCCAGAGCTGTGCCCCATCCTCACCCCAGTGCTGCCAAGTCCCGGGGGTGCTGCCAGGCTGCTGGGCTGGGCTGCAGGAAGCCAGGGGCTGGGGGGGCCTCACCAGCCCCAAATTCTGCTGAGCAGGAGAATGAGAGTGAGCGGGGGTGGGGGGTCTGTGGGCGGGGGGGGGGTGTCCATGCTGTCCTGGGGCCAAGAGGCAAGGACTCACCTGCCTGGGATGGGGTGAGGAAGGAGAAGCCGGCGAGGCCATGGCCTGGGCTGCCAGAGCTGCCTGGGGTCAGCAGGGGGCTCAGGGGCTGCAGACTGGGGTACAGAGGCCGCTGGGGGAGATCAGGGTGCCCCCCGTCAGGACTCCTGCTGCTGACCCTCTGGAAGCTCTCTCCAGCCCTTCCCACCCCCCCACGAGGACCTTGTCGTCGAATTGGGGGAGGAGACATCTGCTTGGTCCTGGGGACATTGTCACACCCCTCACCACCAGCCCTGCTGCCCCCTCCCACGGTGACACTGTTGGGAAGGGAGTGCCCAAGGCCACCAAGCGTCCTGCTGGCAGCGACCCCACGGCCCAGGGCGTCCCAGCCCCCTGCCAGCGCATCAGGGACACCCCAGGGACCCAGCCCCAGGAGCAGGAGCTGCAGATCTCGGGGGGCTGTCAGCATCCAGCCTAGGCAGTGGGTGCTACGGGCCTGGTGCCCCGCTCCGTGGCACTCACCGCTGCACTGGCACCGCTCCTGCCGCTTGCCAGGCTGCCGGCGCCCTCCCCGCGCCGAGCCTCCGCCCCCAGGTACAGCGGGGGAGGCGTCTTGGTGGCCAGGGCCCGGTTCAGGCTGCCGGTGGGGAACAGGGGGTAGCTGAGACCTGGATGGACAGAGGGACAGGAGAATGCCCAGGGTGGCCCTGAGGGATGCAGGGTGCTCTGGCCCTCGGGGGGCATCCCCTGGTGCCTGGGTGGCCGCCAATGCCAGCTCGGTGCCATGCTCCAGCAAACCCACACCCTGCTGGAAGCCCTCGGTGCACCTGGGCTGTGCTGGCCACAAGCTCTGAGAGGAAGTGATGGTGGTGGCCACCTCCAGCCCTGGGGCCAGGAGGCTACAAACCTCCCCAAATGGAACCTCCTGTGGGGAGCACCCTGGGCCTGGCTCCCCACAAAGCTGCCAGGACCTGCTGTGGGCATATCCAGCGTGCCCAGAGCCACCACCCCACTCCCATCCCAGGAGATGGGGATGCTGCATGCCCGCATCCCATGCTGGGAACATCAAAAGGCCACCCCAAGACACCTCCCACCCACCCAGGAGGTTTCCACTGGTCAGTCCTCACCATCATCCTTCCAGCATGGCACTGCCTAGCTGGTGCCATCCCACCCGGCAGGATGAGGCCCTCGTACCCAGCTCTGAGATGCCCCCCAGGGAGGGAGCTGCAGGCAAGAGGCGCTCAGGGTGCTGGGACCAGCTGGGTTGTGGGTGCCAGCAGGGTGCAGGAAGCAGAGGGATGGTGGCAGGGGACGGTGTCCCCACAGCTGCAGCGGCGCTGCCAGCCCACGCAGCCGCCCCGGGCCCGCTCCTGGCAAGTCCCAGGAGGTGCTGTGAGAGGAGCTTTGCATGTGGCTGGGAAAATCCCCACGGGGCTGGCCAGGGCTGGGTGCCCATGGGGGGGTGGCATGGACAGGATGCCCATGGCAGGCATGGGGTACTCACGGTGGGCACACGGTGGGTACCCATGGTGAGGACAAGAAGCCCACAGAAGGACAGAGTGTTCAAGGGGTGCAAGGATAGGGTGCCCGCGGTGGGAATGGGGTGCCTGCAGTGGGAATGGGGTGCCCGCGGTGAGGACTGGGTGCAAGCACCCCTGGGTGGTGAGTCCAGCCCTACCTGGGGGCAGTGGTGCCGGCGAGCGTCCCGGTGGCTTTGATGCCGGTTTGAAGGCAGGCAGGCGGCCCTGGCTCTGCGGGGAGCTGCTGGCACTGCCCAGGGACAGGTCGGTGCCCGGCGGCGAGCTGCCGTAGGCTGCTTCAGGCAGCGGCGCTGGGCTCTGCGGGGTGGAGCGGAGGTGAGAGACAGGGAGGGGACCCCCGGGGGCCCTTGGGGGACACTGCGGCACAGCAGCAACTCACATAAAACCTGGGCCGTGCCACCGACAGGTCCATGCCCTCGCTCAGCCTTCGAGCCTTCTCCCCAGGGTCCGGCCCCTCGTCCAGCTCCACCTCCTGGCTCTCCAGCCCCAGCCCCTTGCGCTTCAGGGTCTGCGGGGGGCAGGGTGGGGAGCAGAGGATCAGAGAGTCAGAGAGAGAATCCCAGACTCAGAGAACCACAGAACCGTCAGGGCTGGAAGGGACCTCCAGCATCGCCCAGTTCCAGCCCCCTGCTCTCCACTAGAGCAGGCTGCTCAGAGCCACATCCAGCCTGGCCTTAAGCACTCCCAGCGATGAGGCTTCCACCACCGCTCTGGGCAGCCTGTCCCAGCGTCTCCCCACCCTTATGCTGAAGACCTTGGCGCTGAGCTGGGGGTGCCCAGGAGCCGGCACGGGCTGCCCCCCTGCCCGGGCTGCCCCCTGCCCGGGCTGCCCCTGGGGGGTACCTGGAGGATGTCAGAGTTGGTCCTGCTCTCGTGGGGCTCGCTGTACTCGGTGTACTTGAGCAGGACCCTGTCCATGTCGCTGCTGGCGTACTGGAAGAGGCGGTTGGTGCTGTTGAAGATGATGAGGGCGATCTCGCAGTCGCACAGCACGCTCAGCTCGTAGGCCTTCTTCATCAGCCCGAACTTGCGCTTGGTGAAGGTCACCTGCGGGGCAGGGAAAGGGGTGGGGGTGCTGCAGCCCACCCTAGCCACCCCCTCGACCCCCTCCCTGCTGCATTGCCTCGGGTTGGAAGGGACCCTCGAAGGGCGTCTTGTCCGACCCCCCCCCGCGCTCAGCAGGGGCAGCTCCAGCCAGAGCAGGCTGCCCTGGGACACAGCCAGTTTGACCTCAGAGGTCTCCAGGGCTGGGGTCTCCACCACGTCCATGGGCAGCCTGCTCCAGTGTTTTACCACTCTCCTTGTAAAGAACTTCCTCCTTAAAGCACTTGCTCATGGACATGGCCCCAAACCTTCCTCCTGGACCCCCAAACCCTCTCCAGCTCTGGAGGATGAAACCAACCCCTGGATATAGCCCCAAACCCTCCTCTTTGGGGCCCCCCAAGCCCCCTCCAGCTCTGGAGAACCCGGCACCCACGAGGAAGGTTGGAGCAGAGTGGCTTTGCCTCCCACTGTGGCCCGGTGCTCCCTTTGTCCCCCCCTTGCCCCCCGGCAGCTCTCACCTGCCGGTTCCTCTGATCCAATATTCTGCTGATTTGGATCTTTTTCCGACCCATTTTCCCCTCCTCCACTTGAGATGGGCCTGGAAGAGAGCAAGAAGCCCCTGAGCTCCTGGGGCCGGCCCAGGTGAGCGTCCAGCCCAGCACCACACACAGCTCCTGCCCCCCTCCAGCCTCCAGACATGAAGCAGTTTCACTGCAGAGCACAACGAGAAAGGGTTAGCCGTGGGGAGGGGATCTCAGCCTCCTGTTGCTGGCAGCAGAGCTGCTGGAAAGTGGAAAATCAAAGAAAAAGTGGAAATTCTGCCGGGGCACGTGGGGAAAAATCCCCTCAGCTCTGCCCAGCCTGCTCCACCGCCCCAGCTCCAGCCCCCTCAGCCCACCCCGGCCCCAGCACCTGCCTGTGCCAGCTGGAAAGCCTCAGTGCCACCGCGGTGCCAGCAGCCTCGCCGGGAGCAGGGCATCAGCCTCGGCACCGCCCAGTGCCCACCCGAAGCCGAGAGGGCTGCTCGGAGCCTGCCCCATGCTCTGCTGCTCTTCACCTTGGCGTGGGGAGGGTGGTTTTGAGGGAGGCTGGGCTGGCCCTGGGGAGGGTCCCTGGCACCCAGGGGGCTGGGCCCAGCCTGGGGCTTGTTTGAATTTGCTTTTCTCTTGTGTTTTTTTCCTTTCCTCTCAACCAACACCAAGAGACTAAATTTGACCTCCACCATTCGCAGGCCAGGAAGTGGCTGCCTGAGGAGAAGCAAAGCGAAACCACCCACCCCTGCCTGCCCCACAGCCAGTGCCAGGAAGGGCCAGGGGGCAGCAAGGACCCCCACATCTCACCCCACCCCACTTTCAGGGTGCCAGCACCCATCACAGCCTGCCACTGGGCTGTGACACCCACCCGTGACATCCCCCCCTGCTGCCCCAGCTCTTGCTCCTCTGGTCATGCCCCGGCTCCACTCACCCCCAGATCCCACCCTGGGGCACCCCAGTGCCACCGCAGCCTGGCACAGAGCCACACAGCCTGGCACTGCTCCCGTTGGGACCCTCACCCCCAACCTCCCCACCCCAGCTTGGGTGCAGGCCTGAGCTGGCTTGGTCCCCACGCCACGACCACGGGGCAAGAGCTGAGCCGGGAGCGCGGTGGGGCTGGGGGCTCCGTGCTGAGGCTCCCCCGGGGCCGGCAGGCACCCCCGGAGCCCTCCCAGGGCAGGGCTGCAGCCGGGGGGGGCGCAGGCTCCCGTGGTGCCCCAGCCTGCCCTGCTTCCCCCCTCTCGAGCGCGCTGCCATTTGCCATCTTGCTCAGCTGCTATATTTAGCTGATCAAAACTAATTTTAATTTCTGGAAGGAAATTGCTGTGCTGTTCCCACGGCCTGGCTGCCACCCTGCGCCCCGGGGCCCACGCACGGCACCAAGGTGCAGCCCTGCCGGGGGGCGCCGCCACCGCCCCAGCCCCCCGGCCCCGGGGCGAGCCAAGGGCTCCCTGCTGAGAAGGGAAAGGTTTCCCCAACCATTTCTGCTGCCCTGGGGCTGCTCTCCTGGCACTGGCACCTGTGGCAGGGCGTCCCCAGGTGGCTCAGCTCCCACTGCCCACCCCCACCCTGCAAGCTTTAGTTTGGGGTGCAGAGAGAGGAGGTGCTCCTGGGGGGGGGCTCTGACTCACAGCTGGGTTTGGCCCTTTGGGGACAGAGGCTGTGGGTTCCCATTTCCCTGTACAGCCTCAGCCCAGGGGGGATTCTTCAGGGTGCTGGGGATGGCAGGATGTGTCCCCCCCACTCTGCAGCGGGCACAGGAGATGCTTGCCAAGGGATGCCCTCACCTCCAGCTCCTTGCATGCTGTGGCAGCCAGATCCCTGCTCCAGCACCCCAGTTTCTACCGGGGAGGAGAGCCCTGCACTGGGACTGATCCTGCAAGTCCCTGCCTGGCCCTGCCTGCCCCAGGGCCTGGCTGTGTCCCCTGATGTGTGCTGCTCCACGACAGGGGACAGGGGACAGCAGCCACCCTTGAGTACCATCACTGCACTGAGCCTAGGAGGAGCCACATCTGCCCAGGCAGGGTGCTCAGGGGGGCCCAGACCCATGGGGTGACGCTGAGGGGGTCTTAGGGGGATACCAGCACCTGTGGGGTGATGCTGAGGGGGTCCTAAGGGGATACCAGCCCCCGTGGGGTGAGGCGGGGTGGGGGCCAGCCCCGCACAGCACACAGGGGGTGGGAGGCAAGAGGAATCAGCAGCCACAGCACCACTGGGGACGAGCTGAGCACTGCCGTGGCCAGGCCACCACCAAGGGGTGCTGAGGTGACTCCTTCCTGTCCCCTCCTCCCCATCCCTGCCACCGGGGACACTGCCGGAGGCCTGGTGCAACACCCGGGGTGGTTTCATCAGCTGCTTCCCCACGCAGCTCCTTGGGGCTCCTCTGCTTCTCCCAGGGCATCTCCTGGGCTGCTCACCCACCACAGCCACGTGGCACCCACGGGGACACGAGCAGGGCCTGGGCAGGGCCATTGCTGGCACCAGCAGTGTGCCAGCTGCTGGGGGCTTGCTGGGCAGGTGTAGGATTTGGGCAGGGGAGGGATGGTCTCCAAAAGCGGGGGGCAAGGGCAGTGATGTCCTCCTGGAGCGGGGAGCAATGGGAGGGAGGCTCAGCAGGAGCAGGGTGCCAGGGGAGTGAAGCTCTCTGGGAATGGGTGCCAGGGCATGATGCTCTCCAGGAGCATGGTGCAAGGTGGCTGCCATGGCAGGTCCTGCTGCCTCGGGCACCGCAGTGCGGCAGGACCCGGGGCTGGGTTCCCCCCGGGCAGGTATTAAGGGCTGGGAAGGGAGGGGAGGATTTCAGCCTGGGCTTTAATTGCTGCAGCAGGCGATGAGCTGATAGAGCAGCCCTAAGGCTGCAGGAGATTATCACAGCCAGCAGTGCTGGGCACTGCCACCTCCAGTGAGGTGGCACCGTCCCATCCTGTCCCCATGGCCAGGGCCAGCATGGGGGGAGCAGCCTGGCTCCCATCCAGTGAGGGCTCATGGCCCTGAGCAGGAGGGTGCAGAGCTGGGGTGCTGTCCCCCCACAGCCTCTCATCAGATCACAGGATCACAGAGCAGAGGATGTTAGGGGTTGGAAGGGACCTCTGGAGCTCATTCAGTCCAAGCCAGAGCACAGAATCCAGCACAGGGCACACAGAACACATCCAGACAGGGCTGGAAAGGCTCCAGAGGAGACTCCACAACCTCTCTGGGCAGCCTGCTCCAGGGCTCTGGGAGCCTCCCAGGGCAGAAGTTCCTCCTCACGCTGAGGTGGAGCCTCCTGTGCTGCAGTTTCCATCCATTGCCCCTGGGTCTGTCACAGGTGCAACAGAGCAGAGCCTGTCCCTGTCCCTTCCCTCCTGACCCCCAGCCCTCAGATATTCCCAAGAAAGCTGGGGAGGGACTTTTGAGGGTGTCAGGGAGGGACAGGACTGGGGGGGATGGAGCAGGACTGGGGAGACTCAGGTTGGATGTTAGGAATAAATTCTTCCCCGTGAGGGAGGTGAGAGCCTGGCACAGGTTGCCCAGGGAGGTGGTGGAAGCCTCATCCCTGGAGGTGTTTAAGGCCAGGCTGGATGTGGCTGTGAGCAACCTGCTCTGGTGTGAGGTGTTGGAACTGGAGGAGCCTCGAGGTCCCTTCCAACCCTGACAGTTCTCAGTCTTCTCTTCTCCAGCTTCACCCCCACAAGGTCCCACCTGGCACAAACAGCTCCTGCTGAGCCACGGCCATGGTGCTGGGGGCTCAGCCACGGCCTGGCCGCAGGGATGAAGCAGCCCTTCAGCATCATCACTGTGAAGGAACCAACTCAATTTCCTGCTAAGGAAAGAGCTCTCGAGCCTTACAAAACCTTCCAGGGAGGAAAAGTTTCTCTCTCCTGCCTGTGCTGGGCAGAGGCTCCAGTGCTGCCTGGCATCCTGCTGGTTTTCCCTGCCTCCCACTCACGTTTATCTTTAGCCTGGGCTCTCTGCTCGCTCGCACGCACCCAACTCACTTCCACACCCTCACCCTCCCCATCCCCTTTCAACAACAAGATATCACCCTTGGGCTTTCTGATCAACCCCCCTGGATCCTCTGCATCTTTTAAGAGTCATTTGTATCCCTCTGGAAGCTGGAAGCTTCCCATCCCAGCTCCTAATTCACGACGAGAAGCCCCTCGAGAGCGATGTGGTGCAGAGCCCCAGAGGGATACTGGGAGGGTCCTGGCCTTCCCTCTGCCACCTTTGTATCTCTCTTCATCCCTGATTGATCCCAGAAATGTTAAATCCATCAAGTTTAGCCTCAAAAACTCAAAGCCTGAAGGGTTATTGGGGGAGTGCTGGAGTGCCTCAGGCCGCTCCGGGGTCCCAGCACTCCCCTAATAACCTCAGCTGAGGATCCCTGAGCCCCCGGTGTTTCACCCACCCACTGCTGGCCTCCAGCATCTTCCCAGAAGTGTTTTGTTGCAGAAGGGGTGGGGGGGTGGGGGGTGGGGGTGGGAGGCCATGAGTAAAGTGAAAGAGTTTCCATCCCAGCTTATTATTTTTTTCTTCCTTAAGGGAAAGTCTGAGCCAGGAGAAGCCAAATCCCAAGGGGGAACCAATCCAGAGGTTGCAACGCTGGGGGACTGGGAAGGCTTCAAAGGGGTCTTTGAGGGCCACCCTGTATGGTGGGACCACATCCATCCCTGGCTGGTGCTGTCCTTCTCCATCTGCCCAGGTCTCAGGGGTCCCCTAGGGTGGGAGAAGCATCTGGAGGAAGGGAAAAAGTCGAAGCTGAGCAGTTTGTGCTGGGACCTCCTGCTTTTTATAGGTTGTTTAAACAACTAACCAGTAGGAACTGGAGCAGGGCTGCCAGGGGAGCAAGGAAGACAGCAGGAGGCTGTTGGGAAGCAGGGGAAAGGAGAATCTGGAGGGGATGGGGGCCCAAGAACACTTTGGGGTGCTGGAGCCAAGCACTAAGACTTCCTCCACCTCATGAGCATCACCCAGCAGCCAGCAGAACGCCTCGGGGGGTGGAGGCCATCAACCAACCAACTCCCCCCATCACACACCATGCCTGCCCATGGCACTGCCCTGTGCCCCTCCAGAGCCAAACCCAGGCTTTGGCTGGGCTCAGGCCACCAGCCAGCCTCAGCTCCATCCCCCTGGGGGTGACACAGACCGAAAGTGCCCCAGGTCCCATGGCCTGGTGCCGTGGGGCGCAGCGTGGCGCTGGGCGGAGGCTTTTCGGTTCCCAAATGACTGTGTGGAAGTGGGGGGGGGGGGGGGGAGGACTGAACCCCCCCCCCAAACCCATGGCAGCTCCTGCCCCTGGGAAGATGGACAGACGTGGACCAGTGGCCAGACCACCTTTTGGCTTGGGGTTGGCAGCGCTGTTGGCAGTGCTGTTGGCTGCCAAGGGAAGGCTCAGGCTGTTCCCATGGGGCTGGGCTGCCCCACGCTGCAGCTGGGCATTTCTGTGGGCAGTGATGCCCCTCTGCTGCTGGAGACTCAGCTGGGGGCAGCCAGAAGTTGCTGGCATTTGGCCTGAGCCCACCCCTGTGGCCTTAGGGCTTCGTGGCCACAGACCTGGCTTGCTCCTGACCATCCCAATGTAATCCTTGTGAAGAGGAAGGAATCCCAGAGCTCTCAAGCACACTGATTCCCTCACCCCAATCCTTCTGGGCACCCCCCCCAGCAGCATGGCATCCCCCATGGCAGCACAGACGTTCCTCCTAGGTGCCAGCAGGACTCCCTTTCCCTTTGCACCACTCAGAGGCTCCCAAATCCATTCTCCTTCCCCTCTGCTGCCCTGCCCAGCTCTCAGCACTGGGATACCATCAGGGATCCGAGTTTGGAGACAAGCAGGGAAATTTCACACCCCCAGCCAAACCTGGAGCCTGATCTACATCCCAACCCCCCCCCCCCCTTCCCCCCGAGCTACCCAGGTCTCCCTCACACATCACCCACGTGTGACGTGTCCAGCTGGCAGCCAGAGCCATGGAACAGGGCCAGGATCCGGCTCCATGGGCGGGTCGCCCACGCTCCCTTCCCAACCGGTGCCCACTGGGATGTGAGCAAGGGGCCAGGGCCCCATCACCTCCCGGGGCACATCCCGGCCCTCCTGCTCCCCCGCCGGCTGCCAGGTTGATGCCCTCCTTGCAGGCTCCCAGCTCCAGAGCCAGCAGCTCTGCGAAACTTTTCTCTCCTTAAAAGAGCGAAGCCCCCGGGATGGAAGCCGCTGGAGGAGCCGTGGGGTCTGCGCGGGGCAGTGACGGAGGGAGCCCCGCGTGTGCTGGGGCACGCTGGAGCTGCCACATGCTGGGCAGAGCCGTGGCCGTGCCACATCCCCACCGGGCAGCGTTAGAGCTCCGTGTGCCGCGGGGTGCCAGACCGCTGTGCCACCCCCAGCAGAGCCGCGGGGACACCAGGGCCGCCAGCGAGGTTAGTCCTGGCCCAGCCAACAGCCCCGCGCTGCCCTGCCTCAGTTTACCCCCTACACACTGGGCTCGGCCCCAGCCCCAAAGGCCTCGGTGAGCCCCGGGGGTGGCGGAGGTGGGGAGGGGACAGCGGCGGGACAGGGCGGCTCCAGCCAGGCTGCATTTTGGGTTCAACCCGGGCGTTCCTCGCTGCTCAGACACCAGTAAAAATAACCTCCCCGAGCTAACCACAGGCTTTTTATAGCTAGCCCGGGACGGCGGGGCGGGGGACGGGGGACGGGGCTCTGCCGTACCCAGGCCAGCCCGTGGGGCGCCAGTTCGGCCGCACCGGCATCACCCCGGGACAGACACCGCTCCCCAAACCCCGTGAGCCCCGACGGGGCGGCCGGTGGGATGCTTAGGGCTGTCCCTCCGTGGAAGGCACAGAGACGGGGCTAAGGGTGCACGGTCACCACTGTCCCCCCTCTGCGTTACCGGTGACACCGAAGAGTGGCCGCGTCCCGGTGCGCCCCCCGCCCCCCATCACCGCCCATCCCGGGACACTCACCTGGACAGCGACTCTTCCTCCTCGGCAGCTCCCCACCGGCCCGGCCGCCGGTTACCGGTGCTGCAGCGGAGCCGGCGCAGCTCCGGTGCGGCCCCGGTGCTGTCCGGTGCCGGTGTCGGTGCCGGTTCGAGTCCCCCGGAGCAGCCGCTGCCCGCCGCCTGCCCGAGCACCGCCGGCTACATTTGCATAACCCAACCCACAACCGGATTATATTTGCATAACCACGCCCCGTTCATTCATATATTTGCATATATGTGCCAGGCTCGCTCACTATTGGCTGCGGGCACAGTCGTTATTTACATAGCCACGCCCCCAGCAGGGAGAACTGGCGGGACTGGAGGGGACTGGGGTGGGAGGGATGGGGTGAAGCTGAGGGGAACCTGGGGGGGATGAGGTTGGGGGGATTGGGGGTCAGGGATAGGAGTGAACCTTGGGGTGCCTGGGGGGTGGGATGGGGTGAGGCTGGGGACACTTGGAGGGCTGGGATAGAGGTGAAATTGAGAGGACTTGGGGGGGGTGAAATAGGGTAGAGGGTGGAGGGAGTTGTGGGGGGCTTCAGGGGTGGGATGAGGGTGAAGGTGAGGGGATGTGGGAGGACTGAGATGGGGATAGGGCAGAGGAGGGCATGGGTGAGTTAGTGAGAATTTGGGGGGCTGGGATGGGGGTGCAGTTTGGGGGGGGGGTTCAGGCTGAGATGGAGGGGTCCAGCGCTGTGTTTCCTGGCACCCTTCCCACTCCCAGCCTGGGGAGGGTGGAAGAAAAGTGCTCTGCCCTGGAGCATCTTGAGCAGGGACTGGAGGATGAAGGTGGCAGGGGGTCCTGTGGCCTGAAGCCTGTGAAGATGACACAAAGTGGTCTTTGCAGAGTGGAGGGAGGCAGGCACTGCACTGGCACATGGTGACAGGCAAGGGACAGCTTGGACAACCTCACAGCAGAGCTGGAAGTCAGGGTTCTGGCTGGGGGGGTACAGAGTAGCCAGGTTCAGAAGCTGCTGGTCCTGTGCCTGGCTCCAAATCTGGCCCCAAGTCCGTCCCTGGAGAAGGCACTGCCCAGTTCATGCCCCTGCTCTGCTCCTGTCCTTGTGTGACCTCTGTCTGGGCTGGGACAAAGCCAAGGTGCAGCCACAGGGGTGGCCATGACCACCCCTCTCTGCTCTGCTGTCCCCAGACCCATGCTCTGCTGGCTGCTTTGTGCCAGGGGGTGGGTGGCCATGTCGGGGGGGGGGGGGGTCCTGCTTCCTCTGGCCACAGCATAGAGATGCTGAAGGGGTGTCCAGGAGCTGCTCCATGTGGGGTTCCCACCGGGAGCATCCTTGTTTACAGCAGCCAGGGGCAACTGATGCAATTCCCAAGCTCCCCTTTCGGGAGCAGAACCTGGGCAGCAGCTGGGAAGGAGGTTGTGGAGGCCTCACTGGAAATCAGCTCCCACCCCAGCCCCGTGGTGGGGACACATCCGACCCTGGGCTTGCTGGGGGTCTGATCCCAGGTGGGCAGTGTGGGAAGAGGGGCTGGAGAGACTGGGACAGTCCTGGAGAAGGCTCCTGGTGCAGGCTGGGCTGGCAGGAAGGAGATGGCATCTTCCTTAGAGCTGCTTTTAATGCTCCTGATTTATGGAGTGCTTCAGAGTGCAATTAGCAGGCTGTTAATTAGCCCTGCTCATAATCCTAATTGATCCTGAGGAGGAGGTGGGAGGGAGGGCAGAAGACCCAAAGCATCTGCAGGGCAATGTCCTGGCAGCTGTGGAGTCACAGAGTCGGTGTCCAGAGCCCACATCTTGACAGGGGCCAAGGATTGGGGTCACACAGGGTGGCCCTTTGCCAGCCCAGGGCATGGCACCTCCCTGCCCGGTGCCCTTCGCCTCGGGCTTCCCAGGGACCTGGCCAAAAGTTGCCTCTAGCGGCTGAACCTCCTCTGTGGGTGCAGGGGGCACCCAGAGCCCCCAGATCGGGATCTGCTCGGGCAGAGCTCTGCCCAGCTGCTCCCTGCAAGCTCCAGGTCGGCAGCTTGAAAGCTTTGAGCTCCCTCTTGAGGCCTTTCCTGCCCCCAGACCCGGGGGGTTTGGGGACCCAGAGCTGCTGAATGCCCCCCGGCACTCCGCACCCTGAGCGACACAGCCCGCAGGACACGGCTGAGCCCTGGCACTCTCCCAGCCGCAGGAGACTGTCACCAGGAGCTGCTGTGGGGACTCCGTGCCAAGCACCAGTGCCACGGACCCGTGGACTGACTTTCCCCCCTAGACAAAAATGTGAGGGGGGCTGGAGCCGAGCCAGGAGCCAGCCCCGAGCTGCCTGCCAAGGCCAACACAGCAGCGGTCAAAATAGCGCCGTGTCCTGCAGGGCTCCGGCCGGGAGCGCAGGCTGCCAGCGGGCACCACCCACGCAGGACGGGGCAGGCTCTGCCCCACGGAAAGGTCAGCCCGTCCAGCTCCCACAGCCGGCCCTGGGCTCGGGCCCAGCTGCTGATGCCACCGGGCTGGAGGCATCAGTGGGGCAGGCGGTCCCTTGGCGTGGCGCTGGCGCGGCGCCCGGGAAGCCCCATCCCGATGTGCCCTTGTCCCACACGCAGGGAAATCGGGAGAGGAGTTTGGGAAGGGGAGACTCTGCCTCTCCCCACTGCTGCCGAGGCACAGGGGCTTTCCCGAGCTACCAGGGGATCCGCAGAGCGAAGTTTCCTGCCTTAATCCTCCTTACTCCGCCCAGTTCCCAAGGGAGGGTCTGCTGGCGGGGCAGATCCCAGGGGGAAAGGCGCCGCAGCTTCCCAGGATATTTATAAGGCACGGGAAGCTGGGGACAGCCCCTCGAGGGTCCCTTCTCAGCCGTGTGAGACTGAGAACATTTTGGGTGCCAAAGGTGCCTCTCCCCGGGGAGAAGGAGGCAACAGGATGTCCCCTCCGCCGTGTCCCCTCCTCCCTGGGCTAGGCTGGGGGGGATCAATCGCAGGAGTTTCTCCAAGATCAGGAAAACCAGGACTGAGCCTGGGAACGGGGCGAGCCGAGGGGAGGGCGGGAACCACCTCTCGCAGCAGCCACAGCGTCCCTCTGTCCGTCCACCCTTCCGTCCCTCCGTCCATCGCTCCGAGCCCAGACCCCCCCGGTCCCGGTCTCTCCGTCAACCCCACTTCAAGTCCCCACCGACCCCAGGAAGCTCCCGGGGCCCCGTCGGGGGGTTGGATGTTGGGCGGAGCCTGGGATGGGGGGGTCCCGGCCTCGGGGGAGCTGCCGCTCGGGCTGAGGCCCCTGCGGCGAGGGGCTGTACCGGGAGGCAGGACCGGCCCTCCCCGGTCCTCCCCGGTCTTCCCTGGTCGGGCAGAGGCGGAGAGAGGCGAAATTCCGACGGGACCGCAGCTCTCGCCGCGCCGAGCGGCGCTCCCGGCCCGGTGCCGGTTCCCGGCTCCCCGTCGCGGGTGGACCGGGGACAAAGCAGACGCAACTTCGGCGGAGCGGAGCTGGTCTGCCAGCCCAGAACCCTCCCTAGTTCCTGCTGCCTCTTCATTTCCCGGTTCTCGGTGCCCCTCCCGGACCACGGTTCCCGGTACCGGCCCCGCCATGCCCGCCACCTACCCGCAGCGAGCCCTAACGGTGCTTCTGCTCTTCGGGACCCTGGCCGCTGCCATGGCCCTGCTCGCCTCCAGCCTCATCTTCCAGCTGCCATCGGGAAGGCCTGGCACAGGTTCCGGTGCTGGTTCTGGTCCCGGTACGGGGAGAGGAGCTTTACCGGAGCCTGCTGCCGCCGTGCTGCTGCCGGTGTCGGCCGTGCTGGCCGCGCTCTGCCTGGTACTCAACGTCAGCTGCCTCCTGCTCTGCCTCCTCCATGGCTACTTCAGCACCGAGCTGTGCCGCGGGCCCGGGCTCGACCGGTGAGAGCTGCGGGGACGCCGGTGGGACACCAGGGCTTGGGGGTGCAGGAGGGTTACAGGGGCACTGGGGCTTGATGGTGCCAGGGTACGTGGGGGGCATCAGGACTTTAAGGTGCAGGGAGACATGGTGGGCACTGGGGCTTGGGGGTGCAGGGGGTTCTGGAGGCACTGGGATGCTCAGGAGCCCCAGGGATGCTCAGTGGAGTCTTGGGCAGCAGGATGCTGGGGGGAGGCAGGGACAGTGGGGTGCTGTGCAGGGTGGCATCTCTGTGGTCCCTCTCGGGGTGTATAGGAGCCTGTGGGGTCACACCAGCCCTGCCAGCCCAGCCCAGCTCTGGGGCCAAGCAGGAAAGTTGTGCTGGGCCTGGCCATGGTGCCCAGCAAGTTTGTCCCTTTGCAGGATGGGCTCTTGGGGTGGCTGCCAGGGTGAGCACAGAGCCCTCAGGTCTGGGGTCATTAACCACCGACATGTGTTGACTTAATGATTAGCACCAGCAGGGCACCTGCTGCTCCTGGGCTGTGCCAGCAGCGCTGTGGGCAGCAGGACCAGGGCAGGGATTGTCCCTCTGGACTCTGCACTGGGGAGGCCACACCTCGAGTCCTGGGTTCAGTTTTGGGATCCTCACTTCAAGAAGGACATGGAGGGGCTGGAGCAGGGCCAGAGAAGGGCAATGAACCTGGGGAAGGGTCTGGAGAGCAGGGCTGGGGAGGAGCAGCTGAGGGAGCTGGGGCTGCTCAGCCTGGAGAAGAGGAGGCTGAGGGAGACCTCACTGCTCTCTGCAGCTCCCTGAGAGGAGGCTGCAGCCAGATCAGGGTTGGACTCTTCTCCCAAGGAACAAGGGACAGGATGAGAGGAAAAGGCCTCAAGCTGCCCCAGGAGAGGTTTAGGTTGGACATGAGAAGAAACTTCTTCCCTGGAAGGGCTTTCACCAGCTGGCCCAGGCTGCCCAGGAGGTGGCTGAACCCCCACCCTTGGAGGTGTTTCAGAGCCCCAGGGCTGTGGTGCTGAGGGCCATGGTTCAGCCCCAGCCTCGGTGGTTAGAGAATGGTTGGAGTGGAGGATCTGAAGGAGCTTCTCCAGCCCAAACAAAAATCATTCTATGATTCTATTCCCAAAGCAATTCCTCTCTCCCTCCCCCATGGCCACCTGGGCTGGTTCCTCTTCCCCAGCGTCCTGGGTTGAAAGCAAACCAAAACCAACTTGTGAACAATCAGAGGCAGAAGCATCTCGGTGCCAAGAGGTCTGCACAGGGAGATCCCTCTGTGTAGCTCCTACCATGGGCCCCGTGGGGCCAATTGTGGGACCACACTGCTCTGACTTCAAGCCTAAACCCAATTTAAGAGGCAGTGATAATGTCTCAGCAGCTCCTCTTGTCCCTAATTAGACAACCCCAATCAATGCCCCCAGCTCTGCGTGGAGCAGGGTGGCTGCAGCTCAGCAGGGAGCAGCAGCAGCTCCTCTCAGCATCCTCCAAGCCAAGGCAGCACTCAGCTCATGAAGGACAACAAAAGGTTTCTGCAGGACACAAAGATCCTCACAGCAAACTTTGCTCTCCTTCTTTGGTGGCAGTTTGGTTTCTGCTGGCAACCTGTGACAGCAAAGAAGTTCCTCCTGGGCTGGAGAATTTCTCTTGAGAGCTGGGGTGGGTTTGTGGGCTGGGAAATGCTCAGGGCTTTGAAGCTGGGGGTGTGTGTCTGTGTGTCTGTGTGTCTGTGTGTGTTCAGCTTTCCCTGAGTGGGAAACAGGAGCAGCAGTAATCAGGGAGCCAGATGCAGAGTCACAGGCAGGGAGCTGGCAGTGCCAGGCGTGGGACAGCCTCTGCTCCAGCTGCTGCCCCCTGTTCAAGGGCAGAGCCAGCAGCCCTGCCCAGCTGCAGCCCCTGCTGGGAAGCTCTTCCCAAACAACCTTTCTGAGCCCTGCTCCCCGGCCCCAGAGGCTGCTGATGGCCTTGCTGCAGGGGCTCTGTGACCTGGGCTGGTCTCCTTCTGCCCAGGATCCCAAGGTGCTGCTTCCCCTGGCTGCTCCTCAGCTTCCCCGAGGGTTATTCTGTGCTTGGGAAGCAGTGGCCTCAGGTTGCTCCGAGGGAGGTTTAGGTTGGACGTTAGAAGAAACTTCTCCAGTGGGAGGGTTCCCAAGGACAGGCTGCACAGGGAGGTGGTCGAGTGTCCATCCCTGGAGGTTTTGGGGAGAGGGGAGGCTGCTCCGGGGGCTGCCCCACGGCAGGGGGTGCTGGCAGGACACAGCCTCTCTCCCGCGGGACGTGGGACACCGGTGGCTGCCATCTCCTCGTGGCCTGGCCCCACCGGGCGCCCGTTTCATTAGGGGACCCGCTCACGTCCCAGGGACCTTTCCCACGTTGGGCTTGTCACACTGGATTAGGGCTCCGCTGCTCAGAGCTGCACTCAATAGCCCGGGCCAGCTCCAAACAAAGTCCTTCTCCTGCCTGCTAATCCCCCTCGCGCTCAGGTAATTAATGAAACAAAGCTGCTGCTCTTCCCGGCCGCGGCGAGGAGCGGGAGCGGCTCCAGGGCTCCATTAACGGCGACGACAAACCGAGCCCGGGAGGAGGGGAGGGGGTCAGGCCGCGCTTGGGGAGGTGTGGGGGCACAGCATCCTCGGCTGCTGAGCTCACCCCGTGCAGCAGCAGGAGCTTCTCTCCCGGCACTCGCATTTCCAACCCCCTGCTCACCTATCTGCTAACCTCCACCTTGGCCACCCGCTGCTGTGTCCCCAGATGACCACATCCTGCCCTCCCAGTGAGCAGAAGCATCCTCTGGTGCCAGCAGCCTCCAAAGCCCAGTGAGGGCTGAGGTTTGCCAGGTCAATTTGGCTCCCAAGATGCCCAAGGAGAGCTGCTGGTGGCTTAGGGAAGAGCCTGTGGGTGGAAAGTGCCCGCAGCAGGCTGGTGCTGGGTGGGAAACAAAGGCCCTGCTGGGAAGGAGCTGAGCTTTTGACATGTTGGAAGCACAATTCAAGGACTAAGCCCTTTGCAGACAAAAGATTTGTAACCTGAGCTGAGCACAGAAATCCAAGCCCAAGGGTGAGGAGAGAACCTGACCTTGCTCCATTCAGGGCCCAGCACCTCCCTTGTTCTTTCTGGAGGGAGGAGATTGGGCTTGAGCCTCAGTTGTGATCCTTTTGCTCTTCAGGGCTTGCAAATCACCTGCAAAGAGCCTCCAGCCCTTTGTTTTTCCTGAGCTCCTGCCCCTATCCCAGCAGGAGGGGCTGGGAACGTGAAGTGATCTCCAACCCTTCTGCTCCAGAGCTGGGAGACCCCAGGAGAGAGCTCCGAACCCAAGCCGAGCAGAGCTCTCTGGGCTTGAGGCCTGGCTCTGAAGCTCTCCTCTGCTCGAAGCCAGCCCTCAGCAGGGGCCAGAGCCTTGGTGCTGCTGCTGTGTGAGCCCAGGAGCAGGAGGCCTCACAGAAGTTGCCTTTCTCTGACGCTTGCAGGGCAGATTGGTTCCTCCTGGACAGCAGAGCCGTTCGCCACGCTGCCATCGGCCTCTTCTGCTGCGGGGTCTCAGTCTACCTCACAGGCAAGTTCCCCTCTCCCCCCCTCCCCAGCCCAGCCTGGGCACTGCTCTCACAAGGCAAACCACCCACCCTGTGCTGGCTGCTGAGTGCTGGGGAGCTGCTGAGGCTCTCCTTCAGCATCAGGTTTGTTTTGCATGAACCTTCTCCAGCAGGTTGCAGCCTGCTCCAGAGGTGCTCTGGTAGCAGGGGGTGGGACTGGAGCATCTCCAGAGGTCTCTTCCAACCTCCACCGTGCTGGGATTCTCTGAGACCCTCAGATGGCCTCAGGTTTGCAGGTCTAAAGCAAGGCTTTGGTCCTTCTGGTTCCTCAGAATCACGGAATGCCAGGTTGGAAGTGACCCCACGGATCACCTGCTCCACCCAAGGTGATGGTGGAGTTGAGAGGAGCTGCCCCAGCACCCTGGCAAGCTGAGACTTCAGACTGCCCAGTGGAGGGGGAGCTCCCAGTCCCAGTTCCCACCACTTCCCAGTCTCAGGCTCTCATGGACCTGAGAGTCCAGTGGGAATGTCCCCAGCAGCTCACTTTAGATGAGGCACAAGGAAGAAACTCTTCCCCAGGAGGGTGCTGAGGCACTGGCACAGGCTGCCCAGGGAAGTCGTGGAGGCTCCAAGCCTGGCAGTGCTCAAGGCCAGGCTGGATGTGGCTGTGAGGAGCCTGCTCGAGTAGGAGGTGTCCCTGCCCACGGCAGGGGGGCTGGAACTGGCTGATCTTGAAGGTCCCTTCCAGCCCAGCCCAGCCGCTGAAAGCCTTGTGCCCAGCACCCCCTGTGCCTCCCTCGTCGGGGAGCCTGCATCCTGCGACGCGCTGGGACGTGTCCTGTGCTCCCCTTCCAGCCCTTGCCATCTACATGCTGCTGCTGTTCGAGCTGGAGGCCGGCATCGCCAGCGCCTGCATCCTCTCCTCGGGCATCATCGTGCTGCTGCTCTCGGTGGCCCACGCCCTGCTGCGAGCCGCCCGGGCCTCCCGCCGCGCCCGCCCCGAGCCGTCCCACACGCTCTACGAGAACGACTCCGCCCGGCACGGCGACTGCCCCCCCGGCGACCTCAACAACAAGGCCGCGGCCCCTCCCCGCCCCCGCCCCGAAATCCACCGGGAGTTTTCCTTCCCTCCTTTCCTGGAGCGCAAATCGCAGCTGGGCTCCGCCGCCGGCAGCAGCCTGTCCTGCTCCGGGGAGAAGGAGAGCTGCAGCCTGCCCCGGGCGCACAGGACGCTGGCAGCAGAGCCTGGGCTGCTGCAGGCGCAGGGCAAGCCCTGGAACGGAGTCACCCAGGAGATGAGGAACGTCCTGGCCAGGAAGCCTGGCGCCTCAGGCAAGGACTCCACGCTGGTGTGAGTGCCAGGGGCGCTTGGGCACCCCCGGCCAGGGGCAAGGTTTGTCTCTGTCTAGAGTTTGACACAGGTTCCCTCCCCCCCCGCAGGGCCCTGGCTGCTTTTCCACCCTCTCTGCTCCCACCTGGGGGCTCTGCAGCCCCTGCTCAATGTCCTTTGCTTCTCCTGCTGAAGAGACCTCCCCTGCACTCCGTGCCAGGGCCCCCAGCCCCTCCTGCCCCTGCCTCTGGAGCTCACCCAGCCCAACCCCTGCCCCAGCAGGGCTCCCACAGCAGCTTGCCCAGGGGCACAGTGCCCAGGGGGGGTTGGGAGCTCTGCACAGGAGGAGACTCCACAACCTCTCTGCTCCAGGCCTCCAGCAGCCTCACACCAAACAACTTTCTCCCCCTGCTCAGGTGGAACCTCCTGGCTGCCAGTTTGTGCCCCCTGCCCCTGCTCCTGGGCACCACTGAGCAGGGGCTGCCCCCAGCCTCTTCCCCCCCCCCGCCCCCCCCAGGCCCTTCAGCTCTTGCTGATGGCAGCACCACGCTGGCTCCCTGCCCAGCTCCTCATCACCCAGCAACCAGTGAAACACTTCAGGTTGTGCAGGGGGAGGCCCCTGACTCAGCTGCCCCCTCAGCTCCTGTGCTGGCCCCCTGGCAGCCCCCTGCCACCCCAAGCACAGCCCAGCTCCTCTGCCAACAGCCTGGCACTGCTCTGGGCCCCACAGCCTTGGCACGTCCCTCAGCAGCACAGAACTGGGGGTGCCAGCAGGGCTGGAGCTGTCTCATCCCAGCACAGCTCTGCCTCCCCCTGCTTGAGGGGGGCTGAAGAAAGTCCTTTTTCTGTTGCTTTATTTTGGTTTCCTTTCTTTCCTCACTTGAAAGGCTTCAGCTCTGCACAACTGTGCTGTGCTCTGTGCCCTCTGAAGCAGGTGGAGCTCCAAGACCTCCCCCACCCCCCCAGCCCGAGGCCAGCAGCAGGGGAAGGTCTGCAACAGAACTTTCTTGCTCTTTCTTCTCCTTTTTATTCTTGCTCTCACTCCATCCAAACTCAGCAACCCCTTGGCAGGCAGATGGAAAACTCTCCTTGCAGGGAACAAAGCTGAAGTGTGCCCATGGCAGCTCCTTGGGAGCCACCTCCACAACAAGCCAGCCCCAGACCTTCTGAAGGTATTTCTGTGGCCAAGAGGTAGAGAGGGGGGAAACAAAAAAGCCAAACAAAATAAACCACCTCAGGAGCAGCTGAAAAGAGCTGGAAAGGACAAAGCCACCTCAGTTCCCCTCTCTGGGGAGGGACACAAGTGCTCCCCAAAGGCAGTCCCCACCCCAGTGGCAGGGATTTAGCTGCTCCCTGGGAACAGAGAGGCAGGCAGCAGCCTGTGAGCAGCTTCCCAGATGGAGGAGGTTGGTTTCTTACTCCTGCCTGTGGCTGGAGGACACAGAACTGGGCTGGAGAAGGCAGCAGAGGATGGTCAGAGCTTGCCTGGAATCAGGAACTGGCTGGAGGGTTCTTGGCTTGTGGAGCAGCAGTGCTGTGAGGAGAGAGACAAGTCAGGGCCAGAGCCCAGGAAGCACTCCCCAGAGGTGAAGAAGCTGCCAGGAGAGCAGCTCAGACAAACCAACCTTTGAGGAGTGCTGCACAGGCCACAGAGCAGCAGCCAGCAGCTCCCCTGGGTGCTGAGGCAGCAAACTCCACAGCCACAGCACCACCAAACCCAGCAAGAATGCTGCTGGGCAGCACAGGGACCCTGGCAGGCAGCTGGGCACAGCTGGGAGCTGAAGCAGGGGTGGCCAAGGCAGAGGCACTCTGCAGACAGAGGCTCTCTGTTCCCTGAGCTGCTTCTGCCAGGGATGGGCAGCTGGGAATTTTCTCAGCCCCTGCCCAGACTCCAACACTGATCCCATTCTCAGGAAGGACAACCACCAGGCTTGGACACTGCTGGGAGAGGCTGGCAAGGAATGGGTTGGGGTGGAAGGGATCAGCCAGTTCCAGCCCCTGCCAGGGGCAGGGACACCACCTCCTAGAGCCCAGCTTGCTCCAGGCCTCATCCAGCCTGGCCTTGGAGCCTCCACAGCCTCTCTGGGCAGCCTGCTCCAGGGCCTCAGCACCCTCCTGGGGAAGAGTTTCCTCCTCCTGCCTCATCTCAATCCAGCTCCTTCCAGTCTGGAGCCATCACCCCCTGCCCTGCCACTGCAGCTGGGTTGGAAGGGACCTGCAAGACCACCCAGCTGCATGGGCAGGGACACTTCCCTCCAGCCCAGGCTGCTCAGGGCCTCACCAGACTCCAAATGCCTCTGAGACAGCAGAGGGCTAAGCTCTCCCAGACCAAACCTCCCTTCTTAAGCAAGGAAATAAAGGATTTCCCAGCTCCCCTCCTGTCACCAGGAGTCTGCTTCCCAGGGAACAAAGCCAGGAGGTGAGGGGAAGGCTCCCAAACCACAGCCTGGAGTCAGCACTGCTTGGCACAGCTGCACTGGGCTGCTGTCACCAAAGCCTCTGCCAGGCAGGATGGTGACAGAGAGAACCCTGGGCTGGAAGGGAGCTCAGAGCTCATCCCCTCCAACCCCCCCTCCATGGGCAGGGACAGCTCTCAGCTACTCAGCTGCTCAGGGCCTCATCCAGCCTGGCCTTGAGCACCCCCAGGCAGGAGGCAGCCACAGCCTCCCTGGGCAGCCTGTGCCAGGCTCTCACCACCCTGGTACTGAACAACTTCTTCCTCAGCTCCACTCTAACTCTGCTCTGCCTCAGCTCCAAACCCTTCCCCCCTGGGCCTGGCTCCAGACCCCCTCAGCAAAGTCTCTCTGCAGCCTCCCTGCAGGATCCCTTCAGGTCCTGGCAGGCAGCTCTGAGGAGCCCCTGGAGCCTTCTCCTGCCCAGGCTGCACAACCCCAGCTCCCTCAGCCTGTGCTCAGAGCTGCTCCAGCCCTGGCAGCATCTCTGTGGCCTCCTCTGGCCTCACTCCACAGCTCTGAGTCCTGCTGGGGACCCCAGAGTTGGAGGCAGGACTGGAGGGGAGGTCTGAGCAGAGCCCAGGGGCAGGATGCCCTCTGCTGCCCTGCTCTGGCTGCAGCCAGCACCCAGCTGCCTGCTGGGGCACTGCTGGCTCCTGGGGGGCTGCTCAGCACCCACAGGTGCCAAGGTGCCCCCTGGCCTGGTTACCTGCGGCCCTGGGCAGCGTTGAGCTGCTCCTTGATGGCTGTGGCTTGCTTGAGCAGGCTGTCAATGCTCCTGAAGTACACACTGCTGTCAGCCATGTTCTTGATGGCACTGCAAGAGAGGAGGGCAGGGGGGGGGATCCAAAGGCTTCCCAGCACAGACTCCCTCCCCAGACAGGGCTGGGGGGAAGAGGCCTCAGCTTTAGGCTCTCCACACCCTGGGTTCAGTGTGGGAGAGCAGCAGGGCTGGGGCAGGGAATCTTGGAATCCAGCATGGGGAGGGTGGGAAGGGAGCTCTGGAGCCCACCCAGCCCAGCCCCCTGCCCCAGCAGGGCTCCCCCAGCAGCTTGCCCAGGGGGGGTTGGGAGCTCTGCACACAAGGAGGCTCCACAGCCTCTCTGGGCAGCCTGCTGCCAGGATCAGCTTTGTTTCCACCACAACCCTCCTCCTCCTCTTCCTCCTCCCATCCTGTACCTGCAGGCATACTCCACAGTGTAGATGGCTCCTTGGCTCTGCTCCTCCCAGCTCTGTATGTCAGACTGGAGAAGAAGGGAAGAGAGGAGAGGAGAAGGGATGAGGAGAGCAGGCAGCACTGCCAGGAGCACACTGGCCAGCCCCAGCCCCCAGGCAGCTGAGTTCTGAGGTTGCAGCCCGGAGGTCCTGAGGCAGCTCAGCCACTCTTCAGAAGCCCTCCCCCTGGCAGCTCCTTCTCCAGGCTCTGCTGCTGGCTCCTGTTCAAGCCAGAGGGAATCCAAGGGCCTCCTTCTGGGGAGTGCAGGAGGTGAGGTAGGAGCTTGGAGTGGCTTCAGAAGCCTTCCTCCTGTCCAAAGCCTGCCCTGCATCAGGGAGCTTCACCACACAGCTCCCCAGCCCAAGAGGCAAGCCCCAAGCTGCAGAGCTGCTCTGGGGTCCTGCAGCCTTCCCTGGAGCCTGAGCTTGGCCCAGAGGCTGACAAAGCTCCACCTGAGGCCTCCTGTCCTGTCCCTTGTCCCCTGCTGCCTCCAGCCTCCTCCCAGGGAGCTGCAGAGAGCAGTGAGGTCTCCCTCAGCCTTGCTGAGCAGCCCCAGCCCCCTCAGCTGCTCCTCACCCCCAGCCCCTTCCCCTCCTCTGGATCTGCTCCAGCCCCTCTGGGTCCTTCCTGGAGTGAGGAGCCCACACCTGACCCCAGTGCCCAGTCCAGGGGCACCATCCCTGCCCTGCCCCAGGCCTTTCTTTGCTGGGCACTTTCCATCCACTCTGCCCCAAGCCTGGGGCACTGCTGGGGTTTCACCTCCACACCAACACCATTCTGCCCAGCCAGCAGCTCCCCTCAGCTGTCACTTTGCTGCTCACTGCCCCTCAGCCCTGGCAGCCACTGCTGGGAGCTGCTCTGCTCCCTCTGCATCACTTCTCACCCAGTCTGTCCAACTTCCTCCTCCCCAGGCCTCCTTTCCCTGACACTGAGACTCCATGGATCAGATGAGAGCAAGTGGCAGCTGAGGAGTGAGACTCCCAGCCTGGCCCCCTGCATGCCAGGGCTGCAACCCGCCCCTCAGCAGGGGCTGTACCCCCACCCCCACCCCTGCACCCAGAGACCTCCAGAGGCCTTCAGAGATAACTGACTCATGAGGTCCTCCACCCAGGCTCACTTGGGAAGCAGGGCTGAAAAATGAGGCCTGACAGCACATTAGCATAGGCAGGGAGCTGTAATCTGGTCCTGAGGCATCAGCCCTGATGAATCCTGACTGGCAGGAGAGGCAGAGGGACAGCACAGGGCTGGCAGCAGGGGGGCTGAGAGCTGGAGGCAAGCAGGGGCAGAGCTGGGAGAGGCAATCATTACCCTGCTTGCTCCTTCCCTCCTCTCACCCCCCTGCTGCTATGGAGGAAACAAGAACCTCCCAGAGGGAAGAAGATTAACATCTCCCTGCAGCAGGCAGAGCCTCTGCTGCTGCCTTGGCTGCTGCAAAAGCCCAGCTGGGGCAGCAGAGCCCCACAGCTGGGGCAGCACAGCCCCACAGCTGGGGGGAGCAGAGCCCCACAGCTGGGGGGAGCAGAGCCCCACAGCTGGGGGGAGCAGAGCCCCACAGCTGGGGGGAGCAGAGCCCCACAGCTGGGGGGAGCAGAGCCCCACAGCTGGGGGGAGCAGAGCCCCACAGCTGGGGGGAACAGAGCCCCACAGCCGGGGGGAGCAGAGCCCCACAGCCGGGGGGAGCAGAGCCCCACAGCCGGGGGGAGCAGAGCCCCACAGCCGGGGGGAGCAGAGCCCCACAGCCGGGGGGAGCAGAGCCCCACAGCCGGGGGGAGCACAGCCCCACAGCTGGGGGCAGCACAGCCCCACAGCTGGGGGGAGCACAGCCCCACAGCTGGGCTCTCAAGTTTCTCTCCACAGGTACATGTGCCTCATCCCTTCCAGTTGCCCTCAACCCCCACTCCAGCCCCCCCTGATCCCCCCTTCTCCAGCCCCCCTCTCCCCCTCCAGTCTGCCTTGCTCCCTCCAGAGCCAGCTGGGCTCCCACAGCTCCTCCCACCCTGACAGCCAACTTCTTCCCACCCCTGAGGGAGGTGAAATGGGGGCAGGGGGCCAGGTGAGGGGAACTCCTGGTGCCTGTGCCCCAGGTGTGGGGAGCAGAGGCAGGTGAGCCTCACCTTGTGCTGTGCAAGCTCTGGCAGGGACCTCCTGACGTGCTCCTGCAGGCGGTAGAGGGCCACGGAGGGCTCGTTGGCCAGCACGTAGATGCTCTCGGTGAACTTGTCTGTGACTGCAGCAGCACCCAGCAGTTAGGGAGGGGCAGGCAGGGGCAGCAGGCAGCTGGGGCTGGGAGGGCCTGGCTGACTTCCCAGCACAGCAGAGGCCAAAGCAAACCCCCCGTGGTTTGTGCTCATCGGGCCGGCACAAACTCCCCCGGGGCGGCTCTGACTCCACTCTCCCCACCTCAGCCTCTGCAGCCAGGGCTGGCAGCAGCCTGGAGCTGTGCCAAGGGCGGTTCAGGTTGGACATGGGGAAGAGTTTCTGCCCTGGAAGGCTTCTGAGGCATGGGAATGGGCTGGGCAGGGCGTGCTGGAGTCCCCGTGCCTGGGGAGCCGCGCAGGCACAGCACCGAGGGATGTGGCTTAGCCCTGGGGCTGGGGGCTGGACTCCACCACCCCAAGGCCTTTCCCAGGCCAGGCAATGCTGACTGCAGGAGCTGGGCTCCAGGCAGCCCGGCCTGGGATGGCACCACCTGCACAGTGCCCTACGGCCTCTGCTCCGGGGACCGCGGGGGGCCGTGCCCATGGCGGGGGGGGGGGGGAGAGGGGGCTGTGCCCATCCCGGGGTGGGTGGAGAGGGGGCTGTGCCCATCGCTGAGGCTGTGCCCATCCCGGGGGGGCTGTGCCCATCCCGGGGGGGGGCTGCGCCCATCGCTGGGCCCCTTCCGACCACAGCAGCCTGGCGGCGCGCAGCAGCCTGGCTCCCGTTCCTGCCCAGCTGGCAGTGCCAGTCCCAGTCTGGAGGCTCTCTGCCCTCTCACCAGTCGCGACTCCTGCCCGCGCCCTCTCACGACTCCCTGGCCTCTATCGCGACCAGGCAACCCAGATCCGCGAAGCCCCCCGGCCGCCCCCGGTCCGGCTCCTACCTTTCTTCACCTTCAGCTGCATCTCCGGCTCCTCCATCCCTCCGCCGCCACTTCCGCTTCCGGCGGTGCGCCGCAGGAAGGGCCCCGGCCGAGCCCCGCCGCGGGGCGCCGCCGCTCCCGCAAACAGCCCCGGCTGGAAACACCGCCCGAGCTCCAACGTTCCTCTCTGCCGCTCCCCCGCGCCCGATACCGACCGACCCCAGCCTTGGGCTGTCCCCCCGCCAGCCCGGGGTCGAGCCCACGCCGCGGGCAGGCACCGGAGGTGCGCGGGCTCGGCACGCCCGGGCTCCGCACCCCCGGGCTCCGCACCCCCGGGCTCCGGCCCTTGTGTCCCCGCCGCGGCCAGCGCGGCCGGAGCCGCTCGCCGCCGGCGGCAGAACGTGGAGCTCCGTGCGGGACGAGGCACAAATGGAGGGAGGTTGGTTCTCGGGGACCCCCACGCCGCCAGTGGGGACTTGGTGCTCCATGGCCGCCCTGCCGCCGTCCCGCGCCGGGGACTGTCGCTGTACCGCTTGGCTTCCCGCCTCCCCCCCGCGCCAGCGGGCAGGGGCAGCTGGTCTGAGCGGGGACGACCCCCGCCCCGTGCCCCCCGGGCAACCCCCAGCAGCCCGGCTGAGGCCGGAGGAAGGGGAAGTGCTGGGGCAGGAGGCGGCCATGCGCTGGGGGGTGCCGGGGGTGAGCTCACGCTCGGTGCCGGGGAGGGTGCCCGGGGGGTGCCGGGGGTGAGCACACGCTCAGTGCCGGGGGGTGCCCGGGGGGTGCCGGGGGGGAGCATCGGTCAGCCCGGGAGTGCCGAGGCGGGCAGGGGGGGCTGGAAGCGGCTCGGGGGCGGGGGAGCTCCGGGGGGCTGGGGCTGTTCCCCCTCATCCAGCCGGGCTCGGTCGTGCTCGGCGGTGGTCCCAGTGCGGCTCCACAGCCCTCCCATGATGGAAGCTTTTGTCCGGAGGGGGCAAAGGGGACCCCAAAGTCTGCTTCCAGCGTGGAGGAGTTTGGTAGCCACAAGCGCTTGGTGCTCGGCGCCCCCCCCCCCCCTCCCCTTCCCCTTCCCTCTCTGTCCTGGGAGATGTCTGCACTTTCCCTCCCCTCCAACACTTCGTTTCGTGGCAGCTGCCCCATGGATGGTGAGGAAGCAGCCACTCGTCCCGTGGAGACCCCCCCAAACCGTGAGGACACCCAGGAGCCCCCCGGAGAGGCTGAGAGCGGAGGCAAGGCAGCAGCAGCCACAGAGGAGCTGGCTGGGAGCAGGGGCACAGGGGACAGCAGTGCCCCCCCGGGCTGCCTGCGGCGGGGCCAGGCTGTGCCACGCGTGGAGCCTGGGGACAGTGAGTGCTGGGGGGGGCCCAAGGGGCTGGGCTCCAGCTCCTGCCCCGGGCTCGTCGTGCCCCGGGCTCGGGCTGCGGGGGGTGCTGGCTGGGTCTGGCTGTGCCCCGGGTGGAGCCCCCCTGCCCCCCAGCGGCGCAGCCGGGGGCCCTGATGGCTGCTGTGCTTCTGCAGGCGGAGCAGCCTCTGGAGCAGCGCCCTCGGGGGACAGGCAGAGGAGCAGCCAGCCCTCGGTGCTGGACAGTGAGTGTGCTGCAGCCCTGCTGGGAGGGCTCACCTCGGGCTCTCACCCCACGAAAGCAGCCCCAGGAAGGCCTTTTTGTGCTGCTGGTCTCCCCCACGAGGGGCAAGGCCAAGCCCAAAGCCACAGCAGCTCCATGCTGCCAAACCCTTCCCCTCTCCTTTCCTCATTCACCCTTGAATGACTGGTGGAGAACACACTGAGATGTCCAAGTGGAGCTCCTCAAGGGTAGGAAACAGGAGGCTGAACTCCAGTGCCTCCCCCACGCTGTCCTCTGCACTCTCTCTGTGCAGTTATGCCCTCAGTGCCAGGCTCCTGACTGCTGTGGTGCCCCAGAGGGGCTCTGCCCCTCCTTGGGCAGCTCTTTTGGGCTGCTTTGCCTTCTCTGCTCAGCTCCTGGTCAGCCCTCAGCCTCTTTACCTGCAAGGCAACAATTCCTTTGGTTGCAGGAATCAGGCTTTTCCCCCTGGGGGCAGGAGGGAACTCCTCAGAATGGGTGCAGGAGACCTGGGCTCCGCTCAGGCTCTTGGCCTCAGCTCAGTGTGGTTGCTCCTTGTGCACAGAGCAGCGCCCTGAGTGTCTGCTCTCCCTGGAGCAGGCTTCCCCCTGAAGCACTCCAACACCCTGACCAACAGGCAGCGAGGGAATGAGGTCTCAGCCCTGCCAGCCACGCTGGACAGTGAGTACCTTGGGCTCTGCATCTCTGTGGGGTGCCCTTGGGGTGCAGAGGGACAGCAGGATGGGAGCCTCCATCCCTCTCCTGCTGCCACGCTGCTCAGTGCCCCCTGGGAGGGTCTCTCAAGCTGCTCCTCGTGCTGCTGCTCTCAGCACTCACTGCTGCACAGCAGGAGGAGGTTGGGTTAACCATCTGAGGTTTTGGGGTTCAGCTGGGTGCTGGTCCCAGACCTGCAGCCCCCCAAGCCCCTGCAGGCAGTGGGTGCTGAGCTGGGGAAGGTTTCTGCATCAATTTGTGAGGCTGCACTTGGAATCCTGGGCTCAGTTTTGGGGCCCTCACTCCAAGGAGGACATGGAGGGGCTGGAGCAGGTCAATGAAGGGCAATGAGCATGGGGAAGGGTCTGGAGAAGAGGGCTGGGGAGGAGCAGCTGAGGGAGCTGGGGCTGCTCAGCCTGGAGCAGAGGCTGAGGGAGAGCTCACTGCTCCCTGCAGCTCCCTGGGAGGAGGCTGCAGCCAGGGGGGTTTGGGCTCTGCTCCCCAGGAACAGGATGAGAGGAAATGGCCTCAAGCTGCCCCAGGGGAGCTTTAGGTTGGCCATGAGGAGAAACTTCTTCCCTGTCAGGGTTCTCAAAGCCTGACCCAGGCTGCCCAGGGGGGAGGCTGAATCCCCAGCCCTGGAGGTGTGCAGGAGCTGTGTGGATGTGGTTCGATGGCCACAGTGGTGCTGGGCCAGCAGCTGGACTCAGTGACCTTGGAGGCCTTTTCCACCCAAAACAGTTCCACAATCCACTGACTTCTTCCTTCCCCACAGCACTGTCCATCCACCAGCTGGCTGCCCAGGGGGAGCTCAGCCAGCTCAAGGAGCACCTCCGGAAAGGTACCCTGGGCCCCTGCCCACCCCGGGCCCTTGGCTCCCCCTCCCTGGGCCCCTGCCCTCCCCGGGCCCTTAGCTCCCCCCCTCCCCGGGCCCTTAGCTCCCCCCCTCCCCAGGCCCTTGGCTCCCCCCCACCCCGGGCCCTTGGCTCCCCCCTTCCCTGGGCCCTTGGCTCCCCCTCCCCAGGCCCTTGGCTCCCCCTCCCTGGGCCATGCAGGGACCTTTGGGAAGCCCTTGCCTCAGGCTCCCAGCCTCTGCTGGCCTTGCTGGGAGCAGAGGCAGCGGAGGGGCTTTGCTCTGGCTGTTGAAGGGGTCCCACCCCCCCTGGTGCAGGTGAGAACCTGGTGAACAAGGCTGATGAGAGAGGCTTCACTCCCCTGCTCTGGGCTGCAGCCTTCGGCGAGATCGAGACCGTGCGGCACCTGCTGGACTGGGTGAGGCCAGGGGGCTCAGGCAGCACCTTGCTCACAGCACACCTCCCCTCTCCAACCTCTGTGGCTGGCCAGCACCATCCTGGCACCATCCTTTGGCCACACTCCCCTGGTACCAAACAGGACACATGTGCAGAGTGCTGACAGCTCAGCCGCTGCTGGATGCTGCTCCCTCTGGGGCTGGGAGCTGAGGCAGGGCCATGGAGAGCTCTGTCTGGGGCTGGGAGCTGAGGGGGGAGCATGGAGAGCTCTGTCTGGGGCTGGGAGCTGAGGGGGGAGCAGGGAGAGCTCTGCCTGGGGCTGGGAGCTGAGGGGGGAGCAGGGAGAGCTCTGCCTGGGGCTGGGAGCTGAGGGGGGAGCAGGGAGAGCTCTGCCTGGGGCTGGGAGCTGAGGGGGGAGCAGGGAGAGCTCTGCCTGGGGCTGGGAGCTGAGGGGGGAGCATGGAGAGCTCTGCCTGGGGCTGGGAGCTGAGGGGGGAGCATGGAGAGCTCTGCCTGGGGCTGGGAGCTGAGGGGGGAGCATGGAGAGCTCTGTCTGGGGCTGGGAGCTGAGGGGGGAGCATGGAGAGCTCTGTCTGGCAGCCAGCAATAACTGTTTGGGTAATTAGCTCTCTGCTTATTGGCAGTTTGAGGCCAGGCTGCTCACTTGGGCCCTGCAAATGTGCTCAGCCAGGGCTGCTTGGCAGTTCAGGAACTCATTGCTGCTGGGCTGGCAGCTGAGCTCTGCCTGGGAGCAAGGTGGCCAGGTGGGGTTGGCATCTCCCCACAGAAGGAAGACTCCACAAGCCCTCTGGGCAGCCAAAAGGCTGCCCAGAGGGCTTGTGGAGTCTTCCTTCTCTGGGTTTTAGAACCCTTCACAAGAAGCTTCTCCTCCCACCCAGGGGGCTGACCCCCATGCCCTGGCAAAGGAGAGGGAGAGTGCCCTGTCCCTGGCCAGCATGGGTGGCTACACTGACATTGTCACCATGCTGCTGGAGAGGAATGTGGACATCAACATCTATGACTGGGTGAGTGCCACCAGGAGCTTCAGAGCTCACCTAGGTCACCCCCTCCCACCTTGGCAGCCAGCAGGGACAGCCCCACGCAGCCTGAGCTGGGATGGTGCCAGGGATGGGGCAGCTCCCAGCCTCTCTGGGCAGCCTGGGCCAGGCTCTCCCCACCCTCAGGGTCAAACATTCTTCCTTTCTCCCCACTCTGAATCTCCTTCTATCAGTCTCAAACCATCCTCCCTCCCTTCCTCCCTCCCTCCCTCCCTCCCTTTGTCCTGTCCCCAGAGGCCCTGCTCAGAAGTCTGTCCCCAGCTCTTCTGATCTCCCCTGGCCACCAGAAGGTCTCCCTGCAGCCTTCTCCAGGCTGAACCACCCCAAGTCTCTCAGCCTGGCCCCACAGCAGAGGTGCTCCAGCCCTGGGATCCTCTGTGTAGCCTCCTCTGGCCCTGCTCCTCCTGGTGCTGAGGGCTGCAGCGCTGGGCTCAGCACCCAGAGCTGGGTCGGACGCACGTTCAGAGCTCCCTGTGCCGCAGGCAGAGACCAAAGCACCCAACCCTCACCCGGGAGAGGCTGGCACAGGGGTGCCAGTGGGCTGGAGAGCCCCCCCAGAAGGAGGAGGTGGGTGGGCATGGGCCAGGAGGGGGCAGCAGTGACGCAGCTCCTTCCCCCCTGCAGAACGGCGGCACCCCCCTGCTCTACGCCGTGCGCGGCAACCACGTCAAGTGTGTGGAGGCTCTGCTAGGTACTGGGCCCCAGCTGGGGCTCCCCTCCAGCCCTGCTCCCTGCCAGCCACCTCTGGCACAGCAACTGACAGCCCCTGGGGGGGCAGGCACTCAGCTTTCCTCCCCACCCCCCAGGCTGCCCAGCCAGGATGGGCAACTTCTGGGGGTGCCCTCACCTAGAGGGGACCCCAGGCTGTGCCAGACCCTGACCCCCAGTGCCCTGCTTGCAGCTCGTGGTGCTGACCTGACCACAGAGGCAGATTCTGGCTACACCCCAATGGACCTGGCTGTGGCCTTGGGACACAAGAAAGGCAAGTGCCCCCCCCCCCAGCCTCCAGCCTTGCCTGGGGCTCCTTCTGACCACCTCCTGCAGCTCCCTTGCTCTGCCAGGCAGAGAGCAGAGCCAGAGGGATCAGGAAGGCTCCTGCTGGCCTCTCTCCCCCTCCAAACCAGAGCTGTGCTGGCACTGGGGAGCTGGGGGCATGGAGGGTTCTGCAGCCCTGCCCACAGCAGTGGGGGGCTCAGGGGTTTGGCTTCCCTGGGTCTCACTTCTCTCCCCTCTGTCAGTCCAACAGGTGATTGAGAGCCACATCCTCAGACTGTTCCAGAGCAAGGAGCTGGAGTGACCCCAGCCTCACCCCCAGCACTGCTCCTCTGGGACCAGGCACTGACCCCAGGCTGCCAGCAAGGAGCAGGTGGAGGAAGCTGGCAGCCAGCTGCCTGTGGTGGATCTGTGCCTCTCCTGCAGGGTGGCACAGCCACAGTGCCCCCAGGGACACTCCCTGCCTGGGCTCCTGTGTGGGCAGCCAGGTGCTGCACTGTTGGAAGTAAACTCTGAAGCAGCCTCCTGCAGCCCTGTCCATTGCCAGTGCCCAGCACCAGCTACTGGGCCAACCAACCTCTCCAAAGCCTTCACCACCACCCCCAGGGCCCTGATGCTCCTCCACAGAGCTCAGGGGGGAGGGAAGTTCTCTCTTATGCCCAGAAAAGTGCCAGGGCCTCCCAGCACACAGCCAGGGAAGTATCCAGAGGCAGGAGGGAAAGCCAGCAGCAGGCATCCCCCTGGCAGCAGGGGCACAGCATGGTGCAGCCCAGTGCTCCCCTCCTGCTCCAAACCCCTGTGAGGGCACAGAAAGCCACTCCAGGAGGTTCAGGGCAGGGGGTAGGAAGGGTGGGAGCCAGCCAGAAGCCACAGCACAGGGAGAGGACACTGCTGCTGCTCCAGCTGCACACCAGCACAGCCAGGGCAAGCCCTGGGAGGCTCAGTCCTGAGGTGCCACTCATCCAAGGGGCAGCCAGGAAGCAGGGAGGGCATCAGTGAGGGCATCAGGGCATCATTTATTGCTGCTGCCACAGGCTGTGTCCCACCAGAGGCTTGGAAGCCGCTCCTGGATCTTGTGTCCCTCTGTCACTGCCATCCCCTGGGCTGGGGGTCCCCTCTTGGTGCTTTGGGGTGCCCTCTGGTGCTGCTGGCAGGGTTTGCTGGGCTGTTGCCCCCCTCCAGGGGGGTACACAGGGGATGGGGCAGTGTCCTCCTCAGCACTGTCCCTTGCTGCTGCCTTAGAGCTTCTCCCCCAGCAGGCCCAGGTGGTAGACCACAATCCTGCCAAAGAAGTCAGTGCTGCTCTCAAAGGTGATCTTCAGCTTGTCCAGCACTGTCTCCTGCACCTGGAATCTGTGGGGGGCCATCAAGGAGAAGAACAGGCAGGGGGGGACACCATGACAGAGGGGGGGGACACCATGACAGAGGGGGGGGACACCATGACAGAGGGGGGGGACACCATGACAGAGGGGGGGGACACCATGACAGAGGGGGGGGACACCATGACAGAGGGGGGGACCTGCTCCAAGAGGGCCCAGGTGGGGCTCAGGCCCTGGTGGACCTCTGGGTTTGCTGCACCTCCTTTTGGTGGTGGCAAAGTTTAAATCACAGCTTTGCCACCCCCCCCCTGCCCCTCCACAGCCAGCTCTGGACCCCCACCCCCAGCCCAAGCCCCAGCCAAGGATATCTGCATGGCATTGGTGTCCTCAGGGTACAGCTGTGAGATCTTCACCAGCTCCTCACCTGCTCTGCAGCCTGGGGAGTGTGGAGGCAGCTGTAGGAGGGCTGCAGTGCTGGGGGAGCCTCTGGTGGCTGCCCCAAGACCCCAGGGCTGGGAGCAGAGGTCCATGGGCTGGACCTGCCTGCACCCCAAAATGTGGAGAACCCCAGGGCCTTGCCAGCCAAAGAGCCATGGAAGGGGTTGGGTTGGAAGGAACCTTGAAGATCAGCCAGTGCCAGCCCCTGCCAGGGGCAGGGACACCTCCCACCGGCCCAGGCTGCTCAGGGCCTCACCCAGCCTGGCCCTGGCCCCCTCCAGGGAGGGCACAGCCCTCTCTGCTCCAGCCTGGGGCCTCAGCCTCTCTCTCAGGTTTTGGGTGCAGGTAAACCGAGGCGGAGGAAGCCTCCTGCCGTGCCCCCAGCCCAGCTCCTCACCTTCCAGCGTGCACAGCCGGCTGGAGAATCCCCCCTGGAACTGGAGGTGGAGCTGCGAGACCTTGACGCTGCCGGGGAACTCCAGGGCCACCCACTGGGACGTGCCCTGCGGGCAGGGGGGCAGCGGGGCTGTGGCACAGCTCCTGGCCCCCGCCCCCCCCCGCCCCCCGTGCCCACCGTGCCCACCGTGCCCCCTGTGCCCTGACCTGGTCGGAGTTCCAGCAGGTCTCCTCGCTGGCGTCGAACATGTGCTGCTTCCCGAACCGCTTCCCGTCCCGGTTCAGCACGGAGCTCACCCTGCGGGGACAGGGACACGGCCCGTGGGGACAGCCTGAGCCGCGGGGAGGGCACCTCGCTGCCCCCTGTGCCCCGCGGCGGGGCGGCACTCACCGCGTGGCCGTCCTGGCACAGATCAGCGGCTCCAGGGGCATCGCTGCCTGCGGAGAGAGGGAGGGCAGCCAGGGCCGGCAGCAGCGGGGCACCTGGGCGGCACCGGGGACCGCCGAGCAGCACCGGGGACCGCCGAGCAGCACCGGGGACCCGCCGAGCAGCACCGGGGACCCGCCGAGCAGCACCGGGGACTCCCCGAACATCATCTGGGACACCTAAGCAGCACTGGGGACCCCTGAGCTGCCCTGGGGACCCCGGAGCAACACCGAGGATGCCTGAGAAGCGCTGGGACCCCCGGTAGCGCCCCCGCTCCCGCCGGACCCCCCTCGCTCACCACCTTCCCGGTGCAGGAAGCAGCGGAAATGCTTCCCGGGACCGCCCCCAGCCCCGCCCCGCTCCGCCCCCCCCGGTGCCGGTAGCGGCGTGGGGGGGACCGCCCAGCTCCCCCCGGCAGCCTCCTTCCCCAGCGCGGGTGGGTGCAGCACCCTGCAGCCCCCCACCCCACCCCAAGCAGCACCCCCAGCCCAGCGCCTCCGGGGATCCCATTCTCCGCAATTCGCCCCCCCGCAAAGGGCTCGACCCCCGCTCCGCACCTCCAGCAGCCGCCCCCGCCCTCCCTCCCGGCTCTTGTAGGGTCCTGGGGATAAGGGTACCCCCCTGCACCCCCTGGCCCGTCTCCAGGGGGGTCCCCACCGGCTCTGGTGGAGGGGGGCTGGGTGTCCTCCCGGGCCAGCTCGGTAGGTGGCACTGGCGGAGCGCGACTGGGAGCAGCGCGGCGGGGAGGGGGGAAAGGGACCGCAGTGAGGGGCTGCGGGGACCCGGGCACAGCCTGGCAGCCCCCAGCGTCCTGCTGTGCTCCAGCATCCCTCAGCATCCTTCATCATCCCTCAGCATCCTGCTGTGCTCCAGCATCCCTCAGCATCCTTCAGCATCCCTCAGCACCCTGCTGTGCTCCAGCATCCCTCAGCATCCCTCAGCATCCCTCAGCATCCTGCTGTGCTCCAGCATCCCTCAGCATCCTTCAGCATCCCTCAGCATCCTGCTGTGCTCCAGCATCCCTCAGCATCCCTCAGCATCCTTCATCATCCCTCAGCATCCTGCTGTGCTCCAGCATCCCTCAGCATCCTGCTGTGCTCCAGCATCCCTCAGCATCCTTCAGCATCCTTCATCATCCCTCAGCATCCTGCTGTGCTCCAGCATCCCTCAGCATCCTGCTGTGCTCCAGCATCCCTCAGCATCCCTCAGCATCCTTCATCATCCCTCAGCATCCTGCTGTGCTCCAGCATCCCTCAGCATCCTGCTGTGCTCCAGCATCCCTCAGCATCCTTCAGCATCCCTCAGCATCCTGCTGTGCTCCAGCATCCCTCAGCATCCCTCAGCATCCTTCATCATCCCTCAGCATCCTGCTGTGCTCCAGCATCCCTCAGCATCCCTCAGCATCCCTCAGCATCCTGCTGTGCTCCAGCATCCCTCAGCATCCCTCAGCATCCTTCAGCATCCCTCAGCATCCTGCTGTGCTCCAGCATCCCTCAGCATCCCTCAGCACCCTGCTGTGCTCCAGCATCCCTCAGCATCCCTCAGCATCCTGCTGTGCTCCAGCATCCCTCAGCATCCCTCAGCATCCTTCAGCATCCCTCAGCATCCTGCTGTGCTCCAGCATCCCCCAGCATCCCCCAGCATCCCTCAGCATCCCTCAGCATCCCTCAGCACCCTGCTGTGCTCCAGCATCCCTCAGCATCCCTCAGCATCCTGCTGTGCTCCAGCATCCCTCAGCATCCCTCAGCATCCTTCAGCATCCCTCAGCATCCTGCTGTGCTCCAGCATCCCCCAGCATCCCCCAGCATCCCGCTGTGCTCCAGCATCCCGGTGTTCTCCAGCATCCCTCCGGCCTCCAGCATTCCTGAGCATCCTTGTGTGCTTCAGACCCTTGCCCAACCCGGCAGGACCACCCCCGGCCAGGGCTGAGCTGCCCCCCTTGGATGCAAAGGAGCTGTGGGGAGGGCCTGGGACACCTCTGTGGGGAGAAATCCCTTCACGATGCCTTCCCCCCCCCCCCCAAACCCAGCACCTGCTTAAAATGGTCCTTCCGTGGCTCACCCACAGCCCTGGCTCGCTGTGAAGGTGCCCCAGTGCCCCGGGGATGTTGCCCAGCCCTCACCCCACGGTGGTCCTACCACATCCCCAGCTGCCCCCCCCCCCCCCCAATCCCCTTGCTCGGGGAGGTGATGGCACAGCAGAGCTCTGCAGCAACCCCCCCGGGGCAAATCTCCATGCCAGCAAAAATCAAAGCAGCCAAGTGCTGCCCAAGTGCCACCTGCCCTCGGGGGGGCTGGGCGGGCACAGGGCTGGCGCTGGGCACACGCGTGTGCCCCTGTGCGCACGCACACGTGCTGACATGCACCGCTGTGACATGCTTCATCTTCCTCCTCTTCTCCTCCTCCTCCCCCGCTGAGTTTCGCCTGAGGAATTGGGTCAAGAGCAGCAGGAGCCTCACTTGCCCCGCGGCTCAGCGCCTGCTGGGGAGGGGGCTGCCATCGGTCCCACCGCCCCCCGCCTCACCGCCTGGCGCTGTCCGCCCTTGACACACCGACCCCCCCGACCCCTGCCCGCCTTGGGGCCAGCACTGCAACCGCTGAGGGCTCTTCGGCCTCAGCACCTTCCTCGCTGTCGAGGAAGCAGGCGGGCGGCTAGCGCGGCCGGGAGCGGCTTGGCCATGGCGCTGGCTGCCGGCTGCCATCCAGCCAGGCACTCAGCCTCACTCCGGGGGGGGTCCTTTGCGTTTTATCCAAGAGCTAATGGGGAAACCGGTGCCAAACCAGGCGCCGGCACCGGTCCAGACCCCCCGCGCTCCCGCCGGGATGCTGGCGCCGTGCCGTGCCGGCGGCTCAGGAAACGGCTCCCGGAGCCCTTTGTGTGAGGGGTGCTGGAGGGGTGAGGTTTGCTGAGCAACCCCCGGCTGGCACCGGGAAGCTGCTTCCGAAGGAGCAGAGGGTGCTGTGCCCCCCTCCCCCGTCCCTCGCTGTTAATTATTGGTGCTAATTGATCTCCACTTCCGCCTGTGCACCGGAGATCACCGGCACAGGGCCCTGCCTGTTCTCCGGGCTCTGCCTTTATCCCCGCTTCGTTCGGAGGGTCTGGGAGGGAGGGAGGGGGCAGGATTTGGCAGAGCGGGTAATTAGCTCTAAATAACAACGCTAATTAATGCTAAATAACGACGCGGTGGTGACACCTCCGAGTCGGGAAGGAGCCGCGCAGGGTGGCGATGGGCAGGTCCCTCTGGAAAGGGGATGGACAAAAAGGATGCAATTATCATTAGCCGCTAATTGCCCTGGGTGTGAACCAGAAACCAGAGGTTTGTCCCACCGAGGGGAGGGCTCTGGGTGGCTGCGGTGCCGGTGCCCCCCGCGGCAGTGCCACCCTGCTGGAGCTGTGGCACCTCGGCCGTGAGCAGGGGCCGGGGGTTGCTGTGCTGCTAACGAGCTTGGCTCCAGCGGCAGCTGCTGCTGGGTGCTCCCACGCAGGGGGGGAATCACCACCCCGGCTAACAAACCTGTGCCCCACCGCCCCTGCTGCTGATTTATGGCACTGCCAGGGAAGGGCTGACCCAGGCTGGGGTCCCCCACATCCCCAGCCCAGCCCTGTGCCCACCCTGCCATCTGTTCCCACCACCACCACCCACCGGAGCGGTGGTGGTGCATGGGGGGCAGGGTGAGGACCTGCCTGCGGGCGCCGGGCTGGTGGCATTGCCGCCTAGGAGAGTCCCTGCAGGAAGGGCTGCGCTGGGTCGCGGCGTGTCCCCCTTCGTCCCCGCCGGAGGGTGGGGGCTGGTGGGTCTGGGTGCTGTGGGAGGGTGCAGGAGTGGGGGGAAGGGAAGGAGGCAGTTGCCATGGAAACAGAAAATAAAATCAATGCATCCTGCCAGGGCTGGGAGGGAAGCAGGGCCTGGCCAGGGCAGGGTCCCTGTGTCCTCAGGGGGGGATGCCGCAGCCCCCAGCCCGGACCCCTCCAAGCCCAGCCCATGCCACAGGGCAGCTTTGGCGCTGGCCGAGAGCAGAATCGAACCGCAGCCTGGGCAAAGAGGGCAGCACGGAGGGGAATCCGTGGTGCCAGATCTCAACCCATCCCCTCTGGACCAGCCCCTGGGTCAGACCATCCTGCCCCGCTCCAGCCCTGGCTTTGCACCAGCAGCTCCCCGGCTCACGCTGCCATGGAGCTGTCCGTCCGCCCATCCCTCCGGCCGTCTGTCCTCCCGCTGCCGGTCCCCGTGCCAGTGCCCCGAGCGCTGGCCCCAGCTGCGGTGGCAGAGTCCTCATTAATGAGGCTCTTTCCCCATGAATGTGGCAGCTCTCCTGGAACCAGCTCCATCAGGCGCCCGCGGACCTGAGCGGAATAACAAACGGCTGCGTTGGGGCACGGGATGGGGTCCCCTCCACGCACCCCCCCGCAGGCACCGGGGGCGTGTGGCCTCGATCGAGCTATGGGGAGCCGGGGAGCCGGCGGGAAGGTCCCTGGCACCCCAGGCACCTGGAGCTCAGCACCCGTGGGAGGGCAGCCGCTCAGCACCCTGCTCACGGCACCGCAGCCCCGGCTGCCAAGCTGGGCAGCACTGGAGCTCAGGAGGCTCCCAGCTCCTCCACCCCCCCAGCCTGGGGCTGACAAAGGTGCTCTGCTGCCTGTCCCCACAGGGCCAACCCCTCCACCCTCTTCAGGGCTCTGCAGTGTCCCCACACCACGAGCTGGCCACAGCACCTCCCTGTTACGGCTTCTGATGAGGGCAAGACCTGGCTGAGGTCTACCCAAGCCCTGGCACAAGGCTCCTGGTCCCTCTGCTGTGCCCTGCATGGCTGGGGCCACCCCAGGGCCGTGCTGGAACCGTGATGACCTTTCCAGCCCCACGCTGGAGCCGGAGCCCCCCTGGGGGCAGCAGTTGGTGCCCATCTCTTCACGGTGGGTGCCCCTCATCATCCTCCTGCACCCCAGTTGCTGGCAGCCACCTCCCCGTGTCCCTGTCACAACAAAGGAAAACATCTCTGGCTGGAAGCTGCGGGAGGGTCGTCACGGCAACACTGCTGCAGGATTTCACCAGAAACCCAACGTTCTGCCTCAAAAAGGCTCTCGAGTCCCTGCTCATCCCGGCAGATGCCACTGCCAAACCCACCAGGGCTGGGGGACAAGAGGGTGGGACAAAGGCATGGAGTCACCCCAACAACTGCTGCTGCCCCAGGGGGTCACCCAGCCTGTCCTCAGTGGGGCTGGGGATGTGGAGTGCAGCAGGGATGTGGCCTTGTGGGAGCAGCTCAAGGCAGAGCTGGTGGAGCTCTTGGGGGGATGCCACCAGGGTGGGCTGGATGTGGGAGTGTGGAGGGGACCCTAAGCCAGGCAAGCATGGGGACATGGGGACATGGGGACATCCCTCTGTGCTGGATCTCCCACCCAGGCAGAGGGGGGGGCATGGTGGGGTGCTGGGGCTCCAAGCTGGGCCTGGGGGATGAGGGAACCTCATGAAGTCACCTCAGAGGAGTGACCACCCCCGGGCACAGCACTGGGGCCGCACGCTGGTGCCAGCAGAGGAGCTGGGCAGCACCCCTGCACGGTGAGCTGTGGTCCCCAGGCCTGTGGGGGGACGAGAGGGGTCTGTGCAATGCCCTCCCTGAGCCATGCTGGTGGTGGCTGTCAGAACATTCACCTCCCAGAACTCACCAAGACAAACGGCTGGTGGCCCCGGGAGGGGCACAAATGGGTGTCCAGGCTCCAGCTTGGTGGCCCATGGAGGTGGGTGCTGGAAAGCCTCCTCCTGCTGCTGGGTGTGAGAAGGAGCTGGATGAATCCATCTAACCCCTGCCCCCTGCATGATCTCTCAGGCAGATCAGACCCCACCAGCTTCGTGGATGAAGCTTAGGAGAAGCTGAGGAGCAAGAGGAAGGGTTTGGGGAGCAGCCAGGGCGGAGTGGAGGGGGGGATGTGAGGCTTGTTGGCCACTTTCACCCAAAAGGGTGCTCAGGACCAAAAGACACACCCAAAACACACCCCCAGGGGGTGCCCAGGACCATGGGGGAGTGTTGTGGAGCTGGCTCCAGCCCACAACAGGCAGGCAGAGGTCCTACCTCCACCACAAGCCACACTCATCTGTGCTGGACCACAGAGATGGTGCAGCACCCTGTATCCATCCACCCACCCAGCCAGCCAGCACCCATGGGTGCCCTTTCCAAAGCTGGAATGATGGATGGAGGGAGGGATGGAGTGATGGAGGGGTGGAGGGATAGAGGGGTGGATGGAGGGAGGGATGGAGTGATGGAGGGGTGGAGGGATAGAGGGGTGGATGGAGGGAGGGAGGGATGGAGGGATGGATGGATGGATGGATGGATGGATGGATGGATGGATGGATGGATGGAGGGGTGGAGGGATGGATGGATGGAGGGGTGGAGGGATGGAGTGATGGAGGGGTGGAGGGATGGAGGGGTGGATGGAGGGATGGATGGAGGGATGGAGGGGTGGAGGGATGGAGGGATGGATGGATGGAGGGATGGATGGATGGAGGGGTGGAGGGATGGAGGGGTGGAGGGATGGATGGATGGAGGGATGGATGGAGGCAACCTGCTCTGGTAGAAGATGTCTCTGCCCATGTGGTGGAACTGGATGATCTTTCAGGTCCCTTCCAAGCCAAGCCATCGAGTGACACCACCTGGCTCCACTTGGAGCAGGAAGAAGCTGGGATATCAAGCTGCTGACAGATCCCATGGGATCCTCTCCCCAGTCTTTCTTGGCAAAGATCATGGAGTGGGGAGGAAGAAGGGGGGAGACACACACACACACAACCTTAACCCCTGTCACTGTGGGCACCTAGATGTGAGGCCAGGGCCACCAGCTGCAAGGGGCATAAAGAAAGGGGAAACAGAAGAGCTTCTGTGAGCTCAGGAAAGCTGAGGGTATTCCAAGAGGGATGAGGAGGGGGGGTGGGGGGGTGACAAAAGGCAGGAAACGCCAGGAAAAGTCTGGCACAATGGAGTCGGAAATGAGAACTTTGCTCTCTGGACTCATCCTCCAGGAAAAAGAAAGGGAAAGGGGGGAGCGGGGGGGGGGGGGGGGGGAGTGTTTGGGGGGTGGGGGGGAGTGGAGAAGGGTCCTTGCCAAGTGGAGGGAGACAGGATGGCATTCTCCATTCACCCATGAGAAGGTGATGACCTCCCCACCCCAGTGTGCGATTAGCTCAGGGGGGGTTTCCCCCGCATGTTTTGGGGGGGGGGTCGTTGCTGGTATTGAAGCTCCCTGGAGGTCTCACCTCGGGGTGGGGTTTTTTTTGTGGGGGGGTAGGGTCAAGCCTTCATCCCTCTTCAGCATCTTCCAACCCCTCTGCACCCCCGGACGGCCCCCGTGGGGGCCGTCCGGGGGTGCAGAGGGGTTGGAAGATGCTCCCCTAGGTACCTGCCCCCTCCCCAGCCCTCTCCCAAACCCCAGCTGCTGGAGGGGGGAGCTGGGGTGCGATGGGGCCAGGGCGGTCCCGGTTTGGGGGTAGGTGGCCTCGGTTGAGGGGGGGTGAGAGTCTGAGGTTTGGGGAAGGGGGTGGCAGCCTCAATTTAGGGGGCGACGGACAGCCCCGGTTTTAGGGGTGAGCGGCCCCGGTTTAGGCGGGGGGGGGCAGCCCTGGTTTGGGGGGTGGCGGATTCGATTTGGGGGGGCGGAGGGCAACCCAGATTTAGGGAGGGGGTTGGCTACGGTTTAGAGGGGGGACGGCCCCCGTTGGGGGGGGGGGGGGGGGCAGCGCATGCGCGGCCGCCCCTCGCCCTGCGCCGGGCAGCGCTGGGGGCGCGGAGCGGGCGCGGGTTCGCCGCCGCCGCCGCTGCAGGCAGGTGCGAGCGGGTGGCACCGGTAGCACCGGCGGGGGGGCCGCGCCTGCCGCTAGCCGCGATTGGCCCGGCACGGCCCGGCTCGGCCCCCTCCGGGGGGGGGTCGGGTCTGGCCCGTTGAACCCCCCCTTCAACCCTCCGAGCCCCGTTTTTAAGCCCCCGGTGCCGGCGGGGTGCTCGGGCTCCACCGGCGGCGATGACCCCCTGCGAGCCGTGAGAGCGGCCCCAGGTAGGACCCGCAGAGGCTCAGGGACCGGCTCCGGTACCGGCAGCGGCTCCGCCCGCGCCGCGCCCCCGCTGCGGTGCCCGGTGCCGGTGGGAGCGAACGGGGATGGGGAATGGGAACGGGAACGGGGATGCGGAACGGGGAGCAGGGCTGGGGAACGCGGAACAGGAACGGGGATGGGGACGGAGACGGGGAACGGGAACGGGAACAGGGATGGGGACGGAGATGAGGAATGGGAACGGGGAACGGGAACGGGGGCTGAGGACGGTGGTACCGGTACGGCAGGGGTGGGATGGATCCGGGCTGGGGGACACGGTGGGGACAACGCAGCTGTCAGGGCTGGAGGGGACACCGGCATGAGGGACATGGGGATGGGGGACACCGGCATGAGGGGCACAGGGCTGAGGGACACTTGGGGGACCAGCAGGGACCAGCATGAGGACTGCTGGCCCTGGGGGGTTGTAAATGCTGTGTCTGGGGGCTGGGGGGCTCCGAGGGGACTGGGGACAGTGGGGCTGGGGGGGAGCAGGAGTGAGGTTGGAAGCAGCGAAGAAGGTGGACAATGGGCCTGGGGACTGTGGGGGTGTGGGGACACCGGGACAGGGTGACACTGGAGACACACGGACAAGGGACACTGGGGGAGGGGGGCAGCGCTCTCAGGGGCTCTGAGGCTGACAGGGGCTAGGGGACAATGGCACTGTGGCCAGTGGCACAGGCAGGGGGCTGGCAGGGGGCAGGCAGCATGGTGAAGGGAGAAGAGGCAAGAGGTGGCAGGAGGGCAGCAGGGGCTGGCAGGGGGCTGCCCACCAGGAACTCGTCCCCTGGGAGTGCCTTGGACCCCTCCCCTGCTTTGACCCCCCCCGGGTTCCCATTGGTGCTGCTGGTGATTCCCGGGCAGGGAGGGAGCTGGGAAGTTTGGCATCCCCGAGGTGCCCCTGGCTGCCAAGGTGCCAGGCAGGGCTGGCAGCACAATGGAGGCTCAGCACTGTGGGCAGAATGAGGCCCAGCTGGCATTGCCCTGAGTCTGGGTTGGGTGAAGAGAGGGATACCAGAATGAATGGAGGGGTTCTGGGAGGGATGGGGGGGTACTAGAATATACAGCAGTGGGTGCAGGTACCAGTGAGGGGTTTGTGCCTGTCTGGGGGCTCCCCACTCCCCCAAACCAAGCTGGGGGGGCTCAGCAAGCCCAGCACCAGTAAGGAGCACAGTCCTGGGGGCCCAGCTCTGTGCCTGCCCCTCCAGCCCCCAGCGTTCTCCCCAGTTCTGCTGCCAGGCACTGGTGGTGCTGTGCTGGGGAGTCGCTCACCAGCCTGTGGCCAAACCACTCATGCTGGGGGAGGGTTTGCCAGGATGCTGCCCCGGCTTTGGGCACACTGAGGTTGGGACTGGGGCCAGTGGGAATGATGGGGATGGAGCTGGGGGAGAGGTCAGGAGTGAGGTTGTAAGTACTGAGGCAGGTGGACAATGGGCTTGGGGACACTGGGGTCGTGGGGACTCCAGGACGGGGTGACCCTGGGGACAGCAGAACAAGGTGGTGGTTCCAGCTCCCTGGGGAGAGAGAAAGCAGGGAAAAAAGAGAGGAAATAAAAGGGGGGGGGGAAGAAAAAGAAGGTGGAAAAAGGAAGGGAGGAAAAGAAGGAAAAAATAAAGGGAAAAGAAGGGGGGGGGGAAGGGGGGAGGAAGCAAAAAGCAGAGGGAAAAAAATCGAAGCTGAAGGCTGCAGACTGTCTGCCTAATAAAAATCACACCCGGGAAGGGCCCATATTGGAGGGGATCACAGTTTGCCGAGGTGCTAATTTATTCTCCCCGGCTGGGGGGGGCGCGGGGAGCATCACGTTGCTGTGAGCTGGGAGCTGTGACGGCAGCGAGCTGTGCAGAATTCCTTTGTTGTGGGCAGAGAGGAGGGGACGCGGAGCTCGGCCCCGTCACCGGGCTCCCGCTGCAGCCATGCAGCTCCCCTGCCCCCCACCCCCACTCCCGCCCCCAGTAGGGGGGACCCTCGGTGGACACCCCCTTCCCTGCCCCGCTGGGGTGGTAAAGGCATCGTGGCGCTGGGAGGGAGGTGGGCGATGGGGGGCGAGGGGGGAGGGCTGGTTGGTGGGGTTAGGGCTGGGGGGGTGCGGGAGGAGCCCTGTGAGGGGGGCACGGTGGGTGGGTGGGCACCGGAGGGCTCTGTGTGTGCTGGTGGCACTGGGGCCGAAGTGACCTGTGGGGACAGCAGCGGTCACAGGGGCTGCACCCTGGGTCCAGGGTAGCTTGGGGCACCCCCAGAGCTGAGGCAGCACGGAGTGGGGGGCGGGGGGCACCCATGTCCTGCTGCATGCTGCCTGTGGGGGTGGTCAGCCAGCATCCCCCCGCTCCCCTCTCAGCCATCCCAATCTGGTGCCCCCCACTCTATTGTCCCGAATGCCCCTCCTGCCCTGGGGGGACACCTGGGGGCCGCAGCCACCCCTGTCCCACCCCGGGGCTCAGGCCGGGGCAAGAGGAGACCCCAAAAGCGGCCGGGGCGTCCCGGCGCCCGGTGGGCTGTGAGGAGCGGAGCTGGGTTTCAGCTGGAGCTAATCAGCAGCCCCGGATCTGCATATTCATGAGGCAGATGAATTATTCATGAGGTGACAGCTAGTGACAGATGTGAAAATGTTCGCCCGGCGGGGGGGGGCGGCTGCGCCCCGGCGTTATTTTAGATTCCTCTCCTCTGCCGTTCCCCCACTTGGGGCTGGGGGACACGGGGGACAGGGACACGGGCGACAGGGACACGCTCCTGCCTGGCACTGGTGCCTGGCACTGGTGACATCGCCGTGCCCTGCGCTCATGGCATCGCCCTGGCTGCAGAGAGGGAACCCCCCCCCTGTGAAATTCATCCCCTTGGGCTCATAGTGGCATTGGGCAGTGCCAGCTCCCAGTGCCACCCTCCGCACCTCGCTGTCACCGCTTGGCACGGCTGAGCTTCCGTGGGGACCCGGCCAGATCCTGACCCAGCGGAATGGTGCTGGTGGTGCTTCCCCAGCCTGGCACAGAGGCTGGTGGTGCTTCCCCAGCCTGGCACAGGCTGGTGGTGCTGAGCCATGCTGGCAGCAGCGTCCCCCTGCCTGCAGTGGGAAGCCAGGGCCGGTGCTGGTGGTGCCATGCGGCTGGGACTCAGCCGTGCCAGCCCGGGGCTGCCTCGCCAGAGCTGCCGGAGCTGGGTTGTGGGTGCCTGGAGCAGGAGGAGGTGGGAGGGAGTTGGTCTCGGTGACGAAGGCAGCACCGAGGCCGTGGGGCTGATGCCTGGCACAGCGTGGGGGTCCTCGCGTGGGGGACACTGCGTGTGGTGGTGGCACCGGCAGGGCTGGTGGCTGCTGCGACGCTCGTCCTGACCTTGGGATAAACTTTGTGCTGGCTCAGCACAGCGCAGGGCTCGGCGGAGGCAGCAGCCGGGGTGCGTTCAGGGGCTGGGGGGGGCCGGTAAGGGGCTGGGGCTCCGGTGAGGGGCAGGTGGGCAGAGAGCACGGCGAGGAACCTTCCTTTGTCACTGCGGTGCCAGCAGGGCCGCGCTGCGAGGGCAGGGGAGCCCCAAAGGATCATCAGGCTGGGGCTGTGTGTCCTGCCCCCGAGCTGGGAGGAGCTCAGGACCCCCCCAGCCCGCAGCCTTCAGTCCCCAAGGGGGCTGCTGTCAGGGCTCAGCCCTCCCCAGCGCGGCTCCTGCTCTGCTGCAACAGCAAAGCTGCAGAACTGCTGATGTCAGGGGAGGCGACGGAGCAGGGAGAGCTGCACAGCCCTGGGCCCCCCCAGCGCCCAGCTCCTTGCTGCCAGCAGCCACTCTCCTGGTGATGCCAACCTGGGGGGGGGTCACCAGTGGGGTCGAGGACCACAGTCTCATCCCTCCCTCCACCCCTCTCCCCCCGGCAGCCCCTGCACGCAGCTCCCCAGCAGCCTGGGATGGTTGCTCCGTGGCTCTCAAGCCCAAAGAGCAACTTTCTGGTTTCACATTTGAATAAACTTGGGGCTGTTTGCTCAGCCAGGAGCTGCTCCCAGCACAGCAGCTCAGGGTAAACAGCTGAGAGAGAGCTCCCAGGAGGGCTTCATTCTCTGGCTCCCTGGGAGCTCTCCTGGATCCCTTCAGCTCCTTCCTTCATCCCTCCCTGCATCCTCCTCGTGGCCATGAGGATGAGGCCTTGAAGTTTGGACCACTCTGCCCCAGGGCTGAGCGTTTTGGGTGTCCCAGTTCCATATCCACCGCTCCCATCCTGAACCCCCCCCCCCCGACCCCACCATCCCCACCCTGACACCCCCCCCTCCCCTTGTCCACTGTGTCCTGCCGTGGGCGCCTGGCAAAGCCCCCACCAGAGCCACCCCAGCCCGTGGCTGGGCTCAGGTCACCTCATCCTTTGTCAGCAGCTGGGTTAGGGGCAGGAAGCTCCACGGAGCTGCTGCAGGAGGGAAAGGACTGCAAACATTTTCCTCTCCAGAAGAAAGAAGACAAACCCCAGTGCCTGCCCCCCTCCCAGAGCCCTTTTCCAGCATGGAACACAGGGTGTGGGGGGGGTCCTCCTTTTTTTCTCACAGCTTTGCTCTTTCTTGGCTATTTTTGTCCCATAAAAGCAGAAGGGACAGAGCAAGACATCAAGGGCTGGGAAATGGAGCAGCAGGGGTGGGGTTGAGCTGAAGCCTCAGCTCCAGGCAGCTGGGATAGGGGTGGGAGGCTGCTGGTGTGTCCCCTGCCAAAGCTGAGTGCCCCCCAGTTTGCTGGGCTGGGGGCAGGGCAGGGCTGATGTCCGAGCTGGGGGCACCTGTGTGCTGCAGGGGGGGCCAGCACCCCCCAGTGTGGGATCTGCTGCTGTGTGGAGGAGCCTGGGTCCGCTTCAAGCTCGTGGCCACGTGGTGCTGAGCTCCAGCATGGCCCCAGCTGGGGTTTGGGGCTGCTGGTGGCATCCCTGCTGCCTCTGCTCGGGTGGTTGAGCAGCACAGGGTGCTGGAGCCTGGGTAAAACCCCAGAGAAAGCCCAAGAGGGGCTGGGGGGGTGGTGGGAGTTGGGTGATGGCTGTGCCCATGCTGGGTGATGGCTGTGGTGGGACCTGGGTGCTCCCGGGCTGTGGTGGGACCTGGGTGCTCCCGGCACCACCAGCTCCAGCCTGGGATGCTGTGGGGTGTCCCACCTCCAGTGGGTGCCAGGGTGTCCCTGTGGGTGGCACTGGTGGCTGGGGACACTGAGGGACACCTCAGTGGGATGGCTGGGGGCTTGGTGTGTCAATGGGTGGCACAACAGCCTCCAGCCAAACCCAACGTGAGCTTCATGCCAAGGGTGAAGCCAAACTCTCTCCAGGCTGCTGGCACCTCGCTGGGCAGGGCTCACCCTGCTGGGGGGAGGCTGGGGTCGGCCCGTGGTGGCCCCGTGGCGATTTCTGTCCCCAAATAAGCAAGGAGGGGGTGAGCAACGGCCCCCAGCCCCGCTGCTGCTCTCCCTGCAGGTCAAGGATGGTCCATGTGATGGGGGATGCCGGCTGCTGGCTCCTGCTTGGGCTCTCCCTGCTCCCCATCGCTGCCCTGGGTAAGTAATTAGTGAGGAGCAGCAGAGGCTGAGCTGTGAGCCGTGACGAGCAGTGGGGGTCAGGCACACGGGGGAGGGCTCAAGCTGCAGCCCCCTCCCCTCCCTACTCTGGGCTGCAGAGGATTAGTGAGGGAGAAGGCCCCCAGGCGACCTTGGACCTCCCACCCCCTGTGCTGGGCTCCCTGTAGAGGCAAGGACCTTAAATCCTTAATCCTGCTGCCGGCACCCCCAGACCCCTCCCTGCCAGGCAGCTGAGCCCCCCGGGGATTTGTCTCAGGGTGGGGGCATCTCAGCATCCTGCTGCATGCAGGGGGGGCTTTGGGATCCCCCCCCAGTGCCCTCCTCATGTGTCTCCTGGTGAGCAAAGGGCTTGGGGTGGGATGGAGGATGGGGGGAAGGTGCTGGGGGGGATTAGTGGCTGTCACCCATGCCCAGCTGGCTGGGCTCTGCAGGGGGCACCCCCGACCCACCCCAAGGCAGGGAGAGCTGTGGCACAGGGCGGGGGGCAGGGATGTTGTGAGGCTGCTGGGATTTGCTGCAGTGGAATCCTGGGGCAGGATTAGTGCAGCAGGAGGGGGTCGTGGTGGCCACCATGCTGTATCCCAGCCTGGGGATGGCTTTTCCCTCGGTGCCACAGGGCACGGATGGCACCAAGTGGTTGGGGAGGGGTAGGCAGTGCTGATAGCCCCCAGTGGGGGACCCATGGGTGCAGAGCAGTGGCAACAGCCTGGCAGTATCTGTGGGAGGGACTGGAGGAGTTGGGGCTGTTGAGCCTGGGGGAGAGAAGGCTCCAGGGAGATCTCAGAGCAGCTTCCAGTACCTGAAGGGCTCCAGGAGAGCTGGGAAGGGACTTTGGCCAGGGGCTGGGAGTGCCAGGGTGAGGGAGCTGGGAGAGAGGAGGTTGAGACTGGGGATGAGGAAGAAATTCTCTCCAGTGAGGGTGGGGAGACTCTGGCACAGGTTGCCCAGGGAGGCTGTGGCTGCCCCCTCCCTGGGGGTGTTCAGCACCAGGCTGGATGAGGCCTTGAGCAGCCTGGGCAGGTGGGAGGTGTCGCTGCCCACGGCAGGGCGCTGGAGCTGGATGAGCTTTGAGGTCTCTTCCATCCCAATCCGTTCTGTGTCTCTCTGCCCCTCTGCTCTGCGGCAGGCTCGCAGGCCGATGGGAAGGTCATCCACATCAACAGGGTGCAGCACCAAGCCGTGCGAGTGGGGCTGGGGGAGCCTGTGGCCCTGCCCTGCCTCTTCTTACTCCACCCCTCCGCCTCGCTGGGGCCCAACGAGCCCCCAGACCCACCCCGAGTCAAATGGAGCAAGGTGCGCTCGGCCGACGGCCAGAGGGAGGACATCCCCATCCTGGTGGCCAAGGACAACGCCGTCAAGGTGGTGAAAGCCTACGAGGGCAGAGTGTCGCTGCCCGGCTACCCCCGGGACCGCTCCAACGCCACCCTGCTGCTGCGCTCCGCCCGGGCCAGCGACGCGGGGCTGTACCGCTGCGAGGTGGTGGCCGGCATCGAGGATGAGCAGGACCTGCTGCCCCTGGACGTGACGGGTGAGCCTGGCACCGCGCCGCGGGGCTGGCATTGCCGGCAGGGCTGCAGGGGCACCGCGGATATCGTGGTGGGGGTGGCACGGGTGCCTGCGAGCCCATGCACCCCATGCACCCTGTGCACCCTCTCCAATCCATGTGAGCCCTGTGCCAGCTGTGCACACTGTGCATGCCGTACCCCTCATGCCAGCCCTGCACCCCATGCACCCTGTGCACCCTCTCCAATCCATGTGAGCCCTGTGCCAGCTGTGCACACTGTTCATGCCGTACCCCTCATGCCAGCCCTGCACCCCATGCACCCTGTGCACCCTCTCCAATCCATGTGAGCCCTGTGCCAGCTGTGCACACTGTGCATGCCCTACCCCTCATGCCAGCCCTGCACCCCATGCAATTCTGCACCCCCTGCACCCCTTGCTCCCCATGCACCCTCTCCAATCCCTGCAAGCTCTGTGCCCTGTGCCAGCGGTGCCACCCTCTGCCCCCCCAGGCGTCGTCTTCCACTACCGGCCCGCGGGTGCCCGCTACGCGCTGCCCTTCGCCGCCGCCCGCCGCGCCTGCCAGGACAACTCTGCCACCATCGCCTCCCCCCAGCACCTCCAGGCGGCCTTCGAGGACGGCTACGACAACTGCGACGCGGGCTGGCTGGCAGACCAGACCGTGAGGTGAGCCTGTGGCACGGGCTGGGGGCTGGGCACCCCCTCGGCGGGCACGGCCCTGGCGCTGAGTGCCCGCTGCGCCCCTCCGTGGCAGGTATCCAATCACCCTGTCCCGGCCTGGCTGCTATGGAGACCGCAACAGCCTGCCCGGAGTGCGCAGCTATGGGCACAGAGAGCCCCAGGAGGAGTACGACGTCTACTGCTACGCCCGGGAGCTGCGAGGCAAGGGGTGCCAGGCTGGCTGGGTGCCAGGCTGGGTGGGTGCCCAGGGGGCGCCAGGGTGACGGCTGTGGTCAGGAGCGTGGGCATCTCCGTGCATGTCTCTAGCATCAGGGGCACAGGAGAGGAAATGGCCTGAAACTGTGCCAGGGGAGGGGTGGGTCTGAGGTGAGGAAAAATTTCGTGGGTGCAAGAGTGGTCAGGGGGTGGCACAGGCTGCCCAGGGAGGTGGTGGAGTCCCCATCCCTGGAGGGGTCCAAGAAGCCTGTGGCCATGGCACTTGGGGCCAGGGCTTGGTGGCCATGGAGGGGTTGGGTGGCTGCTTGGACTGGGTGACCTCGGGGGAATTTTCCACCGTGGTTTGGTGACTCCACCACCTCCCTGGGCTCCACAAAGAGACCTCCACGGAGCACCACTCAGCTCCAAGCTGTTGGGGTCACCCCCTCCCGCCACTCCCCTGCCCCCAACGGGCTCTGCTCTCTCACAGGGACAGTGTTTTATGCCACCGTGCCAGGGCGATTCACCTGGCACGGAGCACGGAGGCACTGCCGGAGCCAGGGAGCTTCGCTTGCCACCACCGGGCAGCTCTACCTGGCCTGGCATGGTGGCCTGGACCAGTGTGACCCAGGCTGGCTGGCAGATGGCAGCGTTCGCTACCCCATCAGGACCCCCCGCAGGAAATGCGGCGGCGAAGCCTCGGGGGTCAGGACCCTCTACCAGTTCCCCAACCGCACTGGGTTCCCCCCTGCCACCTCCAGATTCGATGCCTACTGCTATAAAGGTAAGAGGGACCAGCCGTGATGCCAGCACCGCCATCCCTCCCCCTTCTCAGCCTCCCCCCGCCCAGCCCTGGCCCTGGCTCCCTCGGGAGTCGGTGGGCATGGCCGGGAAAATTGCTGCCGATGAATAATTAATCGGGGAATTAATGAGACAAATGAGGAGAGCTGCGCGGGGAAGGGAGCCCAGCTCCACGCAGCACCCTGGGATGGAGCGAGGCTGGGGGCTGCAGTGCCTGGTACCGAGCTCTGGGGTGGGACGTGGGCCCCTGCTCGTGCCCAGATGCCAGTCCTGCCCCTCGGTGCCCGGCTGATGCCTGTGGTCTCACCACAGCCGCGGGGCAGAACAAGCAGGAGGAGCCTGCGCTGCCCGTGCCCGACCCCCCGGGCAGTGACAACGTCTTGGTGGAGCACGGAGAGGACCTGGGCACGTCGGGGGACACCCGGGACACCCCACGCGACCGCCACGGCCTCTTGCCGCAGCCGGAGCCTGCAGGGCTGGGCGGGGACGAGGACGAGCAGCTGCGGCTGGCCAGTGGCAGCCCCACAGCACCGCTTGGTGACCTCCCCGGGGCTGCGCCCTCAGGAGCCGCTCACGGCCTGGGGGTAGGCGATGGCACCTCCCTGCCTCCCACCACCACCTCCTCTCCTGCATGGCCCCATGAGGACGAAGTTCTCAACGTGGTGGACCAAGCACCGGAGAGCTCCTGGCAGGATCCATCCAGCACCAGCCCAGCACAAATGGTGGAAGATCTTGACCCTGAGGAGCCTCCAGCTGACCTCCTGCCACGGTCCTCCCAAAGCCCAGCTCAGGAGCACCTCACCAGCTCACCACCAGCACCTCCTGAGCTGGGGACAGTCCCCAGCACGGCAGCAGAGACGCCCAGCATGGCAGCTGCCAGCTCCCACCCCCCGCGCAGGAGCAGCTACCCCGGGCTCAATGGGCGATACTTCCAGCTGCTGAGCCGGGACCCACCGGTGGCGGCCAGGGACCCCACGGTGGCGGCCAGGGACCCGGTGGGGACAGTCACTCAGGCCCCCGTCGTGGCCCTGGAGGTGAAGGAGTCCGCAGCCAACACGGTGGAGACTTGGAGCATCCCCCGGGCTGGCACCAAGAGCCCGCGGCGGGCGGGCACCTTCTCGCCCTCCAACGCCGTGGAGGAGGAGCTCGGCCCCGGTAAGTGATGCCCCAAAGCGGCTTGGGGGTTCCTGGTGGGGGTCTGCACCAGCTCAGGAACCCCATGGCTGTGCCATCTCTTGCAGAGCTGATGGCACCGGCCGCCGCTCCGCTGTCGCCCTCGCCACAGGCGCCTGCCTGGGGGGACTCACCGCGGTGGAGCCCCCGCATAGCCCCCCGCGATCCTGAGGGACCTGCGCGGACGCCCCCTTCGCTGCCCCCATCCCTGCCTGCCCCCACGGCTCCCCACGGTACCCTCGGCCACCGGGATGTGGCCGCGGCCGAGGCTCAGCCTCGCATCCCCAGCGCCCGTGGGGACTCCCCTCAGCCACCCGCGGATGCCACCGAGGACTTCTCCGGGGACGCCCCCTCCCAGCAGGACAGCAGCCCCACCCCGCCACGGCCCCCGCTGCCCCCGCTGCCCCCGGCCCTGCTGGTGGCCGAGGGCCCTGAGATGGCCTCGCAGCCCCGTGGTGACCACGGTGACAGCCGCGGGACCTCGGGCTCGCTGGAGAGGCAGAGGAAAGCGCTGACATTCTTCGACCCTGCTGGACCCTCCATGGGGCACCCCCCTACCCCCAGCCCCACCGAGGTGGCTGCTCCCCAGCCCCAGGGAGGGCTGAGCCCCACAGCTCCCCACGGAGCAGCCGAGCCACCAGCTGAGCCCAGCCAAGAGCAGGCAGTGGGGGCTGGGGAGGCTGGGAATGGCCAAGCCAAGTCAAGTGGTGGAACAGCCGAGTCCCCCCCGGCAGGGGATGTGCCCTCACCTTCGCCTCCCCCTGTGGCCAGCGAGGTGACCTCCCAGGCCAGCACTGAGCAGCTGGCAGAGGTGGAGGCGATGGAGCTGGCAGGCGAGGAAGGGTCCACAGGCTTTGCCCCCATGGCCCCGCAGCCCACCAGCCGCTCTGTACCGGAGCTGGAGGCAGCAGAACACCTCCTGCCCCCCCACGCCCCGCGCCAGCCCCTGGCCAGCCCCGGCCCCTCGAGTGTCCCGAGCCACACAGATACATCCACAGCCCCCGGTGAGGAAGATGCCTCTGGGGAGGCAAGGAGGGAAGAGCCCTCAGTGCCCCCCAGCTCGGCCACCCACAGCCCCTGGCCATCGCCCACCACCCCCTACCCGTGGGTGTCGGAGTCCCCAGGCACAGGGCTGCTCTTCGAGCTCTCCACAGCGGCTGAACTGGGGGGGCTGGGGGTGTCCCCACTGCTGGATGCCGACAGCGGGAGCGGAGAGGAGCCAGGGATGGAGGAGAGGGAGCCGCTGGTCTGGGCGGGCACCAGCAACACCACCCAGCACGGTGAGCAGGGTGCCGCGGGCACCCGGAGCGGATGGGCACAAGCCGCAGTGGGCTGGGGGCGGGGAGGACCTGGAGGTTGACTTCCCCCCACGTACAAAAGGTTGGCACAGCCTGGTGCTGGCCCAGGGGGGCGGGGTTAGGGTGGAGAGGTGGTTTTATTGGGGGGGTGTCTCTGCTTCTATCTAAATTAATTTAGTAGTGGGGAGTTACCAGTGGGGGGGGGGGGGGGCTGGGGGGGGCTGGCAATGGGAGCTGGGAAAGCAGCCTCGGAAATTATTACTACTATTATTATTATTATTATTATTATTATTATTATTATTATTATTATTATTATTATTATTAAACAATAATATTGATAAAACAATAATAAATATTTAATAATAATAATAGCTGGAGAGGTGGCTGCGGGGGGGCACCCACGGCACCCACTGCCTGGCACCCACTGCCTGGCACCCAGGCAACAAACACATTCGGAGTGCAGACCCACAACCGGCTGGCACCAGGGCCGAGCCAAGCCCTGGGTCCTGGTGAGGAAGGGGGGGGTGGTGGGGGGTGTGTGTGCCACAGTGTCCCCAGCTCACTCAGGGTGCCCACTCCCACCCTCCAGCTCCAGCGGACCCCTGCCAGAACAACCCCTGCCTGCACGGCGGCACCTGCCGTGCCAACGGCACCGTCTGCAGCTGCGCCTGCGCCCCGGGCTTCACCGGGGAGAACTGCGAGATCGGTGAGGCCCGGGAGCATCCCACGGGATGGGCGGGATCGGGCCCTGCCGGCGTGTGCCAGCGTGGCGTGGGCGTGGGGATGGCAATGGGGATCGAAGTCCTCTGCTTAATGTCTCCAACCTTGGTCCCCATTGATGTCTCCATCCTTGGTCACTGGCGCTGGGGCCGGCGGAGGGGGCGATGGGCTGAGGGGGTGGGTGGGAGTCTCAGGGTGCCCACAGCTCCCGTTGTGCCCCCGCAGACATCGATGACTGCCTGTCCAGCCCCTGCCAGAACGGTGCCACCTGCATCGATGAGGTCAACTCCTTCACCTGCCTCTGCCTGCCCAGCTACGGCGGCAGCCACTGCGAGAAAGGTGGGGACGGCAACCCCCTCATACCCCCTGCCCCCCCGGGGGTGTCACCATGGGGTGGGTGAGACCTTCATGGGGACACTGACCAGCTCCTGCCCCCTCGGGGATGAGCGCGGGGAGCTGGGGTGGGGGCGCAGGAATCCACCCCTGCAGTGGGGAGCTGCTCGAGGTGCTCCAGGCCTGGTCCCCTTTGATGCCCCCACTGTCCCCATGGGCTGGTCCCCTTTGATGTCCCCACTGTCCCCATGGGCTGGTCCCCTTTGATGTCCCCACAGACACGGAGGGCTGCGACCACAACTGGCACAAGTTCCAGGGCCACTGCTATCGGTACTTCGCCCGGCGGCGCTCCTGGGAGGAGGCGGAGCGGGACTGCCGCCGCCGTGCCGGACACCTCACCAGCATCCACTCGCAGGAGGAGCACAGCTTCATCACCGGTGCGGGCTGGGGGGGTGCGACACCCATCGCGCAGCACCCAGGGGTGCTCTTCGTGCCAGCCGTGGCTGCTTCTCTCCACAGGCTTCGGGCACGAGAACACCTGGATAGGGCTCAACGACCGCATCGTGGAGCAGGACTTCCAGTGGACCGACAACACCGGCCTGGTGAGGGGCTGGGGCGCGCAGGCGGGGGTGGGCCCGGGGTGCAGGGCAAGGAGGGGGTCCGGGGGCTCTGACCCCTCTGCCCTGTGCCACCAGCAATACGAGAACTGGCGGGAGAACCAACCCGACAACTTCTTTGCTGGCGGTGAGGACTGCGTGGTGCTGGTGTCCCACGAGATCGGCAAGTGGAACGACGTGCCCTGCAACTACAACCTGCCCTACATCTGCAAGAAAGGCACAGGTACTGCCCGCCCCGGGCCCCCCAGCCGCATCCCTGTCCCCAGCCTGCAGCCCCTGGCATCCTCGTGCCACAGCCCCACGATCTTCATCCCACAGTCCCTTACATCCCCCTCCTGCCACCCCCAGCACCCCCATCCGCATTCCGCAGCCCTCATTGTCCCTATCCTGCAGTTCCCAGCATTCCCGTCCTCATCCCACAGCCCTCAGCATCCCCATCCCACATCCCAGAGCTCCTGGCATTCTCATCTCCATCCCACAGCCCCCAGCACTCCTATCCCACCATGCCCGACTCCTCCTCATCCTCAGGAAGCCTCTCCTCATCCAGGGGAGCTCCATCGGCTCATCCTTCATCCCCGTTTTCCTTTCCCCACAGCCAATTCTTCCCTCTCACGTTTTAATTTGTTTGATTTGCCACCATTACAAACCATTAAGCTCCCATCCCTTATCTGGGGAGCGACATTAACCTCCCGCTGCTCCTCGCCAGCCCGGAGCGTGCCTGCCTCTCTCCTGGCACCTTAACGAGGCGCTCGCCCTGGTGAGGTCATTAATTAACCGAGTCGGTCCCGGGGAACGCCTCACTGCCACCCCCACGGGAGGAAGGACCCTTCCTGAGGACCCCCAGGGTGCCGGCGACAAGGCGTCCCCTGCTCCTTTCCTGGTTTGGGTCCCACTCGGTGCTTTGTCCTCTCTGCCGGGCCCGTGGAAGAGCTCATCCTGAAGAACCCCAGGGTGGCAGCAGCAAGGTGCCCCCTTGCCGGTGACAAAGCAGGTGACGAGGGTTTGTGTCCCCCGCTCTCCCCAGTGCTTTGTGGGCCCCCACCCGAGGTGCCGAACGCCTTCACGGTGGGGAAGAAGAAGGAGAAGTACCCCATCCACTCCAGCGTGCGCTACCAGTGCCAGGAGGGCTTCACCCAGCGCCACGTCCCCACCATCAAGTGCCACAGCACCGGCAAGTGGGACCGGCCCAAAATCCTCTGCACAAAACGTGAGTGAGGGCGGAGGGGTCTGCAGAGATGGGGGGAGGTGGGGGGGGAGAGTGGAATCAAAACACCCCTGGAGAGTTCCTGACCCCCCCTGGGTCCCCTCCCTTCCCCCCCTGTTAGCCAGGCGGTCGCACCGAGCGCGGCGGCACCACCACCACCGGCACAGCCACCCCCACCACCAGCACCACCACCACAAACCCCGCAAGGAGCGGCGAAAACACCGCAAGCGCCTCCGGCTGGACTGGATGGAGGAGGGCCACTACTTCTAGAGCCGGGGGACGAGGAAGCACAAAGGTCCCCAACGGGATGTGGTGACATTTCCCACCCCCCTCCCGCCCCTCTCCTCCTCTTTTATAGCCCTTCCTCCCCACCCCCCACCCTTGGCTTTAGCTCCTAGGATTCCCGGCCCCGTAGGGAATAGGATCCGGAGGGGGCGGCTGCGTGTGCGTCCCCAGCCCTCCCTGCATGCCCCACGCTCAGCCCCCCCCCAACTCGGGGTCGAGCCCCCAGCCCCACACAGGGTTTGCCCTCCCTCATCCCTGCGTGGGGGCTGTTCCCCGGCTGGGCTCTGGTGCCCCCAAAGTGGGGGGTGTTCATCTGCCAGCCCCTCACCTGGCACCTGGGCCATCGTCTCTTGCTGGCCGTGGGTGACTCTGTTTTTTTTAGCAGCCCCCTCCCAACCCCATGGTCCTGCCCCAGCACCTGGGGCATCCCTGTGGCTGGCACAGGGTGGGGACACGATGCCGCCGGGGCTGATGCCCCTCTCTGCTGCCTCTTTGGGGGTTGGTTTCTCATTACTTTTTGCCCCCTCCCCCCCCCCCCCTTTCGGTTGGTCGTGGGGTCCCCGTTGGAGTCGGTGTGTGTGTGTGTGTCCGGCGCTTCCTGATCTGCTGTTTGCGACGTGACTGCCGTGTCCCCAGCCCCCGCCCCCAGCCCCTCTCCCTCCCCGCCCCCCCCCTGCCATTTCTGACTCTGCCTTTCTGTACTGCTGGACATTTTAATAAATTTTTTTAACAGTTGAGAGGCTCCAACTCTGCTCTTCCCTTGGGGGGGCTTGCCCCGGCCAGGCATTGCCACTGCTCTCCGTGAGCCCCACGGAGGGGCTGGAGCAGGTCCGGAGAAGGGCAACGAAGCTGAGGATGGGTCTGGAGAGCAGGGCTGGGGAGGAGGCTGAGGGAGACCTCATTGCTCTCTGCAGCTCCCTGAGAGGAGGTTGGAGCCAGGTGGGGTTGGGCTCTGCTCCCCAGGAACAAGGGACAGGATAAGGGGAAATGGCCTCAGGCTGCCCCAGGGGAGGTTTAGGTTGGACTTGAGAAGAAACTTCTTCCCTGGAAGGGTTCTCACAGCCTGGCCCAGGCTGCCCAGGGGGGTGGCTGAATCCCCAGCCCTGGAGGGGTCTCAGAGCCCCAGAGCTGTGGTGCTGAGGGCCATGGCTCAGCCCCAGCCTTGGCAGAGTTGGAGTGGAGGATCTGAAAGGCCTTCTCCAACCCAAACCATTCCACGGCTCCCTCTGGTTTCTCTCACCACCACTCAATGAATGCTCAGCAAAGCTGATCCCTCCCCAGCCCTGGTGCTGATGAATCACCCTGGTGATGTCCCCAGAGGTGTCAGCAGTGGGGAGCAGCATGGCCACAGCTTCCCCTGCCAGCCCCACTCAGATGCTGATGAATTTATCACGGGTGCTGTCTGTGTTCCATCAGGGGTGCAGGGGCTGCAGCCCCCATCTTGGCTGCCATCCATCAGTGTGTCAGCTCCTGGCACCCACAGTCCCCACTGTCCCCTTCTGGGCGTCCTGGTGGCCACAAGTGTCACATCCCAGCAGCTATTTATTGTCTCCAGCGCTGGCAGGCACCGAAGGTGATGAATGGCCAGGGCTCAGCTGCACCAGGCATGGAGGAACCCCCAGCCCCTGTGGCGTGGGGGACCCTGGGGTTGTGCCCTCCCCACGGTGGCTCCTGGTTGCTGCCAGCTCCGTGGTGCCCAGAGGTAGCTCTGATGCTGCTGCTCCTTGGATCTGCTCCTGAGGGCTCCGAGAGGATGCTGCAGCTGGGATGCTCCCAATGCACCCAGCTCCAGCTGTGAGGGTGGGCACAGGGGGGCCAGGGATGGGGGACTCTGAAGGGCTTTCAGGGGCATGGCACAAAGTCTCTTAGGCACTCAAGATGCCCCTTGAGGCTGGCACCAGCAAAGGAGACACAAGAGCCCAGCTCAGCTCTCAGAAGCAGCCGAAGCTTTTATTTCATCTGCGTCCAGCTCACGAGCGCCAGGGCTGCAGAAGCCTCAGGGTGGTGCCCAGCCAGGTGGGCACAGGGGGTGGTGCCCACCCACCACCTTCCTGCCCATGGTGCTGGCAGCTTCTGCCCCAAGCCAAGCATGAAGGAGCTGCCCAAGCCCTGGGGGGTGCAGTGTGTGGCCCCTTGGCTCACCCAGCACCAGCCCCATGGGGCGGCAAGCAGCCGCATGCGGGTGCTGGAGGGGCTGTGGGTGCTCCCCCAGCCACCCAGGTCGAATGAAGCCAAGCCTGCTGCCCCCATCCCTCACCCTAAAGCCTGCCCAGTGCCAAGGAGGGGGGGTGGGTATGAAGAGGAAGTCCATGGCAGGTCAGTCCCCCTGCAGAGACCTGCTGCCCCCACCATGCTGGCTGCCCATGGCAGCTCCTGGCGGGGGTTGGGGCTGCATGGCCCCGGGGAGAGCGCAGAGCTGCGGGGAGGACATGGAGGTGGGGGGAGGTCCTCAAGCCTGCTTAGCTCCGGGTGGGCTTTTAGCACATGCAAGCCGCTGATTGAGAAGCAAGAACTGGAGTAAACTGGGAGCCAGCCCTGGATCCGAGCGCAGGCTCCTGAAGTCCTTCCCCTCCCGCTGCCTCAGTTTCCCCAAGCGACCCCGGCCTCTGTCCACAGCCTGCGGCACCAGCGCCGCAGCAGGCACCGCACTGGCACCACAGCGGCACCGCAGCGGGCACCTCTCCCAGTCCATCGCGGGGGCTGCCCGCAGCTCCCCACGCTGCCACGTCCCAGCAGGCAGCCACGCCGGGGAGCCCAGCACGGGGGCGAGGGTGGGATGACGTCCCCCCTACAACCAAGTCTGGGGGCGGGGGGATTGCTCCCGGTAGAGAGAGAGGGAGCCTCACACACGATTGGGGTGCCCCCCGCCAGCCAAGCCCTTCTCTGGGGGGTTCTCCCCGGCCGCTTTGAAGCAGTACACCCCGAAGAGCTTGTACTTCTTGTCGGGGAAGCCCAGGTTGCGCACGCCGGGCTCGGCGCCGCCGCAGCGGGCGCGGGGGTTGACGATGGGGTAGCGAATGCTGCCGTCCTCCAGCCAGCCTGCCTCGCAGCGGTCCAGCAGCTGCAGCTTCCAGGCGGCGTACAGCTGCCCCACCTTGGCCACCGCCGCGCCGTTGTTCTTGCAGGCTTGCACCGCCTCCGGGTAGCTCAGCTTGCGGTAGGTCTTCAAGAAGTAGACTTTGCCTGGGGGGAGTGGAGGAGGGAGGGAGGGAGGGAGGGAGGCAGGACTCGAAGCAAGGCGGGGGGCAGGGGTTGGTGTTGGGGGATGTGGATGAGGTGTCCGGGTGGTGACACCGAGCTGGGGTGGGGGCAGTCTGGGTGGGTTGGGTTGGTTCATAGATGCAGAGCATCATAGGCTGGGTTGGGTTGGAAGGGACCTCAAAGATACCCAGTTCCAACCCTCACTGCCACGGGCAGGGACAGCTCCTCCTAGCCCAGGTTGCTCAAGGTCTCATCCAGCCAGATGTGGTGCTGGCACCTGGCAGTGGGGGGGAGGTGTGTGGGATGTGGTGCAAGCCCTGTGAACCCTCCCCAGCACATTTTGGGGGGCTGGAGTGGTGGAGGGGATCAGCTGGGGAGGCTCTGGGGAGGCAGCACCGTGGTGAGGGCAGATGGATGGGGGCTGCACTGGTGGTTGGTGATGGCTCCTGGTGGTGATTCCAGCTGCTATTCATCCTGCTGCCACCATTAAACAAACATCAGCAGAGCCCCCCCCAGCCCCCAGGCTCTGCCAGCCAGGAGGAATTTACAGAGCCTGGAAGCTTTCCTGGCTCCCATCTGTCTTGTGTGGCCCTGGCCTCATCCATCACCCAGCACGCTGGCTGCTGCAGCCACCTCCATCCCTTGCTCCTGCTGGGAGAGGATAGGGCTTGCTAAACCCAGGTGTCTCACCCCAAACAGTGATGGGGCCAGATCCTGGTCCTTGCTAGACCCCCAGCTGGATGTGCTGGGCAGCCCAGGGCAGGGCCATGCAGCTGCATCCTGCTCCCCCTGGGTCACAGAGGCACAGAATGTCTGGGGTTGGAAGGGACCTCTGAAGGTCACCCAGAGCTGTGCCCTGCAGCCAGCAGGGACAGGTACAGGCACAGCACTGCAGGAGGTGGTGCAGTGGTCATGGTGCTGTGGGGTTAATGGTTGGACTTGATGATCACAGGATCATCATAGGATGGGTTGGGATGGAAGGGACCTTAAAGCTCTTCCAGTTCCAACCCCCTGCCACGGGCAGGGATGTCTCCCACTACAGCAGGTTGCTGAAGGCCTCATCCAGCCTGGCCCTGAGCACCTCCAGGGAGGAGGCAGCCACAGCTTCTCTGGACAATCTCTTCCAGTGCCTCACCACCTTCCCAGCAAAGAACTTCCTCCTTACCTCTGATCTCAATCTACCTTCTTCCACTTTGCAGCCACGACCTTGGATATCTTTCCCAACCTTCAGCATTGATCCCCAACTCGATCAGGTTGCTCAGAGCCCTGCCAAGCCTCACCTTGAGCACCTCCTTGGACGTGGCCTCCACTACCTCCCTGAGCACCCTCCGAGCCTCCTGATGGCCATCATCACGGGACCTGTCTGACCTCCCCAAGCCCCAAGAGGGAGAGCTCCATGCCTCAGCATTCCTCCCCAGCCCCCAAGCCTTACCATTGAGGTTGGAGGTGAAGCAGAAGGCGTCGTAATGCTCACTCTCCTTGTGCCGGTAGCCGTAGTTGCGGACGCCCACCGGAGTGTCCTTGCGGCCGCACTCCTCCCGGGGCCGGGAGATGGGATACTGCACGGAGCCGTCCTCCAGCCAGCCTGCGTTGCACCAGTCCATGCCCTCCAGCCAGGCCTGGTGCAGCTGGTCGTGGGAGGCCAGGATGCCATCCTGCTCCAGGCACGCCTGCTGGGCCTCGTGGAAGTTCAGGGTGTAGCGCCCCAGGCGTGGGTGGTAGGGGAAGATCACACCTTGGGGGGTGGAAAGAGGAAGGGCTGGGCTGTGGGGTGGCCTTTCTCCCATCCCATAATGATTGGGGTCACCAGCTCAAGGTACTGGGAGTGCCTGTGCCCTAGCAGCTGTGGGCTGGGGGGTGGCTGTAAAGCCCAGTGAGGACAAGCTGCCCTTGAGCCTGCTCAGGGAGTTTGGATGGCTCCAGGCTTGGCTCAGAACCACATCCTGGTGATCCCACATGGGACATGGGGACACCCAAAGTGGCAGAATCCCAGCGTGGAGGGGTTGGAAGGGACCTCTGGAGCTCACCCAGTCCAACCTCCCTGCTCCAGCAGGGCTCCCACAGCAGCTTGCCCAGGAGCACAGTGCCCAGGGGCGGTTGGAAGCTCTGCAGAGAAGGAGACTCCACAGCCTCTCTGGGCAGCCTGCCCCAGGCCTCCAGCAGCCTCACAACAAACAACTTTCTCCTCCTGCTCAGATGGCACCTCCTGGGTTCCAGTTTGTGCCCATTACTTCTTGTCCTGTCACCACTGGAAGGAGCCTGACCCTGTGCCCCTGACACCCACCCTTGCTCAGATCCCACTCAGCCTCCTCTCCAGGCTCAGCAGCCCCAGGTCCCTCAGCCTTTGCTCTCCAGAGCCATTCCAGTCCCCTCAGCATCTGTGTAGCCCTTTCCTGTTCCCTCTCCAGCAGCTTCCTGTCCTTCTTGATCTGGGGAGCCCAGAACCAGACCCAGTTCTCCAGACAAAGCCTCACCAGGGCCAAGTAAGGGGAAAGAAGAACCTCCCTTAACCCGAGGGCCACAGGCTCCGTGCCCTGCAGGAGACCATCGACCCTCTTGGCCCCGGGGGCTCTCGCATTCACCAACGGCCTGGCCGAGGCTCACCCCCACCCCTCTCCATCCTGCCTGGCTCAGCCAGGCGGCTACCTTCCAGGTCCAGCTTGACCATGCCGGCGTCGTCCTCCAGCTCGTTGGTGACCTCGCACTCGTAGCGGCCGTAGTCCTGCAGGGTGACGTTGCGGATGATGAGGGAGGCGTCCCCCAGGCCGTCCTCCTGCAGCGCCGTGCGCCCCCGGTAGCTGCCGAACGCCCTCCGAGCCTTCCCCAGCGCCACGAAGACGTCCACGAAGGCCATCGGCTCCGTCACTTTGGTCCACTTGAGGCGGATCTCGGCCGGGTCGTGGGCGGAGACGTCGTAGTGGTAGCGGCAGGGGAGGATGATGGTGCCGCCGCGGTGTGTCACCACCTTCCCCGGCGCCGTCTGCACCACCACGGCCCCGCTCTCACCCTCTGCCGGGGACACGGCGCTCAGGGCGCTGCTTGTGCCCAGGGCTGGCTCCACCTCCATCCCAGTGAGACCCAGCACATGGGCAGGACCCGTGGCGGGGGCAAAGCCGCGGGTGGTGTAGCTCGGGGACCGCTTTTGTGGCAATTTTCTCTCTTTTGGGGACTTTGCAAACCCCGAGGAGGGTTGGGCAGCTTCTGGCCAGAGCAGGAAGGACGCCGTGGATGTCCCCAGCCCCTGGTTGTGCTTTAATGGTTATGAAACCAAACAGCCTGAGGGCTGCAGGACAGATGCCCCCATCCCACCCCACCCCATCCCACCCCACCCAACTGTCTTCTCCTGTCCCATCCCACCCTACCCCATGCCGGGGGTCCATGCCAGCCCCGCCCTGGGGACCCCCACCCCACTCACCCATCACGTGCACCACCTTCTTCCTCCCGCGGGCGCTGGGCAGCGCATCCGAGGCCAGGACACCGGCAAGGAGCAGCAGAGCTGCTGGGCCAGCGGCCCAGGGGCCTTGGGGACGCATCTGGGGGGGGAGGGGGCAGCAGAACCCCTGAGCACCCTCTGGACCTTCCAGGGAGGGACCCCACAACTCTGCCTGACCCCCAGTTTCATCAGCCCCGCCCTTCCCCCCCCCCCCAGCAGTGACGGTGGTGCCCACCCTGCACCCTATGGCGCTGTCACCCCTTGTGGGGGAGCCCCACGCCTCATTTCCCGCCCCGGCCAGGGAGGGGGGGACCAGCAGCGCTGGGTCCTTGCCTGCTGCCCCAAGCACCCCAAGGACCGCCCCCCCCGGCTGTGCCAAGGCTGAACTCCAGTTCACCTGCTCGGTTACAGCCCCCATGAATATTTCATGGCACCGCGGCGGGCTGGCTCTCCTGGCATGGCTCTGGCACCGCTGGCACAGCCGGAAACTGAGCTGATTGGGGGGGGGGGCGGGTGTGGCTGCTGGACCCACCGCACAACGCCCACCCCCCACCCCCCCGGGACAGCCAGAGGGAAAGGTCTCCCCGAGGGACCGTGACCCCCCTCACCCCCCGCTGAGCTCCGTGTCCTCGGAGACGCCCCAGGACCCTGCCCAGGAGCCTGGATGTGCTCCCCCCGCCCTCAGCTGTGGGAATGAGACCCCCCCACACCGCAGGGGGAGAAGGACGGCCACCCCTCATCCTGTCCGTCCCCCCCGGGAGCACCGGGGAGTGGGCGGGGGGCAGAGGGACTGGGTAGAGTCACCCGGGGGTCTCGGTGCCCGGTTGGGTGGCAGAGGGACAAGGACAACCCAACCCCGGGGGTCTTGGTGCCCAGCTGGAGGAATTGGGAGCGGGACAGCCCCCTCTGGGGTCCCGGTGCCCTGTCGGTGGGTAGGGGGGCTGTGACAGACAGTTCGGGGGCCCGGTGCCCGGCCCCGGGGCAGAAGGATCGGAGCAATCTCCACGGTGGTCCTGGTGCCCGGTCAGGAACCGGGGCAGCCCGGCTGGGGGTCCCGGTACACAGTTCGGGTCAGGGAAGCAGACCAGTCTCCCCGAGGGTCCCGGTGCCCGGTGGGGAGCGGAAGGACCGGGGCTGCCCCCGCAGTGCCCGGTCGGGGCAGGGGGAGCGGAGCAGCCCCGGCCCCCCCGCGGTGCGGTGTTGCAGTGCGGGACACTGCGGCGGCAGCCCCGGAGCTGCGGGACGCCGGTGGCCGGGAAGCGGCAGCGCAGCGCAGGAGAACCGCCCCGGCCGCCGCCGCACCGGGAGCAGCCCCTGCCCGGGGTCCCGATCCCGTGGGGTGGGAACTGTCCCGACTCCCCTCGGTCGCAAGGCAGCGAACGGAGCCTCCGCAGCTCTCCCCACCCCCGCTCCGCACTTACCGTGTGTCCGCCGGTGCCAGCCCACGGGAGGGGCCCGGCCGCAGGAGCGCTCCGGTGCCGCCGGTACCGCCGGTGCTGCCGGTGCGGCTCCGCGCAGGGGGCGGCACCGGGAGCTCGGCCCGGCCCTACCCCGGTTCCCCGCGCTGCGCAGGGCCGTCGGCTCGCCAAGGTCACCGGTCCGCTCGGCACTGGCCCCCGGTACTGCCGGGACCCCGGGAACCCGCGGAGTAAGAGAAGTTTCGCCGGTAAATCCCCCCCGGACCCTACAAGGGCAACCCCACCCTGCAGCCAGCACCCCCCCGTCCCACGTCACACCCACCCATGTGCACCCCCTGCCACCTTTGCCCCCCGCCCACCCTTGGGCACCTCTGGCATACTCAGGGGCACCTCTTTCCCTGCCCACCCCTAGCAAGGGCAGCACAGGCAGAGGAGACCCCCAACGCCCCCAGCCTCTACACCCCGAAAGCCAGGAGGGGACAAAGCCAAGAGGGAGGTCAGGAGCTGCCCCAGCCCCGGGCAGGGGGTGGGGGGATGTGGAGGGGCTTCGGGCTCTGGCGTGGGGGCGACCCCCGAGCTGCAGCCGGGGCAGGGCTTCAGCAGCCACAACTTTGCTCCTTTATTTTGTAAACAGTTCTCCTGGCATGGTCACACTCGGGGTCCTCCGGGGGGGTGCGACCCCCACAGCCCCCAGAGACCTACTGGGAAAGGAGTCCACAGCTTCCACGCCCCCCCCCCCCCCCCCGCCCCTCTTCCAACCGGTGAGCTCCATCCTCGCTCCCAGCCTGGGCACCATGGCTGCAGGGGTGCAGCCCCAGAGCACCCCCAAGGGCTTCTCCAGGCAGCCTTGAGGGACACTCTGGGGACCAGAGCATCCCTGGGGACATCTCTGCCAGCTGGGTCCCAGCTGCAGCAGGGAGATGGGGGCCAGGCAGCAGCCCCCTAGGTTGGGCAGGGCACTGCTGCCACTGGTGTCACTTGGTACCACTAGTGTCACTGATGTCACGGGTGCCACGGGTGCCACGGCTGTCACTGGTGCCACGGGTGCCACGGGTGCCACGGCTGTCACTGGTGTTTCTTGCTGAAGTGGGAGCTGGCAGGAGTGGAGGGCAGGAAGAACGCTGGGCAGAGCAGGCAGCGGAGGGCCAGGAGCTGAGGCGCCAGGGCGTAGAGGAGGTTGGAGAGGAGGAAGCTGCCCCAGGCGTCCTCGGGGGTCTGGTAGGGGAAGGGGGTTCGGCCGTGCAGCGAGGAGCCCACGTGGGAGAACTGAGCCTGGCGACACAGGGCGAGGGGGTGGCACTGGGAGGATGCCCAGCGATGCCCACCCAGGCACCAAAGGGTGTCCAGAGGAGCACAGCCCCACGTCCTGCCTCTACCCCCGCAGGTCCTGCAGCCTATTTCTGTGCAGCCAATCCCTGGATCCGCTCAGATCCACCGAGGCCAAAGCAATTAGCGGGCAGCGGGGGTGGGAACTGCTCCACATGCTGCTGACGGAGGGGGCGGATCTGTGTCCCCCCAAAGGCTCAGCCCTGTCCCCCCACTTGCTGGGCCCAACCCTGGGGTCCTCCCTGGACCAGCGGTGGGGTCCCGCTGTGGTCCCCCCAGGGATGGTCACCGCCTACCTGCGCCACAGCGCCGGCGAACACCAAGCTCCAGTCGGGCAGCCAGGAGCAGCCAGGCAGCAGCAGTCCGTAGATGCAGAGGAAGAGGAAGGGGAGGAAGTAGAACAAGTAGATCAGCATCTGGGGGGACACAGACACACGCGTGGAGAGGGTCACCCCAGCCCTGGCAGCACCAGGGGGGGCTCCAGCCCCATCTTAGCCCCCACTCACCTGCACTTTGGGGTAGGCGACAGGGTCCCGCAGGTAGGGCTCCTGCTGGTAGCCGTACTCGAAGCAGGAATCAGCCGGGCAGTCCAAAACCACCTGGAGGTGTGGAGGTGGCCGTGGGGCAGGTGCACCCCCACACCCTCCCGGGGCGCCCCCAGCCCCTGCAGGACCCTTGGGAGGGGCCCCAGCACGCACCATGCCCCTGAAGAAGGTGAAGGCAGCGGCGAGGAGCAGGAGCAGGAGGAGCAGCACGTCCAGGGGCCGCCGGTACAGACGCTTCCCTTGCTCCTCGGCAATCTGGGGAGGGGGCAAACCGCTGGATTTTGGGCCCTGCCCCGGGAGGGGGTGAGGCCGATGGCTCCCAGTGCAGATCCCTGCCCCAGACCCAGCTCCCAGCTCACCTTCTCGGGGCTGAGGCAGGGCAGGACCTTGGGCTGCTGGAAGAGCTTCATCCCAGCCCAGATGGGGATGAGGAGGTAGGGCAGGTTGAGGAGGAAGCCAGGGCTGAGGTCGGAGCTGTATTTCCCTGGGGAAGGAGAGCACAGGGTGGGGGCACAGTGGGACAGAGGCAGCCTGGAGGGAGCAGCAAGGGCTGGCTGTGGAGTTGGATCTCGTTCCACATTCCCATACCTAGCAGGTTCCCAAGGAGGAAGACGACGATGCTCATCAGCAGGGAGCCCAGCCAGAAGAGACCCAGGCTCCTGTAGCTCCTTCTGCAGGGGCAGTGCGGGTCAGGCAGCTCTGCAGGCTCAGAGCTCCTCCTCCTCCTGGTCCTGCTCACCAACTGGGGACCCTCCCCAGGAATTTGGGACCCTCCCCAGGAATTTGGGACCCTCCCCACGAATTTGGGACCCTCCCCACGAATTTGGGACCCTCCTCAGAAATCTGGGACCCTCCCCACGAATTTGGGACCCTCCCCAGAAATCTGGAACCCTCCTCACGAATTTGGGACCCTCCCCATGAATTTGGGACCCTCCTCACGAATTTGGGACCCTCCCCATGAATTTGGGACCCTCCCCATGAATTTGGGACCCTCCTCACGAATTTGGGACCCTCCCCAGAAATCTGGAACCCTCCTCACGAATTTGGGACCCTCCCCACGAATTTGGGACCCTCCCCATGAATTTGGGACCCTCCTCACGAATCTGGGACCCTCCCCACGAATTTGGGACCCTTCTCATGAATTTGGGACCCTCCTCACAATATTTGGGACCCTCCTCAGAAATCTGGGACCCTCCCCCCCCCGGGAGCCCCTCCTGCCCCCCGCCCTGCCCACCTGTGGCCGATGGCAGCGATCATGGCGAGGTAGAGGCCGTAGTGGACGATGCCATCCCAGTAGCAGATCATGATGCCGTGAGCTGTGCGCAGGTAGGGCTCACCCTGCCCGGCCACAAGACAGGAGGCCACATGGGGAGGGGGAAGCACCTTCCCACGCCCCCTCCCCAGCGGCAGGCAGCTCCATGCCTGGGGCCTCTGCAGCAGGAGCAGATCTGGGAGCTGCAGCAGCGTCCCTGGGCGCATGGAGCTGCCACGGGGGAAGGCCCAAGCCTGGAGGTACCTCTCTGACGTAGACCTCCACGAAGCCAGAGATGAAGCCATCCTCCTCCAGGGAGATGATCAGGTCAATGATGGAGATGAAGGAGAGCACCACAAAGACTGGGGGACAGCCAAGCAGCTCTGGGCATGTCCTGCAGCCCTCCCCAGCTCCCAGCTCTCTGCCCCACCCTGGGATCGACCCTCACCCCCCGAGGGGGACACTCACCACAGAACAGAGGGTTCTGGAAGTGGCTCACTCCAGTCACGAAGAAGATGATGAAGAAGAGGATGGTGAGCACCAGCAGCTCTGTCAGCACCAGTGCCAGGGGGCTGCTGCAGGACAGTTGGACAGCTTCAAGCAGCTAGGCACAGCTGGGGGGGTGAAGCCTCATTTCCCCCCATCCCCCCTTTGCCCCTCTCCCCCTCCTTTTGAGAGGTCTCTGCTGAAGCAGCAGGAGCAGCAGCAGCAGGTCACAATGGCCAGGGGGGGTTGGAGGCTCTGCAGGCAAGGAGACTCCACAACCTCTCTGGGCAGCCTGCTGCAGGCCCCCAGCAGCCTCACACCAAAGAAGTTTCTCCTCCTGCTCAGATGGAGCCTCCTGGCTTCCAGATTGTGCCCCCTGGCCCTTGTCCTGTCCCTGGGCACCACTGACAAAAGCCTGGCCCCAGCTTCCTGACCCCCAGCCTGGAAGCATTGCTCAGATCTCCTCAGTCTGCCCTTCCCTACCCTCCCTGAACTGGGGGGGCCAGGAACCAGGGGGGTGCTCACTCATGCTGGGGGAGTGGGGCTGCCAGGGACCCCCCTGTGCCACACGTTGTGCAATGAGCCTGGGCTCCCTCTGTGTGTGTCCAGTGCTGATAACAGGACCCAGCAGGCACCAAGGCAGCCAGGATCCACCACAGCAAAGTCCCAGCTCCCAGTGGCCTTCCCACGGGCTCAGCCAGGGCAGGAGAACTGGGACTGAGCCTCCTTCCCTGCCCCAGGCCGGACCCCAGGCCCAGCACAGCCTCAGCACTCTGCCCTGGACACCACTCCCCTGTCCCCAGGTCCAGGTGGGACCCAGGGGTCTGGTTCCCATCCTCCTTGGACAGAGGCTTGCACTGGGTCAGATTGGATCCTTCACCCCAGCCTGAACCGGACCCAGCACCCAGAACAGCAAAGGACAGAACTCAGCATCCTGCCCCGGACACTGCTGCCCCCTCCCCAGGTCCACCTCGGGCGGGAGGGTTCCTGGGACAGAGCCTTGCCCTGGGCCTGACTCGGTGCTCCCATCCCAGACTGGAGTCAGGATCCAGGACCCACAGCAGCACAGGACCCAGCAGCCTGCCCTGAGCTGGCCCTCAGCATCCCAGCCCCAGAGCTGTGTCCCAGGCCCCCAGAGCCTGGTCCCAGCCCCACACTCACTCGGCCAAGGCGGTCGCACTGTTGACACCGAAGGCCACGGGGATGGCGAGCAGGGAGGGGGCCAACACCCCCGGCACGGCCGGGAGCTGCATCCCCGGCCCCGCGCCGCAGCCGCCGCAGCCGCCGGACTTCGGCCCCGACGGCAGCGGGGAGGCAGCGCCCTTAAAGCGCCAGGAGCAGCCGGGGGGAAGGTCCCGGGGGGTGTAAGCAGGAGCTGAATGCGTCCACCTCCACCCCAGGGCCTTTGCTGGCCCCCTGAACAGCCCCAGTGGCGCTGGGGGCTGTGGTGCAGGGGACAAAACCACTCCAGAAGGGGTTGGAAAGCTCAGGGAGGGACGGGGGGGTGGTGGTTGCCTTCCCCCCACAATCGACTGAGGAAACCTGAAGCCCTCAGGAGAGCCACGGGGAGGACACAGCTCTGCAGATGTGAGAGGGGAAGAGCAAGGAGCAAAGCAGATGAAAGCCACCGGCCCGGCCCTGCCTTCGGGAACGGCTTGGAGCCAGCGGAGCAGCAGCTTCCAGCCCTCTGTGTGCCGCTGGGAGCCCAGCGCTGCCCGGAGCGGCTCCCCTCATGCTCTCTGCTCAACACTTGGGCAGCTGAGGGTGAGGAGAGCCAGAGCAGCCCTGCAGGGAAGGCCTGGGGGGTGCTGGCAGGTGAGCAGCTGGAGATGAGCCAGCAGTGGGCACCCACAGCCCAGAGAGCAAAGCAGAGCCTGGGCTGCATCAGGAGCAGCGTGGCCGGAGCTGGGCAGAGGACCCTGCCCTCGGCTCGGACCTCACCTGCAGTGCTGGGGCCAGACGTGGGGCCCTCAACACGAGGGCAGAGAACTGATGGAGAGGGTCCAGAGGAGGCCACAAAGATGATCAGAGGGCTGCAGAACCTCCTCTCCCAGCCTGGAGAAGGGAAGGCTCTGGGGAGCAGCTGAGGGAGCTCCAGGAGGGCTGGGCAGGAGCTGCTTCCAAGGGCAGGCAGCAGCAGGCCAAGGGATTGAGACTGGAGCAGGGGAGATGCAGGCTGGGCAGGAGGGTGCTGGAACACTGGAGCAGGCTGCCCAGGGGGGTGGTGGAGGCTCCCTGGAGTCGTTCAACCTGCTCCTGTTGGCAGTGCCCCTGCAGGCAGCAGGGGCTTGGACTGCCTGAGCTCTGAGGTCCCTTCCAGCTGGATGCATTTTGTGGTTCTAGGATTTTCCTCCCCCTGGGCACACTTAGGACCTGCCCCTGCTGCTTAGCAGCCCCCAGCAGAGCTGCTCACCCTCTCCCCCTCCTCACAACCCCTTCCCAGCAGTGCTGCTACGTCACCTCACTCTTTTGCCCTCTTGCTTCAGAGTCCAGGGCTGAGGCAGCAGCTCTGCCCTTTGCCCTGGGCTTGTTCCTGGCCTCTCCATGGAGGGGGAGCTCAGCTGCAGCCTGGGTGCCTCACCAGCACCCAGCTGGCTCAGCACCACCCAGGGGGTGCTCAGGGGGAGCAAACCTGAGAAGCAAGGAGGGCTCAGCCCTGGGGCTCTGCAGCTGAGAAGCCACCCAGCAGCCAGCCCCTGGCAGAGAAGCAGCACAGAGCAGCTGGCCCCCTGGGGAAGGAAAAGGGGAGCTGGGGGGAATTGGTCTCTTGTCCCAAGGAAGAAGGAAGGGGAGAAGAGGAAATGGCCTTCACTTGCCCCAGGGGAGGCTGAGCTTGGACTTAAGAAGAAACTTCTTGACTGGAAGGGCTGTGGAGGCCTGGCCCAGGCTGCCCAGGGGGGTGGTTGGATCCCCAGCCCTGGGGGGCTGTCAAGGCCAGGGACAGGTGGTGCTGAGCTGGCAGTGCTGGGTTAAGGCTTGGACTCACTGCTCTTACAGGAATCCTCCACCCAAGCCCAGTCCCTGGTTTCCAGGGCAAGAGCTCTGTGCTGGAGGGGGGCAAGGTGCTGCCTCCTCCTGGTGCTGCTCAGAGCAAAGCCCTCAGGCTCCAGCTGCTTTTATTTGACCCTCTGTGGTTAGGAAAAGTTACCAACAGAGAGCCACAGCCCCAGGGGCTGGAGGGGGGAGGGGGAAACAAAGACAACGCAGCCCAAGCACCCAGGCAGCTCCCCAGCCACCCACCCAAGCCCCTCAGCCACCCTCAGTTTGTCTCCTCTAAGGTGTCTGGAAGCAAAGAGCTCCCCAGCAGCCCCCCAGCAAGCCCCCTCCCTGCCCCAAGCCCAGGCTGGAAGCTAAGGAAGAAATGACTTTTATTGTATTTACAGACTGGAGGATTCCAATTGGAGGCTGCAGAGGTTCTCCTGACCTTGGGCCTTGGCTAAGCTGTGCTGGAAGGCTTGGCCCTTCCTCACCCCCAGCCACAAAGTGTGAGCCAGGCTCCTGCTTCCCTGGGAAGCTGAGGGTGAGTTTAGTGTTCAGGAAACCGAGAGGCTGCTGCCTCTGAAGGTGAAGGAAGCTCCCTCTGCCCCTCAGCCATGCTCCAGCCTGAGCCACCACTCCTCTTCCCCAGGGCAGAGGTGAAGGAGGAGGCACTGGTGAAGGTCAGGCTCCAGTTGTGGCTCCCCAGCAGCAGCCAGAAGCCAGTTCTGGAGGGAGCAACCAAGAGCCTGACTGAGCAACAGGCCCCAGAAGCTGGGGCTGAGCCAGGCCCTGGTTGTGTTTGTCATCAAAGACCCAAACAAAGCCCAGAGCAGCACAAACTGGAGGGGAGCTGAGCAGGGTCTGCTGCTGGGCAAAACCAACTCACAACAACTCCTGGGCTGCTCAGAAGCTGGCACTGAGCTGAAGACAAAGGAGGTCCCTGAACTGTCCCCATTGGTATCTTTGGTGCTGCCTTTCCACTGGCACCGTGTCCAGAGCTCCCTTCTCCTCTCTGAGCACCACCCAGGCCCTGCCAGGCCCTGCTGGTGGTGCCCCTGGAGTGTGCTGTGAGGTGAGGGCTTCTTGCTGGCCTCTCTCCTGGGTAGGAGGTGGCCTTGTGGCTTCCAGAAGGTTGTCACAAGATGAGCAAAGGGAGAGGATGGTGATGGAGCTTGGGAACATCTCACAGGAAAATGACAACTGCTTGGGAAGAGACTTTTGTCTTTTCTTCTGCTCCTCTCTTCCCCCCTCCAAAGCAGCCTCAGTAGTAAGGTCTCCTTGGGTTGTTCTGTGGGGAGCAAGCAGGAGGGAATGAATCACAGTGCTTTGTCCTGGCACAGCCACCAGCACCTGGGCTTCAGGAGCTGCAAAAGCCACCAAAACCTGGCAGCTGGGACAGAGAAACCTCAGCTCTGCCCTCCCCAAACAGAGCTCACTCAGCCTGGCCTGGAACAGCTCCAGGCAGGGGGCAGCCACAGCCTCCCTGGGCAGCCTGTGCCACAGCCTCCCCAGCCTCCCTGCACAGAACTCCTTCCTCAGCCCCAGTCTCAATCTGCCCTCCTCAAGCTGAGAGCTTCAGAGCAGCAGATGGAGAGCCTAAGGCAGCACTTTTTGCCCCAACAGATCTCCCAGGTCTGCCAGCTCTGCCAGCAGTCTCCCAGACTCTTCTCCAACCATGCTGCCCAGCTGCACACTCTCTTAGTAAGTGTCCACAGGCAGCAGTAAGCTTCTAACTCTCTGGAAGACCCTGCCCAAGGCTCCTGCTCACAGCTTGTAAGTGCAGAGTATGCAGAGAGGCAGCCAGGAGGATCTGCTGGGTAAGGGCTGTGGGAGCCAGGGGCAGCCCTGCTGGGGGCACTCCCAGCCAGTGGTGCTCCAGGGAGCCCCAGCCTGGGCTGGCTGTGGGGAGGCTCTCAGAGCTGCCCCAGCCTGGGCTGGCTGTGCAGAGGCTCTCAGAGCTCCCCCAGCCCCAGCCTGGGCTGGCTGTGCAGAGGCTCTCAGAGCTGCCCCAGCCCCAGCCTGGGCTGGCTGTGCAGAGGCTCTCAGAGCTGCCCCAGCCCCAGCCTGGGCTGGCTGTGCAGAGGCTCTCAGAGCTGCCCCAGCCTGGGCTGGCTGTGCAGAGGCTCTCAGAGCTGCCCCAGCCCTGCTCTCCCCTCTCCTGGCTCCAATCCGTGGCTCCTCAGCCTGCCGGGGCCAGCCCTCGGCCCAAGCCCCTCCCCGGTTCCCCAGGGCCCCCCCAGGCGCGGGCGGCCCCGCGGTGCCCGAGAGCGCCCCCTGCAGGCGCGGGCGGCCCCGCGGTGCCCGGGAGCGCCCCCTGCAGGCGCGGGCGGCCCCGCGGTGCCCGGGAGCGCCCCCTGCCGGCGCGGGCGGCCCCACGGTGCCCGGGAGCGCCCCCTGCAGGCGCGGGCGGCCCCGCGGCTCACCAGCGGGTTGGGGCGGAAGCGGTAGGCCAGCATCATCCTCTTGCGGAAGGCTTCGTACTCGTCGTCCTGCTTGGTCAGCTCCGCGGGGCGGTCGATGCCGAAGCCTGCCCCGTCCACAGAGGTGGTGCCTCTGGGTGGGAGCAAGCAGACAGTCAGGGCGCTGCCTGGGCTGCAAGGGAGCTGGCAGCGCACCCGGCCCAGCCCTCAGCCCGGCCCCGCCCTCGGCACCGCCCTCGGCACCGCCCCGCGGCTCCCGGTGCCCTGCGGGGCTGCGGCGGCGCCGCCGCGGGCGGCCTGGGCCAGGCCCTCACAGCCCTGCCAGGGAAGAAGTTCCTTCTCATGTCCAACCTGAACCTCCCCCGGGGCGGCCTGAGGCCACTGCCTCTCATCCTACCACTTGCTCCTTCGGGGCAGAGCCCAAGCCCCAGCTGGCTGCAGCCTCCTCCCAGGGAGCTGCAGGGAGCAGTGAGCTCTGCCTCAGCCTCTGCTCCAGGCTGAACATCCCCAGAGCTCCCTCAGCTGCTCCTCCCCAGCCCTGCTCTCCCTTCCCCAGCTCCATTGCCCTTCTCTGGCCCTGCTCCAGCCTCTCAGTGTCCTTCTTAAGAGTGAGGGCCCCAAAACTGAACCCAGGATTCGAGGTGTGGCCTCCCCAGCGCCGAGTCCCTGCCCTGGTCCTGCTGACCCTGAGCCAAGCACTGGGAGAGCTTCTCCTGCTCACCACCAGCACCTTGCTGCCTGCTGTGGGCAGGGCTGAGGAGCCAAGGCCTGGGGAGCAGCAGGCAGCAGCCCCCAGAGCTGCCTGAGGGCAGAGAGCTGAGCTCACCCCAGCAGCTCCCTGTGTCTGGCTGCTGCTGGAGGCAGGGGAGTCAACATCCACTCACTTAACCTTTCCAGCTGCAGCCCAGCTCCACTCTGGCTGCTCCCTGCTGACTGTGCTGACTGGCAGGCTGACCTTTGGCAGCCAAAGCCTGGCTGTGCTCCTCAGGCTGGCTGGAGGCACAGGGAGCTGTCAGACAAGGAGCTGCCTCCCATTCCTTCACCCCAGAGCAGCCCCAGGGTGCAGCCAAGCCCCTTCCACCCAGCCTTGCACCTTCTCATCCCTGCCAAGAGCATCAGAGGAGTTTGGGTGGGGAGGGATCTTTAAAGGTCACCCACTCACAGGCACAGAGCTCTTCAGGCTGCAGAAGACCTTTCAGATCCCTCAGCCCAACCATTAACCCTCCCCTGCCAGGTCCACTGCTACCTCAGGGCCCTCAGCACCACATCCCCACAGCCTCTCAAGGCCCCCAGGCAGGAGGATCCCAGCACTGCCCTGGGCCAGGCCTGCACAGCCCTTCCCAGGAAGGAATTGTCCAGCCCTAAGCAAGGCTCCTCTGCCATGGCCCAGGGGGCATCAGCTCTGTGCCCACCCCAGGAGACACCCACCAGGCCCCAGGGTGAGCAGGGACACCTTCAGCCAGACCACACAGTGGAGCCAAGCTGCAGCACAACCCTTGGGAAGCCTGCAGAGGAGAAGGCTCCAGGGGCACCTCAGAGCTGCCTGCCAGGGCCTGAAGGGATCCTTTTGCTGAGGGGGCCTGAAGCCAGGCCAGGGGGGAATGGTTTGGAGCTGAGGCAGAGCAGGGTTGGACTGGAGCTGAGGCAGAAGTGCTTCAGTCTGAGGGTGCTGAGAGCCTGGCACAGGCTGCCCAGGGAGGCTGAGGCTGCCTCCTGCCTGGGGGTGCTCAGGGCCAGGCTGGATGAGGCCTTGAAGAGCCAAATGCAGCTGAGAGCTGTCGCTGCCCATGGAGGGGGCTGCAGCAGATGATCTCTGAGGTCCCTCCCAGCCTGAGCCATTCTGTGGCTCTCAGCCCTTCGCTGCACAGCAGCTGCTTCCCCCCTGCTCTGTGCCAGCCTTGCTGCTTCACCACAGCAGCTTTCTGTCACAGCCCTTCTCTGACCCAGCAGGCAGGAGGTGCAGAGAGCTCTTGGAGAGGGGGAGGAGAGCTCTGCAGAGAGCCTCTCTCCCTGTGCACCACAATCCTAAGCAGGCTCCAAGGCTGAACAACAACTCAGAGCCACTTCCCATCCCCAATATTTGGTTCTGAAGCTGAGCATATGTCTCCAGCAGCTGAGCCACCCAAAAGGAGCTGCTCTATTTTTGGGCAGAGCTCTCACAAAGCTGCTTTGGGGCTTTTTTTTCCCCCTTTTTGCCAGACACAAAAGTGAAATCAAATCAGAGAACCTTCAGAGCAGAAGGGAGGCCAGGGCCAGCTGCAGGCTCCCACCCAAAGCTCTGAGCTGGCCTGCAGCAGCCCTCAGCACAGAGCTGGCAGCAGGCAGGCACTGATGGAGCTCCTGATGCTCAAGGCTTGTCCTTTAATGCTTAACTCAGCTCAGGCCTTTGAAGGCTTTGGCTTAATCCTCACCTGCCCTGGGAGAGCTGAGCAGCAGGCAGAGCTTAGCTGCAGTGGGGAGGAGGCAGCTCCCTGCTGAGCCAACCATGCAGGTTCCCAACCAAATGCTCCTGGCTCAGCTCACACCAAGACACCAACCCAGACCTTGCAGGGGAAGTGGGGGCAAGGGAGCCCCAGATGAAGCAGAAACCACTTCTCCCCACCCCCACCCCTTGCTGTGCTGCCTCCATGCTCTGCTCAAGTGATGAATTGCAGCCATGCTCCCTGCAGCTGCTTCCAGCAGCCCAGGTCCAGGAGGAGCATCAGCAATTACCAGCCCAGGAGGAAAGGACTCAGATCAACAGGAGGAGACCTCTGCTTACTTGCTGACTGGGTTCTTAATCCCCTGCCCATCTGAGCCAAGGCCTTCTCCTTCCTTCCAGCCCATCTTCATCAGCATCTGGTAGCCAATGTTCTCCACAGTCAGCTTGAACTCCTTGTACTCAGAGTAGTCTGGCTCCCTTCCTTCCTGCAGGGGCAGAGAGTGCTGGGGGTGAGGCTGGACCTGCACCTGCCTGGGGGGCAGAGGAGGGGAACCCCAACCCAGCTTCAGCTACCCAAAGCTTGGGAGGTCCTGGCCAGCTAGGAGGGAGTTTGGCATTCCAGGCCTGCTCCAGCACAGAGGATAGGTAAAGGATGGACTGGATGGGACCTTGAGCAGCTTGGTCTAGGGGGAGCTGTCCCTGCCCAGGGCAGGGGGCTGGGAGTAGATTTCTCAGGTTCCTTCCAGCCCAAACCATTCCATGCTGGCAGAGGGCTGGGCAGGGCTGGAACAGGCTGCAGGAAGCAGGGAATGCTGCTGGGACATTCAGCTGAGGACTAAGCAGCTCCTGAGTGCAGAAGTTGCTCAGAGGCTCAGAGCTTCAGGCCCAGCCCTCCTGAAGCCAGGCTCTCCAGGGGACATCAGGCCCCACACTGCTCACAGGAAGACACCAGGAGGGCTCTGCCAGCAGCCACAGGGTCTGCAGGTGAGGAAGAGCTGGCAGGCACCAGGGTGCCCTGCTGAGGCTCTTGCAGGGTTTGTGGCTTTCTCTTCACTGCAGTCACCTGGCTCAAGCCTCAGGTGTGCCTGGCCCCAGCAAGCACTTGTGGAGAAGAGGAGCAGCAAAGGGAGGGAGGGCTCAGAGCCAAGGCCCCCAGGGGCTGCTCCCTCATTCTCCCAAGAGCAAACACCTAAAGCCCTGTGCCCTCCAGAGGGCAGAGAGCCCCCAGGGCAGGGGCAGCAGAGCAGCTGAGTGCTGTGGGAAGAGCCCAGCAGAGCCTTCCCCTCCCTGCCGTGGGCCAAGCCCGAGGCGCTGCCCCCCTGCCCAGTCCCTGCTGCTGCTTCACCTTCAGCGCCTTGAAGGTCTCCATGAACTTCTCCAGCTCATCAGGTGGAAGGAAGTCTCCAATGAAGTGCTTCCCTCTGCCCATCTGGGTCAGCTGCTCAGCCCACTCTGCCCCAGACACAAGAGAGAAGGCAGCCGTGAGGCACAGCTCCCAGCCCGGGGCCTCGGCAGGGCCACACGCACGGAGCCCTGCCGGCACCAGAGCCACCACCCCCTCTCTGTGGTGGGTCACCCCCCCACAGGGCAGCTCCCAGCCCAACAGCAGCCCCTCAGGCCGCTCTGAGGCTGCCTGGGGCCCCCTGGCTGGGCAGAGGCAGCCCTGGGCCCGGCAGCTGCCCACACACCCCTGGTCTTGTCCATCTCCATGCGGCGCAGCTGGTGCTCCCAGGTGCCCAGCTCGCTGTCCACCTCCTCGTCGCTGTCGTAGCCGTGCTGGTGCTGCTGGATGGCCTTCTCCCACATCAGCTGCATCTCCTGCATGGCCCTCTTGTGCTTCATGATCATGTCATACATCTGCTGCATCTGGGGGGAGGGAGGAGGCAGCCCTGTGGCAGGCGGCGGAGCTCCGCGCGGCCCACCCCGGGGCGGCTGCCGGCAGGCGCTGCCAGGGCTGCCCCCAGGAGCCCCCCAGGAGCTGCCCCCCAGGAGCTGCCAGGGCTGCCCCCAGGAGCCCCCCAGGAGCTGCCAGGGCTGCCCCCAGGAGCCCCCCAGGAGCTGCCCCCCAGGAGCTGCCCGGGCTGGCCCCAGGAGCCCCCCAGGCACTGCCAGGGCTGCCCCCAGGGCTGCCCCCAGGAGCTCACTGCTCCCAGGAGCCCCCCAGGCTCCTGGAGATCCAGATGGGGACTGCCAATGCCAAACATCACCCTCAGGCTTTGCCAGGAGCCACTTCCCTTCTGCCTCCCCCCCAAGCCTGCCAGAGCTCCTCTCAGCCTCTCCCTGCTGAAGGACTCTCCCTTCAGGACTCTCCCTTCAGGACTCTCCCCCCCAGCAGCCTCCTCAGCAGCAGGGAGCAGCTGAGTGGAGCTCTGGCAGCAGATGTGACCCAACAGGGCTCACAGAGCTGGGGGTTAGTGTGGCAGGGCAGCAGCAGGCTGGCTGAACCCCCCCCAAAGCCCCCTGCTGGCTGCAGCTGCCCCAGGCTGAGGCCTCCAGCACAAGCCCAGGAGGTTCCTTTGCTGCCTCCAGCTCCATCCTCCCCCTGACCCAGCCATGCTGCAGCACCAGCTGAAGGCAGAGACCATCTCTGGGTCCTTACCTCCTGCTGCTCCTTCAGCTGTTTCTTCTGGGCATCAGAGAGCTCTGTCACCCCCACCAGGCCAACTGGCTTCCCCTTCTCATAGCCAAGCCCCTTGAGGTCCTGGACTGCAACAAGCACAGGTTGAAACACTTCAGAGGGAATCCAGGAGAGATGCTGAGGCCTCAGGAAGCACAGCTGGAGGCCCCCACCTGGAGCTCTGCACTCATCTCAGGGTTCCAGCACTGAGACACTTCCAAGAGCAGCTCTCTGGCAGAGCCTGGGAGCAGGAGGGCCACAGGGGCACAGCTCCTGCAGCAGCCAGCACAGGGAACTCCCTCACCATGGCTCAGGGCTCTGCCTGGGGCATGGAATGGGTTGGAAGGGACCTCAGAGCTCGTGGGCAGGGACACCTCCCAGCAGCCCTGGCAGCTCCCCTCTGCAGCTCCCCAGAGCCCAGAGCCCAGCAATTAAGTGCTGAGGGGATTAAAAGCCACCCCCAGGGGCAGCTGGGAGCAGGTCACACTGTGCAGCACAAGGAGCAGGATTTCTTCCTGCAAGCCTCCTGCACTGGGATGGAGGTCCAGGCTCCAGTGGAAGGATGCTCCATTAATTATTCATTACCTGTTAATTATGAAGCCTGCTATTAACAGGCTCATTGTCCATGGCACCCAGTGGCTACACAGCAATGCTAATGAGGCCCCAGGGGTCAGCTCCTCTCCTGCTCTCCACACTCAGGGCAATTGCTCTCAGCACTCCCAGCTCCCCTCCTTTCCCCTCCTGCCACTCCAGGATTCCTTAACTCCAACCTCCCCAGGAGAGAGGGGGAGGGGGGAGGGGAAGCAGCACACCCTCCCTCCCCCCACCTCTGCACACTCCACAGCAGGACTCTGCAGGAAGAGTTATGTAAAGCACTGCAAGAGGTGTTGCAAGAGCAGAGAGAGCAGGGAGCAGGCTCAGGGCCGGGCTGGACACTTGCAGCTCCCAAGGAATCAGAACTGAGAGGCAAATCAATCCCTTGATCAGTGCTGAGCAGCTCCACTTGTGCCTGGGGAGAGCAGGGAGGCACCACCCCCACCCCAGAGAAGGGGCCTGGGCCTGGGGCACTGCAGCAGCTCCGGGCTGAGGGCATGGGAAAAGCTTGCTCTGAATGCACCGAGGCAGCCTCTGCCCTTCAGAGAGGGCAGCAGCCTGCTGCCTCCACTGAGCTGCACAAACAGCCAGGCTGGGAGCCAGGCCCTGCCCCAGCAGCTGGGGCCCTGCCAGCACCTGAGGGGAGAGGGGAGGCTGGGAGCAGCCCCCTGAGAGCAAACTCTGCTGCTCCTGGTGCTGCTCCCCTGCTGCTGAGGGGAGCCAGAAGCCACTGCAGGAACTCAGCTCTGCTGGGGGAGGCATTTCTGCAGGGTTTGGGCCCCAGGTTGTGACAATAGAGGAAGAGCAAAGCTCCACCTGGAGTCCCCAGCTGGAGGAGGCAAAGCCTGCTCAGCAATGACATCAGCCCAGGAATCTGCATGGAATTGGGCAGGGAAGCAGCTGCTGCCAGGGGGCTAAGCAGCAGGCACACACTGCAGAGGTAAGGAGCAGCTTCTCAGCCTCCTGTTCCTGGGCAGAACCCATTGATTTCTTTCCCTGCTTTCCCCTGGACTGACATCAGCTCTGCCAAGGGTTAATGGTGCAGTCTGGCTGCAGCATTGGCAGGACACTGCCTGGAGCTTTATCCCTTTCCCACATGCCCCAGGAGGAGCCTGGAACCAGAGAGTCCTCTGAGGACAGCAGCAGAAGCCCCACAGCAGAAGCCTCTCCTTTGCTTCACAGCCTGAAGATCTTCCTCAATTAAAACTAATCCCAGCAGGGAGGGCTGGAAGGGACCTCTGGAGCTCCCCCAGCCCCCTGCCCCAGCAGGGCTCCCATAGCAGCTTGCCCAGGGGCACAGTGCCCAGGGGGGGTTGGGAGCTCTGCACACCAGGAGACTCCACAGCCTCTCTGGGCAGCCTGCCCCAGGCCTGCAGCAGCCTCACACCAAACAACTTTCCCCTCCTGCTCAGGTGGAACCTCCTGGGCTCCACTTTGTGCCCCTTGCCCCTTGTGCTGTCCCTGGGCACCGCTGAGCAGAGCCTGGCCCCAGCCCCTTGCCCCCCACAGCTCCTTCAGCTCTTGCTGAGCATTGCTCAGCTGCCCTCTGGGGCTGCTCTGCTGCAGGCTCTCAGCCCCAGGGCTCTCAGCTGCTCCCCACAGAGCTGCTCCAGGCCCCTCAGCAGCTTTGCAGCCCCCCTGGGCTCTCCCCAGCACTTTCCTGTGCCTCTGGAACTGGGGAGCCCAGAGCTGGACTCAGCTGCCCAGGAGTGAGCTCAGCAGGGCAGAGCAGGGGCAGGAGGTCCTCCCTTGCTGGCCTCTCTCCTCTCCCTGCACCTGATCTTTCCTTAATGCAAATCGATTTTAATCAGCCCCAAACTAACTCAGTAAAGGGTTCAGGAGACCCTAATGAGAGCCTGTAATTAGCCCAGAGCTCACTAATCACTCTGCTCTCAGCTCAGTCCCTGCAGTACAGATGCAGCTCAGTGTTGTGCCACCAACACCTCCAAGGGGAGTTCTGTCCCTGCCCCAAAGGCTTCAGCTTCTCCTCCCCATGACTCTGATTTGTCACCAGGGGCAGATGGCAGGGAGGGGAAAAACCCTAACCCAGAACAACCCTCTGCTACTTCCCAAAGGGCTGCTGGGGCTAGAGGACTGAAGAGCTAAATCCTGAGGTCCCCAAAAGCTCTCTGTGCCACTGCAGCCCTCCAGAGGAGCAAGGCAGAGGAATCCTTCCCCTGCAGAGCAGGAGCAGGGCATGAGCAGGGCATGAATGGCTGATTTGCTCTGCCCCTGCAGAGCCAGCCAGGCCCTGCCCCACCCAGGGCAGACTTCAGCAGGGAGCCTGCTGGAAGGGGCACAGGGAACCCCCCCCAGACCCCCCCAGCCCAGCAGGAGGCAGGGGGAGGCAACCTGATGCCTGTTTAGACAGCAGCTGCCCAGCTCCAGCCCTGCCTGCAAGGGGAGAAGCAGAGCTGCAGAGGAGAGGCTTCTGCAGCCTCCTGCCTCACCCTCAGCAGCAGCTCAAGGTCAGAGGGAGCTGCTCAAGCTCCTCTCTTGTCCTACCCACGGGAGATGTGGAGCCAAGGCCTCTGTAGGGGGCTGTGATCAGGAGGTGGAGTGGCAGAGGAGCTCTCCTCAGCTACAGCTCAGGTGCTGGATTGGGAGCTGCAGCCAGAGCTGCCCTGAGCACTGCAGGCTCCTCCTGAGGCCAAGGAACTGCCTGCAGCACCTGGGGAGCAGCTGCTCCCCCCTTGGCCTTCTGAGGGGCTAGGGCTGGAAGTGCTGCCAGGGAGCTGATGCCACCATGGGGAATGAGCACAGCTCAGCCCTGGATGTTTGTTTGCTGACAGCCTCTGTTCCTCAGGTGACAGAGCCCTGAAGAGAGGAGAGGCTGAGGCTGTAATGAGCTGGAGCACAGCAGGGTTCTGGAGACAGCTGGAGAAGGATCAGATCCAGTCCCTGGTGCCAGGCACACAAAGTGCTTGATCTGAGCTTCCACACGGGGCAGAGGGAGCTGCTAGGCCTGGCTGGGAGGCAGGGGGCTGGCAACCAAGGAGGTGACAGCAGGAGAGGAGGCTGGCTGGGGGCTGGCCCCACACAGGCAGCTGGGCTGAGGCACAAACAACTGCCCAGGGAATCCAATTACCCCAGCCCAGCCCCCAGCCCCATGGCCCAGCTCCCCCAGCCCCCAGCCCAGCCCCCAGCCCCATGGCCCAGCTCCCCCAGCCCCACTCACTGCCCAGCTCCCCCAGCCCCACTCACTGCTCAGCTCCCCCAGCCCCATGGCCCAGCTCCCCCAGCCCCATGGCCCAGCTCCCCCAGCCCCCAGCCCCACTCACCTGAAAGAGGGGAGGGCGAATCCAGCTGCTGGACAAGCTGAGGGAGGGGCAGCTCCACCTTGTCCTCCTCTGGCCCCCACCTGCTCTTCCTCTTCTTTTTGGTGGTGCCTGCAGCAGGGGCCGGGGCCGGGGCCGGGGGCTCAGGGGGGGTCGTGGAGGACGCCGAGGGCAGGGCCGGGGGCACGGCGGGGGGCACGGGCAGAGGGGAGGGCAGGGGCACTGCTGCAGGGGAGGGCAGGGGCAGAGGGGGGCAGAGGGGGGCCGGGGAGGCCTCAGGGCTGCTCTTCCTCTTCAGGCTGGGCTCCCCAGCCGGGGGGGCGCAGGCTGGGCTGCTCTTGGCCTTCCGGAACTCCTCCAGCTTCTGCCGGTAGTACCTGCAGCCCCTGCTGTGCGGCTCCCGCAGGAACCTGCGGGGGAGAGGCTGAGCTGGGGGGAGGCTGAGCCCCGGGGGGGGCAGAGGGGCTGAGCCCCCGGGGGGGGAGAGAGGCTGAGCCCCCGGGGGGGGCGGGGGGCGCCGGGCAGCAGAGCTGGCTCCGGGCCTCGGCTCCCGGGCGCTGCCTCGCTCCGCGGCGCCACCCCGTGGCCGTGCCCGGCAGCGCAGGCTCCCGGCCCCGTCCCGGGGCAGGAAGCTCAGCCCCGGCCAAGCCACAGCCGGGCCCGGGCCCGGGCTGGGCCCAACAGCGCCCCGGGAGCTCCGCGGGAGCGCAGGCTCCTGCCCCAGCACCCACAGAACGCTTGGGGTCGGAGAACCCCTGCGGAGCCTGGGCAGGGCCTGCTGGGAGCTGCCCCCCTCCCAGAGCAGGCAGGGCCCCCTGCCCCCAGGCTCTGCTGGGCAGCAGGGCTCTGCCCTCACCTGAAAGCTGGGTTCTCCCTGGCGTTCTGCAAGGCAATAGCTTCCACCTCGGGCCCCCCGTCGGCTATGAACCTGGCCAGGGCCTCGGCCGAGCTCTTGGTCTCTTCGTCCTCTGGGGGTGAAACTTTAAGCAGGCTGTCAGTACTGGGCCCAAGCACACAAGCAACAAAGCCTATCTGCTTCTAAGGACCCCAAGAGCAGAATAAGGGCAAAAGGTCGAGTTTCAGTTGGTTTGTGAGCAACACAGCAGTCAAAAAACAACAGAGAGAGAGCTCAGAGCACAGATCAGGACCTGGGGGGAGCCCTGCAGCACAGCAGCTGCCTGGGGGCCAGGGGCACAGCACAGCAGAGGAGGGCAAACCAAGCTCTTGCCTGCCAAAGTGGGCACTCAGCCCCTCCCTGCCAGAGCAAGTTTGTTTCTCCCCCCCCAGGCTCACATCTCAGCCCCTGCAATTGCCTCCACTTCAAGGCTCTGCCACCCAGCAGCCCCAGGAGGCCTCAGGAGCAGCAGGAGATCTGGCTCTGCACTCCCACTTCAGGGATCACACAACTCTCAGGGCTGGGAGGGACCTCAAGGCTCAGCCAGCTCCAACCCCCCTGCCATGGGCAGGGACACCTCACACTGCAGCAGGCTGCCCAGAGCCACCCCCAGGCCTGGAGCTGGTGCCCCCCTGCCACCCCCAGGCCTGGAGCTGGTGCCCCCCTGCCACCCCCCTGCCACCACCTCTCTGCTGCCTGCTTCAGGGACAAAGGAGAATCTCAGCAGGAAGCCCCACAGCTGAGCAGGCAGAAGTGGCTCCTGCAGGCCCAAGGGCATGGAGCAGGCTCTGAGCAGCCATACTCCACACATGTATTGATAGGGAGCCAGGCAAATCTGCTGCTGACCACCTGGGATGCCCTTTGCTACTGCCCCAGGGAGCTGGCACAGGAGCAGGGCACACCCTGAGCAGCCCTTGGACAGGTCACAGCTTTCCCCACCTGGGCAGTGTGGAGACCCTGCTCAGCCTCCCCTGAGCTGCAGCAGGCAGCTGCTGGTGGCAGCCAGCTCCTGCAGCCTGCTGGTCCATGATGTGAGCTGGCAGCTGCTCAGCTCAGCTGCACCAAGGCTCCTTCCCCCTTCCTGAGTGGTTCACCAGGGCCACACAGCAGCTCTGGGCCGGACTGGGAGCTCTAAGTGCCTGAGCTGTGGAGCTCACCTCCTGTCCCACAGCTCACCAGAGCTCCCAGCAGCTGCCTGCTGCCAGAGCAGCCCCTGGAGCCATCTCCCCCCTGAACACAGCCTCTCATGTGCCAGGCAGGAAGGGACAGCTGCAGACATGAAGTGGCAGCAGGAGTGGGGACTCAGCTCAGCAGAGCAAGCCCTGCCCCTCAGCACAAGTCAAGAACAGCACCTGGGAAGCAGCCCTCGGCCTGAATGCATCCTGAGGGCTGAAACACCTCCCAGAACACCCCCAGGGCAGAGGCACTTGAGCTGTCCTGCAGCACTTGGGAGAAATGGGAGGAAGGTCTCTTTAAAGAGCCCTCCATGCCTGGCCCAGCAGGCTGTGGCCCTGGGGAGCAGGATTCAGCCTGGTGCCATCCCCAGGGAGGCCTGGAGCCACCTCACCTCCTCCCACCCAGAGATCCTCATTCACAGGCAGCACCCTGCCAGCCAAACCCACTGCAGCCAGCTCCAGCCCAGCCTCACCAAGCAGCTCCAGGGGCAGCAAGTCCAATTTGACTTCATTCAAGTCCAACTGCACTTAATGAATGCTCCCCACAGAGCCCAGCCCTAATGAGTTACCTTTCTGAGAGGAGGAGGTCTGAGAGCTCTGAGTCTCCTTTCTTATCTCTGCCACTTTCTTTCTGTAGTAAAGGAACTCTCTGCTGTTCTTATCATGCAAAAACCTGGGGGGAGATGGAGAGGGGGAAAAGAGTTAGAAGCAGGCAGCAGCAGCAGCCCAAGCACCCCCCCACAGGAGGTGAGCCCCTGCCAGGCTTTCCTCCTGCTCAGATGGAGCCTCCTGGGTGCCAGTGTGTGCCCAGTGCCCCTTGGCCTGTCCCTGGGCACCACTGAGCAGGGCCTGGCCCCAGCCCCTTGCCCCCCACAGCTCCTTCAGCTCCTGCTGAGCATTGCTCAGCTCCCCTCTGGGGCTGCTCTGCTCCAGGCTCTCAGCTGCTCCCCACAGAGCTGCTCCAGGCCCCTCAGCAGCTCTGCAGCCTCCCCTGGGCTCTCCCCAGCAGTTCTCTGTGCCCCTGGAACTGGGGAGCCCAGGACTGGCCCCAGGACTGCAGCTGTGGCCTCAGTAGGGTCACAGAGAGCTCCCAAGCTCTTCCTAACCCCTGCTGTCCTTCCCCCTCAGCACCACCACCTCCAGCACCAGCCTCAGCTTTCCTCCCAGGACACAACAAGAGGAGACTCAGAGATTGGTTTGAGCAGGACAAAGAATCACTTCACACCAGGCTCAAACCCCTCCTGCCCAGCCCTAAACCAAGCTGCAAGCCCCAGAGGTGCCAGGGGAGGCCAGGCTGGGCTGGGCAGGGGGCAGCACCCTCACCCAAAGGCTGGGTTGTCCTTGTAGTCCTCCATTGCAAGCTTCTCCAGGGCTGGGCCCCCTTCAGCCACGAACCTGGCCAGCTTCTCCACCACCTGCCGAGTCTCCAGGTCCTCTGGGGGTAAAACTTTAAGCAGGCTGTCAGTACTGGGGCTCAACACACAGCAAACAGCACAGGGACACTACTGCCACACAGGCAAGAGCAGAAGGGGGAAGGGGAAGAGAGAGGCTGAAGTGGGGGCTCCAGCCTCGGCCAGCTGAGCACCCCACAGCCCCTGGGGCGCCCCCAGCGCTCCTCAGCAGGCTTCCAACGAGGAGCAGCCCAAAGGTTGGCCTCACCACAGCCCAGGCTGCAGCCCCCAGGGCAGGAGGATGTGAAAGGAGGCTGCAGTGAGGTGGGGGGGGGTTGGCCTCCTCTGCTTGGCATCAGGCAAGAGGAGGAGAGGAAATGGCCTGAAACTGTGCCAGGGAAAGGTCAGGTTGGAGAGGAGGAAGAATTCCTTTGCTGCAGGAGTGCTCAGGGGTTGGCACAGGCTGCCCAGGGAGGTGGTGGAGTCCCCAGCCCTGCAGGTGTGGCCATGGTGGTGCTGGGTTGCTGGTTGGGCTCCATCTCAGAGGCCTTCCCAGCCCAAGCACTTCCAGGACTCCCTGAGTTGCTCCTGGTGGTTCTGCTGCACACAGCAGCGTGGGGAGGAGCAGGAGTTGGGTTCAACAGGCACATTACTCACTCAAGATGCCAGGCTGCAGCCCCAAGGCATGGCTCTGCACCCAGCTAAGGGAGAGACAGCTGCAGCCAGAGCCCAAAGGCAGAGTTCTTCTGAGCAACCAAGCAAGCTCCACCCAGAGCAGCACAGATCTTCTCCACAGGGATTCAGAGATTGCTCAGGAGCTTGCCTTGACAATCCAGAGGCTCCAAACAGACCTGGTCTGACCATGGGGAGGGACCCAGCTGCCAGCTGAAGCCAGGCTGGGGCAGGAACAGTGCCCAGCACTCAGTCCTCAGTGCTCCTGGTGAGGCCTTGGAGAGGTTCCTCAGCATCAGTTGGAGTCATTTAGTCTTCAGGGCCTCTGAGGAAGCTCTTGAGTGGTCCCCAGCGTCAGTTGGAGTCATTTAGTCCTCAGGGCCCCTGAGGAAGCTCTTGAGGGGTCCCCAGTGTCACTTGGAGTCATTTAGTCCTCAGGGCCCCTGAGGAAGCTCTTGAGGGGTCCCCAGTGTCACTTGGAGTCATTTAGTCCTCAGGGCCCCTGAGGAAGCTCTTGAGGGGTCCCCAGCATTAGTTGTTGCCATTTAGTTCTCAGTGCTTCTGGTGAGGCTTTGGAGGAGGCCCCCAGCATTACTTGGAGTCATTTAGTTCTCAGTGCTCCTGAGGAAGCTTTTGAAGGCTCTCCCAGCATTAATTAGCTCCCCAGCCCCCCCCTTAATTGCTGTCACAATGCAGAGACCTACTCCCAGGATCCAGGAACACTCAGAGCACAAAGCAGGAGCTCCCACCCAGCCCTGCACGGGGGGCAAGGCCTGAGGGAATCCTCAGCCCACTCCCACTGGCTTCAAACAGACTGAGAGCCCCAGAGGAGCTGGACCCAGGCTGCCACCTACCTTTGATTTCCAACCACTGCTCATAGTCCTCCTCCTCCTCCTCATCTGGGGACTGGAAGACGCTGAGGCGGTTTGCCACAGGGCTCTGCTTGGAGTGGGAGTAGTTCCTGGCCTGCTGCAGCATACTGCTGAGGACCTGCCCTGGCCTCTTCCCAAACAGCAAAGGTTTCTTCCCCACATGTGGTGCAGCAGCGTTTGTTGAGTGGTTAGTGGAGCTTGGGGGAGGTTCTTAGGGAAGGAAAACAAAACAAAACAAAAGAGAGGGGTAAAGAATTCCTGGGAGCCCTGAGCTGCCCTCAGCCCAGGCTGCAACCACCACAGAGCTGCAGCAGGCTGTCAGGGGCAGGCTGAGCTTGAGGCACTGACTGGGCAGAGCTGGCATGACTTGGAAATGGCCTCCAATTGCACCAGGGGGCAGTTAGGGTGGATAGGAGGAAAGATTTCTTCACTCAAAGGGTTCTCAAACACTGGAGCAGGCTGCCCAGGGAGCTGCTGGAGCCACCAACCCTAGAGGGGGCCGAGAAGTGTGTGGCTCTGGGAGCTGGGGACGTGGCTTGGTGGCCACAGTGCTGCTGGGTTGATGGTTGGACTCCCCCTCAAAGCTGCCTTCCAGTTCTGTGGCTTTTACAGAGGGAGAGTTGAGCCAGAAGGGAGATGCTTGGCTTCAGAGCACCTCTGGAGGGAAAGAGGACAAACCTCCCTGCTGCAGCTCAGCCCTCAGCCCCCACCCCACAGGGGTCACCACTGCTCTAGAGCTCACTCCCCCTGGTCACAGCTGACAGCAGGGGTTGCCCAGAGCCCACCCCCCGAGGCAGCTCACCCAGAGCTGGCTGCCAGCAGGAGCAGGAAGCCCTCCTGGGGCTTCAGAAGTCAACCTACCAGGAGCTGACTTTTCCTTCTGCAGCTTGAGGAACTGCTGGAGGAAGCTGCCATCGTTAACAAACTTGTTGGAGACGCAGCCTTCCCCCTCAGAACCGTCCTCCCTGAGGGAAAGAAGAGTGGGTGATGGTCCTCACCCTCCTCCCCCAGCCCCCTCCTCCACATGCACTGATTCTGAGCAGGCACCACGAGATCTCACTCATCTGGCACCACCAAAACACCTCTCTGCTTGGGGCACTTCCCCTCTCCCCTCCTGGAATCACTTCTGGTGGCTCTGTTCCACTGCCCTGCTTCCAAGGAGCCCAGGCAGGAACTGAACTGGAGAACTGGGCCAGCTCCTGGGAGTCCCAGCTACAGCAGAGACACCAAAGCAGGAGTGCAGCAACCTCCTTTTGCATCAATACTGCTGCTAGCAGCTGTCTGCTGTCCTCACTGCCTGGCTGGATCACTCAAGCTACAATAAAACCGACCTGACCCTAACCCATTTCAGCCTCCTCAGCGTTTGTGCCTGCAGAGCTCTGCCAAGCTCCTCTCTCTCCAGTTCCCAAGCCTGCCTGCTCCCTGCCAGGACGCCCCCGCTCCTTCCCCACCGCACTCCCCACGCACTCTCCGAGCAGAGGGAGCTGCTGGATGCTCAGGGAGTTCTGCCTCGCTTGCTGCTCCAGCCGCGCCTCGATTTCTCTCTTCTTCTGCGCTATCAGCTCCTCTTGGTGACGAATGTTCACGTTGGTCTTGGCCGACTTCGGCTGCGTGATCCCGAACCACCGGCTCTCCTTCCCTAGGGGGCAAGCGGGGCGCTGAAAATCCACACCGAGCCCCTCGGGACCTGCCCGGCCCCCCGCACCGCTGCCCCCGGCCCCCCGCACCGCGGCCCCCGGCCCTGCCCCGGCCACACCTCCCCCTCCCGGCGGGCGGGTGGCGGGCGGGAGGCCGCCGCGCCCGGTGAACCGCCGCTCATACGGCCGGCGGCGCGGCGCCGGGGGAAGCGGCGCGGGGGCGGCGGGACGGGGGGCGGCGGGGCGCGGGGCGGCTGGCCGGGACCGGCCGTACCTGGCGCATCCCTGGGGTTGTCCATTTTGGAGCTCCCGTCCCACAATGCACCGCGGGCGGCGGGCGGGCGGTGCCGGCGGCCCTGCCGCGGAGGCCTCTGGGAGGTGTAGTCGGACGGCGCAGTGCTGGCTGCCGCCTGGCGCCGCGCCGAGGGCTGCTCAGGGGCGCTCAGGCCGGCGAGCCGCGGGGGGAGCCGCGGGGGGAGCCGCGGGGGGAGCCGCGGGGGGAGCCGTGCTCCTTCCGCAGCTCCTCCGCCGCACACCCCGGCCGCGGCCGTCGGGGGGAGCTGCCTACGACTCCCATGGGGCTCCGCGCGTGCCCCCGCCCCGCCCGCGGCCGTTTCCCGTCAGCGCCCGAGGCGCGGCCCGGCGGGGCGGACTCCATGTCCCGGCGTGCCCCGCGCGCCGCCTCTCGCCCCCGCCCCGCCCCTCCCGCCCGTGTTGTCGCGGCGGCCCTGAGATGGCGGCGGTGGCGGCGGGCGCGTCGGGATCGGCGGCCGGCGCGGCCCCTCAGCAGCAGCCGCCGCCTCAGCAGCAGCCGCAGCCGGCGCCGGGCGGCGCCGCGGGCTCCGGGGAAGCGGGGGGCGGAGGCGGCGGCGGGGCCGGCGGAGGAGGAGGCGCTGGCGGAGGCGCTGGGCCCGCGCCGGGGTCGGGGTCGGGAGGCGGCGCGGCCGGGGGCGAATCGTGGTACCTGGCGCTGCTGGGCCTGGCCGAGCACTTCCGCACGTCCAGCCCGCCCAAGGTGCGGCTCTGCGTGCACTGCCTGCAGGCCGTGCTGCCCCGCAAGCCCCCGGCCCGCATGGAGGCCCGCACCCACCTCCAGCTCGGCTCCGTGCTCTACCACCACACCCGCAACGGCGACCAGGCCCGCGGGCACCTGGAGAAGGCGGTGAGGCGCGGGGCGCGGCGGGCGGGGGGCAGCCCTGCCGGCGGGGCCGGGCCGTGGGCGCCGCACACTAACCTCCTCTCTTCTCTTGCAGTGGTTGATATCGCAGCAAGTATCCTTCGCCCGGCTGCCCGCGGGGGCTGCCCGCGACGGAGCCCCTCGGCAGGGAGAGCCTGGCCCCTGGGGAGGGGGCTTGAGCCGCCCTTTTAAGCGGACTTCCCTGCGCGGAGGTCGCTGCCGTGGGCGCTCCGCTGCTGCGGGGGGGTGGGGGCGCGGAGCTGTGGCTCCCCCGGGGCGGAGGGGTTGTTTCTCCTTAACCCTGCTGCTGCTAGATCCCCCAGTTCGAAGACGTCAAGTTCGAGGCGGCCAGCCTCCTGTCCGAGCTGTACTGCCAGGAGGTGAGTGCCCCCCGGCCGCTTCTGGCCCTGCAGGGCTGTGTGGGCCCTGGGGGGCTCGGGGTGAGTCTGTTGCTCGGGGGGGGGGTTGCAGAGGGCAGCAGCAGTGTGAGCAGAGAGCAGCCAGAGCCTGGGGGAGGTTGCTGCCGCAGCTTCGGTGCAGGCCCTGCACAGCAGAGGAAGTTTGCTTGGCCAAAGTGTTTCTGTAGCCCTCCTTTAGCCAAAGGCTGACTCAGGGGGAGGGGGGGAGCAGAGGGCTTCCCCCAGGCTTCTGTTGTGTTTCAAAGCTCTTTAACCTTTCCAAGGCCTTTTCACCTCCCTGGAGCTGTTGCAGGCCAGGCTGGATGTGGCCTGGAGTGACCTGGGCGCAGTGGGAGGTGTCCCTGCCCGTGGACCTGGCTGAGCTTGAAGGCCCCTTCCAACCTAAGCCATTCTCTCCACCTCCTCTTTACTCCTCTGAGGCAAAGCTTTGCTCCCTCTCTGAGGGACTGGCAGAGCAGTGGCTCAGGAGGCTGAGTGAAGCCCCTGGGGCAGGAGCCTCTCCCTTCCTCCCTGCTTCGGAGCCGGCAGGGGCTGGGGGGCAGGCAGGGGGGGCTGGGGGCAGGCTGGGGGGGCTGGGGGCAGGCTGGGGGGGCTGGGGGCAGGCTGGGGGGGCTGGGGGCAGGCTGGCTGGCAGCAGGCTGTGCTGAGCAGGCTCTGTGCTTGCCTTGCAGAACTCGGTGGACACAGCCAAGCCTCTGCTGCGCAAGGCCATCCAGATCTCCCAGCAGACTCCCTACTGGCACTGCCGACTGCTCTTCCAGCTTGCAGTAAGTGAGGGCTCCCCAGGGGCAGCCTCAGCTGGGGCCCTCCTGGGACAAAGTGGCCAGAGGAGAGCTGTGTTTCCCTTAAAAGAGCCTTTCCCTGCCCCCCTGCAGTCTGTGCTGCTAGGCAAGTTTGTGCTCTGAAGCAGCCGTCCCTGGGGAGGGGAGCAGGGGGGGAGGGGGCAAGGGCCCTTTCACTTTTCACCCCCCCCAGGACTGCAGCACCTCTCCTGTGGCTGAGAGAGCTGGGGCTGTTCAGCCTGGAGAAGAGAAGGCTCCAGGGAGACCTTAAAACAGCCTTGCAGTACCTGAAGGGCTCCAGGAGAGCTGGGGAGGGACTTGTGACAAGGGCTGGGAGTGCCAGGACCAGGGACAGTGGCTTTGAGCTGCTGGGAGAGGGGAGACTGAGACTGGAGAGGAGGAAGAGACTCTTTCCAGTGAGGCTGGGGAGGCTCTGGCACAGGCTGCCCAGGGAGGCTGTGGCTGCCTCCTCCCTGGAGGTGCTCAAGGCCAGGCTGGAGGAGGCCTGGAGCAGCCTGGGCTGGTGGGAGGGGTCCCTGCCCATGGCAGGGGGCTGGAACTGGATGAGCTTTGAGGTCCCTTCCACCCCAGCCCCTTCTGTGGCTGCATGAGTCAGAGCTCTGTGTGGTGTGACTGGGCTGAGCCTCTTCCCTGGGGGTGTTGCAGCCTGGGGCTGGGGCTGTGCCTGCAGGAGCAGCTCCCATCAGGGGATGCCTCCAGCAGGCAGCAGTTTGGCTGCTCACATGGCAGGCCCAGGAGGAGTCAGGCTTGTCAGAAAGTGCTGCTGAGGCTGCCAGAGCAGGAGCTGACCTCTGCTCTGGGTCTGCCTCCAGCAACTGCACACCCTGGAGAAGGACCTGGTGTCTGCCTGCGACCTGCTGGGCGTGGGAGCGGAGTACGCGCGGGTGGTGGGCTCGGAGTACACCAGGTGAGTTCCCTGCACTGCCTCTGCCCCCTCAGAAGATGCTTTGCTTTCCCCTTGCCAGAGCTTCCTAGACCCCCAGAGTGGCTCAGGTGGGAAGGGAGCTCAGAGCTGCCCTGCTCCAACCTCCCCCCCATGGGCAGGGACAGCTCTGAACTACACTCAGCTGCTCAGGGCCTCAGCCAGCCTGGCCCTGAACACCTCCAGGCAAGGAGCAGCCACAGCCTCCCTGGGCCAGGCTCTCACCACTCTGGCACTGAAGAACTTCTCCCTCAGCTCCAGCCCTGCTCTGCCTCAGCTCCAAACCCTTCCCCCTTGGCCTGCCTCAGACCCCCTCAGGAAAGTCTCTCTGCAGCCTTGCTGCAGGTTTTAGAGGGTAGCTCTGAGGGCTGTGCTCACTGGATGGCTTTGAAAGCCAAACTGCTGCTCCTGGGACTTCTCTCAGAGCTTCTCCAGCTCTTTTTTTTTTCCCCCTGTTAAACCCAGCAGCATTCCCTGAGGCTCTGGGGAGCTGAGCTTCATTGGTTGTCTTAGCAGAAGTGTTTTCAGCAGCTTGCTTTGGTGTTAGAAATGACTGCAGCTGGGACTGCCCCAGGCCTGGACACAAAGCTGAGAGCTGGGATTTGGCTTCCTGAGGCTAGGATTGAGCTGTTCCATCAAGGGTTTCATGTGCTTCCTCTGGCTGCTTCCTGTGCTCTCTGCTCTGCTCTCCTTGAGGGGCAGGTTGGCAGATTTGGGCTTCTTCCCCTCAGGGATTTTAGATCCAGTTGAGGTCTGAGTAACTCTCCTGCAGCCTGACTTGGTTCTGTTCCCTTGCAGGGCACTCTTTCTGCTGAGCAAGGGGATGGTAAGTTGGTTGTGCTCCTGAGCTGGAGCTGGGGGGCTCAGGGTGTTTGTGGCACCCCAGTAATGTGTGCTGGTGTTGTGAATTCCAGCTGCTCCTCATGGAAAGGAAGCTGCAGGAGGTGCATCCTCTCCTCACTCTTTGTGGGCAGATTGTGGAGAACTGGCAAGGAAACCCCATCCAGAAGGAGTCCTTGAGGGTCTTCTTCCTGGTGCTGCAGGTCACACACTACCTGGATGCAGGGCAGGTGGGTGTGAGCTGGGCCTCCTGCAGCTCCCCTCTGGCTCTGCAAGATCAGCCAGTTCCAGCTGCCCCCAGCACTGCTTGCCTCAGCCAGCCTGGCCTTCAGTGCTGCCAGGCTTGGAGCAGCCTGCTCAGGGCCTCAGCACCCTCCTGGGGAGGAGCTTCCTCCTGCTGTCTCATCCCAGTCCAGCTTCTGCCCATCTGAAGCTGTCACCCCCTGCCCTGTCCCTGCAGGGCTCTGCACAGAGCCCCTCCCCAGCTGCCCTGCAGCTCCTTCAGGCACTGGAAGCTGCTCTGAGGTCTCCCTGGGGCCTTCCCCAGCCCCAACCCTCTCAGCCTGGCCTCAGTGCAGCTCCAGCCCTGGCATCATCTTCGTGGCCTCCTCAGGAGCCGCTGGGGGCTGCTTGCCCTGGCTGGGAGCAGCAGGAGGGAGGTGGAGCAGCTGTGCTGGGCAGCTGGCTGTGATGTGTGTGCTGTGTGCAGGTGAAGAGTGTGAAGCCCTGCCTGAAGCAGCTGCAGCAGTGCATCCAAACCATCTCCACGCTGCACGACGATGAGATCCTGCCCAGCAACCCTGCTGACCTCTTCCACTGGCTGCCCAAGGAGCACATGTGTGTGCTGGTCTACCTGGTGAGCAGCTCCCTCCCTCTGCTTGGATCCCAGCAGGGAGGGCTGGAAGGGACCTCTGGAGCTCATCCCCAACCCCCTGCTGCAGCAGGGCTCCCACAGCAGCTTGCCCAGGAGCACAGTGCCCAGGTGGGGATGGGAGCTCTGCACACCAGGAGACTCCACAGCCTCTGTGGGCAGCCTGCCCCAGGCCTCCAGCAGCCTCACACCAAAGGAGTTTCTCCTCCTGCTCAGATGGAACCTCCTGGCTTCCAGTTTGTGCCCACTGCTCCTTGTGCTGTCCCTGGGCACCCCTGAGCAGAGCCTGGCCCCAGCCTCTTGCCCCCCACAGCTCCTTCAGCTCCTGCTGAGCATTGCTCAGCTGCCCTCTGGGGCTGCTCTGCTCCAGGCTCTCAGCCCCAGGGCTCTCAGCTGCTCCTCCCAGAGCTGCTCCAGGCCCCTCAGCAGCTTTGTGGCCTCTGCTGGACTCTCTCCACTGGTTCCCTGTCCCCCTGGAGCTGGGGAGCCCAGAACTGGCCTCAGGACTGCAGCTGTGGCCTCACCTTGGCTTTTTCCCCCCAGAGAGAGGGAAACCTTCTCTGCAAGCTCCTGCAATGAGTTTTGCCTCACTTCCTTTGATCCCTCCTGGGTGATAGCAAAGTTGCTTTAAGAAGCTGGCAGCTGAGGAGCTGTGTGACCTCCCCAGGCCTTCCCTGTGTGCAGGGATGACTGCAGGGGATCTGTGCTGTGCTCTCTGGCAGGTGACAGTGATGCATTCCATGCAAGCAGGGTACCTGGAGAAGGCTCAGAAGTACACAGACAAAGCACTGATGCAGCTGGAGAAGCTCAAAAGTAAGGCTGAGGCTTCAGGGCCTGGTGCTGATTCAGCCCAGCCCAGGAGCTCAGCAGCTTCCCTGAGCATCCTGGCTCAGCCCTGGCTGTGCTGCAGCCCAGAGCTCTGCCTTGAGGCTGGGCACTTAACTGGCAGAGCAGTCAGGGCCTGGGGGGAGTGGGGCTGTGGCTGCTCAGCTGCCTCTGGATCCAGGTTTGGATTCTCCCAACCTGTGCTCCCCAGGGAGGCTTCCCTGGAGTGGTGCTCAGCCCTCCTGCTCCTGGCAGCTGAGGCCTGGTGGCTTGGGTGGGCTTTGGGGCTGTGGGTTGGGTTTAACCTTCTGTCATCCTTCCTGTGGCACATGGCAGAGCAGCTGGCAGTGTGCAAGGCTCCTCTGCCTCCCACCTGCTGCAGCCAGGGACATCAGCTCTGCCTTGCCAGCAGGCAGTCCCTGCAGCTGAGGGGGTGAGGGAGGCTGCTTGGCCAGGGGCTTGCTGCTGCTTTCCCCTCACTGAGTCAGGGACTTCTGCCATTGCAGTGCTGGATTGCAGCCCCATCCTGTCCTCATTCCAAGTGATCCTGCTGGAGCACATCATCATGTGCAGGCTGGTCACAGGCCACAAAGCCACAGCCCTGCAGGAGGTAAGGAGGGGCTGGCAGCACTCCCAGCCCTGCAGGGGCACAGGGCCCCTGCTGAGGAGCACTCTGGGGCTCCAGGGGGGACCCCAGCAGTGCTCAACCACTGCCAGGCCTCACGGTGCTCAGCACACTGACACTCCACAGCTGTGGAGTGAGCTCCTCTCAGAGCTTTGGTTGGGCCACTCTGGAGCTGCTGATGGAGGCAGTGAGGGACTGGTGGCTGCAGCTGGCAGCTTCCTCTTGCAGCCTGGCCCTCAGAGAGGCTTCACTGCTCCTCTCAGCACAGCTTGGCCAAGGTTTTAGGGCTCCCTCCCTTTCTGTCCTCCTCTCCCATGGCTCTGGGAGGAGGGGGAGTGGGACACTTAGTGCCAAACCTCTGCTTTGCTCCTCTCCATTCTCAGTCACTTTGCAACCCTCTGCACTCATCCTGTGTTTCTGGGCTGTTCTGCTGCCTCACCTCAGTGTCTGCTGCCAGCACTGCTCTAGGGGGTGGGGGGAGAGCAGGTTCTGGCTCAGGAAGCCCTCCCAGGCACATCCCCCGTGGGAGATTTGGATCCCAGGGTTGGTTTTTCCCTGCTGCTTGCCAGCTCAGCTGCTGAGGCTCCCAGCAGAGCTTTGGGATGGTTTGCTGCTGCTGCTGCCACCCCACGGTGGAGCTGCTGCAAAGCCAAAGCAGTGTGAGAGGGCAGCAGGGCCTGGAGCCTGCCTTCAGGCAAGCTCAGCTCCCAGCTCTGCCTGGGAGCAGCAGGCACTGGAACCTTGAGGGGTGGGATGTGAGCAGGTGGATTTCACAGAGGTTTGGGCTGGAAGGGACCTCAGAGATCCTCCAGCTCCAGCCCCCTGCCCTGGGCAGGGACCCCTCCCCCAGCACAGGCTGCTCAGGGCCTCATCCAGCCTGGCCCTGAACACCCCCAGGCAGGGGGCAGCCACAGCCTCCCTGGGCAGCCTGTGCCAGAGCCTCCCCAGCCTCCCTGCACAGAACTCCTTCCTCAGCCCCAGTCTCAATCTGCCCTCCTCAAGCTGAGAGCTTCAGAGCAGCAGATGGAGAGCCTAAGGCAGCACTTTTTGCCCCAACAGATCTCCCAGGTCTGCCAGCTCTGCCAGCAGTCTCCCAGACTCTTCTCCAACCATGCTGCCCAGCTGCACACTCTCTTAGTAAGTGTCCACAGGCAGCAGTAAGCTTCTAACTCTCTGGAAGACCCTGCCCAAGGCTCCTGCTCACAGCTTGTAAGTGCAGAGTATGCAGAGAGGCAGCCAGGAGGATCTGCTGGGTAAGGGCTGTGGGAGCCAGGGGCAGCCCTGCTGGGGGCACTCCCAGCCAGTGGTGCTCCAGGGAGCCCCAGCCTGGGCTGGCTGTGCAGAGGCTCTCAGAGCTGCCCCAGCCTGGGCTGGCTGTGCAGAGGCTCTCAGAGCTGCCCCAGCCTGGGCTGGCTGTGCAGAGGCTCTCAGAGCTGCCCCAGCCTGGGCTGGCTGTGCAGAGGCTCTCAGAGCTGCCCCAGCCTGGGCTGGCTGTGCAGAGGCTCTCAGAGCTGCCCCAGCCTGGGCTGGCTGTGCAGAGGCTCTCAGAGCTGCCCCAGCCCCAGCCTGGGCTGGCTGTGCAGAGGCTCTCAGAGCTGCCCCAGCCTGGGCTGGCTGTGCAGAGGCTCTCAGAGCTGCCCCAGCCCCAGCCTGGGCTGGCTGTGCAGAGGCTCTCAGAGCTCCCCCAGCCCCAGCCTGGGCTGGCTGTGCAGAGGCTCTCAGAGCTCCCCCAGCCTGGGCTGGCTGTGCAGAGGCTCTCAGAGCTGCCCCAGCCTGGGCTGGCTGTGCAGAGGCTCTCAGAGCTGCCCCAGCCTGGGCTGGCTGTGCAGAGGCTCTCAGAGCTGCCCCAGCCTGGGCTGGCTGTGCAGAGGCTCTCAGAGCTGCCCCAGCCTGGGCTGGCTGTGCAGAGGCTCTCAGAGCTGCCCCAGCCTGGGCTGGCTGTGCAGAGGCTCTCAGAGCTGCCCCAGCCTGGGCTGGCTGTGCAGAGGCTCTCAGAGCTGCCCCAGCCTGGGCTGGCTGTGCAGAGGCTCTCAGAGCTGCCCCAGCCTGGGCTGGCTGTGCAGAGGCTCTCAGAGCTGCCCCAGCCCCAGCCTGGGCTGGCTGTGCAGAGGCTCTCAGAGCTGCCCCAGCCCCAGCCTGGGCTGGCTGTGCAGAGGCTCTCAGAGCTCCCCCAGCCTGGGCTGGCTGTGCAGAGGCTCTCAGAGCTCCCCCAGCCCCAGCCTGGGCTGGCTGTGCAGAGGCTCTCAGAGCTCCCCCAGCCTGGGCTGGCTGTGCAGAGGCTCTCAGAGCTGCCCCAGCCTGGGCTGGCTGTGCAGAGGCTCTCAGAGCTGCCCCAGCCCCAGCCTGGGCTGGCTGTGCAGAGGCTCTCAGAGCTTCCCCAGCCCTGCAGCCAGCAGGGACAGCCCCAGCCAGAGCAGGGTGCTCAGAGCCCAGGACAAGCTGAGCTGGGCTGGCTCCAGGGTGGGGGCAGCCCCTCTGTGTTGCCTGAGGAATCTCCTCTCTCCTGCAGGGGCTCTACTGCATCTCTGTCAACTGCATGGACAATGCAGAAGCACAATTCACTACAGCACTGAGGGTAAGAGCTGCTTCCCAGGCTGCTGCCTGGCCACAGGCAGGCTGGAGCTGGGCTCCTTGCAGCTGTGTGGCTCACTGGAGGCTGGAAGGGGAATCCACAGCTCCTCTGGTTCAGCTCACAGGATGGGTTGGGTTGGAAGGGACCTTCAAGATCATCCAGTCCCAAGCCCCTGCCAGAGGCAGGGAGCCCTTCACCAGCCCAGGCTGCTCAGGGCCTCATCCAGCCTGGCCTGGAGCCCCCCCAGGGAGGGCACAGCCATGACCCCTCTGGACAGACTGTCTCCCCACCCTCACTCCCTCCTCACTGCTGCAGCAATGCTGCTCCCAGTACAGGTCAGGAGGGTTTCAGGCTGTGTTCCCCATGAGCTGAGCAAGCTCTGGGTGAGCTGCTGCAGGGCTTGACTGTGGCTTTCCTCCCTCCTCAGCTCACCACACATCAGGAACTGTGGGCATTCATTGTGACAAACCTGGCCAGTGTCTACATCAGGGAAGGTAACAGGCACCAAGAGGTGAGTTGGGTTCTCCTCTGAGCTGCTGGGGGGCAGGAAGCTGCCTGAAGAGGTCCAGCATGGGTTGGGTTGGAAGGGACCCCCAAAGCTCCTCCAGTCCAATCCCCCTGCACTCAGCAGGGACATTCTCCACCAGAGCAGATTGCTCAGAGCCTCCTTGAGCCTGGCCTTGAATATCCCCAGGGATGGGGCCCTGACCACCTCCCTGAGCAGCCTGTTGCAGTGCTCCAGCAGCCTGATGGTGCAGAGCCTGTTGCTGAGATCCTCTCCTCCCAAACCACTGCCCCTCAGCACCTCAGGCCTTTGCAGGCAGCTCCTCTGCAGCCTGCTTGCAGCTCCCTTCCATCATCCTGACTCAACCAACCCATTTGCTGCAGTCTGCCTCTCTTCAGGTGGTTTCTTGCATGACAAAGCCTCCCAGGCTGGAACTGAACACCCAGAAATAGCTGTGTGGAGGTGTTGGTTGTGCTTCAGGCTCTGGCAATTCATCCTGTGGTGCTCTGCCTGATCCCTCAGCAGAAGCTTCCCACAACCAGGCTTAGAAGTTCCTTGTGGAGGGGCTGTGACAGAGCTCAGCCCCACACAGGGAGTGAAACAGCTGAGAGCAAAACCACCATTAGAAGCTTGGCCCTTGGGGGTTTTCCTCACTTCAGTTCCTGCTTTAAATTCAAGAGCAAACCTGCTGCACTATGTACTGCAGCAGCTGCAGCAGCCAGAAGCCTTTGGAGCCAGGGCTGGCATTGTGCAGGAGTAGAAAGGCTGAGAACTGCTCTGAAACTTAGGTTCAGGCTCCAGTTGGGCTTGAAAACTGCTGGGGTTGGAGTGCTGGGGCTGAGCAGCAGAGGAAAGCTGAGCTGGGGCTGAGCAGCAAAGGAAAGCTGAGCTGGGGCTGCACTGCTGAGCTGGGGCTGAGCAGCAGAGGAAAGCTGAGCTGGGGCTGCACTGCTGAGCTGGGCCTGATGCTCTTTCTCCTCTCCTCCCTCTCTGCAGCTCTACAGCTTATTGGAAAGGATCAATCCAGACCATAATTTTCCTGTGAGGTGAGAACTGCAGAACCTGTCCTGCTGCTGGGTTCCAGGGAGGGATCAGAAGGGACCTCTGGAGCTCCCCAAGCCCCTGCCCCAGCAGGGCTCCCCCAGCAGCCTGCCCAGGAGCACAGTGCCCAGGGGGGGTTGGGAGCTCTGCACACCAGGAGACTCCACAGCCTCTCTGGGCAGCCTGCCCCAGGCCTCCAGCAGCCTCACACCAAAGAAGTTTCTTCTCCTGGGCTCCACTTTGTGCCCCTTGCTACTGAGCAGAGCCTGGCCCCAGCCCCTTGCCCCCCACAGCTCCCTCAGCTCTTGCTGAGCATTGCTCAGCTCCCCTCTGGGGCTGCTCTGCTGCAGGCTCTCAGCCTCAGGGCTTCTTCCAAGGCAGAAGTTTTAGGCACTCATTCCCTGCAGTGTTTGGAGATCTGCTGCTGGGGCAGGTTCCTGGGGGCCTGCAAGGTGCAGCCCCCCTCAGACCTGGCTCTCAGGGGGCCCTGGCTCTCAGGGGCCCTGGCTCTCAGGGGCCCTGGCTCTCAGGGGGCCTGGCTCTCAGGGGGCCTGGCTCTCAGGGGCCCTGGCTCTCAGGGGCCCTGGCTCTCAGGGGCCCTGGCTCTCAGGGGCCCTGGCTCTCAGGGGGCCTGGCTCTCAGGGGGCCTGGCTCTCAGGGGCCCTGGCTCTCAGGGGCCCTGGCTCTCAGGCCCCCTGGCTCTCAGGCCCCCTGGCTCTCAGGGGGCCTGGCTCTCAGGCCCTGGCTCTCAGGGGCCCTGGCTCTCAGGCCCCCTGGCTCTCAGGCCCCCTGGCTCTCAGGCCCCCTGGCTCTCAGGGGCCCTGGCTCTCAGGCCCTGGCTCTCAGGCCCTGGCTCTCAGGCCCCCTGGCTCTCAGGCCCTGGCTCTCAGGCCCCCTGGCTCTCAGGCCCTGGCTCTCAGGGGCCCTGGCTCTCAGGCCCTGGCTCTCAGGGGCCCTGGCTCTCAGGCCCTGGCTCTCAGGGGCCCTGGCTCTCAGGCCCCCTGGCTCTCAGGCCCCCTGGCTCTCAGGCCCTGGCTCTCAGGCCCTGCTCTCTCTCTCTCCAGCTCTCACTGTCTCCGGGCAGCAGCCTTCTACATCCGAGGCCTCTTCTCCTTCTTTCAAGGAAGATACAATGAGGCAAAGTGAGTACAAAACCCACCCAAAGAGACACTAAATCAGGGGGCTCAAGATGAGAAAGGACCCCCCTGAGGCTGCCTCTCAAGTCTGCCAGCTCTGCTCCTCCTGGGCTCGGCCCCAGCGCTGCGGTGCCGAGGGCAGAGCCCCGGGGAGCCGCCGGCCTGGCTCAGCTCTGCTGAGAGCTGAGGCCTGGGGACTCAGGGCCTTGCTGAGGGTCACCTTCCAGCCCTCAGCACTGGTAGCTGCTGGGTGGATTCAGGTGGCTCTCAGTGGTGCTTCTGAGGCGAGGCAGAGGTTCCTCAGCCCCTTCTGCTCCCCCTGGCAGACGATTCCTGCGGGAGACGCTGAAGATGTCCAACGCAGAAGACTTGAATCGCTTAACAGCCTGCTCCCTGGTGCTGCTGGGGCACATCTTCTATGTGCTGGGCAACCACAGGGTGAGTGCTGCTCCCTGGTGCTGCTGGGGCACATCTTCTATGTGCTGGGCAACCACAGGGTGAGTGCTGCTCCCTGGTGCTGCTGGGGCACATCTTCTATGTGCTGGGCAACCACAGGGTGAGTGCTCCCTGGTGCTGCTGGGGCACATCTTCTATGTGCTGGGCAACCACAGGGTGAGTGCTGCTCCCTGGTGCTGCTGGGGCACATCTTCTATGTGCTGGGCAACCACAGGGTGAGTGCTGCTCCCTGGTGCTGCTGGGGCACAGCTTCTATGTGCTGGGCAACCACAGGGTGAGTGCTGCTCCCTGGTGCTGCTGGGGCACAGCTTCCATGTGCTGGGCAACCACAGGGTGAGTGCTCCCTGGTGCTGCTGGGGCAACCACAGCCTGCTCCAGCTCTGCTCTTCCCCTCTCAACCTTCACCTTGTTTGCTAAAGCAAATGAATCAGAGTGGTTTAGCTTGCAAGGGACCTTAGAGATCAGCCAGTCCCAATGTCCCTGCTGGGGGTGGGGACACCTCCCACTAGGTAAGGCCTCATCCAGCCTGACTTGCAACAGTCCCAGGCTTGGAGCCTCCACAGCCTCTCTGGGCAGCCTGTCCCAGGGCCTCAGCACCCTCCTGGGGAAGAACTTCCTCCTCCTGTCTCACTCAGTCCAGCTTCCAGTCTGCAGCCATCACTCCCTGCCCTGTCACTGCAGGGCTTTGTGCTGAGTCCCTCTCCAGCTCTCCTTTAGCTCCCTTCAAACCCTGCAGGCTGCTCTCAGGCCCCCAGGACCCTGTGTGAAATGATTTGATGTGAAGGGTGCTTGGTGTGCCACCAGAGGCTGGTAGCCTGCTGACCTCCCCAGGTCCTTGGCTGTCATTTTCACATCACCTCACAAGCTTGGGGTGGTTGAGCTCTCCTGGAAGGGTTTCTCTGAGGCCTGAAGGCAGCTGGGTAGAGGAGAAGCTTCCTGCTGTGGAAGGAGTTGTGGCTGCAAGCTCCTTGGGTCCCATGGATGAAATGCTTCCTGGACACAAATCCCTAGGACAGAGCAGAGTCCCAGGCCAGGATGTGTTTGAGTTGTGCCTCTAAGCCCTTGGCAGCCATTCCCACAGAGCCCTTTGCCACCCCCAGGTTCCCACCTGTGGGCAGGGAGGGTTGGCAGGGTGGGGGAGATGGAACCTGCAGAAGTCCATTTGATTGTGCTCTCTGCTCCTGAGCAGGAAAGCAACAACATGGTGGTGCCAGCCATGCAGCTTGCAAGCAAGATCCCAGACATGTCTGTGCAGCTCTGGTCCTCAGCTCTCTTGAGAGGTAAGGCAGGAAAAGGCCCTGGAACTCAGAGGGTCTTGGAGCTAAAGGTTCTGGTGGTTAAAAGCAGCCAGGAGCCTGTTGCTGCTCACTGTGCCTCGGATTAGATTGACAGAGTGGGCTGGGCTGGAAGGGACCTCAGAGACCCCCCAGCTCCAGCCCCCTGCCAGGGGCAGGGACCCCTCCAGCAGCCCAGGCTGCTCAGGGCCTCATCCAGCCTGGCCCTGAACACCCCCAGGCAGGAGGCAGCCACAGCCTCCCTGGCCAGACTTCCTCCTCTCCAGTCCCAGTCTGCCCTGTCCCAGCTTCAGTCCCTTCCCTCTCAGGGAGCAGCTGGAGCCAGGGCCTGCTCGCAGGGCCTGCTCCCACTAGGTGGTGCTGGGAGCTAAGCAGACAGAGTTCCAGCTGCCCTGGGGCTCTTCTGGGAGGGAGGAGTTGGCTTCCTGCTTCCAGAGCTGCTCTAATCTGGGCTTTAGTAGGTGGAAGCCAAAGGAACCCCAAGGCTGACACCAAATGCCCTTGGGGAGGGGGAGGCTTCAGCTCCCCCACCTGCCCCCTGCTTCTCTGGGGGCTGTCTGCCAGCAGGGCTTTGGCTGTTGCAGTGAGTCAGCAGCTGGAGGGGAGAGGCCTTGCAGGCAGCTGCTCAGCTGGCAGCAGCTCAGGTGCTGCTCCTGGGTGAGGTCTCCACATGCTTCCCTTGCAGACCTGAACAAAGCCTGTGGCAATGCCATGGATGCCCATGAGGCAGCCCAGATGCATCAGAACTTCTCCCAGCAGCTCCTCCAGGACCACATTGAGGCCTGCAGTCTTCCAGAACACAATCTCATCACGGTGAGAGAGGCTCAGCCTGCAGCTGGGCAGCCCCAAGGTGCTTTGCTCCCTTCTGCTGAGCAGCCTTGGCCCTGAGCTGCCAAAGTCCAGGCTGCTTCCTAGTGTCTGACCTGGGCTGGGAACAGGAACAGGAAGTGACTCAATGGATTCCCTCCCTCTGGGAGGCTTTCCTGGGGGGCAAGGGCTCTTGGAAGCCTTTTCTTGGTACTCCAGGCCTTGCCTTTGTTTGAGATGGCTTTTGGAGCAGGTCCTCACTTCAGCTTGGTGCCAGCTGCTGCCAGGCCCTGGCTGTGCTCTCAGGGTTTAGTGTCTGGGTCACCACTCTGCCTCCTGGGGGGCTGTTCAGTTCTGCCCTGCTGAAAGCATCCTGCAGTTGCCTTTGCTAATCCTGCTGCTCTCTGAGGCTGCATTTTCACTCTGCAGCATCTGCTGTGCAGAGCCTTAGGCTGCAGCTTGCTTGGGGCTTTCCTGCTGCCCTGCCCAGCAGAACCACTTTAAACTCTGGTGTGAAACTAGGGGATGGTTTCCTCAGCTGCAGCTCAGCAAGAGCTTAAGACCACTTCCTGCTGGGGCTGAGGTCATGCCCAGGAGGGAGTGCAGGATGCTCTGAGCTCCCAGCATCACCACCTGGGGAGAGGAAAGGAGGGGAGAAGCCCAGAGGAAGAGGCTGGCTGCTGGCTTCATCCCCAGGAGATCCCAGGGCTGGTGGTGGTGTTTGGGGCTCAGCCTGCCCCAGCCAGGCCCTCCCTCCCCTGCTCTTGCCATGGCTTTTGTCTGTGCTGGGTTAGAAGTCTGGAGGGGGGAAGAGGATTGAGAAACCAAATCCTGCTCCTGTGAGAAGAGCTTTGACTAAGGGCAGAGGCAAATGCTTGAGTCAAGGGATGAGTGAGGAGCTCTGGGAGCTCCAGCTCAGTGCTTCATGGCTCAAGCACAGCCCAAGCTGGATCCCTGCTTCCTGCTGCTCCCCTTTCCCATGCTCAGACAGCTGGAAACTTCCTGCCAGAGCAGGAAATGCTTTCCCTTGACTGCCACTCAGCCCAGATCCAGCAGAGGAGTCAGCCAGGTTTGGGAGGAGAGCAGCACTGGGAGCCCCACACACCTAAAGCAGAGGCAGAGCTGCCACAGCACTGCTCCTGCAGCAAGGCCAGAGGGTGTTCCTCCCCTCCCTGGACAGCAGCTGTAGGATTCTCTTGCTCTTTGTTATCTTGCAGTGGACAGATGGACCACCTCCTGTACAGTTCCAGGCACAGAATGGGCCCACCACCAGCTTGGCCAGCCTCCTGTGAAAGCAGAATCACTCAGCAGGACACTCTGCTTCAAACACAAGAAAGAAAAGAAAAAGAAAGAAGGAAAGGGAAGGAAAATGCCCAGAAAAAGAGAAAAAACAAAAGAAAGAGGGGAAAAAAAAGAGGAGAACCAAAACTGATCCTGCAAGAGCTTTTCTCCAGAGAAAAGGCAGCAGAGTTCCTCTGCCAGGGAGGGCCTTGGAGGCAAAGAGGGTGCAGAAGGACACTGAACACTTCCCAGCCTTGAGGAGGGGGCAGGAGGGCCCTGGAGGGCAGCTGCTGCTCTCCTGAGGTGTGTGAAGCTACAGCTGCAGTGTGCAGAGCTGCTGGGCTTAACCTGCTTCCCTCTGGTGAGAGCTGAGGTTTGGTCCCAGGGACCCTTGCTCCTTCCCTTGGTAGCTGCCTGCTCCTCACACTGGGCCCAGGAGGGGAGGAGGACTCCCCCAGTTCTCAGCACCAGTTGGATTCTGAACACTTCTTCCCCCCCTCCCAAGCCCCTCCCTGGAGTGGGACCTGAGCCCAGCTGTGATGCTTTCTGTGCCCCTCCACGCTGGGTGAGTCCTTGGCTTCAGTGACTGCTTGGAGGCTGCCCTCAAGTTCTGCATTGTAGGTTTGCTGAGGTAATTTTCCTTCCTTCTTGTCTGCAAGTGGCTGCCAGTGCTGTCTGGGGGCAGGGGGCTCATGGAGCAGGGTGAGGGAGGGGTGGGGGAGGCAGGAGCAGAGAGGGGTGGGGGAGGCAGGAGCAGAGGGGTGAGATCTGAGTGTGGCAGGCAGGGCCCTGCTGGTGCCCCCCAGCTGTGTGCTGCTGTGCCAGGAGCAGGCTGCACCTCCCAGGGCAGTGTGTGACAAGCAGCCACCCCTCAGCCCTCACAGGTGTCTCCTTCTGCCTCCCCACCCTGCTGCCCAGTCCCAGCCTGGGGAAGGCAGAACCATCCCAGAGCAGCTCTCTCCATCTCTGGCTACTTTGCCATGGTGTCTACTGAGGGAGGAAAGTTCTCCCCCTCCTCCTCCTGTCCAGCCCCTGCACTGGCCAGGCAGCTGGGGACCAGCATTTGTGTCCTCCTGCAGCCTCAGGCAGGGAAGGCAGCATCTGTGCCTTAACCATTTGTACCAGTCCCAGCTGAAGCAGGGAGCTCAGGCCCAGGCCCAACAGGAGCCAGAGGCTTATGAGCAAAACTGAACTCTGGAGTCCTGCCCTTTGGCAGCCACCTTCCCAACTCCCCTGCCTTAGCTTTCCCTTTGTCCCAGTTCTGACCTCCCAGCTCTGCCTCCCCCTGCATCTGCCCCTCTCCAAAGCAGGAGAGTGAGGCCCAGGCTGCTTGGTGCAAGCAAACAGGGTGGGAGTTGGTTCATGCCCTGCAGCCTCAGAGCCAGGAGCTGTGCCCTGTAAAGCTTGGGAGCTTCCTGGGGCTGAATAAAAGTGTTTTGCTCTCTTGGTAGCTCTGCATATTTATCTCCCAGCCTAACAGAGAAAAGGGGGAAGGGAAAAGGAGGCTGCCAGAGCAAATGCCCCTGGAGAGCTTCCTGTGGTGGCCTCTGCAAGCAGGGAGACAGCATCTGACCCCCCCAGCTGTAGAGCTTTGATGAGAGGAACAGGATGAAATCTGCCTTGAATCATAGAATGGTTTGGGTTGGAAGGGAGCTCCAGGATCACCTCAGTCCCCCCCTCAGCCTTGCCCCTGCCTAGCACTAGCTCAGACATTTGCTGCTGTGGTTCAGCTCCCTGCTGGATGAAGCTGAGGGGACAGGGACCCAGGGGAGTCTGTGCTTGCTCTCCTGCCAGGCAGTGCTGGGTGAGGCCCTGCCCTCACACACCTGCTCTGGTCACCATCTCCAGGGGGAAACATGGCCTTGAAGCTGGGGTAAGGAGAGTCCTGCTGCTGGGTTTGCAAGAGAAGAACTTTAATTCAGTTGAAATTCTCCCTTGGAACTCGACCCCAGAAACCCCCAGGAAGGGAAGGTGGAGTTGGGAAGGAGGGGGTTGGTGGTGGCAGGCAGAGAGGCCCCAGCCTGCATCAGCTCTCTCTGAGATGGAGCTCCATGGCTGCAGGCAGTCTGCTCCCTGCTGTCCCCTCCAAGGCTGAGGCACTCCCAGGGAAGCTGCCAGGTTGGCAGCAGCAGGGGCAGGAGCCAGCTCCATGCCAACACCTGGGTGCTGCCAGCAGGGCTCTGCTCTGCTGAGTGGAGCTGGGTTCCTGCTCACTGCCCTGGCCTGGCACAGAGCAGCTTGGCTTGAGGAGGGCTCAACAGCTGCCACCTGCCTGGACTGCCAGAGCAGGCCAGGAGGGCTTGGGCTGGAGGGCAGCTCTGGAGCTCAGGCAGCACAGCCCCCTGCAGGCAGCAGGGAGCCCCCAGCCAGAGCCACATCCAGCCTGACCCCAAGTGTCTCCAGGGATGGGACCTCAGCCACCCCCCCAGGCAAGGAGGGATCTGCTCAGGCTGAGGAGAAGCTCACCTTGGGAAGGCTGAGCCCCAGGGCCTGGTTTTAACTTCCCCTTCTGTTTCTTGTGGGGAGCAGCAGCTCTTGGGCTGCTCCCCCCAGGAGCTCCATGAGTTGCTAGAACTCAGCCTCCCTTTTTAAGCCCCTAAGCACAAGAGCTCTCTCCTGAGTGCTCTTAGCAGTTGAGGAACGACCAGGGACTGAGACCTGTCCCTCAGAACCTCAAGTCCTGCTCAGGTGACCCCAAGCATTCTCTCTGGCTGGCTGTCCCCTGGGGCTGGTAGCTAAGGTGCCCATCACAGCTCTAGTGACTCGCTGGCCAAACCAGGAGTGCTGCTTCTCTAAGGCAACAGCAAGCCCAGGCTGGGGAGCTGTGCTCTGGGCTGAGTCTGGGCACTGGGCAGCAGGGGAGATGGCCACCAGTGCCTGCTGAGGGCTCCTGGCCTTACCTTGCTGCCCAGGGCCTGCAGAGCTGAAGGCTGTGTGGGCAGAGAGCTCTTTGCAGCGGCAATTTCCTGGCTCCTCCTTGGGGATACTTTTGTGAGCTGGCTGCTGGCTGCTTCAGCTCCCTCCTGGCTCTGCTCTGGGGAGGGAAGGAAGCACTTGAGGGAAAGGTTCCATGGAAACACTCTTGAACAGGCCACTTGCAGCAGCTGAACTTGGCCTGCCAGGAGGAAGGAGCTGGGAGCTCCCCACCTGCCAGCTTCAGCTGGGTTCTGGGGGTGTGAGGACAGCACTCAGCCAGGGCCCTGCTGCCCCCTTCCCCCCAGGGCGTCCTGCTCCTTCCCCAGCCCCCCTGCAGAGTGCCCCCTGCCAATGTGGTGACTCTTTTCTATCCCCAGGGCCCCCTGGTGCACTGTACAGAGCTTTTTAACACAACTTGTATATTAAATTATTTAATAGTTTTGCCTTTCAGTATCTTTTGTATGTAGCAGAGATTAAAAGGAGAACAAACCCAAGCTGCAATCCTTCCTGCTTCTGGGGGCTGGGGGGTGTGGAAGCTTGACCAGGAGGCACAGAGAGAGCTTTACAGCTGTGGAGTCCTCAGCCTGGCTTTGATTTGACCCCAGAGGAGTTCTAGGCCTTTCCTTTGGGCCCTTGGAATTCTCTCCAGGAGCAAAGCATTGGAAGCCTTCACCTCTAAAGCAAAAGAAGGTAAAGAGAATGGAGAGAGAGGAGAGGTTGGGGCTGGGGGGGTTGGGTTTGGGTTGGGGTTTGTTGTTTGGGTTTTTTCCCCCCTCTGATACTTTTCCAAGAGCAGCAAAAGCTTAACCCAAGAAGCCTCTGAGCCCTGCTTGTAGACAGTGCAAAACCTTCCCTCTGCTGCTGCCTGAAGTGTTTGCCCTCTGGGAGTCCATTTGTGGGAGGCCCTCAGGAGATGGAGATCTCTTTGCTGGGACTTCAACTAAAACTGGTTGGGTTTCTTCCCCCCTGCCCCTCTGCCTGCACTCCCTGAGCTGCCACCAGCAGAAGGGGAGTGATGGAAGTGGGGCCTGGGAGGGCTGTGCTGCCAGCTGGGAGCACAGCAGGAGGTGCCTGGGGGCCTTCAGCACTTTGATGTCACTTCTCAGCCAGCTGGGGATGCTCACACACCTGGAATGCTCTCCTCTGGTCTGGGAAAGCCTGGGATCAGCCAAAGCTTTGGAGGATGGTCTCAGACACCTGGATTGCTCTCATTGCAGCTGTGCACTCAGGGAGGCTGCTGAGTGCATTTGCTCCTCCTGGGTTAAGGGAGGCTGCTTGCTTCTGCCCCTTAGCCCCAACTTTGATGGCAGCATCTCTGCTGCTGGAGCCTGAATTTGAAAGGAAGAGGAAAACTGCTGAGCTCCCTCAGCTGGGAGTGACATGGGGAAGACAAGTGAACGTCCTGAGCCTTAGCAGCAGCAGACTGCCCCTTCCCAGGGGCTCATGCAGGCCAAGCTGCTCCCTTGAACTTCATCACAGCAGCCAAGCAGGTTCTGTCCCAACAAGCTGCTCCCTGGATGGGAGCATCTTAACCCAAACAGCAGCTTGTTTCCTGCCAAAGGTGGGACTGGGCTATGCTGACACCAGAGTCTCCTTACCCTGCTCCTCTGCAGCTCCTTCCTCAGCAGAAAAATCACATCTGGTTGAAATGGAACCATCATCATCATCATCATCATCACCACCACCTTCTGCCTCACCCAGCTGCTGCTGGGGCCGACTCTGGGATCTTCTCCTGGCACAGGATGGCCTTTGGTGGCAGAACTCTCACCTGAAACACAGCAGCAAGAGGTACAAAGAAGTTTGGTGCTTGCCCAAGAGATCTGGAAACACATCCAGAGTGGATCCTGTCTGTGTGTCACTCTGCCAGGGGCTTGCCAGGAGCTGCCACAGCCAAGTGAAGGCAGCCTGCTGCAGGGCAGGTTTTGTCAAGTCCTTGGTTTATTCCTCCCTAAACACTTAGTTCCAAACATAAAAGAGGAGGGGAAAAAAAGCTCTTCCAGTCCTTGCTAGGAGCCCTTTGCAGCTGGCAAAGCTCTGCTCTCACCTTGCTGGCCAAACCAGGACAAGGAAATAAAAAGTCAGGGAAGAGGTTTCTGGGAATAACCTCAGCCAGCTGCAAGGTAATAAACTGCCCCTTGTGCTAGACCTGTTCTGAAGCTCCTGCCGAGGCAGCAGGGAGAGCTGCAGCCTCTCTGAGCTTGCTCCTGTGGGGATGAAAGCAGCACTTCAGAAGGATCCAGCCCTGAAGTTTTGCATGGCCTGAGGTGAAGCCAGGGGCTTTTAGTGCCTTGGGAGAGGCATTAACTGCAGTAAGGACGGGCTGGGAGCTGTGCCTTTAACCCTTGGTGAGCTGGAGCTAAAGCTGGCCTGGCCAATGGGTTGAGGAAGGTTCTTTGTAACAAATCCCAAAGCTTTGTGTTTGGTCTTACAAAGCAGACTGAGCTGAGCACGAAGCTGGTACCAGGAATGGGGAATCGTTCACTCAGCTCTCAAAAGTTGTGTTGGAGCAGCCCTGGAAGCTGAGCAGGCTCCAGAAGCATGGAGTGAGGGAAGAGGCCTGGATTCAGCTCTGCTTCTGCTGCTGCCTCCTTGAATGATGAAGGCTGGAAAAGCCCTCTCGGGTCATCGAGTCCAACCATCACCGCGGCCACTAAAGCTTGGCCCCAGGTGCCACGGCCACAGGCAGCCTGTGCCCCCCTGGCAGCCGAGGAATCGTTCCTCAGTGCAGCCCAGCCGTGCCCGGAGCCGGCAGCTCAGATGGCAGTTTTGGTGCGAATCGAGTTGTTCCAGGAGCCTTGCGGGTAAAAGCTGCTTTATGAATGCCTCTCTTCCCGTTTCTGGGGGTCGCCCCGACCGAGCTAAACCCACCCGCGGCCGCCCCCAGCGCCGCGGAGCTCCCCGCAGCCCGGTGCGCGGCCCCGCGGCTCAGGGGTTAACGAAGCTTTCCCCGGCTCCCGCGGGGCAGATCCTATCGGGGCCCCGTCGGAGGTGCGGCCGGTGGCTGGGGAAGGGCTGCGCACCCCTGACCCAGATCCGCGGGGGAAGCAGATGAGTCACCCCCCGCGGGGCTGCCGCCCGGCGGGCCGGGGCTTGTCCCGCCGCTGCCTGCCGCGGGGCCCGCGGCCTGCCCCCGCTCCGCCCGCCACGGCGGCACGGCCCCGGACACCGCCGAAACCTCTGGCACCGGGACAGCCGCGGAGCCCCCGGGGAGGCGAGACCCGGCGCGGCCCTTCTGCCCCCTCGCCACGCTTCCCGCCTCACGACCCCACCGCCGGCCCCTATCTGCGGCCCCAGGCCGGCCTGGGCGGGCGGATAAGGGCCTCCCGGCGCGGCCCCGGCCCCTCCCCGCGGGCAGCGCATCACCTCAGTCGGCCTCGGCGCGGTGCCGGCCGGAGAGGGCGGGCGGGGGCGGCCGGGCCCTGCCCGCCGTGGCGCTGGGGGGGCAGCGGAGCCCCGCTGCTCGCAGCCCGGCCGGGCCGGGCCGCGGGCCACGCCCCCTGTGCGCCCATTGGCTCCCGAGCCTCCACCCACCCGGCGATGCACGGGGCTCATCGGTTGGGCAGCGCGTCAGTCTTAGCGCCGCCCCGCCTCTTTTCCTCACCGCTTAGTAGGTGGGCGGGCCGAGGGCTGACCGTGCTTTGTGATTGGCTAGAGCGCGGACAACCCTAGTTTTTGATTGGTGCCCGGCCCCATCAGTCTTTCATTTCAAAAAACTTAATAATAATTAAAAAGCAAACAAACAAACAAAAAAAACCCCCGAAACCGCTCCGCGCGCCCCCAGTGATAGGATCATTAAAAAGAAAAACAAGCAAAGAGGCCGGAGCCGGAAAGGAGCAGCGAAGCGCGCGGGGGCGCAAAAAAAGTTGTGTTTGGGGCTTTCTTATTCCTCCAAATCTGCCTAGCAACCGAGGGGGGGCCGGGGGGGGGGGGGGGGGGGAGGAGAAACAGATTCCCCAAACCGCCACAAACCAACCAAAACCCGCGGCGCGAGCCAAGGGGACGGTTGGTGGCGCGCGCGCCACCCGCGTGTCCCCTCCCGTCTCCCTCCCCCCCCCGCCCGCCCCCAGGGGGAGTTCCCGCGCCCGGCGGCAGCGCGCGCACGGGGCGGGCACGAGGCGGGTCTCCCTGCGCGCGCAGCGCTTCCCCCCCTCCTCCCCCCCCCCCCCCCCCCCCAGGTCCCTCCTCCCTTCCCCCCCCCCCTTCCCCTCCTCCTCCCCCTCCCCCCCCCCCCTCCTGTCAGTGGCCACCTGAGGGAGCCGCCTCCCCTCCCCCCCCCCACGGCCCCAGTCCGGCCCGGGCCCCGCGGAGGAGGAGGAGGCGGCTCCGAGGGGGCTGAGGAGAGTGAGTGACATCGGCACCCCCCCACAGCCCCTGGGGACCCTGGGGGGGGGGGGGGGTCGTGGCGAGGCTGGGACACGCGCACACACCCCCACCCCACCTCCCCTCCTGAGGGGGCGAGTGGCTGAGGGGAAGGGGCGAGGAGGGGAGATGAGGGGTGGTGAATGGGGGTAGGGGGCGTGTGGAATGAGGGGTGGGGGGCACTGTGAGGTACGTCTGTGCGCCCCCCCCCCCCCCGCACACAGGGGTCCCCCCGGGGGGTACCGGCGCGGGCGCCCCGCGGGCTGCGGGGCTCGCGGCGGGCCCGGCGGGGGAGGGGAGGGCCCCGGCGGGGGCCGCTGTGGGAGAGCGGCCTGGGAGGGGCGGCCACAAAATGGGGGGGGGGGGGGGGGGGTGCTCTGTGTGTGGGGAAAGGTTTGGGGGTGGGGGGGTGGGGAAGACATAAGGGCTGTGGAAGTATGAGGGGAGGGTGGGCACGGCCGAGGGGGTGCCAGGGAGGAGCGAGAGTGCATCCTGGGAGTTGCCCGATAGGCACAGCTACCAGAGCATGTCAGCAAAGCCAGATTATGAGTCCCAGAGACTTGGGAAGGCGGGGGAGGGGAAGTGGGGGAGGGGAGGGAACTACTGATGCTGAAGATGGGGCATCCGGGACGCCGCCTGGGGGGGCGGCGAGCCCCGGCCCGGCTGTCAGCAGCGGCGAGGGGGGGGAAAGGTGCCGCTGGAGCGGCTCTCGTTGTGCCGGCGGGGGAGGGAAGGTAACCGGCAGCCCTGAGCGCTCGGGGGCGGGGGGACGGGGACCAGCCGTCCGCTGCCGGAGAAAAGTGGCACCGAAGTTCTGATCCGACCAAACGGCCCCAAAACCGCCCTCGGGGGGTCCGCTGGGGCAGGGGGGGGATGAGGCATCCCCGGGAATCAAAGGGTGAGGGCAGGCAGGGTGAGGTCACTTAAAAACCGAGGGGACCTGCTGAGCAGGAACAACCGCCCAAAAAATCAAACCGAAGCGACCCAAAACCTGGTTGCTTGCCGGAGAGTGCCAGGTGGGCTGAATTCACGGCAGGGCTTAGAGACGGAGGTGGTTAAGCGGGGTTGATGCCCCCCAGGAGGAGCCCTCCTGACCCTGTGCCTAGAGGCGTGTGGAGGTTGTGTGTGTGCGCGCAAGAGGCTTCGTTTGCGCCCCTCTGAACGCGCCGCGGTTGCCTTTGCCTCGCTGCCGTCTCTCTCCCCGGCAGTGCTTGGTCTTTCTCCGCGAGTTTTGGGGGTTGGGTGGTGCGGAGGTTTTTTTTGTGTGGCTGGCGGGGGGGCTTTAGTTTGTACGCAAGACAAGCTCTGTTGAAAATAAAGTTATATCCTGTCTGTGGTCTGCCACCTTCTCCTCACCCCCCCAGCCATCTGCCAGCTTTCACAGAGCCGATCTGGAGGGCTTCTTCCAAAATCTTCATTCATTAGTAATTGCCAATTGCCTAGCTGCCTTCCACTCGCTCCTTCTTCCCCCCCGCCCCCCCTGTCTTCGTGATTGTAAGTGGGGAGGAAGAGCTGAAGAGAGCTGGAAGGGAGGATCTGGCCCTCTTCTGTGAGCTGTGCCACTTGCTGGAGGTAGGGGGGGGGAAAGAACCCACATTGGTGGTTTGTTAAGGAGTTCAACTTGAGAAGGTTTTGAGTCTTCACAGCAAATTCAGGAGCCAGTTTCAAAGGAGAAAAGGGTGAGGGAAGGGAAGGAACTAAGGGAAAGGAAGGGTGAGGGAAGGAAAGGAACTAAGGGAAGGGAAGGGTGAGGGAAGGGAAGGAACTAAGGGAAGGGTGAGGGAAGGAAAGGAACTAAGGGAAGGGAAGGGTGAGGGAAGGGAAGGAACTAAGGGAAGGGAAGGGTGAGGGAAGGAAAGGAACTAAGGGAAGGGAAGGGTGAGGGAAGGAAAGGAACTAAGGGAAGGGAAGGGTGAGGGAAGGAAAGGAACTAAGGGAAGGGAAGGGTGAGGGAAGGAAAGGAACTAAGGGAAGGGAAGGGTGAGGGAAGGAAAGGAACTAAGGGAAGGGAAGGGTGAGGGAAGGGAAGGAACTAAGGGAAGGGAAGGGTGAGGGAAGGAAAGGGTGAGGGAAGGAAAGGAACTAAGGGAAGGGAAGGGTGAGGGAAGGGAAGGAACTAAGGGAAGGAAAGGGTGAGGGAAGGAAAGGAACTAAGGGAAGTAAGGGAAGAAAAGGGAAAGGTGATGGAGGTACAGGAATTAAGGGAAGGGAAGGGTAAGGGAAGTAAAGGAATTAAGGGAAGAAAAGGGAAAGGTGAAAGCAGGGAAGAAAAAGGGTGAAAGAGATAAGGGAAGAGAAGCATGAAAGGGAAGAGAAGGGAAGGGTGAAGGAAGTAAGGGAAGAAAAAGCAGGGGAGGAGCTGAATGAAGGGAAGCAAAAGGTTTTCTTTGTGCTTCAGCTGCTCAGGAGTGAGCAGGACGAGTGTGCCGTCGGGGCTGGCTGGGTGCAAGGCGCTGCTGAATGCAAGGCAAATGCTCTGCAGCCCTTCAGTACTTTTCATGACTGTACTGAGCACTACGTTGGATGGAGGACAGTGTGTGGGTTTAGTGGGCAGCCTTCTCCTCAGCTGCAGGTTTGAGCCTCTCTTCCAGTCTCAGTCTGAGTGGCACAGATGACTTCTGTGAGCGAGGTTCCCAGGAGCTGGGTGGTGTCTTGCACCGACCTGAGCAGGCAGGCTGTGCGGGCAGGGGCTGAGGGTGCAGCAGGTGATGGCTGCCCAGGGAGAGCTGGGGCTGTGTAGTCTGGGGAAGTGCAGCCTGAGAGGGGATCTCAGAGGTGCTGATCAATACCCAGAGGGTGGGGGTCAGGAGGATGGCACCAGGCTTCTGTCAGTGGTGCCCAGTGGCAGGGCAAGGGGCAGCAGGCACAAACTGGAACACCAGGAGGAACTTCTTGAATTGAAGGGTAGTGAAGCACTGGAGCAGGCTGCCCAGAGAGCTGGTGGAGTCTCCATCCCTAGAGTCATTCCAAACCCACCTGGATGTGTTCCTGTGTGATCTTCTCTAGGTGGCCCTACCTTGGCAGGGGGCTGGCCTCAGTGATCTCCAGAGGTCCTTTCCATGCTGTCTTAGCACTCACATGGAGCCCAGCTGCCCTCTGTGTGTGCCCCTGCTCCCCAAACCCTGCTGCCCAATGGGCTCCTGTCTGAAGCGAGCTAAGTGCTGCAGGCTGTTTCACGTCTCCCAGTTGGCTTCATTTTAAACATCTTCATTCCCAGTTGCCATGAACAATTTCAGAGGGTCCTGCAAGAAGCAACTTGTCTGAGAGCAGAAAGCTCCATCCTCTAAGCCCCCACCCTCACAGGCAGCAGTGCTTTACCCTTCTGCAGCTGCAGCCACCTGCCCAGCTGCTAAGCAATGGAAGCTGGAGCAGATCAGAGGGAGATGGTCAGTGTGTGGTGCCAACCTCTTGGCTTTGGGTGCAGAAAGACCCCACCAGGCAGCTCCAGAGGCAGGGAACAGCCCTGGCACCGTGGCTGGCAGCATGAACTCCAGCAGGGTTTCTCCCTGGCTGTTGGACTTCCCCAGCTTTTCGGTGCAGCGGGGCCCTGAGGAACCCCAAAGCCTGTGCAGAGCTCGGTGTCTCCACAGAGCACCTGAGCCCCAGGCCAGTTGCCTTGGCCTCCATCTGCAGACCAGTTAAAATATCCCCCAACAATTGATTTATATAACTGGACTAGCTGGGGAAGTGAGAAATTTCCTTCCTCCTAGGATACAATGCCAAGGATGTCAAATCCCCAGAGGGGCTGATGATAAGAACTGGGCTGTCCTTTCTGTGCTGCTAGCAGAAAGGGAGATGGTTGCTCCTTGGAGCCCTGGGGCTGCTCCTTCTCTCTCCTCCCTCCTGGTCACAGGTGGCCCTACAGCCCCAGAGCAGGGTTTGGCACCTTGGTGATGAAGGACCAGCTCTGATGGAGCAGCCTTCACTGACGAAGGCCAGGGGGCTCCTGAGGTGCATGAAGTGTGGCCAGCAGGTTGAGGGAGGTTCTCCTTCCCCTCTGCTCGGCCCTAGTCAGGCCACAGCTGGAGTGCTGGGGCCAGTTCTGGGCTCCCCAGTTCAAGAGAGACAGAGAACTGTTGGAGGGAGCCCAGCAGAAGATACCAGGATGCTGAGAGCCTGGAGCAGAGCAGCCCCAGAGGGGAGCTGAGGGACCTGTGGGGGCCAAGAGGCTGGGGCCCAGTGACAGGACAAGGGGCACAAACTGGACCCCAGGACTTCTGTCAACTCAAAGCAAGAAGCTTTGTGAATCCCTTTCCCTTGAAACCTGCCTGAAATAAATAAGCCCAGCAATGACTGATCCCATCCATCCTAAATTTAGAAAGGAATCTAATTTTCAGCAGGAAAGCAGGTTACAGAGCTGACCTAGTACAGAGCTGTTGGGGGAAGAGAGGAGGCTTCATGGACCCCAGGTCAGCACTGGTCTGGGGAAAGCCTGCTGAGTTTTGTGTGCTGAGAAGGAACATCTCCTGCCAGGAGCACAGTGTTAGCAAACACAGGGAGTAAACATGGAGCAAGGCTCCCAGTCCTCATAAAAAGAGAGAGGCTTCCCAGCTGCAGGCACTGCAACCTGGCTGTGCTGCACAGACCTTTGGCTTCCCATCAGCCTTGGTGCCTGTGACATCATTCATGGGCAGGCTCCATCAGCATCCTCCAGCCACCCAGGCAGGCCCTGCAGAAGGCCAGGGGACACAGGGCTGGGGGAGTCCCCCCTTGAGGAACACCAGCCCCAGCCGGAGCAGGCTGAGCTGAGGCTCAACTGGCAAACCTGCATTCACCTCTGGGAGCTGTTGGAGGGCTGCAAGGATCCACTGCAGCAGCTCCATGGCCCGCTGGGGCTGGGGGCACCAGCCTGGATGCAGCAGTAAGACTGAGTCAGGAAGCTGGAGAAGAAAATGCTGCATTTGGTTTGCAAAATCATCTTTGTCCTGGTCAGACCTAAGGATGGAGTTTGTCCTGGTCCTGCAGTGGATGTGGGTGCCCAGGGTTAAGAGGATGGATCTTACTGGAACCAGACCTTGCAGTGCTCTGCACAGCACTGAAGAGCCTCCTGCTCAGCTCCCTGCTGAGCACAGTGGCATCATGTAGTCAGTAAGGGTGAAGCAGCTCCCAGCTGCTTGCCTGTCTAAGTCAAACCCCCATCTGCACTGGTTTTGTTCCTCAGCTGTGGAAGAAGTCACCAGAAGTGTGCTCTGGAACCAGAGTCCTGCATTTTCACCCAGGCTCTGGGGGTCTTGCATAGGCAGAGCAGAGAACTGATGCAGACCACATCCCATCAGCTCTGGGCTCCTGTTAGCCCATCCTGAGGGATCCTCAGCCAGCCCTGGGCTGCTGAAGCACAGAGGAGGGTGGATGTCACAGCAGCCAGGCAGACAGATCTCTGATTGTGTGGCTTAATCTCCAGCAGGAATCTGCTCTGATGCTGGACTGAGGGAATGAACTACTGGGAATTGCTGAACTGGGGCCGAGGAATTTAGGTGGAGTTCTTCAGGCTGCAGCTCCAAACCCACTTACCTTGGGGAAGGCATTCCCTGCACTCAGACACTTCCTTTGCAGGTCTGAGCTGGGAAAACAAACCCTGCCTGAATCAGCCTTTTCTCTGCCCGCTCTGCCAACTGGTAAACACTGACTGGGGGCTTGTTCGGCTCTGCTTAGTGACGATGTGTTATTAGCAGTGACACCCCCGGGGCAGCGACAGCCACCCCCTGCCGCGGCCCAGCCCCGCTGCCGAGGAACGCAAACCCTGCCCGGGAGCCTCCTGAGCTCCGGCCCCTTGCGAGCTGATCACCTGCAAATGCCGAGCTCGGCTGAGCAGCGCCGGGCTGCCTCTGCAAGGCGACCCCTTTGGTGCAGCTCCTGGAAGCAGCACCGCCGCAGGGAGGTCTCGGTGGCAGGGGGAGAGAGAGCAGAGTTGTAATCCTGGCGTCTACAGTGCTGCAGGACTTCCAGATCTGCTGCTTAATCCCAGAATCCCAGCGTGGAGGGGGTGGGAAGGGAGCTCTGGAGCTCACCCACTCCAAGCCCCTGCTCCAGCAGGGCTCCCACAGCAGCCTGCCCAGGAGCACAGTGCCCAGGGGGGGTTGGAAGCTCTGCACAGAAGGAGACTCCAGAAACTCTCTGGGCAGCCTGCCCCAGGCCTCCAGCAGCCTCACAACAAAGAACTTTTCTCCTGTTCAGATGGAGCCTCCTGGGCTCCAGTTTGTGCCTCTTGTGCTGTCCCTGGGCACCCCTGAGCAGAGCCTGGCCCCAGCCTCTTGCCCCCCACAGCTCCTTCAGCTCTTGCTGAGCATTGCTCAGCTCCCCTCTGGGGCTGCTCTGCTCCAGGCTCTCAGCCCCAGGGCTCTCAGCCTTTGCTCACAGCAGAGATGTTCCAGGCCACTCAGCAGCTTTGTGGCCTCTGCTGGACTCTCTCCAGCAGTTCCCTGTCTCTCTTGAACACCCAAAGCACACCCAGCAGCCTCTCTGGTGCCCTCAAGGACAAAAGCTGGGTTTGGAGAAGAGCTTTTGGTCATTCCTCTTCCACATTTGGTGAAAACCAGCAGGTTTGTGGGGTAGGTTTTATATTCCCCCACCCCCACCCCTTACCTCTGAGTTTGGGGCAGGGAGGACCAAACCAGTCTCCAGCTGGAGGAGAAGGCAGAAATGCTTTAATTGTACTTGCCCACAGCAGTGGGGGGAGAACTGTTCCCCTGTTGGGCTTTCAGAGTACATGGACACAGACACCCCATGCCAATTAGCAGTTAACTCTCTTTTAATCAGGAGGCAACCCAAACAGTTACAGACACCTGGAAGTGTTGAGCAGTGCCCTGCAGCACACAGGCTAGCAGCACCACAGCCCTGCAGCTCGGGCAGGTGAAGAGCTCACCAGTGAGGGACCTGAAATGCAGTGGGTGGGGGAGAGAGGAGAGGAAATTGGCATCTGAGTGCCCAGCTGCAACGGGGCACAGCCCTGATGGCACTCAGAGGGGATGGCAGAGTCCCCCCTGCTGCCAGGCAGCCCTCAGGTGGGTAGGGAAGGATTCCATGCAGGAGAGGAGACTCTTGGACCAACATTTCTCTTGTGCATAAAATGATGAAAGGAGGGAGGCTCCTCAGGGCTCTGGAGTGCCTCTGCTTCCCGGGGGCTCCTGGAGTGCCTCTGCTTCCTGGGGGCTCCTGGAGTGCCTCTGCTTCCTGGGGGCTCCTGGAGTGCCTCTGCTTCCTGGGGGCTCCTGGAGTGTCTCTGCTTCCTGGGGGCTCCTGGAGTGCCTCTGCTTCCTGGGGGCTCCTGGAGTGCCTCTGCTTCCTGGGGGCTCCTGGAGTGCCTCTGCTTCCTGGGGGCTCCTGGAGTGCCTCTGCTTCCTGGGGGCTCCTGGAGTGCCTCTGCTTCCTGGGGGCTCCTGGATTCCTTTTGGTGTATCACAGATGTGACAGTGAGCCACAGGCTGGCAGGTCCAGATGAAAAAGCTTCTTGGGCCTATTCCATGGTTGATCCAACCAGCAGGAGCTGAGCTCTTTGTGGGTGTGCAGCCAGGGACTGGAACTCTGTGGAGTTTTCTACAACTGGTTAATTCTTTTAATCAGGGTCAAGTGCTGATGAGCCACATGACAATGAGCAGCAAACAAGCCAGAGGTGCTTGTTTACAGCCAGGCCCTCCAGTAATGGCTCCCTGCTCTGACTCACTGCTTGCCAGCAGAACACTTTGTGTCCCAAGCTGCAGGTCACAGGATGAACTGAGCCCAGGCAGGCACTGGTGCTGGACCGGGGTGAGATGTTCTGTGGCAGGTCCCTGGCTACCAGCAGGGCTGGGTGAACTTTGTGCTCTCCCACTGCCGAGCAAAATCGATAGTCCATGAGGCACTGCTTGAAACTGGAGCACAGCTCCCAATGTAGCCACTTCCAGCCATCAAAGGGCTAATTAGGCACAGATAATGACACACTGGAGGCACCGTCTCGGGCCAAGCAGGGCCTGGCTTGCATCCCCTGCTCTCCCCCTTGCCTCAAGAACTGAGCCTTTCCTTTCCTTCAGTTCCAGAAAGATTCATTTCCACTTCCATTCAGGGTCGTTCCCCTCGCTGCTTAGATGGTGGAATTTTGCCTCTTTTCCCTCTTGCATCCTGGTGCAGATCCAGATGGGATGAGGGAATGGATTGAAGCTTGAGGAGGGCAGATTGAGACTGGAGATGGGAAGAAATTCTTGACAGTGAGGGTGGAGAGACCCTGCCCAGGGAGGCTGTGGCTGTCCCCTGCCTGGAGCTGTTCAAGGCCAGGCTGGATGAGGCCTTGAGCAGCCTGGGCTGGTGGGAGGTGTCCCTGCCCATGGCAGGGGGCTGGAGCTGGATGAGCTTTGAGGTCCCTTCCAACCCAACCCATTCTGTGATTCCATGAATCCCACCGTGACCCCCAAGTATCCAGGGCAAGCTGCTGTGGGTGCCCTGCTTTAGCAGGGGTGTTGGACTGGGTGATCTCCAGAGGTCCCTTCCAACCCTTCTCAGTCCATGATTCAGTCAGGCCATGGCAGATCTCCAGCCAGCAGAGAAACCCCAAAGCCAGGCTGGGCAAGGTGCTGAGGTTTGCTTGCTGGTGTGCTTGTCCCTGTGTCAGCCTCCAGGTCAGCACAGTCAGCCCTGAGCTCCCTCCTGCAGGCTGGCAGTCAGGTGAGCAGCACAGATAAGGGTGCTGGTGCCATGCAGCTTGCAGACATACCTGTGCTGCTGATCTCCTGGGCCTCTGGACCATCAAACCAACCTCAGAGCTGCCTCCCCTGCAGCCTGTATCTGCCTCAGAACCCGTCTGGCCTGTTTGGTTGGCCAACATTAGCATGTTCCCATGCAGCCTGCATCTGCTGCTGGCTGCAGGGAGATGACCAAGTCTCCCAGATCTGCCTTGAGCTTTCCTCCTTCTTCTTTGACCTACATTCTGGTGAGCACTGAGCAAAGGCTTAAGCACGTTTCTCATTCCTGCTTCAGGGGCAGCTGGGATTGTGCCTGAACTCTTTGGGCCTTTCTTCCTCTCTCTCAACACCAAATGCTGCTGTGGCTGCAGTAAAATTGAGCTTCCTGCTGCAGGCTGGGTGGGGTGGGGTGTTCATGAGGAGGGCAGGTAGTGGAGTATCAACATATCACAGAATGGGTTGGGTTGGAAGGGACCTTGAAGCTCAGCCAGTTCCAAGCCCCTGCCATGGCCAGGGACCCCTCCACCAGCCCAGGCTGCTCCAGGCCTCATCCAGCTGGATCCAGGAGGGCTGAGGTGCTTGCTGCTCTTTGTGGGCTTCACGTCTGGGATGCACCTGGGAAGCACTTCAGGAAGAACAACTTCAGGGCTGGGCTTTGTGCCTCCAGCAGAGAGCTGTTGCTGTGAGGAGCTGGGGGGGCTGCAGCAGGGCCAAGGCTGTGGGACAGCAGTTTGGGCATCAGAGTTCCTGCAGTTTGCTGAGCTCGTGTCCTGTCCCCAAGGGGCAGTCAAGCCCAGATGGGTACTGAAGGCCACTGGCTGGTTGGATCTTTGTGGTTCACCTCTATCAAGATGGAAAGGGCTGACACAAACAAGAGGAGCTCGGGGCTGTGTGCCACCAGCCCAGCTGGGACAGCTGCTGGGGACAGCTTCCCCGGGGAGCCAGCCAGGCGCTGAGCTGGGAGCGTCAGCAGCAGAGCACAGCTGCTGGCCTGCTCTGAGCACTGTCACCTTGGTGACACACCCCAGGCTGTGCCAGCCCCGGTGGAGGCAGCCAGCTGAACGCCAGCTTTCCTGCTCCCTTCTGCCCACGGGGAGGCTTTCATCGGGGCCCCAGTGAGCAGTGAGGTAGCAGCCTGCTGGTGCTGCTGCCCTGGGCACTGGCTGCTGCCTGGCCAGGGAGGGCCTGGCAGAAGTGTGGCTGCTTGGCCTCTCTGCTTGGAAACTACTGGGTTTCAATTGAGTGTAGCTTTTAATTGAGATTAAAATCCAATCATGTTAATGATGGAACATTGTCTCTTTTAATCAAGGTGTAATACAGGATTGCTTTGGTTGGGAAAGCCCTTTCAGATCCTCCACTCCAACCATTCTCTAGCTCTGCCAAGGCTGGGGTTAAACCATGGCCCTCAGCACCATGGCTCTGGGGCTTTTAAGCCCCTCAAGGGATGGGGATTCAACCAGTTTTTTGTCATGTCCAACCTAAACTCCCCCTGGTGCAGCTTGAGGCCATTTCCTCTTGTTCTGTTGCTGGGTGTTCTTCTGAAACACCTCCAGCGATGGGGATTCACTCTGGTGATGCCCAGATTCACGCTGGTGATGCCCAGATTCACGCTGGTGATGCTCAGATTCACTGTGGTGATGCCCAGATTCACTCTGGTGATGCCCAGATTCACGCTGGTGATGCCCAGAGTCACACTGGTGATGCTCAGATTCACGCTGGTGATGCCCAGATTCACGCTGGTGATGCCCAGAGTCACTCTGGTGATGCCCAGAGTCACTCTGGTGATGCCCAGATTCACTCTGGTGATGCCCAGAGTCACTCTGGTGATGCCCAGATTCACTCTGGTGATGCCCAGATTCACGCTGGTGATGCCCAGAGTCACACTGGTGATGCTCAGATTCACGCTGGTGATGCCCAGATTCACGCTGGTGATGCCCAGATTCACGCTGGTGATGCCCAGATTCACGCTGGTGATGCCCAGAGTCACTCTGGTGATGCCCAGAGTCACTCTGGTGATGCCCAGATTCACTCTGGTGATGCCCAGAGTCACTCTGGTGATGCCCAGATTCACTCTGGTGATGCCCAGATTCACGCTGGTGATGCCCAGCACCTGAGCAGGTAGTTAGGAGGTGCAGAGTCCCAGAAAGGGGACTAGTCAGATGAAAGGTGCACTGGCAGCTGGCTGTGGAGATTGTTTGGTGCTGTTCTAAGTAGGAGAGGAGACCATGGTGCAGCAATCCTTTCCTCCTGGCAAGCCCTCTCCACCTGGCAGAGATGTTTCTAGATCCAAACAGGACTGAAATACCATTTACCAGCGACTCTTCCTGGTCTCTTGGCCTTGCTTGGCCCTGAGCAGTGTCAGCTTCCCTTGTGTCTGAAGACAGGATGAGCACCACCTCCAGCATTCTTCCCCAAGCCCCAGCTCCTTCAGAATTTGGCAGACCCAGGTAGATGAGTGAAGTTGTGCTCTGATTTGCTGGGGTTTCACAGCAGCAGCACAGGAGTAGCTTCACTTCAGCAGTTCCCAGGAGGATGTTGTGAGCAGGTTCCCTCAGGCTCCCTTTGTGCTTCTAGGAATACCAAGCCCGTGGTCCTGATGGAGCCACCAAGGTGCCACACTATTGCCACCGAAACCACCTCAGCTCCTGTCTCTGTGCAGCAATCACAACAGGGATGCACCTTCCCGGTGACTGAATCATTGATGCTCCACCCAAACCATCCCCCAGCAGCAGCTCGTTGCTCAAATGGGAACTTTGCCCCCCAAAAGGAGCCAATCTTTATTAAAAGAGGGGGGCTGGGGGGGAAGCAGTCGCTGGTCACCAGGCACAGCCCACTCTGAAGCCTTTGCTTATTTGATGCTTTGGGTCTGCGGGAGGATCTCCGTGCACTCTTGACTGACTGTAGATGGACGGTTCGGTTTCTAGCCTCACGGTTCCCTGATCTATTTCGGCCGAGAGTTGGATTTCTGAGCATTTTAGGGCATTTTCAGGCTGTTTTCTGCCCCCTGCCCCACTGGGAGCTGTCACTAGTACGAGCTGAGCCTCTGGGCTGTGAGGAATTAGCTGTGTGTAAGTTTGGGCTGCTCAGAGCATCTCTCTCCTGAGCCTGTGGAGCTCAGATGGTCTCGCTCAGACTTTACCGTCTGCAGGAGCGATTCCAGAGTCCAGCCGAGCCTGTGTTTCGCCGCCCGCCGCCCACCACCCGCGATCGGCAGCCGGGTCTCCGAGTCTCGGTCTCTCTGCCCGGAATACGCCATCTGCCCCGGGCTGGCTCCGTGCTGCTCTTTGCCCGGTATCTTTCTGCAGCCGGGAGCGGCGGAGCCCGGCAGCAGCCCGCTGCTATCCGTTTGCCTTCATCAGCGCCTGCAGACGCTCAGGAAGGAAAACGATGCAGGGGTCCCTAGAACAATCCGTGTCAGCGGAAGGTCCCGCCGCCGGCCCGGCCCCGTCGCTCCTCCGGCAGCTCCCCTCCGCCCGCTCCGAGAACAATGCCCGCCCGGCCCGGGGCACGGAGGCCGCGGCGGGGCCGCTCCTACCGCCGCCGCCGCCGCCGCTCCACGTGGCCCCGGAGCTTCGCTGCAGGACCCGCGGCCCCCGCCGGGGCGCCCCCCGCCCGCGGCTCAGCCAATCCCCGCCCGCCTGACATCGTGCCGCGACCCCCTCCGGCCAATGGTGCCCCGGGTCACAAACCTGCTCCACCATTGCCCGGAAGCGGCTCCGGGTCCCTGCGCGCTGCGGTGCGGCCGCCGCCGGCAGCCGCTGCTCCCCCTGCGCTCCTGCCGCCGGCCGCGGCCCCGCCGCTGCGCAGGACCGGCCGCCCCGTGGCTCGGGCCCCGCCGTGCGCATGCTCCGCCGAGTGACGCCGAGACTCCATGTGTGAGAAGCGCATTATTTGGCAAGGGGAGCCACGGCCGGGAGGATTAGCTGGGGGATCCCTTGGCGGCGCGGAAAAGGGGGCGGCGAGGAGCGGGGAGAAACCAACCGGCGACCGGGAAAGCGGCACCGGGAGCAGCCAGATGCGCGGGGACCGGCCGGGAGCTGCCGCGGCGTGTGAGTTCCTAGATTAAAAGTTCTCGTTGGGTTTATTGTCTTGGGGAGGGAGAGGCGGCGGCTGAGTTATTTGTGCCAGGCAGCGGCCGGGGGATGCGGGCGAGCTCCCGGGGCAGTCCTGGGAGAGCTCGGTCCTGCGGGCACAGCGGGGCAGCCCTCGCCTGCTCCGGGACAAGTGCAAAGTCCAGCTCGCCGGCGGCGGGCGGACCGAGGGGTTAATGCCTGCTCGGGAAGGAGTCGGTGCCCGTGGCCGGCGGAGGGGGGGGGGGGGGCGGGGGGAAGCGGGGCTCTTAACGTGCATCCCCGACGGTAAAGCCAAAAGTTTGGCGGCGCGGCGCTTCTCCCGAGCCCGGGGCCGAGCTTCCCGGCTCGCCACCGGCTTTTGTTCGGCAGCCTCTGAGGCGTTTGTTTCGGAAAGTTGTTGCGGGCTTTCCGCCGTGCTGCTTCCTCTTCCTCCTCCTCCTCCTCCGGGCCGGCTCCTGGCGAGGGCGCGGAGCTTGGGAGCACCCCCTCCTTGCCCGGGCTGTCGCTGCCCCCCACGCCCGGCTGGCACCGAGGCGGCGGGACCGGCCCCGCGGGGGCCGCGTTGGGGGATGAGCGGCCGCCCCGGGTAGCCCCCGCCCCGGCTAGCCCCCGCCGTGGCACTGGCCCGGCTGGCGGCCAGCCTGCGGCCGGTGTCACAATAAGAGTCCCCGCCCGCCCTTCCCGCGGCTCAAGGTGCACCGGGCTGCGGCCCCCGGTGCCGTGTCGGTAACGGGGTTATCGGCCCGGGGCTCGCCGGGTGACCCGCCCCGGCCCGCTCCGCTCCTGCACGTCCCCGCCAGAGGAACCGGGCAGGATTTGGCCCCCGGTCGCGATAGTCCCCGGCGCTGCCCAGGCACGCATCGTGCGCCCGGTATCCGGGAACTGCTGCTGGATTGGTGGAGGAGCCGGGGCCCGGTGACTGGCGACTGCCTGGCTCCTGGCTCTGGGCACACTTCCCTCTGCAGAGCATCTGCTCGCCCTGCCTTTATTTCGTGTTTACCCGGAGGTTTTACTTTCACTTGGCCCTTTCTGCCCCCCCAGCCCTCCTCTTGCTGTACTTCATGCAGCCAAGCCCCGTCCCCAGGACGGCGGCTGGCAGCCGGCACACAGCGCTGCCACACTCCACGGCAGGCATGGCCCAAATCCTGCTCTTTCCCAGCTTCTTTTGCAGGTGCTGGAGGTTCAGGGTCCTCTGCTCCTTGCCCGGCTGCGGCTGGGAGCTGAGGTGGCAGAGCTGCTTCTGGAGGCAGTCACACAGGAAGTGAACCGAGAGGGGCCTTTGGGAATCCCAGCCCTGCCAGCAGGCAGGGAGCTGCCCAGCAGCAGCTGGAGAGGAGAGCAGAGCCCTGCTTGCTTCCAGACAACCCCCTGGCCAGGCTCGGGAGCAGAAGGAGCCCTGGCCAGGAAGAAGCAGGGCTGTGGGAGAGGTGCTGTTAGGTGATGGAGGACCCGAGGCAGGGGGAGGCAGAAAAGAGTAAGAAGGGAAGGGCTGTGCAGCACGTGGAGAGCTCTTGGTGCCTCTGGGCTCTGTGGTGGCCTCCTGGCAGCTGTGCTGCTCTGCAGAGCCGGAGCTGGTGACCACCAGGTTGGTCCCACAGTGTCTTGGGACAGGGCCCACTGGGTTGGGGCAGTGATGCTGCACTGAATCCCTCCTCCATGGGAGGCTCCTAGCCCCCTGAGTGCTATAAGGGGGGGACCATGCTGCATGTAGAGGGTAGAGCTGGCTGCTGGTGGGGACCTGGCAGCCATCTGAGAGTGTCACAGGCAGCGAGTGCTGTGTTCCTGGAGATCATGCTCCAGTGCTTGCCCCTCTGGCATAAGCTTTGGTGTGTCTGGATTGTCAGGCTCTGGACAAAGCCAGGAGGGTGATGTCCTGGAGGCAGTGAGGCTCTGTGGTTGAGTATCTCAGAGAGGATCACAAACTGCTGCTCTGGGGGCTGGGAACTGTGCACTCTGGGCTCCTTTCCTCCCTTTGGCTGTCAGGGGGGAAGCACAGCTCAGCATGTGACCCTTTGTGGGGGAGCAGCAGCCTGATGCTCTTCTGACTTCTCTTTGGGAAAAGCAAAGGTTCACAGATTCCCAGCAGGGGTTGGCTTGGAAGGGACCCTAGAGATCACCCAGTGCCAGCCCCCTGCCCCTCCAGCAGCCCAAGCTGCTCAGGGCCTCATCCAGCCTGGCCTTGAACACCCCCAGGCAGGAGGCAGCCACAGCCTCCCTGGGCAGCCTGTGCCTGGCTCTCCCCACCCTCACTGCACAGAATTTCTTCCTCATCTCCAGTCTCAATTTCCTTTCCTCAGGCTTCAATCCATTCCCTCTCATCCTGGCACTCCCAGCCCTTGTCAAGACTCCCTCCCCGGCTTTCTCAGCAGTTGTTAGGCTCTGGTTGGACTTTGAGTGTGAGAAGGACCAAGTTCAGTGCTGGAGATCCAGACCAGCCTGGTGAGTCTTGCTGGAAGAGGCTGAGTTGTACCTCTGCTCACCCTGCATCCAGCCATGGAGCAGGATGGATGGAGCCCAGAGGTGGAAGAGCAGAGGAGTAGCTAATGCCATCCTGAGAGCGTTCCATAGTCATGAGGTGACATCAGGGGGTGATGATGCAACGCTGCTGGCAGATGATGCACTGGCAGGGAGCTAATGCTGGAGCCTCCTGGAGCTGCCTTACGACTTCTGGGGGTAATTACAGGCTGGGAGTCACACCTGGAGCTGGATCCAGTCACTGGTTCCAGTGCAGGCAGCACTGGTGCATCGTGTGAGCCTATGGCAGGTGAGGGGAGGCTCTGGGGTCGCTTTTTGGCAGCACACAGGCAGCAGGCCCAGTGTTTGGCCCCTTTTAGGTCCTCTCTGCACAGCCTCAGGTTTGGACTGGACTTAGCCTTTTGCTGTCAAAGGAACTGTAGTGGTGGAAGGGACTCTGGGCTTACTCTTTTATGGTCTTACACTTCTCTTCTGGGTGTGCTCTTCATGAGCCCTACCCATCCCTGTGGGCTAGAGGCATTCCTGAATCACTCCCACTGGAGGGGGGGAAGGAGAAGGAAGGATGCTTGGGATAAAGGCAGGCAGCTTCTGGTGGCTTTTGGGTAGTGCTGGAAGAAGGACTTCTGGCATCAGGCCAGAAAGGATGATGCCACATTTGAGATCTTAGGCTTCCAGTGGTGCCTCTTGAAGTGGTGTCCATGGTGTGGAGTCCCTGGCCAGGCACCAACCAACCCAGAGTCATAGCATCACAGAACTGTTTGGGTTGGAAGAGACCTTTAAGGTCACTGAGTCCAACCTTCAGCCTAGCACCACCATGGCCACTAAACCAAGTGCCCAGGTGCCATGGCCACACATTTCTTGAACACCCCCAGGGATGGGGACTCTACCACCTCCCTGGGCAGCCTGTGCCAATCCCCCTCCCAGCAAAGAAACTGTTCCTGAAGCCAACCTAAACCTCCCCTGGTGCAGTTTCAGCTCATTGCCTCCTCTCTGCCCAAGGGGTTGGGAAGGATGGAGCTGGAGGGGCCTGCAGTGGTCAGCCCAGCTCAGGTTCCCTGCTTGGATGGAGCAGGCAGCCTCTGTCTGATGCCTGAGTGGCAAATGCTGTTGTGCTGACTACATTTGGGATGTTGGGAACCACAGGCCTCTAGATGCCATCTCTAGATGCTCCTCAGTGATAGGAGCTCCTCTGTGCACTTGCACATCTGAAAGTCAGCCCTGTGGGCAGCAGAACCTGGGGGGAGGGCTTGGTGCAGGTGGGAACTGTGAGCTCTGCCCAGGCTTGGATGCTTTGGCTTCTCAGTGCTGTGCTGAGGTGTGAGACATGCAGAGCTTTTGGTCCTGCTCTGGGTGCTGCTCAGTTAGGGCCTGCCCACCACGCTGGAAGGCAGACACCCAGGCTGTGCCTTCCCCTCTTGGGTTAGAATCCAACTGAAGGGAGACAGGGAGCTGCTGGAGAGAGGAGGCTGTGAGGATGATGAAGGGACTGGAAGCTCTCTGCTGTGAGCCAAGGCTGAGAGCCCTGGGGCTGCTGAGCCTGGAGAAGAGAAGGCTGAGAGGTGACCTGATCAGTGCTCAGCAAGAGCTGAAGGGTAGGGGGCAGGAGCCTGGGGCTGGGCTTGATCAGTGGTGCCCAGGGACAGAGCAGGGGGCACAGACTGGCACCCAGGTTCCATCTGGACAGGAAGAGAAACTCCTTTGGTGTGAGGCTGCTGGAGGCCTGGGGCAGGCTGCCCAGAGAGGCTGTGGAGTCTCCTGGTGTGCAGAGCTCCCAACCCCCCCTGGGCACTGTGCCCCTGGGCAAGCTGCTGTGGGAGCCCTGCTGCAGCAGGGGCTTGGGCTGGGTGATCCCCAGAGGTCCTTTCCACCCCCAGCCACTCTGCAGTGCCATGGGAATGCCTTTGCTGAGCTCTCACCACCAAACTAAGGGAAAAACTGACTTTAAAAGGAGGTTTCCTCCATCCCCTCCAAGGAACCCAACCTCACAGCCCCCTTGCAGGCACTTCTGGCTTCCAGTCCTTTCCTCACCACCCCCCATCCCAGGCCTGCAGCCCTCTCCCTGCTGGCTGTTGTGGTCCTTTATTTGTCTTTATTCTCACTCCAAATGTTCCTGGAGCTGTGGCAGCTCAGGTCTGGAGGATGTTTCTAGGCCTGGGGAAGCAAGCAAGGTTTGCTTCTGTGTGTGGAGCTGTGGTGCTGGAGGGAGCTCAGCACATGCTCTGTGGCCCACCCTGGGAAGTGCAATGTCGTTGGCATAGCTTATTGATTGTGAGAGGGGAGGGCAAGGGGAGAGGGGGAGGGCAAGGGGAGAGGGGGAGGGGGAGGAAAAGTGGTTTGTGAGCACTCAGCCCTCTCCTCCTGGCATTAGACACAGTAACTGCCAAGGGAAGGATGTGCCACTGGTGGCCTGGGTGACTCCAGGGCAGCCTTCTCCTGGGGCTTGCAGGGTGCTGTGGCCTGGATGGTTCCCCCAGGGTGCTGTGGCCTGGATGGTTCCCCCAGGCTGGCCCTGCCTCCCCTCTGCTGCTTGGTTGTGGTCTGTGCCCTTAAAGCTGAGGAGCTGGAGGTTGGCACTTTCTCTGTGGGCACTCTGCTCATTTGTGCACCCAGGCTGGGATGGATTGGTGCAAAGCCTTGGCTGGGGATCCTTTGTTAGCCTTTCCTGGCCTTCCTTTCCCCTTCCTCTTGGCTCTGCATCCCCATGGCATCCCTTCACCTGGGCACCTGGACATCTGTTGGGTGTCCAGCCCTGCCCTGGGCTGCAGCAAAAGCAGAGAGCAGCAAGGTGAGGGAGGGGATTCTGTCCCTCTGCTCAGCTCCGGTGAGATCCCACCTGGAGCCTGTGTCCACTTCTTGTGCTGGGGGCACCAGGGCATGGAACTGTTGGAGTGGATCCAGAGGAGGCCACAAAGATGCTCAGAGGGCTGAGAGCCTCCCCTGTGGGGCCAGGCTGGGAGAGCTGGGGCTGTTCAGCCTGGAGAAGAGAAGGCTCCAGGGAGACCTCAGAGCAGCCTTCCAGTGCCTGAAGGGCTCCAGAGGAGCTGGGGAGGGACTTGGGACAAGGGCTGGGGGTGCCAGGGTGAGGGACAAGGGCTTTGAGCTGGGAGAGAGGGGAGATTGAGGAATTCTTTCCAGTGAGGCTGGGGAGGCTCTGGCACAGGCTGCCCAGGGAGGCTGTGGCTGTCCCCTGCCTGGGGGTGTTCAGGGCCAGGCTGGATGAAGCCCTGAGCAGCCTGGGCTGGGGGAGGGGTCCCTGCCCATGGCAGGGGGCTGGAGCTGGGGGGTCTCTGAGGTCCCTTCCACCCCAACCCATTCTGTGCTGACCCTCCATTAGGGGTTCCTGCTTTATTCCTTGTGCACCCTCTGGGGTGGTTCACTTCTCTGACCTGCTCTGCCTGCTCAGCTCCACTCCCCCTCCCTGCCCCCCAGGACCCTCCTTGTCAGCTGCACCCTCTCCGTTTTCAGGTGGGGGAAAGGAGGGAACTGCCCCAGGCAAGGGAGGGACAGAGCAAAGGTTAAGGTTTATGAATGCAGTTTCCTCTGGTGCTCAGCACTCCTCCTCTTCCTCCCCCCTTGCCCCCTACCCCCATCCCTGCCTCTCGGTGCCCTTGGCTGTGCTCCTGGTGTTTGACTTCTTGCTGTGTCAGGCCCCGAGGCCCTGCAGTGGGGCAGCAGCACACAGCTGCTGTTTACCCAGCAGCATTTCCCTCTGTGTCCCTGTGACCTGCTCTCCATCACCTCAGGAGATGTGGCTGCCACGGGGCAGGGAGGGCTTGTCCTGCACAGCTCTCCTGCCTCTTCACTGCAGAGCTCCTGGCCCTGCAGCCTGCTGCCCTCTCTGCTCCTCTCCTGTGTGGCTCTCACCTGCTGGGCACAGCTGCCTCCTGTGCAGGGCAGAGGCTGTTGGGAAGGGGAAGCCAGCCTCTGGTGGGGCCATGTGGGCTGGGTGGATGGAATCAAGGGGCAGCAAGAAAGTTCTTCCCACTTTTGACTGTGTGAAGGAAGAAAATGTTTGAGTGGCACTGGCAGGCCATGGAGAGCCTTCACTAGGTGAAGCTGGGGCAGCCCTTCCCCTCCCCCTTGGCTTTGCTCTCAGGAGGCTTTGACAGCTCCAGCTTGCAGTGTGGGCACAGGATGGGGCTGGTCAGGAGCTGCTGGATCTCAGAGGGGGGCATGGGCAGTGCCCCTCTCTGTCCCCCTTGGAAATGGAACTGCTCAGCACCTGCTGCTTGCTGTGGTGGCTTCTTGCCACCCTCCCCTCTGCTCCCCTGTCCTCTCTGGAGGAGAAGTTCCATCCTGGAGGCAATCACTTCAGGCTCTCCATGCCTTGGCTGCCCCATGGCTGTGAGCTGTGTGCACAGAGCTATGGAATGGGCTGGCTTGGGAGGGAGCTGCAAGCTCAGCCAGCTCCAGCCCCCTGCCACCTCCCAGCAGCCCAGGCTGCTCAGGGCCTCATCCAGCCTGGCCCTGAACAGCTCCAGGGAGGTGTTGCAAAGGAAGCATCCCAAATGCAGCTTGTCCCAGCAATTCCTTTCATTTCCATCTTTGTCTGCCTTTAGCTTTTGTCTCTGCAATGATTTAATTCCTTGTCATCCCCTTTTCTGAGTGGCAGCTCCTGGGAGGAGGCCAGATGGGAAGAGAGGGCCAGAGGAGGCAGCAGGCTCACCTTGGGTCTGCAGTGGCTCTGTGTTGTGTTGGGAAGTGCAAACAGCTGGCAAGTCTGGCAGAGGAGAGCTGGACAGCCAGTGCCAGGCACTGGGGGCCAGGCTTGGGGTGAGGGAGTGGCAGTGGTGTGAAGGTGGGGAGCTGGCAGCCCCCTGCCCCAGGGGAAGCTGAGGCCTCACTCCAGCTCCTGTGCTCACAGTTCAGGACTTGCTGTCTTTGATCCTCACAAGCCAGGAGAGTTTGAGCTCTGGGCAGCTCTTCTCTGCAGATCCCTTGGCAGTGGTGGGCCCCTGCAGAGGCAGGGTTGGGTCTGTGCCCCTTGTGCCCAGGTGTTCAGAAGCCCCTGGTGGGGCCTCTTGCTTCTGGCTTTTCTTCTGGTGAAGGCTCAGTTGCTGCTTCTCCTGGACAGCCCTTGGACACCCATCAGACCATTTGGGTCCTCCCTCCACCTTCTGCTTTGGGCATGAATCAGCTGCTCTGCTGGTCCAGACCTGTCCTGAGGGTCCCTTCCCCTTTGGATGCCTCCTGTGGCTTGTTTTGAGCAGGGCCTTGAACTGAGTCATGGAAGTGGAGGCTTAAAGTGCTGCAGGACCTCAAGGCTCCTTAGGTACCAGAGAGCAATTCCCCATCCACATCCCTGAGTTTGTCTCAGCCTCCTCTGTTTGTATTCCTACCAAAGCCTTCATCTGACCTTCTCTTGTCACTGAGGTGAGCATTGCAGCCTCTCTTCATTCTCCTGCTGCTTTGTTTCCTCTCCTTCCCTCTCCCCTCCCTCCTTCCTCTGCTTTTTCTCTCCCCAGAGCTCCACAAATGATACTTTGCTGTTTCCCTGGCTGGCTGTGGGGCTGACTCTCCAGGTGAGGCAGTTTGGCTACCACTTGTCTGAGGGCAGCTTTGGTTTCTGCAGCTGCTCTGGCTCTCAGTGGAAGCTTTGCTGCTGCCATGCTTGGAAGAAGAGTTGGTCTCCAGTTCCTCCAGCAGTTAGGGGGTGACTAAGACCTTGAATGCAGTTTCCCTGCTCATTTGCAGTGCCCTGTGGTGAGCTCTGCTGCAGCCTGAAAGGGATCAGTGTGAGCTCTTCACATCTTCTGCTCTTGCTGTCTGATGCATCCCCTTCTGACTTGGGCTGCATCCTGGGTGAGCACAGCTGGAACTAAACCAAAAAGCTGGACCCAGGCTGAGACAGGAGGTGAGGAGGAAATGCCTTGCAGTGAGGGTGGGGAGGCACTGGAGCAGGTTGCCCAGGGAGGCTGAGTTGTGCCCCCCTGGAGTTGTTCAAGGCCAGGCTGGATGAGGCCTCCCTGGAGGTGTCCAGCAGTGGTTTGTCTCTTTGCTTGGCTTAATGCTGCAAATCCTGAAGCCTTTCCAGGCAGCAAAAATCAGTCACAAAGTGGAATTGTTGGGTTCCCTGCTGCTGGAAGCAGGAGCAGCTCCCTTGCCCTGGTGGCTGTGCCCAGCCTGCTGGATTCTGAACCCCCCCCTGCGTGATCACGAGCTTGGGAATGCTTGCAAGAATTAGAGGAAGTAAAGTGCAGGCATTCAGCTTTAATAGGATCTGGGCAAATCCTGGCTCCAGCAGAATTAGGGGCTGTGGCCATGTGTGTGTGCCCCCAGGCATGCTGAGCCACCCACTGAGACCCACAGCCAGCACAAACTGCCCCTTTGCTGGGGCTTGGTGTGCAGAGGGAAATGGCATCAGTGGTGTCCTGCTCTGGGGGCTGCTGAGGGCTCTGGTGCCATCCCCTTGCCCCCCACAGCTCCTGCAGCTCTTGCTGGGCATTGATCAGGTCCTGTCTCAGCCTTCTCAAGCTCTCAGCCCCAGGGCTCTCAGCTGCTCCTCACAGAGCTGCTCCAGGCCCCTCAGCAGCTTTGGAGCCTGCCCTGGCCTCTCTCCCCTGTCCCCCTGGGCCTGGGGAGCCCAGAGCTGCCCTGGCTCTCTGTAATTCCCTGCAAGGAGGCTGGAGCCAGGGGGGGTTTGGTCTCCTCTCCCCAGGAAGAAGCCATAGAGAGGAAATGGCCTCAGGCTGCCCCAGGGGAGGTTTAGGTTGGACTTGAGAAGAAACTTCCTCGCTGGAAGGGTTCTCACAGCCTGGCCCAGGCTGCCCAGGGGGGTGGCTGAATCCCCAGCCCTAGAGGGGCTTCAGAGCCCCAGAGCTGTGGTGCTGAGGGCCAGGGCTCAGCCCCAGCCTTGGCAGAGTCAGAGAATGGTTGGGCTGGAGGAGCTGGAAGACCTTTTCCACCCAAAATGATTCTGGGACTCAGTGTGAGGTGGGAAGTGTAGTGCTGGGGGTCTGGTGTGTGGGACCTGGGAGTTAGGTGGTGGGAAGAGCTCCACAGCTCTTCACCTTCTGAAGGAGGTGAACTTTTTGCATGACCTCTTGAAGTAACTGTCAGAGGCTTTGTGGTTGTGAGCAGACCCTGGTGTGCACTGCAGGAAGCTGGGCTCTGAGCACACCTCAGGCTTGTTCCCTGCAGCCTTGATTTCATCTCTTCCTGCAGAAGGTTCTGAAGAGTCCCCTGCTTGTTGCCCTCCCTTCAGCTGGGCTCTCCAGAGGGGGATGTGCCAACCCCTTCTGTGGCACCAGCTTTGAAACCAGCAGCAGCCAGGACCTGGCAGTGACAGCAGTGGCTTGGGGAGCAGGAGCAGGTGACTCCTGCCAGCTAAGAGCTGCTGGGTCACTGAGTTCTGAGCTGCCAGAGAATGGTGATGGTGATGATGAAGGCTCTGGAAGTCACTCAGTGAGGCTCATTTCAATATTGCTGTTGATCCCTGGGGGCATTGAGCTCCACAGAGCTGATAAGATCACCTTTGCCAAGTGCTTTTGGTGTGGTTGGGACACCTCTGGTTGCTTCCCACCCAGAATCCCCTCCTGCTTTGGTGCCAGTTTGGTGTCCACACAGAGAACTGAGGCCTTGCTCCTCTCCACTTTGCTGCTCCTGGCTCAAGGGGCTCCTTGGGGAAGGGGCTTCCTAGTGGGAGCTGCCCCTGCCCATGGCAGGAGGCTTGGAGCTAGGTGATCTTCCAGGTTCCTTCCAACCCAGAGCACTCAGTGGCTGAGGTTTGTTGGCAGTGCTCAGGCTTGCTGCAGGCTGAGCCCCTGGTGACAGCAGTCAGCTCTGGGCTCCTTCTCCCTGCCAGCTGCAGCAGAGGCCGAGGCTCAGCCCCACAGGCTGGGCAGTGCTGTGTGGAGCTGTGGAGGTGGCTGTGCTGCTCAGGCCTGCTTTGATCTCTGCTGGGGGATGCTCCTCTGCATCCAGAGCAAGTTCTGTGTGCTGAGGCTTCTGAATTAATGAATGATGGTGGCTGTGCTTGGCTTCCCCTGTCAATAGGTGTGGCTGCTGGGCCCCTGCCAGCCTGCCATGGCATTGCCTTCTTTGGCTCCCTGAGAGGTGGCATCCTCCACCCCCACCCCCCCGGGTTAGCTTTGGAAATGATAGAGCTGGGGAAGACTTCCAATGGCTGCCACGAAACTAGGAGCTGGTGGGTTCCAGCACACTCCTGCTGAGCTTAAGGAGGTGTCCTTAGGGGAGGGTGGGATCTAGAGCTGCCCCAGAACAGCCAAACCCAAAAGGTTAGAAAGAGAAAGGTTGCTGCTGTGTCTTCAGGAGCTGATGCTGCAAGCCAGGTGGAGAGAAGTCACTCTGGGACGTGGCTTAGTGGCCCTGGTGGTGCTGGGTTGGTGGTTGGACTTGGTTCATGGAATCACAGAATGGATTGGGCTGGAAGGGACCTTCAAGATCATCCAGCTGCAGCCCCCTGCCCTGGGCAGGGACACCTCCCACCAGCCCCAGGCTGCTCATGGCCTCATCCAGCCTGGCCTTCAGCACCCCTGGGGAGGGAGCAGCCCCAGCCTCCCTGGGCAGCCTGTTCAGGGATCTTGGAGGTCTTTCTAACCACAGTGATTGTAAATGATTGAGGAGGCCTCAAGCTGCTGGGTTTCAGTGGATGCCAGGTGCCCAGCTGAGGCCAGTGGCATGTGGTGAGCCCAAGCAGAGCACAGCAAAGCCTCCCTGCAGCAGGTGGTGGTGAGGCAGAGGAAGGCCAGGCCCAGATGCAGCGTTCCAGAGTGCTGCCCCAGGAGTGAGGAGCAGCAGGAGCAGGCTGGCACACAGGAGGCTCCACCTCAACCTGAGGAGAAGCTGCTTTGGTGTGAGGCTGCTGGAGGCCTGCAGCAGGCTGCCCAGAGAGGCTGTGCAGAGCTTCCAACCCCCCCTGGCTGTGCTCCTCTGACCTGCCCTGGGTGATGCTGCTCTGGCAGGGGGGGTTGGACTGGGTGATCTCCAGAGGTCCCTTCCAACCCAGACCATTCTGTGGCTGCTGAACTGCCCCCAGCTCTGCAGGGAGGTGCAGGCAGCACAGAAGCAGAGGGAAGGTCTCTCCTTGGAGCTGCTCCCTGCGGTGTGCCAGCCCTGGGCACCCCCTGGCTCTGCAGGGGGAGCGGGCGCCGGGCAGCGAAGCCTTCTCCTGAGCAGGGCCAGCAGGGTGAGCAGGGCTCAGCAGGGCCAGCAGGGCTGAGCAGGGCCAGCAGGGCCAGCAGGGTGACGTGGTGGCAGAGCAGCTGGTGCCACTGGAGCGGTTTGTCCTCCCCCCCTGCCGCTGTGGCGCTGCCGTCGCCGGCTGGCGCGGGCTGGGATCCCTCTGCTCGGTCCCTGCCGGCCGCCCCGGGGGGCTGTGGGTGGCCTGGGATGGAGGCTGGCCAGGGAGTCCTCTGTTGTTTTCCCCCTGGAATTCAGGAGTGAGGAGGGGAGAGACTCTTAATTTGTAACAGGTTTGATTTGCAATCTGACTTGTGGACAATAAAGGGCATTAATGAGCAGCTGAAAGGAGCTTTTGGCCTTCCTGGGAGGTGGCATCTCGCTGGGGGGAGGCTGAAGCTGAAGGATGGGGATGCAGGGGCTTAGGAGCTTCCACCTGAGCCTTTGAGCTGGCAGGAGTTCAAAGGCAGCATTTGGGTGCTGGGAGAAATCCCCAGGTGTGCCAGGCCCGTGGGTGAGGAGGCAGGGAAGGGCTTCCCACCCCAGGGTGGTTGCTCCCACGGCTGAGAAACCTGCCCTGGACACTTCTGTCCTGCCCTGAGCTGTTGGCCTGCATGATCTCAGAGGTCTTTTCCAACCTGAACAGCTCCATGGTCCTGTGTGCAGGGAGGGACTGGTGGGTTTGGAGCACACAGGAATGCTTTCAGTTGGTATTTGGGGGCTTGAAACCCCCCGGGTTTGCCACTCTGGGCTCTCCTCCTAGAGCAGTGAAGCCCTGGGAGACTTCACTCCTGTGTTCAAAGATGCTTGTGGTGCTGAAGCCTGAACACAGGAGGCAGAAGGTAGCCCCTGGAATTCAAATGGATTCCTTTTCATTGCCTGCTGAGCAGTTCACTCAACCCTCCCAACAGGGCAGAAAGCTTTAGGTTGGTCATGAGAAGAAACTTCCTCACTGGAAGGGTTCTCGCAGGCTGCCCAGGGGGGAGGCTGAATCCCCAGCCCTGGAGGGGTTTCAGAGCCCCAGAGCTGTGCTGCTGAGGGCCAGGGCTCAGCCCCAGCCCTGGCAGAGTCAGAGAGTGGCAGGACTGGAGGATCTGGAAGGGCTTTCCCAACCCATTCTGTGACTCCTGGTGGCTGTGCTGCCAAACCCCAGAGCTGCTGCTGGGGCAGAGGTTCACTCCTGAGCACCCACTGGGGGACTGCCTCCCTCCAGCAAGCTTCCCTGAGCAGCTGCTGCCAGCATTCATCCTTCACAACACTTCCTCCAGCACCTTAACCTTCTTTTGCCCCAGTGGCACAAGCTGTGACAGGAGGAGGAGGCTGGGGCAGGCTGGGGATGGTGGTGCCTGCTGCTTCCCCTGCAGCTCCTCACCAGCAGCTGTTGGGTGGCAGTGGAAACTTCCACGCAGTGAATGTGGGTCAGCAGGAGAGCTGCCCCTGTGCCACGGCACTGAAGCAGTTAACCTTCTCCCCTGCTGTCCTCACAAGGTGCAGGCTGCTTCGGGCCCCTGCTGGGGGTGCTGGAGGTGCTTCCTGCACAGGTTCACTGCACACAGAGGCTGCCCAGAGCCTCGGGACCACCACTGGCTGCCTTCAGCTGCCCACCTCCAGGGCAGGTTGGGAGCAACAAGCTCCACTGAGCTCTGAGGGTGCTGCCCAGGTCATTCCTTGGCCCTCCTTTGGGAGGGGAAAACCCTCCTGTGGAACACAGGGTTGCCCCCCCCTGTGCTGGGGCACAAGGGTGCCTTGCTCCCAGCTTTGGCCACAGCCCCTGCAGAGCTGCTCCTGAAGGACAAACAGGTTGCCCAGGGATGTGGTGGAGGCTCCATCCCTGGAGGCATTCAAGATCAGCCTTGCTGTGGCCCTGGGCAGCCTGCTGTAGTTGGAGGTTGGACAAGATGCCCTTTGAGGGTCCCTTCCAACCCAGTGCAATCTGTGACCCTCCCACTGTGACCTTTCCCAGCCCCCTTCAGCAGTTCTCTGAGCAGGCAGAGGAATTCCTGTTTTGAAATGATTTTTGCTTGCCCAGCCCCAGCAGCATCCCAGCTTGTCACAGCTGCCAATTAGAGAGGCTGTGCTGTCCCATTTGTCACCACCCAGGTCAGGGTGTGTGCTGTGTGTGGTCCTCATCCTCCTCTCCAGCCATGGGGAAGTGTTTGTTCATCTCCAGGCCAGATGTGTGAGCAGCAGCCTGGAAGTGCTGCCCTATCTGTTAGCTTTTATAGCCCTGTGCAAGGCCCTGAAGTAGCTACTGGGATGGGTTTCAATGGGCTTCTAATTAGGACTAATAGGATGAGCTATAATTAGCAAGACCTGCCCTCTAGATGGCTAATCAGGGCCCGGAGCACAGTGCTGGGTCCATTCGTGGTGGCCCTGGAGCTGCACTTCTGCACCATTCCCTTAACCTGTGGCAACCTTTTGGGCTGCTTCAAACAAACCAGAGCTGCCCTGGGCACGGCCTGCCAGCTGCTGGGACAAGCTGACCTCTGGCTTTGGCCCAAGAGGGGACAGTGCTGCCTGGGTGGTGTCAGAGCCCTTGTCCCCCAGCCAGAGGAAGAGCCTAGGAGCTGGTGAGCTGTTGTCCTGCCTCCTGGCCAAGAGAAAATCACCCTGCAACTTTTGGAGGAGGGAAATGACTCAGTTCTTGGTGGCTTAGCAGAAATAAGAGGCTGAGCTTCCAAGGAGTGGTCTTGGCAGCCAGTGTGCACCAATTACTCTGCTCCACCTCCAGCCCAGCGCTGCTGCCAGCTGCCCCAGGAGCTGCCCCTGGCCCGGGGGCAGCGTGGACCTGCTGCAGGAGCGGTGGCTGCTGGCTGCTGATGGACTTGGCTGTGTCTCTGAGTGACCAGTGGCTGCTGGCTGGGGGCTTCTGTCTGCCCTCGGTGTGCTCATGGGCAGGGAGCAGGTTTGGCTGGCTGCAGGCTGTGTGCAGGCTGCCCGGGGAGGCCCTTGGGTGCCCGGCCCTGGAGGTGCTTCAGAGCTGTGGTGCTGAGGCCCTGGCTGAGCCCCAGCCTTGGCAGAGTGAGGGGCTGGAGGGTCTGAAAGGGCTTCTCCAGCAGAAGAGACGTTCTGGCTCTCTGTGTCTCCCAGTGGAGGTCTGCTGCACCCCTGGAGCCCTGCTGCTGCTGGCCCAGCCGGCGGGGGGAGGTGGCAGGGGGCTGCTCCAGGACCTGCCTGCAGTGAGCTGCTGTGGCCTTGCCCACGGGCACAAGTGCAGGGCTTGCAGGCCTCTTCCCCCTCGAGGGGCAGCTGCTGGTTAGGAGTGGGAATGCTGCTCCAGCAGGGGTTTGGGTCAAGCAGAGCTGGGAAGAAGCAGTTGTTTCCTCCTGGAGTGTTGAGTGACCACACACAGACCGAGGCTGTGGGGAGCAGGAGGAGCTGGGGCTCAAAACACCTTTGTGGGCTGCTTTGGTTTAATTGGAGCATTCAGACCCAGCTCCTTCCCTCCAGGTGGGATGCAGCTTCTCATCCCTCCCCCAGGTACCAGGGTTTAAGGCCTCAGCAGTGAGGGTGGGTTGGGTGGAGGTGGTTGGTGGCCATCACACCAGGTGCCCTAATCCTGCCCTTGGCTCTTCCCTCAGGATCCTTGCTGCAGTCTCTTTCAACCCCTTGGACCTGGCCAGGATCCCACGTGGAACCCATGAACTTCCCTGACAGGTAGGAGCAGTGAATCAGGTGGGGATGAGCCTCTGGTCTTGCCCAGGCACCTCTGTTTGGTGCTGAAAACGTGGAGATGGGCTGGGAGGCTGGGGCTGGCTTCTGCTCTCCTGCACCTTCAGCTGCTGCCTCGTGCAGGATAGCAAGGAGGAGCTCCAGGAGCAAGCTGGGCTCAGAATCTGGTTCCTTTCACTGAGCACTTGGTCCCTGCTCCAGAGCAGGTGAATGTCTCTGGCTTGCTGAGGGACAGAGAGGTTTCACTTCCTTTTACCTGGGCAGTCACAACAGCTGCACAATGTTGTTGGGCTGGAACAAGAGGAGAAGCAAAGGCACAGAAGTTCCTCCCTTGAGCCCTTCTGTGTGCTGTGATCATTTCTGCAACCCCCACAGCAGCCTGCCCAGGGGCACAGTGCCCAGGGGGGGTTGGAAGCTCTGCACACCAGGAGACTCCACAACCTCTCTGGGCAGCCTGCCCCAGGCCTCCAGCAGCCTCACACCAAAGAAGTTTCTCCTTCTGTTCAGGTGGAACCTCCTGGCTTCCAGTTTGTGCCCAGTGCCCCTTGTGCTGTCCCTGGGCACCACTGAGCAGGGCCTGGCCCCAGCCTCTTGCCCCCCACAGCTCCTTTAGCTCTTGCTGAGCATTGCTCAGCTCCCCTCTGGGGCTGCTCTGCTGCAGGCTCTCAGCCCCAGGGCTCTCAGCCTTTGCTGCTCCCAGAGCTGCTCCAGGCCCCTCAGCACCCTTGTGACCCTCTGCTGGACTCTCTCCAGTACTTCCCTGTCTCTCTTCAACTGGGGAGCCCAGAACTGGACCTGGTACTGCAGCTGTGGCCTCAGCAGGGCAGAGTAGAGGGGGAGGAGAACCTTCCTCAACCTGCTGGCCACACTCTCCTGAATGCCCCCCAGGAGACCATTGACCTTCTTGGCCAGGAGGTCACTGAGGTGGAGTCAGAGGATAGCTGCTGTCCTTTAACAAAAGGGCTTGGATTTCATTCTCCTCTGAGGGTGGTTGGGTTTTCCCTGGGGGAGGAGGGGGGACAATGAACCAGCTCCATCCTGGACCGTGCAGTGTGTCCCTCAAAGCTGCAGCTGGGAATCAGGCTCCACGGAGAGCCAGAGGCAATCAGTGTCCCTGTGGCAGGGCTGGGAAGGGAAGGTTGGATGCTGTTTAGGCTGGATCCTCCAGAGCAAGGCTGGGAGAAGGCACTTAGGAGAACCCCCTGGGACTCCCCTGCAGCTTTTCTTTGGTTGATTGCTTAAAATTCTGCTTTTGGCTTAGGTTTTTCTGGTAGGTTTGAACCAAAAGGTAGCAAACTGAGCTGGGCTTTTGCAGGCAGCAGCTCTCTTGCAGCTCCAGCCACAGGCTGAACATGATCTGTGTGGCACACTGAGCGTTCTGTGAGGAGCTGTGAATGCTTCTCTCTTTGTCACACAGAGCCCTCAGCCAGGGGGGAAGCTCCAGGCTGAGCCTGGCAGCCAAGCTCAGCCAGGAGGCGTTTGGAGCTCTTTGGTTTGGTTTGGTTTTGAAGGTGAGTTTGACACAAACCAGGAGGGGGACTCCTCGGAGCAGCGAGGTTTCAGCTCCCAGAGTCGCTGTTTCTGGCCAAACAACTCCAGTTGCTGTTTGTGGTGCTCAGAGCTGGGCTTCAGCTCCCTTCTGCAAATGTTTATCTCTTCATTCTAGTAAATATTTGGTCGGGCTGGGGCTGAATCCTTTCCTGCTGCCCTGCACCCAGCTGCAGCGGTGCTGGGGAGGAACAGCAGCTCCTGCCAGGCTGGAGGTGCAGGAGGAGCCGCTGCAGGTGCTCCTCTCTGGAGCTGGGGATGTCCTGGCTGTGGGGGCAGCCTGGGCTGCTCTCCCCCCACCCTTCAGCTGCTGCCTGTTGGGGGTGGGCTTGGGGGGGTGTGTGTTGGTCTCCCTGCTGGCTGGGCAGATTGCTCAGGAGAACTTTGCTGCCTCCAGATGCCCAGCACCGTGTGGCACAGAGCAAACTTCTGTGGGCTCCTTCTCTTTGCTAATTGCCAGTGGCTGAAGTCCTAAGCAGACTCAGAGCTCTTTTTTTGTGTTGTTGTGTTGTTTTGCTTCCCTTTCCCTTGAGTGCTCCAAGGAGAGGGAGCAGGGGGAGGGGGCTGGGCAGGCGTGGTGGTGGCCGGCCGGGGGAGCAGAGGCAGCCGAGCAGCGTGGCAGCCTGGCAAGGCAAGGGTTAAGCGCTGCCATTTTGTTATGTAACACCCTTAATGGACATATCAGTGAATGGCACCAAAATGGCAGGGCTTAACCCTTGGTGGGCTGCGCTGCTCAGCCACCTCAGCCACTGGCAGCTGAGAGCAGGGGGTGGGCTGCCCCCAGGGACCCTTTCCTCTCACCCCCCTTCTGCTCTGGGGGGAGGGGGTGTGCAGCACTTGGCAGTTCTGCTGCTGGGATGGAAATGCTGATGGCTGAGGGGACAGAATGAGCACCACACCTCTGGCTGCTCTGGCACTTCACCAGGCAAGGGCTGGGGCTTTGCTTTGGGGCTGCCCAGCTGAATTCAGCAGCAGGCTGCTTGGCTTTGCTCTCCTTTCCCAACCTGCACAGCAGCTCGGTGTCCTTCCCTTCCTGCTGCTGCTTTCATTCAGCCTTCAGGACAATCAGATCTGCTCCTTCCTTTGCCTTTCTAAAGTTTGGGTTGGCTCTCTGAAGTTTCTTGGGCTCCCCAGGAGGGTCCCCACTTGCACATGAAGGCAGCTGAGCACCCTGCAGCCACCCAGGGCAGTGTGCAGCATTCTCCTGCCCTGGCCCAGGGGAGCTGACTCCTGGCACGAGGGGGGAACAAACCAAACCCCAGAACAACTGCTGTGGCACAGCAAGGAAACCAGCCCAGCTGCAACCTCCCACTGCAGCTCTTTGCATCCTGCTGGGAGCAACTCATCCCTGGGTGCTGTGAGGAGGGAGCCTGGGGATGGTCCAAGGGGGCTGCAGGGGCTGTGCTCACAGGAGGGGCTGCTTGTGGCCAGCTGCCTGCAGAAGGGACTCGGCTGAGGGGCTCTGGATGTGCCTTAACCTTCCTGCTTCCTTCTCTCCATCCTTGCCTCTCTTTCTTCTCTTCTTTCTCTTTTGTCTTCCTTTTCATCTTCTTTAATGCTTTTTCCCCACTACTTTTTCTTTAGCTTTTTGTCTTTCTTCTTTTTCTCTTTTCCTTGTCTATTTTTGTTTCTTGGCCTTTTCACTGCCTTTTTGTTCTCTTCTTTTTCTTCATTTTCTTCTCTGTTTCTCTTCCCTCCTCTTCCTTTCCTCCTCCCTCCCTCCCTCCTCTTCCTTCTCTTTTTATTCTCTCTTGTTCTTGTTGTTTTTTTCCCTTTCCCCTCCTCCTCTCCTTTTTTTTTTCCCTTTTCTTTTTCCCCTCACTTGCTCTGAAAGTTTCCAGCTCCTGCTGGGGCAGAGGGTTGTTGATCTCTGCTTTTGGCTACCCAAGGGAGGCTCCCATCACGTAGCCGATGGGGCAGTGTGTGGCTGCAGTGGGACTGGAGCCTGGCTGCAGCTGGGCTGTGCTGGGCCCACAGCTGCTGCCAGAGCCTCACCAGCACTGCTGATGGCTCCAGCACAGCTCTGGGATCTGCTTCAACTTCAGTTCTCTTTCACTGCAAGCTGTGCAGAGCTGCTCTGGGAGGGGGCTCCTTGGCGTTGGCAGGAGGAAGTTGCACATCAGGAGCAGGAGAGGAGGTGATGTGGATGGCTCTGGGTGTGCTGGGGGGCAGTGGAGGTGCCCTCAGCAGCAGTGCTGCTGGGGGTTGTTGAGTGTGGCTTTGGCTTTGTGCACCCTGGCAGTGTTCTCTGCTGCATCAAACCTGCTCAGCTGCCACCCCAGTTGGCTGAGCTGGGCACAGCTTCTGCAGCTGCTGGAGTTTATTCCAGGCTGGACCTCACACCTGGAAAGATCAGCTTGACAGAATTCATTTCCCCACTCTTGGGGAAGTTTTTTCCTCCTTTGTCACTTTTCCCTGCCGTGGTTCAAGCCAGAGCCAGGTGGCTGCTGGGCTGTGTGGCACCAGGACCCTCCTGGCCACTGCCTGAGTTAAACCAGGGCTGCCTGCTTGGCCTTGCTGCTCTGCTCCTTGGAGGGAGGAAGGCTTTAGAGGATGGCAGGAGAGCTCTGCCCCTTTCCCCCATGGGAAGCACACAGGTGGCATGCCAGGCACAGGTGGTGGTTGCTGGGCTGGCATAACTAGGTTGAGCTGGGGAGGGTTGGGGATTTTCCCTGCTGTCTTTGCATGGAGGAATTTCTGAGCAGGCTCCAGGCTGAGCACTGCCATGAGCTGCAGCCCAGGCTGCTGCCTGTCTTTTATGGGCCAGCCTGAAGTGCCTTGAATTGGCCCTGGTGGTTAATCTGTTACAGCAAGAGCCCTCAGTGCCGAGTCCTTGCTGCTCAGCTCCTGGCTGCTCCACCCCAGGCTCTGCCATTCCTTGTGATAAACCCCAGAGCCTTCCATAAAGCTTCAGGACTGGCTGTGGCTCATCCTCCCAGAGCCTCCCCAGCCTCACCCCAAAGCATTTCTGCCTCCTCTCCGGTCTCAGGCTCCCAGCCCCCAGCCCTTGCCCCTGGTCCTGGCGCCCCCAGCCCTTGCCACGAGTCCCTCCCCAGCTCTGCTGGAGGCTCTCAGGTGCTGGAGGCTGCTCTGTCATCTTCAGCCTGCCCTGTTCGTGCTCAGCCTGCCTCCAGCACAGCTTCCCAGCAACTGCTGTGTGAAGAGCTAGCCAGAAGGGTTAATGATGGGTTAGTTAAAACAAAACTAGGCAGAGGGGGCTGTGGCTTTGCTCTGCCTCTCCCCCACACCTCCTAACCAGTCAGAGCGGGGAGGAAGGCTTGAAATAAACAAGTGAATAACTAAAAAGGGTTAATAAAGGGTTAATTAATTAAGGGAAATTAGGAAGGGGAGGGGTGTGGCATTGGCCTGCCTCTCCCCAGCCCCAAAGCCAACTGGGGGGGGAGGCTTGAAATGAATAAAGAAAGAGAAGGGGCTAATAATGGGTTAATGAATTACAAATAAATCAGGAGGCTAAATAAATAAATGCAAGGGTTAATAATAGGTTAATTAATTGGGGAGGGGGGGGGAGGAGGGGGAAAGGAGGGGAAGAGAGGGGTTGGGAATTTCTCTGCCTCTCCCTCCAGCCCAAAGCAAACTGGATGGGAGGAAGGCTGCAAATAAACAAAGAATTGGAGAAATAAATAAGTGAAGGATTAAATAAATAAAAGGATAAACGAAATAAATTAATGAAAGTGCTGCTAATGGCTTTAATTAACTGAAACAAAGCATGGGGAGAGGAGGGGATGGGGAACCTCCCTGCCTCTCCCTGCACCCCCAAAGCAAACCAGCTGGGGGGGGAGGCTGCAAGCAAATAAACAAATGACTCAAATAAATGAATCAAATGAAATGAAAGGGTTAATAAGGGGTTAATTAATTAAAACCAATTAGGAAAGGGGGGGGAGGGGGGATGTGGAACCTCCCTGCCTCGCCCTGCACCCCCAAAGCAAACCAGCTGGGGGGGAGGCTGCAAGCAAATAAATCAGTAGAAGAATAAATGAAATACAGAAGTGGATAAAAGAAATGCATGAATAAAGTAATTAAAAGGGTTAATTAGGAGTTAATTAATTGGGGGGGGGGAGAAGGGGAGAGGGGGACTTGGAATTTCTCTGCCTCTCCCCCCCAGCCTGAAGCAAAGCAGGTCGGGAGGAAGGCTGGAAAGAAGCAGCTCAATGGATGAATAAATTGATAATTAAGGAAAGGGTTAAATAAATAAATTAATAACGCGTTAATGAGGGGTTAATTAATTAAAACCAATTAGGAAAGGGGAGGGGGTGGCAGGGGTGGCATTTCTCTGCCTCTCCCTCCAGCCCAAAAGCAAACCGGGAGGGAGGCTGGAAGTAAATAAAGAACTAAGTAAGTAGCTGGGTAAATAAATGAAGAGGGGCAGGCAAGAAGGAGCCCAAAGGGTTAATCAGAGGTTAATTAATGAAATTAGGCGGAGTGGGGGCGGGGTGTGGCATCGCGCTGCCTCTGCCCACACCCCGGAGCCAGCCGCATGGGAGGAAGGCTGCGAACAACTCCGTGCAGGCAGCGAAGAGCTGCAAGGGTTAACAAGGGGTTAATTAATGCAATTAGGAAGCGGGGGGAGGGGGCCGGGGGGAGGGGGCAGCGCTCTGCCTCTCCCCGCACCCCGCTCCCCGCCGCCTCCGGCAGCGCCCCGCGGCCCCTGCCAGAGGGGCAGAGCACAGCGGCTGCCCCGGGAGGAAGAGGAAGAGGAGGAGGAGGAGGAGGGCTGCCGCCGGTGCCGGGGCTGGCCCCGCTGCCTGCTGCCGGCTCAGACTGGTTTCTGGAAAGTGCTTTTGTCTCGCAGGCTGCATCCTGGGAAGGGTCATGTGGAGCCCAATGATGTCATGGGATCAAAGCCTGACTCAGCTCGGCAGCCGCCCGGGTGGGTGGCCGCAGGTACCACCCTGCTCCAGGTGTCCCAACCCCGCCAGCGCCACCACCGCCCCCCGCCCGGCTCCAGCAGCTAAGGGGTTAACGAGCCTGGGCTCCCTCAGCCTTGGGAGCAGCCTGGCTGCTGCTCCAGGAGAGAAGAAAGTCCTAACTCCACTGCTGTCAAGAGCTGGGGGCAGTCTGGAGGGGTTCCCAGTCACGGGGGGAAGAGAGGACCTAAAGGTTCTAAAGGACCTAAAGAACCTTTAGAACCTTTAGGTCCTCTCTTCCCCAGCGTGGAGAGGTCCTTTAGGCCGTCTGCACCCTCCCCCACCTTGCATGGAGAGGTTCCCATCACAGGGGAGAGATCCTTTAGGTCATCTCCACCCTCCCCCCCGTGCTGTGGAGAGGTCCTTCAGGAGCTCTGGACACCTTGGTTTGGTTTTTGGGGGGGTGTTTGGTTGCTTTGGCTGAACACAGAGCCCAGGGTGCTGCTGGCTGCAGGGCTGCAGGTAGGGTGGGTTGAGAGCACCCTGCAAACCCTTTTATTGCTCCTCCCGAGCTTCTTCTGCAGCAACCTGGACTTTGTCCTCTTTGGAAAGGGAGGATTTTTGTCCAGCTGAACTCATTTGTTGTTTCCTCTCTCCTCTTCTTCTTCTTCTTCTCCTCCTCCTCCTCTTCCTCCCCTCACCCAGAGCCTCACAATGACAGAGGAAGCATGCAGGACACGGAGTCAAAAGAGAGCCTTAGAACGTGAGGTCCCTCACAACGATGTGGACAGCAAGAAGCTGAAAATGGAGAAAGGACTTTTAGGCACAGATTTAAATGCTGAAGGGGACATGAAAATCAAAGCAGAGCCTGGAGCTGGCAAAGTGCAAGGCTTGTTGAAAGGTGGAGAGGTGAAAGCAACCATCAAGGTGGAGGTGCAGACTGGAGATGAGCCTGTGGACATGAGTACCTCAAAAGGGTGAGTTGCAAACCCCCAAGGTCTGGGCCAGCAGCAGAGGGGATGTGTGGGCTGCTGCTGCTGCTGCTTAGGGGAGAAGTTCTCTGCCTGCTGGAATGCTGAGAGGGTGGAAAGCTGAGGTGTGGGCCACGGCTCTGGCTCTTCACTGCAGGTTTCAGTAGCTGCTCCTGTGGAACTTCCCTCCTGGTGTCTGCTGAGCAGCTGAGGGAAGAAGCATCCTCTGGAGCAGGAGAGTGGCCAAGGCAGGAGATGCATTTTTTGAGCCACTGGTTGAGAGTTGTGTGAGGAAGAGAGGGTTGGGTGTGATGGAGCTGGGAGAGAGGAAGAAGAGCAGCTTCTGGTTGGCTAACCAGAGGTTTAACTGCAGCCTTACTTCCTCCTGGTGAGGCTGACTTCATTAAGGCCTTCAGCAACCTGGTCTAGTGGAAGGTGACCCTGCCAGGAGGGTTGGAACTGGATGATCTTCAAGGCTCCTTCCAGCCCAAACCATTCCATGACTTGATGAACTTTTCATTGTCCCTTTGGCAGCAGGTTGATGGAGAAAGCTGGAAGCTGTCACCTGCCCTCTCCCAGGCTGCTGGAGGAGCTCTGGTTTTCCACTTGGGTGCAGTGAGCAAGGCTCCTGCAGCTGAGTTTCTCTTGGACAAGCAGCAGAAGTTGGTTAAAGTTTAGGGAGGAACTGCCATCAAGCATCAAAGGCAGCACCCAGGAGCAGCCCTCCACCCCTGCCCCCTCCACACAGGCATTCCTCAGCACCTGATAAGATCTGGGCTTTGCAGTTTCACACCTCAGACCTGCACTGCTCCAGCTCCCCATGGCCCAGATTCCTTACTCCCAGAACTCCTCCACTGGTTTTGTACCCAGCCCCTGCTCCTTCTCACCCAGCACCAGCTGGGCTCAAAATGCCAGGCTGGATGCTAGGAAGAAATTCTTCACAGTGAGGCTGGGGAGGCTCTGGCACAGGCTGCCCAGGGAGGCTGTGGCTGTGCCCTCCCTGGAGGTGTTCAGGGCTGGGCTGGATGAGGCCTTGAGCAGCCTGGGCTGGTGGGAGGTGTCCCTGCCCATGGCTGGGGGTTGGAGTAGATGATCTCTGGGGTCCCTTCCAACCTGAGCCCTTCCAGGCTCTGGGGTCTGTTCCTGCATGGTGCCCATGCCCACAATCCCTGCACAGCTCCTCTCCTGGAGCAGCAATGTGGCACTGAGCAGCTGGGATGCAAACACCTCCAAGTGACTGCAGGCTGAGGTGGAGGCCTCTTGTCTCAGGCTGAGTCTGGTTGCTTCTCCTCCAGAAGAATAAACTTGGCACTGCTAGGGGAGGTGGATCTCCATTTCATAAGGACTTCTGTTGTGTGGGTTTTGAGCTGTGGGATTCACCTTCCCCAACCTTTGATCTTCAGAGCAGTTTCCCTGCCAGCTCTCACCAGAGCTGTGTCTTTAAAGCACTTGTGCTGATTTTTGAGGAGATGAGAAACACAAAGAGCAGCTGCTGGAGAGGCCTCACCCCCTGCAGCCTTCTTGGGTAGAGCTCCTGCTTGGTGCTGGCTGGGCTCTGGGCTTTTCACCTTCATGCCTGCAGAACTGCAGACACCATCTTTGCCTTGGGAAAGGTGGCCCAGCAGTGATCCCTGTGGAGCTGGGGGAGAGCTGATTGAATCCAAGCCTGGCTCAGGTTGGAAGGGAGCTCAGAGATCTGTGACAAACTCATCCCCTCCAACCCCCCCTCCATGGACAGGGACAGCTCTCAGCTAGACTCAGCTGCTCAAGGCCTCATCCAGCCTGGCCTTGAAACACCCCCTGGGAGGAGGCAGCCACAGCCTCCCTGGGCAGCCTGGGCCAGGCTCTCACCACCCTCACACTGAAGAACTTCTCCCTCAGCTCCACTCTAACCCTGCTCTGCCTCAGCTCCAAACCCTTCCCCCTTGTTACCCTCAGGGAAATTCCCTCTGCAGCCTTCCTGCAGGATCCCTTCAGGCACTGCCAGGCAGCTCTGAGGTCCCCCTGCAGCCTTCTCCTCTGCAGGCTGCAGAGCCCCAGCCCAGGGCAGAGCTGCTCCAGCCCTTGCCATCAGTTGATGTCCATCCAGGGTTTGCAGCACTAAGCTGCCAGCAGCTCTGCCTCCAGCAGCTCTGCCTCCAGCTTCAGACTCTGCAGCTTTCTGTGGCTGCTTTTGGTTTTCCTTCTAAACCTTGAAGTCAAACTTTAAAATAGGATCTGCCCTGAGCAGGTTTGCTGGTGCCAGGAGAAACAGAAGCAAGTCTGTAGTGGTGGGAGGCTTTTGAGGAGAGGTCACACAAGGCCAACCCAAAGCCTTGCTCCTCGCTGCCTGGCGCTGCTGGGAGCTGGCTCTGCTGCTGTGTCATTATCCCAGCCCCACTCTGGGAAGGGAGGGCAGGAAGGGGAAGCCTTCTCCTGCAGGCCAGGGCTCACTTGCAGTGGGATGGCAAGAGTTTTGCTTGTGAGGACACTGACTTACACCAGGATGGGTGCTGGAGGCAGGGAATCTGCCCAGCTGAGCTGGATCCTGACCTCTTACTGTGCTGTCAAGCTCTGCTTTCCCTTTGCTCTCTTCTCCATCTCTCCTGGGATGTTCTCTTCCCCTTCTGTACACAAGAGCCATGGAATGGGTTGGGTGGGAAGGGATCTTGAAGATCAGCCAGCTCCAGCCCCCTGCCATGGGCAGGGACACCTCCCACCAGCCCCAGGATGCTCAGGGCCTCATCCAGCCTGGTCCTGAACACCTCCAGGGAGGGAGCATCCACAGCCTCCCTGGGCAGCCTGTGCCAGTGCCTCCCCACCCTCGCTCTGGAGCTCACCCACTCCCACCCCCTGCCAAAGCAGGGCACCCACAGCAGCTTGCCCAGGAGCACAGGGGCCAGGGGGGGTTGGAAGCTCTGCACAGAAGCAGACTCCACAGCCTCAGCTGGGTCAGCAAGACAAAAGCTTCCTGACTTCCTCTGGCCCAGCTGGGGGGAAGCAGAGCTCCAGGGCTGGATTCAGCCACCTGCCCTTCCTCTTTCCTTCAGCCCCACACAGCACTGCAGTGTCCCACAGGCAGGTGGCTGGGGGCTTGGGTTGGTTTCTCCTGGGGTCTCTGGTTGCTCCAGGATGCTGCAGGACACAGAGGGAAGCTCCTGGCCACCCTGCCACGACCGTCCCTTGTGCCCTGGGGCTTTGCAGCATCTCTGTGGCTGGGAAAGGACCTTTGAGATCATCAAGTCCAACCCTTCTGTAGCTCCACCAGGGCCACCCCTGCACCATATCCCTGGGCAGAGGACCTTGGCCCTTTTCTCAGTGTTCTCAGGGCTGTGGGAGGTCTGTGCTTGATTGACTCCCCATTAAACTGTGGTTTAGGGCTGGGGATGCCTGGCTGGGGGGAGCTGGGCAGCAGCTTTCATCTTCCAGCACAGAGAGCAAATGCTGGAGACAGCAGCACTTAGGAGAGCTGAAGGGAGAAGAATGGAACCAAGGCTTTATTTAGCTGAGGGATCTGCCTGATGGCTCCAGAGGATGAAGGTCAGAGGCTGGGGGCACTCAGCCTGAATTCTGAGCTGCTGGTGGCAGGGTTTTGCTGCAAGTGCTGATGTTTCCATTGTCTGCCTGATTTGGAGACATCTGCTTTGGATTTCTTGCTCCACACACAGGGTAACAAAAGAGCAAAGCCAGCTCCTCTGTGCAGGGCTGCTGGGCAGGGGCCTGCTCTGCATGGCTGCAGCTCAGTCCTGTGCCACCTCCTTCAGCCCTGCTGCTGAGCACATCCAGCAGAGAATGCAGGGGCTGGGAAGGGACCTTCAAAGGTTATCCTCTCCAACCCCCCTGCAGGCAGCAGGGACCCCCCCCCCAGCTAGAGCAGGGTGCTCAGAGCTCTATCCAGCCTGCCCCTGAATGTCAGCAGGGAGCCTCCACCACCCCCCTGGGCAGCCTGTTCCAGGGTTGCACCAGCCTCACTGTGCAGAACTTGTTCCTGATGTCCAGCCTGGATCTCCCCTGCTCCAATCCCCTGCCCCTTGTCCTGCTGCTGCCTGCCCTGGGGAGCAGCCCCTGCCCTGTGAGAGCAGCCCCTGCCCTGTGAGAGCAGCCCCTGCCCTGTGAGAGCAGCCCCTGCCCTGGGCAGCAGCCCCTGCCCGTGGGGGCAGCAGCCCCTGCCCTGTGACAGCAGCCCCTGCCCTGTGACAGCAGCCCCTGCCCGTGGGGGCAGCCCCTGCCCGTGGGGGCAGCCCCTGCCCAGCTCTCCTGGCAGCTTTTTGGTGCTTTTCTTGGCCCTTTCTCCCTTATTCTCTTGAGGTCCCCAGGCAGCCCTTGGCAAGCAGCCAGGGGTGCTGGAGCCCCTTGGCCATGGCCACTCCATTTTCTGCAGCAGCACCTGGGCCTCACCTCACAAAATGAAGGTCAGGCTGGGCCCAGCTGCTGCCAGGCCGTTGCCAGGCCGTTGCCAGGCCGTTGCCAGGCCGTTGCCATGGTTTCTGTCGTGCCAGGTCACGTGCCAGGGGTGTCACATGAGCCGTGGTGGCCCTGCTCTGGGTGCTGCCATCTGGAGCAGGTTCAGCAAAGCTGGGCAGAGGGAAGCTGGTCTGGAGCAGCTCAGGGAGGGCAGCTCCAGCATGGCCTCTTGGCAGCTCCCAGTGCCACCAGCTGCTGGCTGCTGCCCAGGGAGGGGACCAAGGCTGCCTGGTGCCAGTTGTCATCTGCAGCCCCTTCAGAGCCTTTGCAGCCCCTCCTGGCTGACTCTGCAGCTCTTGGGGTGGGCTCAGAGGGGGGAGCTAGGCCTTGGTGAGCTGCTGCAGGGATGCTCAGAGCTCCACCTCCATGGATCTCAGCTTTCCAGGGAGCTCAGCTCTCCCTGGTTTCCATCAGGGACTCCAGCACAGAGCAGGAGCAGCCAGCAGCTAACTCCTTCAGTCCCTCCCATGGAGCTGTCCCCTCCAAAGGCCTCATCCTGCTGGTGCCTTCCCCTTCCATCTGGAGAAGGCTCCTGAGCCAGTCAGGGCCTGGCCCAGCTGGGTTATGTCCCTGCTAAGAGTGACCTGAGCCGGTGTGGTGCCTTCAGGTGCAGGAACAAACTGGAGCTGCTTCCCCCTGGCCCTCTGAACTGGGAGGCAGCCCAGCTGCAGGGCTGTGGTTCACTGGTTTGCTGTGCCCTCTAGAGGACACTGCTCAGCGTCCCTCCAGCTCTGCCACTCACCTGCCAAAGGCATTGGCTTTGAGTTGTGTTTTCCTGGAATCATGGAGTTGGTTAAGGTGGAGAAGACCTTGAAGGTCATCAGGTCCAACCCAGTGCTCACTGCCAGCCCTCAGCACCACAGCTCTGAAGCCCCCAGGGATGGGGACTCCACCGCTGCCCTGGGCAAGTTCTGTCCTGGGAAGCTCAGGAGCCCTAAGGAGAGCAGAAACTGAGCTCCCCCATGGTGGAGGGGTTTGGGTTGGCCATGCTGGCAGTGGCTTGGTTTCCCCAGCTCACCCTCTGCCCCTTCTGCTCTGGCCCTGCAGTGACCTGAAGCGGGAGAAGCGAGTGCCCTCCCCGGACGTCATCGTGCTGTCGGACAACGAGCCCTCCAGCCCCAGGATGAATGGCTTAACCAAGCTGGCACTGAAAGAGACCAACACAGAGGCACTGATGGTGAGGAGCCTTGGCTGGACACTCTTCATACAGCCATAGAATGGGTTGGGTTGGGTTGGGTTGGGTTGGAAGGGACCTTCAAGATCATCCAGTTCCAGCCCTCCCTCCTCAGCCATGGGCAGGGACACCTCCACCAGCACAGGCTGCTCAGGGCCTCATCCAGCCTGGCCTGGAACACCTGCAGGCAGGAGGCAGCCACAGCCTCCCTGGGCAGCCTGTGCCAGAGCCTCCCACCCTCACTCTGTAGAACTCCTTCCTGCTCTCCAGTCTCAGTCTCCCCTCTCCCAGCTCAAAGCCCTTGGCCCTCGTCCTGGCGCTGGAAGCCTTTGTCAAAAGTCCCTCCCCAGCTCCAGGTGGGTTTGGCATCTCTGCAGAGCAGGAGACTCCACAACCTCTCTGCCAGCCTGCTCCAGGGCTCCAGCAGCCTCCCACCAAAGACTTTTCTCCTCCTGATCAGATGGAACCTCCTGGCTTCCACTCTGTGCCTGTTCCCCCTTGCCCTGCCAGCGGGCAGACCCTGCCCCCTTCTCGCCCCCTACCCTTCAGATACTGATGACCACTACTGAGATCCCCTCCCAGCCTTCTCCCTTGCTGTGAGTTCTTCTCATAACCTCTTTGATGCCTTCTTTTCCCCTGCTGCATTGCCCACCCCTGGCCCTGCAGAAGAGCAGCCCTGAGGAGCGTGAGAGGATGATCAAACAGCTCAAGGAGGAGCTACGGTTAGAGGAAGCAAAATTGGTCCTGTTGAAGAAGCTGAGGCAGAGCCAAATCCAGAAGGAGACCACTGCCCAGAAGGTACTGCTCTGCCTGCAGGTGCTCAGCAGCTCAGCCCTGCAGGTGGAGGGGACAACATTTCAGTAGTGCTGGCAGCTGTCATGAGCTGTGCAGCAGAAGATTGCTCCTGAAGGAAGAGTCTCACTTGTCCTGAAGTCTTGATGGCATCCTGGGGGCTGCAGCCTGGCCTGGGGGCTGCAGCCTGGCCTGGGGACTGCAGCCTGGCCTGGGGGCTGCAGCCTGGCCTGGGGGCTGCAGCCTGGCCTGGGGGCTGCAGCCTGGCCTGGGGACTGCAGCCTGGCCTGGGGGCTGCAGCCTGGCCTGGGGGCTGCAGCCTGGCCTGGGTTTTTCATACATTCACATAGAATAGTTTGGGTTGAAAGGGACCTTCAAGATCATCCAGTTCCAGCATCCCTGCCATGGGCAGGGGAGACCTCCTTCTAGCCCAGGTTGCTCAAGGTCTCATCCAGCCTGGCCTTGAGCACCCTTGGAGGAGGTTCTTGCTGACAGGTGGAGCTCAGATGTTTGAAGCCCAGGCTCTGGGGGCTGGTGGCCAGGGGCTGTGTTTGTGCTGTGTGGCAGAAGCCCAGCTCTGCACTGCAGCTGGCACCAGGTGCAGTCTGAGGAGAGCACAACCCAGCTGAAAAGCCACTTTTTTTGGTGCCAGAGCAGTTCCCAGCACTCTCAGGCTGGCACTGCAGGCTGGAGGTGGGGGGTGGCAGGAGGAGAGCAGAGGAGGTTGGTGAGCCCCCACCTGCTGTCAGGGGACACCTAAACCCTTTCATCTTCCAGCTGAGGTGCTGGATTTTGTGCTGGGCATGAGGTGCAGGCTGCAGTGCACTTCCCAGTCCAGCTGGGTGCTGATCCAGTTGCCAGGGCTGGTTTTGGTGGTTTGGCATCTTCCTCCTGGACTTGTGAGTGCTTCAGCAGCTGATGCCAGGTACCTGCCTTGCTCACCTGAGCCATGAGTCTGTGGCAGCTAAGGAAGGTGAAAGGACCTGTCCCAAGCTCCTTCATCCCTGAGGTCTTCTTCTGCCTCTGCATTGTGCTTGAAGCTCATTAGAATCCTTGACTCACAGACTGCTGGGGGTTGGGAGGGACCTCCAGAGATCACCCAGTCCAACCCCCCTGCCAAAGCAGGGCCCCCTAGGGCAGGTCACACAGGAGCACAGCCAGGTGGCCTTGGAAGCTCTGCCCAGAAGGAGACTCCACAGCCCCTCTGGGCAGCCTGCTCCAGGCCCCCAGCAGCCTCACACCAAAGCAGCTTCTCCTCCTGTTGAGGTGCAGCCTCCTGTGGTTGAGTTTGCATCCACTGCCCTCATCCCATCACTGGGTGCCACAGATGGGGTGAGGCTGGTGATGAGGGTGGGTCAGAGTGAGGTGGGCTCTTAGCCGGAGTGCTCTGCTCTTGCTGTCTAGCCTCTTACTTGCCTGCTTTAATCTCTCTCCTCACCTCCTAATCCCTTCCCCCAGAGATGCATGTTGAGGTGCCTGGGGGAGGGGGAGAGCCACAACCCTTGGAGATTTCTCTTGCTGAGCTGCAGGGAGGTAAAAACTCTCTGTTGCCTTAGCTGCTGTGACTCTGCTGACACTTTTCCCCTCCTCTGCTCTTCTTTCTGTTTTGTTGTTGTTGTTTTCTCCTCTTCCAGCCTGCTGGTTCCTCTGGGAGTGCTGTGGCCACCCCTCCGCCCTTGGTGCGGGGACCGCAGAGCGTTCCTGCTGGCAAAGCAACCCTCCAGGTCAGTGGGGAGGGCCAGGCTGGCAGGCTCAGGGCATGGAGCAGAGGAGAAGGTGCACAGGACAGGGCAGGCAGGCCCCTCGTGCTCATGGCTTGGTGCCAGGGGGAAGATTCCTGGCTTGAACTGCCCCCAGGCCCCCACTGGCAGCTCTGTGAGAAGGACTGGCGTGGGGGACGCAAGCAGGAGGGCTCTCAGGAGCTTGTTTTGCAGTGGCTGATCCTCCTGATCCACTCTGCTGGTGATGAGATCTGTGCCAGGACTAAGGACCTGTGGTGAAGGAGGATGCCTTGGGAGTTCTGGCTGCTGGCAGCCCCTCACTGTACCTTCAAGAGACTTAATTGTGCCCTCAGGGAGGTTAACTAAGAGCCAGGCAGCTCCTTCGGTGGCTGTGTGGCACAGGTTGGGGTTGGAAGGGACCTTCAAGCTCCTCCAGCCCAAACCCCCCTGCAGCCAGCAGGGCCATCCCCAGCCAGAGCAGGTTGCTCAGAGCCCCATCAGGATCATGCAGTTCCATGGCTGGAGACAGCTCCTGCTGCACCAGAATCAGGGAATTGGGTTGCTTGGAAAAGACCTTCAGGGTGGTTGAGTCCAAGCACCACCCAGCCTGCTCCAGGCCCCATCCAGCCTGGGTTTCAACTCTGCCAGGCTTGGAGCCTCCCCAGCTCCTCTGAGCAACCTGCCCCAAGCACCTCAGCCACCCTGCTGGGGAAGAATCTCTTCCTGGTGGCAGGAGGGAGCTTGGTTCAGAGTAAAGGAAATGAAATGTGGCAAAGCCCTGGGGAAGGAAAAGCCAAATGCAGAGGTGGTTGACATCTGTCAGCCTCACCTGGCTCTGGAGCCCAGGCTCTGGTTTCACTTTGGAACTGAAACCACTTTGGGTTGTTGACTAACAAACCTCCAAGTGCTTCAGCACAAAGCTGCTTCCCCCTGCTGAATGCCAGCTCCTGGTCTCAGGATCCCCCTCCAGGGGGCTGTAGTTGAGGGAAGGGGCTGGGGGTGGTGCATTTGCTCTCCATTCAGGAGACACTGCCCCAGGTCAGAGCAAGCTGGAGCCACCTCCTCCCTGGGGCAGGGACAGCACTTCCAGAGGAACTGAAGCAAGAGTTTACCCTTCAGTGAAACTCTGGTTGGACAGAGCAGAGAGAAGGCAGCTGAGGAACCAGGAGTGGAGTTCCTCTCTCTTCATTTTTGTTGGTGTTTGGGCAAATTAACCTCCAGCTGCTTTGGCTTGACTCTAAAACCTCTACTAATGCCTGGGAGTAGGAGTAGGAGTGGACATTCAGGGGTAGGAGTGGACATTTGGAGCAGGAGTGGGGTCAACATTTAGGAGTAGTTAACATCTGGAGCAGGAGTGGACACTTGGAGCAGGAGTGGACACTTGGAGTAGAAGTGGAGTGAACATTTGGCCTTCAGGTTGAAAGGCAAACCCAGAGAGGGTTTAGCTCCCCAGCAGGCAGGCAGGGAGCTGTGTGTGCAGCTGGGAGCTCAGCTCTGGCAGCTTTGGTGCTTGCAGGAGTTTTGTCTTCTGGGGGCCTGAGTGAGGGAGGTGGCCAGGGGCATGGAGCCCCTGGGGAGCTTTGCTGCTCCTCAGCAGCCCTCACCCAGCGCTGGCAGTGTGCAGGGCTGGCAGTGGTGCATGGACCCCAGCACCTCACAGAGCACCATGAGAAGCTTGGAGGATTGAATGCAGCCTGCAGCCCCCAGAGGCTACATTTTTCCAGCCTTCTGTGGCCTGGTTCCTTTCCTCTCCCATTGTTACTGTCTGAAGCTTTCCCCTTTTCCTGTCTCTCTTTTCTCTTCCCACACACACAGGTGCCCAGTGCTCCCTTCCCCACCCTCCTGCATCTCCAGCTCCCCTGCCCAATGCTCCCCCTGGAAGACTCCACTTTGTGTTTCCCTTTTCCCTCACTCCCTGCCCAAATTCTCTTCTTTCTCCCTCTTACTAATCATTCTGAGCACTGCCTGCAGCAGCCTGGCCACCTCTGGTCCTGCAGCCTTGCCCTTGGCTCCAGCCAGATGCCACATCCATCCCACCAGCCAGAGAGAAGAGCTGCACTGTGTCCCCCCTTCCCTCCTCCTCCTCAGGTTGTTGTGCCTCTGTGGTGTGTCCCAGCAGTGGGAGGGCAGTGGAAATGTCTCCCAGAGCTGCTCTTCACCTTCTGAATTCTGTGCAGGATGAGAGAGAGCAGTCCCTGAGCAGGCAGCCAGGCTGGCACCACATCTCCATGGCTGCCTGAGGTTTCAGGAGCTGCTTGAGCATGGCCTGGAGCTGCAGCAGGATGAGACCACCTCAGGAGCCCCCTTCTCTCTTTTGCAGACCTCCTCTACACGTCTCCCAGGCACTGTTATCCCTCCTCCCTTGGTCCGGGGAGGGCAGCAGAGTTCTTCCAAGCTAGGAAGCCAGCAGAGCACGCAGATAGTGATGCCTCCCCTGGTCAGGGGAGCACAGGTGAGTGTCTGCCATGGGCTCCAGCTGCTCTGCTTCCCCTGAACACACCTCAGCTCCCTGCTCAGTCATCTCTGCTTGTCTGGAGGAGCTCTTGCAGGAGGGAGCACAGCCAGAGGTGCTGCTGCTGCCTCACCCACGACACAGATCCTGCAGCACTCAGTCCTGTGTGAGCTGCTGTCCCAGCTGGGCAAGGAAGCCCTGTGGTGGTGCAGGATCCTGCCACAGCTGCTTCTCTGAGCTGTGCCACAGCAGCTGCTTTACCTTCTGAAAGTTCAGTTCCAGCTTCCAGCTGCTCCTTAGGAGCCTTTCTAAAACCTCATGCTGAGAAGTAACTTCCTGGAGTCACAGCATGCTGTGGGTTGGAAGGGACCTTCCAGGTCATTCAGTTCCAGGTTCCTCCACACCAGGTTGCTCCAGTCCCCATCCAGCCTGCAGGCTTGGAGCCTCCACAGCTCTGAGCAGCCTGTGCCAGGGCCTCAGCACCCTCATGGGGAAGAATTTCTTCCTCATGTCTCATCTCAAGCCAGCTTCTTCCAGTCTGAAGCCATCAGCCTTCATCCTGTCCCTGCAGGGCTCTGTACAAAGTCCCTCTCCAGCTGCCACAGAAGGTGGGGTTGGAAGGGACCTGTGGAGGTCCTTTGCCATTAAAATAAACCACCTGTGTATTCTGCAAGAGATTTGCCTCAGAAACTCAGATGGTTTGGGCTGGACTAGATGACCTCTAGAGGTCCCTTCCATCCCAGAGCCTTCCCTGACTGCTTGAGACAGCTGCTGTGGCTGGCAGCCGCTGGCCTCAGGAGCATCTCCCCCCGTGGCACCTGCGCAGTCTCAGGCTTCTTCATTCTCAACCCTTTGCACTCCCTGCCTGCCTCACATCATCCCATCCCAACTTCCACCCTCCACCTCCTTCCCCACACCCATCCCAGCAGCCCATTTCTGTGTCTCCCCAGCAAATCCACAACATCAGACAGCACTCCAGCACGGGGCCGCCCCCGCTGCTGCTGGCGCCGCGCGCCTCGGTGCCCAGCGTCCAGATCCAGGGGCAGAGGATCATCCAGCAGGGCCTGATCCGCGTGGCCAACGTCCCCAACACCAGCCTGCTGGTCAACATCCCACAGGTCAGTCCTGGCAGGGGGGGTTGGGGCCCTTCAAAGGAGCACATTGAGCTAAGGCAGCAGCACCCGCAGCAGCCTGCCCAGGAGCACAGTGCCCAGGAGGGGTTGGAAGCTCTGCAGAGGAGGAGACTCCACAGCCTCTCTGGGCAGCCTGCCCCAGGCCTCCAGCAGCCTCACACCAAACAACTTTCTCCTCTTCAGATGGAACCTCCTGGCTTCCAGTTTGTGCCCAGTGCTCCTTGTGCTGTCCCTGGGCACCACTGAGCAGAGCCTGGCCCCAGCCTCTTGCTCACCAGGCTTCAGCTCTGGGGCTGCTCTGCTGCAGGCTCTCAGCCCCAGGGCTCTCAGCTTTTGTTCCTCCCAGAGCTGCTCCAGGCCCCTCAGCAGCTTCCCAGCCTCTGCTGGACTCTCTCCAGCAGTTCCCTGGCCCTCTTGAACTGGAGAGGCCAGAACTAGACTCAGTCCTCCAGATGTGACCTCAGCAGGGCAGAGTAGAGGGGGAGGAGAACCTCCCTCAGCCTGCTGGCCACACTCTCCTGCTTGCCCCCCAGGGGACCATTGACCTTCCTGGCCAGGAGCAGCACACTGCTGGCAATCAGAGGCAGCAATGAGCTCTGGGGGCCACCAGCAGCCAACCTTCGCCACAGGCAGACGGAGCCAGCGCCGCTTCCCTCCCTCCCTCCCTCCCAGCTGGTGTCTCCAAAGTGCCATCCCCTCTGCTGCTGGTCCCTGAGCTGTGTCCTTGTCCCCTCCCAGGCTTCCCCCACTTCAATCAAAGGTACCACAGTGACATCTGCTCAGGCCAACGCCACCACCACCAGCGCCGCTTCCATCAACTCCACCGAGTCCCCGGCCAGCCGCCAAGCCGCTGCCAAGCTTGCCTTGAGGAAGCAGCTGGAGAAGACACTCTTGGAGATCCCTCCTCCCAAGCCTCCTGCACCAGAGATGAACTTCCTGCCCAGTGCAGCTAATAATGAATTTATTTACTTAGTTGGGTTGGAAGAAGTTGTGCAGAACTTGCTGGAGACTCAAGGTGAGACTGAGCACCGCAGGTGTTGCTCCACGGCGAGGGAGTCCCTGCCTGGGCTTGCCCTCAGCGGCAGGGAGCAGGGGGCTCGGGGTGCCTCAGCTGTCACCCCAGGGTGACACACCTGCCACATCCAGGGTTCACATCCTTGGGTAGCTCCCAGGCTGTTTGATTTAAGAGTCCAAAAAAAGCAGGCAGAAAAAGAAAAGGTTCTGGTTTCTGAGGCTGGGCACTGGGAAGGTTCCTGAGTGCACCACATGGTCCCCAGAGCTGCCACTCCCTGGCATGCAGTCATGGAGTGGGTTGGCTTGGAGAAGGCCTTTCAGATCCTCCACTCCCAACCATTCTCTAGCTCTGCCAAGGCTGGGGCTGAGCCCTGGCCCTCAGCACCACAGCCCTGGGGCTCTGAAACCCCTCCAGGGCTGGGGATTCAGCCACCCCCCTGGGCAGCCTGGGCCAGGCTGTGAGAACCCTTCCAGTGAAGAAGCTTCTCCTCATGTCCAACCTAAACCTCCCCTGAGGCAGCCTGAGGCCATTTCCTCTCATCCTGTCACTTGTCCCTGGGGAGAAGAGACCAACCCCACCTGGCTCCAACCTCCTTGCAGGGAGTTGCAGAGATCCAGAAGGTCTCCCCTCAGCCATCCTTGTTCTCCAGACCCTTCCCCAGCTTGGCTGCCCTTCCCTGGACCCCCTCCAGCCCCTCACTCAATGTCTTCCTTGGGAGTGAGGGCAGCTGACTCAACCACTTCTTCGTCCATCCCTACCCAGTTCTCTCACCAGCCCCTGAAGAAGCCTGTGCTGGGCACCCAGACACTGGCTGAGGTGGGGAGCTCAAAGACTGAGCGATGCAAGCAGCGTCAGGCTGAGGAGTTGTGGGTGGGAGGGTTTGCTTCGGTGGGGCCTGGGTGAGGTTCCTCTGTGTTGCTGTGTTGCTGGAGCTGAGCTGAGCTGAGCTGGGCCGAGCTGAGCTGAGCTGAGCTGAGCTGCCGAGTTGAGCCGAGCCGAGCTGAGCCACCAAGCTGAGCTGAGCTGCCGAGCCGAGCTGAGCTGAGCCGAGCTGAGCTGAGCTGAGCTGAGCTGCCGAGCTGAGCCGAGCCGAGCCGAGCTGAGCTGAGCCGAGCCGAGCTGAGCCAAGCCCAGCTGAGCTGCTGAGCCGAGCTGAGCTGAGCCGAGCTGAGCCGAGCCGAGCCGAGCTGAGCCAAGCGTAGCTGAGCTGAGCCGAGCCGAGCTGAGCTGCCGAGCTGAGCTGCCGAGCTGAGCTGAGCCAAGCCCAGCTGAGCCAAGCCGAGCTGAGCTGAGCTGCTGAGCCGAGCCGAGCTGAGCTGAGCCGAGCTGAGCCAAGCCCAGCTGAGCTGCCGAGCTGAGCTGAGCCAAGCCCAGCTGAGCCGAGCTGAGCTGAGCTGAGCTGCTGAGCCGAGCTGAGCTGAGCCGAGCTGAGCCAAGCTGAGCCAAGCCCAGCTGAGCTGCCGAGCTGAGCTGAGCCAAGCCCAGCTGAGCCGAGCTGAGCTGAGCCGAGCTGGTTGTGCCCCGCAGGCAAAGTCTCCGTTGCTGTCTCCTCCCGGGAGCCCTACCTGTGCGCTCAGTGCAAGACTGACTTCACCTGCCGCTGGAGGGAGGAGAAGAACGGCACCATCATGTGCGAGACCTGCATGACCTCCAACCAGAAGAAGGCCCTGAAGGCCGAGCACACGAACCGGCTGAAGGCTGCCTTCGTCAAGGCGCTGCAGCAGGAGCAGGAGATCGAGCAGAGGATACTGCAGCAGGCTGCGTCCCCTGGGCAGACCAAGGCAGACTCCATCGTGCAGCACCATTCCCTCAAACAGGTACAGCTCCTTCCCCCCCGACCCTGCTGGCAGGGAGGGCTCCTGGGGTCTGCAGGCGACGGAGCTGTGGCGGGAGCTGGGCTCCGCCGCGGGGGTGCGGCCGAGCGGGAGCGCGGAGCCAGGCTGGTGGCAGTGGGGTCTGACACCTGGGGGCTGGTGCTGAAGCTGTGGTAGGCAGAAGGGTGTGGTGGTCTTCTGCAGTCGTTGTGATGGGCAGAGAATCCCAGACTGGGCTGGGTTGGAAGGGACCTTCAAGATCATCCAGTTCCAACCCCCTGCCACAGGCAGGGACACCTCCTACTAAAGCAGCTTGCTGGAGGCCTCATCCAGCCTGGCCTTGGACACCTTGGAGCCTTCACAGCTCCTCTGGGCAGCCTGTTCCAGGGCCCTGAAACTCTCCACAGTGCTGTGCAGCCAGAAGGGGGCAGAGGAGCCGTGAAGCCCCAGCAAGGGTTGTGGTTGTGTGGGAGGCAGGAAGCTGCCATGCCTGCCTCACCCTCTGCTCTCTTGCCAGAGTTCCAGCCAGATGTCTCGAGGTCCTGGAGCCCCCCGAGGGGTGCTGCATGCATTTAGCCAGTCCCCCAAGTTGCAGAACGCCTCTGCAGCAGGCCTGGGGAGCAGGCCAGGGAAGCATGGCGAGAGAGCTGTCAGCAAGGGCAGTGCTGCTGCCTGGAAGAAGACTCCCATCAGCACAGGTAGGGCCTTCTGCTCTCAAATGTCCTCTCCTTGCCCTCACCCTTGCTGCACTCTGTCCACGGTCCTCTGGGTAAGGATGGCTTCTCCTCAGTGCTCCTTGCACCCCAGCACCCAGCCAGGTGCTGCTCTCACTGCTGCTGGTGGTTTATAGAACCATAGAACTGCTTCAGGTGGAAAAGGCCTCCAAGCTCATCCAGTCCAACCAGCAACCCAACACCACCATGGCCACTAAACCACGGCCCTGAATGTTGCTTGAACACACTCAGCTGGGACATCCCCAAGCAGAGCAGGTTGCTCACAGCCCCAGCCATCCTGACCTGCACTGGCTCCAGGCATGGGGCAGCTCCAGCCTCTCAGCTGCCTGGGCCAGGCTCTCACCACCCTCAGCATCAACAATTTCCCCCTTTTTCCAGTCTGAATCTCCCTCTTTCAGTTGCAAACCCTCACCCCCTGTCCTGTCACAACAGGCCCTGCTCAAAGGTTTGTCCCCAGCTTTCTGCTCTCTCCAGTGAGTCCTGGAAGGACTCACTGTGGGGCACAGAACCTTGGTGCTCAGTGCCGGGATGCTGCCGGGAGCTCCGAAGGGGTCCTCTTGCCGGCCAGCAGAGCTCAGCTGATCACTGTGGGCAGGCTGTGGTGTGAGCAGGGTGGCTTTGCCTCAGGGCTGTCTCACTCTCTGACCCTTCTCCTCTTCCCCTCCAGGTGGGGCTTTGCCCTTTGTCAATCCCAGCCTAGCTGTGCACAAATCCTCCTCGGCAGTCGACCGCCAGCGCGAGTACCTCCTGGATATGATCCCTCCCCGCTCCATCCCACAGTCTGCCACGTGGAAATAATGCAGAGGAACAGCCCAGAGGAGGAAGACTTTCCTGTTTCTGCCATCCTTTTTATACCACAGTACAGTGGAATCTGCTTTAATCCCAGCTGGATATGCCCCAAGGCTTTCTAGGATGCAAGAAGCCCCACTCCTGACCCCACCGAGCGCCGCTGCCCCCGCGGGTGGGGGACAGACTCCAGCTCCTTTGGCTGATGGACTGATGGTGAAGGCTGCCAGGGAAGAGGAAGAATCCTCTGGTTTCCTTTTGTTTTGCTGGGCTTTACATATTTAGTTTGGAATTATTCTTACTGGGTTTTTTGTTGTTGTGGAGGGGTGTGGGGGAGGAGGCAGCCAAAGGAAGAGGACCACCCCCAGATGACTTCTCTGCCTTTGGCTTCCCGAGGACTTCACCACCACAAGGCTCCACTTGGCTGTGGCCTTTGGATGGCAGTGGGAGAGGAGAGAAAGAGAGAGAGATTTCAACCCCAAGTCTTTGCAGATGCATTTAGTGAGCCAGGATGATGTTTGCTTTTTCCTCCCTGCCCCTCTTCCAGCCAGGAAGGCAGCCTCCAGCTGATGATATTTCACAGTCTCCTCATGATAAAGAAGTGCAAACCCACAGCCCAGTTGAGTATGGCTTTGGTTTCCTCCTCCTTTTTGGTTTCTCTTTCTCCTGTTGTTGCTTTTTGTTGTTGCTCCCTGAGGGGACTGTGGCTGTGCCCCCCTGCTGCTGGTGGTGGTGGTGGTGGGCAGCCAGTTGCAAGAGTCCCTCAGACTTTGGTTGGCTTCTGGGTTTGGAATAGACTTTTGGAACTGTTTGGTAGTCTAAAAAGAAAACAACACAACAGATTTGGTTCCCTGACCAGAGCTCAAAGCAACCACCTGGGGCTGCAAGAGAGCAGCTGTTGGGCCTGGGCCTTCTCCTGTGTTCCCAGAGACTTCCAAGTGGAACTGGGGGGGGGGGGGGGGGGGGGAAGGTTGACTCTTTATTTTATGTTTATTTTCTTCCTTTTGGAGGGGGTTGGGGGTTGGGGGTTGGTTTAGTTCCTTTTTTTTTTTTCTGTTGTTGTTCTGAGCAGTTTTACTCAAAAGAGGAAAAAAAAAAAAAAGTTCAAACTAAGAAGAATAATAAAAAAGAAAACAAAAAAAAAGAGCAAAAAAGAGCAAAAAGCAAAACAAAGCACACAAAAAAAAACCACCAAAGGAGGAACTGCAGAGGCTGGAAGCAGTCAGAGTGGAGGGAGCAGAGGAGCAGGAGGTGGCCTCGGGGCTCTGGCTCCTTCCTCCAGCCACAGCCACCCAGGAGCTGCTTGGGGCGTGGGGGAGGGGCAGGGGGTGGGGGCAGGACTCTCCCTACCCTGAGCCCCCCTGAGCTGCATTCTTCAGGCCCCCCCAAGCCTGCTCCTCTGCCTGGCAGAGCTTCAGGCAGCCCTGCAGGGCTCCCGTGGGGAGGGAAGGGGGAGGGTTAATAGAGTGGAGGGAGGGAGGGGGAGGATTCCACAGGTTAGCCCCAGACCCCTCCGGGGCTGGGCTGGGCTTTTGTTCCTTCTCATCCTTTCCCCTCTGCTTCTCCCAGATGAAAAGGTGAACTCCAAGTGGCAGCAGCCCCTGCCTTACACTGCTCTGTGCTGCACATCAGTGCTGGCTCCCAGTGCTGCTAAGAGCTCTCTGCAAGATTTCTATCTCCAGATACCTAGATATAAAAGAAGAGGGGAAAAAGGGGGGGGGGGAGGGGGGAGAAACTCTTCAGCCAATGCTGATTCTGTTTTCTGAGCAGTTGCTGTTAGATCTAACCCCAAACCAAGCCCTGGTCAGGGTTGTGTCCCCCCCCAGTTTGGATCTAAATTGCCTAGTGACAAAAAAGCTTCCAGTTCAAGCCCCTTCCCCCCCCCTTCCCCCCCCCCCCCCTTTTTGTTGTTGTTGCTGTGTGAGTATCAATATTTAGGCACTTGGGAAACTCCTCTGTAGGCTTTGGCCAAACCTGGTTACAACCCACAGGAGAAGGGGGGGGGAAGGTCTCTGTTGCTGCATAAACCCCTCAGAGGCTGCCCATGGGGGGGTGGGTTTTGGGGTGGTTTTGTTTCTCTGCCTCTTGAGAGCTACCTGGGGATGAGAGGAGCTTGGTTTGAGAGTTGAATTTGGGTCTGTTTCCTTCTGAGGTGCTTTGGATGGGGAGGTGTGGAGGGAGAAGCAGGGGAGAGGAGTGCAGTGCACTTTGCTTTTGCACTTGGAGGTACAATGAAAACAAACCCAACAACCACCAATAGTTGAGCTCTTCACCTGGGTGGAGGTTTGCTGGGGGTTGGGGGCCCCCCCCCCCCCCCCCCCCCCCCCCCCTTCTCTGCCTGTTGATAGCTTGTTGAGGACTTTGCTGCTGTTAAATCACCAGGGAAGAGTTTGGATTAACAGAAACCATCACAACAAACCCTTCTCCAGCAGTCCTCTGGGAAGCCTGAATGCTCCACAGGCTCTTCCCAGGGCTTTCCAAGCTTTCCCTTCAGCTGATGGGGCTGGGGAGGGGAGCAGAAGGTGAAACTTGGGTGGCTCACAAGCTGTGCCAAAACCTCTTTGGAGTCCCTCCCCCTCTGCCCTGGATCCAGAGGGCAGCTTGGAACTGCAGCACAGGGGGCAGGGGAGACTGGAACTAAACCTTCAGCTCCCAGACAAAGCTTTTGAAGGTGGGGGACTGAAAACAAGAGGGAAGCTGCACATTCTCTGCCTCCCCAGCAAAGCCAGGCCAGAATGGAACCAAAGCTCACCCACAGAATTGGTTGGGAGGCTTTGGCAGTGAAGCAGCAACCAGCAGGAGGATGCTGAGGGCTCCAAAGTGGTTTGGACAAGGTTTGGGTTTTTTCCCCCTCTGTGGAGAGCTGCAGGAAGCTCCTGGAGGTGTTTCTTGCCCTCTCTGTTGGTGTCAAGTTGAGAGAGAGATGCCCCAGGGGCAGGCTGGGTGTGGGAAGTGCCACAATTCCTCCTTCCTTTGGGGGCCAAATGGTGCTGGGCAGGTGGAGGGCAGGCAGCTGGTCACAGAAGGTCTCTCCAGCTCTCCTCCTCCCCCAGCTCTGTGGTCCTGCAGGGAAAAAAACAACAACAACAACAACAAAACCCCACCTAAAACCCCAACAAAAACCTTAAGCCCCAACAACAACAACAAAAAACCACCAAAATCCACCCAAAAAAATGAAAACCCAACCAAAAAAAACCATAAAAACCCAGGGAAAAAATCGAATGGAAATCAAACAAATCCCTTGGACCCCCCCCAAAAATCCCTTCAACACCTGGCCCAAACTGTTCAAAACCCAACAGAAAGCTTCAAACACCACAAAAAAGTGAAAACAGCCCCAAAAAATTCCCTAAGAACTCCACCAAAAGGCAAACAAAACAAACCAACAACTCTGAAACCCAAGCCCCCAACAGCTGCCCAGACCCAGGCCCCCCAGGAGGCCAGAGGGAAGCTCTGGGCTGGAGGAGGCTCAGGTGAAGTCCTTGGGGAGGTGTGAAGGAGGGAGGAGAGGCTTTGGCCACCCTTCCAAGACCAAATCTTTGCTTTCGTCCTCCTGCTGCCCTCTGTGAGCCTCCTGCCCCCCCAGGGGCTCTGAGTTGTGCCACCAGAGCTGGCCCAGAGGGAAGTCCCCCCCAGGGGCTCTGAGTTGTGCCACCAGAGCTGGCCCAGAGGGAATTCCCCCCCTGGGGCTCTGAGTTGTGCCACCAGAGCTGGCCCAGAGGGAAGTCCCCCCCAGGGGCTCTGAGTTGTGCCACCAGAGCTGGCCCAGAGGGAAGTTCCCCCCCAGGGGCTCTGAGTTGTGCCACCAGAGCTGGCCCAGAGGGAAGTCCCCCCCCAGGGGCTCTGAGTTGTGCCACCAGAGCTGGCCCAGAGGGAATTCCCCCCCCAGGGGCTCTGAGTTGTGCCACCAGAGCTGTCCCACAGCCACCTCCTTGATCCCCTCCTGGAATTCCAGCATCAAATCCGAGCTCTGTTTGTTAAACTCCCTCACAGCCCACGCCTGAAGGTGCTGCTCCCCAGTCTTGCCCTGCACCACCAACCTCCTCTTCCCCTCCAGGTGGAGCATCCAGCAGGGGGTCCCGGCCCTCCCCAACCCCTCCCCCTCCCCCCTTGCTTCGCCGCAGAGCTGCTGCATGAGCTGGACTGACCTTGCTGGGGCGCTGCTTGCTTCCCCCCTCTCCTGGGGAGAGGGTTTAGAGCGGCGCTGGTTCTTGCAAGCCATAATTAACCTTTCCTGGAGCCCTTGCAACTGCAACTGCAGGATTTTATAATACAGCCAGATAATGAAAAACAACACAAAAACCCCAACCCAACAACTGTTGTACTTAGATTTTAGCAACTTGTGAAATAAACCCTTGGATTTTCATTTGAAAGCTGCCTGGCAGTGTGGGAGCTGTGTGCTTGCTTTGGGTTTGACTCTCTCTGGTTTGGGGGTTTAGAGACTCTAAGGTAGCAGAGAATGCAGGGGGCTGGAAGGGACCTCTGGAGCTCACCCAGTCCCAGCCCCTGCCCCAGCAGGGCTCCCACAGCAGCCTGCCCAGGGGCACAGTGCCCAGGGGGGGTTGGGAGCTCTGCACACCAGGAGACTCCACAGCCTCTCTGGGCAGCCTGCCCCAGGCCTCCAGCCTCACACCAAAGAAGTTTCTCCTCCTGCTCAGGTGGAACCTCCTGGGCTCCAGCTTGTGTCCCTTGGCCCTTGCCCTGTCCCTGAGCACCACTGAGCAGGGCCTGGCCCCAGCCTCTTGCCCTCCACAGCTCCTTTAGCTCTTGCTGAGCATTGCTCAGCTGCCCTCTGGGGCTGCTCTGCTGCAGGCTCTCAGCCCCAGGGCTCTCAGCCTTTGCTCCTCCCAGAGCTGTTCCAGGCCCTCAGCATCTTCCCCTGGACTCTCTCCAGTGGTTCTCTGTCTCTTTTGAACCAGGGAGCCCAGAGCTGCACCCAGTCCTCCAGATGTGGCCTCACCAGGGCTGAGATGCAGAGGAAGACCCTGGTTCAGGATGGGACAAGGAGCAGGTCCTGTGAGGACCATGCAGCACCCCTGGGCTCACCCCTGGGCTCACCCCCAGCTCTCCTGGCCAAGCCTCCCTGTGTGGGGGGGGCAGGAATCCTTCCCCCATCCCATGGGGATCTGGGAGCAAAGGAGCACCAGAAAAAGCAGGGAGTGCTTCTGTGGGGCTCAACCCAAACACCCCCCCTTGCTGGGGTACCCTTTGCCCCCCACCCAGCATCCCAGTGGGAGGCATTGGCTGTGCCATCTGCAAAGTCATTAAGTCCTTGCTGCAGCTGAGGGATTATGGCTGCTGATTAGAGCTTAAGGGACAAGTGACCTTGATCTGAAGTGGATGAAAAACCCTCCTGGGGGGCTGTGAAGTGCTGGGGGTGTGTGTGTCCTCACCCTGCTTCTGGCACCCCCAGAGCTCGGAGGTTGGCTGCATGCTGGCTGGGGGGATCTGGGGTGTGAAGGGCTGGGGGGGTGGGCACTGCCCAGGGCACATTCCCTGCTGGGTGCAGCTTTGGGGGGGCACATGGGGGGCTCAGTGGTGCTCAGGGATAGGACAAGGGGCACAAAGTGGAACCCAGGAGGTTCCACCTGAGCAGGAGGAGAAACTCCTTTGGTGTGAGGCTGCTGGAGGCCTGGGGCAGGCTGCCCAGAGAGGCTGTGGAGCTCCCAACCCGCCCTGGGCACTGTGCCCCTGGGCAGGCTGCTGTGGGAGCCCTGCTGGGGCAGGGCCTGGGCTGGGGGAGCTCCAGAGCTCCCTTCCAGCCCCTCCCTGCTGTGGTCCTGGGCTCCGCCGCTCCGGGCCCCAGCTCGGTGCTGCCCTGCGGCCGCGGCCGGCAGCGCCCCCCGGGGCGGGGGGGCACGGTCACGTGACGACCCCGCGGAGCACTTCCGGTGCGCGCGGCGGAAGTGACGTCGTGCGCGGCCGCCGGGATGGCGGCGCCGAAGGTGAAGCAGGACATGGCCCCGGCGGGGGGGTACGGACCCATCGACTACAAGAGGCACCTGCCGCGCAGAGGCCTCTCAGGTAGGCGGCGGCCGGGGCGCGGGGCCGGCCCCGGAGCTCGGCCGAAGAGGCCTGGCCTGACCCCGGCCGGCGTCCCCCGGTGCTCAGCCCTCTCCCTCCCTCCCTCGCCGTGCAGGTTACAGCCTCTTCGCCATCGGCATCGGCAGCCTCCTGCTGGGCTACTACACCCTCATCAAGTGGAACCGGGAGCGCAGGTACCGGCCCATGTCCCAGGGCCTCCCCCGGTCTCGCCCCGCGGCTTTCCTCCCGCATCTCGCCCCCCTCCCTGTCCCTCCTCCCGCGATTCCCCTCCCCACTTCTCCTTGCCCCACCTCCGGCTCCCCTCACGCTACCGCCTGGGCCTCACCGGTTCTCCTACCTCCTCCTCGCCGTCCCCGCAACTGCCCCGCGGTTGCCTGCCCGGGATTTGCTTTCCCTGCATCCTGGGGACCCCTGCTCGGCCGCCGCAGTGCTCCCCTCCAGCCTCCCCCGAGCGCTAACCCCGGCCCTGTCGCGCCGCAGGCGGCTGCTGATCGAGGAGCTGGAGTCGCGGATCGCGCTGATGCCGCTGCTGCAGGCGGAGTCGGACCGCAGGTACCGGGGGAGGGGAGGCTGGGCCCGGGGGGTCGTCGCCGGGCGGCGCATCCCCTGCCCGGGGCTCAGCCTCCTCCTCTCCCGCAGAACCCTGCGGATGCTGCGGCAGAACCTGGACGAGGAGGCCAAAATCATGAAGGATGTTCCCGGCTGGAAGGTTTGTGACTCCCCAGGGTGGGAAGTGCTGTGCTGGAGGCTGCCCCTCGGTGCTCCCTGAGGCACCCGGGGCAAGCCCCCAGCCCCAGGGGCGAGAACCATGGGAGCAGGACCCCAGCCTGGGGCAGGCACCCAGCTGGAGCAGGAAGCAGCTGGGGCAGGGCCCCAACCATCCCGGTGGGGTTGGGGCCCCCTTGGTTCTCTTGGAAAGCTCAGAAACCAGAGAGCAGCCCCCCCGGGGGGCACAGCCTGAGGGTGAAGCTCATTGCCCCCTCCCCCCCCTGGGGGCACAGCCTGAGGGTGAAGCTCATTGCCCTCTCCCCCCCCGGGGGGCACAGCCTGAGGGTGAAGCTCATTGCCCTCTCCCCCCCCGGGGGGCACAGCCTGAGGGTGAAGCTCATTGCTCCTCCTGCAGGCACAGACTGGGGAGGGGGCAGGGCGTGGGGGCTGCTCCCCTGCGTGCCCCCTGCCCCCCCCAGCTCTCTCCCCCTTCCAGGTGGGTGAATCCCTGTTCCACACCGACCGCTGGGTGCCCCCCACAGTGGATGAGCTCTACTACCTGCGCCCCCCCAGCGAGATGGACAACGAGAAGTTTGGGCTGCAGTACTACGTCTGAGCAGGGCCCCGCCCTGGCCCCGCCCTGGCCCCGCCCCTGGCCCCCCGGCACCGGCAGCTGCCTGTCCCAGTCTCTTGTTATTAAACCCCCCCAGCTCTGTGGTGTTGGATGTGGTGTCCTGTGTGTTCCTGGGCCCGCCCCGGGCTCTCTGTGGCCTTTCCCTGCCCTGGCCCCTCCAGGGCTCTGGGCTTTGGCTCTCAGGGCTGGGGCTTGGGTGGGAGCTTGGGGCTGGGGGCTGCTGCTAGAGGTAGTTGGTGACTGGGGGTGGGAGTGGGGGGAGGTTGTGCCACAACCACCCAGGAGGGTCTTGGGTGCCCACCCTGCCAGCCCTGCCTGTGTCCTGCAGGGGGGATGTGGCCCTCTGGGTCCTGGGGGGAATTGAGGGTCGGGGGGAACCACTCTGAGCTCTGGCAAAGGATCCGGGGGGGGGGGGGGGTGGGGGGGGGGGGGGGGGGGCAGGGGGGTAGGGGCACTCCAGGCTCACCCTGCAGTCACTGACCCCCAGCTGTAGCCTGTCCCTGGGGTGTGGGAAGCTGAACCCCACCCGTGGGGGTCTCTGATGCATTCCCCTCGCTCGTGGGAGGGGGCACAGGGGCTTCCCGGTGTCACTGCGGGCTGAGGGGGGGCACAGATGTGATTTCTGTCCCCCCCACCCCTTCCCTGCTTGGTTGCTGCTCGGTGTCCGCACCCGGCGGCAGCACCGCCCGCGGGCGGGGGGCTTGGGGCGGGCGGGGGGCCGGGACGATGCTCCCGGTGGATGGAGAGAGGCTGGGGGCGGGAGGTGGGGGGGGCGAGCGGGGCGGGGGCAAACCGGAGCCACCTCCCCCGGGTGGCACCGCTAAGCAGCGGCGGGATCTGCGCTGCCGCCGCACTCGCTGTCCCGTGCCGCTGCCCGCTATGAGCTCCGCCACCGGTCCCGTCCGAGACCCTCCTCGGTACCTCAGGTGAGAACGGGACCCCCCCACGGGGAGCTCCCACATCCCCCTCCCGTGTGTGGGGAGAACCGGCAGCCCTGGGGCGGGGGTACCGGGGTCTCACCGCACGATGCCACTCACCGTGCGCCTGCACCGGCGCCGCCAGGGTTCCCCTCCCCGGTACAACCGGGACCCCCGCAGCTGGTCCCCTCCTCTGGCTCACCCCGGGCTGGTCCCCGCTGTCCGCAGGGATGGGGCCGGTGCCGGCTCCCCGCGGGACGCGGGGGAAACCCCTGGGGGCTGCTGGGGTCCCGGCGGTGAGGCAGGACCCTCCGCTGCCCCGAGACCCTCCCCTTGGGTCCCCTCCTCCTCACTCCGTGATGCTTCTCCGGGCAGGGACACGTCACCTCCGTGTCCCGCCGCTGTCCCCACGCGTGTCCCCCGGGAGGGTCGGTACCCCGAGGCCATTCCCCCCTCCTCAGCTTCTCGCACCCCCCGAGCTGGGGGGGCGAAGGGGGCCGGTACCCAAATAGCCTCCGTTGCCAGAGCAACCGCATCCCGGATCTCCATGGCTGCCGCGGGGACGGCTCCGGCAGCGGCCTCGGCGCCGAGCGGAGCCGCGGGGGGGACCGGCCGGGGCGGGGAACGGGGACACCCTGCTGCCGGGGAGGGACGGAGCCCTGGTGGGGGAGACCCGGGAGGGACCGAGCGGTGGGCAGGGAGCTGGGATGTGGAACAGGGATTCACAATGGGAATGCGGAGCCGGGATAGGGAGCCGGGATGTGGAACTGGGATCCACAGTTGGGATGCGAGGCGGGGAGAGGGAGCTGGGATGAGAGAAGGAGGCACAGCTGGGATGTGGAGCTGGGATACGGAGCCAGGGAAGCACCTTTGGGGTGCAGAGCCCGGGGTGCCCTGTTCCTGAGGCCAGGGGACACACAGGAGGGATGCCCTTGAGCCCCCCACCCATCAACTCCTCTCCTCTGAGGTCCCTGCTGCAGCAGCTGCCCCTCCGGAGGGCAGCGGTAACTGGGATGAGCTGGGGCAGGCTGGGATGAGCTGGGGCAGGCTGTGCTCTCCTGGGTCTCTCCCGGGCTCTGAGGGGGATTTCCCCCCGGCCCCAGGCCCCACACCATAACCAACCTGCGAACCCCCGGGGAGGGCTCCCTGCACCCCGAGGCATTTGCGGGGGACGCTGCTCCCTGTGCGGGCAGCGAGCCAGGAGCCTGGGAGCCCCGCGACGTGTGTCCCCCCCTCGCTGGGGACAGTGCCAGGACAGCAGGAGCCAGCCCGGGCCGGGGCCCAGGTTTTGCTGCCAGCAGCGATTAGGGGACAATGTTCCCGCAGCAGATGGGGGGTGTCAGAGCCCGAACGTGTCTTTTGTTGGGTGACCAACCACACAGCTGCGCTGGCACCGGGGTGGGGGACACCGCGGGGGCTGGAGTTGGCCTCTTTTCCCCCCTCATTTGCCCATAGGATCCTGCGGTGGGGCTGGGACTGGGCTGGGACTCACTAGAGGGCACCAAAGGACTGGGGACAGAGATGGGATGGGAGGGGAGGGGAAGGGATGGGAGGGGATGGATGGGATAGGATGGGGTGGGTGGGATAGGACGGGACAGGATGAGGTTTTTATGGGGGTCTACCAGGGTACTGGGGGCACCTGGGGTCTGCCAGGACGTGCAGGGGGTGGTGGAAATGTTGGGGGGATGCCTGTAGGGGCAGCCAGAGGCTGTGGGGTCAATGAGATCTGTCGGCACGGCAAGGGGAGGGGTCTGCGGGGTCTCTGGGATCTGGCACAGCCAGCAGGCAGGGTGGGTCCGTGGCGTTCGTCAGCAAAGCCAGGGAATGGGGTGCGGGGGGTGGGGGTGAGGCAGGATGGGCAGGGAATGGGGGGAAGCCTTTGGGACCTGCTAGGACACTCGGGGGACAGCCTGGCGTGGGTTCTACTGGGACAGGGGGGCTCTGGGATCTGCCAGGGCACCAGGGGATGTGGCTGGTCCAGGGGGTCAGCCCGGACAGTGTGGGACCACCCCACAGCCAGGGACTCGGCAGGACCCCAGCCCCACAACCAGCCCCTGGGGCCAGTGGCACCAGCAGGGGGACAGCAGGTCCCCTCCCTGGGGACTCAGCAAGATGTGAGTGTGTCGCCCCCCTTCCCCCCCCCCCCCCCCCCAAACAGGGCTGGGGCACCCCGATTTCAACCGCGGGGCTGTGGGATTGTTGTCCCTGGGCCACCAGGATCCTAATGTTGGCCTCTTGTGGGGCCAGACTTGCCCCCATCGGTGCGGGGGGGCCGGATCCGGCGCGGGCTGTTCGCTGGGCGCAGGTGAGCCAACAGATGTGAGCAATTATCGTCCAGCCCGGAGCCTCCGCGGCCCTGCCAGCTCCTGGGCTGAGCAGCGGAGGAACAACCGCAGCATTGTTCCCTTTTATGTAACAGCCGCGGCCCCCCCAGCCCGGGGGCGCTGCCAGGGCTGCGCCGAATGCAGCCCCCACCCCGCGGTGCTGAGCCCCCACACCTGAGTGCCCCCAGCCCCGACCCGCTGGCCGTGCCCACCCTCAACCCTACAAGCCCCCAACCCGCCCGCCAGGTGCCCCCGAGCGTCCCCTGCCCCAGAACCAGGGTCACAGAGAGGTCTCAAGGGGCTTGGTGCCAAGGGCGGGGGGCGCCGCGGTCCTCACCGGTGTCTGCTCCCCCTGCAGCAGGGCGGAGGCTGAGGCCATCGAGAAGGAGCTGCTGGAGGATTACCGTTTCGGGCGGCAGCAGCTGATTGAGATCTGGGGACACGCCTGTGCCATGGCTGTCACCAAGGTGAGCTGACCGACGGGGCTGGCGGCCCCGCGCTGGGGCCGGGGGCTTCCCTGCCAGCCACTCTCCCACCCTCGCCTTGGCCCCCTGCCAGCCGTGGTGTCCATCCTGCCCTAGACCACGGGGCCAGGGGACAGCCAGGGCTGCTGGCAGACCCCAGTGGGGAGGGAAGCTGCAACCTCGCCAAAGCTTTAGCCCCCCCCGGGTGCTTCTCTTTATTCGCCCCCGGGGTGAGTGTTGCTCACCTGGGGCTGGGGGTTACGTGGCAGGGGAGGGGATGCTCAGCCCTTCCTGGCGTGTTGGCAGTGCCAGGCACCAGCTGCCCTTGCTGTGTGCAGGAAGGAAGACACTGAGGGGCTCCCCATGCCCCCCATTCTCCCCATGCCCCCCATGCCCTGGCAATGCTGTCCCGCTGCTGGGTGAACGGGGGGCCAGATGTGAGGAAGAGGAGGAGGACGAGGCAGCATCAAGGGCAGCTTTGTGCCTCGGAGCCTGGGAGCTCCTTGCCCGCCTGGCTCAGCTTTTCCGTCGGAGGTGTCTGGGCTGTGCCCTGCCCTGCTCCAAGGGCAGAGGAGTTTCCTGAGCAGGGAAATATTTGGGTGTTGGAAGCTCTCTGGATCCTGGGGTTGCCTCAGGGCTGCTCCTGATGCCATGGTATGAAGCTGGCCACCCCTCCAGGGACCCCCACACCACAGCATCCCTGGCACCACTGCCAGCTGTGCTAAGCATCCTCCTCTTGAGGCCAAGCATCCTCCTTCTCCTCCTGACGGGGCTGAGCCCAAGAGATCATCCATGGACCCCAGCTCGGGCATCCCCCATCCCAGCTCAGGGTCCCCAGCATTGTGCCCTCCTGGCATGTCCCCAGGAGGCAGCTGGCAGCATGGGCAGTGCTGGGGTAGGACCAGGGCCAGGCAAGCATGGCTCTGGCTGGGCCATGCTGCTCAGGTCGCTGGCACTCGGGCGGGCACAGGAGCCAGGCTCTGAGAGCAGGAAAAATCCTGTCAGGGGATAAACAGAACCTCCCTGGGCAGCTGCTGCTCTGTGCAGCATCACCACCCCCCTGCCCACTGGCCAGGAGCCCTGTCCCGCATGGGCATCATCCCTGTCCTGGGCATTGTCCTCAACCCACCTTGGGCACTTTCCCCTTTCCCCCCTGGGCGTCATCCTCATCTCACTGTGGGCACTGTTGGCACTGCACCACGGGAATCATCCTCATCCCACCATGGGCACCATCCTTATCTCATCTTGGGCACTATCCTCATGCCCCTATGGACATCGTCCTCACCACAACGTGGACACCCTCTGCATCCCACCGTGGGCACCAACAGCACCCAGCCTTGGGCATCACCCTCAGCCTATCCTGCCCTGGGTGCCCATCCCACCACCCAGCAGCACTTCCTTACTATGGGTCCGTTTGTCCCCCAACCCCCAGTGCTCCTGCCCCAGGGTGCCCTCCCCAGGGCTGTGCCAGGGTGGGGCCAGGGCCGGGTGGTGGCACAGCCTCTCCTCCTCCTCTCCCCAGGCCTTCCCTCTGCCGTCGCTGCCGCGCAAGCAGCCAACGGTGCTGGTGGTCTGCGGCCCGGCGCAGAACGGAGCCATTGGGCTGGTGTGCGCCCGGCACCTGCGCATCTTCGTGGGTATCTCCCTCCCTTCCCCCTCCTCCTGCTGCTCCTCATCCCAGAGCGGCGCCAGTCTCCACCCCCTCATCCACCCCCTCTGCTCTCCACCCCCCAGGACTACGAACCTACCATCTTCTACCCCAAGCGCTCCCCGGACCCCCTGTACCGCGACTTCACCACCCAGTGCGAGAAGATGGACATCCCCTTCCTGTCCTACCTGCCCACCGAGGTGAGCCCACCGAGACACCACCACCAAGCCACCGCTGCCACCACCACCACCACATCAACACCACCATCACCACCAAAGCCATCGCCACCACCATTAACGCCACTACCATTATCACCACCCAAACCATTAACACCCTCACCACCACCACAACCATCATCACCACCGCTGTCACCACCAAAACCACCCTCCCCCTCACCACCCCCAGCTGACGTGGTTGGGTTTGTTATTCCTTTTCTCCTTCACTTCCTCTCCGCCCCCCCGCCCCCGGCCCAGCCCTCCCCACCCCTGCCTGTGCCGGCAGCCCGGGGATGCCATGAAATCCAGCGGCTGCTGCCGCGGCCCCGCCAAGCGCCGGCTCTGTTGTTGTTGGCAGCGCCGGAGCTCGGCGGCAGCAGGAATGCGACCTGAAAGCCTTGCCCTGGCCGGGGCCACGCAGCTCGGCGTGCCGGGCTCTGCCCCCCCCGGGCTCTGCCCTGCCACCGCTCCCCCTCCGTGCCCTGTCCCCCCACACCCCAACCCCTGGCCTCAGTTTATGGGGAGGGAACTATTTTTGGCAGCACTTCCAGGTGAGGCTCTCGATGCAGGAGGGGATCCCCCTGCGGTGCTTTGTCCCATGCTGGGGGGAACCTTCTGCTCCCCCTGGCTGTGTCCCACCAACCCCTGGCCTCAGTTTATGGGGGGGGGGGCATTTTTTGGCAGCACTTCCAGGTGAGGCTCTCGATGCAGGAGGAGAGGATCCCTGCGTGGTGCTCCTCCTGTGTCACCTCTCGCCCTCTCCCCCCCAGGTGCAGCTGATCAACGATGCCTACAACGCGGTGGTGGACGCGGTGCTGGGCGCCGAGGCGGAGGCCAGCGAGGGGAGGGAGCCCTGCGCCGCCATCCTGGCCACCCTCAAGCACGTCCGGATCCCGATCGTCAGCCTGGATGTGCCCTCAGGTCTGGCACCCTTCAGGCTTCTCACCTTGGTCACCAGCATGGCATCACACTGGGCACCCCCCCTGACGCCTTCCTAGGGTGGGGATAACCCTGGAGACTCCTCCTCTGTCCCCCCTGGGGACCCCCAACTTTGTCTCCTCGTGGTGCCCTCCCTGAACAATCTTGTTCCCCCCCCAGAGGTGACCTCCCGCGGTGAGGACAACCCTGGGGTCTCCCCCCTCCACCTTCCCTCCTCACGGTGTAACAACAACCCTGGGACACCCCCCCACGCCCCCTCAGTTTTTCCCCCCCCCTTGGTGCCCTCCCTCATAAGAACAACCTTGGAGGCCACCCCCAACTTTCCTCCCTGGGGACCCCCCACTTTGCTTTCCCATGGTGTCCTCCCAGGGTGAGGACAACCCTGGGGACCCCCCCCATTTTCTCCTCCCCCTCCCCGAGGCCGCAGCCCCTTGCCAGGCGCTGGGGCTGGCTCTGCAGATGCACTCCGGGCATCCACGGTAAATAACAAACTCCCGGCGCTGAGACATGATGTAATTTGCAAACACCCTGGTGTCTGGTGGCCAGGCCTGGAATTGTCATCAACCCCCCCGGCCGCGTGTCCCCCCTCCCTCCACCCCCCCTCCACCAGCCGCAGGAGCAAACAGGAGCCCTCGGCACGGCCGCTGGTGAATCCCCACCAAGAAAAACCTAACCTGGTGCCAAACCGCGGCCAGAGCCTCCGCGGTGATGCTGGTGTTGGGGGGGGACACCTCCACTGGGAGGGGACACCCACCGCGGGGGGGCGCCAACCCCATCCTCCCCATCTCCAACTATCCGGGGGGGCGCCAACCCCATCCTCCCCATCTCCAACTACCCGGGGGGGGCGCCAACCCCATCCTCCCCATCTCCAACTACCCGGGGGGGGGCACCAACCCCATCCTCCCCATCTCCAACTACCCGGGGGGGGCACCAACCCCATCCTCCCCATCTCCAACCACCCCACAGCCCCTTCCTACCAGCTCAGAGCTGCCACCAGCACCCTGTCCCCTGGGGACCTCTCCACCATGACCAGACCCCAGCTGCACAAAGGGGGTTTGGGGTGACCCTGGTGGGGGTGTCCTCGCTTGTGTCACCCTCCCCTTCATCCCCTGCAGGGCAGCTGGGGCCATGGGTGCAAGGAGCTGTGCCCGGGCCCGGCCCCGGCTCCTCACGGTGCCTTTTGTTCCCTCGCAGGGTGGGATGTGGAAGCTGGCAGCAGTGGTGGCATCAGCCCCGACGTCCTGGTGTCACTGTCGGCCCCCAAGCAGTGTGCCCGGCGCTTCCTGGGCCGCCAGCACTTCGTGGCTGGGCGCTTCCTCCCCTACGATATGCAGAAGAAGTTTGAGCTCAACCCCCCCGAGTACCCTGGCACCGAGTGCGTGGTGGCCCTGGCAGCACCCCGGGAATAAAAGCTCCTGGTGGCTCTTCCCTGGGGTTTGTGTCTCCGTGGGGACAGGGGCTGAGGGATGGTGACCTGCTAAGGGGGTTTGGGCTGGGGGCTTGGGCTGGGGCCCAGCCCCATGTGTCCTCCATCCTGGGGAGCTTGGCCTCCTGTGTGCGTCGAGCCCCCCACACGGATGGCTCAAGCTCTGGGACCTGTCACCAGCCTGCTTCTGGGGACAGACTTGCTGTGACCGGGGCCATGGGCAGCCACCAGTGGCCCACGAGTGGCTGTGGGGTCCCCACGCCACCCCCATAATCTGAAACCCTTCAACGTGCTGGGGAAGGATGCCAGGAGCAGCCCCCTGGCTGTGGGGTGGTTAATTAATCAGGAGGGTGGGGACAAGCCGCCGCTGGGGACTGTCCCCACCTGTCCCGGTGGAGAAGGTGCTGCTGACCCCCCCTGGAGCGCTGGGAGCTGCCTCCCCCCGGCACGGTGCAGCTGGAATTCCGGGGAATGCAGGGAATGCGCCGGGATTTCCGCTGGCGGGGCTGCGGGAGGGGGCTGCAGTCCCCAGCTGGGGGGCGTCTGGGGTCACCTTGGGGGGGGGGGTGGGGTGGGGTCTTCACTCTGTCACCCTCCCCCTCCCCAGCGCACCCCAGTGCCACTTTGCATAGGGTAGTCCCCAGCTGGGGGGAGGAACTGGGGTGACGCTGAGGAGGGGTCTGTCCCACTCCCCCTCCCCGTCATACCCCAGTGCCACCGGGCACCTCGCACGGGGGCAGCTGGGGGCCACGGGGGCACCGAGCTCTGCCCGGCCTCAGCCGCAGCTCGGCCCCGGGCAGCTCCGGCACACCCCACACGTGGCCCAGGTCACGGCGCGGGCGCCCACCGGCCCCCACCGGCGGGTGCCAGGGGAACGTTGGCACCTTGACCCCAACCACAGGAGCGCCGAGGCCGGGCTCGCGCCGCTTTTTTCCCTTCCCTCCCCTCTTCGCATTCCCAAACGCATCCAATTTTAGCAGCTCTGCACAAACAAAGCCCTCAGGTTTCCCGGGCTGGGGCGATGATGAGCGCCGCAGCGAAGGCTCCTTCCCGCTCCCCGCCTGGCGCCCGGCCAGGCCCAGCAGCGCCGGCGGCTGCCGGTGCCAGGACTCTGCCGTCTGACGGCACGAGGGGGAAAGGCCTCCTCCTATATAGCCCCGCGGTGCCACCGCGCTCCCAGTCACCGCCTGACCTGCCACCACCTGCCCGGGCAGCCATGGGCGAGCTGGCGCTGGCCCTCCTGGCTCTTGCCACCCTGCATGGTGCCAGGGCGTCAGGTAAGACCAAGGCTGCCGTCTGACCGTGGCATGGGGACCTGCCACCCGTGCCGCTGGCATCCCTGCCCTCCCCGGGGCTGGAGGGGCAGGATGGGGACGGGGGCTGAGCGCTTGCCAGATGTGTGCCGGGGGCAGATGTGTGCCAGGGTCCGAGGTGTGCCAGGGATAGAGGCGTGCCAGGCTCAGAGGTGTACCAAGGCTGTGGGCACAGCTGGGGACAGTGCCTCTGGCATCTGCTGGTGGGAGGATGTCTCAGTGAGGCTCAGCCTGGTTTTGCCCTCCCTGTGGCTGTGTCACCGGAGGGACAGGGACGTGCCCCGTGCCCTGCCCCCACCAGCTCTGGCACCGGAGGGATCAGCACCTGAGGGAAGCCTCGGCCACCCTGGCTGCTCCATGGGGGCATTGCCCCCCCGCCCCCGATGGGAGCCTCAGCCCCCCCGGGAGGTCTCTACAAGGTGCGGAGGGCAGCATCTGCGTGAGACTGAGCTGGGAACGTCCCCAATCCAGGGACAAGATCCTTCCACCTGCAGAGCAGAGGCTGGGACAGGTCCCTGCCGCCCCCACGTCCCTGCCAACCAGGGCGGGGGCAGGAGGTGGCACGGCTGAGTTCCCCCCACCATGAGATTGCTGCTGGTGGAGGGATGGTGCCCACTGCGTGGTGCCCTGGGGAGGAGGTGCCCCCACGCTGGCTGCTGTCACCTTGTGCTTCTCCCAGAGCCCCTGGAAAACGACTCGGAGCCAGGCAAGAGCGGAGCAGCAGCCAAGCCCTGGAAAGCAGCTCCCAGCCTGGCAGAGCTCGACCTGGACACGGCAGGTATGGCACCCCCCAAGGCTCCCGCAGGACATGCTGGCATCCAGGACACCCCAAAGGGGCTGCCTGGGTCGATGCCCATCAGGAACCCTCACAGCAGAGATGTGATGTCCACCCCTGTCCCACCCCACGCCCCCCGGTGCCCTCCAGCCCCTCACACTTTCATCCCTCAGTGTGCCCAAGCTGCCCCCAGTCCCGGTGGCACCTCGGGGTGCTCAGGGGGTGGTGGGGCTGCTCTTGCCCCATGTACTCAGGGCTCTCTTCCCCCCAGGCAGAGGAGCTGAGTGGACATCCTGGTTCAACATCGACCACCCTGGTGGGGATGGGGACCACGAGAGCTTGGCTGCCATCCGCTTCTACTACCGCGGCCGCGTCTGCCAGCGCCCGGTGGCCATCCAGGCTCGCACCACCGAGTGGGCACTGCCCGAGGAGGTGGGCGAGGTGGTGCACCTCAGCCCCAAGAAGGGCTTTCACTGCCTCAACAAGGAGCAGCCTCAGGGCAAGACCTGCTCCAACTACCACATCCGCTTCCTCTGCCCGCTGGGTGAGTGCCTGTCCCCCCGCCCCGTGCCCCACTTCACTCCCTGGCACCTTGCTGGGGGGCACCCATGCCCTCTTTTGTGCTTGTCACCCACCCTGCTGCATCCCATTGAGTGCTGTTGGAGCTGTGGCTACACCAGAGCCCCTCCTACTCCAGCAGTCACCCTTGGGTGTACAATGCTGGGCATCATCTCGTGGGCACAGTGCCACCCACCGAGCTGGTGCAGGCGGAGGGTCCCCAGCTAACACCTCTGCACCCCCCAGAGCACATCTACTGGTCTCACTGGTCCTCCTGGAGCCCCTGCTCACGCAGCGCCTGCGGCACCAGCGGCATCCAGACCCGGACCCGCCGCTGTGTCAATGCCAAGCTGGTGGTTGCCCTCAAGGAGCTCAAGTGCAAGGGCAAAGCTGTGGAACGTCGGCCATGCAGCGCCGGCCCCTGCCCAGGTAGGGCTCCCGGTGCCCCCCCACCTCCCCCAGCTCCACTTCTGGCCCCTAATGCCAGCGGTGAGGGGTCCCTGGGGCTGTTGGCATCGGTAAGATGGATCTAGCTGGGCACAGACGGCTGGATGGAGCCTCCCCAGCTGGGGGCCGCCCTGGGCTGGGGGCTAGTGGGGAGTGTGGTGCCCTATGTCCACCTGGCATCTCCCCTCAGAGTCAGTGTGGACAGAGTGGGGCACCTGGAGTCCCTGTACCCACAGCTGTGGCAGCGCCGGGACCCGGGTCCGGCGCCGGAGCTGCAGGAAAGCCAAGAAGGTGCCATGCAGCGGCCGCCCCTCCGAGGTGCAGAAATGCCCCCCCTCGCCCTGCCCAGGTACCTGCCCTTGGGGACGTGGGGACGACCCTCCCCAGTGCCCCTCACCCGCCTGGCCCCGCTGTTGGCCGTGCCCATGACCGTGGGGTCTGAGCGCCGGTGCCACCCCGCAGCCTGCCCTGAGCACACACTGCAGGGCACCGTCACCTCCGCCGCCGGCGCGGCGCTGCCGGATGCCCACGTCTACCTGGAGGGCCGCCCCCTGGTGCCACTGGCCCGCAGCGATGCCCGTGGGCACTTCACTGTGACGGGGCTGTGCGAGGACACCGCGGCCAATGTCAGTGCCCACCGGGAGGGCTTCGCCCCGGGACTGGCACCCATCATCTCCAACGGCTCTGGTGTGGCTGTGGCACACGTGGTGCTGCAGAGGCTGGGTAAGCATCGTGGTATGGGGTGGGCACCGAGCTGGGCACCCCTCGAGGGAGCTCCCTGAAGGGGAGTGATCTTGGGGGGGGGGGGGGGGTGCCATGGCTCGTTGTACCCTCTGCCATCTTCCACCCCTGCAGAGAAGCCTTACATGGTGCTGCACCCCAAGACCAAGGTGAGGGTGGCCGGGCAGGAGGTGACCTTCTGCTGCAAAGCCTCGGGCACCCCTGTGCCCAAGAAATATTACTGGTGAGCCAAGTCTGGGTGGTGTAACGCTGAGACTGGTGGGGAAAGGCAGCCTTGGCCGCAGCCCCACTGTGCCCATCCACACAGGTACCACAATGGGACACTGCTGGAGAGGAAGGTGCATGGCTACAGCAGCCGCCTGGCACTGAAGGGGCTGGCACTGGAGCAGGCTGGCACCTACCACTGCAAAGCCAGCAGCGAGGCTGGAGCCATCAAATCTGCGCCGGCACAGCTCACGGTGCTGGGTGAGGGCAGGATGGGTTGGGTGACCCCCACCACCACCCACACTGGCATGGGGATGCCACCCTAACTCCCTATGTGTGTCCCCCAGCCCAGGGCCAGCAGAGCTGCAAGTCAGAGCCCGAGCCCAGCCTGGTGGAGCTGCCCAGCGAGTGCCCACAAGATGCCACCGGCTCCCGGTACTACAACGTGGGTCGCTGCCCGCCTGCCCCCTGTGCCAGCGGCGTGGGCAGGCACTCGGAGTGCGGGGCGGACGCGGGGCGCTGCTGCGGCGTGCGGAGGATGGAGCTGAGGGACGTCCCCTGCGCCGGCTTCTCGCTGCCCATCAAGGTGGTGGCTGAGTGTGGCTGCGGACCCTGTGCCCAGCCCCGCGTCCTGGTGCAGGGCCGGGTGACGGCGGCCGACACGGGCGAGCCCCTGCGCTTCGGGCAGATCTTCCTGGGCGGGCGCAAGGTTGGCTTCACCGGCTACAAGGGCTCCTTCACCATCGAGGTGCCGCCGGACACCCAGCGCTTGGTGGTTCGCTTCGTGGACCGCCAGCAGAGGTTCGTGGATGCCGTCAAGGTCCTGCCCTTCAACCGCCGCGGCGGCGCCGTCTACCAGGAGGTGAAGATGCTGCGGAAGAAGGAGCCGGTGGAGCTGGACGGCAGCCGCCTCAACGCCATCCCTCTGGGGGAGGACAGCGGCCGGGAGCCCGTCGGGGAGCTCGTTCTTCCCGCTGGAGCCTTTCTCCGTCCCTCCGGGGAGGTCTTCAACGGCACGGTCAAAGCCAGCGTCACCTTCCTGGACCCCAGGGACATGGCGACGGCCAGCGCCGCCTCCAGCGACCTGAGCTTCGCCGACGCCGAGGGGGACATCGCCCCCCTGCGCACCTACGGCATGTTCGCCGTGGAGTTCCGGGAGCAGGGCAGCGGCGCCGCGCTGCAGACGGGGCCGGTGGAGGTGCGGATGGACGCGGGGCAGGTCTGGATGCCAGAGCACCTGCAGAAGATGAAGCTGTGGTCCTTGAACCCTGAGACGGGCTTGTGGGAGGAGGAAGGAGTCCTCCAGCCGGCCGAGGGGAGCCGGAGCAAGAGGGAGGAGAGGACCTTCCTGGTAGGCAACTTGGAGATCCGGGAGCGGCGCCTCTTCAACCTGGACGTGCCGGAGGACCGCCGCTGCTTCGTGAAGGTCAGGGCTTACAGCAACGAGAAGTTCAACCCCTACGAGCAGCTGGAGGGGGTGGTCGTCAGCCTCATCAACCTGGAGCCCCAGCCCGGCTACCCCACCAACCCGCGGGCCTGGGGGCGCTTCGACAGCGTGGTGACAGGGCCCAACGGCGCCTGCCTGCCAGCCTTCTGCGACGGGCAGCGCCCCGATGCCTACTCAGCCTACGTCACCGCCACGCTGGGCGGGGAGGAGCTGGAGGCCGTCGCCTCCAGCCCCAAGCTCAACCCCAGCGCCGTTGGGGTGTCCCAGCCCTACCTGGGCAAGCTGGGCTACCGCCGGTCGGACCACGACGACCCCGACCTGAAGAAGACAGCTTTCCAAATCAACGTGGCCAAGCCCGACCCCAACAACGTGGACGAGACCAACGGCCCCGTGTACCCCTACCGCAGCCTGCGGGAGTGCGAGCAGGCGCCCGTCGGTGCCAACCACCTCCGCTTCTACCGCGTGGAGGTGGACAAGTACGAGTACAACGTGGTGCCCTTCAAGGAGAGCGACCTCACCTCCTGGACCGGCGACTACCTCTCGTGGTGGCCCAACCCCCAGGAGTTCAGGGCTTGTTTCATCAAGGTGCAGATCGAGGGGCCGCAGGAGTACATGGTGAGGTCCCGGAACGTGGGGGGCAGCCACCCCCGCACCCGGGGGCAGCTCTACGGGCTGCGGGACACCCGGAGCGTCAGGGACATGCTGCTGGAGAACACCTCGGGAGCCTGCGTGGAGTTCAAGTGCAGCGGGATGCTCTTCGACCAGAGCCTGGTGGATCGCACCCTGGTGTCCATCGTCCCCCAGGGCAGCTGCCACCGCAGCGCCGTCAACAGCCTCCTGCGGGACTACCTGAGCCGGCACCCGCCCGTGGCGGACAACAACCACACGGCCGCCTTCAGCATGCTGGCACCCGTGGACCCCCTGGGGCACAACTACGGCATCTACACCGTGACGGACCAGAACCCGCGGCTGGCCAAGGAGATCGCCATCGGCCGCTGCTTCGACGGCACCTCCGACGGCTTCTCGCGGGAGATGAAGGCTGCCGCGGGCACCGCCGTCACCTTCACCTGCCAGGAGCGGCCGGCGGGCAGGGAGAGCTTCTTCCAGCGCCTGCTGACGGCGCCCGCCGAGGCCCTGGAGGAGATCCGGCGGGAGATGGGCGCCAGTGGGATGCGCGGAGCTCCGCCCGACGTCATGGACTTCGCTTCCGGTGCCCCCGGCCCCACGGCCCCCCGCCGGACCCCCAGCAGCCGGCAGAGGGTGGGCCAGACGAGGGGGCAGCCCTGAGCACCGCGGTGCCCCCCCACCCCGGTGCCCCCGCCCCGGCTCAGCTCTGCCCTCCCTTTCCCCGTCGCTTTTACTCATTATTAATGGCCAAGGAGGGGCCACGCGTGGAGTGGCACCCTCCCGCCGCGGGGACGGGGGGGCAGGGACTGCTGGGGAGTGGGCAGGGGGGTGACAGCGGGCAGCCCCCACCAGCCTTGCCCGTTCTCCCCTCACCCAGGTGCTGTCCCTGCCCCTACCCCCAGCCCTGTGTGGGGCAGCTTTTGGTGCTCAGCCCCTGGGGACCACGGTGCTGGCGGTGCCAGTGGCAGTGGTACTGCTGGTGGTGCCAGCGGTGCCAGCGGTGCCAGCAGCGGAGTCGTGGCCCCATGGGGGTTATTTAAATAAAATAGAATAAAAGAGGGGGTGGAAGAGAATAGGGGAAGGGGCTGGGGTGGGGAGGGGTCCCCTGCCAGGCACTGTGCCCCATGCCCAACGGTGGAGCTCCTGTGTGCCCGAGCTGGGGCTGCTGGTGGCCGAGGGTGGCAGGAGCTGGCAGCACTCGCTGCATCGCTGCCCAGTAGGGCATCTTTGGGGGGGGAAATGCTTCCTCTGTGCCCTGCCCTGGCATGGTGTAGTGCCAGCTCTCCAGCTGTGGTGCCAGCTCTCCAGCTGTGGTGCCAGCTTCATGGCCACAGTGTCAGCTCTCTGGCCATGGCACCAGCTCTCCACTCGTGGTACCAGCCCTCTGACTGTTGTGCCAGCTCTCCTGCCATGGTGCCAGCTCTATGGCCATAGGAGCAGCTCTCTCTGTAATACCAAGTCTCCAGCCATGATCCCAGCTCTCCAGCCATGGCACCAGCTCTCTGACCACGGTGCCAGCTCTCCAGCCGGGCACAGGGGCTTGGCAGAATGCAGGGCACCTGGGATGCCAGGCTCAGCCCCCACAACCTTCACCCAAGCTCAGTGCCGAGCCTGACCCTGCACCACTCTGCTGCCACCAGCCCTGTTCGACCCCTGGGGGGCATTTTGCCCTTTATCCCAATCAAAAACCCCAAACCACCACCAAAAATTCCTTTCCCCCTTCCCCAAGCCCAGGACCCTCCCACCAAGTCCTGGGTGCCCTGGGGCTGGGGTGGTGGCAGGAGGTGCCCCCCTGGCAGCAGTGCCCAGGGATCTGTACATTATTTATTACCAAATATAGTTGTGTCCACACTCCCCTGGCTGCTGGGCTTCTCCTGGGGGGCAGGGGGGGTCCCCAGCTCTCTGTGTGAGTCCTCCCCCTCCCCAAATCCCAGCTCCTCCCCCTCCCTGCACGGTAGCACCGTCCTGGCCGTTCCTGTTTGCCTTGGGACCAGCTCAAGCAGTTGGCAGCGGGGGGGGGGGATCCATGCCAGCTCCCTGCGGCCGGGGGACGTGGCAGCCATGGGGGGGGGGGGGGGGTGGCGGGGAGGAGCCCCATCCTTTTCCCCCCACCCCAAGCAGCACCCACTGGCTGTCCCCAGCTGGGGTGCTGGGCAGTGTGTCCCTCTGTCCATCTGCTGTCTGTCTGTCCCCTTTGGCTCACGGCACTGGGGTGGTTCCACAGGCGTGTTGTGCCCCCCCCCCCCCCCCCGGCCCCCTCCCACCCCCAGCTCCCAGAGGATGCTGTAATGGAACACTCTGGGTTTGTGAGGCCAAATCCACCCCCCCACACCCCCCACACCCCCCCCCTGCTCCCGGCACAACAATTTCCCTTTTACAACCCCGGGCTGGCCACACCACAGCATTTTTGTCACCCTCCCGCTGGATGTGGCTGCTCCAGAGATCAAAGGGGACACGGAGCCCCCGGCGGGGGGCGGGGGGCAGGGAGGTGTTTGCCAAACCAGTGGCCAAATCCCGGCTCCAACTCCCACCCTTCCTGGATGGGAACCCAACCCGGGCCAGATGCTGGCATGAAGCACAGCATGAGGCACCCCAAAGGCTGGGACCCCATCATGGGGCTGCCACCCCCCCCAGAAAAAACCCAGCCCCTGGGTGCCACCTGGATGCTGCCAGCTGGTGGGTGCAGCCTGCCCGTGGGTTCTTGTCCCTGGGTGCTGCCAGCCCATGGGTGCCACCAGCCCATGGGTTCTTATCCCTGGCTGCTGTTAGTCACTGGATGCCACCTGTCCCTGGGTGCTGCCAGCCCATGAGGGCTGCCTGCCCTTGGGTTCTTGTCCCTGGGTGCTGTTTGTCCCTGGATGCTGCCTGCCTGGGTGCTGGGTGCTGCTCCACTGGGTGCCACATTCCCCCATGGGGGAAAGCTGCTGAATGGTCACTTGTGGGCATAGCTGGTGGCAGTGCCAAGCTGTGAGGGAGTTCAGGGAGTCAGGGTGCCAGGACATCAGATGCCACTGTGCCAGGGTGCTGAGGTGCCAGAGGAAATGCCAGGGGGCAGGGTTGTTTTCCACCATCTGGTTGGCTTGGTCAGAGGCAGCTGCATGGGGAGGGCAGATGGAAGCAGCTCTGCTGCTATTTATGGCATCAGCAAGAAAAATGGGGCTGAAAAGGACAAAAAGCAGCCAGCTGGAACCTCCCCAGGCTGCAGCCCCTCCACCCTGCTCCAGACCCCATCCCAGCACCAGCCAGGGCCCCCAGCAGCATGCCAGGGGTGCTCTGGGCATCCAGGCTGGGGGGAGATGGGTGCAGGGCAGAGCCAAGGGCTCCCCCCACTACCCTGATCCCAGGGACAGGCAGAAGGAGCTGAGGGCACACAGGGGATGTGCCAGGGATGTGGGAGGTCCATGCTGGGTGTCCAGCCCAGCCCCACATTCCCGAGGGCTGGAAATTAGCCCAGGGTCAGGGGCTGGGCTGGGGGCTGCCGCCAAAACCCTTCCCCTGCAAGGTGTGAGACCCTCCAGGCAGGCACAACCTCATCCTGAGGGTCCTGCACCCTCCAGCCTCGGGGACAAGCAGCCTCTTGGTCCCAAATTCCTTCAGTGTTAGCTGGGGCCAGACCCACCCCACATCCCCCACCCCCTACCCCACCCCCAACCCATGTGCTGTGGAGCAGCAGCAGGTACCAAAACACCCCCCAGCCCCTCCCAGCTTCCAGGCAGTGCTGAGCTCCATGGTCCAGCCCTGGGCTGAGCATCCCAGGCTGGATGGGATTTGGCTGGAATTCTGCTGCTCGTTAAGCAGAAGCCACCAGGAACCAGCTCTGAGTGACCCACAGCAGCTCTGGAAAGGGGTACCCGGGGGGGTGGAACCCCATGGAGACCCCCACATCACACCTGGGCTAGAGAAACCAAAGGCTTTCTGCAATACCACAACGTTGGAGGTCAGAAATGCTCTTCTGGGGCCTTCTGAGCCCTTGGGCAGCTCCACACTAGGCAGGGGGGAGGCTGGGGATGGAGGGAGGACCCCCCCTCAGCTTTGGGCAGGTGATGGGGGGCAGTGGGTGCCAGTCATGGGTGAGGTGTGGGTGCAACACTGCCCTGCTCCCCACTTTCCCCCAGCTCTGGTGCATCTATCCTGCCCCAGAGGGAGCCTCCTCTCTCTGGGAGGCAGGGACAGGGCTGGAAGCATCCCAGGGGCCCTCCTGGATGGCAGGACCATGGGATGCAGGTGAGGGGGCACAGTGAGGACCCAGTTCTGTGCCCCACAGCGATGAGGAAGGCTGGTGGAGGGCAGGAGGGTGGCAGTTCAACTGCTTCTTGTTTTCCCCTGCCCCAAACCCAATCCAACAGCAGGGAAGGGAAAAAGGAACCCGGGAGCCAGCAGCTCCCATCCCAGTTAAGGACATAACTGAGCAGGATGGGGCTGCTGCCTGCTCAGCACCCTCCCAACATCATCCCCACATCAGGATGCATCCCCTAAAACCCCAGCTGGCCCCACAGCGAGGAGGGAGCCAGGGCAAGGGGTGGGGGTGTCACTGGGCTGCTCCCCACCAGCACGTTCCCAGCGCTGGCCTGGAACAAAAGCTGCTCTGGAGCTGCTGCAGCAGTTGGGAGCTGGAAAGGGCCCTGGGAAGCTGCTGCTGCTGCTTTTGCTTTTTCTTTTCTTGTTAAATAATGGAAAATCTAATGACAGGGCTGAGATTAAAATCAGAAGAGCAAGCAGCCCCAAAGCCAACCCCAAACAGGAGAGAAACCCGCGGCAGAGCCTGGGAGGGAACAGCCTCAGGCAAGGGAGGAAAGGGAAAAGCCAAGGTGCTGAGCCGCCCCCCCCCCAACCCCAAGGGGTGCTCCAGCACCTCCCCAGGGCCAAGCCACAGATGTGTGGGGTGTAGAACATCCCTGCCACGGCAGGAGCTGAGCCCCTGTGCTACTCACAGCCCCCCAGCAACCCCCAAATGTTCTCCCTCCTCGCTGGCTTCACTCCTTCACACCACGGCCAGGGACCACATCCTGCCCGGGGCTGCAGCTCCAGGGAGTGGTGCAGAGGGGGCTCCTTTGCCCCTTTCCCTAAGCTGGAGCATCCCCAGGGACCCCAAACCAGAGCATGCCTGGGGACCCCAAACCAGAGCATGCCTGGGGACCCCAAACCACAGCAGCCCCAGGAGCCTCAAACTGAGGAATGCAGAGCACTGCTGAGCTTCCTTGGACATCCCACATCAGAACATCTCTGGGGCTCTGGAACATCCCTGGGGACCCCAAACCAGAGTATCCCAGGGGACCTCAAATAGCAGCATGCCCAGGAACCCCAAACTGGGACATCCCCAGGGATCTGGAGCATTCCTGAGCTTCCAGAGCATCTTTGGGTACCCCAAAATGCAGCATCCCCAGGGACCTCAAACAGAACCATTCCCAAGAATCCAGGGCACTCCTGGGGACCAAACTGGAGGATCCCTACAAATCTGGATCATCCCTGGGCACCCAGAGCATTCCTGGGCATCCAAAGTATCCCAGAAGACCCCAAACCAGAGCACCCCTGGGGATTCCCAAAGAGCAACATCCCTGGGGACTCCAAACTGGAGCATCTCCAGGTCATCCCGAGCATTCCCAAGCATTTGCAGCATCCCTGGGCTTCTGGAGAATCCCTAGGGACCCCAAACCGGAGCATCCCTGGGCACTCAGCCACGGGGGGGCCCACGGGAGGTGCCAGCTCCCCGCCTGTGCCGCGCTGGTGGGGCCAAACTGGATGCAGCTGCTGAATTCCAGGCCGTCTGGCCAAGAGGCGCTGCTCCGCTCCCGGCATTGCCCCCGGGAATAACCTGCGGGAGGAGCAGGAAAACAACCAACCCTCAAACACGGGGACGAGCTGGAGGTGATAGACCCTGCCCCCAAAAACCCCTTCTGGGGGGGGGGGACGCTGGGAGGGTGTCCCAGGAAAGGGGCTGCTGGAAGCTGGAACCGGAGGGGGAAGCCGTGGGGAAGGGGAATGAGAGCTGCTGGAAGCAGCGAGCTGGAGTGAGGCTGCCGCTGGGGTGGCTCCGGAGCTGCCCTCACCCAGGCGCATTCCTCTCCCGGCTGCTGTTGAGATATTTTTATTTCCTTCTTCTTCTTTTTTTCAGGAGCAGCATCTCGGTTTTGTTGTTGCTCAAAAGCAGCTGGGGCTGGAAAGTAATCACAATAAAATCAATAATACAAGAGAGAGAGAGAGAATCTTCTCCCTTCCCCTTCCCCTTCCCTGGGCTATTTTTGAGCTCTTTGGGATCTGTTCCTCTGCAGGCTCCAGCCAATAAATAACAACAACAACATCTCCAAGGGCTGGATGCCACCAGCTCAGCACCCTGCCAGCTCCTTGCACCTCTCCAGATGCTGAAATCTGGCTCAGAAGCTGCAAATTTGGTAAATATTTGGGTTGTTTGGGGTTTTTTTCAGGGCTCTTTTTTCTTGTTGTTCCTTTTTCTTTTCTAGCACATGAAGCAGCAGGGAAAAGGAATCAATCAGATCTGGAAAGTGGAGCAGCTATTTCTGGAGTAGGTGGAGAGAGGAGGTGCTGAGGGTCAGGGTACAACCAGGGCATCCCTAGGTTTGGGGTGCTCCATATCAGGGATCTCTGCCAGATCTTGGCTCCCTGGCACAGTGGCAGTGGCAGGGAGGGTGGCACCAGGAGCTACAGCCAAAAGTCCTCCAGCTCCCCCCTGGCCTGGGCTGAGCCTTTGGTCATTTCTAACCAATTTCCAGGAGAACCTTTGTGACAATTCGGTGTGGTTGTTCCAGCAGCTCCTGGGGACCTGGAGCCCTGACCCTGCTGCACAGGAGGGGCAGGGGGATGCTGCCAGAACCCCACCTTGGGGGAGGGTCAGAGACCAGTTTGGGGTTGGAAAAGCTTTCCAAGGTCATCCAGTCCAAGCAGCAACCCAGCACCACCATGGCCACTAAAACATGACCCCAAGTGCCATGGCTGCTCCTTTCTCAGACCCCTCCAGGGCTGGGGACTCCACCACCTCCCTGGGCAGCCTGTGCCAATCCCTGAGCACTCCTGCAGCAAGGAAATTGTTCCTCATGTCCAACCTAAACCTCCCCTGGTTCAGCCTGAGGCCATTTCTTCTTGTTCTGTTGATGCAAGAGAACTATGAGTTCAAGGAGGATTGGTCAAGGGGCAGCTGAGTGGACAATATATCCTTGACACTCATTGCTGGTGAAAGCAGGGTGAGAGGATGGGAGGTGTAAAGGCCTCACTGCGTGGCTGCTCGTGGAAGTGATAAGGACATACAGGGCTGCTGTGATAAGGCAGGAGCAAGATGCAAGGCTGCTGGGATGAGGGAGAAACTGCTTGCAAAATCAGCACCCTTGTGGAAGAAGGGTGAGAAGTTCATCACTGAGGAAGACCTACTGACTTCATCCTGAAGACCACCAGAGGACCACCCGAGGAGGCTGAGCAAACGCAAAGGGACTTGGAGCTCATTAGAATATGAAGCACGCCTGTGCGGGGCCAGGAAGGGAATGTGCAGGCGCGGTGTGGAACTCGCTGACAGGTAAGGGCGCAGGGAAGCCGGAGGGTGAACGATGCTGCTGCTGCTCATGCTGGGGAGGAGCTGTCCCCCGAGCCCCCAGCGCTGAATGAATCCATCCCCACTTCACGCCTCTCGAGTTGTGCAGTCTTTGCCGCATGTCACTGCCACCTGACCCTAGGGAGCAGAGCCCAACCCTGACCTGGCTCCAGCCTCCTCTCAGGGAGCTGCAGAGAGCAATGAGGTCTCCCTCAGCCTCCTCTCCTCCAGGCTGAACACCCCCAGCTCCCTCAGCTGCTCCTCTCCAGACCTGTTGGCAACCTGAGCATCTCCACCACCCCTCAGACCCCCAACTGCTGCGTCCCTGCAGCTGTGACCCGCGGCTGGGCACAGGAGCAGGGCAGCCACCAACCTCCAGCACAAACAGAATCTATTCCGGGCTGTGCCCTGCCAGAAACCGCAGCCCGAAGCGGTGAGAAGAAGCCACACGTGGTAATTACAGCGACCCAGGGAGTGACCTGCCCCGGGGACACCGCCACATCCCGGACAGCCACCACCCAGGCGGTCTGTGTCCCCTCCCCACCTTCCAGCATGGACCCCGCGGTGCCCAAAGCCACTCTGAAGGTGCTGGGGCTGTGCGCGGCGCTGCTGGTGCTGGTGGCGGCGGTGACGGTGGCCGTGGCCGTGATGGTTTGGCGTTCCGAGGCCGTGGGGAAGTTGCGGGGATGCAGGGAACGGGCGGCCAACGAAAGCCGGGAACTGGGGAGCCGCCTGGAGGAGCTGGAGCGGGAACGAGCCCGGCTGCAGCGGGCGGCGGCGGCGGCGGCGCGGCTGGAGGATACCTTGCGGAGGGAGCTCGCCCGGGCCCGCGGAGACAGCAAGAAGGTCAACGGCAGCCTGGGCTCCTGCCGGGAACGGGCGGTAGGTGCTGGGGGGGAGCGGATTCCTTGGCCACCCCCAATGTGATATTGGGATGGAGACTTGGTGTGGCCCTGGGCAACCTGCTCTGGTTGGAGGTGTCCCTGCTGGCTGCAGGGGGCTTGGACAAGATGAGCTTGGAGAGTCCCTTCCCACTCTGTGGATCTGTGAGAAGGACTTCCCAGGGAAGCTCAGCATCCTGACCCCAGACCCCTTGGCCAAGCTGACATCATCCTCCCCGGGGACAGCCTGAGCTTCCAGAGCTGGAGATTCCTGGAATCCTAGAATGCATCAGGCTGGAAGGGAAGCTGAGAGCTCATCCTGGCCAAGCCCCTGCAGCCAGCAAGGACATAGAATCATGGAATTGTTGGCCTTGGAAGGGACCTCAAGGATTATCCACTTCCAACCCCAACTACAGCAGGCTGCTCAGGGCCACATCAAGTCTGACCTCGAATGTCTCCATGGATGGAGCCTCCACCACATGATGGTTCATCCCTGGGGGAATTCCAGCCAGGTCCATGGAAAGCCTCCAGCACTGCCACTGGGAAACCCCTGGAGAACAAGCAGGAAGATGATCTGGGAACAGGAAAAGCAGCTCTTGGATAGGGGAGACTGGCAGCACCCCAGGGTTCATGGCCACCTTCCTGCATGGCACACTCCAAGGAGGGAGCTCTGGCTGCTCCCAGTCCCTTGGCACATTCCTGTTCCTGCTGTCCCTGTGCTCACTTGCCCGTGCCTGGCTATTCTTAGCCATGCCCAAGCTGCTCCTCATCCATGTAATTATCCCACCCCAGGGCAGCACGGGGGCTGGAGCTGCCATTTTCTCCCTTCCCAAGTATTTTTAGCTGTGGCCCCAGCTGGGAAAGGGCCTGGCCCCAGCGCCGCGGCCGCGGTCTGGAGGAAGAGCTGGGTCCCGCCGCCCCTCTGGGCTCATCCGGCCAAACAATGGCCTGGAGAGGCTGGAAAAGTTCTCCAGCTTCCCAGGGCGGGCGCCGGGAGCGGGGCTGGGCTCTGCAGCCCCTTGGGGGCACGGTTGGAGGGGAGCCTTGTCTCCTCCCGGGCACCCAGGGTGGCACCCATGAGGTGGCTTGGGGCTCCTGTGCCGTCTCCTTGCACCAGCGTCCTCACCAAGCCCAGGCTGAGCCTTCCCTCCAGGAGGGAAGGGATTTTCATGGCATCATGGAAGAGACCTCTGAGATCACCCAGTCCAACCCTCAACCCACCACCACCATGGCCACTAAACCGTGTCCCCAAGTGCCACACCTCTTCTGAACAGCCCCAGGCCATGTCCCAACCCCTTCGAGAAACCTGGCAGAGGGAGCCTAGGGTCACCAGAAGCATGAGGACAGCTTGGGGACACTGGGCAGGGCTGAGGAGGGGCAGAGCTCCAGCAGCAGATGGAAGAGATGGGAGGACACTGCCCCCCCCGATCCCACCCCACCATGTCCCCTGTCCCCAGGCCAGGCTGGATGCCAACGTGACGGTGCTGGGGGCAGAGGTGCTGGCCCTGCGGCGGGAGAGGGTTGAGCTGGCTCGTGACAAGGTGGCTTTGCAAGGTGAGTTCTGTCCCCAGGAGCCCACCCAAGGGCTGGACGAGGCCCAGCAGGGTGGGTGGGTGACCCTGCTGTCCCCTTTGTCCCTCAGAGGAGCTGGCACGGGGCAAGGAGCGGACACAGAGGCTACAGCAGCAGCTGGAGACGGCAGTGGAGCAGCAGCGAGCGCTGAGGGCACGAGGGGACCAGTGCCAGGCCAGGCAGAGAGACCTCGAGGCCACCCTGTAAGGTCCTTGTCACCCACCATGGGCTGAGCACCCCCTAAGGTCCTTGTCACCCACCGTGGGCTGAGCACCCCCTAAGGTCCTTGTCACCCACCATGGGCTGAGCACCCCCTAAGGTCCTTGTCACCCACCGTGGGCTGAGCACCCCACCTCAACCCAGCCCAGCCCCACACCCAGCCTGGCCCCAGCCCCTCTATCACTGTGCCCCATCCATCCCTCCAGTTGGGGACCCTCTGCCCCCCCTGCTGGTGACAGGGACCCCCCTGGCACGGCTGCATTGTCCCCCCAGGCGTGACTACGCGGCCGAGGTGGAGGCGATGCGGCGCCGGGCGAGGGACCGAGCAGCTGGGCGCAGGTGCCCCCCGTCCCGGTACTTTCTGTGGGTGCTGAAGGGTTGGATGGGGGGCCGGGAGGGGCGGGGGGACACGACACCCCCCAGGCATTGATCTGGGGAGGAGGCTTCCCCGGTGCAGCCAGCTGGGCGCTCGCAGGCACCAGTGTCATCAGCACTGCTGTCCCCAAGGGAGCAGGACCCGGGGGGACCTCACTCTTTGCCCTTCCCTCTTTTGCAGGAAGAGCTGAAGCCCCGCAGCCCCCAGACCCGCTCCGCGCTGGAGCCTGGGCCCCCCCTCACGCAGCCGAGCCCCAGCATTCCCAGTCCCACAGCGCCCCTTAGCACTGGGACCCAGCAGCGGCTCAGCCGCGCTGGAGTCTCACCGGATGGACGATGCCGGTGGGCACCGTGCGGCTTCGTCCCACCGGATCCCACCCTGCCTCCCGATCCCACTGCGTGTCCCGGTCCTGCTGCTTGTCACCGTCCCGTCACGCACCCCGATGCCACCGCGTGTCCCGGTGCCACCAGTGCAGCAGGACCGCAGGCCTGGAGGGGTCCCCGGCCCAGCTTTTGGGGCAGTTTTAGCCCATTCCAGGGCTTGGTTTCCTCACCGACTGCTTCAGGATCCAACACCACATTCCCAACGCGCTCCCACAAGCTGGCAAGACTGGGCAGGCATAATAAAGGCTGTCACCGTGTGCCACCAGTCTGCCCATCCTCCTGCTCCCCCCAAAGCCAGCTGTGCCCCCACCCTGATCCCAGCCATCCCCCCCCCCCCCGCCCCGACCTGCTCAGGCATCCCAGTCCCTTCCAGGGCTCTAACTGGGCTCTGCCACCGCTCTGCCCACCGGCTGCCAGGGCAGGACCCGCCTCTGCCAGGGACCCTCCAAGCATCCGTGGGGGGCCCAATCAAGGACTGTGGGGCCGAGGTTTGGGCTGGGGGGCGGGGTGGGGGTGGGCACAGACAGGGCTCAGCAGCTGCTGCTGTTTTGCCGTCGCTTCCCAGCCCCTTTGCTCCTCTTTGAAGAAAGGTTTCCAGGAAAGTTGAGGATTTTCCTGCCGTGGCCACCGCCGTATCCTGTTCAGAGGGCAGGCATCCGGCCCCCTCCTGCCTGCGCCCCCCCATGCCCCTCTCTGCCCCCCACCCAGGCTCAGGGGGGGCTGGGGAAGGTGCTGGCAGGAGGCTTGCCAGGTGGAAGTGCCTCTGGGAGGTGATCCTCTGGGCAATGGATCCCATCTTGGAGTTCCTCAGGGTGTGGAGGCCATCTTGGGGGGGGGGATCAGCCCCATTCCAGCTTGGTGGTCCCAAACTGAAGACCCCAAATCTACAGCAGCTGAGGCCAGGGTGAAGGCTGGGAAAAGCCATTCCCATGGTTTGACCTCAGCACAAGAGCCCTTGGCATGGGATGGATTAATCAGAGCCAGGAGGTTAACTGGAAAATGGGATAGAGAGAGGGGCTGGAGGGGAGGAGGGGTGGGGGGGTGCTGGACACCCCATTGGTGTCCCCAGGAAGATGCAGGGAGCCCTGGGGGTTGGGCTGCTGCTGGGAGCAGCTAGGTGGTGAAGGCACCAACACGTTGGGGTCCTGGGCTCAGGGGGGGCTGGCAGAGCCCCGGCAGCGTCCCCATGGTGGGGCTGGGGGGGGAGGGGGCCGGGGCGGGGGGTGACTCACCGTTATTTGCAGCTCAGGAAGGAAACGCCAGTAGCTGAGAATGGATTTGGGACCGACACCATCCCGACCCTCGCAGACACTTCCCGGTCCCCCAGGACCGCGGCACAGCCAGAAAGCAGGAAGCAGCCAGCGGCTCGGGGTCACACTCCTGGTGTCACCCCCCCCACAATTCCCCCCCTCCAGCTCCAGCTCCAGCCAGCCCCTTTCCATCCCGGGCTGGGCATCCTGCAGAGCTGGGCATGAGGGGAAAGCTCCTGGGCACAAGGCAGAGCCTCCACCACACCCCAGGGTTCCCACGGGATGGGGACAGGGTGGCAATGGCCACGGGTGGGCTTCAAATATGGTCTGGGGGCGTCTGCAGCCCAGCCACCCCCTCTGTGCTCACTGGTGGGGAGGGTCTGATGAGCAGCATTGTGTGTCCCCCCCCAACTCCAATCCCTGCAGCCCCTAGGACCTCTTTTCCCTGTCCTCCCCTCCACATCCCCGGTTGATCCCCAAGTCATTCCTCACCCACAGCCCCCCCCGGCCCGGGGGACCCCAGATCTGGAGCAGGATGGGGGTGAGGGCTGCAAACCCACCACTACCCATGTCCAGCTGGGGTGAGCCCCACTGGCAGTGTCACTGCCATGGGTGGCTGTCCCAGCACAGTGCCAGGGCCACCCACACCCCATGTGCTCACCCAGGGCCTCCTCAGCAGTCTGGGGACCCTGCCCACGGGCACCAAGGGCTCTGGATTTGCCCCTTGCTCCCTTCCACCAGCAGCAGCCCACCAGAGATGTCCCCAGCAAGGGACAGAGGCCAGGAGGAGCTTCTCAAGGCCCACAGCAGGACAGTGGCTCTGCAGGGTGGCAGCTGCAGCTTCCCACTGGTGGCTTCGTCCCATGGCATCACCCACCTCAGCCCACTGCCACCCTACCTGCAAGCCAGGGCCTGCCCACATCCTTCCCCTGCCCAGAAGGTGCAGGAGAGCAGATGTGGAGCATCAGTCCCTGTGTGCCACCAGCCTGGCGAGCAGCTGTCTCCTGTGGTGCCTCACATGTCACCATCCCACCACCAGGACGTGGCACCAAGACCCACCTGGGGCTACCTGGTGCCAGGGGTGGGATCCTCCTCCTCCATCACCCTGCTGGCAAAGCCAGGGACCACAGCCCACCCTGGGGACACATTCCTGGGGCACCCCCAGTGCCTGCTGTGCCAGGGGATCTTTTGGGGTGCAAACTGATGCCAGGGGGGTGGCACCAGGTCCTGGCAGAGGGAAGGTGTGGGGGGAGCGTGGTCCCAGTCCCTTCCCAGAGGGGAACAATAGGTCCTGCTGCCAACAGAAGCTGCCTGGTGATAACCCGGCGGTGGGAGGCATCCGGAGCAGCAGGAAGGAGCCCAGCAGAAGGAAATATTAACTGGAGCAATATAAACACAGTGCTGGGAGCCAGCCCCACCCCACCACAGCCCCACCCCCACCCCCCCCCCCCCAGCCCCCTGAAAGGAGCTGCCGCGGGCAGGCAGAGCGCTCAGACCTGGCTGGGATGGAGAAGAGCAACTACGCCATGGCCAAGTTTGGGCTGGAAACCAAGGAGGTGATGCCCAAGCGGGACTGTGGCTTCTACGTCAAGTACATCTTCCTCTTCACCTCCCTCATCCAGTTCCTCATCATCCTGGGCTTGGTGCTCTTCATGGTGTACGGCAACGCGCAGGCTGGCACCGACACGCACCTGCGGGCCATGGAGGAGCAGGTCCAGAGCAGCTACGGCAGGATCATCGCCCTCAGTGCCAGGAACCTCAACCTCACCCGCACCCTCAACGCCACCCTCAAGGACAAGCAAGGCCTGCAGGCCCTCCTCCTGAAGGTCCAGAGAGACCTGGATAAATGCAACAGCAGCCAAGGGTCCAACTCCGTCCCCACGGTGAGCTCCGCTCCTTGAGGCGGCGAGGGAAAGCCCCCAGCCCAACACCCCCCCGGGGTGCTGGTGACCCACCAGGGACCCACCAGTGACCAGGTTCTTGCTTCAGTCCCAGGGGTGTCAGCAGGGATGGATGAGAAGGAAGGGGAGGGAGGGCAGAGCCTGCTGGTGATGCCAGTGTGCCCCCAGCCCCAGGGGAGGGCCTCGTCCCCAGCATCCCAGATGCAGGCACTGCTTGAGGGGGTTCCAATCTCACAGCCCCCTCCTTGCTGTCCCTGCCCTCACCATCACCCATGGGGAGCAAGGCAGTGCTGGGAGGGGTCCTTGTGAGATGCTCTGACCCCTTCCCTTCCTCTTTCTCCTCCTCCCACCTCAGCTGCAGCAGATGGTGAGGCTCATCTACCTCCAGAGGACGAAGCTGGATGAGTGCCACATGGTATTCAGCATCACCAATGCCAGCTGCAACGGTAAGAGCCCCATCCCTCACAGGGACACCTCAGGGACCCATCCTCACCTGTGCAGGGGGTCTGTGCCTCCCCAGGCCAGGCTGGGGGGGTCACCCCGAGGCTGCTCAGGAAGGCGGTGGAGTCATCATGCACCTGGAGGTGTTCACTTCAGGCCACGGTGGTGCTGGGCTGCTGGTTGGACTTGATGACCTTAAAGGGCTTTTCCAACCCAAACAATTCTATGCTGGGTGAGAATCCTGCACCTCAACCCCGTGTGTCCCCCCCCTTCCCCTCCTGCAGCTGAGAAGGCCATGGTGAGGAGCCAGCTGGACCAGACCATCCTGGCCATGAAGAAGCTGGAGGAGAACACCCGCAAAGGTGATGCCACGCTGGGCGAAGCCACCTGGGAGCTGGAGAAGTGCCAGCAGGACCTTCTCACCACCAGGACCAACCTGGAGTCCACAGAAACCCTGATGAAGCAGCTGAAGCTCGAGTGTGGCTCCCTGAATTCTCATGTCAGCCACACCTTCCAGCGCCTGGAGGACATGCTCCGGTCCCACAGCTGCAAGGCTGCCCACGACCAGGTCACCTGGCTGGCACAGAGGACAGAAGGACTCTTCCTCTGGCAGCAGGACCGGGAGACCAAGTACGTGGGGAAGAGCGTGTGTGACATGTATGTGCGCCAGTGCCACATCAACTGCTCCAGGGAGAAGCAGGAGCGGCTGAAGAAGCTGCAGGACACGGAGAAGCAGGTCAAGAGCGGCCAAGAGGAGAAGAAGCAGCTGGTGGCGGAGAAGGAGAGGCTCAGCAAGGAGCTGGAGGAGAAGGGCAAGGTGGCTGCACAGGCTGGGTACTTCAAGGAGCAGCTCAACATCTGCTTGGGGTCCAAGGTGAGGGGGCTACCAGGACACAGGGATGCCCCTGGGCACACTCCGGGGCCATGCCGGTAGAACCCCAGGCTGGGCATCTTCCTCCTGCACCTGAACTTCTGCCGGCGCCTCTGGGCGGCTGCTTTTGCTGGGGGGTGCCCCCGGGCAGAGACAAGCTGCTGCCGCAGCACCCCGCGCCCCCCTTGGGTCCCCTTCAGCCAGAGGCGCCGTGCTCGGCAGGGCACAGTTCCGAGCAGCAGCAGCCCGGTTCTGAGCACCCTGCCCTGCTCTGCCCCGCAGATGGACGTCGTCCTGGACGGCACAGGCTCGCGGGGGCCGGGCGGCGCGGCGCGGGCAGGACCCCTCGCCAGCAGCGGCTCCTACACCGATGCCCTGGGGAACCAGGGCATCTTCGGGAACACGGGTGAGTGCCCGGCTGGGAGGGGCTCGCTGGGGGGCACCACCCTCAACCCAGCGCCCAGCCTGGCTCAGCCCCCACTGCTCCGTCTCACCAGGGAAGATCAACACAGAGGACATCGAGCGCTGGGTGCAGAAGCTCATGGAGCAGTACACACCAAACCTGAGGAACCCCAGGTGAGGGGCGGGACGCGCTGCAGGGACCCAGCGGGCTGGGGGAGGAGGGGGAAAGGCTGGCATAGAGGCCAAGGGTCTGACGCTGCCCTCACCCCAGCGGCTAAGAGCCGAGCAGCGCACGGAGAACGGCAGTGAGGCACCCGAGGAGGAGCCCAGGAGGTGCTTCCAGCAGCACGGACGGCAAACTCCAACCGGCAGCAAGCAGCTGGCGCCACCCTCATCCTCCCTCCACCCTACGGTGGGCAGCAGCAGCATGGCTGGAGCTCGAGGGGGGCTCCCTCCTCTATCCCCTTCCTCACCTTCCCCCCCGCATGTACCCGCACGGTTGGCAGCTGTCAATACAACTGAGCACCGCCGCAACTCGCCACGCGTGTGACGCCCACGGGAAGCCACAGCTGGGGTTGGGAACATCCCGTGCTGGCCTCCCATGCGTGAGGGCCCAGGGAGTGGGAAGCCCTTGGCCGCCGAAGTCCTGGCAGTTCCATCCTGCCCCCGGACCCCTCGGACGCGCCAGGGCGCGGGGCCAGGGCGCCGCGGTGGGCGCAGGAGGCGGCGATTAATCACCGCCTGCCGCTCGCTGATTTACAGCCTCGCTTCCCGCTGCTTCCTGGCCAGAGCAGCTCTTCCTGCCCGCCGGGCTCCCCGCACGCCATCTCCCCTCGCCAGCACCTCGCTGCTGGCACGTAGTGTTCCCGGCGTGTCCCAATCCCCATCCTGCACCCCCAGAACTTATTTGGGTCCCCACAGTCCCCTCCATCCCCATCCCACACTCCCAGGTCGTATTTGGGTCACCAGAGTCCCCAGGGCTGTATCCATCCTCACCCTGCACCCTCAAGGTCCTATTTGTGCCCCCCCAGTCATCCCCATCCCACACCCCCAGGTCCTATTCAGGTCCCTACCATCCTCATGGCCATTTCCATCCCCACACCCTGCACCCCCAGGTCCTCTTTGGGTCCCCAGTGCCACATCCCTCAGGGGGTACAGGCACCACCACCCTCTGCTACCCAAGGAAGGGGACACTGTTGGCTCTGGATCCCCCTCCTCCCTGCCCAGCCCCAGGGAGCCCAGCACCAGCCCCAGAGGGTCCCTGCTGTCCTCACACAGCCTGGACTGGGGATGAGGAGGATCTGCTCAGTGCCAGAGGAGCTCCTGGAGCTCTACTATAAATAATCTGGGGACACACCAGAGGCTTCCAGAGCCAGGGAGCCCCAGCTGGGGAGTGGGAGGGTAGACGAGTTGCAGAGCCCAGAACTGCCCAAAGCTGCCAGGAGGGGGCAAGAGCAGGGGGAAAGGGGAGTCCACAGCTCTCCAGGCTTGGGGGTGCCCCCATGGATCCCTTGGGATGCTGAACCCCACAGCCCCTGCGCCACGGCTCAGGGTGGAGATGCCCCAGGGAGTGGGGAAGCCTGGGTGGCTTTTCCCTTCCAGCAGCTCCAGCTCCTTGTTTGTCCTCCTGGCCAGGAAACCTCTCCCAGTGGCTTTTTTCCACGTCTGGGGCTCAGGACGTGCTGCCCCCAGCCAGGAAAGCTGTGTCCCAGCACGGGGAACCAGGGAGGGGCACACCAGAGCCTCCAAAAGGCACCACGGTTTAATGCCAGCACCCAGCCAAGTGCCCTCTTGCCAAGGGTCCTTGAGGCTGGTGGCGCCACAAGCAGGGCACCTGCTCACCCTGCCCCTCACTTGCCAATGCAGAAGTCCCTGAAGATGATGTCCAGGACCTCCTCGGCGCCCACGTGCCCAGTGATGCGGCCCAGGTGCCGCCGCGCCAACCGCAGCTGCTCGGCTGCCAGCCCCAGGTCCTGCTGGCGCTCCTGGTGGTACCGTGCCAGGGCCGTGGCACAGTCGCCCAGGTGAAGGCTGTGCCGGCTCTGTGTCAGGCTGGGGGAGCCTGCCAGGGGGTCTCCACACCTTGAGAGGTGGAGGGGGGGGTGGGTAAAAACGAGCCTGGAGTACCCTCTCCAAAGCCAGGATGGGTGGTTGGTGTGTCCCCCCCGGTGCCCCCCGCCCCCATACTCACAGCTGTGCCAGCTGCTGTGCCAGCAGCTCCAGGAGGTGGTCGAGCCCCTCGCCCGTCTTGCAGGAGAGGAGGGTGGTGGGGAGCATCGAGTGCCCTCGGGCACAAGCAGCAGGCAGGGTCCCCTCAGCCCCCTGCAGCAGGTCAGATTTGTTGAGCACCAGGATGCAGGGAGGGGCAGTGGGGGGCAAAAAGGACCCCAGGGCATCCCCCAGGCCCCTTGGCTCACTGGGCACCGCGGTGGCATCCAGCACAGCCAGCACCAGGTCCGCTTGCCGCAGCCTGGAGGGGCAGAGGGGGTGGCAGGGTAGGGCAAGGGGCCACATCCTGCCACCTGGCAGCCACCCCGGTGTCTGTGGCAGGGGGGGACCCCCCGGCCTGCCACCCCCACTCCCAGTCTCACCGGTCCCGTGCCCGGCTGACCCCCTCCTGCTCCACGGGGTCAGTGGCGTCACGGAGCCCAGCTGTGTCACTCAGCACCAGGGGGTACCCCCCGATGTCCAGCGCCACCTCCACCACGTCCCGCGTGGTCCCTGCCACCGGTGACACAATGGCTGCCGGGCGCTGGCCTGGGGAGAGGGGGGGGACACACCACACAGGGCTCAGGGAATGATGCCAGGGACCCCTCCCCCAGCCCTTGGCATTGGTGGCTGCCATCCTCAGCGAGGGGGAGCCCTGTCCAGGATACCCCCCACGCCCCACTCACACAGCAGGTTGAGCAAGCTGCTCTTGCCCACGTTGGGGGGGCCGGCGATGACGGTGTGGACCCCCCCCCGGAGCAGCTCCCCACGGCGCCCATCCTGCAGGTGGGCACCGATCTCCTTCTCCAGGGCACGCACGGTGGCATCCACTGTGGGCAGAGATGTGGCAGTGTCAGGGGTGGGGGCACAGCAAGGGCACAGCGCCCCAGGCCCTCCCTGGCCACCGGCCCTCACCTCGGGACAAGACCTCTTCCTCCACGTTGTCATCCTCACTGAAGTCGATGTAGGCTTCAAGGTGGGCAAGAGCCTGGGGATAGGGGGAGGGTCAGCAGGGACAATCCAGACTGGAACAGGCTGTGGCTGCCCTCTCCCTGGAGGTGTCCAAGGCCAGGCTGGATGAGGCCCTGAGCAACCTGAGCTGGTGGGAGGTGTCCCTGCCCGTGGCAGGGGGTAGGAGCTGGATGATCTTCAAGCCCCCTTCCACCCCAACCCATCCCACAATTCCTGTCCCCAAGCCACCAGGTGCCAGCAGGAGGAACCCAAGTGCCCAGATCCAAGCCCTGCCACCCCACCAGCCTCACCTGGGTGAGGGTCTCGCTCCAGTGCTGGTAGAGCTGACCCAGCTCCCCCTCCATCTGCCGCAGCGCCTGCCGCCGCTGCGCCTCCGTCTCTGCCCGGATCAGGTCCCCCAGGCCCTCGGCCGCCGTCAGGTCCAGCTTGCCGCGGCGGAAGGCTCTGCGAGTGAACTCCCCGGGCTCGGCGGGACGCAGCCCGGGCAAGCGCCCTGCCAGCCCCGGGGTGAGCCCCCCAGCCCCAGACTGGGGGCCCCCACCCCGAGGGGCAGGATCTAAGGGACAGGGGGAGGCTCACCCAGTGCCCGCAGCACTCCGCTCACCACCGCCGGCCCCCCGTGCAGGTGCAGCTCGGCACAGTCCTCCCCGGTGAAGCTCTGGGGACCTGCGGGGTTGGGGTGCGGCTTGGGTGGGCACCAAGACACGGCTTGCAACAAGACCCCTCACTGGGCACCAAGACATCCAGCAGACATCGAGACCCCTCACTGGGCACCAAGAGCCCCCCAACACTGGGAACCAAGACCTCTCACCAAGCACCAAGACCCCCAGTGCACACCAAAAGATCCACCGGGCACCAAGACTCCTGGCTGGGCACGAAAACCTGACGCCAGCCTCACCTGGAAACCAGACGACGAGGCCGCGGTCGAGGGTCTCGGCGGTGGCAGGGTCCCGGATGCGCCGCAGCGCCAGGACGCGGGGTGGGGGCAGCTCGGGGTGCCCGGTGAGGCTCTGCAGTGCCCCGCGGCTGCCCGGCCCGCTGGCACGGATGACGGCAACCCCGCAGCGGCCATGTCCCGAGGAGAGGGCGAAGATGGTGTCCCCCCAGGCAGCGGAGCTCAGGCGCTGTGCCCACCTGCAGCGGGACAGCAGCCTAGAGAAAGGGTGCAGGGGTTAGGTTACGGGGCAGTAATCACTCCACACGCTCCAACCAGACAGGGCACCAGAGAGGGTGCAGGGATGCACACAGCCCTCCCCCTCCCCCAAATCACCCCCTGCGACCCCTCTTTGCACATCCCACACCTCAAGCAGGCTCCCACTGGGCCCTGGGGTGCAGACCTCTCCCTACGCCCGCCCAGGATGCTGGGGTACACCCCCTGCACTCGTTCCCCCCGGCTCAGGAGCCCCGTCCCCGGGTGCCCGCACCTCGGCCGGGCCGCGCTCAGGGCCCCGCTCAGCGCCATCAGCCCCGGGGCCACCCTCGTGCTGCGCTGCTTCGGCGCAGGCGCCTGGCCCCGCCCTCGCACGCCTATTGGCTCGCTCCTGTGGGGGGCGGGCTTTATGGCTAGATTCCATCTCTGATTGGTTGTCAGCTGCCAGACCTCCTCTCCGCTGACGCTCGGCCGGAGCCGTTCGCTTCCGCCCGGGGGCGGCGGACCTGGCGCTGTCCCCTCCTGTCCCTTCCCCACCCCCGGGGGGGTGTCCCTGTTTGTCTCCTCACACCCAGCTCCCTGCCTCTCTCCCCAGGCAGACAGCACTGCCAGGCTGTAGCCCCCCTGTCCCGATCCTGAGAGGGTCTACTCGCCCCCCCCCCCACTCCGCTGCAGGGTGTTGGGGTGCAGTGTGCTTCGCCCCCTGGTGCGGCTGGAAACCTCAGGACCCCCGCCTCGGCTGCACCCTAAAAATAACCCCTAGCGCTGCGGGACCCGAAACTTGGGAGGGAGGCGGCGTTTCCTTGTCCGGAGATGGGGGGTGGGAGACAGCACTTGATGACCATGAGGACAAAGGCACTGGAGCAGGGAGGGACGAGCAAGCGGCGTGGCCAGGATGCAGGCAGGAATACAGGCAGGGATGCTGGAATCCCCGGGATGCAGGCAGGAATACGGGCAGGGATGCTGGAATCCCCGGGATGCAGGCAGGGATGCAGGCAGGGATGCTGGAATCCCCGGGATGAAGGCAGGGATGCAGGCAGGGATGCTGGAGCCCCACCATGTGTTCCCTGTGCTAAATCCCCTCGACCATCCACCCCCCCATGCTCTGTGTGCTGAGCAGCCCCAGGAGGAGACATACTGAGCAGAAGCCCCAGTCTGGGGGCTGGGGTGGGGAGTCTCCCCAAGGAGGCTTTTGGGGTCCTCAGGTGCACCCACTCCATGCCCACAGCCCTGCAAGGCTCCAGGGCAGACTCCAGGTCACTTCCTCCCCACCCTGGGGTGCAGAAGCTTTCCTTGTGCCCCTTCCTCTCCCCCCAGCACTGAGGGCTCAGGCTTCTCTTCCCCATCCAGCAGCTGGGGGGTGCCAAGAGGGTTGTGAGGGGTGGTTCAGGTTCTGCTGGACACCCTGGGTGGTTGGGGAGTGCACTCCATGCCCAGCCAAGCCTGGGAGAGTGGCCAGGCCTGGCCTGGGAAATCTGCCAGCTTGTGTGTGTGCCCCCCCTTGCTCCAGCTGCCAGAGGAGGGGACAGCTCCTTGTGTCACCCTTCATCAGTGCTGGCACCCAGCCCCTGCCCCAAAATAGCCATGGGTGTGTGTAAAGCTGGTGGGGGGAAGCAGGACCTGGCACAAGGGGTCTCCCCAGCCCCTAAAATATGTCCTGCCTGGGCTGTGCTGCACCCCATGGGCCTGCAGCCCTGTGGGAGGATCTGGGTGGGGGTCCCCCTCTGAGTGAGCAGGGCTGGGTTTTTTGGGGGGGGGCAGGGAGGGCAGAGGAGGGCTCCCCAAAAGGTCAGGCAGGGAGGGAGACAACAGTGTAGCCCCGCTCAGGTTACCAGGCTCCCCCCTGCTGCTCTGGGAGCCCCAGGGACAGCCTAAGCCCTGGGGCTGGCACCGTGCCGGGGTGGGAGAGGGCACCAGAGGGGTTTGGAGCAGATGTGGGGCAGCCCCAAGGAGGAGGTGAGGGTCTAGGGGGTAAGCCTCAGGTGTGTGGGCAGGATAGAGGGGGGGTGAAGGTAGAAGGAGCAACCCAGGGTGGAGTGGGAAGGATGCTGGGGGTGTGGGGCTGTCCCGAGGTGGGGGCGGATAAGATGCTGAGGGATGTGGGGCAACCCAGGGTGGGGCAGGGTGGTGCCTAGGGGCCAGATGGGGGGGGCAGGTAGGAAAGAGGAGGGGAATGAGGATGCCAGGGCCAGCTGGGGGGGGCAGGTGGGTGGTCGAGGATGCTAGGATGTGGGGGTAGCCCCAGGGAGGAGGGGAAGGAGGATGCTGAGGACATTCCCGGGTGGGGGATACTGGGAACGTGAGACATTCCCAGCGGAGTCGGGGGACGATAGGGACATTGGCACAGCCCCGGGCGGGGGAGATGCTGGGGGGTTGCTTTGCTGGAGCCATGGGGCAGCCCGGGTGGGGCGGGGGGGGTAATGATGGGGATGTGGGACAGCTCCACAGCCCTGCTGGGGGTGGGCAGAGGGGGCTGCTGGGGACGTGGAGCAGCCCCGTGGGGCTGGTCGGGAGTGATGATGAGGAGGATGACGCCTGGCAGCCCCCGGTAGGGGGGGTGGTCGCGGGTGATACTGGTTGTTGTGTCCCCCCGCCAGGCTCCCCGCAGAACCCCCCCGCGGGGCGCGGCCGGACACGCGTGGCCGGTGCGACGGGCGCTGGGGAGCCGGCGGCGCCCAACCAGACAATTAAAGGGGCCGGGAGCTGCTCGCTCCCTCTGCCGCCTTTGTCCCTCCCTTCCTCCCTCCCTCCCTCCGTCCCGGTGGCACCGGCACCGGCACCGAGCCCGGAGCCGCTGTGGCCCCCATGTACCGATCGCCGCCACCGGATCCCTGCGGAGCCCCGCACCATGCCCGAGCCGCCGGTGTCAGCGCAGGACGGCGACCGGCCCCGGCCCCGGGCCCCGCTCCCGGAGGAACGGGCGGAACCGGCGGCTCCAACAGGAGTCCTCGGTACGGTGGCACCGGGAGGGGGTTGGGAATGGGGGGTGCGAGGGGGGTGTCGGGGCTGCTGGCGGCGGCCGCGGGGCGGGGATGGGGATGATGTTGAGGGGGGGGGGGGGGGGGGGGGGGGGGCAGGTCCCTGCGGCTGGCTGCGGATGTCCCCGGGATGCGGCTGCCCGGGGATGGGGCGGGGGGGGGAATCGGCGGTCCCGGTGAGGGTCTGAACACCACTCCCGGGTTGCTGGACAGCTTTGTGCCCCCCCACAAGCCACCAGCACCCTCTACTCCGGCCCTGAGCTCTGTGGTTCTCCGGGGATTAGGGCTCTGCTTGTCGCGTGTGTGTGTCCCCCCCCCATCAAAGCCAGTCTGGTCTGTGCCTCCCACCTCCCCCGCGATGGGGTCCCCGAAGACGCACCGGTGACCTCCCCCTTACTGGGTCCAGGCACCCCCTGTCTGCCCCCCCCCAGCCCCGGCCAGGCCTATGCCCCCCCCCCCCCCCCAGACCAGCTCCGTACCCCGCAGCAGCTGCAGCGTGTGCAGGATGGGGGCTCAGGGTCCCCAGGCAGGGGCTGGGGTCCGATGTCCCCCTCCTTGGTGTGGCCCTGGGGCGCAGGTGACACCCCCGTGGCCGTGGCCGAGTTGGGGTCCCCGGGGCAGGGCGGTGCAGGCAGCGGGAGGGTGACCCACTTTGTGTGCCCCCCTTGGGATGTGACCCCCAAATGCCTCCTCCCCCGGTGCCCGCGGGCTCCGCCCGGCGGCAGGGCAGCGCCCTGCCCATCCCCACTCGCTGCGGCTCCGGTGACCTTATCCCGGAGAGCCAAGGTGAGCGGCACGGCTCGGCGTGTGCGGGGGGACGTGGGGACAAGCCCGCGAGGGGCGGGGGGGACATGCTCGGAGTGAGCCTGGGGAGCGGCTCCATCCCTGCACTCCCCTGGTGGAGCTCTCATGCCAGTTTAGTGATGGCACTGGGCGCCAGAAGGAGGGGGCTGGGGGCTGCTCTTGGTGGCAGCGAGGTGCCAAGGACTCTGCGAGTAAGATGTGGCCCACCCCATGCTCGGGTGGGGGGGGGTCAGGAGCGCTGTTGGGGACCCCCCTGCTGCCCAGCCACATCTGTGACCTTGGGCGAGGAAAAGCTTCCTGCACCTAGAGCTGAGGCCTCGGGGTGGGCACCAGGGTGGGCACCTACCTGGCATCGTCCCAGTTTCCTTTGCTCCTGCCACTGCCTGGCTGTGCCCACCCTCTGGACACCCCCAGTGCCCACATTCCCGAGTGGGTTACCCCACAAGTCCTTTGGGGTGGGTGAGCTCACCCTGCCCGGTGAGCGTGGCCAAGCCATGGGCACCCTAGCAGTGGGATGTGCCCCAGGGTGCAGGACTAGGCCTGCTCCGGGGGTGGCTGTCTGGCAGCTTGGCACCGTCCCAGTCTGTCACCCACGGCGCCAGGACAGGGAAGCCTTTCAGAGCCTGGCGCCGCAGCCCCTTCCTGAAGCAGCTCAGTGATGAGTTTGTGAGGTCTCAGCCTGGTTGTTGGGGTCTGCTTTGCACTGCTGCCCCCGCTCGGGGTGCCCGGGGGTGCCCGGGGCCGGGGTGGGTGTGCTGGGATCGGCTCCTGGGCCAGGCTCGGTCTTTCCTGTTTGCCGGGGCTCGGTGTGAGCGACGTTTCCGGCGCCTCGGGACCTTCCCAGCCCTGGGGCAGCCGGAGAGGCTGTGACAGTTCCCTGGGCACCGGTCCTGGCTCTGCCACCCGGGCTGAGGAGGGGAAACTGAGGCAAGGAGGTGTTTGAGTGTGGCAGGGAGAAGTGAGGTCCCACCGGGGGCACCCAGCTTTGGGGACCTATTCTCCCTGCCAGCGTCTTGGGATGCTCCCAGTCCCCATCGACCCCGGCAAGTGCAGTGGGGACCCCGGGCAGGGGCACAGCCTTGTCCCCAGGGTGTGGGCACCCCGCAGCAGCACGGGGACCATGTCCTCGTGTGGGACCCAGCCCAGGGGTGACAAGGGGACCCTGGGGACCGTCCCCATCCGCGGCGGCGCGGGGCCTCCCCAGGTTTCCATGGAGACCGGCTGCTTTTTTCCCTGCTTTCCCCATTTCTCCTGCATTTTGCCACCTCCCGCAGCCGAGGCCCTGCCGGATCCCGGCCCCGGCGAGGGGCTGCCGGCAGAGGTGAGCGGCTGCTGGGGGCGGCAGGGGGGCAGCGGGGAGGGCACCCCAGGGCATCCAGCACCTCAGGGGTGCCAGGAACATGCTGCCAGCTCCTCCCCAGCAGCTGCTGGGGCCTTTTTGGGCATCTTGAGCTGCCGGAGGAGAAACCTGAGCCAAGGGCCAGCGTCACCGGGAGTGAGGGGCCGTGACCTGCTGCCATGGCCGCTGCTGGGGACACGCCGCGGGTCCCTGCACCCATCCCATGCGCCGGCAGCTGAGTCATTGGGGCCTTGGGGGCTGGATGGTTGGGCTGTGGTTTGGGGGGTGTCCGACAGGGTCCCCCAGCTGCTGACCAACCCCCCTCTGGCAGATAAGCTCTTCGGGAAGCGGCTGCTCCAGGCTGGGCGTTACATCATGTCCCACAAAGCCTGGATGAAGACGGTGCCCACCGAGAACTGCGACGTGCTCATGACCTTCCCGGGTAGGAAGATGAGCCCAGGGTGCCCGGGTGGGGGCTGGCAGTGCCAGGGTGGAGCACTGGGAGGGTGGCACGGAGCTGGGGTGGGGGACGTGGGGAGAGACGGGGACTGGGATGGGCACCAGGATGGTGGCACGGAGTTGCAGTGGAGATGGGGGCATTTGGGAAGGGTGGGGACTGGGATGGGCACTGGGATGGGCACTGGGATGTGCACCAGGATGGTGGCATAGAGCTGGGGGGGAAGGGGAGGGAGACTTGGGGAGAGATCGGGTCTGGGATGGGCACCGGGATGGGCACCGGGATGAGGATGGGGGACATGGGGAGGGACAGGGCCCAGGGTGGGCTGTGCTGGGAGTCGAGGCCCACGCTGACTGGTGCCCTGCAGACACCACCGATGACCACACTCTGCTCTGGCTGCTGAACCACATCCGCCTGGGCATCCCCGAGCTGATCGTGCAGGTGCGGCACCACAAGCACACGCGCGTCTACGCCTTCTTCGTCACCGCCACCTACGAGAGGTAAAGGTCCCCTGGCCGGGCCCCCACCTCCCTTCCAGGCCCAGCTCCCTGTGCCCAGCTGTGTCCCCTCCCTCTGCCTGCAGCTTGCTGCGTGGGGCTGACGAGATCGGGCTGCGGAAGCCGGTGAAGGCAGAGTTCGGGGGAGGCATGAGGAGCTTCTCCTGCGAGGAGGATTACATCTACGAGAACATCGAGAACGAGCTCTACTTCTTCACCTCTCAGGTGGGACCTGCAGGGAGCTGGGGGATGCAGGGCAGGGATGTGGAGCACAGGCATGGAGGGATGCGAGGACGGAGGGATGCAGAGAAGTGAGGATGGAGGGCAGGGGTGCAGGGATGTGGGGGTGGAGGGCAGGGATGAGGTGCAGGGTGGCAGGGACGTGGGGCAGGGACTGCAGGTTCTCTCTCTCTCTCTCCCTGTGAATGGTACCAGGGAGCCCCAGCCCAGCTGCACACTGTTCCAGCCACCCCCTAGAAACTGGAGGACAAGGCAGGGCTGTGGAGGGGACAGGACAGGAGCAGGGCCTGGGGACATGTGTGTGGCAGGAGAAGGGCTGGGGGCTGAGCAGAGGCAGCACCAGCCTGGGCTCAGCCCTGCTGTGGTGCTGCAGGAACGGCAGAACATCATCAGGTACTGGCTGGAGAACCTTCGTGCCAAGCAGGGAGAGTCGCTGCACAACATCCACTTCCTGGAGGGGCAGCCCATCAGTGAGTATGGCACAGCCTGGCACAGCTTGCCATGGCACTGCCACCCCACTGCTCCCTTCTTGGTGGCCCTGGAGGACACAAAGCCGCTGAGGGGACCCTCTCACCACACATCCCCAGGGCAGTGCCAAGGTGGGTGTGCAGTGGCAGTGCCAAGGTTGGGCACAGAGCCCCAGTGTGTCCCCAGCACCCCAAACCCACTCTGCTCGTTGTCCCTGCCCCAAACCCCACTGCAGCAGGGCTCTCTGGGGGCACGCACAGTTGGAGGGGGGTGGGCATGGCAGGGCGGCAGTGCCCCCACAGCCTGCCCCTCCCCGCAGTCCCGGAGCTGGCAGCCCGCGGTGTGATCCAGCAGCTCTTCCCCCTGCACGAGCAGAGGATCCTCAAGAGGCTGATGAAGTCCTGGGTGCAGGCCATCTGCGAGGCCCAGCCGCTTGGTAAGGGGTCAGAGGGGCGGTTTGGGGGTGTCTGGGAGGGTCCCAGCCCCGCTCACAGCCCTCTTGGCCCCCTTTCCCGCCCCCCTAGATGAGATCTGTGACTACTTTGGGGTGAAGATCGCTTTGTACTTTGCCTGGTTGGGCTTCTACACCTCAGCCATGGTCTACCCTGCAGTCTTTGGCTCCATCCTCTACACCTTCACTGAGAGCGATCAGGTGAGGGGTGGGGAGGTCAGGAACTGGGGTAAACCCCCACATCTGGGGGCCGCGGGGGGGGTGGGGGTGTCCCAAACCCCCTGGCTCTGGGGTTTCCCTCTGGTGCTGTTACCCTGCAGCTGCTGCTGAGCTGGGAGGTGCAGCTCCACCACGCAGCTCCTGAGGGCGCTGGGGTCGGGGCAGAGCCCTGTGGCTCCCCCACGGCTGAAAGGGGGGGTGGGGACAGGGGGCGGGGGGTGTTGGGGACAGGAGGGGACCGACCCCGGTGCAGTTGGTGCCATCCATGCCACAGACCAGCCAAGACATCTGCTGCGTGGTCTTTGCCATCTTCAATGTGGTCTGGGCCACCTTCTTCCTGGAGGAGTGGAAGCGACGCGGGGCTGAGTTCGCCTACAAGTGGGGGACCCTGGACACCCCAGCAGAGTCCATCGAGGAGCCCCGGCCCCAGTTCAGGGTGAGCACTGGGGGGGGGGGGGGGTGGAGTGGGGGAGGGGGGGTCCTGTTCCTGGAGGAGTCCTCACCAGGTCTGGCCTCCGCTCCCTGACCTTGACAAACCACCCGCGGGGGTCTGCACTGTGTCCCACCGGTGCTGGGGTCATGGAGGGATGCCACAGGGCTCCTTGCCATGGGGAGGGTCACACGGTGCTGTGTGCCCCCCCCCTGCCCCCCCCCCTCCCCATTTTAGGGCATTAAGAGGATCAGCCCTGTGACCAGCACCGAGGAGTTTTACTACCCCCCCTGGAAGCGTTTGCTCTTCCAGTGCCTGGTCAGCCTCCCTGTCTGCCTCATCTGCCTCACCTTCGTCTTCCTTCTCATGCTGGTCTGCTTCCAGCTCCAGGTGGGTCCTCATCCCACCAGCCCCAACCCCTCTCCCCCCCACCCCCAACTACCCAGGAGCTGCCCCCCCTGCCCTCCATGCCAACCTCGAGCCCATTCCCCCAGGAATTCGTGCTGAGCATCCAGGAGCTTCCCCGGATCGTTCGCTTCCTGCCCAAGATCGCCCTGGCTGTCATCGTCACCGCCTGCGATGAGCTCTACAAGAAGATTGCCTACTGGCTGAACGACATGGGTGGGTGGGGGTGGCACCCGGGGGTGCTCCTGGCAGGGCTGGCTGCCGGGACCCCTCCCCGAATCCCTCCCCTGAATCCCACCTTGCCCTTGTGCTTTGCAGAGAACTATCGCCTGCAGAGTGCCTACGAGAAACACCTCATCATCAAAATCGTCCTGGTGAGAGGGGGCTGAGGGGCTGGCAGGGGGACAGAGGGGACCAGGGAGAAGAGAAGGGACTTGGGAGGGGGTCCCAGCAGCCGCCCTGCCCTCACCCAGCTGCCCTCTCCCACAGTTCCAGTTTGTAAATTCATACCTGAGTCTTTTCTACATCGGTTTCTACCTCAAAGACATGGAGCGGCTGAAGGAGGTAAGGGGCTGTGCCCGGGGCGGGGGGCTGCAGCCCGAGCCCCTCCCTGGCATCACCCAGATGGACAGACAGATGTCCTCACACCCCGCCCCCCGCCACCATCCCAGCCCTCTCCACCCCAGGAGGCTGTCCCTGCATGTCCCCACCACGGTGCTTCGTGGTTGCGCTCCCGGCCGGAGGCTGCACCGGGGTCCCCAGCTCCTGCTGCTGCTCACGGTCTCTCTCTGTCTGTCTGTCTGTCTGTTCTTCTGTCCCTTCCACAGCTCCTGCTCATCTTCTCTCTCTCCCAAAGCCTCACACGTCAGCTCAAAGAGGCTCTCCTTCCATTCATCCTCCTCCACCTCCACCTCTCTCTCATCTTCTTTAAGGGCCTCCTGGGCTTTTGCTGGAGACTGGGAGTATCCAAAGTAGGAGCAGGGAGAGGGGCGGGCCGGGCACCACCCCACCCCCTACGCCCCACCCCGGGATGCCCTGGGAGGGACATGGGTGTCCCCAGCCCTGGCGGCTGGCGGTGGCACACCTAAAGCCCCCTCCCACCAGCCGTCACCCGTGAGGGAGTCACAGGATGGGGGACACCAGGCTTGGGCATATCCCTGGGGAGGAGTAGAGACCTCACGGGGGGCAAGAGCTGGGCACAAAGGGACACCCTCGGGTGCCGTCCCTCCCAGTTCTCCCCGGCTGACAGCCTGCACCCCGTGTCCCCACGCAGATGCTGGCCACGCTGCTCATCACCCGCCAGTTCCTGCAGAACGTCCGGGAGGTGTCCCAGCCCCACCTGTACCGGCGGCTGCGCCGGGGGGACCTCAGCCTCCGCGACCTCCGCCAGCTCGCCCACGCCCTGCTCCGCCTGCTCGCTCCCCACCGCCGCCCCCCGGCTCCTGCCGAGGGGTCCCGGGGGGAGAAGAAATGTTTAAATGGGGGTTGCGGGGTGCCGGAGGAAGAGGAGGAGGAGGAAGAGCGCCGCGAGTCGGACTCGGACTCGGAGAGCGCCCTGGACTGCGGGCTGAAGCTGAAGAGGGTCAGCTTCATCGAGAGGGGCGAGCGGCGCAGCGCCGAGCACGGCGGCCCCGAGGACGACAGCTTCCTGGAGGAGGGCAGCCCCACCATGGTGGAGAAGGGCATGGACCCTGCCTCCGTCTTCGAGCTGTGTGAGGACGAGGAGGAGGCCGAAGGCCCCCCCGGCAGCCCGGTGAAGGCGGCGGAGCCGGCGGCGGTCCCGCGGACCGGCCGGAGGAGGAGAGGAGCTGAGGGCAGAGAGGAAGAGGAAGGCGAGGAGGAAGGGCGGAGGCGTAACCGGGCGTCGTGGATCGACCCTCCCGAGGAGGACTACTCCACGCAGCTGACCCAGGCAGAAGTGGAGAGCTGCATGAAGAAGTACGAGGTGAGGAGCCCTGGAGATGGCCATGGGTTTGGCGAGGTGCGTTGCAGCCCCTCCCCAGCCCCGCTGCAACGCTTCCTGCCTCCTCCTCCTCCTCCTCCTCAGGACACCTTCCAGGACTACCAGGAGATGTTCATCCAGTTTGGCTACGTGGTGCTCTTCTCCTCTGCCTTCCCCCTGGCCGCCATGTGTGCCCTGGTGAACAACATCATCGAGATCCGCAGCGATGCCTTCAAGCTGTGCACAGGGCTCCAGCGCCCCTTCGGCCAGCGGGTGGAGAGCATCGGGCAGTGGCAGGTGGGTCGGGGGGCACTAGGGGGCTCTAGGGGGCAGTGGGGGGGCCCTGGCTGGCTCGGAGGCGCTCACCCCTGGCACTCTCACTCTTGCAGAAGGTGATGGAGGCCATGGGTGTCTTGGCCATCGTGGTCAACTGCTACCTGATCGCCCAGTGCGGGCAGCTGCAGCGCCTCTTCCCCTGGCTCAGCCCCGAGGGAGCTATCATCTCCGTGGTGGTGCTGGAGGTAAGGGGCTTGTGCCCGGGGGGGCTCACACCCATCAGCGTCTGCACCACCCTGCCGTGGGTTAAGGTCTTGTCTTGGCTCCGAAGGTTCCCACAGGCCCTTCCCCGACCCTTCCACGGCCACCTGCAGGCAGTGGGGGCCAGAATCCCACCTCTGGGTGTTGTTGTTTGGTCTCTCTGCCCCCTCCCCCCCGCCCCCCATCCCTCGCGGGGTGCACCTCAGGAGGGGATGGTGGTGCCCATGGGGGATACTCAGCTGAGTCCATGTGTGTCCCCCGCAGCACTTTGCCCTGCTCCTGAAGTACATCATCCAAGTGGCCATCCCTGACATCCCTGCCTGGGTGGCCGAGGAGATGGCCAAGCTGGAGTACCAGCGGCGTGAGGCCTTCAAGGTTGGTGACACTGGGACGGGACCGTCCCTGGGGCCAAGCACAGGGCTGGGACACAGGGCTGGGACCCCCTGTCCCTGGGGCTGGTGGGCTCCCTGAGGTATCCTTGAAGCTGAGGGACTCCCCAGAGTGTTCCTGGGGCCGGTGGGCTCCCCAGGGTGTCCCTGAGGCTGGTAGACTCCCCAGGGTGTCCCCTAGGCTGATGGACTTCATGAAGTGTCTCCAAGTAACTCCTCAAGGGGCCCTCAGGGCAGCCGGGTTTCCTGGGGAGTCTCCAGGGCTGGTGGGCTGCTCGAGGTGCCCCCCGGTGCCGGCGGGGCTGATGCCCCCCGGTGCCGGTGGGGCTGATGTGCTCTCCGCCGGCAGAAGCATGAGCGGCAGGCGCAGCACCACTTCCAGCAGCAGCAGCGGCGCAAGCGGGAGGAGGAGGAGCGGCAGCGCCACGCCGAGTACCAGGCTCGCAAGGAGCGAGAGAGTGGCCGCGACGAGGCCAAGGCCGAGGCCGCCGGGCAGGACCCGGCCCACGAGAAGAGCCAGAGCAAAGGAAAGGGCTCCGGGGGCTCCTCGCACGGCTCCGACAAGCCCAAGAGACCCAGCTCCCTCCTGGCCACCAACAACGTGATGAAGCTGAAGCAGATCATCCCTCTGCAGGGCAAGTTCCTCTCCGGGGGAGCCGGGGGGGGCGGCACGGCCACCGCCAGGTCCCCCCAGTCCCCCACGGGCAGCGAGAACAAACTCCCCGGCTTCCTCAGCTTCAAGTTCCTGAAATCCCCCGAGACTAAGCGGGACACGGGGACCGAGAAGGTCCAGTCGCCCACCAAACCCTTCAACCCCAGCAAGCTCTTCAACTTCGGCAAGTCCGAAGGGGCTGGGGGCAACGGCGCCGCGGCCACCACCGCCTCCCCCCAGCCGCGCCCCGGCCCCTCGGCGGAGGCGGCAGAGCGGCCGGGCCCCAGCAAGTCCCATCTCAACGGGGCGCCGGAGGAGGGGCCCCGAGAGGAGCCAGAGAGCCGGGCGGAGGAGGAGAGTGGGAGCTACAAACTCTAACCAGAGCATTTTGGGGAGCGGGAGCGAGCGGGGCTGCCCTCTCCCCTCCTCCGGGCAGGACATCCTCTCCCTCTCGCCTCCCCTCGCTGTCCCCTGCTGCGTTCCCTCGCATCCTTCCAGACCCTCTGCCGGGTCCCATCTTCGTCCCAGCTCCAGCTCCAGTGGGGATCTGGCCACGTCCTGCACCAAGGACTCGCCGTGAGCAAAGCCCCAGCAGTGGGAGCAGCAGCAGGATCCAGCGGTGGCTTCGGACGGAGCATCCCAACGAGATCCTTCCTGCATGCCCGTGGCTGGGAGACCTCCTGCCCTGGCTCTGTGCCATGAGCCCCCCATGACCACCGACGCTGCGCTCACCACGAGGAGATGCCATGGTCCAGCCTGAAGAGCTTGGTGCTGCCAGACCCACCTGGACCAGCCCCCGAGGAGGAGCTGGGGGAGCTTGGTGCTGCCAGACCCACCAGGACCATCCTGCTGGTGCCGACCGCGGAGGGACGAAGCGAGGGCGGCGAGAGGAGCCTGATTCAGCCGTGCCTACAGCCCCTGCCTACAGCCATCGCCTGGTGTCCTGCCGGCACCGGGGCCATGCCCTGCTCCATCCCGCTCCCGGCAGCCTCCACACGGATTTCATCCCAGCGCCGGGACGTTCTCCTGCCCGAAACCCGGCTGGGAGGGCTGGGGGTGAGCAGCCAGCTGCAGCCTCCTGGATTCTCATGCATGGGCAGCGTTTCTTGCACTAAAATAACTCCCAAAAAACCCCAACGTGAGCGACTCTCTTGCCCCTTCTTCATCCAGCGGCTCCAGCTGATGGAGGCAAGAGCTGGCACCGGCCGGCAGAGCTGGCACCGGCCGGCAGAGCTGGCACCGGCCGGCAGAGCCCGGCCCGGTGCAGGCAGCAGCCCCGGCGCCTGCAACGTGAGCCGGGCCGGTCCCTTCCCCTTCTCTGCTTTCCGATTCCATGGAATTATTTTTGCAATAAGGCACTCGGAGGTCATGCCAGGGGAAGGAGCAGAGCTGGGGAGGGCAAAGGGGGGGCGGGGGGGCAAGCTCGGCAAGGGTATCGGGTGGGGGGGGGTGGGAGCAGCTTTGCTTCTGCCAGGGGGCAAAGGTTTTGCCCTGGCTGGGGTTAGGCTTAGTGCTTCACCAGCTGCGGTGCTGTGGGGAGGGGGCTGCAGGGGGGCTGCCCCTCGCTTTTCAGCAGTGCTGCTTTGCTTTAGGGGCCAGAATCTGGGGGGAGGGAGGGGGGAGAGAGTGTGGTGGTGGCAGTGGCACCCCCGCAGTGTGGTGCCTGCAGGTGACCCGGGCTGGGGACATCCAGCCCCTGCCAGCTCCTTCCTGCCCCCACGGGCAGCAGCTCTGTGCTCTGCCCACCTGCCGCTGACCACTTCCAAAGCAAGCAGGGGACAGCTGGGGGGGGGCTGCCCAGAACTGGGTGGGGGGGGACTGCCTGGGGCTGGGGGGGCACCCAAGTGGCTGTCCCATCACTGTGCCTGGCCCAGGCAGTGACCCACGGGGGGTCTGTGCAAACCTCTGTCCCCAAGGCCTGGGCTGTCAAAAACGCCAGGTTGGTTCCTCCCCCCCCCCCCCCGGCTCTTTCCACACATCCCATAATAGTATTCCTTTTTTTGCTCTGAATTAAGCCATTTTTTAACAGCAATAAGGGCAGCAGAGGCTTGAGCTGCTGCTCTGCTCAGGAGCAGGTGGCCCAGCACAGGTGGGGAGATGCTTCTGGGGGTCAAGAGCACTGCTCCCCCCCCTTGATCCCCACATCAGCTGGGGCCAGCCCTGAGCTTTGCTGTCCCCACAGCCAGCCCTGGAGGTTGGGCAGAGCTGCTGCTGCCTGCTTGCCCTCCCAGCCCAGCCTCACTCAGGCAGGAGGGGCTGGGGGCTGGGGGGGGATTCCTGGGGCAAAACCAGCAACAAAAAGCAGCACAAGGGAGCAGGGGGCTGGGAACCGGGGCAGGATGGTGCTGGGAAGCCCTCTGAGACCAGCAGGCCCCCAGTCTGGGGGAGCAGCACCTTGAGTGATGGCAGAGCCCCCCCCGCCTGGCTATGGGGGGGGGGTGAGGGGCACCACATAACCCCCAACACCCACCCCCCCCTCTGCCTGGCACCTGCCCAGCCTTGGGGCCTCCGCAGGACCCCCCCCCAGCCAGGCAGGGGCAGGGCTGGTGGGCGGCAGCGGCAAGCCCCCTCCCTGGCTGCATTCCATTGCTGCTCTGCTGGGGCTGGGCTGGCCAGGGCCAGCTGCCCCCTGCAGGAGAGGACTTTTCTTTGCCCCTCGTTTGCCTCCCGACAGCCACAGCCCTGCTCCCAGCAGCTCCTGCAGGGGAGGGCAGGGCCCCCAGCGCCCCCCCAGTCCCTCCCCTAGCCCAGGGCATTTTTAAACCTCTCTCTCTCTCGAGGATTTCTCCCAGCAGCTGCCTGCAGCTCCGGGGCAGCTCCTGGCCCCCAGGAGGGAAGAATTTGGTTTCATTTCCTTTGCTTTGGGGTTTTTTTTGGTCAGTGGTTGTTTTTTTTTTTTCCCCTTTCCCCACTTGCTGCATTTTTCTTTCTTTGGAATTTGACAGAAAATGCAGGGGAGGAAGGGGGGGAGGGGAGGGGGGGGGGGGCTGGGGGTGGGTTTGGTTTATTTATTTAATTTATTTTGTCATATTTTTGTAAAACCTGCAGAAATGCCAGGAAAAGAGGAAAAAAAAAACCCAGACACTTGGAAATAAAATCTATTTCAACAAGGCTGAGGTGCTGGGGGACAAAAAGGGCACTGGCTGGGGGGGGGGGGGGGGGGGGTGGACGGGACATTTGGGGACACTCCCAACCTTCCCACAAGCCTCTGAAGCTCTGGGGATAGCTCCGGGAGGGTGAACTCCAGCACTGTGCCCACGGTGCTGGGCAGGGGAGGAGTGAAGCCACTCAAAACCCCTCTGAACGCTGCAGGGTTCATGCAGCCAGGCCCAGAGAGGACCAGCAGCGGGCAGGAAGCGATGGCTGCAGGCTACAAACAAACCAAAGACTCCACAGAAGGGCTCAGGCTGGAAGGGAGCTCAGAGAGCATCTCCTCCACCCCCCCCCCGCCGTGGGCAGGGACAGCTCTCAGCTAGGCTCAGCTGCTCAGGGCCTCATCCAGCCCGGCCCTGAGCACCCCCAGCAATCCCCCCTCAGATGTGCCCTGAAGGCCACACTGAGCTCACCAAGAGCCAAAGCTTTGGTGTCAGGAGCAGAGAATGGCTTGGGTTGGAAAAAGCTCTCTGAGGTCACCCAGCCCAACCCTCAACCCAGCCCCACCCTGGCCACCAAGCCCTGGCCCCAGGGGCCATGGCCACAGGGCTCCTGCAGCCCTCCAGGGCTGGGGACTCCACCAGCTGCCTGGGCAGCCTCTGCACATCGCTGCCCCAAAGGGCAGGATTTAACTCCTGACTGTGCCCACTTTGGGTTGGGCACAAGCTCCAGAGCTCTTCAGCCAGGACACTCTGCCCCCGTTTGGATTCACCACCCATCCTCCAACCCAAGATGAACCATTCAGCTGGAAAACCACAAGCAACCAACCCAAACCCTCTGGTCCCTGCCCAGGCCTCATGTCAAAAGCTAAACCTTCAGTCCCAGGGGCAGTGAGAGCCCCCCGAGGGTGACCCAACCTCGGCTGCTTTGTCAGCAGGGAGTTGGAGGCCGCAGGAGTTGGGTGTTGGACAAAGTGCAGGCAGCAAAAACCCAGGGTTTGGGGTTTTTAATGGGGTTTTGTTGTTTTCAAGGCACCAGGAAGTCACAGTTAGGTCAGGAGCAGCTTCCCTGCCATGCTCAAACCAGATGCACTTACCATGGATCAGAGACCGGGCTGGAAAGTGGCGGCAGCGGCGTGCAGCTGGAGGAGGAAGAAGAGGAAGGAGGAAGGAGGGGGTTGAAGAGGGAGGCAGGAGGAGAAGAAGAGGGGAGCTGGAGAGGGGAGGCAAGGAGGGGAGCTGGAGAGGGGAGGCAAGGAGGGGAGCTGGAGAGGGGAGGCAAGGAGGGAGCAAGAAGGGGGCTTTCACTCCAGGCAGGATGGGACATGAAAGCCTCCCTGGGGGCATCACAGATCCATGCAGCTTGTACACAGCCACCAAGCCCAAACCAACCCCAGCAGCTCAATGCTCCCTTAGGTCACTTGGAGGCTTTGTTTCTCCATCACTTCAGGTCCAGGCTGAAAAGGCAACTTCCCTTTAACCTCCTAAAGAGGGCTGCAAGAGTCGAGAGGCCGCCAGGAGCCCCCAAGACACCAGGAGGGCACAGAGACAGGGGGGTCAGCACAGGAAGGAACTGCCAACTCTCTTTAATAGGACAGGACTCTGTCTGGCAGAGAAGTCAGCAGAGCTCAGCCCTTGCTGCAGCCATCCAGAATTACACAGCATTTGACAAAGCACTGCACAGACACCGCTGCAAGGCTGCAGCTCTCCAGCTCGGCTAAGGAACACACACATTGGTCACACTTCACCACCAGCTGCACGTCCCCATTCCTTTGCTTGGGAGCTCGCTTCCAGCCTCAGCTCCTCCCTGCTGAGGCCAGCAGCGAGCACAGGGTCTCCCCCAGGCCACACCTTGCCCTGCCTGACGCTGCTGTGTGGGCAGCAGGACAGAGGGAGGCCCCGCAGCGCCCAGGGAACCCAGCGCCACCAGAGGCCCAAGGAGAGTTTTATCTTCACCAACACAGTTGGCATCTTTAAAGACATTCCAGTGATTTGGAGGTTACTGCTGTAGCAAAATCCAGGGGTTTGGGTTTTCAAGAGGCAGATACAAAGGTCTAAACTACTTGGTGTTAAAAGTTAGCTTCCTTCCCTGCAGCAGGAGCTCGGTGCCCAGGCTCGGGAGGGCAGCGCGGGCTGCGCCCTGCTCCCCCTCCGCGCCTGCCCTCCCGGGGCTGCTTCTCACCACTCCTCTCTCCCTTTTGTCCCCAGACCTGGCCACGTGGCTGAGGAGGCCCCAGAAGGGGACAGCAGGAACCCTCCAAGCTGGGGGCTGTGCACAGCAAGTTTTTTTATCCAGGAGCTCTGGCAACTAAAGGCTGGCGTCGAGGGTTTGCCAAGGAGGAGGAAAGGAACCCAAAGCCCACGGCTACAGATGCAACGATTTCAGCTAGCAGAGAGCAGAGCCAGCCCCTGGCAAAGCAGACAAGACATCATCACTAAGCTAACACCTTCCCTGTCCCCTTCAGGCCACCATGCTCCTTTCCTTTCAGTCTCTGAAGCTCTGAATCGACCTCCTGATGATCTGCAGGTCTCGCTGTGGGCTCTCAGCGAAGGCAACAGGCACTGAACTGTCACAGTCCAAGAAGGGATTGGTCTTCCTCAGAGACCATGGAAGCTCATGTATTGATCAACTCCAAGTCCTGGGCTCCACTCCAGCCTTGTTGATATGGCAGGAAAAGACAAGGTACCACCACTGAGAACAGGCAGCTGAGACCAAGAGCTTGCCGAGGTGCTCCTGGACTCCTCCAGCCAGGAGCTGCTGCCCCAGCTCCATCCCATCAGCCACGGCTCCAACACTTGGGGAGAGATGAGGAGGAAGCTTTATTCCAGCAGAGGCTGCACAGCTCAGTCCATTCCAGAACCAAGAGATGAGGAGAAGTGAAGAACAACAAAAGCCACACAGCTTTCACTTGGAGTCCTCCATGGGAGCTGCCAAACGGCCCAGAGCAGCCCAAAGAAGAACAGAGCTGGTCGTGGAGAATGTGGCCACTGGGACTGACAGACCCCTAAGTGACACTCAGGAGCTGGGGGTGGGAGGGGGGTGGGGGGTTCTAAGTGCAGTGCCAGGTCTGGAAGAGTTGAGACCAGGAAAAAGGGAAAAGTGAAGCTCCACACTGAGGGTTGGTGTGGGAAGATCCAAGGAGGAGTTAACCACTTGGATCATGAGCTCCACACACTCAGGGCTGGAGTTGGGACATCCAAGGAGCAGTTAACCACTTGGATCATGAGCTCCACACACTCAGGGCTGGAGTTGGGACATCCAAAGAGGAGTTAACCACTTGGATCATGTGCTGCACACACAGGCTTGGAGTTAACCACTTGGATTGGCAACATCCAAGGAGGAGTTAACCACTTGGATTACGAGCTCCACACACTTAGGGTTGGAGTTGGAGCATCCAAGAAGGAGTTAAGCACTTGGATGATGAGCTCCACACTTAGGGTTGGAGTTGGAGCATCCAAGGAGGAGTTAAGCACTTGGATGATGAGCTCCACACACTCAGGGCTGGAGGGGGAGCATCCAAGGAGGCATTAACCACTTGGATCATGTCACTGGGTAGAGGAATCAGAAGGCTGAGAGCATGGAAGGGCTCTGTGCTAACCCCCCCCCAGCTCCTCCCCAGGCTCCTTCAAGTCAGACCTGGCTGATGAGCAACAGACTCCCCCCAGACCTGTGCAGGTGACAGGGCATGTTTCACAGAGAGGAGGAGCTGGAGGTTCTACTCCATGCTCTCACTGGGCTGTTCCACCACTGCTCCCTGGCCTGGGCATAAATTAGAAACAAACCCCGAAACCCAACAAAACCCAAATGGGGCAAAGGAAAATGAAATGAAAAAGAACTCAAATAAATACATTGGCTCCTGGAAAGTCAGAAGTGGCTTGGGCTGTGGAGGGGGGGCAGGTGTGGGGAGAGGGGCAGAACTGACACACTTGGAGACACAACAGGAAGCGCCTGCAGAGGTGTGGAGCAGCAAGGCCAGAGCCTAAGTGTCCTCTGTCATGTCCTGGCTGTCTGTCCGGGCGATTTTCCGGGGGGGGGCAGAGTTCTCACCTTCTATCTCCACTTGCTCTTGATCTCTCTTCTTGGCTGCATTCTGCTTGGACAAGAGAAAGCCACAGTCAACCCCCAAAAGGCACAGCCAGGCCCCCACAGCCACAGCAAAGCTCCCCCAAAAGGCCACTAAAAAGCCTCCCCCCAAAAAGGCCACAGCAAAGCTCCCCCAGGAGGTATAGGGAAGCTCCCCCCAAAAAGGCCACAGTGAAGCTCCCCCAAAGCCACAGCAAAGCTTCCCCCCAAAAGGCCACTAAAAGGCCTCCCCCCCCAAAAGGCCACTGCAAAGCTGCCCCCAAAGGCAGAGCCCCTGGTGGGAACCCACCCAACAAGTGTGTGGCTGTCAGGTTTTCAGCTGGGCTGAGCTGACACAGACCCACACTCAGGGGGGGGTCAGCCCAGGCACAAGGGGGCTGCCTCTAGACTGCCCCTCAGATCTGAGGAGCAGCACTGCCCTCAGCACTGTCATTCCCAGCTGCCCAGCACTGCATCAGCAGAGGCAGAGTCACCTTGCCCTGCTCTGCCCAGGCCCTGAACTCTTCAAACTTCCTTTCTGGCTTCAGGGCTCTCTATAATTTTACTTCCCCTCTAAGCCCTTCCCCACCCTGTCCCCAGCCCAAGGCTGCACTCACTGCTTCCACATCTCCATTCCAAGGCATTGTCCTGCTCCAAGCACTTCCAGCCCAGACAGCCCAGCTCCCCCCAGAGCACACTGCTTGCTGTGCTCCCAGCAGAGGAGCCAAGGTGCTGCCACCTCCTGCCCAAGCTCATCCCTTCCCCCAGCAGGGACACAAGAGCAGCTTCACCCTGGCTCTCAAGCAGCTGCTGGGGGCACAGGGAGAGCCTTTTGCCAAGGTCAGAGAGGAGCTGGGAGATGCAATAGCCAAGCTCTGGGCTCACCATGGAGCTGACCTCCCTCCCTCCCTCCCCTGGAAATGAACTTTGTTTGGATTCATTTCAAGTGGTGCTGTGCAGACAGAGCCCAGCACTGCCTGGGCTGCCCTTCACACTTGCTCTCTACTCCTCCCATGCTCTGGGAGGCTGAATGCCTGAGGAGCCTGGGGCAGCAGAGCTGCTGTCACCTACCTTCTTGTCCCACTGCTGATGTAAATAACGCAAGAGAATATTTGTCTTTTCTGTTACTATGACTGCCAGGAGGAAAAACAGAGAGAAACAGCACTGAGGTCACTCAAAAGAGCACAAAAATCACTGCCCAGCCCAAGCCTGATGCTTTTTAGTGAGAGCAGAGAGTGCAGGAGCACCAAGCAAGCCAGTGGAGTTAGCAACACCCCCAAAACCCAGCAGGGACCTCTGGAGCTCATCCCCAAGCCCCTGCCCCAGCAGGGCTCCCACAGCAGCCTGCCCAGGGGCACAGTGCCCAGGGGGGGGGGTTGGGAGCTCTGCACACCAGGAGACTCCAGAAACTCTCTGGGCTGCCTGCTGCAGGCCTCCAGCAGCCTCACACCAAAGGAGTTTCTCCTCCTGCTCAGGTGGAACCTCCTGGGCTCCACTTTGTGCCCCTTGCCACTGAGCAGGGCCTGGCCCCAGCCTCTTGCCCCCCACAGCTCCTTCAGCTCCTGCTGAGCATTGCTCAGCTCCCCTCTGGGGCTGCTCTGCTCCAGGCTCTCAGCTGCTCCCCACAGAGCTGCTCCAGGCCCCTCAGCAGCTTTGCAGCCTCCACAGGACCCTCTCCAGTATTTCCCAGTCTCTCTTGAACTGGGGAGCCCAGACCTGGACCCAGTGTTCCACCAGGGCAGAGCAGAGAGGGAAGAGAACTTTCCTCAAGCTGCTGCCCACTCTCCTCCATGCCCCCAGGAGACCTTTGGCCTTCTTGGTCTCCAAGGCAGACTGCTCCTGGGCAGCTTCTTGTCCCTCAGCACTCCCAGGCCCTGATCTGGGGGGGCTGCTCCCCAGCAGGTCACCCCTTCCCCACCACCTCCTCTGGAGTTTCCAAGAGGGGACCCCAGCTGTGCAGATCTGCACCCTCAGAGCAGAACAGAGCTGTCAGCAGCCCCAGACTCACTTTGCTCAGAGGGATACTCTCTGGTGGGAAGGTATACTGATGGTCTTCTGTTCTGTGGAGGAATTGGAACAGTTACAGCACACAGCCAGCAAAACAGAAAGTGATTTCTTGTGTTAGCCCAGACCCAACCCCCTCAGCAACACCACACTCTGCCCTCCTGTGTGCCACAGCTGGCTGTAGCCCCTCTGAGCACACACTGCCAGGAGAAAGGTCACCTGGGGGATGCTTTCCAGGGCTCCTGAGGCAGGTGCCTGTAAGGAAGCTCTGCCTGAGGTGAGGACACACTGCTCAAAGCAGGCAGGAAGCTCTCCTTGCCAATCTCACCTCCTGAGCTGCCAGCTGTGGGCAGGAAGTGTTTGTGAAGAGCTCAAATCCTCCTTCTGCAGTTTTATTTCCCCCTCCTGAGGAGGGTGAGGAGAGCTCCCCCCAGAGCAGCAGGGTGTGGAGATACTTACTGATGCTTTACATACAGAGTCAGCATGGAACCTGCTGAAGTTGCTTTTGTTGTACACAGGCAATCCTTTCAAGAAATCAGCCTGAAGGGAGACAGAATCCAGACACAACAAAACAGAACAGGAGGTGAGCAGAGAAGAAATGGAGCTTCTGGCTGCTGCTTGCTTCCTGATCCTCCCAAGGACTTGCCCAAGCCAGTGAAAGCTGCAGGAACTGAAGGATGCTGCCCAGGCCCCACCAGTGAGACTGAAACCTGCTCTGGAATGCCTTTGGCCCCAGCTTCTGCCTCTGGCTCCTGACACCCCTGGAGTCCAGGAAATCGTTTCTGAGGGCACCTGGGTGGTTAAAGAGTGGCTGAGTGTCCAGCTGGGGGAGTGCTGCCAGGAGGAAGATCTGCACCACACAAACACTGCTCCAAGCAGAGCAGAGCTCAGCACAAACCACAGCAGCACACCAGGAACTGCCCCCAGCTCCACTCAAGTCCTTGACTGTGACACAGATCAAAGCAGCTAACAGCCCAAGGCTAGCTGCAGCCAGTGATAAAAGCCCCAGCTGGCCTGGGGATGCTCAGTGCTTATCACTGCCTTATCAGCCTGCCCCAACTTCCCTCTGGTTCTGAAGGACCTGCAGGCATCAAGGCCACAGCAGCAAACAAGCCCAGGCTCTGCTGGGGGGGTTCAGTCACCACCCACAACAACACTCTTGCTCAGACACTCACAGGAAGGCAATTCCCAGCTCTCCAGCCGGGAATTTGGTCTGGCAGAGCAGCCTACATATCCCTGGAAAGAGGCTGGAGGAGCCCCTCAGATGGAGCTGCTGATGTGCCAGTCTGTGCCAGCCACTGGGCACCACTGGCAAGAGCCTGGTCCCAGCCTCCTGACACCCACCCTGGAAGTGTTATCAGCACTGCTGAGATCCACCCCCAGGCAGCTCTTTTCCACACTAAGCAGCCCAAATTCTCTCAGCCTTTCCCCATCAGAGATGTTCCAGTCCCCTCTCCAGCAAGTCCCTGTCCTTGGACTGGGGAGCCCACAACAGGACTCCAGATGTGCCCTCACCAGGGCAGATCAGCTCAGGCCCCACCAGCCATGCCCACTGCCCAGCTAGAGCACAACAGCAACACTAAACCAACAAGAAACAGAGACTCCTCCAGCCCAGGCTCCAGCCAGCACCTTAAGGACCCATCCCCAGTTCAGCCAGTGGCACACAGCATCCCTGCTGCCACAGGCACATTCCAGCTTCCACCTGGTCAGCAAGCACCCAGAAGGCCTCCTCAGGGGAACTGCCTGGAGTCCCAGTGCTGGCTACTGAAAATGAGACCCCACTCCCAGTGCAAGGATCCTGACCTGCCCCAAGGGCAGCAGGCAAATCAGCCCCAGCAGGGCCCTGCTGTGTTTGCACACCAAGTCACACCTCCTGGCCACTGGCACACGAAATGTCCTCTCTGGAGCCTCCTGCCACTCTTTAACCAAGGAAAGGCTCTCCCAGCCAAGCTGCAGTGGCCTGGGGGGCAGTGAGAAAGCAGCTCCTGAAGCCAGCAGCTGCCTCATGTCCTCTGTTGGGTGTTCTGCCTGGGGGGAAAGGCAAACTGGGGAAAGCCCAACAGCTCCAATGCAGTGATGCAAGCAGAGGAAACAGCCCTGGTTCCCTGGAAGGTTTAGGAAGTGAGGGGGAGAAGAGGCAGCCACTGTGTCAACAAGGGTGCTGAGCTCCCCAGGAAAGTGCCAGCCCTCACCTAAAGGCAGCAGGATGGGAGGGGAAGGAGGGGGTGGAAATCCACATCTTTAAGCACCCTGTTGTCAGCTTTTGGAAGGAAGAGCAGGAAGGAGGCTCAGGAAGACAAGGGCCAGCACACGGCTGGCTGAAGGCAGGGCTGTGCCCCAGCAGGAGGCACACACACGTGGACGTGGGTTAGAGGGAAACCACTAACACAGACTTGGGAACGGCCACCGAAAGCCTCAGCCCCGGCGGGGCTGCACCCGGAGACCGCAGGGCCACCGCTGCTCTTCCCGGGGGGGCAGAAGGAAACCCTCTCCCCTCAGGACTCGCGTCACTGCCGCGGGAGGGAGACTGCCTGGAAGCCTCTCGGCCATGGCAACCGCTGCCGAGCGCCCAGGCAGCAGCCCGAGCGCCTGTTGCTGCCTCTGGGGCACAGAAAGGATCCAACAAGCTCCAGCCCCTCAGCGCACGGCATCCCCGGGGACCCCCGCGCCTCGGTGCCCAGCTGCCCCCTCCTGCTCCCCAGCCTTGGCCCTGGGAATGGCTCTGCCGCTCCGGGCCCCGAGGGCGCGGGAGACCTCCCTGCCGAGGGAGAGCTTCACCCTTCGGCCGCGGCGAGGACCAGCCCCGACCCGGACGCAGCCTCTCCAAAGCACCGCCCAGGGGACCCCTGCCGCTGCCCCGATCCCCCCGCCCCAAGAGCAGGGCAGCAGCCCCAGCCCGGGGCGTCCCCACCCTCCTGCCCCCCCCCCGCCATCTTGGGGTGCTACAGCCCTCAGGGGCGGGGGCGCCCCCGGCTCTGCGCGCAGCGGCCCCCGCCACAGCCCCTGTCCCGGAGGGCAGGGTACCCCGCGCCTCGGCGTGCCCAGCCCCAGGCCCTCCCCGGCCCACCACCCTCCCGCCTCCGCCGAGGCCCTCCCTGGGTGTGAACGCCGGAGGGTGCGGGCCCCGGAGGGCCGCGGGCCCCCGTTCCCCGGGCTGGGTGGGGCAGCGGGCCGCCACCAGCTGCGGCAGCCGGGAAGGAGCACAGGCCGCGTTCCCGCCGCGGCGGCGGGCCCGGGGGTGCCGCCATTTCGGGTGGGGGGCACCTACCATCTTCACCGCCGCCAGCCGTGAGGAGCCGCGCCTCAGCCCGCCCACTGCCTCCGCTGCCCGCCCCGCCCCGCGCCCATTGGCCCGCACGGAGCCGCTCTCGTGTCTTATTGGGCGCCGCGTCCGTCACTCACAGCGGCGCTGGGAAGCGTAGGGTTAGGTTGACGCAGGAACTAGACAGGAAGGGGGGAGGGCGGGTGCAGCGCGGGGGGACCCGGATGTGGCGGCGGCCGCGGGGCATGCTGGGAGATGCGGTCCCAGCTCCCTGATGAAGGGGCTGATGACGGACGCTGTTAATTAGCAGCCCTGGCAGGACAGCAGCCAGGAGGAGGTGGTTCCTCCCCATTACCGCCTCTCCATCCTATCATCAGGCCAGGGCTGCAGCCGAGAGCCAGGCCCCAGGTACTGAAGCATCTTAGGAGGATGGGAGAGCAGGGAGAGACACTGCCAGCACGGTGGGTGCGAACTAAACCCAACCTTCTCTCCACCCCCGGGGCTCATCCCATGCTCCTTCCATCCTTCCAAAGTCCCCCTAGCAGCCACGACCCCACCTTCAGCTTTCCTTCCCTTCCTTGACTTTGACATTAACAACCACAGGAAGTTCAGGGCTTTAATTCCAGCTTGTGTTTTCACAAGTTCATCTTCACACCACGCCCAGCAAACAGCAATAGCTTTACAATGTGAAGAGCAGCCATTAAACAAAGCCCTCACAGGCCACCCTCAAGCCTCACGCTCTCCCAGCACAAGAGGAGCACTCTTCAGTCACAGCCTCCTCACGGCACAGCCACTCAGGCCAGGTCACTCCAAAGCCACCACAGCTGGAGGGCTCAGTCTGGGGCTTCTCAGCACAGCCCCAGGGGCAGGGCTGTCAGTGGGTCAGAGACTTCCTGCCCTTCAGCATGCGCCGCAGGATGACCTCGACGCCGCCCGGGGTGCTGATGCGCTTGAGCCAGCCGTGGGTGCGCTTCCGCTTCCGGTTGTTGGGCTGATACTCGTTGCCTCGAGCCTTGCCACGGACCTGCTGCAGGCTCCAGGGAGACGCCGGCGCGGGGCAGCCACCGGCGGGCTCCAAGGAAAGCCGGCTCCTGAAAGGCAGGTGCAGGGAAGAGGAGAGAATGGAGGCTGCTCGGAGCTGGAGAGGGCAGGAGGAGGCAGGCTGCAGCAGGAAAAGCCTTGGGGGAAAGGGTGAAGAGAAAAGAAGAAACAAAACAGAAAGTGAGAAGAGAGCCTGCAGGTGCTGCTGCTGGGGGGAAAAATCCAGGTGGGGGTTCCACAGTTATAGAGTCATGGAATCGTTTTGGTTGGAAAAGACCTTTACAATCGTCGAGTCCAACACTGCCAGGTCACCACTAACCCATGTCTCTCAGCACCACATCTCCATGGCTCTGAAACCCCTCCAGGGATGGGGACTCCACCACTGCAGTGCACAGTCTGGGCCAGGGCTTGGCAACCCTGGGGAAGAAACTGTTCCTCATGTCCAACCTAAACCTCCCCTGATGCAACGTGCCTCGGTCCCTTTTACTCCAGACTGTAAACAACCCCAGGTCCTTCATCTGCTCCTCACCAGCCTTCTTCTCCAGACCTGTCAATAGCTTCTTTGCCCTTTTCTGACCGCGCTCCTGCCCCTCAACGTCCTTATTAGAGTTAGGGGCCCAAAACTGAACCCAGGATTCAAGACGTGGCCTCCTCAGGGCCCGGTACAGGGGCAGTCATTTCCCTGCTCCGGCTGGACACACTATTCCTGATCCAGGCCAGGATGCTGTTGGCCTTCTTGGCCACCTGGGCACACTCTGGCTCATTTTCAGCTGCTGTCAACCAGCACCCCCAGGTCTTTTCCCACCGGGCACTTTCCAGCCACTCTCCGCCGGGTCGGTGCGCTGCGTGAGGGATAGGACCCTGCCGCGCCCCTCCCCGGGAAGGGACATGACACCGGCCCTCGCCACCCTCATCCCTCCCCGGGACAGCCAGCAGCCGCCCTTACCTGCCGCCGAGAGCCCTCGACCCGACGCGGCCTAGCGCCGCCATTGCCCTCCGCGCGTCCTGACCTCCCAACAACGCAGCCTCCTATTGGCTCTGGCGGCCAGCTCGGGGGGGGCGCATGCGCATGGCGGCGCAGACAGCGTGGCGCAAGGCACGATGGGATTTATGGTCCTGAAGCAGCGCCGCGCTGTTGCCATGGCAACGGCCGCGGGGCCGTCCCCGATGGGGTCTGCGGGCGCCGGGGAGGCTCAGCCCTGCCACAGCCAGCAGGGCTCCCGCTCGGGGGGACAACGGTGCTCCCAGTCTGGGGGCTGCCACTGCACCCAATGCTCCCGGTCCTGGGGGTCGCCACTGCTCCCGGCAGGGGGCTTGCTAGCGCACCCCAATGCTCTTGGCATGAGGTCCAACAGCACTCCCAGTATGGGCGTCGCTAGTGTGCCCAACGCACCCAGTATGGGGCTCAGCAGTGCTCCCGGCACAAGAGTTGTTGGTGTACCCCAATGCTCCCAGAACAGGGGGAGCTAATGCACCCAGTTGTCCCACCCTGGAGGTCACCAGTGGTCCCAGTATGGGAGTCACCAGCACACCCGTGCTCCCAGTCTAGGGGGGGGCACTGGACCTTCGCTCTCTGACCTATGTAGGTAGAGAGAGCAGCAGGTAGGATGTGCCAAGGGACTACAGCAGAGCAGCCTCTGCCTGCTCCTGAGCAGGAAAATGAGGTGCAAGAGGAAGAGGAGGAAAAGGATTAAGAGGAGGAGGAGGATGGAGAGGAGGAGGAGAAAGAAGAGGAGGAGCAGGAAGAAGAGGAGGAGGAGGAGGGCTGGCTGGGGGCTCAGAGGATCGGAGGAATCGCAGCCATCCTCTCTGCCTGCTGGGATCAAGGAGCAGATCCCTCAAGCTTGCGTTGCTGGAGGCAAGCCTGGCTGTGCTGCTGGGAGGCAGCACCAGCTGCGGGGGGGTTCTGCCCCAGTTTGCCCTGTTCTCACCAGAACCCAGCCAGGAAGTGGGGGGAGGGGGGGGGCGGGGAGGGAAGGTGGCTTCAGCTCTCCCAACCCCACAGCTGCGAAGAAAATCCCAGAGAGATAGTTGGAATTTTATGTTTGTCCTCCTGTCCCAGTCCCTGGGGGCCACAAGTTGACGTTTTGGGGTCACATCACCCACGCCGAGCTCACAGCACTGTCCTGTTTATGACCTTTGGGGAGCCACAAACACCAAAATGGGCAGGAAAGGGCTGAAAGGAAATAAAGGAATTTGGTCACTGATTCTCTGCTGGGAGAGGGGGAAAATCCCCCGGGCGAATCCTGCAGCCCCCCGTGGGCGGGCGCGGGGCTGCGCTGGGCTTGGCTTTGAGTGGCAAAGCTGCTTGTCCGTCACTGCCAGAGCCCTCCTCTTTAGGAGGGATTTCAGGGGCTTTCTATGGCTCGATACTACAAGGACAAATAGCCCCCCCCCCAACCCCCCTCCTCCCCTCCACCTTCCCCCCACCTTCCCCCAAACCCCAGAGCTTCAGTTATGAAGCTGCTGATGGGGAGAAGATGGCAGGAGGAGGCTGCGGGCTGAAGATGCGCTGAGCTGAAGGCATCATCCTCATCCTCCCCCCCCAGCCAGGCAGCAGCAACAAAAAAAATGTAATCGGAGGAGCTGGAAAAGCTGAGCCGCTTCCAGCGCTGGCATCCCGCATCCCACCCCGGCTCCCACCGCCTCGGCCATCGCTTCCTCTCCTCCTCCTGCACGATCGAAGCTTTTCCATCGCCACCTTGGAGCCCTGAGAAGCTCGGTCAATAAATGAGGTGAGCATCTTCTCCTGGCCCCCTCTCTTTGTCCTCCCCTGAGGTAGGACATGCGCCGAAGAGGGGGGGCTGGGGGGTGGGGGGAAGGTTCTGTGCGAAAGCGGGGAGCAAAATGGCCAAAAAACGTAAAACCACCGGGGGGAAAGGGAGGTTTGGAAGCTGCCAGCGGTGATTTGAGAGGTGTTAGGCAGGATTGCAGGGAGAGAAGGGGAGATGGCAGCCGGGCAGCTCGGCAGGGCATCGTTAACGCTTGATTGATTCACCCTGGGGGGGTAGGGGGGGGTTCAACCAACCTGCCTGGAGATGAAACTTCAAGGCTGGTGGCTTCTGCCGTGATGCAATTGCAGGAACCGATTGCTGGGCTGCCGCTCGGAGCCCTGCTGTTGCTATGTGCAGGGCTCAAATCTGCTTCGTTTTTTTTCCTTTGGGGGGGAAGGAGGGGGTTGGAGAGCCGTGGGGGGCACCTGCACGCATCGCTGCCCAGCGACGGGGGCAGGGTTTTCGCTGCTTCTCCTGCCTCCTTCCAATGGTTTCTTCCAGCTGGCTGCTGGAGGAATCCGACCGAGCTTTGCTTCGCTTCGCTTGCCGGCTGCTCTGCGGTGGGAGCCGGGGAGGTGATCCCCGAGCGGCTGCGAGGAGGTTTGGGGAGAAGGGGTTTGAAGTAGGATTTCGGTGCTGGAGGTCAGGCACAGGTTACTCCGCTGGGCATTGCATAATCTTTTGTTTCTCAAGGTCTTCTTCCTTCCTCAAGAGAGACAGACGTGTGGCAGGCAGCCAGCCAGGGGCTGCTGGGTGGCTTGCAGACGCTCTGCTTGCCCTGCCGTCCCCTTTCTTGACTCAACACAGTTTGGCAGCATCCCTCGGGGCCCTTGGTGAAGTCCTGGGGACCAGTTCTCCCCATCCTGGGAGGCTGCATCCCCAGGCTGAGGATTTCAGGGCTGCCTCTGCTGGTTTTCATTTGTGTGACTGCTAAAAGCTTTCCTGGCTGCTTCCTCCTGAGTGTCCTGGTAAAGCTGCTGGAATGGTGTCAGGATGGGGGAGCCAGGAGGGACAGAAGGGATCCAGGAGGGAGAGATGAAATCCAGATGTAACCACAAATGCAGGGTGGAAGAGAATAAATCAAGGTGGAACAGAAGAGATTGAGGTATGGCAGAATAAATCGAGGTGGAACAGAGTAAATCCAGGGGGGACAGGCTGAATTTAGGGGAAACAGAACAAAGTGAGGTTGAACAGAAGAAATCCAGGTGCAGCAGAAGGAATCCCTGGTACAGAACAGAACAAATGGAAGGATGATGGAGTAAGGCAAGGTTTGACAAGGTCAGGGGTAGCAGAAGAAGTCCAGGGGTAAGAGAGGAAGTCCAGGGGCAACAGAGTAAATCCAGGGGTAACAGAATAAATGGAGGTAAAGCAGAGTAAATCAAGGGTCAAGAGAATAAATCCAGGGGTGACTGAGGGAATGCAGCTGAAGTGGCTGCTCCCAGCCCCCTCCCCCCAGAGGGAAGTTCACTTTGCAGGGCTGAGCCTCCGCGGCAGAACCATTTCCTTGCCTGTAGCGGGATCGGTGCTTAACCAGCTGCTTTCCCTCCCCTGTTTTGCTCTGCTGAGAGGCAGCGGCTGGGGGAGGCTGGGAAGAGCATAACAACATTTGCCCGTTCCTCAGGAGGGTCGTGTGTCATCATTAATACTCCCCAGCCCCGCGGGGAAGGGATTAGAGCTGAACAAATGCTGATGGCAGGTTGGCTCCTGGCTGCGGCGCGGCTCAGGCCTCTCTCTGCCTCCTCTCCTTCAAGGATTTGCAAGGAATTAGCAGGCAGCAAGTCCCAGCTACTCCCTGCAAGGCTCCAGGGCTGTGTGCAGGGAGAGGGATGGGTGCTGAGTGCTGGTAGGACTGGCTGGGTGCTGAGGAGGTTTGTGGTTGGCAGCTCTGGAGCTGATCTCTGCTCCTGCTGCAGCCAGCGATGCTCTCTGCTTGTGTGTTGCAGCCAAATCTTTGCCAGGGACTTCTCTTGGCAGGGATCAGAGAATGGTTTGGGTTGGAGAAGCTCTCTAAGATCACCCAGTCCAACCCTCAACCCAGCCCCACCATGGCCACCAAACCATGGCCCCAAGTGCCATGGCCGCAGGTTTCTTGGACACCTCCAGGGCTGGGGACTCCACCACCTCCCTGGGCAGCCTGTGCCAGTCCCTGACCACTCTGGCAGTGCAGAATGAGCTGGGGGCTGCCACAGAGAAACATCCCAGCCCCTATGTCGAGGTCTTGCCAGCAGGAAAGGGACATGAGGAGGAGACTTTTGTCATTCCCTGGCTGTTGAGGACATCAGGGACAGGAGCAAGAGGCTGTGTAGGGACATCTCAGCTGGGCCATCCTGCTGTGGCTGTCAGTGTGCCCACACCCTGCTGGCACATCCTTGGGGTGGGTGTGGGGTGAGAGGTGCCCTGATACATCGCCCCAGGGGCTGTGCCTCAGCCCCACGGGCTCAGTGCCAGCCCTGCCTGGCTGCCTGGCACGTTCTCCCCCTGGACTCTGCAGCCTGCCCATCTCACCCCATTTTCCTCCAGCTGTGACACAGAGCTGTGGAGCTGCATCAAACCCGAGCTGCTGCAGCCCCAAGTAGGTCAGGAAGTTGTTATTTTGTCCCCAGCTGGGTTGTTCAGCACAGCACTGGGGAGGTGAAGCTGGAATATTCCTCATGGGCAGCTCCACATCTTCCTCCTGGATTCTCTGAGCCTCCTGCTCTCTGCTGGGAGCTGCTCTCTGGGGGCAGCTGTGATTTGGGGGGGCATCAACTCAGGGCTGCTGTGTGCCAGGCATTGTGAGGCTTTGCAGCTCCCTGACTTCACCTCTGCTGGATCAGCTCTGTCTGGGCCACATCCCTGCCACCAGCCTGGGGACATGGCCAGGGCCAGACACAGCTGGGAGCAGCGGGGCCAGGGGGCTGAGGAGGGCTGTGCCTTTGGGGAGCCCCACATTCACCCCCTGAGGCACCCCCAGAGGCACTTGCTGCCCTTGCTTGTGCTTTGCCCTGGGGCTGGCAGCAAAGCAGGAGGGCATGAGGCTGTCCCTGGCTCCCTGTGTGACAGCCAGGAGCCCCCACTGGGTGCTTGAGGTGTCCTCAGCCTCCTGGCACACAGGGATGCTGCTGGTGGGCTCCTGCTGGTGGCTCTCACCGCTCCTGACTCATTGTTGGGCCTGGCCTTATGTAAGCTGTGCTGAAATCTTGCTCTCTGCTGGGGTGGGGATGGAAGGGAGCTGGGATGGAAGTGGGGGGGGGAGGGGAGATGCAGCTCATTGCCATGGTTACCAGCATCCTTGCAAAGTTCTTTGCATCCATCTGGTTTCATCTTCAGTCCTTTTCATCTCCTGTGGAGGGAACATCCCTCGGCGTTCCTGGCTGCCGTGGCAGGCTGGAGGAGGGCTGTGGGAGGTGGCAGACAGAAGTGTTTTGGTACCCAGCCCCCCAGGCATCGACTTGCTTCACCTCCTGTCCTTCCATTCCCCACCAAACAGCTTGCCTGGAAGGTGCTCACTGCTGGGGGATTCACAGAATCCCAGCATGGGAGGGGCTGGGGGGGACCTCTGGAGATCATCCAGGCCAACCCCCCCTGCTCAGGCAGGGATGTCTGCAGCAGGTCACACAGGAACACAGCCAGGTGGGGTTTGAAAGACTCCAGAGCAGGAGACTCCACAGCCTCTCTGGGCAGCCTGCTCCAGGCCTCCAGCAGCCTCACACCAAGGAAGTTTCTCCTCCTGCTCAGCTGGAACCTCCTGGCTTCCAGACTGTGTCCACTGCATCCCAGTTTGGGGAGCCCAGCCCTGCCCTCTCTTGCAGCAGGATCTGGGCTCATCTCCAGAGCCCATGAGGCTGGAGGGTGGCTCCATGGCCTGAGCCTGGGCTCCTGGAGCTGCCTGCAGAGCTGCTCCCTGCCAGAGCCTTCCAGCAGATCAATTCTGGAAATGACCAGGAGGGGCTGATTGAGTTAATCCCCAGAAGCTAATCAATGCCGAGGTGGTTTGGCCACAAGTCCTGTTTCTAATCCACATGGAGATGATTAGTAGCTGCTGAAATGGAGGCTTGATGGACATCAGGGGCAGAACCACAGCCAGGTCCCACAGGCTGAGCCCTGGGGGAACCAAACCAAATGCAGGTGCAGGATGGGGCTGCCAGAGCTGCTGGAGAGCTGTGGTGCTGAGGGACCAGCACCAGAGCTGGATACTGGTTGGATCTGAAAGGGCTTTCCCAACCCATCCCATCCTGTGAGTCTCTGAGGGGTTGCTCTTGGAGCTCAGGGAGCTGCTCCTGGCAGCAGCTCTGGGATTTCCAGGTCAGTTCCCACCCTGGGGATGTTCTTTTCCTCCTCATCCCCTCCATGGAGCTCGTGGTGGGTACCCACAGTGCCATCCCCTTGGGCAGGGACAGCTCCTCAGCACGGTGCCCACTGCAGCTCCCTTTGCCTGTTGGCATCAATAATTCACCAGGTTTCACTTCATCAATAATAAATGGGCACCAGGCTGCCAGCCTGGGTGGGCAGGGACCTCCTCACCCACTACAGCATCACCAGGGTGGCATTAGGCTCCCCCCTGGGCACAGTGCCACCAGTCCTCCCTACCTGCATTGTCCTTGCTCAGGTCTGGCTTTGCTTTTGCCTGGGTTTGGTGGTGCCAGTGCCCACAGCCCTCCCCTGCAGCCACCCAGGAACATCTGGAAGAGCAAACATCAGGAACTGAGCCTTGGGGACAACACATCCCCCTCTGCCTCTGTGGTGCTGGGTGGGGAGGGGGTTTCCCACCCCTCAAAGTGGATATTGGGTCACTGCCTTCCCCCCTTCCCAGTTCTCTTGGGCTATTCTCAGCCTTTCTTTGTGGACTTCAATTCAAACCTCCACCTCCCAGCCCTGGAATTCCCACCTCTGGAATTCCCACCTCTGGCTGCTGCTGGTGCTTTGGAGCAGCCACATGGATCCATGTTTAATTGGGGTCAATAAAGCATTTCCATGGCTGAATCTTTCCCTTAGCTCCAGATTTGGGGGCAGAAAGAGGTTTTTTTCATCCCAAGCAGCCTTCTCTTTGCCTGCTCCTTCCCTCAGCCACAGCAGATCCCTCCTTGGAGGCCCACGGGTGCGTGCCAGGGACTGCAGAGCTCTGCAGCCACTCAGCTTCACCTCTGCTGGATCAGCTCTGTCTGGGCCACATCCCTGCCATCAGCCTGGGGACACGGCCAGGGCCAGACACAGCTGGGAGCACCGGGGCCAGGGGGCTGAGGAGGGCTGTGCCTTCGGGGAGCCCCACATTCACCCCCTGAGGCACCCCCAGAGGCACTTGCTGCCCTTGTTTGTGCTTTGCCCTGGGGCTGGCAGCAAAGCAGGAGGGCATGAGGCTGTCCCTGGCTCCCTGTGTGACAGCCAGGAGCCCCCACTGGGTGCTTGAGGTGTCCTCAGCCTCCTGGCACACAGGGATGCTGCTGGTGGGCTCCTGCTGGTGGCTCTCACCACTCCTGACTCGTTGTGCCTGGCCAGCATGGGGATGGAGCTGTCCCTAGTCCCCTGTGTCACAACCAGGACACTCTGCTGGGTGCTGGAGCTGCTCATTAACCCCTTCCTTTCTCCTGCCCCTCCTCCTCCTCCTCTCCTGCCTTGCTCCCAGGGACCATAATGCTGAACAGCATCACCGATGGGTTCCTGTGCTGCCTGATGGGCAAAGCGACCAACGCCGTGGGGCCGCTGGACAGCGTTGAGTCCACCAACGGCTACAGCTTCATGGAGGTGAAACCGGGGAGGATCCTGCGGATCAGGCACAGCGCACCCAGCCGCCCAGCCTGCGAGGGAGCCGAGGAGAGCCAGCCCGGGGGCCCGGGGCGGGGCACGGTGCACTGCAAGCGGAAGATCACCGTTTACCGCAACGGGCAGCTGGTGATCGAGAACCTGGGCGACGCCGTCCGCTCCGAGATCCTGCACTGCCACAGCGGCTCGGGGGAGCCCAACAGCACCGTGGAGCTGGAGCTGTCCGACGTGGCCGGGCAAAGCCCTGCCCAGGGCGCTGCCGGCACTCCGGGGTGCGGCGCCCGGGAAGCGGCGGCGGCGGCGGCCGGCGGCAGCGGCAAGCGCCGCAAGCGCAAGCCCAAGAAGGTCGTCAACATCGACTGCAAGAAGCAGATCACCAGCTGCAAAGGGACGCACAGCGACGTGGTCCTCTTCTTCATCCACGGCGTGGGGGGCTCGCTGGACATCTGGAAGGAGCAGTTGGACTTCTTCACCAAGCTGGGCTACGAGGTGGTGGCTCCCGACCTGGCCGGGCACGGCTGCAGCTCTGCTCCCCAGATCGCTGCTGCCTACACCTTCTACGCCCTGGCAGAGGACATGAGAGCTGTCTTCAAACGCTATGCCAAGAGGAGGAACATCCTGATAGGACACTCCTATGGGTGAGGAACACTCCCGGGGGGAAGGGACGCTCCTCGGGGGGGAGGGGCACTCCTGTGGGTAAGGGACACCCGTGTGGGTGAGGGATGCTCCTGTGGGTGAGGGATGCTCCTACAAGTGAGGCACCAGGAGGTCCCAGGAGCCAAGGGATGGATTCATCCCCTCCCTGTTCTCTCCCTGGTAGCAAATTCCCAACAAACCTTTCCCTTCAGGGCCTGAGGAGCAAGGGAGCTGCGTGGGGGTTTGGGTTTATCCCTCAGCTCTGATCTCCTACATCCTCTTGGTGTCCATTCCTGGGCCCAGCTAATCCCAGAGCCTGTCCTGCAGAGGGAAGCTGGCAGAGCACAGCCTATAAATAGAGTAAGCCCAAGAAAGTCAATTAGATGGAGACTAAGCAGGGCTGGGAGCAGAGGGAGCTGGAGACAGGCTCTGAGCTGGCCAGGATTAGATCTGAAGGACCAGGCTGGTCCAGGCTGGCAGCACCCACATGGGTCCCAGCACTCACAGGGGTCCCAGCCCCCTGCTTTGCTCTGTGCAGCAGTGGAACCCCAAGCTCAGCCTCTCTGCCTGGGGGCTGCCTGGTTTGGTATCCCTTGGAAAGGGCTTGGACAGGTCAGTGGAGAGGGTGGAGCACGGGCTGCAGCCACAGGCCTTTGGGATTTACCTTGGGAAGCAGCATCCTCCAGTGCCACGGGGTCAGAGCAGGGCCCCCACGTCTGTCTTCCCCTGCAGGGTGTCCTTCTGCACCTTCCTTGCCCACGAGTACCCAGACCTGGTGCACAAGGTGATCATGATCAACGGCGGGGGGCCGACGGCGCTGGAGCCCAGCCTCTGCTCCATCTTCAACATGCCCACCTGCGTGCTGCACTGCCTCTCCCCCTGCCTGGCATGGAGCTTCCTCAAGTGAGTGCCCAGCACGGCACCGTGGTGCTGGCAAGGGCTGCCCCTGGCCACCACAGCCAGCCACCACTGCAGGGACAGGTTCTGTGCTGTGAGGGTGCTGAGACCCCGGCGCAGGCTGCCCAGGGAGGCTGTGGCTGCCTCCTCCCTGGAGGTGTTCAGGGCCAGGCTGGATGAGGCCTGGAGCAAGTGGGCTGGGGGGAGGTGTCCCTGCCAACTGGATGATCTTGAAGGTCCCTTCCAAACCATTCTGTGCTTCTATGAATCTGTAATTTGGGTTGGAAGGGACCTCTCAAGGTCATCCAGCCCACCCCCCCTGCTAAGGGGGCAGAAGGCTGGATGAGGCCTGGAGCAGCCTGGGCTGGTGGGAGGTGTCCCTGCCCATGGAGGGGGTTGCAGGGGCTGATCTTGAAGGTCCCTTCGGAGCCAGCCCACTCTGTGACCCCACAGGGCTGGCTTTGCTCGCCAAGGTGCCAAAGAGAAGCAGCTGCTGAAGGAAGGCAATGCCTTCAACGTGTCCTCCTTCGTGCTCCGTGCCATGATGAGTGGCCAGTACTGGCCAGAGGGCGATGAGGTCTACCACGCCGAGCTGGCCGTGCCCGTGCTGCTGGTGCATGGCATGCATGACAAGTTTGTCCCAGTGGAGGAGGACCAGAGAATGGCTGAGGTATGGGACTGAGTGGGGCTGGATGAGGGCTGGGGGCTCCAGTACCTGAAGGGGCTTCAGGAGAGCTGGGGAGGGACCAGGGCTGGGAGGGACAGGACCAGGGACAATGGCTTTGAGCTGGGAGAAGGGAGACTGAGACTGGAGAGGAGGAAGAAATTCTTGAGAGTGAGGGTGGGGAGAGCCTGGCACAGGCTGCCCAGGGAGGCTGTGGATGTTCCCTCCCTGGAGGTGTTCCAGGCCAGGCTGGATGAGGCCCTGAGCAGCCTGGGCTGGTGGGAGGGGTCCCTGCCCAGGGCAGGGGGTTGGAGCTGGATGATCTTGGAAGGTCCCTTCCAACCCAACCCCTTCTGTGAGTCCATGACCCTGGCTCATCCTGACATTGTCTGCTGCCACCATCTCCCTCCAGATCCTGCTGATTGCCTTCCTGAAGGTGATTGATGAGGGCAGCCACATGGTGATGATGGAGTGCCCCGAGACGGTCAACACCCTGCTCCACGAGTTCGTCCTGTGGGAGCCCGAGACGCCAGCTGGGGACGGGCAGGAGGAGAAGAAATAAAGCAGCAGCAGGAGGTGGTGACTGGGCTGCTCTGATGGGAGAGATGTTCAGGAGCTCAGAAGGGTTTGTGAGGGCGGAGGGGGCACGCTGGAGGCTGCCCTCACCGGGAGCTCAGCTCAGTTTCTTTCCCGGCCGGATCGGAGGCCGGCGGAGGAGCGCGGAGGCTCCCCCCGGGCAGGGGTGCACGGGGCCAGCAGTGGGGACATGGCAGCCCTTGTCCCTGCCCCCTCGGGGAGGGCCTGGCAGCCGCTGGAGTGTCTTCATCCTGTCTCTTTGTAGTTTTCTTTTCCTCACGCAGCCGCCTGGAGGGGCCGGAGAGCAGGGGGCTGGGGGGAGTCTGGTGCCCCCCGCAGCAGAACGGAAGAACTGAGAGAGATTCCTCCAGGGAGAGGCCATCGGCCCCGGAGCCTTCCCGGCCAGCGAGGAGCTGAGCTGGGATTGCTTTCAGGGGAAGCCAAAGGCTCCTTGGCCTCAGCAGTGGATTTGCCTCGCTGGAGCTGTCTCTGTGGACAGGGCCACCGAGCGTGGCCAGCAGCCACCGAGCGTGGCCAGCAGCCGCCTCCAGCGGCCCCAGCCTGGCGCCGGTGAGGATCTGCTTTGCGCCGCTCGGCCCTGCCTGGCCAGGAGATGAGGCTGAGGAGGTGACCTGCCCCCCACGGGCACGGCCAGAAGGACCACGGTGGGACTGGCTGTGGTGGGGAGGATGAAGCCAGCCCCCAGCTGTCCCCGGCGCCACCGTCTGTGCAGTCCTGTCCCCAGCCACCCTCGCTTTAGGTGCCTCAGTGCCAGCTTCTGCCCCCCCTGCGCTTGCCCCCCGCTGCTCGGAGCCATCAGCACCACTCAGCACCTCCCACAGCTCCTCCTCCACTCACCCTTCCCAGCCTCCAGCTCCTCCAAGACTCCAGGACCTACCACTCGCTGCTGGACCCCATCCCTGCCGAGATGCCCCCCAGCCCTCCTGCACTGGGAGACCGCCAATGCATCTTCCCCTTCCCGGTGGTGATGGCTGTGTGGAGCTGTGAGCTCCTGGAGCGGCACAGGAGTGACCGAGCAAAGCCACAAGGGTCACAGCTCGTCGCCTGCTGACACCCTTCTGTGCAGAGCCCTCTGGTCACATCGTCTCCTGCCCTCTGGGCTTCACCCCCCACTGCCTGGAGCTGGGCAGGACCAAGAGGGTACCCGGGAAGTGTGGAGCAGGGTCCTGGGTGCTGGTGTGGGGTCCGTGGGCTCCCAGCTGCACCAGGAGGGGTGGGAGCCTGAGAGAGCTTGGAGGAGATGGCCCCAGCCTCCCCCTACCCCAACGAGTGAAGCCTCCCCCAACCTCTCCTCTCCCCTCCTCTTCTCTCCTCCCATCTAAACCAAAGAATCAGCCCCACGCCCACCCTGGGCCCACGACCCAGCCAGCCCTGCTGAGCCCCAAGGGGGCTGGCACTGTCCCTCTGGGACAAGCCAGGTTGGCTCCAGGGGCTCCTGGCTCAGTAGAGCTGCTCTGACCGGAGCTGGCACCCACCTGCAATGAGCCTTCCTCCAGGCTGAGCTCATCTTCCTCCCAAACTGAGTGATGAAGAGGGAGGATCCTTCAGAGGTGGCCCCAGCGTGATGGGGACCCCCACGTGAGGAGAGTCCCCAAGCAGCCTCCCCCTGCCCCTGCCCCCTGGAACCTGTCTCATAATGAGAATTTTAATGCCCCTGGATTCAGAAGGTCCCCAAGAGCCCCATCCCACCCCCCCTGCCCAGGGGGCAGCCCCATCCCACCCCCCCCCCCGCCCAGGGGACACCCCACAGTGCAGCCAGGATCTGCAGTGAGGGTCCCCCAAACACCACCCCCCCCCCAGCACATGGCTCTGCCCCTGCTGTGTCACCCTCCCCCCATCCTTAACCAGCTGCAGGCCACCCTGGGTGCCCAGCTGGTGACCACAGCTCTTCAACCTCTGTTTTGCCACCGAGTCTGTGCTGCTTGTGCCCATGCCGAGGCCACCCCCATGCCGTGCCCTGTGCCGTGCTAGTGCCACTTCAGCCAGTAAAGCCCTGGACCATTCTCAGCTGTGTCCTGACTTGATGCTGGGGAGAGACCACTGGGGACTGGGAGCATGGCAGAGTGGGGAGGGGAGGCCAGAAACCACCCACAGGCAGCACCCACAGCCCCGTGGTGGGGGGCTCAGCACCCACAGCCTGGAGGGACAGGGTCAAGACTCACAAGGCCACAGCCCCAGCTCCCCAGAAGCACCCACAGCTCCACGGGGACAGGCTCAGCACCCACAGCCCCCACTCCCAGCACCCACAGGTTGGATTTTGTAGCCAGGAAAGGGGAAAAAAGGAAAGCAATGAAGGATTTATTTCATCCCCCTGAGGGAGCTACAGAAACAGAGGAATCCTCACCAGTGTTCACGACATAAAACCTGCCCCCTGCAGCCACCTCCTGGCTGGGGCGCAGGCAGGGGTGGGGGTGCACCCCCTCATCATCCCCAGCACCCCAGGGCGCTCAGCACCCCCCCTGGATGTCCGCGGGTCGCAGCTGCCGCTCGCCCTCGGCCAGGAAGATCCTCATGGCCCTGTGCAGGAGGTGGACCCCCAGGCGCCGGCGCCGCTCCGCCGGCCAGCGAGCCGCAGCCCCATAGCTGTTCCCCTGCCGCTGGTTGGTGATGGTCTGCAGCCCTGTGGGGATGGGGTCAGCACCCACGGCCCCGTGGGGATGGGGTCAGCACCTTGCCCCCCAGCAGCACCCACTCCCAGGCAGCTTTTCCCGCAGGAGATGGTGCTGGGAGGGTGGCATCCAGACCCTGCACCGTGGACCCCGAGGTCCCCCGGGGCGGCCACTTGGTGTCCCCTCAGCTCCCTCAGAGAGGTGCAGGGAGCCCAAGCGGCAGCGGAGCCGATGGCAGGGGAGGGCTGGGCAGTACCCTGTGCCCACTCACCCAGAGCCTCCACGAGGCAGCTCTCCCGCGTGTAAGCCTCTGCCGGGATGCTGCTCTGGAAGCAGTGCAGGGAGACCACCCCCTGCCCGCTCGCCCAGATCTCCAGGATGCGCCGCACCTTGAGGCTGCCCTGGGGGACAGTGGGCACGGGCACCATGGCCTCAGGCCCCCAGCGCGGCCCCCCGTGCCCACCACCATGGCCCCCCAGCCCCTCATCTCGACCGTGACTGCCCAGCGCCCATCACTGTAGCCCCCAGCCCCTTTTGCTCATCACCACCACCTCAAGTCCCCCAGTGCAGCCCCCCCGTGCCCATCGCCATGGCTCCAAGCCCCTAGGTGCCACCCCCCTAGTGCCACCCCCCATGCCCATCACCATGGCTCCAAGCCCCTAGAGCAGCCCCCCGTGCCCATCACCATGCCCCCAGCCCCCCCCACCCTCTGCGTGCCGGCGCGGTGCTGGCTCAGTGCCTCGGTGAGGTGGCAGTAGGGCCTGGCACGAGTGCCCTTGCCCACGTAGAAGATGGCTTGGATGAAGGTCCTGAAGCACTCAGCTGGGCTCAGGCAGTGGGAGCGGAGTGGCAGGTTCTGGGTGGTCCTAGGGGTGCAGACCCCCGGCTTTAGGCCCCCCCCGCATTGGGACCCCCTGCAGCACAGGGGACACACAGGGAGGCGGCAGGGCCCTACCTGGGGTCCAGCAGGAGGTAGTTGAAGCTGGTCTTGGCCAGCCCTTCCCGCCAGTGCCAGCCGCGGCCGGGGTGGTCGAACTGCTGTGCCAGCACCAGCTCGTCCGGGGTGCAGTCGGGGACCTGCCCGGAGCTCAGCGCAGCCAGCAGCTCGGGGCTGTGCCCTGCCTGCGGTGTCCGTGCTGGCACCGGGGAGCACCATCAGCCCCACGCTGGCGCCCGCAGGCTGGCTAGGTGGGGTGGGGGATCCCCAGGACTCACCTGCGCGATGGCCCCGGGGTGCCCTCGCCAGCTCCTGCAGGCGCCGCAGGTACAGCCCCCGGGTGAGCTCCGTGATGGGACCTGGGCTGTCCCCCAGCGCCCGCAGCCGCCGCCGCAGGGCTGCGTCCGACAGACGCCCCCCGGGTGGCACCGGGCACGCCTGTCCGACCCGGGCTGGGGCATCCTTGGGGCTGGCGGCGGCCTCGGTGCCAGGGCGGTGCTGCTCGGCGGGTGCCTGTCCCTGCTCCTCATCCTTCAGGGGTTCCTCATCCTCCGGGGGCTCCTCGGAGCTGCCGCAGCTGGGGGGTGACAGCAGCCTGGCCGAACTCCCCGGCCCCACCGCGGGGCCGCCCAGCAGATGTGGGACCAAGAGGTGGCTGAACCTCGCACGGGGACACGGGGACGGCTGTGCCCCCAAGGGTGAGGGGTCCTGCCACCCAGAGCCACCGTCCAGCAGCCTGAGGCTGGCACTGCCAGCAGCATGGGAGGAGCCTGGAGCTTCTGACTGGGAGTCCTGGTCCCCAGGCAGCAGCAGGACTGTGGGGCTGGAGCTGTGGGAGCCCTGAGCATCTGATGTGGAGGTCTGGGGGTGCTGGTGGTCCCCAGGCAGCAGCAGCACTGTGGGGCTGGAGCTGTGGGAGCCCTGAGCATCTGATGTGGAGGTCTGGGGGTGCTGGTGGTCCCCAGGCAGCAGCAGCACTGTGGGGGTGGCAGAGCTGCTGGCCCCCGGGGGTGAGCTGGGCTGGCTGGGGGCTCTGGGGAGGATCTCGGTGTCATCCAATGCTGTCCCCTCTCCGTCCTCACCCTGCAGGGTGACACAGTGCCCCGAGGGGGTGGCAGGGCCCCTGGGGACACCCTGGGGTGCTCTGATCCTGGGGGGCCTCCGGGGCATCTCCAAGGTCTCATCAAAGAGGGAGGAAGAGGAGGAGCTGAAGCGCTGGGCGCAGGCCTGCAGGCGGCTCTTGGTGCGGGGGGTGACGTGGCGGTGCCCGGGGGACCCCTGGCCCTGGGGGGTGACATCCCCAGAGGCAAGGCTGAAGGAGCTGAGGGGTTCTGGGGTGCACGGGGAGCTGTCCTGGATGCTGCACCCCTGGAGCTGGGCAAGCAGCTTCCCTGTCTCACCTCCCCCTGAGCCCTGCCCACCGTGAGGGACCACCCTTGAGACCCTCCCCAAATCCTCACCCTGCCCCTGCTCCGAGTCTAGGGGGATGGCAGGGGGCAGCTCTCGGGGGGCAGCTCCCTTTGGGGAGGGGGTCCCCCCTGGCTGCAGCTCCCTGGATGCCCAGGGCTGGGGGGACCGCTGGTGCTGAGCCCCCTGGCACCCCCCAGCCTTGCTGGGCTCCAGGGTCTCCGTGGCGCTGACAAAGACCTCACTGTCCCCACTGCTGTCCCCAGAGCTGCTGTGGTCCCTGCCCCTGGCCCCCACCTCCAGCACGGGGGTCCCCAGGCCAGGGGCAGCCAGGGTGGCACTGCCCAGCCCTGCCCAGCCCATTGGTGGTCCCTGGGGGACACCAGGATGGTGCTGAGCCGCAGCACCCAGGCTGTCCCCATCCCTGGGGTGCTGGCATGGCACAGAGCAGCTGCTGAGGGCAGCTCGGCGGAGATGGGGAGCTCGGGGGGGCGTCCCCCCGTGCGCCCCCAGGACCCTGCCCCCATGCTGGGGATGTGCAGAGCCCAGGGACCCACCGGCACCAAACTCCTGCTGGGAGGAGGGGACAGGGCTGTCCCCAGCACAGGGCTCAGGGAAGGGCCAGGGGGGACCCCTCGTCCTTCCCCCCACCCTGCAGCTCTGGGGGGATTCCTCCCCAGGCCCAAGCAGCGTGCTGGAGGCGAGGGGCTGCGGGGGGCCCTCGGGGTCAGTGGGGGGCCATGGGGTGAAGGAAGGGATGGAGAGGGGTTGGGGATACCCCTGCCAGCGTGGAGGGTCCCCCAAACAGCAGCCACCCTCCAGCTCCTCCAGCAGGGACCTGCGGGTGCTGCTCAGGAGCCCATCCGTGGGGAAGATGCTGCCTCCGGAGCCATCCTCGGTCAGGAAGGACAGGGAGCACCTGGCCCCCCCCGGGTCTGGGGGCAGAGGTGGGTGTCAGTGTCACACCCAGACTGGGGGTCCTGCTCAGCCCCCTCGACACCCATCCTGGCCAAGGGAGCACCCTGGGGACCTCACCCTGCGTGAGAAGCCCATCCTGGGCACCATGTGAGTGCCACCTGTGGGTGCCCTGCTCCAGTGCCAGGTCCGCAGCTGGTTTCCCCTCCTGTGGGGAGATGTTGCTGCCACCATTGCTGAGGCCGTGGAGTGACGCAGCCCTGCCCGGTCCCCACGGTGGGGTCACACCGGGCCCCTGCCAGGGCCACCCCCCCAGTGACGAAGGTCCCAGTACAGCTCCACGGTGGAGTCTCTGTCCACACTGACCTGGTCCGGGAGCTCCGGGCGCCGCTGCTCCCTCAGCAGGAGCCGGAGGCACCTGAGGCACCCCCGGGATGCGGCGACGTGCAGCGGGGGCAGCTCCGCGGAGGACCTGGGGCGGGCAGCTGAGCTTCACCCCCAGCCACGCTCCAGCCAGGGGGCAGGGCCGGGGGCAGCAGCTGCCCCGGGGGTCACAGCAGTGCCACCTAGCACCGGGCTGTGCCCCAGCCTCTCGCCCCCGGGCGTCACCGCCCTGGCTCAGAGCCACGCAGCCGAGGCTCCCAAGCCGGGACCTCCCCGGTGCCCCGACGCCCCTGTGCCACCTGCAGTGCGCCCACCCCTGCCAGTGCCCACCCCGCGTGCCCGCCCTGCTCCGCCAGCGCTCCGCCTCCCCGGTGCGGTGTCCCCTCGGTGCAATGTCCCTTTCCCCGTTCCCCCTCCCCCCGGTGCCGGCGCCCCACTTCCCGGTGCAATGTCCCTGTGCAGCGTCCCCGCTGCCTCCCACCGCGGGACAAGTCCGCACCCCGGTGCAACGTCCCGGTTTGTCCCCTCGGTGCAATGTCCCTTTCCCCGTTCCCCTCCCCGTGCCCCCGGTGCCGGTGTCCCTCCCCGCGCTGGTAACCCCCTGCTGGGCGCAGCGCCCCCGTCCTCCCGCACCGGTGCAAGCCTACCCACCCCCGCTGCGATCTCCCTCTCCCGCGTCCCCAGCCCCGGACTCCCGGTGCCCGCTCCCCCTCCCGGTGCCCGCCCCTCGCCCGCCCCCCCGCCCGGTGCCCGCTCCCCCTCCCGGTCCCCGCCCGGTGCCCTTACGGCTCGCGCCGCCGCGCGCCGCTCATCGCGCGCCGCCCCTCTCGCCCCGCCCCGCCCGTTCGAATTCCCCCGCGCGCCGCCCGGCGCCACCTCATTGGCTGACGGAGCGACCAATAGGAAGCTGCGGAGTGGGGAAAGCAGCACCGCCGACCCCGCAGCGCCCCCCAGCGGCTTGCGCCTGAATCGCCCCAGTGCCGCCAGCAGCCGCCGCGGCGCTCCCCGGGCCCTACAGCAGCACCACCCAGCGCCTGCGGCTGCTCTGCAGCAGCTGCCCAGCGCCCCCCGCTGCCCTGCCCTGGCATTGCCCCCCAGGAGCCTGCACTGCTGAACAGCAACAGCAGCAGCCGTGCCCAGCGCCTCGCAGGAGCTGCCCACTGCCCTCATCCTCCCTCTGGGTGCCAGCAGCTGCAGGCTGAGCTTGGTGCCAGGGGCAAAGCTGCTGGGAGGGCCTCCCCCTCCCCCCACCCCCCAGGCCCTGGAGGAGGCTCCCTGAAGGACTGCTACTGAAACCAGGCTTTTTGACCTTTGTTTTGAAAGTTTATTGGATCATCTTGACACAAAATCATTACAGCAGCCTGTGGGAGGTTGTTGGTTTTTCTTTTCTCCTTTTTCTTTGTTGTGTGGGTTTTTTTTTTGTCTTTTTTTTTGTCTGTTTGTTTTTTTGTCTTTCAGGGAATGTTGATAGCAAATAAATCTGTGACTGGAACACAGCAGACAGCTTCCAGAGTCTGGACTCACTGCCCAGGCAGAGAGGCCTCTCCCTGCTGAAGGGACAGTTTTCATCCATGGATTTAAACAACAAAAATTAATAATAATTAACCAAAAAAAACCCCAAACCACTAACTGAGGAGCAGCAACCTCTGAGGCCAGGGAGTAGCTTCAGCTGTCCAACACACAGAGAGGCTAACCAAGGGAGGTCGACCACTACCAAACCCTACTCCCTCTGCCTCTGCCAGCCAACCCCTGCAGCACAGCAGTGGCCTCAGAGCACGAAGCTGAGCCCCCATGGAGAGCCTCTCAGGTGGGGAGGGAGTGAAGAGCTTAGAGGACAGGAGCCCCAGCTGAAGGGGAAGATGAAGGCTTCACTCTGCTCCCTGTCCAGGTGCTGACAGCTGGAGTGGTTGGTGGCAGTGCTGTGAGAGGTACAGATCAACCCAACCCCTCCCTGGGGACCCTTCCTGGAACAGCAACCTGCAGCTCCTGCCCTGTGCCTCGAGGCAAACCTGTCCAGGTGAGTGCTTAAGAGCAAGGAAGAGAAGTGTGCGTGGGGAGGAATAAATAAAACACTTGAAAGCAAGAGACTGTGGAGAGAACACCAAGGAAGCCTCTCTGAGAAGGACTTGGTGACATCCCACGCCAGCCAGGGACTCCACAAGGCTTCAAGAGTGCAGGGTGGACCTTCTCCCTCTCCCCTCTGAAGGAACCTGCTGCAGACAGCAGTCCACAGCTCCTCATCCTGCCAGCCAGGGGGGGAGAGCCCTGCTGCAGGGACCTGGCTACACCTCTGCTGCTGCACCTGCACCACTGCTGCCAGGGCAGGGCCAGGGGGCACGATGGGGACAACGGAGACAGCACAACACCTCTGACTTCACAGCACAGAAGGAGGGCTCAGGGCTGAACCTGCAACTGCTGGGAGCACAGGGGGGTGACACAGGTGGGGGCTTCACTAACCTGGGAGTGGTGAACCACCTCTGGTGAGCAAAGTGATCAAAGAGCAGGAGCAGACCCCCTTGGGATTTCCAGTTTCTAACCTCTCAGGAATGTGAAATTGAAGTGGACTCAGAAAACTTCTCAGCAGGGACTGCTGGAAGGGGGGAGGCCTGCAGCCTCCTTTTGCAGGGGGGGGTCAACAGGGGCAGAGAACCAACCAGCACCACACTTCCAGCCTGTCCCATGCACTCCCTCTCGACTCTTGCAGCTGTCACTAGGAGGTTAAGGCTCAAGGCAACTACTACAGACAGAAACTCACAACACCCCAGGGCTCACTGGGGCTAGCTCAAGGACAGGGAGGATGTTTATATGCTGATCACAATAGATCTTGAGATAATAACAATAATAACAATAAATCATATATATAAAAACCAAAACCAAATAATCCAAGAGGCCTTTAGGTCCAGCACCAGCCTCTGCTAGAAATATACATCACCTACAGCAGCCCTGAAGACACAATTCCATGGCTATGGATCACACATCAGCCTTCCCTGGCAGCAAGCACAAGCAGCAGGCTCTGTGCCACTGGTGCTGAGAGCCTGCTTCATCCACCAGCCCCCCACAGATGGGGAGGAGATGGCATCCCCAGGAGCTGCTGGACAGAGAGCTCCCACCCCTCCCTCCCCCCTCCCCCCCCTCCAGTCATGTCACCAGGATCTCTTTGGGCTTGGAAGGGTTAACACCACTGTTTGTAAAAAGGGCTGAACTCAACAAAAGAAACCAAAAGGGCAACATCCAGCCTTAGAATGTCTACAGGGCCAGGAATGGTGGAGGGAACTGCAAAGCAGCAGGTGCCCCAGGGGAGAACATGCGGACCAGGGAGAAACTTAACACTTGGGTCTGCTCATCTTTACATCTCAGGTGTGGGTCTTGGAGTATTGGAGAAGGAATATTCAGCACTTGGACAATGTCTCTTTCATCTCATCCAACAAGTTGCTAAGCAGGGTGGAATCATTGCATTTCCCATCTATGGATATGGAGCTCTCTCCCTTGGGAAGGAAAAGAGAAGGAGGAATCCATCAGCTCCACTGTCAAGCAGAGAATTTCACTCCCAGCTAAGCTGGGACCAAGGCCAGGCCTGAGGAAGCCATGGGTGCTGCTGCCACCTTCCAGGGATGGGATGAGTGACAGAAAGCCCCAGGGAGGTACAGGCTTGGCAGCAGCACAGTCACTAGTCCCAGCCCCCCCTGCCATGGACACCTCCCCCCAGCCCAGGCTGCTCAGGACCTCATCCAGCCTGGCCTTGAGCACCTCCAGGGAGGGAGCAGCCACAGCCCCCCTGGGCAGCCTGTGCCAGTGCCTCCCTACCCTCACTGTCAAGAACTTCTTCCTCATCTCCAGTCCAAATCCTCCCTCCTCAAGCTTCAATCCATTCCCTCTTGTCCTGTCACTAGGACTCAGCCCTGGTGTCCCTGGATGACTCAGACAGAAGATTTGCCTTGCTGAGCAGATCAAAAGGCTGCAGATCTGCCTTCTGGAAATGTAAGCTGGAAAAGGGGAGACTTAGACTGGGGATTAGGAAGAAGTTCTCTCCAGGGAGGGTGGGGAGGCCCTGGAACAGGTTGCCCACCTGGCTTGTGGCTGCCTCCTCCCTGGAGGTGTTCAGGGCCAGGTCAGATGAGGCCCTTGGCAAATGGTCTAACAGAAGGTGTCCCTGCCCATGATCCAGGAACTGGATCATCATGAAGCTCCCTTTCCACCCAAGGCATTCTGTGGTGCTGAGCCTCTGAGGGGTGCTGCAGGGGCAGGGCTCTCACCTTTTTGACCAGCAGGCAGACGTGGTGGCCCTGGATGGAGCGGCTGTACATGGAGGCGCAGGAGTCGACGCGCTCCACCACTGCAAGGCAAGCACAGCCCTCGGTCAGGGGGGCTCTGGGGGCACCTTTCAGCACAGCCTTTGCTCCCCAGGCAGAGGAGCAGCTGCTTGGCCTGGCCTGAAGGCTCAGAAGCTTCCACAGAGCGAGGGCAGGAGGAGGTCAGGGCTAAGATGATGCCTGGCTCCTCTCTGGGCTGTTTCACGACACTGAGGTCGATCATTTGTCTTCTGAGTGAGCTGCAAATGTTTTGTGGCCACAAAGCACCAAATGCAGATCTCTTGCCCAGAAATCCTTCCAGCCAGGCAATGCCTCATGCAGATAAGAGAGTCATGTGTTTGGCTTCAGCCAGTGCTTGTGTTTTAATGAAGGAATCCAAACTTGCTGAAGGAGAGCACCAGGGAGGGAGCCAGGCTGGAGGAACAAACACCCTCCCAGACTGCACCTGCAGCACCAGCTCCAAGCAAGCTGCCCCTGTGGTATCTGCCACATGCCCTGCTGGGCTGGAGGGAAGCCACAGGGACAGCAGAGTCCATTGTAAGGTAGTACAGAGCAGGGAGAGCCTCTCCCAGGCTGATTCAGTCTGGCCCTCAGCTGCTCCTGTTGCTGCTGAGGCCCTGGAGCATTGAGCTCGGCAAGCAGAGCAGGAGTGCCAGAGCAGAGCCTGCTGCAGAAGGCTCTGCCTCAGGGAAGACTCACCTGAAAAATGATGATGAAAACAGATCTTTGCCAGTAGATGCTGGAAGGAAATGCTAATTCCATCTACTTTAATGGAGCTCATGTGCAGATCTCCAGACTCGAGGAGCTTGGCAAAAGCATCGCTGCAGAGGAGGAAGGGATGAAAACAACATCCAAGTCAACATCTGTGCTGGGAAACTCCACTGAAACCTGCCCCATCAGCCCCATGCAGACCTTGAGAGACACCTCAGGATGCACTCAGGTGCTGCCAAGCTCCAGGAGGCTCCCTGGAGTACCTCCACCAGAGCTCCTTTCACAGCAGCCTGCAGAGCAGCCAGCTCCTCCCAGTCAGTCACTGGACGCTTTTCAGCAGCCAAACGCTCCCTGAGACAGCTCAGCTGTGACCAGCAGGGGCAGCCCACGTCAGAAGCATGCAGAGATGGCCTGCAGCCCAAGCTCAGCCTCCCACGGGCAGCAGAAGCCCCCAGAGCTGTGCTGCCCCCTGAGGCCACTTACCTATAGCAAGGCGTGGTGATCAAGTACGAGGCGCAGCTGAAGTGCAGTTTGAAGTCAAGTTTGTCATGGGTTGAACCTTCATCATTCTGCAACAGGTCAAAGGAAAGGAGATGAATGGCAGCCCTGAGGCAGCAAGAGAGGCACCACCCCCACCGACCAAACTTCAGGCTTCAGCTCCCTCTGACAGGCCCTGGCTGGGCCTGAGGGAGCCACTGAGGGGAGAGACCTGGGGCAGGCAGGTGGAGAGCTGCACCCAGAGCAGGGAAAGGACACAGCTGCAGGGGCTGGGCTGCATTTCTGACCACCCTCTGCTGAAAACTGAGCAGACTGGATTGGAACTCAGCTGGAAATGTGCTTCTGCACTCCCCTGTTTCCCAAGTGGAACAAGAAGAACCTGGGAGAGAATTCATTTAGGTACTGAAAGCAGCCCCAGGCTGCTGGGGGCTAGTACAAACCAGCCCCAGGCTGCTCTTTTCCTGGTACAAGCCAGCACCAGGGTAGTATTTTCAGTACAAAACTACACTGGGATGCTCTTTTTCAGTACAAACCAGCACCAGAACACTATTTTTAAGCTAATGGCTGACTCAGAAGTAGCCAAAGTGTCTCCATTCACTTGCCTCAAGCTGTTCCTGCAGCTCCTTCATGAATAACTTTCCCTTAAATGAGCTCAGGAAGCCACAGCCTTACACAGGTAGGTACCAAACACACACTCCCTCCAGCTAACCTCCCTCTCCTCCTGGCCTTCCAGCCTTATCTCCAATTCCTCTGTTTTCCCAGCCCTGCCCCATGCAGCAGTGTGCAGCTGGTGCCTGGAGGACCCAGCCCAGGAACAGCAGACCCTGGGTGGCCTCTCTCCTTCTCTCCAGCTGCACCTCTGCAGCAGATGCAGCCCTGCAGAGACTTTCTAGCTGAGTTTGCTCACACACTGCCAGTCTGGGACATGCTTAGGGACACTCTTTGCAGGAGATGTGATGTCAAAAAGGACAGAATGGGCTGGTGCAGCAGGTCCCCATCCCCAAAGCTCTGAAGCAGTGCTTCCCACCCCCTGGCAAGCTCCCTTGGGCAGCTGCAAAGGAAGCAGAGCAGAGTCTGAAGCTGCACTTACTTTGACTATAAAGGACAGGGTTCCTTTTAACTTCTGAGCCATAACAATACTCTGAAGTGTAAACACAAACTGGGCTTCATTAGAGATTCCTAGCATGAAGAGAGGAGAGGGAGAAGTCAGGTCAGGGAAATGGTTTCTGTAGCTAAGGAGCAGAAGGAAGCAGCCAGCAGCAGCTCAGCTTTGGGCAGTGACCATTTGGAGCCCAACTGGACATTTCCTGTGTGGTTGGAAGAGCTACAAACAAGTCCTCTTGTGGATGAAGAGTGGTGCAGCACTTGGGTCACTGCAAAGCAGCTTTTGGTGGAGGTTGTGGAGCAGGCCAGGGATATCCCAGTGCACTGCACTGAAGCAGAGAACATCCAGCTTGCCAAGGAGCTTCCCAAGCCAAGCTGATTTCTCATGCTTTGAGGTTTCCCTGTTAACAGACAGCTCTGTGCCAAGAACTGCCTCAAGATGTGTGCCCAAAACACTCCACCCCACTACTTTTCCTGGGGGGGGGGGATCAGGACCTTGAGCAACCTGCTCTAGTGAGAACAGGCTGCCCAGGGAGGCTGTGGATGCCCCTTCTCTGGAGGTGATCAAGGCCAGGCTGGATGAGGCCTTGAGCAAGCTGGGCTGGTGGGAGGTGTCCCTGCCCATGGCTGGGGGTTGGAGCTGGATGATCTTGAAAGCCCCTTCCAACCCAACCCATTCTGTGGATCTCCAAGCAGTTCAAGCAGCTCCTCCCACAGGAGGGCAGGGCAGGGCCAGCCATGCTCCCAGAGCCCTGCCGGGCAAAGTTCGTACCAGGGGGTAGCTGGAAGGGCACAGGTATCCCATCGTGGACTGATGATCCTTCAGGTCTGAGCATTTTAGTGTTGAGAGAGTCCAGGACATTGAGCTCCATGCTCTTGAGGAAGCTGGAGCTTTTGTTCTCAAAGATAACCGAGACAGTCACTTGGCTGTCCTGCTGCAGGTTCCCCTGGATGTCGTAGGTCTGCGACAGGGAGGGGAAAGAAAATCAGCCCAGGAACCCTCAAACAGCAAAGCACCACAGCAGAGCAGCAGCAGGCTGAAGCCAGCTCCAAGAAGAGGGCAGCTTGGTAATGAAAAGCAGGATGGGGATCAGCTCCACACTGCTGCTGAGTGCTGGGAGAAGAGCAGCTTCCAAACTTGCTGAAAGGGACACCCAAAGGGAGTCCCACTCAAAAGCTTTGGTGGATTTCTGCCTCCTGGGACTGAAGCAGTTGCTCAGCTAAAGGCTGTCCACATGAAGTCCCTACTCTACCCCCAAGGGAGCCCCTCTGCCCCCCCAGCACCCCAGAACTCACCATTTTGATGTATGGGTTCTCAGCCAGCAGGCGGTAGCTGGACATGGGCTGCAGCAGAGCAGAGAAACCCCAGTCAGGACACACACAACTGCCCTGAGAGCAGCTGCCAGCTCCACTCCTCGCTCCCACCCCAGCTCCTGCCTCTCCCCCCAGGCCAGGGCTGGCAGTGCACAGCTACTCACTGGCAGGGGCTCATCCTCCAGCGTCCCGTTCTGCACCGACCCCGCAGCCTCCTCCTCGCTCGGGGCACTTTTCTTCTTGGATTTCTTTTTATCCTTTGATTTCTCTTCCTTCTCCTTCTTGTGCTTTTTCTTCTTATGCTTGGAGGATTTCTGCCAAGAAGAACAAGCAACTGCAGCAAACCCTCCAGGAAGCCCTGGACTTCTGCAGTCATTACATGGCGAGTCCTCTACCAACCCTTCTGCTGCAGCCTCCCGGACGGAACAAAAGCTTCCTGCTGCTGCAGGAACCCAAACCAGAGCCTGAAACCCCAAGCCTCAGCCTGTGCTGAGCCCCAGTGAAGCCTTGCTCCCTGCTCAGCTGACAACAGCTGAACTCAAAGCACCCTGGGATCAGCAGGAGGCCAAACTTCTCCAGCTGTTTGGAAGCTCAGCTTGAACTGTTCCCTGAGCTCTGGGAACAGCCAAACCTCCCTGAGGCGCTCAGAGCCCCTCAAGGACCCCACATCCCACTGCTGCCTGGCTGCAGCAGGGCACTGCACTGAGCAGGGTGCTGCTGGGAATCCCTCTGTGCTGCTTTTGCAGGAATGCAGGACCAAGGGTGGCAGCAGCTTACAGCCCTTACCTTTCCTTCATCCTCCTCCTCCTCGTCTTGCTCTTCCCTTTCCTCCTTTCTCACCTCCTGAGGCTCAGCCACCACTGCAGCACTTGTTTCAGGCTCTCCCTGAGTGGATCAGCAGAAGGATTATGGTAAGGAATGCAGCTGAAACAACTGGATCCCACACCAAAAGGAATCTTAGGAGGGCCACTGCCCCCCTCCCACCCCAGCTGTGATTCCAAACAGGACAGCAGGCTGCCATGGCATCAAACCCAGCAAACATCAGCAGCACAAAAGAGATTTCCTCCAAGGAATCCAGGCCCCTGGGTCCCCTGTTTCTTCCTCTCAAACCTCTCATCAAAACTCAGGAGGCTTTTTCTCTCAGCCTGTGTCTCTCCCATCTATCAGCACTGCCAGTGTTGAGCTCACACCAGGAAATAAAGGCACACAAGAATTTTATTGCTGGGCTTTGCTGTATTAAAATCCACCCAGCCTGTAGCTGCAGCAGCTCTATCCCCATCCACTGATCACAGCAGAATGAGCCTGAGACCTCCTGTTATAGTGGCTGTGTCCTGGGGAGATAAGATGCCATTGCTCCAAGGCAGTAAGATGAGCTGAAGCCTCTCCTGCAGCATGCCAAAGCACCCTGAGCCCAGCACAGATGCATTCAGAAAGTCTCCTGGGCTGTGGTAAGGTCTTTACCTGTGGCTGGGTGCTGGAAGCAGGTGGTGGAGCAGTGGAGAGCCAGAAATCCAAATCTTCTCCCTGAATTGCAAGAGAAAACAGAACCACTGTGGCTGTGCTGCTGGCATCCTTTCAGTCAGTGCAAATGAGCTCCCTGGGAATGCACAGCTCCAGAACAGAGGCTGTCCCAAATGCAGGAGCTCAAGCAGCTCAACTGCAGCCTCTGAGTCCATTCCTACAGCTGGGCAGAGCTGACAGCAAGTGCAGGTTCCCCCTCGTGTCACAGGCAAAGGGAAACCACCACAGAACGGCTCAGGTGGGAAGGGACCTCAGAGACCATCCAGCTCCAACCTCCCCACCATGGGCAGGGACACCTCCCACCAGCCCAGGCTGCTCAAGGCCTAAGCCAGCCTGGCCTTGACCATCCACAGCCTCCCTGGGCAGCCTGCTCCCAGGTGCTGTGAGCATCACCTTTTTCTCCTCTTCTTCCTCCACCACCTTTTTCTCTTTCTCTTTCTTCTTTCCTTTGTCTTTTTCTCTCTCTTTTTCTTTGTGCTTCTTCTCCTTCTTTTTGGGTTTCTTGCTCTTCTTCTCTACCAGAGGAGCTTCTGAGTCTGGTGACTTCAGGGCCTCAACATTTCTGTGCCTCTGCACTGGCAGCTTCTCACTGTCTGCTAAGGGTCTTAAGAGAGAAGAGAGACCATGAGCCTCCTGCAAAGAGCCTGAAATCAACCAACCTGACAAAGGAGGTCAAGCACTCAGTGAGCAGCTCTTACCTGGAAGGCTTCCCTGAAACCAGACTGCATGTGAGCATGACACAGAGAGCAGTGCAAGCAGAGAGAGAGAGAGGACAGAGAGATGAGAAAATGTGAGAGAGAGCAGAGCCCCTCCTGTGAAATGGGGAGAGAATGGATGGCAACAACACCAAAGTCCAAAGATGCCTCCTGGAGCTCAGCAGCCAGAGCCTGCTCTGCAGGTCTGGAGTCAGAAACTGCCTTTTAAACCTTTGTGCCCTGCAGGCTGGGAGGAAGGTGAGCAGCCTGTGACAGGAGGAACCTTTCCAGCAGCTTCTTCCAATGCTGCACTGATAGGGAGAGGAAATGACCTCAAATTGCACCAGGGGAGGCTTAGGTTGGACATGAGAAGAAACTTCTTCACTGGAAGGGCTGTCAAGGCCTGCTCCAGGCTGCCCAGGGCAGGGGTGGAGTCCCCATCCTTGGAGGGATGGAGATGTGGTTTGGTGGTGCCCTGACAGCTGGCCTCAGACCTCAAAGGTCTCTTCTGCCCAAATGATTCTATCACTTCTTTTGCAGGGTACTGAGGGGCCAAAGCCCTGCAGATTTCAGAGCTGCAGAGACTTTACAGTGAAGTACCAGAAAGAGATCTTAAACACACAGAGGGGTGTCTGCAGAGCCTTCAGAACCTGACAGGAGGCACCCATGGATCAGTCACTGTCTGTAGCATGGTGATTTAAAACAATTAAAACAGCTCTTGATGTGCAGCACTTCACAGCCCACTGCCAATTATCACACAGCAGCAGGCAGGGTCTGCTGTGCTAAGCACTGGAAGCAGCTCCAGCAGCTGAACAGGGTCAGAGCTATGATCTGCAGGTCCCTTGCTGGTAGCAGAGACTTCAGCAGTGGAAGCACACAGTGCCCCCAGGCCAGTGGGGATGCTAGGAAGTGGCTGTCACTGCTCTCCTTGCAGAGCACACCTTGGCTCCAGCAGCTCTGGGATGGCCACAGCTGAGTGCAGGTCAGAGAGCCAACACAGGCTGGGGCAGAGAGCTGCTGGTGCACCACAACATCTGCCCCCAGCTGTGCTGCCTGCACTCTCAGGCTCCTTTCAGCCACACAAAACTATTCCCCTGCCCCCACCAACACCCCAGCAGCTTTGCTTTTATCAGTGCAAGGGGAGCCCAAGCCTGGATCATCAGCTAAGGTTACATCCAAGACGTGGGGAGAGCCTTCAATCTCTTCACCTCATCCACTGCAGGCAGAGCTTTTCCCTCTTCAGCCCCAGCCCTGCCCCTCTGCATGCTGGCAGCACTTCACTCAGTCCCCATCCCCAGGTGTCACTTACTTGTCCAGGTCTATGTCCAGTGCCTTGTAGGGATCATTGGGGTCTTTGTCATCCTCATCACTGGGCAGAGCATTCTGCAGGAGAGAGAAAAGAGAACATCCCCTGAAGCAGCAAACCAAAGGCAAACTCAAGCTTCACATCACCCAAAGCAAGCAGTTCTGGGGCCTGGTCAGCCCAGCCTGCAGGCAGAGGAAGTCACAGGGCCAGGATAAATCAAGACCAGCAAAATCCATTCTCCACAGACAGCAGCCTCTGAACTGCTGCAGCTGGGCTTTGATCAAAGGAACTGCTGGGAACCAACACAGGCTCCAGCATCAGCATGAACAACTAATTACAATCAGCTGCAAACCTGCTGACCAGGCAGCAAGTTCCTGGCAAAGGGAAGCAGCAGAGCTACTTGGGGCAGTGCTACTCAGACAGCAGGGATGGGTGGGGTTAGTCCTCTTGGTTTGGGTTTGGTTTTCTACAGCTTCAAGGCCATTTTTTGCCTTTTTAGGCACAAAAAGGACAACCATTTCCCTCCCTGCAAGGGACAGCCTAGGACCATCTCATCAAATCAGCTCTGCAGGAAATCAGAGCTCTTGAAGTGCACAACACAGACTGGCTGGGAAAGCCTGGGGGGATACTGAGAGGTTGAGGGGCTGGAGTGTGTCCAGAGAAGGGCAACCAAGCTAGGGAAGGGTCTGGAGCACAGCAGGCTGAGGGGAGAGCTCTCTGCTACCTACAGCTCCCTGAAAGGAGGTAGCAGTGAGGTGGAGGTTGGTCTCTCCTCCCTAGCCTCAGGTGACAGGAGAGGAAACGTCCTGAAGTTGTGCCAGGGGAGGGTTAGGCTGCAGATGAGGAACAGTTTCTTTGCTGCCAGAGTGGTCAGGGATTGGCAGAGGCTGCCCAGGGAGGTGGTGGAGTGCCCAGGCCTGGAGGTGTGCAAGCAGTGTGCAGCCATGGGAGCTGGGGCCACGGTTTGGCGGCCTTAGGTCAGCAGTTGGACTGGGTGAGCTTAGGGCTGCTCCCACCCAAAGCATGCTGTGATTCTTGAAGAGCCACAGCCCCGGGCTGCACCCAGGGCCCCAGCCCCAGGCCATGCCCAGGGCCCCCAGGCCCCAGCCCCACCTCCGGCATCTCCTCGGTGATGATGTCGACGCGGTGCGCGGGGGCGATGTCCTCCTCGCTCTCGGTCTGCAGGGAGTTGTGCCGATGCTGTTTGCCTCTCTTCTCCTTCTTCTGCTTTTTCTTCTTCTTGTCCTTCTCCAGCTTCTGCTTGTGCCTCCGCTCCTCCTCCAGCTTCACGTACTGGTCGGACATGGGCATGCCTGCGGGGAGGCCTGGCTGCCGTCAGGCTGCCGCGGTCAGGCTGCGGCCCGCGGCGGCACTGACCGCCCAAGGCTGACGGGAGGGGAGGACCCCGCAGGGAGCATCGGAAGCATCGACACCTCCCTGCTCCCACATCACCTCACACGCAGCTCCCCTCTCTCCAGGAGCAAGACAGAGCTCTGTCCTGCTCCCCTGTCCTTGTCCACATCACAAAGGTGTCCTGGGTTTGCTGGGACGGAGTCCCAGGCCTGCAGGCCGTGAGCAGTGTGGAGTCTGCCAGGGCAGGGGACCCAGGCTGGCTCCAGCTGTATCCTGGCTCAGACACATCCTGCTCAGTACACCAAGGGGGAAGGTGGCTGAGGAGAGAGGAACCTCCTGATTGGGCTTCCCCCTGGGGTCTCCTCCTGACCCTGCTCCTCTTCCTCCTCCTTCCTGCTCAGTGTGGCTGCTGCACCCTTGGCTGGGCTGAGGAAAACTTCACACCCCTGACCTTGGCATTGCCTCTGCTCTGCTGTTTCACCAAATCCATTTTCACTGCAGCCCTTAGGCCTCCTTCTCCCAAGCCCCTCCTCTGATGGGGAGGGGTCAGTGGGTGAGAGAGCAACTTCCCGAGTTCAGCCTGAGAGTCACTTAAAGATCAGCAGCACTTACCTGGGACTTTTAAGGGGACAGAGAGGTCGATCTGGACCACAGGGATGTGCTCCACGCCTGGAGTGTCTTGGTACCGCTGGGGGAATGAGAACTGGTTACATTCTGAGCACTGCCAGACACACATCTCAGGGAAAGCTCAAATCCAAGCAGTTTAAGCCTTTAAGTGAGGACAGTGCAGGGATGGAATAGCTCAGCATTAAATGCTGGCTGGTAGCAGAGTGGATTTTCAAGCCAGCTCATAACTATTATGAAGGGAGGTTGGAGCCAGGTTGGGGTTGGTCTCTTCTCACTAGGATCAAGGGAGAGGAGGAGAGGAAATGGCCTGAAATTGTGCCAGGGCAGGGTTAGGTTGGACATGAAGAACCAGAGTGGTCAGGGACTGGAACAGGCTGCCCAGGGAGGTGGTGGAGTCCCCATCCCTGGAGGTGCTCAGGAAACCTGCAGCCATGGAGGTGCTGGGTTGAGGGTGGGACTGGAGGATCCCTGAGAGCTTTTCTAACCCAAACAACTCTGATTCTATGGAAGACAAACACTGTGCTTTCCATGACAAGTTAACCCATGGTGTTCCAAAGCCCTCTGTGGTGGCAGCTGGCCAATCACCCCTTCCTTCAGCCAGCTGCCTGCTCCTGTGCCATCAGGTCACTTCCCAAGGCTCCCAAAAACCACCTGTAGCAACCCACTGCAGTCAGCACATAAACCAATCAGAACTGCAGTGGAAAGGATCAGAATGTCCCCAAGGGAGCTGCAGCAAAGCCTTCACCCCACGATGTGAGAGTCCCCAAGATGCTTTAGCTGGGAGTCACTCACCTTCTGTGGGGAGGGAGAGCTTTTGATGTAGAAGGGGTTGTTGGCCTGCTCCTGCTTCCGGGCTTCGCGGCGCTGTTGGGAGAAGGTTGGTTTGTGAGCAAAGGGAGACCGGAGGCACCAGCGTGTGGGGTGCAGCCTCCCCCACTTCTCACAGCAATACAGAGCTCCTTGCAAAACACCTACAGAAGAGTAGCTGGTGGATGAAGCAGCAGCTCTGAGTGACAGGATGAGGCCAGAGCTAGCAGCAGTGGTGCTGCTGTCACTGGTGCTCCCTAGAGCATCCTCCTGGCTTTCTAAGTGCAGCCTAGAGACAGCTTCCCAAAGCCCAGATTTTGATGGCAGCTCAAGTCACAGACACACAGAGTGGCTCCCTGGTTACACAGAGCACCCCCAACAGCTCCAGCTGCTTCAGGGGCTCCCACAGCACCCCTCCTCCATTACAAAGGCAGAAGTGTTTCAGCATTCACTCACTCTGGCCAGTTCCTCCTCATCTATCTCTGGCTGTCTGTGCCTGGAATGCCTCTGCTCCTCATCATGGAAGATTGTTTTGGGCTTTTCATCTTCAGACTCGCTGTCTGAAGGAGGTTCATTGATCCAGGCATCGAGGTCCAAGCTGGGAAGAAAGAATTGGAGCAAACAAAGAGCCTGGCTCAGTACCTCTGAGTATTGCAGCTTTAATATTCACAGAGCTGAGAAGTTTAAACAAGGCTTTGGGAGGGAGGAGGAACCTTACCCCTCTGGAACTGGGACTTTCTTCTGTGCTTTAGGAGCCACAGGGTTGAGCTCACCAGCAAACAGAGCTATGACTTCCTCAGCTACAGGGACTTCTTTGAGTTGTAGCTTCTGAATGTATTTGATTAGTTGCAAGATGCAAGAAGCCTAAAAAGCAATCCAGAAGTGACTTCAGAACTGAGACTAACAAATGGCACCAAAGGAGAAGAAGCAAAACCCAACAGCAGAGAAAGTCTGCAGAAGAAAGCTGCTCTGCAGGGTTAGAGCAAGAGTTAACACCTTAAACCCCTTCCAGGCTCTGTCCCTTTTGTGTCCTTATTCACAGAGTGGGCTGGAAGGGACCTCCAAGATCAGCCAGTTCCAACCCTCTGCCATGGGCAGGGACACCTCCCACCAGCCCAGCTTGCTCAAGGCCTCACCCAGCCTGGCCTTGAACACCTGCAGGGAGCAGGCATCCACAGCCTCCCTGGGCAGCCTGGTGCAGTCTCAGCAGCCTCCCTGAGGTGGGAGACTTTTGAAGTGAAGCTGTTTGGAGTGAAATTCCTGCAGGGGCTGCCTGGAACTGCAGTGAGATCAGGGCTCTGGCATTAAATGTCCCCACTCTTCCCACCCTGCTTCTAGAGCTCCTCTTCCCCTGAGTCACAGCAAGCAGAGAGCACACCAGAAATCCCATGCAAGCTCCAAAGCAAGAGAGAGACTGGGGATGGTCAGTTCCCAAGGAAATGTTCTCTTACCCTCTCCTGAACTTCCAGATCTGCACTCTGCACAAACTGAGGCAAGCGCTCGATCATCAGCTGGGTGATTTCCTGAGCGGCTTCCTTCTCCCCTGCCTGCTCCTTCTGCTGCAGGATGGAGGCATAGAGCTTCACCATGTTCTGGACATAAACTGCCTGGATGTGGCCTGGCAGAGTTGTCACTTTAGGCCTCAACATTGCTTCTAAGGTTTGGTTTGCTTCCTCGAGGTGCCTGTAAAGACAGCAATTGAGGACAGAGGAATGGCAGCAGCTGGGAAAGTTCAGCAGTCAGAGATCCACAGAATGGGCTGGGAGGGACCTTCAAAACCATCCAGTTCCAGCCCCCTGCCATGGGCAGGGACACCTCCCAGCAGCCCAGGCTGCTCAAAGCCTCATCCAGCCTGGCCTTCAACACTTCCATGGAGAGGGCATCCACAGCCTGCCCGGGCAGCTGTGCCAGAGTCTCCCCAGCCTCACTGTACGAACTCCTTCCTCATCTCCAGTCTCAATCTGCCCTCTCCCAGCTCAGAGCCCTCATCAAAAGCCTATTCCCAGCTCTCCTGTAGCACCCTTCAGGCTGCTCTAAGGTCTCCCTGGGGCCTTCCCTTCCCCAGGCTGAACAGCCCCAGCTCTCTCAGCCTGTCCCCAGAGGGGAGGCTCTCCAGCCCTGAACCCTCTTCCTGCTGCCCGGCAGCGAGCAAAGCCCCGGCGCAGACGCGGGCACCGGGGGGGGGGGGGGCCGGGAGCCGGGAGCGCGGCGGCGGGGGGGGAGCCGGGAGCCGGGAGCGCGGCGGCGGGGGGGGGGCCGGGAGCCGGGAGCGCGGCGGCGGGGGGGGGGCCGGGAGCCGGGAGCGCGGCGGCGGGGGGGGGCCGGGAGCCGGGAGCGCGGCGGCGGGGGGGGGCCGGGAGCCGGGAGCGCGGCGGCGGGGGGGGGCCGGGAGCCGGGAGCGCGGCGGCGGGGGGGGGGCCGGGAGCCGGGAGCGCGGCGGCGGGGGGGGGGCCGGGAGCGCCGGGGGCTCTGCCGGCACTTACTCGGAGAACTCGCCGCAGATCCAGGCGGCAGCGTAGAGCACCTCACAGATGCCGTTCCGCTGGGCGTTGCTGGCCAGCAGGTGGGCGTTGTCCAGCAGCGCGGCCATCTGCGAGACGGCGAACTTGCGGATGGCCTTGACGCGGATGGCCACGTCCAGCATCTGGGCGGCGATGAGGTGCCCGTGCCGCGTGCCCTCCAGCCGCGTCAGCTCCACCAGGATGCTGATGTACCTGCGGGGGGCACAGGGGGGCGCCCTCAGCACGGCGGCGGCGCCGGCGGCGGCGCGGGGGCTGGCGGGGGGGCAGCACTGACCACTCGAAGTTGGTGATGTATTGGTAGTTGGACTGGCTGCAGATGTCGATGATCTTGGTGAGCAGCTCGTCGCGGTACGTCGTGCCCTCCGCCTTGTCCACGTGGATCATCAGCTTCTTCACTATCTCCATCAGGTTCTTCTTGGAGACCTGGGAACAGGGTTGGCACAGGGCTGAGCCGCCCTGCAGCCACCTCCCACACTGCTGATTCACAGAGTGGGCTGGCTCGGAAGGGACCTGCAAAATCACCCAGTGCCGACCCCCTGCCACGGGCTGGGACAGCTCCCACCAGCCCAGGCTGCTCCAGGCCTCATCCAGCCTGGCCTGGAACCCCTCCAGGGCGGGGGCAGCCACAGCCTCCCTGGGCAGCCTGTGCCAGAGCCTCACCAAGCCAAGCCCTCCTGACTCCATTAAAGCAGCTGCCAGCTCTGTGTGTTAACAACAAACCAGAGAGACCTCTCCAGGCCCCAGCCTTGGCCACGACCACAACAGGAATCTGTTTGCTTCTTGTCACTGCTGCTGCTGAAGCAGAGCCAGCACCAGGCTGCTAACCACTCTGCATGGGGAAGGGGGTGGCACAGACTGGGGTGAAGGGCACTCTATAAATCACAGCCACAGCCCTTTTAGGGCCCCAATGTTTGCCCCTGTTGCACACTGGGCAGCTGCTGAATGTGTGCCCAAGACTGGCAGCTGAGGGAGAGCAGACACAGGGAGGCTCTGCAAACGTCACCAGGAGCCACAACAGATGTGCAGTGAGAGGCAACCTGGATGACAGAGCAGCTCCAAGCTGCCTTCTGCTGCTGTTTCCCAGGCTGCACAACTAACATCAGCCTGAGCTGTGGTGTGCTGCAGCATGGGCTGGGACTGGGAGCAGCACAGACCCCAGCAGCATGCCTGTGGCTGCTCCACTTTAAGCCTAGATGAAGGCTGGGGGGAACAGCCAAAGGCATTTAATCAGCAGCCTCCTGGGTGACTTCCACAGTGCCTGAACTCAGACACTCCTTGCACAGCCTGGATCCAAGCTTTTAGAGCTCTCTCATGCTGGGCCAGATCTCTCCCTTGCCACGTGTGCCAGAAAAGGCATCAGAGTTACCATCAGAAGGCTGCTGGGGAGAGGGGGCAGAGGGAGTTGAATGTTGCTGTTAAACATCAGCCTCCCAAAGGGTCAGGGGGAGGGAGAGGAGGGGGAAGAGCTGCAGACACACCATGCCATAGAGGAGATCCAGAGCTCTGAGCCGGATGGACTCATCTTTGTCATCCAGGCACTGCAGGATGAGGTCCTTGTGAGACTGCACTGACTTGGGATGTGTCTTCAGGATCTTGGACATAGCCAGCAGCCCCAGGTACTTCACTGTGAGAGACAAAACACAGCTTCTTGCCACATGGGAGCACTGCTTTGGGCTGAGCATGACAGCCTCATGCCAAGCACTCAGCACTTGAATAAAAACCAAAATCTGTCAGGAGGGAAAAGTTTGGAGCACATCACAGGTTTGGGCTGTGACCCCCCCCAGAGGCATGCACCCACACAGGGCACCTTCACCACCTTCTGCTGGCACTTCAAGATGTGTTATTGGTGGAAAAAATCTCTGTTTAAGGGATAGAAGCTATGGGTATTGAGTAGAGGCAGCCCAGGATGCAGGCAGCTTGCAAAGCTCTGAGCTTGGTGCCTTAAGCAGGAGCCCTGTTTGCAGGGTGAGACTCTCAGATGGCAAGAAAAAGGCTTGCACAAAGCAAGGATTTCCCAGAGCTCTTCCCAGGCACTAAAATAAGGAATTCCTGCATGCTGGTATCACACTTAGCCTGCCCAGCACCCTTCACTGCTGCCTGAGCAGCCAGCCTGGGGAAAGGCAAAGCCCAGCGTGTGGCAAGGGAACCGCTTCGGGTTTGCAACCGGCAGCAGCGAGCCAGAGGGCATGGGGCTGGAAGGGACCCCCCAGGGGCTGTGGGGTTGGAAGGGACCCTCAAAAGTCATCTTGTCCAACCCCCCTGCAGTCAGCAGGGACACCTCCAAGTAGATCAAGCAGGGCCACATCAAGTCTGACCTTGAATGCCTCCAGAGATGGGGTCTCAACCACAGCCCAGGACAGCCTGCAGCAGGATTTTACCACCCTCCTGCCCTCCTTTGCTTTCACCAAGCTTCTCATCAGGCAGCTCCCACTATCAAACCCTTTTCCACCTGAAAAAGCCCAGCAGGCACTACAGCACTGAAGCAGCTGCCTGCAGAACCAGCTGGCTGCTCTCAGGCTGCTGCAGCTTCTCCCCACTGGCTGCCTGCTAAAAGCTTCCATGAGGACAAGCACCACACTTACAGTTCTGGTCTGAGTCTTCTATCAGGATCCTTAACTTCTGGACACAAAGCTGGAACAAAGAGCAGGCCATGCTTATTCCAAGCCCTCATTAGAGTAACTCTTCATGAAGGTTGCCCAGGGCAGCAGTCTGACCCACACCTGGGGGCCAGGGGGGCTGCTTGCACTGATAGATTTCAAAGCAAAGGACAGGATTGGATTGGCAGCAGCTGAATGAGAGAGCAAGAAAAACTCTACAGGAGAGGAAGCTGCATCCTCATAGTCACAGAATGGTTTGGGAGGGGCCTTGAAGATCATCCAGCTCCAACCCCCTGCCATGGGCAGGGACCCCTCCCACCAGCCCAGCTTGCTTAAGGCCTCAGGGAGGGGACAGCCACAGCCTCCCTGGGCAAATGTTAGAGCAAAGGGAGTGGGAGAACTGCTCCAGGAAATGCTTCAGTCTGTAGCAGCACTTCAGGGGAGCTTTAACCCTTGGCAGAAGAGCACAACCCAGTTTCCCCAGGTGGTCTCAGCCAGCAGAGCAGCACAAATCCCCCCAGGCCCAGCACAGTACCTGGATGCTGGCGCTGTGGTTCGGCATCCCAGAGGACAGGGAGATCAACACTGCAACACAAGACAGAGTCAGCCACTGCTGTGCTCTGGAGGGCAACAGCACAGCCCCCAGGGGTCACCAGCTGGCTCAGCTCATGAGGGAAGCTCACTTTGGTTTGGTGTTTGCCTACTTGCACCTCTGAGGGTTCTGTGAGGAGGACTCACAGAATGGGTTGGGTTGGAAGGGACCTTCAAGATCATCCAGCTCCAACCCCCTGCCATGGGCAGGGACCCCTCCCACCAGCCCAGCTTGCTCAAGGCCTCATCCAGCCTGGCCTTGAGCACCCCCCCAGGCAGGAGGCAGCCACAGCCTCCCTGGGCAGCCTGTGCCAGACTCTCAGCAGCCTCACACTGAAGAACTTCCTCAGCTCCAGTCTAACCCAGCTCTACTTCAGCTTCAAACCCTTCCCCCTTGGCCTGGCTCTAGACCCCTCAGCAAAAGTCTCTCTGCAGCCTTCCTGCAGGATCCCTTCAGATAGGGGAAGGCAGCTCTGAGGTCCTCCTGGAGCCTTCTCCAGGCTGCACAGCCCCAGCTCCCTCAGCCTGTGCTCAGGGCAGAGCTGCTCCAGCCCTTGGAGCATCCTTGTGGCCTCCTCTGGCCTCACTCCAGCAGCTCTGTGTCCCTCTCACGCTGGGGACACCAGAATTGGAGTCATTATCACTCAGTGTAACAACAACTCACTGGAATAATCATCCCTCCCTGCCCACACTCCCTTAGGCCCTCACTGCCCATTCTTCTCTCATCCTCTACCAGCCCAACACAGCTGTAGCAACTCAGCCTCCCCCCTGCCAACCAAAGGCTTCCAGTTACAGCTACAGTAACACAGACCCAAGCTTGCCAGCAGCCTTATTGCAGTGAGAAAAGAGGAAGCTGAACAAAGGTTTGCAGCTGGTGTGAACTGCTGCCAAAGTTCATCAAGTGCTGGCTGTTCTCACCTGCTATGACTGTGTTCACACATTCATACAAGAGAGACATGGCTGAGGTGCTGAAACAGAAAGCAGAGATTTAAAATGAGGAATGAAAAGCAGCAGGCTTTGAAGAGCTGTCAGGGATATTCTGGAGCCAGTTAACACCTCCAGTCACACACAACCCCCCAGCTCCTCTGCTCCATCTTACTTTCAAATCAAATCAAGTGATTCTCACTTGAAAACTGGCTGAGGGGAAGGGCTGCAGACTCATTAAGGAAAAAAAGCCAACCTCTTGTTGGGGAAGCAGCAAAGCAGCAGCTCTGCAAGGCAGGGAACGAGGAAGGAAGAGGTTACTCAAACCCTCAGCACCAGTGCCAGAGCACTGAGGCAATCTTGTCCGAGGAGCAAAGGAATTCCTCTGGCCAAGGCCAAGACATTCCTGGGGAGCCCTGCAGGGGGGAGCCTGGAGTGTCCCCAGAGCTGAGCATTCTGAAGGCAGAGCTTTCACACACTCTCCATGGGCACCTCTGGCTTGGAGGGAGGGGAAGGCAAATTGCTTCTCTTTCAGGAATGCTTTGGAGAATTCCTGCTGAGTCAGACACCTGCAGAGGTGTTTTGCCTCACTCAGGCTTTTCAGCAGCAGTCCTGATGTGCCCATCTCCTGACCCCTGAAGCCACTCCATCTGCAGGCCCAGCTCCTGGCCTGCCCAGCAGACCCTCACCAGTGCTGGCTGAACCCCTGTGTTGTACTCACCTATGGATGAGGTTGGTCAGAGGCTCTATCAGTTTCTTCCCCAGTCTAGGTTCCAGTGGAGTGAGAGCACCAAACTAGTGAGGAAAGCAGTGCAGAGAAGAAACATTTCCCCCTTGGACCCTGCCCACAACCACCTGCAGGCAAGGCCAGCTCTCTAACCCTTGGCCTTCAAGAGCAGCTCTGGCTCCCAGCCAATCTGCTTTTGCTCCCAAGGCCCTGACCCTGCCCCAGCCCTCTGAAGGCAGTGCAGGATACTCACCAGCTTGATAATTTTGATGAGGACCCAGTTGTTGGTGGATGATGTCATCAGCTTGAAGAAGAGGGGCGCCAGGGACAGGTAGTTCTTGGGGTTGCGCCGCGCCAGCTCGCAGATGACGTTGACGGCGGCGGACTGCACGCCTGGGGTTGGGAAGGGGAAGCAGGGGGCTCAGCAGGGCCTGCTCAGCAGGGCCTCCTCTGCACCTCACCACCCCTGCCACAAAAAGCAGCTGAAGAGTCTGAGGGTGTGTGCAAGAGGAGCGGCTCAGCCTCCCTGCCCACCGTCAGGAGGCTTCGAACCCTTCCTGTCCTCAGGGAGAGTCCTGCCTGGAGGATGCCCTCAGCCACCGGCCCCCTGGAGCCTGCTCTGCTCCAGCTCAACAGCCCCAGCTCCCTCAGCCTGCCCTCAGGGCAGAGCTGCTCCAGCCCTTGGCACCCAGCTCCTGATGCCCCTCCACACCTGGAGCAGAGGTTGGGAGCAGAAGTTAAAACCTCCTCACCAGGATCTGGATCTTCAAGCTTCTCCTTCAGGCGAGGGAAGGCAGGGCGCAGGGACTCGGGGTACTTGAGGAACACCTTGTACATGATGAGCACTGCCTTCTTCCTGATGTAGGGCTTGGTGTGGGACATCTGGGGGCAACAACTGCACTCAGCCTCTTACAGTCACACTCCTGGGCTGGGCTCACAAGGGTGCTTTAAAGCTCATCCAGGCCAGCTCCCAGCCGGCAGGGACAGCCCCAGCCAGAGCAGGCTGCTCACAGCCCCCAAGGCATGGGGCAGCTGCCACCTCTCTGGCAGCCTGGGCCAGGCTCTCCCCACCCTCAGGGTCAGACATTTCTCCCTTCCCTCCAGGCTGAATCTCTTGGAGTTTCAACCCATCTGCCCCTGTCCTGTCACATCAGGCCCTGCTCAGAAGTCCGTCCCCAGATTTCTTTCAAGTCCTTGACGGGCACCAGGAGCTCTCCCTGGAGCCTTCTCCTCTCCAGGCTGCCCAAAGCCCAGCTCCCAGCCTGGCTTCCAGCCCTGCTGTGGCCTCCTCTGGCCCTCTGCTCCAGCAGGTCCCTGCCTGTGCTGAGGACTTCCAGAGCTGCCCCAGCCCTGCAGGGGAGGCCTGAGCAGAGCCCAGCAGAGGGGCAGAATCCCCTCCCTGCCCCTGCTGCCCACCCTGCTGGGGATCAGCCCAGGGCAGGGCTGGCTCTGGGCAATTTACCTAATCTGTGTTTCCAGAGCTCCTCCCAAGGACTTTTTGCCCATGTCTGCCTTGAAGTCTCTTTCTGGGAGACCAAATTGCTTTACACAACCTCAGCTGTGAGGGGAGAGCAAAAGCCTCCAGTTCATCACCAAGGCCAAGAGAAATCTTCAAGTTAATCCTCTTGAGCCCACCAAGGTGTAAGGACTCCCCCCAGGGCAGAGCACCAGCCAGCAGCTCTGAGTGTAACAGATATGTACTGGGTTGGAAGCATCTCATCCTTTATCCACTGCAGGGAACAAAAACCCCAAAGAGCTCTGGAGGGGCTCTCCACTCACCAGTGTCATGATGTCATTTGCCAAGTCCCTGGCAAGATCTGGAGTAACAAAACAGGACAAGCCAGTCAGTGCAACTCCAGTATCATACTGGTTAGGGCTACTCAGATCCTAGAAAAGGAAAAACAGGCTCAAAAATTTAAGATCACAGAAGGATGGTGAGAAACAATTTCTTCTCAGCCCAGCTTCCTTCACTCCCACAGAGAGGAAGCAGAACTGCTGCTCCAGGGGAGCACAGCAGCTACCCCCAGGAGAGGCCTCCAGCCCCTGTTGAAGAGCAGCCTGGGGCTTGCATGGGGGATCAGAGTGAAGTCACAGAGGAGTGAGTGGGGCACAAAGGCAGTGAGGAGCTGTGGTGGTGTTTCAGGCCTGGCCACTAAGTGCTGGCAGCTCAAGACAGGAGCACAAACCTTCCTAGGGGCCTGCAAAAGCTGCTGTGAAACATTAACCCTGCCCAGGCAGCCCCAGCTGGCAGCAGCCACCCTGCCTCAGCTCACCCTCCCCCAGAGCCTTCCTCCCAAGCTGCTGCCAGCACCACAGCTCTCCATCCACAAATCCTGGCAGGGGCCTCAGAGGTCATCCTCTCCAACCTCCCCACCTCTCAGCTAGAGATGCAGGACTCTGCCCTGGCTTCCACTGCCTTCCTCCCCAGGCCTGGCTGGTTGGCAGCACAGCCTCCAGCCCTTCCTCAGGAGCAGGAACCCTCTGCATTCAGTCTGGCTTCAATGCACCTAGAGAACTGACAGCCTCTTAAACCTGCTAGATGAGTGAAGGAGGAAAGCCCCACCTTGAGCTGTGCCTTGAGTGAAGGCCCAGGCAGGAAAGGCAAGGAGCAGCCCAGAGACTGCAGCTCAGGGGAGCAAAAGCTCCTGAGTAAAGCAGCTGGGTGGACATGATGCCAATGCTTCACTTGGCAGAGCAGCACAGCTTAAAAGATAAAGGGAAGAGCCCCAGCTCCTCAGGCTGGCTGCTGCCTAGCACCCCACTGAGCTTTTTTAAGCAAGTAAAAGACATTTTTACTCAGAGGGTAAAAATATAGGCACAGCTTGTACTGCAGCAGTCAGGTCTTAAAGCAGGGGGACTTCAAAATAGGAATTCAAGTGCAGAGCTTTAAAAATATCTCTGGGATCTGAAGAGTGGGAAAATAATCCTGCAAGGCAGCAGCTCTGGAAAAACCCTCAAGTGCTGAAGCTCCCTGGGAAGGAAGATGAGAGCCTTGGGTGCACCACCACTGAGCACAGCCTCACAGCACTCCTCACCACCTTTACACCATGAATAGGCCACACAAGCCCAGAGCCTGCTCTGCCATCAGCACAGCAGCTCCCTCAGCCCCTGCTCAGGGCAGAGCTGCTCCAGCCCCTGCAGCATCTCTGTGGCCTCCTCTGGGCTCTCTCCAGCAGCTCTGTGTCCTCCTTCTGCTGGGGACCCCAGAGCTGCAGGCAGGGCTGGAGGTGAGGTCTGAGCAGAGCAGAGCCCAGGGGCAGAATCCCCTCTGCTGCCCTGCTCTGGCTGCAGCCAGCACACAGCTGCCTGAGGGCTGCAGGAGGCACTGCTGGCTCCTGGGGAGCTGCTCCTCAACCAACATCTTCAGAGCTACTCTCAACCCACTCTGCACCCAGCCCTGATTTGTGCCTGGGCTTGGCCTGACCCAGAGGCAGGACCTTGCCCTTAAAGGTTACTGTGGTCACCATGCACTGAGAGGAAACCACACCAGGAGCTGCTGCAAGGCAGCACAAGGGAGCCTGAAGACAGCTCCTGGCCGTTTCACAATGCATCCTGCACCTGGAGTTGAGAGGAGCCCAGGCAAATGGAGCTCCAGACACCTCACACTGCCAGCAGAGCAACACTGAGCTCAGCTCTGAGAGACAAACAGGGAATGGGAATGCAGAAGTGCAAAGGCTTACCTTTCTGATCTGGTTGGTAGTCAGCATGATGACATCAGTGCCCTCATGGAAGCACTGAGAGGCAGCCAGGTACCCGATCCGCTGCGGGGGCAAGCAGGACAAAACCACCTGAGGGTTACACAGACCCTGCAAGGCTGAGGAGCCAGGGGCAGCAGCTGGGCAGCAGCTGGGCAGCAGCTCTGCTCAGAGCATGGCAGCAGGACAGAAACACCTGAGGGTTACACAGACCCTGCAAGGCTGAGGAGCCAGGGGCAGCAGCTGGGCAGCAGCTGGGCAGCAGCTCTGCTCAGAGCATGGCAGCAGGACAGAAACACCTGAGGGTTACACAGACCCTGCAAGGCTGAGGAGCCAGGGGCAGCAGCTGGGCAGCAGCTCTGCTCAGAGCATGGCAGCAGCACAGAAACACCTGAGGGTTACACAGACCCTGCAAGGCTGAGGAGCCAGGGGCAGCAGCTCTGCTCAGAGCATGGCAGCAGGACAAAACCACCTGAGGCAAGGAACATGCTGGGCATAAAAGATGTCTGTCCTCATCAGAGTAGCTTCACAGCAGCCCAGCAGGGAGGGGCTGGAAGGGACCTCTGGAGCTCCCCCAGCCCAAGGCCCTGCTCCAGCAGGGCAGCCACAGCAGCTTGCCCAGCAGCACAGTGCCCAGGGGGGGTTGGGAGCTCTGCACACCAGGAGACTCCACAGCCTCTCTGGGCAGCCTGCCCCAGGCCTCCAGCAGCCTCACACCAAACAACTTTCTGCTCCTGCTCAGGTGGAACCTCCTGGGCTCCACTTTGTGCCCCCTGCCCCTTGGCCTGTCCCTGGGCACCAGTGAGCAGAGTCTGGTCCCAGCCTCTTGCCCCCCCCAGCTCTCCTCCTGATCCAGCCCAGGGGTAGGCAGAGGGAGAACTCACCTTGAAGGTGAACTTGGAGGCACTCATGACTTCAATGATGTTGAAGGCAGCCCAGCTGATGTCATAGCCCAGCATCTGCAACTGTGAGCAGAGAAGCCAAGATAAACTTCTGAAATGAGAGACTCAGGTGAGCAGGTCACAGCTGAGCAGGGAGCAAGAGCTCAGCAGCAGTGCTCTGGAAGCTGGTGAGTAATGTTCCATTGAAAGCCACTTGGAGCAAGTCATGTCTTGAGCTGCAGCAGCAGGCCCAGAGCAGCACTCTGGAGGGCTTCCTCCTGGCTCTCCTTGCAAACCAGGCCCAGAGCAGAGCCACAGAGCTGACTCCTGCCCAGCACTTCCCCCTCTCCTCAGGGGCAGAACCAAAGCCCAGCTGCAAGTGTAACTGTGTGCTAAGACACAGCCCCATCAAGAGCTGGAGCTGCTCTGCATCACAGCATGCAGGGGCTGGAAGGGAGCTCTGGAGATCCCCTCTGGAGCCCAACCCCCTGCCAGGGCAGGTCCCACAGGGAGGTGAACTTCCTCACCCGCCCCAGGAGAGCAGAGCAGCAGCAGGCTGGGAACACAGCCTCTGGGGGCAGCAACAGGAGAGCACTGCCACCTCTCCTAGAGCAGGGGAAGAGCAGAGGCTGCTGAGAGCACAGCCCAGCCCTGGGCAGCAGGCAGGGCAGGCTGGGGGGCAGCAGGGGGGCACTCACGTAGGTGAGCTTGCAGACGGCGTTGGCCTTCACCGCGATGTTGTCCTGCTTCAGCTCCTGCTTGATCTCATCGATGCACTGCGAGATGTACTTGGCCTGGGGGACACAGGGGGCTGCCCTCAGGCTGGGGGAGGCACAGCAGCACCCCCAGCCCTGCCCCCCCCAGCACTGCACCGACACCAAGCTGCTCAGCACAGCCCTGCTGCGCCGAGAGCGGAGCGGCCAGCAGGGCCCAGCTGCTCCAGCCCCGGCCCGGGGCAGGGGGCAGCTCTCAGCCAGGCTCAGGGGCTCAGGGCCTGGCCTTCAGCACCCCCAGGCAGGAGGCAGCCACAGCCTCCCTGGGCAGCCTGGGCCAGAGCCTCCCCACCCTGGCACTGAAGAACTTCCTCAGCTCCAGCCCAACCCTGCTCTGCCTCAGCTCCAAACCACTGCCCCTGGCCTGCCTCAGACACCCCTGGGAGAAGCCTCTCTGCAGCCCTCCTGCAGGATCCCTCAGGCCCTGGGGATATTCCTGCAGTGTTTTCCCCTCCTCCCCCCTCTCAATCCTTCCTTTGATGAGAGTGCTTCAGATGCAGACCAGTCCCAGGGGAGGGCAGCCAGGGACCAGCCCAAAGCCCTCTGCCAGGAGCACAGAAAGGCTGCTCAGGGGTGCTGAAAGAACATCCTGCAGCAGCACCCAGCTGATCTCCAGACACATTGTGCCTGCCCCTGAATATTTCATGCACACAGCAGAGCAGGCAGCAACAGTGTCACAGAATCCTTGCCCCCTGTATCTCCTTGCCACCTCTTGGCCAGGCAGCTCAGCACTGCTCCTCAGGGCACAGCCCCAGGGGGTGCTCAGGCTCTGGGGCCAGAGCCTAGCTCCTGGCACCTACCCCAGCACTGCCAGGGCACCACCAGCCCTCAGCACCACATCTCCAGGGCTCTGAAACCCCTCTGGGGATGGAGACTCCACCACTGCCCTGGGCCAGGCCTGGACAACCCTTTGGGGGAAGAAATTGTTCCTCGTGGCCAACCCAAACCTCCCCTGGGGCAACCTGGGGCTGTTGCATCTTGTCCTGTCCCTTGGGAGCAGAGCCCAACCCCCCCTGGCTGCAGCCTCCTCTCAGGGAGCTGCAGAGGGCAGTGAGGTCTCCCTCAGCCTCCTCTTCTCCAGGCTGAGCAGCCCCAGCTCCCTCAGCTGCTCCTCCCCAGCCCTCTTCTCCAGCCCCTTTCCCCCAGCCCTATTGCCCTTTCCATGGTCTCCTTAAATGGTTTTGGTATCTCCTGGAGGAAGGAGCAGCAAAGGAGACCCCTTCCAAGTGCCTTTCTGCTGGCAGCCTGCATTTTACTCCCCCCTAAGCCCCCACTGACTCTGTGACACCGTCCCAGGGGCTCAGACACTTTGGCCACTGTGCCTTTAAGGAAGGGGCACACTGCCTAAACGAGTTTCATTGGCCAAGGATTGTGGGAGGTGAGGTTGGGCCCGGCACAGCTGGAACTTTCTCTCTGTCTTCCTTCCTTCGCTGTCCCTTTCGGCTGGATCTGCCTCTGGGCTTCTGGCCAAGAGGTAAGAACTACCTGAGTCCCTGTGCCAGGCCTGTCCGCTTCCCCCCCGTCCTGCTAACCATCCTCGTCTCTTTCTACCTCTCTGGGGGAGAAGGGAGGTAGGGGGTGAAGGGGGCACAGGGGGAAGCCCCCTCTGTGGGGGGTGTGGTTTCTGGTTGAGTTCATCTGCTGTACATTCCTGTACACACTGTCAAGTCCCTGTGTTTGCTGTCACACACAACCTGTTTCCTTGCAAAGTGCACTCTCCTTTCCCCGACCGGGGTTAGCTCTGCTCTCTTTCTCGGTGGGGCAGGGAAAGCAGAGCCTTTCCTCTCAAACCACCACAGCCACTCAGCCAAGCAGCACTTCCAAGTCACTCACAGCCCTTATGGAGCCCTGGACACTGCCAGCCAGCAGGAAGGCAACCAAGGGGCAGTGCTGTGCAGGAGAGCAGGCAGAGCCTGGAGCAGAGCCCGGGGCCAGGGCAGAGCCTGGAGCTGGGGCAGAGCCTGGAGCCGAGCCTGGAGCCGGGGCAGAGCCTGGAGCCGGGGCAGAGCCTGGAGCAGAGCCCAGGGCCAGGGCAGAGCCTGGAGCAGAGCCTGGGGCAGAGCCCGGGGCCAGGGCAGAGCCTGGAGCCGGGGCAGAGCCCGGGGCAGAGCCTGGAGCAGAGCCCAGGGCCAGGGCAGAGCCTGGAGCAGAGCCTGGAGCAGAGCCCGGAGCCAGGGCAGAGCCTGAAGCCAGGGCAGAGCCTGGAGCAGAGCCCGGGGCCAGGGCAGAGCCTGGAGCCAGGGCAGAGCCTGGAGCAGAGCCTGGGGCCAGGGCAGAGCCTGGAGCAGAGCCTGGAGCAGAGCCCGGGGCCAGGGCAGAGCCTGGAGCCAGGGCAGAGCCTGGAGCAGAGCCTGGAGCAGAGCCCGGGGCCAGGGCAGAGCCTGGAGCAGAGCCCGGGGCCAGGGCAGAGCCTGGAGCAGAGCCCGGGGCCAGGGCAGAGCCTGGAGCAGAGCCCGGGGCCAGGGCAGAGCCTGGAGCAGAGCCCGGGGCCAGGGCAGAGCCTGGAGCAGAGCCTGGAGCAGAGCCTGGAGCAGAGCCTGGAGCAGAGCCTGGAGCAGAGCCTGGAGCCAGGGCAGAGCCTGGAGCAGAGCCTGGGGCAGGCAGGGGCCGCAGGGCCATGCTGGGAGGCTGCAGCCCCTTCCAACCCAGCCCAGTCTGTGGATCCAGGGCCTGCAGCAGGGTTCTCCCTGCCAGACCCAGCTTTGACCCACTGGATCTGCTGCAGCAGGCTTGGGATCCACAGCTGCCCCCTCAGGCAGGAGCCCAGTGCCAGGGGCTGCTGCCCAAGGGCAGGCTGAGGCAGGGCAGCAGGCTCTGGCACCCAGAGCCAGCCTGCAGCGCACACAGCGCAGAGAGCTCCACCTCTGCCCCAGCACTGGAGGACTGCTCAGCTCCTGAGCACAGCACAGGCCTGGCTCACGTGGGAGCAGGCTGCCCCCTGCCCCAGCCCCCCAGCTGGGGGCTTCCCTGCCCCCTTTGCCTCTCCCTGCATCACCTGAAGGACAGCAGCTGCGGGGCCCCAGCCGCGGGACACTGCAGCCTGCCTCACCCCAAGGGAGGTCAGAGCAGGGCCACCCCGGGGAGGGGAAGCAGCTCTCCCATCTGCCTGTGCCTCAGGCAGCTCCTGCTGCAAGCACAGGGCAGGTCAGCTGCCACCTCCTGACTCTGCAGCGTGCCCAGGCAGGAGATGCCCCCAGCAGCTCCTGTGGGCACAGCAGCCCTGGGAACGGGGCCCGGGGCCACAGCTGGGATGTTGTGCCCGGCTCTGGGCCCCCAGCTCAAGAAGGGCCTCAGAGAGCTGCTTGGGACAGCACAGCACAGAGGCACAGAGCTGCTGCAGGCAGGGCAACAGCTCCTGGGAGCAGCTGAGGGCAGAGAGCTGGAAGCCAAGGAGCCTGTGGGGTGAAGCATGGAACAGGATCAACCAGGTTGGAAAAGGCCTTGGAGGTCATCCAGCCCAACCTCCCCCCAGCACCACCTCAGCCATGGCACCAAGGGCCTCATCCAGCCCAACCTCCCCCCAGCACCACCTCAGCCATGGCACCAAGGGCCTCATCCAGCCCAACCTCCCCCCAGCACCACTTCAGCCATGGCACCAAGGGCCTCATCCAGCCCAACCTCCCCCCAGCACCACTTCAGCCATGGCACCAAGGGCCTCATCCAGGCTCTTCCTGAACACCTCCAGGGATGGGGACTCCAGCACCTCCCTGGGCAGCACATCCCAGTGGCCAATCTCTCTTGCTCACCTCCAGCCTACACCTCCCCTGGCACAGCTTGAGGCTGTGCCCTCTTGTTCTGGTGCTGGCTGCCTGGGAGAAGAGCCCAACCCCCAGCTGGCTACAACCTCCCTGCAGGGAGCTGTAGCTGTGCAGGGCTGGAGCCAGGCTCTGCCCAGGGATGGCCTAGCACAGCACAAGGGGCACTGGGGGCAAGCTGGAGCAGAGGAGGTGCCAGGGGAACAGGAGGCTGCTGGAGGCCTGGGGCAGGCTGCCCAGAGAGGCTGTGGAGCTCCCAACCCCCCCTGGGCACTGTGCCCCTGGGCAGGCTGCTGTGGGAGCCCTGCTGGGGCAGGGGCTTGGGCTGGGGGAGCTCCAGAGCTCCCTTCCAGCCCCTCCATTCCATGTCAGTTAAGATTCTCCCCTGAGCCTGCCCCACAGCTGCTCAAAGAGCCAGCCCCAAGGCACAGGCTGCTGCTCTCTGAAGCCACACAGCAGGGCAGGGCCCAGGAGCAGCAGCAGCCCCCAGGGCATGGGGCAGAGCCAGCACAGAGCTCAGCCTTGGTACAACTGGCAGGGCACTGAGCAGCCAGGCTTGGCCCTGCCTCAGCTGCTGCCTACCAGAGCTGCTGGGCCAGTCCTAACCTGTCCTGGCCACCAAGCTTTCCAGGGATTTACTCCCTCAGCCTGTAGGTAGCCTGGAGAGCCAAGAGCAAGGTAATCATTCTGCTGGGCAGTGAGCAGCACAGGAGGGAGCCCTGGGGCTGAGAGCCTGGACAAGAGCAGCCCAGAGGGGAGCTGGGGCTCTCTAGCAAGAGCTAAAGGAGCTGTGGGGGCAAGAGGCTGCTCAGTGGGGCCCAGGCACAGGGGGCACAAAGTGGAGCCCAGGAGGTTCCCCCTGAGCAGGAGCTTTGCTGTGAGGCTGCTGGAGGCCTGCAGCAGGCTGCCCAGAGAGGCTGTGCAGAGCTCCCAACCCCCCCTGGGCACTGTGCCCCTGGGGGTGCCCAGAGGCTCCCTCCAAGCCCTGCCACGCTGTGACAGCAACCCCCAGAGCAGCCCAACACAAACCAACCCCCAGCAAAGCCCCAGAGCAGCCTGCCCAGCAGCAGCCTCCCCTCTGACCCCCCAGGGGCCTGTGCTGCCCCCACCAGCCCCAGGCAGGCAGCTCTGGAGAGCAGGGAGCTGCCTGAGGGGGAAGTGCTCCTCCCTGCCAGCCCAAGGCCTGCTGCCTTTTGCCTTCTTGGGCTCCTTTCACATTACCATGCAACAAAAACCCCTCTGCAAACTCTCCCAGCAGAGCTGACCTGCCCCAGCCCTGCTGGGTGGTGGAGGAGCTGAGGGGAGCTGGCCCAGCAGCCTGCCCAGCAGAGGGGACCCCAGGGGGGAGGTTCCAGGGCCCACCCAGGGGGAAACCTTCCCTTCTGCACTCCCAGCAGCATCTTGTCCCCCCCAGCCCCTGGCTGTGCCAGGGGGCTCCTTGTCCCCATGCTGTGCTGCTGTGTGGGGCCCAGCTGGGTGGAAGCAGTTCAGAGGCAAACTTCACAACAGCAGATGAAGGAAGAGGCTCAAGCCCCACACAAATGATGGGCAGAAAGGCAAACAGGAGGCTGAGGAGAGACCTTCCTGCTCCTGAGGAGCCCCTGACAGGCTTGGAGGGAGGGAGGGGCTGGGCTCTTCCCCCAGGTGACAGGAGAGGAGTTGGCCTGAAACTGGGCCAGGGGAGGGGGAGCCTGGAGAGGAGGAACAATTTCCTTGCTGCCAGAGTGGTCAGGGACTGGCACAGGCTGCCCAGGGAGGTGGTGGAGTCCCCATGCCTGGAGGGGTTGGGCTGCTGGCTGCCCTGGGTGGTCTCAGAGGGCTTCCCCCAGCCCTGTGACTCAGCAGCACTCCCCTGCTGCCTCCAGCCCTGCTCTGCACCCCCTGCCTCCCTCCAACACCTTCCCTCTCCCTTCCACCTGGGCTCAAGCAAAGTCCCCTGCAGGGCCTGAAGCACTCCTGGCTTCCAGCAGGAGGGCTCAGGAGGCTTCCCCTAAGCTAAGGAGCACAGCTGGCTCTGGGGCTGCCCCCAGGGCTTGGCCTTCCTGCTGCATGGCACCCAGGGCTCCACTGCTGCTCCTCACAGCACACCAGCAGCAGGACTCAGCACCAGAGGAAGCTCCCAGGGGAGCAAGCTGGAGGTGCTCTTTGTACCCAGTTCTATTCCCTAACCCAGGGGGCAGAGGAGGAGGTTTTCCAGAGCCTTCCTGTGGGCACAGGAGAGGAAATCACCAAAGGTTCACTCAGCAGCAGGGCAGAGAGAGCTGCAGCCAAGCAGCAGCCCTCTGAGGATGGCCACACAACAAAGCTGTGGCCAATACCTTCATTCTCCTTTGCCTTTCCTGGCTCCTCACAGGGGGGCAGTGGATGAACCTCTCCAGCTCTCAGGATGAGGCAGCAGAGCTCTTCCTCCCCCCTGGGCCTGCCTGGGCAGAGTTGTTGCTCAGCCCCTCACAGCTTGCATGGGGTTGGAAGGGACCCTCAGAGCTGACCTTGTCCAGCCCCCTGCAGCCAGCAGGGACACCTCCAACTGGATCAAGCTGCCCAGGACCACACTGAGGCTGACCTTGCATGTCCCCTCTCAGAAAGCCACTTGGCTGCACCCTTTCAACCCCCAGCAGAGGAGGCAGGAAAGGATCTGGCCTGGCACACAGCTTTAGCCCCACTAATGCCACAGTCAATTAAGGAATGTTTAGCAGAGGGGAAAGCAAGAAGCTAATGCAAGGCAGCACTAATGCAAAGCCTCAGCTGCTCTGGCTGTGACCAGCCACATCTTGGCTCCTGCCCCACAGGCCCTTCATCTTCTGTGACACAGCAGGCAGGGACACTGTGGCACTGCCACCTGAGAGGCCACTCCTGCTCTCTTTCACCTCCCTGGGTGAGGTCCTCATCCAAGCCTCTGCTGAGCAGGGCTCCTGCTGCCGGCTTCCTCATTCACAGCCTCCAAGAATGAACAATGGCAGCTCCAGAGCCACTTGACAGGGGGTGGAATAATGAGGTCCCCTCAGATATGAACACATCTGACAAGCAGGAACTGATCAGCAGGGACTGAAGGAGCTGCTTCCCATCAGTGAGGGATCCTCCACCCCCGAGGGGGTCTGGAGCCAGGCCAAGGGGGAACGGTTGGGAGCTGAGGCACAGCAGGGCTGGACTGGGGCTGAGGAAGAAGTTCTTCAGTGTGAGGGTGGTGAGAGCCTGGCCCAGGCTGCCAGGGAGGCTCAAGGCCAGGCTGGAAGAGACCTCCCTTGCCCTGCTGGCCACCCTGCCCTCAGTCCCCATTACTGCCCAGCTCCATCTGACAGCTCAGCGTGGCAGGGCTCCCACAGCACCTTCCTGAGCACCAATTACTGCACCCACACTCATTTCCTCACCACATGCCTCTAGTAAAAGGGAGGTCACCAGGCCAAGACAGCCAACTGCTCCCTGCCTGCAGCGGCTCTGAGGATGCATTTCAGCCGGGGGTGCCACAGGAGCACCGGGAAAGCCGACCGAGGCCTGAGCTCAGCTTTCCTGGGCGCCTTTATGGTGAGGAACACGCAGAGGGGACTGCAGCAGCGCAAGCAGGGAGGAATGCCTCCGTTTTCCACACCTATGCACACCACCTAAGCGAGAAGAGGCAGCAGCCGCCCTGAGCCCTCCCGGTCCTCCTTTTCCGCCCCTTGCTCCCCTAACCCTTCCCTGGCCTCCCGCAGCCCTTCCCTCCCGGCCCACACCCCAGCGACATCTTCCTCCTCGGGATTCCCGCTTCCCCCTTCCCCGGGCCGGCCGGGAGGAGGCTGCGGCGGGGCCCGGCGCAGCGGGCAGGCACATCCCCCCCCGCCGCCGGAGCGGGCGGCCCCGGGGGGCGGCAGCCCGGCCCCGAGCCACGGGGCAGGCCGAGGGCAGCCCCCGCGCTCACCTCATCCTCCTTGTGGTTGCGGATTCCGCGCACCAGGTCCTGCAGGTTCTTGTCGAACATTCGGTCGATGCTGCCCTTCACCATCTTCAGCGCCATGGCGGCGGCGGGGCCGGGCCGCGGGGCCTGCGCTCGGGGCCGGGCCCAGCCGGGGGGGACACCGCCGCGGCCGCTGCTACCGTTAGAGCCGGGGCAGAGCGAGCGGGACCGGGCCGCTCACATGCCGGGCGGGGCCGGGCGGGGCGGGGCGGGGGGAGTGCCGGCGGCGCTGGCCCCCGGGGCGGCGGGGGGCAGGCGGGGGCAGCCCAGCGGCCGCCAGCTCCTGCCTGCGCTCGGGCTCCCAGCGCCTGACAAAATGGCGGCCGGTCAGCTGAGGGCCCGGCCCCGCCCCGCCCCGGCCGGCCCCGCCCCGCCCCGGCCGGCTCCGCCCGCGGGCCGCCCCCTGCGCGCACGCCGCGCCGCGGCCGCGCCCACTCACCCCTCCGGACCACGCCCACTCGTGCTCTAGTCACGCCTCCCACGAGTCAGACCCCGCCCAGTCCCCGCCTAATCCCCGCCCGCGTCACTGCTGTCTTTGACTCCGCCCCCTGAAGTCCCGCCCCCGCGGCGCGTGGCCCCGCCCCAGCCGGGCGCTCCCGCAGCTCCCACGTGGCGGGGGGAGCGCGGGCACGGGCGGCGGGGACGCGGGTGGGGCCGAGGTCTGTCCTCACAGGGAGCCGGGGTCCCTCCGCGGGGCCGGCAGCTCCCGTGGGCAGCTTTAATGTCTGGCGATCGATGAAGCCCAGCTGTGGACGTGTCCGCCGTGGGCGCGGGGCTCCAGGCACCCACCCTGCCCAGGAGATCCTTTTTGACAGGCTCGCAGAATGGTTTGGGCCGGAGAAGCCCTCAGAGGTCACCCAGCACCACCATGGCCACCAAACCCCGGCCCCAGGTGCCACGGCCCCAGGTTTCCTGAGCACCTCCAGGGCTGGGGACTCCACCACCTCCCCGGGCGGCCTGTGCCAGTCCCTGACCGCCCTGGCAGCGAAGAAATACTTCCTAAATCCAACCTAACCCTCCCCTGGCACAATGCGAGGCCTCTCCTGAAATCCTCTCCTTCTGTCACCTGATCCTGGGCAGAGAGACCAACCCCCACCTCAGCTGACCTTAAACACCCACAGGTATCGCCCCCAGCCCTGCCAGTTCCCCCCTCGCTGTCTCCTCTGGCCCCAGCAGCTCCCAAGCGACCAAACCGAAGGGCGCCACCTGCTGGTGCTCCCGCGGCCGTGCCACAGGTGGCTTTCCCTATCCCTACGGAATGCCGCACCACGGGAGAGCTCCGGAAGCGGCCCGCGTTTGGATGCCCGTGCTGGGGCGCCCCACACTTGGGTAGGACACTTTAGGGTGCCCATGTCGGGGTCCGCCGCCTCCCCAACTCCCGCGATCCCGGTCCCGCTCCTCCTCCTGCCGCTCGGTCCCCGCCAGATGGCGCCCGCGGCCCGGGAGAGGCGGAGAGGGGGGACAGGCGTGGGACACGGACACAGGCGTGGGACACGGACACAGGCGTGGGACACGGACACAGGCGTGGGACACGGACACGGAGGAACCCGCCGGGAAGAGGGACAGGGACCTATGTATGGTGCTCCGAGTCGGGGGGGGGGAGCAGACAGTGCCCCACCTTTGGGTGATGGGCACCCAAAGGTCACACATTTGGTGTGGGAGTGAGGGGTGCCCTGTGCTCTGGTAATGGGTGCCCTGTGATTAGGTGGAGCTGATGGGTGCTCTGTGTTTGGGGGTGGGTGAGCCTTGTCTGGGTGAGGGCAATGGGTGCCCCATGTTTGGGTGGATGTGGAGGGTGCTCACGTTTGGGTAACGAGTGCCCCATGGTTGGGCAACGAGTGCCCCATGGTTGGGCAATGGGTGCCTCACATTTGGGATGCCCGTGCTAGGGTGTGGGTGATGGGTGCCCCGTGTTTGGGTGCAGGGGCAGCTGGTGTCCCCATGGGCCAGACACAGAGCAGGGCACTGGGCCAGCTGGTACTGTGGGTACAAGGGACTCATTCAGGCCTGTGCCATGGCTGCCTTTGGCTGGTCCAGGCCCTGTGGTGGGTGACTTGGGTCTGGTACCACACTGCATGTGCAGCTGGCACAACCCCCCTGCCCCTCAACCTCCCAGCCCCCATGATCCCCTCTGAAATTGGGGTACAGAGCTGGATGCTGCAGGGATGGTGCCACCCTGGGGCAGGGATGGTGCCACCCTGGGGCGGGGATGGAGCCAGAGGATGAAACACCACAGCACAAAAATGCCACCTCTGAGTCCTCACTGGAAACTGCTTGCAGATGATGCCAGGCTGGCGTGGGCACAGCCTGGTGAGCTAGAGGCTGGAGAGAGCCTGACAGAGCCTGTGGAACGCTCAGTGCTGGGTGCCCCCAGCCAGCCTTCCCTGGAGCAGGGAGGGAGGGCAGGGGGTGCTGGCCCTGGCCAAGGGATGTGTGGATGGTTGGACTTGGTGATCTTGGAGGTCTTTTCTGGTGGGGACAGAAGGTGCCCAGCTTGGGCCAGCTCCAAGCTTGCAGACCCCAAGAGCTGGGGGCAAAAAAGGGTGACTGAGGTGGGAGCCAACTGCAGAGCCCCCAAACGTGGGTGGGCTGCACGTGCTGGAGCATCCTGGGCTGGAGGGGCGGGGGGGGGGTGTGAGAGCCACCGCTTGTGCCTGCACATTTCCCTTCGGAGCCAGGGAAACCCCTCGGGGGTTTCAGCTCCAGCTCAGCTGGGTTTGGGCTTTCCCAGGCCAGGACCCTGCTGCTGCTGGGGTAATCCTCCACCCACACAGGGCAGCAGCCACTGGAGCCACTCTTGCCCCCACGTCCCACCACGGCCTGGCTCCTGGCCAGGTCTGGGTGCTGCCAAGCGGTGAGTCATGGCACACAGGCAAGCTCACATGGCTGGCAGCAGCCCACGGCACAGAGCCAGGGCAGTTCCGAGGCACCTTCCTTTGGGCTGCCTCATCCAGCCCGGCCTTGAACACCTCCAGGTAGGGGGCATCCACAGTCTCCCTGGGCAGCCTGTGCCAGTGTCCCACTGCCCTCGCTGGCAAGAGTTTCTTCCTCCAGTCTCCATCTGCCCTCTCCCAGCCCCTCCCCCCACCCCCCATCACTCCAAGCCCTTGTAAAAAGTCCCGGTGAAAAGGGACTTTAACAGCCCTTGTGGAAAGTGCCCCTCGTGCAGGAGGTCCCAGCAGAGGCAGCCACCCCTCGGTGTGGGGCAAGGCCCCCAGGTTTGTCTCAGACAAAGCAGTTTCCAGGACCAGACAGGGAACATTCGTGACCAAAAATGGCTTTATCCCACCCAGACCTCCGCCAGCAGCAGCGCGGCCGTGGTGCCTCCTGCTCACCACAGTCCCTGGCGTTACCACCTCTGCATCCTGAGAGGGAACCGTTGCATCATTTGGTTGTTGTGGCAACTGCAGCTGGAGCATCCCTGGAGAGGTTTGGCCCAGGGAGCCGCTGGCACGGATGGAAAGGACAGATGCTGCTGCTGCTCCATCATGTGGAAGGGAACTCCCCAGCACGAAGGGGCAGGATTGACCCCAGGGAATTAAAACGGGGCTTGGAGCCACCTTGTGAGGAGGGGAAGGGAGGCTCCGAGCCGCCAGGGCTGTCAAAGGTCCGTCGCGGGGCCGCTGGAAGGCAAAGGAGGAGCTGAGCCCCGCGGTTCCAGCCGGGGTTGAGCAGCTCAGCTGCTCCGGGACAGGAGCTCTGCAGAGGAGCTGAGCCCAAGCTTTGTTGGTCCTGAGGCAGACAGTGAACAGAGCTTGGCTGTGCCCCAAACCTCAGGGGGAGAGAAGGAAAACCCACCAAGGGCACCAGCACCACCCCCAGAGGACCCCAACTGGTGAACAGCAAGATCTGAGCACCCAGAGTGAGGGGAGGCTTTGACAGGGCTGGGGTGTCAAAGTGGGGTGCTGGTGGTAGAGTAGGGTGCTGCTCCCTCCCAGTCCCATGGAGCTGAGGACCAGCAGCGTCCTGCCCCATCATTATGTGGTCAATGCCCAGAGCTCTGCCTGGAATGTTTCATCAGAGGGCAGATCGAGACTGGAGAGGAGGAAGAAATCCTTGACAGTGAGGGTGGGGAGGCACTGGCACAGGCTGCCCAGCGAGGCTGTGGCTGCCTCCTCCCTGGAGGTGCTTAAGGCCAGGCTGGATGAGGCCTTGAGCAAGCTGGGCTGGTGGGAGGTGTCCCTGCCCATGGCTGGGGGGTGGCACTGGCTGATCTTGAAGGTCCCTTGCAGCCCAAACCATCCCACGAGTCTCCGATGGGAGCAGGCTTGCCTGCGCTCCCCTGCCTCGTGACCTGACTTGTTATTGTCGACTAAACTGGGTCAGTACCCGAGATGAGACTTGGCTTTAAAAGGCAGGGTCCTGGAGAAGCCAACACTTGTGCAGGGTGCGCTCAGGGCATCGCTTGGGCAAGACATCCTCGGTGCATCAACGCCCACCCTGTGCCCCCCACGCCCTCGGGAGCCAGGACGCCTGCTCCACTCGCTGCCTGCCCCCTGAAGGGTCCCTGCCCGGGGATCCAGGCTGCTGTGTGTGTGGGACGCAGGAGCCGTGGCGCAGGAGGAGCTGCTGGCCAGCTGCCCACGTGCCTCCGCAGGGCTGGGCATCACTCGTATGGCGTAGCTGGCACCTGCCAGGGAAACCTCCCTTCTCCAGTGCCCCAGAACCGCAGCCACGTGCAGGCAGCCGCACAGCGCTTCCCATTCCTCCCCCAGTCCGCCTCCAGGGACGGGGACTCCGCCACCTCCCTGGACAGCCTGTTCCAACCCCTGACCACTTCTCACAGGCGAGAAATTGTTCCTCGTGCCAAGGAGTGCCCAAGAGCCGTGTGGCCGTGGCACCTGGGGCCACGCTCTGGTGGCCAGGGTGGTGTTGGCTTGCCGGTTGGACTGGGTGATCTCAGAGGGCTTTTCCAACCCAAACCATTCTCTGTGAGGAGAGGTCTCCCGGCCAGGGCGTGCGCTTCAGACACGACCTGCCCGCAGCCACCAGCGCCGGTACCGGAGCGCTGCCCAGCGGCAGCCAGCCGGGCCCGGGCCGGAGCCGCCCCGGCAAAGCCTGGGAGCCTCTCTATCAGCAGCCCGCTTGGCCCACACAAGGACTTGGCTGCCAAAGTGATTAAAGGGCAACCTAAGGAACTCAAAGAGAATTCTTGACACGGAGCCTGCTGCGCCTGGGAGGGCTCCTGCCATGTCTGTTGATTTAAATTTAATGGAATTTCGGTGGTGAGCTAATTAAAGAGGAATTGATTAGTTAAGAGGCAGTCAGAGCAGTTTAACCGCCGCAGACTTGATGACTTTCGGTGTTCTCTTTAGCAAAACCTTTCCCAGTTCTGGAGCTTTCTGCACGTAGAGACGGCGAAGGGGAGGGGGGGAACGAACCAGGAGAGCAGCCAAGCAGGACCCGGCCGCGGAGGCGTTGCTGGAGGAGGGGACAGGAGGGGGACACCTCCCAGGCCGAGGGCTCCGCCGGGCTCAGCTGAAGGCAGAGACCTGCCCCGAAGCCAAGGTGTGAACTGCAGCGAGCCAGCTGCGCCGGGGAGGGCCCGGAGAGGGGCAGCAAAGCTGGGGAAGGGTCTGGAGAACAGGGCTGGGGAGGAGCGGCTGGGGCCCCGTGTTACAGCCAAGGGCTGATGGGGACAAGATACTGCTGGGAGCTTCCGGGGGGACTCCAGAAGGGAAGGCTTCCCCTTGAGGACAGGTGGGCACTGGAACCACCTCCCAAGGGCAGCAGTGGAGTCCCCTCCGCTGGGCAGGATGAAGGGTGCTGGGCCAGCTCCCCCCAGCCCCTCCATCACCCAGCAGGGATGGCCCAGATGGTCCTTGGGGTGCCTCACAACCTGGCACTGAGTGAACTGGGCACAGGCTGTGTCACACAGTGGGTACCGACCATGCAGAGACACCTGAGTGCTGTGTGCCAGCCTTGTGCCATCACACAGGGGGCAGCCACCATGCAGAGACACCTGAGTGCTGTGTGCCAGCCCTGTGCCATCACACAGGGGGCAGCCACCATGCAGAGACACCTGAGTGCTGTGTGCCAGCCTTGTGCCATCACACAGGGGGCAGCCACCATGCACAGACACCTGAGTGCTGTGTGCCAGCCCTGTGCCATCACACAGGGGGCAGCCACCATGCACAGACACCTGAGTGCTGTGTGCCAGCCTTGTGCCATCACACAGGGGGCAGCCACCATGCACAGGCACCTGAGTGCTGTGTGCCAGCCTTGTGCCATCACACAGGGGGCAGCCACCATGCAGAGACACCTGAGTGCTGTGTGCCAGCCTTGTGCCATCACACAGTGGGCAGCCACCATGCAGAGACACCTGAGTGCTGTGTGCCAGCCTTGCTCTGTCACACAGAGGGCTCCAGTCTTCAGCCATCACATGAGGTGCTGCAGCTGCTGTCACTGGGGTGCCCCAGCCCCTGTCACTGCCACACTGGGTGCCAGTGCCCCTGGGTGCCCTATCCCCTGTCACTGCCACACTGGGTGCCGGTGCCCCTGGGTGCCCTATCCCCTGTCACTGCCACACTGGGTGCCGGTGCCCCTGGGTGCCCTATCCCCTGTCACTGCCACACTGGGTGCCGGTGCCCCTGGGTGCCCTATCCCCTGTCACTGCCACACTGGGTGCCCTATCCCCTGTCACTGCCACACTGGGTGCCCTATCCCCTGTCACTGCCACACTGGGTGCCAGTGCCCCTGGGTGCCCTATCCCCTGTCACTGCCACACTGGGTGCCCTATCCCCTGTCACTGCCACACTGGGTGCCGGTGCCCCTGGGTGCCCTATCCCCTGTCACTGCCACACTGGGTGCCGGTGCCCCTGGGTGCCCTATCCCCTGTCACTGCCACACTGGGTGCCGGTGCCCCTGGGTGCCCTATCCCCTGTCACTGCCACACTGGGTGCCGGTGCCCCTGGGTGCCCTATCCCCTGTCACTGCCACACTGGGTGCCGGTGCCCCTGGGTGCCCTATCCCCTGTCACTGCCACACTGGGTGCCGGTGCCCCTGGGTGCCCTATCCCCTGTCACTGCCACACTGGGTGCCGGTGCCCCTGGGTGCCCTATCCCCTGTCACTGCCACACTGGGTGCCGGTGCCCCTGGGTGCCCCAGCCCCTGTCACTGCCACACTGGGTGCCGGTGCCCCTGGGTGCCCTATCCCCTGTCACTGCCACACTGGGTGCCGGTGCCCCTGGGTGCCCTATCCCCTGTCACTGCCACACTGGGTGCCGATGCCCCTGGGTGCCCCAGCCCCTGTCACTGCCACACTGGGTGCCGGTGTCCCTGCCGCTGCCATTGGCTGCTCGGTGCCCTCGCACGCGCGTGTCACCGCCGCCTCGTGCCGCGGCCCGCGTGACCTCCGGCCTGCCTCGCGCTGCACCCCCCCCCCCGCGGCCCCCCCCACATCCCCCCCCCCGCCTCACGCCCCCCTCCGGTGCGCAGCGCGAGCGCGCGCGGGGGCGGCGGCGCGCAGAGCCGGGGGCGCGCACGGGGAGGGCAGCTGAGGACAGGGGGGAGGGAGCGCGAGGCCGCGCCCGCCTCCGCCCCCCCGCGTCTGGCGCGTCGGTCGGGCCCGGCCCGGCCCGGCCCCGGCGCCTCATTGTGCTTCGCCTCACGCCGGCCCAAGATGGCGGCGGCGCCGGAGAGCCCCGCGAGCCGCTAACGACAATAGAGGGAGGCTGAGGGGAGCGGGCGCCCCCGCCGGCACCGGCCTGCCCTCCCCGCCTCTCCCGCCGCTCCCCCCCCCCCCTCCCCTCCCGCCGCCGCCGCCGCACCTCGCACACGCCCCCGGCCGGGCCTGGCCGCCACACCCCACCCCGGCCGGCCCCTCTAGCATGGTGCGGGGCCGCCGCCGCCTCCTTCTCCGGCTGCCGACATGGGCGAGAGGCTGGAGCTCCGGCTGAAGTCGCCCGTGGGAGCCGAGCCCGCCGTCTACCCCTGGCCGCTGCCCGTCTACGTGAGTATGGCCCCGGCCCGGCACCTGCCCCGCTCCCTGTCAGCGCCGCCCGCTCCCCGGGCCCGGCCGCCCCGCTCAGCCCCGCCGGCCGCGGCTGGCCTCCCTCGGCTGCTGCCCCCCGCCCCGGCCGCTCTCTGTCACTTGTTAGTCGCCGCGTTCGTGGGAGCCGGGGGCGCTCCGGAGCCGGCAGCGCTGCCCCGGCGGGGCCGGGGGGTGAAGGGGCCGGCGGCTCCCCCAGCCCCGGGTGCCGCTGCTCTCGCCGGGAAGTCAGATCCCCAATTTCTTATGGTAATTGGTTGACTAAACTGAAGGGCGGGGAGGAGGAGGACTGCTTAATGAAAAGTTTCGGTGTTTTCCCCGGCTCGGGCTCGTGGAACCGGCTCAGCACCGCAGCCGTCCCCGGCGCCCTGACGCCGGGAGGAGGTTGTTCCCCCCCCGCCTCGCCGGCGTTACCGATGGCTTCGGGTGGTCCCCGCAAACCGGTGGCAGGAATGGAAATAAAGAGGGGAGAAGCCTTGCTCGTGGGGCAGGGGAGCCGGGGGGGGGGGGGTTGTTCGCCGTGGGTAGGTGCCGGTGGGCTCGGCGGGGCCGGTGGGCTCGGCGGGGCCGTCGGCTGCGCTCCCCTGGAGCCGGGGGTGCCCTTGGAGCCGAGCAGCAGCCGAGCCAGGTCTGGCAGTTGATGGCAGCCGTAGTCCGCATGCTTTCAAATGAAATGTCACTTGTCCCTGCTCGGCTCCGTCAGCGGCAGGGCTGGGTCTCCTTTCCATTCCTTTCCCCTCCCCAACTTGCCTGACTTTTCCCAGCCTCTCCTGAGCCCCGAGTGAGATCTGTGACCTTGATAGCAGTGTCCCTGCTCAGATTGGTGACAGCCTCAACAGAGGCGAACGGCTGGAGGGGTGGTGGTGGGGAGGGGGGGGGTTGGTGTGTGTGTGTGTGCAGGGTTCCTGCCAATCCCTGAAGGGATTTTCACCCTTTTGAGAGCAGCTTCTAAAAGGAAGAATCTCCCCCCCGCCCCCTTCCCTATTTTACTCGGCTGAGCGTTCCTTGTGTTCCAGGCTTTGCTCTGGTTAGGTGTGCAGGGAGAACATGCTGGGACACAAGCTGGGGCAGCTGATCTCGCTGGCATGGCCACGGTGACGTGTTTGTGTGTGCGAATGATTGGAAATGCCTCGCTTGTGGCAGGGCAGATGACTCTGCCCTCCCTATCTGCGTCCTGCCTGCGGGGGCTGCCGGGGCAGATGACTCTGCCCTCCCTATCTGCGTCCTGCCTGCCTGCGGGGGCTGCCGGGGCAGATGACTCTGCCCTCCCTATCTGCGTCCTGCCTGCCTGCGGGGGCTGCCGGGGCAGATGACTCTGCCCTCCCTATCTGCAGCCTGCCTTTGGGGCTGCCGGGGCAGATGACTCTGCCCTCCCTCTCTGCAGGCTGCCCGCCTGCGGGGGCTGCCGGGGCCGTGTCTGTGGTTCGCAGGCAGCCCTCCTGCGCGGTGCCGCCGGCAGCGCGGAGCCGCCGGCGGGGCCGGGGGGCTGCGGCGTGCGGGGGCAGCGCGGCCGCTCCTGCCCGGGCAGCTCTCTCCCTCGGTTGTGTTTTTGTTCGTTCGTTCCCGGGCGCGCGCTCTCGCTTAAATTTTTTTGCAGAAACTGAAAGTAGAGCGATGACCAATTCCAGTTCCCTTCCTGTCACCCAGCGCTTCTAGCTCCTGCCTCCGAGCAGGTTGGGCGTGAAGCCGGAGGTTAAAGGGGACGCGGCTTTAGGGGGTTCGCCTGCCGCCGTTCCTAAGGGTTTTATGCAGAGGCACAAAACTTCCTCCCGTCCTACAACCCCCCCAAATCGCAACCTTTAGCCTTCCCCCACCCCTTTATGTACAGTCATAAAGACTCCTGCAGGCTTAAATCCGCCCCAAGTCACAACCTTCCCCCCTCCCACCCCCCAAATCACCACCTCCAACCCACACCCCCCTTTTAGAGGTATTCCTGCGGGCTTAAAAACACCCAAACAAATCACACCCTCTAACCTCCTACCCCTGTATGTACTGCCACAAAACTCCCTACAGGCTTCAACCCCCCCAGATCCCAACCTCCCCCCAGATCCCAACCTCCCCTCCCCCTTGGAGATATTGACCAAAATTCCTACAGAGCTTCAAAGCAACCCAAACAAATCACAACCTCCAACCCTCCCTCCTCCTCCCCTTCCCGAGTGTTTGTTTTCATGCTGTTTGCGGCATGGGAAGGAAGGATTTGGGTTAATTTTAGGCAAACTCCAGCAGCTGGTTCTGAAAATGGCAGAGAAAACAACATTTATTTTTTTCCCCCCTTCTTTCCCTGCCTGCTCACAAGTGCAGAGGAGCTGCCCCCCTGCCTCGCCCCCCGCAAGCCCCAACCGCGCTGCCGTCCCACCAGCTCCTTGCTTTAGGGCTGCAGGTCGTTTCCAGGGGGCTGCGTGGGACACACACACACGCACACAGAAGCGGCTCTGTGGTTCCTCCGGAGCCTATCAGTGTGCCAGGCTGCAGCTCCGGGGAGGGCAGGATCACGCCGCATGTTCCCGGGGCGTGCGCTTGCGTCCGTGGGCTCCCCTGCGGGCACGCAGGCACCGTGGGTTCCCCTGCAGGCACGCGTGCTTCGTGGGCTGTCCTGCGGGCACGCAGGCGCCGTGGGCTCACACACAGGCGCCGTGGGCTGTCCTGCGGGCACACAGGCGCCGTGAACTCACACACAGGCGCCGTGGGCTCTCCTGCAAGCTCCCACACGCACCCCGTGGGCTCCCAGCGGCGCCGCTGGCCGCTCTGCCCTCTGCGGCGGCGCCTGGGCTCCGGAGCCGTGCGGAGGGACCTCGCTGCTGGCTCCTCCGGGGCCCTGCCGCCGCCGTGCTCCGCTGAGCCGCAGGCTGCCGTCGGCGGCCGGCAGAGCCCTGCGCTGGCGGCAGAGCCCTGCGCTGGCAGCAGGGTCCCTGTGCCGCGGTGCTTTGAGCTCAGCTTTGTCTGACGTAAGCAGAACATTTCTTAGTTTCACCTCTCTCTGCTGCTCGCTTCCCTGGCAGCGAGCTGGGGCACCTGGGCCGATCGATGCCCTCCCCGCAGGTTTATTTAGCGCTGTTCTCGCTGCTCCCCGCTGTGTCCTCCGAGGATCTCTTTTTCCCGAGGGAGCTGGGGGGGGAAGGGGAGTGGAGACTCTCAGCCCTTGCCGATGGTGCTCGGTGAGGATGGCAGCGATGGCAGCGGCTCGGCAGCAGCGATGGCAGCGATGGCAGCGGCTCGGCAGCAGCTCTGCCAGCGGCAGAGGCTCAGCGGCACTGCAGCCCTGCTGCTCGCCGTGATGCAACCTCCCCTTGAGTAACTTGGCTATTTTTGTGCTCTTACTACACCTTAAATTAGCAGCACGGCTGAGGCTGAGGGCTAATCCCTGCCCTTAATGGGTGCCTGCATCGATAACCTCTCCGTTTATTGCAGGCCTGCTGCTTGCGGAGCAGCCGGGGGGGGGGGTCTGGGGGTGTCCTCTTCGCCTCTTCAGCCGCATCGCAGCTCAGCTGGCAGTGCCGCTCGCTGGGCAGGCCGGAGGAGCCGGGGAGGGTGATGTGAAACATCAATTTCCCTGGCGGGTGTCATGAGGGCCGTGGGAGGGGAGAGCCGAGCGGCGGCGGTGCAGCTCCAGCCTCCCCCTGGCTGAGACGCAAACCCCGGAGCCTGGCTCCGGCTCCCGGCAGAGGCCGCGGGGTCGCCGGCGGAGCCCAGGGGTGAGCGGTCGTGTCCGGAGCAGGCTGTGATGAGTAAGTGGAGTGAGTGCAGGGTGAGTAATCTCTCCTCATGACTCACCCAAAGATTCTTTTTCTGATGTTGACCTCTGGGGGTTTTCTGCTGCGTGCTCGGCTGCGGCAGAGCCGGAGGGAGTTGATTGCTTTTGTGTGCCGCTCAACTTCCTGGCTCCCACCTACCTGCCCTGTTTTTAGCCGGCTCGAGGTTGTCACAGACCAGCAGTGCTGCCTTAGGACTTCTAATTTTGGTGCTGGGTGAGCTTCAGGCGTGGATACAGGAAGGCTGTTGTGTGCTCACGCTGGGGCGGGAGCAGCGTGGATGGATTTAGGTTCATGATTCACGGAGCCATCGAATGGCTCAGGTTGAGAGGGAACTTCAAGATCCTCCGGCTCCAACCCCCCTGCCACGGGCAGGGACACCTCCCACCAGCCCAGGTTGCTCAAGGCCTCCTCCAGCCTGGCCTTGAACACCTCCAGGGAGGAGGAGGAATCCACAGCCCCCCTGGGCAGCCTGTGCCAGAGCCTCCCCACCCTCCCAGCAAAGAATTTCTTCCTAGATCTCCAGTCTCAGTGTCCCCTCCCCAAGCTTCAGTCCATCCGCTCTTGTCCTGTCACTCCCAGCCCTTGTCAGAAGCTCCTCCCCAGCTTTCCTGTAGCCCCTTCGGCTCCTGGAAGGCAGCTCCGAGGTCTCCCCGGAGCCGCTGGTGGTCTGCAATAGGCCAGCGCCCGCGGGGGATGGCATTTGTAGGCAGATTTGACCATTGACATGCACAGCTTGGTGCTTAGAGGCAGATCAGGGGGACACAAAGGGTGAGGTCCCCCTGGCAGCTCCAGGCCTGGCAGGTATTTAGGTTTGTTGCGGAGAGCTGTCCTTAGCTTGGTTCATTCTCTTGTCTCTGCCTTTGGCTGTGAATATTTATTAGCTCTGCACAGGGGAGAGGTTGTTTTTCATACCCTGACAAGTTCTGCCTAATCTGTGAGGTGTCTGAGGTTGTACTTTGAACTCCTCTTGACAGCAGTTCCTGCTGAAGCTGTCCCAGCCCCCCCTGCCTGTGTGGGGAGAGGTGTGGGGGGGAGTGGGGTGGGGTGGGGGTTTTTGTGTGTGTGTTTTCAGTCTGGATCTGTTCCACGATCGGGTCTGGCACAGTTCTGCTGGCACAGCTCTGGCACCAGGGAGGGATTGCTTGCATACAGATCAGAGCAACAGGAGGCTTCAGAGCTGCTGGAGCCCGATTGTCACCAAACTCTGCACTGTGTGGAAGTCTGTTCCTGCCAGCACCTGCCTCAGCTCCAGGACACTGCTGCAGTTATCTCCTCTCCTCCAGGCTTGCACCCAGAGGGCTCTTGCAGCCTGATCAAAGTCAGTGTGGGTGCTGCCAGAGAGGGGCACAGCCCGGGGGCTGGCACTGGTGCTGCCTTTGGGTGGCTCAGGCTGGCACTGTGGCTGCAGGTGGCTGGCTGAGCTGCTGAGGGCTGTGCAAGGCCTTGCAAGTTTCAGAGCCCAGCCTCTGCCTGCCTTGCTCTTGTCTCCTGGCAGACCCTCCCTGGGGTGCTCAGTGGCAGAAGGTAACTGCAGCCCTCCCTGCCTGCCAGGTTTCTGTGTGGTGTGTTGCCCCCCAGCCAGTTTGACCCCTGAGGGCTGGGCACCGGTGTGGCAGTGCCTGGGAGCTGCTCCTGCGGCCCAGGCTGCTGCAGGCAACTGGAGCCCAGCAGGGTTCTGCTCTGGGTGTCACAGGGTTGGAAAAGATCATCGAATCCAACCAGCAACCCGACACCACCACGGCCCCAAGGGCCATGGCTACACCTCCAGGGCTGGGGCTGCACCTCCTCCCTGGGCAGCCTGTGCCAAGCCCTGGCCACTCTGGCAGCAAAGGAATTGTTCCTCGTGTCCACCCTAAGCCTCCCCTGGCACAGCTTCAGGCCATTTCCTTCTCACCCCTGATCCTAGGGGGCAGAGACCAACCCCCACCTCACTCCAACCTCCTTTCAGGTTCTTCTACCACTTCAGTTCCTGTTGTCCAGCCTGGGAATGTCAGCCCCTTGCCTCTGCCCCAAGTGCTGGTTGTGCCCATCCTGCCGGGCTGAGGCATCCCTGCCCCGAGCTGCAGCCTCCAAATTAGCAACTGGGATGTTAAGTCTGGCTTGAATAATTCATGGCTGTCCCCCTGCTCCTCCTCCTTGCTGCTTTGCCACCCAGCTCTCACGGTAAACATCTCTCCCTGCCTGGCTGAGCGGTGTGGAGCCAGCACCCCGCAGCTGCTGGGCAGCACCTGGGGTAGGAGCTGCCGGCAGTGGACTTTGTGCAGGTGGAAAGGTGCAGAGTGTGGGCTGGGGCTCTTCTCTTTCCTCCCCCATGATGTGTGAGAAGGCTGAGAGCCCTTTGTCTTCCTCCCCACCCCGGACCTTAACCCCTTCCCGAAGCTGTGCACCCCAGGGGCAGGCAGCGACCAGGAGAACCCCAGGGAGAGTCGGTTGGGAGCTGCAGGGCAGAGCTGAGCCCCAAAGCCTGTCCTGCACTTCAGTGCTTTCCGTGCGTGTCGCTCAGCTTCGCCTCCCTTCGGCTGCCCCGGCAGGGGGGTCGGGGTGGGAGCTGCTGCCGAGGTGCCCCAGCGGGGCAGGAGCAGCGCAGGAGGGTCCTGAGCTGGCCCTGGAGCTGCCCTGCCGGGGCTGCTGCCGGGGGTGGTCCTGAGCCTCTGGCTGGCCCCCGGCCAGCAGCCCTCGCAGCCTCCCCGCACAGCCTCAGCCCTTCCTCTCCCGGGGCCCTGCCGGGAGCCAGCCTCACGTCCTTCACGTGCTGCTGGGCTGCCTCTGGGGGGGCTGTGCCGGAGGGGGCAGGGGGGCAGCCGGGACAGGGCTGCCTGAGCCGCGGTGCGGAGCCCGCCGGCAGGGGCTGTGCCGGTGCTGCCGGGGGCTGCGTGTGGGGCAGGCAGCTCTCACCTCGGACGGCTCCAAATAGCTGAGCTGGGGAACAACAACTGTCCCGGCGTGCTCGGAGCCTCCCCCCCGCCCCGGGCCGCGGTCTGACTCACGCCGCTTCCCAGGGCAGCCCTGCCGCACGCAGGAGGGGGTGGCGGAGCAGAGGAAGCTGCTGAGCTGACTCTGCCAGGCCCCCACCGCCCCCAAAAACCCCCAAGCCTCCTCGGCCCCTGAGTAATCGTCCTGCGAGCCGGCTGGGCTCGGCGGGGTTCGGCAGCGCTCGGCGGGGTTCGGCGGGGCTCGGCAGCAGTCGGCTGGGCTCGGCAGGGCTCGGCGGGGCTGGCAGGGCTCGGCAGGGCTGGCAGGGCTGGCAGGGCTCGGCGGGGCTGGCAGGGCTCGGCAGGGCTGGCAGGGCTGGCAGGGCTCGGCGGGGCTGGCAGGGCTGGCAGGGCTGGCAGGGCTCGGCAGGGCTCGGCAGGGCTGGCAGGGCTGGCAGGGCTCGGCGGGGCTGGCAGGGCTGGCAGGGCTGGCAGGGCTCGGCAGGGCTCGGCAGGGCTGGCAGGGCTGGCAGGGCTCGGCGGGGCTGGCAGGGCTGGCTGGGCTCGGCTAGGCTCGGCGGGGCTCGGCGGGGTTCGGCAGCGCTCGGCGGGGTTCGGCAGCGCTCGGCGGGGCTCGGCAGCAGTCGGCAGGGCTGGCAGCGCTCGGACGGGCTCGGCAGGGCTCGGCAGGGCTGGCAGGGCTCGGCAGGGCTCGGCAGGGCTCGGCAGGGCTGCGCTGGCGCCGCGCTCGCTGCCGCCCGGGCTGCCTGTGGGGAGAGCTTTGCGGAGGTGACTCAGGGCTGAGAGGAACTTCCCTGCCCAAGAGAAAGGCAACTTCAGCAGGCTTCCGATTCCTCACCACCCCCTGCCCTCCCCGGGTCTGCAGCGCAGGGGGGGGGCGTGGGGGGGGTGGGGAGGACCGGGAGCGGTGTAAGGCTGGGGCGCGACTGAGTCACTTCCAGGGCGCTCGGGCTGGCAGCAGGCAGCAGCGAAGGGCAGGGCTGGCACGGTGCCATCGCGGGCCGAGGGCAGCGCTGGCACGGTGCCATCGCGGGCCGAGGGCAGCCCGGCACGGTGACATCGCGGGCCGAGGGCAGGGCTGGCACGGTGACATCGCGGGCCGAGGGCAGAGCTGGCACGGTGCCATCGCGGGCCGAGGGCAGCCCGGCACGGTGACATCGCGGGCCGAGGGCAGCGCTGGCACGGTGACATCGCGGGCCGAGGGCAGAGCCGGCACGGTGACACCGCGGGCACAGGGCAGAGCTGGCACGGTGACATTGCGGGCACAGGGCAGAGCTGGCACGGTGACATCGCGGGCCGAGGGCAGAGCTGGCACGGTGACATCGCGGGCCGAGGGCAGAGCTGGCACGGTGACATCGCGGGCACAGGGCAGCCCGGCACGGTGACATCGCGGGCCGAGGGCAGGGCTGGCACGGTGACACCGCGGGCACAGGGCAGAGCTGGCACGGTGACATCGCGGGCCGAGGGCAGCCCGGCACGGTGACATCGCGGGCGCAGGGCAGCCCGGCACGGTGACATCGCGGGCACAGGGCAGCCCGGCACGGTGACATCGCGGGCACAGGGCAGCCCGGCACGGTGACACCGCGGGCACACGGCAGCCCGGCACGGTGCCGCGGGGGGCGGGCAGGCAGCCTGGGCTTGTGCAGCACGTGGGCTTGGCGGTGGCCGAGCAGCGGCAGCCTTCTCCTGGCCTTCAGCCTGCGAGTGGAGCTGGCCACCAGTGACAATCGCTGCTTGTTCAGCTCTCAGGCTGCCTTTTGTTCCAGGCTCTGCCCCCTTGGTACAACAAAAATCATCAGTTGGGTTCATTGATGCCTCCCTCCCCCCTCCCCTCCCCTCCCCTTGGTATTTCTGGATGAAAAGCAGAAGTTGTTCCCTGGTGTTGTGCCTTGAGAGCACAGCAGCCCTGATTTGATTCATATGAACCAAGTGATCTGAAGGGTAACTCGGAAGAGAAGAGGAGCTGCTCCAGATTGCTGCCTTGTACCCCCCTGGAATGGCTCAGGGGGGAAGGGAGCTCAGAGCTCCTCTCCTCCAACCTCCCCTGCCATGGGCAGGGACAGCTCTCAGCTACTCAGCTGCTCAGGGCCTCATCCAGCCTGGCCTTGAGCACCCCCAGGCAGGAGGCAGCCACAGCCTCCCTGGGCAGCTTGTGCCAGGCTCTCAGCAGCCTCACACTGAAGAACTTCTGCCTCAGCTCCACTCTAACCCTGCTCTGCCTCAGCTCCAAACCCTTCCCCCTGGGCCTGGCTCCAGACCCCCTCTGCAGCCTCCCTGCAGGATCCCTTCAGGCCCTGGCAGGCAGCTCTGAGGAGCCCCTGGAGCCTTCTCCTGCCCAGGCTGCACAACCCCAGCTCCCTCAGCCTGTGCTCAGAGCTGCTCCAGCCCTGGCAGCATCTCTGTGGCCTCCTCTGGCCTCACTCCTCAGCTCTGTGTCCTTCTCCTGCTGGGGACAGCAGAGCTGAAGGCAGGGTTGGAGGTGAGGGCTCAGCAGAGCAGAGCCCAGGGGCAGAATCCCCTCTCTTGATGAATGTTCTTGTCCTGGCCAGAGTTCCAGCTCAGGCAGCTCCAATTTGTCAGCCTCAGCCTCAGCCAGCACAGGGAGCTGAAAGCTTGCAGTGTGCCAGGGGCAGGCCCTGCCACCACAGCAGCCCCAGCCCTTGTCCTCCATGGCAGCTGCAATATCTATGGAGCTGATTCTCCTTTCAGGTCTCACAGACAGCTCTGAGTTGTGCTCCCCCTGGGAGTTTCAGCAGCATCTCTTACCTCTTGGTGTGCAGGATTTATGGCAGGTTTAATCTCCCTGCTCCCCAGACAGCCATATGTCTGTTCTGGGCTCTTCCTCCTTGCTCTCTGCCTTCCCTCTCTGCCTTGCTGCTTTCCTTCCTGCTTTGAGTTAACCTCTGGCTGCCTGCTTAAAGCTTTGGCACAAGGGCCAGAGGTGAGCTGTTGGCTTCCCTTCCCCCCTCACCATGAGGAGAGAGTTGCTTGGTGTGAGGGTGCTGGGGCCTGGGGCAGGCTGCCCAGAGAGGTTGTGGAGTCTCCTGGGCTGCCTCCAGAGCAGGGTGACCAGCAGCACAGGGAGGGGATTCTGCCCTGCTGGGGCCCCACCTGCAGCACTGCCTCCAGCCCTGGTGCCCCCAGCACAAGAAGGACCTGGAGCTGCTGGGGAGGGTCCAGAGGAGGCCACCAAGGTGATCAGGGGGTTACAGGAGAGCTGGGGAGGGAGTGTGGCACAGGCTTGGAGTGTCAGGGCAAGGGACAGATTGAGGGCAGGGAGAGGGCAGATTGAGACTGGAGATGAGGAAGGAATTGTTGAGAGTGAGGATGCTGAGGCTCTGGCACAGGCTGCCCAGGGAGGCTGTGGCTGCCCCCTCCCTGGAGGGGTTCAGGGCCAGGCTGGATGAGGCCTGGAGCAGCCTGGGCTGCTGGGGGTGTCCCTGCCCAGGGCTGGAGCTGGATGAGCTGGGAGGTCCCTTCCAGCCTGAGCCCTTCTCTGGCTCTAGGAATCTCCTCTGGAGGCTTGCAGCCCCCCCTGGCTGTGCTGCTGGGTGAGCTGCCCTGAGTGGTGCTGCTCTGGCAGCCTGGGCTGGAGCTGTGGATGGTGTCCAGAGAGCCCTCCCAGCCCCTGCCTCGCTGGGATGCTTCTCCCACACCACCACAGAGTGTCTCAGGGGGTTCCCAGCAGCTCACACTCCTTCTCTGCTGCCTGCCAGCAGGCTCCACAGCAGCAGCAGCTGATGCTGGGCCTCAGGAAGATCACATTTGCTGCCTGGGAATGATTAAAGCTGAGCCAAAACTGCCTGTGAGGAGGCAGGAGGGATCCAAGTGAGTGCCTGCTGCTGCCCACGTGCTGCTGCAGCTCTGGAGCACAGCAGCCTCTATTTTTAGAGCAGAGGAAGAGAGGGAGGATGTTTTACAGCAGGAAGTGATGGCTTCAGAGATAGCACAGCTCTGAGTAACAGCACAGCTCCTGCTCAGAGCCTGCTTGCAGGGCAGGAGTGAATGAGAGTTCCCTGAGCAGCTCCAGTGAAAGAGCTCTCCAGTGGCAGATGACAGCAAGCCAGGAGGTGCTGAGTGCAGGGAAAGGAAGCTCTGGGAGCTTCAGGAGGAGCTCAAACCAAGGCTGCCAAGCCCAGCACTGAGCCATGTCCCTCAGTGGCACTCAGCATCAGAGCACTTGGGGAGGCTGCAGGGGGTTTGGTGCTGCCTCTGTGACGGAGAAGCAGAGAGCCCTGGAGTGGCTCAGGCTGGGAGGGACCTCAGGGAGCATCTGCTCCAAGCCCCCTGCCAGGGGCAGGGGCAGCTCCAGGTGTCTGCAGGGGTGCTGAGCAAACAGGATGGGCAGGGTTGGGCTGGAAGGGACCTGCAAGCTCATCCAGTCCCAGCCCCTGCCTCGGGCAGGGACTCCCCCAGCAGCTCCAGGCCTCCCCCAGCCTGGCCCTGAGCACCTCCAGGGAGGGCACAGCCACAGCTCCCTGGGCAGCCTGTGCCAGGGGCTCCCCAGCCTCATCCTGCAGAGCTTCTTCCTGACCTGCAGTCAGCTGCAGCAGCTCACAGGAGCTCTCCTGGTGCTGGAGAGATGCTTCTCACCCTCCACAGCTGGGGGGATCCTGGGGGCCAGTGAAGAGCTGCTTGTCCCCCAGCCTGCTGCAGGGCTGATTGGCTTCTCCTGAGCCTGCCTCTTGGTCTGTGCTGAGCAGCCAGGCTCCAGCTGGAGCATCCTCTGCTTTGGCTCTGGGGGGCAGTGCCTGGGCTGGGGGCTGCCCCTGCAGGCACCAAGGTGTTCTCCAAGCCAGGGGCTAGGGGAGAGACCTCCTTTGTTCTGTGCCTTCAACAGACAATGTGTGGAGCAGATCCAAATGGGTTCTGTTCCTGCAGCAGTGGAGCCAGGGTGGAAGCTTTGGGAGGGGGCTGGGGCCTGGAGGCAGTCATGGAAAGGTCCCTGGGGGTGGGCTCTGATTTCTTTGCAATGAGCTCTGAAGGGGCTGGGTTCAGCAGGGGGACACTGAAAGAGGAGAGCTCCCTTTTTGTTCTGAGTGTTTGGAATGGGCTGGAAGGGACCTCTGGAGATCAGCCAGGCCAGGCCCTGCCAGGGCAGCATCACCCAGGTCAGGTTGCACAGGAAAGTGCCCAGGGGGGGTTGGGAGCTCTGCACACAAGGAGACTCCACAGCCTCTCTGGGCAGCCTGCTGCAGGCCTCCAGCAGCCTCACACCAAAGCTTTGTCCTGCTCAGGTGGAACCTCCTGGGGTTCAGTTTGTGCCTCTTGTGCTGTCCCTGGGCACCCCTGAGCAGAGCCTGGCCCCAGCCTCCTGCCCCCCAGCCTTCAGCTCTCACTGAGCTCTGCTCAGCTGCCCTCTGGGGCTGCTCCTCTCCAGGCTCTCAGCCCCAGGGCTCTCAGCCTCTGCTCACAGCAGAGAGCTTCCAGGCCCTCCATCAGCCTCCCAGCCTGGCCTGGACTCCCTCCAGCAGTTCCCTCTCTCTCTCGAGCTGGGGAGCCCAGAATGGGGCCCAGAACTCCAGGTGTGGTCTCACCTGGGCAGGGCAGAGGGGGCAGAGACTCTGCCTCCACCTCCTGTTCACACTTCTGCTGCAGCTCTGCTGTGCTCTCTGCCCACAGCTTGCAGCTCTGCAGGGCTGCCCTGGGCACTGCCCTGGGCACTGCCCTGGTGTGGGGGCAGGCTCTGAGGGGGCTCTGCAGAAGAGCTGAGGCTGGGGCAGTCCAAGCTGCCCCCAGCCATGGTCCTGTCTGGGGACCTCACTGAAGGCTCTCAGAGCTCTGTGTGGTGCTTGGAGAGCTGCTGGCTGGGGCTGGGGCTGGGGGGGAGCTGCAGCTCTGTGCTCTCAGCGTTGCAGGGTTGGGTTTCTTGCTCCCTTCACTCTGCTGCAGTGTGTGGCCAGCTCAGGCCTCAGCAGGACCCCACTCTGCAGGGGGAGGTGAGGCTGAGCAGAGCAGGATGTGCCTCTCCAAGCCCCAGGCACGCTCCTGGCTCGAGTGGCTGTGCCCAGCACCCCGAGGGAGCTTCTCCTCCCTCCCCAGGCCCCCCCTGCAGGGCTGGGTGCAGGGCTGGGCTCCTCTCAATCCCTTGCTGCAGAGGCCATGGAGCTGCTGGGGGGCCTGGAGCACCTCTGGGGGCAGGAGAGGCTGAGAGCCCAGGGGCTGCTGAGCCTGGGGAGCTGTTCCCTGCTGCCTTCCCCAGAGCCCTGCCTGCTCCTGCAGGCCCTCTGCAGAGCTCTGCTTGCTCTCCAGGTGTTGTTGCAGGGCAGTGTTTTGGCAGGAGGCTGGCTCTGGGCTTTGCCCCTCTGCAGCTCACCTTTCAAGCTGAGACTGAACATGCAGGTGGCAAACAGAACTCTCTCTTCTGAGGCTCAGCTGGAGGAGAAGCAGCTCCCAATGTCTGCCTGGGGGGGTTGTGAGGTGGTTGTGAGCAGCTCTGGGCACTGGCAGGGGTTTCATAGCAGCTGGCTCTGCCTCTTCTGCCTTCAAGCACCCAGTGCAGAGAGCACAGCAGGCAGCCAGGGCCCTGTCTCCTGGAGCAGCTTCGTTTGCTGGGGCTGGGAGGGTTCCAGGGGCCTCTCAGCCCTCATAACTCTGAGGAGGCTGCAGCAGAACAGCAGCAGCACGTAGCCTGCTGGGGAGCAGGCAGGGAGCAGAGCCTGGGGCAGGGCTGGGGGCTGGCTGGAGCTGCTCTGCGTGACACACTGCACAGCAGGGCACAGCAGAGCTGCTGCCTGAGCCCCAGCCAGGAGGCTCCTGCAGAGGGGGTGCAGGAGTGAGGCCAGGCTGCTGCAGCAGGCTCCCCAGCCTGTGCTGCTGGCAGCACTCTCAGAGCAGCTCCAGATGCAGCTGAGCTGCTCCAGGCCAGGGAATCAGAGCAGCAGGGCTGGGAAGGGAGCTCTGGAGGTGCAGTCCAGGATCACCCAAGGGCAGCTCACACAGGAATGAGCCAGAAGGCTCTTGAAACTACCCAGAGAAGGAAACCTCCTTCCTCCAGCCCCTGAGCACCCTTGCAGCAGGGAGGCTGCTCCTGACCCCCAGCCCCTGGGGTGCTGCTGCAGTCCCTGAGCACCCTTGCAGCAGGGAGGCTGCTCCTGACCCCCAGCCCCTGGGGTGCTGCTCCAGCCCCTGAGCACCCTTGCAGCAGGGAGGCTGCTCCTGACCCCCAGCCCCTGGGCTGCTGCTCCAGCCCCTGAGCACCCTTGCAGCAGGGAGGCTGCTCCTGACCCCCAGCCCCTGGGGTGCTGCTCCAGCCCCTGAGCACCCTTGCAGCAGGGAGGCTGCTCCTGACCCCCAGCCCCTGGGGTGCTGCTGCAGTCCCTGAGCACCCTTGCAGCAGGGAGGCTGCTCCTGACCCCCAGCCCCTGGGCTGCTGCTGCAGCTCCTGAGCACCCTTGCAGCAGGGAGGCTGCTCCTGACCCCCAGCCCCTGGGCTGCTGCTCCAGCTCCTGAGCACCCTTGCAGCAGGGAGGCTGCTCCTGACCCCCAGCCCCTGGGCTGCTGCTGCAGCCCCTGAGCACCCTTGCAGCAGGGAGGCTGCTCCTGACCCCCAGCCTCCCCCTCCCCTGGCACAGCTTCAGCCCCTTCCCAGCTGGCAGTGTGGCGCTGGCCCCCGGCCCCTTGGCAGATGCATTCCTGGTGCCCTGGCCTGCTGAGGGCTGCCCTGGGGGTGTGCTGGGGGCAGCCAGCCCTGCTGCTGGCTCTGTGCAAGCCTCTCTCTGCTCTCCCTGCAGGACAAGCACCACGATGCTGCCCACGAGATCATCGAGACCATCCGGTGAGTGCTGCGAGGGCGCCGAGGCCAGCCCTGAGCCCAGGGCAGGCTCAGGAGCCTCTGCTCCAGAGGGGAGAGGCAGAGCTGTCTGCCCTGGCAGAGGCCTTCCAGACCCTCAGCCCAGCTCTGCCAGGGCACCTCATGGCCCTCAGCACCACATCTCCGTGGCCCTGGACCCCCTTCAGCCATGGGGACTCCACCACTGCCCTGGGCAGCCTGGGCCAGGCCTGGCTGCAGGGGGGGCAGAGCTTGGTGGCCTTGCTTGGGGTACTGCAGGAAGAGTCTTCTCCACATTCAGCTCTGTCAGAGCTCCTCTCAGAATGCTTTGCAGCCTTGCCCTGTGCCTTGCATTTCATGCAAGACAGCTTCAGGCAGGGCTCTGAGTGCAGTCTTCACCTTGGCTTGGAGCTGTGCCACTGCCAGGCTCTGGGGGCACCTTGCTGTGTGCTCAGCACCACTGCAGCCTGCTGCAGCTTTCCACTGAGCTGCTGCCTGCCTTGCCCTGACCTGTGCCAGGACCTGAGGAGGGCCTTCCAGGGAGCCAGGAGGGGACTTTTGACAAGGGCATGGAGTGCCAGGAGGAGAGGGAATGGACTGGAGCTGGAGGAGGGCAGGTGGAGACTGGGGATGAGGAAGAAGTTCTTGCCAGGGAGGCTGGGGAGGCTCTGGCCCAGGCTGCCCAGGGGGGCTGTGGCTGCCCCCTGCCTGGGCAGTGCCAGCCTGGGCTGGGCCTCCCCCAGCTGCTCTGGAGCTGCTTTTCCTGATGACTGCCTCTCTCCTAGGTGGGTCTGTGAAGAAATCCCAGATCTCAAGCTTGCCATGGAAAACTATGTTTTAATTGACTATGACACCAAAAGGTGAGAGGAGCACTTCTGGTCCCCCTGCAGGCAGCCCAGGCCAGCCCCACCGAGTCACTGTGGCTATTCTTAGCCACTGCAGGCTGCAGCTCCCCCAGAGCTGGCTCCAGGCTGTGCAGCTACTCTGGTGGGAAGTGTGGAACAGCAACATTGGCAAAGGCTCTGGGACTGAGGACAGGATTGGAAACTCCACTCAGCAGAGAGCTGAGCTCTGGGATTGCTCAGCCCCAAACAATGCTCAGTATCTGCCTGCCTGGAGCCAGGCCAGCCCCAGGCAGCTGGATGGCACAGGCAGCTCTCTGCTGCAGCAGTGCCTGCTTGGAGTGTGCCCCCCCAGCCCTCCCCCAGCCCTGCTCAGTGCAGCTGGGGCTGGGGGGCTCAGAGGGTCCCCAGCACTGCTCTGGGCCCTGGGGAGGCACTGGGGGGGCCTGGGGAGGGGCAGGCCACAGGCAGCTGCAAGTGGCTGTGCAGGCTGGGGGAGGCAGGGCCTGCCCCTGGGCTGGCTGTGGAGCTTGTGCTGCAGCCTGAGGCCACCTCTCCTGTCAGCTGCTCCCTGGGAGCAGAGCCCAACCCCACCTGGCTGCAGCCTCCCTTCCTGGGGCTGCAGAGAGCAGTGGGGGCTGCCAGCCTCCTTTTCTGCAGGCTGAGCACCCCCAGCTCCCTCAGCCCTGCTCTCCAGACCCTTCCCCAGCTCTGTTGCCCTTCCCTGGGCCTGCTCCAGCCCCTCAGTGTCCTCCTTGGAGCGAGGGCCCTGAAGCCAGGCCCAGTGTTGGAGGTGCAGGCTGCCCAGGGGCCCTGCCCTGCTGGCCACACCACTGCTGAGCCAGGCCAGGCTGCTGGGGGCCTCCCTGGGCACGGGGAGGGGGTGGCCTGGCCTGGGTGCCCTTGCTGCTGTGACTCCCTGGGCTGCTTTCTGGCTGCTGCTGGGGGCCTGCTTGTGTAACAGATGATGCTCCTGGCTGGAGCTTTCCTTCCCTGGCCTGGCATGAGTTTATTTAATCCTCTCAGCTTCTGTCCCTGAGGCTTCTGCCCTGCCTGGCTGCCAGTAATCCCCAGCAGCCCTGCAGCACTCCCTGGGCCTGCCTGAGGAGGTGAAGCTTTGGGCTGTGCCCTGGCTCTGCAGCAGTGGCAGCCCCAGAGCTAATGGTTTCTAGGAGGATCTACTCTGAGGCTCTGAGAGGGGCTGGGGGGGAGCTGGGGGGAGCTGGGGGGGAGCTTACAGCTCTCCTGCACTGCTGGGAGCATGGCAGGGCAGCAGGGAGCTCGGGGAGGCAGAGCCTCCTGCTGAGCCATCCTGGGGGTGGAAGGGGCCTCTGGGGATCAGCCAGTCCAAGCCTGCTGCACCAGCAGGGTCACCTGGCAGCAGGTGGGGACAGCAGAGGCACGAGGCTGGAGCTTGCTGACCCTGTGCAGCTCTGTGCCTGCCCTGTGCAGCTCTGTGCCTGCCCTGTGCAGCTCTGTGCCTGCCCTGTGCAGCTCTGTGACCCTGTGCTCTGCTTCCCCCCAGCTTTGAGAGCATGCAGAGGCTCTGTGACAAGTACAACCGTGCCATCGACAGCATCCACCAGCTGGTATGTACCCAGCGGGGCCCCTGGGGCTGCCTGGAACCCCCCTCCAGCTGCCTGAACCCCCTGGGGCTGCCTGGATCCCCCTGGGGCTGCCTGAACCCCCTGGGGCTGCCTGGACCCCCCTGGGGCTGCCTGGATCCCCCTGGGGCTGCCTGGATCCCCCTGGGGCTGCCTGAACCCCCTGGGGCTGCCTGGAACCCCTGGGGCTGCCTGGAACCCCTGGGGCTGCCTGAACCCCCTGGGGCTGCCTGGAACCCCCTGGGGCTGCCTGGAACCCCCTGGGGCTGCCTGGATCCCCCTGGGGCTGCCTGGAACCCCTGGGGCTGCCTGAACCCCCTGGGGCTGCCTGGAACCCCTGGGGCTGCCTGAACCCCCTGGGGCTGCCTGAACCCCCTGGGGCTGCCTGGATCCCCTGGGGCTGCCTGGACCCCCCTGGGGCTGCCTGAACCCCCTGGGGCTGCCTGGATCCCCCTCCAGCTGCCTGGAACCCCCTGGGGCTGCCTGAACCCCCTGGGGCTGCCTGGACCCCCTGGGGCTGCCTGAACCCCCTGGGGCTGCCTGGATCCCCCTGGGGCTGCCTGGATCCCCCTCCAGCTGCCTGGATCCCCCTCCAGCTGCCTGGATCCCCCTCCAGCTGCCTGGATCCCCCTGGGGCTGCCTGGGCCTCACAGAATGGGTTGGGTTGGGAGGGACCTGCAGGAAGGTGCAGAGGGGATGCTGGAGCCTCAGAGGTGCTCAGGGGACAGCAGTGTGGTGCTGTGGTGCTCCCAGCATCCCAGGAAGGGAGCTTGAGGATGCCCCAGCTGCAGCCCCCCTGCTCTGTGCTGCTGGGGCTGGGCTGAGGCCTGGCTCTGCTCTTGGCCCTGCAGTGGAAGGGAACCACCCAGCCCCTGAAGCTCAACACCAGGCCCTCCACCGGGCTGCTGCGCCACATCCTGCAGCAGGTCTACAACCACTCCGTCACCGACCCCGAGAAGCTCAACAACTATGAACCCTTCTCCCCAGAGGTCTATGGGGAGACCTCCTTCGACCTGGTGGCCCAGATGATAGATGAGATTAAGATGACAGAGGATGATTTGTTTGTTGACCTGGGCAGTGGTAAGTGGCTGCTCCCTTCGGGGCAGCTGGCCTGGGGGTTCCTCCCCCCCCTCCCCTCTGGGCCTTCCTTTAAAGCAAACAAAGCAACAACCCACAGCAGAGCAGAAGGGAAGCTGCTGCTTGGGAAGTGAGGCAGGGCTGGGGGCTGTGCTACAGCCCAGGCACCTTCCCTGGGTGACCCCCAGTGCATCCCCTGCTCTGCTCACAAGGTCAGCCAGAGCAGGCAGAGCTCCCAGCCCTCCCCTGGCACTGCTGGGCAGATGTCAGCCTGCTGCAGCAGCTCTGCCCTCAGCACAGGCTGAGGCAGCTGGGGCTGTGCAGCCTGGGCAGGAGAAGGCTCCAGGGGCACCTCAGAGCTGCCCTCCAGGGCCTGAAGGGATCCTGCAGGAAGGCTGCAGAGGGAGTTGTGCTGAGGGGGTCTGAGCCAGGCCAAGGGGCAATGGTTTGGAGCTGAGGCAGAGCAGGGTTAGAGTGGAGCTGAGGAAGAAGTTCCTCAGTGTGAGGGTGCTGAGAGCCTGGCACAGGCTGCCCAGGGAGGCTGTGGCTGCCCTCTCCTTGGAGGTGTTCAGGGCCAGGCTGGATGAGGCCCTGAGCAGCTGAGCCCAGCTGAGAGCTGCCCCTGCCCACGGCAGGAGGCTTGCAGGAGATGAGCTCTGAGCTCCCTCCCAGCCTGAGCCCTCCCAAGGGCTCTCTGCCCCAGGGCAGCATCTCCCTGACCACCACTTCAGCTTTTGTCCTCCCTGCTCCTCAGAAGTGAGGAGCAGAGGGCAGCTCTGCTCAGGCCTTTGGCTGTCCCTGCTCCTGCAGTGCTTGCCCTGCTGCAGCCTGTCCTCAGCTTTGTGTTCTGCCCTCCCTGCAGGTGTGGGCCAGGTGGTGCTTCAAGTGGCTGCAGCCACCAACTGCAAACATCACTATGGGGTGGAGAAAGCTGACATCCCAGCCAAGTATGCTGAGGTGAGGGGGAGGCTGTGCAGGGGGCAGGCTGTGGCTGCTCTCTGGGAAGGCTCCCCTGGGGGCTGCCTTACTGCTGAGTGCTGTGCAGCCAGGAAGCAGTTTCAGTGCCACTGCCTTGGCCCCTTGGGTCAGGGGGAGGGGATGAAGGGTCTGAAACTGGAGCAGGGCAGACTGGGGTTGGACATCAGGAGGAAGTTCTGCACAGTGAGGCTGGGAAACTCTGGCCCAGGCTGCCCAGGGAGGCTGTGGCTGCCTCCAGCCAGGCTGGGTGAGGCCCTGAGCAGCAGAGGCCAGCTGAGAGCTGGCCCTGCCCACAGCAGGGCTTGGAGCAGCTGAGCTCTGAGCTCCTTCCCACCTGAGCCACTCCAGGGCTCAGCTGCAGAGGCTCAGCTCCTGGGACTGCTGCCTGGCTGCTCTGCTGCATTCTGGTGGCAGTGAGCACTGCCAGAGCTGCAGCTCCTGCCCTGCCATGGCCCTTGGAGCACAGATGCTCTAACAGCTGCTTTTGTCTCTCCTCCCTCCTGCAGACCATGGACAGAGAGTTCAGGAAGTGGATGAAATGGTATGGGAAAAAACATGCAGAATACACAGTGAGTGCCTTCAGCTCAGACCTTTGTCATCCCCTGGGTGTGCAGAGCTTGCCCAGCCCTCTGCAGCAGCCTGAGCCCCACAGCTGCTGCCTGGCTTCTCCCTTCCTCCTGAGGGTGCTCCTGCCCAAGACCCCCTCCCAGGCTCCTCTCCTGGTCTTGCTCCCCCTGTGCTGTGCTGTTACTGGCAGCACTTCCAGGGCTTCAGGAGCTCTGAAAGCTTCACCCCTCTGCAGTGCTGGCTGGGGCTGCCATGTGCCTTCTGCTTGCATTCAGCCTCCTGTTACCCCTTCCCCCCTCCTCTGTCTCTGGGCTGTGGGGGTGCTGCTGGGCAGCAGGGGGGCAGCAGGGGGGCAGCAGGGGGGGAGCAGGGGGCAGCAGGGGGGCAGCAGGGGGCAGCAGGGGGGCAGCAGGGGGCAGCAGGGGGCAGCAGGGGGGCAGCAGGGGGCAGCAGGGGGCAGCAGGGGGCAGCAGGGAGCAGCAGGGGGGAGCAGGGGGCAGCAGGGGGGCAGCAGGGGGGCAGCAGGGGGGCAGCAGGGGGCACTTGGCTCTCTGCTGGCATCCTTCAGAGGCCTTCACCTGGTGAGGGGCAGGCTCCAGCTGGGCCCCTGGGGGGCAGGCTGCAGGAGGTGGCTGTGCCAGCCCTGGGCCAGCTGCCTTTGCTGCTGGGAGCTTGCTGCCCAGGGCTGGGGGCCCAGGGGCTGGGGGCCCAGGGGCTGGGGGCCCAGGGGCTGGGGGCACAGGGGCTGGGCCTGGCCTGCAGCAGGCCTGACAGGAGGCTGCTAACTCTCTCCTGCTGTGGCAGCCCTCTGAATGCTTCACTTCCCCAGTGGCCATGTGGCAGCTCTCCATTGTGTCACCCAGCTGGCACTGCATGAGAGGAGCTGCTGCTGAGGGTGCTCTGAGCTCTGCCATCTAAAGAGCAGGGAGAGGAGCCTGGGGTGCAGGATTGGAAGCAGATTGCTGGCTGCAGGCAGAGAGCTCTTCCAGCCCCTGCATTCCAGGGGCCTGGGGCTGCTCCCCCAGTGGAGCAGGGCTGGGGATCTACCACCCCACTTCTGCTGCTGCCTCCTCTGCTTCCTGCTGAGTGTGGGGAGGGCAATGGCCCTTGGGGCCTGCAGCCTGCCCTGCTGGGGGGAGCTGAGCCCTTGCAGCCCTCTGCTCTGGGGGGGGTTGGCTTCCTCCCCCCTGGCTGTGAGGCCTGCAGATTCATTGCCTCTCCCTGGTGCTTGGCATGCCTGGGGAGGGCCTGGGGTGGCAGCAGGAGAGGGAGCTGGGGCTGCCTCCTGCCTGGGGGTGCTGAAGGCCAGGCTGGGCTGGGGGCAGGTGTCCCTGGCAGGGGGGTGCCCCTGGGTGCCCCTGAGGGTCCCCTCCAACCCACTCTGTGCTCCTCCTTCCCTTCCTGAGGAGCAGCTGAGGGGAGGGCAGGCAGCTGCTGGCCCTGCAGCCCCCCAGGGCCCTCCTGCAGCAGCGAGCTGCAGGCTGTGGGCTTTGGAAGGGCCTCCCCAGCTCCCTGGGGCCTGGACACGGTGCCAGGCTCTGGAGGCTTGGATTCCTGCCCCCAGTTATTTTGTGCAGGGAACAGGAGCCTAAAAATAACCCAAAGTGTACTTTGGGAGGCAGGAGGGAGGGGGGGCTGGGAGCCAGGAGCCTGCTGGAGGCTGCTGCAGGGAGCCCCAGCCTGGGAACTGCTCTGTGGGGCTGGGCAGGCAGAGCCTCACCACAGACACCCCAGCCCTGCTCTGGGGGGGAGCTCTGGGGGGGCAGGGAAGCTCTGGGGGGGCAGGGAAGCTCTGGGGGCGGAGGGGAGCTCTCTGGGGGCAGAGGGAAGCTCTCTGGGGGGGCAGAGGGAAGCTCTCTGGGGGCAGAGGGAAGCTCTCTGGGGGGGCAGAGGGAAGCTCTCTGGGGGGGCAGAGGGAAGCTCTCTGGGGGCAGAGGGAAGCTCTCTGGGGGGGCAGAGGGAAGCTCTCTGGGGGCAGAGGGAAGCTCTCTGGGGGGAGAGGGAAGCTCTCTGGGGGGGCAGAGGGAAGCTCTGCTGCACCACCCTGGGCCTTGACCTCCCTCAGCTGTTGCTCTGCAGCCTGCTGGAGGTTAGCTCAGGTTGCTTCCCCCAGGCTGTGAGCTGCCCTGTGCCAGGGCTCAGGTGCCAGGGCTCAGGTGCCAGGGCTCAGGTGCCAGGGCTCAGGTGCCAGGGAGCTGCTTTTCCCCTGCAGCCTCTGTGGGGCAAGTGTCTCTGTTAAGAGCACAGCAGGCCCAGCCCAGACACACCACCAAGCAGCCCAACCTCCCCCCAGAGCCTGGCTCTGGGCCCCTGGCTGGGCTCAGCAGCAGGGCAAGCTGGCAGCTCCCAGCCCCAGCTGATTCTCCTGCTGGCCACAGCAGAGCTGCCCAGAGGGAAATGGCTGCACTGCAGGTGGGCTCTGAGCACTGAGGAGGTGGCACAGGGAGAGCAGAGAGGAGGCAGGAGGGGGTGGGGGACACCGATGGGGAGAGACTGAGTGCACAGAGTCCCAGCATGGGCTGGGGTGGAAGGGACCTCCAAAGGTCACCCAGCCCCTGCAGGCAGCAGGGACATCCCCCCTGGAGCAGCTTGCTCAGAGCCCTCTGCAGCTTCCCCTGGAGCACCTCCAGCCCCCACAGCACCTCTGCTCCTGCCACACCACGCTGGGACAGGGGCCTGCTGCTGGCTGAGTGCTGCAGCCCATGGCAGCAGCTCCCCTGGGGGGTGCAGGGCAGGCCTGGGTGGGTGCTGGGGTGATGGCTGGCTGGCTGCAGTGCAGGGGCAGGGGCAGGTTCAGGGGGCAGGGGCAGGGGGCAGGGGGCAGGGGACAGGGGCAGGGGGCAGTGGTAACCTCGGTGCCTCTCTGCTCTCCCCCAGCTGGAGCGAGGAGACTTCCTCTCCGAGGAGTGGAGGGAGAGGATTGCAAACACCAGGTAGGGTCCAGCAGCTCTCTGCTCTCTGGGCTGCATGCTGGGGAGGCCTGAGCCTGGGAGCCCCTGGCAGCAGTCTGGGAGCCCCTGGCAGCAGCCTGAGAGCCCCCAGCAGGAGCCTGGGAGCCCCTGGCAGGAGCCTGGGAGCCCCCAGCAGGAGCCTGGGAGCCCCCAGCAGGAGCCTGGGAGCCCCTGGCAGCAGCCTGGGAGCCCCTGGCAGCAGCCTGGGAGCCCCTGGCAGCAGCCTGGGAGCCCCTGGCAGCAGCCTGGCCAGCTTGCTGGGGAGAGTTTCCACTGCAAACAGCCAGAGCCAGCTGCCAGCCTCTCTCCTTGGCCTCTCTGCCTGCTGCTCTCCGGCTGCAGGCCGGTGGCAGAGCGCAGCCCCTGGCGCTGCAGCCGGGGCTGGGGCCGAGGGACAGACCCTGGGGGTGTGCAGGGCCAGGAGGAGGCTGTGCCTGTGCTGCATGGCCTGCAGCTGGTGGCTGGGAGCCTGCCAGGCCCCTGCTTGCCTTGGCTGGCAGTGCAGGCAGCCAGCAGCTTCCCTCCCAGCGCAGAGGAGAGGGCAGCAGACCCAAGTGAGTCCCTGCCAGGGGCAGCTGCCTGCAGCTGCCTGCCCTGGGGCCTCCTTGCTGTGGAGGTCTCTGCAGAGGCTCTCAGTTCTCTCAGATCCTGCAGAGGGCTTTGACTTCTGTTCTATTAAGACCCCAGGGCAGGGCAGGTGTCCCAGGGGGGGTCCCAGGCTCAGGGGGGGTGTCCCAGGCTCAGGGGGTGTCCCTGGCTCAGGGGGGGGTCCCAGGCTCAGGGGGGGTGTCCCAGGGGTGGTGTTCCAGGCTCGGGGGGTGTCCCTGGTTCAGGGGGGGTGTCCCTGGTTCAGGGGGGGTGTCCCTGGTTCAGGGGGGGTGTCCCTGGTTCAGGGGGGGTGTCCCAGGCTCAGGGGGGGTGTCCCAGGCTAAGGGGGGGTGTCCCTGGTTCAGGGGGGGTGTCCCTGGTTCAGGGGGGGTGTCCCTGGTTCAGGGGGGGTGTCCCAGGCTCGGGGGGGGGTGTCCCAGGCTCGGGGGGGGTGTCCCAGGCTCGGGGGGGGTCCCAGGCCTGGGGGGGTTCAGGGCAGGGCTGGATGAGCAGCTGAGTCCAGCTGGGAGCTGCCCCTGCCCCGAGCTCCCTGCCAGCCTGAGCCATGCCAGGGCTGCTGGGGAGGGCCCTGCCTGCAAGGCTTCCTCAGCCTGTCTGCAGGCTCCTCAGGGCAGCCTGGGCTGGGGCAGGGGTCCCTGCCCACAGCAGGGGCTTGCAGCCAGCTGAGCTGGAGGGTCCCTCCCAGCCCCAGCCCTGCCCCCTGCCCCCCCTCACTCCCTGCCCTTCCCTTGCAGTGTGATTTTTGTCAACAACTTTGCCTTTGGGCCCGAGGTGGATCACCAGCTGAAGGAGAGATTTGCAAACATGAAGGAAGGTAACAAACTCAGCTCCAGGCCTTGCCCCAGGGCTCTGTGCTGCTGGCAGGGAGCTTGGTTCAGCCCAGAGCAGGCAGAGCAGATTCTCTCTGGGGGCTTCTGCTTCCCTGCCTGAGGTCTGCCCTGGGCAGCCCCAGCACCTGGAGCTGGCTCTGCTGGGGAGGGAGGAGCTCAGTGCCTTGCCCTGGGACAAGAGCTGATGGCTTCAGAGGAGAGGCTCAGAGCTGGGGAGGAAATGTTTGGCACTGAGGGTGGGGAAGTTCCTCAGGGGGAGGCTGGGGAGGCTCTGGCACAGGCTGTGGCTGCCCCCTGCCTGGGGGGGTTCCAGGCCGGGCTGGGTGAGGCCTGGAGCAGCCTGGGGCTGGTGGAGGAGTCCTGGCCCACGGCTGGGGGATCTCTGAGGTCTCTTCCAACCTGAGCCAGCCTGGGAGCTGCTCCTGGAGCTGCCCTGGGTGGGTGCTGGCTCTCTGGGGCTCCTTCTCGAGGTCAGCTCCAACTTTGCCTTTCTTTTGTCTTTCTTCTTTCTCCCTTTTTCTCCACCCCCCCCTTCTGCCCCCCCTTTTTCCCAGGAGGGAGGATTGTGTCCTCAAAGCCTTTTGCACCTCTGAATTTCAGGATCAACAGTCGGAACTTGAGCGGTAGGCTTCCCCCGGCAGCGACCCCCTGGGCTGCTGCTCCCTGAGCAGGGCTGGGCAGCAGCAGCTGAGGGGCCTGGGGTTGTGCAGCCTGCAGCACAGCAGCCTGAGGGAGGCCTCACTGCTCTCTGCAGCTCCCTGAGAGGAGGCTGCAGCCAGCCCAGGGTTGGGCTCTGCTCCCAAGGGCCAGGAGGAGAGGCAGTGGCCTCAGGCTGCCCCAGGGGAGGTTCAGGTTGGCCATGAGGAGAAACTTCCTCCCTGGAAGGCTTCTCACAGCCTGGCCCAGGCTGCCCAGGGGGGAGGCTGAATCCCCAGCCCTGGAGGGGTCTCAGAGCCCCAGGGCTGTGGTGCTGAGGGCCAGGGCTCAGCCCCAGCCTGGGCAGAGTCAGAGACTGGTTGGGCTGGAGGAGCTGGAAGGGCTTCTCCACCCCAAGCCCTTCAGGACTCTGCTACCTTGCAGAGGCAGAGGAGAGGCTTTCCCTTTGCCCCCCCAGCTTCATGCTGCTGCCCTGCAGGCTTTTCCATTTCCTGAGGGGGGCTTTGATGCCTGAGCATGAGCCAGGTCCCCCTGCTGCCTCTCCTGCTGCTGCTTTCATCTCAGCTATGAGCAGCTGAATCCTTTGCAGAGCCCAGGGGCAGAGGGAGGGCTGGGAGAAGCAGGCAGCCTCTGGCTGGATTTGAATCCTGAGCAGTTCCATCTGGAGAAGGAGCTGGAGATGAGGAAGGAGTGGGGCCAAGGCAAAGCAGAGCATGGAGATGTGCTTCAGGCAGGGGTGGAAGCTGCTGGGTCCTGACCCTGGCTGCTTGCTCTCTTCTGGGGTGATGTCTATGTTCAGTCAGCCCTGGGCCATCAGTTCCTCTGCAGTCACCCTGCTGGCTCAGGGGCTGGGTGCTGCTGATGCCACACAGCCTCTCAAAGGGAGGCAAGAAAGCCAAGCCAAGCCAAGCCTGGCCCCAGTGCAGCTCCAGCCTGCATGGCTTGGCTCTGCTGGTGCCCTGGGCCTGCTGCCTGCTGCCCTCCTGCCCCCTGCTGCAGCTGTGGTGCTGCTGGGGTCCTGCTGAAGGTTGCTGAGGCACAGCTAAGTTGGCAGAGGCTGCCCAGGGGGGTGGTGGAGTCCCCAGCCCTGGGGGGGGCTCAGGACACCTGGGGCCACGGTTTGGTGGCCAGGGGGGGTTGGGCTGGGTGATCCTGGAGGGCTTTTCCAGCCCCAAGTGCTCTGATTGTGTGAGAGCTGAGGCCTGGAGCAGCCTGGGCTGGGGGAGGTGTCCCTGCCCGAGGCAGGGGCTGGAGCTGCATGGCCCCGGGGAGCCCACAGTGCTGCCCCTGCTCTGCTCCCTCTGCTGCTGCTGCCTGGGCAGAGCTCTGTGCCCCTGACTGTGCCTCCCCTCCTGCAGACATTGGCACTATAATGAGGGTTGTGGAGCTGTCCCCACTGAAGGGCTCCGTGTCCTGGACCGGGAAGCCAGTCTCGTACTACCTGCACACTATCGACCGAACCATAGTGAGTACCGGGGGGCAGGGCCCTGCCTGCCCTCCTGCTCTGGGCCCAGCCTGCCAGCTGCAGCTCCCTGCCACACACCTGAGCCTCCCCTGAGCTCTGCAGCCTGGGGGCAGCTCCTGCTGCGTGCCTGAGCCTCCCCTGCTGCCCTCACGCAGCCTCTGCCTGCGGGCTGCGCTCTGGCGCTTGGTTAATCCCTGGCACAAGGAGGACCTGGAGCTGCTGGAGTGGCTCCAGGAGAGGCTCCAGAGGTGATCAGAGGGCTGGAGAACCTCCCCTGTGGGGTCAGGCTGAGAGAGTTGGGGTGGTGGAGAAGAGAAGGCTCCAGGGAGAGCTTCGAGCTGCCTTCCAGTGCCTGAAGAGGCTGCAGGAGAGCTGGGGAGGGGCTGCTCAGAAGGGCCTTAAAGCAGGGGTCAGGGGGGGTGATCAAACCTTGCTGCAGAGGCTTGGCTTGTGCTGCACAGCCAGGAGAGGAGGGGAAGGCTTCCTGATGGAGCTGCAGCCAGGACTGCTGCAGCTGGCATTGCCTCCAGCTGGCTCTTTGCTGTGCTCAGCTGGCCTGGCCTCACACTCCCTCTCTTCTCTTTCTCTTTGCAGCTTGAAAACTATTTTTCTAGTCTCAAAAATCCAAAACTCAGGGTAAGTCTGACCCCCTGGGCTGGGCAGAGAGCCCCAGGGCAGGGCTGGGCAGAGAGCCCCAGGGCAGGGCTGGGCAGAGAGCCCCTGGGCAGGGCAGAGAGCCCCTGGGCAGGGCAGAGAGCCCCAGGGCAGGGCTGGGCAGAGAGCCCCTGGGCAGGGCAGGGCAGAGAGTCCCTGGGCAGGGCATAGAGCCCCAGGGCAGGGCAGAGAGCCCCAGGGCAGGGCAGAGAGCCCCTGGGCAGGGCAGAGAGCCCCTGGGCAGGGCAGGGCAGAGAGCCCCAGGGCAGGGCAGAGAGCCCCTGGGCAGGGCAGAGAGCCCCTGGGCAGCCCTGGGCACAGCTGCTGGGAGGGGGCAGGGGGTGCAGCTGGGAGGATCTCTGAGCTCCCTCCCAGCCCATTCCATGAGTCTGAGGGACCTGGAGCAGGGTAAGGGAAGGGGCTGGGAGGTGATCTCCTCTTGCCCTCTGGCTGACTGGTTGCAGCCCTTTGCAGAGGGCCAGAGGAGGATTTGCACCCAACTGGCCCCCTGGATTTGCTCCCTTGGCCCCCTGGGTGTTGCCTGGGCCAGGGGAGGTTGCCCTGGCTGGTGGCAGCAGCTTGGGTGCTCCCAGCTGGGCACTGTGTGGTGAGGGGGCCCAGAGATGAGGGAGGAGGGCACTGGGAGCTCTCTGATGGGGAAGGGCTGAGAGCTGGGGCTTCTGAGGCTGGGGGAGAGCAGCCTGAGGGGGGAGTTCAGCACTGCTGAGCAGCACTTGGAGGGTGGGGGTCAGGAGGGTGGGAGCAGGCCCTGTTCAGTGGTGCCCAGGGGCAGCACAAGGGGTAATGGGCACTGGCTTGGCCATAAGTTCCACCTGCACCTGATTGAAGGGTGCTGGAGCCCTGGGCAGGCTGCGTCCCTGCAGGTGTCCCTCTGTGCCCTGCCGGGGCAGGGGGCTGGGCTGGGCGGCCTGCAGGGGTCCTGCCAAGCCCTCCCGAGCTGGGGCTGTGGGATGAGGCTGTCTCAGGTGTGAGGGGGGGAAGGCAGTGATCTGCCCTGCAGTGGGGCTGAGCTCTGCCAACCTCTCCCCAGGAGGAACAAGAGGCAGCTAGGAGGCGTCAGCAGAGGGAGAGCAAGAGCAACACCACCACCCCAACCAAGGTGCAAGAGAGCAAGGTGAGCCCCCTCTGCCCCCTGCCTTGGCTGCCCCTCTCACACCCTGTGGCAGCAGGCTCTGCCTGGGGGCCACAGGCCCTGTTCTGAGCCTGGGAGGTGGTTGAGGTGTGGTGGAGCCAAGGGGAGCTGCACTTGGTGCCTGCACCACCACGTCTGGACGCAGCCTGAGGGGCAGCAGGAGTGCAGCAGCTGGCTGCCCCCTGGCTCACCTGCAGCACCACCCTGCAGAGCTCTGTCCCTCATCCTGACCCCCTGAGTGCAGGGCAGAGGGTGCTGAGTCCCTGTTGTAAGAGAGGGAGGAGTGCAAGGGCTGCTCCTGCCCCAGCCAGAGAGCACTGCAGGAGCTTTGCTGTGGGAGAGCAGTGGGGACCAAATGCTGGCAGTGAGGCTGGGGAGAGCCTGGCACAGGCTGCCCAGGGAGGCTCTGGCTGCCTCCTCCCTGGAGGGGTTCAAGGCCAGGCTGGATGAGGCCCTGAGCAGCCTGGGCTGGGGGAGGGGTCCCTGCCTGTGGCAGGGAGGTTGGCACTGGGGACAGCTCCCTGGGGCTGGGGACAGCTCTCTGGGGCTGGGGACATCTGGGGCTGGGGACAGCTCCCTGGGGCTGGGGACAGCTCCTGGGGGCTGGGGACAGCTCCTTAGGGCTGGGGACAGTTCCTGAGGCTGGGGACAGCTCCTGGGGGCTGGGGACAGCTCCTTAGGGCTGGGGACAGCTCCTTAGGGCTGGGGACAGCTCCCTGGGGCTGGGGACAGCTCCTGAGGCTGGGGACAGCTCCTGGGGGCTGGGGACAGCTCCTTAGGGCTGGGGACAGCTCCCGGGGGCTGGGGACAGCTCCTGAGGCTGGGGACAGCTCCTGGGGCTGGGGACAGCTCCTGGGGGCTGGGGACAGCTCCTGGGGCTGGGGACAGCTCCTGGGGGCTGGGGACAGCTCCTTAGGGCTGGGGACAGCTCCTGAGGCTGGGGACAGCTCCCTGGGGCTGGGGACAGCTCCTGAGGCTGGGGACAGCTCCTGGGGCTGGGGACAGCTCCTGGGGGCTGGGGACAGCTCCTGGGGGCTGGGGACAGCTCCTGAGGCTGGGGACAGCTCCTGGGGCTGGGGACAGCTCCTTAGGGCTGGGGACAGCTCCTGGGGCTGGGGACAGCTTCCTCCCCCAAGCAAGTTTGCTTCCCTGGGAAGTGAACCCCAAGGCTTCAGTTTCCTTCCCTGGAAGCCTCCGGGGTCTGCCTCCTGGCTGTAAGGGAAAGCTTCCCTGCAGCTGGGAATAACTCAGGAGCTTCCTGGCTTCTCCAGGATTCTGGTGCTGAAGAGGAGAAGGCTGCAGCAAGTGCTGTGAAGAAGCCATCCCCCTCCAAAGCCAGGAAGAAGAAGCTGAGCAAGAAGGGCAGGAAGCTGGCGGGCAGGAAGCGAGGCCGGCCCAAGAAGATGAACCCTGCCGGCCCCGAGCGCAAGACCAAGAAGAGCCAAACGGCCCTGGAGCTGCTGCATGCCCAGACTGTGTCCCAGACAGCTTCATCCTCTCCTCAGGGTGAGCTCAGGGCTGCCAGGGGCAGGGGACTGCCCTCCAGAAGCGGCTGAGGGCCTAATGTGGGCAGCAGGGCCCAGGGCAGGGGTTGGCCCCAGCCGAGGCCATGCCCTGAGTGCTGCCTTCGGTCTGGGGCTCCCTGCCCCAAGAAGGACTCTGAGGGGCTGGGGCAGGGCCAGGGAAGGGCAATGGAGCTGGGGAAGGGTCTGCAGAGCAGGGCTGGGGAGGAGCAGCTGGGGGAGCTCTGGGGGTGGTTAGTGTGGAGAGGAGGAGGCTGAGGGAGACCTCACTGCTCCCTGCAGCTCCCTGGGAGGAGGCTGCAGCCAGGGGGGGTTGGGCTCTGCTCCCTGGGGTCAGGGGGTGGAAGGAGAGGAACTGGCCTGAAAGTGTGCCAGGGGAGGCTTGGGCTGGACCTGAGGAACAATTTCTTTGCTGCAGGAGTGGTCAGGGCCTGGCAGAGGCTGCCCAGGGAGGTGGTGGAGTCCCCTTGCCTGGAGGGGTTAAGCAGGGGGTGCCCATGGTGGGCTGGGGTTGCTGGTTGGACTGGGTGAGCTTGGAGGCCTCTTCCAGCCCAAACCATTCTCTGCTCCTGTCTCTGCTGCTGGGCTTAGCCTCTGTGGCTTTGTGCCATGGCCTCTGCCTGGCCAGCAGAGCTGAGTGCCCCTGCTGGGGGCTGAAGCTGCCTGGGGGCACCTGGCCAGCACCGGGCTGCAGCTGGGGGCTTTGGCTCTGCTGCTGCAAGGAGGAGTTGGAGATGTGCTTGCAGAGGGCTTGCTGCTGCAGCTCAGAGCTCAGCCTGGCCATCAGGAGGCTGCTTTGCAGTGGCAGAGCTGCTGGCAGCAGGCTGCAGAGCCTGAAGGCTGTCTCTGTGTCCCTGCAGATGCCTACAAGTCACCTCACAGCCCCTTCTACCAACTACCTCCCAAGGTGCAGCGGCACTCCCCCACCCAGCTGCTGGTGACACCCACCCCTCCTGCACTACAGAAGCTGCTAGGTAAGGCCCTCCTGTGCCCTCCTGTCCCCTCCTGTCCCCTCCTGTCCCCTCCTGTCCCTCCTTGTGCCCCTCCTGTGCCTCCTGTGCCTCTTTGTGCCCCTCCTGTGCCTCCTTGTGCCCCTCCTGTGCCTCCTGTGCCTCCTGTGCCCTCTGCTTGCAGGCTCCTGAGCAGATCAAAGGCCTGCTGAGAGTCAGCCCCAGGGGAAAGCTGTTGCTGAACAACTTCCTTCCCCACTGCCTCTGGCATCTCCCTGAGGGGCTTCTCTTGCTTCCTGCTGCTGCCTTGCTCCTGTGTTTAGCTTTTGGCATCGTTTCAGCTCTCTCTTGGCACTGAGGGAGACAACCAGGACCCCAGAGGAGCTGGGGGTGGAGAGGGCAGGTCAGGAGTGAGTGGCTGTGGGGTGAAGCCCTCTGCTGCTCTGCAGTGGGGCAGCCCTGGGCAGCTCCTTTCCCTCTGCAGAGCTTGCAGCAGTCAGCCAGGTGCTGCCTGAGCTGTGGGGGCCACAGAGGTGTGCTTGGGAAGTGTGCTGCAGGTGATCTCAGGAAGGACTTGGGGGGTGGCTTCTTGGCTCTTCTGCCTCATCCCTGCCAGCCCTGGCCCTGGGCACTGGGCATGTGCCAGCCTGGAATCATCTCTGTGGTGGCCTCAGCTCTGCCCTCTGGCTGTGCTGCCTCACAGTTGTGGCTGGGGAGGAGGGGAGGAGAGCTTTGCAGTGCCTCTGTCCCCTGGGGAGGGTGGCACAGGGGGAGCCTGGCTGCCCAGGCCTCTGTGCCAGCATCCTGTGCAGGCTTGGGCTGCCTGTGGCTGCAGCAGGCTGGAAGGGCTCCAGGGGTGAGGGCTGGGCAGGAGGGAGGATCATTGCCTAGCAGGGGATGAGAGAGGAGATGGAAGGACTCTGAGGGGGAAATGCTCCCTGGAGGGCAGAGGAAGTGTGGGGGCAGAGCTTGGCAGCTGTCTGCTGGCAGGAGTGCAGCAGGCCCTGGCTTGTGAGCTGGGAGGGGTGCTGAGGGCTGGGCCAGCTCCTCTCTTGTCTCTCCTCACAAGGGCATTAAAAGCCCTTCCTGCAGCTCCTCTTTCTACCCTGCAGCCCCCAGCAGCTTCCTCTGTGCAGTGCAGGATTCCCCTGGGCTGCCTGTGGTGAGGAGCTGATGGATCCAGGAGCTCAGCTTGCCCCACAGGATGGATTCTCCTGCTCCCAACTGATCTCCAGGGGCTTCCAGAGCACATCACGAGAGAGAGCCAAGGGGGAGGGGTGCCAGGGGACACAGAGAGGGGCCCCTGGCCTCAGCCTGCCCTGTCCTTTGTTCTGCAGACTCTTTCAAGATCCAGTACCTGCAGTTCATGGCTTACATGAAAACTCCTCAGTACAAAGCAAGCCTGCAGCAGCTGCTGGAGCAGGAGAAGGTAGAGTCTGCTGTGAGCTGTGGGCCCCAGCCTGCCTGAGATGTGGGGATGGGAGCTGGCTACCCCTGCCCCCAGTGCTGCTCCAGGCCAGCTGGGAGAGGCTCTTCCAGAGCAGTCTGAGCCTGGCTGGCTGCACCAGGAGGGTTTCAGTGCCCCCTCAGGCACTTTCCCATCTGCCAACTGGGCAGAGGCACCTCCCCTGCTGCCCCTGCTGCCCCTCACCTGGCCAGGCTCCTTTCAGCCTTTCTGGCATCTCCCCTTCGTGCTGAGCACCAGGCTGAGTGTCCCTGGGCAGGAGGCTGCTGTCCTGAGCCCTGCTCTGTTCCCCCACCTGGGGCTGCCAGCTGCCTTTCCCCTCTGAGTGGCTGCTGGCTCTCAGGGGCAGGAGGTGCTGCTGGTCAGCCTCCTCCAGCAGCTCTCCCAGAGTGGCTCAGGGGGGAAGGGAGCTCAGAGCTCATCTACTCCAAGCTCCTGCCAGGGGCAGGGACACCTCCAGCAGCCCAGGCTGCTCAGGGCCTCATCCAGCCTGCTCTGGAACAGCTCCAGGCAGGAGGCAGCCACAGCCTCCCTGGGCAGCCTGTGCCAGAGCTGTCACCACCGACTCAAGAGCCTGAGTGAAGCACCCTGCACCCTGCTGGTGTCCAGGGTGGCCTGGGGGGCAGAGGGTGAGGTGAGCAAGTCCTTGGCTGGAAGGGATGGGAAGGTGAAGAGCCTGCAGCTGGGAGGTGTGGGGTTGGCCTCTGCTATGGAGCCCTGTCCCCAGCAGAGGGAGGAGAAGCCCCAGCTGAAGAGCTTCCCTGCCTGCCTCACCTCAGCTGGGAGGAGCTGAATGGCTTCCTGAGTCAGCCCTGCTGAGAGCCTGCCTGAGGCAGAGCAACCTTCCCCCCGAGCCCAGCGAGGCCTTGTGGCCACTCCCAGCTGCTGGGAGCCCGGTGGCAGCCTGCCTTGGCTCTCTGGGCAGTGGCAGCACGAAGCCAGGCTTGGCTGGGGAGGTCTGCATAGGCTCACAGAATGGTTTGGGAGGGACCTTAGAGAGCAGCCAGTGCCAGCCTGCCCAGGCAGAGCACCTCTCAGCCAGCCCAGCCTGCCCAGGGCCTCATCCAGCCTGGCCCTGAGCACCCCCAGGCAGGAGGCAGCCTGGGCCAGAGGCTCAGGCTGAAGAACTTCTCCCTCAGCCCTGCTCTGCCTCAGCTCCAAACCCTTCCCCCTGGGCCTGGCCCCAGACCCCCTCAGGAGAAGTCTCTCTGCAGCCTTCCTGCAGGCTCCCTCCAGGCCCTGGCAGCAGCTCTGAGGTCACAGACTCAAGGAAGGGATTGAGTTGGAAGGAACCTTAAAGGTCATCCAGTGCCAACCACCCCCCACCAGAGCAGGGCTCCCCTGGAGTCTTCTCCAGGCTCACAGAAGAGGTTCAGAGCTCTTCTCAGCTTGCTTCACCAGCTGCTGCCCCCAGGCTGAGGCTCCCAGAGGCAGAGCTTGGTTCCCTCCCAGCCTGCTCAGAGGTTCCTGAGGCTGATGCTCAAGGTGTGTTTGCTCTTCTGCCCTCTCCCAGGAGAAGAATGCTCAGCTGCTGGGCACAGCACAGCAGCTCTTCACCCACTGCCAGGCCCAGAAAGAGGAGATCAAAAGGCTTTTCCAGCAGAAGCTTGATGAGGTAACCCTGCTGGGGGGCAGGGGCTGCTTGTGCTCATCTGTGTGCAGAGGGTGGGGAGGGAAGCAGGAGCAGAGCAGCTGCAGGCCTGCAGCCTCTGCCCTGGGGCTGACCAAGTCAAACAGTGACCTCCTGCCCTTCATCCTGCAGCTGGGAGTTAAAGCTCTGACCTACAACGACCTGATCCAGGCTCAGAAGGAGATCTCTGCTCACAACCAGCAGCTGAAGGAGCAAACCAAGCAGCTGGAGAAGGACAACAGTGAACTCAGGAAGCAGAGCTTGCAGCTGGTGTGTGCCAGCCCAGCTGGGCAGGGCAGGAGCTGGGGGCTGCCCCTGGCCCCCAGGTGTCTGAGGGAAGGAGAAGCCCTCCTGCTGCTCTGCCTCCTCTGTCCCAGGGGTGGGGAAGGCAGGCAGGGGTGCTGAGGTGCCAGCTGCCTCTGGCCTCACCTCTGTCCTTAGAGCAGCCTGAAGGGCTCCAGGAGAGCTGGGGAGGGGCCTGGGACAGGGGCTGGGAGTGCCAGGGTGAGGAACAATGGCTTTGAGCTGGGAGAGGGGAGGCTGAGACTGGAGAGGAGGGAGGAATTGTTGGCAGTGAGGCTGGGGAGCCTCTGGCACAGGCTGCCCAGGGAGGTTGGGGCTGCCTCCTGCCTGGAGGTGCTCAGGACCAGGCTGGATGAGGCCTGGAGCAGCCTGGGCTGCTGGAGGTGTCCCTGCCCAGGGCAGGGGGCTGGAGCTGGGGGATCCTGAAGGTCCCTTCCAGCCCATGCTGGGATTCTGTGGTTTGTAGCCTGAACTCTTGAGTTCAGCTTAGGAACTCAGAGCTGTTAAGGCAGGTGAGGAGGAGGTCTGGATGTGGCTGGGGTTAGGGAGGGAGGCTGACAGCTCTGCCCTTAGCAGGACCCAGGCCACCTCTTGGGGGGACCTCAGGAGCATTTTGGGGGCATTTGGTTTAAGCTGAGAGGAGCTTTGGGTGGACCAAGAAGCTTCTTGGCATATGCCCAGCTGGAAGGTGTGTGGGGTGCAGCTTGGCACCTGGGGTGGGGTGAGGGTGTCTGGAAGGTGCTTCTTGACCTTCTCTGGTGTCCTTGCAGCTGAAGGCCAGGTGTGAGGAGCTGAAGCTGGACTGGTCAACACTGTCCCTGGAGAACCTGCTGAAGGAGAAGCAGGCCCTGAAGAATCAGATCTCTGAGAAGCAAAAGCACTGCTTGGAACTGCAGGTAGAGAGCAAGGAACAAAGGGGCAGGCAGCAGCCCTGTGGGGCAGGCAGCAGCCCTGGGGGGCAGGCAGCAGCCCTGGGGCAGCCCTTGGGCAGTGGGCAGTGGAGGGGCTGTGACTGATGTTGAAGGCTGAGCCAGGCTGGTCCTTGTCTTGGCTTTTTCCCCCTTCTTTCCCCCCCCAAGATGAAGCTCAGAGGGTTTTAGGAGACTTGAAGGCCAGGCTGTGGCTGCCCTCAGAGGAGCCAGCTGCCAGCACCTGAAGGGATCCTTGGCAGTGCTGTGCAGAGGGAATCCTTCTCCCCTCCTGACCTGGTGCAGAGGGAGCCCTGCTGCTTTGCCTGTGTGCTCTGGTGTCCTGGGTCAGCCTCCAGCTCCCACCCCATGTCCCTTGCCCCCAGTCACCAGCCTGAGCCTCCTGGGCCCAAGGAGCTCTGCCCCCCCCGGCCGCTGCTGCCCTGGCAGGGGGCTGGGGCTGGACGAGCCCCAGAGGCCCCTTCCAAGCCCTGCCCCTCCCTGAGCCTATGGCCAGTGTGGGTTTTAACCCTCCTCTTCCTCTGCAGATCAGCATCGTGGAGCTTGAGAAGAGCCAGAGGCAGCAGGAGCTGCTGCAGCTGAAGTCCTACACCCCCCCTGAGGAGTCCCTGGCGGCGCAGCTGCGCAGCAAGCCCGAGCCCGAGCACGGCAGGTTCCAGCTGGAGCTGGACTGCTCCAAGTTTCCCATGCCCCACATCAATGGCATGAGCCCTGAGCTCTCCATCAACGGCCATGCTGCTCCCTATGAGATCCACCAGGGCTTCAGCAGGCCCTCCTCCAAGCAGAACACCCCCCAGTACCCCAGCTCCCACCTGGAGCAGGAGATCGTCCCCTGCACCCCCAGCCACGGCAGCAGGCAGAAGGCAGAGAGGATGAGCAGCTTGGCCCTGCCTGACTACACCAGGTTCTCCCCAGCTAAAATAGCCCTGAGGAGACATCTCAACCAGGACCATGGAGTCAATGGGAAAGCAACCACCAGCGAGATTCAGAGGTGAGAGAACTGGAGGGGGCAGGGATGGAAGCCTGGGGAGGGCAGGTGGAGACTGGAGCCGGTGGGAGAAGTCCTTGAGAGTGAGGATGCTGGCACAGGCTGCCCAGGCCGTGGCTGCCTCCTCCCTGGGGGTGCTGAAGGCCAGGCTGGATGAGGCCTTGAGCAGCCTGGGCTGGGGGGAGCTGTCCCTGCCCGTGGCAGGGGGCTGGCACTGCCTGATCTGTGAGGTCCCTTCCAACCCATCCTGTGAGAGGGGAGGGCTGAGGCTTGGTTTGATAGCAGAGGTTTAGTTGGGTTGTGGAGAAGTCTTCTAAAGAGTGGAGGTTTATAGGACCATGGAATCATGAAGGTTGGAGAAGCCTTCTAAGGTCACCCAGCCCAACCCTCAGCCCAACACCTCCTTGGCCACCAAACCCTGGCCCCAGCTGCCATGGCCACAGGTTTCTTGCACACCTCCAGGCCTGGGGACTCCACCACCTCCCTGGGCAGCCTGTGCCAGTCCCTGACCACTCTGGCAGCAAAGAAATTGTTCCTCACCTCCAACTTAAGCCTCCCCTGGTGCAACTTGAGGCCATCTCCCCTTGTCCTGTGGGTAGTTACCTGGGAGGAGCTGCCAGGGCACGCTTGGAGCAGCTCTGTTCCTGCAGCAGCCTCCACATCTCTCTGCCCCTGCTTGGGCAGCGCTCAGAGCTTGGCTGTTGGAAGCCAAGCAGCAGTGGTGGCACAGGGATGGCCTCCAGGGGAGGAGCAATTAACCTGTGTGTGCTGATGAGTGTGCTTCTGTGTTGCAGAGCTGAGCATGCCAAGGAGAATGGCCTCCCATACCCCAGCCCTGCTCTGTCCAATGGCATAAAGCTGAGTCCTCAGGAAGCTCGGCCCTCCTCCCCCACAGCCTTGCCCTCTGCAGCCGAGAAGGTAAGAGAGGAGCCCTGCTCTGCCCAGCTGCACACATCTGGCACCCAGCAGCTCAAAGAGCTTCCTTGGCCCAGGCAGGGAATGCAGCCTTGCCCCTCCCTGTGCCCTGCTTGCCATGGGGGGCACCACAGAATGCATCAGGTTGGGAGGCACCCTCCAAGCTCACCCTCGGAGCTCATCCTGTCCAAGCCCCTGCACTCAGCAGGGACACCTCCAGCTAGGGCAGGCTGCTCAGGGCCACACCAGGTCTGACCTTGACTGTCTGCTCCACATCTTTGGGTAACCTCCAGCCAGGGCAGGCTGCTCAGGGCCACACCAGGTCTGACCTTGACTGTCTGCTCCACATCTTTGGGTAACCTGTTGCAGTATTTTACCACCCTCATGGTGAAGAACTTCCTCCTGATGTCCAACCTGCCTCTGCCTTGCTGCACTTGAGTGTCATCCTGGACAGCCTGTTCTGGGTGACTGCTCTGGCAGGGGGGCTGGAGGCTGGTGTTGGCCTCTTCTCTGAGGTAACTGAGGACAGAAGAGGAAATGGCCTCAAGCTGCACCAGAGGAGGTTTAGGTTGGACATTAGGAAGCATTTCTTCCCTGGAAGAGTGGCCAGGGCTTGGCACAGGGAGGTGGTGGAGTCCCCAGCCCTGGAGGTGCTCGGGAAATGAGTAGATGTGGCACTTGGGGACATGGTTCAGTGGTCAAGGAGGTGTGGGGTAGAAGGCTGGAGCTGATGAGCTTAGTGGCAGGAGCACAGCAGCAGGGGGATTCTGTGACTGCAGTCACCACTCAGTGATGGAATTGCTCAGGAGAAGGAGAGGGAGCACAGAGCAGGAAGGAGCTGTGGGTTAGCAACACCTCTGAGCTGCAAAGGTCTTCCCTGTGCTTAAGAATTGCACTTTCTCTCTTTTGATTTGCAGGTTTTGAGAGAGAGAACCTCTGTGAGTAATGGAGAAACCATCACCAGCCTCCCCATCAGCATTCCTCTCAGCACAGTGCAGCCCAATAAGCTCCCTGTTAGTATCCCTCTGGCCAGCGTGGTGCTCCCTAGCCGTGTGGAGAAGGTGGTGAGTAAGGGATTGTCAACACTTCCCATCCCTCCCTCCCAATCGCTCTGGGCACTGGGGGGTGCTCCAGAACCCTTCCTGGGCTGCTCATCTTCACTGATGCCTCAGGGGGAGGCTGCTGGTGGGCTGTAGGTGACCTGTGGGGTGGGGGGTGGGGGTCTGAGCCAGAAAGGAGAGCCAAGGAGCTGCCTCAAGGGTGTTCAGCAGCTGCCTGGGTGGGAGAGATGCAGAGGCTGAGAGCTTGTGGCAGTGAAGGGAGAGGGTCAGACCTCAGTCAGTTTGTTCCTTGCATGCCCTTGAGAGAGGCAAATCCTTGTGCCTCAGCTTGCTCACCTCAGAGGTGTCCAGCACCTCTGTGTGGGATGAGCCCAAACAGATCCTTCAGGCTGTGGCACCTGCTCTGTGCTCCACTGCTCTGCAGCAGCACACAGCAACTGCAGCATGCTGGGGCCAGCCCTTTGTGCCCCAGGCTGCTCTGCAGCAGCACACAGCAACTGCAGCATGCTGGGGCCAGCCCTTTGTGCCCCACTGCTCTGCAGCAGCACACAGCAACTGCAGCATGCTGGGGGCCAGCCCTTTGTGCCCCAGGCTGCTCTGCAGCAGCACACAGCAACTGCAGCATGCTGGGGCCAGCCCTTTGTGCCCCACTGCTCTGCAGCAGCACACAGCAACTGCAGCATGCTGGGGCCAGCCCTTTGTGCCCCACTGCTCTGCAGCAGCACACAGCAACTGCAGCATGCTGGGGCCAGCCCTTTGTGCCCCACTGCTCTGCAGCAGCACACAGCAACTGCAGCATGCTGGGGCCAGCCCTTTGTGCCCCACTGCTCTGCAGCAGCACACAGCAACTGCAGCATGCTGGGGCCAGCCCTTTGTGCCCCACTGCTCTGCAGCAGCACACAGCAACTGCAGCATGCTGGGGCCAGCCCTTTGTGCCCCAGGCTGCTCTCAGGGCCAGGGGAGTGCCAGAGAAAGCTTGGCCCAGTTTCTCACTGAGCTTTGTCCCCAAAGCAGAGACCTCAGCAGCTTTCACCTGAGAGCTGTCAGTTTAGAGGCCATCCCCAGGTGCTTGTCTCAAACCCTGTGTTTGGGAAGCTGGAGTTGTCTCCTGGTGTGGAGTCCAGGATCTGTTCCCAGCTGTGGGCTTTGGCCTGGGCAGAGCTGGCAGGAAGAGCTGTGTGCCTCTGCTGGGCTCTGCTGTGGGCAGTGCTGCTGTTGTCCCCTGCCAGCCTGAGCTGGGCTTTGCTCAGAGCAAGCAGAGCCTAGGGACACTGAGGCAGCAGAGCCACCTCCCCTGCTGCATTTCCTCTGCTGCCTGTGGCTCCTGGCTCAGCTGCTGCCTTCCTGTACTGAAGTGCCTGTTGCTCTCTCCACAGAGAAGCACACCCAGCCCAGTTCATCAGAGCAGAGACTCCTCCACACTTGACAAGCAGATTGGTGCTAGTTCTCATAATGGTGTAAGCAATGCTGCTGGAAACAAGCCACTGGCTCTGGCTACCTCAGGTAACAGCCTCCTCCAAGCTGCCATCTCCTGACAGCACCCAAAGGGCAGGTGTCAGAGCTCTCCAAGCACTCCCTGGCAGCTCCTTCAGGCCTAGGTCAAGGAGTGTTTTGTTAGGAGACCAAAGAGCCGTGGATGGTGGTGAGCTGAGACAGCCTGGCTTGCATCCTGGCCTGCAGTCTTGCTCTGCTGTGCCTTCAGCTGCACTGCAGCACCTTGCAGGGACAAGCAGCAGCTGCTTTGGTTCAGTTTGCTCTCTGGATTAAGACTTTCCTGCCTCCCCAGCCTGGCACACCAGCAGAGTGCTGCACAGTAATGCTGTGAGCTGGCAGTGTTGTATTTGGCAGGCTGGGGGGAGTGTTTTTAACAGCAACATTAACTTCTTGATGCAGGTCACAGTGGCCCATCAGGAGCAGCTGTAAAGCCACAGGTATCTGGGTAGGCAGAAAGGTCAACTGGGAGCAGGGAGGGACAGCTCTGAGTGCAGACACTGGCTCTGGACTTGGCCATCTGTTGAAGTTGTGGCCTTTAGCTGCTCAGGACATGGAAATGCTGTGGCCCAGGCAAAGCAGGTTCCAGCTCCAGGAGCTGTGCTCTGTGCTCACCACCTGGGGGTTGTGCTGCTCCTGGCAAAGGCCTTGGCTGAAGTCTTCTGTCAAACCAATCAAGTGTCAGACCCCTGGGTGTAAAGCAAACCCCTGCTCCCCTCCCCCCTGCCATTCTGAGAGCCCAGAGACAAGGCCTCAAGAGAGGACTGAAGCCACTCCCAGGCAGGGAATTCACCTGGAGAACATCAGGAGGAAATCTTTGACAGTGAGGCTGGGGGGAGCCTGGCACAGGCTGCCCAGGGAGGCTGTGGAGGTGTTCAGGGCCAGGCTGGATGAGGCCTGGAGCAGCCTGGGCTGGTGGGAGGTGTCCCTGCCCCTGGCAGGGGGTTGGGGCTGGGGGATCTTCAGCCCCCAGCCCTGCCAGCCCTGCCAGCCCTGCCAGCCCCCAGCCCTGCCAGCCCTGCCAGCCCTGCCAGCCCCCAGCCCTGCCAGCCCCCAGCCCTGCCAGCCCCCAGCACTGTGCCTTCTCCCTCAGCAGGAGCAATGATTTATGGCTTTCCCTTCCAACAGGTTTTTCTTACTCCTCTGGCTCCGTGGCACTCAATGGAAACCTTACAAACAGCCCAGCCCATCTTAACCATAGTGTTGACCAGGCAGCTCTGGAGGACTCTGGGAGTCTCTTTAACTCAGTGGGGTCTCGGAGTGCCACTCCACAGCACCCTTTGCTCATGATGCAGTCGAGGAACTCTGGGCAAAGCTCCCCTGCTCCCCAGCACTCCAGCAGCCCCAGGTTAAACGGCACAGCCCAGAGCCTGGCAGGGGTGCTGCAGTACGCCGACGCTCAGAAGATGTTTGCCGAAGGATCGAAGGGGGACCCGCAGCCCGAGGCAGCGTTTGCAGATCCCGAGAGCGAGGCCAAGAGAAGAATCATCTTCACAATCTCTCCTAATGCAGGACATGTGAAACAGTCCCCTCCCAGCAAGCACAGCCCCCTGCCCGCGGGCGCTCGGCTGGAGGCGGGGCAGGCGCCGGCGCCGGACGGCAAGAAGCGAGGCCGGCGGAAGAGATCCTCGGCCGGGGCCCCGGGCGGCGCCCCCGGCGTCTCCCCCAAGCGCAAGCCCCTGCCCGCCGGCTCGGGGCTCTTCGCCCAGCCCTCGGGCTCCCCCCTCAACATCAGCTCCATGGTGAGGGCCACGAGGGGCAGCAGAGGGCCTGGGGAGGCTGCTCTGCGGCGGGGGAGAGCAGACAGGCGTCAGGAGGGGCAGGGCTGGGGGCGAGGGAGGGTTTGGCTGCTGCAGGAGTGCTCGGGTCCAGGGAGGTGGTGGAGTCACCAGGCCTGGAGGTGTTGCAGGCAGGGTTGGATGAGCCCTGGAGCAGCCTGGGCCGGTGGGAGGTGTTGCAGCCTGGGTTGGATGAGCCCTGGAGCAGCCTGGGCCGGTGGGAGGTGTTGCAGGCTGGGTTGGATGAGCCCTGGAGCAGCCTGGGCCGGTGGGAGGTGTTGCAGCCTGGGTTGGATGAGCCCTGGAGCAGCCTGGGCCGGTGGGAGGTGTTGCAGCCTGGGTTGGATGAGCCCTGGAGCAGCCTGGGCCGGTGGGAGGTGTCCCTGCCCGGGGCAGGGGGTTGGGGCCGGGTGATCTTTAAGGTCACTTTCAGCCCAACCCACTCTGTGCAGTGGAGTGGAACATCCCTGTGAGGACAGGCTGGGGGAGCTGGGGCTTCAGCTTGGAGCAGAGGAGCCTGAGGGGGCCCTCATTCATGCTGGTAAAAGGTGTGAAGGGCAGGAGCCAGGCTCTGCTCAGTGATGTCCGGGGACAGGACAAGGGGCACAAACTGGAGCCCAGGAGGAGTTTGGTGTGAGGGTGCTGGGGGCCTGGAGCAGGCTGCCCAGAGAGGTTGTGGAGTCTCCTTCTCTGGAGACTTTCCAAACCCCCTTGGATGCATCCCTGTGTGACTTGCCCTGGGTGATGCTGCTCTGGCAGGGAGGTTGGACTGGGTGATCCCCAGGGGTCCCCTCCAAGCCCTCCCATTCTGCTTTGATCTGTGAAGCTAAGGCTGCTGCTGAGGGGATCCTCTCACCTGTAACTGCTCTCTTTCCTTCTTGCCCAGGTCAATAACATTAACCAGCCTTTAGAAATAACAGCCATTTCCTCTCCTGAAAACTCCCTGAAGAACTCTCCTGTTCCTTACCAGGACAATGACCAACCCCCAGTACTGAAGAAGGAGAAGCCTCTCCTGCAGACCAACGGAGTCCACTACTCCCCACTCACCTCTGATGAAGAGCAGGGCTCTGAAGATGAGCACAACAGCAGCAGGTGAGGGCCTGACCCAGGGCTCAGCTGTCCCTGGGAGCTGCCAACACTGCTCCGTGCTGCACAGGTGTCTTAAACCTTCTTTGTTCCCTTCACAGTAGGCCAAGCATCTTAATGTGGCTGAAGGGGGAGGAGGGAAGGTTTAGGAAGTTGTGGGCAGCAGGGCAGGAGAGGGGATTCTGCCCCTTGAGACTGCTCTGCTCAGACCTCACCTCCAGTCCTGCCTCCAGCTCTGATGTCCCCAGCAGGAGAAGGACACAGAGCTGCTGGAGTGAGGCCAGAGGAGGCCACAAAGATGCTCCAAGGGCTGGGGCAGCTCTGCTGTGAGCACAGGCTGAGGGAGCTGGGGCTGTGCAGCCTGGAGAAGGCTCCAGGGGGACCTCAGAGCTGCTGCCAGGACCTGAAGGGATCCTGCAGGAAGGCTGCAGAGAGACTTTTGCTGAGGGGGTCTGGAGACAGGCCCAGGGGGAAGGGTTTGGAGCTGAGGGGCAGCAGGGTTGGACTGGAGCAGAGGAAGAAGTTCCTCAGTGTGAGGGTGGTGAGAGCCTGGCCCAGGCTGCCCAGGGGGGTTATGGATGCTGGGTAGTGAGGGTCAGTGTGCCACAGGTCTGCCATCAGGGCTCCCTAACCTTTTTCTTCTCACACTAGAATCGAGAGGAAAATTGCCACCATATCCTTGGAGAGCAAATCCCCACAGAAGACTGTTGAGAACGGTAGGTGTGAGGGCCTTGGGCACTGGCTGCACTGGGGCCTGGGGGTGGCTCTCTGCCACTGCCTGAAGCTGTTGGTCACTGGGAGGCTGTTAGCAGCTGCTGAGCACAGCAGAGCTCTGCTGGCAGAAATGCTTTAGAGTGAGGGTGGGGAGACCCCGGCACAGGCTGCCCAGGGAGGCTGTGGCTGCCTCCAGCCTGGAGGTGTTCAGGGCCAGGCTGGATGAGGCCCTGAGCAAGCTGGGCTGGTGGGAGGCCTCCCTGCCCACGGCAGGGGGTTGGAGCTGGGGGATCTTGAAGGTCCCTTCCAGCCCAGCCCAGTCCATGAGCCCTGCGGAGCAGCTCCAGTCAGGGCTGGGGTTTGACACAGGCATTCTCTTCCACACCAGGGGGCAGCCTGACCGGGAGGAAGCCGGCGCCAGGCGGCGAGGGCATGAACAGCAGCAAGTGGAAGTCAACCTTCTCACCAATCTCCGACATCAACCTGACCAAACCCACGGAGAGCTCCCTGCAGGCAGCCTCGGCTCTGGGCCAGGGCTCTCTCTTCGCCTTCCGGCCGCCCCCCGAGGACAGCCTGGCCCACGCCAGGAAGAGCCTGGCCCTGGCCTCCTCCGGGGCGGATGGGCTCAGCCCCGGCACGAACTCCACCAACGGCTTCAGCTACGCCGGGGGGCTCCCGGCCGAGGGGGCGCTGCACGGCTTCGTGGACGCGGCCTCCCTGCCGCACAAGGCTGCCGAGGCGGCGCCGGCCGGCTGCCCCCTGCCCTTCCAGTCGCAGCGGGGCAAAGACGTGGGGATGGCCGAGCCCAACCCCTTCCTGAGCAAGAGGCAGCTGGAGGGGCTGAGCAGCGCCAAAGGAGAGGAGCTGAGCCGGGCAGGGGGCAAAGGCAAGGAGCCGAGCGACGGCGGCGGCCGCGCCGCGGCCTGCCCGGAGAAGGGCTCCGCGCAGCACAACGGAAAGCTCGGCAAGGGCAGGGACCGGGAGGTGGAGTTCAAGAACGGCCACAACCTCTTCATCTCTGCTGCTGTCTCCTCCGGTGGCCTTCTGAACGGCAAAAGCCTTCCTCCTGCCGGCCCTGCGGCAGGCGGCCCAGCATCTTCCGTGCAGCCGCACCACCCCTTCCTGAACACTCTGAGCACTGGATCGCAGTTCCCCCTGGGCTCCATGGCCCTGCAAGCCAACCTCAACTCGGTGACAAACTCCTCAGTCTTGCAGTCCCTATTTAACTCAATGCCAGCTGCTGCCAGTCTGGTCCACGTGTCATCAGCTGCAACCAGACTGACTAATTCTCACACTATGGGGAACTTCTCACCTGGGGTTACAGGTGGAACAGTTGGAGGTAGGCAGAACTCTTTCTCTGGTCTAAGACAGGGCCTGAAGGAAAGTCTGACGCTGCCTCTCCAGGGCTGAAAGCCTCTTTGGTTGCTGCAGGATGCGAAGCAGATCTGTCCCACATAACCAATCTCCTCTCTCTCTCTTTCTCTCTCTCTCTCTTGGAAATGCTAGGATGAGTTCAGTTCCCCACAGGGAGATCTCTTGAGCTTTGTCTGCTAGCTGAGCTTGTTCTCACCTCCCTGAGAGAATGCACCCAGGCTTTGTGATTGCCTAAGGTTTGCTTGGTCAGAGGTTGGCTGTGTTGGAACCAACTTAGGTCTGCCTGCAGGTAAAGGGTTTGAACTGGTACCGAGTGAAGGATCTCTTAACTTGTCAGCTTGAGTCAAGGTTGAGATTAGGCCTTGAATGGATTTAGCAGGATCCAGGAAGGACATCAGAGCCTCTGCAGAGCAGAGGGTGTTGGGGATTGGGTAGCATTCTGGCTCTTGACTGGACTTTGCTTTGCCAGGAAGGGCAATGCCATATGCACCTTGCACCTCTGGGATCCTGCAGGGCTTGGCTTCTGTGGCCCAAGCTGGAGACGAGCTGGCAGCACTAGAAGATAGCCTGACCCTGCTCAGTGGCCACGGCAGGTTTTGTCCTTGCCTGTCCATAACCACTCAGGCACCACGTGTGGAAATCCTAACTCTCACATCTCTCAGCACTTAGATGGGCTGGAAATGCAGACTCTCCCCTCTGCTGCCCTGTAAGTGGGGAAGCAGGAGGGTGGCAAGAGCAGCACTTTGACTCTTCAGCTAAAACAACTCTAGAGACCACCCAGCCTCCTCCCAGGCCTGCCTGTGTGCTCTAGAACTGCCAGTTCTTGGGCCTGGCCATTTGGAGGTTGGCAGTAGGCAAGGTAAGTGTGAAACCTTCTGTCCCTCCTGGCCTGCACCATTCTCTCTTCATTGCTTGCTGCCTTCTCATGCTGCATAGTTTTGTCTGGGGCTGTAACTTACCATTTGGCTGTTGTTTTGTCCTTGGTTTGGTTTGTTTGGTTTTGCTTTCTTTTGGTTTGTTTCTCTTGTCACTGTTGGGACTGTGCAAGGCCACCTGCTGAAGCTGAGTTTTTCTCTCCTGTTTGCAGGTATTTTTAACCATGCGGTGCCTTCTGCCTCCTCTGCTCATCAGTTTGGAGCCACTTTCAGCAGCAGTGCTGTCTCTAGCAGCACAGTGCTGAGCTTAAACCCTCTGCAGGCTGCTGCCAGCACCTCATCCTCATCCTTCCCCCCCCCTTCCTCTCATCCGGTCTCATCTAGCGAGAGCAGACCGGCGCAGCCCCCCGGCCGGGCTCCGCAGTCTGTCTTCCATCCCCCTCCTAACGTCTCCCTGCCTCCCCCTCCCCCCTTGCTCGCTCCTAACCCCGAGCCCGCCCTGCTGCAGGGCCTCCCCTCCCTGCCGCCCGCCGAGGCCTTCTTGCCGCCCTCCTCCGCCGCTCCCGGCCAGCCTGCTAACGCTTCTTTGTCTCTCAAGCTAGCTTCTCTCCAGCACAAAGCCTCTCGCCCCTCCTTTACAGTCCATCACCCTCCCCTGCCCCGCCTGGCGCTGGCACAGGCGGCGCCCGACGCCGCTGGCACCTCGGCCGTGTGGGTGGCCCTTGGCATGCAGCCTCCTTACGCTCCGCACCTTTCGGGGGTTAAGCCGCGCTAAGGAGCTTGCTTAGCTAACAGTTCTTGTGCTGGAAGGTAAGGCCAGAGCGCCCCCCGCAGCGCCCGGGGCGCCAGGTGCTGACTGACCTGCTTGCTTTGCAGAGGGAGCCTGGGGATGGGCTCCCTGCCGCTGCAGGAGGGCACCGCAGGCTGCAGAGCCTCGGTGCTGCCTGCTGCGGCACTCAGGACCTCTGCCGGCAGAGCCTGGGTGCTGCCTGCTGTGGGAGTCAGGACCTCTGCCGGCAGAGCCTCGGTGCTGCCTGCTGTGGGAGTCAGGACCTCTGCCGGCAGAGCCTTGGTGCCTGCTGTGGCACTCAGGGCCTCTGATGGCAGAGCCTTGGTGCTTCCTGCTGTGGGAGTCAGGATCCTTGGTGGCAGAGGCTGGACAGCCTTGGTGCCTGCTGTGGCACTCAGGGTCTCTGGTGGCAGAGCCTTGGTGCCTGCTGTGGCACTCAGGGTCTCTGGTGGCAGAGCCTTGGTGCCCGCTGTGGCACACAGGGTCTCTGGTGGCAGAGCCTTGGTGCCTGCTGTGGCACTCAGGGTCTCTGGTGGCAGAGCCTTGGTGCCTGCTGTGGCACTCAGGGTCTCAAGGGCTGCTCTCTGGGTGGCTCTGGCTCAGCTGGCAGGAAGGTTGTGCTCAGGGTGAGGTCACTTTGTTCATTGCTGCAGAAATGTCTGCTTTCCAGGTGTGCTTTTCTGCAGCTCCTGGCAGTGATGGTTTCCTACTGCTGAGTTCCTCTTCCCCTCCCCTTGCCCCCCGACAGAGACTGTTGCCCCTCCACAAGCCCCCCGGGTGTCAGGCTGTGTGCTGGTGCTGCTCTGTGCCTGCACCTGGCAGGGGTGGCCTTGGCTTTGCTGTCAGCCCACAGCAGCTGCTCCACACAGCCAGGGAGTCAAAACTCTTGCAGCTTCCAAGCTGCAGCTGTGTCCTGCAGGGCAGAGGCAGGCTGCTCCTGCACTGCAGCTGATGTGCCTCCTGCAGCAGAGAACCAGAGAAGGTCTCCTCAGCTCCAGGTGGAACTTCTGGGTTCCAGCTTGTGCCTCTTGTTCCTTGTCCTGTCACTGGGCACCACTGAGCAGAGCCTGGCACCATCTTCTTGACCCCCACCCCTCAGATATTTATAGACATTGATCAGGTCACCTCTCAGCCTTCTCTTCTCCAGGCTCAGCAGCCCCAGGGCTCTCAGCCTTTCCTCACAGCAGAGAGCTTCCAGTCCCTTCATCATCCTCCCAGCCTCCACTGGACTCTCCAGCAGTTCCCTGTCTCTCTTGACCTGGGGAGCCCCAAACTGGACCCAGCATTCCAGGTGTGGTCTCACCAGGGCAGAGCAGAGCAGGAGGAGACCCTCCTAAGCCCTCCCTGGAGAAGGCAACCCCAGGCAGCAGAGCAGGGCTGGGGTCTGCTCTGTGCACTGAAGCTTTGCTGGACCTGCCTGCTGGGGCTGGCAGCAACAGAGCCCCCCCCCAGATGCTGGCTGGATGCTCCCCTGCCCCTCACTGGCTTTGCTGGGCAGGCTGGGAGTGGGCACACAGGCAGTCTGCAGGCTGAGCTGGTCCATGCTTCACACAGAGCCTGGAGCAGCTATCTCAGTGTCTTCAGAGCACCTCCAGAGCCAAGTGTGCCACCGTGGAGCTGGGGACTCTTGTTGATGCCAGTGCTCTGCTGGCATCCTGCTGTACCAACCTCTTGCTTGCAAAGCTCAACCAGTCTGTGAGGCCCCAGAGCTCCCTCCCTGCTTCTCCTGGGGGTCTGTGATGTTGTTGCTGTTCACTGCTCCTGCAGCTGTGTACAGAATGTGGTTGAATGCTCTTTGCTGCTTATAAAACATGACTCAATTACAACCTACCTGAGAGCTTCTCTTGACTCTGCATTCTCTGTGGTGTCTTCATCAGCAAATTGCTCCACAGCCACCCACAGAGCCTCAGCAGGGCTTTTGTGAGCCACCTAAGTACCACCTGCATCCTTCTGCACGTGAAAGAGAGGCTGAGGAGGAGCTTGGAGTGCTGTGTGCCAGCAGAGAGCTGCTGTGATGTGCTGATAGAATGGGCTGGAAATGAACCAGATAGGGGAGAAGGAGTGAGGAGGGTCAGGCTGGGGTTTGGTACCTGTGAGTGACTCAAGAACAGCCTGGAAGCCTTCTGCTGCCTGCCCTGGGACTGAGGGCATCTCGGGCTGGACTCTGGCTCTCAGCTGTGGTGTAACAGAAAGGGTCTGAGCAGGACTGAGGGCATCTTGGGTTGGATTCTGAAGCCTCAGCTCTGATGGTACCCAAAAGGTTCTGAGCAGAACAGGAGAGGCACAGAAGTGACAGGAGAGCAGTAGCTGGATGGCAGAGCTGGGTTGTGGAGCAGAAATGCTGCTGGCAGCAGGTGGTGTCTGGCAGAGGGACCCCAGTGGGGGCCCTGCTGCCTGTGACTGCTGGGCACAGGGCAGGTGGCTGAGTGCTGGCACTGGCTGCTCTGGGCACCTGCACCTGGAGCCTGGCCGGAGCCAAGGCTGAGAGCTGGATCTGGGGGTGAAACAAACCTGCTCTGCTTGTCAGGAGGGCAGGGCTGGAGTGGAGATGAGGAAGGAATTGTGGACAGTGAGGCTGGGGAGGCTCTGGCACAGGCTGCCCAGGGAGGCTGTGGCTGCCTTCTGCCTGGAGGTGTTCAGGGCCAGGCTGGATGAGGCCTTGAGCAAGCTGTGCCGGTGGGAGGTTGGCAGGGGGGTTGGAACTGGCTGAGCTTTGAGGTCCCTTCCAACCCAACCCATTCCATGGGTCTATGAACAGTGCTCCCTCAGGCTGCTCTGAGCTCCAAGCAGCTCAGTGTGTGCTGGGGAAAGGTGAAGCACTGAGCTGGGGACCACTTCTCCCCCCCAGCCCAGGCCTGGCACAGGGCTCCAGGTGGTGCCAGTGTCAGAAGGCAGCCAGGGTGGGGGCTGCCTGCCTGCCCCTCTTGGCAGCATCCTTTGTGATTGCACTTGGGTGAAGAGCTGCTGCTGCTGCTCCTCCTTTTGCTGGCTGAGGAGGAGGTCTTGGAGCAGGGTAGAGATGCCCCTGGGAGCTTTCTGCCTTTGATTGAGATGAGTCTCTTCCTCTCCTCCTGTCGTGCAGGTAACTAAAGGATTTCTACCTCAACCCAATGTGACCTATGCAAGGACAACGTGGACCAACTTCACTCAGCTTCCACTGAAAGGTGCTCACCTGGCCTGTGCAGGGGTTTCTACTCTCTTACTACTACTGGACACACACAAAATAAAACAAAACAACAACAACAACAACAACAATTAATTCAAAGACCTAAACCACAGAGCAAAAAGTTTGGGGTTTGGTTTTGGTTGTTGGGGTTTGGTTGGGGGCTTTTTAATTTGTTTTTGGGGTTGTTTTTACTGTGAATCTGAGTGAGGAGAAGGAAAAAGAAAAGAGATGAAAAGGAAAAGGAAAATGAGATAAAAAGAAAGAGATAAAAAGGAGAAGGAAAAAAAAAAAAGAGAGAAAAAGATTTAAAAAAAAAAAAAGGAGAAAAGGCAAAAAAAAAAAAAGAGAAGGAAAAAAAGAGAAGAAAAAAAATGGAAAAAAAAAAAGAAGGAAAAAAAAAGAGAAAAAGGCCAAGAAAAAAGAGAAAAGGGCAAAAAAAAAAAGAGGAAAATGTAAAAAAAAAAAGAGAGAGAAAAGGGTAAAAAAAAAAAAGGCAAAAAAACAAAAGAGAAAAGGGTAAAAAAAAAAGAGAAAAAAAAAGGAAAAAAAAAGAGAAAAAGGCAAAAAAAAAGGAGAAAAAGGCAAAAAAGAAAGAGAAAAAGGCCAAAATAAAGAGAGAAAAGGGCAAAAAAAGGAGAAAAAGGCCAAAAAAAAAGAGAAAAGGCCAAAAAAAAGAGAAAAGGGCAAAAAAAAAGGAGAAAAAGGCAAAAAAAAAAAAAAGATAAAAAGGACCCCCAAAAAAAGAGAAAAAAAAAAAAAAGATAAAAAGGGCAAAAAAATAAAAAGAAAAAAAAAAGAGAGAGAAAAAGGTAAAAATAAAGAAGGAAAAAAGAGAGAGAGAAAAAGGCCAAAAAGGCCAGAAGAGGATTAAAAACCAAAAGGCAGAAGCCAGGCTTGCAGCTGCAGTTTGTGCCGGTGATGGTTCAGCCATTTCTCTTCCCCTTCCCCGTGCAAGCTGCTGGCTGGGGCTGGGCCTTGGCCCTTCCCTGCCGGCCGAGGGGAGCGAGGAGCAGCTCCTGGCTGCCCGAAGGCCTTGGGCGCCACCAGCAGAGGTGGGGGAAGGGCCTCCCCCCGGTGCTATCTCACCCCTCCGAAACTGTGCCTCGAAGTTTGAACCCTTGGTGCTGCATTGTGCAGGGCTGGCCAATGCCAAACCCACTCCCCAGACACCTCTGCAGTTTATTTATTGCTCTCTTCCCCCCCCTCCTCCTCCTCCCTGCTCTGTTCACCTCCCAACCCTCCCCCCCCCGACCTGAGAGGGCTGAACCTGTCCCTGGCATGGCCAGGCTGCTGCTCTGGGGCTGCCTGGGCTGAGCTCTGTGACCTGGGTGGGGTTGAGAGCTCAGCCCCCAGCCCTGGAGCAGCCCCCGGGGGTCTCTGGGGTGGCCCCAGGCCAGCTCAGTGCGGTTTGAAGAGGAGAGGCTCCAAGCCGTGCCCCGCTGGGGGCTGCTGGCCCTGCAGGCACTGTGAATGCTGGCAGCTGCCCCTGGGGTGCCCTTGGCCGGTGGACAGGGGGTGCAGGCGCTGGGCCTGGGCAGGCCCTGCTGTGCCAGCGCTGGGGGGAGGCTGAACTGCTGCTTTGCTGCTGGCCCCGGTGCAGGCGGCAGGAGGTGCTCAGCTGCCTGGGTTCGGGGCAGCCAGGGGGTGGCTGCTGGGCTGAGGCCTGGCTCAGCTCTGTGCATTGATGGACAAAGTGCAGTTTGCTTCTCTGTTTCTTTGCTCTTTTGCTGTGGTGGTTGCTTTGCTTTGATGGTGAGGTAGATCTGAACGGTGGTTCACAAAAACACCTCCAGCTGAGCCCCCCAGGCTGCCACACTGCTGCAGTGAACCCTCCCGGTGCTGTGTGTGCTGCCCCCAGCAGCTTGCTGGGGTGCACAGAGCGACATCTCCGTGGCCCTGGGGGGGTTGCTGTGGCGTGCTTTGGGGTTTCTTTGAGGGTGTTGAAGGCACAGGAGACTTGTAAAGACCTTTTTTTTTATTATGAGTATTTTATTTATTTATTGGAGTGCACAGAAGGGAGAGGAAAGATGGATCCAGGAAGTGGAAACGGGGCTGGGCCGGAGGGCAGGCTGGAGCCAGCTGCAAGGGAAGGAGGCTGCAGGCAGAGAAGAGCAATTGCAGCAGCAGAAGGAGCAGGAGCAGGACACTGGAGGGCTTTGAGAGCCTCCCTGGTGCTCTGAGGGCAGCAGGGGCCTCTTGCTGTCCTCAAATCCTTTCTAGGTCACTTGGTGCTCCCTCACCCATCTCCCCCCTCCAGCAAGGGGGCAGCCCCTGGGCTGAGCCCTGCCTGACAGGCACAGAGCTGGGCTGAACCCAGCAGCTGTTGGGCTCCTGCTTGAAGCAGGCAAGGAGGCTCTGCCCTGTGTGGCTCCAGCAGGAGTGGTGCTGAGCCACGCTGGGGGCAGCAGTGGGGCTGAGCTTCCTTGGCAGCCTCAGCAGAGGTTTAGGCCCAAGTGCAGTTCTTTTGGTGCTCCCCAGGTTGTGCCTCCCACAGGAGCCTCTGTGTGCAGAAAGCTGTTCTGGCCCTGTGCTGGGGAGGGAGGGGAAGGGGTTTGATGCCCTGGGAATGAGGGGCAGCCTGGATCTGTCCTGTGCTCTGCCTGTGGGAGAGGACTTGGCAGCCCTGTGCCCTGCTGAGCTACAACAGCAAGGTGAAAAGCCTGGGAGAGGGCAGCGGTGCCCCGAGGGGGAGAGCTGAGGACCATCCAGTAGCTTCTAGAGTAGCTTCTAGTGGAAGCTGTACAGAGTATGTCCTGGAATCCAGGAGGTCAGTGTAGCCCAGATGTTCTGTGGCTGGCAGTTGGGCAGCTCCAGCTTCTTCCAGACCCTTGGGTGCCTGGAAGGGGCCAAGCTGCTGTGGCTGTACCTTGGAGAGCTGTGCCTGAGCAGCTGCTGGAGGAGCAGCAGCTGCAGTTGCATCTCCCCCACCCTGTGCTTGGTGTCCCCCAGGAGCCTTGGCCGCCCAGGGCCTCGTCCGGCCTGGCCTTGCCGTCACCTGGGGCAGGTTCCCCTTGCTTCTGCTCTTGCCTGGGGCTGTGCTCACCTGGCTGTGGGGTGGCCTGAAGGAAGAGCTTTGGGATGCTGAGATCTGATCCATCTGGCTGCAAGCAGCAGCCCCTGCTGACCCTGCTGGAGGAATGCTGGGGCAGGGGTCTGAAACCTGTTTCCAATAACTGAAGCTCCTTTGGAGTGGTGGAAGCCAAGCAGCCAGTTCCAGAGAGGCATTCCTGCTGCCTGAGCACATCCTGCCTGCGGCTCTCACCCTCCTTCCCTCTCCTCCACACCACTGCTGCCAGCCAGGGCACTTGTCAGGAAGCTGAAGGACATCTTGGAGCACAGAGCCTGCCAAAAAAAGATGGAACTTCCTGAGCAGTGCTGAGCAGAGGCTGTGGCCCCACTGCAGCCCTCAGCCTTGAGCAGCAGCCTCACTCTTCCTTTTTTGGTGCTTTGCTTCCTCTGGCTGGAGCTGGCTGGGCTGAGTCCTCTGAGACCCCAGCAGGCTCAGGAGCTGGGAGAGCTCCAGCAGCACTCAGCCTCAGCCCTGTCCCTGGCTGGGGATGAGTCACTCAGCAGCAATTCTTCCATCAGCTGCAGGGTGGGGGGCACCCAGAAGATTTTCTTGTGTGGCTGAGGGAGAAAGTGAGAAAGCCTTGCTGGAGGCCCCAGAGGCCCAGATGGAGCTGGTGTGAAGAGGAGGAGGAGGAGGAGGCCCTGCATCCTGTGCTGCAGGTGTGGCAGTGCCCTCTGGGAAGGTGTGGAGCAGTCTGGACATCCCCCAGGGGATGGGAAGCAGCTTCAGCTCTTAGCTGAGGTTGTGGCTGCAGTGGCAGAGGTGAAGGGGAAGCTGCCAGCAGGGAGTGAGGTCCCTGCCACCTGGGGCTGCTCTGGGTACCTTGCTGGCCCTGGGTGCTCCCCAGGAGGGTTGTGGCTGTGGGCAGCAGGTTGGCTCCCTGCAGATGGCAGCTCAGGGCTGCTGCCCTGCTCCAGCTTTGCCTCCTTGCTGGCAGAGGGGGGGCCAGGCTGGGAGCTGCTCTCCCAGCTGCTGATCCTGACTCCCCCTCCTGGCTCAGGCTGCCCTGTGGCCACTGGGGAGGGTGCTGAGCCCTCTGAGCACTGACAGCAACCACTCAGCTCCCAGCCTGGAGTCACCCCCTGCTCCAGAGCCCTTCCAGCACCCACCCTGGGTGCTGCTGGCTCAAGAGCCACAGGTTAGGGCTTGGTGGCTTTGTCCTGGTGCCCTTGGGAGGTGTCTTTGGGGGATCAAATCCTTCTGCTTTGTGATGAGATTGGTTCCTTGCACTGCAGGGGCTGGAGAGCTGCAGAGCAGCCAGGAGGGGGATTTGGGTTTTTTCCTGCCCCAACTCCACTCACTTGAAACATTTCTGCCTTGAGCCAAAAGCCTGGGGGGGGACAGCAGCCCTGGGAGCTGCCAGGCTGAGTCCTGCAGGCTCAGCAGCAGAGGCTGGGGGAGAAGCCACCAGGCAGTGTTTTTGTGAACTATCTTTGCAGCCCTGGGGGAAGAGAACTTGGGGAAGTGTGGGAAGCAGAGCTGGCAGTCAGCATCCCAGTGCCTGCTGGTGTGTGGCTCTGCAGAGGTGCTGGTGTGTGGCTCTCTCTTCCTCTCCTTTGTGACTCTTTCTGCAGTGGCTTTGTAGGCTGCCTGCCAGGGAGAGGTGGAGCAGCAGCTCCAGAGGTGCTTGTGCCATACTTGAGCTCTCCTTTTGCATTGTCAGTGTAGGAAATGATCACTGCAGGGGGAGGCAGGAGCTGATGGCTGTTGGCTTCAGGGCTTGCCAAGGCCAGGAGGCTTCAGCACATTTGCTGGGCAGAGGTTCCCAGGGTGGGTTGGGTCGGAAGGGACCTTCAGGGCCATCCACTTCCAACCCCTGCCACGGGCAGGGACCCCTCCCACCAGCCCAGGCTGCTCCAGACCTCATCCAGCCTGGCCTGGAACACCTCCAGGCAGAGGACTTCCTCCTCAGGAGGTTTTAGAGTTCCAGAAGCCAAATCCAGGCTCCAAGTGGCCAGGTTGGAACTCTGCTAACCCTGAAGCTCTCAACTTGGGATCCTTCTGGCTTCCTCAAGCCCCACCCTGGTTGCTTCTCTTGGTGCAGTCAGAAGCCTCTTGGGAGCGAAGGAGAAGGAGCCCCTGGCTCTCCCCATCCTGTGTGGCTGTGTGGTGGTTAACCTCCTGGAGGTGCTCCAAGGACACCAACCTTCACTTCTCCAGGGGCTCTCTTCCACTCCCACCACTTACTTCTTCCTTTCTTCAGGAGGGTGAGAGCCTTGCCCTGGCTGAGTGGGCCTCGGGCTGGGGGAGCAGGAGAGGGTGAGGTTGCTGTTGCTCAGGAATTGATTAGTGACCTTCTAACTACTAATGGAAATCCATTTCCCAATGGATTTGTTTCCTTCCCCCCTCCCCTTTATGATTTGTTTAAGCCCTTCCTCCCCTGTGCCCTTAGCACACTCAGAGCTTTCTGCCCTCTCCTCCCCCTAGGGAATGAATTGATCCAATTTAGCCTTTTATTTTTGGGGGGGGTTTCAGCTGAATTATTTAAAATCCAAATTTTCCCCTAATTTATCTTTGGTTGGTTTGGTTTGGCTTCGATTTTGTTTTCCTTTGGGGTTGTTTCCTTTCACCTCCTGGTAAGTTTCCCTCTCCTTCCCTCCCCTCCTTCCCCCCCAGCCCAGTGTGAATTCTGCTCTGTACATATGTATGTATAATATATATATTCCCACCCTGCCTTTCTGATTCTCCACACTGTAAGAGTTAAGAGGTTGATTTTGGGGGGGGGGGGGGGGGAGGGCTTGGGGCTTGTTTGGTTTGTTGGTTGTTTGGTTTTCTCCCCTCCCCTTCCCCTCCTCCCACTTAATTTCTTGTGGCTTTTGTTCACCCCCCCTCTCCCCCCCCTTGATTTGTAACTGATGCTTTGGAGGGGTTTGTCTTTATATTAAAGTGTCTGTATTTTAATACACAGCTGCTGCTCTGGGCTCTCCCTGCTGCTCCGAGCTCTCACTGCTGCTCCGGGCTCTCCCTGCTGCTCTGGGCTCCCACTGCTGCTCCGGGCTCCCACTGCTGCTCCGGGCTCTCCCTGCTGCTCCGGGCTCCCACTGCTGCTCCGGGCTCTCCCTGCTGCTCCGGGCTCTCCCTGCTGCTCCGGGCTCCCACTGCTGCTCCGGGCTCCCACTGCTGCTCCGGGCTCTCCCTGCTGCTCCGGGCTCCCACTGCTGCTCTGGGCTCCCACTGCTGCTCTGAGCTCTCCCTGCTGCTCCGGGCTCTCCCTGCTGCTCCGGGCTCCCACTGCTGCTCTGAGCTCTCACTGCTGCTCCGGGCTCCCACTGCTGCTCCGGGCTCCCACTGCTGCTCCGGGCTCCCACTGCTGCTCCGAGCTCTCACTACTGCTCTGGGCTCTCCCTGCTGCTCCGGGCTCTCCCTGCTGCTCCGGGCTCCCACTGCTGCTCCGGGCTCTCCCTGCTGCTCTGGGCTCCCACTGCTGCTCCGGGCTCTCCCTGCTGCTCCGGGCTCTCCCTGCTGCTCCGGGCTCTCCCTGCTGCTCCGGGCTCCCACTGCTGCTCCGGGCTCCCACTGCTGCTCCGGGCTCCCACTGCTGCTCCGGGCTCCCACTGCTGCTCCGGGCTCTCCCTGCTGCTCCGGGCTCTCCCTGCTGCTCCGGGCTCTCACTGCTGCTCCGGGCTCCCACTGCTGCTCCGGGCTCCCACTGCTGCTCCGGGCTCCCACTGCTGCTCCGGGCTCTCACTGCTGCTCCGGGCTCCCACTGCTGCTCCGGGCTCCCACTGCTGCTCCGGGCTCTCCCTGCTGCTCCGGGCTCCCACTGCTGCTCCGGGCTCTCCCTGCTGCTCCGGGCTCTCACTGCTGCTCCGGGCTCCCACTGCTGCTCCGGGCTCTCCCTGCTGCTCCGGGCTCCCACTGCTGCTCCGGGCTCCCCCTGCTGCTCCGGGCTCTCCCTGCTGCTCCGGGCTCTCCCTGCTGCTCCGAGCTCTCCCTGCTGCTCCGGGCTCTCCCTGCTGCTCCGAGCTCTCCCTGCTGCTCCGGGCTCTCCCTGCTGCTCTGGGCTCTCCCTGCTGCTCCGGGCTCTCCCTGCTGCTCCGGGCTCCCACTGCTGCTCCGGGCTCTCACTGCTGCTCCGGGCTCCCACTGCTGCTCCGGGCTCCCACTGCTGCTCCGGGCTCTCCCTGCTGCTCCGGGCTCCCACTGCTGCTCCGGGCTCCCACTGCTGCTCCGGGCTCCCACTGCTGCTCCGGGCTCTCACTGCTGCTCCGGGCTCTCACTGCTCCCCCGGGCTCTCACTGCTCCCCCAGGGCAGGGCTGGGCCAGGAGGGCAGAGCCTGCAGTGCTGGGGGCCCTCGGCACAGGCCCCAGGGAGCTGCTGGAGCAGGGGGCCAGAGGAGGCCACGGCAGGGCTGGAAGCCCTCTGCTGGGAGCCAGGCTGAGAGCTGGGCTTGGGCAGCCCGGAGAGGGCTCCAGGGAGAGCTCCTGCTGGCCTTGCAGTGCTTCCAGGGCTGAGCAGAAAGCTGGGGACAGACTTTGAGCAGGGCCTCTTGGGACAGGACAAGGGGGGATGGGCTGCAACTCAAAGAGGGAGATTGAGGGTGGGGAGAAGGGAGAAATGTTTGCCCCTGAGGGAGGGGAGAGCCTGGCCCAGGCTGCCCAGGGAGCTGGGAGCTGCCCCATGGCTGGAGCCAGCCCAGCTCAGGTGGTTTGGGGCTGTCCCTGCTGGCTGCAGGGGGCTGCACTGGGTGAGCTCTGAAGGTCCCTTCCCACCCAGTCCAGCTGTGGGTCCCAGTGTTGGAGCTCTGGGCACAGGCTGCCAAACACTCAGCAGTCATCTCCTGGAGCCAGCCAGAGCAGGAGCCTCACCTCCAGCTGCCTCCCTGCTCAGGGGATGAAGGCTCTCCAGCCCCTCGGCTGCAGCTGCTCCCTGGGAGCTCCTGCTGTGATCCTGGGCCCAGGCTGCCCCCAGGCCAGGCCCAGGCTGCCCCCAGGCCAGGCCCAGGCTGCCCCCAGGCCAGGCCCAGGCTGCCCCCCTCTGAGCCCAGGCTGCCCCCAGCCCCAGCCGTTGGTCTCAGGGAGGACTCTCCTGGCACAGAGCTGAGCATTGGAGTTTATTGGAAAGGTTTCTGTACAAGTCACAGCCTGAGGCCCTGCCAGGGTCCCTGCACACAGCACCCCTGGCACAGGGCCCTGCAGCACAGCAGCAGAGTGAGAACCAGGCAGGGAGGCAGTGCCAGGAGCACCTCCTGCCCCCTGCCCTGGGACCACTGGGCAGAGTGAGGGTAGGGAGAGCCTGGCACAGGCTGCCCAGGGAGACTGTGGCTGTCCCCTCCCTGGAGGTGTTCAGGGCCAGGCTGGATGAGGCCTGGAGCAGCCTGGGCTGCTGGGGGTGTCCCTGCCCAGGGCAGGGGGTGGGAACTGGCTGATCCTTGAGGCCCCTTCCCCCCCATCCCCTTCTGGGATTCTCTGAGCCCTCCCCCAGTGCTCCTCTGGAGCCAGACCTAAGCCAGGCCCAGGGCCTGCTGCTGGCCTCTGAACTCTTCACAGCATTTGTCTTACATTCAGTTAGGAAATGTCCTCCCTGCCCCTTCAGGCAGGGTGGGGTCACCCCTCCCCTGCCCCCCTGTAGCACCCCAGCAATGGTGCCCAGGGCAGGTGGCAGTGCCAGCTCTGCCTGAGGAGGATGCTGGCACTGGGCTGAAGGCAGCAGCTTGAGGCTTGGTGGCTGCAGAGCCAGGGAAGCCTCAGCTCAGCTCCAGGGCTGCTGGCAGAGGCCCTGGGGCTGTCTCCCAGGGCTGACTCTGCACACTGGAGGAGTCACCAAGGCTGAAGCCAGGGGAGCTGCCCCTGGGCATGGAGCTGGCAGCTGCTGCAGGGCTGTGATGCAGGACCCCTGCCCCCCCATGCACCTCTGCCCTGCCCCAGCCCAGCCCTGGCTGTGCTGCCCCAGAGCCTGCAGTGCCTCTGACCCTGCTGAGGAGCAGCCAAAGCTCTTCCTCACAGCAGGTGAAGCTGCTGCCTGCCCCAGCAGGGTGCCAGGGCCATGCCCTTGCCCTGAGGGAGGATTAAACCGAAGTCAGCTGAGGACACCAATCCCTAAAGCCCCCAAGCCCTCCTCTGGGCCTGGCTTTAATCCCTCACTGCTGCTTCCCCTGCAGCTGCCATCTGTCTCCTGACCCTCCTGTGCCCTGCTTCCACCTTGTCCTCAGCTTATCCCTGCAGGGCAGCTGTGCCCTCTGCTGCCTTTGGTAACCTCTGGAGCAAGCACCTGGAGCCACAGAGGGCCAAGGGAGCAGCTGAGGGGAGGGGAAGGGAAGGGGGAAAAAGAGATCTTGGCTTTGAGGGTCAAAGTAAAGCATCAGTGGCAGCTGCCAAGCTCCTGCTGCCCAGCAGTGTGGGTACAGAGGGCCAGGCAGGGCAGCTTGCAAGAGAGGCCAGAGACCCAAATCCTCCCCCAGCCCCTGGAGCTGGAAGCTGCTCTGCAGCCTTCCAGAGGGCCAGGGGGGAACAGAGCTCAGAGCCAAGCCCCCAGGCTGCACTGACCTGCCCCAGCCACGAGCCAAGCCCCTTCCCCTCTGCCAGTGTCACCTGAGGCCCTCCCAGAGGCCTCCCCTGCAGGCTTCCCTGCTCTGGCTCTGGAGAGCTGCTGCAGGGGTCAGGAAGCTGTGGGTGCAGGGGGGGTGCTGCAGTCCCAACCCTCAGCTCTGGGCAGTCAGTGCAGCCAGAGCCAGGGCTGAGGGTGTGGAGCCTTGAGGAGAGCTGTTCCTGAGCCCCAGGGAGGCAGCTCCCTGCTCCCTGGCAGCTCCCTGCTCCCTGGCAGCTCCCTGGCAGAGTTTTGTGGTCTCTGGGCCAGGGAAGGGGAAGCAAAGCTGCAGCAGGGGCTCAGGGAGCGAAGGCTTCTTGCCCAGCTCTGCCCTGCTGCACAGCCTGCAGCTGAAGCAGAGCAGCTCCAGCACCCCCCAGACCTCTGCAGCTGGACCCTCCCAGCCTGGCACAGCCTGGCACAGCCTGGCACAGCCTGGCTCCTCCCCAGCTGGGGCAGGGACTGGGCCACAGATTCCCTGGACAAAAATCATACAAAATAATAAATAAAAAAGCAAAAGAGAAGTCACTTGGTCACTGCAGGGCTGCTGCTGGCCCTGGGGAGGGGGCTGCAAGGCTGACCCTCTGCAGGGAGCCCAGGGCCAGCCCCCAGCCCAGGGCCAGCCCCCAGCCCAGGCTCACTGCTGGGGTGGCCCCAGCTGGAAGCGAGCTTCCTCCGAGATCCCAAACTGCTCCAGGGGGTCCTGCAGCAAGGAAGAGCACAGGGAGGGATCTGAGCCAGCCCCAGCCTGGGGGGGCAGGGGCAGGATCTCAGAGCCAGCCCCAGCCTGGGGGGGCAGGGGCAGGATCTCAGAGCCAGCCCCAGCTGGGGGGGGGCAGGGGCAGGATCTCAGAGCCAGCCCCAGCTGGGGGGGGGGCAGGGGCAGGGACCTCTGGAGCTCAGCCAGGCCAAGCCCCCTGCCAGAGCAGCATCCCCCAGGGCAGGGCACACAGAGCACAGCCAGGTGAGGCTTGGGAAGGCTCCAGAGATGGAAACTGCACAGCCTCAGCCTCGAGCAGCCTGAGCTGGTGGGAGGGGTCCCTGCCCCTGGCAGGGGGCTGGAGCTGGAGGATCCTCAGGGTCCCTTCCCCAAGGCTGTGCCCCTGGCACTCACCTTCCCTGTCAGCTTCTGGATCTCGTTGCGGTAGAAGATCAAAGTCCTCCTCATGAACTCATAGCTGGAAGACAGGGGCAGGGGGCTGGGCAGGGGGGCTGGGCAGGGGGCTGGGCAGGGGGGCTGGGCAGGGGGGCTGGGCAGGGGCCTGCTTTTGTTCCTGCAGTCCCAGCCCCAGCCAGGGATCCCCCTCAGGCCTTCCCCTCCCCCAGCCCAGGCCCAGCCTTGGGGCCCTGCGTTCATTTTGCTCATGGCTTTGCTATGTTGGCCACAGAACCTCTTTGGGGAGCCAGCAGTGAGGAAAAGGCTGCTGCAGGAGCAGCCCAAGCAGGGAAGCCTCACTGGGGAGGGGCTTCTGACAAGGGCTGGCAGTGGCAGGATGCAGGCCAGGGGCTTTGAGCTGGGAGAGGGCAGATTGAGGCTGGAGATGGGGCAGAAACTGTTGAGTGAGGCTGGGGAGGCTCTGGCACAGGCTGCCCAGGGAGGCTGTGGCTGCCTCCTGCCTGGGGGTGCTCAAGGCCAGGCTGGATGAGACCCTGAGCAGCCTGGGCTGGTGGAGGAGTCCCTGCCCATGGCAGGGGACTGGAGCTGGATGAGCTTCCAGCCCAGTCTCAGGGTCTGTGTCATGACCTCTCCCTCCCCAGCTTCCCCCCAGCAGCCCAGGGCAGAGCTGGCAGCAGGGCTCAGTACCTGGCTCTCTTGAGGGCCTCAATCCACTCCTGGCACTGCTCCTCACTGGCACACTCAAAGCAGTATTTCCTCTCTGGCTCCTCCACGAAACCTGGCAGGGGAAAGGCTTCAACAGGGAGGTCCTGGCACAGCTGCCTCTGCCCCCAGCTTCCTTCCCCAGGACCCTTGGGGTCCCTTCCAAGCTGGCACTGAGAGTCTGAAATTCTGGGTTCCAGAAAGTCTGACTGGGGAGCAGAGAGCTGGAGCAGCCCTGAGCACAGGCTGAGGGAGCTGGGGCTGTGCACCCTGCAGAGAAGGCTCCAGGGGGAGCTCAGAGCTGCTGCCAGGGCCTGGAGGCATCCTGCGGGAAGGCTGCAGAGAGACTTTCCTGAGGGGGTCTGAGCCAGGCCAAGGGGGAAGGGTTTGGAGCTGAGGCAGAGCAGGGTTAGAGTGGAGCTGAGGAAGAAGTTGTTCAGTACCAGGGTGGTGAGAGCCTGGCACAGGCTGCCCAGGGAGGCTGTGGCTGCCTCCTGCCTGGGGGTGCTCAAGGCCAGGCTGGATGAGGCCCTGAGCAGCTGAGCCTAGCTGAGAGCTGTCCCTGCCCATGGAGGGGAGGTTGGAGGAGATGAGCTCTGAGCTCCCTTCCCACCTGAGCCACTCTGGGATTCTATGTCCAGGCTGTCTGAGGGCCCTGTGGAGGCAGCTACCTCTCCTGGCTGAGACAGGAGGAGGCTGAGCCCAGACAAGCAGCTGTGGCCAACAGCCAGGCCAAAAGATATGGAGATGGCCTTGGACACACATCCTGTTGTGCTGGCCACATACCTCTGGCACAGAGCTCAGCTGCTCACACAGGACAGCACAGCAGCAGCCAGCTGCAGCCCTGGCTACCAACACAAGGACACTGAGGCTGGGGGGAGGACAGGGCTGGAGCAGCCCTGCAGATGGTTTAGCTGAGGAGCACTTGGTGGGGATGAGAGGCAGCAGCAAGCTGGCAGCAGCTCAGCAGCCTGCAGAGGGATTTCCACCAGCAGCAAGCCCTGCTCTGGCTCCTGTCACAGCTCCTGGCCTCATGTGCCACTGCTTCAGCCAGTGAGGAATCCTCTGGGCACAGGGCATGGCCAGGCCAGGCAGCAAGTGGCAGCTGAGGGGCACAAGGGCCGAGGAGCACTGACCCCAGGGGGCAGGAGCAAGGCTGAGGGGCACTGACTCCCCTGTTAGCACAAAGCCAGAGGCAAAAGCAGGCAGTGAGCAGTGAGCTCTCTCCTCTCAGGCAGCTCTGTGTGCCCCAAGGAGGGTGCAGGGCCTGCAGCACTCACTGATGGAGAAGACATTTTCCTCCTCTTTGGTGATCCTGCAGTGCTCCAGCAGCAGAGCTCCAATGGGCTGCAAGAGACCCAGAGAGAGAGAGGATTTAACCACCCCCCCCAGTGGCTGGAACCCCCAGAGGCTGCCTAGAGCCCCTGGAGCAAGCTTAACCTTGTCCCTTGTCCTGGCACCCCCAGCCCTTGTCACAAGCCCCTCCCCAGCTCCCCTGGAGCTCCTTCAGGCACTGGGAGGCTGCTCTAAGGTTTCCTGGAGCCTTCTCCAGGCTGAACAGCCCCAGCTCTCCCAGCCTGGCCCCACAGGGGAGGCTCCCTCCAGCCCTCTGCTCATCTTCCTGGCCTCCTCTGGCCCCTCTCCAGCAGCTCCAGGTCCTCCTTGTGCTGGAGGCCTCAGAGCTGGCTGCAGTGTGACAGATTTGTTGTGAGCTGAGAGCAGAAGCAGAGAGCTGTGGTCAGACTCCAGCCCTGCCTCTCCCCCTGAGGGGCTGGGAAGGGAACCTGGGGGCTCTGTCCTGGCTCCAGCAGCCTGGTCCTGTGCCCCTGGGCAAGGCTCACACTACCAATTCCCAGAGAAGGGAGAGAGGAGGGGGGGAAGGGCTCCATACCTCAGCTTCATCGGTCCTGAAGTAGAAGAGAAAGTTGACAACCAGCTTCACCAGACGCTTCTTCAGCACTGCCAAGGAGAGGAGGCTTGAGGGAAGCCTCAACCCCACCCAAGCCCTCCTGCACCTCAGATCTCTGCCCCCAGGTGAGCTCATGACAGCCACCCTGCGAGGGAAGGGCATCCCCTGCACACCCACCCTGCTGGGGAGTCCCAGCACCGAGGGCTTGGCAGGGAGCTCTGGAGCTCCCCCAGCCCCAGCAGGGCTCCCACAGCAGCCTGCCCAGGAGCACAGTGCCCGGGGGGGGTTGCAGAGCAGGAGACTCCACAGCCTCTCTGGGCAGCCTGCTGCGGGCCGCCAGCAGCCTGGCGTCTGCCAGCCCTGACTGCCTCCAGCCCTGCTCCCCCGGCAGGCGCCCAGCGCTCCCCAGCCCCGCGGCAGCCCTGCCCCGCTCCTGCTCCGGACCTTGCCCCAGCCGCAGCTCCGGGGCTGCGGCACCCCCAGCTCCTGTCCCCAGCGCTCCCACTCCCTCCCTCCCTCCCTATCCCTCCCGCCCTGCATCCCCGCTCCCGTCCCTCCAGCTTCCCCCAGCCTCTCCCCGGTGCGGCTCCCCGGTCCCTCCTCCCGGTGCCCCCCGGTGCCCCCCGCCGCCGCCCCCCGGTGCGGCTCCCCGGTCCCTCCCCCCGGTGCCCCCCGGTGCCGCTCCCCGGTGCGGCTCCCCGGTGCCCCCCCCCGGTGCCGCCCCCCGGTGCGGCTCCCCGGTCCCTCCCCCCGCCGCCGCTCCCCGCCGCCCCCCTCCCCCCCCCCCGCTCACCGCTGCCCTTCCGGGGCAGCCGCATCAGGATCTCCGCCGCCTTCTCCGCGGGCTGCCGCGCGAGGCAGAGCAGCTCGCGCTCGTTGTACCGCATGGCCGGGCCGGCCCCGCCCCGCTACCGACCCCCCATGCCCGCGCGCGCCCCGGAAGCGCCCCCCCGCGCGCCGGAAGTGCGCTCTGCAAACCGGAAGCTCTCTCCCCGGCAGCCGGAAGTCCCTCGGCGCGGGGCGCATGCGCGGGGCCGGGGCGCGCGGAGCCCGGTACGGAGCCCGGTACGGAGCCCGGTACGGAGCGGCGAGGGGCGCTTGGGACTGTCCCGGGGGGGCTTTGGCCCTCGCTAGGGGCTGGGGAGGAGCTTTAGGTCTTGCTGCGGGGCCCAGGGGGTGCTCGGGGAGGCCGCACCGCTGCCGAGGGGCTGCGGGTGTTGTGGGGCGGGGGGGACTGCAGAGGTGTTGAGCGGGGCCCTTGAGCCTCGCTGGAGGGCTGCGGGTGTTGTGGGGCGGGGGGGACTGCAGAGGTGTTGAGCCGGGGCCCTTGAGCCTCGCTGGAGGGCTGCAGGTGTTGTGGGGCGGGGGGGACTGCAGAGGTGTTGAGCGGGGCCCTTGAGCCTCGCTGGAGGGCTGCAGGTGTTGTGGGGCGGGGGGGACTGCAGAGGTGTTGAGCCGGGGCCCTTGAGCCTCGCTGGAGGGCTGCGGGTGCTTGGGCAGGGGGCGTTCAGCCGCTGCTGAGGGGCCGCACAGCGCTGCCAGCCCCAGGTTACCGACCGCCCCTGTTGCTTCTCCTCTTTCCCAGACTCTTCTGTTCTCTGCGCGTAGCTGAAGCACAGAAGGCCCCAGGATGGATTTCCAGCATCGCCCTGGAGGTAAAACTGGAAGCGGAGGCGTGGCCTCTGCCTCCGAGAGCAACCGGGACCGCAGGGAGAGGCTGAGGCAGCTGGCCCTGGAAACCATCGACATCAACAAGGTGAGGCCTGGAGGGGGCAGCCCGGCAGCTCCTGGGCTGCAGGATGCTCTGGGCACAGCTGTAGAGTTGGCTGAGTGAAAGGGGTTGGAGGGAGTGAGGTTGAGTGAGGAGCTGTGGCTGGAATGAAGTGAGAAACATTTCAGAGTCACAGAATGGGTTGGGAGGGACCTTAGACCCCAGCCAGGCTGTGCTCAGCTGGCTGTCCCTGCAGGAGTTCAGACCTCTTGCCCTGCTTCCTGTCCTGCTGCAGTGCCTCTCCCTTCTTGTAGCCCTGAGGCAGTGTGGGGCTGCTAGTGTGGGGCTGTGAGCTCAGCTCCTGCAGTGCAGCAGGCTCTGGGCAGGGTTTGGGTTGTTCAGCTCTTTTGCCACAAGCTTTGTTGGTGACTTTGGGGCAATTCTCCTCCCAGGACCCTTACTTCATGAAAAACCACCTGGGCTCCTATGAGTGCAAGCTCTGCCTGACCCTGCACAACAATGAGGTGAGTTGGATGCTTCCTGGCCTTGACCTCAGCAGCAGCCTCAAGTGCAGGACCCTTGGGGCATCGCCTGGGGGTTGGCATTGAAGAGGTGATGTGTGGGGAGTGCCTTGGGGGTGTGCCCCCCTCTCTGGGCAGCCTGGGCCAGGCTCTCCCCACCCTCAGCATCCACAGTTTCTCTCTTCTCTCTGCTCTGAGTCTCCCTCTTTGAGTTTCAGCCCACCTGCCCTTGTCCTGGCACCACAGGCCCTGCTCAAAACTCTGTCCCCAGCTTTCTGCTCAGCCCTTGAAGCACTGCAAGGTCACCAGGAGGTCTCCCTGGAGCCTTTGCCAGGCTGAACAGCCCCAAGCCTCCCAGCCTGGCCTCCCAGCAGAGGGCTTCCAACCCTCCCATCACTGCTGTGGCCTTGCTGCAGCAGTGTCTCTGCTGGGCTGCTGCTTGCTGCCTTCCTCATTTTCCTCTGCTTTGTGTTTTATTTCAGGGCAGTTACTTAGCTCATACCCAGGGCAAGAAGCACCAAACCAACCTGTAAGTTGTTTTCCTCTCTAGCTCTGCTCTCCTTTACCTGAGCAACCTGATGCTCATCTGCCTCTCTAGACCCTGAGCTCCATTAGCAGTAGCTTGAGCTTCCCCTCACTGTGTTTGCTGCCTGGTGAACAGCCTGGGATTAGCCAGGAGGGGCAGCCCAGGGCTGTCCCAAGGCTCCATTTTGAGCTGGAAGTCCTAAGCCAAGCTGTGGGACTGCTGAAGGGAGGGAAGAGCTTTCAGAGCCAGGTGGGGCTGGTTGAGAGGAGCAGGGGTTGTGCATGTGGGCTGGGAGGGGGTTCTGAGCTCTGCTGTAGGCAACCCACTTTGCTTTGGAGGAGACAGGGCCCAGGCCCCCCTGCAGGGCCCAAATCCAATCCCTCAGGCTAACCAAGAAGCAAAGCTCAGGCCTGTGCTGGGGGAGGGGCAGCAGGGGGGGCTGGGCTGAGAGCCTCCCCCAGCCTGCTTAACCTTCCCCTGGCACCCAGGGCCCGGAGAGCTGCCAAGGAGGCCAAGGAGGCTCCTGCCCAGCCTGCCCCCGAGAAGGTCAAGGTGGAGGTGAAGAAGTTTGTGAAGATTGGCCGCCCAGGCTACAAGGGTGAGGCTGGGGGAGGGGCTGCCAGGGCGGGGGGAGGGGCTGCCAGGGCAGGGGGAGGGGCTGCCAGGGCGGGGGGAGGGGCTGCCACTGCCCAGCCCTGCCAGAGCCTGCCTGGCAGTGACTCAGGAGAGCCAGGAGCTCCTCAGGGCTGTCCAGGGTGCTCCTGAGGGCTGCCTGGCAGTGCTTCAGGAGGCTTTTGAGCAGCTCTGCCCATGACTAAGAGTTGGTTTATCTCCTGATGTCCTTCAGGGGCTGTATCCCCCCTGGGCCAGCTCCTCAGTGCTGCCCTGGCAATCTCAGCTGGGTATCTGCCAGGCTGGCAGCCCTGCAGCAGGTGCTGACATTGTTTCAGTCCCTCCTTGCCTGGTGCTGTGCCACCTCTGCCTGGTGCTCATCAATCACTCAGCTCAAGCTTCTGCTCTCAATTCCTCATTGTTTCCTTGTGACCTTCAGTGCACAACTTGAGTCCTTTATCTCCCAGCCCTCATTCCTGGGGAGCAGAGCCCAACCCCCACCTGGCTGCAGCCTCCTCCCAGGGAGCTGCAGGGAGCAGTGAGGTCTCCCTCAGCCTCCTCCTCTCCACACTAACCACCCCCAGCCCCCTCAGCTGCTCCTCCCCAGCCCTGCTCTCCAGACCCTTCCCCAGCTCCATTGCCCTTCTCTGGACCTGCTGCAGCCCCAAAATGTCCTTGCAGTGAGGGGCCAGAACTGAGCTTTGGTTAAAGCCAGCCTGGCTTCCTGTGTGATGAGTGGGAGAGGGCTCCTGTGACCCTTCCCTGGTGGCAGCTCTGTGTCCTGCTGCTGCCCCCCTGCTGTGTGCTGCACTCAGCTTGCTTGGGTTTGCCTTGCAGTGACCAAACAGAGAGATCCTGAGACAGGCCAGCAGAGCCTCCTCTTCCAGGTAAGGGCCCTGGTGCAGTCCTTGGTGTCTGGCTTAGCCCAGGTGCTGCTGAGTGAGGCAGCTCACAGCAGGCCTGGCCCTGCTCCTCCCCTGCTGGGCGCAGCCGGGGGCTGGGGGGCACCGAAGCGCCCTGCTCAGATCTGATTCCTGGTGTGCTGCTTAGCTGAGGGCTTTGCTTGGGGGGGGGGAGTGAGGAGGGGGTGCTCTCCTGAGCAGCTGCCCTGCCCACCCCCTGCAGATTGACTACCCAGAGATAGCAGAGAGCATCATGCCCAGGCACCGCTTCATGTCTGCCTACGAGCAGCGCATCGAGCCGCCGGACCGGCGCTGGCAGTACCTGCTGATGGCAGCTGAGCCCTACGAGACCATCGCCTTCAAGGTGAGCCTGGGGCTGGGGGCAGCTCCCTCACCACCCCCCCCCAGCACCAAGGCACCTCTGCAGCTCACCCACTGCAGCCCCCCTGCCCCAGCAGGGCTCCCACAGCAGCTTGCCCAGGGGCACAGTGCCCAGGGGGGGTTGGGAGCTCTGCACACAAGGAGACTCCAAACCTCTCTGGGCAGCCTGCCCCAGGCCTCCAGCAGCCTCACACCAAAGCTTTGTCCTGCTCAGATGGAACCTCCTGGGCTCCAGTTTGTGCCTCCTGTCCCTTGTGCTGTCCCTGGGCACCACTGAGCAGGGCCTGGCCCCAGCCTCTTGCCCCCCACAACTCCTTTAGCTCTTGCTGAGCATTGCTCAGCTCCCCTCTGGGGCTGCTCTGCTGCAGGCTCTCAGCCCCAGGGCTCTCAGCTGCTCCTCCCAGAGCTGCTCCAGGCCCCTCAGCAGCTTCCCAGCCTCCCCTGGGCTCTCTCCAGTGGTTCCCAATCTCTCTTGAACTGGGGAGCCCAGGACTGGCCTCAGCAGGGCAGAGTAGAGAGGGAGGAGAACCTCTCTTGACCTTCTGGCCACACTCTCCTTCATGCCCTCCAGGAGAACCCTGTCCATGTTTTCCAGCACAGAATTCCCAGTGAGCCTTCCTCCACACTTCCTCTTCTGCCCTTCAGGGGTTAATGGAGTGGGAGAGGGCTGGAGAGGCTGCCTGGAAGTCATTAAAGCCCAGTGAGGATCTGTGGAGGACTCTGGCAGGAAAACCTGGCTGTGTGCAGAGCTCTGGGGAGCCACTGAAATTCTTGGTGTCTGGCACAGAAAAGAACCTTCTGGGCTCTGCTCCTCAGCCCCTGTGCAGATGTTGAGGGAGGGTTTTCTGCCAGCACCTCTGTCCTTGACTGATAGGGAAGCAGCTTCATTCCCTGTGCTGCCCCCACCTCTGGCTAGCCACAGCTGAGAGCAGCACAGCTCAGGGGCCTGCAGCAGCTCTGCTTATCTTGAAGGCTCTGCTGCTAAAAAAGGGCCTTTGAGCTCCCTGCTGAGGCTAATAATAGCTCTGTGTTCCTCCTGCTGCAGGTGCCCAGCAGGGAGATCGACAAAGCAGAAGGCAAGTTTTGGACCCACTGGAACAGGGAAACCAAACAGGTACCTGGAGCAGCACAGCATGGCCTGGGGGCTGGAAGGGGAGCAGGAGGGCAGAGCAGCCTGGGGGAAAGGAAAGGCAGCACAGGAAGAGTGCTCCCCGGGGTGCTCCCCAGGATGCTCCCCAGGGTGCTCCCCAGGGTGCTCCCCAGGGCTGCCCCAGGGTGCTCGCTCCCCAGGGTGCTCCCCAGGGTGCTCCCCAGGGCTGCCCCAGGGTGCTCCCCAGGGTGTTCCTCAGGGCTGCCCCGGGGTGCTCCCCAGGGTGCTCCCCAGGGGTGCTCCTCAGGGCTGCCCCAAGGTGCTCCTCAGGGCTCCCCAGGGCTGCCCCAGGGTGCTCCTCAGGGCTGCCCCGGGATGCTCCTCAGGGCTCCCCAGGGCTGCCCCAGGGTGCCTGAATGTGGCCTCCCCAGGGCTCCTTGCTGTGTCTCCTGCACACAGCGTGGAGCAGAGAGCTGAGCCCCTGGGGCAGGCCGCGGGGGGGGGGGGAAGGTGCTGGGCCAGGCCTGGTGGCAGCCTGGGGGCAGCTGTGACGCGGGGGGTGGCAGCTCAGGAGAGGGCTCAGCTGGAGCGCGGTGTGTGGCGGCACAGCCTTGTGCTGAGGCCTCCCTGCCGCCCGCTCTCCTCCGCAGTTCTTCCTGCAGTTCCACTTCAAGATGGAGAAGCCTCCGGCGCCGCCGAACCTGCCGCCGGGGCCGCCCGCGGTCAAGCGCCCTCCGCCGCCGCCGCTGCTCAACGGCCTGCCGCCGCGGCCGCCGCTGCCGGACTCCCTGCCGCCGCCTCCCCCCGGAGGCATGGCCCTGCCTCCTATGCCTCCCTCGGGCCCGGTGCCGCCGCCCCCGGTGCCGCCCCAGCTGCCGCCGGCCCCCGGCGTGCCGCCGCCCGCGCCGCTGCCGCCCATGCTGAGGCCTCCGCTGCCCGCGGAGGGCCCGGGCACCATCCCCCCTCCTCCTCCCTCCAACTGAAGCCCCTCCTGGACTTGCTCCTGCTGGGCTCCTCCAGCTCCCAGCTTTTTCTATGCACTCAGAGCAATGTTGCTGTTTTCTAGGTGAATTCAACCCAGTCCTCTAGGTCCATTAAAAGACTTCCATCCCCTCGCCCTGTGCTCTGCTGCTGCCCTGTGCTCTGCTGCTGCCCTGTGCCCAGGGATTGGCCACCTGAGCTGGGCACTGCTGAGGCCTCACCCTAGGTACTGGACCTAGTTTTGGGCTCCTCACTCCAAGAAGGACACTGAGGGGCTGGAGAAGGTCCAGAGAAGGGCAACGAAGCTGGGGAAGGGTCTGGAGAGCAGGGCTGGGGAGGAGCAGCTGGGGGGGTTCAGCCTGGAGAAGAGGCTGAGGGAGACCTCATTGCTGTCTGGAAGGTGAAGGTGGCTCTGGGGCAGGGTGCTCTGGGGCAGGGTGCTCTGGGGCAGGGTGCTCTGTGGGTGGAGGCATTGCTTGGGCCAGGCTGCCCAAGCTGGGCTTGCTCTCGGCTGGTGCCTCTCCCTGCACAGCCCCTCCTGGGCTTCCCTGCTGCATGCTTGCAGCTGAGTGCCTTTGGTGCAGGAATCCAAGCCTCAAGAAGCTCTCCCAGCTCTGAGTGTTGGCATCTCCTGGAGGGAAAAGCCCTCACAATGTGCTGTGAACCTTTCCAAGTCACCTCTGAAGTGCTCAAAGCCATCCTGCTGCTGCTGCTGCACCTGGTGAGGTTCTCCCTCACAGCTCCAAGCAGCCTGGAGCTCAGGAGCTGTGCCAGAGAGGCCTCTCCAAGCTGCAGGTGCCAGCTGAGGGGTTCCCACTGGAGTCAGGAGCAGCTTCCCGTGCAGTTGCTGATTGCTGCCCATTTTCTGCCCTATCTCCCTCCTCCTGCTCTGCCTCACTCTTCCCTCCTGGTGTTCCAGTACGTGCCAGGCCCCATGAAGACCCAGGTCTAGACCTTCATCCTCCTTGGAGCAAACATCTGAAGTCAAGGACAGACATCTCCAACACTGGATGCAAACCCAAAAATAGAACAAGAAATGTTTCTGTGCAGCCTCCCTCCCTCCCTCCCCTGCGGCAGGACAGCCCCGGGGAGCTCCTCCGGGGAGGTGTTGTGCATTGTCAACTCAAGGCCACCGGTGTTTCAAAAGGAGACTTCATCCTCCCCTTGCCCCCAGGCGCTCCTGAGACGCTTCCGAGCGGCTCCGAGGGGAGCAGCTGCGGTGGGAAGATGAAGGCTGCCCTGGGGCTGCTCCTGCCCTGCTTGCTGCTGTCGGTGCCCTCGGCGGCGATTCCGCGGAAGGGGAGCGCTGGCGCAGGGTTGGAGCCGGGGCTGCAGGAGGAGCTGGGCCTCGGAGCAGAGCGGAGCAAGGAGGACAACTCCAGCTCGCAGGGAGCCGGCGCGGCGGCGGCGAGGTCCGGGCGGGAGGCTCCGGCTCGCCCCTTGCCGCAGCGGGAGCCAGGGGCCAGGTGCCCCCGGGGGGTAGCCGAGGATGGAGCCATCGGCTGGGCCGGCTCCAGCCTGCTGCCCTGGCCGCTGGGTGGGCTGGAAGGACCTGTGTGCAGGGTGCGAATGGAGCAGGACAGGCTGAGCTCCAAGCACCTGGAAGTCGTGGGGGTGCTCACCCAGTACGAGAGTGGCTTCATCAAGCTGCTGAGCCAAGGCACCGCCTGGGATGGAAGCTCCCTGGAGACCTTTGGGCTCTGCCCGGCCGGGCCGGGAGCTGCTGCTCTCCAGCCCCTGAAGCTCCTCCACGCACACGTGGTGGAGCCGGGGCAGGACCGTGTCCTTGTGCTGCACCTGGAGGAAGGTTGGTGAGAGGCCCCTGTGCCAACACGGAGCAGGGGGAGCCCGGGGCTCGGGGTGCCCACTTCACCCCCTGCCCATTTTCTGCTTCGCAGTGAAGTGGGAGGCCCAGGTGAAGCTGTGGTTCAAGCTGGTTTTCCAGGCAGAGGTGGGACAGTCGCTGGGAGAGCTGCAGGGGGCCCTGCTGCTCTTCTACCTGGGCAGCAGAGAAGGGCCAGGAGCTGGGCACCCAGAGGAGCTGCTGGCCGCGGGCACGGGGCTGGCACGGCAGCAGGTGGGTGGCCAGGGCTGGTGGGGGGCCAGTTCTGGGTGGAGGGAAGGTGAGAAGAGGGAGACTTGGTTTTGCTGGCCCAGCACCTTTGCCACCCTTCCCAGTCCCTTTGCCACCCTTCCCAGTCCCTTTGCCACCCCTCTCTCAGTCCCTTTGCCCTCCCTCTCTCAGTCCCTTTTCCCTCCCTCTCTCAGTCCCTTTGCCACCCCTCTCTCAGTCCCTTTGCCCTCCCTCTCTCAGTCCCTTTTCCCTCCCTTCTCAACTCCTTTGCCATCCTCTCCCAGTCTCTCCCCTACCTTTTCCCAGCATCGCTGCCCGCCGCTACCCTCCCGCTGCCCGAGCAGTGCCTGCAGATGGTGCTGTTACCCTGTCCCCAGCTCCCGGCACGGCCAGAGGGCACAGCCCGCGGTGCCCGGCTCAGTTTAGAGGGGTCCTGGCCCCGACCCCGCCGCTCTCCAGCCTGGCCGGGGGGCATCAGCTGCAGCATCGCTTCCAGCCCCATCCTGGGGCTGGGTGGTGAAGCCTCTCTGCTCCCCTCCCATTTCACTGCTCCCTGGCTCCCTGGTGGTGATGCCCAGGATGGGGGTGGCAAGCTGGGGACTCCCTTCAGTGTCCCCACCCCGTGATGCCTCACCCACATCCCTGCTGCTCCTGTGTCTTTTGCCTCCCTGCAGATCCTCTGCCTGTCCAGGGCCACCCAGTACCTGGTCCTGGCAGCTGCTGTGGCATCCATCACCCGCACCGGGGAGCAGCTCAGCTTCCAGGCTTCCCTGGACATCAGGCGTGGCAGAGAGGGAGGTAGGGACGTGGGACAGCTGTGTCCATGCCCTCTGGGTCTTGACTTGGCCATCTGGGAGCCTCCCAAGCCTGCCTGTAACAAGGGGCTGTGGGGACACACGTGGGAGACCCCAGCCCACCCTCCTCACTGCTTCTCTCTAGGTGCCACCCTGACCCCCATGGAGACCCAGCAGCTGCTCTTTGGCTCTGATGACAAATGCTTCACCAGGATGACCCCCGTGCTGCTGCTGCTGGCCAAGTCACAGCAGGAGGAGGTGGCCTTGGCCCCTTCTTCCTACCTCTCTGCTGATGGGGTGGTGGACATGGTTCCCTACCCACAGCTCAGGTCTGTGGCCCTCTCCACAGCCAGGGAGAGACGGGGCAGGGGGGCAGGGAGGCAGGGTGGGAAGAGAGGTCCTTTTGCTGTGGGGTTGGGGTGGGACAGGGTGGGACAGGGCCTGGTGGGACCCCCGGGCTACAGGGAGACGCTGTGACTCTGCCTGTGTTCTCCTGACAGCCCACCGCAGGCTGGGACGGAGCAGCTGCCACCCCCCACTGCCACAAGCCAAGCCAACAGCTCCTCCCCAGCAGCCGACGGCAGCAGCCTGTTCCTGGGCGTCCTGACCCGCTTCATCCAGCAGGTGCTGAGCACCCCCAGCGAGCCACCCACCCAGCCCAGCTCCCACCACTGGCTGGACTTCCAGGTGATGGAGACCCTCCCTCACCAGCTGCTCAACCTGTCGGAGGAGGCGGCCCTGGAGCGCTTGGTGCAGTCGGAGGAGCCCTCGGTGCTGCTCTTCCCCCAGGACAGCGGAGCGGCGCTGGAGCAGCACCTGGGCGCCTGGCAGCCGGAGGGCTCCGTGCTGCAGCTGCTGACGGGCAAGCTGCAGGCGCTCATCCAGGAGCTGAGGGCCATCCCTGCCGTCCAGGCCAACACGGGGCTGCTCCAGCAGCTCCTCCGCTTCTGCTACTTCCCGGCGGGGCCGGCGGAGGAGGCTGCGGCGCCGGCGCTGCCCACGGGCTCCGGGAAGCTGCACACCCTGCTGCTGCTGAAGGCGCTGCAGACGGTGCGGGCTCGCTGGCAGGAGCGGGGCAGGGTCCTGCGGCAGAACCGCAGCGCTCGGCACCAGGCGCACTGCCGCCTGCAGGAGCTGACCATCGACCTGCGCGACCGCAACTTCATCGTCATGCCCACGGTCTACGCCGCCAACAACTGCGACGGGCCCTGCAGGCTGCCCCTCTCCACGCGTGTGCCAGGCTACTACTCGCACACGGTGCTGCTGCTGGGCATGCAGGAGCGGGGCTCGCCCCTGCGCCGCCCCCCGTGCTGCGTGCCCGTCCGCTACTCCGACCAGCTCATCATCAGCCTCTCGGCCCAGGGGCTGGAGGTCCGCAAGTTCCCCAACATGGTGGCAGAGGAGTGTGGCTGTCGGTAGGGAGGTGCCCGGCTCCCTGCTCGGCCCCCCTCAGCCTGCTCTCCTGCCCGGTTTGCCCTCGCAGCTCTCGGGAGCTGTTCGCCCCGCCGGGAGCTGTCCTCCCGCCCCCCGCCCCGCCGTGCCCTTCCCCCCCACCCCCCAAGGTTTGCTCTGGTCCTGGGGTCCTCTGTAGCTCTGCTGGGCCCTGGGGGCTGCTCTGCAGCCTGGTGTTTGCCTGTGCCCAGTCCTCAGGCTGGGGATGCCTGAAGGGTGCTGCAGCCTGGCTCTGAGCCCACGGTGGGGTTTGGGCTGGCTGTGGGCACCGTGGGGGGCATCAGAGGAGGCCAAGGCTTGGCAGATCCAGCCAGGACCAGGCTTGCTTATCCCTCACCTTCTGTTCCTTGAATGACGTTGGTTGGAAGAGACCTCTAAGCTCATCGAGTCCAACCCTTAACCCAGCACTGCCAGGGCACCACTAAACCGTGTCTGAGGCTCTTGCTTCCTCCAATGCCCCCCACTCACAGCATCCTCTGGCTGTCTGCCAGCCCATGCCCATCAGCAAGCCCCTGCCAGCCACGCAGCTCCCCCTGCAACAGCAGAACAGGAGGCAAAATCCCCTCCTGCAGCCTTGAGCTGGGGACCCCTCCCCATGGGGGCCAGCGCCCAGGCTGCTGGCTGCGGGCTGGGGCGATTTGCTGGGTCACGTCTGTGTCACCCCGCACTGACCTCGCTCCCAGGACACTGCCAGGGGCGAGGGGAGGGAGGGAGGGAGAGCTGAGCAAGGGCAGCGATCCTGTTACTGCCCCCGGGCTGCGGGCACGGTTCAGAGAGGCTGCTGCCAGGGCACCTGCTCCGCGGCCCCGCTGGCGTCAGCGCCGAGCCCGGCTGCCCCCAGATCATCTTCCCAGCTCCACCCAGCCCCAAACCAGGCTCCGAACCCACGGAAAAAAGGCTCCTGGGCTCACCTCGGCTGCAGCCGCAGCAGCGCTGGAACCATCCCTGAGGCTTCGCTGTGTCCCCGGGGGGCTGGCACACACCGTCCCCATGCCACAGCCCGGGTGGGGAGCTCGGTCAGCAGGGGCACATCGCGGGTCGGGGGTGGCACAGAAGACACGCAAACATAACCAGGGCCAAGAGCTTTTCTGGCGGCTGGGTTGTTCTTGTTCAAACATTCAGTTTAACACCTTATTAAAAATGGAAACAGTTTCTTTCGGCCGGCAGCGATTTAGCCAACACTGAGACCCGCGGGGGGCTGGGGCCGGGGGCTGGGGCCGGGGCTGGGGGGGTGTCTGCTGCAGCTGCTACAGCACTGGGTCAGAATTCACTCCCGGGTCCTTGCTGAAAGCAACTCTCTGAAGGCAAAGCCTGAAGAGTTCTGGGGTGCTGGGCTCTCTCCAGCCCTCATTCGTGACCAGCAAAGCTTCATCCACCCTGCAGCGACGGCAGCAGGGCCTGGCGAGGTCCAACAGCCCTCTGAGTGGGGGCTGCCTGCTGAGGCTGCATCCTGGCTTCCTTACACCCCAGCCCCCCCCCCCAGCACACCTCCTTCCTCCTCTCGTGGTTTGCTTTGGATAAATCCCTTGGCTAAATGGAGAGCAAGAGGCTGCAGACAAACTCTGTGTGCTGGGCTCCTTGTGCCCCCTGAGCCGCCCCACGAGTGGCAATGAGCTGCAAGAGAGATGGCAGTGGGGGGTGGGGAAACAGAATGAGGGAGTGCCAGGTTGGAAGGGACCCCGAGGATCATCTGCTCCAACCTTGCTGGGTGATGGAGGAGGTGAGAGGAGCTGGCCCAGCACCCTGCCAAGCTGAGTCTTCAGCCTGTCCAGCGGAGGGGACCCCACTGCTGCCCCTGGGAGGTGGCTCCAAGCTAGCAAAGCCCAGAGGAAGAGAAGCTCTTCCCCCCCGCGGCCTTCGTGCATCTAATCCAGGGGGAGCCCAAAGAGGCTTGTGCCAGGCTCCCAGGCTCAGCGATCCTGTGCTGCCCACGCTGCCAGCCCGGGGCTGTCTGTGGCAAGCAGGCAAAGTGGCCTTGCCGGGGGTGGTGGCGGGGTTGGACCTCCCCCCGCATTCAGCCCCTCGGTCACCCCAGCCTCAGTCGCGCCTCTTGCCCTCCCGGGGCCGGGCAGGGTCCTTGCCCAGGCTGGCTGCCGGCTCCCAGGGCTTCCTGCTGCCCTTCTGCTGCCGCCAGTCCCGCTTGGAGCTCTCCCTGCCCGCCTCGGCCCGGCCCGGGCGGCCCTTCCCCGCCTCCCTCCTGGGCTCAGCCCGCTCCCGGCGGCTCTCCCTCCTCTCCCTGCCTCGCTTCTTCTGCGGCTCCGGCTCCCGGGGGGCCCTGGGGGCTCTGCCGGCTCTGTCCCTCTGCGTCTTGTCCTTGGCTGCTGCCTGCCGCCGGCCGCTGCGCTCCGCCTGCGCTGCGCGGCGCTCCCGGACCCTCTCCACCTTCCTCTCCACCTTCTTCTCCACCTTCACCTTCTCCCTGCTTTTCTTCACCTCTCTTGCAGCTGGTGGTGCTTCGGGGACATCTGTGGGTTCTTCATCTTCGTCCTCGGGCTCTTCCTCCTCGGGCTCTTCCTCCTCGGGCTCTTCCTCCTCAGACTCTTTCTCCGCAGGTTCTTCACCTGCAGGTTCCTCATCTGTAGGCTCTTCCTCTGTGGGCTCTTTGGCCGTGGGTTCTTCATCTGTGGACTCTTCATCCCCGGGCTTTTCATCTTCAGCCTCCTCATCCACAGGCTCCTTGTCCACAGCCTCCTCATCCTCATCCTCATCCTCTGGTGCCGAGCGGCCAAACCACTTCTTGAAGATCCAGGGCTCCGCCTGGGGGGGGAATGGAGGGCACCAGGCACTGGTGATGAAGCCCAGGGGGCTTCCCTCTCTACCCCTCCTCTCTGGACACACAGGAGGTGCCCTGAAGGTGCAGGTTCTCCCCCCCTCCCTCTGCCCCCCAGGCCTGTACCAAGTTGCTGTCAGCAACTCTGTCATCATCGCTGTCATCTTCATCATCATCATCATCATCATCACCGTCCTGGAGTGTGCTGCTGGCTGGCTGGGCAGGCTGAGCAGTCACCACTTCTTGGACCACCTCCTTCTCCTTGGCAATGACCACCTCTGGGAGGGGAGAGGGCCAGGTCACCACCAAGCTGTGATGCCCCAGGGGTGGGGGACTCAAGGCCACCCCCACCCTGGGCCATGCCCTGGCTCAGGCTGGATCCAGGGGACCAGGGGCAGCCTGGAGCATTCAAACCCACCGTGCAGGGGAGGTGCTGGAGGGTCCTGCCTGCCACGGCTGACTGCTTCCCTGGAGCATGGTGCTGGAAGAGAGGAGAGGACAGGAAGCAGGAGGTGGCAGCAGGGCCTGGCCACCCCCTCCCCTCTGCCCAGCCCCCAGCTCACCTTGGAGCACCTGGAAGGTGACACTGAGCAGGGCAACGATGGAGGCCACCAGGATGCACTTGTTGAGGGTGAGCCCTTCCCAGAGGAGTGGCTCCTCTGCGGGGTCCAGGCTGGGGGGCTCCACCTTCCTCTGCACCGGGAGGCTCTTGGGGACTGGGGACCCCCGAGGAAAAGAGAGTTACTGGGGGAACTGGGAGGTGGCAAAGGGCTCTGAGGTGGGGGTGGAAGGGCTCCCAAGATCCTCCTGAACAGCACATCCAGGGCAGGGGCAGGAGTGTGCAGCACAGGGGAGGGCAAAAGAGTGTCCTGGGGGCGCAGTCCGAGGTGTTTGTGCCTCGATGGTGTCAGAGCATCTTGGAGCTCAAGTGGGGGAAAATCTCTGCCTGTGCTCCTGGCTCTGCTGCTCCCCTCCAGCAGCAGCAGCTCTGGGCAGGGTGGAGAAGAAGAGGAGCAGGATTTGGCCCCATCTCCATGAGGACTGTGGAGAGCAGAGCTCATCCCCACATGGCTGCTCTGTGGCCAGGTGGTGCCTGCTGGACTGGCCAGGGATGCAGGCCGAGGTCTACACCTCTGTGGCCACCTGTGGCCAGCCTGCGGTGGCCATCTGGGGGCAGAGGAGGGCTTCCTGCACACCCACCTGGAGGCCCAGCAGTGCTGCCCTTGGCTGCCACCTTCTCCACTCTTTTCTTCTCCGCTGCTCTCTTGTCCCCGCCGAGCGGCGCTGGCTCTGGCATGCTCAGCTCGGGCTCGGCCGGATCCTGCTCGCAGCTGCCAAGCCAGGTCCCTGCCTCCTCCTGCAGGGAGCGGTGCAAACCCGGTTGGGGCTGCAGGAGCATCGCATGGCCCCGGGCTGGGAGTGTGTCAGGAAGCCAGCAGCGTGGCTGGGGGGCATGGAGCACAGCTCTGCCCCCTCCCAGCACAGCCTCTGGACCAGGTTGCCCAGGGAGGTGGTGAGGTTCAAGGTCTGCCTTGATGTGGCCCTGGGCAGCCTGCTCTGGTCGGAGTTGTCCCTGCTGACTGCAGGGGGCTTGGACAAGAGGAGCTGGGGGGGGGGGGTCCTTTGCAACCTGATCTGGGGCTGCCTGAGCTGCTGCTGCCAGCCCTGAGTGGTGGGGGCCAGGCTGGCCGCTGGCTCCCCGAGCTCCTGAGCCCAGCCTGGGGCTTTGCCTCGCAGCCCTCACACCACGCTGGGGCTGGGGATTTCAGCACTGGCTGGCTCCGTGCTGCAGAGCAGGAGCCTGGCTGGGGCCCCAGCACACACGGGTGGGCTGCTGGCTGCTGACCCCTCGAGGGAGCCCACCCCAGAGTAGCCTTCGGGCTTGGGTCAGCCCCAGCCTGGCTGAGCACGGAGCCCGCCGAGGGCAGCAGGCTGGATTCAGGACAGGCTTGCTGGTGGGGTGCCCATGCCAGGAGGAGCACACAGCAGGCTGGGGGCTGAGCTCACTGCTGCTGGGGGTGGGGGATCTGGTGGCAGGGCTGGCTGCTGGCTCGGTGTCAGTGGCAGAGCTGCCCCCTGGCACGGATCAGTGACAGCAACAGCTGAGGGCCTTCAGCTGCCCTGGGCTGGACTCACTGCAACACCTCCCAGAACCTTCCTGGGCTGTGGGGCAGCCCTTGACCCGGGCACCAGGGACCCTCTTGCTCAGCTCCCTGCCCTGGCACAGGGACCCCCCCCCGGCAGTGCCCCACACTCACATGGGCTCCGTGGCTCTGCCCCTGGCTGCTCACCGGCGCCTCGGCATCTGCTGAGGACAAAGCACAGTTGGTGAGCTCAGGAGGTGGCAATCGCCGAGGGCTGGTGGGGGGCAGTGTGGCTGTCCCCCTGCCACCTCCCCAGCCTGCAGAGTGGGGACATCAGGGTCACTTCTGCCCTGCCAGGGCACTCCTGGAGAGAGGTTTCAGGAGCCAGGCAAAAAGCCACCCCCAGCCCCCAGGGCAAGGCTGGGCTGGAAGGGCAGGTCTGGGGCTGCTGAGCCCCAGGTGGTCACCATCCTGGCTGTCCCCCGTGGAGCTGTGGCCGAGGGGCACAGTGACCTCCCTGCCAAGGCACAGGATGGGAGGAAGAGCCCTCAGCAGGAGGAGGAACTTTTTGCCTGCTCTGAGCCAGGTTTGGTTCTTTTCCCTCCCGTGGAAGAGCCAGGAAAAAGCAGCAGGATGAAACCTAAGCCATGAGCCTGGAAGCAAAGCAGCTGAATGAGAAGGAGATTCGTGGCTGAGGAGCTGCTGCCTGCAAGGTCTTCGCTTGCCAAGAGCAAACCAAACCCAGTCTCTGGGTTTGTTTCAGTGATGATGACTCTGAGCCTTCCTCTGCTGTCCTGCTGGCCTGGGGTGTGCCCAGCCCCAAGGAAAGCACAGAGCTGGAGGATTCTTCCTCAAAGAGATCCCCTCCCGAGTGCTCCTCTGCCTGCAAGCTCCACAGCTGTTCCCACCCTGAGCCAAGACAACCACCGGGAAGAGGGAGGAAGGCTCCAGCCTGAGCCTCTTCACCCTGCCCGTGGTGGAGTCAGCACCCTGTGGGTGCTCCCTGAGGCCACCTCCTGACTTGATGGTGCTGCAAAGAGCAATCTCTGCCAGGCTGAGCCCTCTCCTCTGGGACCTCCAGCAGCTCAGCAGTGGCACCAGCAGGGCCACCCCAGCAGCTCCTGGGCAGCGCCTCACAAGGTACCTTCTGTCCTGGCCTTCCTCAGCTGCCTCCGGGCACTCCCTGCCCACCCGGGCAGCTGGTCGGTGGCCTCAGGGCATCCCAAGGCTTTGTCCAACACCTCACAGGCATCTGCTGCCATGGCACCTCCAGGGGCTCTCACTAAACCGAGAGGGATAGAAGAGATGCCAGGCGGGCAGCGGTGCCCGCGCCGGGCAGCAGGCAGCTGCCCCACCACGTCCTGTCCATGGGCCCCAGTCCTCAGCTGAGCTCAGCCCCCTGGGGAGGGCTGCAGGGTGCTTCCCACACCTCCAGCCTTTGGGCTGTGCCCAAACCACCTCCAGCCCCTGGGTGCATTCCCAGGCTTTGCCATGCAGCCACCCTCCCCCTGTGCCAAGCACCCCGTGGGTGCCACAGCTGAGCAGAGCCACGGCTGAGGCTGCTCCCCTCCGGGTGGGAGATGAGGGTCTGCATCCCAGCAGCAGGTGGATGACTTCTGGGGCTCTACAGCCCAGGTGGTGACCTGCAGGAACAGCCTTCCCGGGGCTGGTTCCCACTGGACCAGCACCCAAGGGCCAAGCACACAGCCTCTGCCCAGGCCACAGGGCAGGGACAGCCTCCAGCTCCAGGGACACTTTGCCCATGCTCATTCACAGCCCCAGAGCCCAGCTCCAGCCCTTGGCTCACAGCAGCTCCTGCACAGGAGCCATCCATCCATCCCTCCATCCATCCATCCCTCCCTCCCCTCCCTGGCACTGCCTGTGCCCTGCTCCCTCGGGCACCATCTCCACACACCAGGTCCCCTCTCATGGGCACAGAGCTGCAGCCACTCGAGGAGGAGCCAGCTCTGCTCTGCTCTGCCGTGGCTGGGACCTTCCCCGCAGCAGCTCCCGAGGTGGCCTCCACTGAGGCTGACTCACATCAAAGAAACTTCCTAAAATAGCCTCGGAGCCTGCCCTGCTCCCCCCTGGCCACCGCAGCCCCCCAGCCCCGCGCCCCCCAGCCCGCGGCCGGTGGGCAGCAGGCTGAGGGCCGCCCCGAGGGTTGTGCCCCGTGGGGTGCCCCACACCTCACTGAAAGGGTTAAAAAGGCACCGAAAGAAATCATACCTGGGGCTGCTCCAGCACCAGCACCGCTGCCTCGCCTCCAGCCCCCCGCCTGGCTCCGGCTCTCCAGGGTAACTTACAGCAACAGCTGCCGACCCGCCGAGCAAAATAGCACCCAATAGGCACCGGCAGCCGGGCACCCGCGCCCCGGCCCCTCCAAAGGCAGCTCGGCCCCGGGCAGCCTCGGCGGGAGCCGAGCGAGGTGCCCGCGGGGCTCTCGGGGGCACCTGCCCTGAGGTTGGTCCCTCCCTGAGCACCGGGAGAAGGGCACCGGGAGCTGCCTGCGCCCCGCGGGCGCTGGGCGTGCGGCTCCGCAACCTGCCAGGCTGGGGAGGAGGTGAAAGGAGAGGGGAGCAAGCCCCTGGCAGCGGCGGGGCGAGGCGCTGCAGGGCAGGGCCATTGTCCTCGGAAGAGGAGGCTGAGGGGAGGCCGCATCGCCCTCTACAGCTGCCCCAAAGGAGGCTGGAGCCGGGTGCGGGTTGGTCTCTTCTCACAGGCAACGAGGCACAGGAACAAGAGGAAGCAGCCTCAGGCTGTGCCAGGGGAGCTCAGGAACAGATTCTTCACCGAGAGAACCTCCCAGAGCCAGGCTTCTGCCTTGCCCTCAGGCTGCTGGAGGGCACCAGGCTCTGGGGTGAGGTTAGCTCAGCGTGGGGGGCACCACAGTCAGGCTGAGGCCAGGAGGAGAGAAAGCCACTGGGGAGGGCAATCAAGCAGGGAGCTGCCCAGGGGCCTGGCTGCACACAGACCCAGACTAAGTCTGGACTCTGTGGCTCTGGCTTGGCAGCACCACTCTGCCTCTGTCCACACTGCAGCCTGGCACTGCCCTCTGGCCACCCCTGAGGCTCTGCCACGGGCTTGGTGGTCCTGATGGACCTAGCTGAGCTGCAGCATCCCCTGGGCACCATGGCAACACTCATCCATCCTCCCACCAGGACTTCAGCTTCTTTCTTCTCAGCTTTAATAACCTGCAGTTAAGAGGCAATCATAAAGCCATAAAATTAGTCACTGATTATTTTTGGCACAGGTTGGTTCTGGGATTCATTTTCCTTCTCTCCTCTTCCCCAAGCTCCCCCCCTGCTACAGCAGCCTCAGTCCAGCTCCCATCTCCACCTGCCACAGGTCCAAGAGGTGCCAGGTTCTGGAGCTGGTTGCCCAGGTGGGGGTCTCCTGCTGCCCCAGCTTGCAGCCCACACCTCCTGGCTCACTGGCTGCAGGGCTTCCCTCTGGGGCTTCAATCCTGGTTCCATCAGGCCTGGGAACAGAGAGAGCCCTTCCAGCCCTGCAGCCAGAGCAGGCTGCTGGCACCAAATGCCTGCTAGAGATGCCCCTGGCACTCGGGCCAGGTGCTGCAGGGGCTTGGTGTGGGTGCTTCATGACTCAGAGCCCCTCTCCTGGCTGTGGCTGGGCTAGCGTGGGTGGGGGGCAGGAGGGCTGGTGGCTGGAAGAGAGGAGCTCAGGGAGATGATTTCTGAGGGAGAGCAGGAGAGAGCATCCTGCTTCCTGCCACCAGCTCCAGGCAGCAGTGTCCCCAGAGCAACCTGGCCACAGCCCAGCACAGGCAGCAGCAGCCTGCTGACCCCAAACTCCTCCTGCAGCTGGATCGAGCACACAGCAGCTCTGCCCCTGCTGCAGGGCTGTGCAATGCCTGTGCTGAGGCACAGCTGCTGCCTCCTCACCCTGAGCTAGCAGCGCAGCACCAGGGGAGAGGGTTTCCCTGTGTGGCTACAGACCCCACAGCCCTCTAGGAGCTCCGGAGCTGTCCAGAAGCTCTCAGGAAGTTACAGGAAGAGAAGAGAGCTCTCCTGTGTGCCAGCTGTGCAGCCAGCCCCTGTCAGCAGGGCACACTGCAGACTGTGGAGCTGAGCACCTCCCTTCGGGAGCAGCAGCTGCTCCAGAGCCTGGAGCCGCTCGGAAGCTGCAGGCTGCTGTGACTTCATCCCCCCAGGCACTGCAGGGCTGCTGGGGAGCAGTGCCCTTGCTGGAGGGAGTCAGCAGGAGCTGAGCCTCCTCCCAGCTGCCCAGCTCCGGGTCCCACTGCTCCACACAGCAGCTGGGCTCAGGCATGGGTGGGTGACACCCGGGTCCCAGCAGGCTGCTGGCAGCCAGCACAGGGCACAGCTGTGCCATGGCAGGGAGGACCTTGCCCTGGGCTCACCCAGGCCTCTGATGCAGAGGTGCTCAGAGCTGCTCCACATGGAAGCCAACCTGGGCACACTGCAGTCCACGTGAGACCCAAATACTCAACTCACAAATCTCCAAGGGCTTTGCTCCCTTTGCCTGCCAGAAGGAGAAACATCCAGGTCAGCAGGAACAGGAGATGCTGGATCCCATTAGAGGCTGCTTGGGGTCCTGGCTGCTCTCTCATTGTTCCCTGATCTCTTTGCTCAGGGCTCAGCATTCTTGGAAGATTTACAGCTGCTGTCCCCCAGCACCACAGCTCTGAAACCCCTCTAGGGATGGAGACTGCACCACTGCCCTGGGCAGCCTGGGCCAGGCCTTGACAGCCCTCAAGGGGAAGAAATTGTTCCTCATGTCCAACCTAAGCCTCCCCCAGTGCACCCTGAGGCCATCTCCTCCTGTCCTGATGCTTGTTCCTGGGGGGAAGAGCCCAACCCCACCTGGCTCCAGCCTCCTTTGGGGGAGGCCTCGAGAGCAAGGAGGTCTCCCCTCAGCCTCCTCTGCTCCAGGCTCAACACCCCCAGCTCCCTCAGCTGCTCCTCCCCAGCCCTGTTCTCCAGACCCTTCCCCAGCTTGGTTGCCCTTCTCTGGACACACTCCAGCAAAGGACAGACAGACAGAGACAGAAGCCAGCCCCCTGGCCACCCCACCAAGCACCCTGAGCAGAAGAATCCAGCACCCCAGCGTGCTTTGGGCTCTGATGGTCAGCAGCCAAGCCCTTAAGCTCCCCCTGCAGCCCGTGGCACAGACACAAAAGCATCTCCCTGCAGCCGGCAGCCGGCCCGGGACCCACCCGTGCGGCACTAAGGAGGAGCTGCTGCCCGCTGCCTGCCAGGGCTTTGCTCGGCTGCCCCTCCGTGCTCCTGCCTTGGCTCCCAGCAGCGCTCTGGCACGGGCTGAGCCGGTTCCCATGATCGCCTACGACAGCAGTCTGGTATTGCTTGGCACAGAGCTCGGGGTGAGGAGCTGTGCCCCGGGACGGGGCAGGTAGGTGCAGGGGAAGCGGCACCGCGCCGGCGGCTGCAGCCGGCCAGCACCTGGGGCAGCAGCCTGCGGGCTCTGGGCAGCAGCAGCTCCCGAGAGTGATGATGGAATGGTGGAGAAGTGGCAGCACTGCTGCAGGAGGGGGCAGAGGAGCAGGGGGTGAGCTGCTGCACAGCCTTCTCCCGGCAGCAAGGTGCTCAGCAGCCAGGCTCTGGTGTAGGATCCCAGAGTGGCTCAGGGGGGAAGGGAGCTCAGAGATCATCTCCTGCAGCCCCTGCCATGGGCAGGGACAGCTCTCAGCTGGACTCAGCTGCTCAAGGCCTCATCCAGCCTGGCTTTGGACACTGCAGGAGGCAGCCACAGCCTCCCTGGGCAGCCTGTGCCAGAGTCTCAGCAGCCTTCTCCCTCAGCTCCACTCTAACCCTGCTCTGCCTCAGCTCCAAACCATTCCCCCTTGGCCTGGCTCCAGACCCCCTCAGGAGAAGTCTCTCTGCAGCCTTCCTGCAGGATCCCTTCAGGTCCTGGCAGGCAGCTCTGAGGTCCCCCTGGAGCCTTCTCTTCTGCCCTCACATCTCCTCTCTAGGGCTTCCTTAAGTGATCACTGGAGGATTTGTGACATCCCAGCTAGAGGACCAGGGACCTGTGTCCAGCTGTAGGCTCCATCCTGGGAAGACCAACCCCCCCCAAACTGCTCTGTGGTCACCACTGAGCTCTTCTGTCCTGCAGTGCCCAGGCCCAGAGGCAGAAGCTGTGGTGGCTCAGCAGGTGATGAGCAGGAGAATGAGGAAGAGACCTGGAGAAACCAATCAGACCAAGCCAGGATCCCACTGGGAGCGTTTGGCTCCTGCTCTGGGAGGTGAATGACCTCATCAGAGAAGCATCAAAGGCAGCAAAGCCTTTCTGCAGGTGAATGAACAACAGAGCCAGGCTGAGAGCCAGGGGACAAGCTGGGACAGGTCCCAGCAGCAGGCAGAGCCAGGCTTTGGCCCTGGGGAGGATCCAGACTCTCGCCTGCCTCGTGGGAACCTCTGTCAAAGCCAGGCTGGGGAGGAGTGTTGGTGAGTAACTGCTCCAGAGCAGGTCCAAGGAGTGAATAATCCTCCAAGAATAAAGGTTACAAGGCTCAGGGCTCCAGTGAAAGCAGCTCTATAAATAGGAGTGAGTGGGCAGAGCAGTGGCAGCCACAGGCAGGACAGCCTGGGCGGGAGGAGGGCTGGCAAGGACCCCACAGCCTTGGTGGGCTTGGACCTGTGCTGGCCTCTGCCAAGCAGAGGTTCCCCACGGGGGTTCCACAGAGCAGTTCTGCTTGGAGAAGAGCTTTAAGGTCATCAAATCCCAGCCCTTAACCCAGCACTGCCAGGGCACCGTGACACCTGGCAGGGCTTAAAAACAGGGCCTGATGTTAGACTTGAGAGCCCAAGCTGAGCCTCCAGAGCCCAAGCTGAGCCTCCAGAGCCCAAGCTGAGCCTCCAGAGCCCAAGCAGAGACTCCAATGACCAAGCTGAGCCTCCAGAGCCCAAGCTCAGCCTCCAGAGCCCAAGCTGAGCCTCCAGAGCCCAAGCAGAGACTCCAATGACCAAGCTCAGCCTCCAGAGCCCAAGCTGAGCCTCCAGAGCCCAAGCTGAGCCTCCAGAGCCCAAGCTCAGCCTCCAGAGCCCAAGCTCAGCCTCCAGAGCCCAAGCTCAGCCTCCAGAGCCCAAGCTCAGCCTCCAGAGCCCAAGCTCAGCAAGCTGCTGGCCACAGCACTGAGGAGCAGCTCAGCCTGGCTGCAACCCCTGACTTGCAGACCCAAACCCAGCAGCCTCAGAGGCTCCAGAGCAGCTGTGCAAGGTGAGGGCAGGGCTGAGCTCTGCACATTTCCCATCAGTTACTGCAGGAGGGCTCTGCAGGGAAGGTTCCCAGCGTGCAGGGTGATTCATGAGGAACCTGTGATGCTTAATTAAAGGGGAGAAACTGATCCTGCTGGGAAGAGCTTCCAGAGCCCAGTGCCAAGCTCATCACTGCCCTGATTCACAGGACACAGGCCAGGGAATGGTGTGAGGGGGAAAGAGGAGTGACTGCTGGCAGGGTGGGAGGGGGATTCACACCCTGAGAGGGCCAGGTTGGAGCTCCTGGGGCACAGCAGCCCCCCCAAGGCTGCAGGCTTGGGGCAGAGTGGCTGCAGAGCTGCCCTGCAGGAAGAGGACCTCGGGGTGCCCAGGTGGGCAGGAAGGGCACCAGCAGCCTGGCCTGGATCAGCAGCAGTGTGGCCAGCAGGGCTTGTCCCCCCGTGCTGGGCACTGCTGGGGCTGCACCTCGAATCCTGGGGTCAGTTTTGAGGCCCTCACTCCAAGAAGGACACTGAGAGGCTGGAGTGGGTGCAGAGAAGGGCAAGAGAGCTGGGGAAGGGTCTGGGGAGGAGCAGCTGAGGGGGGAGAGGAGGCTGAGGGGAGACCCTCTGGCTCTCTCCAGCTTTTTGCCCTGGGGGTGCCATGCCCATGCTGGAGGTGCAACCTGCACCCAGAAAGGGCTGCTCAGGATTATTCACATGGAAAAAATGCTGTGGGCTTTGCTTGCCTCCACGTAACCAACTGCTCCCATGACCTCACTGCCATCAGCCCTCAGCTCTGACTGAACTCATCCCCAGCAGAAGGAAGGGAGAGGCTGCTGGGTTTGTGGGGAAGGCAGCAGGGAGGCTGCAGGCAGCAGCTGCTTGCAGAGGAGTCCAGCTTGGGAGCCACACCTCAGCTGAGCCTGGCTCCAGCCCTGCCTCCCCACACCACCTTCCTGCTGCCTCTCCAGCAGCCAGGAGCAGCTCAGGGATCTGGGAGCCAAGGGCCCCAGGGACCTGCTGCTGGGGACAGCTTTGCCTAGGTGCTCACCAGGCCCTAAATATGAGCAGCTGTCCCCAAAAGAGGGACAGGAGGAACTCAAGAGGGGGCAGGAGGGCACTTCAGGGCCAGCAAAGTGCAGCTGCAGTTTCCTTCATGCTGCCCTGGCCAGGCTGGGGGCATGGCAAAGGAAGCTGAAAGCAGCAGCTCTGAGCCCCCAGGGCAGGTGCCCTCAGCTCCCTGCTCCCTACAAGAGTGTTTCAGAGCTGCTCAAGCACAGGAGAGAGTCCTGGAGTCATGGAATTGTTTGGCTGGAAGAGACCTCTAAGGTCCTCCAGTCCAACTTCAACCCAACCCCTCCCTGGCCACCAAACCCTGTCCCCAGCTGCCATGGCCACAGGGTCCTTGAGCCCCTCCAGGGCTGGGGACTCCACCACCTCCCTGGGCAGCCTGTGCCAACCCCTGACCACTCTTGCAGCAAGGAAATTGTTCCTCATCTCCAACCTAAGCCTCCCCTGGCACAACTTCAGGCCCTTTCCTCTCCTCCTCTCCCCTGCTCCTGGACAGAAGAGCCCAACCCCCACCCAGCTGCAGCCTCCTTTCGGGGAGCTGCAGAGAGCAAGGAGGTCTCCCCCCAGCCCCTCCTCCTGGCCAAGCACCCCCAGAGTGAGCAGGAGGAATTTTCCACGGGTGCAGGGCACAGGGCACAGCTGAGCATGGTTAAAATGCTTCCCTGCAGCACTTTGAGCTCCTCCAGCAGCCAGGGCTGAGCTGCATGCAGAGACCAGTTCAGTCCTGCTGCAGCCGCCGGTGCTGAGCAGCCGAGCTGCAGGGTGCTGGGGAGGAGGAGCAGGGGAGATGCTAACACCACGAGGTGGGACCTGCTCCAGGTCCTCTCCCTGCTTGGGCAGGGGCTGGCTGAAGCCAGGGCTGAGTCACCCTGGGCCAGCCCCAGCTGGGCCCGGGGTACCTGGGGCTGCTGTGGGGAGGGGAGAGGGCATGGGGGGGGCTTTGGCACAGAGGAACCCGAGTGTGGGGCTGGAGGGGGGAGCAGCACTCAGGGCTGCTGCTGGGGTTCCATCATCTCTCCTGGGGCAGGAGGGAGGCCCAGGAGGCTTTGCAGCAGTCCATGCTTCAGCATCGTGCTGCTGGCTCAGCTTCTCCTGGCATCCAGCTCCCCCTCCCCCCCTGCAGACACAGGAGACCTTCCCCACACACCAGCGGCAGCAGCAGGGTTCCCTGTGAGAAGGGTGCTGAGGACAGGTGCTGGTCCCACATTCACCCTGAGCAGGGTGTCAGGGACACCCTCAGCACCACCTCACAGCCCAGGGGGGGGTGGAGGCATCTGGCTGGGGAGTGGAGCCCAAGCCCTGAAGCAGAGCAGACTGATCCCCAAGCCCAGCAAAGCCTCCCCACAGCCCTTGCCCCTCCTGGTCCTCCACTCCCTTCCTATCCCCACTCCATTCAGAGGCCACTTCAGCCCCTGCTCAGCTCTGAGCATCACCCACAGCTACCCCAGGAGGAAGGAGGATGAGCTCTGAGCCCTCAGACATCCCCTGCCCAGGGGTCAAACCTACACACAGCCATGCAAAGCACAGCTGGGGGGGGGGTGGGGGTGGGTTTAGAGCACAGATCTGCCCAAAACAAGAGCCCAGGCAGGCAGAAGAGCCTGGAAATGTCCATCCCCAGGAGCTGCAGCACAGCAGGGCTGCAGCTCTGTGGCTGGCAGCTCCTCTCCCTCTCCTCCATCAGGTCACAGCATCAGTTCTTTTGGCCTCTCTTCCCTGAGTGGGTCCTGCTCAAACCCAAACAACTCCATCAAAGTCACAGCCCCCCAAGGGAGCTGCAAGTGGAAGCTGAAACATCTAAACCAAGGCTTCTCTTTCCCCTGACCAACCACCAGCAGTGGTCACAGCGATGGTGCAGGCTCTGCTCTCTGCAGGGTTGGCTTTCCAGGTGCTTCCTCCAGCCCAGGAGTGGATTCAGGCCAGCTCCAGAGCTGCTGCTCCCTGCACATTGTCCTGACAGCAGCTCAGGACCGACCTGCTGGCTCCCATTGCTTCCTGTCACATCCTGTTCCTTGAAGGAGAGCTGGTGATGGATGGTGCCCTCCCTAACGAGCTCGATGAGGCTGAGGACAGACTGAGGCTGCCCCACTGGATCCAGCCCAGGAGCTTTGGCTTCCACTGCTGCCTGATGGTTGGCAGCCAGCGATGCAGGATAAACAATCATGGAACTGTTTGGGCTGCAAAAGACCTTTAGGATCACCAAGCACAATCATTAACCCAGCACTGCCAGGTCCACTGCCAGCTCTGCCCCTCACACATCTGCTGCCCCAGGCTGCCCAGAGAGGCTGGGAGCTGCCCCATCCCTGGCACCCTCCCAGCTCAGGCTGTCTGGGGCTGTGAGCAGCCTGCTCTGGCTGGGGATGTCCCTGCTGGCTGCAGGGGGGGTTGGACTGGGTGACCTTTGCAGGTCCCAGCCCAGGCTGGGATGTGGTGACTCGAGGGTGGCACTGCAGTGCCCTGCACCAGCTCACACCTCCCCAGCAGGGCAAGCAGTGAACCCTTCAGAGCTCAGCTGCTCCTGGAGTTAATAGCAAACAGGAGGCAGAGGGAGTTAATTTGTACCTAGAATAGCTCCAGAAATGGAAACCTTCAGGGGAACTGGAAAATTCTGGCACTGAAGGAGAGCTTAAAGCCTCCACCCCGAAGTGGGTTGGTAACCTGCTGGCTTTGTCTGGTAGCAGTTTGCTGTCAGCCCCTTAGAAACCTCAGCACAGCACTGCCACAGACCCCCAGCAGGGAGGGCCTGGAAGGGACCTCTGGAGCTCATCCCCAACCCCCTGCTCCAGCAGGGCTCCCACAGCAGCCTGCCCAGGGGCACAGTGCCCAGGGGGGGTTGGGAGCTCTGCACACCAGGAGACTCCACAGCCTCTCTGGGCAGCCTGCCCCAGGCCTCCAGCAGCCTCACTCCAAAGGAGTTTCTCCTCCTGCTCAGATGGAGCCTCCTGGGTTGCAGTTTGTGCCCCTTGCTCCTTGCCCTGTCCCTGGGCACCACTGAGCAGGGCCTGGCCCCAGCCCCTTGCCCCCCACAGCTCCTTCAGCTCTTGCTGAGCATTGCTCAGCTCCCCTCTGGGGCTGCTCTGCTGCAGGCTCTCAGCCCCGGGAAGGTCTCCTCTGAACAGCTGTTCAGACCTGGGCAGGATCCTCTCCATCAGGAACCAGTTGGGTTTCTGCCTGCCCAAACATTTCCCCCAGCAGCTCATTAAAGTGGATGTGTTGAAGGGAGGCTTTCCCACCCCCCCTCCAGCCCCCTCTCTGCCCCCCCTCAGATCATTCCTGTGATAAGAGCATTACCAGGCATATTTTCCCACAAATAAAAGGCAGGAGCCCTGAGGGCAGGGCAGGTTGGTTTTAGCCCTGTGATAAGTGAGATCCCACCTTGGTCTGTGGGGAGTTTGTGGGCACAGGGAACCAGCTCAGCCCTTTGCTGGGACTGGGAGTGGGGCTGGGAATGGCCTCTGGCAGCAGGGCTGCAGGGTGGGATTGCTTCCAGCTGCAGGTTCGGGCTGCATGCTGCTTTATTTTGGGGATAATCCCTGGGGATTTGGTGCTGAAGGGCCTGGGGAAGGCAAGAGGCTGGGGCCAGGCTCTGCTCAGTGGTGCCCAGGGACAGGGCAAGGGGCACAAACTGCAACCCAGGAGGCTGCATCTGAGCAGGAGGAGAAACCTTCGGTGTGAGGCTGCTGGGGGCCTGCAGCAGGCTGCCCAGAGAGGCTGTGGAGTCTCCTGGTGTGCTCCCAACCCCCCCTGGGCACTGTGCTCCTGGGCAAGCTGCTGTGGGAGCCCTGCTGGGGCAGGGGGGGTTGGAGTGGGTGAGCTCCAGAGGTTCCCTTCCAGCCCCTCCGTGCTGGGATTCCACAATCTGCTCTCCCAGCTGAACTCCTCCCTGTGGTCCTGCACCCACTGCAAGAAGCAAACCTTCATCATCTCTGCTGGAGTCAGGGAGGGCAGCAGGGGGAGAGGGGGGGAGGGAGCTGTGAGCTGGCCCAGCCCTACCAGACCAGAAACCAGGCTGGGGGAGGATGTTGCAATCTGTGTTTTGCAACCACCTCTGAGCTCCTCCAGACCATCTTGCTCATAACTGGCAGCAGCAGCACCAGCAGCAGCCAGGGGAAGATCAATACAAACAAAATCAAGCTTGGGGAACATCACTGCTCAGGTACAGACCTGGGAGGAGAAACTGCTGCAGCAGACCTCCTCCCCTGGAGCGCTGAGGTGCCAGCCCCGGTGCCAGCTCCCCTCTGGCTCTGTGCTGAGCCCCTCTCCAGCTGCCTCCATTTCCTCTGCTGGCTTCAAGCCTCACCCCCTGGGCTGTTTTTCCTGTGGAAGCTGAGCTGCAGGCTTCACTCAGCCCTCACCAGGTCCCCAGCACGATGCTGGATGCCACCCCTGCAGCAGACAATGAGACCTGAAAGCATTTCAGGCATCTGTGCCCCATCTGCAGTCAATATTTAGCCCTCTCCACACCAGCTGGCTGCAAGTGAGAAAGCAGAGACCCAAAGTTTCTTTGGTCCAGATGTTGGCTGGCCTGATGGCTGAGCTTGGAAGGGACCTTCAAGACCATCCAGTTCCACCCCCCTGCCATGGGCAGGGACACCTCCTGCTAGAGCAGGTTGCTCAAGGTCCCATCCAACCTGGTTTGCAACACTTCCAGGCTTGGAGCTTCCCTGGGCAGCCTGTTCCAGTGCCTCAGCACCCTCAGGAGGAAGAGTTTCCTCCTCATGTCTCATCTAAATCGAGCTCCTTCCAGGCTGAAGCCATCACCCCTGGTCCTGTCTCTCCATGCACTGGTACAAAGTCTCTCTCCAGCTCTCCTGCAGCCCCTTCAGGCACTGGAAGGCTGCTCCAAGGTCTCCCTGGAGCCTTCTCTTCCCCCAGCTCTCCCAGCTTGACCTCCCAGCAGAGGGCTTCCAGCCCTGCCAGCACTGCTGTGACCTCCTCTGCCTGGTCTCCAGCAGGTCCCTGTCTGTGCTGAGGGCTGCAGAGCTGCCCCAGCCCTGCAGGGGAGGTCTGAGCAGAGCCCAGCAGAGGGGCAGAATCCCCCCCCTGCCCCCCACCCTGCTGGGGATCAGCCCAGGGCAGGCTTGGGGCTGGGCTGCAAGTGCAGGTTGTTGCCTCCTGTTGAGCTCCTCCTCAGCCAGCACCCCCCAAGCCTCAGGACTGCTCTCTGTCCTCACAAAGACCTTGGAAAAGAAATCTGGAGTGGGAAACACTGGGGAAAAAAGTTCCTAGCTTCATCTGGCACAAGTGGGGCTGGCAAGAAACCTGACCTCCAAATCGAGTCCCCCTCCCGGGGGGGACAAAGGCAAGCAGGAGAGCTGAGCCAGCTGGGGACAAAGCAAAAGTGTTCTAATTACATGGCCCACAAAGATCAGAATAGATTCTCAGGCACCAAGGAGAGGATTTCAGCGGGGGGAGGGCTCAGAGTTGGACACCTGGTGGTTAACTCTTACCTGGAAGGAAAGGAACCTGGAGTTCTTTAAGGGTAGACTTCAGAGCCCCCTGCTTTGGAAGGGTTGTGAATGAATGAGGTTCAGAAGTGACACTGGGCAGAGGGGGGAAGAAAGAATCACAACTGAAGGACTCTGCCTCTTCCCTCTGTGTGCCACAGGAGCAGACCTGGGCAAGGAGAAATGGATGCCCAACGCTGCTGGGCTTCCCTACCCACTTTACCCAACATACCAGGGGCTGAACTCGCTGTGCCAAGCCAGGGCTGCAGCTGGAGCAACTGAGACATGGACACAGAGTCACTTTCTGCCTGCTCTGCCCAGGGTCATCATGGCACAAAAGCCCAACAGCCACCACCCAGCCCAGCTGGGGATGGCAGCATCACAAAGTGCCTCAGCTGTAATCCTGAAATCTGAGTCAGAGGCAGCGCTGGGAGGATTTATGAATCACTGCCACTGCTAAACTGGAGCCAGGCTGCCTCAGCAAATCTGCAGCTGGAACTAATCCCACACCACAACCCCCCCCAGACAGGTTGCTTGGGCTCTCTGCAGCCTGCAAGAGCAGCAGCAGCAGCAGCAGAGCCTTTCTCCAGAGGTCACTCAGCTGTAAAATGGAAGGCTGGCCCCATCCAGGTGCCAGGGATCCAAAGGGGCAAAGCTGCTTCCAAAGTGCCTGAGGAAAGAGGGAAGGCAGCTGCAGAGCTGCTGTGGTGTGCCACGGTGCCATTAGCAGGCATTACAGTTGGCTTGCTGCATAAATAATAAATGCCATTAGGGAGGGATAATGAAACCTCTCACCAAATGCTAATGAAAGCCTCCCCCCAGCAGCAGCAAAAAAAAAAAACCCTTTCTAAGGCAACACACAGCACATGAATTGCTCAAATCTTCTCTGATGTGCTTCATTTGCTCCAGGGATTCCTGAATTGCAGCTATCCCATTGTGTGGAGCTGCTCTCTGGGTAATGCAGCACTCAGCTGCCCCTCCATCCACCAGCAGCCGAAGCCAAACAGAGGGAGAGAGGTAAGAGCAGGCACCGAGGGCCTGGTGGTGTCGTGGGGGCTCTGTGCAGCTCTGTGGGGACTCAGCTGCAGCAGCAAAAGGGATTTGCATGCAACCCCAGAACGGTTCGGGGTGGAAGGGAGCTCAGAGATCATCTGCTGCAACCCTCCTGCCATGGGCAAGGGACAGCTCTCAGCTTGGCTGCTCAAAGCCTCATCCAGCCTGGCCCTGAGCACCCCCAGGCAGGAGGCAGCCACAGCCTCCCTGGGCAGCCTGGGCCAGAGTCTCAGCAGCCTCACACTGAGGAACTTCTTCCTCAGCTCCAGTCTAACCCTGCTCTGCCTCAGCTCCAAACCCTTCCCCCTGGGCCTGGCTCCAGACCCCCTCAGCAAAAGCCTCTCTGCAGCCTTCCTGCAGGATCCCTTCAGGTCCTGGCAGGCAGCTCTGAGGTCCCCCTGGAGCCTTCTCTGCAGGCTGCACAGCCCCAGCTCCCTCAGCCTGTGCTCACAGCAGAGCTGCTCCAGCCCTTGGAGCATCCTTGTGGCCTCCTCTGGGCTCTCTCCACAGCTCTGTGTCCTCCTGCTGGGGACAGCAGAGCTGGAGGCAGTTTGCTCGTAGAAAAGCATCAGTTTGATCATCTTTGCTGCCAGAGCAGTCAGGGACTGGCACAGGCTGCCCAGGGAGGTGGTGCAGTCCCCATCCCTGGAAGGTGCTCAGGGAACCTGTGGCCATGGTGCCTGTGGCCATGGTTTGGTGGCCATGGAGGGGTTGGGTTGTGCTGGATGACCTCCGAGGGCTTTGCCAACCCAAACCATTCAGCGATTTTCTCATGCTCATCCTTTCCTCCAGACCTTGCTCTTGCCGTGGGGCTGCAGAGGGACCCAACCACATCCCCCAAGGTTCAGACTTCCAAACTCCATGGAGGGGATGAAAAGCAGAGCCCTGGGCCGTCCGGGACTGTTCCTGGCTGGCTGTTAGTGGGCTGCAGCTCAGCTGCTGCCGTCTGCACCACCAGGAGTCGTTCGGGACCTCGCCCCGGTGCAGCTCAGAGCTGTGTCCCAGTTAAGAGGTCACCCCCAGCCGTTCCCCAGGCAAGCACAGCTATAAAGCACTGCACACGAGAGGGAATTGAAATGAGGGGAAACTGGGAGCCCAGGGGAAACTGAAAGGTGAGGGAAGCTCAGCGCCAAGGCAAGCAGGGGACGAGGGCAACGCTGGGGGACGACAAAGGCAAAGCTCGGGGGCAAGGAGGGCAGGGCTCGGGGGGGACAGGGGCGAGGGGCTCGGGAGATGAATGCAAAAGGTGGGACGAGGGAAAAGGAGGGAGCACAGCCCCAGCCCCAAACCGGGTCACGACCTCAGCCCCATCCCCCCAGGGACCCTTAGCACCGAGCCGGCAAATGGCTTTGGTGACAACCCAAAGGATGCTGACGCCGCCGCCCTCCGGTGCAGGGCTCCCCATAGGAGACCCCGCGGCCGCCCCTCCGCTGCCCCCAGCAGTGCCCAGCCCGTACCGAGCCCCCGACCCCTCCGCGCCCCGCACGGCCGCGCGCCCCTCGCCGCCCCGCTCCTCCCCTCGCGCGGCGCATGCGCGAAGCCGGGCTTGGCCCCTCCCCTGCGCCGCAGTTTACCTCAGCCAGGCGGGGCCGCGGACACGGGACTCGAACCGGCGGCTCTAAAGGGAGTGAGCGCTGAGGAACGGCGCCGAAGCCTCCCGGCCGAACCCCGCCAGGCCCCGCCCATGTTCAGCGCAAGTAGCCAATCAGAAGCCTCTATTTTCTCCATCCTCGTCTCTATGCTCTTCTAACCAATACTGAACCCTCTCACCCTGGCAGCCAATAGGGATCTAGCTTGGCGTTCCGCCTCCCGCTCTCCTTTCAGCCAATGGAAAGCGAAACTTTTCTAAGTGACAAGCGGGCCGCTCGGCCTGTGCCGGCTTGGGGCGGGGGCTGCTCGGCGGGGCGGGGCCCGTGCTGGGAGGCGTGGCCGGAGAGGGTATATAAGGACCCACGGCGGCCGCGGTGCCATTTTGTGTAGCAGCGCCTGGAGAGCGGCCGGCGGGAGGCGGCGGAGGGTTTCGGGGTTCGGACCAGAGCGGCCGGATGGTGAAATCCTCCCTGCAGCGGATACTCAACAGTCACTGCTTCGCTAGAGAGAAAGAGGGGAATAAAAGCACCATCATGCCCGCTGTGCTGAGCCTCAGTACCGGACAGAGCAGGTGAGGGGCCGGGGCCTCCCTCAGCCTTCGCACCGCTGGGCGCTTGCCGCTTCCTCCTTCCCCCTCACGGGCCCCGTCCCGGTCCTCCTCTTCCTCATCCTCCTGGTCCCTCCAGCGCCGGCCGCCTCCCCCGCGGCCAGGGGGAGGGGAGCTCCGTGGCGGGTGGAGGAGGGGCGGCCGCGCCTCCTCCTCGGCGCTGGGCGCTGCGGCCTGGCCGCCTCCTCCCCCCCCGCTGCGGCCTGCGCTTGGCCCCCGCAGATGCGAGGGGGAGGGGAGGAGGGGCGGGGGGGGCACAGGAGGGTTGTTTTTTAACCTACCTGCCGGTTGTAGCGCTGGTTGCACCCCCATCCCCTCCGTACGACCCCCACCCTCCTCCCGGGGCGAGCGGCCACCCCCCGGGGTCGCCTCACACCCCCGCCCCCCCCCCCCCCCTTGCCACGTTAGCTGCCGCCTGCCCCCCCGGGCGCCGCCGCCTCTGGGGGTGTCAGGACCGTGGGAGGAAGCCCCCGGCCCGGGGGCCGCGCTGGAGGGGCCCTGGAGACAAAAGCCGGGCTGGAAGCAGGGCCTGCAGCTACCTTTCTGCCTGCCAGGAGAATGAAAAAAACACTACCCCGAACCCAGAGCAGCGCCCAGGCGGCAGGCAGGCGAAGATGGCAGCGGATTGCAGGGTGTTATCGCCTTATGTAATCGCAGATAGCCTCGAAAGCTGCCGGAGGGTGCAGCGGAACGCGGGGGGGGTGCTGGGAGAGCTCGGCCAAACGATCAAACAGCCCTGGGAGGGGAGGGGGGGGAAGTACCGGCATCGGGGTGTGAGGTGATGGATGCTGAGGAGATCGTCCTGCTGCGTGTGAAGGAAGCCAGGAGCAGAGCTCAGAGCTGTGTGCAGCATCCTGCTGGCTGGCTGCTGCTGCAAGGCTGGGTGTTGACCCCCCCCTCCCCTCCAGAGTAGATGCACACACACACACACACATCGCCCTGCTCAGGTTTGGTTTCCCGCTGCCTTTTCCTTGAGGAAAAGGAGGCAATGGAAAGGGTTGATTGCTGTGCAGGCTCGGGGCTGTTAATTGTGGGGGTGGTGAGGGAGCGCTCAGCTCCGAGAGAGGAGCAGCAGCCCTCGGCTCTCATCCTCAGAGCCTCAAAGGGGAGCTTGGCCCCTCGGGGAATGCGGAGTGCCCTCGTTTAAAACCTTTTCTCCCCAGCCTTTGCCCACCTCAGCCCTTCCAAGGCAGAGTATCTCACCTGTGAGGTGGTTTTCAGCCCCAATCTGCAAGCTCATTGAAACAAACAAACAACAAAGGGGGGGAGGGAAGGGGGGGGAAGGGCAAACCACCCCCAAAAGCCAGGGCAGAGCTGGCAGGGCCCGTGGCAGGATGGTGCTGGGGTTTGCCCCCTGTTTGTCGGGATTTGGGGGGCGGGGGGAGGGGGGTGGCTGTTTTTCGTTGCAAATGGCTGCTGGCTGGAGGCAGGCCGGGGTTGTGAAAGCCTCCCCGAGGGCCTGGGTTGCTGCATCTGCTGAGATGACGCAAGGAGGAGTGAGCCTGCAGGGTGAAGGATGGTGCAGAGGGAGGGGCCAGGCTGCTCCCAGCCCAGGGCAGCCCTCGCTTCTCAGCAGGGCTGGAGGGGGCAGGGAAAAACTTTCCTGCAAGAAATTGGATTCTTTTGTGGTTGATTTCCTTGGGGTTTGTTGTTATTCCCTCCCCCCTCTTCCATCTTCAAATCCCCTGAGGGGAGCTGAGCCCTGGGGGAGCAGCAGCAGAAGGGGCTGGGGGAGATGTCTCTTCCCCCAGCCCCTAAGAGTTCCTTCTCTGAGGTCCCTTCCAACCTAAACCGTTCTGTTACTGCCCTCAGCCCCTCCCTTCAGGCCAAACCCAATCTCTTCCTATTGTTTTTGCCTTCTTGAGTGTGGTGAAAAGTCAGAGGGGTGGCTTGGGTTGGAAGGGACCTCAGGGACCAGCTCCTCCGTGCTGGTAGGGATGGCTGGGGGGCTGCCCCCTGGCATCTGCTGACCTCCTGCAGCCACCAGTGCTGATGGGGGAGGCCTGAGGCAGCTAAGGGCCATTGGTCACAGGCAGGAAAGTGACCCCTGGGTGGCTCTGCTGCTGCTGACTGAAGCACAGGGTGGGCAGAAAGTGGCATCCTGCCCCTGGGAGGCCGGGGGGGGGGTAGGCCTGAGATCAGCCCAGGCCCCGGGGGGGTGCTGAGCTGGGGGTGCTGAGCCGGAGCCCTGAGCGGTTCTCCCCTGCCCAGCTCCAGTCTTGCCCTCCAGGGCCAGCAGCAGCTGGCTGAGCCGGGGGGGGGGGGGCTGGGCACAGGGCACTGCTCCTGGGCCGGGCTGCAGGGGGAGGGGCTGCAGGGGAGGGGCTGCAGCCTCGGGGTGGTTCTGTTCCCTCCCTGCCTCCTGCCGGCCGCTGTTTCCCCCGGGGCCGCCCCTGGGCCTCTCTGACTCTGCCTCTCTCCAGTTCCAGGGTTCCCTTCAATTGCTGTAGTAACCTGGGTCCGGGGCCTCGGTGGTGCTCCTGATGTCCCTCACCCACCCCTGAAGATCCCAGGTGGGCGAGGGAATAGTCAGAGGGATCACAATCTTTCAGCTAATTTATTTTACTCGGTGAGTATGGAGCAGCAGGCAGCAGCTGCCTGCCCCGGGGGGCTGCCTGGGCCCCCTGCCTGCCTGCAGAGGCAGTGACCGAGGCTCTGCCCCCCGCTGCAGGATAATCGGCTGAATGTAACAGAGGAACTCACATCCAACAGCAGGACCAGAGTCCTGCACGTCCAGTCCAGGCTCACAGATGCCAAACACATCAGCTGGAGAGCAGTGCTGAACAACAACAACCTCTACATCGAAATCCCCAGTGGTGCTCTGCCTGAAGGGAGCAAGGACAGGTGGGTGCAGGGCAGCTCAGGAGCCCGCAGGGGCTCACCCACTCCAACCCCCCCTGCCCCAGCAGGGCTCCCACAGCAGCCTGCCCAGCAGCACAGTGCCCAGGGGGGGTTGGGAGCTCTGCAGAGAAGGAGACTCCACAACCTCCCTGGGCAGCCTGCCTCAGGCCTCCAGCAGCCTCACACCAAAGGAGTTTCTCCTCCTGCTCAGGTGGAGCCTCCTGGGCTGCAGTTTGTGCCCTTGCAGGACAGCAGTGAGCAGAGCCTGGCCCCTGCTGCCTGCCCCCCACCCTTCAGATACTTCTAACCATTGGCAAGGCCTCCTCCAGGCCAAGCAGCCCCAGGTCTCTCAGCCCTCCACCTCGAGGGCCTGGCAGTGGTGGGGGCACTGCTGGTGCTGATGTTTGCTGCCATGGCTCTGGGAGCTGCAGTTGGTGCTTGGTGCTGCCCTGGGCTGCAGCTGAGTGCCCCTGGCTGGAGGCTGCCTCTCCCTCTTTGGCCATGCAGGAGGTCTGCTGCAGGCTGGGTGGCTGCTTCAGTGCACTGAAAGCACCCAGCTGGCTCAGGCTGCCTCTGCAGCTCTGCCCTGGGCTGCAGCAGAAGGCATCCAGGGGTTCTCTATTGCCTCTGTTCATGGAGTGGGGTGGGAGGGATCAGTTCCAGCCCCTGCCATGGGCAGGGACCCCTCCCACCAGCCCAGGCTGCTCCAGGCCTCATCCAGGCAGGGGACACCACAGCCTCCCTGGGCAGCCTGTGCCACAGCCTCCCCGCAGAGAATTTCTTCCTCCTCTCCAGTCTCAATCTCCTCTCTCCCAGCTCCAAGGCATTGCCCCTGCTCCTGTCACCCCCAGCCCTTGTGCAGAGCCCCTGCCCAGCTCTCCTGGAGCCCCTTCAGGTGCTGGAAGCTGCTCTAAGGTCTCCCTGGGGCCTTCTCCAGGCTGAACAGCCCCAGCTCTCCCAGCCTGGCCCCACAGGGGAGAATCCCAGAGCTGTCAGGGTTGGAAGGGACCTCAAGGGTCATCCAACCCCTGCCATGGGCTGGGACCCCTCCAGCCTGGCTCACAGCCACCTCCAGCCTGGCTGCAGGAACCGCTGGGGCTGGGGGTCCTGGGCCCGGGGGATCAGCTGTCTGGTTCAAGCCTCTCCCCAGTGCCCTCCTGGGCCCCCAGGTGCACCTGCAGGGGGGCTGCCTGCAGGGGGGCTGCCTGCAGGGGGGCTGCCTGCAGGGGGGCTGCCTGGCCCTGCCCTGCTCACCCTGCTCCCTCCCCTGCCAGCTTTGCAGTTCTTCTGGAGTTTGCTGAGGAGCAGCTCCGAGTCGAGCACGTCTTCATTTGTTTCCACAAGAACAGGGATGACAGAGGTAGGTTCCCCCCAGCCCTGGGCTGCTGCTGGCTGCCCTGCAGCCCCCCCCAGCCAGCAGCTGACCCCCCCTGGGGCTCCCCTCTTGTTTTGCAGCTGCATTGCTCCGGACTTTCAGCTTTTTGGGCTTTGAGATTGTGAGACCAGGGCATCCCCTTGTCCCCAAGAGACCAGATGCTTGCTTCATGGCCTACACGTTTGAGAGGGACTCAGCAGAAGAAGACTGAACTGCAATGTTTGCCTCTCTAGAGCTTTCTTGGTGTCTTATCAAAGAGTTTGTCAACATCCACCCCAGTCTCTAGCTTCACTCTATCAAACCCTTCTGCCCCAGCTGCTCTGCTGATGAGGTGTTGAAAAAGTTCACTTTCCACATCTTTAGTTTCCCCTTTTCTGCCCTCCCTTGCCCCCTGCCTCCCTTTCTGCCCTCCCTTGCCCCCTGCCTCCCTTTCTGCCCTCCCTTGCCCCCTGCCTCCCTTTCTGCCCTCCCTTGCCCCCTGCCTCCCTTTCTGCCCTCCCTTGCCCCCTTTCTGCCCTCCCTTGCCCCCTTTCTGCCCTCCCTTGCCCCCTTTCTGCCCTCCCTTGCCCCCTTTCTGCCCTCCCTTGCCCCCTTTCTGCCCTCCCTTGCCCCCTTTCTGCCCTCCCTTGCCCCCTTTCTGCCCTCCCTTGCCCCCTCCCTCCCTTTCTGCCCCCCCTTGCCCCCTCCCTTTTTGCCCCCCCCTTGCCCCCTTCCCTCCCCTCCCCCTCCTTTTCTCCCCCTTTTTTTTCTGCCCCCCTCCCCTCTGGATTTTTTGTGCTCATGTTTGTGGTTGTGCAAATAAATTTCTCTTCCCTCCCAAGCTCCAGCAGTTACATTTCTTGAGGTTTAATATTGTGTTTGTGATACTGAAGTTATTTGCTTTGAATTCTAAATAAAAAGAAAAATTTATAGTTTACTTTTTTTGGCTGCTTTGAAGCAACCCCAAAGCTCAGTGGGGTTTGGAAGGAGGTTGGAGCTGGAGCTGCTCTGCCCCCAGCCCCATTACAGGCTGCAGGTGGGGAAGGGGTTGCTGATGCTCTGCTTGCTGCTGGAGCTCTCTGCCAGGGCCTGGAGCTGCCTGCAGCAGTGCTGGGAGAGCCTCCCCGGGCTGGGGGGAGGAGCAGGACCCTGCAGTGCCAGCAGGGAGGGGGGGTCCCTGCATCCCCCCCACCCCCCTGCATCCCCCCCACCCCCCTGCATCCCCCCCACCCCCCTGCATCTCTTCTTCCTTCCCCCCCCCCCCCCCCCCCCCCGCATCTCTCCCCCCCGGCATCTCCCCCCCCCCTCCATTTCCCACCTCCATTTCCCCCCCCCCCCCCCCCATTTCCCCCCTCCATTCTCCCCCCCCCCTCCATTTCCCACCTCCATTCCCCCCTCCCCCCCGGTCCCAGGCTGCTGAGTGCCTGTGTGGTAGAGGCTGGAAGGGACCTCTGGAGCTCTCCCACTCCACCCCCCCTGCCCCAGCAGCCTGCCCAGGGGCACAGTGCCCGGGGGGGGTTGGCAGCCCTGCACAGAAGGAGGCTCCACAGCCTCTCTGGGCTGCAGAAGGCAGCCTGGGGCTCTGTGCTCCCAAAGGTTGTGATGGATTCATCCAGCACCAGCCCCCTGCCATGGGCAGGGACCCCTCCCACCAGCACAGGCTGCTCAGGGCCTCATCCAGCCTGGTCTGGAACAGCTCCAGGGAGGAGGCAGCCACAGCCTCCCTGGGCAGCCTGTGCCAGGCTCTCCCCAGCCTCCCTGGCAGGAATTTCTTCCTCCTCTCCAGTCTCAGTCTCTCTTCTCCCAGCTCCAAGCCGTTGCCCCAGGTCCTGGCACTCCCAGCCCTTGTCCAAAGCCCTTCCCCAGCTCCCCTGGAGCCCTTCAGGCACTGGGAGCTGCTCTAAGGTCTCCCTGGAGCCTCCTCCAGGCTGTGACCCAGAAGGTCATCCCCACATCAACTCTCCACGGGGACCTGGGGGGATGGAGACCTTCCTGCTCCTGCCCCGGGGGGCACAGTCCCTGCTAGATGCTTCACTGCCCTTGGGTGCTGCGGGCTGCTCCTGGCTGGAGAGGAGGAGGCCACCCAAGGTGGAAAGCAGACTGAGGGCTGCAGGGGGTGCTCGGGGGTGCCTGGCTGGGGGCTGGGCGCCGGCAGCAGCTGGGTTTGTGTCCTTTGTTTCTGCAGGACCTGGCGCCCAAGGTGGCCTCGGGTGAGCTGCTGCCGTGCCAGGGCTTCTGCTGCCATCTGGTAGTCGCTCCAGATACTACAGGAGGGGTGGAGAGCCTACAGGAGGGGTGGAGGGCAGGGCTGGAGCTCAGCAGGGGCAGCCAACCCCTCCTGGGTGCGTTTTGCCCCCCGGCCCCGGCTGAAGGTGGAGCAGCGCTGCTGTGGAGTGTGGCTGTGCCTGGCTGCGACCTCCTCCGGGGGCGGGTGGCCCAGGAGCTTGCTTGGTCCTGGCCACTGCCTCTGGTGCTTCCCTGTGTGCCGCTGCCTGTGTCCTTTGAGGGGTCCCTTGGGGTGGGCTGAGCTCCAGCTTGCCTTCAGGGAGTGTAGAGGGCCTGGGTGGCTTGGTAGAGGCTGTGCTCAGTGACCTCCTTGAAGTACTGGCAGCAGAGCCACTCCTCCAGGCCAGGGCTGCCCTCCCCTCCCGCTGCCTTCTCCGCCAGCTGCAGCAGCAGCAGAGCTCTCTTCGCCTGCACCCAGCTCTGGAGCAGCCTGAGGGTCTTCTTGCTCCTGGCAAAGAGCTCCTGGCGAGGTCCCCAGAGCAGCACCTGCAGGATGCTCCTGGCCTGCTGCACGGAGAGCCTCCGGCAGGGGTCTGCGCGGAGCAGCAGCCCGGCCAGGCGCCGCAGCCCGCTGGAGTAGATGGACAGGGAGGGGATTGCGGGGAGCCTGCTGCTTCTGGAGCCCAAGGCAGTGCCCAGGGAGATGTCCACATGCAGCAGCTGGTAGATCAGCATGCCCAGGCTCAGCTCATCCGCCGGCAGGCAGCCCCCAGCCCAGCCCCGCTCCCGGCTGCCGGAGAGCTCGCCTCGGACCGTGAGGAAGCTGCTGATGAGCAGCCTCGGGAGGGACAGCCCCAGGGGTACCTCCTTGCCCTGCTGGCTCGGGGCAGGACGTGGGCACTGCACCAGCAGCAGGTTCTCAGGGCACAGGTCCCCTTGCACCGCGTCCTGCAGCCGGAGGTGCTCCAGCCCCAGGCAGACCTGCAGCAGGAGGAGGCAGACCAGGCGCTCGTAGTGCCCGGGGCTGGTCCTGTGCAGGCTGTGGGAGCCCTGCACGAAGCCTGCCAGGGTCTGGTAAGGAACCTCAGGAGAAAGGAGGACCTGCAGGGCAGGCTGGGTGGCCTGCAGGGCAGGCTGGGTGGCCTGCAGGGCAGGCTGGGTGGCCTGCAGGGCTGGCTGGGTGGCCTGCAGGGCTGGCTGGGTGGCCTGCAGGGCTGGCTGGGCCCCGGGAGGGGCTTGGCTGTGCCGCCCAGGGCCGCCCGGCAGCAGCAGCTGCGGAGGGAGGGGGGCGGTGAAGAGGCCGACCCGGCGCTGGATGCTGCAGTGCACCCCCAGGGAGCTCTGCACCCCCAGGCTGCTGCAGCACGGCTTGGGCACCTGTGGGGACAGACAGGACATGGCCAGGTGCCTGGGGATGGAGCCTTGGGTGCCTTGTCCCGGGCCAGGACCACCAGCCCTGCTCTAACCCACGCATGGTGCCGGGCTCCTCACACCCCCTCCAAACCCCCTGGAGTGGGAAAGGGGAAGGAAGGTGGAACCCAGAAGTGAGCTTCAGAGCTGCTTTGAAGGTCTCAGCCTGCGTTTGCTGAGGAGCCAGCTCTGCTCCAGCCTCTGCTCTGCTTCTGCTGGCTCCATCTCACCCAAAGGAGTCAGCCTCCTTGGAGTGTTCTTTGGACCTCTTGGAGCTGTTCTGCTCCTCTCCCTGCTCCTCCTCTCCCTGCTCCTCTCCCTTCCCCTCCTCTCCCTTCCCCTCCTCTCCCTGCCCCTCCTCTCCCTTCCCCTCAACTCCCTTCCCCTCAACTCCCTTCCCCTCCTCTCCCTTCCCCTCCTCTCCCTGTCCCTCCTCTCCCTGCCCCTTGTCTCTCCCTGCCCCTTGTCTCTCCCTGCCCCTTGTCTCCCCTGCCCTCCTCCTCCCAGCCCAGCCCCACCTCACTCCCCAGCTGCAGGAGCAGGGCAGCAAGGGGAAGCTCTGGCATGCCAGAAGAGCCACAGCTCCCCCTTCCTGCCTGCCCTGCTCCCCCTTCCTGCCTGCCCTGCTCCCCCAGTGCCCTCTGCAGCCCCCGGGGCACGTCCCCCAGTGCCCAGCTCACCTTGGCTGCCAGCACCAGCTGGCTGTGCCCCAGAGGGAAGCCCACGGGGAAGTACCAGGCGTCGGCAGTCTCGCAGCAGGGCTGTGGCTGCAGGATGCTGAGGGCTGCCCAGCTCTTCCCTGCCAGCTCTGCCTCCAGCAGCTGCTGCTGCTCCTCCTGCCCCACCAGCTGCTCCAGGAGGCGAGCCGAGAGCCGCCCCAGGGCGGCCTCCTGGCACCCCAACACCACCCCGCACACCCCGGCCGTGCCCTCCAGGAGCTGCCCCAGCTCCCCGTCTGCCATCCCGAACCCTGCGGCGCCGGCTGCCGGGCAGCTCCAGCCCCGAGGCTCCCCCAGGCTGTGGGACTTGGTCAGGAGCCTCTTGGGTCCCCGGGCGAGGCCGGAGCTGGGACCCCCCTCCTGCTGCCGCTGCAGTGCCACAGCGCAGGGGGTGCTGCGCGGCGCAGAGTCCCCGGCGCAGGGCTGGGCTGCTCCCGGCTCCGGCAGGGACTCCGCTCTCTGGAGCTGCTTCTTGGGCAGCGGAGGGGGGTCCTGGGCAGGGCGAGGGGAGGGTCTCCCAGCTCCTTCCCCTCGGCTGGCCTTGGGGGGGACGAGGTGGGCTCGCAGCTCTCCTGGGGGGAGAGGAACAGGGCAGGGCTGAGACTCCCCCAGGGAGGGGAGGAAGTGGAGCTGCAGCGGGCTGGGGGCAGGAGCACCTCGGTCCTCTGCCCCAGGGCCAGCTTCCAGCCCCAGAGGCGGGGGAGGATGGGGACAGCAGTGAGGTTTGTCCCCCCCTGCCCGTGCTGCCACCTCCCCCAGGGGACAGGGCTGGGCTGTCACTCACCCACGTTGCTGTAGATCAGGGCTGAGCTGGGGCAGCCCCCCGGCGTGGCCGGCATGGGGGCAGGGGGCCCAGAGGCACCCAGGTCCAGGCTGGCACAGCGCCCACGCACCCCCTGCGCCTGCATGAGGGCCCTGGATGGAGCCAGGAGTCAGTGCTCACCCCCCCGGGGGGGCTGACTCCTTCTGGTGCTGCCTCAGGGGAAGGATACAGAGAAAAGGGAAGTGGTGGCTTGGGGAGCCCTGGCCGAGAGGGTCTGGGGGGGAGGAGAGGGAGCTTGGGGGCACAGGGACTCCAGTTCTGGCACTGAGGGGGGGGGCTAGGGGTGACCCTAAGGGGTGGGAGCTGCTTTGGGGGTTCACAGGCACAGGGGTGCAGGGACAGGGCTGAGCACACATGGGGCATGGCTGGCCTGTGGGCCCTGGTGGGGGGCGGCAAGGGGGGCACAGAGCTGTGGGATAAGAGCAGCAGCTGCCTCTGAGAGCCCAGGGCCAGGTCTGGGGGGCAGGACAGGAGGTCTGTTCGGGGGGAGGGAAGAGCAGAGAGCCTGCCCGGGGGGGAGCAGCAGGAAGGAGCTGCCACAGCCACACTTGGGCTTTCGTTTCCCCATCCTGGCCCCAAGCTCAGTGCAGCTCTGACCCTGCTGCCACCGCGGCTCTGCTCGCTGCTGGGGACATCCCCCCCTGCGCCAGGTCCCCCTCTGCCCCTCCTTGGCCCGGCTCAGTCCCACCCCGGGCAGCCTGCCCCCTGCCTCGGCACCGGGCTGCAGCATCTGCTGCGACGCTGCTGGGAAGCCCTTCGGGACCCCAGCGGTTACCTCGGAGCTTTCCCTGGCGGCGGTGGGGAAGCCTCCAGCTCCAGCTCCCAGCTCGACAGCAGCTCCTGCTCCCCACCCTGGGCTCCCCCAGCAGAGGCCATGGCACTGCTGGCAGTGGCCTTGCACAACCGGCTGCAGGCAGGGGGAGGCTCTTTCAAAACCTGCTTCTTGCGAGGCTAAAAGGAAGCTGCAGGCTTGGCCTCGCTCCCCGGCGCTGCTGCAGGGCCACACAGCCTCCTGCTGCGGCTGCAGCCATCACTGCACCTCCAGGGTGACCTGAGGCACCTCCAGGGTGACCTGGGGCACTGGGCTGGCTTCCTCCAAGCTCTTGTGGAGCCTTCCCATTCCTTCAGCCTTTCTGGATGGCAGCTGCTGATGGCTGCAGCCCCCAGCCCCAGAACCCCAGCACGGAGGGGCTGGAAGGGAACCTCTGGAGGCTCATCCAGCCCAGCCCACAGCAGCTTGCCCCAGAACACGATGGCCAGGGGGGGTTGGAAGCTCTCCCCAGGAGACCCCACAATCTCTGTGGGCAGAGCCCAGGCTCCTCCATGGTCTCCTCAGGGTGGTTTTTCAGTCCTCATTTCCCAACCAGCCCTGAGCCCACTGCTGGCTTGGTGTCTGCTGGCCCAGGAGGAGCTGCTGCCTCATGCTGGAGATGATGGAAGCCCCTCCTGGGGCTGACTCATGCTGGAATCCAGCACCACCCTCCTGGGGAGGATGTGCAAGACTCTGGGAGGTGACAGCCTGCCTCGGTGCCCCCCACACACCCCCCTCCCACCCTGCTGCCAGCTCTGCTGCCAGAGCTGCTGCTCTGTGCCCCAAGCTCAGCACAGCCCCTGCCCAGCAGAGCCTGGCTGGGCTCAGTGGGGCTCCTTCAGCACCTCAGCCACAGCTCTGATGGTCTTACAGGTTCTAAATCAGGGACTTGCAGCCAGCCTGCACTCAGCAGGGACATCCCCACCCCCAAACCACCTGAGCTGGGATGGTGCCAGGGATGGGGCAGCTGCCACCTCTCTGGGCAGCCTGGGCCAGAGCAGGCTCTCAGCACCCTCAGGGTGCAAAATGCTTCCCCTAAATGTCCCTCTTCCAGTTCCCCTCTGGGGGTGGTGATGGCAGCTGGGCTAAGGAGCAGGAACACCCTTGCAGGGGGGACCAGGGTGTCCCCTGGGGCTGGTGGAATGGGACAGGGTCCAAGAGGGTCCAGGCTCTGGAGCACTGCCCCTGCCCCTTGGTTCTGCTGCAGTGCTGCTCCATGCCTCAGTTTCCCCAAGCAGAGCCTCAGTGCCTCCATTCCCAGGCTGCTCAGAGGGCTCTCAGCATCCCCCAGCTCCCCAGCAAGCAGGGGGTGAGGAGCTTGGCTCTGCACCCTCCAGCCTCAGGGCACCCTTGTGAACACCCTATCAATAATTAATAAGCAATTAATAGCAGTGGCAGCTTGGCACCACCTGCTCATCAATCATTGATTAGTGATCAGCAGGGACCTCGGTGCCCACTGAAGGCTTCAGCATAGTCTGCTGAGGCTTCTGCAGGGCTGGTGCCCAGCTGAGGGGCTGCAAACCCCAGCAGAACTCGGGGGGGGGGGGAGGGGGGGTCAGCATCTGCCTGGACCCCAGGACTGCCTGGGGCTGGAAGCAGGTCTGGAGAGGACAAATCCTGCACCTGGGGCAAGCAGCTCCAGCCACCCCCTGGCAGGTCCTGCCCAGCTCCATGCTCACCCTCAGCCCTGCTTGGGCCCTGCCTGCTGAATTTGGCTCTCTCTAGCTGAGGCACAGGGAGGACAAAAGGGAAGGGGGAAAAAAGCCACCAACAAAGTAGCCCCAGAAACCTCCTTGTTTGTTTTCCTCCCCCCCAGCAAATACATTTCACATGCTTGGTACATAGAAAACGGTGCCAGGCCTGCAGTGCCCAAACCTGCCTCTGCTCCTGGCTGTCAGGGTCTCTGCCCCACCCCCTCCCCACCCTCCCACCACCCCCTGCTAAAAAACCTCCCCCCCAGACACCGACCAAGGGCACAGGGGTGAGGCCGGGGGGACCCCAGCAGGACACAGCATGCACGGCTTGGGGAGGGGGCCCAGGGCATGCAGAGACACCACTGCACCCCTGGGGCAGGGGAGGGGGAGATGGGGAGCACCCCCCAGGCTGGGGAGCATCCCCCAGGCCGGAGGCCAGACCCTGGCAGTGACTGACTGCAGCCCAGGCAGCTGGCACCAGCCTGGGGAGCACTTTGGAGAGAAGGGCTGGGTGCTGAGCCCCTTGGGTGCTGAGCCCCTTGGGTGCTGAGCCCCTTGGGCACTAAGCCCACGAGGTGCTAAACTCCTTGGGTGCTGAGCTCACTGGGTGCTGAGCTCACTGAGTGCTGAGCCCCTTGGGTGCTGAGCCCACTGGGTGCTGAGCCCCCCTCGGGGGGGGGCCCAGCCTCTCATGGCCCTGGAAGACTTCTCCCTTGGAAATTGATTGAAAGGAGAGGAAAAGAAGAGAAGATTTGACCCAAACAACTCAGCCACAAGAAAAGAGAAGCAGCAGGACCCAGCTCCAGGACCCAGCTCCAGGACCCAACTCCAGGACCCAGCTCCAGGACCCAGCTCCAGAGAGGTTTTTCCAGAGTCTCTTAAAAAAAGGAAGGGAAGGGAAAGGGAGACCCCAGGAAGCAGTTTTTTTTGTGGGGTTTGGTCTTTCCCCAGGCCCCAAGGCTGCTGATCTCTTGGCTGCTTGCATAGTTGGTGGCTACACAGGGAGCTCCTGGAGCTGGGACAGCCTCTGAGGCATCCCAAGGGCTCACCATGGAGCTGGGACAGCCTCTGAGGCATCCCAAGGGCTCACCATGGAGCTGGGACAGCCGTGGTCATCCCTCCCTCCCTCCCTCCCTCCCCCTGCAGTCCAGGCGGTGCTGACTCTGCTGACCTCCAGCCTTGTCCGCGGCCACATCCCAGCCCCGAGACGCTGCCCAGGGCTGGCTGCCAGCCTCCTGCCACAGCCATGCCCGGGGCCGGGCAGCAGGCAGGCGGCAGGCAGCAGCTTCCCCTCCGCGGAGGGAGGCTCAGATCATCTTCATGTTGAACTTCCTGGCCCCCCCCTGGCCGGCGGTGGCCGCGGGTCCATCCACCTTGCGGAAGGAGTACTCCACCGAGAAGTTGTTCTTGTGCTGCCCCCGGCCCCGGCTCCAGACGAAGAGGAGGAGGAAGCAGAAGAGCACCACCCCCAGGAAGGTGATGCAGCCCATGGCGGTGGACACCAGGATGGTCTTGAGGTCCAGGGTGAACTTGAGCAGCACCTGGGTGTCGTTGTGGGCGGTGTCGTTGAAGTCGGCGGGGTCCAGGCTGCGGTTGGCAGCCCGGGGGCCGCCGGCCGGGCGCCCCTGCACGGTCAGGGTGGCGAAGTAGGTGTCGTTGCCCCCCGCGTTGCTGGCCACGCAGACGTAGGTGCCGCTGTCCTGCACCTGGGCGAAGCGGATCTCCAGCGTGCCCCCGGGCAGCACGGTGGCCCTGCCGGTGCTGCGGGCGGTGATCAGGCGGTGCTGGGGGGACACCCAGGAGATGGAGGGGTCGGGCTCGCCCTCGGCGCGGCACAGGAAGCTGACGGCCTGGCCCTCCCGCGCCGTGACGTGCTGCAGCCGCCGGTCCCGGATCCGCGGCCGCCGGCAGGTGAAGAACTCGAAGAGCACCGAGTCCGGCAGGTCCCGCAGGGCGCCGCCGCGCAGCTGCGGCGGGGAGGAGCAGACCGGCTGCTGCCCGTCGAAGTTGAGGGTCTTGCGGCGCTGCAGGACCCACAGCAGGCGGCAGTCGCAGGCCAGGGGGTTCCTGTCCACCCGCAGCGTCTCCAGGGTGTTGACCGAGTGGAAGGTGCTCTCCTCCAGCGTGGACAGCAGGTTGCCCGAGAGGTTGAGCAGCCGGATCTGCCGCAGGCCCCAGAAGGCTTGGGGCTCCACGGAGGCCAGCAGGGCGCCGGCGATGTGCAGCTCCTGCAGCCGCACCAGGTCCCTGAAGGAGCCGCGGGGCAGGGCGCTGATGGGGTTGAAGGAGAGGTTCAGGTAGCGCAGGTAGGGCAGGTTGCGCAGCGCGGCGGCGGGCACGGCCGTCAGGTTGGTGTAGGTGATGGAGAGCCAGGTGAGGTTGAGCCCCTGGAAGCTGGTGGGGGAGACGTCCTCCAGCAGGGGCCAGTTGTCGATCTCCAGCTGCAGGAGGTTGGGCAGGCGCCGGAAGTTCTGCTCCTCCAGCGCCGCGATGCTGAGGTGCCGCAGCCGCAGCACCTCCAGGTTCTGCAGGTGGGAGAGGGACTCGGCCGAGAGCGAGGTCAGGTTGCACCTCTCGATGGTCAGCTGCTCCAGCCCCAGCAGCCCCGAGAAGGCCCTCTGGGAGATGTACACCAGGTCGTTGTCACCCACCTCCAGGCTCTTCAGGTTCCTCAGGTCCTGGAACATGTAGTCCAGCAGGATGACCAACTTGTTCTCGCTCAGGTCCAGCAGGGTCAGGTTGCTCAGCTTGGTGAAGACCCCCGGGGGGATCAGCTTGAGCTGGTTGCCCCTCAGGCGCAGGGTCTGCAGGTGGAAGAGGTTGCCGAAGGCGCCGGGCTCCACGTTGGAGATGATGTTCTCGCTGAAGTCCAGCTCCTCCAGCAGGGGGTAGGGGGACAGGTCCCCCGGGTTCAGGCAGCGGATGCGGTTCTTGCTGAGCTCCAGGATCTTGGTCTCGCTGGGGATGCCCTCGGGGATGGAGGTCAGCCTCTTGCGGTGGCACACCACGGACCGCAGCTGGGGGGCGCACTCGCAGCGGGCGGGGCAGGAGGCCACCCGCGGGGGGCGCGGGAGGAGCAGCTGGAGGAGCAGCACCGGGAGCCAGCATCTCATGGTGCAGGGCATGGTCCTAGGGGCTCACTACCATGCTGCCGTGCGCCTGGGGGGGACAGACACCGAGTCAGAGGGCGGGGCGGGGCGGGGCGGGCTGGCAAGGCGCCACCCGGCCCCGGGTCACCGGCCCCGGGAAACGCTCCCGGAACCAGCAGCCAAGGTGCTGGTGGGGTCCCGGCGCCCCCAGGGAGCTCTCTGTGCCTCTTCCTAAGCATCTAAGACCCCCCCCAGTGAGGCCACATCTGGCGTCCTGGGTCCAGCTCCGGGCTCCCCAGCTCAGGAGAGGCTGGGAAGTGCTGGAGAGAGTCCAGCAGAGGCTGCAAAGGTGCTGAGGGGCCTGAGGGGCCTGGCTTCCGCTCACCCTGTTGCCCACCTGGACCCCCAGATCCCTTCCCACTCCCACAGCTCAGCCCCCAGCCCGCACTGGTCCCTGGGGCTGGCCCTCCCCAGCTGCAGGACTCCACACCTGCCCTTGTTGGATTTCTCCCTGCTCCACAGCCAGAGCAGGGCAGCCCCCACCCTTGGGTGCACTGATGGAGCTGGGCACGGCCCTGCCACCCTCAGCACACCCCAGGGAGGAGGGGGGGGATCAGTGGGTGCTGGGTGAGTCCTCTCCCAGCAAACCCAGACAGGAGCTCTGGAGCAAGCAGCTGAGATGGGCTCTGCTCCTGGGGCTCCCTGCCTGCTCCAGGACATCCTGCAGCAGCCACCCCGGCTGTGAGCACCTTGAGTGCCCTGCAGGGCCCCCCCGTGCCCAGCTGGGCCGGGGAGCAGGCACAGGAGCAGGGAGCTGAGCCAGGCCGAGCTGTGCTGGTTATTAATAGCTCCTTGCTGCCCCGGGGAGCCAGGCCAGGGAGGGCTCCACTCCAAGCCTCTTCTGCACACTTAATTTACTGTTAAAAATAACAGGCTGCTGGGGAAGGCAGCCAGGCAAGCCCTGTGGCACCACGGGGGGTGCAGGCCACCCTTGGCCACTCCTGAGCCCCCAGGAGCAGCCTCCTTCCTTCTCTCCATCCCTCCCCACTGGGATGTGTGGCTCCCAAACCTGTTTTGTGCCAGCCCCCAGCAGCAGGGTGGTGCTCAGCCCTTGCCTGACCCAGCTCCCAGCTGGGGTTTCTGCTCCCTCACACCACCACTCCTTAGAGAAGGGCACCACTGGCCCCAGCCCCCTGCCCCCCACAGCTCCTTCAGCTCCTGCTGAGCATTGCTCAGCTCCCCTCTGGGGCTGCTCTGCTCCAGGCTCAGCCCCAGGGCTCTCAGCTGCTCCTCCCAGAGCTGCTCCAGGCCCCTCAGCAGCTTTGCAGCCCCCCTGGGCTCTCTCCAGCAGTTCTCTGTCCCTCTGGAACTGGGGAGCCCAGGACTGGACCCAGCACTGCAGCTGTGACCTCCCTAGGGCAGGGTAGAGGGGGAGGAGAACCTCCCTTGACCTGCTGCCCACAGTCGTCTTCATGCCCCCCCGGAGCCCCTTTGGCTTCTTGGCCTCAGGAGCACACTGCTGGCTTGCAGGATGTGAAGTGGTGCTGCTGAGCCCTTCCCCACCCCTGCTGAGCCCTTCCCCACCCCTGCTGAGCCCTTCCCTACCCCTGCTGAGCCCTTCCCCACTGCTGCTTGAGGCCAAGCCTGTGCCACCCCTCCTTGGTGCCCAGCAGCACCCAGGGGAGGTGCTGGGCAGACCCCCAGGTAGAGAGGGAGCAAAGAGGACAGAAGGTGGTGCTGGGACCCTCACTTTGCCAAGGCACAGCCTTTGGGGGGGCCAATATCAGCACCCCAAAGGAGAGGGGACAGGGAGGTGGCAGTGCCAGCCGCTCGTGCCAGCAGGTGCCAGGCTGGGCACGAGAGAGGACACAGCTCCAGCAAACACCAGCAGTGGCCAAACGCTGCTGGAATCACCCTGAGTGATGCCTGCTGGCTGCTGCCTGCCTGTTCCATGGCACTCAGCCCTGTCCTGGCACAGAGCTGTCCCAGCTGCCTGCCCACAGCCACCCTGCCCCCCGTGCCAAGCTCCGTGCCAACGTCTCCAGGACAGGCAGCTCCCCCCAGGGCTCTGCCACACAGACAGGGGCACTGCCCAGCTCACTGGGGGCTGTGCCAGGGTCCTGGCAGACACCACTGTGCCATGCAGCCCTGGATGGAGCATCCTGTGCCAGAGCAGGGCCACTTCCCTCAGCTCATTGCCAGCTTGCCAGGGCTGCCCAGGGAAGTGCCAGGCTCTCCATCAGCACAAGCTCCAAGTGCCCCTCCATCCTGGGGCATCAGCTGGGTGAGATCTAGATTGGCAGGGAGAGGAATTCATCCTGGGATCATGGAGCTGGGCTGGCTGGAAGAGACCTTCCAGACCCTCATGAGCCCAGCACTGCCAGGGCACCACCAACCCCTGGCCCCCAGCACCACAGCTCCACGGCTTTGAAGCACCTCCAGGCTGCCCTGGGCAGCCTGGGCCAGGCCTTGGCACCCCTCAAGGAGAAGAAATTGTTCCTCATGTCCAACCTAAACCTCCCCTGGGGCAACTCTTGTCCTGCTACTTGAGCCCTGGGGGAAGAGACCAACTCCCACCTGGCTCCAGCCTCCTCAAGCAGCCTTGAAGGCTCAGCTGGGGCTAGAACCACCCAGAACTGCTGGCATGGGCTTGGGGCAGGGGTTGGGCACCCTGGATGCAGATGCAAACAGCTCTGCCTGCTCCCCAGGGCACTGGGGCCAGCTCTGTTCAGGATCTTATCAGGGAGCTGGACCAGGGGTCAAGGCTCCATCAGGAAGTTTGCTGATGCCACCAAGTTAGGTGGCAGTGTTGATCTCCTTGAGGGCAGGGAGGCTCTGCAGAGGGACCTGGCCAGGCTGGATCCATGGCTGAGGCCAAGGGGATGAGCCAAGGCCAAGGGCTGAGTCCTGCACCTGGGTCACAGCAACCCCAAGAAGGCTCCAGGCTTGGGGCAGAGTGGCTGCAAACTGCCTGCTGGGAAAGGCCCTGGTGGGGGTGATGGGGATGGAGAGGAGCTGCAGGAGCATCCCTAGGACCTTCCCTGGCTGTGGCAGTGACACCTGCAGGGCTGCTCCTCTGCTTAGGGCAGCAGAAACAGCTCAGCTTACAGCGGGGAGCAGAGGAGATCGATCTGGAGCTGAGGCATAAGCAAAGAGGCAGGGAAGAGGAGGGTCAGAGCAGGCCAGGGCTGTCCCCATGCCTTGCTCTGACCAGGCTCCACTGATGAGGCAATTAGCAAACCAAGCATGAGGACAATGCAGCTGAAACAGGCAGGAGGAGGAGGAGGAGAGAGCTGGAGGGGGTCATGAGGAAGGAAAATCAATCAGCAGCCCTAATGGAGAATTATCCAGCAGAGAGTTGCTCCTAATCCCATCGGATTGTTTGGCTGGGAAACAAATTCTGCTGGCTCTGCCAGGCTGCAGGCACCCAGGGCAGGCTTTTCTGGGTCAGCAGAGCTGGGGCAGGCAGGAGGGCAGAGCTGCAGGAGTGGAGGGCAGAAGCAAGCAGCAGGAGGGCATCCAGCAGGCTGTCCCCTCGCACCACGCTGCCTCACCCCTCCAGGACCTGCCCCCAGGACCCCCCCGGGCAGCAGGCTGCACCCCCAGGCACAGCAGAGCCCAGCAGCAGTGCTGGATCCCCCCAAGGCACAGCAGAGCCCAGCAGCAGTGCTGGATCCCCCCCAGGCAGCAGGCTGCACCCCCAGGCACAGCAGAGCCCAGCAGCAGTGCTGGATCCCCCCCAGGCACAGCAGAGCCCAGCAGCAGTGCTGGATCCCCCCCAGGCACAGCAGAGCCCAGCAGCAGTGCTGGATCCCCCCCAGGCACAGCAGAGCCCAGCAGCAGTGCTGGGACCGCTGCTGCTCCTGCTGCTCATCCCCCCCCGGGTCCCTCTGGAGGGGTCTCACACAGGAGCTGTTCCTGAGGACTTGCAGGAGCAGGGAGGGAAAGCCTGGAAGGGGAAGGCTCCGTGTGAGGAGCAGCCTGCTGCTGGGGCACCGCAGGGAATGCCCCAGGCAGGGCCTGGAGGGGCTGCTGCCCACCCGGGAAGCCCTCCCAGGGCAGGGATATTTTGGTGCCTGGCAGCTGCTGCGCCTCAGGCACCTCCTGCTGCTCAACAGCCCCGGGTCCTGGGGCCAGCTGAGAGGATGCTGGAGCAGCAAGGCTGAGCCAGCTGCCAGCAGAGGCAGGAGTTGGCCTTTCCACCCAGCAGGAGCCAGGCCTGACCCCCCCTGTGGTCCCAGCCCGGGGCCTCAGCATCCACAGCGCTCTCCACTCTGCCTCCCACGTGGGAACTCCCAGGCCTGGCAGGAGCTGATGGAACCCAGAAAGGAGGATTCCCTAATGAGCTGAGACACCAAGGAGACAACTCCAAAGGAGCCACCACTTATTTTTAGAGGCAGCCTTCTGATTCCTCCAGCACGTGGCCCTGGCAGTGCTGTGCAGGGCTGCCACAGATTGGCTGCAATCTGCTCTCCCTCTTGACAGACAGCCTGTCTGAGTCTCTATCTCCACAAGATGCTCCCAGGAGAGCAGACATTTAGCCAGGACCACGATGTACAACACCTCTGAAAGGTCACTGCCTCTGCTAGGGAACGAGGTGCAGAAGCCACTTAGCAGCACCGGGGGCCCTGGGGAAGGCTTTTAGGATTCCAGCAGCATCTTCATTTCTCCCCCGAGGTGAGGAACTCCTCTGGAACTCGGCAAGGGGGAAGGAGGGCAAGTGGCTGCCACCCAGCTGCAGCCACCAGCCAGCTCCAGGTCCCAGCTGCTGGGAACCATGGGCAGGGACACCTCCCACCAGCACAGGCTGCTCAAAGCCTCATCCAGCCTGGCCTGGAAGCCCTGCAGGGAGGAGGCAGCCACAGCCTCCCTGGGCAGCCTGTGCCAGAGCCTCCCACCCTCACTGTCCAGACTTTCTTCCTCCTCTCCAGTCTCGATCTGCCCTCTCCCAGCTTCAATCCATGCCCAGGCAGAGCACTGTCCCCCAAGGCTGGAAGCATCCCTGTCCTGCAGATACATCACCCCAGGAGGCTCCCAAGGAGCAGCAGGGAGAAGATGCCACCTGGCCACACCTGCAGCTGGGCAGCTGGGTGCCAGATGAAGGGCAGGAGCAGGCTGCTGACGGAGCCCAGGCTGTCCTGAGCCACCTTTCAGCAAGCTGATTGCTGCTGCTCAGGGGTGTGCAGAGCCCCAGGGCTGGCACACACACAGCCACCCCCTGCCCAGCCCCACTGCCAGCTGCTGCCCCACAGGCTCTGCCCCAGCACAGCAGCCCCTGGGAGATTTGGTTGCTCTTCAAGCTCTGTGATGCTGCTCTGAGCTCCTCGGGGGGCTGGCACACAAACCACACCAGGATCAGTGTCTCCAGGTGCCAGCACTGGGATCTCTGATGGCAAAGTCTATTCTTAACCCCTTACCTGGGTCGTGGAGGCACCTAAGAGCCTGGTCAGCAGCAGCACTGTGGTGCCAGGCGTGGTCCCAGCAGTCCTGGCCAGCTCCTGAGGGCTCCCAGATAGAACAACTCTCTCCAGGCTGGAGCCTCAGAACAGCCTCTGCTCCTGCTGCCTTCAGCCATGGGGAGGGCTGCAGGGTGAGATGGGAGCTCAGCTTCCCCCCAGAGCAGCAGCCTGCAGCCCTGGGGCCAGCTGGTGCCAGCCCACGGGCACCACATCACTCAGAGGCTTTAGTTCGCCCAGAGCCGTGGGCAGGGGCAGCAGACTGACAGAGCAGACTGACAGACAGATGTCTGCTGTGAGGAGAGGCAGCCCTGGGTGGAGAACAACCCAGTCCCAGCCTTCCCTGCACCTTCCAGCTCTGCTCAGCACCAAGCCCCAGCCAGGTGTGCTCTGCTCACAGAGAGGTTTGGGCTGGAGAAGCTCCCTGAGAGCCTCCAGTCCAGCCACAGCCCAAAGCCCTCTGAGAGCCTCCAGTCCAGCCACAGCCCAAACCCCCCTGAGAGCCTCCAGTCCAACCACAGCCCAAAGCCCTCTGAGAGCCTCCAGTCCAACCACAGCCCAAAGCCCTCTGAGAGCCTCCAGTCCAGCCACAGCCCAAAGCCCTGAGAGCCTCCAGTCCAACCACAGCCCAAAGCCCTCTGAGAGCCTCCAGTCCAGCCACAGCCCAAAGCCCTCTGAGAGCCTCCAGTCCAACCACAGCCCAAAGCCCTGAGAGCCTCCAGTCCAGCCACAGCCCAAAGCCCTCTGAGAGCCTCCAGTCCAGCCACAGCCCAAACCCCCCTGAGAGCCTCCAGTCCAACCACAGCCCAAAGCCCTCTGAGAGCCTCCAGTCCAGCCACAGCCCAAAGCCCCCTGGGGTCTCCCAGCCCAGCAGCAACCCAACCCCACCCTGGCCACCAAACCATGGCCCCAGGTGCCACAGCCACAGGTTTCCTGAACCCCTCCAGGGCTGGGGACTCCACCACCCTCCTGGGCAGCCTGTGCCAGCCCCTGACCACTTCTTCCCATGAAGAATGTTCTCCTCAGCTCCAACCTGACCCTCCCCTGGCACAATTTCAGGCCATTTCCTCTCCTCCTATCCCCCAGGTCCCACACAACCTCCTGGAATCTGCTGGGAGCATCAGGATCCCGCAAGAGGACAGGGCTCAGAGGTGCCCGAGGTGGTGAGAGGGACCACGATGGTTTCAGAGGTTTCTTTGATCCTTATCCTATTAAACATTTTCCCTTCCCCAGAACCTCCTTCAGCTCTCCCAGCTCCCCTCCAGCAGCAGGATCTGGGAGGAGCAATGAATATTTAATAGGAGGGGGTGGTGGGGAGAGGGAGACCCTGAGGCTAAGGGATAAAACATTGATCTGTTAACTACCTCCCATCAGCACAAACTCACAGCTCAGAGGGAGGAGACCACCCCAGGGACCACACAGCACCGAGTAGGGACCGATGGTGCCAAGACCAGCTCCCACTCAGGCTCACAGCTTCCCCTTTCCTTCCCGACGTGGTGGGGCAGGATGGGTGCTGAGCACCAGCAAGCTGCAGATGGGGTGGGTCCTGTTCGGGGGGAGGCTTCCCTGGCCGTGCCACACTCACCAGGCCATGGCTGAGGTGGGTCTGGCCAGGCAAGACCCCACAGAGGCCACCGCACAGGCAAGGGGAACCCTGCAGCCCTCCCCCCTGCACCACCACAGGTTGTCCCTCTGCAGCATCTCACAGCTGAGCCTGGTCCCCTGCATCCCCTCGAATCCTCCCTGGGCTTGCAGGGCTGGGGCTGAGGATGCCCAGCTCTGCTCCTGGCCCTGCCTCCCCGGCACACAGCTCAGCCTAAATATAGCCCCTGGTGCTCCTTCCTTGCAGACAGAGCCAGAGCTGCAGGGCAAAGTCCTTTCCCATGAACTCACTGCTGCTTAATAAAGCACAAAGCCTGTGAGACCTCACTGCTGGGAGCTGTCATGTTCAGCCTCAGTGGCACTTGTGCCTCGCTGCTGCTGCTGCTGCTGCTGCTCCTCTGCCTGGCTCCTCACGAACCCAACCACCAGCCCTGCTGCTCCAGCTCTGAGCTGGGACACAGCTTTCCAAACCCATCTGAGGGATGGGGGCTGCAAAGTGCAAGCCAAGCTCAGGGTGGCATGGCAATATAAAGTAAAACCGAGGGGAGGAAGGCAGGGAAGCAAGGAGAGAGCTGGGCAGAGCCAGCTGGTGCTGGAAGGAGGAGGAGGAGGGCAAGGGCTGGGGTCACAGCTGGCTTCACCACTTGGCATCAAGCTGCTTGGGTCAGATGGATGCTGCCCCTGCTCCCCAGCCTGGTACCCGGGGTGGGGGAGAAGCTCAGGGATGGCCTCACTTGGCCCTCAGGTCCCTTCAGTCCCAGCTGTGGGATTTGGTGCCTGAGGAGCTGCTGGTAGTGGCAGCATCCCACGGGGGCTGCCCACGCCGCAGCCAGCCGGCGGCAGGGGAATTACTGCTGCCCACACATGCCCACTGCCATCCCCAGGGCCGTGCCAGCAGCTTGCTGCCAGCCCGGGGGCTGCCAGGGCTCCTAACTCCTGCAGCAGCCCGGGTCCTCCTCCAGCTGCCTGCTCAGGGCAGCTTTGGCTCTCCCTGAGCAGCGAGAAGCAGCTCCCCGGCGGGGGAGAAGCAAACGGCAGAGGAGCAGCAGAGAGCCGGCAGCCAGAAGTTGCAAAAATCGATTCCAGCCACATCCATTTAAGGCTTTTAAACTGTGGCTGCAAACAGGAGCCCCTCTGGAGCGCGGGGCTCCAGGTCTGAGGGACCCCTGGGGCCGTGCTGATGCTGGGAGGCACAGCCCAGTGCTGCGGCTTGGGCCCGGGAGCGAGGAGTGAGTTGTCTGTGCTGCAGGGCTGCCACAGCTAACCAACCCAGACACTCCCGAGCAGAAACCCACCAAAACCAGGGGAAAGAGAGCCCCTGGCCCTGCAGGGAGAGAGCAGCAGCAGCAGCACATCCCCTGGAAGGTCTGAGCCTGGCAGCAGTGGGAAGTGGTGCAGGATCTGGCCGTGCCTGGGACACCTCCTGGCTCGGCCACCACTGAGTGCCACACTCAGCTGCTTCCCACCCCAGGCATCGATGCCAAGGGGCAGCCCAAGAGGGGTGAAGCACAACCCAGACCCAGCTCCCTCTTCCCAGTGGGGAAGGATAACACTGAACTCTGCTGGGTTTTAAGCCAGGGCCCCCCAGCTTTTCATGAAGCTGCTTCCCCATGCTGCTGGGGGGAGGTCTGCCCCCTGCTCTCGGGGTCCTCCAGCTGCTCTGCAGGCTGGGCATGGGAGAGCTGCACTGGGAGAGCATCTTCCTCTGAGCTCAGCTCAGCTGAGGACCTGGGGAAAGGCTGCAGACTCCAAATGGGACTCTTGCAACCTCTGAAAACCATGACAGACGTGGCAGGGGTCAGAAGCCTTCCCCTGCTGCTCCAGCTGAGACTTCCCCCCGGCCCTACCAGGCCCCCAGCAGCAAGAGGCAGCAGCTCTGCTCCCTGCCCTCCACAGGAACACCAGCACTGAAAACCTGAGCTCAGAGTGACCTGGATCAGTCACAGGCTGGCAGCTCCCCAGCACACCCTGCATGGTTCTGCCCCATGCAGGACAGGTGCCGCTGTCACACCTAGAGGGTGCAGGGAGCTGCCCCCCAGCCACCCTCCTGCAGCCTAAGGGATGCTGAAGGGCAGAGCTTTGGGGTGCAAAGCCCCAAGGCCTCCTCCTTTACCCAAGAGGTTAGTGTGGGGTTCACCACCTGCATTTTTCAGGCCAGCAGCAGAACCTGGCCCTGGGTTTAAAGGCCCAAAGGGCTGTGTGGCACCAGGCAGCCACCTGGCTTGCTGGCAGCTGTTGGACGACTCAAGAATCAGAGTTTTGAGGGGGTTTAATTCCTTGTGGTCTGCTGCAGAGAGGATTGCAGGAGTTTGCCCTCTCTGGATGTAGCTTTCCTCCTGGGGTCTCCCCAGCAGCGGGGCTGGGCCTGGCTAAACCACTGGGGTGGTCTGCTGGAGGCAGGGCAGGCAGCACACCCCAGGGGGGGGCGAGAGCTGGCAGCACCACATTGGCAGCACCATGCTGGCAGCCAGGACCAAGCCACAACACTAAGCAGCAAGTGGGAGCTCTTTGCAAGGCCCAGGCTGCTCCTCACCGAGCAGCCCCCAGCCCTGCTCCATCCCCTGGGGGTGCAGCCTGCAGCAGACGCCCTTTGTTCTGGCTCCAAAGGCACACTCCGGGCGCTGCCAGGCTGCAGATCCTCGCTCTGAGCTGCTCCCAGCCCATTCTGCAGGAGCTCTGCCTGCTCCTGCTATCCTCTCTCCTCCTGTTTGCTCTTCTCTCCTTCCCAAACCCCTCGTCTCAGGGCAAGGCTGGGCAGGAATTTAACGAGCAGCTGCTCTGCAATCGCTGCCGTGCGCGGGCGCCGTGGGAACTGGAGCACCTTTTGTCGGGTTTTAGCTCGATCCAGCTTTGCAAGTGGATTAAGAAACTGGCACGAAAGTCCCCGGGATCGGGAGCAGGAAGAGCCAGGCTGCCGCTGCCGAAGGGCGACAGGAGCCGTGCCTGCTGCCCGCTCCGTTTCCCCCGGGGCACGTTCGCATCGAACCCAAACCTGTGGTTTCTGGCAGGAAAATTCGCCGCGGCCGAAGCCCGGGAGGGATGCTGAAGGCAAGGGGCAGGCAGGACCCCCCTGGGGTGTGAGCAGCGAGAACCTGCAGCGCTGGGAGGGGGGAGAACAGGAGCGAGGAGGGCTGGGAGCAGACCCTTGCTGATGCCCGGCGATGCTCAGACCCGCTCGGGGCTGCCAGGGAAAAGCTTCGGCGGCGACACTGCGGAGCCCGGAGCCCCGGGGCCGAGGGCAGAGCGCTGGAGGATGGTGCTGGGCAGGTCCAGCCTGGACCTCCCGGTGCAGCTCTCCGCCTGCTTGAGGCCATTGAAACCCCGGCACCGCCGAGCCCCCGGTAGGGAACGGAGAGGCCTTTGCAGCCCCGGGCTGCAGACCCCCGGCCGGGCAGACCCCAGGGGCAGCTGAGAGAAGGCGGCCCCGGGGGACAGCGGCGGCTCCGCAGCCACCCCCCGCACCCACGTGTGTGCCCCGCCGGGCTGGCCGGCTGGCTCCGGTTCGACCCGCTTCGGCCCGGTACGGCACAACCCGGCAGCGTCCAACCCCCCCTCCGTTCCCCGGGACCCCGCACTCACCGCTCAGCTCCGGCTCCCGGGCTGCTCATGTGGCGGCGGCGGGGACAGAGCCGCAGCCCCGGGGGCGGTGCGGCGGCAGCGGCGGCTCCGGACAGACCCCAACGGCTCCAGAAGGATCCTGGACAGACCCCGGCCCCGGCGGAAGGACCCCGGGCCGCCGGCGGCGGTGCCGGCCGTGCCGGTGCCTCTCCGCCGCTGCCCGCCCCGCCTTGGCCGTGCGGCGGCGGCAGCGGAGAGGGGGCTAGAGCCGCCCCCCGCGCCCCCCGCCGGGCCCGGCCGCGCCGCCCCGGGAGCGCGGAGGAGGGACGGGAAATGGGGACGGGGACGATGCGCGGCCCCGGGCTGCGCTTGCGGGCGGCTGGGAAGTGGGCAGAGCCCGCGGGGAAACGCAGCGATAGGGCACGGGGGGTCCCCTCCCCGCTTTGCTGTGCCCAAAGGGGAGGGGGTCCCCTCCCCCCCACACAGACAGCCTGGCTTCCACCAGCCCAGGGTACCCTGCGTGGGGACCCCATCCCCACACCGGCACCACCAGCACCCTGTCTGGGTGCACACCAGCACGACTGGGGACCCCGACCCCGCGGCAGCATGACCAAATACCCTGCTGAGGACCCCAACCTCACACCAGTGTGCACAGGTACCCCCCAGCACCCTGCCTGAGCTCCCTCAATCCCATGCCAGGTACCCCCACACCACCCTTCCTGGGGTCCCCCAGCCCCACACCAGTCTTCTTGCATCGCCCCCAGCCCCATGCCACCCTGCCTTGGGAGGGGGTCCAGGTGCCCACCTCCCTGTGAGCAACTCTCTGCCCTAGAGGCTTACTCCATGGAGCTGGTTCTGGACCAGCACAGCCTTTCCCCCCCCACATCCCCGATCCAGCAGGGAAATTGGGACAAACAGGGCACAGGCAGCACCGTGGCCCCAGCAACATCCCCCAGCCGCGGCCAGGCTTCGTGCCCCCACGGTGGGCTGCTGCTGCTGTCCCTCGTGGCGGTGCCAAGCTCACAGACAGGGCCCTGAAGGTGCCATGCTCACAGGAGAGTAACTGCACCCCACCCCCACCCCACATGGAGACGTTGCTCACCATCAGCCATTCCTCCTTGGAGCTCTTCCTGCTCCAGCTCAAGCCTCCCACAAACGCAGCTGATTTGGTTAATTAGGCTTTGGGGATGAGCCAGGCCAAGTCCTGCTTCCTTCCAGGGCAGAGCTGTTGCTCTTCTCCGTTCAGGGCTGCTTGGTCCAGACTGGCATCACCCTCCTGGGCACAGGGGCTGCCGAAGCAGGGCGTCCTGCACCCTTCCCTGTGGTGTGACAGCCAAAGGGCATCACCTGAGCGATGCCATCACACCCTCTGCATCTGGCAGTGGCTCTCCAGCAGGGCTTGGCAGCCTCTCCTCCATCTCATGGCTGGGGAAACGGAGGGAAGGCTGCAGGGGGCAGCGGCAGGGGGCAGCGGCAGGGGGCAGCGGCGGGGGGCAGCGGCGGGGGGCAGCGGCAGGGGGCAGCGGCAGGGGGCAGCGGCAGGGGGCAGCGGCAGGGGGCAGCGGCGGGGGGCAGCGGCGGGGGGCAGGGGGCAGCGGGCAGCGGCAGGGACTCCTCGGCCGCCTCAGGCGATGTGCTGGCCTGGATCAGCTCCCTCTGGGCAGGATGCTGCCAGGGGAAATGCCACCAGCCTGGGTGCCTTCTCCCTTCCACTTGCAACTTCCATCCCTTGCTGCAGCCCAGCTCCTGCGCTGCTGGAGATTTCTGGCTGCCTCCTGCTGCTGCTTTTGCTCCGGGATGTGGATTTATCTTTTCATGGCAGGCTCAGGCACCTCAGCCTTTCCCATTGGACTCCCATCCCTCATCCCCGGAGCTGCAGCTAAGACCCAGGACGCTGACACGGCTGTGAAGGAATTTCAGCGCTGCTTTAACCGCTAATCATCGATCTGCTTAATGAGAGCTGAACGCATCCCAGCGTGAGCGTTGCCACTGCTGCAGCTGATGTATTTTTAAGAGGCTGGGGAGGAGGAGGGGGCAGGGGGGGGAGCAGCAGCCCACGTTTCACTTCAGTTCCCCAGGATGAAAAGGTGTTTCTGGCTAATTTGAAGCGAGTCACTAAGCTGCTGTTTCGAAAACACAGAGGCAATTAAGCAGCGCCGCCCCCTCGCCCCCCCGGCCGCGGCTCCGCGGGGCGCTCTCATTGAGCAGGGGAGAGGAGGAACTGCCTCAGCCCCGCCGTGCCCTGCCCGCCGCCGGCAGCCAGGAGCTGAGCTGATGTGTTCTGATGGGAGATGCTTTCCCTGCCTGCCGGCCAGGGTCGGGGTGGCTTTGGGAGGGCAGAGAGCTGGCAGTGCAGTGGGGAAGCTGCGGGGGGAGCCCAGGCTGGAGAGGGTCACCTCGCTCTCGGCCCTCCCCCGAGCCTCTCAGCAGGGACCCGAGCTGCCACCGTGTCCCCTTCATAGCCAGTGTGCCACTCTGGGGGGAAGCAAGGCACAGAGGAGCTGTGCCCAGCACAAGGGAAAGAGCAGCTGTGGGAAGAGGCTGTGATGTGAGCTTCAGCTCAGCACCATTCCCCTTCCAGGACCACCCCAGTCAGCTGTGATGCGCCTTGAGCATCACTCTGGGCTGCCACAAATGAGCAGGACAGAGGTGGGGAGCAAGGAGAAACTCCTTTGGTGTGAGGCTGCTGGGGGCCTGCAGCAGGCTGCCCAGAGAGGTTGTGGAGTCTCCTCCTTTGCAGAGCTTCCAACCCCCCCTGGGCACTGTGCCCCTGGGCAGGCTGCTGTGGGAGCCCTGCTGGGGCAGGGGCTTGGGGATGAGCTCCAGAGGTCCCTTCCAGCCCCTCCATGCTGAGATTCTGGGAGAGGCACCAGGCTGAGGTTGCCTTCTCTGATTCCCTGAGCTGGAGCCCCACAGCCCTGTGCTGGCCATGGGGCCAAGTCCCCCAGGTCTTGCTCAGATTGGCCTCAGTCTGAGCATTAATTAAGAAGGACCTCACACCAGAGAGGTTCTCTGTCCTCAGTGCACCCAGAGCCTGCTCCCTGCCAGGAGCTGTGGCATTTGGGGTGCTGAGATGGGACCTGGTGCCTTCCTTTGCTTCCCTGGGCTTTACCCCCACCTGCCACCCCTCAGCCTGAGCCAGCACAGTGCAGTCCCCCTCCAAAATGATGATGAGGATCCACAAACCACATTGCTTCCAGCTCTGCTTCTTCCTCAAGGCCAGGAGCGGGGATGCAGCAGGGTCACCTCTGTCCCCTGGGCACAGAGGGGAGCACCAATGTCACCTCCTGCCTGTGGGGGTGTCCCTGTCCCCCTGCCCCGGGGCTGTCAGGGTGCAGTGCTTTGGGGTGGGTGTCTCTGCCTTTGGAGGAGCTGTTGTGGGGTGAGCTGGGAGCATCTTGTCAAGTGTGCTGCTTTCTGGAGCATTTTCACACAGACTCAGCAAAATGAGTTAAAAAAAACCCAACCCTTGCAACAAGAGTGAGAGGAATGAGAAAGAAAGGGGAAAAAAAACCTCACAGCTGCTCTGGCTCACACCCAAGAGCCCAAAGAGTTTGTGGCTGAAACGTGCCCAGGGAAAGCAAACAAATCCCAAGAGGCAGGGAGGGGAAGCTGCCTTTGCCCCCCAGCTGGCCCTGCCCTGCTGGGGCACAGGAGCTTGCCCTGCAGCACACAGGGCCAGGGCCTCTCCCTGCCCCAGCCCCCAGCGCTGCTGGCCGTGCTGGTCCCCTGCCAGCTGAAATGCAGCACTCCAGCAGCGCTCTGCTGACAGCCAACCCCCTGCAAGGATGCAGCAGTGGGAGCCCTGGGATGACTCTGGACTTTTGGTGGCTCCTGAGGGCACCTCAAATAACTCCTGGAAGGAGCCAGCCCCATGGGCCCCAGACCACATGGTGGGTGCAGAGGGAATCAGTGTTTGACCCTGCAGCGACTGGGGAGCTCAGGGAGCACCCCTTTGGCACTGGGCTGATGCTCTAAGGGCTTGGAGGTGCCTGGCAGTCAGTCCTTGCTTGGTGGGGTGCCAACCCCAGGCCATGGCTGGAGGGCACCCTCCTCCCCCCCAGGTAAACAGCCTCTACAACAGAGCCAGCAGAACCACAGGGCCTGGGGACAGCACTGTCCCCAGCCCTTGTGCCCCTGGGGTGGACCTGGCTAGAGCTGAGCCCTGTCCTGGGTGCCTGATGTCTCCTGGGGCACACGGGGGGGTTGTTCCCTGGCTGGTGGCTCTGCAGCCTCCCAAAGAGGAGTGCAGAGTGACCCTGCATGGCCAGGGGACACCAGCCCAAGCTGTCCTCTCCTCTGGCTGGCAGGGCAGGAGGAGTGAGCTCCATCCACAGGTTCCCAGCCTGCAGGGACCCTCTCCCAGGGACCCTGCACTGTCTGGCTGCAAGGTCAGGTCCCCCCTTGGCACCCCAAAGTGCAGCTTCTCCCCACCTGTATCACCCTGGCATGACTCCAGCATGCAGAGGGGCACACCACACTGTCCCCACTCCGGCAGCAGTGACACTGTGGGGCTGGAGGAGTCCCTGGGCAGTGGCTCTGAGCTGGGAGAGGGGAGATTGAGACTGGAGATTAGGAAGAAAACCTTTCCAGTGGGGGCTGGGGAGGCTCTGGCACAGGCTGCCCAGGGAGGCTGTGGCTGTCCCCTCTCTGGAGGTGTTCAAGGCCGGGCTGGATGTGGCCCTGAGCAGCCTGGGCTGATGATGGAGGTGTCCCTGCCTGGATGATCTCTGAGGTCCCTTCCGAGCCAACCCTTTCTGCGCCTCCATGCCGGAGCCGTGCCCGGCCGGATCCCAGCGCTCCCGGCACGGGAGAGCCGGGGGCGGCCGCTCGCTGCCTGCTGGCTGCCTGCTGGCTGCCTGCTGGCTGCCTGCTCGCTGGGAAGCTGCTCCTGCTGCAGGCAGCCCCCACATTTCCCTGGGCTCAGCTGCGGCGTGCGGAGCGCTGCCCGCCCCTGCCGCCCGCCCCCGCCGCCCTCCCTGCCTGCGTCCCAGCGGAGCCCTCCCGGCAGCTCCGAGCGCCTTGCCAAAGCTCTCTGGAGATGCGTTGCTGGCAGTCAGGGCTCCAAAGAAGAGCAACCGAGGTGGGGAAGGGTCTTGGACACAAAGGGCTGTGAGGAGGGGCTGAGGAGCTGGGCTTGGGCCCCGGCTTGCACCAGGAGTGAGGCCAGCAGGGTGTAGGGATGTGAGTGTCCTACTCTGCTTGGTGAGGTCACCCCCGGAGTACTGGGGTCAGGTTTGGGCCCCTCACTCCAAGGACATTGAGAGGCTGGAGAAGGGGAAGGGTCTGGAGAGCAGGGCTGGGGAGGAGCAGCTGAGGGAGCTGGGGCTGCTCAGCCTGGAGAAGAGGAGGCTGAGGGAGACCTCAGTGCTCTCTGCAGCTCCCTGAGGGGAGGCTGCAGCCAGCTGGGGGTTGGGCTCTTCTCACCTGCACCAAGTGCCAGGGCAAGAGGAAACAGCCTCGAGTTGCCCCAGGGGAGGCTCAGGTTGGACATTAGGAACAATTCCTTCCCAGGAAGGGCTCAAGGCACTGGCTCAAGCTGTCCAGGGAGGTGATGGAGCCCCCAGCCCTGGAGGGGTGAGGGATGTGGCTCAGTGGCAGTGGTGGGAGGGGGGAGCTGTGGGTGAGCAGCTGCTGGGGGTCTGGCTGGGAGGGAGGCTGTGGGAGCAGTGTGAGGAGAGGAGAGCTGGAGGTGAGAAGTGCTGCTGCAGCTGGCAGCTGGCCAGGGACATTATTGTCACAGTTTGCAGGAAACAAATCCACCCCCGGCCTCGGAGGAAGGGAAACAGTGGCTGGAAGCAAACCCTGTACCTGGCACAGGGCTGCAGAGATGTTTGTCACCCTCTGCCTCCCTGCCTGCAGGCAGCTTGACCTGCAGCACTCAGCTCCCTCTGCCGTGCCAGGGCCAGGAGAGAGGCAGCTGAGCCCCGGGCAGCACAGAGCCACCAGGAGCCTCCTCTCCCCTTCCCTGCTCCCTCGCTGCAGCACTGCACAGGTGAGCAGGGCAAGGACCAAAGAGGTGTTGGGGTTAGAAAAGCCCTCTGAGACCTTCCCCTCCAACCAGCCACCCCACAGCACCCTGGGCCCAGGCTTCTTGAGCCCCTCCAGAGGCAGGCAGCTGCCCCCAGCCCTGCAGCAGTGCTCCTGCTGTGATCAATCATCCTGGAGAGACAAGGCACAAGGGGGCTTTTAATTATAGAAACAATTAGCAAGGATTAATGACAGCAGTGCTGGGATGGATCATTGTTATTCCCAACCTTGAGTAAAGCTTTCCCAGGTCCTCTCAGGCATGGAGAGCAGGGAGGGGAAGCTGCCTTGGGGGCTTGCTCAAGCTGGAGCACAGCTCTGCTCCTCCTCTGTCCTGCACCCAGGAGGCAGCTCTGGGGACTTCCAGCACCTGCAGGAGCTTGAGGGGAGGGATGAAGCCTCTGGGACATCCATCAGAGAAGGGTCTGGGCTGGAGAAGCCCTCTGAGGGCATCAAGTCCAACCCTCCACCCAACACCACCCTGGCCCCAGCTCTGTGGTTCTCTGACACCTGCACCTGGCTCCTTGCCCTGAGCTCCCAGCCTCTGATCTTCAAGTGAGCTGCAGCCAGGGGCACAAGAGCAGCAGGAGAGAGAGGCCACACTCAGCTGTGGCTCTCCTGCAGGGGCTGGGGGCTCTGTCTTTGCAGCCCAACCCCCGGTGGAAGCTCTTGCAGACAAGGAGCTGGGCAGTGGAGCGTGCTGGGAGTGCTGGAGCTGCACATCCAGGAGGTTGTGTGACTCACACCGGGAGGGAGAGGAATCTTCAGCTCCCATTAGCTTCACCCAGGCGCTCCCCAAACCTCCCTGCGTTGGTTCAGCACTCGGTGGAGAGGCTGCAAGAGCTCAGCTTGGGGGAAATGGGAGGCGATAGGGACAAGGACAGCTCCCAGCACGACCCCTTGGAGGTAAGGGGGAGGCCCTCGGCAGCCAGGGGATCTTCCAACCAAGGACAGCTCCCAGCCCAGCCTCACGGAGGCAAGGAGCAGGCTCCGGGCAGCCAAGTGCTGGCCCCGGGATGGTGGCACAGAGAAGCCAGGGCTGTACCAGTCACAGAAGTGTTTCTGTTGGCAAAGCCTTCTGCCCTCACCCAGTCCAACCACCGAGCCCTAAACCGTGCCCCCAAGTGCCCTCTCCACAAGTTCCTTCCCTGAGGGAAGCAGAACCAAGCACCAGTCCCTGCCTGCAAGCCCCCAGGTGCAGCTGGGGCCACAGGCAAGGCACAAACCCATTCCCCAGGCTCCTCCTGCAGAGCTTTGAGAGAGGAGCAGACAGCAGGAGGAGAGCAAAGCCAAGGGCCTTGTTTGTCCCCTGCCCATGCAGAGCTGCAGCCCCAGCTGGCAGAGCTGCCCGGTCCAGGGCAGCTGCAGCACTTCAGCACTGGCTGCTTGCACGGCAGAGGAGAGCCAGATCCTCCCTGCAGGCCCTTCCCAGCACCTGGAGCTTGCACACAGATCCCCAGGGACACATCAAAGCCTCCCTTGCTCCTGCTGCTTGTCACAGCGTGAAGATAAAGCAGAGATTATCACTGGGAGCTGGCAGCAGCGGCAGGCAGGAGCCTCAGGAGGGTGGCAGCAGGGAGGAGGCTTCTCCATGGGCAGAGGCAGCTCCTGAACTCGTGAAGGGACCTTCAGAGCTCATCCCCACTCCAGCCCCCTGCAGCCAGCAGGGACAGCCCCAAACCACCTGAGCTGGGCTGGCTCCAGCCATGGGGCAGCTGCCACCTCTCTGGGCAGCCTGGGCCAGGCTCTCCCCACCCTCAGGGTCAAACTTTCCTCCCCTCTCTCCACTCTGAATCTCCTTCTATCAGTTTCAAGCCATCCCTCCTTGTCCCATCAGAGCAGGCCCTGCTCAGAAGTCTGTCCCCAGCTTTCTGATCTCCCCTTTGAGCACTGCAAGGCCACCAGAAGGTCTCCCTGGAGCCTTCTCTTCCCCAGGCTGAACAGCCCCAACTCCCAGGGTCCTTGAGCAGCCTGGGCTGGAGGTGCCCCTGCCCAGGGCTGGCACTGGATGAGCTTTAAGGTCCCTTCCAACCCAAACCATTCTATGCATTTTTCTCTGCTTCCCACAGAAAAGAGCAGAAGGCTTCTTCCAGCCCTGGAGCAAGGTTGGAAGAGGGTTTGTGACCTTCTCTAGCAGCAGCTTTCAAGAGCTGATGGTGAAGGAGCTCCCTGGGAAGCTGCATGGCAGGAGGTGATGGCAGTGACCCTGGCAGCACCGTGCCACCGCCTCCCCCCTGCCTGGCACAGCTGCCAAAGCCATTTCCCCCTCCCAATCAGGCCTGGCCCAGGGCTCAGAGCCAGCAGCCCGAGGAGGAGAGGATGCCAATGAGCACCAAGCCCAGGGGGAGCACCCCCTGCCCTCCATTGCCTGCCCCAGCCCTGGGGGTGCTCCTGCAGCCCCCCACACTCCCAAGGACAAGCCCAAGGTAACCATCCCAGGGCTCCTAATTGGATTTGCTCATCCTAATTAGGCAGATTTTTGCCTCAATTAAGCCATTTGTTTGCCATGCAGCTGCCTCAGCAGAGCTCTAGCAGGGAGCCCCTTGCAGGCTGCTTGCTCCACACAGCCCTCTAGACCCCCCCAGCTGGGAGGGTCACCTTTGCTTACCCCACAAAGCCCCCCCCAGGGTCATGTTTGTCTCTCCATCCCCCTACCACCCCATGAACCCCTTCCCCCCTCTCCCCCTCCTTCCCCATCCTTCTCTTTCCCCCCTGACTGCTCTTTTGCTGGCCCTGGTGACACCTGCAAAGCCACCGAGGCCAAGGGATCCCTGGGGCTGTGGGGGACTTGGAGTTAGAGGAGGGCTGGGTTGGAGGATCTTAAGTGGTCCTGGCTGGCAGCCCCCATGGCAGCCCTCACCTCAAGCCTTCCACTGCAGCCCTGCTCCTCTCTGTGGCCACCACCTCTGCCCAGTTCCCAGCACCGAGGAGAAGAAATTGTTCCTCATGCCCAACCTAACCCTCCCTCCCCCCTGCCCCCTTTGCAGCTTGAGGCCATTTCCTCTGGTGCTGTCCCTTGGGAGCAGAGCCCAACCCCCAGCCTCCTCCCAGGGAGCTGCAGAGAGCAGTGAGGTCTCCCTCAGCCTCCTCTTCTCCATGCTGACCACCCCCAGCTCCCTCAGCTGCCCCTCCCCAGCCCTGCTCTCCAGCCCCTGTCCCCTCCTCATCCTCCCTCAGCTGGCTGCAGCCCAGATTCAAACAGGTCTTTGGAGCAGGTTGCTCACAGCCCATTGCCCCCAGCAGGGGGACAGCCCTCAGGCCACCAGCAGCTGCTGCCAGGCCCTGGCAGCTCCCAGGCAGTGCACTGCCTCTGTGCCAGGCTGGCAGCAGCAGCTCCATCAGCTTCCTCCTTCCCCCCCTGCCTTGCTGACAGCACAAACAGGCACCACCTACTTACTTGGGCTGGAGGCAAGGTGATGACCTTGGGATAAAGCAGCTCTGCAGGCAGGTCTCTACCCCAGCAAGCCATTTGCTTCATCTGAGGGGGGCTCCTCTTCCTCAGGCAGGCCTGGGGAGCTCTCGTGGCAGGTGCTTGTGTGCACAGAATTCATCTGCAGGTGAGCTCAGAGAGCCTCCTTGGATGCCAGCTGCTTCCTCACCACGTTGCAAGGCAGCAGCACCCAGAGGCCCCTCCTCATCTCCACAGGCTGGGGAGGCAGCAGCAGAAGCCCTCCCCCAGCTCCATGCCGCCAAAGGCTGTTTGGTTCATCCCTGCTTGGGAAGGGCTGGCTGCAGGGGCTGGGGGGAGCCACCAGACCCAAACTGGGAGCAGCTGGAGTGATGCCCAGCCCAGGCCTGTCCCCTCCTCGAGCAGGCTGAAGGGAGAACCTTGCTGGGATGAGCCCAGTGCTGGTGTGGCTGCAGACAGGGCCGGGGGGAGGCAGACCTGCGTTTAAAGAGCCATTGGCAGAGGGAAGCTTGAGGAGCAGCTCCAGGACTCCAGCTGAGGTTGGCTTATCCCCAGGGTGCAGCACAGGGTCCTGAGGCACTCATCCTGCTCTTCTGCAGCCAGCCAGCCCAGGGCCAGCTGGGGACCGCTCAGCTTGGCCACCACCAAGTTCTGCCCCATGGAAGCCCAGCTGCACTCAGCCCAAGCCCCTCCACCCCCCTCCTTCCCATCACATGCCAGCATTTCCAGCCAGCAACCCCCCAGGGGCTCCAGGGCCCCACTGGCAGCTGCAGACCCTGCTCCCCCCAGCAGCAGCAGGTCTGTGCCAGCTGGTGCCCAGGCAGGACCTGGCAGCTCCAAGCCAACTGCACCAACTCTGGTGAAAAAAAGAGAGGAGTTTATTACAAAGTTCCAAAGCTACAAACAGAGCAGGGCTGGGGACCCCTCCCTCAGGGCTGGGGACCCCTCCCTCAGGGCCGGGGACCCCTCCCTCCAGGGCCGGGGACCCCCTCCCTCCAGGGCCGGGGACCCCCTCAGGGAGCCAAGCAGCTTGCAGCCACAGCAGAGGTCCAGGGCCGTGGGCTCAGGGTTCCTGCTCATCCTGGAGAGATGAAGAAGCTTTAGGCAGAGCTCTGGGCACCCCCCCTGCCACACCACCCCCCCCGTGGCCCCCATGTGCCCCCAGCTGCAGGAGCAGCCGAGGCCAAGCCTGCAGCAGCCTGGGGCTCACTCACCTGGGGGGCTGGCAGCTCCTGCACCCCGTGGAGCTCAGCCTGCGCCTGGAGCTCCAGGTCGGTGTCGTTCTGGGACCTGTACTCCTCACTGCTGGTTTCCACCTCTGAGGGCTGAGGAGGAAAGGGAGAGGCTGAGGAAGGGCACTCCAGGCACATGCCCAGTGCCACTGGGGGCCCAGGGTGGCACAGAAGCTGCTTTGCAGTTGTGGCTGCCCCCTCCCTGGGGCCAGGCTGGATGAGGCCCTGAGCAGCCTGGGCTGGGGGGAGGGGTCCCTGCCCGTGGCAGGGGCTGGCACTGGCTGATCTGTGAGGTCCCTTGCAGCCCAACCCAAGCTGTGGTGCCCTGGCATCGGCCAGAGGGAAGCTCCAGTGCCAAGGGCTGGGGGCACACACAGCTCTCAGACACTGAGGAAGGAAACCTCCTCGCAGGAGCCTGCCCTGCCTGCTCTGCAGTGACCCTCCCAGGCCAGCAGCAGACAGAGGCTAAGCAACCCTCTCCAAGCTCCTCAGCCAGGAGCTCCTACCTCATAGGTGGTATCTTCAGAGTCAGAGCTCTCCTGGGACAGGTCCCTCTCCAGCAGCAGCAGCCAGGTCTCCCTCTCCTCCTGAGCTACATCATCTCTGTTCCTCTTGTTCCCTCTGCTGCCTGGCTCGAGGGCAGCTTCCTGGGGCTCTGCAGGGGGTTGTGGGAGGCACAATCACAACCCCCCCAGACCAAGCACCTGGGGGCTCCCCTGCTCACCACCCAGCACAGCAGCTCCAGACCTGGAGGTGTTCAAGACCAGGCTGGATGAGGCCTTGAGCAGCCTGGGCTGGTGGAGGGGTCCCTGCCCACGGCAGGGGGCTGGAGCTGGATGATCTCTGAGGTCCCTTCCAGCCCAACCCCTTCTGTGACCCAGCAGGTTTTGATGTCCTGCTCTGTGCTGCTTGGCTGCACAGCCCCCCAGGGGGGCACAGCTCTTACCCTTGGGCACATTGCTCTGGTCCCAGACTGCTGGCAGGTAGTGGCCCAGGATGCTCTGGATCCTGGTGGGGACAATGGAGAGGACAATGGAGAGCACAAAGCTCTTTAGTCCCTGCTGATGCTGGCTGAGCCTGGTGGGAGGCTGCCTGGAGACAACTCTGCTCAGAATGGCTTCCAGAGGGGCCTCAAGTCCAACCCAGGCTGATGCCTTCTGAAGAACCTTCAGCTGCAAGCAAGAGAGGCACTTGAGCTCCTGGAGGCCTCCCAGCTGTCTGAAGTCCTCAGAGAAACTCAAACCCTGCCCTGTGCCAGCCTGGAGCTGAGGCTGGGACCAGCTGCAGCCAGGTGAAACAGGAGCCCTTAGCTGACCTCAGCCCAGGGAGCTCCTTCCCCCCTGGCCCAAAGCAGGGCAGAAACAGGAATGCTGCAGCAGCCATCAGCAGAGGGGGAGCAAGGCAAGAGCAAAGCAGGGGGCAAGCTGGGGTGGGGAGGACAGGGCAGGGGACAAGCAGGCACTGAGGAGGATAGGGCAGGGGGAACAGGCTGGGAGGAGAGAGGACATCTGGCAGAGGAGGAGCTGCTCTCAAGGTTTCCTCATCCCCTTGCCCTCAAGCTCCTCCAGCAGCAGCAGCATCACCTACCAGGTACTTGACAGGAGCCAGCTGGAGGAGCTGGCACAGGAACCTTCTGGAGAAGGACTCATTGCAGGCAACCAACCCCCCCTAGGCAGAGAGAGAGAGAGGTCAGACACCCTCCAGGCAGCTCTGCCCAGCAGAAGCAGCCCCTCTGGGACCTGCAGCAGCTCTACCTGCCCTGGGCTGCTCACTGGCCTCAACTGCTGCTCCATCAGACCAGACAGAAGACCACCTCGGGCCCCCTGCAGCCCTCAGGCTCTTTGTAGCTGCTGGGCCAGGTGCTGCTGATGGCAGTGATGAGCTGCTGGCCACACCAATCAGAGGGGCAGCCCAGGGACTGGGGATAGGGGAAGCACAGGGCAGGGGAGCACAGGGCTGGGGAGCACAGGGCAGGGGATCAGAGTGCTGGGAGCACAGGGCAGGGGATCAGAGTGCTGGGAGCACAGGGCAGGGGAACAGAGTGCTGGGAGCACAGGGCAGGGAAGTGCAGGGCTGGGAGCACAGGGATGCAGGAGAAATGAGGCAGCACAGCCCTGGTGAGAGCAGAGGAGGCTCCTGGGGCCCCGTGGTGGCTGCTGGCTCTGGGTAGCTGTGTGAGCCATGAGGGAGGTGCTGCCAGCAGGGTCTTGCCAGACAGAGCTGGAGTGGTTTTCCTCTCCCACTCCCTGTGTTTTTGTCTCCCATCCTTGCTTTTGTCTCCCACTCCCAGCCCCTTCTGCTCGGCTCCACCTGGTGCCCACGGCTGGTGACTCACATCCTGCCCAGGCCAGCAGAGCTCCTCTGGCTCCCTCCCAGCCTGGGAGCTGCAGCCCCAGCTCACGATGCTCACCCAGCCGCTGGGAGCTGGCAGCCCTGAGCAGGAGCAGGGCTGGGGACTGCTGACTCCTCCCCTGGCCTCCTCCATCCCTCACAGCCACCCTGGGGATGGGTCCCAGCTCTGGGGTGGGAGGCTGGCAGCTGCCAGGGTCTTCTCCCCCAGCCTCTGGACCTCTGCTTTCAAGTCCTGAACTAGTTCACAGAATGGGTTGGGTTGGAAGGGACCTCAGAGATCATCCAGCTCCAAGCCCCTGCCATGGGCAGGGACAGCTCCCAGCAGCCCAGGCTGCTCAAGGCCTCATCCAGCCTGGCCCTGAACACCTCCAGGCAGGGGACAGCCACAGCCTCCCTGGGCAGCCTGTGCCAGCCTCTCACACAGAGTTACCCCACAGCAGCCCAGCTGCCAACCTCTGTGCCAAAGCCCCTTGCAGGCTCTCAGCCACGCTCACCTCAGCTGCTGGTGGCTTGCACTGAGCAGCAGAACCTGCAGGGCCAGGGTGTCCCTGGGGCTGTGGGGCTAATGGAGCAGACCCTCCCGGGCCAGCAGGGTTGGGCTGCTGCCATCTGCACTCTCAGGGGCGAGATCTCCCCCTGGGAGCACCATGCCCCTGAGATTGGCAGGATGTCCTTGCCCTGCACACAGGGAGGAGGCTCTGAGGGAGGACATCGCTGAGGTGAAGAGCTGTGAGCAGCCACTGCTCATCCTGCCTGGCCCTGGGGCCTTCTGCTTAACTGCTGCTTGTCTCTGACTCACAGCTCTGCTCCAGCCTCCTGCAGGTACAGGCAGCAGAAAGCTGGGGGCTGGTTTCCCACTCCTGCTCCCACCTGCAGTGGCTGCAGCAGCAGGAACCAGGCTTGGCTGCGAGGAGGCTGGAGCAGAACAGCCACAGCTGATGGGCACCGGGCCCTGGGCAGCAGCAGGAGCCCAGGGGGACTCAAACAGGGAGAGGAGAGGAGGCTGCAGCACCTCTGCTGTGGGGACAGGCTGGGAGGGTTGGGGCTGTGCAGCCTGGAGAGGAGAAGGCTCCAGGGAGGCCTCAGAGCTGCACTTCGGTGTCTGGAGGAGCCCTGCAGGAGAGCTGGGGAGGGGCTGCTCAGGAGGGGCTGTGGGGACAGGAGGAGGGACAATGGTTTGGAACTGGAGCAGGGGAGATTCAGGTCGGACATCAGGAGGAAGTTCTGCACTGTGAGGGTGGTGAGAGCCTGGGACAGGCTGCCCAGGGCGGTGGTTGAGCTCCCAGCCCTGGGGACATTCAAGAGCAGGCTCGCTGTGGCCCTGGGCAGCCTGCTCTGGCTGGAGCTGTCCCTGCTGCCTGCGGGGGGGTTGGACGAGATGCCCTTGGAGGGTCCCCGGCGGGCTGCTGCTGTGTGCGCCCCGCTGCCTGCGCGGCTCCGCTGCGCGGCTCCGCTGCGCGGCTCCAGGCGGCCGCGCCGGGACCGCCGCCGAGGATCCCGCAGGCAGCGCCCGCGGCTGCGGGGGGCCAGGAGCCCCTCCTGCGCTGCTCAGCCAATTGCTGCTGCAAAGGTCAGGCTGTGGCTTTGAGGCAGTCTGCGGCAGCCAGGACCTCGGGAAGCAGGCAGGGCTGGGCACAGGGATGCCCTCCCTTAGCGGGGGTGATGGAGACCCTCTGAGCCCACACCTTGAGTGCTGGGGTCAGGTTCGGGCTTCTCACTCCAAGAAGGGAGGCTGGGGAAGGTCCAGAGAAGGGCAAGAAAGCTGGGGAGGGGTCTGAAGAACAGGGCTGGGGAGGATCTGGGGGGGTTCAGTGTGGAGGAGGCTGAGGGAGACCTCATTGCTCTCTGCAGCTCCCTGAGAGGAGGCTGCAGCCAGGTGGGGTTGGGGTCTTCTCACATGCAACAAGTACCAGGGTGAGAGGAAATGGCCTCAAGCTGCCCCAGGGGAGGTTCAGGTTGGACATGAGGAACAATTTCTTCCCAGGAAGGGCTCTCAGGCCCTGGCCCAGGCTGCCCAGGGAGGTGGTGGAGTCCCCAGCCCTGGAGGGGTTTCAAAGCCACCTGGCTGTGGTGCTGAGGGAGGTGGTGGCTGAGCAGCAGTGGTGGCATTGGGAGGGGTTGCACTTGGTGATCTCCAGGCTCTCTTCCAGCCTCACCACTTCTGCCATCCTCCTCCTCTCCACCCTGCTGACCCCCCCTGAGGTGTGCTCCAGCAGCTTCTGTGCTCTCACCTCCCCCCACGGCTCTGCAGGCTTCAGCGGTGCCTGGGTGCACAACAGCTCCTGCAGGGTCGGGTTTCAGCTGCCCAGCTGCCAGGCTGTTTGTGCCCAGGTAGCTCTGGTGGAGCTGCTATTGCCATCTGCTCCCCCAGTGGCTTTGTTTGCTCCTCTCCATCACGGCTGACAGCACAGCTGTGGTCCTGAGCTGTGCACAGAGCAGGGAAAAGGCTCAGAGCTGCTGCAGGGAAGAGCCTTGGGAGCCTCTGCAAGGGGCCCCTGGCAGCAGCTGCTCCCTGCTCAGCTGTGCTTGCACCATAAAACCACTTTCCCATCCAGCCTGGCACAGCAGGAGGACCTCTGTCCCCAGCTCTGTAGTGCAGCCAGGGCCTGGCTCTCCCTTGCTCTTCTTGCTATGATTCTGACTCCCTTCAGATGCCTCCAGCCAGCCCCAGTGAGCCTGAGCCACCCCTGAGGAGATCCTGGCTGTGCCCCCTCCCTGGGGTCAGCCTGAAACCCCTGATGGGAGAGTTGTCATGGTCCTAACACTGCTGAACCCCAGCTGGGGTGAGGCAGAAATTCCACTGAGGGTGAGGAGGCTCTGGAGCAGGCTGCCCAGGGAGGCTGTGGCTGCCTCCTCCCTGGAGCTGTCCAGGGCCAGGCTGGATGAGGCCTGGAGCAGCCTGGGCTGGTGGGAGGGGTCCACGGCAGGGGGGTTGGGGCTGGATGATCTTGAAGGTCCCTTCCAACCCAACCCATTCCTTGCATCTGTGCCCCCTGGGTTACTGCAGCACAGGGAAGGCTTCTGCAGGGATGGCTCCAGCTTGGAGAGCAGGGCAGAGCCAGGGAAGCTTTTCTTCCCCTCTCCTTTCTGCTAATTGTCTGTGGAAATGAAACAAGCTGTGAGAGTTGGGAAGCAAATGAATTTTCTGCCAGGCTCTGCCTTCACAGCTCCCAGGATCCAGCCCCAGCCAGCAGCAGGGAGAGCTTGGCTCATTTGTGGCTCTCCTGCTGCCTCTCCTGCCCAGGAGCGGGTTCACAAGCCAGGGGCTGCTGCTGTGCCCACCCCTGGGGAGCCCAGCACCTGCAAGGAGTTTTCCCAGGCTTGGGCTTGTTGCTTTCCCAGCCTGGAAGGGTCTCAGAGCAGAGGCAACCACGCTGGGAGAGCCTCTCCTTGTGTAGGGACCCCCAGGTCTTGCAGGAGCACCAACCACAGCACCATGGAATGGGTTGGGTTGGAAGGGACCTTCCAGATCATCCTGTTCCAAGCCCCTGCCAGGGACACCTCCACCAGCCCCAGGTTGCTCAGGGCCTCATCCAGCCTGGCCTTGAGCACCTCCAGGGAGGAGGCAGCCAGAGCCTCCCTGGGCAGCCTGTGCCAGGCTCTCCCCAGCCTCACTGCCAGGAATTTCTTCCTCCTCTCCAGCCCCAATCTCCCCTCCTCAAGGTTCAAGCCCTTGCCCCTGTGCTGCCACCCATGAAGAAGGGGCTGAGGTAGAAGATGAGGAGCTGGTACCTGGGGAAGCCTGATTCAGCCTTTCTGATGGAGAGCTCTGCAGTGCCCATGGCAGGGGGGCTGGAACTGGGTGATCTTTAGGGTCCCTTCCATCCCTCCCTGGGAGGCAGTGAAGCTCTGGGGGGCAGCCAAAGCAGTGCTGCTTCCCCCAGCAGGGGCCTGGGCTGGTGTAATTTTCCAGAGCTCCAAGGTTCAGCTCTGTGTCTGCTGCCAGCTAATTGCTTCCAAGAGCCCAGGCCCAAAGGCAGCAGATTCATTAAGTGTCTTTAATTGCCCTCAGGGCTGGGTGTGCTGCAGGCAGGATTTCATTTAGCTACGAGCTGATTGTCATTAGGGGGAAGAGAGGAAAACTTGGCTCAACAACTTTGTGACAGCTTCTGGCAGCGCTGGCAGGGGCTGACCCCCCCTGCAGCCCAGCTCCCTGCTCCCCTTAGCTCCAGAAGCACAGAGGGGCTTGGCTGGGAAGGGAGCTCAGAGCTCACCAGCACCAAGCCCCCTGCCAGGGGCAGCTCTCAGCTGGACTCAGCTGCTCAAGGCTTGAGCAGCCCCAGGGAGGGGACAGCCACAGCCTCCCTGGGCAGCCTGTGCCAGGCTCTCACCACTGAAGGGCTTCTCCCTGAGCCCCAGGCTGGCCCTGCTCTGGGTCTCACCACCCCCAGCCTGGGCTGAACCTCCTGAGGTTCTCCTGGCTTCACCTCTGCAGCCTGCCTGGGTCCCTCTGGAGCATCAGGGGTGGCCCAGATGGGAGTGCAGAGGAAGGCTCTTTGCCTGCCCAGTTCATGAGATGAGGCCCATTGATTTTTTCTGGGGGGAGGTTTGCTGGCTGGAGCTGAGGCCTTGGCTACTGCACCTGCTGGCTGGTGGCCAGGTGATGCAGCAGCACCTAGGATCTGGCCCTTATCTATCACAGCCACTGCAGGGATCCACTCCACTCAGTGCTGCTGGTCCCAGCACCATCTGGAGGGGGTTTTATTGCTGTTGGTTCAGGCACAGTGCCCAAGAGGGCCCAGGGTAATGAAGAGTGAGGAGGGAACCCGGGGGCCAGGGCAGCTGCCAGCTCGCTCTGCTGGGCAGCCAGGTGGAACTGCTGAGTCCTGAGCTGCACTTGGGAGCTGCTGCCAGCATGCTGGGGCTGGAAGGGCCCTCTGGAGCTCACCCAGTCCAAGCCCCTGCTCCAGCAGGGCTCCCACAGCAGCCTGCCCAGGAGCACAGTGCCCCTTGGCCCTTGGCCTGTCCCTGGGCACCACTGAGCAGGGCCTGGCCCCAGCCCCCTGCCCCCCACAGCTCCTTCAGCTCCTGCTGAGCATTGCTCAGCTCCCCTCTGGGGCTGCTCTGCTGCAGGCTCTCAGCCCCAGGGCTCTCAGCTGCTCCCCACAGAGCTGCTCCAGGCCCCTCAGCAGCCCTGCAGCCTCCCCTGGGCTCCCTCCAGCAGCTCCCTGTCCCTCCTGAGCTGGGGAGCCCAGGACTGGCCCCAGGCCTCCAGCTGTGGCCTCCTTAGGGCAAAGCAGAGGGGGATGAGAACTGCTCCCAGCCCTGGAGGCTGCAGAGGCCAGCAGGGGGTCAGAGCCCCACGTCCTGGCAGCACAGGGGCAGTGCCTGGCCAGCAGGAGGAAGCTGTCCCCCAGAGCCCAGGTCTCCTGCTGGCCTCACTGCAGCTGTCTGCAAGGAGGTGGAACCAGCAGCAGCTGACTCGAGGAGCCTGGGGCAGAGGTGCCCTCCTCTGCCAGAAGTGCTGACCGAGGCAGGACGCTGCCTGCAGCCTGCCTGCAGTCCCCTTTGTCCTGCTGAGTCCCAACAGAGAGCTGCCAGAGCCCAGGGCAAGGCCAGGCAGGGCACAAGGCAGCAACCCCCAGGGGCTGCTCTGCTCCCTCCTGCCGGCAGCTCCACTCAGCCTTTTGTCCAGGGACAGCAGCGAGATGAGAGCTGACCTCCGGGGGGACCTCCAGACCCGGCCCAGCCCACAGCCTGGCTGCTTGCTGCAGAGTCCCTGGGCAGGAGAGCAGCAGAGGGGTGCTGGGGGGGGAGGAGGAGGTGAAAGGCAGAGCTTAGGAGCAGGAAAGAGCTGCAGTGCTCCTGGGGGAGCAGAGGAGGTGAAGGGGAGAGGAGGGGGTCAGGAAAGCAGGGAGAGGAGGATGTGGTGAGGAGCAGTGGGGGGCACAGCCAGGGCACAGCACAGCCTTGGCACCAGGGATGAAAAAGACCTCCAAGACCATCAGGGCACAGCTCTGGAACATGAAAGAGGCAATGAAGAGGCTCTGAGACATCCAATTTATTACTGGGTGGTGGCTGCTGGGGAGCTGAGCAAACCCCAGCCCTCAGCCAGCAGCAGGGCAGGGTTGGTCAGCAAGCTGCTGGGCCTGGGCCTCAGCAGGGCCTGGGCAGGGGGTGGAGGCAGGACCACAAGGGCAGTCCCAGCCCCACAGCACGTGGCCAGAGCCTCCCCCCAAGCCCCTGTCTGTGGTCACCCCAGAGAAGTGGGATCTGAGCCCCTCAGAGGGGACAGGAGGCATCTGGAGCCAGGGAGGTGGTGGAAGAGCCCACACAGGGGGGATCTGAGCCCCTCAGAGGGCTCATTGGACACCCAGGGTCAGGGAAGTGGAACCCACAGCGGGGGGATCTGAGCCCCACAGCACCAGGGAGGTGGTGGGAGGTGCCCCCATGGCACAGAGTGGTGCTGAGGGAAGGGAGGCTCTGCAGTGCCTGGTTTGCTGTGGGAGGGTCAGTGAGTCCCAGCCCCTGGCCCAGGCACCATCAGTGTGGGGCTGAGGGCAGAATGGAGACCTCCACCCTCCTGGCCAGGCCCAGTAGCTCCAAACACATTCCAGGTGCAGGGCTGGGCCTGGCTGGAAGCTGGGGCTGGGCACAGCCAGCCCAGGACAGTGCCAGGCAGCAGTGATGTGAAGTCCTGTGAGGAGCTGTCAGGCTTCTGTCTGCTGGTGGTGCTTCAGCTGCTGGGGGGTGGCTGCACTCCCCCAGGCTGGGCAGGTGAAGGGCTCCAGATGGTCTGCAGACCCTGAGGGCTTTGATGCCAGCTCCATGTGGGGCTCTGGAGAGCATCTGCTGCCAGCTGGGGCTGGGGCCAGCCCTGTGCTCCGAGCTCTGGCCTGGCCTGGCGGCTCCTCAGTCACTGCTGCTGTCCTCACTGTCTGAATATGCCCCCAGCAAGCCCAGGGAGGAGGAGGAGGTGCTGGTGGTGCCTGTGGGGAAGGAGCCTGGAAGAGAGCAACACCACCAGTCAGGAGCCCTCCCCACTGCCAGCCAAGCCTGCTGGGGACACACAGCCCTGAGGCTCCCAGGGCCTGAGCTCCAGCAGAGCCTCCACTGCCAGCCTGCACTTGGTGGCCAAGGAGCTCCTGTGCTCAGCTGCAGCAAGGGTGGCCCTGCCACTGTCCCCAAGGCCTGGGCTCCCCACCAAGGGCAGGGAGGGAGATCTCCATCAGCACATCTCCCAGACACAGGGCCAGGCCCCAGCTCCCACAGGGCCTGACAACAACAGCAGGGCCTGAGAGGCTCTGGGGCAGAGCCAACCACCCCCTGGGTGCTGCCAGCCCCCTCCCCATGGCCCAGCCCACCCCCAGAGGGGCAGTTACCAGTGCTGGCTGTGGTGCTCTGCTTCCCTGTGCCATTGGGCAGGGCAGGGCCTGGCTTTGGCCTCTTCACTGCCACCAGCCCTGCCAGCTGGGCCTTGCTGCTCAGCTTGCCCACACTGCGCTCCCAGCTCTCCGTCTTCAGCTTCTTACTCTGGGGCTGAGGCTCCTGCAGAGGAGAGCAGGAGGTGTGAGGCTGCTCTGGCCTTGGGGGGCAGAAGGAGGAGAGGGAAAGCACACAGGGAGCAAGAGACAGCAGGGCAGCTGCTGGGAGCAGCCAAGGGGAGCTGCTCTCCACCCCTGCAGAGGCTGCAGCAGGCTGGGGGGCTGTGGGCAGCCTCAGCTCTCCTCACTCACCTCCTGCAGGATGTCTGTAGGTTTAGTTTTGCCCACAGGCCTCAGGTGTGACCTTGCAGGCTCCTCATCAGAGTCAGAGTCCACCAGCAGCCTCCTGTTCTGGGCCTGCTCCAGCATGGCTCTGGGAGGAGAGGCCACACAGAGGGTTAGAGGTGGCCTCTGCCACAGCCAGCAGGGCTGCCTGGGCACCACCCTGTGCTGCCTGCTGGGAGGGCAGCTGGGGGGCAGCAGCACTGCAGCAGCACTGCAGCAGCACTGCAGCTTCTCAGGAGCTCCAGGAGAGGTCATGGCCAGGCAGTGCTCAAGGGCTGAGGCCTGCAGCCTCAGCCAGCTGCTGCTGCTCTCTCCACAGGACACTTCTCAGCTGGGCCAGTGGTCCCCAAATGCCCTCCAGCTCCACCTCCCTGAGCACAAACTGTCCTCAGAGCCTGCTTAAGACCACCTCCCACCCAGCTCCCCTGACCTCAGGGCCCTGGGGCAGGACACTGCTGGGGTGCTGAGCAGCAGGTGAGATGCAGCCCAGCCTGGACACATCCCCCCTGGCTGCTGCCACAGGGACCCTCCCAACCCACTCACCTCAGCTCCTCCTCATCCTCCTGCTGCTCCCTGAGCCTCTGCTCCTCCTCATGCTCCTGGTACTGCCTCAGCATGGCCTCAAAGTCCACATTTGCCTGGCGCTGGTTGAGCTCCTTCAGCTCCTGCAGGTTCTCCAGGACCTCCATCTCCAGCTTGGAGTCCTTGGTTCTGTTCTCCAGCACCTGGGTGGCCAGAGGGGGAGTTGGGCTTGTGTGAGGGAGCAGAGCTGGCCAGCCACCTCCAGCACCACCTCCCCAGGCACCACAGGGCAGGAAGCACTAAGAAGATCATCACCACCATCATCATCATCACTGTGGGGTCTGGACAGGACAGCAACACCTGGGGCAAGATGCAGCCTGTCACAAGCTGCAGCACAGGAGGAAACCTCCTGGGAGCAGAGAGCTCTCTGCTGCCTGCCCTGGGAGCCTGCAGAACTCAGTCAATGGCCACCAAGCCACCTGCTGCCAGGGCAGCAGAGGAGTTTGCCCTCTGCAGGGAACCACAGGACCTAGAATGGTTGGAAGCTCAGCCAGTCCAACCCCCTGCCCCAGGGGGGCAGCCACAGCAGCTTGCCCAGGAGCACAGTGCTCAGGGGGGGTTGGGAGCTCTGCACTCAAGGAGACTCCACAGCCTCTCTGGGCAGCCTGCCCCAGGCCTCCAGCAGCCTCACACCAAACAACTTTCTCCTCCTGCTCAGGTGGAACCTCCTGGGCTCCACTTTGTGCCCCCTGCCCCTTGGCCTGTCCCTGGGCACCCCTGAGCAGAGCCTGGCTCCATCTTTGCAGCCTCCCCTGGGCTCCCTCCAGGACTTCCCTGCCCTCTCGAACTGGGGAGCCCAGAATGGACACAGCACTGCAGATGTGAGCTCACTGAGGCAGAGAAGAGGGGCAGGAGAAGCTCATGTCTCACACCTTCATGGGATTGTTGAGCTCTTCCTCTTCCCTCTCCTTCTGCATCCTCTTCTCCTCTTCCTCCAGGAGCTTCTCCGCCTGGAAGTTGCGGGTGGCGCCGTGCTCCATGGTGTAGTCTGTGTTCTCTGGGTCTGTCTGGGGGAAGCAGGCAGCAAACCCACTGCAGCAGGGCAGCCCTGCTGCAGCCACTGCCTCAGCCACTGCCACTGCCTCAGCCACACACACAGCCACTGCCACAGCCACACACAGCAGGACAATCCCCCCCAGCCCCCCTGCCCTGCCACAGCCACACAGCCACAGGACAATCCCCCCCAGCCCCCTGCCCTGCCACAGCCACACACAGCAGGACAATCCCCCCCAGCCCCCTGCCCTGCCACAGCCACACACAGCAGGACAATCCCCCCCAGCCCCCCTGCCCTGCCACAGCCACACAGACACAGGACAATCCCCCCCAGCCCCCTGCCCTGCCACAGCCACACACAGCAGGACAATCCCCCCCAGCCCCCCTGCCCTGCCACAGCCACACACAGCAGGACAATCCCCCCCAGCCCCCCAGCCCTGCTCCAGCCACAGCCACACAGACACAGGACAATCCCCCCCAGCCCCCCAGCCCTGCTCCAGCAACAAGAAGATGCAGCAACAAGCAACAGGCCCAGGCTCAGGCCCTGCTGGGAGAGCCTTTCCAGGCGGGATTCAGCCCCCAGGGACTGCAAGAACCTGCCCTAGGGAGGCAGAGGCCTGACCTTGAAGGTGATCTCTGCCAGGCAGCGAGTGCACTTGATGTAGAAGCGGAAGATGGGGAGCCCCAGGTAGACCTCGTTCTGCACTGTCTCCTTCCGGGCATTGAACTTCTTCCCCTTGTAGATGTACTCCCCACAGGTCTTGCAGCTGGGGAAGCAGCAGGGCAAGCCCATAGCAACAAGCAGACCAAGAACCCCCCCCAAGGGATTGCTCAGTCCCTGTCAGCCCAGGCTCTGATGGAGGCTTCCTCCCTCTGGGTGGCTCTGCTGCGGGGAGCTCTGGCCAGGCTGAGGAGATTCAACCAGGCCCAGTGCTGAGTGCTGCCCTTGGGCCACAGCGACCCCATGAGTGCTACAGGCCTGGAGCAGAGTGGCTGAAGAGCTGCTGGGTGGAGAAGGAGCTGGAGGGTGCTGATTGATGGCTGCCACTGAGAGCTCAGGTGGCCAAGAGGCCAAAGGCATCCTGGCTGGCACCAGGAGGCCAGCAGGAGTGTGGTTGTCCCCCTCAGGGAATGGGGCTGCTTCATCTGGAGCAGAGGAGGCTGAGGCAGACCTCATTGCTCTCTGCAGCTCCCTGAGAGGAGGCTGGAGCCAGCTGGGGGCTGGGCTCTTCTCACATGCAGCAAGTGACAGGGTGAGAGAAAACAGCACCAGGTTGTGCCAGGGGAGCTTCAGGTTGGGCATCAGGAAAGGGTTCTCAGGCACTGGCCCAGGCAGCTGGTGGAGTCCCCCTCCCTGGGGGTGGATGTGGTGCTGAGGGACACGGCTTGGTGGCAGCAGCTTAGCAGCAGTGGTGGCACTGTGAGCTCCAGATGAGGGGCTGGACTTGATGACCTCCAAGGTCTCTTCCACCCTCCCCACTCCCAGCATTCCACAATGCCACCCTCAGCATCTCTTCCCTCTCCCTCAGCCCTCCTCCTCTGCTCTGGGTCACCCTTGATGGCTGCTGGCAGCAGCTCCCCTGCAGGCCCGGGGCGAGCTGCCCCTCCCCCAGCGCTCTCACCGCATGTTGAAGGGGGCCATGAGCCGCACCACATACTGCCGATCCTTGGGGAGCTTGAGCTTGGGGATCTTAGCTGGGTCGAAGTCTGGAGGGTAGTATTTCTAGAGAGACAGAGCAGAGGTGGCTGTGTGCTGGCTCTGGGGTCACTCAGAGGGGTGTCAGCAGCGTCCCAGCTGCCATACCTAAGGGATCAGCTTCCCACAGCACGGCCCAGCGTGCCCCCCAGTGTCCACCACCCCCTGCCAGAGCCACGCGCTGGAGGGTGCCTGTCTGTCTGTCCACCCTCGGACCCAGCCCACCCCAACCCTTGCATGATTTTAGGGCCTCTCGCCCCTGCCAGCCCCCTCAAGCACTGCTGGGTGTTCCCAGCCTGGCGATCCCCAACCCAAGCGCCCCACTCCCAGCCTGAGGGTCGTCTCAGGGTTCCCTCTCCACCTCAGGACCCCTTTTCCACCTCAGTACCCTCAAACCGACCGGGGCCTCCCAAGCCCCGCCGCTCTCAAGTGCTGCTGGCTGCCCCCAGCTTGCAGATCCTAACCACCCCCTCCCAGCCCGCGGCTCCAGAGCCCCCTCTGCACCTCAGCAACACCCAACCGATCGAGGACCTCCCTCCGCGACCAGAGCCCCCTCCCCAGACCCAGCGCGGCCTGGGGACCCCCTCAAACTCACGTTCAACACTTTCCGCTCCGACATGGCTGCAACCTTCCCCGGCCACCGGCGCTTCCCACCGACAGCCCCCGCGCCGCCAGGCACTTCCCGGAACGCGGCCCCGCCTCCCTCCGCCGCTCATTGGCGAGACCAGCCAGTTCTCGATTCCTATTGGCTAATTTCGCTGCCTGTCAGGGAGCTCCGCCCGCTGCCACCGCCCCGCCGCTAAGGGTCCGTCGGTGCGCCCGGGGCCCCACAGAAAGGTTCCGCTGGCTCTGCCCTGCCAGGCACTTCGGGGTCGGTTTTCTGGGTAGGAGAACGTTAAATGAACTGTCCCTAATTTAGCTAATTAGCGCTGTCGGGGAGGGGAGGAGGAGATCTTGTTGGCGAGTGCTCTGCTGCCCTCCCAAGTGAAGAGGAAACTCGCTAAGCGTTTCCTGCTTTAGTGTTTCATGCTCAAAGCTGAGGATCCAGGCTCCTCCGCGCATGGTTTCCTGTCCTGGGGTCGTGGCTGGTCCTTCCCTGCTCAGAAGTTAGTTTATTGCTGTGTTTTGTTTAAAAAAAAAAAAGAGAAAAGACAACAGAAAAGAGCCAAAAGTAAAGGCTGTGAGAGCGTCCTGCAGGGCTGTCCTGGAGGGCAGGAAGGAGTGGTGAAATTGGTTTTTTTCCTCTCAAATACCAGCGCTGAATCCTGCCCTGGAGGAAGAAGCAGCAGGAGGCTGGAAACTCCTTAATTTCTTGCCCCCTGCCAGGCAGGAGCTGATGCTACAACTGCCAGAGAGGAGGTCAGAGCCGGGGGGGAGTTGGTCTCTTCTCCCCTCAGCAAGCGACAGGATAAGAGGAAATGGCCTCAGGGTCAGGTTGGATACCCCAAGAAATGTATTCCCTGGAAGGGTTCTCCAAGCCTGGCCCAGGCTGCCCAGGGGGGTGGCTGAATCCCCATCCCTGGAGGGGTTTAAAATCCGCAGAGCTGTGGCGCTGAGCTGTGCTGAGCACCAGGCTCGGTGGAGTCCGGGAACGGTCGGCTTGGGTGATCTGAAAGGTCCTTTCCAACCGAAACCATTCCGTGATGCGATGCCCGTGACCGAGGAAGAGCCTTGAAGGCCCTGAAGGAGCTGGACCCTCAGCCTAACTGCTCCTGCCTCCCTTGGGGCAGCCTGTAAGGACAGGGCGCACTAAGCTCCTTCCCCAAGCCGGTACCAGCTCCTCACGGCTCCCCTAGTCGGTAGCAACCCCTCACAGCCGGTAACGGCCCCTCAAGGTGGTACCGGCCCCTCAAGGTGGTACCAGCCGCTCCTGCCGGTACCGGCCCCTCAAGGTGGCACCAGCCGCTCCAGCCGGTACCGGCCCCTCAAGGTGGCACCAGCCGCTCCTGCCGGCACCAGCCGCTCCAGCCGGTACCGGCCCCTCAAGGTGGCACCAGCCGCTCCTGCCGGCACCAGCCGCTCTAGCCGGTACCGGCCCCTCAAGGTGGTACCAGCCGCTCCAGCCGGTACCGGCCCCTCAAGGTGGCACCAGCCGCTCTAGCCGGTACCGGCCCCTCAAGGTGGCACCAGCCGCTCCAGCCGGTACCGGCCCCTCAAGGTGGCACCAGCCGCTCTAGCCGGTACCGGCCCCTCAAGGTGGTACCAGCCGCTCCTGCCGGCACCAGCCGCTCTAGCCGGTACCGGCCCCTCAAGGTGGTACCAGCCGCTCCTGCCGGCACCAGCCGCTCCTGCCGGTACCGGCCCCTCTCAGCCAGTATCGCCCCCCCCCGGGGACCCCTCAGGCCGCGGCTTTCCCGCCCGCGGCGCGCGGGAAGCGCGGCCCGGCAGTGCGCCTGCGCGGCGCGGTCCCGGCATGCCCCGCGCGGCGCTCGGGGCGGGCTCGGCTCACACAAAGGCGCAGCGCTGGGAAGATGGCGGCGACGGCGGCGGTAGCGGCGGCCATGGAAAATGCCGGCGTCAAAATGGAGGAACCGGCGGCGGCTCCGCCCACGGTGGTGGTTCCGCCACCGCCTAACGGGGCCGGCGGTGCCGGGGATCAGCCTCCCAAGAGGTAGGGTGGCCGCGGTGAGGTCGCGCCGCCGCCGGGGCCTGCCGCGCCGCATGCGGCCTGCGCGCCGCGGGCCCGGCCTGAGCCCGGCCGGGGAGGGGAGGCCGGGACCGGGGCCGCCGCGCACGGAGGAGCTGTTGGTGGGAGCCGGGGTTGAGGCCGGGGCCGTTAGTACGGCGCGGGCCGCTGCTCGCCGCGGGAATCTGGGCGCGGCCTGCCCGCTGTGGGCGCGGAGCCGCCCCGGGAGGCGAATCCCCAAGCTCCCGCCCGCAGAGATTGGAGCGGGGAAGGAGCCGGTCCCGGGGCCTGGGGGCCTGCGGTACGGCAGCCAGGGAGATCCTGAGGAGTTCTGTCTTTATCGGTGAAGAAATATTTCTGCAGAGCCTTAGTGGACGACCTAGAGCCTTCCCTAAAGCTACATCCTGTGCCAGAGGGCTGAAATTAATTAATTCCCTTTTCCCCCCTCACTCTTATTAAGGGCAGAGTGTAATAGCAAAGCCCTTCTTGGGCAGTCATCTTCCCTGCCCATGGAGGAGGGTTGGAACTCGATTTTTAAAGCCCTTTCCAATCCAAACTGTTCTGTTATCTGTGCTTCTCTATGGTGGTTGATGGTCCACTTGTGGAGTGGGCTAGGAGCACGAGAGAGATTGGAGTAGGTTGCCCAGGGAGGTTGTGGATGCTCTTTCCCTGGGGATGTTCAAGGCCAGGCTGGATGAGGCCTGGAGCAGCCTGGGCTGGTGGGAGATGTCCCTGCCCATGGCAGGGGGTTGGAGCTGGATGCTCTTGAAGGTCCCTTCCAACCCGATCCGTTGTATGAATCTTTGAGGTAAGTGCTTGGAGAGGGAGAGTTTGGAGGTGATGCCAGGCACTGCCTGAGGGTTGTGTGGCTGCCAATAGAACGTTACAGAAACGGAAAGGAAAGCAACAGAGGTTACAGTGCCTGGCCTGTAGGTGTGGGGATGATGAGCAGGAGAAGCTTGAGCTGCTTGCGAGTTCCCTGTGCTAATGCCAACCTGGCTTTGGAAGAGCTCATAGCTAGCAAAGCCTTTTCAATGTGAAACGAGGGCAGCATTTTCCTCAGTCCATTTTTGGCCCCAGGCATCCAACGCTGTGGCTGATAAGCATCAGCGTTTTGAACCTGCTGTTCTGTGAGTGAGGTTTCAGACCTGAGGTCAGATTGCTGTATCTGCTCCTCCTGCGGTGTGCTCCGGCGCTGCCTTGCTTGGGCTGTGGTTGTCCCCGCCCAGAAGCTGCCGGCTCTGAATCACCCAGGCTGGCTGCACGCTCTGTACTTAACTGGAGGCAGAATGGTTTGATGAGGTGAGGATGGGCTGTCTCAATTGGAGAAGGGATCCACAGTTTCCTCTGCTTCCCGGGGGGGTTTGTAATGCTGAGGGCGATAAGGAGCCTTGAGTGGAAGGTGCTGTGGCTTGGCTGAATTCTTTACGTGTGTATCAATGCTTGAGGGGATTTGAAGTTGACTTGGGAGCCTGAAATGCAAACAATGCTAAATATGACCCAGTGTGTGCCCAGGGGGCCAAGAAGGCCCCCAGCAGCCTGGCTTGGATCAGCAGTAGTGTGACCAGCAGGACCAGAGCAGGGATTGCTCCCCTGTACTGGGCTCTAGTGAGGCCACACTGAGTACAGAGCTCAGTTTTGGAGGCCTCATTCCAAGGAGGACACTGAGGGGCTGGAGCAGGCCCAGAGAAGGGCAACCAAGCTGGGGAAGGGTCTGGAGAACAGGGCTGGGGAGGGGCAGCTGAGGGAGCTGGGGGTGTACAGCCTGGAGCAGAGGAGGCTGAGAGGAGACCTCCTTGCTCTCTGCAGGTCCCTGAGAGGAGGCTGGAGCCAGGTAGGGGTTGGGCTCTTCTCATTTGGAGATGCCCCAACCCCTCAGCATCTTTGCAGCTGGACACTCTCCAGTAGTTGCTTTCTCCTTTGGCCTGGGGAGCTCAGAACTGGACCCAGTGTTGCAGATGTGCATTTAGCTGATGTATTCTCCTGAATTCTTCCTAAAGCTGTGCTGGCAAATCTTCTCAACCAGCACAAAGGCTTCTAATTGGATTAGTTAAGGAAGTCCTGTCAGGCTGAAGCTGCAGTGTTTTGCTGTCCTGCTGTTTTAAATGCTGCTCTTCAGGGGCAGTTGCCTCTTGGCCAGACCTGATCTGGGTTGAGAAATCATCTTCCTGACTGTCAACTTACTGACCTGTTAGGGCTGTGGTTCTGAAATGGTTACAAGAACTTGGGCTGCTCAGAGGCTTTGATTTTCTGCTTTGCACAACCTCAGTTAATTGGAGGAGGGATTTAGGGAAAAGAGTGGTTAGGAAGGAGTCCTTGAGCTGTAGGAGTCGCTGCCCTGGCTGTGCAGTTTGGTGCAGGATTAGCTTTTGTTAGAGTTCCTCCAGTGGAGGATTAGAAGTGTGGTGGGTTGAGGAGTTCTGGGAGTTTAAGGTGTTTAAGGGGAAAATGAATAGGGTGGCCATCTGGTCTGGAGTAGGATCATGAGGAGACTGATCAAGGCTTGGGAGGTATTAGAGATTCAGTAAGGGTGGTGAGATGCCAGAACAGGCTGCCCAGGGAGGCTGTGGCTGGCCCCTGCCTGGGGGTGTTCAGGGCCAGGGCTGGATGAGGCCTTGAGCAAGCTGGGCTGGTGGGAGCTGTCCCTGCCCATGGCAGGGGGGTTGGAACTGGATGGTCTTTAAAGTCCCTTCCAACCCAAGCCACTCTGTGGGTTTTGTGACATCAGCCACTTCAGTGTTGGAGAAGGGTGGAGGAAGATGCAGGCTGTTCCCGAGCCCAGGTGGCTGCTGGCAGGAAGACTTCGTTGCCGCGCAGCCTGTGGCGCCGGTCCCGCCTGCCTGGCTCTGGCTGGAAGGTGTCCAGTCTCGCCAGCAGCCTGAGCAGGGGAGTTATGCAAGCTTTGCTGGGGCTCTGGGCGTGCAGGCAGCGCTCCTGGCGGGGCTGGCGTGGCAGGGGCGGGCGGGCAGCGCGGCTCACCTCTGCGACTGTCTCTCTGCCTGCAGCGACAGCGACCGGCCGAGCCAGAACGAGAAAAGGAAAGAGAAAAGCGTCAAGAGAGGAGGAAATCGCTTTGAGCCCTATGCCAACCCTGCCAAGAGATACCGAGCCTTTATCACTAACATCCCCTTTGATGTCAAGTGGCAGTCCCTGAAAGACCTGGTCAAAGAGAAAGGTAATGTGCAGCTCAGGAGGCCGAGGGCCGGCTGCCGGCCGGCGCGTGGCTCGCTGCGTGGCTCGTCCTGCGAGAGCTGCCAGCTCTGGGTGGACTCCGCTGACACGAGCTCTGGAAAGAGGTGGTCTTGAAGCCTTTTTGGGTGCTGCAGAGCATCTGCTCCCCGGCAGCCTTCCAGATGGCTTTGTTCTCTAGAGGCATGCTGGCATAGTGCTTCAGTGGAGAGCTGAGAGGACTTTTTTTAGAGGGCATGAACTGAGCCTTTGGTCAGGTTTTAGCCTTGACATGCAGCACAGCTTTGTGAAGCATTTGAATGCCTTTAGGGTGAGGGAGGTAGGTGGTTACTGCAGATCTGGGGCGTGTGTGTATCTGGCTGTGTCCCCACACCGTGCAGTGACCTGTGCTTAGCTAAAGATCCCTGCTGCTGTTTGACAGCAGTGAAATGTATTCAACCAGAAACATCAGGTTTGTGCTTTGGCATCTGCTGCAACCCAGTCAGGGCTCTGGAAATCCTCTTCCTGGTGTTCCCTCTCTCCTCACTTCTACTCATCTGACCCATGTGAATGGGAGCTGCCTCAGTGTTGCTGACCTTAGTGTTTTCATCTCTTGGAGAAGATGAAGTGGAGCCAGCCACCCTCAGGTGGTGACGTGTCTAAATGTAGAGTTATCTCTTTAAGCTGCTGAGTTTTCAAGTCACCTTGGCAATGCAGTGGAGTGGCAAGGCAGTGCTTGGCTTCTCCATCCTTAAAATGTCTCCAGAGCACTTCAGAGTACCCAAGAGAACCATTCCTCTTGTGGGTCACTTCTAAAATCCACTTCAGCAGTCACCAGGGTCTCAGTGTTCACTTGTGTTTGAGCTAGGTGAGGAAAGAGAGTTCATGTCTGCACCAGGGGTGGCCTAACCAATGGGGAACCAAACCTCCAAAGGGTATGAAAGTGTTTTGTCTTTGGAGGCCAAGTGGGACTTGGCATAACGAGCTGCAGGCCTCTGAGCCCTGGGAAGCTTCCTCACGAGAGGCTGTGGAACGTCGATGCTTGGAGGTTCAGCAGTGGCTTTCTGTAATGTGAAGAGTTGCAGGCTGCAGAGCTGCTTGAGCAGGCCCTGATTATGAACAGCCCCTTGCCTGGAACTCTGCTTTCCCTTTGCTGCCCCAGCCCCACGGGTCCCAGGTGCCTCTCTGTGTGTTGGATGTCTGTAATTACTTTTAAGCACTGTGTTGAATTCCCTTCCAAGTGTCTTGTGGTTTCTCTCCAGTTCACGTGGATGGAAAGAGTCCGGGGTGAGATTGTTTCCTGCCTTGCTGTTCAGCTGCTCATTCCAGCAGATAACTCCTAGGGGAACGTTGCAACCTCCTCCCTTCTGTCCTCAGGGCTTTGTTATGCTAACCCTGGTGCAGCCTTGCTGGTGGTTTTTTGGGCCTGCTGGTTCCCCGTTGCCAGCGGTGTCGATTTGCTGCGTGGTTGTGAGTCACTCCGAATGAGCCACCCACTCCTAACCCAGCTGCTGCTCTGGTGCTGTGCTTGGCCTCCCTCCCATCGGTACTTTTGGTAGTTCCAAGAACCAGGAATGTGACTGTGGCAAAAGCTGAACGTTGGAATTCTTTTGGCTTGCAAGAATCGGGGTCTGGAAGCACTTCCAGGCCGAGCCTCGCCGAGGCGTTTGGCAGCCCGAAGGGTTAACCATAGGTGGTCCGTGGCTGCTCCAGGGCTTGGCAGCCCAAAGGGTTAACCATAGGTGGTCCGTGGCTGCTCCAGGGCTTGGCAGCAGTGAAGACTCTCCTTTATTTAAGCTGTTAGCAGCAGGTTGCTGGAAGGAGGAGGAGTTCCCTCCCTCGGCTGGTTGGTGGCAGTAAGTATTGGGTTAGGAGCCCACGAGCTCGGAGGTCTGGCTCGTGTTTTCTGCAACCTGGTTCTCCTCAGGTGCTTTTACAGTCTGAAAAGGTGATGCCTCTCCAAGAGGAACTTCCCTTGGTTCAGCCATTCCAGTGTGTTTGGTGGTGACACTCAAATTACAGGTATGCAGTAGGGTGGAGGTTTAATTAATGCCATGAACAGATGTTCTTGTTTCCAACTCCCTTGTCTTGGCTGGCAAGCCCCAAGGGCCCTGCTGCAAGCGAGGTGGTTGAGCTGCATTGCTAACTGGCAGTTGGTGAATGGCTTCAGGAGGAGGCAGCAGTTCTGCAGCAGCTAAGTGGACTCTTAAAATGATGGAATGTTAAGTAGCTGTCTTAACCTGTCCCCCCCCCCATCCAAAACGGCTCTGCCTTGAAGGAAAAGGGTTGTGCTTCACAGCAGCTGGCAGTGGTGAGGTGAGACCCACCTCATAAACAAGAGCTTGAGAGATTCTCCTTTGGGTAATCCAGCACTTAGTGTTTTAAGCCCTCTTGCCTGCCCAGAGCAGCAGGGTGACAAGGAGAAAGCTGTCAAAGGAGGCAGTAACTGTACAGCAGTCAATGCCAGGCTCATGTCACATTCACAGACCCCAGGGAGAGTTTGTTTTCACCTGGCTGTGCCCACATTGACATAGGGCAGTGCTGTGGCACAGAGTAGGGTGTGTTGACCTCTTCCTATCAAAACCTGAACATGTGAATGGATGGGAGGAAAAGCAGCCAGAAAGCTCTCCCAGCCTAAACTCTCTGAAGAGCAGCAGCTGCTCAACTTGATGTGCTGCCTTCTCTCTTGCTCCAGCCCCAGAAATGTTTGAAGCTTTTGTGGCCTCCTAAAGATGCTCCTCATGCCCTCTTGCTGCTGTTCTCCATCCCAGATGTTAGTTGAGCACTTCTGTCACTCCAGTGCTAACAGCTCTTCCTCCAGTACCCCAAGACAGCTGCTGCTGCAGAGGCCCCTGGGGCCTGGTGCTGATGATTCTGTCACAGTGTGGCCTGCAGGCTGAAGTTTTAGGTGGACAAAGAGAAGGATGATAAAGCAGAATGGAAGTGCAGTGCCACATCTGACTTGTGCCCCTTATTTCAGTGGATACTCTGTTTTCCTTGACCTTCAAGGAGGCACTGACCTTCCTCATGGCTGCAATAAACTTCTCTTCCTCTTTAGTGCTTACCTTTGACCCTGTAGGCCAAAGTAGTAATTCATAGAATTCCAGATGGGTTTGGAATCTCTCCAGAGGAGACTCCCAAGGTCTCTGGGCAGCCTGCTGCAGGCCTGCAGCACCCTCACACCAATGTTTCTCTTCCTGTTCAGGTGGAACTTCCTGGGTTCCAGTTTGTGCCCATTGCCCCATGTCCTGTCCCTGGGGACCACTGAGCAGAGTCTGGCCCAATCCTCTTACCCCCTTAGACCTTTAGCTCTTGCTGAACATTGCTCAGCTCCCCTCTGGGGCTGCTCTTCTGCAGGCTCTCAGCCCCAGGGCTCTCAGCCTTTGCTCCTCACAGAGCTGCTCCAGGCCCCTCAGCAGCTCTGTAGCCAACTAACTTTGGAATGAAGCTTCCCCCCCTCTGTTTCTGTGCCCCTCCTCCTGCTGAGACTTGCCTCTGCCCCTTCACACCTTTCAGAGCTGCTTGGTTTGCTGCTAACGATTAGAATCATGTTGCCAGGCTTTGGAATCTTCCAAGCTGACATTGTGTCTGAGCTTGTTGTTCAGTCACTTCCCAGACATGGCTTCAGGGCTGGGCGAGTCCATCTGAGCCATGCCTCAGGTCACCACAGGGCTGTTCTTATCCCAGCTGCCTGGGCAGTCAGTTGGAGAGTTCTGACAGCCCAGCCTGACTTGCACACCTTAAATTTCTGTGCAGATAAACTCTGGGAGTCCCAGCACACAGTGGGTTGGAAGGAGCCTCTGGAGCTCACCCACTCCAACCTCCCTCTTCCACTAGGGCACCCACAGCAGCTTGCCCAGGAGCACAATGGCCAGGTGGGGCTGGAAGCTGTGCAGAGGAGATTCCACAACCTCTCTGGGCAGCCTGCTCCAGGCCTCCAGCAGCCTCACACCAGAGGAGTTTCTCCTCATGGTCAGGTGAAAGCTCCTATTTATTTTCTGCAAGTTTTATCTCTCTTTGGAGGCTGGAACAGTAAGAAACTTGAGTTCCTTAAGTAGGAGTCTCTTGTGCTTGAGTGGAATTTCTTCTCTTGTGGTTACAGGATCAGTTTCCTGACCCAAACCAACTTCTCCAGCAGGAAGAAGAGCTGCCTGGATCACTGTGAGGTGCCCTCTGGAGCAGGTTCATTGCTGTTGGTACTTTTCCATGGCTAATTGCCTCTGCAACTGTCTTAGGCTGCCCTTGGCTGCTCCTCTGCTTTATCCCAGGGCCTGATCTTCTGATGCAATGTGGGCTGGCATCTAGAAAAAAGCCAAGTAAACATTACCCAGCTTAAAGTTTCCTTTGCCAGCCTCAAACCATCTCCTGGAAGAAGCATTGAGTTGGTTTAGGTGATTTTTTTTCAAGGCATTTTAACTGGGGGTGTTGTACTCTGGACTTGCTGTCTTGGTTACTGAGCTGTTAAAACTATTTGTGTTATTCCCTTCCCCCTTGCTTCTTAAAATGTGGCTGGGTTAGGAGGTTCAGGTGTCCTGAGAAGGAGTACAGCCACCTCAGGATGGATATTTAGCCTTTAACAGAGGTGTCTCTGAGGCTTGACTGTGAAGCACTGAGCACAGCTGGCACGCAGCAGGCATTTCCAAGTGACAACCAATGGCTGCTGGGACAGACTCCTGGAAATCTCAAGGTTCAGAGAGTCCTCTCCACAAGGCAATGTTAACTTCTCTTGAATGCCTTGCATTCAAGCTTGGCAGACTCCTTAGGAAGGGTTTGTGTGGATCTGAAGTAGCAATTGGAGCTGAATTGGTTGGCAGAGGAGAGCCCTCGGTCTCGGGGCTCAGGAGCGTTACTAGGAGCAGAGTCAGACTTCTGCCCTGTGACTTTCTGGCCTCTGTGCCATGCAGTGGGTTTGTGCTGTAGGGAGCTGGGGGAACTTGTTGTCTTCCTACCTAAACTGTTGGCTGACATTTACATTCTTGCTCCCAGCTGGCTTGGAGTGGCTGCTGCCGTTGATGGATGGCTTCAGAACAGCTTAGTGGGTGCCGAACGTTTGGCCTGGGGACAGCCACTGAGGAGCAGGCCAGGAGGGCTTTTTGCAGTGCAGTCCCTATTGCTACACAAACAATTCCATGTGCACTCAACCCTGCTCAGACTGCAGGATGGGGCTCACTTTGTTAGGCTTTAATTTAAGAGAGATTGTTTAGCTGCCTCACTAATCAGTGGTGAGCACTCTGCCCTGTCCTTTTTAAAGGGACTTGCTCCTGAGCCTCTCCCAGTCCCAAACACCACCCTCATTAAAAACACAAATGGATCCAAGTTGATTTATTCTTTGCCTGGAATGCTGAGACTGCTAAAGTATTCTTCTAACTAAGAAATAGAGGTATTTCTTTCTTTTTAAGTAGAGATGGGGCTCTCGAGTGTGAGGCTCCAGTTCCATGCTCAGAGTGTGCTGTCAGTGTCCAGGCTGGCTCAAGCTTTCCCACACGGGCTGCTTTCTACCTTGCAGATCAATGCCACTTGGAATCCTTCTGGCTTCACCTTCAAAACTTGAGACTTCTAACCCAAACAGAAGAGTCAGAAATGGTCATTTTTGATTCTTCTGCATGCCAGGCACTTCAAAGGCAGCAGCCACTTCAGCAGTTGTATGCTGGAGGTCCATGGTTGTGTGGTCATCAAGAGGCAATCCTGATTTTGTGAGGAAAGGTGCAGGTGTACTTTTCCAGCCCTTTTGTCATGAGAGCAAACCCTGGCAGCCTTCAAAAACAACTTCTTGAAGCTTTCAGAAGAAACAAACCCAACTTTTCTTTGCTGGTGGCTTCACAAAAGGCTGAAAACCTGCTGAGGTAAATGGTAGGCAGTGAGTGATCTCTTGGTGCAGGCTGGTTCCCTGTTTGGGAGTTGAAACGCAGAGGGAAGCTACTAACTGGTTAGGTTCTGGAAGTTGAAACCCAGAGGAGAGGAAGTAACTATTTCTGTTTGGAAGTTGAAATCCAGAGGGGAAGCAACTAACTGATTAGGTACTGGAAGTTGACATCCAGAGGAGAGGAAGTAACTATTTCTGTTGGGAAGCTGAAATCCAGAGGGGAAGCAACTAACTGTTTGTTTAGGTTCTGGAAGTTGAAATCCAGAGGGAAGGAAGTAACTGTTTTGGTTCTGGAAGTTGAAATCCAGAGCAGAGGAAGGAAGTATTTCTGTTTGGAAGTTGAAATCCAGAGGGGAAGCAACTAACTGTTGAAGTTCTGGGCAGCAGAGAAGCGAAGGCAGCTTGCTCTCGCAGACTTCCCCATGGAGTGGGATCGCCTCCAGCCAAGAGCAGGCATTAAGCCTAGGGACGCCGCAGTGGTGGCAATAGCTGGCTTTGGAAGTGGAGGAGAATCAAGAACATGCCTGAACTGTTTGAAGCCTTTACTGCATACCTGTAATTGCCCAGTTTTGTGGTCTGGAGAGAGCAGGGAGTGTTTCTGGGCTTTCTTTTAAGGCAGAGGCTCCATGCACGGTCGTTGATTGTTCTAAATTCCCATTGTTTTCTTGGCTTTTCTCCCTTGGTATCTGTGTCGTCTGGAATCTGATTTGTAGTTGGTGAGGTAACATACGTGGAGCTCTTAATGGACGCTGAAGGAAAGTCAAGGGTAAGTGTCTGAGAGCTTTCTTCTGTGGATTTTCTACATGACAAATGTAACTTGTGCACGGTGGCCTGGAACCAAAGCCAGTCAGGAGAGGCAGGCAGGCGTCCAGCGCCTGGCGGTTAGAGCCCGGGCGTGCTCAGAGCTGCCGCTGGGGAGGGGAGGAGGTGGGCTGGGGCCTCGGAAGCGGCGTCAGCCAGGGTGGTCTTCCACTGCGTTCAGTTGGTGTTGGCTGTTTGAACGAGCCAGGGACCCTAGCAGCACGTGCAGAGTGGTCATGGCAGAAGTCCTCCTGGTGCTTTGGAGAACGTCACTGGAGCGGTTCGCTGGCTTGTGGTTAAGGCCAGGGCGCAAGCAGCAGGTTCTGTACACCCCCCCGTGCCAGGCGCCCCCCGGCCGGCCCCACGCCTGCACCATTGCCTTCAGAGGGAGCCAGGGCCTTTAGTCAGCATCGTAGCAGGGAGGAGAAAAGCAGGAGCCACGCTTAACTGTCCTGGAGGAGATGGCTGTAGGGTGAGAGCTCATGGGCAGGGCTTTGCTGTGTGACACAGGAGGGCAGGTCCCCTGCAGCGTGTGGCTAGGGCTTTTTTTTGGCTGGAGGATCTGGACGTAGCTCTCTCTGTGGTACAGGAGTGGCAGCTTGCTCCTGTGCCAGGGCAGGCAGCTCTTCAAGGCTCTATTGGCTAAGGCTTGCAGGTATTGTCACTGGTAGGGCTCACCAATGTGATCTGGCCTTTTTAAAAGGCCAACAGCAAATCTCTGTTTTGGTGTGGTGTTGGGGGTTTTTGGGTGTGCTTTTTTACTCACTTTATTTCTCCTTTTCTTCCCTCCTCTCCTCCCTGTTCCCTCGCCCGGGACTCCGTCTCGCCAGGGATGCGCGTAAGTTGACTTCTGAATTCCTAGCAAAGAAAAGAGGAGGCCCTCCAGAAGTGGAGCAGTGTTCTTAGGTGTCTTGTTGTCCCCACAGTGTTGTTGAGTTCAAGATGGAAGAGAGCATGAAAAAGGCTGCAGAGGTTTTGAACAAGCATAGCCTTGGTGGAAGACCTTTGAAAGTGAAAGAAGTAAGACGTGCATCTGTTCTTTCAGTATGTTGAGTCTCGAAGGTGAAGGGGGCTTCTGGCTTGTGATTTATGGCTGCCTTAGGGTATCTGACTCAAGAGTGGGCAAAAAAGGGTTAAAGAAATGCTCAAGCTTTTGGTTTTTGGCTGTTGTTTTTTTTTAACCATCAGCACCTTCTGCTGAACTGGAGTTTGAGTGTGATGGACAAATCCCTTCCAGCCAGGGTGGTGAGACACTGGGACAGGCTGCCCAGGGAGGTTGTGGATTCCTCCTCCCTGGAGGTGTTCAAGGCCAGGTTGGATGAGGCCCTGAGCAACCTGAGCTAGTGGAAGGTGTCTTCTAAAATTAAACCCAGAGTGGCACTGGAGAGATCAGAGTTTGGGACAGGTGTGACTGAGGCTCAGTGTTGGTTTATGCTGAAGACTTTAATTTGTGAACTCGGAGTGGTTACAAGAAACCAAAGAAGCGGCTGGCAGCGATGCAGGAAGTAGTTGGCTGGAGATGTGTTTGGAGCAGGTAGCCCTGGGTCAGAGGAAAGCCTCTCTGTTTTGGGATGGATTTAGCCATGCCCCTAATGCCCGCAGGTGGAGCCCAGAGGGAGCTGAGGTTGTCCTTTCTGTCCCTGCAGGACCCCGATGGCGAGCACGCCCGCAGAGCCATGCAGAAGGTGATGGCAGCTGCTGGTGGGATGGGCATTGGGCCAGGCCCCGGCGGCCCCGGCATGATCAATATCCCACCCAGTATCCTGAACAACCCCAACATTCCCAACGAGATCATTCATGCCCTGCAGGCAGGCAGGCTGGGGAGCACTGTCTTTGTTGCAAATGTAAGTGCTGTGTGATCCAGGAACCACGCCTGGCTCCGAGCTGGGAAACGAGCCTGTGGCTGAGCTTGCTGAGCCTCTGTGCTGCTGAAGTCTCCTTTCTGTGTCTGTCCGTTTGTGTTCATGAGCAAAGCAAAGAACCCTGCATTTAGCTCAGCAGCATTCTGACCCAGTAGGGCCACATCTGCACTACTGGGTCCAGTTCTGGGCCTCCTCAGTTGGAGAGAGACAGGGAACTGCTGGAGAGAGTCTAGCAGAGGCTACGAAGTTGCTGAAGAACCTGAAGCAGCTCTGTGAGGAGAGGCTGAGAGCCTGGAGAAGAGCAGCCCCAGCAAGAGCTGAAGGGTGGGGGACAAGAGGCTGGGGCCAGACTCTCAGTGGTGCCCAGGGACAGGACAAGGGGCAGTGAGCACAAACTGGAACCCAGGAGGTTCTTTCTTAACAGGAGGTGAAACTTGTTAGGTGTGTTGCTGCTGGAGGCCTGGAGCAGGCTGCCCAGAGAGGTTGTGGAGAGTCCTTCTGTGGAGAGCTCCCAACCCCATCTGGCCCTTGTGCTCCTGGGCAAGCTGCTGTGGGTGCCCTGCTTTAGGAGTGGGGTTGGAGCTCCAGAGGTCCCTTCCAACCCCAGCATGCTTGGATTCTGGGATTCTCTGTGCTGGTTGAGTTTTAGCCTTTGTGTTTCTGGGGATTGCTGATCCTAAGAAATGAAACATAACACCACTAGAGCTGGTCTGGGGAGGAACTCTTCCTCAGGGCAGGAACTCTTCCTCATGGGAGGTGGTGGAAGCCTCATCCTTGGAGGTGTTTGCAGCCAGGCTGGATGTGACTGCGAGCAACCTGCCGCGGTGTGAGGTGTCCCTGCCCATGGCAGGGGGATTGGATCTAGATGATCCTTGAGGTCCCTTCCAACCCTAACAGTTCTGTGATTCCATGATTCATGCTCCCACTCTGACTTGTCTTGCAGCTGGATTACAAGGTTGGCTGGAAGAAGCTGAAGGAGGTGTTCAGCATGGCTGGCGTGGTGGTCCGGGCGGACATCCTGGAGGACAAGGACGGCAAGAGCCGCGGCATCGGCACCGTCACTTTCGAGCAGGCCATCGAGGCTGTCCAGGCCATCTGTATCCTTGGGGAGTGGGGAAGCAGGCAGAGAAGCTGGTGAACAGGAGAACTGAAATGGAAATAGAAGTGCTGCAAGTGGGCGATGTTGCTGTGTCACACAGAGTCAGATCAGCGTGGTGGAAAGCAGGAGGGAAGCTGCAGCTGTCCAGCTTCAGAGGGTTGGTGCTGTTGGCTCTACCTGAGCAGATTCTCTTCCACCCCTGGAGAGAGATTTTTAGCCCACACAGTAAACTCCTAGGTTGTAGCTAGTACTAAAATACAATTCCTGAGAGATTTCATGGATTCAGAGAATGGTTTGGGTTGGAAGAGATCTTAAAGCTCATCCAGTTCCAACCCCTGCCATGGGCAGGGACACCTCCCACCAGCCCAGCTTGCTCAGGGCCTCATCCAGCCTGGCCTTGAACACCTCCAGGGAGGGGACAGCCATGACTTTACTGGGCAATCTGTTCCAGTGTCTCTCCACACTGACTGTCAAGAATTTCTTCCTAATCTCTGTAATGGAGGAGTGCACCAAGCCCACCTATAGTGCAAGGTGGTTTCACCAGTCTGGTCCTCTGCTCCCTTGTGCTCTGCAAGCCAAGGTTGGCTACATCAGGCTAGAAAAACCCAGCCCAGACAGCAAGCAAGTGCTGAGCCTTGTATGTGCATGACCTGAGCTTGTGGCTGTGATATGGAAAAGGAGGGAAATATTTCCCTCTTCCCAGCCCAGTTTGTGTATTTGAATGGCAGCTCCCCTGAGCACCTGCTGAGCCTTGGGCTTTAACACAAATTCCACCCAGCTCCCTCCTGGCATGCAACAGGATTTGATTATCTGTTGGGTTGGAAGTGTTCAGAGCTTTTGCCTGGTTCAAATGGCTCCAAGCTCCCTGGTGAAACATTTAAGCACCAAGGATGGTTTGGAGTTCACCTTGGTGGATTTGCTCTGAACCAGAAGAGGCTTTTTAACTCACCTTTGGGGTTTCAAAAGCCTTTCTTTGCCTCTTCAGTTATTTGGCTCTCAAAGGCTTTTTAGTTCTGGAGAGGGCAGAGGGGCTTTTGGTAAGCCCTGGATGATGGCTGGGGGAGAGGAGGTTTTTCTGACTCTCTTCTGTTCCAGAGAGCACTTCAAGCTTTAAGGCTTTGTGTGGTTCTAGCTCCTCAGTGGTGGTCCTTAACAAATCCAAAGCAATGTTCAATGGGCAGCTGCTGTTTGACAGACCCATGCATGTGAAAATGGTGAGTAGCTTCCAGCTGGCTGCTTTGGGGCTGCCTTTGGGTGATGTCTGGATTCCAGGTGGGGTTGAAATATGGGAGGGAGATGGGGGGGGGGGGGGCTTGCCTGATTCCCTGGTGAGCTCAGCTCAAACCACACCTTGAGTACTGGGCTCACTTTTGGGCCGCTCGCTCCAAGAAGGACATGGAGGGGCTGGAGCAGGGCCAGAGAAGGGCAGTGAAGCTGGGAAAGGATCTAGAGAACAGGGCTGGGGAGTAGCAGCTGAGGGAACTGAGGTTGTCTAGCCTGGGAAAAGGGAGGCTCAGGGCAGACCTTGTGTCTTCCAACAGCTCCCTTTAAGGAGGCTGGAGCCAGGTGGGAGCTGCTCTCTCTTCCCAAGGAACAAGTGATAGGATGAGACCAAATACCCTCAAGTTGCAGCAGGGAAGGTTTAAGTTGGCCATTAGAAGAAACTTCACTGAAAGGGCTGTGAGGGACTGGCCCAGGCTGCCCAGGGAGGTGCTTTAATTCCCATCCCTGGAGGTGTTGCAGAGCTGTGGTGCTGAGAGCCATGGCTGAGCCCCAGCCTCGGCAGCGTCGCAGCGTGGTTGAACTGCGTGATCTGAGAGCTCTTCTCCACTCACAGCCACTCTGTGATTCGATGAAGCTGATGAAATCTTCACTGTCCTTTAAGTTTGTGTTTTAATAATGCAAAAAAAGCCAAAGGCAAGAAGCATTTCCTCTTCTCACAACCTCTCCTGCATTGAATCCTTCAGGATGAAAGAGCCTTTCCCAAAGGAGATTTCTTCCCTCCTGAGAGACCCCAACAGCTCCCTCGTAAGTCTCTCCTCCATGCCTCACCAGCTTCTCTCTGTCTTTTTGTTTTGCTGTTCAGCAGCTGGGGCCTAAAGCCCAGCCCCAGTAAAGCTGGGATGCAGATGGTTGAGTAATGTCCCAGGGGAAAGAGCAAAGAGCAGCTCTCAGGCCTGGGGTGTTTTGGATACTTCTTGCAGCACCTAGCTAGAAGCTTGTCTTAAACCAGCACCATTCACCTTCTCAAGCCTTCCACATCTCTCAATTGCAAGTCAGAGGCCCCAGTGCCTTGTGAAAAACACTGCTAATAGGAACCTAATTAATCAGTAGGGCAGAGTGTGCCTCCTCCTGCACAGAGCTGTTCTGGTTTGCCTTTCATTGAAAGGCCTCAGTTGAGCACCTGAGAATCTTCCAGGCCTTCAGGATTCTTATCATGAGGGGAGAGTATAAAGAGAGGGCCAGGCTGCTCTTGTGGTGCCCAGTGCCAGAGGCAGCAAACCAACCCCAGGAGATTCCTTCATGTGAGGAATCCTCAGGTTGCCTGTGGAGCCTCTGTCCATGGAGATGCTCTAAAGCTGCCTGGACGTGGTCCTGGGTAGCCCTGCTTGAGCCAGTGAGGTTGGAGCAGGTATCTCCAGAGGTCCCCTCCAACCTCAACCATCCTGTGATAAGCTACTGAAAGAACTGAACAGAGGAGGAGTCTGAGGTTGGAAGGAAGGAGCTGGAGGTGGGGAGGACACAAGCTTGGTGTCTTCAAACACAGCAACACCCTGAGCTGTGGCTGGAAACTGATGCTCTTCCTGATGCCATTTGCTGGTTCCTTAGGTGTGGGAACCAAACCTGCTGGGTGCTGAGGCTGCACAGTCTGGGGGTCACCAGTCAGCCCCTCTATCCCAGTCTGGGGGTCACCAACCAATCTATCCTTTAATTAGTTCAGTTTTCTGTCTCTCTGTCAAAGCCTTGAGCAGCAGCAGCAGCATTGTTGGTGATCTTACTGCTGCCTTGGCTTTCTCTAACAGTCTCTTCCTCTTCCAAGAGGAAGTTGTTGGGCTCCAGCTGGCTCTCCTCCTCTGGAAGGCCCACAGTGACCAGCACGTGCCTGTTTCTTGGCCTTTCCTGGGCTGGGGCTGGGGATCCTGTGTTTTAAAACAAGATTCAATGCTTCCTGTGGTGCTCCTGCTGAGCTGTAAATGAGGAAGTCCTCTTCTGCTAGGCAGAGAATGCTGCTGAGCTGTTTGATGTGCAAGCAGAGAACTCTCTTCCTCCTGACTGCAAGAAAACATGAGGGCTTTGTTCTTCTTTCTGCTGGGCTGGGGGGGGAGTCCTGGATGCATTTGGCTACAGGAAGATTCCAAGTTCTGCCTGGGGCTTGACCTGTTGTGATGCCAGTGCTGCTGTGCTCAGAGAAGAGGCTGGCTGTGTGCTCTGAACTCTACAGGTGGCTGTCAGGTTGAACTCTGTGGTGAAATTCTTTGCCTCCATGGGAAGAACTTTGACAAGGGTGGACACAAAGCCACTTGGCAGTCAAGGGTGATGCTGGTCAAAGGGTTAGAAGCTCTCTCTACTGAATTGCCCACTCTCTGCTCCTTAGACCTGAGGAGCTGCACAAAGCAGTGTTCTAGCCAGTTGATTTCTCAGGAGTCAGTTTCAAACCAACTTTTCCCATCCCTGGAAGATTTTAAGGCCAGGCTGGCTGTGGCTCTGGGCAGCCTGATCTAGTAGAAAGTGTCCCTGCCCATGGCAGGGGGTGGGGGTTGGAACTTAAGATGATCCTTGAGGTCCCTTCCAACCCTGACAATTCTGTGAAAGTGGAGGGTGAGGAAAAGAAAAGAAAGCAGTGAACTACTTGAGAGAGGTTTTTAGTCTGTTTGAAGAGCTCTGCTCTGGGTTTACTCTGCACTTGGCTGCTTTAATTCCCCCACCCCAGCTGGGGCCACAGCAAGCTTTTTGGAGGCTGGAAGTCACTAACTGTGAAGAGTAAAAGTTGCTGTTGTGTCAGACTATGGAAAGAAGGCTTTTTTGATATCTGAATATTTTCTTCAGATGGTCTTGGTGGTATTGGAATGGGATTAGGACCTGGAGGTCAACCTATTGATGCAAATCATTTAAACAAAGGCATGGGAATGGGCAACATGGGACCTGGAGGTAAGAAGATTACTCCTATGCTTCTGTTTCATGAGAGCTTTAAGCTGTGTAGAAGGTTAGCTTAGCTTTGTTTTGCCTACACTACCACAACAAGCAGCTTGGAAGTGTCTCAGGAGTGTTTAAAAACCCCAACTGAGTTTGACTTAAGGGAAACTTGAACTTAACCAACTGCTCCAGTTTCAGCCTTCCTGTTGTCATTTGTCTCTTGACCTTCTGGTGTATTTTTTACTGCTCTCCCCCTGTGGCCAAGGCACAAGCTCTCCTTTCCTGACTCATGAGCAGCAGACACTGCAAAGCAGCCATGCCACTGAGAGAGGAAGGGAGGAAGCAAGCCAAAGGCAAACCAAACCAAACCACCTCTCACTGTTCAAACACCTGGCATTTAGTGGGCTTGCAAATCTTCTTCTTCCTTAGGCCATATTTGAGCAGCACAACCTTTCAAGAGCCACCTAAAAAGTAGCACACATTCAGCTTTCAGTTCCTAAAAGCTTGATGGCTTGGTTGGGCTTAGTCATTTTTTCCCCCTCCCCCTTTTGGTGTTGTTTTTGTTTTTGCTGCTTTGCTGCCAACCCCTCAGAGGTAGCCCAGGGCAGATCTCCAGTCCAAGCACTGGGCATGGTCTGTGGGCTCTGTTTCTGCAGCCAGTCTCAAATGGCTGCATTGGGATGATCTTCAGTTGATCTCTTTTTGGGGGGGCAGAATTACAATCTGCTGCATAAAAGCTTTCTCTTTTATTTTGAGGAATGGGAATGGAAGGCATGGGCTTTGGAATGAATAAGATGGGAGGTAAGCAGAGTTCTGTCACCTGTCTGTAGCTGGGGCTCCCTGAAGGTCTCAGGCACTTGGCTGTGTGGCCAGCAGGGCTGCTTTGTGTCCCTTCAAAACCTCACCCATTTACTGCTGACTTGTTCCTTCCTCAGCATCACTGCTGCTGTAGGTGAAGGGGGAAGGGTCAGTATCTCATGGAAACACCTAGGAGTGTTGGTTGGCTCAGGTGGCCAAGAAGGCAAACCACATCCTGGCCTGGATCAGCAATGGTGTGGCCAGCAGGGAAGTGATGGTGCCCCTGTGCTCAGCACTGAGGAGGCCTCACCTTGAATGCTGGGGTCAGGTTTGGGGCTTCTCACTCCAAGAAAGACATTGAGGAGCTGCAGCAGGTCCAGAGAAGGGCAACAAGGCTGGGGAAGGGTCTGGAGAGCAGGGCTGGGGAGGGGAAGCTGAGAGAGCTGGGGGTGTTGGGGCTGGAGAAGAGGAGGCTGAGGGAGACCTCACTGCTCTCTACAGCTCCCTGAGAGGAGGCTGCAGCCAGGTGGGGTTGGGCTCTGCTCCCAAGGAACAAATGAGACAAGGAGAAACACCTTCAGCTCACCTCACAGGAGGTTTAGGTTGCACATTGGAAGAAACTTCTTGACTGAAAGGATTCTCAACTGCTGGCCCAGGCTGCCCAGGGGGGTGGCCGAGTCCCCAGCCCTGGAGGGGGTCCAGAGCCCCAGAGCTGTGGTGCTGAGGGCCACGGCTCAGCCCCAGCCTTGGCAGAGTTAGAGAGTGGTTGGAGTGGATGGCATGAAAGGCCTTCCCCAACCAGCCCAGTTTTGTGCTTCTGTGCCAAGCTGTGGCCAGTGTTGGGCTGGGGGTTTGTGGTGGTCTTAGCATCCGATCTCCGCTGCCCTTGGAGCTCTGCTGGGACCGACGGCAGACCCCCAGCTGGGGTTTGTCAGCCTGGGCTGCAGGGTTAACCTTGCCAAGCTGTGTGGAAGCAGCTGGTGTGGGTGGAGTGTGGCCTGAAGCTGAAGAATGCCTGAAATGATCTTTCCCTTCTAGGAATGGAAGGTCCCTTTGGTGGCATGGAGAACATTGGCCGCTTCCCAGCGGGGATGAACATGGGTCGAATGAGTGGTAGGCGTGAGTTGTTTTAATGTATTCTCCTCCTGACTCCTGTGCTCTGGAAGGGAAGCACTGAAGAGGCTCTCAGCTGAGTGATTCTCCTGAGCTTTGGTTGGAAAAGCTCAAAGCTTAAGAGCTGGTGTGGTGTCTGCAGGTTGGTCGCAGCCTCTGGGCTGTGGAAAAGGAGGGTTGCCTTCAGGTTGCCTTGAGGGGATGGCTTTGAAGGAGAGCAGGCTGTGCCTTGGCTCTTCACCCCCAGGAGCTGCCTCCACCCTTGTCCCTCTTGAGCCAGGTCCTGCTTTTTGTTGGGTTTTTGGTCTCGAGGGGACGTGAGAGGGAGCTGAGGTTCCTCAGCCTGGAGCAGAGGAGGCTGAGGGGAGACCACCCTGCTCTCCACAGCTCCCTGGAAGGAGTTTGGAGCCAGGTGGGGATTGGCTTCCTCTCCCAAGGAACAAGTGAAGGGATAAGAGGAGACAGCCTCAAGTTGCCCCAGGAGAGGTTTAGATTGGACACAAGGAACAATTTCTTCCCCAAACAAGTTGCCAAGCCCTGGCCCAGGCTGCCCAGGACAGTGGTGGAGTTCCCATCCCTGGAGGGATTTCCAGGCCATGGAGATGTGGTGCTGAGGGCCATGGTTTAGTGGTGCCCTGGCAGTGCTGGGGTAAGGGTTGAGCTCCATGATCATAAAGGTCTCTTCCAACCCAACCCATTCTGAGATCAAACAGTCAGTGGAACCTTTTGGGAGCTGCTTGTAGAGACCCTGCAGAACCTCGAGCTGCATCTTCTCAGAGATGGACTGTGCCATGGGTGGAGGTTTTGAGAGAGAATTGGGAAGAGATGAGATGGGAATGACCTTGGAGAGAGGAGTAGGGAGGGACATGAAGCTGAGCACTCCTGCTTGCTGCATTTTGTAACTCAACATGAGTTATTTTTACACTGCTGAAGTGATTTGGTAGCTGAAATCCTTCATAAAACAGCAAAATGCCCCAAAATATGGGGAAGGAACTCAAGGAGCCTGTGGCAGAGTCAGGAGAGCTCAGGCCAGGGATGTTCTGTCACAGACACAAACCTCCTCTTGTGTTTTGTGGCACAGGCAACCTCTTGCTCTTTCTTCCCATGCTGAGAGAGCTCATCCTGCTGTGGTTCTGGTGTGGAGCTTGGGTTCTTTTTCCTTGGAGCTGCAGCAAGAAGAGCTCTCAGGTTTGGGCTTTTCTTGTCAAAGCCTCTCCCTCCCTCCCTGGGCAGCAGCAGTCTGAGTTGATGTGGCAAGGAGGATGTGATTTCATTCCTCTGCCAAGCAATCTGGGCTGTCATTTCAGCTCCTAAATTACTGCTCCTGCTGTGTAATCCCCAGTGTGCTGCCCAGGACAGCTAGCAGCTAAGATTAGATTAAAGATGCTCCTTTGGCCACCTTCTCCCAGCTCTGCAGCTGCCCTCAGAGGAGAAGAGCTGGAGTTCTGGGGGGGGGTGGGTTTGGAAGGCTTTCTTGGTGTGAGCAGAAGTCCAGCTCCTTAGTGAAGGGATGAACTTCTCTCCATCCCAGCTGCAGCCTGTGGGCTGACTGCTCCCCTAAGTCAGCTCTTGCAGTCAGGGTGGTTCATGTCATCAACCACAGGACTCTTGGGCTTCATATTCTGCAGCAACAAAGCATGCAGCAGATCTTCTGAGCGGCCTGATGCTGCCCCAGGGAAGGTTGAGATTGGAGATTAGGAACAGTTTCTTCCCTGCAAGAGTGGTCAGGGATTGGCACAGGGAGGTGGTGGAGTCACCATCCTTGGAGGTGTTAGAGAAACCTGTAGCCATGGCACTTGGGGACAGGGTTCAGTAGCCATGGTGGTCCTAGGTCAAGAGTTGGACTCAATCTTGGAGGTCTTCTCCAACCAAAACAATTCTATGATTCATTCAGGCAGGGTCCAGCAGTCTCCAAGCAGCTCCAGCTCAGAGCCCAGAGGTTCTACCCAGTTCCCTTTGAGCCAGCAGCTTCAAGTGCAGAGGATCACCAAACTCTGCAGGCTGTGTGGGTGTCACAGGGCTTGTTTCCAGGCTTCAGCCTGGGAGCATGGAGTGTTTGATGGCAGCACCGTTCAGGACGTGGTGGTCTTAGGTTCATAGACTCCCAGAGCAGGTTGGGTTGGAAGGGACCTGCCAGATCACCCAGTCCTAACCCCCTGCCATGGGCCAGGGCACCTCCACCAGCCCAGCTTGCTCAAGGCCTCACCCACCCTGGCCTTGAGCACCTCCGGGGAGGAGGCAGCCACGGCCTCCATGAGCAGCCTGTGCCAGAGCCTCCCCACGTAGCTCTGAGAGGACATCTCCAGGCAGAGCAATCCCTGCTGGAGCTGCAGGCAGCTGCTGCCCCCTGCCCTGGCTGAGCGCCGCGTGTTGCGTTGCAGGTGGCGGGAACGCCAGCATCCCGGGCATCGAGCGCATGGCACCGGGCATCGAGCGCATGGGCGCGGGGCTGGAGAGGATCCCCTCGGGCATGGGCCACGGCATGGAGAGAGTAGGGTCAGAGATAGACAGGATGGGGCTGGTGCTGGACCGGATGAGCTCCAACGTGGAGAGGATGGGGTCGGGCATCGAGCGCATGGCCCCGCTGGGCATCGACCACATCGCCCCCAACATCGAGAGGATGGGCCCGGCCATCGAGAGGATGGGCACCGGCATCGAGAGGATGGGCACCGGCATCGGCTTCGGCATCGAGAGGATGGGCGCCGCCATCGACCGCGTGGGCACCACCATGGACAGGATGGGCTCGGGCGTGGAGCGCATGGGCTCCGGCATGGAGCGCATGGGCATCGGCATGGAGAGGATGGTGCCTGCCGGCATGGGCACGGGCATGGGGCAGGTGATAGAGAGGATGCCGGCCGGCTTGGATCGTATAGGTGCCACCCCCATGGAGAGGATAGGGATAGAGAGGATGGGCGCCGCCGGCATGGAGAGGATGGGCCTGGAGCGCATCGGAGCCACCAACATGGAGCGCATGGGCCCGGCCATGGGGCAGGGCATGGGAGCCGGCATCGAGCGCATGGGACTGGCCATGGGCAGCAACTTCGAGAGGACCATGGACATGGAGAGAGGCAACTTTGCAGGCAACTTCGCAGGCTCCCTCGGAGGGACCGCGGGCCCTGCCGCCGGGGTGGCCAGGAAAGCCTGCCAGATCTTCGTGAGGAATGTGAGTAGCCTCCTGCCTGCCGGCTCCGGGCCTCTGCGGGCCTCTGCGGGCCTCTGCCGGGCTCTGCCGGGCTCTGCCGGGCTCTGCCGGCCTCTGCCGGGCTCTGCCGGCCTCTGCCGGCCTCTGCCGGCCTCTGCCGGGCTCGCTTGGCTTCAGTCTCGGTGTCTGAGGTGGGGAGCTGCCAGGGGCTGGGGTGTGCTCTGTGGGTGGAAGCCGCCTCCTCGGCAGCACAGCAGCTCGCTGCGCGTGAGGGTGCCGACGGGTGGCTGTCCCAGGGAGGGGTGTTTGGAAGAGCTTGGAGGTGCTTGCAGGCTGCCACCAGCTCCTCAGTAACCATCTGCTCTCCTCCTTTTCACAGCTGCCTTTTGATTTCACATGGAAGATGCTGAAGGATAAATTTAACGAGTGTGGTAAGTTAATCACTGCTGATTACCTGGACAATGAAAGGGTTGAACACTAACTCCTGGCTGTGTGTCCCTGACACCAGTGTCTTGCGAGGGCTGGTAGTGATGGGATGAGAGGGAATGGATTGAAGAGGGAGGAGATTTGGAATGGAGATTAGGAAGAAATACTTGAGAGTGAGGGTGGGGAGTCAGGGGAGAAGGCTGCCCCGGGAGGTTGTGGAGGTGGAGAGAACCATGCAGGGATAGGCTGAGAGCTGGGGTTCTGCAGCCTGGTCCAGGGGGACCTTAGACTACCTGCAGGGACCCTGCAGGAAGGCAGCAGAGGGACTTTTCCTGAGGGTGTCTGAGGCAGGCCAAGGGGGAATGGTTTGATGCTGGGGCAGGGCAGGATTGGACTGGAGCTGAGGAAGCTCTTCAGTGTGAGGGCAGTGAGACTCTGGCACAGCCTGCCCGGGGGGGGAGCCTGGGGCTGCTCTAGACCAGGCTGGGACGAGGCCCCGTGCAGCCGCGTCGAGAGGCTCTCCCAGCCCCGGCCGCCCCCTCCAGGCCTTCCCTTTGCCTTTGCAGGCCACGTGCTGTACGCCGACATCAAGATGGAGAACGGGAAGTCGAAGGGCTGCGGGGTGGTGCGGTTCGAGTCGCCGGAGGTGGCGGAGCGAGCCTGCCGCATGATGAACGGCATCCAGCTGCGCGGCAGGGAGATCGACGTCCGGATCGACCGCAACGCCTGAGCCGGCCCACCCCCTGCCCGCCCCCTGCCCGCCCCCTGCCTCCCGCCCGGGGCTCCTCTTTCTTTCTTCTCATTTGATTTGGGGTGGGGTTGGTTTTTTTATTGTTGTTGTTATTATTATTATTATTTGGGGGTGGGTTGGTTTGTTTCCTTCCCCTCCCCCACCCCCTCCACCTTCCCCTCCCTCCCTTCTTAAACCCCTTTTAATTTGCCTGGATGTCAAAGTGGTTCTCCCTCCCCCCCCCCAAGGAAATTCAGTTGCTTTCCATGGAGTCATTTTAATTACTTTTTTAACAGCAAAATGGATTATTTTTTCTTCACCCCCCCCCCCCCCCCCCTTTTTTCTTTTTTTGGCCATTTTACTGGGGTTTGGGTCTTTTTTTTTTGGCATTGAAAACTGCAACTGTGCACAATCTTCTTTTGTAGTTGTGGCACCTCCTTGTCATTACAGATGTAAACAGTATGACTTTGATAATAAATGCCAGTCAAAGAGCCCAGGCACTGCATCCATTACTGGCAGCCCCCCCTGGAAAAGCAGCTCAGGGAAGGGGAGTTGCTGTTGGCAAGTGGGGGGAGAGAGCCTCCCACCTTCCTCCTCTCCATGGGTCTTACAAATGATGCTTTCACGCAGCTGGGTTGGTGCTGGAATGGTTTTGGGGGTGCTGAGGATGTCCCTTCCTTGGGCTGGGCCTCACTGAAGATATCCTTCGCAGGTAGCTTCATTTTTCTCCAGGGGCACTGCTGATTTTAAAAGGAATAATAAAGGAAATACCTTCTGCCTTCACCTGTGTCACTGCCATTCTCAAGGCCTGAACGGAGAAGGGATCAAAAATCCTCCACCCAGCCTGCTCCAGCAGGGCTCCCACAGCAGCTTGCCTGGAGGGGTTGGAAGTTCTGCACACAAGGAGACTCCACAGCCTCTCTGGGCAGCCTGCTCCAGGCCTCCAGCAGCCTCACACCAAAGGAGTTTCTCCTCCTGTTCAGGTGGAACCTTCTGGCTGCCAGTTTATGCCCCTTGTCCTGTCCCTGGGCACTGCTGACACCCATCCAGGAGGAGCCGGGGGAGCAGGATCTTCACCGTGTGGTTTTATACTCTGGGGGAGGGAACCCAACCCTGAACTCTGCATAATCTTGCATCGCAAGGGAAAAAAAAGTTAATGTTTGAAGGGGAGAGCCCTGAAGGGCAGAGCCCCAGGGCTGTGCTCCCTGAGCGGGGCTTTGCCGCCAGGCTCCTGCCCGCCGGTCGGACCCCCTACCCCGACCCCTACCCGGCGCTCCCGGCCCGACCCGTCCCAGCGCGCCCGGTTTAGGCTGCCGGCCCCCCGCCGCCGCTGCCGCCCCCCCGCCGCCGCTGCCGGAAGCTGCGCGGCCACGTGGCGGCGCACGGCGGTGACGTCATCGGGCGGCGCCGCGCGAAGGTCACGAGCGGCGCGGGGAAGATGGCGGCGGCGGCCGGCGGCTGCCGGGTGAGTGCGGAGCGGCCTGCGGCGCCGCGGCCTCCCCCCGGCGCCTCCCCCCGGGCCGGGCTGCTTCCGCGGGGCCGCCGTGAGGCTGCCGGGGAGGCTCCGGCGGGGCGGCGTGAGGGGGAGCGCCGGGGCCGAGCGCCGTGGCGGGGCCGGGGTGGCCCAGCCGCCGCTTCCCTTCTCTTCCTTTCTCGCTCCTCACCCGGCGGCACCGGGGCCGTGGGAGCAGAGGCTGCGAGGCGGCGGAGCTCCGCGGTACCGGAGCCGCTGCGCCTGCCCTCAGGCCTGCGGGGAGGGCGTCTGAGGCAGCGGGAAGCTCCTCGCCCGGTGCCCTGCCTGCTCCACCAGCTCGGCACAGCCCCGCTCGGCCTGGGAGCACCCAGAGGGTGGCACAACAGCGACAGCAGCCCAGCGGGGAGGGGCTGGAAGGGACCTCTGCAGCTCACCCAGCCCAAGGCCCTGCCCCAGCAGGGCTCCCACAGCAGCTTGCCCAGGGGCACAGTGCCCGGGGGGGGTTGGGAGCTCTGCACACCAGGAGACTCCACAGCCTCTCTGGGCAGCCTGCCCCAGGCCTCCAGCAGCCTCACACCAAAGGAGTTTCTCCTCCTGCTCAGGTGGCGCCTCCTGGGTTCCACTTTGTGCCCCTTGGTCCTTGTGCTGTCCCTGGGACCAGCAGAAACGTGGGAGAGCAGAGCTGGCTGCTGGCTGAAGGAGCTTTGGGAGGGCATAAAGGCAAAGCTCTCCAGCTGTGCATGGGGTGAGGGCTGGGTGCCCTGGGGCCAGGATTTGCAGCTTGTCATCCTTCCTGTTCTGTGACTTGAGGCAGAAACTGTCTGCCTCTGACTGCAGGCAGCACAGAGGTACAGAGCAGGGTCCTGGCTTCCTGCCCCACCTGGGAGAAAGTTCTCTTTGGGGCCAGTTCTGGGACAAGTTGCTGACTCTTCTCACCACTCAGGGCTGGAGTCACTCAGGGTTGGCTTTGCCACTGCCTGGGGCTTTGGATGACCTCAGGTTCCTGTTTGACCCCAGTGAGCTTGGAGGTGGCTGTGGAGCAGCTCAGCCACAGGGAGGGCACTTCCCAGAGCACCTCCAGTGGTTCTCAGGATGTGTGCCCAGCCTGCTGCCTTCTGCCTTCTTTCCTTTCTTCTCTCCAAGGCTCCTCTGCTGTCCTGTGCTCACCTGACCTTCCCTTTGCCTTGCAGAAATGTCTCCTCACTGGCATCTGGCTGATCTCCAGGAGATACCCAGGCCCTTCCCTCCCCAGGGGCACAGTGTATGGAATCAGCAGGCCTGGGCTGGAGCTCCAGCAGGTTGGTTAATGGCTGAGAGGTTCTGTTCCAGGCTGCCCATGAGGGGAGATCTGCTGGAGGGGGTGGCTTTGAGAAGCCCATTCTGGGGTGAAAGCTTCCACTTGTGACCACAGATCTGATGAACCCTGCTGAGGTGGGGGGTGGCCTTCTGGGCAGCAGCTGAGGGACCTGGGCTTGCTCAGCCTGCATAAAAAGGCTGAGGAGAGAGCAACCCCAGCTGGCTCCAACCTCCTTCCATGGAGCTGGACAGAGCCATGAGGTCTCTCCAGCTCCATCCAAGCAGGTTGGAGCCAGCTGGGGTTGGCCTCTTCTCCCTGGGAACAAGAGACAGGATGAAAGGAAACTGCTTCAAGCTGCCCCAGGGGAGGCTTGGGTTGGGCTTGAGAAGAAAGTTCTTCCCTGGAAGGGTTCTCACAGCCTGGCCCAGGCTGCCCAGGGGGGGGCTGAATCCCTAGCCCTGGAGGGGTTGCAGAGCCTCAGAGCTGTGGTGCTGAGGGCCAGGGCTCAGCCCCAGCCTTGCTAGGCACTGGGCTGCTCTGAGGGGCAGCTGCTGCTCTTGTGAGGCTCTGGAGAGTTTCCACCACAGCTTCAATACTTCAGGAGTGCTCTGAGGGAGGGAAATGAAGCCCTGCTGGCTGCTATGCTGCTGGCTGCTGTGCTGCTGCTGTGCTGCTGCTGTGCTGCTGCTGTGCTGCTGCTGTGCTGCTGGCTGCTGCTGTGCTGCTGCTGTGCTGCTGCTGTGCTGCTGCTGGCTGCTGCTGTGCTGCTGCTGTGCTGCTGCTGTGCTGCTGCTGGCTGCTGCTGTGCTGCTGGCTGCTGTGCTGCTGCTGGCTGCTGCTGTGCTGCTGCTGTGCTGCTGCTGTGCTGCTGCTGTGCTGCTGCTGGCTCTGCTGTGCTGCTGGCTGCTGCTGTGCTGCTGCCTGCTGCTGCTGCTGGCTGCTGCTGTGCTGCTGCTGTGCTGCTGCTGGCTGCTGTGCTGCTGTGCTGCTCCTGTGCTGCTGCTGTGCTGCTGCTGTGCTGCTGTGCTGCTGGCTGCTGCTGTGCTGCTGCTGGCTGCTGCTGGCTGCTGCTGTGCTGCTGGCTGCTGCTGTGCTGCTGCTGTGCTGCTGCTGGCTGCTGCTGCTGTGCTGCTGCTGGCTGCTGCTGCTGTGCTGCTGGCTGCTGCTGCTGTGCTGCTGCTGTGCTGCTGCTGTGCTGCTGCTGGCTGCTGCTGGCTGCTGCTGCTCTGCTGCTGCTCTGCTGCTGCTGGCTCTGCTGTGCTGCTGCTGTGCTGCTGGCTGCTGTGCTGCTGGCTGCTGTGCTGCTGCTGTGCTGCTGTGCTGCTGGCTGCTGTGCTGCTGCTGTGCTGCTGCTGGCTGCTGCTGTGCTGCTGCTGTGCTGCTGCTGTGCTGCTGGCTGCTGTGCTGCTGGCTGCTGTGCTGCTGCTGTGCTGCTGCTGGCTGCTGCTGTGCTGCTGCTGCTGCTGTGCTGCTGCTGGCTGCTGCTGTGCTGCTGGCTGCTGTGCTGCTGCTGTGCTGCTGCTGTGCTGCTGCTGTGCTGCTGCTGTGCTGCTGGCTGCTGGCTGCTGCTGTGCTGCTGCTGTGCTGCTGCTGTGCTGCTGCTGTGCTGCTGCTGTGCTGCTGCTGGCTGCTGCTGTGCTGCTGCTGTGCTGCTGCTGTGCTGCTGCTGGCTGCTGCTGCTGCTGGCTGCTGCTGCTGCTGGCTGCTGTGCTGCTGCTGGCTGCTGCTGCTGCTGGCTGCTGCTGTGCTGCTGCTGCTGTGCTGCTGCTGGCTGCTGTGCTGCTGCTGGCTGCTGCTGCTGCTGTGCTGCTGCTGCTGCTGGCTGCTGCTGCTGCTGGCTGCTGCTGCTGCTGGCTGCTGCTGCTGCTGGCTGCTGCTGCTGCTGCTGCTGTGCTGCTGGCTGCTGCTGTGCTGCTGTGCTGCTGCTGCTGTGCTGCTGCTGCTGGCTGCTGCTCTCAGTTCCTGGCTCTTTGCATTCTCCAGCAGCTTGGTGATGACTTTCTGTCTCTTCAGTCCAGATGCTATGCCTCAGGAGGGAGGAAAGGTTTCATCTCAGGCTTTGTGGAGAACATCAAACAGGAGCTGGCCAAGAACAAAGAGATGAAGGAAAGCATCAAGAAGTTCCGGGCCGAGGCCAGGAGGCTGGAGGAGTCTGATGCCCTCCAGGAGGCCAGGAGGAAATATGTGAGTCCTGCTGGGGGCTGCCACTGCTGCCCACTGCCTGCCCACTGCCTGCCCACTGCCTGCCCACTGCCTGCCCACTGCTGCCCACTGCCTGCCCACTGCCTGCCCACTGCTGCCCACTGCCTGCCCACTGCCTGCCCACTGCTGCCCACTGCCTGCCCACTGGCAGGGGGAAGCCTGCTGCAGCTGACCCCCTGTTCAGCTGGGAAAAGGATGTCCAAGAGCAGCGTGGAGCTGCTGGAGGGCTCCAGACCAGGCCACCAAAGCTGATCAGAGAGGTGGAGAACCTCCACATGGGGACAGGCTGGGAGGGCTGGGGTGGTTCAGCCTGGAGAAGGCTCCAGGGAGACCTTAGGGCAGCCTTCCAGTGCCTGAAGGGGCTGCAGGAGAGCTGGGCAGGGATTTGTGACGAGGGCTGGGGGTGAGAGGAGCTGGGGCAGTGGCTTGGAGCTGGCAGGGGGCAGGCTGAGCCTGGAGAGGAGGAAGAGAGTTGTTCTGTTTCCTTCCCACAGAAAACCATCGAGTCTGAAACAGTGAAAACCTCAGAGGTGATCAAGAAGAAGCTGGAAGAAATCACTGGCACAGTGAAAGAGGTGAAGGGCAGCTGGGGGAGGAGCTGTCCCAGGCTGGGAGGTTCTCTCTCGCTGCCAGGAGCTGGCACCAGGCTGGAGGGGTTGGAAGGGACCTCTGGAGCTCCTCCAGCCCAACCCCCTGCTAAGGCAGGGCCCCCACAGCAGCTTGCCCAGAGGAGGGCTGCTGGTGGTGTCTGCCCCCCTGACTCCCAGCCCCCTGGGTCTGGCCTTCAGTGCAGCAATGAGCAGCAGTGAGTGGCAGCCTGCTGCTGCTTCTCCTCAAGCCTTCCTGCAGCAGCTTACAGCTGGGAGCTGCTGCCTGGAGATCTTGGAGCATTTCAAGGATCTCCTCAGCATCTGTGGAGCTCCACTGGACTCTCCAGGGGTTCCCTGTCCCTCTGGAGCTGGGGAGCCCAGAGCTGAAGGCAGCACTGCAGATGTGGTCTCCCTAGGGCAGAGCAGAGAGGGAGCAAAACCTTCCTTGACCTGCTGGCCTCGCTCTCCAGGCCCCCCAGGAGCCCCTTGGCCATGGGGGCACATTGCTGGCTCATGGGCACCTTGCTGCCCCCAGCACTTCCAGGTCCTTCTCCATGCAGCTGCAGCTGTCCTGGTGCAGGGAACTCATCCTGCCCAGGGGCTGGAGCCTGCACTTGCCCTGCTTGGACCTCCTGAGGGAGCTCTGGGTGGCCAGCAGTGATCTCAGGAGGGTTTTGCCCCTCCTGAGGGAGCTCTGAGTGGCCAGCAGTGATCTCAGGAGGGTTTTGCCCCTCCTGAGGGAGCTCTGGGTGGCCAGCAGTGATCTCAGGAGGGTTTTGCCCCTCCTGAGGGAGCTCTGAGTAGCCAGCAGTGATCTCAGGAGGGTTTTGCCCCTCCTGAGGGAGCTCTGGGTGGCCAGCAGTGATCTCAGGAGGGTTTTGCCCCTCCTGAGGGAGCTCTGAGTAGCCAGCAGTGATCTCAGGAGGGTTTTGCCCCTCCTGAGGGAGCTCTGAGTAGCCAGCAGTGATCTCAGGAGGGTTTTGCCCCTCCTGAGGGAGCTCTGGGTGGCCAGCAGTGATCTCAGGAGGGTTTTGCCCCTCCTGAGGGAGCTCTGGGTGGCCAGCAGTGATCTCCAGGGGAGGGCTGGAGGCCTCTCGGTGCCTGGCTGCTGTGTCCTGCTGAGTGTCCCCTGTGCCCTGCAGCTGTGGTCCCCTCAGCCCTGCTGGGTGTGCCTGAGGGGATCCTCAGCAGGACAGGCTGGGGGAAGCCTTCCCTGGGGCTGGCCCTCAGCTTTGCTGTGCTCCTGCAGAGCCTGGATGAAGTCAGCAGGAGCGACCTGGGCCGGAAGATAAAGGAGGGGGTGGAGGAGGCAGCAAAGACAGCAAAGCAGTCTGCAGAGTCTGTGACCAAGGGAGGGGAGAAGCTGGGCAAGACAGCAGCCTTCAAAGCCATCTCTCAGGTACCTGAGCCCTGCCCCTGGGAGGCCCCAGCGTGGGGGGCACAGCTCCTGGAAGTCAGAGCTGCACAGAAGGGGTTGGGTTGGAAGGGACCTTGAAGGGCATCCAGCTGCAGCTCCCCTGCCAGGGTGGAGGCCAGGAGTGGTTGGACCTCTGCCCTGTCCCTGGCTCCCTGGGGGCAGAGCCCAACCCCCCCTGGCTGCAGCCTCCTCTCAGGGAGCTGCAGAGAGCAGTGAGGTCTCCCTCAGCCTCCTCTGCTCCAGGCTGAGCACCCCCAGCCCCCTCAGCTGCTCCTCCCCAGCCCTGCTCCCCAGGGCCTGGCTCTGTGGCCCTCCTCTGGGCCTGCTGCAGCTCCTCAGTGTCCTTGGGGTGAGAAGGCCAAAGCTGACCCCAGCACTCAAGGGGTGGCCTCCCCAGGGGCACCATCCCTGCCCTGCTCCTGGCCACACCATTGCTGATCCAGGCCAGCCTGCTGGTGGCCAGCACACACTGGGCTGTCAGCCAAGACCCCCAGGTCTCTCTCTGGGGTTCCTAAGCCCTCCCCATGCCCCTGCAGCAGCTGCAGGCCCAGGAGGAGCTCAGGCAGCAGGAAGTGGCTGAGGTGCTGCAGGGACTGCGGCAGCCGAGGCTGGGCTCTTGGTTTGGGGGGGGTCTGCTTTGATCAAATCCATTTCCAGGGGCTGGAAAAGGGTGGAGAGGGGTGGGCAAAAATGCCCTGAGTGGGGTCTTCTCCTTTGCCAGGGAGTAGAAAGTGTGAGGAAGGAGCTGGATGAAAGTGTCCTGGGGCAGAGTGCTCCTTACCGGCGGCCGCCGCGGCTGCGCAAGAGGACGGAGTACTCAGGGGACAGCACCAAGGAGCAGAGAGTCTTTGAGGCTAATGAGTGAGTCCTGGGGCTCAGCTGGGCTGGCTCTGCCTCTCTCTGCTCTAATTAACAGCTTCATTACAGGGCTGGGGGGGGGGGTGAAATGCAAGTGCTGGAGGGAGGCTGTGGGGTGAGGGACGATGCCCCTGGGGGCGAGAGGGAAGCCTCAGCCTGGGTCCCACGGAGCTGAGGCTGCTGGGGGTGGAACTGAGCCCTTGGGTCAGCCCCTGGGGCCCTTGGGTCAGCCCCTGGGGCCCTTGCATCATCCAGCAGGGACAGCAGCACCTCAGGTGGCTTCCTGACTTGCCCATGGGTTGTGCTCTCTCCTCTCATTGCTGCCAGGCTCAGGCAGGGCTCAGCCTCAGCTCCTTTGCTCTCTCTGCTGCCTTCTCCCCTCAGTCCTCTCCCAGTTGTGTGCTGCAGCAGCCTCTGACACTGCTGGGGAGGCTCTTCAGGATGTCCTTGTCCCTCCTTCATGGTTCTCTCCCCTGCCTTCTGTGCTTCCCAGGGAGGCCATGGGGGTGGTGCTGCACAAGGACTCCAAGTGGTACCAGCAGTGGAAGGACTTCAAGGACAACAATGTGGTCTTCAACAGTGAGTGTGGCACAGGCAGGGCAGCAGCACACCACTGCCCCTGCCCTGCTGCTGCCTCTGATGGAGCTCACCTCAGCACAGGAGGCAAATGCAGCTGCTGGAGCAGGCCCAGAGGAGGCCACCAAGCTGCTCAGAGGGCTGCAGAACCTCTGTGTGGGGCCAGGCTGGGAGGGTTGGGGCTGTTCAGCCTGGAGAGGGCTCCAGGGAGACCTCAGAGCAGCCTCCCAGTGCCTGAAGGGCTCCAGAGGAGCTGGGGAGGGACTTGTGACAAGGGCTGGGGGTGCCAGGATGAGAAGCAGTGGCTGTGAGCTGGGAGTGGGGAGACTGAGACTGGGGAGGAGGAAGACAGTGTTTAGAGTGAGGGTGAGGAGACTGGCACAGGGTTGGGGGTTAAGGGTTGGGAGTTAGGGGCAGGAGTGAGGTTAGAGTTAGGGGGAAGGGTTGAAGGAAGAGAAAGCATCCTCCTGGTGGCAGGGAGCCCCAGGGAGCACCCTCCTGGTGGCAGGGGGCCCCAGGGAGCACCCTCCTGGTGGCAGGGAGCCCCAGGGAGCACCCTCCTGGTGGCAGGGAGCCCCAGGGAGCACCCTCCTGGTGCCAGGGGGCCCCGGGGAGCACCCTCCTGGTGGCAGGGGGCCCCAGGGAGCACCCTCCTGGTGGCAGGGGGCCCCAGGGAGCACCCTCCTGGTGGCAGGGGGCCCCAGGGAGCACCTTCCTGGTGGCAGTTGCTGCCGAGGAGCTGGGGAGGGGCAAGCAGCTGCCTGTGGAAGCCGAAGCTTGGATGCCCAGGGAGGGAGGGCAGAGCCCGGCAGGGATGGCCCCGGGGCAGGGCTGCGCCCCCTGCCGGGCTGCGCTGGGAGGGCGCCGCCGGCTCCCTGCCGGCTCCCAGCCCCCTGCCGGCTCCCTGCCGCGCCGCGGGCTGACCGCTCCGTGCCGCAGGGTTCTTTGCGATGAAGATGCGCTACGACGAGAGCGACCACGCCCTCATCCGGGCCTCCCGAGCCCTCACCGACAGGGTCTCTGACCTCCTGGGTAAGGGCCCCTGCTGCCCTGCTGCCCTGCCCCTGCTGCCCTGCTGCCCTGCTGCCCTGCTGCCCTGCTGCCCTGCTGCCCTGCTGCCCTGCTGCCCCCCTGCCCCTGCTGCCCCCCTGCCCTGCCCCCCTGCCCTGCTGCCCTGCCCCTGCTGCCCTGCCCCTGCTGCCCCTGCTGCCCCCCTGCCCCTCCTGCTGCCCTGCCCCTCCTGCCCTGCCCCTCCTGCCCTGCCCCTCCTGCCCTGCCCCCAGCCTCCTGGGCCCCCTCTGGGCCTGCTCCTGGCTGCAGTTCTGCCTCCATGCACTGCAGAGAGCTCTTGGGTGCTGTGGTTGCAGCCTCTGGGAGTGAGCTGGGCTGCAGAGGGAGGGCAGCAGGAGGCACTTGGAGCACCCTGGCCTTGGTCTCTGCAGTGGGCTTGGGGCAGGGAAGTTCTCCAGGCCCCAGGGAGCTGACAGCTGCAGTTCTGGGCAGAGTTTCAGGGGGGTTAGGAGTTCCTGAGGGGGAGGCAGGGGAGGCACTGGAGCAGGCTGCCCAGGGAGGCCGTGGAGGCCTCCTGCCTGGGGCTGGAGAGAGCTCTGGCTTGCTGCAGTGTGCCAGGGACAGCCTGAGGGAGCTGGGGGGGGGAAATTTCAACCCACCACAGGTTCTTCAGCCTGGAGATGACCCCAGGGGGACCTTGGGTCCTTCCCAGCCCCCTGTGCGGCTCTCCTGGCTCAGGGTGGAGGGAGCTGCAGCCTGCCCTGCAGCGCTCCCAGCCGCCTGCTCCTTCCCTCTGCTCCCCCACCAAGGGCTCTTCCTGCTGGCTGCTGCCTGCTGTGGCAGCAGGCCCTGACTGAGCTGTCTCCCCAGGGGGGCTGTTCTCCAAGACAGAGATGTCTGAGGTGCTGACAGAGATCCTCAGGGTGGATCCCTCCTTCGACAAGGATCGCTTCCTGCGGCAGTGCGAGAGGGACATCATCCCCAACGTGCTGGAGGTGAGGCAGGGCAGCAGCCACCTCCCCAGCCTCCCTCTGGGGCTCTTGGAGAGCATTCTTCTGCCAGGCCTCTGGTGCTGGGCCCAGCCTTTGCTCCTCCAGCATCCAGCTCTGCACCCAGCCTGAGCTGACCCTGGCCAAGGGGAGGTTGGGTCCCAGCCGGCCCTGGGGCTGGAAGCCTTCCCTCTCCCAGCAGGCAGCTCAAGGGGCTTGGTGGCCTTGAAAGCAAGCAACCAACCCTGCTCTGCCATGGCCTCCATGGGGACAGGCTGGGGGAGCTGGGGCTGTGCAGCCTGCAGAGGAGAAGGCTCCAGGGAGACCTCAGAGCTGCCTGCCAGGAGCTGAAGGGCTCCAGGAGAGCTGGGGAGGGACTTGGGACAGGGGCTGGGAGGGACAGGACAAGGGACAACAGCTTTGAGCTGGGAGAGGAGAGACTGAGGCTGGAGAGGAGGAAGAAACTCTCTCCAGTGAGGCTGGGGAGGCTCTGGCACAGGCTGCCCAGGGAGGCTGTGGCTGCCTCCTCCCTGGAGGTGCTCAGGGCCAGGCTGGGTGAGGCCTGCAGCAGCTGAGGCCAGCTGAGAGCTGTCCCTGCCTGTGGCAGAGGGGTTGATGATCTCTGAGGTCCCCTCCAGCCTGAGGCATTCTGATCCACTCTGCTGCTGGCCCTGAGCTCAGTTTGCAATCAGCCTCTGCACTTGGGAGTCCTGGGGTGGGTTGGAAGGGACCTTAAAGATCACCCAGCTCCAGCCAGGACCTCTCCCCATCAGCTTCTCCCAGCTAGGAGCAGCTCCTGGCTGAGCAGAGCTCACTGAGCAGAGTCTGAGCTGGGAAGTCAAACCCCTGCCCAGACTTAGCTCTGCACTGCCTGCAGGCAGGCCCTGGGTCAGCCCCTGGCTGTAGAGCCAGGCTCCCCCTGCTCCTTCCCCAGGCTGTCCCAGCAGGGAGGAGGTCAGTTTGCTGCTGCAGGTGCTGAGCATCTCAGCTCCTCTGCTGCAGGAGCTGTCATGGAATGGCCAATTGTGTTCCCTTCCTCTCTCCCAGGCTCTGATTGCTGGGGAGCTGGAGATCCTCAAGGACTGGTGCTATGAAGCAGTGAGTGGAGCTGCTGGGGGGCTGCTGGGGGGGGTGGGGAGCTGCTGGGGGGGGCTGGGATGCTGCTGGGGGGGCTGGGGAGCTGCTGGGGGGGCTGGGGAGCTGCTGGGGGGGGTGGGGAGCTGCTGGGGGGGGGCTGGGGAGCTGCTGGGGAGCTGCTGGGGGGGGCTGGGGAGCTGCTGGGGGGACTGGGGAGCTGCTGGGGAGGGCTGGGGGGGGTTGGGGAGGTGCCAAAGGGTGGGGAGGGAGAGAATAAATGGAACTGACTCAGTCCAGCTCCCTGAACAGGCTGGGGGCAGGAAGAGCTTCTTCAGAGTCTGGAGTGGCTCAGGGGGGAAGGGAGCTCAGAGCTCAGCTGCTCCAAGCCCCAGCCATGGGCAAGGACAGCTCTCAGCTGCCCCAGGCCTCATCCAGCCTGGCCCTGAGCACCCCCAGGCAGGAGGCAGCCACAGCCTCCCTGGGCAGCCTGGGCCAGGCTCTCACCACCCTCACACTGAGGAACTTCTTCCTCAGCTCCACTCTAACCCTGCTCTGCCTCAGCTCCAAACCCTTCCCCCTGGGCCTGGCTCCAGACCCCCTCAGGAAAGTCTCTCTGCAGCCTTCCTGCAGGATGCCTCCAGGCCCTGGCAGCAGCTCTGAGCTCCCCCTGGAGCCTTCTCCTCCAGGCTGCACAGCCCCAGCTCCCTCAGCCTGTGCTCAGAGCTGCTCCAGCCCTGGGCTCACCTCTGTGACTGAGAGGCCTTGAGCCTCCTGGGCTGGTGGAGGTGTCCCTGGGCATGGCAGAGGGGCTGGGACTGGGTGGGCTTGGAGGTGCTCCCAGCCCAAGGCCTTCTCTGGGTGCTCTCCTTGGTGCCCACCAGCAGAGGGCTGGGAGAGGCAGTGCCTGGTGCTCAACTTCTCCCCAGCAACACTGCAGCAGGGAGGAGGGAGGCAAAGCAGCCTGCAAGTCAAGAAAGTTCTTCCATTGGTTCAGGCAGCCTTTGAAGTGACCCTGCAGAGTTCCTCCCTGGTCTCTGGAGGGGAGCAGCAGCTTCAGCTGGGTTTGGAAAGCAGAGAGCAAACCCTGCTCAGCTCCTGCTGCTTGCCAATGAAGCTCCTCAGTCAGAAACTCAGCTGCAAGGTGAAGGCAGGGGGGGAGCTGAGAGCCCTGTGATGTGAATCCAGGAGGTGAAGGCTCTGGAGCAGCCTCAGAGCCCAGAGTGGCAGCCTGGAGGGGCTGGAAGGCAGCTCTGGAGCTCAGCCCAAGCCCCCTGCCCCAGCAGGGCTCCCACAGCAGCCTGCCCAGGGCCACAGTGCCCAGGGGGGGTTGGGAGCTCTGCAGGGAAGGAGACTCCAAACCTCTCTGGGCAGCCTGCCCCAGGCCTCCAGCAGCCTCACACCAAAGCTTTCTCCTCCTTCCCTGCTGGCTGCCTCTGAGCAGCCCAAAGCCTTCTCTCTGCTCCTTTGTGACAGAGCAAACCCAGAGCTGTAACCCAAGCCTGTTGCTCCCTCTAGACCTACAGCCAGCTTGCTCACCCAATCCAGCAGGCCAAGGCCATGGGGCTGCAGTTCCACTCCAGGATCCTGGACATTGACAACCTGGATGTGAGTCCCCCCCTGCCCCACCTGGGGGGGCTGAGTGGGCAGCAGCCTCCCAGAGGGCTCTGGGTGGGAAGGGACCTCCAAGGGTCACTCAGTCAGCAGGGAGGTGGTTGGGGCCTTCCCCCCTGGGGGTGTTCCAGGTGGGGCTCCAGAGGGCTCTGGGCATCCTGCTCTGGCTGAGTGCAGGGGGCCTGGGGCTGGGTGACCTTTGGAGGTCCCCTTCCAGCCCAAACCCTTGTGGGCTCTGCAGGCAGAGCAGGCTGCTCAGAGCCCCAGGCAGCTCTGGGGCCAGGGCTGGGGCAGCTGCAGCCTCTCTGGGCCAGGCTCTCCCCACCCTCAGCAGCACACAGCTGGCCTGAGCTGCCCTGGCCCCTTGGAAGCCTCCAAAGGATGGAGTCTGAGGGGATGGAGGTCCCACAGCAGCAGGACCTGGGAGCAGCCTGCTGTGGCTTTGGGGGTGCCAAAGGCTGGGTGCAGGAGCTGGGACTGCTTCAGCCTGGGGCCCTGCAGCACATTTGAGCTGCCCACTGCCTTGTGAGCCCCCTCTGGGGAGTGGAGGGAGTGGAGCTGCAGCCAGGAGCACGGACATGGAGGTGTCACCATCCATGGAACCTGCCCAGAACCACTGCAGTCAGCCTGGGGAGGGGCTGGGGGGAGGCTGGGGAGGGGTTGGGGTGGGGGCTGGGGAGGTTGTTGCCCTCTCAGGCCCTGCCAGCTGTGTGGGATCCTTGCTCTGCTTCTCCCTGAAGCTTTGCTAACAGCAGCTCCTCTCCTGCAGCTGGCCATGGGGAAGATGATGGAGCAGGGACCAGTGCTGATCATCACCTTCCAGGCCCAGGTGGTGATGGTGATTAAGAACCAGAGTGGGGAGGTGGTGGAAGGAGATCCTGTAAGTGCTGCTGGTGGCTGTGAGTGGTTTGTGCCTCCCCAGGGCAGCTGGCAGCACCTCAGCCTCTGAATTCCAGGCAGCAGCTCCCAGAGCCACTTGTGGCAAATGCTGGAGGCCACCCAGGCTGCTGCTGGGGCTGGGAGCCTCCAGCTGGGAGCCTCTGGCAGCTGAGGACCTCTGCCAGGGGCTGCTCTGAGCAGCAGCTCTCTCTGGGTGTCCTCCCCTGGGGCCCAGCTCTGGACACAAGGAGCCCAGCCTGAGGGAGGGAGCCCAGCTGAGCCTGCCCAGGCCCAGCACAGAGGCTCTCCCTGCCCAGAGCTGGTGGCCCAGCAGTGTTTGCTGGCAGGTTTGGGTCCTCCTCACCCAGGCAGCCCCAGGGGAGGCAGCCTGGTGCTGTCTGGGGGGAGCTGCCTGGAGCTGGCCACTGCTGGCAGCTTTGCCTTGGGGGTGGGAGAGGCATTGAAGAGCTTTTGGCAGCTCTGCTCTTGGGCCCAGCTTGGAAACTTGCAGGGAGTGGGGGGGAGGATAAAAAGGTAACCCAAGGCCTGGTTCTGCTGCTGGAGCCCCACCTGGAGCTGACTGACAGCCTGTCAGGGTGGCTGCAGGGGAGGCCCAGCTGAGGGAGGGATTTCTTGCTCTCAGTGACTGCATTCCCAGCAGCCAGAGATTGATGTGGTAATTACTGAGCAGGATATCAAAGTCTGTTTGCTGTCTGCTCCCTCTGGAGCAGCCATGAATCAGGGAGATGCATGCAAGTCCCCCAGGGGGAAGCAGACCTCAGCTCTAATCAAAGGGCAGAGGCAGGCTGGGAGCTGTGCTGGGCACTGCTGAGCTGCCCCTGCAGAGTGCTGGGGGGGGTGGTGGGCCAGGGAGAGGGAGCCTCACATCCTGCCCTGGTGGAGTCCTGCAGGCTGCAAAGGACCTTTCCAGATCAGCCCAAGGCCAACCATTGGCCCAGCAGTGCCACAGCCCCCTGGGCTGTGACCCCCTCAGGGATGGAGACTGCACCACTGCCCTGGGGCAGCCTGGGCCAGGCCTGGGCAGCCCTCAAGGGGAAGAAATTGTTCCTCATGGCCAGCCCAGACCTCCCCTGGGGCAGCTTGGGGCCATTGCCTCTTGTCCTCATTCCTGGGGAGCAGAGCCCAACCCCAGCTGGCTGCAGCCTCCTCTCAGGGAGCTGCAGAGGGCAGTGAGGTCTCCCTCAGCCTCCTCTGCTCCATACTAACCACCCCCAGCTCCCACCCTCCCCAGCCCTGCCCCCAGACCCTTCCCCAGCTCCATTGCCCTTCTCTGGCCTGGCTGCAGCCTCCTCTCAGGGAGCTGCAGAGGGCAATGAGGTCTCCCTCAGCCTCCTCTGCTCCATACTAACCACCCCCAGCTCCCACCCTCCCCAGCCCTGCCCCCCAGACCCTTCCCCAGCTCCATTGCCCTTCTCTGGCCTGGCTGCAGCCTCCTCTCAGGGAGCTGCAGAGTTCCACAGGTCAAGGTCTGTCCCCCAGAGACCCCTGGAAGGCCTCCTCCTGGCTCTGGGACCCAAGGGTTTCTCCCTCCCTGCCTGTGCTGAGCTCCCAGCCACAACCCAGCAGCTGCTGCTGGAGCTCTGTGCTTGGGAGCAAGCTGCAGGGCAGTGTCTGGGGGGGTGGAGCAGGTGCCCCTCAGCCCTGGCAGGGGGCAGGGGGCAGGGGCCAGGCTCTGACAGCTCTCTCCCTGCAGGACAAGGTGCTGAGGATGCTCTACGTGTGGGCACTGTGCAGGGACCAGCAGGAGCTCAACCCCTATGCTGCCTGGAGGCTCTTGGACATTTCCTCCTCCAGCACTGAGCAGGTGCTCTGAGAGCTGCCCCCAGGCCTTCCTGCAGCTCCCTGCCCACCCTGCCACCTCTGGACTTGCACCTCCCTGGTGGCCTGTGGGGGAAGGAGGCTTGGGCTGGTTCCTGGCAGCAGCAGAGGCTGTGGCTGTGCCCTCGTTGCACCACTCTGAGCAGCCTGCCCTCTGCTCTGCTGTGCCCTGGCAGCCCAGGGCTGGCTGCTGGGGGCCAGCTGGGGTGCTCTGAGCCCCCAGCAGCTGCTCTTGGCTCCTCCTTTCCTTCTGCCTGAAGGAGGCTGCTTGGCTGCTGTCTGTTGCCCAGTGCTGCCAGAGGTGGCTGTGGGAGAGCTGAGATGTGCCAGCTCCAGCTGCCAGCCTCCATCATCCTTTGGTAGCCTCCAGCCAGCCCTGAGGAGTCCCTGGAGGTGCTCTGGGGGCACAGTGGTCTTAGCTGCATCTCCTCTGGGGCTACACCAAGGAGCCTCTGGCACTGCAGTGTCTTGCACCTGGCTCTGGGGTGGTCTGGGGCTGTTGGCATCACCAGGCAGCTGCTGGAGCCTGGTTGCAGGGCTGGAGGTTGCTGCCGGGGGGGGGTGGGCACACTGCTGCTGCCTGGGGGGGTCCTGGGGGTGCCTGCTGCTCCCTGCCCCTTGGATCTCTGCTGGGGAGGAGGAGCTGGGCTGGGCCTGGCCTGGAGGGGGCACACAGAGGGTGAGCAGTGGGCAGGGATGGAGCAGCAGAGCAGTCAGTGAAGAGCAGCCCCAGGGGGAGAGCAGCTGCAGCCCAGGCAGAGCTGCAGCTCCCACTGGGGGAGGTCCAGTCCCAGCCTGGCTCTCTGCTCCTGGGGGCCTGAGCCTCAGGAGGGCACAGAGCTGGCCCAGGGCCTCCAGGCAGCACTGGAGGGAGGGAGAGGCTGAGCTCCTGGCACACTGACCTGGACCCTGGGCTGCTGCTGGAGGCTGTGCTTGGGAGCTGTGGCCTGGGGGCAGTCACCAGCTCCTGCTGCAGAGTGAGGTGGGGAGGGCAGGGGGCAAGGAGAGGACTCTGCTCTGCTCTGCTCTGCTCCAGGCAGGGCCCTGCCTTCATTAAAGACTTTGGTTGCCAGCTCTTGCTTCTCCTCTGTGTGCAGAGCCCTTCCTTTGGGTGGCTCCCACAGCCCTGGCTGAGGCCTTGGCCTGCAGGGGCTGTGGGGGCAGGGGGGGGTGAGTGAAGCAAATCCCCCCCAGGAGATGAGGCACAAGAGGGAAGGCCTCAGGCTGCCCCAGGGGAGGCTCAGCTTGGCCATGGGGAGCAGTTTCTTCCCAGCAAGGGTGCTCTGGCTCTGGCCCAGGCTGCCCAGGGAGGTTGGAGCTGCCCCAGGGCTGCAGCCAGCCCAGGTGAGGTTGGTTGGGGCTGTGAGCAGCCAGCTCTGGTTGGGGGTCAGCAGTTAGGGAGTGGTTAAGAGCTGTGGCCGTGGTCTGGGGGCCAGGGTGGTGCTGAGCTGCTGCCTGGACTGGATGAGCCCAGAGGGCTTCTCCAAGCCAGCCCTCTCCATGCTGCTCAGCTCCCTGCTGCCAGCAGGGGCTTGGGCTGGGTGCACCTTTCCCTTCAGCCCAAACCATTCCATGCTTCCAGGAGGTCCTCTTGTCCCTCTCCCCAGCTCTGGTTGCTCTGTGCCTTGCTCAGAGGCTCGGGCAGTGCTGCTTTTCCCCTTGGCTGGCTGCTGCAGGCACATTTCCACCACCTGCAGTGGGCTGCTCCTGCCTGGGAGCAGAGCCTGGGCAGTGCTCAGCGCCAGCTGTGCTGGAGCTGGCTCCTTGCTGCTCCTCCAGCTTGAGGAGCTGGAGATAGCTCAGTAGCTGCCTGAAACCTCCTGTCCTCAGCTGCTATTTCTGTGCTGGTGGGGAAGTGGTGCTGGTGGAGACAGATTTAGCCCTGGGCACCTTGTGCCAGCACGTGAGGGAGGGCTGATGCCAGCAGCTGCTCTCCCCCCTGCCCCTGGGCAGGGAGGCAACAGCCCTGCAGCTGCTGAGCTTGGGGGAGACCTTGCAGACCACCCAGGCCAAGCCCTCACCCACAGCTCCCAGTCCTCCAACCACCTCCCCCAGCTGAGGGAGGCCACCAGGGCTGGGGGGGAGTGGTGGAAAGGGGAGGAGGAGGCCCCAGGAGCCAGGCTGGATGTGTGAAGCAGCTGCTGGTGGAAGCAGCTCCTGGAGCTCCCAGCAGCAGTGGGAGGAAGGGGGGGAGGTGCTGGGTGCCCCCAGCCCCTGGTGCTGTGCCTCAGGGGGTTGCCATGGGGATGGTGACTCAGGGCTCTGCCAGCAGTTGCCTGCTGAAAACCTGCTCCATGGGCTGGGGGCTGGGGGCCCTGGGGCTGCCTCCTGGCATGGGCTGGGGGTGCCTCTGGGCCTGGAAGCTGAGGGTCAGTTGGGTTGGAAAAGACCTCTCAGAGCACCCAGCCCAACCCTGCCAGGGCACTGCCAGGCCCTGGCCCTCAGCTCCACATCTCCACAGCTCTGAGGCCCCCCCAGGGATGGGGACTCCAGCACTGCCCTGAGCAGCCTGGGCCAGCTCTGGACAACCCTTCTGGGAGGAGGAATTGTCCCTGGGCATCAGCTGGGGGTTCTGCTGGGCAGGGGCTTGGTGGCCCCCAGCTGGGTCTGCACCATGCCCTCCCCCCTCCCTGAGCTGTGAGCAGGAGAGGAGCATTGAGAAGCTCTCCAGAGGCTCCCAGGGGGCTCTGCTGGCTCTGAGGGGCAGCCTTGGCCTCGAGGCCATTTCTGCCCTGCAAAGAAACTCAGCTGAAGGAGCTCCAGGCAGCAGAGCAAGGCTGGGGGTGGCCTCTTCTCCCCAGGAGCAAGGGAAAGGAAATGGCCTCAGGCTGCCCCAGGGGAGGTTGAGGTTGGACTTGAGAAGAAAGTTCTTCCCTGGAAGGGTTCTCACAGCCTGGCCCAGGCTGCCCAGGGGGGTGGCTGAATGCCCACCCCTGGAGGTGGTTGGAAGCCCCAGAGCTGTGGTGCTGAGGGCCATGGCTCAGCCCCAGCCCTGGCAGAGGCAGAGGGTGGTTGGAGGAGCTGGGAGCTCTTGTCCAGCCAGAGCAGTGGCCCTCAGCACCACATCCTTACAAGACCATCTCCTTGCAGCCCCCCTGCCCTGGACAGGGACACCTTCCACTGGAGCAGGTTGCTCCAGGCCCCTTCCAACCTGGGAGCATCTCCCAGCCTCTCTGAGCAGCCTCTGCCAGTGTCTCACCACGCTCCCAGGGAAGAATCTAACCCCAGCTCCCCTTCCTTTCAGCCTGGAATCTTCCCCCCCAGGCCACCGCTGGGTCTCTGGAGCTTGGCAGTGCTGAGCAGTGGAGCCTGAGGCTCACATCTGAGGGGGGCTGAGGAGGCTTCCTCCCTGTGGGAGCTGGGAGCCAGGGGGCAGTGGTGACCTGGGCAGCCCTGGCTGGGCTCAGGAGCAGCTCCTCCCCGTGCTGCTGAGGCCACTCCAGCCAGGAGGCTTCCCTGCTGCAGGGAGCTGTGGCAGTGATGGATGGTGCTGAGCTCCCCAGCCTCCCTCCCCAGCTGCCTGCAGAGCGGCTTCGCCTCGGGGGGGCGGTGGGAAGGAGGGCTGGGGGCAGCCAGCAGGCTCAGAGCACACAGCCAGGGGGGTGGGGGAGCGGCAGGGAGCCCCCCTGCAGCCCACAGCTGCTGGGGCTGGCTCCATGCAGTGCCTGCAGCCCAGGTCCCTCTCGCTGCAGCTTTGCTTTGGCGTTTCCGAGGCTGCTGCTCGCTCTGGATGGAGTCTGCTGAGCAGCACAGCCCTGGAGCCTGGCCCCACCGAGCCCTTGGTGCCCTCTGCTCCTCTGTCCCTCCACCAAGGGGCACCTCCCAGGGCCTCAGCCCATGCTGCCAGGTGGAGCTGTCCTCCCTGGGCCACTTTCTGGCCCTGGGTTGCTTCTTTCCAGCCTGGAGCCCAGGAAGTGCTCCCTGCCAGCAGCCTCCCAGCCCCGAGGAGAGCTCTGTGCCAAGCCTGCTGCTTGCACCTCCCTCCGGAGCAGCTCCTCAGGGCTGAAGCTTTCCTTGAACGAGGCTTTTCTGTCATCTCAGGAACCTTCCTGCTGGCCCAGGGACAGCTCCCAGCACAGAGCCGCTCGGTGCTGCCTCTCCAGACGCTCATCTCCGCTGCCAAAGCCTCTCAGCTGGGCTCCTTTCTGCAGTGGATGGCTCCAGAGTGCTGCTGCTCCTTCATTAAATCAGCCCCGAAGTGCTGCGAGCTTCTCCCCGGGTGGCTGCTGGAGGCACCTGGGGTGGCTTCAGCTGAGCTGCTTGGAGGAATCAGTTAGCAGGAGCTGTGTGGGTGGGGGGAAAGCTTCCTCCTGCCATGAGGAGGTGGTGGTGTGGGGAGGGGAAGGACATCTTGAGGAGGGATGGAGTGAGATGGTTCCTGGTGCTCCAGGGGAGGGCTTTGAAATCGTGGTGGCCCCCAGGTGGCTTCAGCAGAGGGCTTGGGAGCTCCACCAAGCCCAGGGAGGGACACCAGCAGCAAAGTCAGCCCAGCCCAGGCCCCTGGCAGCTCTGAGCTGGGCAGCAGCTGCAGATGCCATCAGCAATTTGCTCTGCAGAGGGAAAGTGCTCAGCACCTCCAACCACCTCGAGGTGTGGTGCCCAAGCTCAGAGCATGGAGCTGGACCTGCCCCAGCCAGGGCCTGGCAGCAGCAGGACACAAAGCAGCTGGAAGGCCACGCTGGGAGGACTCCCAGGGATGTCCTGGGGGGGGAGAGGAAGGTGGGAAGAGGCTTGGGGCTGCCCTTCAGGGCTGTGTGAGCCCCTGGAAGCCATCAGAGCTCCCTGCAGCTGTGCTGCTGCTGTGGCAGAGCTCCAGCAGTGCCCTGGGGGAAGGGCAGAGGGGACCCTGGGCCAGTTCCTGGGGGTACCAAAAGGGGAGGAGTGGCTGAGACCCCTCAGGCTGTGCTGCCAGGCAGTGAGAGCTGGGCAGGCTGCAGGGCTGGGGGGAGGGAACCTCATGAAGTTCAACCAGGGTCCTGCAGCCGGGGAGGAAGAAGTCCCAGCCCCAGGAGAGCTGAGGGGGGACCTGCTGGGAGCAGCTCTGAGCTCTGAGGTTGGAAGGGACCTCTGGAGGTGAGCCAGGTCCGAGCCCTCTGCTCACACAGCCACTGCTGCTGGATCCAGCCCCTGCCAGGCTGCCCAGGGAGGTGGTGCAAGCCTCAGCCCTGCAGCTTCCCAGGGCCAGGCTGGAGGTGGCTGTGAGGAGTCCCTGCCCGCGGCAGGGGCTGGGGGATCCCACGGCAGGCTGCAGCAGGTCCCTGAGGGCAGGGCAGGAGCAGCTCTCCCAGCTCCTTCCAGAGGACTCCTGCCCAGCACCTGTGGCACAGGCTGGCACCAGCCCTGCCCTGCCCACCTCACTCCACCCCTGGGTTGCTTTCTTCCCCCCCTGCCTGGGCTCTGCTTTCCCTCCCCGTGGCTGGCTGCTGCGTGGCTCTGCCCCGGCGGAGGATGAGCTGCGGTGCTCCCTGCCGGCCGATCGCCCTGGTAACGTCTGGCATCTCCTGCCGCCCCCTCCTGTAACCATGGGGACAGCGAAGCTGTGCAGGGCAGCCCTGCCCCGCGCCCCTCGGGCTGCTCGCAGGGGGTTGTGTCCCCCCCCCGGCTGCTGTCGTCCTCCTCAGGAGCAGGGCTGGGGCTGAAAACCTGAGAGCAAAGCACACAGCAGAGCCCTGGGAGGGCTCCGGCCGGGAGGGAGCTCAGAGATCCGCTCCAGCCTCTGCCGTGGGCAGGGACAGCTCTCAGCTTGGCTGCTCCAAGCCTCACCCAGCCTGGCCCTGGACACCCCCAGGCCGGAGGCAGCCACAGCAGAGGCTCAGCAGCCTCACACTGAGGAACTTCTGCCTCAGCTCCACTCCAGCCCTGCTCTGCCTCAGCTCCAAACCCTTCCCCCTGGGCCTGGCTCCAGACCCCCTGATGAAAATTCCCTCTGCAGCCTTCCTGCAGGATCCCCTCCGGCCCTGGCAGCAGCTCTGAGCTGCCCCTGGAGCCTTCTCCTCCGCAGGCTGCACAGCCCCAGCTCCCTCAGCCTGTGCTCAGAGCAGCTCCAGCCCTGGGCTCTCCTCTGTGCCTCCTCTGGGCTCTGTCCTTCTCCTGCTGGGGACACCAGAACTGGACCACTTCAGCCTGCAGTGCTGTTTGGAGCACCCTACCAAAGCTGCTCTCTGACCACCTCACTGCCCAGCACCTGAAGGTCTCTGTCCCACCTGTGGGCAGGGCCTGAGCACCACCTGTGGCCCCATCCTGCCCCAGCACCAGCTCTGAGCACCCTCCCAGTCCATTTCCCACTCTGTAGGTCTGCTCTGAACCATTCCAGGGACATCTTCCAGCCTGGGAAGGTGCTGGGACAGGAGATGGGAGGCTGCTGGGGGAGGCTCAGGAGCTCCAAGCCCCCTTGGAAAGAGAGGAAGGGGAGCAGGGCCCCCCCCTGCCTGTGCCCTGCTCCGGGGCTGGAGCAGGAAGGCAGAGCTGGTGCAGAGCCCAGGAGGGATGGATCCAGCCAGGGCTGGCTGCGGTGCTGAGCTTGGCTGCAGGCTGAGGGTGTGCTGGGGAGCACCAGCAGCTCCCTCACTGCTCTCCTGGCACCTGCAGCTGGCCCTGCAGGGGCCCTGCTGATGCCCCAGCAGGACAGGGGAGCTCTGCTGGGCTTGGGCAGCACAGTGCATGCCCAGTGCCAGCTGGTGCTGAGCAGGAGCAGCAGCACTGCTCTGATCCCAGCCTGGCATCTGGCAGGGATCTCATCCTGACCAAAAGATCCACAGGGCTTGAGCCTGGATCCTTCTGCCTGCCCCAGCAAGTGCCAGGCTGTGCCCCCTGCCCTGGCATCCCCTCGGCTGTGCCTCCTCCCTTGCTGCTCTGCTGCCCACAGCTGCCCACCCCCCACGCCCCTGCTCTGACCTCTGCCACCACTGTCACCTCCTTTTGGTGCCACAAGTACCCCTGGGGCCCTCCTCTGTGGCTCCCATGCCCTCTCCCCCTGCACAGCCTCCCCCTCCCCACGGGCACCCCGCAGCCCTGCATCCCCCCTGCCACCCCCAAGGCCCTGCCTGCCTCCACTGCCCATGGCACTGCCACCCCCCCAGGCCACCCCCACCTTGCCCACCCCCTGCAGCCCTTCCCCCCACCTCCCCCAGTCCTGCCCTGCCCACCACAGCCCCCAGCCCCCTGCAGTCCCCAGAGCATCCCCACAGCCTGGGGGGGGCCACCACACCCCCTGCAACCCCCCTGCACCCCCCCCACATTCCCTCCCCCCTCATCCCCCTGCACCCCCCCAACCCCCCAGCCCCTCCCTTGCGTCTCCCAGCTGCCACATGCCCCCGCGCCCCCCTTCCCCCCCTTCCCGCCCCCTTCCTGCATCCCTGCGTTGTCCCACCCCCGACCCCTCCCCTGCATCCCCACCTTACCTCCCCCCCCCCGCGGTTATCCATCCCCCGCATCCCCACACCCCCCTCACCCCCTCCTGCCTCCTCCCAGCCTTGCGGCCCCCCCCCAGCTACCACCCCCCCCCACCCCTCCCCTCCCCGCATCCCCTCCCCGCATCCCCACCCCCCCCAGCCCATCCCGGGCCCCACCCCAGCCGTTCCCACCCCCCACCCCCCCTTCCTCAGCCCAATCAGGGCGGCTTGGGCGAATTCAAACCCAGCCCCGCAAGACCGGCGGCGGCTCCGCTGCCTTCCCTTCCCTTCCCGTGCGGGCGGAGGATGCGCCGGTGAGGAGCGGGGGGCCGGGAACGGGGCGGCCGGGGGGGCCGCCTCGGATGGGCTCGGGGAGCTGCGGGGTGGGCACGGCCCCATCCTGCCCACCCGGAGAGGAGGTGAGCGAGGGAGGGAGGGAGGGGAGGGCGGGGGGGGGGACCGGGAACCGGAGGCAACCGGGAAAGTTTGATGGCAGCATCCGCGGGGCGGCGGCCGAGCCGAGCCCCCGGGGCTGCACCGGCAGCTGCAGGGGCGGGGAGGGGGGTTCGGGGGGGGGGGATTGGAGGGGTTTGTGGTTTGAGGGGGGAGGGAATTGAGCTGCTCGCTGCTCCCCGTCTCGGTGTCCCGCCAGCAGCAAGGCCGGGGCGGGAGCGGGGAGCCCAGGGGCGGCTTGGGGGTCCCTGGGGAGGGGCTGTGCGAGTCGTGGGGGTGCGGACTGCCCCCCCCGGGAGAAGGAGAGGGCGGGGGGCGGCTGTGGGCAGGCGGCTCGGCGGCAGCCGCTGGCCGGAGCGGGGAGGGGACGGAAGCAGCCTGGGCGTTTTGGGGCAGATTCGGCGGAATCCAGGAAATTTCTGCAGCTGCTGCAAACCTGCTGCTGGGAGAGGAGTCCTGGCTGGAAGCGATGCCTGGGAACGACCCTCGGAAGGAGGTGGGGAGGGGTCCGGGGGGGGGAATGCTTGCTAGGTGCCCACCCCTCAGCCCCTTCCTTGCGGCTGGATGGGAGAAACTTTCGGCTGCAATGGAGGCGATTCCTCCCCCCTGGAGCTGCAGGTCTGCTGGGGCGGGGAGGGAGGGGGGGACGACACTGCTCGGAGCCTGGGGAGGAAGGAATGAGGCACAGCAGCCCCCCCGAGGAGCTGGGGGAATCGGAACCGTCCCCCCCCGAGCCCAGCACCACCGCCCTCGGGAGGGGTGGGAGCCGTGGGGATGCTCCACGCCGCGCTGCGAGTGCTGGGCAGCCCTGCCCGAGGCTGTGGGCATGGAGCACCGGCAGGGAAGGGCTGGCTGGAGGCAGCTTTGGTGCAGAGCCTCCTCCTAACCGTGAGGAAAAGAGCTGCTGGCAGCGGGAGCTGGGGGTGGGGTGGGGAGAGGAGGAGGATGATGATGATGGGTTTAGGAGCTTCACCTCCCCCCCATCCTGTCATTCCCAGCGAGGTTCTGCTTCCTCCCAGCTCTTGTTAGCTGCCATAGATCCACCCAGGAGCAGGGACAAAACATGCAGCAGGTTTGTGGCTGCTGGGGGAGAGCCACCCAGAGCCCTCGGTGGCTCCTGGGGAAGCAGCACTCCGGTGCCACCCAGCTGTGCCCAGCCCCACAAGTGCCCCTGGGCACCCTGAGCTGGGCTGAGCTCAGCTGGCTCCCAGCAGAGCTCTGGAGGCCTCCCAGCAGTTCAGCTCCTGCCAGCCTGGGGCGTGGATGTGGAGCTGAGCAGAGCCACTGCACCCTGCTCAGGAACCTGTTGGTCACCCAGCCTGGGGCTGCACCCAACCAGCACAGCTCCTTTGTCACGACCCTGGGGGCTCTGCACACCCCTGAGGAGGAGGAGGATGTAATTGACATCTCAGCAGTCCCTCCAGCAGCTCTTTTCACCCCAAATCAAAGCCCCTCGAGGGCTTCTCCATCCTTCTGTGCCCCTCTCCCCCCTGCCACAAGTGCAGCCAGATCCTTCAAGCCCAGACGGCCCCCAGGCCCCTGGAAGATGAAGAAATCCTTCTGCTGGTGTTCCCTCCCTGCTGAGGAGGGTGCTGGCCCCCCCAGGTCGGGGCTGGGAGGTGGCAGAGTGGCCAACAGGGACAGTCCAGGGCTGGTTCTGGTGGCCTCAGCCAGGCTGGTGCCCGGGAGGGGGCACAGGGAAGGTCCTGGCTGGGTGCAAACTGTTTGTGTCTTGCTGCACAGCCCCAGCCTGCAGGCACAAACTGCAGCCCAGGAGGCTCCACCTGAGCAGGAGGAGAAACTCCTTTGGTGTGAGGCTGCTGGAGGCCTGGGGCAGGCTGCCCAGGGAGGTTGTGGAGTCTCCTGGTGTGCAGAGCTTCCAACCCCCCCTGGGCACTGTGCCCCTGGGCAGGCTGCTGTGGGAGCCCTGCTGGGGCAGGGGCTTGGGCTGGGGGAGCTGCAGAGGTCCCTTCCAGCCCCTCCAGGCTGGGGCTGTGAGTGCAGGAGGGGCAGAGGGCTGTGGCAGCAGACTGTTCCCTCAGCCCTGTGGCTCCTCCGTGGCTGAGGGGAGCTGGTGACATCCTCCGGCCCCTGGCTCGGAGCTGCCTCCTGTTGCCAGCAAACCTCTGCCGCTGCTCTCTGAGCAGCTGCTCCTCGGAGGAGAGCACTGCCAGGCCCCGGGGCTGCTCTGCTCCCGCTGCAGAACCTCCTCTCCGAAGCCAAAGTGCTGATGGCTCTGAACCTGATACTCCAAAGGGAACTTAATGGCCATTAGGCAGCTCCCCGGGCAGGGCTGCAAGGGATGAAGGCATCAAGGCTGCCAGATGGGGGGAGGGAGGCAGGGAGGCAGGGGCTGGTTCCTCCAGGACCAAGGCAGAGAGCAGCAGGAGCTGAGGGAGGCTGCTGGGAGGTCTGTGGCAGGAGGAGCTGTGGAAGGAGGTGAGGAACAATTCCCTCTCCTGGCACAGGCTGCCCAGGGAGGTGGTGGAGTCCCCAGCCCTGGAGGGGCTGAGGAAACCTCTGGAGATGGCTCCTGGGGCCATGGTTTGGTGGGCAGGGAGGTGCTGGGCTGCTGGTTGGACTGGAGGGTCTCAGAGGGCTTCTCCAACCCAAACCATTCCATGATTCCACAGGGAGGAGCTGCTACCTGTGGTGGCCCAAAGAAGGGGTCTGGAGTACCCAAACCTCCAGGGCTCAGCACCCCTGAGGTCCCCACCCTGGCTCTGCTCCCTGCAGTGTTCTGCAGCTCTCAAAGCCCTCTGTGGGCCAAGGGCTGCCCTTGCTGGGAGAGCCTCTCCTCTGCCTTCCTGGCAGGCCAGGCCAGAGGTTTCTGCCAGCTCCCAGAAGTGCTGCAGGGACCTTTGGGACCCCTGGGCCTGGGGGGCTGGATGGAATCATTCCAGCAACAGGTGATGCTGGCTCCCCAACAGCTCTACCCTCTGCTGGATCTGCCTTCCCCCAGGTCTGTGCAGAAGACCTCTGGGCACACCTTGGACATCCTGGGTGAGGGATTTGTGAGACCCTTCTGCAGCTGCCTTGTGGCACAGCTGGGAAGTTTCTGTGGTGTGGGGAGGAGGAAGGATGCTGGTGTGAAGCTGGGAGCTGGCTGAGTGGTGGTCTGGAGGCTGGGAAGCTGCCAGGATCCATCAGGACAGATGCAGCCACGGATGCTGATGGCCTCTCAAACCCTTGCTTGCTCCTCTCCTGCTGTCCTGGCAGGGCTTGGTGCTCCTGGGTCTCTCCAAGGCAGACACCGAGGCAGAGCCTCCTCTGGGGAGGACTTCTGCACTCTATTTGGGAGCAGATTTTGCTGCTTGGATTACTCAGGGGTTAAGAGCAGAAGGACTTTGAGCTGAGCTCACTGTGCCCCTGTGCCCAAGTGGTCACTTGAGCCCCTGGACAGCTCCTGAGAGCTCCAAACCAGGCAGGACCTCCCTGATGGAGCTCCTCCTCCAGCCTGCTCTGTGCTCTGTAGCACCAAACACCTCTGAGCAGCAGGCTGTGGAGCAGCAGCAAACCAAGCTCTGCTCTCCTCCCACCTCCCAGAGGGGTCACAGCTCACCTGCAGGGGCCCTGGCAGAAGGGAGATGCTTGGGGTGCTGGGTGGTGCTGGCCTGCAGTGCTGAGGGTGCAGTCAGCTGCCTGCAGCTCCCCCTGGAAGGGTTTGGGGTTGGAGAAGACCTTCCAGAGCCTCCAGCACAACCAGTCTCTGACTCTGCCCAGGCTGGGGCTGAGCCATGGCCCTCAGCACCACAGCTCTGAGGCTCTGAAACCCCTCCAGGGAGGAGGATTCAGCCTCCCCCCTGGGCAGCCTGGGCCAGGCTGTGCTGGTCAGAGCCTGTCCTGCCCGCGGGGGGCTGGGAGGTGCTGCCCACGCACTCCCAGGCTGGCATCTGCCACGGGTGGCTGCACACCTCGGTGCCAGCCTTGCAAGGGAGAAGGGCACAAGCAACAGGACCTGGATCTCCCCATCTGGCCTCCAGGCTGGAGGTGCTGGAGGTGCCAGCTCTCCTGTGATGCTCATCCTGGGCGTGGGCTGTGCTGATCTCATCTTCAGGAGCAGCCTCCAGACAGAGCTCTGCTTGGGGAGGAGCAAACTTGGCTTAGGCTGAGAGTGTGGAGTTCCCAGGAGGGACTGCAGAGCCTGGGGGCTGGTGGTCAGCAGCCCCTTCCCAGGGCCAAGTCCCTGCAGGAGTGTCTCACCCTGGCACAGGAATAGGCTGCTGAGGCAGTGCCGGCAGGGCCCCTGGGTGCCATCCCCAGGGGCATTCTGTTTCTGGGCTGACACCTGGCAGCAGTAGCCCTTGGGCAGCTGGACCAGGGCTGCAGACAGGGGCTTGTGAGCTGTGCCCACCTGGTGGGGCACCGCCAGGCCCTGGCAGCACTGCAGGGAGGGCATCGGTGGCCGCGGTGCAGGGGCTCAGCTCGGCAGGGCTCAGGCAGTGCAGAGAGGAGCTCCGGGGACCCTCCGTGGTGCAGCCAGGCTGCATTGCAGCTCTGGGAGTTTAATTGTGTGCTAACGAGGGGATTAAGGCCTGGGAGGGTGATGCTGGCCAGCTCCTGCTCTCCTCTTCCAAGGGCTTGGTAATCTTCTCCCTCTCTCCCTCCCTCCTCCCTGGCCTCTTCCTGGAGCAGCCTTTTGGGTTTCCCTCCCCCACCGGAATCCAGAAGGGGTTGGAGGAGCTTTAAAGGCTCCTCCTGAGCTCCTCATTGCAGGTCAGGAGTGCATGGCACACGACCAAGGCTTGGGAGGGGGTTTGGCTCCCCCAGTACCCCCCCGGGGGTGGCTGGTGGCTGAGAGCTGCTGCCTCGGGCAGAGCCGCACCGGCAGCCAGCTCCCTGCCAGCTCCATGGGGCTGGTGCCAGCGGTGCTGGAGACTCAGGAGCTGTGTGGGAGGACCCAGAGAGCAGAGCTGAGGTGACCACAGGGGACAGAACCTCGTCCCCACCAGCCAAGGGCAGTCTGCTCCTCCCTCTGAGGTGCCAGGGCTTGGGGTGTTGCCCACCTCCAGGTCGTGATTCTCTGTTCCAGTAAGAGCAGTGTCTGAGGCCTGGGGCCAGCCACCCTCCCTGCTGTGCCAACCTGCTTCCAGGAATGCTCCTGGGCTGCCACACAGGGAGAGAGCAAATCAAGCAGCAGTGACAGGCACTTGGCATCGAGCTGGCACAGAGTGTCCTGGCACAAGGGGCAGGTCCAGCACCGCTCTCTGGGCTTGGCTGGCTGGCACTGGGCCACAGCCTGGCTTGGTGGGCACCCAAGCAGCTGCAGCCCGAGGCAGGTGGGTGGTGGTGCAGGAGTGTCTGCTGGGGAAGGGGCTGGGGAGGAGCAGCTGAGGGATTGCTCAGCCTGGAGCAGAGGAAGCTGAGGGAGACCTCACTGCTCTCTGCAGCATCCTGAGAGGGGGCTGGAGCCAGGTGGGGTTGGGCTCTGCTCCCTGGGTGAGAGAAGGAAAGGACATGGCCTGAAATTGTGCCAGGGCAGGGTTGGGTTGGACCTGAGGACCAATTTCTTTGCTGCAGGAGAGGTCAGGGGTTGGAGCAGACTGCCCAGGGAGGTGGTGGAGCCTCCATCCCTGAAGGTGTGCAAGGATGGCACTTGGGGCCATGGCTCGGTGGCCAGGGTGGGGTTGGGTTGATGTGGGGCTGGAGGATCTTAGAGGCTTACAGCAGCGAGGTCCTGGGCTGCCATGAGCACCACAAAGCCATCAGCCAAGGCAGGAGGCTGTCCTCTTCCACCCTGCCAGCACAGCTGCACCTTGGCCATGCTGCCACAGGCTGGAGAAGGTTATGCCCCTGGAGAAGCTGTGGCTGCAGCCTGGGGTAGGGAGAGGCTGCTGGGTCAGGGGGGCCTGCCCAAGCCCTCCCTGTGAGCCAGGACAACGCTGTGGCTGCCTGGCAGGTGGCTTCCCCTGCTGGCTCTCATCTGTGTCCACCTCCCAGCACGTCCCCAGAGCGGCCTCTGGGTCTGGTTAGGCTCCAGAAGTTCAAGCACCCCATGGCAGCCACCTTGACCCTCTCAGTTCCTTTGCCTGCAGGGCTGCCTTGCTGCTGGCTGGGCTGGAGCAGAGCTCCAGGTGCTGGGAGCTGGAGGCAGAAGTGAGATTGGAGCAGCAGCTGCCCCGGGGGAGGCAGCGCCGGGCTGGGCTCCTGCGGCTCTGCCTCTCGCTGCTGCTGGCAGATAACATCCCTTGGAGTCAGGAGCAGGCTGCTCCAGGCATGGGCATCGATTTCCAGGAGCTGGAGGGCCCTGGCCCTGCAATCGATCTGCATTTTGATCAGCTCATCTCAGCCGGTGGGAGATGCTCTGACACTGCTGCTGCTGCCGGGGAGGAGGAGCTCTGCTCTGGGACTGCTGCCGTTGGTTGCCTCAGGTCTTCTGCTTGGCCCTGCAGTGTCATTCACCTGCCAGGGTTGTCCCTCCTGGATTGTGTTGGGCCAGAGGAGCTTTACAAGTCCCTTCCAACCCAACCCAGCTGCTCTCCGAGGTCCCTTCCCAACCCAACCATTCTGTGATCCTCTTCTTGGGCTGGCCCAGGTCCCACCAGACCTGAGCAATGTGCTCTCAGGCCGGGAGGCCCTGGAGGGAGCAGGGAGCCTTGGAAGAGTTTTTCCTGGTCCCTTGTCCGTGGTGCAGCCTCCTGCAGATCCCTCTGAGCTCCCAGCGCTGCTGCCACCCTGCTGGGGGAAGCAGCAGGGCTGGAGAGGGTTAAGAAGGAGCAGGAGGGTTGGATTTGATTAGCAGGGCAGGGAAGGCTCTGCAACACATAAAGCTGTTAGAGAGGGATCAATTGTTCTGTGCCTCTGCTGGGACAGCAGCAGGAGGGAGCAGCTTAATTGGGAGCTAATGAGATTTGGGTTAGATAGGAGGAGATGTGGGTGGGGGACGAGGGGCTGCTGGCAGAGTCCCCTCCAGCTGCAGGCCGACAGAGCCAGGCTCTCTCTGGAGCATCCTTGGAGCTCCCCCAGTGCTGGGCAGGTGGATTTGGGAGAGTCATTGATCCATGGAATGGGCTGGGCTGGAAGGGACCTTCAAGATCATCCAGTCCCAAGCCCCTGCCATGGGCAGGGAGACTGCAGGGTGGCTGCTGCCCCCCTCCCCCCCTGGGCAAAGGCATCTCTGGAGGCTCTCCCTGGCTGTGCAGTCTCCTGGGCAGGAGTCCTGAGGCTCTGGCACCCTCTGCCCTCTCTGCTGCTCCCTCATTTCACTCTCCAGTGGAGCTCTTCTCCTCAGCTGGGTTTTGGTTGATGGCTTCAGCTGGCAGCTCCCCTCCAGCACACTGCAGCTGACCTTCATCCCCCCAAGGGCTCACAGCTGACTTCTGGCCAAAGTGTCCACCAGGACCTCTGTGTCCCCTGCTGCAGGTCTGCTCTGCAGCCCTTCAGAGCCCTGCTGTACAGCACTCATCTGGCTCAGCTGCAGGACTTTGAGCTCTCTGTGAGTTCTTCCAGCCCCCTCTTCCCTCCAGCCCCCTGAGGTTTGGAGGCTCCCTCTGCACCCTGTGGGATCAGCAGCCCAGGGCATTGTTCACCCAGCTCACCCTCGTGCAGTGCTTTGGGCTGGAAGGGACCTTACAGATCACCCAGTTCCAACCCCCCTGCTCCTGCCTCTGGAGCTTCTTGTCCCCTAAGCTCTCTGGATCTGGCTCCACCTCCCCTCCTCCTGCCCTGCTCAGAGAGGGACCTCTGTGGGAACAGCTTTAGTGGTGGTGTGGTAGGGGCTGACCTCTTCGTGTCGCCCTGGGCATGAATCCCTCTTGCCCCTGTGTCCAAGGGGCACCCTTGGGGTGAAGCCATCTCTTCCTCTTCCTCCTAAACCCCTGCTGCTGGAGGCTGCTTGTGGTTGCAGCCTGAGGGACTGATCCATGCTCTGGAGCTGAGGGCAAGCCCCAAGCTGGGCATCCCTCTGGAGAGCTCCTGGAGTGGATTTTGGGCTCTCCTTGTGCCAGGCCTGGGTCCTGAGGAGAGGACACTGCATCACCTGCAGTGTAGTGGCAGAGCCCTGCCCTGCCAGCATGCTCATTAGGGTGCTTTAATTATGGAGATACTCAGCCTAATTGTGTCCCCTGGTCCCTGCTCTGCTGAGATTCTATCTGCTGCTCATTCTCTGCACCCTGGCTGCTCTCCAAGCCTCTCTGCTGTGCAGATGGAGCCTGCACAGGGGAGCCTCACCCAATGGGCCAGGCAGTTTGGGGTGCTCCTAGCCACCTGGGAGAAGAGCTGCAGGCAGCAGAGAGGACCCCAGTGCAGCCCTGGTCATGGTTGGTGACAGCCTCTGTGTCCCCATGATGACAATGCAGGTGGAAGCTGTGCTGGTGTGTGCAGCTCTCTGGGCCCACAGGAGGTTCAGTGAGGCCAAGTGCAAGGTCCTGCACTTGGGTTGGGGTATCCATACAGGATGGGGATGAAGGGCTGGAGAGCAGCCCTAGGGGTCAGCAGGACTTAGGGCTGCTGGGGGGGTGAGAAGCTAGAGATGAGTTGGCACTGAGGGCTGCCAGTCCAGAGCCAGCCCTGCCCTGGGCTGATGCCTGGCAGCAGAGGCAGGGAGGGGATTCTGCCCCTCTGCTGTGCTCTGCTGAGACCTCCCTGCAGTGCTGGGGCAGCTCTGGAGTCCTCAGCACAGACAGGGACCTGCTGGAGCAGGGCCAGAGGAGGCCACAGCAATGATGGGAGGCTGCCCAGAGAGGTGGTGGAGTCTCCCTCTGTGCAGAGACTCCAACCCCCCCTGGGCACTGTGCTGCTGGGCAAGCTGCTGTGGGAGCCATGCTGGAGCAGGGGGCTTGGAGTGGGTGAGCCCCAGAGGTCCCTTCCCACCCTCCCCACGCTGGGCTGTGATGATTCTGTGTTTGCTGTTCTCCAGAGCAAGGAGGAGAGCAATCAGCTGCCTGCAGTCATCTGCCCTGACTCAACACAGCCATTACTGAGCCCCCTCTCAGCACTGCTCCTCCAAGGCAGCCACAGAGAGCTGATCCAGCCCTGCTGATTCAGGCCTGGTAGAGCTCAGACTGATGCTCAGCTTCACCAAGCTGTTCCCACTGGCCCACTGCCTGCCTGTCTCTCTTTCTGTCTTGGCATCCTCTTGCTGTCCCCTTGGCCGCAGCTCAGCTTCCCAGAGCAGCTGAGGTGAAGGCAGGAGCCCTGCCCCTGAAACCCAACCAGCCCAGGATGGCTGTGCCTGCGGCTCCAGCAGCTCCCTGCTGAGTTCTAGGGACCCTGAAGCAAAACCAGGCAGCAGCAGCAGCTTCCCTTCCCTTAGTCCCTCCCTTCCCTTCCCTTGGTCCCACAGCCTGTCCCTGGGCACAGGAGCACACAGGCTGCAGAAGACCTTCAAGCCCAACCACAGAGTCCAAGCTCTGACTCCTGTCCTGGAGGAGTGCAAAGGCTCTGGGCTGGGAGAGGGCAGAGTGAGGCTGGGGAGGAGGAAGCAATTCCTTGCAGTGAGGCTGGGGAGGCTCTGGCCCAGGCTGCCCAGGGAGGCTGTGGCTGCCTCCTGCCTGCAGGTGTCGAAGGCCAGGCTGGGCTGGGGGGAGGTGTCCCTGCCCGTGGCAGGGGGCTGCAGCTGGCTGGTCTTGAGGGTCCCTTCCCACCCAACCCATTCCAGGGCTCTCCATGCTCCTCTGATCCCCTGAGCACCTCCCTGTGTAGATCAAAGCTCTCTTGGACACATCCTGCTGGGCTCAGCCCTCGCTGCCACCATGCCTGAACCGCTGGGAGCTGCAGGCAGGTGCAGCCCCTCCAGGAGCTTTATATTAGGCACCCTCTTGCTCCTGGAATAGCTTCCCAGACAAAACTGGGTTATGATGCAATTAAGGCTGAGAAATGAATCAGTGATTTGAGGGGGAAATTAAACCTCCCTCCCCCCCCCCCACCCCCCCCAGCAAGGGAGGTGGCAGCGATCCCACGCCGAGCTCTGCCGGCGGGCAAGGCTGTGCAGAGGCAAGGGGCAGGGGCTGAGGAGCCTTAGCCCAGCAGCTGTGCCAGGCCAGGGTCAGAGGGTGGAGACCTCCAGCTCCAGCAGGGTGGTGAGGAAAGCTGCTCCCCAGCCTGGGTGCTGGTGGCAGTGCAGTTCAGGTAGCTCCTGGGTACCATGGCAACCTGCGCCGGCCACCGGCTCCAGCCAGGATGCTGCAGGAGCTGCCAGGCTGAGAGCAGCTGGGAGTGCAGGCATGGAATGGTGAGAGCAGAGCATTGCTTGGGATGGAAAAGCCCCCAGAGATCACCCAGTCCAACCAGCAGCCCACCACCACCACGGCCCCAAGTGCCATGGCCACAGGTTCCCTGAGCACCTCCAGGGCTGGGGACTCCACCACCTCCCCGGGCAGCCTGGGCCAGGCCCTGAGCGCTCCGGCAGCGAAGGAATCTTTCCCAGTCTAAGCTGGAACTGCACTGGTGGAGGGTCAGGAGGAACCTCAGCAGGCTCCAAGAGGCACCATGCATGGGCCAGAGGTGGCTTTGGGTTGAACTTCTCCTTCAAGCAGGGCTTGGAGCCCTGGGCTGGGGAAGCCCCAAGGTCATGGTCAGGCTGATGGGAGAGGGGAGGCAGCATGGGCAGCTCAGGGACCAAGAGCTGAGTAGAGAGGGTCCACAAGCTCCTCCCTGGCAATGTGACTTCAGGAGAGGTCCTGAGGTCTGCAGGGTGGTGGAAGTGACTCTGCTGTGCCTGGAGGAAGCTGCTGAGCTCTGCTTGCAGCAGGATACAGCCAGAAGAGGACAGGGGAGCAGAGCTGAGCCAGCAGCCCCAGGAGCTTGCAAGACTCTCCCAGATGGCCCTGAGGAGCCAGCTTGGCTGAGCCCTGACCTCCAGAAGCTGGGACTGCAGCTTGGTGTCACCACCCAGTTTAATGAGGCCAAGAGCACCCAGCCAAGGCTAAGAACTCCTCTGGCCTGGGGCTGGGTGACCCTCCCTGCTCCTCCCCCTTGGCCACAGCAAACAGGAGCTTGGCATCTGCAGAAAGGTTGCTGCTCCTCCTGGGGAGCTGCTAATGAGCTGGTGAAGGGCTGCTGCTCTGCAGAGCAGATGGTCACTGGGAGCCTTCCCTTGCAGCCAAGGAGCTGCTGAAGTTGCTTTCCACAGCCCTGCTGAGGGCCCTGGAGGTTGGAGGCAGCAAGGTTCCCCTGAGGAGTTCTCAGCCAGCAGAGGGTGGGAGGCAGGGCTGGTCCTGGTCCCTCAGGAGGAGTTTCCATCTGTCCTTGCTGGAGGTGACAGCTCCAGCCCTGGGCTGAGCACTTTGCCAGGTTCTCATCCCTGCTCCTCTGGGCTCAGCAGAGATGGATGCTGGAGCTGGGTGCCTTTGGTAGGATCTTCTGGACTCAGAATGGTCACAGTTGGGAAAGTCCTGAAGCTCATCCAGTCCAAACCATCTCTAGCTCTAACCAAGGCTGGGGCTAAGCCATGGCCCTCAGCACCACAGCTCTGTGCCTGGTGAGGAGCAGCTGAGGGAGCTGGGGGTGTTGAGCCTGGAGAAGAGGAGGCTGAGACCTCACTGCTCTCAGCAGCTCCCTGAGAGGAGGCTGCAGCCAGCTGGAGGTTGGTCTCTTGTCCCAAGGAGCAAGGGCCAGGACAAGATGCAACAGCCTTGGGTTGCCCCAGGGGAGGTTCAGGTTGGCCATGAGGAACAATTTCTTCCCCTTGAGGGTTGTCCAGGCCTGGCCCAGGCTGCCCAGGGAGTCTCCATCCCTGCAGGGGTATCAAAGCCCTGGAGATGTGGTGCTGAGGGCCATGGGCTGGTGGTGCCCTGGCAGTGCTGGGGTTGGACTCCATGATCTTGAAGGTCTCTTTCAACCACAACAACTCCAAGATGTGTGTGGTGGAGGTGTCCCTGCCCATGGCAGGGGCTTGGAACTGGATGGTCTTCAAGGTCCCTTCCAGCCCAACCCATTCCAGGAATCTACTTTGGCTTTCAGCAGGGCTGGGCAGTGAGCTGAGGAACCTCAGCACAGACCTCCAGGGATCCAAGTTCAGCTTCCATCTGCTCCATGGCCTGGCCATGGAGGGGTCTCAGGCTGGTCCCTGTGCTCCTGCCCAGCCACCACTCCTGGCTCAGCAGCTCTGCTCCAGCTCAGCAGGGAGGAAAGCAGAGAAGTTAATTTATTACTGCAAACGACTCTGAAGTAATTAATTGATCTTGTCAAAGGCAAGAGATGATTCCAGGGCTCTGTAATCCCAGCAGAAAGATCCTTCTTGTCCCCTGACAAGGCAGCTTTGATAGAGCTGTTCCACCAGCACAGGCTGGAGTCAGGATGGGGACATTCCAGTTAATGACTCACTCTAACGAGGGTGAGGCAGGCCAGGTCCCTGTGCCCCAAGCCCCCAACCCCCTTCCCCAGCCTGCCTGGGGGCACCTGCTGGGGCTCAGCCTCTGTCAGCCAGGCAGGAAGGGTCCCTGGTGACCAGCAAGTCTGGGCAGCTGCATGTGGATGTGGTGGGGACAAGAGAGCTGGGAAGAAGGTTGGTGACCAGCAGAAGGAAGGAGGATAGAGGACACCAATGGCTAAAGGGTGAGAGGATGGAGCCAGGGTCTGGCCTGGGGAGGAGCAGCTGAGGGAGCTGGGGGTGTGCAGCCTGGAGGAGAGGAGGCTGAGGGAGACCTCATTGCTCCCTGCAGCTCCAGCTCCCTTCTGGAGGAGTCAGCTGCTCCTGAGGAGCCACCAACAGGACATCTCTCCCCTCACTGCCACCCAGGCATCCTGAGAAACATGTCCTCAGCTCTCAGGAGGAAGGCTCAGGGCAGCACTTGGTTCTTTCCAGGAAAGGAGCTGGGAGTGTGCCACCAGCCCTGCCAGCCGCAGGGGACGAGGAGAGGGATCTGTGCTTCCAACCTGGCTCCTTGCTCCTTGGCAGGCTGCAGCAGCTCAGCACGGTGCCTGCAGAGCAGGGAGAGGCCAGAGGCTTGCCTGACTTACAGAACCTGAGGGCTGTCTCAGCTGGAGAAGCCCTCCAAGATCACCCAGCCCAGCCAGCAGCCCTACCCTGGCCACCAAACCATGGCCCCAGGTGCCTTGGCCACAGGTTTCTTGGACACCTCCAGGGCTGGGGACTCCCTGGGCACCTCCCTGGGCAGCCTGTGCCAAGCCCTGACCACTCCTGCAGCAAGGAAATTGTTCCTCATCTCCAACCTAAGCCTCCCCTGGCACAATTTGAGGCCATTTCCTCTCCTTCTGTCCCCTGATTCTGGGGAGAAGAGACCAAGCCCCACCTGGCTGCAGCCTCCTCTCAGGGAGTGGAGTCTCCATCTCTGGAGCCATTCCAAGCCTGCCTGGATGCCATCCTGTGCAACCTGCTCTGGGTGGAAAAGACCTCTCAGATCAGGCAGCAGGGTTGGACTCAGTGATCTTCAGAGGTCCTTTCCAACCCCTGTGAGCTGTAGAGAGCCAAAAGCTCTTCCCTCAGCCTCCCCTTCCCCAGATCCAAGGGCCCCAGTTCCCCCAGCTGCTCCCCAGCAGATTTCTGCTCCTTCCTCTGGAGCAGCAGCAGTGCAGCAGCAGCAGTGCAGCAGCAGCAGTGCAGCAGCAGTGCAGCAGCAGCAGTGCAGCAGCAGTGCAGCAGCAGTGCAGCAGCAGCAGTGCAGCCTCCCAAGAAGCCAGAAGTTAATTTTCACTAACTGCCTTGGGGCAGCCAGATTCCAACCTCTGCTCAGCACATCCTGCATGGAGAAGGAGCCATGGGCAACCTGTTTTGCCTTGAAGTGAAGCATCCAAGTGAGTGCTTGCCACGAGGGCTGCCCTCAAAGCCAGGAGGAGTCCTTGCATGCCACAGGGCTCTCCCAGTGCAGCCACTGCAGCAGTTGACAAAATCACTTTGTCAGCACTAAATATATATATATATGTGTATAAAAGGCAACAAACTCCAATGCTGAGATCCTGCTCTGAGCTTTGTTGCATTCCAGAGGTGAACAGAGGAGCTCTGCTCCCCTCCTTTCTACAGTGCTTGGAACTCCAGCTACAAGAAGGGGCTGGAGCAGGGCCAGGGAAGGGCAATGGAGCTGGGGAAGGGTCTGGAGAGCAGGGCTGGGGAGGAGCAGCTGAGGGAGCTCTGGGGATGTTCAGCCTGGAGAAGAGGCTGAGGGAGACCTCATTGCTCTCTGCAGCTCCCTGAGAGGAGGCTGCAGCCAGGGGGGGTTGGGCTCTGCTCCCAAGGGACAGGAGGGGCAATGATCTCAGGCTGCCCCAGGGGAGGCTTAGGTTGGAGATTAGGGAAGATGTCCTCACCAGAAGGGTGAAGGCTGCCCAGGCAGTGGGGGAGTCCCCATCCCTGGAGGGGTTTAGAAGCTGTTTGGCTGAGGAGCTGAGGGCCCAGGTCTGAGCTGTGCACAAGGAGATGTGAGGCTGTGGCTGGCCTGCAGCTCTCCTCCAGCCAGGGCATTCCACGGAGGCTGAACCTTGGCTCAGTCCTCAGTGCAGGCAGAGCAAGCTGGCAGGGGGGGGCTGGAGCTGGATGATCCTTGAGGTCCCTTCCACCCCTGACAGTTCTCTGATTCCAAGCTGCCACCAGCTCAGCCTCACCCCAAGCCTGCACCACCCCTGCTGGTGCCCTGCTGGGGCCGCGGTGGTGCAGCAGCAAATGCACTCCCTGGAGCATGGGCAGGATCAAGGTTTCTGGGTGCCAAAGGCTTCCTCGAGCCCCAGGAGCCTCCCCCCTGAGCTTCCCCGAGGCTCAGGCAGCCTTTTTTAATCGGCAGCAGCTCTTCCCAGGCACTGACAGCGAATCAGCTGCCTGTGGGAAGGGCTCCTGCTGCTCTGAGCTGGGGGTGCTGGGGACCACGCTCCTCTGGCTCTGCTCCACCCCGAGGAGGTGGCTTTGATTGCTTGCTGATGAACTGGGGCAGGATGAGTTATGTTTTGCTTTTCTGCTGAAATCCTGGGGAGGAAGCAGGGTGGGGAGGGGCAGCAGCAGCTCCCAGCAGCTCCCCACAGCCTTGGCATCTCAGCCACAGTCTCTAGCTGCCTCCAGCAGCCTCCTGGAGTCTTCTCTGTCCCAGCCTCAGCCCCTGGATGAGGAGGGATGAGTTCACTTTGCTCCAGAGCAGGCAGCAGTGGCTGTCCTCCCTGCTTTTCCTCAAATCCTACAGTGGCTCAGGGGGGAAGGGAGCTCAGAGCTCAGCTGCTCCAACCTCTGCCATGGGCAGGGACAGCTCTCAGCTGGACTCAGCTGCTCCAGGCCCCATCCAGCCTGGCCTGCAACACCCCCAAGCAGGAGGCAGCCCCAGCCTCCCTGGGCAGCCTGTGCCAGGCTCTCAGCACCCTCACACTGAGGAACTTCTTCCTCAGCTCCACTCTAACCCTGCTCTGCCTCAGCTCCAAACCCTTCCCTCTTGTCCTGTCTCCAGACCCCCTCAGCACAATTCCCTCTGCAGCCTTCCTGCAGGATCCCTTCAGGCCCTGGAGGGCAGCTCTGAGGTCCTCCTGGAGCCTTCTCCAGGCTGAGCACCCCCAGCTCCTCCACTCTCCCTGCCTCTATCCACCTGGGGCTCCTGGGCAGCAGGATCTGAGCTCCCTCCTGGTCTCCCCTGCATGGGGACTGGCAGGTGCCATGCTCTGCTCTTCATCAGGTGCCACACATGGCCCAGGCAGTGGTGGCTTAGAGAAGAAACTGCTCCAAGTGGCATCCTGCTCCTAGGGCTTGACCTGATGATCTTCCTGAAGTGGCTGGGAAGGGCCAAATCCTTCTTGCTGGGACCCCTGGCCCCATTTCAGGCCATTTCCTCTTCTTATATCACCTGAGAAGAAATCAACCCCACCTGGCTGCAGCCTCCTCTCAGGGAGCTGCAGAGAGCCCTGAGGTCTCCCTCAGCCTCCTCCCCTCCAGGCTGCACACCCCCAGCCCTCTTCTCCAGACCCTTCACCCTCCGGACACACCACGGACAGTTTGGAGGGGCCAGGAGCCGCCCCGGGGGCTTGGAGAGGCTTTTGTGGGGCAGCACAAGGCTCCAGGAGCCATCGCTGGGGCCCAGCAGGCTCAGCCCCCAGCCTTGCTCTCTCCCACGGTCTGGCTCTCGCAGGCAGGCGGCTCACGAAACTTCTCTTGTCTCCAGTTGCTGGGCTCCACCTTTTATTCTAATCGCTCCTGCATCGCCATAGGAACCCGCGGCCGCCGGAGCGCCGAGCGGCAGCCTCCCCCCGGCAGCCTCCCCCCGGAGCGCTCCGGGAGCGCCGCGGCTGCTCCTTCCCCTTCCCCTCGGGATGCCAACTGACGGAGCCAGGAGCCCCGGCCAGCCAGGTACCCTCTCCGTGCCCCAGCCCCTCTCCGGTGCCCTCGCCGTGGGCAGGGCAAGGAGGGTAATTCCCTCTGCCGTCGGCTTTCAGGGACCCCCTCGTGGCGGTGGGCTCAGGAGCTGCGGCTGGGGCTGATTGCTGCTGGGGTCCTGCAGAGCTGCTGCTGGTGGTTTGGGGGTGGAAGAGGGCAGGGGGGGGTGGGATGGGTGGGAGCAGCCTTGCTTGGGTGGTTATCTTCATCCGTGGCTTGGCTGGGCAGTGGTGGCAGCTCCCTGTGTGCTGGGTGGCAGTGGTGGCAGCTCCCTGTGTGCTGGGTGGCAGCTCCCTGTGTGCTGGGTGGCAGTGGTGGCAGCTCCCTGTGTGCTGGGTGGCAGCTCCCTGTGTGCTGGGTGGCAGTGGTGGCAGCTCCCTGTGTGCTGGGTGGCAGTGGAGGGGAGGCACAGGGAGGGTGTGCTGCAGAGCCCCCCCAGGAGATTTGGGGGTGAGCCTGGCTGGGGCTGGGCTAAGCCTTCACCCTTGGCTGAAGTGTTGGCAAACAGAGCCTGGGGCACCCCTCCTGGTCCCCCCTCCTGGTCCCCCCTCCTGGTCCCCCCGGCACCTGGCCCAGACCTGTGGCTGGATGGCTCCTGGACGTTGTCCCCCCACATGCTGAGCCCTCAGAGGGTTCATGAAGGAGCTCTCAGGATCCTGCTGTAGGTAACAAGGATTAGGGAGTCCAGGTGTGGGTGGTGGTGCCTTGGCAGAGACTGGCACTGCCTGTTCCTGGGCAGCTGCCTGGTGTTTGATGGACAACCACCCTGTAGATGGCTCAAGCCATAGCTGAAGGTGCAGGGGGGGACTCTCAGCACCCTCCTGGGGCACAGCATTTTCTGTACCCAGCTTGGAGGGGGCAGGAGGGTCTCTCCCTACTGGGGGCATTCAGGGGAGGGTGCTGGGGTTGAGGCTCTGATGCCTCCCTGGCAGAATAAGGAGGCAGCTGAGGAGGAGAGGTGGCACCTGGTGCTCTCCCAGCAGAATGGGTTCCTGCTCTGAGGGTCAGCTGTGATCCTGCTGGGCCTGGCTGGCTGCTGGGGAAGGATGGGGAGATGGCCTCTGGCTGAACCTCACACCAGTGGCTGCTGGCAAAGCCAGGAGCAGGTTTCCAGGGAGAAAGCAGCAAAGAGGCTTCGAGAAGCGAGGGAAGGGAAGGCAGAAGCAGAGCTGGACAGTGCCAGCCCTGTTTGCTCCCAGGCTGTACCCCATAACCCAGCTGGAGGACACAGCCCTGAGTCCTCAGCAGCTGCTGGTGAAGCTGAGAGCTTCAGCACCTTCCTTCCTGTGGGGCAGAAACCCCTCTGAGGACACCACCCAGCAGCCTGCTCCAGGGCCCTGCCTGCTGCTGGAAGTCCAACTCGCCCTGGCAGAGCCTCCAGCTGGCAGCCACCCAGTGACCCAGCAGGCTCCATCCACGGCACCCAGCAGCAGCCCTGACTGAAAAAGGCAATGAAAACCCTGCAAAGGCTCCAGCTGCTCCCTGAGCTCCTCCTGTGACCACCAGGCACGAAGCTGCTCTTCCCAGAAAGGCTTCCAGCTGCCTCCATCCCAGCAGGGATGAGCTGACCCACCTCAGACAGACAGACAGACACCTTGGGAGTGACAGAGGGAGCACAGCAGCCCTGGTAAAACCTTTTCCCCTCTCCAAGGAGCTTAGGTGCCAGAAATCCTCCTGCTCAGGCAGCAGCTTGCTTGCCTGCAGAGCCCAGCCAGGGCTCTCTGCTTCCTCATCTCCCTGGAGATCACATTTGCTTGCAACAGGCTGTTGGGCACCACGGGCAGCCATGCAGTGAACCAAGGGGAGCAGGCAGAGCCAGGTCCCTGGAGACCTCCCCCCAGAGCCCCCAGAGCAGCTCTCAGCCTTTTGTTAGTCCATATCCTGTGCAGCTTCCCTAATCCTGCTGGGTTTGGCCACAGAACCATCCTCTGGCAGGCACTGCCAGGACCCTGGCTGCATCCATCTCTTGGGTTTCACTGCTGGGTGCCTCAGCCAGGTTTGCCTGGGGAGGAGCAGCAGGTTTGTGCTTCTCAGAACCAGGTTAGTTTAGCACCACCCTGATGGCTTCAGTCCTGCCCTTGCTCTCCCTGCACTCATCTTGTTCTGCTCTCCAGAAAATGCCATTTGGGCTTCAAGCCTGGGGCCCCCTCCCTGCTCTCCTCCATCCCAAGCAGCTCCACTCTCTACCTTTCTTTTTTTAAGCCATTAGTCTCACTCCTCCCTCTTACATAAACGATCCCAGAGTCTATTTTGGGGTTGCAAAAAGTCCTCACTTGGGTAGGTTTCAAAGTGTGCAAACAGAGCAACTCCCTGGGCTGCAGCTGTGGCAGGGGGCAGCCAAACCCTGCTCCACGTCCTGGCCTCTTCCAGCCTCCATCCCTGGAGCAGCTCAAGGCCTTTCCTGGTGCAGCTCTGCTTCCTTGTGCAAATCCTGTTGGGCTTTTGGAATTCCTTCCAGTGCCAGGGTGGTGCAAAGCTGCTGTAGCCTCTCCCAGCACCCTGAGACCTAACTTGGGAAGCTGCCTGGATCCAGAGTTAGGCTTCACTGCTCCCCAGCCCCTGCAAGGAGCATGGATGCTGCACTAACAGTGCCCAAACCCCAGCATGGAGGGGTGGGAAGGGAGCTCTGGAGCTCACCCAGCCCAACCCCCCTGCTCCAGCAGGGCTCCCACAGCAGCTTGCCCGGGAGCACAGTGCCCAGGGGGGGTTGGAAGCTCTGCAGAGCAGGAGACTCCACAGCCTCTCTGGGCAGCCTGCTGCAGGCTTCCAGCAGCCTCACAGCAAAGAAGTTTCTCCTCCTGCTCAGATGCAGCCTCCTGGGTTGCAGTTGGTGCCTGTTGCCTGGGGAGCAAAGCATGACTTCAGCAGCTTCAGCTGGTGTCTGGTGGTGGGAGTAAGCTGCTTGAAGGAGGAACAGATTTGCCTTTGAGCAAGGTTCCTCCACTGTAAATTGGAAGTCAGCAACACCCAAAATGTTAGTACCCAGAGACTGCTTCCTGCCTGGCACAGAAGGCTTCTCCCTTGGCTTTTCCTAATTAGGCTCTGACTCTGCTTTGGACACCTCTTGGAATCCCAGACTGGTTTGGGTGGGAAGGGACCTTTAAAGGCCACCCAGTCCGAGCCCCCTGCAGCCAGCAGGGACATCTCTAACAGAGCAGGTTGCTCAGAGCCCCAGACAAGCTGAGCTGGGATGGTGCCAGGGATGGGGCAGCTCCCAGCCTCTCTGGGCAGCCTGGGGCAGGCTCTCACCACTCTGTGTCAAATATTTCTCCCTTCTTCTCCCTCTTTTAGTTTCAAACCACCACCCCTTGACCCTGCTCAAACCTCTGTCCTCAGCTTTCTTATGAGGAGCAGCTGAGGGAGCTCTGGGGGTGTTCAGCCTGGAGAAAAGGAGGCTGAGGGAGACCTTCCTCCACAGCCCCCTGACAGGAGGTTGGAGCCAGGTGGGGATTGGTCTCTTCTCCTAGGGAACAAGGGACAGGATGAGAGGAAATGGCCTCAGGTTGCCACAGGGAAGGTTTAGGTTGAACATGAGAAGAAACTCCTTCACTGGAAGGGTTCTCAAAGCCTGGCACAGGCAGGTGGCTGAATCCCTACCCCTGGAGGTGTGCAGAAGCCACAGAGCTGTGGAGCTGAGGGACCTTGGTAGAGTTAGAGACTGGTTGGCCTGGATGCTCTTAAAGAGCTTTTCCAACCCAGATGATTCTGTGGTCCTTACTGTCCCCTCCATGCCCGGGGAGAAGCTCCCCCTGGAGCTTTCTCTCCTCCAGCCTCCTCTTCTTCCCCAGCCACCCACCCCCTGTCCCTGGGTGCCGACTCCTGCTCCAAAGCCTGCGAGTCCTGGGAGCGTGGCGCGCAGGGATGCTGGCAGGAGCTGGGTGCCATCCAGCCCGCAGGCTGAGTCATGCCGTGGTGCTGTGCAGCTCCATCCCCACCCAGAGCCCCTTCGGTACCCACTCAGCTCCTCTCCTCGGAGGTGTCTGCAGTGGGCAGGGCTGAGCTCCCCCCGCTCAGCAGATGGCATCCCGCGGTGCTAAACAGCACCGCGGGGCTGCTGCTCCGATACACAACTGCTTAGGGGGCTGCTGCTCCCCAGTTAGCATTTGATTGGTGCCTCGGAGCCGGGAAAGGCCAAGCAAAAGCCATCGCAGCCCGGCCTCGCCTGGCCGCTCAGCCTCCTGCTCCGGGACTTTTCTCCACGTTAAACAATTGCCTCGCATTTTTCCTCCTGCTTTTTTTCCCTTTTTCGGTTGGTTTTTCCCCTCTTCCTCTCCCCCCCCCCCCCCCCCCGTTCGTTTTTTAACGTCTTTATTTTTTTCCTTGAAAAATGGTTTGCTTTCCTTTTCTGTTTTAAATGATTTTTTTACTTAAGGGGGTGGGGGTGTGTGTGGGGGATGTGTGTGTCCCTTTTCCCCCCCTGCGGTTTTTATCCATTTTTCCCCCGGTTTTTTTCCCCTGTTTTGGTGTCCCCCCCCCCGTGTTCCGCCCCTCTTTTTACCCCTGTTTTTTTCCCCCGTGTTTTTTTCCCCCTCCCCTTTCCCCCCCACTTTTGCCCCTCTTTCCCCCCTGCTTTTTGCCCCTCTTTACCCCCCTGCTTTTCCCCCTCTCTCCCCCCCTGCTTTTTGCCCCTCTCTCCCCCCTGCTTTTTGCCCCTCTTTACCCCCCTGCTTTTCCCCCTCTCTCCCCCCCTGCTTTTTGCCCCTCTTTCCCCCCTGCTTTTTGCCCCTCTTTCCCCCCCTGCTTTTCCCCCTCTTTCCCCCCTGCTTTTTGCCCTTCTTCCCCCCCTGCTTTTCCCCCTTTCCCCCCCCCCAGTTTTCCTCTTTTCCCCACGGTTTTTTCCCCCTTTTCCCCCCTATTTCCCTCCCTTTTCCCCCTTTCCCCCTCTCCCCTTTTTCCCCCCGTGGTTCCCCCCCCCCTTTTTTTTTTCTCTGTGGTTTTTAACTTTTTTTTTCCCTGTGATCTTTTCCCTTTCCCCCCTTGTTTATTTTCTTTTTTTTTTTTCCCTGTTTTGCCCCCCCTTCTTCCCCCTTTTTTTCCTGTTTTTTTCCCTGTGTTTTTCCCTTTTTTCCCTCCCTTTTCCCCCTCTTTTTTCCCCCTGTGTTTTTTTTTCCCTTTTTATTTCCCCTGTGGTTTTTTTTTCCTCTTTTAATTTTTTTTTCTTTTCTTTTCTTTTTTTTTTCCCTCTTCTTTTGAGTTACTAAGGGAACATGAATCTTAATAAAACTCCATCAGTGGTTCCTTAAATAACAGCTGCCTTCCTGGAGCTGTCTTCTCACTGGGCTGGGGGTTTGCTGGGGGGTTGCTTGGTGGTTGGTTCTTTCCCCTCTTTGCTCAGAATTCCCCCCCCCAGCAGCTCTCCAGAGTGATTCCCCCCCCCAGCAGCTCTCCAGCCACTCTGCCCCAAGCCTCCAGCCTTCAAGGGGTTGCTGCTGAGGCCCAGCTGTGCCCGGTGGGGTTTTGTGATGACTCCTAAGTGCCTGTGGTCCTCTCAACCTTTTCATTCTCTTTGTCCTTCTCCTCTGCATCCCTAGCCCAAGCAAGCTGGACCCTGGAGATCTTTGCTCAGTGATGTGGCTGGACACAGCCTTCTCCTCCTTCTGCTGGAGTAGTGATGCTGGTGTCCCCCTGCAGCTGCAGTGAGGTAGGTGCCCTCCTTCTCCTGGGTGCAGTCATTGTGCCAAGGGAAAGGCAGCAGCTGGGCACGTGGCCCTCAACAGGAGTGGGCAAACTCCTGTGTCCATCCTGGGAGACCTTCAAAACCAGACTAGATAAAGCCTTGAGCAGCCCACTCTGACTCCACAGCTGGCATCCTTTCCAGGGTGAATTCTCCTGCTCCAAAGGGGTCCTGCAGCATTGGCCTTCAGAGGTGGGCACCTCTCCAGGGCAGAGCTGGGGAGCTGTGAGTGGAGAGCCAGTGTCTGTACCAGTGCCCTGGGCTGCCCAGGGGGGTGGCTGAATCCCCATCCCTGGAGGGGTTTCAAAGCTGCAGAGCTGTGGTGCTGAGGGCCAGGGTTTAGCCCCAGCCTTGGCAGAGCTTTCCAACCCAAACCATTCAGAGGATGTTGGGGGCTGGAAGCACCTCTGCCACGGAGACAGATTGAGAGAGTTGGGGCTGTGCAGTCTGGAGAAGAGAAGGCTCCAAGGAGACCTTCTTATGGCCTTACAGCATCTGAAGGGGGCTCCAAGAAAGCTGGGGAGGGACTTCTGAGGGTGTCAGGGAGTGATAGGACTGGGGGGGGATGGACCCAAGCTGGAGGAGGGGAGTTTTAGATTAGACATGAGGGTGGTGAGAGCCTGGCACAGGCTGCCCAGGGAGGTGGTGGAAGCCACCTGCCTGGAGGTATTTGCAGCCAGGCTGGATGTGGCTGTGAGCAGCCTGCTGTGGTGTGAGGTGTCCCTGCCCATGGCAGGGGGCTTGGAACTGGCTGATCCCTGAGGTCCCTTCCAACCGTGACAATTCTCCTAAGAGACCTCCGAGTCCAGCCCCAGTCCTACACCTCTTTAACTCCACGGTTTGCAGAGCTGGTGCAGCCCCCAGCCTCCCTCACCCCCTCTGCCTTCATTCCCCCTCCCCAGGCGCTCTCCCCGCGGCTGGCAGTGGATCCCGAGGCGCTGCGGGCGGCCATGGAGTGAGCGGCGCCGCGGGTGCGGGGGGGCACAGCGGGCGGCGCCCTGCTCCTCGCCTCTGCCATGAATGATGCGTCGACCATGGAGTATGAACTCCTCTCCCCCTCCTTGGTGGAGCACCCAGCCAGCTCTGCAGGCATGGATGCCGAGCAGAAGACCGTCTTTGCCTTCGTCATCTTCCTCCTGGTCTTCTTGGTGATGCTGATGGTTCGCTGCTTCCGCATCCTGCTGGACCCCTACAGCCGCATGCCTGCCTCCTCCTGGACTGACCACAAGGAGGGCCTGGAGCGGGGCCAGTTTGACTACGCCTTGGTGTAGACCCCAGGGCCCCGGGGCGAGCCTGGGAGGGGCTCTCCGTGCCTCCCACCCCAGCTGGCCCCAGCCCCGGTCCCGTCCGTGCCCTCCCCCCCTCCCCCTTTCCTCCGTGGTGTTGCCCCAGCCCAGCAGGGATGCTCTGGGCCGGGAGGTGAGGTCAGGTTCTTCCCCGGGGTTGGGGTTTTCTAGGGGTTTCTCTCTTTTCTAAGCACTTTTCTGTTCTCTTGGCAGTCTGTGGGGCTCTTGGAGAGATGTTCTGGGGTGGGGGTGACTTGACCTGGCGTGGTCCCCGCTGCCCACCGTGCCCCCGGGGCGCTGCCACCTCCTGCAGCGAGGGGCAGGAGGGGATGGGGCAGGGCATGGCTGGACCTGCCCTCAGCCACAGCCTGTGGGGCTCCTGCTGCCGTGGGTGGCTTTGCCTGGTGCCAGGCCAGAGCTTTGATCCCCACCTCCTCCTGCCCCCCACCTCACCCCCATCTGCATCCTCCAGGGAGTGCTGCCTGTGGTCCAGTGCCTGTGTGTGTGTGTCCTGTAGCTGAGCTGTGTCTGTCAGGGGGTTTGTAGGCACCAGACCCAAGTGCTGGCTTTGTTCTTCTCTGTGTGGCAGGCCCAAGTGAGGGGGAGATGGAGACACCCCCCCACACCCTCTATCCCCCCGTTTGCAGCCCCCTTTTGGCACCCAGCCCTGCAGCCTGCTCTTTGCTTCACCCCGTGGTGACCTGTCCCTGCCCAGCTGCTGGAAATGGTCTGAGCAAGGTGCAGGCAGAAGGCTGCCTGCAGACCTGCCTGGGTGGCCCTGGAGGGATCCAAGGTCCACCAAGACACGTGGGAGATGTTCCTCAGCCAGCCCAAGCCTGGCAGCCTCCCACCAGTATCCCATTCTGGGATTCCAGCAGGATCTGGGTGGCCAACCCATGTCCAGGGGGGTTGCTGGGAGTGGTCAGCCCTTCCCTGGCCTCCTGCAGGGTCTCAGAAGGGCTTAGTAAATAACGGAGGGGAGCACAAAGCTGTCCTCCTGCCCCTCCGTGGGGACCATGCCTGTTGAGTAGGGCTGCTGCAGCTAGCCCTGGGGCTAGCAAGAGCCATGGTGGGGCATGGCTGGGGGCCACTGAGAAGCTCTGTGCTAAGGGATTGGAGCCCATGGGGGAGGACCTCTTCCCCCACCATGGAAATAAAGCTGCACTGTGCTAACCCCACCCAGCTGCTCCTCTGCTCCTTGGTGCCTCCCAGCAGGTCCAGCTGCTCCTCAGTCCATGCTGGGGCTGCCCCATCTCTGTCTGAGCCACTAGGGGCTTTCACCACCTCCCTGAATCCCGGGGGGGCCATACCTGGAGGAAGAGGCAGGGTCACTGCTGGCTGCTGCAGAGCAGGACGTGGGGATCATGCTTGTGACCTCCTCTGGCAGCACACTGCTGGACACAGCTCACCCCCAAGCCACTCACCTCCTGCCCAGCCCAGCCAGCTGTCTGGGGGCCAGGTTCCAGCTGCCTGAGCTCAGGTTTCTCTCCTTTGCCCAGGCTGCACCCCATGGGAGTCCCCCTGCTGCTCTCCCAGCACCACCAAGGTGCTGATGGGCTCCATCCCGGCAGCCAGGGATGCTGTGGCCCTGCCTGCCCTCCTGTGGCTCTGCATCCACGACAGGAGCCCAGGAGGAACTTGCTAAGGACCAGATGTGAGTAGGGTGGAGGTGGTGGAGTCCCCAGCCCTGGAGGGGTTCAGGAAACCCCTGGAGATGGCTCCTGAGGCCATGGTTTGGAGGGCAGGGAGGTGCTGGGCTGCTGGTTGGCCTGGAGGAGGAGCTCAGAGAGCTTCTCCAGCCCAAACCAAGCTCTAAGGCCCCAGCCCTGAGCTCCTTCACCAAGGTCCTAGCCACCCTTCCAGGCTGCTTTTGAGGTGGTGGTCCCTCCCAGCCCTCACCCCCCTCCCAGGCTGTGAGGAAAACACAGAAGCACTTAACCCAAAATAATTTTATTGTTGCTGTTTGCTTCTGAGAGTAAAAAAAAAAAAAAAAAAAAAATCCACAAAGAGCAAAAACCTCTCAGGGCAGGGGGGGGCAGGGGGGCAGAGGTTTTGGGTTCCAAATGATCCCCCAGAAAAATCACAACCAGAAAGGAATGAAAAGGGGGAAAAAAAAGAAAAAAAAAAGAAAAAAAAAAAAAAGAAGAGAGAAAAGTTTTTAAAATATTAACAATAGAAAAAAAAGAAAAATAGAAAAAAGGAAAATAGGAAAAAGGAAAAATAATAGAAAAAAGGAAAAATGGAAAAAAAGGGGAAAAGGAAAAATAGAAAAAAAGGAAAAATAGAAAAAAGGAAAATAGAAAAAAAGGAAAATAGCAAAAATAATAGAAAAAAGGAAAAAATAGAAAAAAGGAAAAATAATAAAAAAGGAAAAATAGAAACATAGAAAAAAAGGAAAAATAGAAAAAAGGAAAATAGAAAAAATCATAGAAAAAAGGAAAAAATAGAAAAAAGGAAAAATAATAGAAAAATGGAAAAATTATAGAAAAAAAGGAAAAATAGAAACATAGAAAAAAAGGAAAAATAGAAAAAAGAAAAATAGAAAAAAGGAAAAATAATAGAAAAAAAAGGAAAAATAGAAACATAGAAAAAAAAGGAAAAATAGAAAAAAGAAAAATAGAAAAAAGAAAAAATAGAAAAAAGGAAAAATAGAAAAAAGAAAAAAGGAAAAATGGAAAAAAAGAAAAATTGATAAATAGAAAAATAATAGAAAAAAGGAAATGAGAAAAAGGAAAAATGGAAAAAAGGAAAACCATAGAAAAAGAAAAATAGGGTAAAAAAGAAAAATAGAAAAAAGGGAAAATAGAAAAAAGAAAAAAAATAGAAAAAAGAAAAATAGAAAAAAGAAAAATAGAAAAAAAAAGGAAATCTAGAAAAAAGTAAAATAGGAAAAAATAGAAAAGAAAAAATAGGAAAAATAAATTTTAAAAGGAAATATAGAAAAAAAAAGAAAAAATAAATAGAAAAAATAGAAATAAAAGAAAAGAAAAATAGGGAAAAAAATCAGAAAAAAATAGGGGGGAAAAAAGGAAAAAAAAATAGAAAAATCAAATAAAGTCAATCAGCACAACCTCCAAGCCCCCAAAACAACCCAAAAATGAAGCCCCCAAGAGCCACCCCACCGGAGAGGAATGACCTGGAGCTGTGGCAGCTGAGGCACACACACACACAACCAACCCAACTCTGCTAATTCATTAGTATTAGTAATAGGAAGTTTGGTTTTTTTCCTTCTTCTTCCAAACCCAACCAAACCCAACCAGAACAAAGCACCTTTGGAACTTTAAAAATAAAATAGAATAAAAATAAAATCCAAAACCAAACCCAAAACAAAAATGATCAGAAACCAAACCCAACCTCCCCCCAAAACCCCCTCCCCCCCCCCCAACCAGGCCACCCCCATCCTGACACAAGCTCTGGCACTCCTGCCCAACCCAGAGGCTGGAGCTGCCCCACGGAGAAGAGGTTTCAAGTTTGTCGGCTGCCCAAGTACAGTAATTCAAACCCTTCCACCCCCCCCGCCCCCAGGGAGTAACCAAAAGCCACCAGGGAAAGGACAGGATGACCCCAAAAGCCCCTCCGAGCCCCGCCAAGACGAAAGACCGAGCGGGAGGGCGGTGGAGCTCCTCCCGGCACCACCGGGCGGGCGGCGGAGCGGCGAGGCGCAACCGGGGGAGGCAGGCAGGGTCCAGTGCAGAGGGCTGACGGCTCAGCTCCTGGCGGCACCCCGCGGCGTGGGGGCAAGGTAGATTTGTGTCTAGCACCTTTCTGCCCCTGTGCTGAGGCACAGGGCTGATGGAGAACCATCGAACAGCTTCGGCAACAGCTGAGGGGATGGTGGTGGAGAGAGCAGCTGGAAGGGGGGGTGGGGGGAGAAGGTTTGAAGGAGGAAGAGGAGGGTCTGGGCAGGGCTGCAGCAAGGAGAGCTCAGGGCACTCGAGGCAGGCTCTTTGTAGTGCATTTGGTTTGCCTGCGTTCACCGGAGGCCGTTTGTCACCCGGGGATGACCAAGCCGCCCGTGACAGGCAGAGGGGAGGGACCTGAAGTGCTCCTGGCCATGGGGCCATCAGCACCAGAGCTGGGGTGGCTCAGGGGCATCTGCAAACTGAAGCTGTCCCTGCCCCCTGCCAGGCTGCAGAGGTCACCTCCTGGCCCCATCTTGCTCCTGCTGGTGGGAAACTTCTCCTGGGGTGTTCCAAACACTCAGCTGGGTGGTGGCCAGGAGCTGTGCCCCTGCAGCCTGCCCCACAGCTCCTGCCAAGCCCTCCAGCTCCTCTGGCAGGGGAAGCACCCAGGTGCCCTCTACCAGGCTCAGGACATTTTCCCTGCCTGCTTCAGTTTGCCCAACCCCATTCAACCATTTGCCTTTCCCCAGAGCTCCTCCTCCTCACTTGGAGAAGGACATCTTCACCCCTGGGCCTGCTGGAGCTCCGGGAAAGCTCTCCCAGCTCCAGCCCTTGGAGGGCATGGATGTGCTGAGCACATGGCAGTGTGGGGACCTCAGGTCCCCACCAGAGCCTCTGCTCCCATGGCCTGGCTGCTTCACGAGCATGGAACTGTCAGGGCTGGAAGGGAGCTCAAGGACTCTCCAGTTCCAACCCCCCCTGCAGGGACACCTCACACCGGAGCAGTTTGCTCAGAGCCACCTCCTGCCTGGCCTTAAAAACCTCCAGGGAGGTTGAGGTCATCAACCTGAGCTCTCAGCTGTCACCCAGTGGTGACCTTTTCTCTTTGGCCAGAGGACGTGGAGAGGACAGAGACGGACAGAGCACAGCCAGGGGAGGTGTGGGAGGGTTTCTGCAGCACCATCAGGAACAAGGCAGAAGCAAAGGCAGAACAAAAAAATAGCTGCTGGGAAATGCACTCAACACAGCTCCTCCCAAAGCTGCCCCCAGCCCCAGCTCCCCCTCCCCTCCCTGGGCTGTGGGCTGCTGGATGATCTGTGGCCATGACAGCCAAGCAGCAGCCCCACGGAGCTGCCCTTGCCGGGCCCTGGTGAGAGGAGCCAGCAGCTGAGCAGAGGGAGGGAGGCTCTGCTGGCCAGGTCTGAACCTTTGGCAAAGCTTTCAAGAGCTCTTCTGTGGTGTGGCTTGGCCTTGACCCAGGCACCCCAGGAGGTGGAGTACCCTTGGCATGGCCAAGGAGATTCAAGATGAGATTGGGAGACACTCAAGACCAGACGTGGGGACATCCAAGCTCAGACTTGGGGGACATCCAAGACCAGACTTGGAGACATCCAAGAGCAGACTTGGAGACATCCACGAGCAGACTTAAAGACATCCAAGCTCAGACTTGGAGACATCCAAGAGCAGACTTGGAGACATCCAAGAGCAGACTTGGAGACATCCAAGAGCAGACTTAAAGACATCCAAGCTCAGACTTGGAGACATCCACGAGCAGACTTGGGAACACTCAAGACCAGACTTGGGGACATCCAAGCTCAGGCTCGACATGCCCCTCTGCAGCCTGATCTAGCTGGCAATGCCCCTGCTGGCTGCAGGGAAGATTGGCCAAGTTGACCCTCGAGGCTCCCTCCCAACCTTGATGCCATTCCCCGTGGGCTGCACGGTGCCAGGGGTGGGTGGGCACGGGGTGGGGGTGGTGCTGGTGGCAGAGGCGGGGGTGCCGCGAGAGAGCAGGAGGTTGTTTCCAGGTGCGGATGGCGAGGCCCAAGGACTGCACTGTCGGCTGGGGTGGGTGGGGATCTGCTGGGTGTTAGTAGAGCTGGAGCTGGAGCTTCATCCTCAGTGCCTGGCCCAGCTCCCCTGCTAAGTAGTCGAGGTGGTTCTTGGCCTCCAGCTCCTGCAGTTCGCGCCGGCGGTACAGGGGCACGCTGACGATCTCCAGCAGGTAGGTGCCAGGCAGGACCTTCTTGCGGCCCAGGTGCAGGTAGCTGAGCCCTTCCTTCTGATGGATCCTGAAGTAGCCCTCCTCGTTGCCCTGGGAGATCAGGTACCTCACACGGTTCTCCAGGGGCTCCACGGCTGGCAGCAGCTCCAGGATGTGCTCCTTGTGAGCCAGGTCGGAGAGGTTCAGCGCCATGGTCAGCGGAGCCTCCACGTCCATGCTGGCCAGGTTGACTGCGTGGTCCTTTGGAAGGAAGCAGGCTTGTCACTGACAGGCAGCAGGGGAAGCTCCTGCCCAGGGGGAGGAGGACTTGATCTGGAGGGGTTTGGCCCCCGTGGGCCACCCCAAACCAGCTCTGAGAAGTGACTAAGGCTTCTCTGCTCCTTGCTTCCCCACGAGCGCTGCCTTCGAGCTGGGGTTGTGCAGCCTGGAGAAGGGGAGGCTGAGGGGAGGGCTCCTTGCTCTCTACAGCTCCCTGAGAGGAGGTTGGAGTGAGCTGGGGTTGGCCTCTTCTCCCAAAGAGCAAGTGGTAGGGAGGAGATGGCCACAAAGCTGCACCAGGGGAGGCTTAGGTTGGAGATTAGGAAAAATGTCTTCACCAAAAGGGTCTCTGGACACTGAGGCAGCCCCCCAGGAGTGGGGACACTGTGTGGGATCCACTCCAAGCAGCTATCTGCCAAGCTCTTGGCTCACTCCACCCCAGCCAGGACACCACAGAGCCCTTACCTGGTGGTGCTCAGTGCCGTTGGTGCTGCGCCGCTGCCGACCCCTCTTGGGGTATCCATTGATCTTGCACTCGTAGCAGGTGTCAGGGGACAGCAGGTTGTCCTCATCCTCTTCTTGGGGAGCAGGGAGGTAGGGACCCTTCCCAAAGCCCAGGCCAGAAATGCAGTGTCTGGGGGCAGAAGAGCAGAGACTGACCTCAGGTCCATGCTTCAGCAAGGAGATCCTGACAGGTGCTCCATGGCACCCAGCTGGGCAGACACTGGCACAGGCTGCCCAGGGAGGCTGGGGCTGTCCCCTCCCTGGAGGTGCTGAAGGTCAGGCTGGATGAGCAACCTGGGCTGGTGGGAGGTGTCCCTGCCCATGGCAGGGGGGTTGGTCCCTTCCAACCCAACCCATTCCATGAATCATGCCTGGGGCTGGGACCTGGCTTGGCCACAGGACAGACCTGGGAGGGATGAGGCCACATCTTGCTCAGTTGTGGCCTTCAGGTTTAACCTGGCTGCACCCTGGGCTAGGAGGATCTGCAGAGCACCTGCTGCAGAGCACCTGCTGCAGAGCACCTGCTGCCCAGAGCACCTGCTGCAGAGCACCTGCTGCCCAGAGCACCTGCTGCCCAGAGCACCTGCTGCAGAGCACCTGCTGCCCAGAGCACCTGCTGCAGAGCACCTGCTGCAGAGCACCTGCTGCCCAGAGCACCTGCTGCAGAGCACCTGCTGCAGATCACCTGCTGCCCAGAGCACCTGCTGCCCAGAGCACCTGCTGCCCAGAGCACCTGCTGCCCAGAGCACCTGCTGCAGAGCACCTGCTGCCCAGAGCACCTGCTGCAGAGCACCTGCTGCAGAGCACCTGCTGCAGAGCACCTGCTGCCCAGAGCACCTGCTGCAGAGCACCTGCTGCAGAGCACCTGCTGCAGAGCACCTGCTGCCCAGAGCACCTGCTGCAGAGCACCTGCTGCAGAGCACCTGCTGCCCAGAGCACCTGCTGCCCAGAGCACCTGCTGCAGAGCACCTGCTGCAGAGCACCTGCTGCCCAGAGCACCTGCTGCCCAGAGCACCGGCTGCAGAGCACCTGCTGCCCAGAGCACCTGCTGCAGAGCACCTGCTGCAGAGCACCTGCTGCCCAGAGCACCTGCTGCAGAGCACCTGCTGCAGAGCACCTGCTGCCCAGAGCACCTGCTGCCCAGAGCACCTGCTGCAGAGCACCTGCTGCCCAGAGCACCTGCTGCAGAGCACCTGCTGCAGAGCACCTGCTGCCCAGAGCACCTGCTGCAGAGCACCTGCTGCCCAGAGCACCTGCTGCCCAGAGCACCTGCTGCAGAGCACCTGCTGCCCAGAGCACCTGCTGCAGAGCACCTGCTGCAGAGCACCTGCTGCCCAGAGCACCTGCTGCAGAGCACCTGCTGCAGATCACCTGCTGCCCAGAGCACCTGCTGCCCAGAGCACCTGCTGCAGAGCACCTGCTGCCCAGAGCACCTGCTGCAGAGCACCTGCTGCAGAGCACCTGCTGCAGAGCACCTGCTGCCCAGAGCACCTGCTGCAGAGCACCTGCTGCAGAGCACCTGCTGCAGAGCACCTGCTGCCCAGAGCACCTGCTGCAGAGCACCTGCTGCAGAGCACCTGCTGCAGAGCACCTGCTGCCCAGAGCACCTGCTGCCCAGAGCACCTGCTGCAGAGCACCTGCTGCAGAGCACCTGCTGCCCAGAGCACCTGCTGCCCAGAGCACCTGCTGCAGAGCACCTGCTGCCCAGAGCACCTGCTGCAGAGCACCTGCTGCAGAGCACCTGCTGCCCAGAGCACCTGCTGCAGAGCACCTGCTGCAGAGCACCTGCTGCAGAGCACCTGCTGCCCAGAGCACCTGCTGCAGAGCACCTGCTGCAGAGCACCTGCTGCCCAGAGCACCTGCTGCAGAGCACCTGCTGCAGAGCACCTGCTGCCCAGAGCACCTGCTGCAGAGCACCTGCTGCAGAGCACCTGCTGCAGAGCACCTGCTGCCCAGAGCACCTGCTGCCCAGAGCACCTGCTGCAGAGCACCTGCTGCAGAGCACCTGCTGCCCAGAGCACCTGCTGCCCAGAGCACCTGCTGCCCAGAGCACCTGCTGCAGAGCACCTGCTGCCCAGAGCACTGCACTCCTGACAGCAGCAGAGAGCAGAAGAGTGGTGATGGAGGTGCCAGGGGGCACCATGCCCTGGGCAGGCACACAGAGATTGCTCTGGGGCCAACCTGCTGCTTGCTTCCTTACCCTTGTCCTGCTCGGAAGTAGCCCCCAGGGCAGCCGCAGAGGTAGCCTCCATCTGTGTTGGAGCAGCCATAGCTGCAGGGGCTGCCTCCTGCTGAGCACTCATCCACGTCCTGGCACCCACCAAAGGCTTGGTCAAAGTCAAAGCCAGAGGGACAAACACACTTGAAGCTGCCCAGGGTGTTGTAGCAGGAGGCAGAGCCGCAGGCGCTGGGGCTGGAGCATTCGTTCTCATCTGCAGCCAAGGACAGCAGAACTTGTCACAAACTCAGGGCACAGGGACCCCCTGGAGCTGGGCCAGGGGAGGCCACAGCAGTGCTGGCAGGGCTGGAAGCCCTCTGCTGTCAGGCCAGGCTGAGAGAGCTGGGGTTGTGCAGCCTGGAGAAGAGGAGGCTCCAGGGAGACCTTCTGGTGGCCTTGCAGTGCTTGAAGGGGCAGAGAAGAAAGCTGGGGACAGACTTTGAGCAGGGCCTCTTGGGACAGGACAGGGGGAGATGGTTGGGAATTAGGGAGATTCAGACTGGAGAGAGGGCAGAAATGTTTGGCACTGAGGGTGGTGAGAGCCTGCCCCAGGTTGCCCAGGCAGATGGGAGCTGCCCCATGCCTGGCACCACCCCAGCTCAGGTTGCTTGGGACTGGTTGGGGATGTTCCTGCTGACTGCAGGGTGTTGCACTCTAAAGGTCTCTTCCCACCCAAACCCTTCCATGACTCTATGGTGCTGCCACCACCCCTGGCCAAGGAGCTGTGCCCACAGCCCTGGCTGGGCTGGCAGCAGGGTCTCAGCTGATGCAGATCCTTCAAGGGCTTCCTTGACTCTTTTTCCCTCCTGCAATGCAGGGAGCTGCTGGTGTCAGGAGCTCAGCACCCTGTAGAGCCTCCCCCCCTGCAGGGAGGACCTGGCCCAGGGGCACCACCTCCGGGCCTGCCTCTGGGGCAGGGCAGCAGCTCAGGGCTGGCTTAGGTTGAGCTGAGCTCAGAAGGGCCAAGAGTGACTGGGGAGGGACTGATGGCTCAAGCTGCCCTCTCCCCCCACTCCCACAGCTGGGGCACAGGGCCCCCCATGCCACACTCACCCACACACTGGTTCCATTGGTAGTGCTGGACGTAGCCCTGGGGGCAGCCGCAGCGGTACCCCCCCAGCACGTTCTGGCAGCCGTGCTGGCAGCGGTGGTTCCCATCACACTCATCCACATCTGCAGCAACACAGCACAGAGGCTGGGGAGACAGCTCCTGCCCCTCCCCTGCACCCATGGGCACCTGCTACAGGCCTGGTGGGCGCCGGCCTCGAGGCTGCCTGGGAGTGGCTGGGGTTGGTTCTTAGCATCCCAGAGCTGTTTGGGTCAGGAGAGAGCTCTTGGAGCATGGAGTCCAACCCTGAACCCAGCACTGCCCCTGGCACCACCACCCCATGGCCCTCAGCACCACATCCCCACCGCTTCTCCTGTGGGTTTCAGCAAGGACCAGACCCTTCCTGGCCCCACTGAGCTGCCTCAGAGGCTGCTGAGTGAGGCAGGAACCCTTCCAGGTGGCTGGCAGAGCCCCAGAGCTGCAGACTCACCTTCACAGTTGACACCAGAGCTGTCCAGGGAGAAGCCCTTCTGGCACTCACAGTTGTAGCTGCCTGGTGTGTTCAGGCACTGCCCCTTGGCTCCACACAGGGAGGGCTGAGCTGTGCACTCGTTGTTGTCTGCAAAACACCCACAGCCCACCCCCAACCATGTGCTTGTGTGGAGCTCCTCGAGTGGTGGAGCTTAGCCCAGGCTGAGCAGCAGACAGAGGTCAGATGCACAGCCCCAGGGCAGCTGGAGAGGAGATTTGCTCTAGAACCAAAGCTGGGGGCTAGGAAGACTCTTTTGGGTTTAAAGCCATCCCAGGGGGACCTGGCTGGGGCTCTGCAGCCCAGGGGGACCTGGCTGGGGCTCTGCAGACCCAGGGGGACCTGGCTGGGGCTCTGCAGACCCAGGGGGACCTGGCTGGGGCTCTGCAGCAGAGCAGTGCAGGTCTCTACTCACCAATGCAGGATGAGTGGTGCTGAGTGAAGCCTGGGGGACATTTGCAGTTGAATCCTCCAATGATGTTGACACAGAGGAACTGGCAGTTGTGCTGCTTGGTGGAGCACTCATCCAGGTCTAAAGCAAGAAGCATGAGGCTCAGTTCATCCTACTGTGACACTTGCATGGGCATGGTGGGACACACAGTGGTCCTGGGCAGGCCACAGGACCTTGACATGGACCTAGAACAGGTTGCCCAGAGAGGTGGGAGGTGCCCCATCCCTAGAACCATTCCAGGCCAACCTGCTCTAGCTGCAGATGCCCCTGGTGACTGCAGGGCTTTGCACTGGGTGACCCGCAAAGGTCCCTTCCCACCCAAACCATTCCTTGACTCCAGGCTGCACAGGATGGCATCCAGATGGCTTTGGAATGACTCCAGAGGAGGAGACTCCACTCTGGGCAGCTCACCCACCCTCAAAAGAGGGTGCCCCTTCTACCAGGTGCCCCAGGGTCCAGCATGGCACCCTTTCCATCTCTTTTTCCACGTCTGTGGCCAGAAGAGGACCTGCCTGTTGCATCCCATGCTCATCAGCCACCCCCCTGCTGCCATCAGAGATGGGACAAGGGCTCTGCTGCCTTCTGCTGGGTCAGTACCTTTGCAGATCTTCCCATCCTCCTGCAGGACATAGCCCCGGGGGCAGGAGCACTGGTAGCTGCCCTCTGTGTTCTTGCAGATGAAGTTGCAGGGCTTAGGGGACTGGTTGCACTCATCCAGGTCTAGACTCAGGAGATGAGACACATCAGCAGCCACAGCCTGCACCCCTGGGCTGCCCCCCCAGCGCTCCTGGGGCCACTCTGGCCACAAGGTGAGCCCAGGTTTGGTGGCCTCAAGTGGCTAAATGGTCAGGGGGCACTACCTGCCAGGGAGGTGTGTAAGTGGCCAGGGGCACTGGCAAGCAGGTATGTAAGTGGTCGGGGGGCATTGCCTGCCAGGCAGGGCTGTGAGTGGCCGGGGGGCAGTGGCAGGCAGGCAGGGCTGTGGGTGGCCGGGGGGCAGTGCCAGGCAGGCAGGGCTGTGAGTGGCCGGGGGGCAGTGGCAGGCAGGGCTGTGAGTGGCCGGGGGGCAGTGGCAGGCAGGCAGGGCTGTGAGTGGCCGGGGGGCAGTGGCAGGCAGGGCTGTGGGTGGCCGGGGGGCAGTGCCAGGCAGGCAGGGCTGTGAGTGGCCGGGGGGCAGTGGCAGGCAGGGCTGTGAGTGGCCGGGGGGCAGTGGCAGGCAGGCAGGGCTGTGAGTGGCCGGGGGGCAGTGGCAGGCAGGGCTGTGGGTGGCCGGGGGGGCAGTGGCAGGCAGGGCTGTGAGTGGCCGGGGGGCAGTGGCAGGCAGGCAGGGCTGTGGGTGGCCGGGGGGCAGTGGCAGGCAGGCAGGGCTGTGAGTGGCCGGGGGGCAGTGGCAGGCAGGCAGGGCTGTGAGTGGCCGGGGGGCAGTGGCAGGCAGGGCTGTGGGTGGCCGGGGGGCAGTGGCAGGCAGGGCTGTGAGTGGCCGGGGGGCAGTGGCAGGCAGGCAGGGCTGTGGGTGGCCGGGGGGCAGTGGCAGGCAGGGCTGTGAGTGGCCGGGGGCGGCAGGGGCGGTGCTGGCAGCTCACCCTGGCAGGCGGTGCCGGTGATGTCGGGGGTGTAGCCCAGGCGGCAGTGGCAGCGGAAGGAGCCGATGCTGTTGATGCATTGCCCGTTCCTGCACAGGTTGGGCAGCACCCTGCACTCGTCGATGTCTGCGGCAGGGAGGGAAGCGCTGTTAGCCTCGGGGACCGCTGTGCTTGCAAAAGCCTTTTAGGGTCCCAGGAGCAGAGAATGGTTTGGGCTGGGAAAGCTCTCTGAGAGCATCCGGCCCGAGCAGCAACCCAACCCCACCCTGGCCACCAAGCCGCGGCCCCAGGGGCCATGGCCACAGGGCTGGTGGCTCTGCCCTGCTCCTGCTGAGTAACCAGGGGCAGGGGAGAGAAGCTCCCACCTTCATCTCCGGGTTTCTTGCAAGCTCCACCACCTCCCTGGGCAGCCTGTGCCAATCCCTGACCACTCTTGCAGCAAAGGAACTTTTCCTCATGTCCAACCTAACCCTCCCCTGCCCAACCAATTCTCCTCACTGGTGCCCAGGGACAGGACAAAGAGCAAGGGGCACAGAGTGGAACCCAGGAGGCTCCATCTGAGCAGGAGGAGAAACTTCTTTGCTGTGAGGCTGCTGGAGGCCTGCAGCAGGCTGCCCAGAGAGGCTGTGGAGTCTCCTTGTGTGCAGAGCTTCCAACCCACCCCTGGGCACTGTGCTCCTGGGCAAGCTGCTGTGGGAGCCCTGCTGGAGCAGGGGGGGTTGGACTGGGTGAGCTCCAGAGGTCCCTTCCAGCCCCCCACCCTGCTGGGCTTCTGGGATTCGAGCCCCAGCTTACCTCTGCCATCAGTGGAGTACCCTGGCCCATGAGGACACATTTTCTTGTACTGGGCAGTGCCAGGCAGGGGGCAGAGCTCGCACTGGGGGCCCCAGCTGCGGCCACTGTTGCAGCAGCACTCGGACTTGGTGACCAGGTTGCGGTTGGTGGAGGACATCTGGCACATGGTCTGCAGCACCTCCGTGAAGCAGAACCCCTGGCGAGTGTCTGGCCAGAGAGGGGAGACAGAAGGTGAAGATCTGAGTGAGTGCCAGCACCAGGGGTGACCAAGCAGCAGGGCCAGCCTGTGCCAGGCCCAGCAGGGCAGCGCTGTGGCCAAGGTGATGCCACAGGTGACCACAGACCACAGAAGTGTCAGGGCTGGAAGGGACCTCAAGGATCATCCAATTCCAACCCCCCTGCCATGGGCAGGGACACCTCACACCACAGCAGGTTGCTCACAGCCACCTCCAGCCTGGCTGCAAACACCTCCAGGGATGAGGCTTCCACCACCTCCCTGGGCAACCTGTGCCAGGCTCTCACCACCCTCATGGGCAACAACTTCTTCCCAACATCCAATCTGAATCTCCCCACTTCTAGTTTTGCTCCATGCCCCCCAGTTCTATCACTCCCTGACACCCTCAAAAGTCCCTCCCCAGCTTTCTTGTAGCCCCTTTCAGATCCTGGAAGGCTACAATTAGGTCTCCTGGGAGCCTTCTCCTCTCCAGCCTGCACAACCTCCCTCACTCTGTCCCCACAGCAGAGCAGCTCCAGCCCTCTGCTCCTCCTCGTGGCCCTCATGATGCCCACAACGACCTTTCTGCTCGGCCAGCCTGAAAGGCCTTGAGAAGGACCATCTGGCAGGGAGGAGAGGCTGCTGAGGGGCAGCAGGGGCTGGCCATTACCAATGCACTCTGTGCCAGAGGGGCTGACTTCGAAGCCCTCGTTGCAGTCGCAGCGGTAGCTCCCCACGGTGTTGGCGCAGCGCCCGTTGGCGCAGATGCCCGGCCTGGTGCGGCACTCGTTCTCATCTAGGGGGGAGCAAACAACACCTCTGCTCAGGCACAGCAGAAATGGCAGCTTCACAGGCCCTGTGCTGCCCACTCTGCCTTGAAACACCCTCCCAAGGCCTTGAGGATCATCCTTCAGGCTGGGAGTCCTTCAGGACCGCTTCTGCCACGCTTGGGCGGCTGAGGAAGGCATCTCCTGGCCCTGGGCTCCATGGGATGGGTTGGGGTGGGAGGAACCTCACAGATCATCCAGTTCCAACCCCATGCCATGGGCAGGGACACCTCCCTCCAGCCCAGGCTGCTCAAGGTCTCATCCAGCCTGGTCTTGAACACCTCCATGGAGGGGGCAGCCACAACCTTCCTGGGCAACCCCCAACCCTAACCCCCTAAGCCTAACCTTCTCCCCTATCCCTAACCCCCAACTCTGTGCCAGTGTCTCCCTACCCTCACTCTCAAGAATTTCTTCCTCATCTCCAGTCTCAATCTTCCCTCTCCCAGCTCAAAGCCTCATCCTGGCACTCCCAGCCCTTATCAAAAGTCCCTCCCCAGCTTTCTCGCAGGCCCCACTAAGGTACTGGAAAGCTGAGGGCTGACTTCTCCCTAAGCCTTCCCTGCTTGGCATATTGTCCAGTGGCCAAGCTGCTGGGCTAGGAGTGGAGCTGGGCTCTGTGTCTAAGCCTGCCCAGAGCTGACCCTTCTGAAGGAAGCTTGACACAGGCATGGAGAAGCTCCACAGAAAGGTCTAAAGCTGAAGAGAACTTCTGTGCCTGTAGGCATCTAGGAGGACCCAGAGGAGGCTCTGACACGTGGGAGAGCCTAGGGAGGAGCTGTCTGACAGGAAGCAAAGCTACCTGGACAAGGCCCCACGGACAATGCCTGGAAGGGGAGGGTCTGCAGCCCCTCTGGGCCCCCCTGCCGGCCTGGTACCTGTGCAGCCCTCTCCGTCCGGCCGGCGCTGCATGCCCGGGGGGCAGATGCACATGAAGGTGCCGATGAGGTTCTTGCAGAGCATCCCTCGAGACTCGCAGTCGTGCAGCCCCTCGGCACACTCGTCCAGATCTGCAACCAGCAGCCTCATCAGGCCCCTCCAAGCCCAACAGCAGCCTGCCAGCAGCCTGCCAGCCACATCCCAGCCGCCTCCCAGCAGCTTCCCAGCCGCCTCCCAGCCCTTCGGCAACAACCAGGAACCCACTGCCCGCATCCGCCCTGCTTCCACCACCTCCTCCTGCCTTGGTCCAGGGCTGGCTGGCACGACACAGACAGGGGACAACGAGCACAAGCCCAGGGACGCCAGCTCTCGAGTCCTGCCCTCTGTCGCCACCCAGGGAGCAGCCCAAGGGCAGGGGAGGGGCGGGCAGGGGCGGGGGCTGGGCGGAGGGCTGCAGGCGGAGCTGTTACCTCTGCACATCCTCCGGTCCTCTCGCAGGGCATAGCCAGCGGGGCAGGTGCACTCGTAGGAGCCAAAGGTGTTGATGCAGCGGAAGGCACAGAGCAGGGGGTTCAGAGCACACTCATTGATGTCTGGGAGGCAGGAGAGAGGACACAGCTCGGCCCTGGGCTCCCAGCAGTGCTGCTGGAGCTCCCCGGGAGAGCCTCCCCAGCCCCGCTCCCTGCGTCGGTGCCACCAAGGCTTCCTGTCCTGGTGGAGCTGCGGAGGGGCAGACACCTGGTGCCCCTGCAGCTTTGGTGGGGACAGTGTCCTGGCTCCTCTCCTGCCTTCCAGCAGGTCTCCAGAGCTCCTCCTGGGCTCCAGCCTCAGAGGAAGCTGAAGGGGACCAGCGCTGGTGTCCACACTGGTGCAGAGATGAGCCCCAGGCAGCTTTCCTGCCCACCAGAGGTGGAGCTGACTGCTGCTCAGCCAGGCATGGTCACAAGAGGAGTGAACAGGGTGCCCCACAGCAGCCTTACCTTCACAAGTCATCATGGGCCCTGGCTCAAAGCCCTCATCACAGGCACACTCGAAGCCTCCCACCACGTTGGTGCAGGTGCCGTTGCCGCAGGGGTTGCCAATGGAGCACTCGTCGGTATCTGGAGGGAGCCAGGGGGAAGCCAGGCCCAGGTTAGGTGGCTGAGGTGGAGAGGAAAGCTGCAGGCTGCTCTCTTCCTGCAGCCAGAGCATTGCAACCAGCCAGGAGCCAGGGGGGAAGAAACCAAAGGGGCAGAGGAGCAGCAGATTCCTCCTCTCCACGCATGCCCCCCCCCCCCCCCCCCCGCTTCCCAGCGGACAGCCTCTGGCCCAGGGGAGGTAGAAGCTCCCTTGCAGAGGGGGCAGCAGCTCCTCAGGCAGGTCCTCACCCACACAGTTGACCCCTGTGTAGTCCAGGTTGTAGCCAAAGGGGCACTCGCAGCGGAAGGAGCCGTCGGTGTTGATGCAGGCCCCGTTGATGCACACCCCCAGGTTCTCTGAGCACTCGTTGACATCTGGAAGGGAAACCCCAAGGCCATGAAACCTCATCTGAGCCTCTCAGCCCTGGATGAGGCCTTGAGCAGCCTGGTCTAGCAGGGGGTGTCCTTGCCCAGGGTGGGAGGCTGGAACTGGATGGTCTTTGAGGTCCCTTCCAACCCAACCCACTCCTGAGTCTGTGACTCTGCCACCTCCCCAGAGCTGAGGGCTGGACCCCTGCTGAGCAGTCAGAGCTTGGGAGAGCATCCAGTGCCAGGTTCCTCCTGCCCCTGGGGTTCCAGCCCCCTCTCCAGACAGCCCAGGTATGGCTCTCTCTGGGCAACTCTCTCCCCAGAGCAAACTTCTCCTCATCCCCAGCTCCAGCCTTACCTTCCCTGGTGTCACCTGGACCTGGGATGGCTCCATGGCCATAGGGACACAGCTCCTGGAAGGCAACTGGAAGAAAGCAGAGAAGTGAGAAATGGTCACAAGCTGTGCTCACAGGAAGGCTTCCAGAGCATGACTGACAGCTCAGTGCTCCTGGGAGGCCACACAGCCATGGCTGGCTGGCAAACTCCTCATCCTGCCTTGGCTCTGGAGGCACCAAGGTGGTCTGAGCCTTACCTAAAGCCCTGCAGAGAACTGAGAGGAGATCCAAAGCAGAAATGAGATTGAGAGGCCTCTAAAACCCTCCTGTGTGACCTGCCCTGGCAGTGGGGTTGGACTGGACAATCTCTGGAGGCTCCCTCCCAACCCCTACCACTCTCTGATGCTCTGCCTGTGGTTGCTGGAGACCCAGGGGATGCTGCAGCTGCTGGGTTTCCAGGCAGCCCTCTCCAGATGGGGGATCCCAGGGTGCTGGGCAGCTGGCACTGCTGCTTGGGTTGACCCTTCACACCTTCCCCACGCACCCTGCGCCTGCTGGGGGACACCTCTGGGTCCTGGCACACCTACCATTGCCTTCCTGAGGGCAGAGCTCGCAGGGGTCTCCCCAGCCCTCCCCTGGCATCTTGCTGCAGCAGCACCGAGCCTTGGTGGTGTTGAAGGCCTTGGGCACAGAGCACTTCCCATTGTCGAAGCGAGTGAAGCAGAAGCTCTGCCGAGTGTCTGCAGGGGGTGGGCAGGGAAGCACAAAGGTCAGGGCAGGGCCCAGGCTGGCTCTGGGGCAGGCCTCCAGGCTGGCTCTGGGGCAGGCCCCCAGGCTGGCACTGGAGCCTCCCCCCCAGCAGCGCTGGGCTGCGCTCACCGAAGCAGCGCCGGCCGTTGTCGGACAGCACGAAGCCCGGGGGGCAGACACACTGGAAGCTGCCAGGGGTGTTGGTGCAGGTCCCAAAGAGGCAGATGTTGGGCTCCTCCTCACACTCGTTGATGTCTAGGAGCACCAAGCACACAGCACTTACAGAGCAGCCAAGCTCCTGCCCTGCCTCGCTGCGCCACGGCCGGCCGAAGCTGCGACGTGTGGGGGGCTCTGCGGGCTGGAGGGCATCGCCTGGAGCCCTAACCCTTGACCCAGCCTCAGGCCAAGTGGAAGCAAGAAGAGGCCAAGGGGCAGCAAAGCCACTGAGCCTCTTCCATCAGGGGAGCAAGCCTGGCCAGCTTGGCCACTCTGTGCCCAGCTTGGCCACCCTGCATCCAGCTTGGCCACTCTGTGCCCAGCTTCTTTCCAGGAGACTCCTGGGGCTGGGACACACAGGAGGGCCATGGCTCCAGGCTGTGCTGGGAGCAGGGCAGGCAGAGGCAGCCTTACCAATGCAGTTGTCGTTCTGCACCTCGTAGCCAGGGGGACAGATGCAGCGGAAGGAGCCCTCCAGGTTCTGGCAGGTGCCTGGGGAGCAGGTCCCAGGCAGGCTCACACACTCGTTGATGTCTGCAGAGGAGGAGAAAGAACCAGAGAGAGTGAATGTGCTCAGCTTGGAGGAGTCAGAAGTCCTTGTAGTGATGGATGGAGGCTGGGGGAGGGCAGATGGAGGCAGGAGTGCAGCTCCCAGGGCTGGAGACTGCTGCCCTTCCTCCTTGTAAGAATGAATGTGGGGAGGGGAGGAGGGGTGATGGCTTCAATCTGGAAGAGACTGGATTGAGATTGGACATCAGGAAGCAATTCTTCACAGTGAGGGTGGGGAGACACTGGAACAGGCTGCCCAGTGGGCTGCCTCCTGCCTGGAGCTGTTCAGGACCAGGCTGGATGAGGTCCTGAACAACCTGAGCTTAGCTGAGAGCTGTCCCTGCCCACAGCAGGGGGGGTTGGAGCAGACGATCTCTGAGCACCTTTCCACCTTAGACCATTCTGTGACTCTCACAGCACTGCAGCATGGCAGCCACCCCCCAGGACACAGCCCAGGCCCTGAGGAGAGGCAGGGTGCTGCCTGGACACTCACCCACACAGTTCTTGCCGTCGGGGGTGCGGTCGTAGCCCTCCTGGCAGAGGCACTGGAAGGAGCCAACGCTGTTGATGCACTGCCCGTTGCGACACACCTGCCCCACCAGGGAGGAACACTCATCAATGTCTGCAGGGGAAGAGGAAGCAGAGCAGGTCAGTGTCTCACCTCAGCCAGCCCCACACCTCTGGCACAGGCAGCTCAGACCAGGTCACTTCTGCAGCCCCTGCCAGGGGACAGCCGGAGCTGAGGGCTTGGGGTGGTGAGGGCGAGGGGCAGGGTTTGGAAGTGGAGCAGGGCAGGTTGAGGCTGGGCATCAGGAGGAAGTGCTGCTCAGAGAGGGTGGGGAGACACTGCAGCAGGATGCCCAGGGAGGTGGTTGAGGCCTCATCCCTGGACACATTCAGGACCAGCCTGGATGTGTCCCTGGGCAGCCTGCTCTAGCTGGAGGTGTCCCTGCTGCCTGCAGGGACAAGAAGCCCTCGGAGGGTCCCTTCCAACCTGATGCTTTCTGTCGATCCGTGGGACACCCCCTGCCCCCCAGCTGATGTCAGAGTGAGCTCAGGCAGCGCTGCAGGAGGCCAGGGGGTGCTGGCACTCACCCATGCAGTCGTTGTTGTGGGTCAGCTCAAAGCCAGGGAAGCAGAGGCAGTTGTAGGAGCCGACGGTGTTCTTGCAGGTGCCGTTGCCACAGGGCTGTCTGTCACACTCATCAATGTCTGCAGGGAGAAAGTCAGGGCCAGAGGAGGCCACAGCAATGCTGGCAGGGCTGGAAGCCCTCTGCTGTCAGGCCAGGCTGAGAGAGCTGGGGTTGTGCAGCCTGGAGAAGAGAAGGCTCCAGGGAGACCTTCTGGTGGCCTTGCAGTGCTTGAAGGGGCAGAGAAGAAAGCTGGGGACAGACTTTGAGCAGGGCCTCTTGGGACAGGACAAGAGGGGATGGTTGGGAATTAGGGAGATTCAGACTGGAGAGAGGGCAGAAATGTTTGGCACTGAGGGTGGTGAGAGCCTGCCCCAGGTTGCCCAGGCAGATGGGAGCTGCCCCATGCCTGGCACCACCCCAGCTCAGGTCGTTTGGGGCTGTGAGCAACCTGCTCTGCTTGCAGATGCTGGGGATGGACTGGATGAGCTTTAAAGGTCCCTTCCCACCCAAACCACTCCATGCTAAGGCCACAGCTGATTCAGGGAGCTGAAAGCTGCAGCCTTGGGTGTGCAGGCATGGAGGAGGCAGCTCCACAACCCCCCTGCAGCCCGGGCTCGAGAGGGCACCACGACCCTCGGCTGCCCCTGGCACTGCCCAGCGGGTGCTGGGGAGAGCTCAGGGCCAGCCTGCTGCCTGCCTGCTGGGTGGCAGGGCTGTGGCTGTCACACTGACCCATGCACATGGTCTGCTCCCCCGTGGCCTTGAAGCCGTTGTGGCAGATGCAGACGTAGCTGCCCTCGGTGTCCACGCAGTCCCCGTGGCTGCAGACGTTGGGGATCTCCTGGCACTCATTGCGACCTAGACCAGAGCAAAGCAGGAGCCAGTCAGCAGCAGGGATGGGCAGCAATGGGAAGAGCTGAGGCCCTCTGCCTTCTGCAGCCCCTGCCTGGAGGGGGAGATGCTGTGGCTGGGAGCAGAAGCACAACAGGAGCTTGGTTTGCTGAGAGGTGGCTTGAGTGGGAGCAAGATCTCTGGCTGGTGAGCTCTGAAATAGTCCTGCAGGCTGAAGCTGCACTTCACACTGACCTCATCTCATCCCTCAGGAGCCCACAGGCCCTGGGAATTGCTCCAAAAAGGACAAACATCCCATAATCACTCGGTGATGTCTGCAGAGGAGGGGAAATAACCAGCTCCTGGCTACAGTTCCTGGCTGTAAGCAGCCAGGTCATGGCCCTCAGGCTTTGATGGAAGACCAGGAAGCAGGTATGAAAAAGGCCCTGGCAGGTCTCCAGGCTGAGAACCTGAGGCTGTTTGGTCTGCAGGAGAGAAGACTGAGAGGAGAGTACAGACATCAGTAAATGTCTGGAAATAGCTGAGGGGTGGGAGGCAAGAAGCAGCTTCCAGGCTCTGCTCAGTGCTGTCCAGGGACAGGACAAGGGGCAGGGGGCACAAAGTGGAACCCAGGAGGTTCCATCTGAGCAGGAGGAGAAACTCCTTTGGTGTGAGGCTGCTGGAGGCCTGCAGCAGGCTGCCCAGAGAGGTTGTGGAGTCTCCTTCTCTGGAGGCTTTCAAGATGTGCTCCTGTGTGACCTGCCCTGGGTGATCCCTCTTTGCCAGGGGGGGTTGGAGTGGAGGATCTCCAGAGTCCCTTCCAACCCCTCCCATTCTGTGATTCCATTCTATGACTCTGTGTCCTTCATCCTGCCCTTCCCTGGGTCAACACATGATGGTCCACAGAGCCATCTGAAGAGCCTAGGCAGGGGCACCAGGGCCTTGCACAGCTGCCTCTGGGGTAGGCAGCAAAGATCTCCCAACTTCAGTTCAGCCTGGAGAAGAGGAGGCTGAGAGGAGACCTCATTGCTCTCCACAGCTCTCTGAGAGGAGGCTGCAGTGAGCTGGGGGTTGGGCTCTTCTGTCTAGGATCAGGGGATAGAACAGGAAATGGCCTGACATTGTGCCAGGGGAGGCTTAGGTTGGAGATGAGGAACAATTTCTTTGCTGCAGGAGTGGTCAGGGGTTGGCACAGGCTGCCCAGGGAGGTGGTGGAGTCCCCAGCCCTGGAGGGGCTCACGGAATGTGTGGCCGTGGCACCTGGGGCCATGGTTTGGTGGCCATGGAGGTGCTGGGCTGAAGGCTGGGCTGGGTGACCTCAGAGGGCTTTCCCAGCCCGAGCTGTGCTGCTTTTGTGTGAGCTTACCCACGCAGGCTCCGCTGGGGGACAGCTTGTAGCCGGTGGAGCACTCACAGCGGTAGCTGCCGGGGATGTTGATGCAGTCGGCGTTGCGCTGGCAGAGGTTCTCTCCACTGCTGCACTCATCAATGTCTGGGGAGAAGAGCAAGGAGAACCTCCCCTCTGCACAGTGCCAAGCACCCACCAGGCACCATCAGCCTGGCAGAGCCAGCAGGGCGAGGGGCAGATGGTTTGGAACTCAAAGAAGGAGATTCAGACTGGAGAGAAGGGCAAAATGTTTGACCCTGAGGGTGGGGAGAGCCTGGCCCAGGCTGCCAGAGAGGTGGCAGCTGCCCCATCCCTGCCACCAGCCCAGCTCAGGCTGTCTGGGGCTCTGAGCAGCCTGCTCTGGTTGGGGCTGTCCCTGCTGACAATAAAATGTCTGGGATCTGAGTTACAGCTCCAGATCCTGAGACACCTAAAGGAAAGGAAAACCCAGAACAGGGGAGAGGAAAAGCCAGGGAGGAGCATGAACAAAACTCAGCCCCTGTGGACCACCCAGGGGGGTGCAAAGTGAGGATGCCAAGAAGGCTGAGAACCTGCAGGCTCTGTCCATGGTACCCCACGACATGGGGAGCTGCTGGGCAGCCAGGGGACCCTTGGGCAGCACTTTGATGCTGAGGGAGCTGAGATGCCCACAGAGGTGGGAGAGGAAACCATCCCAGCTCAGCTTGGTCAGGGCTCTGCACAACCTGCTGAGGCTGGGGATACCCCTGCTGGCTGCAGGGGGGGGTTGGACTGGGTGGGCTTCAAGCTGCCTTCCCAGGGGAGGCAGCTGTGGGGCCAGGCTGTGAGCAGGCCCTGGCTGGGGCTGTACCTTCACAGATGAGCAGGATGTTGTTGTAGCTGAAGCCGATGGGGCACTCGCAGCGGAAGCTGCCGATCTGGTTGATGCAGACGCCGTTGGTGCAGATGGCTGGGATCTCGCTGCACTCATCAATGTCTGCACACACACACAGCTCCCCTCAGCACCCCTCAGCTCCCCTCAGCACCCCCCAGCACCCCAGCAAGGAGAGCAGCCCCCCTGCCCCGCCTCGGGGGTTGCTGCCCCTCCTCGTCCTAACAATGAGTGGTGGTGAGAGGGTGTGGGGTGAGGGCTTCCAGCTGGATGAGATTGGACATTGGAAAGAAATTCCTCTGGCACAGGCTGCCCAGGGAGGCTGTGGATGTCCCCTCCCTGGAGGTGTTCAAGGCCAGGGTGGATGAGGCCTTGAGCAGCCTGGGCTGGTGGGAGGTGTCCCTGCCCATGGCAGGGGGTTGGAACTGGCTGAGCTTGAAGGTCCCTTCCAACCCAACCCACTCCAAGGGACAGGGCCAAGAGACAAAATGTGGAGCAGCTCTTGGAGGATTGACACTGTGGAAGAGGAGGGAGAGGAGAAGGGGAGGGGAGGGGAGGATGAGGGGAGGATGAGGGGAGAAAACCAAAAGGGGTCAGGAAGTTCACAAGCACCATGGAGAGAGGACAGAACACAGAGAGCAGAGCTGGCTCCATGGGGCATGGGAGCTTGACTCACCAATGGGTTTTCCAGTGTGGATGTCGATGATGAACCCAGGAGCCTGGTTCCCACACAGGATCTGGTACTCAGCTGGAGGGAGAACACCGAGGTCATGCCCAGCAGGCAGAGTGGGGTGAGCAGAGGGATGAGAGGGACCCCAGCTGTGGCTGGAGTGAGCACAGGAGGGGGCTGCATGCAGAGACTCCACAGAACATTCCACAGACGCTGCCCCAAGTCCTTCTAGGGCAACATGACCTTGACCAGGACCTTCCTGCCCTGTGTCCTCCCAGTGCAAGCTCTGTCCCCACAGGGCTCACCACAGACAGGAGGCTTTCCCTGCCCCCCTCTGTTTTCTGGGCACTCTGTGGTGTCTCCCACCAGCTCTAACAGTCTGGCAGGTGGTTGCTCTGCTCTGGGACCTGGGAAGTCCACCTGGAAGTCCTCTAGCAGAAGGTGTCCCTGCCTGTGGCTGGGAGGTTGGAGCTATGGTGGTGCTGGGCTGCTGGTTGGACTCAATGCTCTCAGAGGCCTTTTTCCAACCCAAACCACCCTATGGTTCTATCATCTTGAAGGTCTTCTCCCACCCAAACCCATCCCATGGCTCCGTGACCCTGGCAGCTTTCGGTGCCGCGAGGTGCGGAGGGCGGTGGGCAGGGGGAGGGGGCAGCGAGATGCCCTCTCCAGGAGGGTCGACTTACGGCTGGCTGGAGTGGGGCAGGGCTCACAGGGCTTGTTCCAGGCCTTGCCAATGTTGTAGGAGCAGCAGCACATCTTCTTGGTCATGTTGAAGGAGAGCTCGTTCTCACAGGTGTCGTTGTAGTTGCGGTAGCAAACGCTCTTCCTCATGTCTGCAAAGGCAGAGCCCAGCTCGGGCCAGCCCCAGCAAGGGCAGCTGCCAGCCCCCCAGGGTGCCACCCTGCCCCCTCCTGCTGCCCAGGGACCTCAGCAAAGGTCTAGCAAAGCCTCAACACGAGGAACAGCTTCTTTGGTGTGAGGCTGCTGGGGGCCTGCAGCAGGCTGCCCAGAGAGGCTGTGGAGTCTCCTCCTCTGCAGAGCTCCCAACCCCCCCTGGGCACTGTGCCCCTGGGCAAGCTGCTGTGGGAGCCCTGCTGGAGCAGGGGGTTGGAGTGGGTGAGCTCCAGAGCTCCCTTCCCACCCTCCCCATGCTGGGATGCTGGAATCATGAGTCCTAGCCCCTGCTCAGCTGTGTAGCCCACACCATGCTGCCCAGAGCACAGCCCCAGGGTCTCAGGGCACTGCCAGGGCCCTTCCCTCAGCCCCAGAGCCAGCCATACCCATGCAGTTGTTTCCTCCATTGACTTGCATGTACTCAGGGGGGCACACACAGGTGTAGTTGCCAAGGGTGTTGTAGCAGGTCCCAGGGCCACAGATGCCAATGTGAGCAGAGCACTCATCAATATCTGCCAGACACAGGACAGCAGGTCAGGAATGGGAACAGGCTGCCCAGGGAGGTGGTGGAGTCACCATCCTTGGAGGGGCTCAAGAAATGTGTGCCCATGGCACGTGGGGACAGGGTTTAGTGGCCATGGAGGTGCTGGGTTGAAGGTTGGGCTGGATGAGCTTGGAGGTCTCCTCCAACAGAAACAGTTCCAGGACTCTGTGATCTGGGGTCAAAGCCCTGGGCAGAGGCAGAGAAGCTTCCAGCGTGGGTTTGGGGCTACCTTTGGCACAAGGGACCAGGCTGGAGTGGCACTGAGAAAGGGGATGGGAAATGTGGGAGAGGAAGGGGAAGGGATTGTGCCAGTCAGGGCCAGGGCAGCCCAGGCATGGTGCAGGTACCTTCACAGATCCGTGTGTCCTCGTTGAGGTAGTAGCCCAGGGGACATTCACACTGGAAGCTGCCAAAGGTGTTCACACAGTTGCCACCCTGGCAGAGGCCTGGCAGCTCCTGGCACTCATCAATATCTGGGGAGAGAGAGCAGCTGGGAAGTGTCCACTGCCTGGCAGAGCTGCCCAGGCAGGTCTCCAGCCTGGCATCCCCAGTGGCTTCATGCCACCGCCTCCAGCCCCAGCTGCAGAGCATGTCCTTGGAGAGCAGACACTTGCTGCTCATCACTGGGTGCTCAAGGGCCTGGTGGGCACCCAGCCAGCCCAGAGCCATGACAGACAGTGCCCACACAGCACTGGGCTTCCCCAGCAGCCAGGCCCCTTGTGAGGGGCCATGGGGGCTGGGCCACCTTACCTTCCAGGATGACAGTGATGGGGTTGGGTCGGAAGCCTTCTCCTCCAGGGCACAGGGTCTTGTACTCAGCTGTGGGGAAAGGCAGGCAGGGGGCTCCTGAGCTGAGCAGGCTCCCATGCAACAGGAGGGGGAGGGAGAACCAGGAGACAATGGGGACAGTGGTGCAGGTGGAGCAGGGTGACTCCCATCACATCCCAGGCCAGCTTAGGTGCCCTGTCTCTGCCTGCCCACCCTTGCCGGAGGCTATTCCACATCCACTGCCCTCCCCCGGGCCACTGGACTAGGAACTACTAACAACAGACACAAGCAGCCTGGTGTCCCCCACCCCACTTCACCCCTGCACAGCCCTGGTCTGCACTGGCACCACAGAGCTGCCTTCTTCTCCCTCCCTTCCCCTGCTCCACAGTGACGACAGCACAGCCCAGAGCCAGGGACCGCAGGCTGAGCCAGGAGCCACAGGGAAGGGCTCCCAACTCTCTCCTCTGCTCTTCAGCGCCCAAGCTCACCCCAGGCACTCCCCAACTCACTGGTGTTGGCTGGAGGGCAGAGCTCACAGGGGTTGCCCCAGGCCCGGCCCAGCGAGCAGCAGCAGGAGGCTCTCGTGACCCCAACGCCGATCTCTGCGCTGCAGGAGATGCCTCCGTCCCCCCGGTCCTGCGTGTCCAGGAAGCAGTTCCCAACACGAGTGTCTGCACAGGGACACAGGGCAGTGAGCAAAGCCTCCCCAGGACACACTGGGGGGCACAGGAGGAAGGGATGGGACCATTGCCCCACGAGGGAAGGGGGGAGAAAGGGGGAGAAAGGGGGAGAAAGGGGGAGAAAGGGGGAGAAAGGGGGAGAAAGGGGGAGAAAGGGGGAGAAAGGGGGAGAAAGGGGGAGAAAGGGGGAGAAAGGGGCAGAAAGGGGGAGAAAGGGGGAGAAAGGGGGAGAAAGGGGGAGAAAGGGGGAGAAAGGGGGAGAAAGGGGGAGAAAGGGGGAGAAAGGGGGAGAAAGGGGGAGAAAGGGGGAGAAAGGGGGAGAAAGGGGGAGAAAGGGGGAGAAAGGGGGAGAAAGGGGGAGAAAGGGGGAGAAAGGGGGAGAAAGGGGGAGAAAGGCTCAGTTCCATCCCAGATGTTCCACACCCATGCTGTAGCAAACCACATCCAGATTGGCCTTGCAGCTTTGGGAACCCTTCAAGAGCAGTGTGCTCAGCTTGCCTGCTCAAAGCCACACTGCATCCTACAGAGGTCACAGCATGGTGGTTACAGAGCAATGCCATCCACAGCCCAGGGCAGAGCTGCCCAGGGAGGCTGTGCCTGCCCCCTCCCTGGAGGTGTTCAAGGCCAGGCTGGATGAGGTCTTGAGCAGCCTGGGCTGGTGGGAGGTGTCCCTGCCCATGGCAGGGGGTTGGAACTGGCTGAGCTTGAAGGTCCCTTCCAACCCAACCCATTCTGTGATGCTGTGAATCCACACTGGTGACACCAGGTAGGGCCAGGCTGAGCTGGGGGTGGCTGCTCCTCTGCTGCTGCAGGGAGAAGCCTGCCAGGGACAGCCATGGCAGGGCAGTCACTGCTCAGCCCCCCCAGGCCCTGGTTCCAGCTGTGTAGGACCACCAAGCTCTTGGACTGAGAGTGTGCTTTCCCCACAGGTCTCCACTCACCCACACAGCCCACACCAGTGGGGTTCAGCTCGAAGTCCTGGGGGCAGTTGCAGAGGTAGCTGCCAGGGGTGTTGACACAGAGGCCATTGATGCAGTTGACAGGGTCTGCACACTCATTGATGTCTGAAAGGATGGAAGGATGAAGACTGAAAGAAGAAGATGAAGACTGCCACAGAAACCACAGCCCCAGGCTCCATCCTGTGTGTTCAGGGGGGATCCTCATGACCCCATGGTGGAAGGTGTCCAGAGAAGGGCCACGAGGAGGAGCAGAGGGCTGCAGCTGCTCTGCTATGAGGCCAAGCTGAGAGAGTTGGGGTTGTGCAGGCTGGAGAAGAGAAGGCTCCCAGGAGACCTAATTGTGGCCTTCCAGTCTCTGCAGGGGGCTATAAGAAAGCTGGGGAGGGACTTTTGAGGGTGTCAGGGAGGGACAGGATTGGGGGGGATGGAGCAAAACTAGAAGTGGGGAGATTGAGATTGGATGTCAGGAAGAAGTTGTTCCCCAGGAGGGTGGTGAGAGCCTGGCACAGGCTGCCCAGGGAGGTGGTGGAAGCCTCCTGCCTGGAGGTGTTTGCAGCCAGGCTGGAGGTGGCTGTGGGCAACCTGCTGTGGTGTGAGGAGTCCCTGCCCATGGCAGAGGGGTTGGGACTGGCTGAGCCTTCCAGCCCTGACACTTCTATGATTCTCTGGTGGGTCTAAGGCTCTCCATGAGGTGGTAGGCAAAGCCCTTCTGGACACAGCCCCTGCCTTGCCCTGCCTCACACCACCCTGCCCAGAGCCGGCAGGAAGGAGCAGAGCCACACCAGGCTTCTCCTCAAGCCTTCCTCACCCACAGCAAAGACACACACAGGCACACTTGGGTGGCTTTAGGCTGCAAGTGGCACTCCCTGTGGAGGCTGGGACAAAGACCACAGGGATCCAAGAGCCCCTGCAGAGTCCTGTACCTGTGCAGTTGCCTCCACTCCTGTCCAGCTCATAGCCGTCGTCGCAGGCGCAGCGGAACATCCCCGGCAGGTTCTGGCAGGTGCCAAAGACACAGATGTTCTGGAAGGTGCACTCATCAATGTCTGCAAAACAGGCACAGCTGGCACAGCTGGCTCCTCTGGCAGAGGCAGGACCAGCACAGGCCTCTCCTGCTCCCACCCCCAAGCAGAGCCACAGCCCACCTGCGGGCAACCCATCCCAGGATGGTTCTGGTGCCATGGGACACCACCTCCCAGGCCTGGGCATGCTGTGTGTGTGCCCTCCCCTCACCCCTCTTCTGCTGGTGCTCCACATCTTGCATGGATCCTTGGCTCAGCCCAGCCCCTGTGAAGGCTGAGGACCAGCTTCTCAAGGTGGCACCTCAGGGGCCTTGCACCACCAGGCGATGGTGGAGCCCTGCTTAGCTGGATCTCACTCAGCAATGGCCTAAGTGGTGACAGCACAGTGGAGAGCCCAAGGGCAGAGGGGAGGTGGGCAGTGGGGGTCCTGGGGCAGCAGTCAGGGCTGTGGAGCAGCAGTCAGGGCTGTGGGCACTCACCCTGGCAGGCCTTGCTGTCCTCAGTGGGGTTGAAGCCCATCTCACACTCGCAGCGGTACCCCCCGGGGGCGTTGAGGCATTGGCCATTCTCACACAGGTTCACATTGTCTGCACACTCATCCACGTCTGCAGAGAGGCACAAGCAGGAGGCTCCCATGGGCCCCACCAGAGGCTGAGACCTTCCCTCAGCTTGCCCAGGCAATGCCCAGCAGCTGCTTCCCATTCCTCTCCTGGGAGGAGGGGGCTGCAACCCTCCTCCTGCCCTCCATCCTCCCCAGGCAGCTGCTGAGGAGGTGCTGGACCTCTGCTGAAGGTATCTCAGCAGGCTGTGGGGCAGAGGAGCTTTTGGGTGACTCCATGTGCCAGCAGGATGCCCAAGCCAGGTTCTTGCTGCCACCTGAGCCCAGGGGCCTCACCTGAGCAGGAGAAGCCGTCCCCATTGAAGCCCTCGCGGCAGGCGCAGCGGTAGGAGCCAGGGGTGTTGACACAGTTGGCATTCAGGTTGCACTTGTGCTCCTCAGTGGCACACTCATCCAGATCTGGGCAAGGAGAAGACCTTTGTCACTGGTTTGGCTCTGGCCAGCTGGTGTAGGGCCCAAGGAGGCAAGCAGATGGCCCAAGGAGACTGCAGCCTCCAGGCACTTGGAGCACTCATGAGGCTCCAGAACATCTCCATCAGCCTCTAGAGCCATGAGACACTCCCCTGGCACTGCTGACACAGGTCAGGCACTGGCACAGGCTGCCCAGGGAGGTGCTGGAGTCATCACCCCTGGAGGGGTTCAAGGAACCTGTGGTTGCAGCACTAGGGGACAGGGTTTAGTGGCCAGGGTTGTGTTGGGCTGAGTGTTGGATGACCTGAAAGGTCTCTTCCAACCCCAAGAGTCGTTGTGTGGCTCTCAGGTGGCCCAGCAGAGGTGGGCAGAGGCAGCTGCTCAGCTGGGGGCAGCACTCACCGTTGCACTTGAGCCCATCCCCGAGCCAGCCGCTGCGGCACTTGCACTTGAAGCTGCCGGGCACGTTGATGCAGGAGGCATGCATGTCACAGTTGTGAGCACCAATCTCACACTCATCGATGTCTGCAGGGAGGGAGGAGAGCACAGCTGACCCAGCTCAGCTCCTCCAGCACAGGAGGAAGCAGCTGAGTGTGATCCTGCTAAGGGGTCTGGGCACCAATGGCTCCCGGAGACTCCTCTGGGGAGATTCCAACCCCCCCTGGGCACTGTGCTCCTGGGCAGGCTGCTGTGGGTGCCCTGCTGGAGCAGGGGGGGTGGACTGGGTGAGCTCCAGAGGTCCCTTCCAACCCCTACCATGCTGGGATGCTGGGATTCTGTGAACCCCAGCAGATGGGGACAAGGGGGGAACAGGCTGCCTGGAGCTGTTCCCTGCCCACCCCTGCAAGATGAAGACAAAAGGAAGGGAAGGCCCTGGCTGGGCTGTAAGTCAGGCAAGTGTCACCTCCTGCCTGCTGCCTGTCACCTGGGCAACCTCCACCTGCCCTGGAGGAGTTCCACAGCACCCAACCACACCCCCAGCATCCCCCAGCCCAGGCATGGTTGTTTCATCCAAGCAAGAGGAGTCTGTGAGGGCTCCCAGCAGCACCCCTGGCTCCAGGGCTGGGCAGTCCCCACCTGTGCAGCCTGTGGTGCCCTTCTTGACAAAGTAGCCCAGCTGGCAGTGGCAGATGAAGGAGCCCTTGGTGTTCTCACACTCCCCATGCAGGCAGATGTTGGGGTTGAGGTCACATTCGTTGACATCTGCAGGAGACAAGAAAAGATTTGCTTGGAGCACCACCAGAAGCATGGGGTGAGCCTGGGGCCTCCCTTCTGCCTCCAGCTACCAGCAGCCTCCTGGGGGGGTGGGGGTGGCAAATTGTCCTCACCAATGCAGGTCTTCATGTCCAGGGATGCCATGAAGCCATCGAAGCAGAGGCAGCGATACTCCCCGGGGATGTTGGTGCACTGCCCTCCGTCGCAGATGTCTGGGTTGTCCTCACACTCATCAATGTCTAGAGGCAGGAGACCATTGCCAAAGGAAAGGTGTCAGAGCCAGGCACTCCAAGAAGGACACCGAGGGGCTGGAGCAGGTCCAGAGAAGGCAACAAAGCTGGGGAAGGGTCTGGAGGACAGGGCTGGGGAGGAGCAGCTGAGGGAGCTCTGGGGGTGTTTAGGCTGGAGGAGGCTGAGGGGAGACCTCGTTGCTCTCCACAGCACCCTGAAGGGAGGCTGGAGCCAGCTGGGGGTTGGTCTCTCCTCCCAAGTGCCAACAGCACAAGAGGAAATGCCCTCAAGTTGCCCCAGGGGAAGTTTGGGCTGGCCACCAGGAACAATTTCTTCCCAAGAGGAGCTGTCCAGGCTTGGAGCAGGCTGCCCAGGGTGGTGTCCCCATTCCTGGAAGGACTGAGGAGCTGTGGAGACGTGGTGCTGAGGGCCATGGCTCAGTGGTGCTGAGGGCCATGGCTCAGTGGTGCCCTGGCAGCGCTGGGTTAAGCTAAAGACCTTTTCCAACCAGTTCTGTCATTGCACACAAGCACGAGGAGGGAGCAGGAGGGAGCCACAGGAGGAGCTTTGCTCCAGAGCACAGCAGCCCGCAGCGAGGAGCTGGACGCCACAGTGTGAAGCAAAAACATCTCTCCAGGGAAATCACCTCCTGGAAGTGACTTCAAGCAGGTGCCCTCCCCCACAGCCCCCCTGAAGCAAACACCATGACTGAAGAGAGGTCCCTTGGGGCAGAACCGCCGAGAGCCAAGCTGGCTGCTGACCTGCACAGGACCTCTTGTCCGGCATCAGAGCGTAGCCCTCGCCGCAGCTGCACTCGTAGCTGCCCTCCGAGTTGGAGCAGTGCGTGTCGCAGCCTCCGTTGCTGATGGTGCACTCATCGATGTCTGCGGCACAAAGCAGAGAGCTCAGGACACCGCCCGGGCCACAGGCTGGGACGTGCGGCCTCAGGCACGGGGTGGGAGCAGTGCTGAAAGGGAAACAAAGCTCCCCCCAGGCAGGAGGGAGCTCCTTTTGTCTTCTCTGTCAACTACCGGCAGCTCGCAGCAGCTCTGGGGCTGGTGACAGCCCAGAGCCCTGGGGCTGCGGAGCCTGGAGAAGAGCAGCCCCAGAGGAGACCTCCTCAGTGTCTGCGACCATCTGAGGGGTGGCTGTCAGGAGGATGCAGCTCTTGGCAGTGCTAGGCTGAGGGGCAGTGGATGTGACTCAATCCCAGGAGGCTCCACCTCAACAGGAGGAGAAGCTTCCTGGCTGTGAGGCTGCTGGAGCCCTGCAGCAGGCTGCTCGGGGAGGTTGTGGAAGTCTCCTTCTCTGCAGAGCTTCCAACCCCACCTGGATGCATTCCTGTGTGCCCTGGGGGATCCTTCTTTGCCGGGGGGTTGGACTGGATGAACAGGACAGGGGGCAATGGGTGGAAGCTGAGGCATAGGAAGTTCCATGGAAACAGGAGGGAGAATTGTTTCACTGTGAGGGTGGCAGAGCCCTGGCACAGGCTGCCCTGGGGGCGTGTGGAGTCTCCCTCTCTGGAGATATTCAAGACCCATCTGGACAAGCTCCTGTGTGATCTGCTCTAGGTGCTCCTGCTCTGGCAGGGGGGGGTGGACTGCATGATCCCTCCAGCTCCCTTCCAGCCCCTAACACTCTGTGATCTCCAGAGGTCCCTTCCAACCCTTCCCATCGCGTCACCGCCGGTAGCATCAACCTGCTAGTAGCTCAACCAGCAGGTTGCCCACTCAGGTACCTCATGGAGCTTTGTAAGAGGAGTCAGACCAGGTGGGGTTTGGCCTGGTAGCAGGGTGCTGGGTGGGGGGGAGCAGCACTCACCAACACAGCCTTGTCTGTCTGGGGTGGCCTGGAAGCCCGAGTCGCAGGCGCACTGGTAGGTGCCGATGACGTTGACGCAGCGACCGTTGCGGCACAGGTTGTCACTGAGGGAGCACTCGTTGATGTCTGGGGGTGGCAAGAACACTCTGAGCTCGCTGAAGCCATGGCCAGCATCATTTGGTGCCATCCCTGAGGAATCCCCCACCCACTGCTGTCCCCCAAACTGAATGAGTCATTTCCCCCCCCGGTCAGCAGCAAAGCGATGAAGCCCCCCGGGGGTGACCTCAGCCCTCCCTGGGGGAGTTCCATCCACACATGGGAGCGAAGGAGAGGTTCGTGGGGGGCGACATGAGACCCTTGGGCAGGCTCTGGGCCCAAGAGAGCTTGCCAGCAGCTCACCTATGCAGGTGTTCCCCTCAGCAGTCAGCTCGTGGCCAGGGGGACAGATGCACTCGAAGCTGCCGTCGGTGTTCATGCAGATGCCACCACGGCACAGCAGGGGGTCCCGCTCACACTCGTTGATGTCTGCAGAGAAGGACACAAGAGCCATGTCCCAGCACAAGAGGGACATGGACCTGCTGGAGAGGGTCCAGAGAAGGCCATGAAGATGGTCAGAGGGCTGGAGAATCACAGGCTGGGGGAGTTGGGGCTGTTCAGCCTGGAGAGGAGAAGGCTCCAAGGAGACCTCAGAGCTGCACTGCAGTATCTGAAGGGGACCTGCAGGAGGGCTGGGGAGGGGCTGCTTAGAAGAGCCTGTGGGGATAGGACGAGGAGCAAAGGCTTTGAGCTGGGAGAGGGCAGATTGAGACCTGAGAGGAGGAAGAAATTGTTTCTAGTGAGGGTGGGGAGACACTGGCACAGGCTGCCCAGGGAGGCTGCCCCTCCCTGGAGGGGTTCAAGGCCGGGCTGGATGAGGCCTTCAGCAACCTGGGCTGGTGGGAAGTGTCCCTGCCCATGGCAGGGGCTTGGAACTGGCTGAGCTTTAAGGTCCCTTCCAACCTAAACCATTCTCTGATGCGGAACATCAAGAGGAAAGAGGCTCTCAGCTTTGTGCTGCTGGTGCAGAGCCACCACAGGAGCTTCCAGCACTGGCAGAGAGAGAGCAGGGGCCTGTCCCCCATGGTCCTTACCCATGCAGTTCTTCATCATCATGAAGCCACTCTCGTAGCCCTCGAAGCACTCGCACTCGAAGCTGCCCGGGGTGTTGACGCAGCTGCCGTGGCCGCACAGGTCCGGGGAGATGCGGCACTCGTCGATGTCTGGGGGAGCAGAGCAGTTAGGGTGGGCACCACCAGGGCACTGGGCTGCCTGCCCTGCACGTGTGGCACATTCAGTCTCTGGCCCAGCAGAGCAAGGAAGTCCTCTGCCCGAAGGGAGAGGCAGCACTGAAGCTTCCTCTCTCCTTCAGGACTTATTCTTCATCCCACAGGGAGGAGCCTTCCGCTCTTGGCCTGCCCTTGGCTTCTCAGCACGCCCCTGGGGACCTCCCTGGGGACCACCATCACACTGAGCAGCCCAAGGTAGGTAAGGCTGGTCTGGAGAGGAGCTGCTCTTGCCTCACCTGTGCAGTTCCTCTCCTCAGCATCCAAGGCAAAGCCATTGCCGCAGAGGCATCTGAAGCTGCCGATGGTGTTGCGGCAGGTCCCATGAGTGCACAGCCCAGAGAAGACCTTGCACTCGTTGACATCTGTGGGTGAGGGCAGAAGAGTTTCATGGAGGAGATGTCTGCCATGGACCTGGAGTCCCAGGGCAGGCAGCAGCCCCTTAGGACCGCCGCCACGGGCCGAGCACAGCCCGGGGGCAGGAGCAGCAGCAGCTGCTGCCCTCTCTGCTTCTCACCTTTGTAGAAAGGCCTTCCTGAAAGGACATCTCCTCGGTTGGCAAAGCCAGGCCCCCGGGGGCAGATGGCTTTGTACTCGCTGGAGCCAACCTTGGGGCACTCCTCGCAGTCGATGCCCCAGGCGGAGCCCACGGAGCAGCAGCACATGTCCATGCGGTACTTGCCCGGCAGCGGCTCCGTGCACTCGTCCTCGTCCCACCTCATGTAGCACTGCTCCACACGCACGTCTGGGGAGACAGCACAGCTGAAGCCCTGCCTGCAGCACCCCAGCCCTGCTCACACCACACACCTCCCTTCCTGGAACAGCTTTGGCTGGGGTGCCCTGCAGACGATGCCCAGCTAGGGGCCGCTGGGAGGAGGCTGCCTCGTGTGGGATGTTCTAAGGGATGGAATGATGTGGGCATGGGCAACAGGAACAGAGAATGGACCCTCCAGGGTGGGGGTAGTAGTGCAGATGGCCACTGAAGGGAAGAGGTTGGTCACTGTGTGCAGAAAGCAGCCAGGACCTGGTTTAGGGCTGCTGGGCCCTGGCATTGCCCAGCTTGGTGACCTCTTTGGCTGCCCCTGAAGCCCACGAAGAACACCCAAGGACATGAACTTATGGCAGCCCTGCCTTGGTTAGGTGCTGGGCTTAGCTGCCCTTCCCAGGTATGAGGTGCCATGAGGTCTCCTTACCCACACATGTCCTGGCAGTGCCATCCAGAGTGAGTCCTTCTGGGCACTCGCAGCGGAAGGAGCCGGCGGTGTTGACGCAGCGCCCGTTGGGGCAGACCCCAGGGAAGACCTCACACTCATTCACATCTGTTGGCACAGCAGCAAGAGGTGGGCATCAGGGGGGCACATGGAGAAGCCCATTGTGGGCTGAAGGTGTCCCTGCCTGAGCTGCACAGAAGGCAGCAGAGTGCCCTTATTGCAGAGAGGGCAAATGGTCTCCTGGGCTGCATTGAAAGGAGAGCTGCCAGGAGGCTGAGGGTCTCCTACTCTGCCTTAGTGAGGCCACACCTGGGCTACCACATCCAGTTCTGGGCTCCTCAGTACAAGAGACAGAAGAACACACTGGAGAGAGTCCAACAAAGGACCCAGAAGTGCAGATCTCCCAGCAGACTCCACGATGCAGAACAACCACCACCAAACCAACCAACCATGCCCAGGTCCCACATAGAGGAATCCTCTGTGCCCTGCAGCACTTTACCTTCACAGGTGACCCCTTTCATCCTGGCATAGCCCCGGGGACAGGCAGTATCTGTGGGAAAGCAGAGGGACATCAGCAAAGGGCTGGGCTGCCTCCTGCCTCCCCCCTGAGCTGCAGGCCAGGCAGGTCCTCACCGATCTCACAGCGCTCACAGGGGCTGCCCCAGGCCGCCCCCAGGGTGGCACAGCACTCGGACTTGAGCGTGGCACCGTTGATGTTCACCTCGCAGCGCCCGTCCTGGATGTTCAGCCAGCAGGTCCCCTTCATGCTGTCTGCAGGGGCAAAGGCAAGGAGTGAGTGAAGAGCAGCTCCAGGAGGGAGGCTCCCAGCTTCAGGGCAGCCAGGCTGCTGCACGAAGCAGCTTGGAGAGACCAGCCCCGGGGAGCTCAGAGAAACCAGCCCCGAGGAGCTCAGAGAGACCAGCCCCAGGGAGCTCAGAGAGACCAGCCCCGGGGAGCTCAGAGAGACCAGCCCCGGGGAGCTCAGAGAGACCAGCCCCGGGGAGCTCAGAGAGACCAGCCCCGGGGAGCTGAGTGAGGGCAGGGCTGATGGGGGCAGTGCTGGCAGGGAGCTGCCAGGGGGCAGCCTTACCCACGCAGATGGTGCCGCTGGGGTCCAGCTTGCTGCCCGGGGAGCACTCGCAGGCGAAGGAGCCGGCGTTGTTCCTGCAGACGCCGTTCACGCAGGGGTTGGAGGTGCACTCGTTGATATCTGTGGGAAGAGAGAGACTGTCACTGCCAGGGCTGCCCTGGGACCAGCTGCTGAGGGAAAGGAGAAGGGAAGAGAGGAGGTTCTCAGCCGTCCAGGGGAGGAGCAGGGCTCCAGCACTCCTCACAGCACAGAAGTTTCTCCTTAAGTTCAAAGAAAACCTCCTGGGTTCTAACTGTCCTTTGTCCTGTCCTTGGGCACCACTGAGCAGAGCCTGGCCCCAGCCTCTTGCCCCCCACAGCTCCTTTAGCTCTTGCTGAGCATTGCTCAGCTCCCCTCTGGGGCTGCTCTGCTCCAGGCTCTCAGCCCCAGGGGTCTCAACCTTTACTCCTCACCAAGATGCTCCAGTCACCCTCATGGCCCCCACTGGACTCTCCCCAGCAGTTCCCTGTCCCTCCCAAACTGGGGAGCCCAGAACTGGACGCAATGCTCCAGGTGTAGCCTCAGCAGGGCAGGGCAGAGTAGAGGGGGAGCAGAGCCTCCCTTGACCTGCTGCCCACACTCTTCTTCATGCAGCCCAGGAGCCCTTTGGGCTTCTTTGGCCACGAGGGCACATTGCTGGCCCATGGGGAACTTGCTGACCACCAGCAGTCCCAGACCAGTACTCTGCCCATGGCAGGGGGGTTGGAACTAGATGATGCTTCAGGTCCCTTCCAACCCAACCCATGCCAGGTCTCTGTGGAAGCTGTGAGCTTCAGGACCGAGGATCCCCTCAGGTGGGCCTGAGGGTGTGTGGTGCAGCTGGGGAATGCTGGACCTGGCTGAAGCAGAGGAGAGGCCACACAGCATTTGCCATTTTTCACCTCCTCTGCAGAAAACCATTCTTTTATTTATCTTTTTTCCCCTCTGAAGAGACATTTCTGGTCCAGGTGCCAGTTCTCAAATGTTTGAGGACTTTGTGGTCAGGAAACAATTTCCCTCACTCCAGCCTCTTCAGCTCTCAAGCACATCTCCCAGCCTTGCAATTTGGGTCAGGTTTGAAGCTTAAAATTTTTGGGGCCCCAGAGGAAATTGCTCTGGTTTTCAGGCCCTGAGAAGCCCAGCTGCTCTGGCTTTGGATGGCCACTGCTTTGAAGGAGGTGTGAAAATTCCCCCTAGGCAAAAAACAAACCCAAAGCCACAAACCCAAAGCCTTGGAGCTCCTCCAGTTCAAACCACGGCGGTCAAAAGGGAACCAAGGATGTGTCAGACCTTCAGCTCCCACTCAGGCAGGACCTCAGACCACAGCTCAATGTTTGCACAGCCAGTGAGTGGCCAGCTGAAGAGGAGCCAGGCTGTGTGGCTAAGGAGGCTACCAGCATCCTGCCCTGGGTCAGCAAAGTATGGCCAGCAGGAGCAGGGCAGGGATTGTTCCCCTGCACTCAGCGCTGCTGAGGCCACATCTCAAATCCTGGGGGCAGTTTTGGAGCCCTCTCTCCAAGAAGGGCATTGAGAGGCTGGAGCAGGTCCAGAGAAGGGCAAAAAAGCTGGGGAAGGGTCTGGAGAACAGGGCTGGGGAGGAGCAGCTGAGGGAGCTGGGAAGAGGAGGCTGAGGGGAAACCTCATTGCTCTCTACAGCTCCCTGAAAGGAGGCTGCAGCCAGGTGGGGTTGGGCTCTTCTCTCAAGGAACAAGGGACAGGACAAGAGGAAATGGCCTCAAGTCACACCAGGGGAGGTTTAGGTTGGACATGAGAAACAATTTCCTCCCCGTGAGGGCTGGCCCAGGCTGCCCAGGGCAGTGATGGAGTCTCCATCCCTGGAGAGGTTTCAAAGGTGCAGAGCTGTGGTGCTGAGGGCTGTGGTTTGGTGGTGCCCTGGCAGTGCTGGGGGTTAAGGGCTGGACTGGATCACCTGAAAGGTCTCTTCCAAACAAAACAACTCTGTGATTCCACACCTTGTGAAGGTGTCCCCTCTGCCCTCAGCCACTCACCTTCACAGGTGTCTGTCTCTGTCCTGAAGACAAAGCCCTTGGGGCAGGTGCAGGTGTAGCTGCCGGGGGTGTTGCGGCAGAGGCCATTGTCACACAGCAGCCGGTTCACAGTGCACTCATCCACGTCTGAGGGCAGAGAGATGTGGGTTGGGAGCTGCACCACCACTGTCCTCTCTTCTCTGCCAGCCCTACAGGGAGAGCTCTGGCAGCCACAGACACGGAAATGCAGCACAGGAAGGCTCTGGATGCCTCCTGCCCAGAGGTGCTCAAGGCCAGGCTGGGTGACGCCTTGAGCAAGCTGGGGCTGGTGGGAGGTGTCCCTGCCCATGGCAGGGGGCTGGAACTGGATGATCTTGAAGGTCCCTTCCAACCCAACCCATTTTGGGCTTCTATGACTCCACAAACCATTCTCACACACACTGAGGAGAGCATCACCCCAGGCATGCTGCTCACATAGCTCCTTGTGCTCTCCCATGGGGACAAAGCAGCCCTGAACAGGGACAGCGCTCAAGGGCACCAACTGCTGCATCACCTCAGGCTGCTGTGCGGCTTGGGGAGGGTCTGCAGCTGGCTGCCAGCCTGAGGATGTGGCAGCAGCAGCAGCAAGCTCGTGGTTCCCTCTGCCACGCTGGCTGCCCTCCACTCACCCACGCAGTTCTTGCCGGTGGGGTCCGACTCGTAGCCCAGGTTGCAGATGCAGCGGTAGCTGCCCCGCAGGTTCTCACACATCCCATTGGGGCAGATGTCTGGGTTGAGGGCACACTCATTGATGTCTGCACAGAGAAAGAGCTCCAATCAGAGGGAGCACAGCAAACAAGCACAGGAAACTTCCACCTCCTGATTCTTCGCTGTCCCTGGGTGGCAATGTGCCAGGTGCCAGCGAGTGGCAGACTCTCCTCTAGCCACACAGCTGCACGAGAAGAGCTGAGGGTGGCATGAGGTGTGCCAGGCTGGCAGCTGGCCCATGGGACACACATACCTCTGCCATCAGCTGTGATCCCGATGCCACTGCTGCAGAGAGCCTGGAATTCAGCTGTGGAGCAAGGAGAAGAGAGCCATGAGCTTGGCCAGAGACAGAGACACAGCTCTGGGCCCTGCTGGCTGTGCTCTTTGTGGTAGAAGATCAGCTGAGGGCTTCCAAGCAGCCTCTGCTCACAGGGATGCAATGAGAACCCCAGGGACAGGACAAGGGGCAAGGGGCACAAACTGGCACCCAGGAGGTCCCATCTGAGCAGGAGGAGAAATTTCTGTGGTGTGAGGCTGCTGGAGGCCTGCAGCAGGCTGCCCAGAGAGGTTGTGGTGTCCCTTTCTGTGCAGAGCTTCCAACCCCCCCTGGGCATTGTGGTCCTGGGGAAGCTGCTGTGGGAGCCCTGCTGGAGCAGGGGGGTTGGAGTGGGTGATCCCCAGAGGTCCCTTCCAACCCCTCCACGCTGGGCCTGGGGCATTTCAGGGCCCCCCACGCCGGGGCTCAGGATGTGTCCCTCTTGCACGCTCAGAGCAGAAGCTCACCGGAGTTTTTAGCCGGGCAGGGCTGGCAGGGCTCTCCGAAGCCGTGGTCTGGGTTGGCACAGCAGCACTCAGACTTGGTGACTGCCCCCGGGAAGGGGCGGGCACAGGAGCCCTTCTTGATGCCCCCGTAGCAGGTGCTGCGCATGTGAGTGTCCACGCAGACCCTGCCGTCCACGCCGATCGCCAGGCCCCCCAGGCACTCGCAGCGGAAGGAGCCCTCCGTGTTGATGCACCAGCCGTTCATGCAGATCCCAGGGGTCTCACACTCGTCAATGTCTGCAAGGGAAAGGACAAACTGCCCTGTGAGCAGCGGCAGGACGCACGGACGAGAGGCGCCGGACCCCTCTGCTCTCTCCGGACGCCTCCGGCGGGGCCGGGCGGTGGTTTCTGGGCTGAGTCTCTCTCTCTTAGCTTCAAGCCATCGCCTCTTGTCCTGTCCCAGCAGGCCCTGACAAGCAGCCTGCCCCCCGAGGGGCAGCTGAGGGAGCTGGGGTTGTGCAGCCTGGAGAAGAGGAGGCTGAGGGGAGACCTCATTGCTCTCTACAGCTCCCCAGAGGAGGTCGGAGCCAGCTGGGGGTTGGTCTCTTCTCCCAAGGAACAGGAGATGAGAGGAAATGGCCTCAGCTTGCCCCAGGCGAGGTTTAGGTTGGAGCTTACAGAAACCTCTGCCCTGAAAAGGTTTCTCAAAGCCTGGCCCAGGCTGCCCAGGGGGGTGGCTGAATCCCCAGCCCTGGAGCGGGGGGTTTCAAAGCTGCAGAGCTGTAGTGCTGAAGTTTAGCCCCAGCCTTGGTGGAGTTGGAGAATGGTTGGAGTGAGTGAGCTTAAAGGTTGTTTCCAACCCAAATGGTTCTGTGATTCTATGAGGAATGTGGAGAAGAGGCTGGGAAGAGGCCAGAGAGCGAGGCTGGGAAGAGGCCAGGCTGGGGAGCTGCTCACCGACACAGTAGCGGCCATTGGGAGCCAGCACGAAGCCAGGCTTGCAGATGCACTTGAAGCTGCCATCCTCGTTGATGCACATCCCATTGAGGCACATGTTGGTGGTGGCACATTCATCATGGTCTAGGGAGGCACAAAGAGACAGCCTGAGCTGAGCCTGAGGGCTGCAGCAGGGCTCCAGAATTCCCTGCCCCCCCAGCTCATGGCCACAGCGTTTGTCCTCAGGGCACGCTGCCCACTGCTCCCGCTGCTGAGAGCTGTCCTGCTGGGGCCCTGCTGCTGTTGAGGCCCTGGGTGCAGCTCCTGGAGGCCAGGAGCACTCGAGGGGAGCACTGGCACCCTGCTGAAACCCCCTTCCTATTTCACCTCCTCTTGTTTTCAGCTGCACTGTGGCTTGGAGATGAAGAGAGCACAGCACAGAGGACAGCAACCACCAGCCCTGGGCAGCTGAGCCCCAGGCAAGAGGACATTCAATAAATGTTGATCAATATCTGAGGGCTGGGGGCCAGGAGGGAGGGGACAGGGACAGGCTCTGCTCAGCTGCACCCTGGACAGGACCAGGGGCAGTGGATAGAAACTCCAGCACAGGAGGCTCCACCTCAACAGGAGGAGGAACTTCTGCACTGCGAGGCTCACAGAGCCCTGGAGCAGGCTGCCCAGAGAGGTTGTGGAGTCTCCTGCTCTGGAGCCTTTCCAGCCCCATCTGGATGTGTTCCTGTGTGCCCTGTGCTGGAATCCATGGTCCTGCTCTGGCAGGGGCTTGGACTCAATCATCTCTGGAGGTCACTTCCAACCCCTAACATCCTGTGAGCCTGAGGGAAGCCCAGCTCTTACCAAGGCAGCCCTCACCAGCACAGCTCTCACCAAGCCAGCTCTCACCAGCACAGCTCCTGCCAAGCCAGTTCTTACCAAGCCTACTCTGACCAACACAACTATTACCAAGCCAGCTGTTGCCCAGGCAGCCCTTACCAACACAGCTCTTACCCAGGCAGGTCTTACCCAGGCAGCCCTTACCAACACAGTTCTTACCAAGCCAGCTCTTGCCCAGGCAGCCCTTACCCAGGCAGCCCTTACCAAGCCAGCCCTTACCCAGGCAGCCCTTACCAAGCCAGCTCTTGCCCAGGCAGCCCTTGCCCAGGCAGCCCTTGCCCAGGCAGCCCTTACCAAGCCAGCTCTTGCCCAGGCAGCCCTTGCCCAGGCAGCCCTTACCCAGGCAGCCCTTACCAAGCCAGCTCTTGCCCAGGCAGCCCTTGCCCAGGCAGCCCTTACCCAGGCAGCCCTTACCAAGCCAGCTCTTGCCCAGGCAGCCCTTGCCCAGGCAGCCCTTACCCAGGCAGCCCTTACCAAGCCAGCTCTTGCCCAGGCAGCCCTTACCAAGCCAGCTCTTGCCCAGGCAGCCCTTGCCCAGGCAGCCCTTGCCCAGGCAGCCCTTGCCAAGCCAGCTCTTGCCCAGGCAGCCCTTACCAAGCCAGCTCTTGCCCAGGCAGCCCTTACCAAGCCAGCCCTTACCCAGGCAGCCCTTACCAAGCCAGCCCTTGCCCAGGCAGCCCTTACCAAGCCAGCTCTTACCCAGGCAGCCCTTGCCCAGGCAGCCCTTGCCCAGGCAGCCCTTACCAAGCCAGCTCTTGCCCAGGCAGCCCTTACCAAGCCAGCTCTTACCCAGGCAGCCCTTGCCCAGGCAGCCCTTACCAACGCAGTTCTTGCCATCGGGGGTGATCTCGAAGCCGGCGTTGCAGATGCACTGGAAGCTGCCGTCGGTGTTGACGCAGCGCCCGTTCCTGCACATCACTCCGTTCATGATGCACTCATCGATGTCTGCCAGGCAAAGAACCAGGGCAAAGTAGCAGCAGGTGGGTGGCAGAAGCACTTCCAAGCTTTGCAGCGTGGAATCATGCAAGTGGGGGTGGTTGGGAGAGAGCTTTGATTGCCACCAGTCGGTTTTAAGGGAGGTAAAAAAGGCAGAGAGAGGAAACTCCTCCTGGGGGGAAGGATTTCAGGACACTGCTGGCATCTCAGCTGAGCTGTTCGGAGGTTGGGAGGTTGGTTGGTGCTGGGGACTCATCAGATCACCTCCCAGGAGGAGGCAAAGGTGCTTACCAATGCAGGCCTGCTTGGTGGGGGTGCTCTGGAAGCCCTCGTGGCACTTGCAGTGGTAGGAGCCAGGGGTGTTGACGCAGTCGCCGTGCACGCAGGGGCTGCTGGAGCACTCATCCACATCTGCAAGCACAGCAGCCTGAGGACCAGCACTGCAAAGCCACCAGGGCAGGCAGCTCCTCTGCTTGGCATCCTGATGGCCAGCAAGGTCCCTCTGGATGCCATCTCCTTCCCTCAAGGTCCCTCTGGATGTTCACCAGACCCACCAGTGCTGTGTCAATGTTTGGACTTGATGATCTCAAAGGTCCCTTCCAACCCAAATGCTCCTGGGGCTCTTAGCAGCAACCCTGTGGCTGCCAGAGGGCAGCTGTCACCCTGTGTGATCCTTGCAGGGCCAGCACACACCTCCCACCCTGCTGCTTTGTCAGAATCCCAGCATGGTGTGGTTGGAAGAGACCTCTGGAGATCATCCAGCCCAACCCTCCTGCCAAAGCAGGGTCACCCAGGGCAGGCTGCCCGGGATGGCATCCAGACCCAAACCCTCCACCTCCAGCCTCTTGTGGGGAGCTTGCCTGGGATGGGGGCTGCAGAGCAGCAGCTGGAGGTGCTGCGAGGGGCAGGGCTGGGGCTGAGGTGGGTTTGAGGTGGGTTTGCTGGGGCTGAGGTGGGGCTGATGGGGCAGGGCTGGGGCTGAGGTGGGTTTGAGGTGGGTTTGCTGGGGCTGAGGTGGGGCTGATGGGGCAGGGCTGGGGCTGAGGTGGGTTTGGGGTGGGTTTGCTGGGGCTGAGGTGGGGCTGATGGGGCAGGGCTGGGGCTGAGGTGGGTTTGAGGTGGGTTTGCTGGGGCTGAGGTGGGGCTGATGGGGCAGGGCTGGGGCTGAGCCCGCTCACCGATGCACTCCCCCCGCACATCCTGCTTGTAGCCCATGTTGCACTCGCAGCGGTAGCTGGAGGGGGTGGGGATGCAGCGGCCGTTCAGGCACAGGTTGGTGAAGTGCTTGCAGATGTCGATGGTCTGGTTCAGAGTGGCAGTTCCTGCAAAGCACAGAGATGGCAGCAGGCAGAGGATTACAGCTCCCGGGGTCACAGAATCAACCCCCCAAATCCCTCAGTCCCAGCAGGGGGATTTGTGGAAGGGACCTCTGGAGCTCATCCAGTCCAACCTCCCTGCTCCCTGAAGCTTGAGGAGGGCAGATTGAGACTGGAGATGAGGAAGAGCAAGGCTGGTGAGACACTGGCACAGGCTGCCCAGGGAGGCTGTGGCTGCCCCACTCCCTGGAGGTGTTCAAGGCCAGGCTGGATGAAGCCTTGAGCAGCCTGGGCTGGTGGGAGGGGTCCCTGCCCATGGCAGGGGGTTGGAACTGGATGAGCTTCAAGGTCCCTTCCAACCCAACCCATTCTGTGAACAGCCTGGAGCCAGCCCCAGCTCCCAGGCTCTGCCAGCAGACGCTGTTGGAGCTGCTCCTGGGCTCAGGACCCAGCACAGCACCAGCTGCCCACCCCAGCGCTCCAAGCCCTGTCAGAGCAAACCCTGCAGCTCTCCAGGGCTGAGCTGTGGAGCAGCCTGTCCAGGGGACGTGTTCTGGGACACGCAGCCAAGCTGGGTCAGCACAGGCAGGGAAGTCACTCCAATTACCGATGCTGGAACTCCCTGGGCCCATTCCAGGCAGGCCTGGGATTCCTCCTTGTCCGTTTGCCCCATTTGGTCCGATGCCTCCGGGTCCGTTGAGCCCTGGCCCGACACCATTGGGCCCAAACCCAGGAATCCCTGGAAAGTTCCCAGGGAAGCCTGGCACCACCGGGAGTCCTTCGATGCAGAGCCTGCGGTACTCATCTGAAACACAACAGCTGCCTCAGTGCCCCCAGGAGAGCCTGAGCCCCCTCCTGCCCCAGCCACCCAGATGGAGCTCCAAGGAGCCAGGGAGGAGGCAGGGCAGGGGGGGCGAGGAGGACTCCAACAGCCTCCGGCCCCAGCAGGAGCTGGGGCACAGCTTGCCAGGGGGCTTGGCAATGGCTGCGTGGGGTGCACAGGAGAGCTGGCCCCGAGGGCTCCCTTCCTGCAGGGGAGGTCGCAGGAGGCTGCCAGCTCAGAGCTGCTGGTGAAGGGAGAGAGGCTGAGGACTACACCAGCAGTGCTGTGCCTCCCCGAGGCCTCCTGCTGCCTGGGCTCACCCTCCCTTGGCTCTGAGGCTCTCTTCTGGTGGGAGCCAAAGAGAGATGAAGGAGTAGGAGGAGGAGGGAAGGGAGAAGTTCTTGCCTTGGCTGAACTCATCTGGCTCAGCTTTCAGATGAGCCCCAGGCAGGGGAGCCAGCATCCCCATCTGACCTTCTCTAGGTGTTGTGGGGACAGTTCTGCAGCTCCAGCCCGGGGCAGCCCCAGGGCCAGCAGCAGCAGCAGGAGGTCTCCCGTGGGGCACTCACCGGAGCCTCGCACTGGGCACATCTCCGGCGTCTGGCCCAGGGCCCAGCAGCGACCTGAGTCACAGCAGCACTGCAGCTTGGTGTACTGCCCAGGCAGGTCCCCAGCACAGCGACCCCCAATCAGGGCAGAGAAGCATGTCCCAATCCTCTGGTCTGCAAGAGAAGGGCACACACTCACCACATGGCACCAGCACCCTCCGGGGCAGCTCCTGAGTGCCCATCACCTCTGCTGGCCAGCCAATGGCCCAGCCCAGCCTCCTCTTCTGCCTCAGCCCCCTAGAGCAGGAGGTTCTCCAACACCTCCAGCTGGAGCACATCAAGGTCTCATTCCCCAGGGTTAGATCTCAGGCTCCCATTGAGGCTCCCAAATGCTAGGAGCAGCTCAACCAAGAGCCACGAAGGAACAGGAGGTGGGCAGCAGGAAGCAATCCCCTTCCTCCCCCTGCTGCCCACTCTTGGTCCTGGGTGGGGAGCTCACAGTGCTGCCTCATCTGCAGCTTCTCACCCACCAGGCTGTGCTAAGGGGACCTCACCCCTGCCAGTGCTGTGCTAAGCAAGGCACAGTGGCCCTGCACAGCTCAGGCTTTCCAGGTCCTGCCTCTCCTCCCCAAATCTGAATTCGTGTCCCAGGCTTCCCCTGAGGAAGTGTCCCCTGCCAGCTCCCAGTGGTCCCAGCACCTCCTGCTAAACAGAGGGAGCTGGTTCCCAGTTCCACCTCCCTCCAGCTTGCTCTGTCCCATTCCCAGTGGATGCTTCTTTCAGGTCATGGCTTAGTTCCCACAGCCTGGCCTGAGCTGGGAGGAGAACAAGCCCTGGGTGGTGGTCAACATCCACAAGCCTGCCCAAAGCCCCTGGCACCAGTGTTGGGTGTGTGGCTTCTGGACAAAGCCCAGGGGACTGAGGGTCTTCCACACCTCTAGCAGGCTCCACCTGGCACCAAGTCCTCTAGGGAAACCTGGAATCTTCCACTCATTCATCTCCCCTCCTTCTTTCTCAAGGAAATTAATGAGGGGGAAAGTCTGCTCAGATTTGTCACCTGTGCCCAGGGACTGACATCAGCCAGCAGCTGCCACTTGCCTGGAATCTAATTGGAATTAATTGCAGGGAGCTGTTTGATCTCTGGGCTGTGCTCACAGCTCTCTAATCACAGCTGAGTGGCCTGCAGAGGACACTGACCCCAGTTAAAGCCAGGGTGACCAAAGCAGCAGGGCTTTTCCCAGGTCCACCCTCCCCACCACCACCCTGCAGCAGGAATTAGTCCCTGGCAGGAAATTTTATCCACCAGAGAGACCTGAAGAAAGGAAAAGTGATGAGGGGAAGGGAAAGTTGAGTGAGAGGCTGGAATGCCAAGCTGGGTGAGCTCCTCAGCCTCCTGAAGGGAAGTACAAACCACAGTGGGGTTCAGGTCACCCCAAGCCCTTCATCTCTGGCAAGTGGCAAGAGTGCAAGGGCAATGCCCAGGTCTTGGCAGGCTTCAGCAGGTGCTGGAGTGCAGCAGAGGGCTGGAGGTATGAGCAGAAACCACCTTGGAGCTGTTCTGCCTTCCTCTGGAGCTGCTGAGGGCTGCACAAGGACCTCTGTGAGGCAGAGCAGGCTGCATTCTTCCAAGTAGGAAGTGGCAGGACAAGAGGAAAGTCCTCAAGTTGCCCCAGGGCAGATTTAGGTTGGCCATGAGGAACAATTTCTTCTCTCAAAGGGTTGTCAAGCCCTGGCCCAGGCTGCCCAGGGCAGTGCTGGAGTCTCCATCCCTGGAGGGGTTTCAAAGCTGAGGAGATGTGGTGCTGAGGGCCAGGGGTTGGTGGTGCCCTGGCAGTGCTGGGCTCAGGGCTGGGCTGCATGGTCTGAAAGGTCTCTCCCAACCAGAAGGATTCCCTGGTTCTGTGATCAGATGTCAGCCAGGGAGGGACATCCCTACTGCCCCTGCAACACAGCTGCAGGCACAGGCTGTGGATGGGGAGTGCCCATGGGAAGGCTTCCAGTGGAGCAAGGAAGGACCCAGGGATGGGGAACAGCCCAGAGCTGCTGTGCAGAGGAGCTGGGGAGGTTTGCTCCAAGTGCCTGTGTAACCAATGCAAACAAAGGGTGACTTTTACCACCTCCTCCTCCTCTTCCTTCCTGCTTAGGCCACAGGTTATGGCTCATAAATCCCCAGTGCCCCAGGCTAGTGACCAGCTGGGGCTGGGGCCTCAAACAGCTTCACCTCACTGAGCTCAGAGCTCTGGGAGCAGGTTGCTGTGTGTGTGGGGAGGGCTGTCTGGAGCCCTCTGTAGCCAAAGAGCTGCTGCCCACACACAGCCCAGGGCACTGCAGACACCTCCCACGCCCAGGCTGAACCTCCAGGTTCACAAAGCTCTTTGCACAGAACCTTCTCCCCCCACTTCCTTCCACAGTGTCCAGTTTCTGGCAGGAAAATGACTCCCAGGCTTGTATGGACAAGGGACAATAGGCACAGAGAGGAAGCCAGGAGGCTCCATCTGAGCAGGAGGAGAAACTCCTTTGGTGTGAGGCTGCTGGAGGCCTGGAGCAGGCTGCCCAGAGAGGCTGTGGAGTCTCCTGGTGTGGAGAGCTTCCAACCCCCCCTAGGCACTGTGCTGGGCAAGCTGCTGTGGGAGCCCTGCTGGAGCATTGGGGTTTGGACTGGGTGAGCTCCAGAGGTCCCTTCCCACCTCTACCATTCTGTGCTTCCATGATTCTGTGTTTAGCCTGGAAGTGCCTCATGCACCATGGGGCACCAGCAGGAGTGATGTGGTCACTTTATGGTGGCAGCCTTGATCTCTTCCCCTCCCTTTTGGGTAAAGTCAACACCTTTTTATTGCCTTGGAATAATCTCCTCTGGTTTTTACAGCTGAAACAGCAAGAGGCTGAGCTTGAGCTGCTCCCAGCTCTCCATGAGCTGCCTTCACTGCCTGCCTTGGTCAAAGACAAACAGCAGCTTGGCTGGAGGAAGTCTGTCATGGTTGGGAAGGGACATTTATGGACTGCTTCAGCCACCTGTGCTTGACACAGAGAATCCAGCTCCACACATGTTCATAACAGCTTCATTCACTGATGCTTGTAAAAAGCAGGCTCAGGGCTTTGCAGGCAGCAGGAGGAGCTGCTCCAGAAGGTTCTGAGGCTTGGGGCTTGTTTGCTTTCCAGTACCATGGGTGGCTTTGCATGGCCAGCATCAAAGGGGCATGGCCAAAGGAGCACAAAGGGCCTCCCAGGAGCATCTCCAGGCATGCAGGTGGTGTTCCCTCTCCTGCTCCATGGCAGCACTCCTGCTGATTGCTTCCTGGCCTCTGTTTTGCCTGACAGTGCAGCAAAGCTCTGAGAGCTTTGGGTCTTATCTCTCCTTGGGCAGCATCAGCAGATTTGCCACCTCAAGTTCCAAGCAGGGCCAGACCTTGCTCTGCAAGGCAAAGCCCTGGGCTCAGAGGAGGTTGGGAGGGTGCCACTGAGGACTGCACCTGCCTGGGGAAACCCTTTTGCCTGCTTTGGTCATTATGCAAGAAAGAAAAGAGGAGAAAAAGGAAAGGGAGACCTTCTGGTGGCCTTTCAGTAGCTTAAGGGGCTGAGAAGAAAGCTGGGGACAGATTTTGTTGGGACAGGACAAGGTGGGGATGGTTTGGAACTGAGAGAGGGAGAAGGAGATGCTGAGGGAGAAGGAGATGCTGAGGGAGAAGGAGATGATGAGGGAGAAGGAGATGATGAGGGAGAAGGAGATGATGAGGGAGAAGGAGATGATGAGGGAGAAGGAGATGATGAGGGAGAAGGAGATGATGAGGGAGAAGGAGATGATGAGGGAGAAGGAGATGATGAGGGAGAGGAGATGATGAGGGAGAAGGAGATGATGAGGGAGAAGGAGATGATGAAGGAGAAGGAGATGATGAGGGAGAAGGAGATGATGAGGGAGAAGGAGATGATGAGGGAGAAGGAGATGATGAGGGAGAAGGAGATGATGAGGGAGGAGGAGATGATGAGGGAGGAGGAGATGATGAGGGCGGAGGAGATGATGAGGGAGGAGGAGATGATGAGGGAGGAGGAGATGAGGGAGATGCAGATGAGGGAGAAGGAGGAGGAGATGCAGAAAGCCCTGGACAGCAGCAGTACCACCAGCTGTGCCCACGATGGCCATGGCAGCCCTGGCACACACCAGGCCATTTCCCAGCAGGAAATGCAGGTTCGGAGGGCACCACAGGGTTCAAATCACCGACGAGAGCTTTCCAGAGGAGCAGAGAGACCTCTCCCTGGGTGCCTCTGGCCCTGGGCTCCGTTCAGCACTCACCAATGCAGCGAGAGCCGTCGGGGCTGGTGATGAAGCCTCGGGGGCAGGTGCAGACGTAGCTGCCGGCGGTGTTGGTGCAGTCGCCGCCGTCGCAGACGCCGGAGATGGCTCCGCACTCATCCACGTCTGCAAAAGAGCAAAGCGGCAGGGCTCAGGCTCCCCTCAGCAAACCACCTCCCTGCCCCCCTGCAGCCCGCACCCCGGAGCCGAGCTGGGCACCCGGAGCCGCTGTGCTCCGCTCCTGAGCAGCCGTGAGAGTGAAGTCGGGAGGGAAGTGCCTGGCTGCGGTCTCACAGTGCCATGCAGTGGTTGGCAGTGCCGGTGCAGCCCTGAGGAGGGACCGGAGAAGCAGGCAGGAGATGTTGCCTCTAAACTAGATGTCTGGGAGGACCTTAGAGCTGCTTTCCAGGACCTGAAGGGATCCTGCAGGAAGGCTGCAGAGAGACTTTTGCTGAGGGGGTCTGGAGACAGGCCAAGGGGGAATGGTTTGGAGCTGAGGCAGAGCAGGGTTGGACTGGAGCTGAGGAAGTTCTTCAGTCTGAGAGTGATGAGAGTCTGGCACAGGCTGCCCAGGGAGGCTGTGGCTGCCTCCTGCCTGGAGGTGTTCAAGGCCAGCCTGGCTGAGGCTTTGAGCAGCTGAGCCTAGCTGAGAGCTGTCCCTGCCCACGGTGATGGGGTTGGAGGAGGTGAGCTCTGAGCTCCCTTCCATCCATTCCAGGATTCTACCCCATGGCTCTGTGTGGTGGAGCTCTTACAAAGAGTGGGATCAAAAGGAAGGGTTCAGAGGCTAAGGTGATGACTGCAAGGCTTGGGGATGCCTGCCTGATGTGGAGGGAGCAGCAGGAATCAACTACATCTAGCCAAGAAACTGTGAGGAGGGGATGGGAGCACTGAAAACACAGACACCAAGAGGAGGTGGAGGGCACAGAGCTCTGCAGCCTCAAAAAAGGAGAAGAGGAAAACTGCAGCTGAGATGTTACAGAGTCAGGCTGGAACAGAGCAGGCAGATTCCCACCACTGGTAAATCATCTCTGGTCTGTGTGCCCAGGGACACTGCCAGCTCTCCAAGGCTTGGGATGGATCCAGCTCACCTAATGATGTCTGCAGAGGATTCCCAAGCCCAGGCATAAATCCCAATCAGGGCAGGGGGGTGTGAAATCAGGCTGCACAGAGTGACCATCAAGGACTAAGCACTGTCCTCAGCCCTCTGAAAACATCCTCATCAACTTCATCCTCCCCTCCAAGCTCAGACAGGCTGCCAGGAGCCTGCCCCTGGGGACATGGTTTAATGGCCACGATGGTCTCAGCCTGAAGGTTGGACTCAGAGTTTTTTCCAACTGAAACAGTTCTACAGACCCCTCTGGAGAGCCTTCCTACCCTCCAGCAGATCAACATCCCCTCAGCCTCTCCTCCTTTTTCACCCAACCTGTTGCAAACAGAATCCTCTTCTGTTTCACACTGGCTGCAGCTCAGAGTCCTGCAGGATCAAGTGAAAGCTCCATCCCCACAGGCTCCAAACCAAGCCCCAGCACCTAGAGCAGCCTACACCTCATACATCAGGAGGGGAAGCTGCTTCCTCTTTGGCTCCTGAGGAACTCTGAAATTAAGCTTTCAGCCAGCCAAAGACTTCAGCCTCCTTCTGCAAGCAGCAGAGACACATCCTCTGCCCTCGCTGTGCTCTTTGATGCTCCACCAGCCAGCCAGGGCCGGAACCCTGCGAGGGCAGCTCTGCAGAGCTACAGAAACCAGTCCCCCAGCTGGGCCCCTGCAGTGAGGGAGATTTTATCACCACAGCCTGCCCTGTCCTTTAATTACAGCCCTGTGTTGGGTTACAGTCTGCAGAACACTGGGAAGGGAAAGAGCTTTTCTGCAGCAGAGCCTCCTCCCTGCTCTCCTGAAGCTGCTGGCGGCAGGGAGCTGGAGGCCAGCTGACAGCAGGCACCTCCTGCCCTTCCCTCTTCATGGCAGCAGGGAAGAGGCTCCACGTTTGTGGGAGCAGGAAACACATCCCATGGGTAAGAAAGTGCAGAGGGAAGTCCAAAAGGCTCCCCTCAAACTGCAGCCTTTCTCTTCATCCCCCTTGGAAAGCCAGCTCGGAGGAGAGCAGCACAGCAGCAGCCCAGGAGGCAGAAGCCAAGCTGGAGTTTCTCAAAGGCCATTTGCACATCCTGTGCTTTGAGGAGCAGAGCTCCAGGGCTCTCTTGTGCTTTTTTCAGTCCTGCCCCACCACATCATTTGCCTTCTTTGTGTTCTCTTTCTCAAGAGCCTCCTCGTTTGGATTCATTCAGAGCTGGAGCCCAGGCAGAGCCGGATGGCTACGGACACCTCTGATCGACACCCAGCTGCCACAGCTCCAGGGAGGGGAACTCTTCCAGCCCCAACCTGGCTACTTCAGGACTTTTCCAAGTCCCTGTTCAAAAGCTAAAGCAAGCCTCCTGTGCACTCTGCTCCTCAGACAATGGCAGGATTCAATGCAAACGTTGATTTTGGATCCGCGCTGCAGCTCGCCGGCTTGGAGTTGGCCTGAGCGCTAAGGCAGAAAATGCTTGGAAGCCAAAGGCTACAGAGCTTCAGTCTGCAAAGCCCATCCAACACGGGGTGCCCACAGAGATGCTGAAACCCCAACCTCTCCATCTGCTGCACCAAAAAACCCCCCAGGCCTCGATGGAGAAAACATCTCCATGTCATGTAGCAGAGGTCATGCCTCAGCAGCCCTCTCCCGTGCGGCTCACGGGACCTCCCCTGCCAGAAAGCACAAAGAAACCACAGAGCAGGGTAATGGAAGCCTCCAAACCACACCAAATTCATGGAAATGAGCCTTTAATGGAGGCCAAACAATCAGCTCCTCTGTCCAGAGCCTGGAGGAAAATTGAAAAGCCCCTGATGGCTGTCGTGCTCCTGGCGCGGGGCCAGCCTGGCCCTCGGCGCAGGGGCAGCCCAGGAGAGCTCCCTCCAGCCCAGGAACGTGGCTGGGAGTCAACAGAGGCAAAGTCAGAGCCTTGACTCCGTTGGGAAAGGTGGGGAGCAGATCCATGGAGAAGGGGCAATAGGCACAGACTGGAAGCCAGGAGGCTCCACCTCAACATGAGGAGAAAATTCCTTGGTGTGAGGCTGCTGGAGGCCTGCAGCAGGCTGCCCAGAGAGGCTGTGGAGCCTCCTTCTCTGCAGAGCTTCCAACCCCCCCTGGGTGTGTTCCTGTGTGCCCTGCCCTGGGTGATGCTGCTCTGGCAGGGGGGTTGGCCTGGGTGATCTCTGGAGGTCCCTTCCACCCTCTCCCCTTCTGTAATTCTCTGATTTCCCTTCTGGGGTTGACCCAAACTCATCTGCTGCATCCAGCTGCAGAAGCTCAGGTCCTGAGCTGGCCTCCCTTATCAGCACAGATCTAGGACAAGAGAAGCATCTTTGTTCACCAGGGACTGAGAATGAAGCCTTCAGCCAGGTGCCATTTGTGTTAGGAGATAAGGATCACTATGGGAAAGGAACAACATCATCTCCACTCCTGCCTCTCCCCACCAATAAACAGCCCAGAGCAGAGCTGTGGTGTGAGCTGCTGCTGGGTTAGTGAGGGAGGCATCATTAATCACCAGGCACAGTGACACCAGCTCTGACCTTTGGCTCCAGCACAATCCCATCTGCTGCCTTCACCCCCCCAGATTCCCAGGGAGGGCTCCTCCAAGCAAGAAAACACAAGCTCCTGGGAACTAGGGGAAGAATTTACCACTGCTAGTTAAGCTGGGTTTAATATTTCCTGGATGCTAGGCTGGGATAAGGAATGGTGGAAACAGGAGGCAAGCAGCTCCTCATCCTCAAGCAGGATGGTCCCAGAGCAAGCTGAGCAACAACTCCTTGCAGCAGCTATAAAGTTAGCACAAACAGACTCGACAAGGGAGCTCCTGCAGAGCTCAGGCTTCAGGCTTGGAGCACACCTGGAGGAAGAAAACTTCCTCCTGTGCTCCTGGGTGCACTTCTGAGCAACCCCCTGGGCTCAGCCTGGAGGAGTCTTGGCCTGGTGCAGCTCCTTTGGCAGCACAGCACAGAGCAGCTCAGCAGAGCAGCAGCTCCAGGCTCTGTCAGCTCACTCCTGCCACAGCAGAGCAGCAGCTCCAGGCTCTGTCAGCTCACTCCTGCCACAGCAGAGCAGCAGCTCCAGGCTCTGTCAGCTCACTCCTGCCACAGCAGAGCAGCAGCTCCAGGCTCTGTCAGCTCACTCCTGCCACAGCAGAGCAGCAGCAAACAGAGAGCTCAGACCTCCAGGGAATCTTTAAGGCTGGAAAAGTTCTCTCAGAGCATCCAGTCCAACCTTCTACCCAGCACCTCCATCACCACCAGACCATGCCCCACAGTGCCACATCTACTTCAACACCTCCAGGGCTGGGGACTCCAGCACCTCCCTGGGCAGCCTGTGCCAGTCCCTGACCGCTCTTGCAGCAAAGAAATTGTTCCTCATCTCCAACCTAAGCCTCCCCTGGTGCAGCTTGAGGCCATTTCCTCTTGTCCTGTCCGTAGTTACTTGGGAGAAGAGGCCAACACCAGCCTCCCTCCAGCCTCCTTTCAGGGAGCTGTAAAGGGCAAGGAGCTCTCAGCCTCTTTTTCTCCAGGCTGCACCCCCCAGCTCCCTCAGCTCTCCAGCCCTGCTCTCCATGCTCACACAGAAAGCAGCAGCTCAGACAGACCCCTCACAAGATGCTGCCTCTCTAGTCCCCTGTCCCTGTGGTGACTCCCATGGGGGTCATGTCCTGGAGGGGAGCAGTGATAACCCAGAGGCATCTCCTACACCTTCCACCTGCCTGCTGGGGATGTGCTGATGACTCAAGCCTGGGAAACAAGCCCTCAAAGCAGTCTCAGCCCTCTCACTCCAGAGCATCCCTCCTGTTGATCTCATTCTCCCTGAAGGACCCTGGCTCAATAAATCACAGCAGAGGCAAGCATCCTCTTTTGGTGGTCTCCTTAGCAATGGAGGCAAAGCTAAGTGATGGAACAGACCCTGGAGCTGCTGGAGATGTCTCTTTTTATGGCCTGCCAGGAAGGAGAGTGAGAGGAAGCTGTTTATGGTCACACCAGGCTGCTCTGGGCAGGGGGGACCCAGGCAGAGGCCCCTCACATCTGGCTGACAGATCTGACAATGGATTGGTTTTAATCTTGGTGCAGAGGAGATTCCTGCTAAACCCAGCTCAGATGTGCTCTGCCTGGGCCCCAGCCAGCACAGCTGAGGCAGGCCAGGGCCAGAGCAGCTTTTGTCTCCCATGGTTCTAGGGCAGCCCAACCTTTGCCCACTGGGCAGCCAACCTGCAGAGGACATCAGGGGATGTGGGGAGCTGCTGCTCCCCTCCAGGGGCACCTAAAATAGCTGCTTTGGGCTCTGCTGGTTGGCAGCCCTGGGATGCCAGAGCACTGCAGGAAGCCCTTCTGTTGAACCTGGAGCAAGTCTCGTGGCATCCTGCCAAGGAAGAGCCACAGAGGTCTTCTCAACATCAAGGAATGTCCACCCCCCTCCCCCCCACCCAGAGTGGGAACCTCTGGGGCTGGTGTCTCATGCTGGAAAAGCTTCTCTGAAGGGCTGAGCCCAGGTCCCACAGCATAGAGCCTGCTGGGACCATCACTCCTCTGGAGCCCTTCCTGCAGAGGTCCTTGGCCTTACCTTCACACCTGTGGCTGGTCTCACTCTGCTTGTGTCCTGCAGGGCACTTGCACTCGTAAGAGCCAACTGTGTTGATGCAGTTCCCACCTTGGCAGAGCCCAGGGATGGCTTGGCACTCATCCACATCTACAGGAGGAAGGGCAAAGGGGTTAGAAAGTGGAAGCAGAGGAAGGCTCCACCCCAGCATGCTGGGAGCACCGTGAGAAAGAAGCAGCTTTGCTCCAAGTAAGAAGTGAAAGAGGCTGGGAGAGACCTTCTGACTCTCTACAACTCACTGAAAGGAGCTTGGAGTGAGGTGGGGTTGGGCTCTTCTCCCAAGGAACCAGGGAGAGGCCTCAAGTTGCCCCAGGGGAGGTTCAGGTTGGACATTAGAAGAAACTCCTTCACTAGAAGGGTTCTCAAAGCCTAGCCCAGGCTGCCCAGGGAGGTGGCTGAATCCCCAGCCCTGGAGGGGTTTTAGAGCTGCAGAGCTGTGGTGCTGAGGGCCATGGTTCAGCCCCAGCCTGGGCAGAGTCAGAGACTGGTTGGGCTGGAGGACCAGAAAGGGCTTTCCAAGCACAGTGATGCTATGACTGAGCAGTGGGTTTACATCTCCTAACTCTTCTCTGCCTCAGGGCTCCTGGCAGGCATTCACCCTTCACCCCTTCAGTGCACATCAGGATGGGTAAGGGAACATCCTCCAGGTGTTCATAGATTCATAGGAGGGGTTGGGTTGGAAGGGACCTTCAAGATCATCTAATTCCAGCCCTGTGCCATGGGCAGGGACAACTCCCACCAGCCCAGGTGGCTCAAAGCCTCTCAGTCTTGCTTCATAACAGAGATGCTCAAGCCCCTTCCTCATCCTCATGGCTCTCCAGGGGTGCTTAGAGTGGCTTGAGCTTAGCTCTCCTCTGGCTGTGGCTTGAGCTTAGCTCTCCTCTGGCTGTGGCCTGAGCTTAGCTCTCCTCTGGCTGTGGCTTGAGCTTAGCTCTCCTCTGGCTGTGGCTTGAGCTTAGCTCTCCTCTGGCTATGGCCTGAGCTTAGCTCTCCTCCTGCTGCCTCTGAGAAGCCCTTCCCTGGCATTTACCTTGGCAGGCTCCGGTCCGGATGTTGGGAATGAAGCCTCGGCGGCAGGGGTGGGGCTGGGCAGGGCACATCTCACATGGGTGACCCCAGGCCCTGCCAATGGTGGCACAGCACATGGTCTTGGTGCAGACAATCCCACTCAGCTGGCCCTGGCACATCTGGTTGTTGACTTGGCTGAAGCAGGGTCCGGTGCGGTAGTCTGAGGGGCGAAGGAGAGCGTCCAAGGGTTAGACCAAGACACAACCTGCAGTGTTTGCTGCCTCACACAGAGAGCCTCTTCCCCTTCCCCCCACCACAGCCTGGCAGGTACAAAGTCACCAGAGAAAGGGTTGGGTTGGAAGGGAGCTCCAAAGCTCCTCCAGTCCAACCCCCCTGCAGTCAGCAGGGACATCCTCAAGCGGGTCAGGATGCCCAGAGCCCTGTCCAGCCTCACCTGGAATATCTCCAGGGATGGAGACCCAACCAGTTGCAGAGCTCCACCACCCTCATGGCAGTGCCATGGGAAAAAACAAACCCACAGATCTACAGTCATGGGAAGACCAAAGAAAGACCAAGCTGGAGAGCAGTACTGGAGCTGCTGATTTGCTTTCTGCTCTGTGCTTCATGCAGAGGTTCTCCAGCCTGCTCTTCCCCAGCCTGCCCTTCCCCAGCCTGCCCTTCCCCAGCCTGCCCTTCCCCAGCCTGCCCTTCCCCAGCCTGCTCTTCCCCAGCCTGCTCTTCCCCAGCCTGCCCTTCCCCAGCCTGCCCTTCCCCAGCCTGCCCTTCCCCAGCCTGCTCTTCCCCAGCCTGCCCTTCCCTAGTCTGCCCTTCCCCAGCCTGCCCTTCCCCAGCACCACAAATGTCCAGGCAGGAGGTCTGCAGAGGTTAAGTTAGGCAGGGAGCTGAGAGGTTGGGGTTTGGGTTACCAGTCCCTGGCCTTGCTGTGTTCAAATCTCTTCTGTGGAGGTGCAAAGGTGCTGAATGATTTCCTCCTCCCCCCTAAAAAGCTCCCTGCAGTAGTTCTTGCAGTCTCTATCTGCAGGTGGAAGGTGGAACCCACAGAATGGGCTGGGCTGGAAGGGACCCCAAAGACCATCCAGTTCCAACTCCCCTGGCATGGGCAGGGACACCTCCTGCTAGACCAGGACAGCCAAGTCCTCATCCACATCCCACTGCTGGACACTGGGAAAGGAAGGTTGAGTGAGCTTGAAAGAGGCAGCAGGAAGAAATCTCAGCTTCCAGTGAGGAATTCACCTCCTTCCCAAGGAATGCACCAGCAAAGACCAAACTTCTGAAGGACAACTACCTGTGAGAGGGCTCCTGGCAGATGGGATCCATACCTGGGCTGGGAAAGGGCTTTAGACACCTCCTAAGTGTGCAGATTTCCTTCATAAAAATCTGATTGGTGCCTCATTAAAAAAAGTTAATAATTTGACCATCAAAATTAGCAACAGATGGGAGCTGGAATGCAGCCAAGCTTCCTGCCTCCAGACTGCAATTGCCTTGGCTGCTTTCCCTTCCAAAGAAGGCAACTTACAGAGGGAAAAACTACTCTCTTTTGGTGCCTTTCTTTGTGGTGCTCTCCTCACAGCCCTGCTCTCATCATGGGTGAACCCCACCAGGCCTCAGCAGAGCCAGCTGGGAGCTGCACACTTAGCCCTTTCCTCTCCACACCTCGGTTTTGGGGCTCTGCCTTGGTGTGAGTTGACCTTCCAGAGTCAGCCAGAGCCCTCCTCTAGCTACCACCCCAAGGACCTCAGCCACAGGTTCCTCAGAGATTCATTGAATCCCAGAGTGGCTCAGAGTGGAAGGGAGCTCAGAGATCATCTCCTCCAACCTCCCCCCCAGGGGCAGGGACAGCTCTCAACTAGACTCAGCTGCCCAAAGCCTCATCCAGCCTGGCCCAGAACACCTCCACAGCCTCCCTGGGCAGCCTGTGCCAGAGTCTCCCCAGCCTCATGCTGAACAGCTTCTTCCTCCGATGCAGTCCAGCCCTGCTCTGCCTCAGCTCCAAACCACTGCAGCCAGCAAGAGGAGGGAGCAGTGAGGCTGCAAAAGACTCCATGGAATCACAGCATCATTAAGGCTGTGAAAGACCTTGGGGCTCATCCAGCCCAACCATAACCCAGCTCCCATGGCCACCAAGTCACATCCTGAAGCACCACTCCTACAGCTTCCTGAACACCTCCAGGGCTGGGAGCTCCACCACCTCCCTGGGCAGCCTCTGCCAATCCCTGACCGCTCCTGCAGCAAAAGCAATTGTTCCTCATCTCCAACCTGACCCTCCCCTGGCACAGCTTAAGCCATAACAGAAGCCTCAACCAGTTGGCATGACCCACCCAGGAGCTGCCTCCTTGCTCCTCTCTCTGTTTTCAGAGCCTCCCCTCCCCCCAGGCAGGGCTCTGCAGCATCACCCAGCCTGGACCAGGGATGTCAGCAGATGCTGCAGAGCTGTGCTGGGTCTTATCTGCTCAACCCTGCAGCCAACACAGGCCCCAGCTGTGCTCAGAAGAGGAAGTGTAACAGGAGTAGAGCTCAGTCCCTGTGTCCATGTTGGGATGGTTGTCATGGAGATCCTTAAGATCCCCCATAGCTAATGATGGCCATTCCAAGCTGAGGGTCCCTGGGGAGACACTGGGTGGGATCCCTGCCATTACAAATGCTCTTCCACCACATTCCTCCTGCAAGCAGCTTCCTGAAAACCTCCCTGTAGGCATCCTGAACTTTCCTACTCAGGGAGTCCAGGCTGCAAGTGCAGGAATGCTTCATGGTTGCTGTGGACATCTGCTGTCAGCCATGTGCTGCATGGAAGGGCTGGGGGGTTCCAAGGGGTTCAAGCACTTGAAGACACCACTGCCAGGGTGGGGAACAAGGGAGAGTGGCACTGGCAGGGGCCCAGCCCAGCAGAGCTCAGCTTCCTTGGCTCTAGGATGGGTGCAGCCTCTGTTGGAGGCTCTGCAGTGCAGCAGCTCCTGGCCACTGCAGCTCAGAGCTTGGCACCAGACCACTGAAGGCCACACTGAAGGTCCTGAAAGGCCACCAGAAGGTCTCCCTGGAGCCTTCTCTTCTCCAGGCTGACCAACCCCAACTCTCTCAGCCTGGCCTCACAGCAGAGCCCTTCCAGCCCTCAGATCTTATCTCCTTTTCTATTCTCAATGAATGACTTCCATCAGCAGGAGGTTTGGTGCCCCAGGCACAGCTCTGCCACTCCTTCTGTCTGTAACCTTCTGGACTTCTGGAGCACAACCTCCAGCCAGCTCTGGGAGCCAGCAGGAGCTGCAGCAGCCAAGCCAAGGCACTCAGCTGGCAGAGCCCTCTACCCAAAAAGCTTCCCACACAGCTCTGGCTGCCTGCTCCCTGGAGAGCCCACAGAGCAGCCTGGCCAAGCCCTTTGGGACCTGTTGGGACAGCTGATAACTTCCCCACAAAGTGCTGAGGGAGCAATTCCTGCCCTGCTGCTAGGGAGACCATAAAGGGATGGGAAAGCAGAGAGGGGAACAGCATCCAAGAGCCACCAGCCAAGAGACCAACAGGAGGGAGCCAACCAACCCCCCTGTGAGTATTCCTGCTGCTGGGAGAGGGGGAGGCAGGGATTTGCCAGGGATCAGAGGTCTCAGCAGCTCCAAGGCTCTGCTGAGGCTCTCAGGCTGCGCTGGGACGTGACAGCCTGGGTGGGAGGGGGGAGAGGGTGGACAGGAGGAGAACAGCAGTGAGGGTCTCCCAGTCAAGGGCTCCTTTCTCATGGAATACTTTCTCCACCTAGTCATTTCCTTACCTCATCCAAACACAGCCACATTCCTGATGTTTAACTGTTTGGACTTGGGCAGAAAAGCAAAAGCTGGCTGGGGGTGGCTGCTCAGGCCAGACATTCCAAGTGCTGCAAAAACACACTCCAAGGAAATAGTAAAGGCAGAACTTTTTTCAAGTTTTCCTGTCCTATTTTTACAGTTTCCTGTCGAAGCCTCAGCCCTGATGAAACCTGAGAGAGAGAGAGCTCCACAGCACAACCCTCCTCCTCCTCCTCCTCCTCCCAGGGCTCTCCCACTCCAGCAGCAGCTGAGGCACAAAGCACACAGACAGCACCACGGGGCCAGGAGCACCAGAGGGGTTGTAGGAATGCCTGGGAGGGTTGGAGCTGGGGTAGATGATCTCCAGAGGTCCCTTCCAAGCCCTGGCACTGCCATGCTGGCTCCTCCATCCTGGAAGAGACCCCCAGGTTCTGCCTGCTAGGCACAGGGATGGAGGGGCAGGGATGGAGGGGCAGGGAGTGGCACAGAGGTTTGGTGGCTCCAGACTCTTCCCCACACAGCTCTGCCCCAGCAGGAAGCTTGCTCCTCTCAAAGGCCTTTGGCAGAGGTCAGGGCTGTGGGCAGGCTCCTGGAGATGGAGGGGAAAATACCTTGGGGCTGGGCTGGGGCTGGGCTGGGGAAGGTTCCTCCTGGATTGGGTGCTCCTGAGGGAGGGAAGCAGAACTTTTCTGTCTGCCAGGTGGGAAGCATCTGGGGGCAGACTTTGCCTCCCTTCCTTCTGGGACAATGAGTTGGGAGGAGGTGATGGCAAGGATGCCACTGAGCAAGAGCTTCCAGACACTGTGCTTGGCTCTGCAGCTCTTGCCTGGAGGCCTCAGAGTCACTGTGCAGGAGCTGCAGTTGTCTCCAGCTGCTCCTTGCTCCTTCTGCAAAGGTTTTGCATCTCAAGGGGCAATGCAACCCCCAGAGGGGAGCTGAGCAATGCTCAGCAAGAGCTAAAGGACCTGGGGGAAGGAAGGGGCTGGGGCCAGACTCTGCTCACTGGTGCCCAGGGACAGGACAAGGGGCAAGGGGCACAAAGTGGAACCCAGGAGGTTCCATCTGAGCAGGAGGAGAAACTTCTTTGGTGTGAGGCTGCTGGAGGCCTGCAGCAGGCTGCCCAGAGAGGCTGTGGAGTCTCCTGGTGTGCAGAGCTCCCAACCCCCCTGGGCACTGTGCTCCTGGGCAAGCTGCTGTGGGAGCCCTGCTGGAGCAGGGGCTTGGGCTGGGTGAGCTCCAGAGGTCCCTTCTGATCCTCACCACGCTGGGATTCTGCAATCTATCTTCAAATGAGACTCAAAGCCTGGGATCAAAGAGCTTCCTGAGCTGGCTCAGGCATCACTGCAGGTCCACGAAGCACTTTGTGGTCCCTTTCTTGCCAGCACGATCTCTGGGGCTCGGGGGGGGGGTCCAGCCGATGGGATGGGATCTGTCCAGCCCTACTCAGCCCTTCACTAGGAGCAGCACTTGGGAAGCTCAGGGCTGTGCCTGGAGCTAGGGGGGAGCAAAGGGACCGTGTTGCTCTTGGCTGCTTCCTGCTGTGGCTTTCACATGGAGGGGAAGGGATCAGACACATCCTGTGTGGCTGCTCCATTTCTCCTAAGCCTCCAAATTCGACTGAAAATTTGGGGAGGGGATGGGGGGCAGGGAAATCATTATGAAGAGGAAATAGCCTATTATGAAAGGCAAATGCAAGAGCTTATTATTGCCATTATGAAAGGGAATAGCTGAGACAAAGCCACTCCTAATCACTCTTCTCTGGAGGGGGAGGGGGAAAGGCTTTGCCAGCAGGAGTAATGGAGACTCCTGCAATATTCCCACCATCTGGAAATCCAAGTGGATTAAAGCAGAGTTTGTGCTGAGGCACAGCATCCATCAGTGTGCTGCAAGATGGTGTCTTGGATCCTGCTTTCTGTTTACACATGGCACAGGGTGTCTGGCACTGGGAAAGCTAAGGCTGGAGGGAGGGATTTGGTTTCCACACACACACAACCCCCTCCTTTTCCTGACTATGAGAATTAGACCCCACCAAGGTTTGAGGGGACTTGCTCTTCAATCACCTCCAGACAGGAAAATCCACAGCAATCCTTCCAGTGCTTAAGTATCTGGAGGACTGGGTCCAGTTCTGGGCTCTCCAGTTGAAGGATGTACTGGAGAGCATCCAAGAGAGGCTCTGAGGATGCTGAAGGGACTGCAGCATCGGTGTGAGGAGACAAGGCTGAGAGCCCTGAGGCTGCTTGGTCTGGAGGAGGCAGGGCTGAGAGGGAATCTTACTGATGATGATGTTATTGGGAGGCAGGGACACCTCCCAGCTAGACTCAGATGCTCCAGGCATCTGGAGAGGTTCTGAAAGGCTGGGGACTGAGAGAATAAATCAAACTGAATAAATCCAACTCCCTGGAGAGGTTCCAGGCTTCTTGAACAGGCTGGGGATGAGAAAGAGCTGCTTTAGAGTCCTGCAAAGGCTCAGGTTGGAAGGGAGCTCAGAGCTCATCTCCTTCAACCCCCTGCCATGGGCAGGGACAGCTCTCAACTAGACTCAGCTCAGAACCCAAGGCCTCATCCAGCCTGGCCTTGAACACCCCCAGGGAGGAGGCATCCACAGCCTCCCCAGGCAGCCTGTGCCAGAGTCTCACCACTCTGGCACTGAAGAGCTGAAGGAGAGGACACGAAGACCCAGCAAGGACCTCCTGAAGTGCCCCAAACCTGGGAGCCACAGTCTCCATGAAGATGGAGAATGCCACTCTCCAGATCTTCTTTTCCCACCCTCAAGGCAGACTTTCTCTCATGGAAGGCAGCAGCTGGCACCCACGGGGAAGGCTCCAGCACTGGGGATGGAAAAAATAACCCCAAGTTAAACCTCACCCCTGGAAACCAGGAGGAGCTTCCACACCTCCACCTGAGTCACAGGCTGCCACTTTCTCCAGCACATTTTTTCCTACTTGCAGGAGCTGAGCCCTGACATCAAAAATGTTTCATTTTTCCTGTAACTCTTAAAGAAAGAGAGAAGCCCAAGTCGGCCTCCCTGCTCCCCACAGATTCATTTTTCCTGTGCTGCAGCTTTTTTCCTCCCACACTGATGTAATTGTGAGGTCATGTTACCACATGGCTGCCTGGGGTCAGCCCCTCAGAACTTCGGGGATGGAGATGTCAAGGAGGGAGAGGAAATGATGCTGAGGTTCTCTGAGTACCCAGCGATTAAGGTATTTACCTCTGGAGTGGAGAATTTCCTGAATGAGGTGTGAAGGTGGTTAGAAGGCTTCCATCACAAAGCAGCCTCTGACTGGAGCCCCAGAGCAGTGCAGCTCATGGAGCCCAGGGCAGCAGAAGCTGTTGCTTGGCTCTCAGGAACTTGGTTGATTGGAGTTTAAAAGGGGAGGGGAAGAAAGATAAATTCTCTCTCGTTTGAGGCAAAAAAGAAAGTCAGATGGAACCCCCCGGAGAAAGCTGGAGGCAGAGCTGGGGGGGGTTGGATGGCAGCACCACAGAGGGGCACTGCTTTGGCCAGCTTATAATTGGCACCCCCAAAACCCTGCCAGGAAAGTGACCTCAAGGTGGGGGGGAAGGGAAAAGGAGACCTCAGAAGGGGGGGAAAGGGAAAAGGAGACCTCAGAAGGGGGGGAAAGGGAAAAGGAGACCTCAGAAGGGGGGGAAAGGGAAAAGGAGACCTCAGAGGGGAAAGGATCAGCTCTCTGAGCACTGAGAACAACCAGAATTGATCTCTTTTTTCCCCCCCTGGAGAATCCCAGCTCCTCAGCACAGATCTGAGTGGCTGTGGAATGGGTTGGGAGCTCCAGGGGAGCAGGGGGACTCGAAGGTCTCTTCCAGCCTCAACAGTTCTAATGGCTGATGAGGAACATCAGCCTGTGTGGGAAGGAGGGAGGTGAGTGATGTCTCACCAGACAGCGAGTGGCACTGAGGTGCCACAGAGATGCAGGCAGGAATCCAAGGGGTTTCCAGCACACTCAGCCACGTTCCCAGCTCCATCAGGGAGCCCTGGGTTGGGACCTGTCCTTCCCCTACACACAGCCTGAGCGTTTCAGGTTGGAAAAGCCCTTTAAGACCATCGAGTCCAGGCTCTGCTTTGAATTATCTTCCTTCAGAGATTAAACTGAGAGCTGGGGATGGTCCCTGGTGCTTCCAAGCTGCTCCTTGAGCCTCTTTTTGCTTGGGAGAGACCCAAGGACCCTTGCAAAGACCTCAACCACCACAGCCCCAAGTGGAGAAGCCAAACACAAACCCCACAGCGGCCAAGTCTCCGCTCAGGGACTTCGCCTCACCAAGCCCAGAGACGGAGCAGGAATTCATTTTCTCCTTGGAAGGGTTAAGTTCTTCGCTGTCAGCCTAACTACTGCTGCTGGGTCACTCCCCACCACCTCACCTGGCTGCAGAGCCAGAGCCTGTCCAGCCAGGAGCCTCCCTGAGCCGCGTAAGCTCTCCCCTCGCCTGGCAGCGCAGGCTCGCTGTTTGTCTTGGCAGCCCAGCGCTGTGTGTACACAGCTGGAGAGCTTGTTTTGTCTCTGAGTACAAGTCTGGCCTAACCCAAATCTCTGAAGGCTTTGTAAAAATGCTCTCTTTATTTAAAGAATTTTATACATTACAAGATGTCTCCAAAGCCTGCCCCTGCTCAGACCCCTTCCTTCCTTCCTTCCCCGGCCTCTCCAGGCACGCAGGGCCCAGGACACTTTGGAGCTCTCCCTCCTGGCATGGCTGCATCCAGAAGTTTCTTTAAGAAATGTCCAGCTCCTTATTTATTTATTTATTCATTTACTTCGTGTTCCACACACAGCCAACTGGCCATATGGATTCCCAAACCCCAACACTTCAGACCCCTGGCAGCCAGGAGCAACCCGAAGGAACACAAGAGAGAGTGAGCAGCTCTCCAGATGCAGTTCAAGGGTTTAGGGGATGCAATCTTGCACGGTAGAGCCTTCAAAAGAGAAAGGCTCTCATCCTCACACCCTTCCAGGGGGTCCAGCACACCTTCCCAGCACTAAAGCAGAGCCATTCACAGGATCGTTGTGCTTGGAGAAGAACTTTCAACTCATCCACTCCAACCAGTCTCTAACTCTGCCAAGGCTGGGGCTAAACCATGGCCCTCAGCACCACAGCTCTGCCCCTTTGAAACCCCTCCAGGGATGGGGATTCAGCCACCCCCCTGGGCAGCCTGTGCCAGGCTTTGAGAACCCTTCCAGTGAAGGAGTTTCTTCTAATGTCCAACCTAAACCTCCCCCGGGGCAACCCAAGGCTGTTTGCTCTTGTGTTCTCTCTTGTTACTAAGGGGAACCACTCTCCACCTGGCTCCAGCCTGCTTTCAGGCAGCTGTAGAGAGCAATGAGGTCTCCCCTCAGCCTCCTTTTCTCCAGGCTGAACACCCCCAGCTCCCTCAGCTGCTCCTCATAAGACCTCTGTGTGTGTGTGCTGGCCAAAGGCAGGGAGAGGGCTTCCAGAGCATCCAACTGCAGTGCTCAAGAGGTCTGCAGGAGGAGACGGAGGAGGAGCTGGGAGCAAGGCAGAGTTCCTTCAATAAAGGTCTGCTGGAGGCTTTGAAAGACCTCTCCCTTCCCTGCATCCAATAAATGTGAGGCTCCAACCACAGCAGAGGCCTTTTACAGGGCACCTGCAAGCGTGAGGCTCAGCAGAAACCTCCTGCAGCCCAGGGAACATTGCACAGCCCTGTCAGGTTCTGCCTGGCCGCTGCTCAAGCAGCTCCGACGGACCCTGGGCTACCGGAAACCAACTGTTATTCCTATCTCACCCTCTAAACCCTGGTGCCAAGAATCCCCCAACATGGAAAAAACAACAGGAGGAGGCAAGAGCAGTCCAACTTTGGGACATTGGAGCTGAACAGAATCAGCCCAAACGTGGGGGGGGTGAAGGGGAAAGAGAGAAGCCAGGAAAGCAGAAAAGTTCCAGGGTGCTTTGATCTCAGTCCTGGGAGTTTTACACATTGGCTTCGTGTTTCAGTTTCATTTCTGCTCCCTGCCACTCTGCCCCCCGCCCCCCAACCACCCCCCTCCCTGTGCCAACAATCCTATCAGTGTGGTGTGGTGTCCACCTCAGCCAGCAGCAAAGGGAGAAACCACAGAGCCCAGCCAGAGCCTCACAGCCCAGCCAAAGCCTCAGAGCCAGAGCCTCAGCCTTGCCCACAGTGCCCAACTGGAAACCCGACCTGGTCCCTCAGCCCAGGCTGCCTGGCTGGGGGACAGCAAAGCCACATGGCACTGAGAGTCCTCTTCTCACTGTGGCTCTTCCTGGAGCAATTTTGATTACCCCTGGCTGGGCAGCTGCCATGGGACAGCCTGAGGCTGACAACAAACCAGAGCTGGCTTTGTGCTTCCCTTCCAAATGGTTTTGCTACAGTAAGAGGTTTGGGTTGGGTTGGTTGGGTTTTTTTTCCATGGGAAACCTTAAGTTCTGGTCATCATTTTCCAGGTTTCTCTCCCAAGTGAGCCTGGGAACTAACCCATCAAAGCAGTTTGCACAGGTTGGGATCTTGACCTCTGGGAGTTTCAGGTCCATGCTCACTGGGAGATTCTCAGCCCTGATGACATCAGGAGTTGTAATTCAGGAACAAGTTCTGCCCCATGAGGGGAGGGGAACACTGGGACAGGTTGCCCAGGGAGGTGGCTGGGGTCCCATTCCTGGACATGTTCAAGGTGAGGCTCAACAGGGCTCTGAGGATGTCCCTGCTGGGTGCAAGGGGGGTGGACTGAGTGACCTTCAGAGGTCCTTTCCAACCCAACCCATTCTGTGACTATGATTTGTTTTTCAATGGTAACATGGAACTGACCTCCTTCCCCCAAAATGCCTCCTCCAGCACACAGCACAGGGCCAGGCCAGGCCAGAGATGGAGTTTTGAATTGGGTTCCAGCTGGGCAAAGGGAGCAGGGGGCTGCAGAAGTGGGCAGCAAAAGGCTCGCCCCCAGCCCCCAGCCGATGGAGCTCCTGCCTCAGCTGGCCAAGTCCTTGCAGAGCCAGCTGTGTGTGGTCCCAGCTCCACCTGCTGAACCCAGAACTCCAGCTGTGGCCTCCCCAGTGCCCAGCACCACTCCCCTGCTCCTGCTGGCCACGCTGTTCTGGACCCAAACCAGGATGCTGGTGGCCTTCTTGGCCACCTGGGCACACACTGGCCAACCCCTGGGGCTCATTCCACTGCCCCAAGCCTGCAGCTTATTCCACTGCCCCAAGCCTGCAGCCCTCATGGGGCTGTTGTGACCCGAGGGCAGGACCCAGCTCTTGACCCTGTTGAGCCCCATGCCATTGCTGCAGCCTGGCCAGGTCCCCCTGCAAAGACTGCGAGCTCCCCAGAGCTGCCCGGCCCGGTGCCCGCTGCAAGCCGCCCGAGGCTGCTCCCATCCCCTCCTGCAGGGCGCTCGGCCGCAGGGCAGTCGGCCGCAGGGCAGTCAGCCGCAGGGCAGTCGGCCGCAGGGCAGTCGGCCGCAGGGCAGTCGGCCGCAGGGCGCTCGGCCGCAGGGCGTTCGGCCGCAGGGCAGTCGGCCGCAGGGCGCTCGGCCGCAGGGCAGTCGGCCGCAGGGCGCTCGGCCGCAGGGCGCTCGGCCGCAGGGCAGTCGGCCGCAGGGCGCTCGGCCGCAGGGCGCTCGGCCGCAGGGCAGTCGGCCGCAGGGCAGTCGGCCGCAGGGCAGTCGGCCGCAGGGCGCTCGGCCGCAGGGCGCTCGGCCGCAGGGCAGTCGGCCGCAGGGCGTTCGGCCGCAGGGCAGTCGGCCGCAGGGCGCTCGGCCGCAGGGCGTTCGGCCGCAGGGCGCTCGGCCGCAGGGCAGTCGGCCGCAGGGCGCTCGGCCGCAGGGCGCTCGGCCGCAGGGCAGTCGGCCGCAGGGCAGTCGGCCGCAGGGCGCTCGGCCGCAGGGCGCTCGGCCGCAGGGCAGTCGGCCGCAGGGCGCTCGGCCGCAGGGCGCTCGGCCGCAGGGCGCTCGGCCGCAGGGCAGTCAGCCGCAGGGCGCTCGGCCGCAGGGCGCTCGGCCGCAGGGCAGTCGGCCGCAGGGCAGTCGGCCGCAGGGCGCTCGGCCGCAGGGCAGTCGGCCGCGGCCGGGGGACGGCTGGCGGCAGCAGGGGCCGTGCCGGGGCCCCGGGGCTTACCTCGCTCGCACTGGGGGCCGGTGAAGCCGTAGACGCAGGCGCAGCGGTTGGGGCCGATGCAGCGCCCTCCGTTCTGGCAGCCGTTCTCACACACCGCTGCTGGCACAGAGAGAGACAGAGCTCAAGCACCTCAGAGCTCCTGCAGGAACCCAGCTGGGGCTGCTGGAGCTTAGAATCGTGGACCTGTCAGGGACCCCAAGGCTCAGCCAGTCCCAACCCCCTGCCATGGGCAGGGACACCTCACACCACAGCAGGTTGCTCACAGCCACCTCCAGCCTGGCTGCAAACACCTCCAGGGATGAGGCTCTCACCACCCTCATGGGGAAGAGCTTCTTCCTCACATCCAATCTGAATCTCCCCACTCCTAGTTTTGCTCCATCCCCCCCAGCCCTATCACTCCCTGACACCCTCAGAAGTCCCTCCCCAGCTTTCTTGTAGCCCCCTGCAGATCCTGGGAGGCCACAAGGAGGTCTCCTCTTGGCTTGGGACTTCCCCTCCACCCATCAGGAGTCTCCTGCATCCAGTGGCCATACAGAGACAAATCTGGGGAGGGTTTGGTTATTCTTTTCTGGCCCCTGGAGAATTGCTTCCTGTTTATGAATGAAGCCTTTTATATCAGACCATCAGCTCCTGTTTCACTTGAGAGGATTTCCTGAGCTCTGGAATCTGGGCTCCTTCAGGTCAGCATTGGGATTTGAATGGCAAGGGCCAGGGGAACTGATAGAAATGAGGGGTGGGGGGAGCTGCATAGAGGCAAATGTTCAATGTGTGAGAAGAGCCAGAGAGGAGAGGGCTGCTCACTGCCAGCTGCCCAGAGCCAAGAACCAGGCTGCTCCCAGCTTCATGGAATGGGTTGGGTTGGAAGGGACCTTCAAGACCAGCCAGTGCCAACCCCCTGCCATGGGCAGGGACACCTCCCACCAGCACAGGTTGCTCAAGGTCTCATCCAGCCTGGCCTTGAGCACCTCCAGGGAGGGGGCAGCCACAGCCTCCCTGGGCAGCCTGTGCCAGTGCCTCCCCACCCTCACACTGATGATTTTCTCCCTGATCTCCAGGCTAGATCTCCCCTGCTGCAGTTTCAAACCATCTCCTCTCATCCTGGCCCAGCAGACCCTGGCAGAAAGTCCCTCTCCATCTTTCCCTTTGAATACTGAAGGGCTGCAGGGGCAGCACCACTTCTCCACAGGGCATCAGCAGCTGCAGGTCCTGACAGATGCCACCACCCTACTGAGATGCCAGCAGACTGCTCTGGCTGCTGGGACACCTCCCAAAGCTCCTCCACAGAATTTCACAGCTGCCCAGCACCACCAGGGCGCTGGAGATGAGAAGAATATAACCTGATGGAAGGTGAGGTCCTCAGCACCGTGAGCATCCTGGGCTGCTGGGAGGTGTCCCTGCCCCTGGCAGGGGGTTGGAGCTGGATGAGCTTGAAGGTCCCTTCCAAGCCAACCCCCACTGGATGAATCCATGAATCATCTGCAAGCCCTCAGGGTGGCCTTCAGTGGTCTGGTGCCAAGCTCTGGGCTGCAAGAGGCCAGGTGCTGCTGCACTGCAGAGCCTTGCACCCATCCTAGAGCCAAGGAAGCTGAGCTCTGCTGGGCTGGGCCCCTGCCAGTGGCACTCTCCCTTGCTCCCCACCCTGTCAGTGATGTCTTGCCAATATCTGAGCCATGATGAAAACTCTTCTGAGGACATTCTAGGTGGAGCTGGTAGCAGCACATCGTTAAGGTCACCTCTCACGTTCCACTCTAAGCCCTGGGTTGCTGTTACTTGATGGTTTGCCCAGGCTGGAGCTGCTCAGGGGGAGATGTTCCATCTGCTGAGCCTGCCTCTGCTCCAGCCCTCTGGAAAGCTGCAGCAGAGATGAATCAGTGGGAGCTGAGGAGCAGCTGAGGGGAACACAGCCCAACCTTAGGGCCAGTGGGGGCAAACTGGAGGCCAGGAGGTTCCATCTGAGCAGGAGGAGAAACTTCTTTGGTGTGAGGCTGCTGCAGGCCTGCATCAGGCTGTCCAGAGAGGCTGTGGAGTCTCCTGGTGTGGAGAGCTTCCAACCCCCCCTGGATGTGCTCTGTGTGACCTGCCCTGGGTGATGCTGCTCTGGCAGGGGGGTTGGACTCAGTCTCCAGAGGTCTCTTTCACCCCCAACCATTCTGTGACCTTTGAAAATGAACTCTCACAGACCTAGAACCTTGGAACTGGTGAGGCTGGGAGAGACCTCTGAGGTCATCGAGTCCAACCACTCACCAGAGCTCCCAGTCCCACCACTGCCACTAGCCCACACCCCTCAGCACCACACCAAGGTGGCTTTTAAACTCCTCCAGGGATGGGGACTCCACCACCTCCCCAGGCAGCCTCTTCCAGTGGGAGCCTCACCCAATCCCAGCATAGTGGGGGCTGGAAGGGACCTCTGGAGATCATCCAGCCCACCCCCCCTGCTAAAGCAGGGCACCCACAGCAGGCTGCATATGGCTGTGTGCAAGGTGACCTCTCCAGCTCTGAGGCTGTGTGGCCTTCCCCTCACCCTTCAGCTCTGCTGGCTTCAGGGGGGGCTGCAGGGGGGGCTGCAGGGGAGGTTTGCAGGGGAGGGCTGCAGGGGAGGGTTGCAGGGGAGGGGGGCTGCAGGCTCTTACGTTGTCCACAGTAGGTGCCAGTGTAGCCCTTCTGGCAGAGGCAGGACTCCTCGTTGCAGCTGCCACCATTCATGCATCTGACATTGCAGGTCTGGACTGTGGAGAAGAGCAGGGAAATGTCAGCTGGCAAGGAAAGAGCTGCTGGAGGTGGGAGGTGAGCACCTCAGGTGCAGTGAGAGTCCAAAGCCTTCTTGTCTCAGAGCAGAAGAGATTCACAGCCTGGGTTGGGCTGGAAGGGACCTCAAGGCTCATCCAGTTCCAACCCCCCTGCCCTGGCCAGGGACACCTCCCCCCAGCCCAGGCTTGCTCAGGGTCGCATCCAACCTGGCCTGGAACACTTCCAGGCTTGGAGCCTCCACAGCTTCTCTGAGCAACCTGTCCCAGGGCCTCACCACCCTCCTGGGGAAGAATTTCTTCCCCATGTCTCATCTCAGTCCAGCTTCTGGAGCCTTCTGGAGCCATCACCTCTCACCCTGCCACACTCTGTACCAAGCCCCTCTCCATCCTGAGCTGCTCATCTCAAAGCCTTCAGCTTCAAGCCTTGGGAGATGCTTCAGAAGAGCTTCTTTGGTGGAGTGAAAGCCAAAGCAAACCAAACAAGCCCAAAGCCATCAACTTGGCAGATATTGCTCTTCTTTTTTTCCTCCCAATCCCCCTGTGGCCTGTTGGTGAAACTCATTTCATCCAAGAGGGCTTTGGGAAGAATCTGAGCAGGGAAGCACAGCTCCTCTATTCTTTCTGGGTTCAGAGGGCAGCATTCCCACCAGATGATGACACCCTGGATGTGACAAATGCACTGGAGGAAAACAATAGCAAGAAAGGAGAGCCAGGAGCTTTCAGCCCCATGTAGACACCAACCCAGAGTGGCCTTTAACTGTTTCATCACTCCAGAGTTGAAGAAGAACCCAAAGAGGAGGTTTAAGGGACTTGGGGGTGCTGCTGGGGGAGAAGCTGGACAGGAGCCAGCAGTGGGCACTGGAAGGCCAAGGGCAGCCTGGGCTGCAGCCAAAGCAGTGTGGCCAGAGCTGGAAAGAGGATCCTGCCCCTCTGCTCTGCTCTGGGGAGACCTCACCTGCAGGGCTGGGTCCAGCTGTGGGGCACCAAACACAGGAAGCTGATGGAGAGGGGCCAGAGAAGGTCACAAAGATGCTGAGAGGGCTGGAGAACCTCTGCCATGGGGACAGGCTGAGAGAGTTCTCCTGCTCAGCATGGAGCAGGCTCCAGGGAGACCTTAGAGCTGCATTTCAATATCTGCAGGCAGGCTGGGGAGGGACTGCTCAGAAGGGGCTGTGGGGATAGGACAAGGAGCAGTGGTTTGGAAGTGGAGCAGGGCAGAGTTAGGTTGGACATCAGGAGGAAGTTCTGCTGTGAGCCACTGGAGCAGGCTGCCCTGTTGGAATCCCCTGAGGTTCCTCCCCACCCAGCTCCCCAGCCTGGCCAGCTCCCACTGCACAGCCTGCTGGGGTGTCCAACACTGCTCCCAGCTTGGCATCACCACTCCAAGGCTGTCACCTCGCTCCTAGGAAGCTTGGGAGGAAGGAGGAGTGGGAAGGGAGGTCTCAGGGCTTTGCTTTTGGAATGCTCAGCACATGTGCTCTACATTTACTCCATGCACTGCTGGTGTGGTTTGAATTAGTCATGATGTCTCCTCTTCTTCCTCTTGCTCCATGGCCAGAGGGCAGGCTGAATTCAGATGAAGGCTCCACCAGCCCTGAAGCCAAGCTTGGGGCTCCAAAGCACTGCCCAGGCTGTCAGCCATGAGACCTGCCTGGGAAAAGGCCCTGTGCCCAGCAGGTGCCCACCCTGCAGCCCTCACTGCAATCCCCCAGCCCTGGGAAAGCCACCACAGCCAAACTGGGAGGCTGCCCAGAGCCAGCAGCAAGTGCCAGGGCAAGAGGAAACAGCCTCAGGCTGTGCCAGGGGAGGTTCAGGCTGGAGGTGAGCAACAATTTCTTCCCAGGAAGGGTTCTCAGGCCCTGGCCCAGGCTGCCCAGGGAGGTGGTGGAGTCCCCAGCTAAAAGCCACCTTGGTGTGGTGCTGAGGGAGGTGGTGCAGTGGTGGCACTGGGAGCTCTGGGTGAGGGGTTGGCCTGGATGGTCTCAGAGGTCTCTCCCAACCTCCCCAGTTCCATCACTCCCTGGGTCTGTGGCTGACAGCTCACCCTGGTTAACCTTCCCAGGCTGGGATGGGATTGGCTTTGCTCTACAGCAGAGCTGAAGGGAAGGGGGGGACCAGGTGACCTTTGGAGGTCCCTTCCAACCAAGACCATTCTATGGCTCCACAGATGGCTGCAGCTGCTCCCCAGAGCCATCAGCAGTGGAGGCTACAGGCAGCTTCTCTGCCTGCTCCCTCACTTCTCCTATCCAAACAGCCCCTTGCAAATGACTCCCAAAATCTCTTCACTCCCCAAAGTAGGAAACCAAGAGGGTTTTTTCTGTGCTTTTTGTGTTATGACAGGCAGAGGCAGAGGGCTTTGATTGCCTCTGGAATGCACAGGCTGTCTGCTTTACCTCCCTGAAGCATTCATGATAAAGGCAGATCCAAACATCCCCTCAATGAATGCCAGATTTGATGAAGCCCCTGCAGAGGAACCCACCCCCACCCCCCCCTCCTCCCAACACAGCCTGAAATCCACCCCAGGCTCGGGGGAATGCCAGGGCTGTGCCCAAATGTATAGAGAGCTTACAGCATTCCTGACATTCCTCCCTGATTGCTTCCATATGGACCCTGCTCCAGAAACCTTTGTGCTTCCAGCACCTTCCTCCCTGCAGGGCTGGGAAATGGCTCTGGAGCAGAGCTCACCCAGCCCTGGTGCTGAGCACTGGGATGGGGGAATGACAGAAGGGGTTGGAAAAGACCTTCCAGTCCATCAGGCTCAACCCTGAACTCGGCACTGCCAGGGCACCACCAAGCCCTGGCCCTCAGCACCACATCTCCACCACTGCCCTGGGCAGCCTGGGCCTGGGTTTGGCAACCCTTTTGTGGATGAAGTTGTTCTTCACATCCAATGGAAAGCTCCCCTGGGGCAACTTGAGGCTTCTCATCCCATCACTTGTTCCTTGGGAGCAGAGGACAACTCTCATCTGGGTCCAACCTCCTTTCAGGCAGCTGTAGAGAGCAGTGAGGTCTCTCCTCAGCCTCCTCCAGACTGAACACCCCCAGCTCCCTCAGCTGCCCCTCCCCAGCTCTGTTCTCCAGACCCTTCCCCAGCTTCATTGCCCTTCTCTGCATCCCACAGGATTTCTCCCACCAAAGGAGCAGAAGTTGCAAGCAGATGGCAAATCTCTGGGAATCAAGGGCAGGGAGAGGACCTTCAGTGAAAGCATCACCAGCAATGAAAGCCTCCATGCCTGCTGCCCAAGTCCCATCAGAACCTGGCTGCCCAAACCCAGAACACTTCACTGATGCACAGAGGGCAACTTCCTTTCCTTGTGACTGGGAGACACAGAGCCCAGAGATGCTCTGGGCTGAGCACAACCAGCACCACCAAATGCCCCAAAGCTGCTCTGGGCTGAGCACAACCAGCAGCACCAAATGCCCCAGGGCTGAGCACAACCAGCAGCACCAAATGCCCCAGGACTGAGCACAACCAGCAGCACCAAATGCCCCAGGGCTGAGCACAACCAGCAGCACCAAATGCCCCAGGGCTGAGCACAACCAGCAGCATCAAATGCCCCAGATCTGAGCACAACCAGCAGCACCAAATGCCCCAGGACTGAGCACAACCAGCAGCACCAAATGCCCCAGGACTGAGCACAACCAGCAGCACCAAATGCCCCAGGGCTGAGCACAACCAGCAGCACCAAATGCCCCAGAGCTGAGCAGAATCTTCAGCACCAAATGCCCCAGAGCTGAGCACAACCAACACCACCAAATGCCCCAGAGCTGCTCTGGGCTGAGCAGAGCCAGCAGCTCCAGAAGCCCCAGAGCTGAGCACAACCAGCAGCTCCAGGAGCCCCAGAGCTGCTCTGGGCTGAGCAGAGCCAGCAGCAGAAGTCCTCTTACCTCCGGCCGAGCCGCAGTTGGGTGAGAGCTGTCCGTTGGAGCATGTGCACATGTTTGGCCGTGAACAAAAGCCATCCCCGCAGGAGTTCCTGCAGATTGCTGCAAGAGGAGGAGGACACAGCACAGTTAGCACCCTGGGAGCTTGCCCACAGCTGTGGTTTGTGCTGCTTGGTGGCCTGCACGGGGCTGGCTACTCACGGACGATGCATTGGTTCCCTCCGGGCAGCGTCTTCCAGCCGGGGCAGCAGTAGGAGTGGAACCTGGAGCCACAGACGTTGGGGCTGCAAAGGAAAAGCAACATCTGGCCTGGGGTTTGGGCAGTGCAAGCTCAGCTTCTGCTCTTCGTGGTGGTTAGAAGGTCCTTGAACAGGACAGGCTGTGCTGGATGACTCTGGGCAATGAGGGATGCTGCCCAGAGCAGGTTTTGGTTGGAAGAGACCCTTAAGGTCAAGCCCAAGCTAAAAGGAGGTTGTAGCAAGGTGGGGTTGGCCTCTTCTCCCAAGGGACAAGGGACAGGACAAGAAGAAATGGCCTCAAGGTGCTCCAGGGGAGGTTTAGGTTGGGCACAAGAAGAAATTTCTTCACTGGAAGGGTTCTCAAAGCCTGGCCCAGGCTGCCCAGGGGGGTGGCTGAATCCCCATCCCTGGAGGGGTTTCAGAGCTGCAGAGCTGTGGTGCTGAGGGCCATGGTTCAGCCCCAGCCTTGGCAGAGGTAGAGTTGGGCTGGGTGAGCTTAAAGGTCTTTTCCAACCAAAAAAAGTCTGGCTCCATCCTCTTGCCCCCCACCCATTAGCTCCTGCTGAGCATTGCTCAGATCCCCTCTGGGGCTGCACTTCTCCAGGCTCAACAGCCCCAGGGCTCCTCCAGAGATGCTCCATAAACCAAGGCAGAAGAAAATGGCAGCTGAATGAAGCTGATAATGAAGGAGGGATCTTTAACCATGGTGGCAAGCACCACCTCCTCCTCCAGGACAATCAGCCAAGGACATCAGCAAGCTGTTCACAGGGATCTTGGGAGAGGTCCTGGACACCCTGGTACTTACCCAGGGTCCCCAATTGTTCCTCCCAGACCAAACTTTGCTGAGCATATGCTAAGAATTAGCAGAGTTTCAAACCAAACCATGGGGAGAACCCATTTTGAATGGCTTGGAATTAATGGTGTCACAGCAATGACCTAGAGGGAGAATGAAATTGGATTCCAAAGCAATAACTCAAAGAGGAGAAGGGGGGGGGGGAAGGAAAAATAACCTCTTCAGCAAAGCTGTGACAAAATTGCTTTGGCAAATTAATAGCAGCTCTCTAAGGCTTGGGAAATACAAGCTGGAAAGTCCTTGTTCTCATCAGGGGGAAGGTGTGGAGCAAAGGCACCTCACTGGCAAACAGCACCCTGCAGCCTGGGGTTGTGGTTGAAGAGCTAAGATTGGGAAAGTCAAGGTGAGAGCAAAAAAAAAGCACTGAAATGCAAGGAACTTGCCCACAACAGAAGCAGAGATTTGTCAGCTGGGAAAGACCTCTGGGGTGGAGTCCAACCAGCAGCCCAACCCCACCCTGGCCACCACACCATGGCCCCAGCTGCCATGGCCACAGGTTCCTTGAACCCCTCCAGGGCTGGGGACTCCACCAGCTCCCTGGGCAGCCTGTGCCAATCCCTGACCACTCTTGCAGCAAAGAAATTGTTCCTCATCTCCAACCTGACCCTCCCCTGGCACAATTTCAGGCCACCTCTCACCTGATACTTGGCAGATGAGACCAACCCCACCTCACTGCAGCCTCCTCTCAGGGAGCTGTAGAGAGCAATGAGGTCTCCTCTCAGCCTCCTTTTCTCCAGGCTAAACACCCCCAGCTCCCCCAGCTGCTCCTCCCCAGACCCTTCCCCTGAGCCTCCTTTTCTCCAGCCCAAGCCACTCCAGGTCTGGAGTGTCCATTCCCAGCTGGGTGTTCTTTTTCCCGTGGCTGCAGGAGTGGGTGAAGACCTTCATGCACTGAGGACACAGCTGGGGGTCAGCAGGATGCTCAGGATGACCTGACTTTGCTTTTGGATACCTTCTGAGCCTCCAAAGTGCCCTCAGCCTGGACCCCCCAGGCTGTGCTGCCTGCCCTCTCCTACCTTCAGCACCGAGGACAACCCTGCTGGGGTCACCCGAGGCATCTGACAATCCCTGGCAGCCCTGAGTCCTTCCCAGCTGCTTGCTCAGCCAGCAGGCAGCAGCTCCCTGCCCTGGGCTGTGTTTCCCAAGCTGCTAACAGAATCAGGCTGCTGCAGCACCAGCCAGCTGCCACTCCTGCGGTGTCCCCACGGGCAGGCTGGCACCTCGGGCAGCCTTGTGGGCTGGGCTGTCTCCCAGTCCCTTCCCATGCCTCCAGCTGCCCTGGGGACTTGGGGGGAGGCTTCCCTTGCCAGCTCCCTGAGTTGCCACAGCACATGGCCACAGCTCTGCTCTTGGTGGGGTTTTTTCTCTTGGCATCTCCCAGTTCTCAGCTGCAGCCTTTGGTGCCACCCATGGAAACTCAGCCCTGGCCCCTCCTTATCTCCACAGTTCCATTGTTCATTCATGCAAGGTCAGGCTTGATGGGGCCCTGAGCAACCTAGCTGGAGATGTCCTGCTCACTGCAGGAGGATCTGGACCAGATGACTTTTGAGGGTCCCTTCCAACCTGATGCATTCTGTGACTCTATTTGAAGTGGCCCAAGGGAAGTGGCGGAGTCCCCAGCCCTGGAAGGATTTCACAGCTATGGAGATGTGGTGCTGAGGGCCCATGGTTTGGTGGTAAGGTGACAGTGCTGGGTGCATGGGTAAGGGTTTGAAACTAGAGCAGAAGAGGAGGCTCAAGTCAGAAGTTTCCAGCTGCTGCCTTCATTTTGCTCCTCCTTGCTTTGTAGTGTTCCACTTCTGGCTGGGTGGAGAAACCCCAAGATCCACACCTGTGGAGGACATGGAGCTGGAAGCAGCTGAAATGTGCTCCAGGAGCAACTGGATGAGAGTGAGAGAGGCTCCAGCTGCAGGATGACTCAAGTGAGGTTTGCTCACACTAAGCCCAAGTCTGGGAGCACAGAGCCCCACGTCCTGCCCAGGGCAGGAATGTGGTGTGGGAAGGCAGGAAAGATCCCAGAATCCCAGCATGGTGGGGGGTGGAAGGGACCTCTGGAGCTCATCCAGTCCAACCTCTCTGCTCCAGCTGGGCACCCACAGCAGCTTGCCCAGGAACACATCCAGGTGGGGTTGGAAGCTCTGCAAAGAAGGAGACTCCACAGCCTCCCTGGGCAGCCTGCTGCAGGGCTCCAGCAGCCTCACACCACAGCAGCTCTGCCTTGTGTTTAAGTGACAGAGGTGCTAGAGTCTGACCAGGCTCTTCCTCATCCTTTTTAAGCAGAGGTGCCCCTTGCAGAAGAAGAGTCCTCTGGGCATCCCTGACCTCTCTCTTTCACCACCTAACCCAACACTTAGAGTGCAATGGGGCAGAATATTTCTCTTGGAGGGATCCCACAGCAACCATCTAGGTCCAGCCTGGGGGCAACCAAAGCAGCACAAGTCCACCTCAGCCAACAGTTTCTAGAGAGTCCTGGAGTCCTCCTTGGCTGCACCTGCTTGCAGTTTCTCTTGGTGTAGTTAAGGACATCCACCACAAACTGCTTTTCACCATTTACACCACCACAGCTCCTGGCTGCCTCCACTGAGCCCCCACAGCCCGCAGCAGAGAGGCTGCTTGCACAAACTCCAAGCTCAAGGTAAGAAATGAGACCTTTCAGCTTCCACTGCCTCCCTGCTTCTTACTCCAAACAAGTTCTCTACAGCTCCAAGGGCAAGAAATCAGTTCCTTAAGGAAAGAGAAGCTGAGCTGCTGCCTTTCAGGGACCCCACTCAGGGGTGGGGAGGAAATGAAAACCTCTCAGCAGAGTTACAGCAGCAGAGGTTTGCTGAGCCCCACTCGGGGCTCACTTCTCTCAGAGTCAGCTGAAACATCCTCCTGGAGCTGGAGACTTGGGATTGCTTGAGTCCAACCCTAACCCAAAGCCCTCAGAGACCCTCCAGTCCAGCCAGCAACCCAACACCACTGGGGCCACCAAACCCTGTCCCCAGGGGCCATGGCCACACATTTCTTGCACACCTCCAGGGCTGGGGACTCCACCACCCGCCCTGGGCAGCCTGTGCCAATCCCTGACCGCTCTTGCAGCAAACAAATTGCTCCTCACACCTCCCCTGCCCCTCCCTGCCTTTTGGTGGCTCAGAGCAAAGCCAGAGGTGTGACAAACGCCTCTCCACCCGGCCCTGCTCCATCCATCTTCTCAATGGCAGTGGCCATGCCATAATTAATGGGCTTGACATAATTAGTTGTGTTTCAAGTCAGGCTGTAGCTGAGCTTTTTTATTCCTACTCGAACAAACAGGCAAGCCAGGAACTTCCAGGAAGCCCTCCAGGAGCCAAAGAGCTCAGCTGCCTGCAGACTAATCATCTTTGCCTTTCCCCTTTGTTAAACACATTCCTGCTCTTGGAAACTGTTCAATAGTTCATTAAAGTTAATAATCCCATTCAAATCCTGCCCCAGAAATGGATTTGTCAGCGCTGGGCCCTTCAGGAGAGGGTCAATTCAAATTGTCTCTGCCTTAATGAGTTTAAGGACAGCTTAGATCGGGGCTCTGGCTGTGATTTAGGGCTCCAGGTTGCTTGCTTAATGGTTATTTGTGCAAGCATTGGGGCTGCTTGGTTTGACATTTAGTTCATGCTTGGCATTTAGTTCATCCTTTCCCCATTATTAAAGGGGATCAGGATGGGAAACCAGCTCCAAATAAACACATTTCCAGCAGGAACCTGCACAGCCCTTCCCCTCCTGCATTGCTGGAGCCTCTCCCACACGACCAGACCTCCACAACCGCCCTCCTGCCCAGCCAGGTCACTCCAGCCACCAGAACAGGGCTTGAGTTGGGCACCTCGGGGTTCCCAGAGAACAGCTTCACACCAGGAGCTCTGCAGCAATAAAGGATTCTGTGCCTTTCTCTTAGTACTAATTGACCAAGAGTTCACAGAACCATGGACTTGTTTTGGTTGGAAAGTCCTTTCAGGGCATCCACTCCAACCAGTCTCTAACTCTGCCAAGGCTGGGGCTGAACCATGGCCCTCAGCACCACAGCTCTGCAGCTCTGAAACCCCTCCAGGGATGGGGATTCAGCCACCCCCCTGGGCAGCCTGTGCCAGGCTTTGAGAAACTTTCCAGTGAAGGAGTTTCTTCTAATGTCCAACCTAAACCTCCCCTGAGGCAACCTGAGGCCATGTCCTCTTATCCTGTCCCTTGTTCCCTGGGAGCAGAGCCCAACCCCACCTGGCTGCAGCCTCCTCTCAGGGAGCTGTGGAGAGCACTGAGGTCTCCCTCAGCCTCCTCTTCTCCAGGCTGAACACCCCCAGCTCCCTCAGCTGCTCCTCCCCAGCCCTGCTCTCCAGACCCACCCTCAGCTTTGTTCCCTTCTCCGGACCTTCTCCAGCCCCTCAGTCAGAGTGAGGAGCCCACTCGTGATGTTCTTCTGCCCACTAACACCCTGTGATCCTGTGCCCCGTCCAACCCAAGCCATTCTGTGATTCCATGATCAGGGAGGTTCAGGTTGGACATCAGGAACAATTTCTTCCCCAGAAGAGTTGTCAAGCCCTGGCCCAGGCTGCCCAGGGCGGTGGTGGAGTCTCCATCCCCGGAGAGGGGCAAGAAGAGAGTCACACCGGGGGAGACCCCGTGTGTCCCTGCCAGGAGAAGGAGCTAATGACTGCTGTTAGGAGCTGGTTTAGCAGCCCAAGCCCCCAGGCCAGTTGCTGTCCATCCTTCCCCAGTCCCTGCCTGAGCAGGAGGGAGTGGCCACAGGCGCTGGAATTCCAAGAGCAGCTGTGGCCAGCCCCACAGCCCAGCTCCAGGCCAGCTCCGAGCTCCAGCTCCAGCCCAAACAGCACATCTGACTGTCTGGGCTGAAGGCGCAGCAGCTCCAAGCCCATTCAAGCGCTGGAGGAGGCTGGCTGGGGCCCGGCTCGGCGCGTGTGTCACGTTCTGCTCCCTGCCTGTCCACTCACACAGGAACATTTTCCAGGAACTGCAGCCAGGCAGACTTAAAATAACCCAGAATGGATGCTGGGGCCAGGAACCATCTTGAGAGCATGCAAACATGCTCCAGCACCAGCTGCAGGGCTTCCTAGCTGAGCCCTGCCTCCCTCCCGAGGTGGAAAATGCTCTTGGGTCCAGCTCTTGCACCAATTTGTCTGGAGAGGAGACCACAAACCACAGCTCTGCTGCACAACAAGGGGCTCAGTGTGACACCTGCCCACCAGCAGCAATCACAGAGCTGTTTTGCTTGGAACAGACCTGGCAGACCGAGTCCAACCATCAACCCAATGCTGTCAAGTCCACCGCTAAGCCATGTTCCCGGCACCACATCTCCACGGCTTTGAAACCCCTCCAGGGCTGGAGACTCCACCACCTCCCCGGGCAGCCTGGGCCAGGGCTTGACAAACCTTGCAGGGGAGAAGTTGTTCCTCGTGGCCAAGCTACACCTCCCTGGTCACAGACTCATAGAATGGGTTGGGTTGGAAGGGACCTTCACGATCATCCAGTTCCAACCCAGGGACACCTCCCACCAGCCCAGGCTGCTCAAGGTCTCTTCCAGCCCGGCCTCAAACACCTCCAGGGAGAGGACATCCACAGCCTCCCTGGGCAAAGCAGCAGAGGCCAGCTTAGAGCTCTCTGCTCTCACGGAGACCTTCTTGCTCCTTCCCTTCTGGCCTGAGCTTTCCTCTTCCTGCAGGTCTGCAGAGCAGACTCCCTCCCGGGCTCAGGAGAGGACAATTCCCTCACCACACCTGTGGTGCTGTGACCATCACCCAAGTTCTGCTTCATAACAGAGCAAAGAAGATCCAACTTACCCTCGTAAGCTGTCCTGGCCTCTTCTCCTCACTCTGTTTGGTGGTGGCCTCTCCTCATAGCCTGCAAATCTGTCTGTCTGCAAGTCCCCTTCGTATTGCCCCTGGGCTCTCTCCACATACATCACTGCTGTACATCCCAGCATGAACCTGGCCAGCCATAGCACCCCCATGATGGCACCGAGTCCTCAGCTCCTCCAGCTGCCCCAAAAGCTTCTTCCAGCTGCAGGCTCTGCGCTGCCTTGGTGGAGGATGGGTTTGGGCAGCAGCCCCTAAGTGCCCAGGTGCCGTCCTGCTGCTCCCTTGCTAGAAGCAAAGAGAGAGGAAAGAGAAGAGACACAAAAATGTTCTTCAGGGCTTTCACATTCTGAAAGTGGTCAGTCAAGCCAAGCAGCTCCTCCCCAGAGTTCCCCCAGCAGGGTCAGAGAGTCCCACCAAGCTTGGCTCCCTGCAGCCAACACGTCCACCCCACCGCAGCACTGCCAAACCTCTCTTCCCCAAGAGCTGGAGACAAAGGGAAGACCTCCCAGGGCCATGGCTCTGCCCTTGCAATCCAAATTCCTGCCCTCCTGATGGAGAAACCAAGTGACAGAAGCACATCTGCCCTGGGGCTGCCCTTGCTGGCAGGTTAGGGCTCTGACCTCAGCAGAGAGCCTTGGTTCAGAGAGCCACAGGACCTGCAGGGCTGTGGAGCAAGAGAACATGAGGAAAGAGCAGACCCTGTTCAGGGACCTTCTCCCCAGGTGCCACAGCTCTGGTGTACTGCATCACGTTCCAGACAGGCCATGGCACAGGGAACAGCCTCCCAGGTACCTGCTGGCTGGCTAAGGGCAGTAGTCTGCTGGCAAACCCATCAGAGGGATGAGGACACCAGTGCTGAGGTGGACAAAAGGGTCCCTGCACAGCTGGGGCTGGAGCATGAGCCCTTGGGGCACCAAGCCAAGCCTGGTTTGCATGGAGGATGAAGAGAGAGAGAAGATGGAGGGGTGGGCATGCTGGAGGCACCACACAATACCAGGTTGGAAAGGAGAGCTCCTGAGCTGGGACAGGCAGACAAGCATGAGAGGCCATGGAGAGGAGGAGGATGCAGGGTCCAAAGCCTCTGTGGAGGGGGTGGGGGCCAGTGGAGGCATCCAGGAGACCCCTCACAGCCCCAGCTGTGGACACACCTTGGGACCAGCACAGCACAGCCCAGAGTGGGCACCAGCAACTGAACCTACAGGCTGCCCATGCTGGGCAGGGGCCAGATCCTGAGTCACACCAGGGCAGGTCCTCAGCCATTCCCCAGAGATGCTCTGCCCCAAGCCAGTCCATCCTGAGAGACAAAGCCCTTTCTGCTTCTCCTGGGGGTCAGGAGCAGAGCCAAGGGGCAGAGCCCAGAGGGAAGCTGGGCACCAGCCCTTGCCATGAGGTGCTGAGCAGAGAAGGAGCCCACAGCCACCCCTGGAGCAGCTTCATCTGAGTCCTCACAACCATGCTGGGGCTGAGATGCTCCAGACACTGAGTGTGCAGCCCTGGGCAAGGGGTGCAGAGCCTGGCACACCACAGACCTCCCCCCTAGAGTCACTGGTGGTACCCTGGGGGGGGCCAGCTGGGGCTGAGGGTGCCAAGGTGGGTGCCAGGAGCCGGCAGGGCTGTGGGGCCAGGGGTGGGAGCACAGGGAGGCTCTGGGCAAGCCTGAGGAGAAACGGATGGTGAAGGAATGTGCTCCACAGGCTGTGCCCCCTTCTCCTGCTCCCTCCTCTGCCTCCCTCCAGCCCCTTCATCTCCCCCTTCCCTCACGGCTCTCCTCTCTGCCTGGCAAAAGGGGGCTGGGGAAGCCCTTTGCAGGGTCAGAAGGCAGCAGCTCTCCCCTCAACACCCCAAAAGTGGATTCCTGCAGGGAGGACTCCTCTCAGGTCTCCCCTTCCCACCTCCAGAGTGGAAATCATCTGCAGCTTCTGGGCTGAGCCTCCCCTAACTGTCCCCCACAGCTTTCCCACAGCAGCACTTTCCAGTCCCAGCCTGGCCCCAGAGCAGGCAGGAAAAAAAAAGAGGGGAGGGTGGGGGGGAAGATAAAAATCAGCCCAGACAAGGAAATATCTGAAAGGGGAGGGGGGGGAAAGAGCTAAACAAATACACTGTGAAATAAACTCAAAAAGAAATAGGGGCTCAGTGAAACAAAAAAAGGTGAATCGATTAAAATGAAATCAATTGAAAGTCAATGAAAGAGTTAAATCAATCAGAGAGTTAAGGAAGAAGAAGTTAACTCGATGTGAAAAGTAAATCACTTTAAAGTTCAATGGGGAAAAGCATGTAAAAATAAATGAATTAAGTACAAATGTGACCAAAAAATGACCAAAATGCTACCAACAAATTTAAAAGTCCATTTCAAAAGGAAATAAATGAGAAAGAAATGTGAGAAAGAAAGAAATGCATTAAAGGAAAGGCATTAAAGGAAAGGCATTGAAAGTACATTAAAATAAATAACATACACTAAAATAAATACATTAAAAATAAATAAACGAAAATAAATGCATTAAATAAATGCAAAGAAATGAAAAGAAATAAAATAAAAGAAATAAAATCAATTTTAAAACTAAAATTAAAAATAAATGCATTAAAGTACCTAAAAATAAATACACTAAAAATAAGAAATCCATTAAAAAGAAGAAATACTTTAAAAAGAAGAAATACATTAAAAAGAAGAAATACATTAAAAATAATAAATACATTAAAAAGAAGAAATACATTAAAAATAAGAAATACTTAAAAAGAAGAAATACTTAAAAATAAGAAATACTTAAAAATAAGAAATACATTAAAAATAAGAAATACTTAAAAAGAAGAAATACATTAAAAATAAGAAATACTTTAAAATAATACTTAAAAATAAGAAATACCTTCCAAAAAATAAATACCTTCAAAATAAAACTGAAAATCAATAAATTCGAATTGAAAGAAATTTAAAAGTTAAAGAAATGTGCAAAAAAAAGGAAATAAATAAAGAGCTGAAAAGTTGACCTGAATGAAACAGTGACATTAAAAAAAAAACCCACCCTTAAATACAAGCCCCAAACTCCCTCCCAGTGCTCTCAGGGTCCCAGCTGGGAGGCTCGGCAGGGCAGAGATTTTTTTTTTCCAGGCTCTACCATTCCAGCTGCAGAGAATGAGAGAGAGAAGAGAAGAGAGGGAAGGGGAAAAGGCAGAGGGCTGGGAGCAGAGACAAAGAAAGTGCCCTGCCGGCAGCCCTGGAGCTGGGCTCCGCTCGCACGCCGCGGGCTGGGGTAAGGTTATCCTCAGGCAGACAAAAGGGAGACAGGGAAGAGATGAAGGTGAGGGGGGGGGAGGGGGAGGTGGAAAAAAAGTCCAAAAGTAGTGAAATGCGCAAAGGTTGGGGTTGGTTTTTTTTTTGCACTTGAGGAGATCCGCAGCCCGGGTGCCGCGGAGGGGAATCCAGATGCATTCCTTCCCCTTTCGGAGGAGCCTGACAAATGATCGATACCCAGGCACGGACCCTGGGAAGCCTTCACACGAGAGCGTGGAAAAAGTCATTTACGGCGGGGGGGGGGGTGGGGGTTGGAAAGACTTCCCAAAAGTGTTTAAAAAATTAAAAACTAAAAAAAAAAAAAAAGCAAGAGAGAAAGGCTCAGAAATCTTTTTGCAGCTCTGAGAAATCAAACCCCACACCCACCCCCCCTGCCCCCCCACCCCCAGCAAAGAGACACAGAGAGAGAGAGAGAGAGAGGATCGATCGCTCCCCTTCCAATCCCGTTTGAAAGAGATTTTCTTCAGCGGAAAAAAAAAAGTTTGGAAGGCAAAGAGGTTTCCAAACGAACTCAGGGCTTGGAGTGGGCGAGTTGGAAAGGGGAAATAAATAAATAAATGAAATGATAAAAGGAAATCGGTTCAGGCAAGAAAGATAGATAGATAAATAAATAAATAAATACATAAAACCAAACCACGAACCGGGCAAGAGAGAAACAAAATCAGGCAGAGGAGAATAAAAGAGAGAAATCAGCTCGCAGCTATCTGCAGCTCTGCAGGGCAGTCGCCGGGGTTGTTTAGGTTTGTTTGTTTGCTTTTAAATACCTTCAGGTCCTGGAGCTGGTGATGTGCCCCAGAGCTCCTTTGTTTAGTGGAGAGCTGGGTCAGAAAAGAAGGGAATAAACCCCCTCACTCCTGAAGGAGGGAAGAAAAGGTACAGCCTCATCCAAATTGGACAGGGGGAGGGCCTGAAAAGGGGTGCAAGGAGGAGTGGGAGCAGAGAGGACAACCCTACCGCATTCTTCAGCCAAGAGTTTTCCAACTCCGAGGAGGGGCTGGGGGGGAGAGGTTGGGTTTAGCCAGAGCCCGGCTGGCTGCAGACACCATTATCACCTTCCCAGCCCTGGGCTCGCTGGGGTGGCTTCATTAGGGACCTAATGTGGGGGGGGGGGGCTGCTTGTCCCAAAGGCAGGCTGGAGCCGCAGGAGGACATTAGGAACAGTCACTGCACATCAAAGGGGCTGGGGGCGAGGGGGGGAGAGGGGGGGTGGAAATAATGAAATAATTCAGTTTCAATTTGGGACTTAATTTCCTTTTTCTGGGGTGGGTGGGTGTGGGGTTTGGGGCTTTTTTTTAATGCTGGTGTGCTAGCAGCAAAAAAAAAAAGGGGGGGGGGGAGGAATCAAGCAAAAAGGGACAGATTTTAAGTTAAAAAAAAATAGAGTTCAAGTAAAAAGGATTTCAAGTGAAAAGAAAAGAGTTCAAGTGAAAAGAAAAAATATTTTGAGGCAAAAAAAGAAGGATTTTGAGGCAAAAAATGGAGGATTTTGAAGCAAAAAAATTGAGGGTTTTAAGGCAAAAAAATGAGGATTTTGAGGCAAAAAATAGAGGATTTTGGGGCAAAAAAAGAGAAGGATTTTGAGGCAAAAAATAGAGGATTTCGAGGCAAAAAAAGAAGGATTTCAGGTAAAAATCACTTTTCTTGCTGATCATTTCCTCCACCTAAACGATTAAGGAAAGAGATGGCTTGAGGGAAAGGTGACCCAGCTCAGGACTTTCATCCTCAGGAGTTACCTCAGCTGCAGCCAAGGATAAAATCCTGGCAGTTTCAAGCATTTGCTCCTAAAAAAAGTAAGGAAAAAAGAAACAAAAGAGCAACTGTTGATGATGTTGAAGTCTTTTTCCCAAGGCAGAAGTTGAACTCTCAGCTCCCAATCCCATCCCACTCTGGCTCCATGCAAAAAAAAAACCACCCACCCTTCATATTTCTTCTGTCTCTTGCTTTAGGACTCATTGCTGAGGGCTTTACTTTAAATAGCAGACAATAAAACACACATGGCCTCCTCCTCCTCTTCTTCCTCCTCCTCCCCCCTGAGCTCCCTCTGCTCTGTGCCACCACACAGCCACCACTTTCCCAGCAGATGAAGTCCTCCAGCTCCCACAGATGGCTGAAGTCTGCTGGAATCCTCCCCAGCCAGCCCAAGCCCAGCTGCTTTTCCAGGTCATGGAGGTTCAGAGATGTTTCTGCCCCACATGCCCAGCACCTCCTCCCCGTCCCACCGCCCTGCTGCTCAGCTCCCACTTTACCACCCCCAGGGATGAGGGTTCAAATGCGCCGTGGGATCGGTTCACAGAGGTGCAGGAATTCCAGGGCAAGCCCCAAGCTGACAGGGAGGCTCATCCCTGCTCCTCCTGCCTCCCTTTGAAACCTCCTGGCTGCCTTCTTTGTTCTTTTCCCTCTTGCTCATCAGCCCCCTGCCAGCTTTAGAGGAGTCAGGATGATGCTCAGCCTAATTAACAGCCAATTTGTGAGGACTAACGGGGAAAAGGCAGAGCTGGCTCCCATGGGCAGCCAGTGATGGAGCACTGCAAGGAATGCAGCTCTGTCAACACTCTGCAGGGCTCTGCAGAGCTCAACCAGCTCCTCCCCAGGCCTGATCCTGCAAGGACCCATTGCAGTTTAACAGTCGATGTGAGCTGCACCTGGGTGAGAAGCACAGAACGGTTCAGGTAGGAAGGGAGCTCAGAGCTCAGCTGCTCCAACCCCCCAGCCATGGGCAGGGACAGCTCTCAGCTTGGCTGCTCAAGGTCTCGTCCAGCCTGGCTTTCAACACCCCCAGAGAGGAGGCAGCCACAGCCTCCCTGGGCAGCCTGTGCCAGACTCTCACCACCCTCACACTGCAGAACTCAGCTCCACTCTAACCCTGCTCTGCCTCAGCTTCAAACTATTCAAACCTTGTCCTGTCTCCAGACCCCCTCAGCAAAAGTCTCTCTGCAGCCTTCCTGCAGGATCCCTTCAGGTCCTGGCAGGCAGCTCTGAGGTCCCCCTGGAACCTTCTCCAGGCTGCACAGCCCCAGCTCCCTCAGCCTGTGCTCAGGGCAGAGCTGCTCCAGCGCTTGGAGCATCTTTGTGACCTCCTCTGGCCTCACTCCAACAGCTCTGTGTCCCTCTCACGCTGGGAACACCAGAGCTGGAGGCAGGATGGGAGGTGAGGTCCCTTCCAACCCAAACCATTCCATGAACCTATGAATCTTTCTTCAGGGACAACCTCAGCTCTCCGTGCTTCAGCTTCTCTGCCCCAAGCCAGGGCCCTGGTGCCACCTTCCTTCCAGACAAGGCTTCTGCAGGGAACAGGAGGCAAAACCAGACACGGGGAATTTCCAGAACCTTCTCCTCCAATTTCACAACTTTATTGAAGCTCAGAAGTGGAAGCCAAGCAGCACCACGTGAAGCCTTTAAAGAGAGTCAGGAACAAATTCAGACAAAGGTTTCCTCAGGGAGATTGTTCTACAACATTAACTCCTTCCCTTGCTCTCCAGCCTGGCCTGACCAGAAGGTTTTTAACATCAAACCAGACTTTTATCACCTCCTCTGACACTCTAAAGAACACAGCCCAGACTCTTTTTTGCTGCCTCACCTTCAGCTGAGCCCAGCAACATCTCTTTGCCTAAAACACAGAGTGAGAACCATCCTGAGTGGACACCAAGGCACTGGGGATGATTAGAGCCAGGGAAGGGAAGGGATGAGGACCTGGCAGTGGTGGGGTGGACTTGATGATCTGAAAGGCCTTCTCCAACCTAAATAATGCCAATTCTCTACAGTTCCTTGTAAGGAGGTTGCAGTGAGGTGAGGGTTGGTCTCCTCTCCCTCCTCTCCCTCCTCTCCCTCCTCTCCCTCCTCTCCCTCCTCTCCCTCCTCTCCCTCCTCTCCCTCCTCTCCCTCCTCTCCCTCCTCTCCCTCCTCTCCTTCCTCTCCTTCCTCTCCTTCCTCTCCTTCCTCTCCTTCCTCTCCTTCCTCTCCTTCCTCTCCCTCCCCCATCAGGTGATAGGAGAAGAAACGCCCTGAAATTGTACCAGGGGAGAGTTAGGTTGGAGATGAGGAACAATTTCCTTGCTGCCAGAGTGGTCAGGGCTTGGCACAGGCTGCCCAGGGAGGTGGTGGAGTCCCCAGCCCTGGAGGTGTGCAAGAAACCTGTGGCCATGGCACTTGGGGCCAGGGTTTGGTCACCCATGGCAGGGGGTTGAAGTGGATGATCTTTAAGATCCCTTCCAACCCAAACTATTCCACGATTCCTATGGGAAGTGGGATCCACAGTGAGCCCAACAGCCCCTGCTGCTTGGCTGGAGCCAACGGCAAGGACCAAGCTCCAGGTGCCCTCCCCCTGAGGTGCTGTCAGTGTCCTGCTGAAGCCGCAGCTCCTGGCTGTGTGTGAGCTCTGCAGCCTCCAGCCTGCGCCCACAGTTGCAACATTCCTTTTGTTTTCTAGGAATTTGACTCCACCAAGGAGGGAAACCACAGGGAAATTGTTTCAGTGTGAGCTGGGGCTGCTGGGGCCGAGGCATGGTGTAGAACACAGAGCCCAGCAGCCAGGCTGCTTAAAAAAACCACACTGCAGTCAAACCTAAGCAAAGTCACTGCCTCATGGCCTCTCCTTTAGTTCTTTTCTCTTTCTCTTTCTCCTTTTTCTTTTATTTTTATTTTTTATCTTTTCTCCTTTTCCTTTTCCCCTCTTTTTCTTCTTTTATCCCCTCCTTTTTTTTTCCTCTCCCCTCCTTTTCTTTTCCTCTCCCCTCCTTTTCTTTTCCTCTCCCCTCTTTTTCTTTTTCTCTCCCCTCTTTTTCTTTCTCTCATTCCTCTTTTTCTTTTTCTTTTTTATTCTTTTTCTTTTTATCTCTTTCTTCCCTCCTTTCCTTCTTTGTGTTTTTCCCTCTTTTTCTTCTTTTTTCTCTTTCTCTCTTTTTACCCTCTTTTTCTTGTCTTTTTCTCTCTTTTCCCTCTTTTTCTTCTCTTTTTCTTTTTTTTTCTTATCACCCCTTTTCTTTTCTCTTTCCCCTCTTTCCCCTCTTTATTCCTCTTTTTTCCTCTTTTTCCCCCCTTTTTCCCCTTTTTTCTCCTTTTTTCCTCTTTCCCCCTCTTTTATCCTCTTTTTTCCTCTTTCCCCCCTCTTTCCCCCCTCTTTCCCCCCTCTTTCCCCCCTCTTTCCCCCTCCTTCCCCCCTCCTTCCCCCCTCTTTTTTCCCCTTTTTCCCTCTTTTCCCCTTTTTCCCTCTTTTTTCCTCTTTTACTTTTTTCCCCCTTCTTTTCCTCTCCTCTCTTTATTTTTTGTCTCTCTTTTTCTTTTCCTTTTCTTTTTTCTCTCTTTAGCTTGGCAGGCAGCAGCAGCCGTGCTGAGCCCAGGCAAATGGAGATCAAAGCCAGGCAAAGTCTGCTGCAAGAACTCCAGGGCTGGCCATTTATGAAGATTTTTATTCATAAAAAGCCCTGCAGTGAGTGCAGTTGGGAATTCAGGGTGGAACTTCTGACATGGGAGCTGCCTTCTTTAGAGTGAAAATTGCCTCTCTCTGCTGCCAGGGGTAAGGTGATCCTCCCCCTCCTCCTCCCTTTCCTGTGCAGTTCCAACCAGGGGTACAAACACCTTTCTGCTTGCCCTCAGGTGGGGCTGGGGTCTGCATCCAGCCCTTGCTGCTGGAGGCAGGGAGTCTCACAGCCATGGAGTGGTCATCTTCAGGCTCCCCCACTTCAGCTGTCAGCTCCAGCCCCAAAGAGGTCCACGCTGCTGTCTCTTCCCTTGGTTGAATTCAAAGCCCCCCCCCCCCAACTTCCTAACCTTTTTTCAGTCGTTTTTGGGTTGGGGTTTGTTGGGGTCTGGTTGTTGTTTTTTTCTTCTTCATTTGTAGCTCTTTTCTTCCCTTTGTGCAATCTGCAGCGCAGAAGTTTAACTTGGCAGTGGTGCTGGAACAGATGGAGAACACTGGAGCAGCTCCCCAGATCCCAGGAACTTCTGCTCGATGCTGTGTGCAGGATTTCCAGCCACTTACTGCTTGGATCTGCCAAGGCAAAGCCTAGAAACAGTTTTCAGATCGAGAGGAGCTGGAATTTTCTTCAGGACATCAGCAATCCACGAGTCACCACAGGAGCATGCTTCCTGCTGGGCAAGGTCCAGGCTGCAGATTCCATGTGAGCTGATTTGGAGTGCAAACAAGAGGACAGTTTTAGGGCAAGCTGCACTGTCCCCTCCTGCAGCTCACTTGGGACAAGTGCTGCTGTGGAGAAATCCAGAGGAGTGTGGGCAGCAGGGCAGCAGAGGGGATTCTGCCCCTTGGCTCTGCTCAGACCTCACCTCCAATCCTGCCTCCAGCTCTGGTGTCCCCAGCAGGAGAAGGACACAGAGCTGCTGGAGTGAGCCCAGAGGAGGCCACAAAGATGCTCCAAGGGCTGGGGCAGCTCTGCTGTGAGCACAGGCTGAGGGAGCTGGGGCTGTGCAGCCTGGAGAAGACTCCAGACCTCAGCTGCTCCTTGTAAGCTTTTGCACTTGAGACCTTTCCCCACCTTGGTGACTCTCCTCTGATGCCAGATGTCCACAGAGAATGCTGTAGTGGGATGGAAGATGTGCTGGGAAGGTTTCACACAGGGCTTCCCAGATGCTCACATGTGGAGGAGATCCTTCATGTGCCTCTGCTCTGCCTTGGCTTGTCTGCAGCCCTGCTCTAGGAGAGAAGACAGGAAATCCTCCTGTGTGTTTTCATTCAACCCTTCCCATCTCCCAGCAAATTATTGGTACCAGAGACTTCAGCTCCCTGCCTGTGGCAAGCTAAATAAAACCCCCCACTCCCAAACTTCTGCTGCACATGTGGCCAGCAGGCTGCCACATTCCACTGAGGCTGTCAAAACATCTCAGCAGTCTTTCTCCTGCACCCAACGAGCTGTTGGTCTTCAGCAGCAGAAGGGAGAGAAGAGACCAACCCCCACCAGGCTCCAACCTCCTCTCAGGGAGCTGCAGAGAGCAATGAGGTCTCCCTCAGCCTCCTCTTCTCCAGGCTGAACACCCCCAGCTCCCTCAGCTGCTCCTCACCAGCCTTGCTGTTCAAGGCCCTTTCACTTTGCTGCTCTTCTTTGGGCAGACTCCAGCACCTCCATGGCCATCTCAGTGGCTACCAGCTTGTGAGGGGTCTGGAGCACAGCCCTGTGAGGAGAGGCTGAGGGAGCTGGGGTTGCTTAGCCTGGAGAAGAGGAGGCTCAAAGGAGACCTTCCTCTCTACAACTACCTGAAGGGAGGTTGTGGCCAGGTGGGGATTGGTCTCTTCTCCTGGGCAACCAGCACCAGAACAAGAGGACACAGTCTCAAGCTGTGCCAGGGGAGGTTTAGGTTGGATGTTAGGAAGAAGTTCTTCCCAGAAAGAGAGATTGGCCATGGGAATGTGCTGCCCAGGGAGGTGGTGGAGTCACCATGCCTGGAGGTGTTTAGGAAGAGCCTGGATGGGGTGCTTGGGGCCATGGTTTAGTTGATTAGATGGTGTTGGGTGATAGGTTGGACTTGATGATCTCAAAGGTCTCTTCCAACTTGGTTAATTCTATTCTATTCTATTCTATTCTATTCTATTCTATTCTATTCTATTCTACTCTACTCTACTCTACTCTTTGGCCCCAGGGCTGTGGTGTGGCACTGCTGGCTTGGGTTGAGAACTCTGGTGCCAAAACCTGTGTGGCTGCAGCCCAGGGGCCTGCTGGGAAGGCTGATGGACAACCATGATGGACAGTCATGGCAGGGGGGTTGGAACTAGATGATCCTTGAGGTCCCTTCCAACCCTAACAATTCTGTGTTTCTGTGATGTGTTCCTTCAGGTGGAGCCCAAAGGGTCACTTGGCTTCCTGTATCTAGCCAGGGCCAGGACAAGGGGAGATGGTTTGAAACTCAAAGAGGGAGATTCAGACTGGAGAGAAGGGAGAAATGTTTGACACTGAGGATAGGGAGAGCCTGGCCCAGGCTGCCCCATCCCTGGAAGCATCCCAGGTCAGGCTGTTCGGGGCTCTCAGCAACCTGCTCTGGTTGGGGATGTCCCTGCTGGACTGGACTGGGCTGGATGAGCTTTCTAAAGGTCCCTTGAACCCAAAGCATTCCATGAGCCTAAGGCAGAGCAGCTCATCCATGGCCCTGGATGGATCCTCTTCAGTCTCCAGTGCCATGTGGTTGCTTTGTGCTGTTCAAAGGAGGTCCACAGGACTGGATCCATTTGCCTCTTCAGAACCACTTGGGAACTGCAAACTCCTTCAGGTTTCACCCTGCCTGGATCTTCTTTTCTTCATTTCTTGTCCCAGGCTTTGCCTCCACAGAAGGTGCTGCACAAAACCTCCTCTGCATGGTGAACCTTGCCAGACCACACAGGCAAGGCTGGAGCTGGAACAGTACAGCCTGTGCTGGAACAGCCTCCCCAGCGTGGAACTGGAGTCCAGTGCCACAGACAACAAAACCACCCCAGGCAGCAGCTCCAGCTCTGCCTTCCCCCTGCACCAAGCTTTCAGGGCCTGAGCAAAGCTCCTCTCTGCCACCCACACACCAGGTTACACCAGGAGAGGGGGGAAGCAGCTCCCCTCAGGTGAGTATAGCAGGGACAGCTCTGCCCTGAACACAACCAGAGCACAGCATGGACCACAGCCAGACCCCGAGACTCTCCTCCTGCCCCACAACAAAGCAGTGGCAAGGCCAAGCTGGATGAGGTCTTGAGCAGCCTGGGCTAGTGGAAGGTGTCCCTGGCCACGGCAGGGGGTTGGAACTGGATGATCTTGAAGGTCCCTTCCAACCCAAACCATTCCATGATTCTGTGAGACCTAAACTGGACCATGGCCTCTCTCACCCCCTGAGCAGCACGTGGCAGCTGGCTGGAAGACTGCAGCAGCTTGCTCCAAATGGTAATGGTGGTTTACCAGCTTGGAGTACCTCAGGCCACTGGCCAGCCCCACACAAGGGTATCTTTGGTTCCTGATCTACCTCTGCTGTCTAAGAAGAATCCAAAATCTTCAGGATACATTCTTCACCCCCATCAGGGTGGTGAGACACTGGAAGGGGTTGCCCAGGGAAGTTATGGAGGTTCCAAGCCTAGAAGTGTTCAAAGCCAGGCTGGAAGGAGCCTTGAGCAGCCTGGGCTAGGTAGGAGATGTCCCTGCCCGCGGCAGAGGGGCTGCAAGTAAGGTTCCTTCCATCTTTAAGGTTCCTTCCAACCCAAACCATTCTGTGTTTCTGGGATACATTTGAAATGAATCCCTGAAAGGCAGAGACAGCCCCAGAGTGGTGGTGCACAAGAGAAATGGGGCTCTGCTCCAAAGGCCCTTCCCAAAGGGCCAGAGGATCCCTGCCTCACACCATGAGCTCACTGCAGCCTGCAGCATCCTCGTGTGAAACACACTGCAGACGTCTCTGTGTCTTGGGCTGTCTGGCAGAAGATCCTTCTGGGCCTCCTGGGACTTGCATCATTATTTTGTCCTCTTGTGAGCATTAGTTAACATTTTCAGGCTCTGTGGAAATAGATTTCCCTTTTTCTTCTCTTGGCTCAGCACCAGGCTGTGCTTGTCAGGGTCGTGTGCGAGTCACCAGCACCCTCTGTTCCGAGTTAGGCTATCAGCTGATGTCATTCTTTGGCCACAGGAACCTGAATGTCTTCAGCCCATTGCCTGCAGGCTCTCTCTTCCAGCTCAGTGTAATGAGAGAATGAACCAAGAGCCAGCAGCAAATCTGTTTCCTTTTAACACAGAGAGCTCTGAGCTCTCACTTCTCTGCCTTCCCTGGGAGGTGCAAAACACCCTGGGTCCTGGTCCTGCTCGGCCCTCCCTGCCTGCTGCCAGCTGGGAACTAACAGCAGAAGCAAATTTCCCTCAGTGCCAACACCTCCAGGAGCTCCTCCCTTGCAGAAGGCTGTTGGTGGCTGATGTCTGACATGATGCAGGTGGTGGATGTTGGCCTCAGAGGGCCAGGGATGCCGCCAGGAGAGGTGCTGGGGTGTGCTGACACCACCCCCACCAGCCCTCCTTGCTGGGGCATGGGCAAGACTTCACTGAGAGGTGGAATGAAAAGCCTGAAGGAAAAGAATGATGCTCAGATGTGACTTCCTGGGTAACAAAGGGTTAAGTGCATGCCAGGTGCTGCTGGGAAGGACACTGAGGAGCTGGAGCAGGTCCAGAGAAGGGCAACCAAGCTGGGGAAGGGTCTGGGGAAGAGGGCTGGGGAGGAGCAGCTGAGGCAGCTAGGGGTGTTCAACCTGGAGGGGAGGAGGCTGAGGGAGACCTCATTGCTCTCTGCAGCTCCCTGGAAGGAGGCTGGAGCCAGGTTGGGACACCTCCAACTAGATCAGGTTGCTCAGGACCACATCAAGTTTGACCTCAACCACCCCTCTGGGCAACCTGTTCCAGTGTCTCCTCACCCTCCCAGTGCAGAACTTCCTCCTGATGTCCAGCCTGAGCCTCCCCTGCTCCAGTTCCAAACCATTGCCTCTCACCCTACCACCACAGTCCCTTCTCAGCAGGTCCTCCCCAGCCTTCCTGCCATGGGATGAGCCCACACTGGCCAGGCCTTCACAGGAGCCTTAGGGGACGTCTCCAGGGGAGAATCTCAGCCCAGAACTGAAGTCACACTTTCTGCAAGGAGCCACAGGACAAATTTGTCCTCTCTTTTTTCACCCTGGGATCTTCTGTTTCCTTGCTCCCTCCCAGCCCAGCCTCTGGTGTTTCCATGGCTGTTCCTGCAGGGACACAAGCAAGGGCACTCAGCAGGAAGCTCCATATCACCCAGCATGTGCAGGCTTTCCTGGTCCTGCTCACAGGAGACATGAGTTCATTCAGGCTCCCTTTGGCTAATCACTACCAGGCATGGAAAAAAAACCCTCACACACCAGAGGAGAACATAAACATCACTGTGATGTGCACCAGCTTATGGAGACAGGACTCTGGGAAACACATGGTTCCAGTTTAATGAATTCTCTGACATTTCCAGCCCTTTTTACATTATTATTATTTAGTATCTTTTTTCCCCTCTCCTCTCCTCTCTTCCTCTCCTCTCCTCTCTTCCTCTCCTCTCCTCTCTTCCTCTCCTCTCCTCTCTTCCTCTCCTCTCCTCCTCCCCTCTCCTCTCCTCTCTTCCTCTCCTCTCTTCCTCTCCTCTCCTCTCTTCCTCTCCTCTCCTCTCTTCCTCTCCTCTCCTCCTCTCCTCTCCTCCTCTCCTCTCCTCTCCTCTCTTCCTCTCCTCTCCTTTCCTGGCTGGTTCCTGAGCTGTGAATCCTGGGGGCTTGTTTGGTTGTTATTGTTGTGTTTTATGAGGACAATACCACTGGGCAGAGCTGTAGACATCAGATCTCTTCTTGCTGGAGAAGATAAGCTTCCTGCAAGAGCTCTTGGCTCCTGCCCAGCTCTCTGTTAACTCCTTCTGGGATTGCTCAGGCTCTGACAGCTGGGGATGGGTAACAATGGAGCCAGTGGTCAAGAAGCCTCCAGATGCTCTGAACTATTTTATCTAATCTTCTGGGCTAAAACAATCTCAGCCCCTGCACTTGGACTCTTCAAAGGCCTTCATGCCTGCTTTGTGCTCACAAGCAATTTCCTGGTGGGGAGCAGGGAGGAGCTGCGCTGCCCGGCGGCACAGCAGGAGCTGGACGTGTGCAGCATTCAGAGCCTCAGCCAGCCTGCAGGCAGCACCAAAGGGAGGCTCTGCAGAGGGACAGGCTGCATCCATGGGCTGAGGTCACAGGGATGAGCTCCAACAAGGCCAAGGGCTGAGTCCTGCACCTGGGTCACAGGATCGGAGGATGTTAGGGGTTGGAAGGGACCTCTGGAGCTCATCGAGTCCAACCACCCTGCAAGAGCAGGGCCATGGGATCCAGCACAGGGCACACAGGAACACATCCAGATGGGGCTTGAAAGTCTCCAGAGAAGGAGGCTCCACAACCTCTCTGGGCAGCCTGCTCCAGGGCTCTGTGACCCTCCCAGTGAAGAAGTTCCTCCTCCTGTTGAGGTGGAGCCTCCTGTGCTGGAGTTTATATCCATTGCACCTTGTCCTGCCACAGGGTGCAGCTGAGCAGAGCCTGTCCCTGTCCCCTCTCTCTTGACACCCAGCCCCAACAACAACCCCATGAAGGTTCCAGGCTTGGGGCAGAGTGGCTGGAAACTGCCTGGTGGGAAAGGACCTGGGGGTGCTGGTCAGCAGTGGCTGCAGATGAGCCAGCCCAGAAAGCCACCAGCACCCTGGCCTGGATCAGCAATGGTGTGGCCAGCAGGAGTGGGGGAGTGATGGTGCCCCTGTGCTGGGCACTGCTGAGGCCACACCTTGAGTGCTGGATTAATTTGGGGGGCCCTCGCTCCAAGGAGGACATTGAGAGGCTGCAGCAGGTCCAGAGAAGGGCAACAGAGCTGGGGAAGGGTCTGGAGAACAGGGCTGGGGAGGAGCAGCTGCGGGAGCTGGAGAAAAGATGATGACATAGACCTAGGGGTTGCTGTTTGGGGGAGAGGAGCTCAACACCCTGCAGCTCAGGGTGGCTGTCTGGGCACACAGCCATGGGACTGGGCTGCTCCTCCTGCCACACCTCTGCCCACTCTATGTTTGCAGCCTCCTCCACCACAGCATCATCGTTTCCACTTCACAAGCCCCACCAAGCACCCCCAGCCTGCCTGGGCCCTGCTCTGCAGCAGGGCAGGAGAGGCAGATCCAGGGTGCAGAGAGCCTCACATATGCCTGAGCAGAGATTCCTGAGCATCCCTCCTTGCCATTTCTTCCTCAGCAACCAACCTCCTGCTGTGCACCCTGGATTCCAGCTGCTTGCTGAAGTGGATGAGCATGGGGCAAGCAACAGGAAGAAAGAAGGAAGGAAGGAAGGTAAAATTCAGGCTAAGACCTAATCCCACCACCCAGGGCTGACTGCACCAGCCCTCAGCCAGGGGCTTGTGGATGACCCTGGGTTGCCTCTTTGTAGGCAGAGGCTGAATCCACTTTCAAAACATTTCTTCATGTGCCTGTACTGCCTGGGGAAAGGAATCAAAGCAGGCACAGAGCAAACAGAGCAGCAGGCTCTGCTTCTTCACACTTCTTCAGATCCTCAGTAGATGCAGCAGGACCAAGATGTGTCCTCCTCCTGTGGATTCTTTATATATATATATGGGTTGGAAGGGACCTCAGAGGTCATCTACTGCAACCTCCCCACCATGCCCAGGGACAGCTCTCACCTAGACTCAGCTGCCCAAGGACTCATCCAGCCTGGCCTGGAACACCCCCAGAGAGGAGGCAGCCACAGCCTCCCTGGGCAGCCTGTGCCAGACTCTCACCACCCTCACACTGAAGAACTTCTTCCTCAGCTCCACTCTAACCCTGCTCCACCTCAGCTTCAAACCATTCAAACCTTGTCCTGTCTCCAGACCCCCTCAGCAAAAGTCTCTCTGCTGCCTTCCTGCAGGATCCCTTCAGGCCCTGGCAGCAGCTCTGAGGTCCCCCTGGAGCCTTCTCCAGGCTGCACAGCCCCAGCTCCCTCAGCCTGTGCTCACAGCAGAGCTGCTCCAGCCCTTGGAGCATCTTTGACCTGGCAATGTTGGCTCTAAGGTTGGACTTGATGATCTCCAAGGTCTGTTCCATGCAAAACACTTCTCTGTGTAGCAGCAATACCTGCAGCTGCTGCTCCTTCTGCCCCCGCAGGCTGCTCTCCACCTGAGCTGAGCAGGGACTTGCAGCTTGCCGTGGAGAAAGAGCAGCCCTGGTGAGTTCCCTCCCTAGCACCGAGGGAGAGGCGCCCAGGCTGGCTCCAGCAGCTCCAAATGTGTGGAGTGGGGCAGTGGCCAAGAGCTTGGAAGCAGTCCTGGGCTGTGAGTGGAGCTGAGCCCTGAGCTCAGCACCGTGGCAGCTCTCCACGTGGAACGTGAGGGCTTTGGAGAGCTGCACCTCTGCAAGCCTCTCTTCCAGGAATGTTCTAGGAAGTGGGCAGAAAACTCCTGGTGTTGGTGGAAGCTGGAGCAGCCTGGTGTCCCCCTGGGGGTGCCAGCAGCCTCTCAGGATGCCAGAGGCCCGGGATGGCTGGGTGGTGGTGAGGGCTGGGGCTCCCAGCGCCCCCCGCCTCACCTGTCTGCTTGCCTCTCGTCCTCCCCTTCCCTCTCATTCAACCAAAGCTTTTTCCCCGCAGCCGGCAGAAAACGAGATCTGGAGCTGCTACCAAAATAAACAGAGGGCTGTCCAGGATGGGAGGGAAGAGGGAAGGGAGAGAGCCTGGGGCTGGGTTGTGAGAGGAGCACGGTAGGAGAGGGTTGGATCTCCCAGCCCAGCCGGCGCTGGAGGAGATGCAGCACCGTGAAACACCAAAGGAGTCAGCAGAGTCGGGGGGGACCCCAGGCCTGTTGTAGCTCCTGCAGCTTCAGGGCTGCTTATTGAGGGAGTTCTCTGCCTTTTCCCTTGGGCACACAGAGCTGGGCATGTGGGGTTGGTTCTTTCCAGCGATGGGGAAAGCAGAAGGAATGAGAGCAGCTTCATTGCCCTCCCTGCAAACAAGACACCCAACCAAGAGGCAGTGGAAGGTCTTGCAGAAGAGGCAGGCAGCCTGCAGAGCTCTCCCAGAGACCTGCAAGGTTCCAGCACAGCCTGAAGCAGTCTGTGATGCTGTGACGTTTGGAAGAGCTCTGATGACTTTAACAAACCTCCTCCAGCAGCTGCTGTGTCCTCAGGTGCAAGCAACCACTTCCATCCCCTGTCCCTGGGCTGCCGGGCTGGCGGTGCCTCTCTACCCATTGCCTTTCCTGACCTCCAGCCCCGCTCGGAGTTGCTTCTAATTAAGCCGAGTCGTGTTTAATTCAGCAATTGCTCAGCACCTGACAGAGCTGCTCCCTTCCCCAGCTCTGCTCCAGCTCATCTTCATCACGTTTCATGGGTCACTTCCCCCCCTAACGACCTGCTCCCGGCCGGCCGGGCGGCTCCTGCTCTCCCCCACGGCCAGCTGCGAGGCTGGGAGGCTGCAGGGCTCCTGCCCGGCCGGCCCGGCAAGATGAGGAAATGGTGCTCCCAAGAGGCTCGGCTGAGACCTTCAGACCTGTGCATGAGCAAGAGGAAGGTCCCCAGGGGTCGCCCAGCTCGGCCAGAGGCTGGGGAAGGGAATTCTTGGCTCACACTGAGGGCACTTTTTCCACCGCGTTTGTCACTGGCACTGCCCTCAGCTCGGGGTGGAAAAAAATCTGCCCAGCATCTAAACCCAGCACTGCAACCCCAGGCTGGGCTGGGCTGGGCTGGGCTGGGCTGCTGGGGGCTAAGCCTTAGGTAATCTCCTCCAGTGGGAGCAGCTTTTCTGTAGCTTCTCTTACAGAGGCAGACCTCTGCTCCGAGTGCAGTCCAGACCTTGCAGGAGGGAGGATTTGCATCTTGACTACCTTGTGCTGCACAAAAAGACTCAAAGGAAGGGACCTTGAAGATCCTCCAGTTCCAGACAGCATCACAGAATGGGAGGGGTTGGAAGGGACCTCCAGAGATCATCCAGTCCAAGCCCCCTGCCAGAGAGGGTCACCCAGGACAGGTCACACAGCAGCACCTCCAGGAGGGTTTGGATGTCTCCAGAGCAGGAGACTCCACAACCTCTCTGGGCAGCCTGCTCCAGGCTCTGCCACCCTCACAGGGACAAAGTTTTCCCTCCTCTTCCCCTGGCCCCTCCTCTGCTCCAGCTTGCCCCCAGTGCCCCTTGAGCTGTCCTTGGCCATCCCTGAGCAGAGCCTGGCTCCAGCCCTGCACATCTTTATCAAGAGGAATGAGGGCAGCCCTCAGGCTGCTCTGCTCCAAGATAGAGCCCCAGCTCCCTCAGCCTGTGCTCACAGGCAGATGTTCCACTGCCTGCCACGGGCAGGGACACCTCCACCAGCCCAGGCTGCTCCAGGCCTCATCCAGCCTGGCCTTGAACACCTCCAGGGTGGAGGCAGCCACAGCCTCCCTGGGCAACCTGTCCCTAAGTGCCTCCCCACCCTCACAGTCAAGAATTTCCCTCCAGCTTCAATCTCCCCTCAAGATGCCCACCCCCCCACACCCCTGGGCACCTCCACCTCATGCTTCCATCTGCAGGCTCGAATTCCACAAGGAAAATATCTGCTCAAGCCCCCACAGCCCTTTGGCTCCTTTTGGGATTTGAAACCTCCTCCCCCCCCCCAAAAAAGAAAAGTGTCCCTCCCTTCCTCCCCTTTGCATTTCCCTACTCCCCCCCCTCCCCAAGCACACCTTTCCTTCCCCTGGAACAGAACCCCAAAGATGTTGGCCTGAGATGAAAGCAAAATGTATAAATATTTTCGACAGGAGAAGAATTCCACCAGTTTGCTCCAGCTAATAGGTTTCAGATGTCTCACATACTTCATTCATTCAGCCCCATTCAGTCTCCTAGGAGCCCCTGCTCTATTTATTAAACACAGCAATTGTGGAATGTTCAGCACTTACAGGATAAAACACACCAGGCTGGGCTGGGTTTGGGCCTTTTTCTCCTTTCCCTAGTTTTCAGGGGGTTGGTTTGGTTGGGGTTTGGTTGGGGTTTGGTTGGGGTTTGGTTGGGCCCCCCCCCCCCCAAGCATAATTAGAAAGCTTGGTGATTTGCCCCAAAAGTGCCACCCTGCTGCCAGGCTCAGTGCCTGCTCCAGCATCCTGCAGCTGGCCCAAAGTGCTGGGCCACAGCTTAAGCCTTTGGGGGTTGTGCAAGCCTCCCCCCCCCCCCCCCCAGAATGAGAGCATCACAGAATGGTTGGGGTTGGAAAGGACCTCCAGAGGTCATCCAGTCCAAGCTCCCTGCCAGGGCAGATCCACCTAAAGAAGGTCAAACAGGAAGGCATCCAGGGAGGGTTGGAAGCTCCCCAGGGAAAGAGAACTCCACAACCTCTCTGGGCAGCCTGCTCCAGGCTCTGCCACCCTCACAGGGACAAAGTTTTCCCTCCTGTTCCCATGGCTCCTCCTCTGCTCCAGCTGGCACCCAGTGCCCTTTGTGCTGTGTTTGGACATCCCTGAGCAGAGCCTGGCTCCAGCCCTGCACATCTTTATCAAGAGGAATGAGGGCAGCCCTCAGGCTGCTCTGCTCCAAGCTCCAAGCCCCAGCTCCTTCTGCCTGTGCTCACAGGGAGATGTTGCACTGCCTGCAGCAGCTCTGTGCCTCTGGGCTGGACTCTCTCAAGCAGTTCCCTGAGGTCCTTCTTGAACTGAGGGCCCCAGATCTGGACACAGGATTGCAGATCTGGCCTCACCAGGGCAGAGCAGAGGGGGAGGAAAGCCTCTCTCACCAACCCCTTTCTGGTAGCCCCCAGGATGCCCTTGGCCGCCGGGGCCGCAGGGGCACCTTGGCCATGGGTTGGGTTGGGGTTTTCTTGACCTTTACTGGGAGCATTTTGCTGCCTCCCCAGCACAGCTCCTCTCTCTGGGTCGTTGCTGAGCTGTGCTGTTGGACACTTGGCTCTCACTCAGGTCTTGTCTCTGCAGCCTCAGGAACTCTTCCCAGCACCAGACGAGAGTCAAGCCCTCGAGTGCTGCAGGATGCCAGTGCTAATTTCAGCAGCAAGGCGCTGGAGAACACGAGATCTTTCCTAGAGGGATTCAGATGGAAGCAGACATAATAGAGGAGCCATTTCTCATCCCAGTGCTGGCAGCGAGAGCAGAGGAGGATGTCTGGACTAGGAGCACTGGAGAGAGGCAAGAGAAGGAGGAGTTTGTTCCAGCAAAAAGGAACCTGCCAGCACTGGGTGACTGGTCAGAATGGTTCATTGGAGCCTGGCACTGGCCCAGCCCTTCTGTGGGGAGAGAAGGATGAAAAGCAGATTTTAAAGGGGATGTGAGGCCCTGAGGCTGGGCTGGGAAGAGCTGCTGGGAGCCAGCAGCTGAGAAGTGTCCTTTTTGCTTCAGGCCACCTCCAGTCTGTGTGACCAAGGAGCTTCTGTCGGGGTCCTGAGTGAACTAAGAGGACTTAATGGCCCCCAGCCAGCCTGGCCTGGGAGCCCTGAGTTATGTCCACAGTGAGCCCACCCCCAGCTCTGCCACTGGGGGTCTGGACTCTGGTGACCATCCACATCTGGGCCCTGGTGGCTGCAGACCCTACCTGGAGAGCTTTGTTGCCCCTCTCAGCCAGCAGCTCTCTGTACCTCAGGGAGCAGCCAAGCCTCTCCCAGGCAGCCTGGAGGTGCAGAGCTCACAGCCTGAGCAGGCTCTGCAAGAACCAGGGGATGGGAAAGCTGCTGCCTAGGAGTGAGCAGAGCCTCAGGTTGCCCCAGGGGAGGTTTAGGTTGGACATTAGAAGAAACTTCTTCACTGGAAGGGTTCTCAAAGCCTGGCCCAGGCTGCCCAGGGAGGTGGCTGAATCCCCAGCCCTGGAGGGGTTTCAGAGCTGCAGAGCAGTGGTGCTGAGGGCCATGGTTCAGCCCCAGCCTGGGCAGAGTCAGAGACTGGTTGGGCTGGAGGGTCTGAAAGGGCTTTTCCAACCCAAACCATTCTGAGCAAGACCTGGGGAAGGCAACAGCTACAGAAGGCTTCAGGAGAGCTGTGATCTGCAAGCACTGCCTATGGATGTCCTCTCAGATCTGTGGGCAGTGCCTCTGTGCTGTCCTTTGTGTGGCTGGAGCAGACTTCTCCAGCCCCTCCAGCCCCGCTTTGCCGAGCTCTGGTGACCACATTCTGTGTCCCTCCTCTGGGCTTTGTCTTCCCGCAGTGGCAGAGGGTTTGCAGGAAGAGCCAAGCCCTAACCAAAGACATCATGGCAAGAGTGACCTCCCCCCAGGGTGGGATGAGTCATCTGGGGCCCTTCCTTGGCTGAGCAGCTCCACAGCCATACCCACAGGGGAAGACCCCCCAGGGAACTGCCCTGCTGTCACTCTTTCCACACCACCTCCCACCTCAAAGCCTGCTCCCAGACAGGTTCCCAAGGGAGTCTCTGCTTCAGGCAGGATCCCTGCCCATGAATCCCAGTGCAGGAGGTTTTACAGGAAGGGCTGAGTGCTGCTGTGCCTTGGAATGCACCAAGAGTGCTGGGACTCACTCAGAGCAACCTCAGCACAGCTGGGACAGCTTTCTGCTGGGGCACAAGGGCAGCCCTGCTGCCACTGCAGAGCCTAAGCACAGAGGGACAGCACTGGGGAGGCCACTCCTCAACCCTGGAGCCCCTTGCTCCAAGAAGGACATTGGGAGGCTGGAGTGGATCCAGAGAAAGGCAACCAAGCTGGGGAAGGGGCTGGAGAACAGGGCTGGGGAGGAGCAGCTGAGGGAGCTGGGGGGGTTCAGTTTGGAGAAGAAGAGGCTGAGGGAGAGCTCATTGCTCCCTGCAGCTCCCTGAGAGGAGGCTGGAGCCAGGTGGGGGTTGGGCTCTTCTCCCAAGGAACAAGCAATAGAACAAAAGGCCTCAAGTTGCCCCAGAGAAGGTTTAGGTTGAACATGAGGAACACTTTCTTCCCCTTGAGGGCTGCCAAGCACTGGCCCAAGCTGCCCAGGGAAGTGGTGCAGTCCCCATCCCTTGAGGGGTTTCAAAGCTGTGATGTGCTGCTGCCTTCCCCACAGAGAGAGGATGGAAACATGAAGCTTGTGACCTGTTGCATGCTGCTGGGAAGAAGCAGCAGGAGTCAGGGGGGAGAGAGGTGGCCTGAAGATCCACCAGAGTCATGGGGCTCAGAAATATTTGCCTCTGGAGAGCAGATGAGGCAAGAGAGGTTGAAGGTTTTGCTCTTAGCAGCTCAAGCCAGAGCAGAAAGGATGCTGCAGGCAGGATCCTGTTTTGAAGTCACCTCTCCAAGGGCCCTTCAGCAGTCTCTCCTCCATGCTGACAACGGTGTGTGGCAAGAGGGTGGTGGAGTTCCTCAGGCACTTGGTTCACAGATGGCTGAGATGCACAGGCAGGAGTGGGAGCAGCTCCCAGCCTCCTGCAGCCTTGCATTTTCCCTTCCCCGCTGCCCCTCAGCTCTGCCTCGCTGCCACCAGGACTTGGGAGTCCAGCCCTGGCCACCACAAAGGGCTGGAAAACAGCAAATCCCTCCAGCCAAAGGCTCCCACGTTCAGTTCACACAACACAGCTCCCCAGGGACCTCCTGGGCTTGCCACTGAAATCAGGGCCTCCTCAGCTTCCCAGAAGTGCACTTGGCAGGCAGCTCTGAGGCTGGGTTGCCACAGAGGCATCCCTCAGAGCCTCCACCCCTGCAGCTCCAGAGCTTTCAGGGAACTGCAGAGCAGCTCAGGGCTCTGAGAGCCTAGATTCAAGGAGCTGGGGCAGGAACCTGTGGAGCAAGCCCACCTTCCAGCTCCCCATTTCACAGCTGTGCCGTGCAGTGTCCCTCAGCGTGCTCACTGCCTGCAGCTCTGCTGGGGAGGTGCCCACCCCGGGAGCCTCAGCCGGCCCCAGCCCAAGCAGCTGACCCTGTATTGGAAAAAGCCCTGGAGAGGATTCCTGCCCATTCCTGACACTTGGTGCCTCAGGGCCACTCCCCAGCCCGTGGTGGCTTTCCAGCCTTTCTTGTGAGGCTGGCTGAGCATCTGCTGGCCATTAAGCTTTCTGTCGTTAGGAAAATGCTGACAATTGCCCCTGATCATTCCAATTAGGTCAAGCTCCTCGGCACAAGCTCCTGCCACGGCTCCTGCCTGGGAATTTGCCCTTCCTGACTGCCCAGGCTCTGCACCACCTGCCCAGGTGCTGAGAGCAAGGCTGCTCTTTGGTCCTCCCTTGGGTCCTGCTGCCTGGGCTCTCTTCTCGGCAGTCACTCCACAGGAAACCCCAAAACATCTGCACCGAAGGCTGGTTGGTAACTCAGCTCAGGAGGTCAGGGACACACAGAGGTGGCAGAACCAGAGAATCACAGAAGAAAATCGGTTGGACAAGACCTTGGTTGGACAACTCTGCCAAGGCTGGGGCTAAACCACGGCCCCCAGCACCACAGCTCTGCCTCTTTGAAACCCCTCTGAGGATGGGGCCTCAACTACCTCCCTGGGCAGCCCTTTGCAGTGTTCCACCCCCCTCATGGTGCAGAACTTGTTCCTAACACCCAACCTGAATGTCCTTTTCTAATTCCAAGCCATTGCCCCTCGTGCTGTCACTGCAGGCCTTTGGGAGCAGTCCCTCTGCAGCCCTCCTGTAGCCCCTTTCAGGTACTGCCCTGTCCCTTGTTCCTAGGGAGAAGAGACCAACCCCCAGCTGGCCCCAACCTCCTTCCAGGGAGCTGTAGAGTGCCAGAAGGTCTTCCCTAATCCTCCTCTTCTCCAGGCTGAACAACCCCAGTTCCTTCAGCCACTCCTCAGCAGAGCCTCTTCTCCAGACCCTTCCCCAGGAGCAAGCCCCAGGCAGCCCAGCCCAGAGCTCCAGCCCAGTTCCTGAGCTGCAAACTGGTACCAGCACAACTGGAAAGTATGCAGCACTGGAGGGCCCTGGGATCCCAACCCCTTCTCCCTAATTCCAACTGATTGCTTCTTGGCAGGCTGCTGGCCTGCCCCAGAGTGAGGTTGGACAAACATTCACACAGGCATTAGGTCATTGTTTGAGTGAGTTCCTGGCAGCCCAAGCCTGAAGTAAAAACACAGTTGAAAGAAGACCACATTGGACAGGGTGAAGTTGGCTGCTTTCAGGTCTCCTGATGGGCTCTGGACACCTCCTGCTAGCTGCAAGTCACTCACATCCTGACAGCTCTCGTGGCAGGGCTGTCCTGACCTAGAGCTGTCACTCAGGAAGCAGCTCAGAAGTGGATTCCTCTGCCTGGCTGTGGAGTGCAAATGGCAGGTCTGAAATGCCTGTGGTGCTGAGGGTGGACACTGAGCACCCAGCTCCCGGGAGGTCTCCACAGCTACCTGAAAGGAGCCAGGTGGGGGTTGGTCTCTTCTCCCAAGGAACAAGAGATAGGACAAGAGGAAATGGCTTCCAGTTGCCCCAGGGGAGGTTTAGGTTGGACATGAGGAACAATTTCTACCCCAAAAGGTTTGTCAAGGCCTGGCCCAGGCTGCCCAGGGCAGTGGTGGAGTCTCCGTCCCTGGAGACATTGAAGAACTCTGTAGATGTAGTGCTGGGGTCATGGTTTGGTGTGACCTGCTCCTCCCCAGCCCTGCTCTCCAGACCCTTCAGCACCTTCACTGCCCTGCTCTGGGCATGCCCCAGCCCCTCAATGTCCTTCTAGGAGTGAGGAGTCCACTAGTGAGGTTCTTCTGCCTAATCACGAGGGGCAAAGCAAGGGCTAAGCTGAGCCTGGCACCAGCAGAGCTTTGCAGCACAAGGCTTGGGCTCCAGCCTCTCTGTTTGCAGTGCCCACCCTGCCCCACTGCCTGCTGCCCTCAGGGAGTCCCTGCAGCACTCAGGAAGGCTGCTGAGGAGGAGAGGTCGCCCTCCACAGCACTCAGGTGCTGAGGAGCTTGAGGAGAGCCCCTGCCAGCCTGGGCAGTGCATAAAACTGCTCTGAGCTCTGGCATCCAACCAGCCTGGAGCGCTCCACGGTGTGGCTTCCACCTCAGAGGCCCTTGCAGGACACCTTTGCCTTCCATGTGCTTCCTAAATGAGATCTCCTGGGACCGCCGCTGCCTTTTTAAGAGGGAGGTGAGCTTGTTAGTGACCAACATTATCCATGACATGGGAATCAGCAGCTTTTATTAGCCTTGGAGGTGCTGTAAAAGGCAGAGAGGGAGGGTACAGCATGGTGAAGCTGCTCCCCACCCTGCTGGAGCCCCTTGGGCTGGCACAGAGGGGTTGTGCTCAGGCATTCCTGCAGGTTACTGTAATTGGTGCCTTACCTAACGCTGCTAAGCTACACCAAGCCCCAGACTAAACACAGCAGCCTTGTGGAGGTGCAAGGAGGTAGAGGAGAAGGTTTGTAAAGGGCAGCTCCCCCGTGGGCCCCCTTCTCCTGAGGCCAAAGAGAAAAAGCCAAGCTGGAAAGGAATGACCTGAGATCTGCCAGTGCCTCCACCCAGGGCAGCCCAGGTGTGCAGGCTCTGCTCTCACCAAACCACAGCTCCATTTGCAAGCTCCCTGCCTCTCACCACCTGGGCTGCTGGCTGCCAAAACCCAGCTGAAGCATGACAAAAAAAGGCCCAGGACTTGTCACAGTGCTTCCCTACACACAGGCCCCTTCCACAAGGGCAATTCCAATCCTGTTGGAAAAGGATCTTGTGACAATTTGCTCCCTGGTTTCACTGAGGGCTCTGCAGCTCTCCTGTCTCCAGAGAGCTCCCAGCCCAGCTATGGAGATTCAACAACTGAGCACACAACCAACTGCAGCTGGGCAGGAACAACCCCCTGCATCTGCACAGGGTTGGAAGGGACCTTCAAGATCATCCAGTTCCAACCCTCCCTGCCATGGGCAGGGACACCTCCACCAGCCCAGGATGCTCAAGGCCTCATCCAGCCTGGCCTTGAACACCTCCAGGCTTGGAGCCTCCACAGCTTCTCTGGGCAGCCTGTCCCAGTGCCTCACCACCCTCATGGGGAAGAATTTCTTCCTCAAGTCTCATCTCAGTCCAACTTCTTCCAGCTCACAGCCATTGCCCCTTGTCCTGTCACTCCCAGCCCTTGTCACAAGTCCCTCCCCAGCTCTCCTGCAGCCCCCTTCAGGCACTGGAAGGCTGCTCTAAGGTCTCCCTGGAGCCTTCTCTTCTCCAGGCTGAACAGCACCAACTCCCTCACCCTGTCCTCACAGCAGAGCTGCTCCAGCCCTCTGACCACCTCCACGGCCTCCTCTAGACCTGCACTGACAGGTCCAGGTCCTCCTTGTGATGGGGGCTCCAGAGCTGGCAGAGCACTGCAGGTAAGGGTCTCTGAATCAGCAAAACGAAAAAAAGCAAGTTCCACCCCAGGATCCTGAGAGGTTTGAAGTTCTGCTAAAGGCAAGGAAGCTCTGCAGCAGAGCTGCTGTCCTTCCTAAGGTCACACTCTGGTGCAAGTGACAGAGCCAGGAAGACAAATAATTGGTCCTGGCTTTTAAGTAATAGGGAACACTGCCTCCTGAACTAAGTCAGGGAAATCATTCCTTTTCTTGCTCAAACAGCAAAATGCAAATCAAATCAGGAGGTGGACTTCTGTACCCCATATGTTCAATCAATTTTTGCCACTGCAAGTCCTTGCAAAGGCACATTCCTAACCTCCACACTTCCCTGAGCCATCAGCTGCTCTGAGCTGCACAGAATTCCCATCCCACCGCCCTGACTTCACTCTGCACACCACAGCCCTGGCTCCAAGGCTCTTTGGCTTCTAGCACTCACTGACTGCATCAAGTTGGAAGGGACCCTCAAAGGGACCTTTAAAGGGCATCTTGTCCAACCCACCCCCTGCAGGCAGCAGGGACACTTCCAATCTGATCAGGCTGCCCAGGGCCACATCAAGTCTGGTCTTAAATGTTTCCAGGGTTGGAGCCTCGACCACCTCTCTGGGCCAGCCTCTTCCAGGGTCTCACCACCCTCACTGCAGAACTTCCTCCTGATGTCCAACCTACTTCTGCCCTGCTCCAGTTCCAAACCATTGCCCCTGGTCCTATCCCCACAGACCCTTCTGAATAGTCCCTGCCCAGCATCCCTGTAGGCTCCCTTCAGATATTGAAATGCAGCTCTAAGGTCTCCCTGGAGCCTTCTCTTCTCCAGTATGAACACCCCCAGCTCTCCCAGCCTGGCCCTATGGCAGAGGTGCTCCATCCCTCCAATCATCTCTGTGGCCCTGGACCATCTCCAGCGTGTCCATGTCTTTGTGTTGGCTGTCCCAGAGCTGGACACCGAGCTGGACTGCCCCAGCAGAGCCCAGGTGTTCAGCCCCAGCCAGCCTGGAGCCCCTTCCAGCACGCTCTGGGTCGCCGAATGGCCACACAATGGCCGATTGTCAGCGTGAGGCCGAAGGGAGCTGACACTTTCCCAGGGAAAAATGCCTTTGCTGTGTGTTTGGAAGGTTACACAGCTGTAAGTGAGACACAGAAGGAGCTGAAACCCTGGAGGGCTTATTGCCTCAAACACACATGTGCTCTGGGAGGAAGCTCTCCTGTGGACTGCCACGCCATTAACTCCTGCCGGTGGGAGTCCATCCCGACGGCTGGGAGCCCCTTTACAACCACAAACTGCTGGTTGCTCGTCCTGCAGATAGCTCTTTGTCTCATCTCTGACCTGAGGACTTGGCCTGGCTGCTATTTATTTTCTCATTTGATCAGAAACAGGCTCTTCTCTGAGCCCTTTCTTGCTGGGAACACTGGCGTGGTGCGAGGCTGAGACCCACGCTGGACACCAGCAAACGCTCAGAGCAGGAGAGCTGGGACCTTGCCCAGCAGCCTGTCTGGGGCAGATCTGGGCTCCACAGGCTCCCAATCGTGCCATCAGCTGGAGCAAGATGGAATTTCACTGAAGTCCTCCTCCCAAATGCTCTTCATGGGCAGCAAGAACTACCTGGGGGAAAGTAAAGCCTGGCAAAGACCCTGGGGGCTCTCTGGAGTGCAGCATGGTCATGTCCCTGGTTTGGCAAAGCCTGGCAAAAGCCCTGTGGAACACTGGAGGTCAGCAGGGTCTCTAGAGGACCCTGTTCCAGGGCTTGACAATTCTCAAGAGGAAGAAATTGTTCCTCATGCTCAACCTGAACTTCCCCTGGCAGAGTTTCAGGCCATGACCTGATACTGGGGAGAAGAGACCAACCCCACCTGGCTGCAGCCTCCTCTCAGGGAGCTGCAGAGAGCAATGAGGTCTCCCTCAGCCTCCTCTTCTCCAGGCTGCACACCCCCAGCTCCCTCAGCTGCTCCTCCCCAGCCCTGTTCTCCAGACCCTTCCCCAGCTTTCTTGCACACACTCCAGCCCCTCAGTGTCCTTCTTGGAGTGAGGGTGCAGCCTCCCCAGGGGCACAGTCCCTGCCCCGCTCCTGCTGCCCACACCACTGCTGCTCCAGGCCAGGATGCTGGGCACGCACTGGCTCCTATTTAGCTGGCTGATAACCAACACCCCCAGGTCTTTCTGGCCGCGGGCTGCCAGCAGTGCCCCGCAGCCCAGCGCAGCACTTCGGGAGCTGCAGTCCTTGGACTCTCCGAGCTCCTCTGGTTCTCAGATTCCCTCTCCAGGTCTTCACTGGGACCGCCTGGACAAGAGTTGAGATGCGGTGCTGAGGACCACGGCTTAGCCCCAGCCCTGGCAGCGTTAGAGAATGGTTGGAGGTGTTGGATCTGAAAGTTCTTTTCCAACCCAAGCGATTCCTTGGCTCCCTGACCCCAGCTCCTCCCTTGCCAAGTCCATCCCCGTCCCGGTCCGCGCCCGGCGGCTCATTGCGCAGGCGCCGTGCAGGACACTGCGGTGCCAACCGACACCGCGCGGGGGCGACACGCCGCAGGCATGGCTCAGCCCCAACACTTCCTGGGCCCGCCCCGCTCGGCTGCTCATTGGTGAGGAGAGCCGCAGCCTGGCACGCCCTTGCCTGCTACTGGCTGTCTCTGCTGCCCGTCAGCGGACTGCACCGCCCGCCGGAGCCCGCCCGCCCTCCCCAGCCCGAAACGATGTTCCGGGGCTGGGGGCCGCGTGTCGGGAGGTCGCCGTGGGGCCTGTCCGGGTCCTGGAGACCACCTCAGATGATGGAGAGGGGTCACGGGGACCATGAAGGCCAGGAGGAGAGAGCAGGCTGGGCCGTGGCAGGGTCACAAGGACCAGCTGAAGCCGCAGAGAATAGCCAAGGCCTTGGGAGGGGGCAAAGAGATCAGTCTGGGACCTCGGCAGGGACCATTCCGGGCCGGACGGAGCAGCTGAAGTGTTGGCGTCCGGTTGTAGCCTGTGCCCTCCCCTCTGCCCATCGCCATGGCCCTGTCCGGCCTCGCAGCCAGCCCCAGGGCAGCTCAGCAGCATGGTGAACGCCAGCAGAGCAGGACAGGGATCGGAGCCTCACAGTGCTTTATTGCCCTCCAGCACTGGTGGCTGCACGCTGCTGGGGGACATGGGGACAGGCAGGGGTTGGGGCATTGTGGGGGTCCCGGGTGGGACAAGGGAGAGGAGCAGGATGGGGTAGGGGACGCCGGTGCTGCTCTGCCCATCAGGGCTCCATCCAGGGCGTCCCCGAGGTCGGCAGGCTCCAGGCGCTGAGCTCCCCGGAGTCTGTGAAGGCCTTGGAGGCCACCTGGATGTGGTGCAGGGTCCCAGGTCGCAGCCCCGTCAGGGTGTAAGATGTCTGCTCGTTTGCCTCCAGCTGCGGGTAGAGCAGGGTTAGGGGCACCCATGGGCAGGGGGCTAGGACACAGCCTTGCCTGGGGGTGCTACCCTCTGCTGTGCCTCAGCTCACCCCGCCTGGGGGTGCAGGGGGTGCAGTACCATGGTGACAGAGCCATCCTCCCCGGCACAGCGGATGTGGTACTTCAGTGGGAAGTAATCTGGGAAGGGCCAGGACCCTGGTGGGCTCCACTCCAGCAGCAGCTTCTTGGTCTCCCCGGGGATGGGTGAGACCCTCAGGTCCTCAGGGGGGTCTGGCTTTACTGATGAAGCAGGGAGACAGTGACGGTGTGAGGTGCTGGCTGGGGGACGCAGCACAGGGACAGTGCAATCCAGGCTGCAGAGGTGGCCTGAGACCCAGCCAATCATTGCACTGATGCTTCCTCTTCCCAAGTAAGGAAGTAAACAAGAGGGGAAAGGCCCAAAGGATGCCCCAGGGATGGATTATAGAGTTGTTTTGGATGGAAAAGCCCTTTGAGATCATCAAGTCTAACCACTGACCCAACACCACCATGGCCACTGAACCACTTCCCCAAGTGCCATAGCCACACATTTCTTGGTCACCTCCAGGGATGGTGACTCCACCACCGCCCTGGATGACCCAGAGAGGTGCTGAGACCCAGGCACACTGCTTGGGGTGTGGGGGCTAAGTGTGGGGGGTCTGCAGGGCACCCTGGCACTCACTGATGTTCTCCAGGAGGAAGGGCAGGAGTGTGGAGGCAGTGCCCAGGGGGTTCGTGGCCGTCACATTCACCACGTAGGGGGTGAGGGAGAACATCTGCACGTCCCCAAAGGAGCAGCTCCGTGGCCCCGTGAGGATGCACTCACCCACCTCTGTGCCATGCCTGGGGGGCAGAGGCAGAGCTGGGCAAGGGGCCAGCTGCCCTGCCCTGCCTGCAGCTCCATGTGGATGCAGGCAGACAGTAGAGGGGCTCAGTCAGGGCTCGGGGCCCCCCCACTGACCTGTACGTGGCCACGAATTGGGTGTCCAGCAGCGGCTCGGGGGCCAGGACCCAGGAGCAGTTCACAGCCTGCGGGTAGCTGATGGCCCAGCACTCGATGTCAGGCAGTGCAGGGGGGTCTGGGGCAGGGGACAGTCATCACCCTACTGCCAGCCTGCCCAGGGGGACCCCCGGCCGGCAGCGGGGGCCATGGAGGGGGCCAGGGTCACTCACAGCCCAGCCGCAGGCAGATGGTGGCCCAGGTCTCACCGGTGCCAGGCTGGTGGCAGCTGTAGTGGCCCTCGTGGGCCAGGCTGGCATTGGGGAGGGCCAGCCCCGGTGCAGGATGTGTGCCCAGGACAGCGTCACCCCGGCGCCACTCAGCTGCCCCCCCTGCTGCCGCCGGGCACTGCAGCAGCACCTGGGTGCCCAGGGCGCCGTGCTGCAGGGTGCAGAGCCCTGGGGGACATGGCCGTGGGGGACAAGGGCACACACCATGGCAGGGACAAGGAAAGGTAGGGGGTGACAGGGTCAGGAAGAGTCTGTGACTCCCTCAAGCCCCCCAACTCCACTCCCAGCCCAGTGGTGCCCCTCCCTCCCCAGTGCCTCCAGCCCCCATGTCCCCAGACCCTCATGTTCCCTCATGTCCCCAGACCCTCACTGTCTCTGTTCCTCCAGCACCAGTCCCACCCCAGCTCTGTCCTCAGTCCCCCCATGTCCCCAGTCCCTCCAGTGTCCCTTTACCTCTGTCCTTACATGCCCTGTCCTTCTGTCCTTGATCCCCTCAGTGTCCCCAGTGCCCTCACTGCCCCTGTACCTCCATCCCTGCTCCCTCCATCTCCATCCCCAGTCTGTCCCCAGCCCCACCAGATGCTCCCAGACCTCATTCCAGACCTCTGGTCTGTCACCAGTCTTCCAGTTCCCCACCTCTGCCCACAGCCCTCCTGTCCCCCTAGGCCCCCTCACACCTCCATCCCATCTGACCCAGTCCCTTCATCCCCTCTGTGCCCCTACCTCTGTCCCCACTGTCCCCCTCCTTGGTGCCATTGCAGGGAGCAGTGCAGGCAGGTGCCACAAAAGCCACCACCCAGAGCCACTTCATGTCCTGGGGACTCAGCAGAGCTGCCCAGTTCCAGGGACCTGTGGAGACAGGGAGGGTGCTCAAACCCCAGGGCAGGGGACATCAGGGACACCACAGCCACAGGTCCCCAGGAGCTGCAGGGGCATCACTAAAGGCAGGGGTTCAGACCCACCCACAGGCTACCCCCCAGAGCTGTGCCTCAGTTTCCCCTTTGGCCTTGCCACACGCCCTGGGGCCGGGGACCAGTTTCTGGCTGCAGTGGGCAGATCCTGCTCCCAGGAAGGAGGAGAGGGCAGAGGTGGGAGAGAAAGTCCCTGTGGCTGGGGACCTACTGCCACCTCTGCCTGGCGCCAGGCGTCCAGGTCACTGTGGGCCTGGAGCAGGGAAGGGATCAGCGCACTCAGCTGGCCCCCACCTCCCCGGGCATCTAGGGAGGGACTGCCCCTCACAGAGACCCCCCAGAACCCAGCTAGCCCCGCTGGGACCAAGCCCAGCACCACAGGGACAGATCCTGCCCTCGGTGCCCACCCTGGCTGCGGGGCTCAGCCCCACGGCAGGACATTCCCAACTTGCCCCTCAGCCTGGGCTCCCCGCAGCGTCCCCCCAGCCCCGCGCTGTGCCCCCAGCCCCGCGGGCAGCGCAGTCCCCGCTTCTCGCTCACCGCCGCAGGGCCGGACCGGTGGGACCCGAGGCTGTGTCACCGGGAAGCGGCGGCCCCGGCCGGCCTCAGCCCAACTTCCTCGCTCAGGAAGCGCCGTCCCGGGGGGGATCCGCGCCCAGCCGCGCTCCGCACGGAGCTCCGCACCCGCCCGCGGGGAAGCGGCGCCGGCTCCGGCCAGGCGGGTCCCAGCCCTTCCCACGCCGCCAGCCCACTGCCTTGCGCCCAGCTGGGGACGCCAGGGCTGGAGGAAGCCCAGAATCTGCTGTGCCCTGCTGAGACCCCACCTGCAGCACTGCACCCAGCCCTGGTGCCACCAGCACAAGAAGGACCTGGAACCTCCTTCCCTCCCCTGCCCCCCAGCTCTCTGTGCCCACCCCGGTGCCCCCCAGAGATGAACCACCCCGCTGGCATGAGTATAAATACTTTATTGCTGCTGTGCTGGGGTGTGGGGGGCAGCAGGGCTGGGGGGTGGGGGAGTGCATATGTGCCAGTGCCGGGGTGCAGCCCGGAGAAGCAGAGGGGCACAGAGGTAGCTGTCACGGGCCTGGCCCCTCAGGCGTGTCGCCCAGCTGTGCCACCACCTCTGTGCTGGCAGGGGCTCACCGGCCCTGCTCCTGCAGCCGCTGCATCTTCAGGATCTGGCACAGGAGCCTCTGCACATCCTCATCCATGTGGCCCTGGGGTGGAAGGGACGTTGGTGTGGACAGCAGAGGGGACGCAGGCTCACAGAGCACTTTGGGTTGGAAGGGACCTTCAAGATCACCCAGTTCCAAACCCCCTCAGCACTGAGCACCCCGGGGCTGGGAGGAGGATCCAGCCCCCTGCTGCCCCCCACATGCATGCAGGCAGCAACATGTGGCTGGCTGCTGCCCCAGTGTCTCCTGCTGGTGTCCCCCAGTTCCCCCACGCTCACATCCCCATCTCACCTGCACTGCATAGAGCAGGTGGCTCCTGTACAGCGTCACCACCTTGCTGTGCCGCTTCTCTGTCTCCTGCAAGAGAGCCCATCAGGTTTGGGCATGGGGCTGGGGGCTTGTGGAGGTCCAGAACCCATCAGGCAATAGCCACAAGCCCCCACCCCCCCAGTACCCACCACCAGCTTCTCCTCCAGTGCCTGGATCCTGGCCTGGAGTGCAGCACTGTCTGAGGGTGACTGCGGCGGTCCCCGGGACTCAGGGAGGGTGTTCAGGGCTTCCTTCAGCCTGAAGACCTCCTTGGAGAGCTCAGTGATCTGCACAGCACCCAGAGCTTACAGGAGCCCCTCAGCCTCAGCTCCCCAAGGGTGCCCCATGGCCATGCCCACTGCGATACCAGGGAGGCCCCTGTGCCCGGGCAGGGGCAGAGCTGGAGCTTTCCCACCCCACTCCCTTTGCCCCTGTGTTGGAGCTCAGCTTGGGGAAGGAAAAAGAGGGAAGGATGCAGGAGATCAGCAAAGCCTCACCCAGCCTGGCCTTGAACACCTCCAGGGCCTCCCTGGGCACCCTGTGCCAGTGCCTCCCCACCCTCACCGCCCAGAATTCCTCCCTCCTCTCCCGCCTCCATCTCCTCCCTTCCTCCGCTCCCCAGCACCCCTTTTTCCCCGGCCCCCTACCTTCCTGTCCCTCTCCCTGACCAGCCGTGCCGAGTCCTCGGCGTGGCCGTGGAGCTCCCGCAGCCTGCGCGCCTCCGCCTGCGCCTGCGCCAGCTGCTGCTGGGCGTCCGCCAGCCGCTGCTCGGCCGCCTGCCGCTCGCTCTTCATGAAGAGCGCCTGGCGCTGGACGCGGAACACCTCCTCGCAGGTCTTCTCGTGGCGCCTCGACAGCTCGCTCAGCCTCTGGGCCAGCGCCGCCGCCTCGGCGCGCAGCCCTTCCTGCGCCGCCTCGTGCTGCGCCCGCGGCACGGCCGACGCCAGCTCGGCCTCCAGCCGGGCGGCCTCGCGCCCCTTGGCCTCCGCCGCCGCCTCCAGCCTGGCCGCCCGCTCCCGCAGCTCCCGCGCCTGCTCCTCCAGCGCCGCCGTGGCCCTGGCGTGCTCCGCCCGCGGCACTCTGCCCTCCGCCTCCGCCCGCGCCAGCCGCAGCCGCTCCAGGGCCTCCTCGTGCTGCTGCCGCGCCACCGGCCGCGCCGCCAGCTGCTCCCGCAGCCCGCCCAGCTCGGCCTCCCTGCGGCGCAGCGCCTCCCGCAGCTGCGCCAGCTGGGCCGTCGCCTCCTCGTGCTGCCGTGCCAGCTCCGCCACCCTCCGCTCCAGCGCCCCTGGCTCCGGCTGGGTGCCGACGGCCGCTCGACGCTCCCTGGCCGTGGCCTCCGCCTCCCGCCGCAGCGCCTCGGCCTCGGCCTCGGCCCGGCTGCAGCGCTCCAGCAAAGCCTCCTTCTCCCTTGACGCCTCTTCCGGGGAGGCCGTCGGCTCCACAGCCTCCAAACGGGCCTGCAGCTCCTTCACCTGCTGCTCCCTCTCCTTCAGCGCTGCCTGCGCCTGCTGCAGGGCTGCCCGGGCCTCTGCCAGCTCGGCACCAGCCTCCCGCTCACAGGAGGAGGAGGAGGTCTTGGGCACCCGCAGCTCGCCCGGTGCCGCCTTGCCCTCGCCCCTGGCTGGCTCCTTGGCCGCGCTCCCCTCCGCGGTTTGCTGCGGGGCTTGCTCGGAGGCTCGGCTCTGCCCCTCCCGCTGCCCCCCGGCCTCCTCCCTGGCCCCTGTGCCCCGCAGCGGCTCCGAGCGCTGCGCCCGCAGCTGCTCCAGCTCCTGCTGCAGAGCCTTGTAGAGGCTGGCTGGCACCACGTCCCCCGGCGCCGCCAGGTTGCTCTCGTCCCGCTCGAAGTTCTCCAGCACCTGCCGAGGCGAGGGTGAGGACAGCAGAGGGGCCAGGGGCCGGCGGCAGCAGGCAGGGACGGACAGACGGACGCTCACCTGGATCTTCTCCCGCAGCTCCTGGTTCTGCACGGTGAGGGACTGCACCTGCCCCTGCAGCGTGGCCAGCAGCTCCTCGGCCGAGGGGCTCAGCGTCTTCTTGGACAGCAGCAGCTCTGCCCCTGTGGGGTGCAGGGACTCCAGCGCCGTGCCCACCCCTGCCCCTGCGCCCTGCCCTGCAGTGCCACCTCCCCGGGGGCCGCTCTAACCTCCTGGGGACCTTGGGCTCTACCTGCAAACTCGAGCGGGTCTCCCTCCTCGTCCTGCAGCGTCTCGATGTCGTAGCTTGTGTTCTCCTTCTCGTTCTGGGGGTGCAGAGTCAGGGTCAGCCCCCCCTCCACACACACCCCCACCATCCCCTGGCACTGCCAGCTGCTACCCACACCTAGCCTACCTCCAGGGAGGACAAGCGGCTCCGCAGAGCCTTCACCTCCTTGCCCAGCCTCTCCTTCTCACCATCCCTCGCTGCCAGCCGCTCCTTCAGCTCCTTGATCTGTGGGGCAGGACGCAGCCGTGGGGGTCCTTTGGCTCCCCCCAGAGAGACCAGGTGACACCCCCCAGCAGCAGGACCCCTCAGGGAGCCCAGGCCACCCCTGAGCTCTTCCCCGGCCTCACCTGCTTCTCCATGGAGCGCAGGGAGCCCTCATCCAGCTCTGCTCGCTAGCAGGACACGGAGGGAGAACAGGGAGAGATAAATGCTGGCCCCATCCCTCCTGTGCCCTGCACTGCCAAGGGCCATGGTGGCATCTCCCTGGCACCTCAGGTACCTCTCGTCTCTGCTTCTCCTGCTGCTCCAGGCCCCGGATCTTCTGCAGGAACTGGGCTCGCTCCTGCCGCAGCCGCACGATCTCCTCATAGGCATCCCGGTCCTCCTGCAATGAGTGCCCCCTCTCCAATCTCTGCCCCCTCCCCAGTCTCTGCCCCCTCCCCACTCTCAGCCCCCTCCTGCCCATCCTCCCCCTGGGGGCTACAACAGCTCTCCAGCACCATGTGCCCCCCGCGGGCCAGCCGTGCTCTGGGGTGCCCAGGGTGATTTTTGACAGCAGAGACAGAAGGAAAGGCTCAGGCAGGGCATGGACCCCACCAGTGCCAGCACAGCTCCCACAGACAAGGGTGTTTGGGGCCCACAGGGTGGAAACAAAGAGGCTGACAGGCAGGGACTCGGGGCCCAGGGTGCTGTGTGCCCCCCAGGAGTGAGGACAAAGCTTCTGCCACAGCTCAGGCCAGCCCAGGAGCATCACCTCCACTGCAGGGAGGGTGAAGGTTGCCTGAGCCAGCCATGGTTTGGCTACCCCACACCTGCCAGGTGGGGTGGGGTTGTGGGGACCCCCTCTCACCTGGCTGGAGGTGCCCATGGGAGGCAGAGGAGCCTTCCTCTTCCTCGGGGTGCTGCTCTGCTTGTCCCTGACAGATGACTGGCTGGGAGAAGATGCCTGCAGGCACACCAGGCCAGAAGGGACATCACACACAGTGACCTTCCTCCTCTTTGGCCACCCTGGAGAGTCCCCTTGCCCAGGGGCTGAGGCCAGGCCAGCCCTGAGGAGAGGTGGATGGCCAGGCAGGCCCTTACCTGGGATGTCTGCCCAACTGACTCCTCTTCTGTGGGGCACAGAGCAGGGAAAGAGAAATTGGGGAGGTTTAGGGGGTCCTGGGGTGGGCAAAGCAGGCAGAGCCTGCAGGATTACCTCTGAACATGCCTGTAAACATGCATGGACACACGTGTGCAAAGCACATGCAGCCACTGAGCAGCACCACCTCCCTGGCACCCCCAGCACCCAGGAAAAGGAGACTCGTGTCCCCCAGCCTGGCTCACCCCCTCCAGCCTCGGGTTAGAGACAGCCCTGCCCCACAGCACCCTGAAAACCTCCCTGTGGATCCCTCCCTGGGGCAGGGGGTGGCTCAGCTGCCTCACCAGTGGCCCAGGAGCGGCGCTGGGCAGCCTCCTGCAGGAAGTGCTGGATGAGAGCATTGCCTGTGGCCAGGCTGTAGTGAGCAGCATCGTGGCCTGTGGAGTCCACCAAGGCCACCCTGGCACCGGCGCTGACCAGCACCTCCACGGTCTCCACACTGCCATTCTCACAGGCCAGCATCAAGGCTGTCCTGAGCAGAGAGGGGAGAGCAGAGGTGAGGGAGCCCATTCCCTCCACCTCCCCATAATCCCAGTCCCCACCGCTGCAGACACAGCTCCCCTCCTGCTCCCAGTCCCCACCTGGGCAGCCTCTCCTCCGCTCCTGCTCCCAGTCCCCACCGGGGCAGCCTCTCCTCCCCTCCTGCTCCCAGTCCCCACCGGGGCAGCCTCTCCTCCGCTGCTGCTCCCAGTCCCCACCGGGGCAGCCTCTCCTCCCCTCCTGCTCCCAGTCCCCACCGGGGCAGCCTCTCCTCCCCTGCTGCTCCCAGTCCCCACCGGTGCAGACACAGCTCCCCTGCTGCTCCCAGTCCCCACCGGGGCAGCCTCACCTCCCCTGCTGGTCGCGGCTGTTGACGGCGGCTCCGCGGTGCAGCAGGTACCGGCACAGCTCCGGGTGGTTCATCTTGGCAGCAAGGATCAGCGGCGTGAAGCCATCCTGGGCAGGGGCAGTTCGGGTGAGGAGGCTCAGATCTCCCCACGGGGCACCTCACTCCTGTTACCTCCCAGACTCCCACCTCCCACCCTCTGTTCCACCTCCCCCCAGCCTGCTCCACCGCAGAAGCTGCTGCATGCTAGAGGCAGCCCCAGGCTGGCCCCCGGCAGGGCGAGGAGCAGAGGGGCCTCACCTTGTCCTTGATGTTCAGAGGAGCCTTGAAGTCGCAGAGGATCTCCGAGCAGGAGATGCAGCCGCTGGCCGCTGAGGAGGGGCACAGAGTGGCAGGGGTTGGAAGGCACCACCAAAGGTCATGCAGCCCAACCCCCCTGCCCGAGCAGGGTCACCTCGAGAAGGACAGAGGCTGAGCACTCTGCTTCCCACGGCTTCACCAGCAGGACAGGGCTGGCACTGTCCCCTCTCACCTGCGTGGTGCAGAGCTGTTTTGCCACTGCTGTCAGCCAGGTCCACAGGGCAGGAGGCCTGAGGGAGAGGGCAGGGTTACAGGAGAACAGCAGACAGACAGACAGACTGCTCCAGTGGATGTGGCTCTTGGGCATGGTGGAGGGCTGGGCAGAGCTGAGAACCACCGTGGCAGGCTACAGCACTGCTGAGGGAAGGGAATCAGAATCCCAGCATGGGCTGGGAAGGGACCTTTGGAGGTCATCCAGACCCAGCCCCTGCAGTCAGCAGGGACAGCTGCAACCAGAGCAGGCTGCTCAGAGCTCCAAACACCTGACCTGGAATGGTTCCAGGGCTGGGGCAGCTCCCAGCTCTCTGGGCAACCTGGGCCAGGGTCTCACCATGCTCAGTGTAAAGAGTCCTGAAGGATAGAGGGGACCCCTGGCTGGCTCAGCACCCTCCCTGCTGGTACCTGCAGCAGTTTGCTGACACACTGTGGGTGGCCATGCTTGGATGCCAGGTGCAGGGCAGTGTAACCTGGGGAGAGGGACAGACAGACAGGTCAGAGAGCAGGCAGTGGGGCAGTGGCAGAGGGGACTGCTTGGCATGGGCACAGGAGCTGCTGGGCTGGGGCTGAATAGAATCACAGAATGGGTTGGGTTGGAAGGGATCTTTTTTAAAGCTCATCTGGAAGGGACATCCCCAACCAGAGCAGGTTGCTCACAGCCCCAAACAACCTGAGCTGGGATGGTGCCAGGGATGGGGCAGCTCCCAGCCTCTCTGGGCAACCTGGGACAGGTTTTCACCACCCCCAGCATCAACAATTCCTTCTTCTCTCCAGTCTGAATCTCCCTCTTTGAGTTTCTAACCATCCCATCTCATCCTGTCCCAGCAGGCCCTGCTCAAAAGCCTCTTCCCAGCTTTCTTATTGGTCCCTGTAAGTACTGAAAGGCCACCAGAAGGTCTCCCCCAGGGACATCCCCAGGAGCATCACCAGCCAGGGTTCAGGTCCCCCCAGGAAGCTGGGACAATTTACAGCCCAGCGAGGTATGGCTGTGCCCTCAGCCTCAACACCTGTCCAGCAGGGTAGGAACAAGCAGGGAGTGCCAGTAGCCCCATGGCATCAGCTGGGCACGTGTGGTGGCCGTGCCCTCACCCGAGCTGTCCTTGGTCATGGCATCCACGCCGTGGGCCAGCATAGCTTCCAGGCAGTCCACGTTCCCCCGCATGGCAGCCAGGTGGAACCTGCAGGGAGAGCAGGGCCTGGGGCCTCCTGTCCCTTTGTCCCAGCCTTGTCCCCAGCCCCGTGACCCTGCTGTGCCAGGGATGTGGGTCAGGCACTTACGCAGATTTGCCCTCTGAGTCCAGCTTGGTGGCCACCAGGCCCTTGCGGAGCAGCAGCGACGTCACCCTCCCAGCGTCGTTGTAGTCCACAGCTTGCAGGAGCTTCTCATCGTTCTTGGTCCAGTCCTGGCTCTGCAACGAAGCCAAGAGGAGGCTGTGATGGCTGTGCCATCCCTGGGGACATGTGGGGTGCCAGGCTGGGCTCAAGGACCTCTCCTCATCCCCATCCCTGCGATCTTCCACCCATCTCTGTCCCTCGGGGTGACCACCTCTAGGACAACCCCTGTCAGGGTGCTGTGGTGTGTGGCTCCCAGGCATGGGAGGTTTAGCTGGGACAGCTGAGTGGGCTGAGGATCTGCTTCAGCCTCTCCCCAGCTCACAGACCAGGAGATTTACACAGCTGGTCCAGTTTGGCTGGGGAGGGGCCAGGCTGTGAGCAGCTAGGATCTGGGGGTGAGCCAACACTGCTCTCCCAGTGCCCCCAGTGCTAGCACAGCCAGCACCCAGGAGGTGCCTGAGCCCCATCCCTGCCGTGGGCTCCCCAGGGAGCCCATTCCCAGCCCTTCTCCCTGTCGAGGAAGGGACTAAGCCAGGACGAGAGCAGCTGGCAGTGGGAGCGGATCCCCTGGGATGTCTCCAGCACCCCCCAGGATTAGGGGGCACAAGGCTGTCCCCACGCTGTGCAGGATTTGGGCTGGGTGGGGACTTGCTGCCCCGGTGGTGCCACTTGTCCCCATCCCGAGACAGGAGCGGCTGGAGAAGTCCTGGGCTCACCCCGCAGCCGGTGACGACAAAGGCGAGCTCGCTGCGGTGGCAGCGGCAGGAAATGGATGTCACCTTTTGGGAGCTGCTGGCATCCTGCCCCTCGCCAGCCTGCTGCCCAGCGCCGGGCACAGGACCCGTGCCGCTCTGCCCGCCCGGTGCCCTTGCCAACCCCTCCAGCCCTGCCAGGCTAGGGGACCCCATCCCTCCACCAGCCTCGCAGGGCTCCTGGGCAAACAGAGGGTGGAGCCCGCTCCCCCCCACCCCCTTGGTCATGCAAGTACAAAGCAGGTTGGAGAGGATGCAGCCGAGCCCCGGCGCGGGGCTGGAGGGGGTCCGGGGGGTAGGGGGGGACACGGCTTAGCCCGGAGGACGTGACCGGAGGGGACAGGAGATGGAGGGCAGGGACGTACCGCGAAGGAGGCAGCGGCACAGAGGCAGATCTGCTTCATGGTGCTGAGCAGGAGGCGGCGGGCAGCCATGCACCCCTCGTCCCCCGCCTGGCCGAGGGCAAACTGGGGCTCCAGGCCGTGGACCCCAGACCCCAGCTCGGTCCAGCATCGCTGCCGGGGCGGGGGCCAGGTCCTGCCGCAGTGGGAGCCAGGATCCGCCTCCATCCCTCCCGTCCCTCCTTCTTTCTCTTCTTCCCTCCCTCCTCCGCATCCAGAGCTCCAGCCGTCCCCACACCCCTGCCACGGAGCGGCTGCCACGGTCCCAGTCCGGGACCAGCACCCAGCCTGGTCCCAGTTAAACTGGGAGGCGTTGAGGAGGGGGCAGCTTTCCCACCCCATGCTCCAGGCGAGGCAGAATGCACCCCAAAAACCAAGGGGTCGAGCATCCTCCTGGCAGCCAGAGGAGGGACAGGTGGGAGCCCTGTGCCCTGGGGGGCACAAACTTGCCTCCCACCTCAGCCCCGGAGCCCATCTCGGGGTCTTGGCAAACCCAAGATGGGAACCCCAAAACGCAAAGTGTCCCCAGACAGCTGTCCTTGAAGCACCCCAGGGCTGCAGGAGCCTCTCTCCCCACTCCCCACTCACAGAAGTGCCCAGGGCAGTGTGGGGAAACTGAGGCACGGAGCACCTTGAGCAGGGCAGACCTGCAGCCTCCCCATGGGGGCCATCAACCTGTGTCCCCAGCAGTGTGTCCCCCGTGCCTGTGTGGTGCCCAGTGCTGCCATGGGCACCGGGGACAGCACCCTCACCCTCTGCCCCCCGTGCAGGACGGTGAGAGCCTGCGGCCCCGTGCCAGCCTGCTGCTGAATAATTGAGCAGTATCAGCATGCTGGTTCCACTGGCTGTAGCAGCTGGAAAGCTGGCAGCCACCCCCAGGAAGGGGACAGGGAGGGGACCTGGGGTCCGCTTCCCTCTCCCTGCTGCTGTCCTTTTTGCCTTTGCTCTGCCCCGCTCCCGGTGATGGCCCTGGGACCCCCCTTGGGGGCACTGGCAGCCAGGGTGGCAATGACAACCTCCAGGGGGCTGCTGCCCCCATGGTGAGCAGCCACCCCATGTCCCAGGGCACATTGCCACGTCCCTGTGACACTGGGGACGTCCTGTGGAAGATTCCCATGTCCTCAAGTTCCTGTGAAGCTTGGGTCACCCCCGGGCAAGTTCCCACGTCTCTGGGAAGCGTGGGTCATGCCAGGGCAGGTCCCTATGTCCCTATGAAGCTTGGGTCACCCCAGGCCAGAGCCCCCATGCCCCCTTGGACATCCTGAGGCATGTCCCCATGGACATCCTGGGAGCAGTCCCCATGTCCCCAAGTCCCTGGGGGTGGCACTCACGTCTGCCTTCTTGAACCTGGCCTTCAGGCTCTTCATGGTGGCTCCAGCCTCAGCCCCGTAGCACCCAGACAGGGCACAGCCACACTCGAGGGTCTCTCTGCCACCAGTATTGGCTCTGCCACCCCCGGCCCTGCTGCTCCCAGGGCCCTGTCCTCGCCTGTCGTGTCCCCACAGCCCTGGCACCTGCAGAGGGGGGGACCCGAGGCGAGGGAGTTGGGTTACAGCCCGGCTGCGGTTACAGCTGGCAGCACTGGGCAGCCGCGGGGGCTGCGAGGGGACGGACCCTGTGTGGGCAGGGGGTGCTGCTTGCACCCCTGAAATGCCCAGGGACAGGGAGGTGAGGGGACATGGCAGAGCATGACCTGGAGAGAGAGCTGGGGTGGGGGGCAGACCCAGTTCCCTCTCCGCAGTGTGGGGCTGCAGGTGGTGTGGGGCATGGCTGGCCCCTGACCAGCTGGCATCCACAGACCTTGCCTGGCACCTCCTGCCCTGGCTGGCAGCCCCCCGCCCTTCCCTGGCACATCCTAACCTTTCCCTGCACCTCTTGCCATTGCTTGTCCTTCCCTGGCACCCGCAGCCCTTCCCTGCCCCCTCATGCCACTGGCTCATATCCCTGCTCTTACCCGTGCCCCTTGCCCTCCCCTGGCACCCTCTGCCCTTGCCTGGCACCGACAGTCCTTCCCCGGCACCCTTTGCCCTTTCCAGCACCCACTGATCTTCCCTGGCGCCCCCTGCCCTTGTCTGCACCCCCTGCCCTTCCCTGGTACCCCCGGCCCCTATGCCATCCCGGGGGGGATGCCGCCGCGCCCCGGCAGGGTGAGGGCAGCCGGCTCTGCCCGAGCCCTCTCTTGCCCGGCACAAAGATGGCGGCTGCGGCGTCCCGCCCCGGCAGGGTGAGGGCAGCTGGCTCCCTCCCAGCCCTTTCTCTCCCGGCACAAAGATGGCGGCTGCGGCGTCCCGCCCCGGCAGGGTGAGGGCAGCTGGCTCCCTCCCAACCCTTTCCTGCCCGGCACAAAGATGGCGGCTCCGGCGTCCCGCCCCGGCCGCGGCCGCCCCGCCCCGCCGCGGCCTCCCCTCGGCTTCCGGCCGCCGGGGGCCGGTAACAATGCGCGGGCCGGCGGCCGGGACCGGCCATGGCGGTGAATTACGCGGCCGGGCTCTCCCCCTACTCAGACAAGGGCAAGTGCGGCCTCCCCGAGGTGAGAGCGGCGCAGGGCCCGGCGGGCGGGGCGGGGGGAGGCGGCGGCGGGGAGCCAGGCACCGGGGAGCCCTTTGTGTGGCCCCGGCTACAGCCCGTGGCTCCTTCATGGACCCCCAGCCCCATGGCTTCCTTTCCTGTCCTTCGAGACCCACCCTCTGGCTCCTTCCATGGCACCCCCATCCGAGTGCCTCCCTCCAGGAGCCTCCAGCCCCGCGGGCTCTCTCCATGGTCCCCCCCAGGCCTATCCTATGGCTCCCTGCATGTTCCCCCCAGCTCCACGGCCCCCTCCACGGCCCCCCAGCACCATGGGCTCTCTCCATGTCACCCCCAGGCCCTGCCCCAGCCTCATGCCTCCCTCCTGGGTGGCCCCTAGGCCTACCCCATAACTCCTTTGCTGCAGGAGGGGTCAGGGACTGGCACAGGCTGCCCAGGGAGGTGGTGGAGTCCCCAGCCCTGGAAGTGTTCAAGAAACTTGTGGCCGTGGCACTTGGGTCCACAGTTTGATGGCCATGGTGGTGCTGGGTTGCTGGTTGGACTGGATGATCTCAGAGGGCTTTCCCAACCTTTCTGATCCTGTGCTCTATCCATGCATCTCTTCTGCTCAGATTTTTGACCCCCCCGAGGAGCTGGAGCGGAAGGTGCAGGAGCTGGCAGACTTGATCAGGAGTTCCTCCAATGTGGTGTTCCACACTGGGGCTGGCATCAGCACTGCCTCAGGGATTCCTGACTTCAGGTAAGGCTGCTGGGCAGGGGCTGGAAGCATGGCAGCTCCTCCCAGGCCAGCTTGAGAAGCTCTGGGCTGTCCTTCCCATTACCCTAGCCAGACCTGCTCCATCCCTCCTGGATCCAGCTGAAAATCCCTTTTCCCACTCATTTGAGGTCAGGTTGTGCCCCACAGAAACCTTGCACGTGCTCTGCTTCCACCCACTGCTGATCCATGACCTTCCTTTAGCAGTGTTTTGGTCATCCCACCCACAGGACCTGTGGTGCCTTTCCATTGCCTTCTTGGAGCCTGCGCTCCCAGTTCTCACTCTCTGTCCCCACTGCTGCAGGGGGCCCAATGGTGTCTGGACAATGGAAGAGAAGGGGCTGTCCCCCAAATTTGACACCACCTTTGAGAATGCCAGGCCCTCCAAGACTCACATGGCACTGCTGGGGCTGCAGAGAGTTGGCATCCTGAAGTTCCTGGTCAGCCAGAACGTGGATGGGCTTCACGTGCGCTCCGGATTCCCACGGTACTGCCTCGGGGTCCCTCCAGCCCTTCCCAGCCTCTGCCACAGGGCTGCTCTGGTCAGCATGGCTTGGAATCTGTCTGGGAGTGGAAACTGGGATGTGCTGGTTTGGAAATGGGTACAGAGAGCATAGAATCACAGAACTGTTACGCTTGGGAGAGACCTTTAAGGTCATCCAGTCCAACCCTTAACCAGGCTCTGCCAGGTCACCACTAAACCATGGCCCTCAGCACCACAAGGAACAAGAACTTCCTCCTTGTTCCACCCTGATCCAATTTCAAACCACTGTCTGTGGTCCTCTCCACCAGACCAGCTGCCTCCCCACAGCAATGGCAGGTCATTGGTGACACCCAGTGCCCCCAGAGCCTGCCTGTGACCAGAGTCTTGCTCTGACACAGCCATAGCTGTCCAGAACATCATCCCCCTGGGTGCTGACCCTGTGCTGGGACACTGTCCCCAGGCCACAGCAGAGGGTCCCTGCCACCCACCATCACCTGGCAAGTCTTATCCAGCAGAGCTGCCAAGTGGGGAAGCCCTTGAGGTGTGGGGTGAGGAGGGGGTTGCCCTCTTGCCCCAGGGTTCTCCATGCTTCCCCAGCTCACCTTTGCTGTCTCCCACAGGGACAAGCTGGCCGAGCTCCATGGGAACATGTTTGTGGAGGAGTGTGTGAAGTGTGGCAAGTATGTGAGGGCCTGGGGGGTGTCAGTGGGAGGGGGCTTCATGGCTGGCCCTGACCCATCTCCATGGCTTTGAAACCTCTCCCAGATGGAGACTCCACCTCTGCCCTGGGCTGCCTGGGCCAGGCCTGGACAGCCCTTTTGGAGAAGAAATTGTTCCTCTTGTCCAGCTTAAACCTCTACTGGGGCAACCTGAGGACATTTCCTCTCCTCCAATCTGTTGTTCCTTGGGAGCAGAGCCCAACCCCCACCTGGCTCCAGCCTCCTGCCAGGGAGCTGCAGAGAGCAATGAGGTCTCCCCTCAGCCTCCTCCTCTCCAGGCTGAACACCCCCAGCTCCCTCAGCTGCTCCTCCCCAGCCCTGTTCTCCAGACCCTTCCCCAGCTTCGTTGCCCTTCTCAGGCCAGGCTCCAGCCTCTCATTGTCCTTGGGGTGAGATTTCAGAGGGGGTGGCAGCTCCCTGGTGCCCGCCCCTGGTGCCACCATCTCTTGCAGGCAGTACGTGCGGGACGCCGTGGTGGGCAGCATGGGGCTGAAGCCCACGGGCAGGCTGTGCAGCGTCACCAAGGCCCGAGGCCTGAGGGCATGCAGGTACTGAGGGCTGCTGGCTCCCAGGGGTGGCTTGGGCTGGCAGGGACCCACTCACCAAGCAGGTGGCTCTGGTGTGCAAGACTGGGCGTTGCAGGGCCGGGCTGGTGATGCTTCTGGCTTGGGCAGAGGCAGAGGAGGTCTGGGAGAGCTCCAGGTGTCCAGCTTGGAAGATCTCCAGAGGTCCACATGTCCAAGGAGCCCCAGTGCCCTGGGGGTGTCTCCTCATGCCAAGAATCTGAGCATGTTCCAGTGCTGGGCAATGTCCTGCTGTGGGATGATGGCTCCAGAGAGCCCTTTCTGCAGCAGGATGCAGCTACTGCTGCCCTGCTGCTGCTGGCCTTTGGCAGGGAAGCTGAGAGAGTCCCCAGCTCTGCAGCTGGAGGTACCCCGAGGTGCTCTGGCACATGCCCCTCCTCCTTCCTCACCAGGCTCAGCCCAGCTGCTGTTCCCATCCAGACTGGCTGCAGAACTTGGGAGCTCTAGGCTGCTCTGCTGGCCCAGCTCTGATGCTGGGGAGGGAAAGGCACATCCCAGCTCAGAACTGGGACAGCAAAAACCAGCTGAGGCTTGAGTGGCACTGCAGCAGCAGCCACCAAATCCCTCGTGCTGGTGAATTCTGTGCCTTGCCTCACCTCCTGGTGTGCTCTCTCTGTGCCTTTGCTGGGCTAGGGAGGGTGGGACAGGATCTGGGTCTCTGTCCCCTCAGCCAGGGCAGCTCTGCTGCCTGTTCCTGCTGTGTGTGTTTGCAGAGGGAAGCTAAGGGACACCATTCTGGACTGGGAGGACGCCCTGCCCGACCGCGACCTGACGCTGGCAGACGAAGCCTGCAGGTACCAGCCCTGGGCTTTTCACCCCACCGAGGCTGCTGCCAGCTGCAAACAGCCACAGCTGCATCTCTGCCCCTGGGTGTTTTGTCTCCTCCCTGCAGGAAAGCTGATCTCTCTGTCACCCTGGGCACCTCCCTGCAGATCAAACCCAGCGGCAACCTGCCGCTGATCACCAAGAAGCGAGGGGGGAAGCTGGTCATAGTCAACCTGCAGGCAACCAAACACGTGAGTGTGGGCATCCCTGCTGGCATCAGCCGGGCCCTGGGGGGGAGCAGCTGTGCCCACAGGCAGCGATTGTCCCCTGACACGGCGCTTGCCCCCAGGACAGGCAGGCTGACCTGCGCATCCACGCCTACGTGGACGACGTCATGACGAAGCTGATGAAGCTGCTGGGGCTGGAGGTGCCGGAGTGGGCAGGGCCGGTGGTGGTGGAACGTGCTGAGCTCATCAGACCTGAGCAGCTCTTCAAATGGGACCCCGGGGCGCAGGGGCTGCTGAAAGAGGAACCCCCCCTCCCCCAGCACAACGGCACGGGGGGGCTGTGCCCTGGCCTCGGGACCGCGCTGGGGGAGCGCCGCGAGAGCCTGAAGCAGGAATGCCCCAGCCCGGACACGGGGCCAGCGGCGGTGAAGAAGATGAAGGTGGAGCCTCTCCTCACCTGACCCAGACTGTTCCCTCTCTCTCTGTGCCACTTTTCCTACCGACTGTTTTTTATGTCCTCAACCATTGTCCTGTTTTTTTATGTGAGTATCAAACACACCTGAGCCGCCCAGGGCCTGGCAAGAGCCTTCTTGGGCATGGCTCAGCTGGATGAAGGATCCCCCACAGGAGATGGCTGTGGGGCCCAGCAGACCCCAGAGGGGCAGAGCCTGGTGCTGGGGCAGTGGTGCTTAGGGGTCAGTGGGGCAGCTGATGCCATCTCAGATGAAGCTGGGGCTGGGTGGTGGTTGGGATGAGCTGATGTGATCTGGCTGGGAGCTGCCTGCAGAGCCCATCCTGGTTGTGATCTGGTGCCATGGGAGAACGTTGCTGGGTGGTGGAGAGGACAGGGACTGGTGCTGGCTGACTCCTGGCTGGGAGCTGTGGGATGGTGCCCCAGTCCCACTGCTCCTCCCTCTGCCTCCTCCTGTGCCTACTGCTCTGGGGCAACCCCAGGCTGGGTCTGGCCCCCTGTCCCAGCTCAGCTCGTGGCAGCTGGGCCCAAGGTGTTCCTGGCCCAAGGGTCCTTGCAAGCTTGTGGCTCTCCCCCTGTCACACCACAGCAGGTGGCTTTTCTCCAAAACACCTTGTATTTCCAGATCAAAATAAAGCTTAAAAAAACCCAAACCAAAACAAAGGAACAAAACCAAACAGTTACAACCTCAAGAGATCAACACCCAACCAGCCCAGGGCTCCTCCACTCCCTTCATCCCCACCCTGAGCGTCCCCACGTCCCTGCTGCAGCTCCTGCTGCAGCCAGCAGGCAGGGGCAGCCCCTTCCCTCCCAGTAAGGCCAACTGGAACTGGTTTCATCTTCAGTTCACAGATAGAAGCAAAGCCAAGGGGGGGTCCAGCATCTCCCTACACCTGGATGCAGACCCTGTGGGGGTCACCCTGAGGACTTGTCCCATAGCGGCTGAGGTGCTGAGCCGCTGAGCCACCCATCGCGTCCCCTGCGGTCCCTGGCGGCTGCTCAAAGCTCCTCGGCCGTCTCCAGCCCTTTGGAACTGCCGCGGGCAGCCTCGGTCCAGGCCAGCGATGCCAGGCCGTGGTGCGGGGCGGTGCTGCCATCCTCTGACGCGGCGCTAGGAGGGTCTCGGTCCGCATGGCTCAGCCCCTCCGAGGCGAGTGGCTGCGTGGTGTTGCGGGGGGAGGCTTTGTCCAGGTGCGGGGCGAACGTGTGGCCGCCGAAGGCTCCGTGCAGGGTCTCGGGGGCTTTGCCCAGGCGCTCCGGCCACCGCGGCTCCGACGGCTTCTCCTCCCTGGCCTGGGGGTGCGTCTGAACCACGCGGGACGCGGCCGCGTTGTGCAGGGACCTGGAGAACACTGAGAGCCAGGGCAGGGTCAGGGCAGCTCCAGCGCCCCCGGCACCCACCCCGGCCCGGCCCCGCTCCTCACCTCGCACGGGTCTGAAGTCGCCGTCTGCCTCGGCCTTGCTGGGGGCGAAGGGGCTGATGGAGGGAAAGACGATGAGGGCAAAGGAGAGCAGCAGGACCTGGGGGCAGAGGGGACGTGTCACTGCCTGCAGTGAAGGAGGGGAACCAGGGTCTGGGACACAGGGACCAGGGAGGGGGATGGGGGCAGAAGCAGGACTGTGACCCTGAGTTCGTACTGACTCATGTGTCCCTGGCAGCATCCATCTCTCCATCCCTCCCTCCCTCACTCCCTTTGTCTATATGTCCATCCCTCCCTCCCTCACTCCCTTTGTCTATATGTCCATCCCTCCCCTCACTCCCTTCTTCCCTCCATCCTTCCATCCCTCCCTCGACACCAGGAGGCTGTGGTGTGGGGCTGGGGAGGGGCTGGGGGCTCCACACACCGCGATGCAGGTTCCCGTCTGTGCTGCCTTGTTGCTTGACTGCACCACCAGAGCCTGGAGCTTCTTCAGCTGCTCCAGGAGGGACCTGGGGACAGCAAGAGTCTGTTGGCACCTCCAGGACCCTCCTGTCCCCTAGGAGGTCTGTATGGGGTGGGGAGAGCCCCAGCACCGTCCCACCCCACTTTGTCCCCACCCTGCCCCAGGAGCACCTACGAGTTCTGCTTCTCCAGGTGCAGGACTTTCCTCTGCAGCTCCTGGTTCTGGGCTGTGCACGCCGACATCCTGGGGGACAGGGAGAAGGAGATGGGACCGGGGGGGGGCTGGCAAGGAGCAGTGTCCCCATCGCCAGCCAACTGGGTGCCCCCAGGCTGCCACCTCCGTGGCTGGGTGGGGGAGGGTCCTACCTGCTCTCCAGCCCATCGATGTATTCCTTCTTCTTCTTGCGGCTCTCCTGAGCCGATTGCTTGTTCCGGATCTTCCGCCGGATCTTCTTCAGCACCCGCTCCTCGTACTGGGGGGGACACGGCGAGGGGGCGTCAGGGCTGGCACCTCCCTGGGGCTGCGACGCCCCCACGCTCCGTGTCCTTCCCAGGCACGGAGGGACCCACCTTGGTGAGGGGCAGCTGCGTGGGCAGGGACACCCCCTCCTTGGCCAGCAGCTTCTTCTCGTCCTCCGTCAGCACCAGCTCCTGGAACTGGCCCTGGCTCTGCCTCAGCAGGGAGCTGGGCACCGGCGGCTGCTGCGGGGCCACAGAGGGGAGATGGCTCTGGGTGCTGGGCTCACCCCATGCCAGCCCCCAGGGACCACGGAGCGGGTATGAGGACGGGATCTTGGTCCGGGATGGGACAGGGTTGGGGCCGTGGTGTGGGGAAGGGTGAGAAGTGTGGAGATGGAAGAGGGAAGGGATCGTGGTCCAGGAAAGGACAAGGCTCGGGACAAGGAGGAACGGGGACAGGAGTAAGGAGGGAAACGTGGCTGCCCAGGGCACTGCTGGAGTCGCCATGCACAGCCCTGGAGACGTGGTGCTGAGGGCCATGGTTTGGTGGTGACCTGGCAGTGCTGGGTTAAGAGATGGACTTAAGAGATCCCTTCCCACCAAAACGATTCTGTGATTCTGTGGTCCAGGAAAGGGACAAGGCTGGGGACAAGGAGGGATGGGGACACAGGGCAGGGGACTCACAGCATCAGAGCCGCCAGAGAGCAGCAGGTCCTTCACGGTGAGGCTGCAGGATGTGGGTGGAGAGACCACGGACAGGTCCTGGCTCTCCTCCAGGAAGAACCCAGGGTGCCACATATCTGGGTGAGAGGATCGCTGTCAGCAGTCCTGTGTCCCTCTGTCCCGTGTCCCCAGAGCAGAGCCCTCACCCTGCCATGTTCCCAGAGCTACTCGAGGTGACCCACTGCCACTCACCAGCATGGTGGGCCTGGATTCTGTCCCCCCAGACTGTCCCTCTGGTCCTGCCCCAGCCCCTCCTGGAACACCCTGCACTGTTCAGCACCCCCAAACCTCCCTTCTCTTCCAGTCTCCCCCAGCAAGGCATCTGCCCAGTTCACCCCAGTTCCCAAGCTCTCCCCAGTCCCTCCAGTCCCCCAGCCCCCCTGTTTCCTCATTATCCCAGAGAGACCCCCAGCTCCTCTGTCCCACTCAGCTCCCCAACATCTCCAGTCCCTCCAGTGCCCCCAGCATGGTCCTTTGCCCAGTTTCTCCCCCATGGCTCACCCAGGTCGATGGAGACCTCAGACTGCTGGACCCCAGCTGCCCCTGGGAGGGGCAGAGCTTGGCAGGGGTTGGTAAAGTGGTACAGGACCTCACTGGGACGCCCATCACAGCTCCTGGGGGAGCTGTCGAGCTGGTCAGAGGGGGGGTCCTCGGAGACCCCACTGTCGCTGGTGGCCGGGGACCAGCTGGGAGAGTCCAGTGCTGAGTCCCTGGGGCCCAGGATGGATGTGATGAAGTCGTCACTGTCCTGGGCAAGCTGTGAGCACAGGGATGCCTGTCACCACGGGGTGCCCATCACCATGGGGTGCCCATCACCACGGGGTGCCCATCACCATGGGGTGCCCATCACCACGGGGTGCCCATCACCACGGGGTGCCCATCACCACGAGCTGCTGCCTTGGGTGGTCTCAGTTCCCAGGCAAGGTGCTGGGATGGGTCCCTCCTGCCAGGCCCAGGGATGGGATGGAGATGTGTCCCCCCAGTGTGGGGGACTCACCCTGTCCTCATGCCAGGTGCTTGATGGTGTCCCCAGCTCCATGCCACGCAGGATCCCATCTTGGCGGTCAAAAAGGAGGTCCAGCAGGTCCAGGCTGTCCAGGCTGCCCACGCTGGAGGCCATGGCTGAGAGGTGGCACAGGCAGGTTGTGAACCCAGACCTCATGACTTCCACCCTCCCTTTAAGCTGCATGACCCCAGAGACCCCCCGGGTCAGGGGGTGGGTATGGGGCTGGTGAGAGGGAGCATGTCTGGGCATGGGCACAGGTGTGGGGGACCAGGTGGAGATGCAGCTGCACGTGTGGGTCCGTGGGGGGTGTGTGGCCATGGTGGCACACGTGTGTGAGCAGCTGTGTCTCTGCACAACCACATGCACATGGCTGTGTGAGCACATCTGGGCACAGCTGGCAAAGCCTGGCTCCCACACAGAGGGAGAGCACAGCCTGTGGTGGCCTCACCACCTCCTTCCAGCAGCTGAAACTCCCAAATCTTCTGCTTTTTTCCCCAAAGAAGAACTGCACAGCCAGGGCTTCCCTGCAGGCACCCAGCCCCACTGTGCCCTCCGAGATCAGGAGCAGGATGAGCACCAGACCTAAGGGCTGGGTCAGCTCTGTGGTCCAGCCCTGTCCTGTGTGTGACCACAGGAAGCTCAGGTTAATCATTTTGGTTGGCAAGCAGAGGGGGAGGAGTCTGCTGCCACCGGCCAGCCCCAAGGAGGGGACCCAGCCCTGTTCCACCACTGCCACCCCAGCACTGTTTGAGACCCCAGACTCAGAGGAAAGCAGTGGGCCAGCTGACCAAGCTGTCCGAGCAGCCAGGGAGCTAACTAACAACCCAACCCAGCAGCTGGCCAAGCACCTGACCAAGTGACCTGCCCTGGCAACGAGCCAGCCAGGAAAGGGATCAAATGGTCAACCTGTGGCCAACTGACCAATGGATTGACTGAGCACAGATCCAACCCACTGACCAACTGACTGACCACTCAGCCATCTGATTGACCAAGCAACCCAACCCCCCAACTACCCTACCCAAACCCCCCAACTACCCAACCACCCAGCTACCCAACCCAACCACTCAACTACCCAACCATGCAACTACCCAAACACACAACTACTCAACCCCCCAGCTACTCAACCCCCCAACTACCCAACCCCCCAACTGCCCAACCCCTCAACTACCCAACCCACACCAGGCTACCACTCAAGCCAACACCCAGCTGTCCTTCTCAACTTATCAAGCACTGATTCCAGTGACTTCCAAGCCATCTTTGGGGCTGTTTGGCATCACCAGGACATTTGGCTGACCAACCCAGGGCAGGGGCTTTACTGCCCCCTGTCCTTCATCCTCAGCCCTTCCAGTGAGCCCTGATTACCCCACGGGACCACCAGACAGAGGGAGCCAGGATGTACCTGTGTGAGATCCAGCTCCCACGGGTCTGTCCTGCCTCTCGGTGCACAGGGGGAGCAGGGCAAGGCACCAAGCCCAGCCACCTCCTCCTCCTCCTCCTCTGTGGTGATGGCCTGACCCAAGTGGCAAAGTTTAAATTCCAACTGCACAGAAATAGTGTCCTGGATTGCAAAACCCCTGAGTGGGGACGGGGCTGGGTGACGGCAGGGGACGGACTCCCCGCGCTCCGTCACTCATTAGCCAAATGTTTTTGTCATCTCCCGTGGAGGGGACAGGAGGGGCCAGGAGCTGGTGAGCGAAGTCCGAGTGCTGAGATCGCCCATGAACCTTCACCCACTTTTGGGGTCAATTTCCTCTCTTCTGTTTCTTTTTTTTTTTCCTCCAGACAAGCTTACTGACATTAATCACAGGTCATAGGTGTCGAGGAGAACAGCTGATTAAGACCTTGGGGTGGACTCTACCAGTTATGGCCTCCTCCACACAACCCTTGGTCCCTTCTGCTCCCTGCAGCCAGGGCTGTCCTGGATGGCCTGAGTGCTGCTGCCTGCTGGCAGGGCTGCCTGCCCCCTCCCCACCCCCCATCCCCAGGGGTGTTTAAAGGAGGCAGAGCTGTGGTGCTGAGGGCCATGGTTTAGCTCCAGCCTTGGTAGAGCTAGAGGATGGTTGGAGTGGGTGAGCTGAAAGGGCTTTTCCAACCAAAATAATTCTGTGATTCTGCTGGGTCCAGTCCTGGGCTCCCCAGTTCAATGGAGACAGAGAACTACTGGAGAGAGCCCAGCAGATGCTATGAAGATGCTGAGGGGCCTGGAGCATCTCTGTGAGGAGCAAAGGCTGAGAGCCCTGGGGCTGAGAGCCTGCAGAAGAGCAGCCCCAGAGGGGATCTGAGCAATGCTTAGCAAGAGCTGAAGGAGCTGTAGGCAGGAAAGAGGCTGGGGCCAGGCTCTTGTCAGTGGTGCCCAGGGACAGGACAAGGAGCAAGGGGCACAAACTAGAACCCAGGAGGTTCCATCAGAATGGGAGGAGAAACTTCTTTGGTGTGATGATGCTGGAGGTCTGGAGCAGGCTGCCCAGAGAGGCTGTGGAGTCTCCTCCTCTGCAGATCTTCCAACACCCCCTGGCCATTGTGCCCCTGGGCAAGCTGCGGTGGGTGCCCTGCTGAAGCAGGGGGATTGGACTGGATGATCTCCAAAGGTCGCTTCCAACCCTCACCACGCTGGGATTCAGAGATTCATTCTCTACATCACCCTGAGCTGATGGTATCACCCAATGCACATCACCCATGTCACCCTCCCCACCAGATCCCGCAGGATCCCTGCGGATCACTTTCACTCAGGGAGGGGACGGGTGAGTAATGCCACGTATGCCCGCAGTGTGACACAGGGACAAGGCTGTGCCCCGTTGTTGCACTCTGACCGGGTGGGGACAAGGATGGCAGCTCCCTGCTTTATGGCCCCGTCTTGGCGATGGGAGCCCCTGGAACCGAGCAAAGGGCACCCCTTCAAAGGGCACCCACCCAAAGGGCACCGACCCATCGCCCTGCCCAGCTCCATGTTCCCCCGGGGGCTGCTAATTGCTCTGCTTCCTTAGGGCCTAGAGTGTCCTAGGGGCAGAACGAGCAGGGACTGGGGGAGACTGCTGCTAACGACCACGGCGCTAACCGGCACCAAGGCCGCCCGCGGCGGCACCCCCAGCACGACCCCGCCCCGGGCCTGGCCCCGCCCACCCCTCCTGGCCCCTCCCCTCAGCGAGCCCTCGCGATGCCTCCACCGCCCCTCCCCTTCGTTCGTCACCGCCCCCCGCCCTTTGGCCCCGCCCCTTACGCGCGTCCCTGCGCCGCGCGGCCGCGCCCCCGGCACGCCCCGCCCCCTCTCCCCCCGGGCGCGCGGCCGCGCCCCCGCTAGGCCCCGCAGGCGCGGCCCGGCCCGGCCATGCCGGCCAAGAGGAAGCCGGTGCTGCCCGCCCTCAACATCGCCCCCAGCGCGGCCGAGGGGCCGAGCCCCGACGGCTCCGCAGAGTGAGTGAGTGGCGGCGGGGACCGCCCGGCCCGAGCCGCGACCGGGGGAGCCGGGCCCGGGGGAGGGGACCCGGCCCGGGGAGAGGGGACCCGGGCCCGTGCTGGGCCCGAGGGGAAACTGCGCCCGAGAGCGTACCGGGCCCAGGTGCGGAACAGCACCCGCGGAGGCGACCGGGCCCCTGCAGGGTACTCGGCCGGGTCGCTGCCGGGCCTGGAGCGGGGTCGGACTTGGGGAGCACCGGGCCGGGAGTGGGAACCGGGCCTGGAGCGGCACAGCCTCTGGAGGGGCTGGGGCAGGGACGTGGGGGCCCCGGGCATGGGGGGGCTGGGACGGGCCTCGGGGGGCAGAGCAGGTGTGGGGAAGCTGGGGCAGGGTGGGCACGGGGGCTGGGGGCCGCAGTCGGCCGGGCATGGGGCGTGGGGTGACTGGGGATGGAGACAGGAACCGGCCTGTGGGAGCTGGGACAGGCTACGGCTGGGGGCCTGGGAGGCATGGGGTGGGGACAGGCCTGGAGAGGGGCAGGACAGGCTGGGGCGAGGATGAGGGTGGGTGAAGGACTGGAGCTTGGTGGGGGCTAGAGGGGCTGGGGCAGGGGTGGAGGCTGCTCTGATCCCCAGGTTTGCTGAGGGGGTGGCAGAGAAGGCCAAGGAGGCTGGGGACAGCTAAGGACTAGAACATGTGGGGATCAGGCCTGGGGACACAGGTTGTGGCTTGGGGGCCAAAGGTTATGGGGCAGTAAGCACAGAATCAGAAAGGCTGGGAGAGATCTGTCAGATAATGAGAGCTGGAAGGGCAGGACCTGTGGAGGGGGTGGCATGAACAGTGCTAGGTGTGGGCAGAGCATTGCATGGGGGTGCTGGCTGGAAGGAGTGGGGTGACACCTACCCAAACCATCGCTGTAGGTGTTGGAGGGGGGGATAGGAGGGTGGGCAGCAAATGGGAGAGAGCAGCTGGTCCCTGGTGGGCAGTGAGAGCTCAGCAGCAGGTGCTGGGGCAGCACAGGCTCCCCTTTGTGCTCTGGGGGGTGTCAGGGAGCAGGGGGCTGCTGGACACCATGGGAAGTCCCTCTCATGTTTCACAGTGAAACCCAAGCTTGGCAGGGGGGTTGGACTCGATGATCTTTTGAGGGCCTTTCTAACCCCTACCATGCTCTGATTCCCATGGAGGGAGAGGCTGCTGCCACTTTAAGGGCTGGAGTTTTTTCCCTTCCTCCTTGGCTGTCCCAAAGCAGCTGACTGCACTGAAGCTCCCCTCCAGAGGGGATGTGCATGCTGGGCAGGTACTGCACCACAGCTCTGTGTGACCCTGCCTGGCAGCCTGAGCCCTGCCCCTCTCCAGAGCTTTGCTCTTTCAGGGGCTGAGCCCCTGTCAGAGGAGGAGTTTCAGTTACTTCCCTCCATGGTGCAGTCCCCATCCCTGGAGGTGTTCAACCAAGGCTTGGATGTGGCACTTGGAGCCAGGGCTTAGTTATCAGGAGGTGTTGGATGACAGGTTGGACCTGATGAGCTCTGAGGTCTTTTCCAACCTGGTTGACTCTTATGATTTCCCCCCCAAAAAACCCCAATCCCTCTTTCTCTGGCACTGCCCTCAGACTCTCCTGACCTCTCCTCCCCTCTCCAGGGCCAACTTGGTGGACCTGCAGAAGAAGCTTGAGGAGCTGGAGCTGGATGAGCAGCAGAAGAAGCGCCTGGAGGCCTTCCTCACGCAGAAAGCCAAAGTGGGAGAGCTGAAGGATGATGACTTTGAGAGGATCTCTGAGCTGGGAGCTGGCAATGGTGGTGTGGTCACCAAAGTGCAGCACAAACCCTCAGGGCTCATTATGGCACGGAAGGTAACTGGGGGCAGGAGGGGCAGGAGGCTGTGGGGCCGTGCTGGGGGCTCCAGCACTCACCCTGGCCTCCCACTGGGTAGCCAGGTTTGGGTTGGGTAGGGCCTTTAAAGGTCACCCAGTCCAAGTCCCCTGCAGTCAGCAGGGACATCTGCAAGCAGGGCAGGTTGCTCAGAGCCCCAAACAACCTGACCTGGAATGGCTCTCACCTCCCTGGACAACCTGGGCCAGGGTCTCACCACCCTCAGGGGAAACAATTTCTTCCATGTATGAGGTCTAAATCTCCCACTTGTTGTTTCAAATCATCAGCCCCTGGCCTGTCCCAGCAGGCCCTGCTCAAAAGTCTGTCCCCAGCTTTCTGCTCAGCCCCTTCAAGCACTGCAAGGCCACCAGAAGGTCTCCCTGGAGCCTTCTCATCTCCAGACTGAACCCCAACTCTCTCAGCAGAGGGCTTCCAGCCCTGCCAGCGTTGCTGTGGCCTCCTCTGGCCCTGCTCCAGCAGGTCTGCTGTGCTGTTTTCTTGTGCTCATCTCAGAGCTGCTCTGCCTGTCTCTGGGTCCTCCCCTGGGTGAGGCTGTGCTCTCTGTGACTCCTCCCTGGGGGCTGGAGGGCTTTTTTCCAGTGAAGCTGGTTGTGATGAACTCAGTTGAACTGGGTAGAAGCAGTAGGAAGCAGATCTCTGCAGAGTCCTGGGCTGTGGCTAACAAGGACTGGAAATGGCAGGTGCAGGAGTGGCTTTGGTGCATGTTCCTTGCCACCCTCTTAACCAATCCCCAAGGCAGTCCCAGGGGGCCAGGAGGGTGGCTCCTCTCAGCTGTGTTTCTGGGCCACATGGCATCACAGAATCAGTTTGGCTGGAAAAGATCTGTGAGATCACCCAGCCCAGCATTGCCTAGCTGCCAGGGCTGGTACTCAACCATGTCCCCCAGCACCTCTTCTGCTCTAGGCCCCCAGCAGATGCTGCATCTGCCTGTTGGAAGAGAGCTCTCAGTGCTCAGAGAGCAGCACAGCTGCTCAGCTGTGGGAGTGCTTCCAAGTCTCTGCTCTCACCTTCTCTTGGGATGCTTCTGTGGGTCTCCAGGAGCAACTCCACTGCCCTGGGTGGCTTCACTCAGAGGGAAGAGAGCTTCCCTTGCAGACTGTGTTGCTTTCCAGCACTCAGGGCTTCCTCTCTTAGAATCACAGAATGGGTTGGGCTGGAAGGGACCTTCAAGATCAGCCAGTTCCAACCCCCTGCCCTGGGCAGGGAGCTCTTGGAGCCTTCCAGGGTGTTGGCTGTCACTGGGTGGTTGTGAGGTTGTGAGGGCTGCTGCCCTCTGCCCTGCAGAGCCCTGTGGGAAGGACAAACACCCCTGGGGCTGGGCTGTCCTAGAGCTTATGGCAAGAGCAGCTCTCTCTTCTGCCCTGCCATTTATCTTCTGCCCTCTGGCTGCTTGTGAAGAGCCTCTGGGGAGCCCAGGGAGTGAAGCTGCAGCTGCTCCCTCACCTGCACAACCTCCATGGCTTTGTTTTACTTTCTGTGGTTTCCTTGCTACCTGAGCCCCTCCTCTGCCAGCACCTCCCACACCTTGGGAAGATGTTCCCAGCTGCTGAGTCAGATCTGCAGCAAACTCCTGACCTGTCTTTCTGCCCTGTCCTGTGTGATCTCCACGTGGCCAGCAGCTGCTTGGTCACTGACAGCCTGCTCAGGGCTCTGCCTCTCCCATTACCCTTCACATTTATCTGCAAGTGGTAAAAAGGCTGTGCCAGAAGAGAGCTTCCCTTGGAGACTGTGTTGCTTTCCAGCACTCAGGGCTTCCTCTCTCAGAATCACAGAATGGGTTGGGCTGGAAGGGACCTTCAAGATCAGCCAGTTCCAACCCCCTGCCATGGACACCTCCCACCAGCTCAGGTTGCTCAAGGCCTCATGCAGCCTGCCCTTGAACACCTCCAGGCAGGAGGCAGCCACAGCCTCCCTGGGCAGCCTGTGCCAGTGTCTCCCCACCCTCACTGGAAAGAATTTCTTCCTAATGTCTCATTTAAATCCAGCCTCTTCCACTCTGAAGCCATTTTCCCTCATCCTGTCACTCCTGACATCCTCTCCAGGCCTCCCCAGCCCTCCTCTATCCCCTCTCAGGTACTGGAAGGCTGCCCTAAGCTTTCCTTGGAGCCTTCCCTTCTCCAGGCTGAACAGCCCCAACTCTCTCAGCCTGGCCTTGCAGCAGAAGGCTTCCAGCCCTCCCAGCATTGCTGTGGCCTCCTCTGGCCCTGCTCCAGCAGGTCCCTGGCTGGGCTGGGGCTGGGCTGGAGCTCATGGTTCCAGCTCCTGTTGACCTTCTCCCAAGTCCTCCTCCTCAGCACTGCTCTCTATCTGTTCTCTGCCCAGCCTGGATCTGTGCTGGGCATTGCTCTGGAAGCCTTCCATGCTTCCTGTCCTTTCCCCCCAGGTGTTTAAAGCTTGGCTGTTTGGTTTTCTCCCTTTCTTGGCAGCTGATTCACTTGGAAATCAAACCAGCCATCCGGAACCAGATCATCCGGGAGCTGCAGGTGCTGCACGAGTGCAATTCCCCCTACATTGTGGGCTTCTATGGAGCCTTCTACAGTGATGGAGAGATCTCCATTTGCATGGAGCACATGGTGAGTCCCCTCCTCCCTCTGCAAGCTCCATCACGTCCCCCTGAGACTTGAAGCTGGGGCTGAAGCTTGCTGCGGGGTGCTGCAGCCACCGTGGCTCCACACTGGCTGCAGCGAGGCTGCTGCGCTCCTGGTGGGAGCCACAAGGCTGCTGTGAAGGCTGCAGGATGCCACAGGACAGACTTTTTGGGAAGTGGCAGCAGAGGTTTGGGGGTTGGTCAAACAGAAATGTTGCAAGCCCAGGAAGTCTCCAGAGCTGGCTGTGGAGCAGGGCCTGCGTTGTCTGTTGTCGACCAGAGCGTTGTCACTGCTCTGCATCAGCTCTGACTGCATCAGCTGGGCCTTCACCACTGGTGGAAAGGAAGCTAAGAACAAGTAGCCAGAAGCAGAGCTGATAGAAGATAGCAGGGGAATAATTTCCAGTGAGAAGCTTCAGCTCAGATCAGCAGATACCAATTTCTTCTTGAGCTGTACAAGGAGTTTGCTCAGCACTGAGTCACTGCAGGTAGCTGAGCTCTGTGCTGCTCACAGAACGCTCAGGTTGGGAGGGAGCCTCATAGCTCATCTTGTCCAACCCCCCCTGCAGTCAGCAGGGACATCTCCAGCTGGATCAGGATGCCCAGGGCTCCATCAAGTTTGGCCTTGAATGCCTCCAGGGCTGGGGCCTCAACCACGTCTCTGGGAAACCAGTTCCAGTGTCTCACCACCCACACTGGGAAGAGCTTTCTCCTGGAGTCCAACCTCGTCCTCCCTGCTCTGTTTCCCTGCTGGCCATCAGCAAGGTGGTCACTTGGCTGTTGTTTGGTTTAGGATGGTGGCTCTCTGGATCAGGTGTTGAAAGAAGCCAAAAGGATTCCTGAGGAGATCCTGGGGAAGGTCAGCATAGCGGTGAGTTGTGGCAGCTCCCAGCCAGGCTTTGCTGGCTGTGGTCTGGGAAGCAGCTGTGTGGCCTTGGGAAGCTTCTTCATTCCCCACATGCCCTTTCCTCTCCTGAGCTGGGGCAAGAGGCAGTGCTGTGTGCCAGAGGGGAGGGGGAACACAGAACCATTTGGGTTAGGAAAGACCTCTCAGATGAGCCAGTCCAGCTGCTCCCTAGCTCCACCAAGGCTGGGGCTGAACCATGGCCCTCAGCACCACAGCTCTGCAGCTTTTCACCACCCCCAGGGATGGGGATTCAGCCACCTCCCTGGGCAGCCTGTGCCAGGCTTTGAGAACCCTTTCAGTGAAGAAGTTTCTTCTGGTGTCCTACCTAAACCTCTCCTGGGGCAGCTTGAGGCTGTTTTGTCTCAACCTATCACTTGCTGCTAGGGAGCAGAGTCCAACCCCCACCTGGCTCCAACCTCCTTCCTGGGAGCTGTGGAGAGCCAGAGGAATATATTCCAAAGCTGTCCATAGCTCCCAGCCTTTGTGGTGCACTGGCTGGTGGTGACTTCTCCTGGGGTAGACTGAGGAGCAGCTTTTTCAGGCAGCAGCCCCCAGATCTGTGACTGACTTGGTGATAAACTGCAGCCCCTGAAGCATGTGGAGGCCACAGATGGATTCCCTCAGCAAGCTGCAGCCTGGCAGCACCCCGAGTTTGTGCAGTGTGCCCTGCTGAAGGGGAAGCACTTCCCTGCCCAGCTCTGATCTCATCCTGCCTTTGGTTTCCCCCTAGGTTCTGAGAGGCTTGGCATATCTGAGAGAGAAGCACCAAATCATGCACAGAGGTGAGAGGAGGAACCTAAAAATAGCTGCCTGCAGCAGCAGAGCCCTGTGCTTCACCCAGAGCCGTGCTTGATGCTCTTCTCCCTTGCTGTTGGCAGATGTGAAGCCCTCCAACATCCTGGTGAACTCCCGGGGGGAGATCAAGCTCTGTGACTTTGGGGTCAGTGGGCAGCTCATTGACTCCATGGCAAACTCCTTCGTGGGCACTCGGTCCTACATGTCTGTAAGTTGCCTTCACCTTCTGCCTGGCTCTCCTCTGCAGCTTGGCCTCCTCTCTGCTCCTCCAGGGTCAGTGTCTGGTGCCTGACCTGTGGTGCTGCTGGGTGTTGCCCTCCTCCTCAAATCCCCCCCCACCCCGTTCCTGGCTCACCCAGGGGTGAGCTCAGTGCTCCAAGCACTGTGCAGTGCCAGAGAAGCAGACAGCTCCATGTCCTCCTGAGGAGCTGGGGAGCTGTCAGCTCCAGCCTGTGCTCAGCTGGCAGTGGTGCAGGTGGCAGTGCAGAGACTTGCAGGGAAAGATGTTGTGGATCCTGCAAAGAGTTCCATGGTTTGTTTTGGTGACAATTTGTGGGCTCAGAAACACAGAGCCACAGAACTGTCAGGGTTGGAAGGGACCTCAGGGCTCAGCCAGTCCCAACCCCCTGCCATGGGCAGGGACACCTCACACCACAGCAGGCTGCTCACAGCCACCTCCAGCCTGGCTGCAAACACCTCCAGGGATGAGGCTTCCACCACCTCCCTGGGCAACCTGTGCCAGGCTCTCACTTCCTGTCCATGAAACTGAGTGTGGAGGGGACACAGGCACAGAATGCATTGGGTTAGAAGGGACCCTCCAAGGTCATCTTGTCCAACCCCCCTGCAGGCAGCAGGGACACCTCCAGCCAGAGCAGGCTGCCAAGGCCACATCAAGTTTGGCCTTGAATGTCTCCAGGGATGGAACCTCAACCACCTCCCTGGGCAACCTGTGCCAGTATCTCCCCAGCCTCACTGTGCAGAGCTTCTTCCTGATGTCCAACCCAGATCTGCCCTGCTCCAGTTCCAAACCATTGCCCCTGGTCCTGTTAGTAGAAGCCCTTCTGCACAGTCCCTCTCCAGCCTTCCTGTGGGTGCCCTGCAGATGCTGGTGCACCTCCTGCGTTGCTCTGGCTGACAGAAACCAGTTCAGTGGAGGCTAATGGGAACTGAAAGCCAAGCTGGAGCCAGCCAACATGAGTCACCTGCAGGAGGAGCTGATTCTGCCTCTGCTTTAAAGGAGGCTCCTCACCAGCCTTGGCTCAGCTGCAGATAATGTGCTGCCCATGACCAGAAAGTTGCCTCCTGGCTGGCTGCATGTCCCCAGCTCCCTGCCTTGGGGGTGGGTGGGGGTCTTGTGCTCACTGCCTGTGTGGCTGGGGCCAGGCAGTAGGTTGTCAGAGCCCAGGTCTGGGCTGAGCTGCTCTCATATTTTGGGAATGGTTATCCAAGCACAGTTATAGTTAGACAGGGGCTATTTAAAAGTGGCAGCTCCTGTGTGCCCAGCCCCTCTCCCTGCAGCTGCCAGTGAGGATGACTTGCATGGGGGGGGGTTATTTTTAATTTTTCTTTCGATGCTAAGAGCCTGCAGAAGGTTTGGGTTTGGGTTTGTTTTCTCTCTGCTCCTCAGTGTTCCTCTGGGGGATGAACAGCAGTGAGCAGGGAGGGGGGGAGGAAAAAAACCACCCAACTAATAAATTGTTAATAACTGGAGCTCGTTAGATCTGAGCACAGAGAGAGCCCTGCTGGCTGCCCTGAGTGCTGCCCAGCTGTAGCTGTTGGCTCAGCTGCATCCCAGTGCCTCCTGTGTGCTCAGGAGCTTCCTGCTGCATCCCTTGGGGGCATGGAGTGGAGCTCGTGGAGGCAGATTGAGGCTGGAGGTGAGGAAGAAATTCTTGAGAGTGAGGGTGGGGAGGCTCTGGCACAGGCTGCCCAGGGAGGCTGTGGCTGCCTCCTGCCTGGAGGTGCTCAAGGCCAGGCTGGGTGAGGCCTGGAGCAAGCTGTGCTGGTGGAGGTGTCCCTGCCCATGGCAGGGGGTTGGAGCTGGATGATCTTGAAGGTCCCTCCCAACCCAACCTGTTCTATGAATCTGTGACCACCCTGGGACAGTCTTTTCCCTGGAGGAGTGGAGAGCTGAGCAGGAGAGGCTGGCAGGATACTGAGTCTCATCTGTTTGATTTCCCTCTGTGATACTTACTGCAGAATCCCAGCAGGGAGGGGCTGGAAGGGACCTCTGGAGCTCACCCAGTCCAACCCCCCTGCTCCAGCAGGGCACCCACAGCAGCTTGCCCAGGGGCACAATGCCCAGGGGGGGTTGGAAGCTCTGCAGAGAAGGAGACTCCACAACCTCTCTGGGCAGCCTGCTGCAGGCCTCCAGCAGCCTCACACCAAAGGAGTTTCTCCTCCTGTTCAGATGGAACCTCCTGGGTGCCAGTTTGTGCCTCTTGTGCTGTCTCTGGGCACCACTGAGCAGAGCCTGGCCCCAGCCTCTTGCCCCCCAGCCTTTATCTCCTGCTGAGCATTGCTCAGCTCCCCTCTGGGGCTGCTCTGCTCCAGGCTCTCAGCCTTTGCTCCCCCAGAGCCGCCCCAGGCCGCGGGGCAGCCGCTGCTGACCTCCCCCCGCGCCTCTGCTCTTCCCTTCCAGCCCGAGCGGTTGCAGGGCACCCACTACTCGGTGCAGTCGGACATCTGGAGCATGGGGCTGTCCCTGGTGGAGCTGTCAATCGGAAGGTATCCAATCCCCCCGCCAGACTCCAAGGAACTGGAAGCAATATTTGGCCGTCCTGTGGTGGACGGGGCCGAGGGAGAGCCTCACAGCATCTCGCCGCGGGCCAGGCCCCCAGGCCGCCCCATCAGCGGTAGGGGCTGTACGCGGTGCACACGAGGCACGGAGCTGGGGGAGAAGGGGCTGGGGGCTTCTCTTTGCTGTGCCTGGGGGAGCCCAAGGCTGCCTTTGGACCAGCTTGTGGCGGGGAGCTGAGCGCTGCCGGGCAGGCCCTCCTCTGCGGGGCGCCCCGGTGCCGCCTCTGAGGGGAGCACCTTGGTGCCTCCTCTGCAGGGCATCTTGGTGCCTCCTCTGCAGGGCATCTTGGTGCCTTCTCTGCAGGGTACCTCATGCCACCTCTGTGGGGCACCTTGGTGCCATCTGTGCAGGGCACCTTGGTGCCTCCTCTGCAGGGCATCTTGGTGCCTTCTCTGCAGGGTACCTCATGCCACCTCTGTGGGACACCTTGGTGCCATCTGTGCAGGGCACCTCACACCACCTCTGTGGAGTGCCTTGGTGCCATCTCTGCAGGGCACCTTGGTGCCATCTTGATGCTTCCACAAATCCACTCTGCCATGGAGCAGTGCAGCTCCTGGGGTGTGCAGCTCCTGGGGTGTGCAGCTCCTGGGGTGTGCAGACAGCAGCCTGGGCCTGCCCAGGGAGGTGGAGCTTGCTCTCAGGATGCTGTGAGGGAACGGTGTTGCCAGCTGGGCTCTCCTAGGGCTGTGAGGAGCTCAGCTGATGTGGTTTCATCAGACCCTGCTGTGGCCCACCAGAAGGATCAAGCCACACAGCAGTGCACCTGGTGCTGGGGACCGTGCAGGCTGTGGCCCCCTTGGAGGACAAGCTTTGAGGGACTCTCTCAAGCCCTTTTGCTCCTCAGGCTTTGTCTGTGCTGCCAACAGGTTTCTTTCAAACTGTTTGGGGAGGGCTTTGCTGGGAGCTCTGCTGGGAGCACCAAACCAGCATGGGGCTTTGAAGGAGGCTCTGCTTGAGCCATTTGCTTGGAAGCAGAAGGCTCTGGAAGTGCTGCCAGCCTGCCACAGCAGATGGTCTGGTACTCTCCAAATGCTCCAAGCTAGGGAAGGAGTCTGGCCCCTGGGCACAGTGAAATTTCAGGATGTCTTCTGCCTTTCTCTGGTACCTTTATTTTTAACCACAAAGCAGTTCCCAAGTGGGTTGCCTCTGCCTCTCCCAGCCAGAGCCCCACAGCTCTGGTGCTGTGCACACCAGGTGAAGCCCCTGGCTGTCCCTGCACAGCCTCTCACTGCTGGTCTTGTGCTCTTCCCCACACAGGTCATGGGATGGACAGCAGGCCTGCCATGGCCATCTTTGAACTGCTGGATTATATAGTGAATGAGGTGGGTGAAGCATGGAGTGGGTTGGGTTGGGACCTTCAGGATCATCCAGCTCCAACCCCCTGCCACGGGCAGGGACACCTCCCACCAGCACAGGTTGCTCAAGGCCTCATCCAGCCTGGCCTTGAACATTTTAAGGGGTGAGATGTCCACAACTCTGAGCAATCCATTCCAGTGCCCCCCACCCTCCCTGGCAAGAATTTCTTCCTCCAGTCTCAGTCTGTCCTCCTCCAGCTCCAAGCCATTGTCCCTCGTCCTGGCACTCCCAGCCCTTGTCAAAAGCCCCTGCCCAGCTCTCCTGGAGCCCCTTCAGGTCCTGGAAGGCTGCTCCAAGGTCTCCCTGGAACCTTCTCTTCTCCAGGCTGAGCAGCCCCAGTTGTCATTTCTGGAGTGGCTTTGTCCACCTCAGGCATTGCCAGGGGTGGGATTTGCAGGAGTAGATCCAGAGCTGCCATGCTGCAGTTTGGGTTTCCCAGCCCTGGCAGTGATTCAGCATCGTGCAGGGGCAGCAGTCTGCTGCCAGCCAGGGTAAGAAATGGCAGAGAGCAGGTCCCTGGTGGTGGGAGGGCAGTGAGGAGGAGGAGAGCTGCAGAGCACAGCTTTTCCACAGCTCAGCAGAGACTGGAGCTGACAGCTCCCTGAGCCAGCCATGCACAAAACCTTTCTCCTTCTCTCTGCAGCCTCCTCCCAAGCTGCCCAACGGAGTTTTCACACAAGATTTCCAGGAGTTTGTAAATAAATGGTAAGGATTTCATCCTGGGGCTGGAGGGGGAGGCCTGGATGTCCTCCTCCCTGATTGCTCTGCAGGCTTCTGCTCCTGCCAGAACATTCAGTGGAAGGCAGCATCCTCCCTGCTCCGTCTGATCTCTCCCTGGCTGCAGTGTGAGCCCACAGGGAGCTCCTGCCTGGGGAAGGGTTGGAATAAAAGTGGTTTATTTGTGGTGATACTTAGCAATGTCCCAGCACCTCCTGAATCTGAGCCTGGCACAGGGCATGGTGGAGCAGATTGCTGGGGCTGAGTCACCCCCAGCCTGGCTGGCACCAGGCACATGCCAGCGACTCCCAGGCCTTCTGATGTGGTGGTGGGACACACACACACACAACCCCCCTCTGAAGGTGCTTGCACAGCTCCTGGTAAGTCACAGAGGTTGGATGTGACACAAATCACTCAGCCCTGGAAGTGCTGGGCCCTGCTCTCCATCTGCAGGGTGTGGTTCATCTGCACCATCCAGAAGAGATCCTGCAGCTCTCCCTGGGAGCTGGGCCGGGGGAGGTGTCTCCTGCTGGAGCCATTTCCACTCTGCTGCTGTGCTTCTGGGGGAAGCAGCCAGGAGGCCACCGGTGGAAGCTGGAGACCTCTCCAGCCCTGCTAACCAACCTGCCACAAGAGAGGTCTCAGTGTTGGTTTTGCTTCTCCTTCTCCTTCTCGTTGCAGCTTAATTAAGAACCCAGCAGAGCGAGCAGACCTGAAGATGCTGATGGTAAGTGGGGAGAGCAATGTTCTCCACTGGGATGGCAGCAGAGCTGCAAAGTGCTGCCCTGACCCTCTCAGGCCTCTCCTGCTGGGAACTCCCAGGCTGAGCTTGAGAGGAGCCACAGAGAGCCTGGGAGAGGGAGTGACTCACCTTGGGTTCAAAGGCAGTGATGGTATCTGGGCTGTGTGGAGCCAGGGATGGGAACCACCCTGCTCTTCCGTGTCTGCAGAGCTGCCTGGCACAAACCTTTGCCTGCTGAGCAGATGAATATGGATACATGGGACCAAAAGGGCCCAGAAATGTGAGCTGCCAGCCCAGCCCCAGCCTGCCCTGGGCTGATCCCCAGCAGTGTGGGCAGCAGGGGCAGAGAGGGGATTCTGCCCCTCTGCTGAGACCCTCCCTGCAGTGTTGGGGCAGCTCTGGAGCCCTCATCACAGACAGGGACCTGCTGGAGTGGGGCCAGGGGAGGCCACAGCAGTGCTGTCAGGGCTGGAAGCCCTCTGCTGTGAAGCCAGGCTGAGAGAGTTGGGCTTGGTCAGCCTGGAGGAGAGAAGGCTCCGGGGAGACCTTCTGGTGGCCTTTCAGTGCTTAAAGGGAGCTGCAGGAGAGCTGGGGAGGGACTTTATCAGGGACTGCAGCAACAGGACGAGGGGGGATGGTTTGAAACCGAAAGGGGAGATGTAGATTAGATACTAGGAGGAAACTCTTCACTCTGAGGGTGCTGAGACCCTGTCCCGGGCTGCCCAGAGAGCTGGGAGCTGTCCCATCTCTGGAACCATTCCCTGCAGAGCTTCCAACCCCACCTGGCCTTGGTGACCCTGGGCAAGCTGCTGTGCTTTTAGCAGGGTTGGATCGATCTTCAGAGCTCCCTTCCAAGCCCTCCCCCGCCCCTCCCCCCCCGTTCTACGACCGTGTGGTGCTGCCGCTCAGCCTGCTGCCCCTTCCCTTGCAGAGTCACACCTTCATCAAGCGCTCCGAGGTGGAGGAGGTGGATTTCGCCGGCTGGCTGTGCCGAACGCTGCGGCTGCACCAGCCCAGCACCCCCACCCGCGCCGCCGTCTGAGCGCCGGGCCGCCGCCGCCTGGTGTCAGCACCTCCGCCGCTGTCACCGCTTCCTCCCCTCCCGTGGGTGACAGAGCTGTGTCCTCCTCCCCCTCCCCCTCCTTCCTTCTCCTGCCCATCCCCTCCCAACCCCTCCCCTCCCCCCAGCTCGCCTCGCAAAGCAGCGTCCCCCCCCCGGCAGCGGCTTCTGTCGGCCCAGCCCCAGCCGGACCGGGCTGAGGTTCTTCGGAGGGGTTGGGGAGGGGGTTCCGGGGCCTCTGCTGCAGCTCGGGAGCTCCTCTGACACTTGGGAACTGTGGTGCTGCTTCTGTTCACTTCTCTCTCTCTTTTTTTTTTTTTATTTTCTTGGGTTTGGTTTGGTTTGGTTTGGTTTGGTTCTTCTTTGAGGGAGGGGCCGGGGGGGGTCTGGTTGGGGGTTTTGGTTTGGTTTTGCTGGAGTCGGGGGTTTTGTTATTATTATTATTATGGGGTTTGTTTCTTTTTGTTGTTGTTTTGGGTTGGGTTTTTGGGGGGGGAGGGGTTGGGGTTTTGTTTGTTTTGTTTTGAAATGTGTTCACTTGGGTTTAAAGAAGAAAAACAACAACAACAAAACAAAGCCAACGAACGGCAGAGAGCTAAAGTGCTGCTTGTGTGCACGCTGGGCAGGTGTGGCTGAGGGGCCCCCAGGGGCTGCACAGCTCACACTTCACCTCCCCCCTTGCTTGTCATGTGGCCCTCCCCCACCACCACCCCCGGGGTCAGCAATGGACAAACCCCATCGAGGGGGGCCCAGAAATGTTCCCCCCTCCCCCCCCGGGCTGGGTTGGGGGCGAGGTGAGTGCCCTGCCAGGGCAGGCAGCTCTGGGGGGTGGTTTCCTGGCTGAGCTGGAGAGGAGCAGGGCACTGAGCTGCCTCCTGGGCTGGAGGAGAGCAGAGATCTGGGGGTGCTTGGGGTTGGTTTTTCAAAGGCTCTGTGTGTGGGGAGGGATCTGGCTGGGCTGAGCCTGGGCCAGGCTCTGCTGGCAGCAGGAGGGAGCTGGGTGGGAGCTGTGGGGTGGGTGTGTGAGTTCCGCCCCCCCCACCCCGGGACTGTGGCTCCCTATGAGCTGTGACTGGCACCTTTGGGTGCTGAGGAGAGGGCAGAGCATGAGCTCCCCTCCTCTGAGCTCCTGGCAGAGCTGATTGCCCACCAGGGACCAGCGTGGCAAGGGCAGAGCCAGGCTGGCCCAAGAGTGAGGTCTCCCTTCTTGACCTACAGGGGCTGGGGAGGGCTGAGACCCCTCCAGGCTTTGGGGCTTTCCCCTCTCCTGCTGCCTCTTGCCCACCCTTCAAGTGGCCTTGGCCATCAGGGCTGTAGCAGAGCCCTCAGCTGCTCCTTCCCCAAGCCCCTGACTCCCCTTGCTCAGGAGGTGCAGGGTGCCCAGGCTGAGCACTGCAGGGAGGGGATGAACCCCCCCTGGCCAGATCTGCCCTGTCCCAACCTTTATAAAGGCCCCCTGGGGCTGGCCATGGCTGGAGGTCCCTCCCTGTGCTGGTGGAGCTGCCAGCTCCAGCCCAGCAGCACTGTGGGGATGGCAGCTCCCTGCTGGGCCCCCACTTCCCACCACACAAATGACTCCTCTGCTCCCCCCAAGTGGGGCTCTGCCATCCCCAAGCCCTTCCCCATCCTGAGGAGATGATTGTTTGGATTTGGGGTGTGTTTTCCTCCTTTTGGGGCTGACAGTTGTCACTCTGGGCTGGTGAGTGACACCCCCTCTGCCAGCACTGGGGTCCCACCATCACAGCACCCCAAAACCCCAAATCCTCCTGCCCTGTTCTTCCTGGGTAAAGAGCAAAGGAGCTGCCCTGTGCCCCTGAAGGACACCACAGGCTGGGGGGGGGCTGTGGAGGGGTTCTGTGCTTGCTGGCTCAGCTCCTACCTGGCCAAGCCACCCTGGAGCCCTGGGGATGCTCCTCAGGGTTAATTGAAGTGGGAGGTGGGGAAGGGGATGGCTCCTAAAGCTTTGGGATGCTTTCAGTTGGGTTTGGTGCTGGGTGGAGGAGGAGGAGGACAAGGGGGGAGAAGCAGCACCTTGAGCATTTTGTTGGTGCAATTCCTTCTTGGTTTTATTTTGGTTGTCAAACTCGGTTATTTTCATCATGGGAAAGAATGAAACAAATAAAGGACACTTTACATTTAGAGGTGGTGGCCTCGAGTGACTTTTAACCGCTCTGCAGAGCTTGGAGCCCTGAGAGGTCCTCCCCGGCCAGGTTGTCCCTTGGACGGCAGGGACGGCACCGGGCGCGCCCGGGGCCGTCGGAGGTGCCGGCGGCTCTCGGCGGCGCTGCCCATCGGCTGCCTCCAGCGGGAACGGAATGGGATCGCCGGGAGCGGCCGCGACGGGTGCGGGATCCGAGCCTGCTGGGGGGCCTGGAATCCTGCCCAGGTCAACTGGGAAACGCTTGGGGGAGGAGGGGGTGAAAGATTTGGGAGCCTGCAGGATTTAGGGGTGAAAGGTACCAGGGGGCTGCGAGATTTGGGGGTGAAAGGTTTGGAAGTGAAAGATTTGAGGAGGAAACATTAATGGCTCTGAAAGGAGAAGATTTGGGGTGGAGCATTCAGGGCTGAGGAGTATTTAGAGGTGGAATATTTAGGGGGGGGTTGCAAGATTTGGGGTGGAACATTTAGGGCTCAGAAATATTCTGGGGGTGAAAAATTTGGGGGTCTGCAGGATTTGGAGGTGAAAGGTTTGGGGGGTCTGAATGATTTGGAAGTGAAAGGTTTGAGGATGAAACATTTATGGCTCAGAAACGATGAGGGGGAGAGGATGAGGGGCTCAGGAAGATTTGGGGGTGAAGGATTTAGGGGTCTGAAATGTTTGGGGTGAAAGATTTGAGGGTCTGAAAGACTCTGGAGGTGAAGTATCTGAAGGTTAAATATTTAGGGCTGAAATATTTACGGCTCTGAAATATTGGGGGGAGAAATATTTGGGGGTCTGAAAGGTTTGGGAGGTGAAATATTTTTTTGGGGGGGGTTCTGAAATCTTTGGGGGTCTGAAATGCTGAAGGGGGGAAAATATTTGCACCTCTTAAATATTGGAGGTGAAAGATTTGGGGGTGAAATGCTCTTCAGTATTGGTGGGGGTGAAATATTTAGGGGGGGGGGGTCTGAAATATTTGGGGTGAAAGAGACTCAGGGGGAGGTGAAGCTGAGCTCTGCCAGCCCAGGGCAGTGCTGGCAAAACCAAACCCAGGCCCAGAATTGACAAAGGATTTGCTTGTGCCCCACTTCTCGTGGCAGGGCTGGGCAGGGGGTGCCACTGGGTGCCCACCTTAGTGCTGTCCCAGGTGGTGGCACTTTGGGGGGGTGTGTCCTGGTTTTGCCTGTCCTGGTAATTTGGGGTCCCACAGGGTTTTGAGGTGTCTTGAGACCAGGCTAACCTCACTGTACCCATGGGAGCTGCAGCAGGAGCTGGGAATCAGAGAGGGTCCCATGGGGGGCCCTGGCTGGGGGTGGGGCACAGCAGGGGTTTGGGGGTGCAGGGGGAGGTGGGGGGCAGCACTCCCATCCTACTGCTTGTGTGGGACAGGGCTGGGGGCATTTGGGGTCCTGTCCCCCCTCCCCAGATGTACTTGGATGCTCTTCATGTCTGTGCTGTGGGTGGTTTTGGGGTGTCCCTGGCATGGGGATGGCTGTTGGGGAGTCGGGGGGGGCACGCTGGGGCTCCACCTCTAGGCAGGGGGCTCTGGGCATGACCCCAGCCGCGGCAGGGGGAAGTGAAAGCAGGCAGCGAGCCCTGGCCGGCAGTGAGCCCTGGCCGGCAGCGTGGGGCTGGGCCCTGCTTGAGGTGCAACCGGGGGGGGGGGTGCAGACCCCCCCCCAAATCTCCCTGCACCCCACCCTTCTCCCCCACATTGTGTTTGGGCCTGGGGTCCCCTCTGTCCCCGCTCACAGCAGGGGTTCTCCAGCCTGCCTCAGTTTCCCCACCTGCAGGATGGGGTTAACACCAGTTCCCCTCCCCTCCCCCACCCCGATCCATCCGGGGTCCTCCCAGGGCTCCCCCAGCGGGGGGGGGGGGATGTGGGGTGCGGGTGAAGCCCTCGGTGCCCCCCAAGGAGCTGAGTGGGATTTAAGGGGAAAAAAAAGGAAAACCCAGGAAAATCCGGGGGGGGTGGTGTGGATTTTGGGGTGGGAGCAGACGGCCCTGGGAGCCCCCCCCCGCCAAGGGGTGAGGCGGGGGGGGGAGGGGTCGGTCAAAGCGGTTTTAGTTTGTTTTTGTTTTCCCCTTTACTTAACATTTTTAACTTTGTATTGTTCACGATCTGCCCCAAAATGGTGCAGGGGGTGGGATCCGCCACCCCCCACCCCACCCCCCCCGCCCCCAGCCGCTGTTCCGTGTGGATGAACCTGGTCACCTGCAGGGACGCAGCCCCCGGGAGCTGTTCGCTCTGGAGCCGAATGGTGGCAAGAGGAGAGCTGGAGCTCTGGGCAGGGCTGGGGGCTGCTGTTGCTCCGTGTTCCCCCCACCCCCAACGCGCACATCCCCCTCCCCACCCCCCCAAGGCAGCCCTGGGGGTGGTGGCTCCGGCGGGTTTGTCCTGTCCCCTGTCCGTGCTGGGCTGGCTTCCAGCCCACCGCTGACCTTGGGTGTCAGTGTCCCTTCATGTCCCCTTCCCAGCGAGGGTGGGGGTCAGGGGACAGCGGGGGGGTACTGAGGGACGGGGGAGGGGTCAGCAGAAGGGTGACAGTAGGGGGGACTGGGGTGACACAGAGTGAGGGGAAGCTGGGAGTATGGAGAGGTGACCCGGGGGGGACACACGGAGTGGAGGGGGACAGGGAAGGGGGGGGACAGGGACAGCCCCGCAGCGTGGGGGGAGTGAAATGGAGGTGCCCCGGGAGGTGGTAGGTGCGGGGGGGGGGACACCGAGGGACTCTGTGAGGTGACAGGGGAGGAAGGGACACAGAGAGGGGCTCAGGGAGGTGGCAGGCTGGGGGTCTAGGGAGGGACCTTAAGGGGTGGCACACGGGGGGGGCTACGCTGAGGTGCTCCATAGGCTGACACGTGGGGGGGGGTGACACATGGGGGGCTTGGGGGGGAGCGGTATGGGTGGGTTCAGGATCATGAGGATATGTCCTGTGGGGTGACACCAAGCGAGTGGTGACATGGGGGGGGGGGGCGATGAGGAGGTGCCCTGTGAGGTGACACGCTGGGGAGGGGGTTGGGGGGGGGGCATGGGAGGATTTGGGATGGTGGGGACAGGCCCTGTAGGGTGACACGCAGTGTGTCTAGGGGGGACACGAAGGGGTCAGGGGTGCGGGGAGTTGCCCTATGGGGTGACACGAGGTGGGGGGAGCTGGAAGTACCTTGTGGGGTGACACACGGGGGGGTGGGGGGTGTGTGTGTGACACGCGTGGAGGGGGGGCGTGACACGCAGAGGTACCTGATGGGGTGACAAGCGCTGCGTGGGGGACACACGAAGGTGCTCCATAGGGTGACACGGGGTGGGGCTGGAAGTGCCTCGTGGGGTGACATGGCGGGGGGCTGGGGGGGGGCACGGAGGTGCCCCATGGAGTGACACGCGTGGGGCGTCGGGGGGGGCACGAGCGCTGCGCGTGGGGACACAGGAAGGTGCTCCGTGGGGTGACGCGGGGGGGGGGGGGGGAGGGGGGGCAGGGGGACACTCCAGGGTGTCAGGCGGGGGTCTGGGGCTGTGACACAGGGGAGCTGGGGGGCTCTTAAAGGGGCCCTGCCCAGCGCCGGGCGCTACGGGGCCGCCTCCCCCCGCCTTCCCCGGCTGTGAGGCTGCGCCCCGGGGCGGCGGGCGCGGGGGGGGGCGGCGGGGGGGCGGTGCGCGGCCCCTTTAAGAGCGGGGCGGCCCCGGCCGGAGCAGGAAGGAGCCGCATACGGGCCTCGGCGAGCAGCTCCCGCGGGGCGGCCAGAGCCTGCTCCGCCTGCCCGCTCGGCCCGGCTCGGCACGGCGCGGCCCAGCTCCGCTCGCTTGGCCCGCTCGGCCCCCGCCCGGTAGGTGAGGGGAGGGAGGCGGCGGTTTGGGGGGTAAGGGGGAGGAGGTCAGGCCTTGACGGGTCGAGGGGGGTGAAGGCCCGACCCCCGGGGGCAGCACCGGGGCTGGGGGGGGCCGTGTGAAGACGGGGGTCGTGGGGGGTCCGCGGGGCCGGGGGGGTGGCCCCCGCTGTCCCCTCCCGGTGGGCCCCCCCCCGCGGGCTGCATACGTTGTACTTGGCCGGGCCGTGCTGGGGGGGGTCGCGGAGGGGGGCTGGGGGGGGCGGGGGAAGGCCCCGGGGTGGGGGGGGCGGCGCGGGGGCTTCTGGGAGTTGTAGTGCCGCGGCCGCGCGGCCCTGCAGGTGCGAGGGGGGTGCGGGGACTCGGTTTCCCGGCGTGCCCCGTGGGGAGGCGTGTTGATGGGCAGCGGGCGGGGCCAATCGGGGCGCGCCCCTCCGCCCCGCGCACCCGCCCGCTCCTCGCTGCCCGGCCCAATGGCGGGCGGCGCGCGGGGTGGCCGAGGACAGGCGCGGCGGGGCCTGCGCCCCCCGACCCGGCCCGCCCTGGCCCCAGGCTTTGGCTCCCCCCTCCGCGGGTCCTGCCCGCCCAGACCTGCGCTGCCCGCAGGGGGAGACTCAGGCTCTCGCCTCTGCGCCCCCCGCCCGGCCTCCATTAGCGGTGGCCCGCCCGGGGGAAGGGGTGGGGTCGTGGCGCCCGGCCAAGGCTCCCTGTGGGCCCCCGCTGCGGGGGGGGGGGGCGGCTCGGCCCGGCCCGGCTCGGCTCGACGAGGCGGGGGTGAGGCGGGGGGGGCCTGGCTACTGGGTGGGGTCCCCCGGGGCGTGCGGCCTTGCCAGCCCGGCCTGCGCTGGGCCGACCCGTGCGGGGGCGCCGGGCAGGGCCGCTCCCTCCTTCCCCTCCCCTCCGGGCCCCCCCCTTCCTGTCCCCGAGCACCCCAAGGTCGTCCCCGCGAGGAGCCGACCCGGCCTGCCCCTGCCTTCGCTCGCTGGGGGGTTTGGTGGTTTTTGATGGTTGTTTTTTTTTTGCCACCTCTTCCTTATCTCCCCCCGGCCGGCTCCGCACCCACCCCCGTGCGCAGAGACGGGGGGGGAGAGGGAGGTCGGGCAGCCGGCGGCGGTTCGCAGTGATAATCCCCCACCCCCCCCCTCCGCCCCTTCCTCGGTGGTTGGGGCCCTGAAAGCCGTCGGCTGGGCCCTGCGTAGAGAGAGGGCTGCCCTGGGAGAGCCGTGCAGGATAAGCCTCTCTCCCCCGGGGTTGGAGCTGCGCAGCAGCGAAGGCCGGCGAGTTGCTGCGGGGGCTGTCATGAGGGGCAGCATCCCTAGCTCGCAGCGAAGGGGAGGCCTCGCTGCTCGGCTTCCTCCTCTTCACCAGCCCCCATCTCAGAGCTCTTGAGTTCAAGGTGCTGGGTCGGGAATCGCGCTGGCGCTTCAGGTACCCCAAGACCCTGTGCTAAGCGACCCCCTCACCCCGAGAGAGAGCGGAAGGTTACTGCCAGGGGAGCTGGCAGCAGTGCCTTTGTGAGGCTGGTGGCAGGAGACGCGGGCAGGGGCAGATTGCTGCGGTGACCGCGGGCTGGAAGCGGAGGCAAGCTGGTTGCTGCCCAAGGAAAGGGCTCTGTTGCTTGTGTGGTTTGAGTGGTGCGGGAAAAGCCCGTGGAGCGGGGCTCTGGCACCTGGGGCTTCCTCTCTAACCGGAGCTTTTAAATCCCGGCGTTCCGATGTTGAAAGCAACAGTTCCTGTTGTGCACCCGCGATCGACGTGACTGCTTGTGCCTCGCCTGCCTCTCCCATGTTCTCAGCTCCTGGAGACCCTCTGGCTCGCAGGGCGGCAGGAGGTTGGCCAGCACAAGTTTCTCTCAGCTCAAGGACTCTTGGTAAGAGTTTGCTGCTGCTCCAAGTTCAAGATTAGCTGTGCTCCCCGGGCTGCTAATTGACTTGGCTATCGAAACCATAACTTATATAATAAGGACTTTATGGACATGGGTAGAGAAGGTCTCTCTGCCTGGAAGAATTTTACAACCTAATGAGGGTTGAAGTTGTGCAGCAGAGCTAAAAGGTCATCCTGTTGTGTGCTGAGAAGCGTTGGGCTTTGGGGTCTGGGGGGTGTTGGGGGTTTTCTTTGCTTGCTTGGTGGTTTGTTTGGTGTTTGGTTTTTTTCAAGGAAAGGTTTGAGTTTTGAGTGTTTCTATTTCTGAACGTTTCTGCTGGTTCTGGTTGGAAGCTGCAGTGGTGTGGCCACTTCTGGAGGCTGGTCAGGAGGAGATGGTGCTGGCTGAGCTCTAGTGGTTTGCCGGAGATGTTGGATTTAAAGGACTTGGGAGGGGGGTGGGGAGGGGGCAGGAAGAAAGAGAGAGACTGGGAGAAAGAAACTGAGCAGTTTATTAGAGAGGAGCCTTTTCGTGTTTAATATTCATTCTGGCCCCTGTTCTGGCTTGTTCTGGTGGAAGAGGGAGTGAAGAGGCACAACCCAAACATGGGTGAGAGCTGGTGGGATTTTTCCACCAAGCCTTAATTGCGTTAGCAGCTCAGGGGAGGGTTTTGCAAGGCACAAGCTCTCCATAAACTCGGTGGTGAACGAAACTCCTTCTTTGCTTTCTGCTGATCTGCAGCTCTGCTTAGCTCTTGATGTTCTTTTTCTTTTGTAGCCTCTTTCCTTTCGGGTTTTTGCTCCCCTCTGCGTGGTGGCAGCAGGGTCTGCCGATGCTCTTTAGCCGTACCGTGGGCTAAATGAGGAGCTCTGCTCGCTGGAGGTGCTGGGTGGAATTAATGCGGTGTGTGCTGAGGGCGGTGGGGTTTGCTTTGTGTTTTGTGACTTTTAAAGCAGAATTGACAGTCGGGGTGGTTTTCCCGGCGTGAGAACGTGGATGGCAGCATGGGAGGAATTCAGAGCTCCTGTCGGGAGGCTGCCGCCGCGGAGCGGTTGTGCTTCCTTGGCTCCCTCAAGACCTCGTTTGGTGCCGGGCTTTAACTCTGCAGAATCGGCTCCCCCCTGGGTGTCCGACCTGAAACCTGTGTGAAATTCCTGGGCTGCCTTTGAGAGGGAGCCCGAACGTGTGAGAACTGTGGTTGCATCTTGATTAAAACTGACACTCGAGGGTTTTTTTTTCCCCAGTCGCAGGATGCTGCCTTTTGCTGGGTGAGAAGACTTCTGTGGCGAACAATTAGAGCCCTCCTCCTTATCTTGCGTAGTCAAAGCAGCAAATACTTGCTCTTAACTCTGCTCTCGACCAGCCTTAACCTCAAAGTTGAGGAGACTGGTTTCAAGCTGTAATTAAAAAGCCTTTTGACGAGCAAAAACTCAGGGAAAGGGAGAAAGCCAGGCAGCCTCTGGGATGAAGGGAAGCGTTTGTTGCCCGGTCCCATGACCCTTTGATCCCGACTGGTGCGTGTTTGTGTTCGGAGCTGCCTCCCCATCAGCCTTCTCCGCGTGTCCGTCCCCGTACCTGTGCCGGGAGCATCCCGCCGGGCCCGGAGGAGCTCTGCCGGGACGTCAGAGCAGGAGCAAACGAGGTCAGGCGAGCGGCGGGATCCTCCGCGAGTATCCAGGGAGGATTGTTGCTCGCCCAGCCTTCCGGGCCGTATCGGCTTCCCTCCGCCTTCATTCTCAGTTTCCCTGCCCCCCGCTCCCAGTGCTGGCTCCTGTGGCAGAGGCTGCAGAGGGAGCAAAATTCATTCTGTGCCCTGAATCCTGGTGAGGCTCCTTTATTTTGCCCTCCCCCCTCCCCGGGACACCCGGCCAGCTGAGGGACTTGTAAATCTCGCTGCGAGCTCGCTGGCCGCGGCGCCTGGCCGCAGGTGGAGCCGGGCGGGGGGGATCAGTGTCCCCTCGTAATGTGACAAGGTGCGAGAAACTGGAAACTGGTGCGAGCTGCCCCGTGGTTGCAGGTGGGAGCCAAGGCCGCGTTGGTGAGATGAGCTGCAGATCCCCTGGCAATCAGCGGCTTCCCGGCGCCGCCGCTTCGCCCATCCCCTAAGCAATGCCCCCGGCCGGAGCGCCGGCAGCGGCAGGACCTCCCCCGGCCGCAGCTTCCAGCGCTTCAGACTCGCCGCTCCCTGCGGGGAAGCTGCTGAGTGGTTTCTTTGCTGGCCCTTCACAGGGTCAGCACCTTCCCGACCCTTCTCCTCCCGCTTTGCACCCACCCGAGCTGCTGTGAGATCCTCTCCCTGCTGCGGGAAGGACTCTTGCCCTGCTTTCTTTTCCCCCCACAGCAGAGGATGCTCCCAAGTGTCCCAGCGCTGCGTTTTAACTCCCTCTTACCTGCTGTGCTCCCTATTTCCTTCCTGGTTCGTGCAGCTACGTATTTCCCACCGGCAGACTGGAAACCAGTAAGTAGTTGGCTTTTTGTTGTTGTTTGCCTGAGTGCCTGCCCAGCTCCGGTGCTGGGCAAGCATCGAGGGCAGGCTTGTAGCTACAGGTTGCTGCTCTCTAGTTACTGGGAGCCTCTTGCCCCGACAGGCAGGGTACACGCGGTACCGGTTCAGCCTTCCCTCCCTTCATCCCTCTGCTGCCAGCTCCTGCACCGAGGAGGGAAGGCAAAGAGCTCCATGGCAGGACAGGGAACCCTTCTTGCACCTTGCATGGAGCCCAGGATGCCAGGAGAAGCGGCCACAAACTAGGAATTGCCTAAGGGACTGCCCTGCTGGTATGCTCTGCTTGGTCACTAAACTCCAATCTTTGGCTTTACTTACCACCCCCCTCTTTTTTTGCCCCCCCCTCCCCCTTCCTGATATGGAAGAGGCTCCTGGAGGTGCCATTTGAGGCAGTGAGGTTAATGCTTGACCTCTGAGGTGGAACGTGGTGGGAGTGGGGCAGGAAATGCCAAGCTGGTTGCAGGGGGAGGACTTGGAGGCTGTGAAGGGGAACTTGTGACATGGCTGCAGGGTGGGAGAGAGGGACAGGTTGGTCTGGGGGCTTGGGGAGAGCTGGGTGTCAGGAAATGGACAGGCACTGGTGGGAGGCTGTGGGAATGGGGAGATTTTGAGCAGCTCTTGTGGTTCTCCTGGTTTTGGAGGTGGAAAGAAGCTGTGGCAGGGGAGGAGGAGTGTGGTGCACAGTGGGCAGCTCCTGTCAGCCTTCCTCGGGGCAGTGCTGCTGGGCACCTGGGGGAGACTTTGGCTGGAGTGGGGAGTGCAGGATTTGGCTTCTTGCTGGTCTGTGCCCTCCCTGGTCTGTGAAGAGGAGAAGGGGCTGAAAACACAACCTGTTGCAGCCCTTATTTTCATCCAGCCTTGGTTGGCTGGGGTGTGCCATGGGCCCACGGTCCCCACTCAGCCCTCACGCTGTGTGTTAATGCTGCTGGCAGCTTCATTCCTTCAGGAGGAGCCTTCATGGTAGGGGGATATCAGGCCCACCAGGGCCTTCAAGCTGAAAAAGAAACCTTCCCCTTCCATCCCCAGTGTCCTCCTAGGCAAGGGCTGGTCCTTCAGCCAGCTTTGAAACACAGCTTCACATTTTGTGTTGTGTTTTGTCTTCTCCCTTTTGCTTCTGAGGTTCTCCTGAAGCGTTGAGGAGAACCGAAGGGCTGAGTGGGGAGGGCTTCGTGTTCTGCAGTGTGGGAGCTCCTGCAGACCCCAGGGTGGTTTCCCAGGGAGCAGCTCTGTGGGAGCAGAGCCATCAGAGGGCTGTTGGCAGCAGGAGTGTGGGCACACTTGGGCTTGGCTTTGGCTGGGGTTTGTTTCAGCAGGCAGAACAAGCAGCTCCCAGCGGCGCTGAGGTGGCCCCGAAAAACCACGCTGGGACGCTGAGCAGGCTGAGGACTGCCTGTGTAGGCTGAGGGGAGGAAGGAGGCCTGGGAGCAGCTTGAATGTAGCTTTTTCTGGAGCAGAGGTGGGTTTGTAGCAGGGTCTGAAGGTCACTTCTGTCCTCCTTGGTGGTTGGTTTCTTCGCAGTGCAGAGAGCTGCCTGGAGGCTGGTGGTCACTCTCGGCCTCCTTGGTGGACAGTAGCTCACTTCTGCTCAGTGACAGCGCAGCACAAAGACCTCATGTGGTGGACCTGGAGCAACCACATGGAGAAACACCGATGCAGAGCCACAGTGCTGCTGCTGGAGGTCTTGAGGCACCAAACTAAGCCCCCTGCACGCCCCCAGGTCCAAGGGACGTGCGCTGGCCTCGGGTCCGTGACTCCGCAGGCTCGAACCAAGGCACATTCCTGCTGGATTAAATGCGGCCTCTGATGACAAAGGAGAAAATTGGCAAGGAGGGCTGGGTGGAGTAACCAGTTCAAGCTAACCTTGCAACACAAGAGGAGTTTTAGTCTGTCCTGGGTGTTGCTGTCAGTGGCAGAAAGGGTCGTGTGGGAGCCGCAGAGTCATGGAATCGCTCTGGTTGGAAGAGGCCTTTCCGATCCTGGAGCCCAACCATTCACACAGCACTGGCCCTCAGCACCACATCTACACAAAGCCTTCCAGGAATGGTGTTGATCCAGTGCAGCCTGGCTTTGGAGGGGTGACAGGTTTGGGAGGCTGGTTGGCTCTTGCTTTGGTTCTGGCTTGGCTTGAGCAGCTGCTGTCGTGCCACTGAGGTGTCCTGAAGTTCTCCTTCAGGGGACAAGGAGGAGGGCTGATGGTTTTAAACTGGAAGAGGGGGAGAAATTAAGCTAGGTTTAGAGTGTGCTGGTCCAGGGTGGCTTTGAGGGGGCAGCAGGTTGAGGAGGCTTTGTGAGGAGGCTGTGCTGATCCAGTGCAGGGGGGACAGGTTTGGGAGGTTCTGCACTCTGTTGATCCAATGCAGGATGACTTCGGAGGGTAGGGCAAGTTTGAGAGGCTTTGTGCCCTGTGTTGATCTGATGTGGGATGGTTTTGGAGGGGTGGCAGGTAGGGGGAGGTTCTGTAGTGTGTGTTGATGTAGTATGGGGTGATTTTGGAGGGCTGATGGGTTGAGGAGACTCTGCCCTGGGTTGTTGATCTGATGTGGGATGGTTGAGGAGTCTCTGTGCCTTGAGTTGATCTGGTACTGGACAGTTCTGGAGGGCTGGCAGCTTGGGGAGGCTCTGTGCCGTGGCCTCCTCTTTTGGGTGAGCTGTAGCAGGTCTGGCAGAGGCTGTGCTGTGGTGCTTGCCCTGGGACATGGTGGCAGGAGCAGCCAGCTGCCATCTCTTGGGGTCAAAGCCAGCTTCTGTTTTTTGCCAGTGGTTGATGCTGTGGTGGAAACTGAAGTGCCTGGTGAGGCTGTGCCATGCCCTGGAAGGGAGCCCTGTCCTTGGTGGGGATCCACAGCAGCACAGAGCCTCCCTGGTGTTTGCTCATCCCTCTCCTGCTTGCTTCATTGTGGAAGTTACCCAGAAGTGTCTTCAGAGACGTGCTTGGCCTCTTGTCTGGGTGGTGAACACCATTAGGCTTCCATCAAAGCCACAGAGCTTGTGGTGGGAGGTGCAGGGGACTTCCCCTTGGCCCCAGGCACTTGGGATGTGTTGGGAGTGGGCCCTGTGCACTGCCTGTGCTTTGCCTTCACTGGGCTTGGGTTCATTCTCCTGGTCAGCAGCAGGAATGCTCTCTGGTGTGGTTGTGTTTAGAGGTTGGAGTTCTGAGGGAATTATGGAGCCTGGATGGGAAGGAGGGGAACAGGGATGGGATTGAAGGGTCAGGTGGTTGGTCAGACCTTGGATCTGGTGTTAAAGCTGCTTGTCATGAGCCCTTTCCTCAGCAGCCCTTCTCCTTTCACTGTCCATGCAACTAGAGAAAGGACACACCTGGCCTGTCCCTCCTCTCCTGGACCAGCATGTGAGCAGCACTTCCATGCAGGCAGCTTTGGAGAAGGAAGAGCAGCAACCCCTCCTCTTCCTGGTATCCCTAACGATTTCCTCTGGCATCTCCTGAGCAGCACCACAGAGAGCAGCTCATAACCTCCCTGCTCCATCCCTGCTGCTGCTTGCTTTGCAACCCAGTGCTGCTGGAGGACTCTGGGAGCCTGGTTCCAGTTGCTCTTGCTGTGGTTCTGGCTTGGCACAAGTGGTCACTGTTCCACCTCTGAGGTGTCTTGGTGCACTTGTTCTTCACCTCAGGGGGCAAGGATTGGTGATGGCTTTAAACTAGCAAAAGGCACACTTAGAATGGAGAGAAGGAAGCCATTTGGTGAGAGCCTGGCCCAGGTTGCCCAGAGGTGGGAGATGTCCCAGGTCAGAGTGTTTGTGGCTCTGGCTGGGGATGTCCCTCTGAGTGCAGCTTGGACTGGATGAGCTTTCAAGGTCCCTTCAGCCCAAACCATTCCAGGTTTCTTCCCACAGTAGCAAGGGCTGGGAGGGGGCAGCTGTTGATGCTGGAATGATTCATAAATGGGTTGAGGTGTCAGATCTAAATTGGTCTCTTGGGGCTACCTGCCAGGGTTTGCCTGAGGATGCAGGCAGATGACTGAGTCCCAAACCTGTCTGTCCAGGAGCTGCTGGGCAATGTGTCACCATGAGAGGCTTGGTGGCCATCCCTCCACGGCCTGCTGTAAGGTGGCCTTGGGACTTCTTCATCAGAGTTCCTCAGTGCAGCTCTTCCAGCCTGATTTGGATGCTCTGCCAAACCTCTCAGACCTCTGCAGGCTCCTCTGGGCACAGGATGCAGCCTTCCCCAGTGAGGAAATGGCTGGAGCCTGGGGGAGGTTGTCTGTGCTCTGATCAGCCTCTGTGGCCAGCCCCAGAAGAAGAGAGGAGAGAGAGCACCACAGCAAAGCCACCTCAGCAGTGTTCCTGGCTCTGAGGGGCTGGGAGGGCATCTCACAGAGTGGTAGGGATTGGAAGGGAGGTCTGGAGATGGAGTCCAACCCAGAGTGACCTGGAGAAGGTCACACAGGAACAGGTCCCAGGTGGGTTTTTGGATTGCTCCAGAGGTGGAGACTCCACCACCTCTGTGGGCAGCCTGCTCCAGGGCTCCAGCACCCTTAAAGAAGTTCCTGCTCATGCTTAGATGGAGCTTTGGGTCGAGTTGTGCCTCTGCTGCCCCTTGTGCTGTCACTGGGCACCACTGAGCAAAGCCTGGTCCCACCCTGCTGCCCCCCACCCTTGAAGCATTGCCCAGCAGTGATGAGATCCCCCTCAGGCTCTTCTCCTCCAGACTCAAAGCCCCAGTGATGGTTGCTGCTTCCTTTGAACACCATGGGAAAGCAAAGCTCTTTATCACTTGTCCTGTGATGCTTGTGGAGGGTGTGAGGGGTGTTCAGTTCCAGTGCTCCCTCCAGACATCAATGAGAGCAATTCCCAGATACTTCTCCTGCCAGAGTTCCCTTGACAGCAGCAGCAGGATGTGGGATTCTGCTTTCCTGGCTGCCCCTCTGCACTGCTGAGGCACAGCAGATCTCTCTCTGGTGGTTGAGATGTTTCTTCCCTGGAGTGCTTTGGCCCCTCTAAGGTTCACAGATTGCATTGAGTTTGAAGGGACCCTCAAAGGTCATCTTGTCCAACTCCCCCTGCAGTCAGCAGGGGCATCTCCAGCTGGAGCAGGCTGCCCAGGGCCACACTGAGTCTGATCTTGAATGTCCCCAGGGATGGAGCCTCAATCATCTCTCTGGGCAACCCATTTCAGGGTCTCCCCAGCCTCACTGTGCAGAGCTTCCTCCTGATGTCCAACCTGAGCCTGCCCTGCTCCAGTTCCAAACCATTGCCCCCCAGCCTCTCCCTACAGGCCCTTCTGAAAGCCCTGCCCAGCCTTCCTGTAGGCTCCCTTCAGATACTGAAATGCAGCTCTAAGCCCTCCCTGGAGCCTCCTCTGCTGCAGGCTGAACAATCCCAGTTCCTGAGGGATGTGCTGTGGATCCCTGCTGAAGGATTGCTTTATGGGGTGGATTTCCTTTTACCTTGGGCAGCTGCTTGGTATGAAAGTGTCCTAGAATGAGGGTTGGCTTTGTGCTGGAGCTTCCTATGCTGCCCAGGCACAGATTTCTAGACAGCAGGGAGAGGCAAACCTCCCTGGCAGGTTGGACCTGGCAGCAGCGTGGAAAGCCCCAGCTGGTTTGCTTACCTGATAGTGGTGCGGGTTCATCGGGTTGGACTGAAACTGAGGAGCTCAGGCTCCCTTCTCAGCTGTTGTCACAGCAGCTTGGTTGTTCTTCCACTTCACCTTCAGCTGGAAACACAGAAGCAGAAAGCTCTGATCTTTGGAAGGATCAGAACAAAACAGCTGCCCTGCTTTGAGGAACCGGTGGAGCAGTGGCTTGGTCTGAGCGTGTGACCCTGGTGCCTGGTTAGAAACCAACCTGCCTGGATGTGTTCCTGTGTGACCTTGTCTAGGTGAACCTGCCCTGGCAGGGGAGGTTGGACTTGATCTGCAGAGGTTCCTTCCAACCCCCACCCTGCTGGGGCTCTCTGAGTCCTCATGATGTGGTCAGCTCCGGTGCCGTGGATCCGGCGATCAGAGCTGGGTAACAGAGTCCCTGCCTTCAGCTGGGGGGCTTGGAGGGGGCTGGAGGGGATGCTCCTTTGCAGAAGACAGAGCCATATTGTCCACAGAGAGGCCACAGATATTTGCAGGATGCTGCCTCTGCTCTGATCTCTTCCCTTCAATAGCTGCATGATCCTGGTCAGGCCCCGGGAGTCCTCTGGTGGTTCACCCCCGCTGCGAGGGGCACTCCAGACAGAAGAATGCCTGAATTCACTCCTTGCCATTGATGACTCAGTTACCTGCTGGACACAAGAGATTCCTTCCCATGCTATTAGCACAATGTAGATGTAGTCAAAAACAAAAGTCAACCTGCAGGGGCTTCCTCTCCACAGCCTACTTCTGCTTCTCAGGTCCACATAATTGGGATAGTTTGGCCCTAAACTGCCCAGCAGCACATTCCTTTCAGAGAGCAGTTGAATTTTAACAGCACTGGAGAGTGGTTGAAGGCCTTCAAGATCCCCTTTGCTTCTCCTGAGCTAGGCAAAGCCCCCTCCTCCATTTCCTCCTGCCTACCATCTTCCCACCTTCTTTCTCCGGCTTCGTGCTGCTGCGTGCGAGGTGTTTCCTGATGCCTCCACATAGTTTAGGGTGGATCCTGGGCAGAGAGAGACCTGCTCAGGCTTGTCCTTGGGATGTTGCTGAGCTTGGTGTCAGCAGAGATGATGGCTCAGGCTCCATCTGCGTGGCCTGAGAGCTGCCTTTTAGAATGGGAGAATTGTTTGGGCTGGCAAAGGCCTCTGAGATCAGCCAGTGCAGCCATTGCCCTGGCACCACCATGGCCACTAAACCCTGGCCCCAAGTGCCATGGCCACACATTTCTTGAGCACCTCCAGGCATGGGGACTCCACCACCACCCTGGGCAGCCTCTGCCAATCCCTGACCACTCTGGCAGCAAAGAAGTTTTTTCCTCATCTCCAACCTAGCCTTCCCCTGGGGCAATTCCAGGCCATTTCCTCCCCTTCTCTCACTGATCCTAGGGAGAAGAGACCAACCCCAAACTCATTCTGACTCAGGGAGTTGTAGAGAGTGGGAGCAACTCAATTTCTCGGCAATAATCACCTTGTGGGCTCCACCAGGTGGGTGTTTGGCCTTCTGCAGCTCAAGGTGCCCAAGGCAAGGAGATCACAAGGTGTTAGGCTGAGTTCTGTAGAGGAAAGGCACAGGGGCAGGGCAGGCTGCTGGGAGAGAGTTCTGGCTTGATGGCCACGATGGTCTTGGGTCAGTGGTTGGTCCTGATGATCTTAGAAGGCTTTTCCAACCCAAACAATTCCATGATCCTGTGACACCTCTCACTGGAGTGGTGCCCTGCAGCCCTTTTTGGGTGGAAGAGGTGATGACAGTTTTGCCTTGCAGCCCTGAGCAGGTGCTTGGTGTTGCTCAAGCTTCTGCTGCGAGCTGCTGGAGTGGGTGGCAGCTCTGTGGGGAGAGCAGAGCCCTGCCTGTGTCAAACCATTCAGGATCTCCTCTGGCTGGAGAGCAGGTAGAAAACCTCCTCTGTTACCTGACCAACCAGATGTGACTTAGCTCTCCTACACCTGATACCTGCACGCTGCAGAGCCCTGGGAGCTGCTCAGGTTCCTCTCTTCCCCCAGACGTGCACAGAGGAGAACAAAAATCAACCCAAAAGCCAACCCCAGCGAGGGTCTGTGGAAAACTTGTACTGAAGGAGTGTCCTGTCAGCACCTGGGGTTGTGATCCCATCTCCCTGTGGTCCTCATTTGAATGTGAATGTTGAATTCCAGAGCTCCAGTAGGGGTTGGGTGACATCCTGCTGGACTCAGGGGAGTGAAGTGCAAGCTCAGGGGTTTCGGTTACCTCTTGGCTCTGCTCTTCTGCAGCTCCACCGCTGGGGCTGGAAGGTGTCAGGTGATGGCCTGAGCATCAGAAAATAACCCAGCAGCAAACTGCAGTGATGGTCCTGGTGCTGCACCAGCTGGGTGTGGAACAGCTGAGCTTGCTGTGAGTGGTCCTCACAGAATCCCAGTGTGGTGTGGGCTGGGAGGGACCTCTGGAGATCATCCACTCCAAGCCCCCTGCCAAAGCAGGGCTCCCACAGCAGCTTGCCCAGGAGCTCATTGCCCAGGGGGGGGTGGAAGCTCTGCAGAGCAGGAGACTCCACAGCCTCTCTGGGCAGCCTGCTGCAGGCCTCCAGCAGCCTCACACCAAAGAAGTTTCTCCTCCTGTTCAGGTGGAACCTCCTGGGGTCCAGTTTGTGTCCCCTGCCCCGTGTCCTGTCCCTGGGCTCCAGTAAGCAGAGTCTGGCCCCAGCCTCTTGCCCCCCACCCTTCAGGTCTTGCTGAAGGATCCCCTCTGGGGCTGCTCTTCTCCAGGCTCTCAGCCCCAGGGCTCTCAGCCTTGGCTCCTCACAGCTGCTTCAGGCTCCTCAGCAGCTTTGTAACCTCTGTTGGGCTCTCTCCAGTAGTTCCCTGTCTCTTCTGAACTGTGGGAGCCCAGAACTGGACCCAGTACTCCAGATGTGGCCTCCATAAGAGTAAAGACAGAGGGGAACCTCTCAGCCTTCTGGCCCCACTCTTCTCTGTGCACCCAGGGACACCTTGGTGCCTTCTTAGCCAGGAGGGCACAGGGGGAGCTCCTGAATCATCGTCCCCCAGCACTCAGAGCTCTGCAGAGCTGCTCCCCAGCAGCTCCCTCCTCACCTGTGCTGCTGCAGGAGCTTCTTCCTCCCTCGGTGCAGGTCCCTTTGCTGCTTCTCCACGAGGTGAGGAGCTTCCCACCTCACCCAAGCCTTCAAGAAAAGGACCAAGTAACATTTTTCCTGCCTGGAACTGGGGCTGCACTGGGGCAGAGGTGGGGAGCTTGGAGTTGGCCCAGGCTGGTGATGGTTGGGAGCACACCAAGTCAGCTCTGGGTGTCAGTGCCAGGTCTGTAAATAAATGTGAGAGCTCTGGGCCTGCTTTGGAGCTTCCTCTTTTCAGCTGCAGCATATTTCAAGTTGATGGCATCCCCTTGGTTGCTCCGGGTTCCTTGTGAGGGCTGCAAAGATGTCACATTTCACCTCCAAAGCAGCCTGGGGTGGCATCTTTGCAGCCCTGCAGAGCCAGCCAGTCTGGGACGACGAGTGGCTGATGCCCTCCTTGGTGGGGTGAGGGCTGTGGAGAGAGGAAAGAGCTGCCTGGGGAAATCCAGGTCAGTAGTTGAAGCTCCCCCTTGGTGGCCCTCTCCTCGTCAAGGAGGGGTGGCCTTGCTGCAGGCCCTGCTGGTGGTTTTTTGTCACTCATCACCTGGCTCTTAGGACCTGTCCAAGGGGATTGCTGCCATGATTTGTCTGCTCCAGGTGGGGTTTTCATGTGGCACCTTGGTGGACGGCTCCAGCTCTGGTCCCTAAGTCCCCGGGTGCAGGTTTTTAACTCTCAGACTGCTTAGCCCCCTTAAAAGAGTCTTTGAAGGGCTGAGGGGAGGAACCTGGTGGTCTCTGGCTGTGGCCATCTTGGGGGGGGGTGGGGGAGGCTCAAGGCAGCCTGGCCAGCCCCTGACCATCCTCTGCCACCACAGCTGAGGGACACAAAGGCCACGTTGTGCGAGGAGAATGGGTTGCGAAGTTGTACAACTTTCCATGCCAGCCCTCGGCAGTCTCATGACCCTGCAGCCGTTCCCACACTGTCCTGCTGATTGTCCTGGCCCCCTGCTTGGGGAGGGGAGGGGGGGATGGGGAGGTGACCTTGCCTGCGTGGCCTGACTCGCCCCCCCTGCCCTCCCCCAGGCCCCCTTGGTGCCTGCAGTTGGGCACTGCAGCCGACAGAGCCTGGCTGTGTGGGGCGCGAAGCTTGGGCTGCGCAGGAGGCTCTGGCGTGAAGCTTCCAAAGGCTTCAGGTGTGGGGAGGGGGGAGGGGAAGCTTAGTGAAGCATCTGCTGGGGAGGGGCTGGGGGAGGGGACCTGATGTCAGAGCTGGGGTGGGCAGAGGGATCAGAGCCCCTTTGGGGAGCAGTGTGCTGTGGTGGCTCAGGCTGGGGGGCACTGGGGAGCTGTGAGGCTGTCCTGGTGGGAATGGGACAGGCAGTGGTGAGGCAGCAGAGGCCCCCCTGGTGCGCCCCAGTGATTTGGGATGCCAGGGATGCCCTTGGCCCCCATGTGGCTGTGGTGACCTTGCCCAAGGTCACACCTGGAGCTGGTGGCTGAATTTGGAGCAGTGTTTGGTCACCTGGTCCTCAGCCATCAAAGAGCCTTTTCCTCCCTACCAAGGACCTCGTTTTAAGAGAAGGCATGAAGTGACTTCGGGTTTAAATCCTGCTGCTGTGGGGGGCCAGGAGCTGGCTCTGGGGTTGGTGCCCTTGCTCTGGGCAGCTTGGGAAGCCACCTTGCTTCAGTGCTTGGTCTTGGTGGCAGTGTTGAGTGATAGAAGGAGAGGAGGTGGCCTGAAATTGTGCCAGGGGAGGGTTAGGTTGGACATGAGGAACAATTTCCTGCCTGCAAGAGTGGTCAGGGATTGGCACAGGCTGCCCAGGGAGGTGGTGGAGTCCCCAGCCCTGGAGGTGTGCAAGAAACCTGTGGCCATGGCACTTGGGGCCAGGGTTTGGTGGCCATGGTGGGGTTGGGTTGCTGGTTGGACTGGGTGATCTCAGAGGGCTTCTCCAACTGAAACCGTTCCAGGATTCTATGACCTCTGGCAGCTCAGGAAGCTACCTTGCTTTGGTGCTTGGTCTTGGTGGCAGGACTCCCACTGGCTGCCCTGTGCATCCATCCCAGCTCCTCTGTGCCTTCCCCAGCCTCGTGCTGGCTGTGCTGAGTCTGAGGCTGGTTTGTGCATGAATGTTTAATGCTGAGGGCTTCCCCTCAAATCGATGTTCCACAGCCTCAGCCCCACCTCAGAACCACCTTCTCCTGCGTTTTCATTGGGTGCAACACAAAGGTGCAGAGGTTTTGTTCACGTTCCTTCCACTAAGGAGGCTTTTGAAAAGAAAGAAAGAGGCAGGGCTGGTGGGAGAGCTGCAGCTGAGGCCACAAGCAGGGTGGGTGCCTGTGCTGGGAAGCCAGCCTTGTGTTGCAGCCTGCTCGCTGGCTGCCTGTGCTGCTTTGCTCTGCTGGGAGCTGCTTCCTCCACAATCACTTCTGGTCTGGAGCAGCTCCTGACTCATCCAACCTCCCCCCTGCCACTGCATGGAGCAGGCCACTTCCTGCTGTGCCTCAGTTTCCCTGGGGACTTGGATACTTTCCCCTTGTGCTGAGGGTGTTGTGATCTGCATCATCTGCGTGTGGATGTCTTGGCTCCTGCTGATGCCAGTGTTAGAACCATGAAGGTTGGAAAAGACCTCCAAGATGGTCAGGAAGGGTGTGGGCATGACTCTTCAGGACATGGTTGGATGGCTGTGGGGGTCTTAGGTTGAAGGTTGGATTTGATGATCTTAAAGGTCTCTTCCAACTGGAACAGCTCTGTGAATCTACCCAACACCTCCACGGCCACTAGACCCTGTTCCAGAGTGCCACATCTACCTCCAGGGATGGTGACTCCACCACCTCCCTGGCTCCACTCCCTGACCATTCTGGCAGCAAAGAATAGCTAATATCTAACCTAATATTCTAATATCTAACCTAACCTCCCCTTGCACAGCTGGAGGCCAATCAATCCCCTATTGATTGGCAGGCAGACAGTGCCTCTGTGGTAAGGAGCAGATGGGTTTGCTGCTTGAGACAGGAGGGAAAAAGGATTCCTGATTTGGAGCATCTGAAGGCTGGGCCTGGGAGGCCTTGTTTGGCCCTGGTGCCCTCCCTGCTCCTGGGGAAGGTGCAGTGGTTGCTGTGGGTTGAAGTGTTTAAGCTCAGCTCTCTGTAAACTGCCCTTGGCAGCAGGCTGGGGGGGGGGGGTGTCACAGCTCCCTTTTTCCTACCCCTCGGTGCCCTTGAGTGCTGAGCTCACTGCTGTGCCCTTTCCAAAGGACACTCCCTGGCAGCACCCTGCCTGCTTCTCTCCCAGGAGTCCTGGGAGCCCAGCGGAGCGGTGGGAAGGTTCCCCAGCACTGACTTGAGTGTGTCAGGAGCTCAGCTGGGCAGAGCAGGGACCTTCCCAGTACAAGTGGGATTGGGAAATACTCCCAGAGGTGGACTAGGGTCTGCTGGTGAGGCTCCAGCCTCTCTAACCCAACCCCGGGCATGCCTGCCAGCTTGGTCCAGATGCCGTCTGGCTGCGTTAACCCTGGGCCTTGCCAAGGCTTGCCAGCTCTGGCCCAGATCCTTGCTAATTCAGCTGTTCTTCCAGCCTCTAGCTCGAGAGCTCCTAGGCTGTGTCCCTTCTCCTTCCCAGCGTGAAGGTAAGCATGGGGCAGGCAGGATGGTGGTGAGGAGAGGCATGGAGCACAGTGGAGCTGCCAGCACTCAGCGTGGCACTGCCTGGCGGTGGCAGCCAGGTGCCTGCTCAGTACCTTGGGAGCTCTGCTGAGCACCTTGATGCCATCCAACAGCCCAGGCCCCCTGTGACTCACTCTCACTGTTCTCACCTTCTCTCCCCCCAGCCTTTTGCATCAGCAATGGTGGAGCACGTTGGAGCTGCCAGCGCTCAGTGTGGCCCTGGCTGGTAGTGGCAGTCAGGTACCTGCTCGGTACCCTGGGAGCTCTGCTGAGCACCTCGATGCTTTCTGGCAGCCCAGGCCCCCTGTGACTCACTCTGACTGCTCTGCCCTTCTCCCTCCCCAGCCTTTTGGATTGGTGATGGTGGAGCACATGGGAGCTGGCAGCGCTCAGTGTGGCCTTAGCCGGTGGTGGCAGTCAGGTGCCTGCTCGGTACCTCGGGAGCCCTGCTGAGCACCTCGATGCCTTCTGGCAGCCCAGGTCCCCTGTGGCCCGCTCTGACTGCTCTCCCTTTCTCCCCCCCCCAGCCTTTTGCATCGAGGATGGCGGGTGGCGTGGACGGCCCCATCGGGATCCCGTTCCCCGATCACAGCAGCGACATCCTCAGCAGCCTGAACGAGCAGAGGAACAACGGGCTGCTGTGCGACGTGGTCATCTTGGTGGAAGGCCAGGAGTTCCCCACCCACCGCTCCGTCCTGGCGGCCTGCAGCCAGTACTTCAAGAAGCTCTTCACCTCAGGGTTAGTGGTGGACCAGCAGAACGTGTATGAGATAGACTTTGTGAGCGCGGACGCCCTGTCGGCCCTGCTGGAGTTCGCCTACACCGCGACCCTGACCGTCAGCACTTCCAACGTCAACGACATCCTCAACGCCGCCACCCTGCTGGAGATCCCGGCGGTGAGGGATGTTTGCACGGATCTCCTGGACAGGAAGATTCTGGCCAAAAATGACCAGATGGATACAGTAGATCAAATTGATCAAAGGAACCATCTCAGAGCAAAAGAGTACCTGGAGTTCTTCCAGAGCAACCCCGTCAACGGCCACCAAGGCAGCTTCCCGTGGACCAACCCAGAGTTGAGAGACCTTCAGAGACTGAACTTCCGAGGCCAAGAGGAGGAGGAGGAGCCGGACTGCAACGGCTTAGACTTCTACTCTCAAACCCCTCTGAACGAAAGACCAAAGGCGAATGACTGTGATCCTGACAGCAACCCGGCCATGTGGCTGGACAGAGAGGAGGAGGAGGCGGCCTCCGGCTCCTTGTTTTCACCCTCTCAGAACGGACATTACAGCGGCCGGAGCCTGCCCACACCGGGAGAGGAGGAGGGGACCCTGGGGGGACCTCTGGACCAGCAGGAAGCCGGCGACTCCCCCAGCTTCGGCGCGGCCGGGGCGGAGGCGGAGGATGACGTGCGGGAGGTGGACGGGTTGGCTGCCAGCGCCCTGCTGCAGCAGATGATGAATTCCATGGGCAGGCAGCAGCTCGGGGAGGACGAGCGCAAGGACGACGACGGGGTCATGGATTATTACTTGAAATACTTCGGCAGTTCGAGCGAGGGCGACGTCTACCCGTCCTGGTCCCAGAAGGTGGAGAAGAAGATCAGGGCAAAAGCATTCCAGAAGTGCCCCATCTGCGAGAAGGTGATCCAGGGGGCTGGCAAGCTGCCGCGCCACATCCGCACCCACACCGGGGAGAAGCCCTACGAGTGCAACATCTGCAAAGTCCGATTCACCAGGTGAGCTCTGCCGCACCGAGCCGCCTCCTGCCTTCCCCAGGGGCTCTGGCCGGGCTGGGCTGGGCTGCTGACATTTTTATCTTCCCTTGCATGACTAATTTCCATCCCAGCAGGCGAGCTGGAGATGCAGGCCAGAGTTTTCCAGGGAGGTGAAGCCTTTGGGTGTTGTGTCTCTTGAGGTGGTGTCTCAAGGGGCCTGCCTCGATGGCCAGTGCCACACCGTCCCCCTGTCCTGAGCTGATGAGCTCTACTGCACCTCTGGCCTGACCCAGGCTTCTGCAGAGGCCAAATAATGTGGCTGGTGGAACAGAGCTGTGGCTCGTGGTGTTTCCATCGTGGTTGAGGAGCCCAGGGTGGAGGTGAGAGTCTGGGGGCCATTTAGAAATGGCCTCCCGGGGTGACCCAAGCGCTGGTGGCCACCAGTTGGGTTGGGAAGAGGCTGAAGCCCCATCAGTCGTGAGCCAGGGTGGGCTGAGCGCTGGCTGTCCCCAGCACCACACACAGCCTGGTGCCTGGGCTCAGCTCCCTGGGGGCGGTCGCCTGGGCGCTGTTTCTAATCAGGGTTCCTCCATCCTTCCCTGTGCCACGGGGACGCCGAAGAAAGGAGACATTGTTTGGCTTCCTCCAGTTCAGCCTCGCAGCAGCGCCGCCTCCTCGGCCTGCAGCCTCCAGGGCCGAGCCAGGGTGGGGGTCTCACCCTGCCGAGGGGCTGCAGGGGCTCCCTGCCTGCCTGCCTGCTGACACATCCTGGCCTCTGCTGCCTTTGCTTCCCAGAAGCCTCTTCCCTGGGGGACCACGGGGCTGATCCCCACCACAGGCAGCCCCTGGCCGTGGCAGGTGGCTGCGGTGGGAAGCTGCCGGAGCCCGGCCGTGGGCAGGAGGCCGGATCCTGCCCCACGGCGCCGCCGGCCCCCTCCCCATGGCGGTGGCCGCACCCAGCCCCACGTTGGGTAGCTGAGGAATGCAGATAATGGCTGGGGGCAGGATGCCAGCCTCCGCCGCTCCCCCAGCAGCGCCCGGGCCCTGCCACGCGGCACCTCCCTGCCCCACACCGGATCTGCCCCACGGCTGCCGGGGGGGCCCCCGGGTGCTGCACCCACTGCCCTCAGCAGGTCCAAGGTCCTCGCTGGGAGCGGGAGGATGAGGAAGCGCTGCCAGGCCCTGGCAGCCATCGGCACCCGGGGTGGGTGGTGGTGCTGAGGGGCAGAGAAAGCGTGGGGCGTTTGTGGGACGAGGGCAGTGTGGCGGTGCCAGCTCATTGCTTTTCCATCTCACCCTCCTCTGGTGGGTTTCAGATGCAGACCTGTCTCAAGGGAGGTTCTTCTCCCCCTCTGCTCTGTCCTGGTGAGGTCACCTCTGGAGTCTTGGGTCCAGTTCTGGGCTCTCCAGTTCAAGGACAGGGAACTGTTGGAGAGGATGATGAAGGGCCTGGAAGATTGTGTGATGGGGAAGGGCTGAGAGCCCTGGGGAAGAGCAGCCCCAAAGGGGATCTGATCAATGTTTATATATCTCTGGAGGGGGGAGAGGGGGCAAGAAGAAGGGGTCAGGCTCTTCTTGGTGCTGCCCAGTGACAACACAAGGGGCAATGGGCACAAACTGGAGCCTAGGAGGCTCCACCTCAACATGAGGAAAATCTTTGCTGGAGGCCTGGGGCCGGCTGCCCAGAGAGGTTGTGGAGTCTCCTTCTGTGGAGACTTTCAAACACCCTCTGGGATGTGTTCCTGTGTGACCTGCCCTGGGTGCCCCTGCTTCAGCAGGGGAGTTGGACTGGATGATCTCCTGAGGTCCCTCTCAACCCCCTCCCCTCTCTGTGACTCTAACAAACCTCCTGTGCCACCAAAAAAGCCCAGGCCCCTCAGGGGAGCGGTGCCTGCTCTCGAGGGAGGTTTTGGGGGGGAAGGCAGGAGGACAAGCTAGGCCTGTTCGGCTCGGGGTGGTTCCCTGCCACCCCCTCTCTGGGTGGGGACCCTGGAGCCGCTTTTTGCTCTCCTGTGCTTCCTGGTTGCTCTGCCTTGGCAGGGGGAGGAGCAGCAGCTGCGCTCTGATCCTTTGCTGGCTGAAAGGCCGAGAGCTGAGGTCCAAACTCAACGTTTCTAACCTTGGAGCAATGAGAAGAATTCAGTTTTCAAAGCTGTGTTGTGGATGTGCTGCTGCCTTGCTCTGAGTGAGCCACCCCCTGCCCAGCCCCTCGGGAGCTGTGTTAGGAGCAGAGGTGGACACATACTTGGTGTTTGGTCCCTTTAAGGTTTAGGACTTCCTGGAGCCTCCTGCTGCTGGAATTTCCCCCACGTGGGAAGGAGAAGGTGCCTGGGCCCAGCCATTTACAGAACCAACGAATCATTTGGGCTGGAAAAGACCTTTATGATCATCAAGCCCAAGTGTTAACCCAGCACTGCCAGGGCACCACTAAGCCATGGCCCTCAGCACCACCTCTCAACAGCTTTTAAACCCCTCCAGGGATGGAGACTCCACCACTGCCCTGGGCAGCCTGGGCCAGGGCTTGACAACCCTTTTGGGGAGGAAATTGTCCCTCATGGCCAACCTAAACCTCCCCTGGTGCAGCTTGAGGCCATTTCCTTTCGTTCTGTGGTTCCTTGAGAGAGGAGACCGATGCCCATCTGGCTCCAACCTCCTCTCAGGGGGCTGTAGAGAGCAATGAGGTTCTCCCCTCAGCCCCTTTTTCTGCAGCCTAGACACCCCCAGGTCCTTCAGCTGCTCTTCACCAGCTCTGTTCTCCGTACCCTTCCCCAGCTTCAGGCCACTGCTGAGGTACCAGGAGGAGCATTTTCTGTGCAGGAGAGCTGAGAGGGATGGGACCTGACCCCTCACCCCCACCCCAGCCTGGGATGCTGCTCCTTCCTGCTCCTCACTGCCTGGCCACGCACTTGGGGCCTGGTGTTTCTCCTCCAGGAAGCAGCAGAGGCTGTGGCTCACGTGGCCACGCTGGCCCCCAGCCCAGCTCCTGTGCCTGCCTCCCCCACGCTGCAGCTGCGCAGGGCCTGCCAGCAGCATCCTGGGACTGGGAGATGCTTGCCCCTGTCCTGGGCAGCGTTCAGCCTTGTGCCAGGCACTGCTCAGCCCCATACTGGCTGATGCTCAGCCCTGTACCAGGTGATGCTCAGCCTGTACCAATTCTCAGCCCCATACTGGGCAATTCTCAGCCTGGTACCAGTGGTCAGTTCCATACTGGGCGATGCTTCACCCTGTACTGGATGAGGCTTAGTCCCATACCAGGCCATGCTTGGCCCCATACTGATGCTCAGCCCTGTCCTGGGTGATCCTTGACCCTATACAGGGCCATTCTCCACCCCATATCTGTACCTGACCCCACACCAGTCAGTGCCCAGCCCTTTACCAATACCTGACCCTGCAGCAGTCAGTGCCAGGCCCATACCAATACCTGCCCCACAGCAAGCACTCCACGCCCAGCCCTGCACCACTACCTACCCCTGCCCCAGCCAACACCCAGCTGCTGCCGAGCCCTGCGTTTGCCTCGGTGCCAGTCAGGGTGTGATGCCCCTGGGTGTGCCATGCCCCTGTGCGCATGTGCTGCCCCTGTGTGTGTGCTGTCCCTGTGTGTGCCATGCCCCTGTGCATGCCATGCCCCTGTGTGTGTGTGTGATACCCCTGTGCATGTGATGCAACTGTGCGTGGGCTGTGCCCCTTCATGTGTGCCATGCCCCTGTGTGCCATGCCCTTGTGCATGTGATGCAACTGTGCGTGGGCCATGCCCCTCTGTGTGTGTGCCATGCCCCTGTGTGTGCGCCATGCCCGTGTGTGTGAAGCCCCTCTGTGCTCCATGCCTGTGTGTATGAAGCCCCTCTGTGTGTGTGCCATGCCCCTGTGTGCCATGCCCCCCGTGTGCGTGTGCCATGCCCCTGGGTGTGTGTGCCATGCCCCTCTGTGTGCCATGCCCCCCTCTGCGCGTGTGCCGTGCCCCTGTGTGCCATGCCTCTGTGTGTGCCATACCCATGTGTGTGTGCCATGCCCCCTGTGTGTGTGCCGTGCCCCCGTGTGTGTGCCGTGCCCGTGTGTGCCATACCCCTGTGTGTGTGCCGTGCCCTTGTGTGTGTGCCATTGCCTCTGTGTGTGCCGTGCCCCTGTGTGTGTGTGTGCCATACCCCTGTGTGTGTGTGTGCCATACCCCTGTGTGTGTGTGTGCCGTGCCCCTGTGTGTGTGTGTGCCGTACCTCTGTGTGTGTGTGTGCCATACCCCTGCGTGTGTGCCGTGCCCCTGCGTGTGTGCCGTACCCCTGTGTGTGTGCCATACCCCTGCGTGTGTGCCGTGCCCCTGCGTGTGTGCCGTACCCCTGTGTGTGTGCCGTACCCCTGCGTGTGTGTGTGCCATGCCCCTCTGTGTGCGCGCCGTGCCCCCGGCTGTGCGCGCCCTGCCCCCGTGCCCCCGTGCCCCGCGCGTGTGCCGAGGCGTGACGTGCGGGCGGCTGTGCTCTGTCGCAGGCAGGACAAGCTGAAGGTGCACATGCGGAAGCACACCGGGGAGAAGCCCTACCTGTGCCAGCAGTGCGGCGCCGCCTTCGCCCACAACTACGACTTGAAGAACCACATGAGAGTCCACACCGGGCTGCGGCCCTACCAGTGCGAGAGCTGCTTCAAGACTTTCGTCCGCTCCGACCACTTGCACAGGCACCTTAAAAAAGATGGATGCAACGGGATTCCATCCCGGAGGGGGCGGAAACCCCGGGTGAGGGATGCCGGAGCTCTGCCGCCCACCCCGACGGGGAGCGCCGAGGATGGAAGTTTTCAAGCCGGAGGAGAGAGTCAGGAATCAGAGGACACCACCCTGCAGGGGACCGGGCAGGAGGAGCAGCAGCAGCACTTTGAGGAGAATTCAAACAACGCAGAGTCAGGATTGAATGTAGCAGCAGCAGCAGGAGGAGGAGGAGGAGGCGGCGGAGGCGGAGGAGGAGGAGGGGCTGTGGAGGGTAACACGCAAGGACTCTCCTAAACCAAAAAAAACAAACAAACAAAACAAATATATATATATATATATAAGAGAAAAACAAAACAACCAACCAACAAAACCCCAACCAACCAACAAAACAAAAACAAACCCCAAGTGTCACAAAATCTGCTTAGGAACTTCGGGTTGGGTTTTATTTCCCCCCCCCCCCCCCAAATTTTCTCTTCCTTTTTTTTTTCTGGGGGGGGGCTGTGGTTTATTTGGTTTATTTTTCTCTCTCTTTTCTTATTATTTTGTTTGTTTTGGAGATTTATTATTTTTTTTTCCTCTCTCTCTCTTTCTCTCTCTTTTTGGAGATTTATTTTATTCTCTTTGGAGTTTTATTTGGTTTGTTTTTTTTTTTCCTCTCCCCCTCCCTCTTTTTTTTTTTTTTTTATGAAAAAGCAAAAAAAAAAAACCATAAAAAACACAAAGAAAAAAATTGACAAAAAAAAAAGAAGAAGAAGAAGAAGAGAATTTAATTATATATATATAAATATATATATATATGATGTTTCCAATCCTCTCCCCTCATCAGCAGGGCTCCCCCCCACCCCCTCCCCTCCCCCCACACTCATCCCTAAGGACTTCTCCTCCCTCCCCCCTCCTCCCCTTGCAGCAGCCAAGGAACCTTTTGGTTGGTTTTTTAGGTTTTCTTTTGTTGTTTTGGGGTTGGGTTTTTTGTTTTTTTTTGGTTGTTGTTTTCTTTTAATTCCTGGAAAGGAAAAAAAAAAAAAAATAATTCCTTTTTTTTTTTTTGCTAAGGAAGCACACAGACAAAAAAAAAAAAACAAATCAATGGGGGAGGGGGAGAGGGGAAATGTGGGGGAGGGATGGGGGGGGGGGAGGGGGGGGGATGGAAAAGTGGCTCTGTGGCATGGAAAAGAGCTTCCATGTAAATCCAAAGCTTTATTTTGTGGCTGAACACACGTTAAAACAGAGAGAAAGAAAAAAAAAAAGCAAACCACAAATCCTATGGCAGAGAGAGGTCTATTTAAGGAGAAAAAGAGAAAAAATAGAGTAAAAAAAAAAAGTAACTAAAAAGGGTTGGGGGGGGGAGGATAGGAGCTGGAAGGGCTGGGACAGGGCAGGTGGGGTTGGGAGGGGTGCAGGAGTGGGGCCAGTCCCTACCCCTTCCCACCCCACAGTCTGTTGTTTCGGGGGAGCCTGAGCTGCTCTGGTCCCAGCGTGGACCTGGCCCTGTCCAGGGAGACCAGGGTGGAGTTTTGGGGTGAGGGGCAGGGTCCTGCCCAGCAGTCCCCCCCCCCACCTTCTCTGAGCAAAGCCCAGTGTGGCAGAGAGAGGCCAAGGGCAGCTCGGTGTAGAGAACAGCCCAAACCTGCCTGAAAGCAGAGCGAGAGGAGCAGCAGGCAGGGGGCTGGGGGCAGCAGGGCTTGGGCAGCCGGAGCTGGGGACACTCAGGGATGGGGGCACCCGGAGCTGGGGACACCCAGGCTTGGGGATACCCAGGACTTGGGACACCCAGATCTGGGGATACCCAGGACGGGGAACGCTCAGAGCTGAGGAAACCCGGATTTGGGGACACTCAGAGCTGGGGGACACCCAGAGCCGGAGCCACCCAGAGGACTTTGGGACACGCAGGCTTGGGAAGACCCAGAGCCAGGGACACCCGGAGCTGGGGACATGCAGAGCTGGGGACACCCGGAGCTGGGGACATGCAGAGCTGGGGCCACCTGAGGCTGGTGCCACCATCAGTGGGGTGAAGGCAGTGTCCCTCCCAGTGTCCCCACCTCAAGGTGCCCAACTCGCCCCCGGGAACGCGGCTGGGACCACCCTCCCCACACTGCCCCAGCACAATTAGGGGCAGGGGGTGAAGTGGAGGTGGGGAAAGGGGATACCAACCCCCCCTCCCCCCCCCCCCAGTCTACTTAGGCACTGGGGCCAGCGCTGCGGCATCCCCACCCCCCCAGACCAAAACCCACCTGGAAAGGGCAAATTCCTTTTGCTAAAGGTTCTTTGAGGTCTCCCTTAAAGGGGCAGAGGAAGCCTTTGGGTGGTGATGGGGGTGGGGGGGGTGGGAGGGGCGAGCTGCTGTGTCCCCAGATTCCCTTCCCCCCCCCCCCCCCCCCCCCCCCCCCCCCCCAAATCTCTTATATCTATTTTTGGGTAACTGTATCTGATGTCTATAGATTCTATATGGCGCTAGAGGCGGGTAAATAACCCTGGGGGTTAGCGAGGAGGAGGAGGAGCAAAGGCACCTTTCAGCTGGTCACCTGTTTTCTAAATGCACATTTTTAACTGAAAAAAAAAAATAGAAAAAGAAAAAAAAAAAAAAAGAAAAAATATTTTAAAGCCCTTTTATTTTGAAAGAAAGAAAAACAAAAAAAAGCACTTTTTAGAGGTCTTTTTCTTCCTTTCCCTTTTGGTTTCTTTTTGGGTTTGTTGTTTGTTTGCTCTAAATTTTTCTTTTGTTTTGTTTGTTTAAATTATTTGAAATGTTTGGGGGAAATTTTTTAATGTTTCAGGTTTTCTTTCTTTTTTTTTCTTTCATTTTCTTTTTTTCTTTCATTTTCTTCTTTTTTCTTTCATTTTCTTTTTCATTTTTTTCTTTTTTTTTATTTTTTAAAAAAATTATATTCACTTTTTTCCTTTTATTTTGTATTTTAATTTTTTATATTTTTTGTTTGATTTTTCTTTTAATTTTTATATTTACTTTTTCAGTTTGTTTTATTTTTTCATTTAAATTTTATGTTTACCTTTTGTTTTATTTTTCTTTATTTTTTATATTTACTTTTTAATTTTGTTTTATTTATTTTTTTAATGTTTAATTTTCATTGGTTTATTTTTCTTCTATTTTTGAATTTTTTATATTTATTTTAATTGCTTTCTTTTTTAATTTTACTTTTCCTTTTATTTCCTTTTTTTCTTTTACTGTTTTAATGTTTTCATTTTTTCATTTAATTTTTTCTTTCATTTCTTTTTATTTCCATTTTTTATTTTCATTTTAAAATAATATTTTTTTATTATTATTTTCTCTTTTTTCTTTCTTTTTTTCCCTTTGTTTTTCCTTTCTTTTTCCTCTTTTTTCCTTTTTTTTCCTTTTTCCTATTTTTTTCTTTTTTCTCTTTTTTATCTTTTTTCTTTCTTTTTTCTTTTTTTCTCTTTTTTCTTTTTTCTTTTTTTCTCTTTTTTATCTGTTTTTTCTTTTTTTTTTCCTCTTTTTTTTTCCTTTCTATTTTTTCTTTCTATTTTTTTCTTTCTATTTTTTCCTCTTTTTTTTTTTTCTTTTCCCCCTCCCTCGTTCTTTTAGTTTTTAACTCTCAGAGCAAGAGCAGGTATGGCCGAATGTACTTTGGAGAGAGAGAGAGAGAGCGAGCGAGCGAGCGATGCGTGCTGAGGGGGTGGGGGGCGGGAGGGTTGAGTGGTGGGGGTTGGGGCAGCGGGGGAGGGGAAGAGCTGGATGTTTATTTAATGCAGAAAAAAAAAAAAGAAAAAGCAATAAAAAATCTCTATAAAATTAAAAAAAAAAAGAAACGACAAAAAAAAAGAGGTAATAAAGACAAGAAAACAAAGAAGTCTTAGCACTTTGCGATGGAACGGGTACTTTGAGCTCACTTTATCTTAATTTAAGGAGAAAAACAAAACAAAAAAAAAAAATTATTTAAAAAATTATAAATAAAAACACCTAAATAAAAGCAGCAATGTTTACAGAGTTCGAAACCAACTTCGACCGGGGGGGGGGGGGGGAAATAAAATAAAACCACAAAAAAAAATAAAAAGGACAAAAACGAGGAGAAAAAAAGAAAAAAAGGATAAAAAAATAAACTAAAAAGAGAGAGACAGAGCCTAAATTTATTTTTGTAAGAGAAAGGTGTATAAATATATATCTAGAGATATATTTAAAGAGAAAAAAAAACAAAACAAAACAAAAAACACACAAAAAAATACCCTAAAAAAAAAAGAAAGAACCCAAACAGACCTACAACCCAGGGGCAGGAGCCAGGCTCCAGTCGATGGGGTGAGAATGGCTGCAAGGTGTCTGAAGGCAGGAAGGAGGCTAATTAGGTTCCGTGACACTGCCCCGACGCCCTCCCCCCACCCCCTAACCCTCCCACCCTCCCACCCCCACCCCCGCGAGCAGGCAGCGGGGGGCAGGGGGGGGGGAAAAGGGCAATATTCGACCCAAAAAACATCCCTGAACTGGCAAAGAGTAAAGGGGGAAAACATGGCAAAGATTGGCAAAGATCGGCACCAAAGGGAAAGATTGGCACAAAATTGGCTAAGATCGGCACAAAAGGGCAAAGATTGGCACAAAATTGGCTAAGATCGGCACAAAAGGGCAAAGATTGGCACAAAATTGGCTAAGATCGGCACAAAAGGGCAAAGATTGGCACAAAAAAAGGCAAAAAAGGATCGGTAAAGGTTGGCCAAAAGTGGCAAAGATTTGAGAAAGAAAAAGCAAATGTTTGACGAAAATGGCAAAGATTTGGCCCAAAAGGGCAAAGATTGGATAAAAATGGCAAAGATTTGACCAAAGAAAGCAAAGATTCGGTTAAAATGGCAAAGATTTGGTCAAAAAAAGCGCAAAGATTGGATAAAAATGGCAAAGATTTCACCAAAAAAAAAAACCACCCCAAAAAAGGACAAAATTTGCAAGGATTTGACAAAAAGGCAAAGATTGGATAAAAAGTGATAAAGATTTGGCAAAGTAAAAAGGCAAAGCTGCAACAAAACTGGCAAAGATTTGAGAAAAATGGCAAAAGTTTGGCAAAGCAAAGGAAAAGCTTTGACCAAAAACGTCAAAGATTTGACTCAAAAAGCTAAGGTTTGACCCAAAAAAAGGGGTCAAACAGTCAATTAAAAAAATCAAACAGGCAAGAAGGAAGTTGAATAGCCAACAAAAAAAAGTTGAATATCCAACAAAAAAAGTTGAATATCCAACAAAAAAAGTTGAATATCCAATAAAAAAGTTGAATGGTCAGCCCCCCAAAAAATTGACTATTCCACCCCCAAAAATTGACTATTCAACCCCCAAAAAATTGACTATTCAACCCCCCAAAAATGGACTACTCAACCCAAAAAAGAATATTCAACAAAAGAAGTTGGATGCTCAAAAAAGTTGAAGATGCAACAAAGAAGTCAAACATGCAAGCAAAAAAAAAAAAGGTGGAATATTCAGCCCAACAAAAAAATCAAATATTCAATAAAATTGTCAAATACTCAAATTAAGTCAAATATTCAACCCAAAAGGTCAAATATTCAACCCAAAAGGTCAAATATTCAACCCCAAAAGGTCAAATGTTTAATGAAAAAAAAAAAAGTTGAATGTTTGTCAAAAGGTTGAATATTCACCCCCAAAAGTTGAGTATTTGATGCAAAAGTCGAATATTCAGTCCAAAAGTTGAATATTCAGCCACGACAGAAAAGTGGATTGGTCCACCAAAAAGCCGAACATTTGACCCAAAAGTCAAATACTCAACCCAAAAGTTGGATGCTCAACGTAAAAAGTTGAATTTCCAAGCCCCGAAAGGTGAAATATTGGGCAGCAAATTCGGCTATTCCGCCAAGAGTTGGATATTCAACAAGGCAAAAAAAAGGAGTTGAATTTTCGACCAAAAAGTCAAACATTCAACCCAAAAAGTCGAATATTAACCGACACCCCCCCCCTCCCCCCCCCCCAAAAAAATGGAATTTTCACCACCAAAATGTCAAACATTCACCAAAACATCCAAATATTCACCCAAAAAGTGTCGAATATGCAACCGAAGAGCATTAAGCAACCTCCCCTCCAGCAGCTGGAATGTTAGGGTGGAACCAGGGCGAAGGAGGGCTTGGGGGGGGGGTCCCGGGGGGGAGGTGCGGGGTGGGGTTGTGTCTTGCTCCTTTCTCCTCCCCCCTCCTCCCCCTTTGTTTTTGGGGCTGATTTCTTTCTTTTCATTACTTTCCCATTTCTTTTACTGTTTCTTAGCCAGTGCTACCCCCAGGCAGCTCCTCAATCCCTACCCTCTGGGGAGGATCCAGAGCAAGGTTTTGGGGTGGGGGGCACTGATCCACCTAAGACCTCCCCTCATACCCCCCCCACTCCCCCCCCCCCCCCCCCCCCCCCCGGCACTTGGCTACATTTTGGGATATGCAAAAAAAAAGGAAAAAAAAAAAATCACAAAAAAAAGCAAACCTCCAAAGTGTGGATTTTGTAAAGAGAGATTGCTGGAGTCGCCTCTCCAGGTCGTGGTTGGGTTTCTGACCCCCCCCTGCCCCCCAGCTCCTCCCCTCCGAGCTCCTCCTCGCTGCTTTTTGTTCCTCCCCACCCCCAGCTCCCTCTTCTGCCACCCCCACACACACCCTGAGCCCCCACGAAGCCTTTGGGAGGTTTGGGTCTGGGTTTGGGGTTAGATTTGAACTTGGGTCTGGATTTGGGTTTGGGTCTGGATTTGGTTTGGGTTTGGATTTGGGTTTCAGTCTGGGTTTGGATTTGAGTTTGGGTTTTGATCTGGGTCTGGGGGTCTGGATTTGAATTGGGTTTGGATTTAGGTTTTGGGTTGGGTTTGGGTCTGGATTTAAATTGGGTTTGGATTTGGGTTTTAGTCAGGGTTTGGATTTGGGTTGGGTCTGGATTTAGATTGGGTTTGGATTTAGGTTTTGGGTTGGGTTTGGGTCTGGATTTAAATTGGGTTTGGATTTGGGTTTTAGTCAGGGTTTGGATTTGGGTTGGGTCTGGGTCTGTATTTGGATTGGGTTTGGATTTGGGTTTTAGTCTGGGTTTGGATTGGGTTTGAGTTCGGGTTTTGATCTGGGTCTGGGGGTCTGGATTTGAATTGGGTTTGGATTTGGGGTTTAATCTGGGTTTGGATTTGGGTTTGGGTCTGGGTTTGGATTGGGTTTGGGTTTTGATCTGGGTCTGGGGGTCTGGATTTAGGTTTTGTTTTGGGTTTGGGTCTGGATTTAAATTGGGTTTGAGCTTGGGTTTGGGTTTTAGTCTGGGTCTGGGGGGGAGGGCTCTGGGTGATTGGTGCTTAGGGAGGGAAGAGGAAACTGGGAGGAAAAAAGAGGAAAAGGAAAAAGGAGAAAAAAGGATGGGAGGGGAAAGAGTGGAGCAGGAAAAAAGCTGGGGAAAGGATGGGGAAAGAAAGGGATGGAAAAAGAAAAGGATTGGGAAAAAGGAAGAAAAAAAACATCAATGGGGGAAAGGGAAAAGAGAACTAGAAGGGAAATGAGGGGGAAAGGGGAAAAACTAAAAGGGGGAAATGAGAAGGAGGAAATGAAAAAAGGGGAATGAGGAAAAAAAAAGGGGAAATGAGGAAAAAAAGCAGAAAAGGTGGGGGGGGGACCCAGAAACAGAAGAAGGGGGAAGGGAAGGTGAGAAAATGGGGGGGGGGGGAGGGGGGAGAGAGAAAATGGCACAAGAGCAGCAGGAGGGAGAGAAACAGTCTCAGGATTCCCCGTGGCGAGAGCAGCCCTGTGTGTCCTGCCCCCCGCCCCCCACCCCCGCCCCAAAACCAAACCAAACCAAACCACCCTCAAGCCCCCCCCCAGCCCCCCCCCCCCCGCCACACTTCAGCACAAATTTAAGTTGCACTATAACAGAGGAAAAAAAAAAGGCAAAAGCTGCCCCCAAATCCTCTCGGTTTGGCCCCAGCCTGCAGCCAGCACCTGCCTTAAATTCCGCCGCCCCCCCCCCGCCCGCCCCCGACTCACTTCCAGCCCTGCAGCAGCGATGAGCGCCGCCCCCCCGCCCCCCGCCCCCCCCCCCCCCCCCCCCCCCCCCGAATCGTAGCTGGGCTTCTAGTATATTTTTTGGTTGTTTTTGTGTTCTTTCGATGATTTCTTTCCTTTTCCTCCGGGTTGTGACAAAGTGGTGCCAAAGATACTGCAGAGATAGAGGGCTGGGGGAGGGGGGTGCGGGGGGGGTTAATTAATTAATCATCATCATCATCATTAGAGGAGAGGGAGGGAGGGGAAGGAAAAAAGAAAGGGGGGGGGTGGGGAAAAAGAAGGCAAAAAAGGCCTCAGCCCTCCCCCCCAGCCCCCTCCCCAGCCCCACCCCAATGGAAGGGCATTGGGGGGGGGGGTGTCCCCAACCCAGGACAGCAGCAGAGCTGGGGTGTGCCCCCCCGCCCCCAAACCCCCCAACAATTGATGGGGGGGGAGAGGGATGTTTGGGGTCATTCCCTGCTGATTTGGGGTCTGGGAGGGTGTTAGGATTGGCTCGGGGGGGGGGGGAGGGGGATTGCTTTGGGGGGGGGATTATTTCTTGTGCGTGTCCCCCCCCCCCCCATGCTGCTTGTATTGATGCTGCATCCAACTGCAACCCCCCTACAGACACACCCTGGGGGGGGGGGGGACTTGTACCCCACACACCCCCTCCCCATAAATGGGGTTTGGGGGGGGGGGGGGGGGGGGGAGGAGGTTTGTGTCTTAACGCCCCCCCCCCAGCCTGGTCAATAGGGGGGGAGGGGGTGTGCGTTTTGCGCCCCCCAACCTGCTCAGTTTCTCTTTGGGGGGGGGGGGTGCAGCAAAGGGCTTTTTCTTCCCCCTCCCCACCCCAATTCTTACCCCCTTAGTGCCCCCCCCCCCGCCGCACTGCAGCTGTTTTGGGGAGAGGGTCTCAACCCCCAACCCTCACCACCCCCCCAGGCCCAGCCCCCCCCCTCCCCCAGAGGCTTATTTAATATAAAGGAAATTCTGTAGCTATTTATACTGCAAAGTTTTATTTAACTATAGAAAAATTAGGGGGGGGTCAAGGACACAGGAAATGGGGGGCGGGGGGGGGGGGGGGGACAGGGGGCTGGGGAGGGGACGCAGGAGGTGAGGAGGGGGCACCAAAAAAGCCGGGGGGGGGACACCAAGCAGCCCAAAGCTGCTTTGAGAGGGGGAGGATGGAAGATGCTCCAGGGGGAGCCTGAGCTGCTGCTGCTGCCCTGGGCTGGGCGGGGGGCGCAGAGAAGCCCCCCCGGGGGTGCTGGGGGGGAGGGGGGGACATGGAGGAAGGGGGCGGGAGCGGCGGAAGGGGGGAAGAGCCCCAGGGAGGATGCTCGCGGTGGGGCCGCTGCTGCTTTTTGCCTTCAGTTTGGGCATTTTTCTGCCTTTTTTCCCCCAGTTTGGGTTTTTTTTCCCTTTGCTTTTTGGCTTTTTCTGCCTCCTTTGGTTTCAGCCTCTTGAGTGGAGCCAGAGAGGGACTGGCGCGGGGGGGGGGGGGGGGGGGGGCAAGAATAAAGGCGATTTTGGGGTTGATTGTAGGGGATTTGGGTTGATGCTTGGTTTGGTTTGGGGTTGATTCGCTTTTCTTTTGGTTATTTTCTTTGGTTTTCATTGATTTCATTTTTTATTTCATCTTTTTAACCTTTTTTTGTTGTGTTAACATTTTTGCTTCATTTCGTGCTTCACTTTGACCGATTTTGCTTGATTTTGACTCACTTCGTATTTTATTGCGCTTGAGTTTGGGTTTATTTTCCTTTAATTTTTGTTGTTTGGGTTTTTTTTTTTTCCCCTTCATTTTTTCCCTTTTTTTCCCCTCCATTTATTTTTTCTTTTGCTTTTCTTTTCCTTCATTTTAGTTCATCTTTTCTGTTTGCTTTCTCCTGGATTTGGGTTGATTTGGCTTCCTTTTATGTTTTATTTCGGTGTTGTGTTTTTTCCCCCTCCCCACTTATTTTACACTTTGGGTTTATTTTTTTTCCTTTCACCTTCATTCTGCTTTCATTTTACTATAATTTGGCTTCCTTTTATTTTCGACATCATTTCATTTTGCCTGTTTTTTTTTTTTAATTTATTTTCTATTTTCTTTCATTTTATTTGACTTCATTTCATTGATTTATTAAATTTCATTTCATTATTTCATTTTGTTTACATTTCTTTCATTTTAGTTAATTTCTTTTTGTTTCATTTTAATTTCATTTCATTTAATTTCATTTTGTTTCATTTTTTGTTTCTTTTTTATTTCCTTTTTAAATTTCATTTTAATTTCCTTTTTAAATTTCATTTTTATTTCCTTTTTAAATTTAATTTTTATTTCATTTTTATTTCATTTTTAAATTTCATTTTTAAACTTCAATTTTATTTTTTGTATTTCATTTCATTTTTATTTTATTTCATTTTATTTCTTTTTTGTTTCATTTAATTTTTATTTACTTTTAAAATTTCATTTTTATTTATTTTTTTAAATTTAATTTTTAAATTTCATTTTTAAACTTCAATTTTATTTCATTTTTGTATTTCATTTCATTTTTAATTTCATTTTGTTTCTTTTTTGTTTCATTTAATTTTTATTTCCTTTTTAAATTTCATTTTTATTTAATTTTTAAAATTTCATTTTAAAATTTCATTTTAAACTTCAATTTTATTTCATTTTTGTATTTCATTTCATTTTTATTTAATTTAAAAATTTCATTTCATTTTTATTTCATTTTTTATTTCATTTTTTAAATTTCATTTTTAAACTTTAATTATTTCATTTTTAAATTTCATTTAATTTCATTTTTTAACTTCATTTTATTTTATTTTATTTCTTTTTCCCCCCTTTTTTTTTCTTTTTCCTTTTTCCCTTTTTTCTTATTTTTTCTTTTTTCTTATTTTTTCTTTTCCCCCTTTTTCCTTATTTTTCCTTTTTTCTTATTTTTTTCTCTTTTTTTCCTTTTTTTCTTATTTTTTCCCCCTTTTTTCCTTTTTTTTTCCCCCCCTTCTCTTTTCCTCCTCCTTTTACTACTTTTTTTTTTCTTCCCGGGGCGGTGATTTGGGTCAAGGAGGGAAAGCAAAACAACTAAAGCACAGCAAAGACATTCCATAGATTGTACCTTTGATAGCTTCTTTATAACAGTGTGGGGAGGGGAAGGGGAAGGGAAGGGGAGCGGGGGGGGCGGGGGGGGAGAGACGAGGAAAACAAAACCACAAAAATAACAAAAAAAATCTAAAATAATAAAAAAATTGCACTTTGGGGGGGGGGCTTTAAAAAAAATATAAAATACACAAAAAAGAGAAAATAAAAACTCTATATTAAAGTACAGCTGCGGCCTCGACTCTGCCTGGGGGGGGGGAAGCTGGGGGTGGATTGGAGAGGGGGAGGGGGGGGGAGAGGGAGGAGAGGGCTCAGGGGGGAGAGGGAGGAGAGGGCTTAGGGGGGAGAGGGCTCAGGGGGGAGAGGGCTCAAGGGGGAGAGGACTCAGGGGGGATAGGGAGGAGAGGGCTCAGGGGGGAGAGGGAGGAGAGGGCTCAGGGGGGAGAGGGCTCAGGGGGGAAGGAGGGGGCTCGGGGGGAAGGAGGGGGCTCGGAGGCTGCTTCAGGATGGAGTTGGGGAGGGGGCTGGGAGGTTTTTTTGGGTGGCTTTGGTGCCTTTTTGTTTCCTCTGGGGATTTTTTGGTGCTGGTTTTCGCTTTGGGTTTCGTTGGCTTTGCCCTCCCTGGGCTTTGGGGTTGGTTTTTTTTCTGGGTTTTGGTGGTGTTTGGGTTATTTTTCCCCCTTTCTGGTGGTGTTTGGGTCATTTTTTTCCCCCCTTTCTGGTGGTGGTTGGATTGGTTTGGGTTTTTTTCCCCCCCTTTTTGTTAAAGCTTCCCCTTTTCCCCCCCTTTTTTTTCCCTCTCTGTGTGTTTTATTCCCTTTTTTGGTGGTGTTTTGGTTTTCCTCCTTTTTTTTGTGTGTGTGTAATTTTTTTCCCCCCTTTTTTTTGTTGTTTGGGGTTTTTTCCCCTTTCTTTTTTTTTATGCTTCCCTAACCCCCTCCCCTCTTTTTTGGGGGCATTATATTGCCTTTTTTGGTGTTATTTTGTTTTTCCTTGGTTGTTTTTTGTTGTGGTTTTCTTCCCCCCCCTTTTCTTGTTGTGTTTTCCCCCCCTTGATTTTTGTTGTGGTTTTTTTTTTCCTTGTTGGTTTTTTTTGTTGTTGTTTTTTTTCCCCCTTTTTGTGTGTGTGTGTGGGGGGGGGGTCAGAGTGTTTCTCTTTTGTGGGGTTGTTTGGGTTTGGTGGCACAGTGGAGCTCCCTGGGCTTGGGGATGGGGGGGTGGGGGTGACAGAAGGGGGTGACCTGCAGCACCAAAGGGGAGGGGGGGGTGGGGGCACGTTCACCCCACTTTGGGGGGTGTCCAGGGCTCGACTGTTGTTTGGGGGGGGGGGGGGGGGGGGGTGTTCAGAGCCAGCTCATGCCTCAGTTTCCCCAAACGGAGCGAATCCCCCTCACAAAATAAAGGCAAAGGATGTGGGGGGGTCCCAGCACCCCGCGGGGTTCCCCTCTCCCAGTCTGCCCAGGCCCCCCCCCCGCAGGGGCAGCTCGGCTCCATTAAGCTGCTCGCAGGGGGCCGGGGGGGGGGTGGGGGGGGGGGGGGGCGGGGGCTGGGGGGGTGGAGCCCTAATCCAGTTTGGGCTCAGATTAGGGCCGGGGCAAACGGCGGCACCCAGATGGCCGCGGGTTAAGGAGCCTGCGGGGACCAAGTTTGGGGATGTGCCCCCCCAGAACCCCACTAAGGCCGGGGGGGGGGCAGGGAGGGGGAGTGTGACTCCAACTGCGACTGGGGAAACTGAGGCAGAGGTTAGGAGGGACACACAGCACCCAGGGGACCTCACAACCCCAAGCCCCCCACATCCTCCCAACACCACCATATCCCCCAGCAAGACTCAGCTTGGCCTCCAGCCCCTCCCCACATCGCTCCCACCCCTGGGACCCCCAACTAAGGCCAGGGTGAGGGGGGGCACCATCTGCAACTGGAGAAACTGAGGCAGAGGAGTAGGGGGGGGGACACACAGCACCCAGGGGACCTCACAACCCCCAACCCCCCCCAAATCCTGCTGCCACCACATCCCCCATCAAGACCCAGCTTGGCTTCCAGCCCCTTCCCCACATCTCTCCCACCCATGGGACCCCCAAGTAAGGCCAGGATGGGGGCTGGGGGCAGCATTAACAGCTGTAGAAAGAGGGGTAGGGGGCACACACACAGCACCCAGGGGACTGCACAACCCCAAGCCCCCCAGATCCTACCACATCCCCCAGCAGGACCCAGCTTGGTCTCCAACCCCCTCCCTGCACCACTCCCATCCCTGGGACCCCCCTCGATGCGTGCGTGTCGTCCCCCCCTCAACCTGTGCGTCCCCCCCAGAGGGCAGGGGCAGCGTTACCGGATTAATTTGTGTCATAAGCTTCCTAGTTCTCGGGAGCTTTGGGGTTTTATCTCCCGGGCTTTGGTGGCCGAGTCGTCGTGCTTAGCGAGACGCCCTAATGCCACTTAACACCTGGGAGCCGCGATTTTCATTAGGGGCGTCAGGGACAATTAGCGAGGAAATAATTAGGGCAAGAGCCGCTCCCTGGAAGGGTTAAGCCCCCCATATGTGCCTTGGTTTGGGGGGTAGGGAAGTGGAAGACCCTTCCTCCCTTTCCAGCCAAAAGGGTACTCCCCGTGGGTGACGGTGCTGAGGAGGGGGGCGTGGGGTGGTTGGGCACCTCCTGGGGGACCCTGGGCAGGTTGGAGTCCGGGGCGGGGGGTGGGGGGAGAGGGGAGTCCCCACTAGGGCACAGGGACAGGGGGAGCGTTGAGGGAGTTTGTTGGGAGTCCAACCTGGCATGCCAGGGGTCGTTGGTGGTTGGGGGGTACAGGCACAACCCCCTTGGCTTTGTAGGGATGAGGGCACATGGGGTGGTTGGCACCCCAGGGAGGCTGGACCCCCGGGAGGTACGAAGGGGGCTGGGGGGGAGGGTCCCCAGGGGCTTCCCCAATAGGGCATGGGGATGGGGGGGACGCTGAGGGGGTCTCTAGGAGGACGTGGGCCCCGTCCTGGCATATGAGGATTCAGTGTTGATGAAGAGGTACCCTCGATGCCTTGGCTGGGTGGGGGGCACGCAGATGGGCGAAGGTGACGTCCAGAGTGTCCCTGAGCTGGTCCTGCCTTAGACCTGCCCCAGCTATCTGGGGGTCCCCGTCCAGGCACCCCTAGGCTAGGGAAGGACTACAGGAAGGGGGGCCGGGGAAGGAGGGGGACAGGACCCCGGGGAAGGGGGACTCGTCCCCAGCCCCAGCGCGGCCGCTCGGGCAGGCAGCGGTGGGGAGCGGCGGGCAGGGTGAGGGAGGACAGTGCAGGGAGGGTGAGTGGGGGTGCAGGGGGTGCTGGGGGGCAGCAGGGGCAGCAGCAGCCGAGGCCATACAGGGCGTAGGGGTGGAAGTAGCCGACGTTCACCCTGCGAGGGGAAACAGAGCACCGGGGTGAGCCCCAAGCCCTGAATCCTCCCTCCCGAGCCCCTACCCGGGACCCCCCGGCTCCGAGCTGGCTCACCTGCGGACACGCCGCCGGGCACGCCGCCGGTGGTAGTCCCCCTTGGCAAAGTCCTCCAGGTTGGCAGGGTGGATGGCCCAGAAGTGGCCCTTGCCGTTGTCGCTGCGGCCAGCCTTGACGAAGCATTCGTTGAGGGAGAGGTTGTGGCGGACGCTGTTGCGCCAACTCTTCTCCTGCGCCCAGAGTGCCATCAGCCAGCCTGTGCCCACCGCCTGTGCCCACCCCCCGCACCCCCAGGCTGTCGGCAGGCACCAGAGTGAACAGCACCAGGACCCCCGGAGAAACCACCCCGAGGGCAGCCGGACGCCAGCACCTTGCCGGTGGGTTGTGGTCAGCAGAGTGGTGGTGAGGCAAAGCCCAGCCCTGTCTCCCCCCCGTCCCAGCACCAGCACCCCAGGCTCAGCTCCCGGTTTGCCCACCCCAAATCACAACCACCAGGGGCAAAAGCCCCCTCCCCAAGACATGTCCGGCGTGGCCTGGCAGCTCCTCACCTTGTTCTTGAAGTAGGGGTAGTTGTCCATGATCCACTGGTAGATGTCGGAGAGCAGCAGCTTCTTCTCCGGGGAGGAGAGGATGGCGGTGGAGATGAGGGCGATGTAGGACTGCGAGGGCTTCTCCCCGGGCTCCGGCGGGGGCCGGGGGGCTGCCGAGGGGCTGTGGCCAGGGGCTGTCGGGCTGCAGGGTGCCCCCTCGCCCCGCTCCGACAGCAGGGACTCGATGGTGAAGGAGGCACCGGGCTGGCGCCGGCCCCCGGTCCCTGTGTCCGCCTCGGTTCCTGTGTCCCCCATGTCCCCCGGTGCCGCCGGCAGCCGCGGCAGAGCCCTCCTGGCCCGGCCCGGTAATTAGTGCAGATTAGGGGGTTTGCTAATTGTGTTTTCACAAACGGGCTGGTGGCAAAGCAGGCTGTTTATCTGGCAAAGCCCCGGCTTTAGCGGGATTTGGGCCTCTAAGCCTCATAAATAAAATGATTAATCCGCTGGAGGTGGAGGAATTCAAAGCAGCACCGAGGTGCCCGCAGGGACGGGGCCCTTGCACCCACCTGGAGTGCACCTTGTGCCCAGCTCGAGCCCAAACTGCACCCACCTTGAGCTCACCTTGCACCTACCTTATGCTCACCTGGCACTCATCTTGTGCCAACTTGTATCCACTTTGCACTGCGAGTCCGCCTTGAGTCCACCCTGTGCCCACCTTGCACCCATCTGGTGTCCAGCTTGAGCCCACTTTGCACCCACTGTGCCCATCTTGCACCCACCTGGAGTACACCCAACTTGTGCCCACCTGGCACTCATCTTGAGCCCACCTTCCACCTACCTTGAATCTGCCTTGCACCTACCTTGAGCCCACCCTGAATCCACTTTGTGCCATGAGTTCACCATGAATCCACCTTGCACCTACCTTGTGCCCACCATGAATCCACCTTGCAACCTACCTTGTGCCCACCCTGAATCCACTTTGTGCCATGAGTTCACCATGAATCCACCTTGCAACCTACCTTGTGCCCACCCTGAATCCACTTTGTGCCATGAGTTCACCTTGAATCAACCTTGCACCTACCTTGTGCCCACCCTGAATCCACCTTGCAACCTACCTTGAGCCCACCCTGAATCCACTTTGTGCCCACCATGAGTTCACCTCGAGTCCACCCTGCACTCATCTTGAAGCCACTTTGCACCCACCTTGAGCTCCCCTGGAGTCCCCTGTGCCCCCCTCTACTCCCCTGGTACACCCCCATCCCCCCCCCCCCCCCCCCCCCAGCCCCCTTCCCTTGCCCCACGCCCAGCCCCCTGCAGGCCTCCCTGGGCTGCAGGCCTCCCACTGAATGCCAGCACAACTGAAATGTAAATCTTTCTTTTTATTTAACAAACACTATAATTTGAACTTTGCAGAATGTGTACTGAGGAAAAGAAAAATAATTTCCTTTTTTTTTGTGTGTGGTTTTTTTTTCCTTTTTTTCCTCTTTTTTTTTGTTTTTTTTCCTTTTTTATTTCCCCCTCTTCTCTTTACCAAGAAGAAAAAAAAAAAAAAAACAGAAGAAGAAGAGCAAACCACAAACAAACAAACAAACAAAAACCAAACCCCAACCAAACAAAAATATCCCCAAACCCCCACATTTCTGTACAGGAAGAGTTGGGCCAAAGCAAACTCGAACAGAGTTTTAAGAGTAGCTCAGGGGTTTGCCACACAGCAGCTTGGGCCTGGAGAGTTTAAAAGCAATTAAATTAGGATTAAAAAAAAAACAAACCAAAAACCAACACAGTAAAAGAAACCAAACCAACAAACAAACAAAACCCCCAACACCACCCCCCCAGAAAAAACCCCCCACCACCAAAAGCCCCCAAACCACCCAAAACTGGACTCTAAAGCTACTGTGCAGCCAGGGCTGCAAGCCACAGAACTCCAAACAGTCAAAAGTTGGTTTTTCCTCTCTGCTGCTTTTTGCTTTGCCTTTGAGCTCTACCACCCAAGGCTGAGTGTTGGGGTGTAGAATCCCCCCCCCCCCACACACACACCCCAGCACCACCACCAGCACCACCTTCCCACCCCCGAGTTTAACCTGAACTCAAATATTGCTTCTGCACAAAGAGGAGAAGAGAGAAGAGAAAGAAGCAGCCTGCGTGGGCCGGGCGCAGGAGCTCGGCGGCAGGAGCAGGGCTGGGCTGGGGGGGGGGGAGGGGGGCAGTGGAAGAGCTGCGGCTGTGGCCCTGCCTGCTGGGCTCCCCCTCCCACCCCCCCCCGCCCCCAGCAAGTGCCAAAGGGGGAAAGAAAAAGGGGTTTAAACCTCAGCCCCCCACCCCCCACCCTCCCCCAATATTTTGCCTTCAAGTTTTGGTTTGCCAACACAAAACACAGGTGGGCAGGGAGGGCTCAGGATGCTTCCTGTGCCAGCATCTGCAGCGTGATGCAGGGCTTGGTGCCCCCCACCCCGTGCTGGGCAGGGGCTTGGAGAGCCTAGGGGAGAGGAAACCTCCAGAGAGGGCAGGAGGAAGCTTCCTGCCCACCAGCATTTAGAGGCAAATTCTGGGCTTTTGGGGCAAGTCACAGAGAAGGATTTCAAAGGGTTCTGGGTGGACCTTGGTGGCTTTTCTGGTGGCTCTGGAGGGCAGGAGCAGTGCCTGGGAAAGGGCACTCGGTGCTGCCACTGCCACACCAGTGCCCCAGCAATGGGGACAGGAGGCAGGGGAGGCACTGGGCTCCAGCAGTGCTGGGTGACACCAGGCCTGCTGTCACCACAAGCCCCTGGGTGACATCAAGCTCAGTGACACCAAGTCCAGTGACACTACACGTGCCTTGGTGACACCAAGCCCAGTGTCACCACAATCCCCTTGGTGACACCACGTCCAGTAACACCATGAGCCCCTTGTTCAGTGTCACCATGAACCCCTTGGTGACACCGAGCTGTGGCAGCAAGTGCCCCTTGGTGTAACCAAGGCCAGTGGGTGACACTAAGCCCAGTGTGACCAGGAGCCCTTGGTGACACTGAGCCCACTGCCACCAAGTCCAATGACAGACTGAGCCTCTTTGGTGACATAAATCCCAGGGAGACCTTGAGCCCAGTGACACCACATACCCCTTGGTGACACCACATACCCCTTGGTGACACCAAGCCCAGTGTGACCAGGAGCCCTTGGTGACACTGAGCCCACTGCCACCAAATCCAAAGACAGACTGAGCCCCTTCAGTGACATAAATCCCAGGGAGACCTTGAGCCCAGTGTCACCACCAGCCCCTTGGTGACACCGAGCCCAGTGCCACCAACACCTCCTGCCCAGCACCCAGGGGGCTCAGCGCAGCGCAGGAGGCTCTGGCTGCGGCAATGTCCCCACGCTGGGCACGAGGCCACGGCTCCTGCTCCTGCCCATCCCCTGGGCACGGGGTGGGGGCAGAGGCTTGGCCCAGCTGCCATCCAAGGTTCACCCTCGGCGGGGGCTGAGAGAAGTCCAGGAGGTCCGGCGCGAGCCGGGGCCGGGAGGCGCCGCTGGGAACAGCAAAGGTAAGGACACAAAATCCTCTTCCAAGTCCGAGAGGTGACCGCGGGGAGAAGCCTTTTGCCGTGGAGAGCAGAGCTCTGGGTCTGGGACCAAAGTCTTGAACAGAGAAGTGGCAAGTCCAGAGGCTGGCACCGCGTGGTGGCTGGGGAGGGGGCTCCACGCATCCTCCCTCGGCTCTGTCCTCGGCACCCTGCCCACAGTGCCACCGGGGCCGGGCGCGCGCCGGGGTCGTGACTGAAAGAAACCTGAATTGGAGTTTACCGAGGTAGTTGGCTAGAAACTGAGATTCCCCCACCTGGCATTTCGTGGAAGGTCCAAAGCAAACCCTCCCCCCGCCCCTCCCCCTCCCCCTCCCCCGCAGCTCTCCCCTCCCTCTCTCCCTGCCCTGCTCTCCTCACATCTGCCAGGGGTCCGGCTGTCCTGCAGGGCACTGCCACCGCCTCCAGAAACAAAGCCTCAACGCAAAGGGAATGCGCAGCCCTTTCTAAGTCTTCAAAAACACCAAGTTATTGCACTTCAAAAATACAACAGGTTCGTGGTTCCAGCCCTTCCCTCCCTCCCCCCAGCCCTCCCTCCACCCCCCCATGGCTTCTGCTCAACTAAAAAACAATGCACTACGCACAACTCCTACGACACCCTCAGGGTAGCTGCAAAGCTTCGGGACGTGGCTCTTTACATGAGGTGCAGAGCTGCGGCAGCTCCTATCTAGCCCAGTGCGATGCCAATCGTACAGCCCCCGCCCCGTGCCCCCCATCCCCACCCCCTCAGCACCCCCTCGCTGTCTCTCTGCCTCTCTCTATCCTCCCTGGGTTATACAAGCCTCCCTCATCCCCCCACCCCCACCCCATTTTTCCTGCCTTGCTTTCCCACCCCCCCCAGTCCCTTCCCGCCCCCCTCCCCCCCCCCCCCGCCCCTCGTCCCCACCCCCGGACTCACACGTCCAGCAACAAGCTTGCTCTTAATTAAGGAATGGTTATTTAACAAGACAATTAAAAATGCAACACAGCTTTGGAGACGCCGGGAGGAGGGTGGGAGGGTGGCTGGCTGGGTGGTGTCCCCCTGGATCAGCTCCGCCGAGCCCCAGCGGCCTGGCTGAGGGGCAGAGCTCTGCGTTCCGGCTGCCTGCCTCCAGACACTTCCTCCTTCCTTCCTTCCTTCCTTCAGGCTCCAGTTCAGGCTCAGGCTCTGAGTTGGGGTCGTTTTCCAACCGAGAAGCAGCTCAATGGTTTGTTTGCTTGCTTTCCTTTCTCTCTGTGGTTGGGGTTGGTTTCTGGGGGTTTATTGTTGGTTGTTTGTTGTGTGTGGTTGGTTGGTTGGTTTCTGATCTTTCCTCTCTCGTTTTAACCATTAGTTTGGAACAGGAAAGTCAAAGGAGATGAGGGAGGGAAGGGAGATGAGGTGGGAGAGGACTGTTTCTCCCCTCCTCCAGTTTGATAAGCACCAGAGTATTCAAGTCTGTCCATTCTGAGATCCAGAGCTGCTTCCGCAGTCAGCAGGCAGAAACTAAACCCTTCTCGTAAGAGCAGCGTCGTTTTGGTTGGGGTCCCTCATCGTCATCATCCTCCTCCTCGTCTTCCTCCTCCTCCTCCTCCGACGAGGAGCTGTCCAGTGTTAGGTCCACGACGTCGGCGGCGGCCTTGCCGTTCTCGCCGGTGCCGTTGGCGGTGGGCAGCAGCCCGTTCACCTCCGAGGAACCTGCCGCAGGTGGGGGCAGAGAGCAGCAGTGAGGAACTCTTCCCCCCCTGCTCCACTCTGCTCAGACCACCCCTGCAGCACCGCGTCCAGATCTGGAGCCCCCAGCACAGGAGGGATCTGGAGGCGCTGGAAGGTGTCCAGAGAAGGGCCACGAGGAGGAGCAGAGGGCTGGAGCTGCTCTGCTGTGGGGACAGACTGAGGGGGTTGGGGTTGTGCAGGCTGGAGAGGAGAAGGCTCCCAGGAGACCTCATTGTGGCCTTCCAGGATCTGCAGGGGGCTCCAAGAAAGCTGGGGAGGGACTTTTGAGGGTGTCAGGGAGGATAGGACTGAGGGGATGGAGCAAAACTACAAGTGGGGAGATTGAGATTGGATGTGAGGAGGAAGCTCTTCCCCATGAGGGTGGTGAGAGCCTGGCACAGGCTGCCCAGGGAGGTGGAAGCCTCATCCCTGGAGGTGTTTGCAGCCAGGCTGGAGGTGGCTGTGAGCAACCTGCTGTGGTGTGAGGTGTCCCTGCCCATGGCAGGGGGGTTGGAACCGGCTGAGCCTTGGGGTCCCTTCCAACCCTAACAATTCTATGGTTCTAAGACCTTTGCTGCTCAGCTGAGGGATGCTCCAACACTCCTGCTCTCTACTGGCTGTGTGGGACCTGCGCTGCTTCAGCTGAAAGGACTGAAGCTTAGGGGTGCTGGTGGTGAGCAGCTGGACATGAGGCAGCTCTGTGCTCTCCAGGCCAGGGCCAGCTGAGTCCCCAGAGGTGCTGGCACCCCAGAGATGCTCACCTAGAACTAATATGGGGCACTGAGGGCTGCAGCTCCGCTCCTTCTCAGCTCTGATGGGACACCAGGAGCCATCCACCAGGTACTCGATTTCATCGGCGTCTTCACATTCTGTCAGGATCTTTGACAGGAGCCTGCAGGGGAGAAAAGATGGCACCTAGCTGAGCTTGGGGCTGTCAGCACAGTGCTCTTAGTGAGGGCCATCAGCCTGGCTCTTCACCTCGAGCAGCCCTAACTGGAGTTAGAAATGTGGCATTAGCTGGCTACCAACAGCCATCCCTCGTAGCCACGGGCGGGTTCTGGCAGTGCCAACCATCCCTGTCCCCTCTGACAACCTAAACCATCACCTAATGTTTTAATTACATGCAATTAGAAGACAGTTCTGCCTCTTCACCCAGTTTCCCAGGTCTGTGGTGCTGCTTCCAGACAGACACCTGACTGAGATCCATGCCAGGACTGCTGCAGGTATGCTGGCACCAAGGCAGCAGCAACGGACAAAGCGCTGCCAGCCCTGCCCTGGGCTGATCCCCAGCAGTGGGGACAATCCTGCCCCTCTGCTGCACTCTGCTGAGACTCTCCCTGCAGTGCTGGGGCAACTCTGGAGTCCTCAGCACAGCACAGACAGGGACCTGTTGGAGTGGGGCCAGAGGAGGCCACAGCAGTGCTGGGAGGCTGCCCAGAGAGGTTGTGGAGTCTTCTCTGGAGAGAGATTTAGATGAGACATTAGGAAGACATTCTTCCCCATGAGGGTGCTGAGGCACTGGAACAGGTGGCCCAGAGAAGCTGTGGAGGCTCCAAGCCTGGAAGTGTTCAAAGCCAGGCTGGATGGGACCTTGAGCAACCTGGGCTGGCAGGAGGTGTCCCTGGAACTGCTGTTCTGCAAGGCCTTGTTGACTTTGGGATTTGAGCATTTGCCTTCAGAACTAACAGCACAAAAAGCTTTGTGGCACAGCAGTGGGAGCAGGTTCCTGCTCTCTCCCAGCTGCAGGAGGAGCTCCTGGCATCCAGGCCTTGGAGCAACCACCAAGGCTGCAATTCCCAACAAGCTGACAAGGCCCAGAGGATCCTTTGACTCCACCAACCAAGCTGCTCCTCGGGAGCCTACGCCCTGGTTTTGACTAACAACATCCAGTGGTGACTGCCAGGTTCCCTCCAGCTCACTCTTGGGGAGGTCTGAAGACCTTCATCCAACAGAACTGGCACAGAAACCCAGCCCTGAGCACTGCACAGCAGGGACAAAGAAACCTGAGCCTTCACCAGTGATGTTCTCCTCCTCCTCCTCCAGGTCACATGCACTGCTGTCCTGCAGAGGTTCTACAGTCCAGCCCCTCACACTTTCCCCTTCAGCCTTGTTGAGACCTCCAACGAACCTGCTTTTCCTGTTGGTGCTGGCCAGAGGACAAAGCAAACAGGTTATCTAGGCTGGGGCTGCTGCAGGCTGGCTAGAAAGCCACAACTCCTGCCTCAAACCAGCACCTACCAACACTCAGCATCAGCCTGGCCCTGGGAATCCAACCCCAGGTGGAGACCTGACTGCTGCCTTCACTGCCTCGTGTGCCAAGGGGGCTGGATGCACCTCAGCAATTCCCCTAAACTCATCCTGCTTTTGAGGGAGCCTCCATCAGAGCCATGAGGGTGGAGATTGTTTTCCAGAAGCCAGGAACCATGCAGCTTGCTCCACCAGGCCTCAGGGTTGCTTGGGTGGCAGCAGTCCCAGCCCATCTAACAGGCTCCCTGTGCTTGGAGGCAACAGAGCTGCTCCCAGCAGCAAACTGTTCACACTGCTTCCCCTTACTCTTAGACAAAACCCAGGCAATTTATTGTGCTCTTCTCCAGAGATGGCTTCTGGAAGCCATACTTGTGGAGCTGAAAAGCTCTCTGGCTCGCCTCAGGTGGCCCTTGCTGCCAGCCTGCCTCATTCTGTGGTTTGTATTCAGGTGTGTGAGGAGGAGAGGGAGATCTCTGGCTTTGAGAGGAACCCTATGGGCACACAGCTGCACTTTCCAGTACCAAGCCTGACTCAGCCACATGAGCACCACCTCCAAAGTGTTCTTGTGCTGCTGAGCTGTAGCACCACAGCTCTCCTCTGGGCTTATGGTGAGCCCTCTGCACTCCCCTTTGGTGGCAAGACAGAGCAAAGCAACTGCAGTCCAGAGCTATGGGGAACACCATTCCCACAGGGACTGAAATGCAGCTGGCAAGTTGACTGCTGAGTCTGAAGCAACTTTTTTCCAGTCCACAGCCAGAGAACTCTTGGCAGAGGCCTGGGCTACACACCTCTTGCCTCACCCTTTTCCAGATGCTCTTTGGAATTTACTTTGCTTTAATTCCCTCCAACCATGGCACTGTCAAAGTGGACAGTGGGAAGAGAACATCTCCTGTGCTGAGGCACAAGGGCTGCCTCCCTGGGAACAGCCACAAGGAGGATACTTGGTGCAACTGGGGCAAAACTCCATGGGCTGCCCTTCACAAACCCTTCACTCCAGAACTGCTGTACCCTAAGCTGGTTCCCTCCCAGTACACCCAGTCTGACTGACAAGGGCACTCCTGTCCCCTCCCATGCCAAGGGTGCTGGTGACCCCCAGCAGGGAGCCCCCAGGGCCCCCTGAGCACCCCAAAGTCCTGCTGCACTGGCTCAGCTGGCCAGCAGGGATCAGACACCCCTGGGTGTTGCCAGAGGAGGCCTAGGGAGCCTGGGTGGAGCCACAAAACTTATCCAAAGCAGAGGTTGTGGAGCCTCCTCCTCCACAGACTTTCGAGACCCATCTGGACCTGTTCCTGTGTGGCCTTCCCTAGGTGATGCTGCTCTGGCAGCAGGGTTGGACTCCATGATCTTCTGAGGTCCCTTCCAACCCTTACCATGCTATGATTCTGCCCCTCTGATGGATCTGAACCTGCTGCTCTTCTCCCCTCTAGGCATGTGAAACAGAAGCAGTCCTCACTGAGGCTTCCATCTCATCCCTGACACCAAGATACTCAGAGTGCCCACAGAAACTGCACTCCAGGAGCCACCAGAGGGTACAAAAGCCACGATCTGTACCTCTGCATGGGCACCTCTGTCTTGGGAGGTAGATCATAGAATCATTAAGGTCTGAAAAACCCTCTAAGATCATCAAGTCCAACCTTCTACCCCACACCTCCACGACCACTAGACCATGTCCTGAAGTGCCATGTCAGGTGCTGGCAGACACCTCCCAGTCCCACTTGGAGCCTGCCAACAGCTGCCTGTGAGCTGAGGAGCACCTCACATGGACAAGAAAGCAGCAAAAATCACCTTACTGAGTGCCTGTCAAGTGGCTTATTCCCTCCAGCCTCATGCTGGGGTCAACCAAGGTGGCTGTTCATCAGGCTGATGAAGAGAGTGAGGCAGTAAATGCTTGACTCTCAAAGTGCTTTGGTGCCAAAATTAAGGAGGGCAGACAAGTAGGTGCTGCTCTAACACACCAAGACCTCTGCTGTGCCAGCAGAAGCAGCTTCCTGCTCTGGTTTTGAGGTGAACTTCAGTCAGCTGCACAGACCAAGAACCAAGATGCTAGAGCCAGCATGGAAAGGAAAGGGGCTGAGGCCAGAGCAGGGCATGTACTGACCCATCAATGATGAGCTGGTCATAGGGTGCAGGTTTGTCACACACAGGACACATCCATGTGGGCTTCTTCTCATTCATCTGCAGGTAGAAGACAGCATCGAAGCACTGCAGGTGCGCACAGGTCTCTGCTCGACAGGGGACCGACAGCCTCATCTTCACCAGCTGTGGGACCAAAGAGCAGGGCATCAGCAACACAAGCCCTGCTGAGCTACCACCAGCTAAGCCAAGGCAGAACCTGGCAAAGCTGCTCTGGCAGCAGAGGGCTGAAATCCTCTGCAAGGACTTACTGGGCAGATGAGAGAGACTCGGACCCCCGTGGTGGCGATCTCGCTGTCGGGATCCAGGCGCAGCTTCTCTTTGACTGCAGGAAGAGCAGAGAGCACCACGCTGAACAGCTGCAGCCCTCAGCCCTGGCCAACAGCTCAGGCCAAGCTTTGGCTGCCCAAGAGTCATTGTGCCCACAGATGACCACCTCAGCCAGCCAGGGACAGGGGCAGAAAGGTGCTGTACGGGACCAGGCTTGTTGCAACCTGCAGAGCTCAGCAGAGATGCTGCTCGGCCACCAAAAGCCTTGTGTGAGGAGGCAGGGCCTGGGCTGCAAGGCACAGGCTGCAGGGCACAGGCTGCAGGGCACAGGCTGCAGGGCAGCTGGGTATTCACTGCAGAATTCCCTACAGATCCCCCTTCCCAAGGATCCAGTCTCCCAGCACATTCTGCCTCTCACCAGGCAGGGCAAAATGAAGGAGCTGGGATGCACTTAGGTGTTGGGATGAGGGCAACCAGCTGCAGCTACTCTGGCAGTGCTCTGCCACCCTTCCACCTCTTATTTACAAACTACAGGCTGGGGGCACATGGGGGGAGGCACACTGCTGACCAGCTTCTTCCTAACTGGGAGCTCACTTTGGTCTCCCTTTGAAAGGTGTGGAGACATCTCCATGCCCAGACTCCCCACAAGGAGGGAGGGAGTGGGCAGACAGAGCTCTGGCACATGGCAAGACTCCTGGAACAAAGTCACTTTGGGCTCATCTGGTCATTAGGATGAACACAAGGGGTTCATTCCCTCCTGAGCTGAGCAGCAACAAGACAGGGTTAAATGCCACCCCCTGCCCCATGGCATTCAGAGATAGTCCCCCAGGCAGTGAGCAAACACAGGGTACAGCCAAACTGACAGGAAACCACATCTCATCGTGCCCCTGTCAAACAAAGCAGCCTCCTCTTAGTCTCACTGGGCTGTAACTCTTCTGTAACATGCTGACCAGCAACTTGATTCCAGCAGACCTCCACAGGAGCCAGAGCCAGAGGTGGCAGGGCAGGCAGCTCAGAGAGCATGCAGCCATGCAAAAGCAGCCACAAGCAGCGACCCAGCAGGTGTGTGCAAAGAGTCAGACATGAGGAAAGGTGGTAAGAGAATCCTGCCCCTGCTGCTGCAGCCTGAAAGGATGGGGTCCCCTGCATAAGAGGGACACAGAGCTGTTGGAGAGAGTCCAGAGGGGGCCACAAAGATGATCCAAGAAGTTCTTCAGTACGAGGGTGGTGAGAGTCTGGAATAGGCTGCCCGGGAAGGTAAGAAAGCTCTCTCCAGTAACAAATAATTGGAAATCCTCCAGACCCTCATGAGCTGCAGGTCAGATTCCACCATGGAAAGGTGAAGTCCCCTCATTTTCAGTAGCTTTGTGCATTTGCCTCACACCATGATTTACCTGAGCAGTCTAGGACAAGCTTCTCTTGGGGTCATCTCTTCACTGAAGCTCTGGGATCAAAGTGCTGGTGGTGGAACCCCAGCTGCCGGCCCCTGGGACTCTCAGGGGGCTGGGGCAGCAGGACATTTCCACCAGGATGTCTTGCTCCAGAAATATCCTTTGGCAATAGTGCAGGTGAAGGCTGAGGTGCTGAGGTAATGTTGGTCAGCTCCTAATGGCTCAGGTGAAGGCATGAAGCCCTGAAGTCAGGAGGACACTGGCCCTCAGTGGCACTCACCACAGTACCACCTGGGGACAAGTTCTCAGCTCTGAGGTGACTCAGAGCTGCTGCAGAGCCCAGAGAGCCAGGGGTCTGGGGCACTTTCACACGACTGACACAGGCTGCTCAGATAAAAAGTGCTTTTGTACAGCTGGAGGGAAGAGATGGCACAAGGCTTGGCAGCTGCTCCCGAGCCCGTGGCTGGCAGCCTGGCTGGGAGGGATGCTGCAGTCTGACAGGCACACGGCCCAGCTCCCCCAGCAACTCACCAAGTGCTTTGCAGAGCTCTGGATGTTTGATCCCAATGGTTTTCAACCTCTGCAGCAGCTCTGCTGAGGTCATCTGCCGCACCAAGTACAGCCCCACGGAGTAGCTCTGGGGAGAGAAAGGCAGGGAAGGGGTGAGAGGAGGCAGGGGAAGAGAAGGGAAGGGGTGAGAGGAGGCAGGGGAAGAGAAGGGAAGGGGTGAGAGGAGGCAGGGGAAGAGAAGGGAAGGGGTGAGAGGAGGCAGGGGAAGAGAAGGGAAGGGGTGAGAGGAGGCAGGGGAGGGCTGAGCAAGGCTGCTGCCAGGCAGTGCTGTGTGACCCCCGGGGCAGGTACCTTGCCGTAGTTGCCCCAGGTGACGGTGATGCGGTTGGTCGCTGCAGACAGGTACATGAGGTGGGTGAGGTTGATGGGTCGACAGGGCCTTTTGGGTTCCACTCCAGGTTTGTTTGATGGGTAGTAGCCCTAAGGCAGAAAGATGGAATTCTCTCAGATGACTGCAGGAGTCTGGATGTGGGGACATCACTAAATTCTACCTGCCCTCAGTTTCCAAGGAGGGGGATTCAAGGGAGCTCAACAGTCACAGCAAGCACAGAGCAAAAAGCATCAAGAGCAGTCTGGTAATGACACAGCTAATCACAGAAGGGTTTGGGTTGGAAGGAACCTTCAAGATCATCTAGTTCCAACCCCTCTGCCATAGGCAGGGATACCTCCCACTAGCCCAGGTTGCTCAAGCCCCCATCCAACTTCTCTGGGCAGCCTGTCCCAGTGCCTCGCACCCCCTCATGGCCATTAGAAATTTAACTTCAAACTAAGCAGTGCACTTTCCTGCTCTGGCTTCTTGTCTGCATTCATGAGGAAACTGATTTCCTTCTACACTAGCCAAGAGGCCACATCCCCCCCGGGCTGAGCTGACTTACCGGCACCGAGCAGTAACTGTGGTTCACCTTCACGGCGATGTTGGGAGGGTACTGATCCTCCTGAGGAGAGCTAGTGTCTGTGTAACAGATTCTGTGAACAAACAACACATCTCTCAACATCCCCACGCTGCTTGCATCCTGGAAGCTCTCTGCACACCACCAGCAGCCAGCCATCACCACACCAACCCATGCTCCCTCCTCTGGCCGCAGCAAAGCCAGCTCCACAGAGCTCTCCTCACACTAGAGGCAGGCTGAGGGCTGGGCAGCAGGAGCCGAACTGCTGCTGGCTGCTGCTGCAGCACTAACTCGCAGAAGCAAAGATTGTTAGGGGTTGGAAGGGACCTCCAGAGATCATCCAAGTCCAAATCCCCCTGCCAGGATCACCTAGGGCAGGCTGCACAGGAACACATCCAGGTGGGGTTTGAAAGTCTCTGGAGAAGGAGCCTCTGCAGCCTGCCTGCTGTTTGTGTTAGGTTTGTGAACAAACAACTTACTGTGAATTTCCTTTGCAGCTGTGAAGAACATGCTGAAAGTCGTTTGTTTGGGGTGGGCTTTTATTTCAGGCAGCTTATTCCCTCCCCTCCCTAACCTGCTGACACATCAGCCCCGTGCTCAGACATACCTTAGCACAACCTGAACAGACTTCACGCCGGGTTGCAACTCCCTGGGACATTAAAGCAGCAGCAGGGGAGGGGAAAAAAAAAAACCCTCTTCAGATTAATGATGTAATAAAAGTGATTCTGGAACAATGTAACACAACACACAACCCAAAAAACCCAAACCTGAACTCAGAACAACCAACACCACCCCCACCCCCCCCAGACTCAAGAGTTTTAGTCCTTTTTCCTTCTACAGAGACTTCTAAGTGATTGCAAATTCCACTCAAACTCTCCAGCCCCCTCCCTGCAAATAGCAGTGCTGCTGTCATGACATTTTTTAACCTACAGCCCTCCTCTGGCCTTTCCACACTGCAAGGTGTTGCTGACAGGTATCAATTTGCCTGGCATCCTTTTGCTGATTTACACAAAAGTGGGTTTTAAGGTCACTTCCACCTGCCAGCATCCCTTCGAGACTTCTCTTTGTTCAATTATTCACCAAAGCTGCTCGTGCAAACCAAACAGCCAAATGTTATGGCACCAGCAGAACAGCTCTTTAATATTTCTGCCTTCAGTTGTGCTGCTGCTGCTCCTAACAGGATTTCAGCTCCTGTCAGGAAGGAAAATATCCCAGGATGTGGAGCAGGAGGCTTTATAGCCAGGCACAACCCAGACTGCGATTTCTGCACAGGGCATTAAACCAGATCCCCACATTGATCTTCATTTGCCTCCCAGTGCTTCCCAGACCACTGTTAGTAGAAATGTTCTGATTTTGGGGGTGGAAGGGGGAGGGCTGCCAGCTCAGGTGGCAGACAGGAACTGGTGTGGTGGTTTTAAGCAGAATCACAGAATCATTTTGGTTGGAAAAGAGCTTTAAGATCCTCCAGCCCAATCATTCTCTAAGTCTGCCAAGGCTGGGGCTAAACCCTGGCCCTCAGCACCACACCTCAGCAGCTCTGAAACACCTCCACAGATGGGGATTCAGCCACCTGCCTGGGCAGCCTGTGCCAGGCTTTGAGAACCCTTTCAGTGAAGAAGTTTCTTCTAATGTCCAACCCAAACCTCCCCTGGGGCAACCTGAGGCTGTTTCTTCTCTTCCCATCGCTCGTTACTAGGGCGAAGAGAGCAACCCACACCTTACTCCAACTTCCTGTCAGGGATGTGTAGAGAGCAATGAGGTCTCCCCTCAGCCTGCTTTTCTCCAGGCTGCACCACCTCGGTCCCCCTCAGCTACTCCTCACCAGATCTGTTCTCCAGAGCCTTCCCTGGACACACTCCAGTACCTCAACGTCCTTCTTGCAGAGAGGGCCTCAAAACTGAAGTGGTTTGGTGGGGGGACACGTCTGGATACCACCCACAAGCAGCAAAAGGAGATGGACCTGCACTGAGTGGTGGACTGGAGACTCTCACTGAAAGCCCTGCTATGAAATATTTGTGTTTCTGACAGTGGAAGTTCTCTCACAAATCTGAATATATGGAGGAGAGAGCATGAGGAAGCAGCCAGAGCACGTGGAGGCTTTTATCACCCCTGAAGCCCTCTGTGGTTTCTCATTTTCCTTTCTGTTAAGTCTTCAAACAGCTTTCCCTGCACTGTTGACCTACTGAGATCAAAACAGCAATCAAGCACTGGACACTCAGGAAACATCTTTCTCTGACTCTCCCACAACAGAATGATTTTACTATAAGGAGAAATAATGACAGGTTTTAGGCTTAGATTTGGAGCAGCCTCTTCTGTCCCTTCCCTGCAGCAAGCACCAAGGGTCAGCAGAGGAGGAAGCCTTCCTGCCTGCACTGACAGCTCTTGGCCTTTCATTGTCTGAATCAAGAGCTGAACCATGACAGAGGTCAGGGTAAATCCCACTCAGTGCAGGATGCTTTCTGGGGTCCTGCTTAAGAAGGAAGCTGGCTTTCAGATGCAAACAGCCTCAAACACACAGCTCTTGAACTCTGGGTGCAAAGGAATAGCTGCAAATATTCACAACCCAAGCTCAACAGAGAATTTAGGGCCTCAGTGTCACAGCCCTCTTCCTGCCCAAATGTACCATTCAGAAGCAAGGTTAGAGGAACAGAAGTGAAACTTGGGGACTTGGATGGGTGAAATTGCACCTCCCATCTCCCCCCAGAGCCACCTGCCTCCTTCTGTCCTCACACAAACTGCTTCCTTGCAGAGAGAGAACACAGAGGAATTGCACAGCTGGGATTTCTGGAACAGCTTCCACACAACAAGAAGTACCTGGAGTTTCTGATCAGCTCCACTTGTCTTGGTGTTAATGCAAAAATGCAGGGACTCTCCTGGAGCTTCTCATTATTCTGTGGAACTGAGGAGGAAAAAAAAACCAAGAGATACTGTCCATCAAACTGATCATATCTGGCTCTTTGTACACTGCAAAGGCAAGGTGATTTCTCATGTCCTGAGCTGTGTTCACTTCCACGGCCCGTTTTCTCCCAAGAACTCCAACCCTCAGGTAAATCTGCTGTTGATTACAGCTCTGCTTATTTCTTGCTTGTTTCTTCTGCTTGTCAGCACAGTTAACAGCACAGGCTGGATTTAGGTTTGCTTTGGTTTTGCCTTTCCCCCCCCTCCCCTCAAATAATCCTGAGCCAACAATCCTGTGTTCACAGAACAACAAACCGTAAGAGGCATCACAGTGTGGAGATTAGAACTCAAAAGAAGCATAAGGAGTGACCTAGGCATGACATGAAAACATGACACCCCCAGAGTGAGCAGACTGTTCTGGAAAAGAAAGGAAACAACAACAAGGAGATCAGCTCAGACAATAAAAAAAGACCTCACAAAAACCCTCTGGAAGAGAGAAACCACAACTCACACACATGACCTTGAGGCTGCTGCTGCAGCCCACTTCCAGAAACACTTCACTGCAACTAGAGAAGGTTGCCCAGAGCACTGATTCCAGGGATGGGGCAGCTCCCACCTTTCTGGGCAGCCTGGGCCAGGGTCTCACCACCCTCAGTGAAATAGGTGCCTGCAGCTACTTAGTTAACTCTCTGTGCATGAGGGAAATGAGCAGCAGCAGCTCCCAGTTTCCTTTGTGTCTCGTTGCTGAAGACTACTCTCCAGGCAGGAATCACAGAATCATTTTGGTTGGAGAAGGCCTTTCAGCTCCTCCACTCCAACCATTCTCCAACTCTGCCAAGGCTGGGGCTAAGCCATGACCCTCAGCACCACAGCTCTGCAGCTTTGAAACACCTCCAGGGATGCTGATGCAACAATCTCCCTTGGGAAGCCTCTGCCAGGCTTTGAGAACCTTTTCAGTGAAGAGCTTTCATCTGATAACCAACCTAAAGCTCTCCTCAGCTGTCCCACAGAGCACTCCAACAGGACCTGGGCCCAACCTGCTCTTCCCTTCTTTGCTGAGCAGCCAGCCAGAAATGCACAGGTTTTTAAAGCTAAGTATTTAAGACAGTGGAGTTTCATCCTCTTTCCAGGGCAGAGGCCTCCACACACAGCTCAGCTCCTTGACTTGTAGAAGGGCTGCTGGCATCAATTTATTTTAACAGTTGACAATAGCAGGGAATCAATTTTGAAGACTGAGCTTGATCAGCACTCCTCAGAATGAGTCAAGACAGAGAACTTCCAAAGCCCAAGAGGACTTGGCAAATCTCATTTAAGTCTCCAGCCCAACATAATTGCAATGGATTCCTGTTTGGAGATGCCAGCTTCATCTCTGCAGCTCCTGAGCTGGCAGGACAGACCTCACCATACATTCTGATCTGGGGATTTCAGGGTTTCTCTGCAGCAAGGGCTGTTAGGTTTAGGTTTGTTTGGTTCTCTTTTAACCATAACATCCCTCACTGCTACATTTATTGGCCAAACTTGCTGGAGGGATGCATAGAATGGGTTGGATTGGAAGGGACCTTGGAAATCATCTAGCTCCAAACTCTCTGTCATAGGCAGAGACACCTTCCAGTAGCCCAATCTGCTCAAGGCCTCATCCAGCCTGGCTTTGAACATCTCCAGGGAGGGAGCATCCATGACCTTCCTGGGCAACTTGTTTCTGTATTAAATAGCACAGGAAAGAGAGGCCTTGTTGGCATCACCATGGCTGGAGATCCTGAAGGCACATCAGCTTCTGCAGGGCTGAGGAGCTTGTTTGGATCCCAACTCACACCCCCAGAACACCCCAGCTTGGGCCACAATGCAATATCCAGGTGGCTTTATTAATCCTTTGCTCCTGGAACTCCTCTGACTAGGCTGAAGGGTGTTTGTGTTCATGTGGGTCTGGGAGATGGGGCGGGGGGCAAGGTGGCTGCAATGGTATCTTAAGCCCTTAAGGAAGGGCTTAGCTTAACTCACACCATGGCCTGTGCCAGTGAGTACTGTGTGCTTTTACTGGGATTCCTTGTGGCCCAGTGCAGTGGTGTTTGCTCTGCAGGCAGGGGAAGGCAGCAGAAGGGTGGCCCTCTGCAAAGAGTCAAGCCTGACTTCAGGGGGGCTGGAGCAGCAGTTTTATTGCCTTCAGACAAGAGCAGCAACACCAACCCAGCAAGGCAGGTATTATCTGAGGGAAAGGCCAAACAAATGCTGTTTACACAGACACTGGCAGGACCTCCCAGCCTGCATGGCCTTCTACTCCCACAGCTGCACTGCAAGATCTCCTCTGGCTTGCCTCCAGCAGAAGAGCAGAGGCCTTGGTACCAGCAGTGAGTACAGGCTGTCACAGCCAACGCATGGGACAGGAAAAAAAACATCATTCAGAATCCCTTGGAGCAGACTATTACCATCAAAAACTCTCCTTGCACTGCTTCACCCCAAAAGGTGCCAGAGGATAAATAGACTGAGCAGCAAGGTGCTCAGACACAAATAATGCTGACACAAATACTCCACTTGTTAGCTACTTAAAACACAAGGCAGGGAGGACATTAGTATTCCTTCCCTCTAAAAAGCTATCTGATCAATCTTCATTTTAAGCCTTATCTACCCCAGAGAATTGCAGCAATTTCACTAAATTAGAAGAATTCTTTCATGCTGACATCCTTAGACCAAAGCAGAGAGCTGCAGCAGAAGCTGTTCTCATGCAGATAACTCAGATGCTCAACTCAATACTTGAATTGACTGCGTGTGTGCAGTTAGCAAATATGAGCTATTAGCTTGTTCACAACGGACCCAATTTATCTACTTTTAGCTGAAGCCACCTTTGTCTGCAAGCCTAACAGTAATTTGATAGTTCTTCAGGGACCCTGCTTGCCTACAGACCAAATTAGACAGCGCCCACCTCACCTTTGATCTCCAGGCAATCATCTCAAGGAGGCAGGAGAGCCTTTTCATTAAGCAAGACGCTTCCAATTGAAGTCCAGAAGACATAAATTAAGCTTCCCCTACTCCCACCATGGCCATAAGCTTCAAATGCCTCTTTTGCAGCCTAGGGAAATGGGTACTATGGCAGCAGCTGGTGTCTAAATGGATCTCAGATCTTAAATCTCCTTCAGGTACTTCCACATTATGAGTTTCTGAGGCTGACAAGGAGCTTACGTTTGGTCCAGAGGCAGAATGGGAACAAAGCACCGAGCGGTGCGGCTTCCTGATGGCAGACCTGCTCCATCTCCCTCAGAGTGCTTTGTTTCAGCCTCCTTCCACGCTAGGCAGAGCCCTGAGCAATCATCACTTCTCACACTGAACTTACTCCAGCATGTGGCTGTTGCAGGTAGCAGTGGGGAGCAGCTGATGTCACAGAGCCATTTGGGTTGGAAGAGACCTTTCGGATCGTGGTGTCCGACCATCGAGCCAGCGCTGCCCAGGCCGTGGCCCTCAGCACCACATCCACAAGGCTCTGAAACCCCTCCAGAGGTGGGGACTCCACCAGCACCCCAGGAAGCCTGAGGTGTTGAAGTAACCCCAGAGACACAAGCACTTCCTTCTTGCCATCAGCAGAAGGATCTGTAGCTGCAGCTCACCAGGTTGGGCAAATTAGCCAAGTGTCTCAAGACATCATTAGGTTCTGAGCAGCTGACTGGGACAATGGAGACTGAACATCTGTTCCCCCCCTGCTACTCCCCACCAGTCCCCCCCACCCTTTTGCAGAAACCACTCTCATCAAAAGGGAAGATGAGTCAAATATGCTGTAGGGAACAAGCTGACCCGAGGGAGGTGTCAGCTAACAGAGGTGAGATACTAAATTTAATGAGGCCTGGGCTGGGAGCTGATGCTGAAGATTTAGTGTCAACTTTTAACAAAAGCTGTTAATCACAGCGAGCAGCTCCAGGCTCTTCTCCCCTCTCTGGATGTTCCCCACCCTCCTGAAGATCTGCTTTCCTTCCTATCACCACATTTGCAGTTCTGACTAACAAATGCCCCTCCTCCATCTCGGGCTGAACCAACCCATTTCCCAAACAGCAGGTCAAGTATTTTACCTTCACCCTGGCAGTGACCCCTGGACTGTTTGAACTGTCACAGCAGTACCACATTTAATGCCTCCACATGAAAATTAAGTGGATATAAAAATCAGATAATTAATGCTTTCCCCCCCCCCCCCTTTTGTACCTGCAGAATCATTTCTTCATTTATTATTTGCCTCCTCCAGCCCACATGCAGTTTTTCAGCATTTCCATCCATCAAGCATTTTTCTCCCCCCCAGCACAGACAGAGCAGCTCCCCAGCTTTCAGGTTCCTCCAGTAGTGAAACCACTTTGAAGCACCCTGGCTTTAGGAGGCACTGTGGCTCAACACACCACAGTGTGGTATTTGCCTTCTGTACACACCACCTTCACTACCAGGGCACTGTATTTAACATCTCTGACAGCACTCCTCCACTGCTCCTAGCTGCCCCTCAAAATCTGCAGCATCAGGCACAAATAACTCTGCCAAGCACCAAAACCAAGAGCCAGGCATGGTGCCTGATGTGGGTACCATCCTCTTTCACCCAGCAGAGGCTTTAGGTCAGGTATTCAAGCACTGAATCAATTACTGGTTTGGTTGGAAAAGACCTCAGAGGTCTTCCGGTCCAAGCAGCAACCCAACCCCACCATGGCCACCAAACCATGGCCCCAAGTGCCATGGCCACAGGTTTCCTGAGCACCTCCAGGGCTGGGGACTCCACCACCTCCCTGGGCAGCCTGTTCCACTCCCTGACCACTCTTGCAGCAAAGAAATTTTCCCTAATCTCCAACCTGAACCTCCCCTGGGGCAAGCCTAGGCCATTTCCTCCTGTTCTATCACCTGATACCAGGGAGAAGAGACCAACCCTCACCAACTCCAACCTCCCTTCAGGGAGCTGTAGATAGCAATGAGGTCTCCCTTCAGCCTCCTTTTCTCCAGACTAAACACCCCCAGTTCCCTCAGCTGCTCCTCCCCAGCCCTGTTCTCCAGACCCTTCACCATCTCCTTTGCTCTTTGTTGCCAGTGTGCTGCCTTAGCAAAGGTCTAACACCAACACTGAGAGATTTTCATCAATATGCTGCCAAATGACAGCAATGGGAGACAGATGATGATTCACTGGAGGACAGATTCTGATTCACAGCAAGACTGCAATGTGCAACACAGCACCAGTTAGAACAGAGGCTATGAAACTGCAGACAAAGAAGGTGGGCTTTCCAATTACATCTCAAAGTGACCACATTCCTGTTCTGAGGCAAGAGAAAAAAAACCCAGGTATAAATATTCCCCTCAAACGTAGGGTGTAGAGAAGAAAGAGCAGGGAGTGGAGGCCATCCACCTCTATATTAAGCAGTCTGTCCTCTGTCCTATGACTTTACAAATCCCTTGATGCCTTTCTGACACTCACACTTGCTTCATTTTTGTCTCCCAAAACAAGTCCATTAGGAATGCAGCAACATAGTGAAAACTCACCCAAACACTGGTGGCTTCAACAGACCCCAAACCTTCACAACTCACTTATCTCTGCTGGCTTCAACAGAGCTCAAACCTTTAAACTCCACCTAACTGTGCTGGGTTCAAACCTTCACAACTGAACTCTGTTGGCTTCAACAGAACCCAAACCTTTAAAACCCACCTAACTGTCCTGGATTGAGCAGATCTCAACCCTTCACAACTCTGTTGGCTTTGAAAGAACCCAAACCTTTAAGCTCCACCTAACTGTGCTGGGTTCAAACCTTCACAACTCACCTAACCTTGTTGGCTTCAACAGAACTCAAACCTTTAAAACCCATCTAACTGTGCTGGGCTCAAACCTTCATAACTCCCCTATCTGTGCTGGCTTCAGCAGAGCCCAAGCCTCTAAAACCCACCTAACTGTGCTGGGTTCAGAACTCCACAACTGCCCTGTCTGTGCTGGCCTCAGCAGAGCCCAAGCCTCTAAAGCCCACCTAACTGTGCTGGGTTCAAACCTTCCTGACTCAACTCTGCTGGCCTCAGCAGAGCCCAGGCCTCTAAAACCCACCTAACAGTGCTGGGTTCAGAACTCCACAACTGCCCTGTCTGTGCTGGCCTCAGCAGAGCCCAAGTCTCTAAAGCCCACCTAACTGTGCTGGGTTCAGAACTCCACAACTGCCCTGTCTGTGCTGGCCTCAGCAGAGCCCAAGCCTCTAAAGCCCACCTAACTGTGCTGGGTTCAAACCTTCCTGACTCAACTCTGCTGGCCTCAGCAGAGCCCGAGCCTTTCGAGCCCAGCCGGGCGCGCCGCCGCCGCCACTCACCTAACTCTGTGGGCTTCAGCAGCTCATCCAAGGTGGTGTAGAAGGGAAGCTTCACCAGCCGCACCTCAGGCTTCGCAACTTTGGGTGGCAACCTCCCCAGTCCGTTAAGGTACTTCCCATAGAGCGTGGGATAGTCAATGTTTGTGGTGGAGATAGAAGTCCGAGCAACGGCGCTGCCGCGGTCGTAGGACGAGTGCAGGGAGAGGGCCTCGGGCGAGCGGTGCGGCTGCGGCTGGGGCTGGGCCGCCTCGGAGCTCTTCTTGGCGTAGCGAGTCTCATAGAGCTCCTTGATTTTCTTGAAGACTTCAGGGCTGCAGTCAAACTGCACCAACTGCAATGCTCTGGTGACTAGTTCATGTTTAAGTCCGCTTTTACTCCTGCCAACAAAACCCAGCAACATCTGAAGATCTGAGACTCGGAAACTCATCACCATGTTCTGGGGGATAAAAAACCGAAGATGTTTCTCACAGTCACAAACAAAAGAAGGCACAGTGGCAGTTTGCTCTATGCTCTAACAACTGGAAGCCAAAACACTGAAACAAACCCCTCCTAAGGCAGGCAGCAAACCTTCCAGCGGGTGTTCGCCCCGTTAGCACCTCAGAGGTTGGACTCGATGGTCTCGAAGGTTAATTCTGTTCTGTACCTTAGCTACTTCTTTGAGCAAAGGAAACACAGGAGAGCGGTGACTGAGGTATCACCCAGATCAGAGCAGTCACCAAACCAGCCCAAGGTCAGTTGAGATAAATGGCAATCCTCCTCCAGACAGGGCATCTGGAAGCAAGAGTGCCCACAAAGGCAGGGCCCACACGCGAAAGACCACAGCAGCTTCTCTACCAACCTTCCCAGGCACCTTTGGGTAAGAGAATGACTCAAAACCCTTCAACTGAAATGGTGGAGGTGAAGGGAGGAGGAAAGGGTCCAGGGCAGGCCACAAAGATGATCAGAGAGCTGGAACACCTCACCTATGGGGACAGGCTGAGGGAGCTGGGGTTCAGTCCAGAGAAGAGAAGGCTTCAGGGAGACTTTAGAGCAGCCTTCCAGTACCTGAAGGGGTTTCAGGAGAGCTGGGGAGGGACTGCACAAAAGCTTGGAGTGCCAGGATGAGGGACAAAGGTTTGAGCTAGAAGAGGGGAGACCGAGACTGGGGATGAGGAAGAAATTCTTGACAGTGAGGGTGGGGAGACACTGGCACAGGCTGCCCAGGGAGGTTGTGGATGTCCCCTCCCCAAGGCCAGGCTGGATGAGGCCTTGAGGAGCCTGGGCTGGTGGGAGGTGTCCCTGCCTATGGCAGAGGGTTGGAACTGGATGATCTCTGAGGTCCTTTCCAACCCAAGCCATTAAATCAACATGATCTGGAAGGCAGATGATAGTTCAGTGAACTGGCACCACCAGTGCTTCCATGCTGTATTTCAGAGCACCTTTATGTTAGCTCTACAGACAAAGGCCCCTCCAGAATCCTTTCTACACCTGCAAGACCTTCAAAAAACACAATGCATTTTAGACCACAGAAAAATATCAGCAGACAATTAAAGAGAATTGTTGTTCCCATGAGAACAATGCCTGCAAACCCTCTTTGGGTGCTTTGCCAAGCACTCCCCCGTGACCACAGCCAGTAGCTGCCATCGGTATCATCGATTTCAGGGCTTTGATAAGCAGTAAAACCCATCTCTGCCTTCAGAGATTGAGCCTCTGGCCGCTGGGGAAACTCAGGCAGCCTGTAGCTGTCAGCAGATGCAAAGGCCATGCTGCAACTTTCCATCAGACTAAGAACTGGAAATTATTTCTGCTAAAGCTCCTCTGGAGCCTGGCAAGATTGATGTTGCAGTTCTCTCTCACGACAAAGCCACCTCATGACTGCACCAGACAAGGTTATCACACAATGCCTCAGGTTGGAAGGGACCTCAGAGATCATCTACTGCAGCCTCCCCACCATGGGCAGGGACACCTCTCAGCTAGACTCAGCTGCTCAAGTCTTCATCCAGCCTGGCCTTGAACACTCCCCAGGAGGAGGCAACCACAGCCTGCCTTGGCAGCCTGGGCCAGGCTCTCACCACCCTCCTACTGAAGAACTTCTTCCTCAGCTCCAGTCCAACCCTGCTCTCCTTCAGCTTCAAACCATTCCCCCTTGGCCTGTCTCTAGATACCCTCAGCAAAAGTCCCTCAGCAGCCTTCCTGTAGGATTCTTTCAGCTCTTGGAAAGCAGCTCTGAGGTCCCCCTGGGGCCTTCTCTTCTCCAGGCTGCACACCCCCAGCTCCCTCAGCCTGTGCTCTGAGCAGAGCTGTTCCATCAAATGCCTGCCTTAAAAAATCTAAGCCTCCCTGACAAAACACTTGCCAGGTACCCACATGTATGCACTCAACATCCCTGCTGGTCTGTGGAAAATGGGAGATCAAGAAGAAATTCCAGTAAAACCAAACCAAAGCAGAGACCCTGCAGGTCTCTTCTCCCCAGCTCTTGTCTGGGGATTCAATCATAACAATTAAAATAAATCAATCAATCCATAAAAGCCAAATTTCTGTGGATGCTAACAGCAGCCTTGTAATTTCCTGGAATAAAGCAGCTATGGATCTCTTTATTTGCAATGAAGCCACTCCTGACTCCAGCAACATTCAAGAACTCCTTCTGCAACGTGTGGGAATGAGACTACAGAGAAAATGTCATTTTATTTTCTCCTTTCTCGTGAAAGCTGTCATTTCATCAGGAAGCCCCCAAAGATGTTACACAAACATCAGTGGCTGCAGTTAAAGCTGCTTCTTTTTGGCAGCTGTGTCCCAAAACACCTTTGATGAGAAGGGGAAAGGAAAAAAAAAAGTCAGGCAAATCTAGAGGAGAGAAAGGATGTCTCACTGCCAGGAAAACCAGGGTTGGAGAGCAAGGGAGGCATGCAGTTGGTTCACTAGGTGCCACCTGCATGATCTGGGAGAAAGATGGATGTCAGGAGCAAGTTCTGCACCATGAAGGTGGTGGAACACTGGGACAGGTTGCCCAGGGAGGTTGTTGAGGCCCCATCCCTGAGGATATTCAAGGTGAGGCTCACCAGGACTCTGGGCAACCTGATCTAGCTGAGGATGTCCCTGCTGACTGCAGGGGGGTTGGACTGGGTGACCTTTGGTGGTCCCTTCCAACCCAGACCATTCTATGAACCTAGTCTCTGTTTTCCTCAGCTACAAAATGGAGAGTGCATTGTCCCCCCTGAGCACTCTGAGGAGAAACAATATTCCAGAGAGAAAGCCATGAAGGCAGCGAGGCATGGCACCAGTGCAGCAGCAGGGCACAGCACACCGCTGGTCCTGCACTCCCAGCTCCTACACCACCCAGCACTTGGGGCTTTGGGGTGTGTAAAGTGGAGCTGGAGCTGACAGCCTCCTGCAGAGTACATTTAGAAGGACTTAAGATCCCAAAGGATGACCAGACTTGAGCAAGAAGAGTAAGCTCCAGACAAAGAAAACCACCACTGAGGCTTGGACCTGTGTGAGCAGCAGAGTGATCACATTAAGTACTGAGATCATTAATGCTAAGATCTGTTCATCCCCCTGAGGAACCCTTGTGTGAGAGGCACAGAGCCCATCAAACACCCACTATGGGGGCAACCACACCTCCCTCTGAGACCTGGGCTCAGCTCATGACTCCAAGAGGGAGCCAACAGCAAGGACAGGACAATGCCTCCTAAACCAAATCTCTTCCAAATCTTATTTTTGCAGCCATCCAGCCACATGGCCACTGCTGACCTGCTCCTGCAGGCCCTAAAGACTTTCCCTCTGTTGGCATTGCTCTGTACCAGCCTTGATGCCAGCTTCCCCATCAAACTGTGAGGTGAAGCCAGCTCAAGTGCCACCAGTGAGGGCAAGAGTGGGACATGAAGAAGCTTCAGCTCCCAGAGAGGTGCCAGCGAACCCCAAAGGGAAAAGGAGAAGCCTGCAGTGGCGCAGGGTCCCTTTGCCCCAGGTGGTCTGCAGAAGCCCATTGGAGGCACCAAGCAACTTCAGGCACTGTTGCTGGAAGATATTTCACCTCGCCCCACGGCAGAGAAGCCTCACAGGCTACTCCAGGCCTCTTCAGCACCTAGAGCAGGGGGCTCTGCCACACACAGGGCACCGCTCGCCCCATCGCCACCCCCCCAGCCACGACGAGACCGGCAAGAGCGCTGCAGCGGCTGCCCAGCCCTCCGCAGGGCCCGGCTGGACAGCTCCGCTCCGCGCCCCGCCGGCCGCGCCCCCGAACCGGGCTGGGAGCCCGGGGCAGGCCGCGGAGGGACAGCCGGGCACGACTGGGCCGGGGCTGTGCGGGGAAGGGGCGAGGGGCGCGAAGGGCAGGGGAAGGAGCTCCGGCGGGCGGCGGGGAGAAGCCACCTGCGCTAATTAATCACCGGGAATTAACTGCGGGGGAGGCCGGAGCCTGGCCCGCCGGCAGGCCCAGGGGCGTGCGGCTCCCTGGAGCTGCGAGCGGGGCCGGTCCAGGCGCGGAGTCCGGCGGGGGCTGCGACCGGGCCCGGAGGCCGGGGCGGGGCAGCCCCTGAGGTAAAATGGGGGGGGGGGGGGAGAAGGGGGGCGGTCCCGGGGCGCCGCCCCCTCAGCTCTCACCGCCGGGGCCAGGGCCGTGCCGCTCGCGGCCCCCGCGCCGCGGGCCGCCCTGCCCGGCGCTGCCCGGCGCGGCGCGGGCCCCGCCGGTGGGGCGGGGGCTCGGCTCACTCACTTTCGCCTCCACCAGCTCCGCCGCCATCTTGGCCTCCAGCGTCCACCGCGCCGGGAGCCGCCGCCGAGTCACGTGACGCCCCGCTCCGGCGGGGGAGGGGCCGCCAGAGGCGCGCACCGCCCAATCCGCGCGCACGCTCTTCCCCCCTCGAGCCGCGGCCAGGCCGCGCAGGCGCAGTGAAACCAGCCCCGCCCGGCCCCGCCCCCCCGCGGCACTTAAAGGGACAGAGCCCCCAAATCCCAGCGTGGTCAATGTTAGAAGGGACTTCTGGAGATCGCCCAGACCAATATCCTGCTCCAGCAGGGCACCCACAGCAGCTTGCTCAGGAGCACAATGCCCAGGGGGGTTGGAAGCAGAGGAGGAGACTCCACAACCTCTCTGGGCAGCCTGCTGCAGGGCTCCACCAGCCTCATACCAGAGAATTTTCTCCTCCTGTTCAGATGCAACTTCTGGCTTCCAGTTTGTGCCCATTGTCCCTTGTCCTGTTGCTGGGCACTGATGAGAAGAGTCTGGCCCCATCCTCTTGTGCCCTCCCCCACTCCCCAGGCCCTTTATCTTTTGTTGAGCATCGATCAGATCCCCTCTGGTGCAGGAGGTTATTCCTCCCCAGATGCAGGATACTACACTTGCCCTTTTTGTACTTCATAAGGTTCCATCCATCCAGCTCTCCAGCTTGTCCAGGTTGCAAACCAGGACAGGGGTTTCACTGGGGAGCAGTGGTTGTAGGGCTCTACCCCACCACATCTGGGCTGGAGACCCCTCCTGCAGTAGGCAAGAGGTTGAGAGTGAGTGGGGCAGGTGGCAGCATGGCCTCCAGAGAGTGATGCGTAGTGCTCTAAAAAAAGACAGCACGCATAGGGGTCAGGCTCAGTGGGCTTGTCCCAAGGCCCCACTCCCTTGTGCCAGCCCCTGTCGGGTCCTGAGGTGTGGCCAGGCCCTTGCTCGTCCTCCTCCACGAGGAGGGGAGCATGCTAGAGGAACCTGGCCCAGGCTGCAGGCCCTGGGAGGAGAGGGCAGAGGAGAGGCCTCCTCCACATCCCAGCTCCTGGCCAAACACCAGAGAGCTTCATTTCAGCTTGGGGTGTCTTTGGTTTCTCTCTCCTTGTCCTGAAACTGGGGAAAACCAGATCAGATTGTTCATGGTTTCACTGGGAGACGTTTGTGAAGAGCAGGCAGCTCTTGGAGGCTTTTCTGAGGAGACAATGCTCTGGGGAAATAAAACAAACCAAAACACAAAGAAATGGTGCTTTTGGATCTGTGCCTTCATCAGAAACACGCAAAGGACAGTGGTCTAATCATCCTCCTCCACGCCCTGCAGCAGCCTCTGCTTGAACTCCAACTTGTAAAACTCAGATTTTCCTGCTGGATCTCAGAGCTGCCAGACCCTGCTCAGGAGGGCTGCTGCTCCCCACCACGCATCTGCTCCAGGGGCCTTCCCCTTGGCTCTGCTCCCTGTTTGTCCCCCCATGAGTCTTTGGGGAGGAGAGGACCCTCCAATAACTCATCACTTAATAAAAATACTTTCAATGTAAGTAGAAATTATTTCCCCTAAGCCCAACCCTGTTGTCTCTGGGGTCTGTTTGCTCCATTTCTAAGCACAGCATCATCCTCTCCAGCTCCAGGCTGAGTTACCAGGATGTAACCCCAGGAGTCAGGGTAAAACACTGCACTGAGAGAGGTTTTTCCAGCACTTTCCCCTCCTTGTCATCAACCCCACAAGCTAATTAAACAAAAAGGCAATTAGCCAGTTTCCTAGGAAGGCCAATATGTTAATCAAACTCCCCAGTGTTCCCTTCCAGTCTGGCAAAAGGCAGAATTGGTGCTAAAAATTCAAACGATTGCTATGGAAACCCCAACAGCTGATAACTCATCCTGTCACACCGGGAGAGCAGGGAGCCAGATCCGTCCTGGGTGTCTCTGCACCACCCTCCTGCCACTGCCTGCCTGTAACTGGTGGAGGGAACATACAGGTTGGAGATGTGAGGAGAATTTGGCATCTGCTAGGCTTGGGTTTGTGTGATGTGAGGGGGGTGCTGTGAGCTCTTCTTGTGATCATGGACTCATAGGTTGGTTTGGGTTGGAAGAGACCTTAAAGATCATCCAGTTCCAACCCCCCCTGCCATGGGCAGGGACACCTCCACCCTCAGGTTGCTCAAGGCCTCATCGAGCCTGGCCTTGAACCCCTCCAGGGATGAAGCCTCCCTGGGCAGCCCGTGCCAGTATCTCCCCAGCCTCACTGAAAAGAATTTCCTCCTAATCTCCGCTCTAAATCTGCTCTCTTCCAGTTTAAAGCCATTCCCTCTCGTCCTATCCCCCAGCAGGTTCCCCGCGGCCGCGGTGCGGGTGGCTGCGTTCCTCCCCGCCCGCAGGGGGCGCTGCACCGATGCCGCCCCTCGGCCCGTGCATGCGCAGTGCGGGGACCCTGCAGGGCCGGGGCGGGCCGGTGAGGCTGGGCCACAGCAGTGCGCGACCGGCGGGGCGGACAGGGCCCAGCGGTAGCCGGTGCCCGGTCAGGGTTGACAGTGGGCTCTGCCCCATCGCCTTTTCCTGAGAGCCGAAAGCCTGGGCTTGCCTGCCGGTTTGGTGGGGCCGGTGGAGAGTGCCCTCATCGCTCCCGACAGCGGCGGCACCTCCGCCCCGCGGATCGGTGGCCGCAGTTGGCCGTACCGACTCCGATCTACTCCGGCCGGTTCACCTCCGAGTTATCATCAGCGGGTGGGGGAGGACTTTGACCCCGCTGCAGCCCTCACAGAGCCACAGCAGAGGCGGGCGGGGCTAGGCAGGAGCTGCCGGTCCCAGCTACCCCGTGGGCCCCGGTGCGGCTCCGGGGAGCGGCCACGTGGTGCCGCCCGGGCGGAACAAACCTCCCCAACCATAGAGCCTGCCGGCCGCTGCGCGCCAGAGCGGCACTACGGCGCAAGCGCGTTGGCTGCTGAGTGCGGAGGTCCCACCCCCAAGCCGGCGTCGACCTATAAGAAGGGGGCGGTTGACGTCAGCGTTCTCTTCCGCCCGCTCTGCGCTCGCCAGCGAGACAGGGCTGTCGCCGCCGCCATTACTGTACCCCCCCCGCCCCGGAGAATCCGCCGCCATCCGCCACCATGGTGAGATCCCGCGCCCTGCCGCCGCCCCGGGGCGCCTAGCGGGCAGCGCGCTCGCAGTGTCAGTGGGGATGAAAGGCTTAGGAGAGCCCGCGGTAACAGCGGCCTCTGGTACCGGGCTGGGCCGCTGCTGAGGGGAGAGGGGTGGGGCTGGAAAGCAGGCCGGGAGGAGGGGACAGGTCCTGGGGGTGACTCTAGGCCCCGTGGCCTTGGGGTCTGTGCTCCGCTGGTGGCGGTCCGATGGGGTCCAGCGGCGCCGCGCTCGCTCTGCGGGGAGGGGGAGCGGCGGTGATGTGGCACCGAGGCGGCGTTGACGCTGCGGCCAGGCCTTTGCAGCCGCCTTATGTAACGCTGCGGCCCAGGTGGGGGCAATCGCACCGGAGCACTGTGCTGTCAGCTCCCCGCCGCGGAGCAGCGAGCGAAGGAGAGCTCGGTGTTGGCGGGGAGGGGTGCTGTTCGGTTTCAGGAGGGGGCTGCCGCAAGGAAGCGTTGGCGCTGCCGCAGTTCCTAGGACGCTGAGGCGAAAGGAGCACACTGGGCACTTGTGCTTCGGGTCCAGACCCTTCTGCTTGTCCCGTTGCTGCCTTTGCCTTGGGTTGTTCGGTAGCACAGGTAGAACCGGTGCCGCTGTGGCCATGGCAGATATCTGTGGCGTTGCTTGTGCTCCTTTGAATTGCCGAAAGCATTCCTACATGCCCTCTGGTTTTTCTCCTTCCCTCTCCTACTTCTTTCAATATTCAAGGTGAACTTCACAGTAGACCAGATACGGGCCATCATGGACAAAAAGGCCAACATCAGAAACATGTCTGTGATTGCCCATGTGGATCATGGCAAATCGACCTTGACTGATTCTCTGGTGTGCAAAGCTGGGATCATTGCCTCTGCCCGTGCCGGCGAGACCCGCTTCACTGACACCAGGAAGGATGAGCAGGAACGGTGCATCACCATCAAATCAACGTGAGTGTCCCCTCCAGGCACCACCTGAGCGTGGGCTGAGCTGGGGGGGGGGCTTTGAGTCCTCTGAGGCTTTGATGGTGAGATGAAAGAAGACAGCATCAGGATTTTTCTAGTCTAGTTCAGAGGCTCATCTTGTACTCCTGGGGATTTGTTTAATGAAAGAGTAGGTATTGATTGGCTTCTGGTGAATCAGCCCTGGTGAGCACTGGGAAGCAGATGTGCAGCTGAAGCTTCAGCCCTGTGTTCTAGCACTGGGGCTGTTGGATGTCTGCTGGATGCTGTGCAGAGAGGCTGTCTTGGGGGCACTTCTGGTGGCTGTGTCACCAGGGATGGTTTGAGGACCCTGAGGGGCATGAAAAGCCATCAAAAATGTGTTTGGGTCTGGTGGGAAGAAAAGTCCTTGATTTATGGAGTCAAGAAGTGGATTCATCTTTGGGCACTCCATGGAGTTGGAAGAAGTGATGATTTTGGGAGGGTTTCAGCACAGTGCAGGGAGAGCAGATTTTTAGCCTCTTCTGGTTCTATCCCACACTGACTTCCTAGGGATGCTTTTTAGGAAGTCCTTCAGCCCAGGTGCAGCTTCACTGTGGGTTGAAAGCTGTTTCTCAGCGTGGCCAACATGCAGATAATGACTTGGATGTTTCTTATTTCAGAGCTATTTCCCTGTTTTATGAACTCTCTGAGAACGATTTGGCCTTCATCAAGCAGAGCAAGGATGGTTCTGGTTTCTTGATTAACCTGATTGACTCTCCTGGGCACGTGGACTTCTCATCTGAGGTCACTGCTGCTCTTCGTGTCACTGATGGTGCCCTGGTTGTTGTCGACTGTGTCTCTGGTAAGGTTTTCTCCTGCTGCTGCGTGCCACTGGAGCATGTTGGGTGCCTCTGGAGATGACTATAACCAATTCTGCTGTGTTTGGCAGGAGTCTGTGTGCAGACAGAGACTGTGCTGCGTCAGGCCATTGCTGAGAGGATCAAGCCTGTCCTGATGATGAACAAGATGGACAGAGCACTGCTGGAGCTGCAGCTGGAGCCAGAGGAGCTCTACCAGACCTTCCAGCGCATCGTGGAGAACGTGAACGTCATTATCTCCACCTATGGAGAAGGGGAGAGTGGCCCCATGGGAAATATCATGGTAAGTGGGAGGCTTCCAGTACTGTGTTCAAAAGATTCCCTTTTGGGAGGGAGCAGTTGTCTCCTTGGCTCTTTCTGATCTTGAGTGGAGAAGTGAGAGCAGAATGGTGAAGACATCCCTGCTACCCAGCATGTGCTGGTCCAGAGCTCTCACCAGCTTTCCTCCACAGCCTTCTGAAGGTTCTGGGTTTCAGCAGATAAAGGCTACCAATGCAGGAAACCATTTTGTCCTTTTGTCAAGGGTGTCCTTGTTTTGTAGAACATGTTTTTGCCCACGTTATGTCAGTGATGTTGGAGGCACCCATGCAGCATTCCTCCCCTTGTTCTCTCCTGAAATGGCATGGGGAGGCTGGGCTGTGCTTGCCAGGCCCTGCTCCCTGCTGCAGGTCTTCATGCCCTACTGATCCTCCCTGTGGTGGGCAGGAGCTTCACCTGCATGCAGATCTGTGCAGCTGCTGAGCTGTCCCTGTATGGAGCTGGATGAAAAAACTGCTCCAGTCCTGCAGGACAAAGCTAAAATGCTGGATGTGTGGCCAGGCTGTCCCCAGGCCTTGGTGATGGCTGCTGCCACAGAACTGCTTGAGGGTTGCTCAGGCCTCAAGCTCCGTTGTGTTATACTTTGTGTTGGGGTGGAGCAGGCTGACTGCTATAATGCTCAGTGGCTGGAGGAGCTGCTCCTCTGACCCAGTTCTGTTCCCTTGCAGATTGATCCTGTCCTGGGCACCGTGGGCTTTGGCTCTGGCCTGCATGGCTGGGCCTTCACGCTCAAGCAGTTTGCTGAAATGTACGTGGCGAAGTTTGCTGCCAAGGGCGATGCCCAGCTGAACCCATCCGAGCGTGCCAAGAAAGTAGAAGACATGATGAAGAAGCTGTGGGGAGACAGGTGAGGAGTCACAGCTGTTGGGTTTCATTCCAGATCAGCTCTGTGTGGCTGCAGCACTTGTAGAAGATGGGTAGGGAGAGAGGTTGTGGTTATGCTGCTTATGGACCCGTCTCGGTGACTTGGGTCATGTGCTGGCACAAGAACCACACTTCCCATGAGATTCTGGCAGAATAGGAAACACAGGGAGATGGAGGAGATGGTGAGTTGGCAGCAGGAGTTGAGTGTGTTTTGGTGATCTCTGGAAGCCTGGGAGTGGTGGGGGCAAAGGTGTGAAGATGGTTCCTGTCGGCAGCTCATTCCTTTGGCCTGAGCTGGCAGGACAAGCCACACTGAACTGAGCTGAATTCAGCAGCTGAACTGAGCATTGATCTTTGACTTGATTCTTCCTCCAGATATTTTGATCCTGCTACTGGCAAGTTCAGCAAATCTGCTACCAGCCCTGATGGAAAGAAACTGCCCAGGACTTTCTGCCAGCTCATCCTTGACCCCATCTTCAAGGTGAGTCCCTGTGTGTCCAGCCCTTGCTGGTGCTGCATGCTCTGGTTCAGTGTGTGATGATGGAAAATTTCTTCACTTTGACCTGACTTTTTTGATTGAAGAAATTTCAGTATCTGACACATCTCATTCCTTCATGGAGGTGGGGAAGGTGGTAGTGGGTCTTGTGGAGGCAGGTCTGTCTGAGCTCTGCGTGGAGTCAAGATGGGTGATGAGCAAGAACAGATGCTCTTCAGAGACACTCATGCTGCTGCTTCAAACTAGGTCACTGAAATGTTCATGGCTGCTGCTGTTGTTGCAGGTTTTTGATGCAATCATGAACTTCAGGAAGGAGGAGGCAGCTAAACTGATTGAGAAACTGGACATCAAGCTTGACAGTGAAGATAAGGACAAGGAGGGCAAACCCCTGCTGAAGGTGAGCTGGGTCTTCAGGGTCTGTGGGGATGAGATGAGTACAGCTGTGCTGCACCAGCTGTAAACTTAGTGAGCAACTACAAGCCCTGCTTGGTTAGGGTGGAGCTGGTGGAAGCTGTCTGTCATGAGCAGTTTGCCCAGGTCTGACTGCTCTGCTCTCTGCTCAGGCTGTGATGAGGCGGTGGCTGCCTGCTGGAGATGCCCTGCTGCAGATGATCACCATCCACCTGCCCTCTCCTGTCACAGCCCAGAAGTACCGCTGTGAGCTGCTCTACGAGGGACCTCCTGATGATGAGGCTGCCATAGGTATGACCAGCTGCCAGCTGCTCCAGTATGGATCAAGCTTTCCTGGTGTCACTAAATGCCAGTATGATGGGGTTGGAAAAAGATCTTTAGAGATCATCCAGGACATGGCCAAGGCTCAGGCTGATCCCATGCTCAGTTAGAACCTATCTCAGTGACAACTCTCCAGGTTGGCCAGCTTTCTGGACAAACCAACAGGCTGGGACAAGAGTGGGTCTAGGTCTTGTGTTGGGACTGGGGGGACAGAGAACATAAACCTAATGGTGCTGAGTGGAATTGATACCTCTTCCTCCTCCCAGGTATCAAGAACTGTGACCCCAAAGGGCCCCTCATGATGTACATCTCCAAAATGGTGCCAACCTCTGACAAGGGACGTTTCTATGCTTTTGGACGTGTCTTCTCTGGTCTGGTCTCCACTGGCTTGAAAGTCAGAATCATGGGACCAAACTACACCCCTGGCAAGAAGGAGGATCTGTACCTGAAGCCAATTCAAAGGTCAGTCCTGGCTGGGTTATGCTCTGTGGTTCAGGTTTGTGGTCTTGCTAATACCTGGGGTCTCTCTTCATCATCGTGGCCCTTGGCCATGGACTTCCAAGTCTGCTGCTGAGCTCCAGGATGCTGCTGGGTGGGATGTCCTCCTTCAAACTTCATTAAACCCAACTTCCTCTTCCTCCAGGACCATTCTCATGATGGGCCGCTATGTTGAACCCATTGAGGACGTGCCTTGTGGAAACATTGTTGGTCTGGTTGGTGTTGACCAGTTCCTGGTGAAGACTGGAACCATCACCACCTTTGAGCACGCTCACAACATGAGGGTCATGAAGTTCAGTGTCAGCCCTGTGGTGCGTGTGGCTGTGGAAGCCAAGAACCCAGCCGACCTGCCCAAGCTGGTGGAGGGGCTCAAACGTCTTGCCAAGTCTGACCCCATGGTGCAGGTGAGTGTCCAAAACGGTCCTGGGGATAGGGGAGGTCCTGGTCCTGCTGATGCAGGGGGCTTTAGGGTTGTACTGGGAGTGCTGGTAGAACAGTCTTGGGCTGAGTGTTGGTCCCAGCCCTTCCAGAGGGGGAGGGAATGCTGTGTTCCACCTGGTGTTGGTGCTGAGTCATCCCCAGATGAGTGGAAGGAGCGTCTAAAAGTAGCTCCATGAGTCAAAGACAAAAGTCAGAGCCAGTTGGTGGTGCTTGATGTGCGAAAGCCTCTGTTGCATTGCAGTCCAAAGCCTCACCTGCCATGTCCGTGGTCTTTCCAGTGCATCATTGAGGAGTCTGGGGAGCACATCATTGCTGGTGCTGGGGAGCTGCACTTGGAGATCTGCCTGAAGGACCTGGAGGAGGACCACGCCTGCATTCCCATTAAGGTAGAGGGGCTGCAGCAGCAAAGCTGGTGGGATCTGGTGAGCTGTGGTGGGGTTGTTGGCTCACTGCTCTTCTCTGCTGCCTGTCACCACAGAAATCTGATCCTGTCGTGTCCTATCGTGAGACAGTCAGCGAGGAGTCCAACGTGATGTGCCTTTCCAAGTCCCCCAACAAACACAACAGGCTCTACATGAAGGCCCGGCCCTTCCCAGACGGCTTGGCCGAGGACATCGACAAGGGGGAGGTCTCTGCCCGCCAGGAGCTGAAGCAGCGAGCTCGTTACCTGGCCGAGAAGTACGAGTGGGATGTGACTGAAGCCAGGAAGATCTGGTGCTTTGGTCCCGATGGCACCGGTCCCAACATCCTCACCGACATCACCAAGGGCGTGCAGTACCTCAATGAGATCAAGGACAGCGTGGTGGCTGGCTTCCAGTGGGCGACAAAGGAGGTGGGGACAGCACTGGGGGTGGCAGAGAGCTGCTGCTGCTCTGTCTTCCCAAAGAAACCTTGGGAAAACTCTCAGGATGTGACATGGTTATGGCACAGGAGAATCTTTGGGCATTGAAGGGTCCTCTGAGCCTCACCAATGATCCGGCCTTTACTTGTTAATGTGTTGAACTAGGCAGGAGATGACTCCAAAGAGCAGTTGACAGACTGAGAGTAGCAGCAGGAGAGTTTTCTTCCCTCTTCAGTTTAAGTTAGTTTCAGAAAGCGATCCCACCATGCCAGCTACTCTTTTTTGATCCCAATAATGTGAAAAAACTTCATTTCCTGCCATCCACTTGGGAAGCAGCATCATAAATGTGTGTCAGCACCAATGCTTACATGAACCCTGGAGCTGTTGCTGCTCTAAATGGTTTCTGGGCCTGAAGCTGCCTTGGTGGTGGCTCAGGAGCAGCAGCTGGGTCTTGGGCTAGGATGATCACTTGCCAAGTGGCTTCTTGGTGTGCCTGGTGGGACCTTTGTCCTTCATGCTCTAGGATCTGCTTCCAAGGCCTTTGCCATGGGACTGGAGCCTTTCTGGGTAGGGAGCAGCCACTGGCTGCAGCGTGGTGTTTGACCTCCTGCTCTGCTTTCCCAGGGAGTGCTGTGCGAGGAGAACATGCGCGCGGTGCGCTTCGACGTGCATGACGTCACCCTGCACGCCGATGCCATCCACCGTGGCGGTGGACAGATCATCCCCACAGCCAGGAGATGCCTCTACGCCTGCGTGCTCACCGCTCAGCCCCGGCTCATGGAGCCCATCTACCTGGTGGAGATCCAGGTGAGAAACATCTGCTCGGCCCAGAAGTTCCTGGGCAAAGAAAATGGTTGTGGCTGCAGTCCTGATCCCTCTTCTCTCTCTTTCAGTGTCCAGAGCAGGTGGTGGGTGGCATCTATGGTGTGCTGAACAGGAAGCGTGGCCACGTGTTTGAGGAGACCCAGGTGGCTGGCACCCCCATGTTTGTGGTCAAGGCCTACCTGCCTGTCAACGAGTCCTTTGGTGAGTGTGCTGGGCCTGGGCTGCAGCAGCTCCTGGAGCCTGAGCCCAGCCCTGGGGAGGGAGCTGGTCTTGCTGGCCAACTGTCTGATTGCCGTGATTGTAGAACCACTGAAGTTGGGAAAGACTCTTAAGATCCAACTGGTAACCCACCACTAAACCATGTCCCTCAGCACCACACCTCTGTAGCTTTGAAGCCCCTCCAGGGATGAGGATTCCACTGCCCTGTTCTAGGCCTTGGCAACTCTTTTGGGGAAGAACTTGTTCCTCTTGTCCAACCTAAACCTCCCCTGGTGCAACTTGAGACCATTTCCTCTTTCTTCTTTGATAGAAGGGATCATCTCAGAATGGTTTAGGTTGGAAGGGACCTTTCAAAGCTCATCTAGTCAAATCTCTGCAGACAGCAGGGACATCTGCAACTAGAGAGGTTGCTCAACCCCAATCTGACCTGGAATGGTTCCAGGGCTTGGGGCATCTCCCGCCTCTCTGAACAACCTAGGCCAGGGTCTCATCACCATCAGCATAAAATCTTCCTCTTTCAGTTTCAAACCATCCCCTCTTGTCACAACAGGCCCTGCTCAAAAGTTTATCCCCAGCTTTCTGAAAGGCCACCAGAAGGTATTTTGGGCCTTGTCTGCCACACAGTGGTACAAAAAGCAATTTTTCCATAGAGTCAAAACAAATCTCTCATGGCACTGAAGACTCAAAGACTGACCAAAGGCAACTCACCAAGGGAGGATTAGCCTCCATCTCCCGCAGCCTTCTCCCATCATCTTTCATGGCATCTCCAAGTTGGACTCCTCTGTTCTAGGTGACAACTTGGGATTGTTCTTCCTCCTCATTCCCATCTCCTCTTCCTCACAGGTTTCACAGCAGATCTGAGGTCCAACACAGGTGGTCAGGCCTTCCCCCAGTGCGTCTTTGACCACTGGCAGATCCTGCCTGGAGATCCCTTTGACAGCGCCAGCCGACCCTGCCAGGTGGTGGCTGAGACCCGCAAGCGTAAAGGCCTCAAAGAAGGAATCCCTGCCCTGGACAACTTCCTGGACAAACTCTAATCAATCTCGTTGGACTCTTTAGGGGGGGAGAAAGAGAGGGGAGTGTGTGAAGAAACAAAATCAAATTAATTAGTGCTGATGCCCGTGCCAGGGGCTAGGCGCCTGTGACCATCTCTGCATCGGTAATTGGTTTCATAGCGATTCGAAGACTTTAAAATGAGGAAAGAGAATACCCCAGAAAAACAAAGCCTTATAGGTTTTCTGTGTTGCACATGACTCATCTTTGCCATTGTAACTAAAACATTTCCACTAGATTTGCCCAATTCTGTATTTATTTGACTCGGAGGAGGGGAGAAAAAAAAAAGGGTTTGAGGGGGAGGTCCTCCCTCACAAAATGGGGAGGGGGGGGGCAGGTAAAATCGCTTCAAACTGAGGTAAAAAGGGCAGGGTTCCCTGCTCTACGGTGTGACTGTCGTGCCCATCGCCGCCTGTATTAGTGCCACTGGAATTAATAAAACTCGAATAATGGTGAAATTTAGCTCTTTTGGGGGTGTTTTTACGCGAAGGGGCGGGAGGCGCTGTGAGGTGGGGGGGAGCTACGGCAGCGCGCCCAGCCCCACGCCGGAGCCTCTGACCCGCCTTTAGGCGGCTGGGCGGGACCGTGTGGGTGGAGCCAATCATGGCGGACCTACCTCTGGGTGGAGCCAATCGCGGTTGAGCCGAAGCTGGGTGGAGCCAATGGCGGAGCTCGGTGGGCGGAGCCGGCAGCAGTGCTGGAATGCGGCGGTGGCGGCGACGCGGGCGGCTGCGGCCCAGGTGGGGCCTGAGGGGAGAGATGTGGGAAGGGGAGTTGGTGGGGGCACGGATGGAGAGGGGAGTTTTGGGGTGAGAAAAGGGGCTTAAGAGGGGGGTTGTGAGAGGGGACAGGGGACTTTTAAGTGGGGGGAAGTGAGGAAGGGGTGAGGCCTGCGGGAGTAGGGAGGAGATGGGGTAGGAAGGGGAGGAGGGTATCTGGAGGGCTGTGAAATTGGGGTTTGAGGGGCTGCGGGGGTTGGGGTGGGGTATGGTGGCCGTAAGGGATTGGGGGGCTTGGGAAACTGGGGGTTGTGGGGTAGGGTGGGGATGGGGAGGATTCAAATGGGAGGGCTGTGGGGTTTTGGGGTGCAATGGGTGGGGGGTCTGTGTGTAGGGTTTGTGTGATAGGGAGAGGCTGTGGGGGATTGGAGAACCTATGGGGGTGGAGGTTTTGGGGGCAAAGAGAGGATAACACAGTTTAGGATGTGGGGGCTGTGGGGCAGGAAAGAGCTATGGGGGACGGATGGGGCTCTGGACCAGGGGTTATGAGGCAGGGGGAGCTGTGGGGACTCAGGATAGGGAGGTGTGGGAGCTGTGAGGCAGGGAGTGACAGTGGGGAATTGGGGGGCTATGGGAACAGTGCTGGGTAGGGCCAGAGTGAGGGTAATGAGGTGCCACTGGCTGTGCTGGGGGGTTCCTCAGCTACAGGTGTGTGTCTCTGGCTGTTGTGACAGAGACCATGTGGCTCACAGCCATGGTGCCCACACAGCCATGGCCTCTGTTCCCTCTTCTCTCCCCCCAGGACATCCCTGTAGGGCTGGGCTGAGCAGGGGATTCCCACAGGCTTTGGAGCATGATGAAACCGGGGGGGACATCCTTGGGATGGATCTATGGCTTAGCATGGGGCTGCACTGCTGGGGGAGAGCAAACTGAGGGGCAGGGTCCTGCCACAATAGATCTGTTGCTGGTGGTGTGGTGCTGCTGGAGCATAACCCCCCTTTTCCTGGTGCTGCAGGTGCTGATCTCCAGCTGCTCCCCAGTACTGTCCTCCTCCACTCACAGGGTCAGCTTTGGCTCCCTGGGGGCCCTGCAGCCATGTCCACCTTCCGGCAGGAGAGCGTGGAGGACTTCTATGAGATGGGTGAAGAGCTGGGCAGGTGAGTGACATCCTCCCATGTTCTGGGATGGGAGGTGGGGGTTCCATGGCTGCACCCCCTGCACAAGCACCAGGCTGGGATCTTCACCCTGCTAGTGCTATACACTTGTGCTATCCCCATACTGGTGACACCCCCAGTGCCACCTGCAAGCTGGGGGCTGTGCTGGGAGCCAGGCACCTCTGGCAGCTTGATGTTAAACCAAAAAGATGCACATCAGCACTCAACTCTCTTCCATCTGGGCATTCCCAGCAGCTCCCTGCAGAGCTCCCAGCCCCTCTGGGTTCGGCCAGGGCTGCTGGGCCTCTGCTGGCAGCTTCCGGCCCTGCTCTGCGCCTGCGGGACCCATCTGGGGTGAATCACTGCATGCAGATGGGGTTTGATCATCGGGAGGCCAAGGCGGGGTGTGTGGGCTGGGTTTGAATCCTCCAGCACTGCCTCAGCCATGCCGTGGTCTGCCCGGGCCCAGGGCTCCCCTGGGGAGGTCCTTGGGGAAAATGCTTGCACCGCAGAAATGTTCTGGGTGGGTTTAGGGTTTGCTTCTAAAAGGGGGAGTGAGCTTCCAGGGGCCTCCTTTAGGGGCTGCAGTGGAGCTGTAGTCCAGTGTGAGCTGTGGGGAGAGGTTCCACCTGGGCAAGACTGGTCTGTGCCCCAGGGGGGGCTGTGAGTGGCCCTGGCCACGACCCAGCGCCGTGCCTCTTGGGTCCTGCGTGCGCGCTGACGGAGGCCGGTGGCCGGGCCACACGTCACTGCCTGCCACAGCCATGACCAATGGCCAGGCCAGCCAGCAGGGGAGGGAGCAGCCCGGGGGTGTGGGATGGATCCGCCCTCGGCAGGAAGGTGTCGAGGGGCCTTGGGCATCCTGTGGCTGTGTGGGGCTTGGCGTCAGGGTCCTGCCATAGCAGCGGTGCCAGTGTGAGCGGGACCCAGCTCCTCAAAGCACTCATTGGTGCCCTGAGCTCTGCCTCCCCCCAAGCCTCTGATTCCCAAGTGTAGTTTGAGCTGCTGCTTGATCTAATTCCAGGCATTTCTCCCGATCCCGCTGGTTTCCCGTTGGATATTCATGGCATCCTAGAGCCACTGGGCTCTTGGAATAACCCTGGGGGCTTCTGGCTTGAACTAGGGGCTGATGGGCACCTCCCAGCCACCCTGGATGGTCCCAACAGCACTCAAGCAGCCCAGGGAGAGGCTGCTGCATCCCTGGGAAGAATTTCCTTCCTCCACCCCATGTTTGCACACCTGCACCAGGTGTGCAAATCCCAGCAACGTGCCAGGAGGACCCCAATTCCCCATAGACCCCAGGAAAACCTTGTGACTCTCATTCTCCTGCCAGGCTGGCACATGTGCTGCAGTAGATCCTCTCTTTGCCTCTGTAAGGGTCACAGGGCACTGGAACAGGCTCCCCACAGGACGTTGTCTCCTCTGGAGACTTTCAGGCCCTGCCTGGATGCATTCATGTGTGACCTGTGCTGGATTCTATGGCCTTGCTCTGGCAGGGGGATTGGACTGGGAGATGCTGGTCTTCCAGCATCTGAAGGGGGACTACAAGGAAGTGGGTGAGGGACATTTAAGGGTGTCAGATAATGATAGGACTAGGGGGAATGGAACAAAGCTAGAAATGGGTAGATTCAGATTGGATGTTAGGAAGAAGCTCTGCCCCATGAGGGTGGTGAGAGACTGGCAGAGGTTGCTCAGGGAGGTGGTGGAAGCCTCATGCCTGGAGGTGTTTGCAGCCAGGCTGGCTGTGGCTGTGAGCAACCTGCTGCGGTGTGAGGTGTCCCTGCCCATGGCAGGGGGTTGGAACCGGCTGAGCCTTGGGGTCCCTTCCAGCCCTGAGAGTTCTGTGATTCCACGATCTCCAGGGCTCCCTTGCACCCCTAACGCGCTGTGCTCCTGCTCCCGCAGCGGGCAGTTCGCCATCGTGCGGAAGTGCCGGGAGCGGAAGACAGGCCTGGAGTACGCGGCCAAGTTCATCAAGAAGCGGCGCCTGTCGTCCAGCCGCCGCGGCGTCAGCCGCGAGGAGATCGAGCGGGAGGTGGACATCCTGCGGGAGATCCAGCACCCCAACATCATCACCCTGCACGACATCTTCGAGAACAAGACGGACGTGGTGCTGATCCTGGAGCTGGTCTCGGGCGGGGAGCTCTTCGACTTCCTGGCTGAGAAGGAGTCGCTGACGGAGGAGGAGGCCACCCAGTTCCTCAAGCAGATCCTGGACGGGGTGCACTACCTGCACTCCAAGCGCATCGCCCACTTCGACTTGAAGGTGAGGGAGGGATTGAGACGGGAGACGAGGAAGACAGTCTTGACAGTGAGGGTGGGGAGATACTGGAACAGGCTGCCCAGGGAGGCTGTGGCTGCCTCCTCCCTGGGGGTGTTCAAGGTCAGGTTGGATGAGGCCTTGAGCAGCCTGGGCTGGTGGGAGGTGTCCCTGCCCATGGCAGGGGGGTTGCAGCTGGATGATCTTTAAGGTCCCTTTTAAATCCAGTCTGTGAGTAAAACAGTTGGGTATGGGTTGGCCCTGCTGGCAGCAAAATACTTCAAGGAATTACAACAGGTTAGACTTCTAAAACTTCCAAGAGGAGGTGACCGAGATCTGGGCTCTATCCCTGCTTGAGGCATGTGTTTTCTCATCTGGGGAGACGAGGGCAGGGGCAAGCATGTGGGGTCACCACCATCTCCTGTCCTCCCACAGCCAGAGAACATCATGCTGCTGGACAAGAACGTGCCAAACCCTCGCATCAAGCTCATCGACTTCGGGATCGCCCACAAGATTGAAGCAGGGAATGAATTCAAGAACATATTTGGGACCCCAGAGTTTGTAGGTGAGAGCCTGTGGGGCTCCTCTGGGCTCTGAGAGCTTTGGAGAGATTCTCAGCACCCTGGTGCTGCAGGCTGGGCAGCTGGGGGATGTAGCCATGGGGACAGGCTGCTTTTCCCCAGAACAAACATTTTTTTCTTCCCTCTTTCCTTCTGAAGCCCCAGAAATTGTCAACTACGAACCCCTGGGGCTGGAGGCTGATATGTGGTGAGTGAGTCCCTCCCTCAAACTCCTTCCGGTGGCACCAGTGGCTGGTCCCAGTGGCTGGTCCCAGTGGCACCAGTGGCTGGTCGCCTGGCTGGGCTTGCACTGCCCATCTCCCCTCGTGCTGAAAGCTCTAAGAGAGGGCACCAACAGCACTCCACAGGGCTTCAGCCTCCTCTTTCTCTTCCAGGAGCATCGGGGTCATCACTTACATCCTGTGAGTATCAGGGGGGGCTGGGGGTGACAGGCACAGCAGGGGGTGTGTGTCCCCTTCTTTTGGAGGGGTCACAGCCTGCTCTCTCTGCAGGCTGAGCGGAGCCTCTCCCTTCCTGGGGGAAACGAAGCAGGAGACCCTGACCAACATATCTGCTGTCAACTATGACTTTGATGAGGAGTACTTCAGCAACACCAGCGAGCTGGCCAAGGACTTCATCCGCCGCCTGCTCGTCAAGGACCCCAAGTGAGACACTGGGAGTGGAGCTGGGGACAGCCCCTGGAGAGGGGACACTCCCTGCTGCCCAACCCTGCATGCACAGGCGGCTCCCACCTCTCCTGCCTGTGCTTGGCTTTAGCCTTGAGGCTTTAGCACATCATCCCTGTTTATAAATCCCCTTTATCCCTCTGTTGCCTACCTGCTGCTTGTAGGATTTGGGAACCAGAGTCTCCTTACCCCTGGGGTGAATTCTGGGGTCACCCTGAAGGTGCAGCAGGGAGGGAAAGGGGTTTGGAAGGGATCGTGGGCTGGCCAGAGCACCCAGGAGCCTGGGGTGGTGCTGCATGGTCAGTCATTGATTAGGAGGTTCCTGTGGGCTCTTGTCTGTGTATTTGCTCTTGAGGGGCTGGCTGGGGCCCTTGGGAGCTGGATGTGGCCCTGCTCTGGGGCACCACCAAGTACAGTGGGTTTGTGTGGGCTCATCTGTGCTGCAAGGGTGATGTGATCTGAGCTGCTTCTCCAGGATCTGACCAGGGAAAGAGGCAGCAGAGCCTCTGCCCCTCAACTGCAGCCTTGCTGTCATTGCAGGAAGCGAATGACCATCGCCCAGAGCCTGGAGCACCCTTGGATTAAGGTGAGAAGTTAAAGAATTGGAACTTTTTGTGGTGTCCAAGAGGTTGGGGGTGAACCTCCGCTGCTCTTTCCCTCTCAGCTGGGGCTGCCTTGCTGCCAGGGGTGGGCTCTGGGTGGATGCTCAGGTCCCAGAGTGCTGGCTGTGGCCCCACGCCTGTGGCTGTGCCTCTGCTCAGGTGATCAAGAGGAGGAACGTCCGTAACGAGGACAGCTGCAAGAAGCCGGAGCGGCGCCGGCTGAAGACCACGCGCCTGAAGGAGTACACCATCAAGTCCCACTCCAGCATGCCGCCCAACAACACCTACATCAACTTCGAGCGCTTCTCCAAGGTCATGGAGGAGGTGGCTGCAGCTGAGGAGAGCCTCCGAGAGCTGGAGAGGAACAAGAAGTCCTTCCAGGAGGACATCGAGGCCCTGCTGTCCATCTACGAGGAGAAGGAGTCGTGGTACAAGGAGGAGAATGAAAGCATCAGCCAAGACCTGCGGCAGATCCGGCAGGAGCTGCAGAAGACCGAGGCCTTGAAGAAGCAGGCGCAGGAGGAGACCAGAAGCGTGGTGCAGGTGGCCAACGGCCTCAAGAGGCGTTACAGGAAGCTGGAGAACCACTACGAGGCCCTGGCCAAGCAGGTGGCCTCGGAGATGAAGTTCGTGCAGGAGCTGGTGTGGTCCATCGAGAGGGAGAAGCTGCAGAGCAGCGAGGGGGACGGCAGCATCCGCTAGCGCCGCCGCCTGCCCTCGGCCTCGGCTTGGCTTGTCCTGCCTGGAGGCGCCTTGGTGGCTCTGCCCCTTGCTCACCCGAGGAGCTGGGCCACCAACAGCCTTCTGCAGATGTGCCCAGGCTCTGCTGGGCTCTCTGGGGGCTGGTGGCTCCCTGGAGACCACCACCTCAGGGGGCTCGGGCTGTGCCGGCCTGGGATTCGGCTTCCTGCGTGCGGCTCTTGCTTGGCTTCTTGTCCCCCTGCTCCCCACCCCAGCTGCTCTCCCCATTACTGAGATGGGGCCTGGGGACCAATTCTCCCCACCCCATCCTGGGCCCTGGCTCTTGGAGCTGCTGCAGCACCCTGCCTTGAGCAGGGAGGGTCTTGGTGGGGAGACCCCTCCTCTAAACCCTGCCACACGCCAGCCATCACTGAGGACCAATTCCTGTGTGGCCCAAGGTGCCTCAGCCCCATGGGTGACCCTGGCCGCCCCCCACTCCTCCCTGGGGTGTCACAGCCCCCCCAGGCCTCGGTCCCACTGGGCACTCCCTCCTTTCAACAAAATAAACAAAATAAAGGTAAAAGTTTCCCTGCAGCTGTGGCTCCTGCTGGGGAGGGAGGGGGACAAGGACACACTGGGCGGGTGACAGCTCCTCTGCTGTGCCCCCACATGAAATTTGTGCTCTCATCCCAAAGAGGTTTCCTTAATTTTGGGGGAAAAAGGCTTTTATCCTTGCCTTATCAGCCCCAGCACTGGTGGGTGAGCTCCCTGAGGTCTTGGAGGGGCTTTAGGGATGGGTTGTAGGATGCACCAAGTCTAGGGGAGCCCCCAGCCCCTCCTGCCTTGGCCTCTGAGGGAGGTCGAGGGCTGGTCCTGAGAATTTGAGGCTCAGATAGGGCCATGGGGCCCCAGGGAAGCCCTTGGGTGTGAGGAGGGTCCCAGGGTTGCTGTGGGGTCCCGTTGCTTTTCCCCCTTTTGCAGGGCACCAGCAAGGTCCTGTTGCCATAGAAACGTGGAAAGGTTTGGCTTGGAAGGGACCTTTAAAAGTCATCGAGTCCAACCTCTCTCCCCATTTCCCATGGGAGCAGAGTGGATAAGGAATTAGCTCCAACATTCTCAGGGCCAGGAAGGGCTGATGGGCTTTGGTACCACTGGTGAGCGTGGCAGAGCAGCTGGTGGCCAGGGCTGGGGGGCTGGCGGAGGCTGGACCCTCTCCCCTCACCTCTGGCCTCCAGTGGACAAGGACAAGAGGGGACAGGGTCCTAAATCACCACCTTCTGCGGGGCACAGATGAGAACCTGGGGCTGGGTTACCACTGGGAGCCCCAGGGAGCTTTCTGGCTGCCCATGGCTGTGGTGCCAGAGCCAAGTGGAACCTGATCAGGGGAACCACCAGCCCAAGCCCAGCGGTGCCCACGGCCCCTGGGCTCTGCCAGCAGCCCATGGCAGGGACTTTGCCTCGGGCTGAGCTCCGTGCTGAGGGGATTTGCTCAATTTAGGATGTGTGTTGTCACTCCAGCTCTGCCCCCCCAGCTCCCTGGGGTCTGGGTTGGCAGCCAAGCGGGCACAGCCTGGGCGGAAGGGACGTGCCACGTGTCCCCCTCCCTGGGAGCCCTGCCTGCTGCCTGCTGACGTCCCACAGGGTGTAGGTTTCATGCCACCCCTCGGGGCATGTGGGCCTGGGGGTAATTTTAGGCTGCTCTGTTTTCCAGGCCAAGACACTTGGCATCCTGGGGTGAGGACATGACCAGCAGGCTGCTGGCAGCAGCCCAGGGCAGAGCAGGATCCGTTGCACGGCCCAGGCGTGCCGGACAGGAATCTGGTCATGGTAGGGGGCACTGAGGGCTGGCTAGAGAGGGGGCTTGGGGCCATCATCCCCCCTCCAAGCTGGGGGCTGGGAGGGGAGGCTTTGGGGTTTAGCTGGAATCCTGGGCATTTGATCTGCTGTGCTGGAGCTGCTTCATCAGCAGGGCTGGCGTGGGGAAGGATGCATGGAAATCCTATAGCCACAGCAGGGCAAAGGCCACTCAGAGCTGAGGCTCCCCAGCTGCTCCTCGTGCCACAGGTTCCTGTTTCAAAGCTCTTGGGAGTCTCCAGCCATTCACCCCAGCTGTCTCCTCCCCAGCACTACGCTGCTCCAGAGCAGGTGGGAGCAGACCTCATTTGAGGGAGTTTGAAGTTGCAGAGGTGCAATGAGTGCAGTGGGGCTGCCTGAGGGTGGTAAGACACTGGAATGGGTTAACCACAAAGGCTGTGGGTGCCTCATCCCTGGAAGTGTTTAAGACCAGGCTGGATGAGGCTTTCAGCAACCTGGTCTGGTGGGAGGTGTAAACAGCAATGAGGTGGACTCCACTCAGCCTCCTCTTCTCCAAACACCCCCAGGTCCCTCAGCTGCTCATCCCCAGCCCTGTTCTCCAGACCCTTCCCCAGCTTTGTTGCCCTCCTCTGGATCTGCTGAAGCCCCTCAATGTCCTTCTTGAAGCGAGGGCCCCAAAGCTGAGCCCAGATTCAAGGTGTGGCCTCAGCAGTGTTGAGCTCACACTGCTGGAGCTCTGCTGACACAACCACTGCAAGAACAGGAGTGGTGCTGGGAGTTGAGTGCTGCTCCCAGGAGCTTCAGGGAGGTGACAGCACTGGGATGTTGTGCCTTATTCCCCTCTTTGGAGCCAACACCCCCCTGGGGTGGGGGTTTCTATTCTCTGTGGGCAGAGAGCATCCCACTGCCTTTTTTAGGCTCTGCTCTTTGCTTCCTCAGGGCTGGCTGGAAGAGAGCACAGTGGCATTGTCCTTATATGTCCCCATGAAGGGACAAGGGTCCTGCTCTGCTTATCAGGTGAGGGCTGAACTTCTCTGCTAGCACAGGGAAAACCCTGATGGAAATGACACATCAAGTCCTGCCAGGGCTGGGGTTTGTGCCAGGGAGCAGAGCTGCAGCCAATGTGTGGACATGCTCCACATAAAGACATCAAAGGCAGGGCTGCAGAATGCTGAGGGGCCTGGAGCAGCTCTGTGAAGAGCAAAAGCTGAGAGCCTGGAGAAGAGCAGCCCCAGAGCAGCAATGCTCAGCAAGAGCTAAAGGGTGGAGGGCAAGAGGCAGGGGTCCAGACGCTTGTCAGTAATGCCCAGGACAGCACAAGGATATTGGGCACAAACTGGAACCCAGGAGGTTCCACCTGAACAGGAGAAACTTTGGTGTGAGGCTGCTGGAGGCCTGGAGCAGGCTGCCAAAAAAGGTGGTGGTTACAAAGCATCTGAATGTGTTTGTGTGACCTTCTTTAGGTGACCCTGATGATCTCCAGAGGTCTCCTCCAACCCCCACCCTCATGGGACTCTGCACAAGGGATGGGTGAAGGCTCACAGCAGCCTGGTCCTGCCTGGAGTGCTCCTCAACTTTGCTTCAGAGGAGCTCCCAGCCCTAGGACACTGTAATTAGAGTGCTGTGGGGCTCCCCAGGCACACCCCGGGGTGGCACAGCAGGAAATGTGCCTTTTATAGCTGGGGAGGTGTGGGTGGTGCCATTGGCCTCACGTCTGGCTGTGACATCCCTGCTCCAGCCACACAACTGGAAAATTCCACTGCCTTGGTGCTTCACCAAACTCCTCAAAACACCCCCAGAACAGGTTTGGGGTGACATAAATTGGTTTGGAAGGGACCTTCAAGCTCAGCCAGTTCCAACCCCCTGCCACGGGCAGGGACAGCTCCCACCACCTCAGGCTGCTCAGGGCCTCATCCAGCTTGACCTCCAGGGAGGGGGCAGCCACCTCTCTGGGCAGCCTGTGCCAGTGTCTCCCCACCCTCACTGTCAAGAATTTCTTCCTCATCTCCAGTCTCAAACTCCCCTCTTCCAGCTCAAAAATGTTCCACTCATCCTGGCACTCCCAGCCCTTATCAAAAGTCCCTTCCCAGCTCTCCTGGAGCCCCTTCAGGTACTGAAATGCAGCGCTAAGGCCTCCCTGGAGCCTTCTCTTCTCCAGGCTGAACAGCCCCAACTGTGGCAGCTGCTTTTCTGGAGCCATGTTTCTAATTAAGGCCTGCCCCAAACCCCTTCCCCAGCGAGCTGTGCTGACACCACAGCCAGGTTATTTTGGTGCCCCAAAGCTCCCCACACTCACCCCACGTGAGAGGCTTTGTGCTTCGCTGTGGGTGACCTGTGGGAGCGTGGTGTGCCCCATGTGCTTGGGGACATCACTTTAATGGCACTTCCTATCTTTAGCTGGGGTTGACAGCTCTCAGCACTCACCTATCTCACCACAGCCTTTTGGCTCCCTTCCTTACCAGGCACAGGACACACTGTGGAGGGTTTATTATTAGCTTGGGGCCAGCCACCGGCTGAGGACAATGCTGCAGGCCAGGGCTTCACTCTGGTCACGTTTGGAGACAAGCAGGACGAGAGGCAACCTCCTGATGGATCTGAAAGGTCTCTTCCAACCCAACCCATTCTACCAGTTCTTATTTTCACCAGATATTAAAACAGGAGCCCCCCAGAAAAGGCTTTTAAGCTGAGCTTTACTGAGTTGATGTTACAAACAAGCCATGAGATGAAGCCTTCCCATCTGCAGAGGGCAGGAATCAGTTTGCCCAAAGCAACTCTACTTATTCCATTAAAAAAAAAAACCCAACAAAAAAAGGCATTTTCAGCTTCTCTTTAAGGCAGTGGAATAGAAAATAAGATAAAAAAACCCCAAAGCAGTCCTGTCCATCCCAGCTGTCAATAAGTTATCTTCATATTTGTCTCTTTTTTTCAATTATATACAAAAAAACCTCTCTTGCCAAAGGGCAGTGCAAGAAGAGGTGACACAAATAAAGCCTCCCTCTGACTTCCAAGTACTATTTACATCGTTCTGTACACAGCTCTCTCAGGTCTTCCAGGCCCTGGAAAGCAAAAAGGGAGAGATGAGTGCCCCAAGCATGAGGGCAGGTGGGCTCCAACCCTCAGCCCCTCACCTTTATCCCCCCCCAGCCCAAGAAGCAGGAACATTCTTACCTAGGAGCAGTTTAAGAGCTTGTTGTGGATATCTTCAAAGACTTGATTGTAAAGTTCATCCCTGGACTTGAGTCCATCTAAATAAACTGAGGGAAAGAGACAGAATCAGGCTGCAGGTTCTGAGCAGAATTTCTGCAGGTAGAGATTCAAGGACTCATCACATGGGTTGGAAGGGACCTTGAAGATCATCCAGTTCCAACCCCCTGCCACAGGCAGGGACACCTCCACTAGAGCAGGTTGCTCAGGGCCTCACCCAGCCCAGCTCTGATCACTTCCAGCCTTGGAGCCTCCACAACTTCTGAGCAACCTGTTCCAGTGCCTTAGCAACCCTCCTGGGGAAGAGTTTCTTCCTAATTTCTGATCTCAATCCAGCCTCTTCCAGTCTGAGGCCATCACCCCTCCATGACTTTGTAAAGTCCCTCTCCAGCCACCCCACAGCTTGCACAGAGCACAGGGAAGCCACCTCAGCTGTGAGCTGCACCCCTCTGGGTGTGAAGCAGGCCAGGAGTCCAAATGCATGGTGCCCATTGCATCATCACACTCAGAGCTGCCTGGCATTAAATCCCTGACTTCCCTAACACCCCCCCTGCCATCCCCAGGGAGGTGTTTTGGGGGACTTACCAACATCCACCCCACTGTCCTCCATTTCCTTCCTGTGCTTCAGGTACATCGGCCAGACGTGGCCATCGAAGAGCCCTGGTGGGTCAGGGACGGTGTAGTTCCTGGTACTGCAACAGAGGGGAGAGGAACCTCAGGACTATGGCACCACACAGCCTCTCCTGCACTGCTGCACTTCACCTGACAGCTGCTCCCCGACAGCTGGAGTTCAGAAACAGCCCAATTTCCCACCAGGATTTGTCTAGGGTTTGCAAGAAGTTCCTTTAAGCACCCAAGGTGACTGCAGAAGCTCCAGGGAGGGCAAAGCAAACAGGATCTGAGAGCTTACTGCTGCTCATGGAGGAATCATGCAGGTGCTGATCCCCATAACTGCCAGGGATAAAGGCTCAGAAAACACCACCTGAAAGACCTTCTCCACTTCTACTACCCATTTGCTGCTGTATTTCCAACTGGTGGCACCAATATATCCCAGTAACAGTGACATAAAAGCAGCCTGGAGAGCTCTGGTACTGGGGAGAGCCTTTCCTGGAAGGAAGGATGAGACTTCCACCAGAGAATCTCCTCACCTCCTCCTCCTCTTGCACTCATCATAGGGAACTGCCAGGTAGTAGCGGATGTCAAACAGCTCTATCAGTGGTCTAGGGGAGAGGAGAAAGAATTTAGTCCATTTTTACATCATTTCTACTATTTCTTTTCTGGCAGTGTTAATTCACCCCAAAAAAGCTACAGAAGTATCTTTTAGCCTCTTGTATCTGTCTCTATTGCAGACAACAAAAGCTAAGTGGTTTCTTGAAGACACAGCTCCTGCTCAGCAGGCAGCTCCAAACCATGGAGAATGCTGGCTGCTGGAGCTCACCATGGTGCTCTTCCCACCCAAATCCCTCTGGGTGAAATGCTCCTTCCAGACCAAAGGAAAGGTCCTGTTAAGGACTGGGCCCTTCAGAGGGATTTGTGACCTTCAGGAGAGACACCAAGCATGAGCTCCCCAGGACCAGGCCAGGAGCACCCAGCAGTGTGCCAGCTCCATCTCCAGTTGGCCAATCTTGGTCTGGCAGGTCCCAGGTGGCTGCTTGGAACTCTCCCTTCAGTTTGGGAAGCTGGAATGGTGCAGCTCAAACCATTCCAGCTCTGCCAAGTGGCCTCCTTCTCTTCCAAGAGTTTTGTAAACAAAATTGCACTTTGGAGCCCAAGGAAGAAAGAAAAAAAATCCCTTCTGCTTGTTTCTTTTCTAGCAGTTTCCTGAAGTTTATATATTTAACTGTTGGAACTTTTCTCTCTTCAGTGCCAGGCTGGGCTCCCAATCTTCCTGCCAAGAATTCCTTGCCCTTATGTATGGATGAAAAAGAAAAGGGTTGATCTTTGCTCCAGTGCCCAACTAACCACCAGGCTCAGTTTCCTCAGTGCTGGGGCAGCACGTGTGCCATGGGCTCACGTGGATCACACAAGGACAAACTACTCCTAAAGCCCAGCAGAGAGCCAGGCAGGGTGGATTAACAACTTGCTCTCATCAACAGCCTTTTGCAGGTCAAGGCTTGGGCACCATGGAGCTGGCCAGAAGGACTTCTGCACCTTTACTGCTGCCTCAGTATTTGCAAGACTTGGTCTAAGGTTTCCCTGTGCCCTAAACAAGAGCTTCCTACATTGCCCTAAGACAGTCCTGTGTGCACCTCACCTTTCCCAGCATTTACTGGCAAGGTTGAAGCCTAGAATGGCTGAAGTTGGAAGGGACCTTAGACATCATCTACTCCAACCTCCCTGCCATGAATTCTTACATGTAATAGCTCAGGACAGGGTGGATGTGTTAGTAAAGAGGAGATTTCAGCCCTGGCACTGGGGATCTGGTGTCACAGAACCCCAGCATGGTGAGGGTTGGAAAGGACCTAGAGGGACCACCCTGTGCAACCCCCCTGGTCAAGCAGGGCCACCCACAGCAGCTTGCCCAGGATCCCAGTGCCCAGGTGGGTTTGGAATCTCTGCAGAGAAGGCAGACTCCACACCCTCTCTGGGCAGCCTGCCCCAGCACCCTCACAGCAAAGAGGTTTCCCCTGGCAAAGCACAAATCCTTCCCCACACCTTACTTGTAATTATAGAGCAGGAAGCCTTCAATGACCAGCACATGGATATCCTTGGAGGCTGGCTCTTCAGGGCCAGGCGTGACGCTCACCCCGTGGCAGCGAGCAAACTTCACCGGGTTCTCCATCCAGGCACGCACAGTGCTCACCATTGCCTCCATATCCAAGGAATCCAACACTAGTCAGGAGAAAGGGGAAAGGATGGGAGGGTACAAACAGGGGTGGGGGGGGGAAGACAATCAAATGCCATGAAGCACACATCAAGCTTTAGAAGAAAAGCAAAACTAATAAAGCATAGAATCAACTTGAACATTAAAAGCAAAACAAAATTAGGTAAAATGTTACAGTTAAAGCTTGTTTAATTAGAAGAAAAAACAACAACAATAACAAAGAAAATAAACAAAGAAATACTTAGGAAAAAAATAAAGTAATATACATTACTGCATCCTATAGGGAACACTGCTCTTACCATCCCACTGCTTAAAGCCGTCTTCCCCGACTTCTATTTGATCTTGTGGCTGAAATATAGTGAGCAATAAAACATTGCTGCAAACTCAGCGTCTCCAGCTCCCTACCACCTGGCCTCTACTGCAACAGACAACAAAGTGTTCACCTCAGACAGTTCACAGACCCTCTGTGCACGACAACAGGCACACAACAGAACAGACTTCACCGTTACAGAACCCCTCTTCGGACCACAGCAAAGAATCCAGCCCCAGGGATTTGCACGTTTAGGACTTTCTTTTTGTGGCTATGCAAAGTGTTCACTTCAGTTACAGACCCCTCTTTGGGCACCAGGAAAGAATCCAAGCCCAAGGGTTTGATGTTGAGGTTTTTCTGTGGCTATGCAAAGCGTTCACTTCAGTTACAGACCCCTCATTGGACAATAGCAAAGAATCCAAGCCCAAGGGTTTGATGTTGAGGTTTTTCTGTGGCTATGCAAAGCGTTCAGTTACAGACCCCTCACTGGACAACAGCAAAGAATCCAACCCCCCAGAATTTGATGTTTAGGTTTTCTTGTGGCTATGCAAAGTGTTTATTTCAATTACAAACCCTTCTTTGGGCCACAGCAAAGAATCCAACCCCAGGAACTTGGATGTTTAGGGTTTTTTTGTGGTGATGCAAAGTGTTTATTTCATTACAGACCCCTCATTGGGCAACTGCAAAGACTCCAACCCCAAGGGTTTGATGTTTAGGATTTTTTGTGGCTATGCAAAGTGTTTATTTCAGTTACAGACCCCTCACTGGACAACAGCAAAGAATCCAACCCCAGGAATTTGATGTTTAGGCTTTTTTTGTGGCTATGCAAAGCGTTCGCTACTACAGAGCCTTCTTTGGGCCACAGCAAAGAATCCAACCCTTAGAATTTGGGCAAGTGAGGGTTTTTTGAGGCTCTGTCAAGCCACTCTGGATAAATAGCAAGGGTTTGATATGCTGTTGGTAGGCAAAAATATTAGAGGCTCCTGGTTAGGAGTCAACATAAAGAGCTTAGGAATATTTGCATTTCAAGTAGCAGCTAAAATGTGCAGCTTCAAGGAGAGGGATTTCAGGTCCTAAAGGCTCTAATGAGTCACCACAGCATGACTTGGGTCTCTTGTTATGGCTTTACTTGCAGCAGCATTTGCCAGCTGAACACACCAGAGAGAAGATATGGATGAAGTCAAACCATTCCTCCCCTAAGGGCTCAGGTCTGACCAATTTGTGCAGGAGGCTTCTGGCAAAGCTCTTCCCAATGAATGTCTCCCTCTGCTTCGAGCACCACTTGCAAGGGCAGGGCAAACCAACCCTGTGCTGCTGGAGCACCTCATGTGTTAGGGGACAAGATGCCACTACAAGTATGTCACCACATCTCTCGGACTTCCACCTACAGTGGGGTCCATGTCTGTTGGAATTCCTCTCATTGTTGCAGCCTGGGGGGTTTGCTGAAGGTGGCTCTGATGTGAACCTTTCCCCTGCTGCACTCCCAGGCTGGGGGCAGGAGAACACAAACCCTCTGTGCTCACCTTTGAGCTGGGTTTCTGATGTGGAGCTGTCAAAGCTCTCCAATACAACTGTTTGTATTGAAATCAAGCTAGGGGTGCTTTAAACCCTCAAGTAGGTTTGGAGGAGCCACATTGTCAGGTACACAAAACAAAGAGGAAAACCCAGCAAGGAGAAAACAACTGGTGCACAGTACAGTAAATAAACTTTAACTTTAGGCCAAACTGCTGACTTAAGTTAGGATCTGGAACTAAAGGAAGCTTTTGCTGCAAGCCCTTCTGTGCCAAGCTCCACTTCTGCAGAAGCTGGCAGACACTGGAGTGTGTCAAGGTCAGCAGCTCCTTATCTGTCCAAATTGATTTACAGAAATATATATATAAGGAAAAAAGAATGATCAGAAACTGTCCTGCTCTTAACTGGCAAAACTTACCTGGAAAGCTTGCACAAGAGTATAAGACTTACAGGGGGACCTACAACTGCTGTCACTGCATGCAGTTAATGTCCTCAAGAAAGGAGGAGCTTGGCTTACCTTGAAGAAGTCATCCTGGTGGACCACACAGCAGTTAGGCAGTGCCTTGATGATTCTGTTGGTCAAGGTGGTTTTACCACCATTGGTGACACTGCACAGGGAGGAGACAGAGATGTTAGAGCTATGTTTTAGAACTGTTTCAGCTTGAAGAGACCCTGAGGATCATCCAGTCCAGGTCTTAGCTCAGCACTGCCAGGTCACCTCTAAACCGTGGCCCTCAGCACCACATCTCCAGGGATTTGAAACCCCTCCAGAGACAGGGACTCCACCACTGCCCTGGGCACCCTGGCCCAGGGCCTGACAACCCTCAAGGGGAAGAAATCAAACCTCATGAGCAACCTAAACCTCCCCTGGGGCAGCTTGAGGCCATTTCCTCTTATCCTGTCACTTGTTCCTTGGGAGAAAAGCCCAACCCCCACCTGGCTCCAGCCTCCTTTCAGGGAGTTGGAGAGAGCAAAGAAGTTTCACTTCAGCCTCCCTTTCTCCAGGCTGCACCACCCCAGTTCCTTCAGCTGACCCTCACCAGACCCTTCCCCACCTTTTTGGCCTTCTCTGGACCTGCTCCAGCTCCTCAATGTCCTTCTTGGAGTCAGGGATGCAAAACTGAGCTCAGGATTTGAACTGTGGCCTTACCAGTGGCCAGTGCATGAGGACAATCCCTAGTCCTGCTGGCCTGGGACAATCCCTAGTCTTGCTGGCCTGGGACAATCCCTAGTCTTGCTGATCCAGCCCAGGCTGCCGGTAGCCTTCTTGGCCACGTGGGCACAGCCTGGCTCGCTTCCAGCTGCTGTCACCCAGCACCCCCCGGGTCCTTTCCTGCCGGGCACTTCCCAGCCCCAGTCCGGAGCCTTTCACGGGGCCGTTGCGACCCAATTGCGGTGCCGCGGTGCCAGCGCCGAGCCCCAGTCTCCTCCCCGGGACGCCGCGACCGAACCGAGCCGCGGCGGCTCCCCGCGCCCAGCCCGTTCGAATTCCCCGCCACTCCACGCGCTCACCGCCCATTGGCTGCGCCCGCCCGCCCCGCCCCCGCCTCGCCGGTCACTGGCTGCGGCCGGCCCGCGCGCGGGACCGCTCGCGCCGCTCCCAACGGCCGCGCTCGGCGCGCGCGCGGGAGGCCGCACCGTTATCTGCGGCACCGGGCGGGGGGGGGGGGGGCAGCGCTCGGTGTCCTGCCTTGGCTCCCCGGGGAACCCCCGGGCTGGAAGACGTTGCCCGGCGGCGAGCGGGCGGCCGCCAGCCTAGGTCTCCAGCGACTCCTCAGCGGCGTTCGCTGCCCTGGAACGGCCTCGCTCGCTGCCAGTTCGGCTGTGCAGCTTTGGAAGCCGCCCCCCTCCCCGCCCACCCCCCCCCAAAAAAAGTGCTCTTAAAAATACCTTGAATGAATTAAGAACGGAGGGAAGCGTGCTCCGAGTTATGACTCAGCCCGCTTTGTAACGGCAAAGCCCCTTGGCATACAAAGGGGCTCGGATAACCCTCTCCGAGGCAGGGCGAGCGCTCAAAACCTCTCCGTGCTCCTTGCCCAAGGTTTGATGCAGAAGCGAAGCCCTGAACCCCCTGGCACCATCTCCCACCATTCCACGCTGGAAGTCCACCTCTTTGCCCGAGTGTCAGCGCCACCAACCCCGCAGCATCAGCGGGGCTGTCCCCAGCCGCCTTGCCCCGGCCCAGCGCACAATAAACCATCAGCCTTTTATTCAAGGCAATGAAAGCTTTTTGTGCAGCTCCCCACCCCTCGCCCACCCCCGTCGGATCTGACGCAGGATTCTTGTCCTCTTTGCCTTTCAGAGCAGCGTTTAGAAGCCCTAAGTTACCGGCTGAAAAGAACTATTTTAAGGTTCGAGCCGCGCCGCTTCAGCTGACCTACAAAATTAATTTAGAATGATGCTGGGGGAGGACTAAAAAAAAGGGGGGGGGGGGGGGGGGGGGGGAATACTGTGCAGCCCAAGCGAAGAGTCAGCAAATCGCCGTCATTTTTATAAGCCTTTAAAAAAAAAAAAAAGCTATTTCCTAACCCAGATCCAGCATCTCCCAGCCTTAAATCATCTCACAGAATGAAACGAGAAGAAGAAGAAAAAAACAAAAAAGAGAGAAAAAGCAGAATATAGAGAAAACGCCACCAAAAACTCACCCTCCGATGCCTATGATGTATTTCATCTCTGCCAAGCTGCCTCCTTAGCGGGAATGTGGTGGTGGTGGTGGCGGGAGGGGGGCGGGGGGCGGAAAAAATAATTAAAGAGGCTAAAGGAACTTCCTGCAGCACAAAGCAGCTCCTTCCTCCTCTTCCCCCCACCGGAGCCTTCCTCCCTCGCTCCGTTTCATTGAAGGAAAAAGGCGGCTTTGGCCCCAATTTATAGGGTGCCTCCCGCCCTCCCCGCCCGCCTCTCCCCGCCCCGCTCGCCGCTGGCCGAGCCTGTGACCATCATGAGCCTTCGATGTCACCTTTCGGGGAGGCTTTACCAAGTCCCCCCCCGTCGGGCGCGGGGGTCATGCGCGCTGCCTTGCACCTGTCCCGGACCCCCCTGCCCTTGCCGGCTTGGCTATAAATAGCTTTTTTTGGCAAGCGATTCCTTTGCCTAACTTAGTAATGGGGTAGGTGGAAATGTCAGCATCCCTTTGGATAATCCCTTGGGGAGTTCTGGGGTGTGAGGAGGGAATTTGGTTTCGAGTTGGTTTGGGGTTTTTTTCCCCCTTGAAGTCTAAATCTTTTTGCCTTCCTCTTTGCTTTTCTCTATTCCTGTTTGATAAGGGCAAAAATAACAATATTAATAATATTATTATATTAATGGTATGAGCATTTAGCGTTAATATCATTAATAATATATTAAATATATGATAGATATTCTATGATATTAATAGCAATAATATAATGGCACAATTAGGATAAGGGTGATGGAATCATTATAATAATGGTAATAAAAAGGGTAACAGCAACAATAATAACGTTATAATAATTTATGATGTTATAATAACATAGAATAATTTATAATGTCCAATATATCAGAATATAACGGTATGTAAAATAATAACAACAGTACTACAAGCCATGCTAATAATAAAATGTAATAAAATTACTATTAGTGTGCAAGAGGGGATTGGATGTGGCACTGGGAGCCATGGTTTAGTAGTCAGGAGGTCTTGGGTGACAGGTTGGACTTGATGATCTTTGAGGTCTCTTCCAACCCTATTGATTCTATCATTCTGTTATTATTATTATTATTATTATTATCATTATTATTATTATTACTATTACTATTACTACTATTATTACTATTATCATTATTATTATTATTACTATTACTATTACTACTATTATTACTATTATTACTATTGCCTAAGATTTTATGAATTGATATTAGGAAGAAATCCTTTCCAGTCAGGCTGGTGTGAGACTCCAGCACAGGCTGCCCAGGGAGGCTGTGGCTGCCTCCTCCCTGGAGGTGTTCAAGGCCAGGCTGGATGAGACCTTGAGCAACCTGGGTTGGTGGGAGGTGTCCCTGCCCATGGCAGGGGGTTGGAACTGGCTGATCTCGAAGGTCCCTTCCAACCCATTCCCTGAGGCTGTGAATCCAAGGCTTTAGGAGCTATGTGGGCAGGGTGTTCCCTGAGCCATGCACTGCGTTAGGGGAGCCTCCAGAACATTTAATTCTGGCATCCTCTGGCTTAATCGCCTCTCACTTGTTAATATCCTCCCCTATTCATGGGCCACTTCTCCTCAAATTGCATAATTGTTTGACATCATCAGCTTTGATTCAGAAAAACTTGCTCATCAGCTGTACTTCACTGGATTTTTTTTCCCCCCCTCTGCTTCTATTTCAGGCCTGAAGAAGGAATTGGTGACCTAAAATCGTGTTTGTCTCACCCCAGCTACATCTGGCGATGGAATTAAGGATGAGGCTTTGCCCAAACAAGGCTGCTTTAGGCTCTCCAGCCCTAAGGGCTTTGATCCTGGCCAGCAAATGAGAACATTTTTTAACCATCAGAGGTGTGAGATCCTGCAAGTCTTGCAGTGAAGATATTAAAGGAAAGGAAAGAAATTAGAGGCTGGTAAATTCCTGAGTGAGCTTACAGCAGATGGTCTTCTCCTGCCTGTGATGCTGCTTTAATGCTGTGTGTTTAATAAACAGACCTCAGCCACTCTTGCCACTCTAATCATTATTTATGGTCAACATGAGGACACTGTTTGATTGCTCCTGCAGACATCCCTTGCAAATTGTCCTCTTCTTATCGTTCCCAAGGTAAAACATTGGCTCCAGAGAAATCTGGAGCTGGAATTCCTGCGTGTGAGCAAGCCAGGGCTCGGGGGGAGTCAGATCTCCAGCAGCTGCCCCTTGCTTTGAGCACACAGTTGCAGTGGGAGCCACCAGGCCAGGCTGCCAGCTGGGTTAAATTGCTGTTGTGCACCGAGGTGGGGCAGGGCTAATTTGCACCAACTGAAAACCTGACCTAAGATTAGCTCTTGGCTCAGATTTTCGTGCCCTTGGTTGCATTTCTCTCCTGACTGTGAGCTAAGAAGATGTCTTGGTGAAGAGAGCAAGCTGTGTGTCCCTGCAGGGTTTGTTTTACCACATCAGCCTCATGTGCCAGGCCAAAACTGGGAGGCTTGGGAATTGTGTTGAAGTTTAGAAGGGGCACTGGTGTCAGTCCCCTCTGCCCCAGTTCTCTGATCCAAGCATTTCTGGAACGTGCCACCCTCGAGGTGAGGGCAGATTGTGTTCTGCCCTGTGGGATTCACTGACGTGGATGTGAAACCCAGGCTGGAGCTTTGCACTGGAAAAGAGAGGATTTGGCCTAAGATGTGGCAAAAGAAACAATGTAGAATGGTTTGGGTTGGAAGGGACCTCCAAAGCTCATCCAGTTCAACCCAATGCAGTCAGCAGGGACGTCCTCCACCAGAGCCTTGATCAAGCCTGGCCATGAATAGTTCCAGGGATGGGGCCTCAGTCACCTGCCTGAGCAACCTGTTGCAGGGTTCCACCACCCTCCTGGTGCACAACTTGTTCCTCACATCCAATCTAAGTCTGCTCTGCTCTCATTTCAAACCATTGCCCCTGGTCCTGTCCCTGCAGGCCTTTGCCAACAGTCCCTCTGCAGCCTTCTTGTAGCCCCCTTCAGGTATGGAAGGCAGCACTAAGGTCTCCCTGGAGCCTTCTCCTTGGGCTTTTGTCTGGTTTGGGTTATCTAAGGGCTTTGTTTGTTGTGGTTTTGCTTGGTTTGGGTTTTTTTTATGTATGTGTGCTTGGGGGCTGGCTTTTGGGTTTGTTTGTTTGAATACCGTTTGGTTTGGGGTTTTTTGTTTGCTTGGGTTTATTTTTTGTTAGCTTGGGGCTTTTGTTCCTCTGCTTGAGTTTTTGTTTCTTTGCTTGGTTGTTGTTGGTTCTTTTCATCTGTCAGTTGCAAACCTCCTTCACACAACCCTCAGCTGCAAAGCTCCTTTCCAAGCCTGCTCTCCACAGCCCCTCGGCGCTCCTGAGCCTGTAGCTGACTTTTCCCATGTCTAAGCTCCTCGAGTTGATTTTTCACCACCCCTTATTCACACTCAGGCACCAAACACGCAGTGAAATCATCTTCACTCACATAGCTCAGATGCTCAGATGCCTGCGTGGTCTCAGTGCTGCTGTCCCCTCGGGTGCTGGCGTGTGGCTGCTGCTGCCTGTGCTGGCAGACCTCTGACATTTCAGCTCTGTGCTTCCATCAGAGCAACAAACAACCAAAAAAGCCCTGCTCCTACACAGACCTGTCCAGAGGAGTGGTGACAGTGACACTGAGCAGCTCCCCCAAAGCTTCCCCAACCTGTGAGGAGCTCTCTGTGCAAAGAGCAGCTGCTCATAAATGCTTTTTTTAGCCACATTTCTCAGTCAGTTATGTGTTGGACATCTGAAACTTCCTCTTTTTTTGGGCTTTGTTTGTCCTGCAGCCGCTTTATCTGCTTGGCTCTGCTACTACCAATCTCCTTTCAGGGTGTGCTTCAGTCCCAGAGGGAAAAGAAAACATTCCCTCTCTTGGCATTCTTTTCTAGTGTCCTGATGTTTCCCAAAAGCTGAAGAATTCGTTTTCTTCCCTACTGCTAAATTGGGCAGAAGCCAGTTTGATAGTCACAGAGCCATCACAGTATCACTTCCCCAGGGCAGCCTGGACTCTGGGTGTGCTCATTGACCTTTCTGCTGCAGAATGTGACTCACTTCTTCTGAAGCCTTCATTCAGGATTTCAATCCTTCCCCAATCACAAGACATTGTTTATGGGCTGAGCAAGGTTAGGCCAAGGTTCCTTCCTCTGGGGGCCTGCAGGAGGGACAGAAACACTGCCTGGTGGAAGAATGGCTGAAGGGATCAAGTCCATAGGTTGGACTTGGTGATCTCTGAGGTCTTTTCCAACCTCACTGGTTCTATGATTCTATGAATGAGAGTCGTTTTCACTTGGGAGTTTTGAAGTCAGGGCTTTGGTTTATGCTCTCCAGATTGCTGCCTTAGTTGGGTTGTTCAGAGAGGTTTTCTCCAAGGCTTGGGAGGATGCTGCTGATGTCCTGACAGTGCAGCAGCTCTCACACCCCTCTGGAGGAAGGCAGGTTTCATGTTAACCAAAACCAAGGGAGAGGACCCCCAGGACCTGTTGGGCAAGGTCCACAGGAGGCCATAAAGATGATCCAGGGGCTGGAGCACCTCCCCTGTGTCACCTTTCTCATGAAGACAGGCTGAAAGATTTGGGCAGCTCAGCTTGGAGAATAGAAGGCTCCAGGGAGACCTTAGAGCTGCCCTTCAGTGTCTGAAGGGGACCTACAGGAAGGCTGGGGAGGGACTGCTCAGAAGGGTCTGTGGGGATAGGACGAGGGGCAGTGGTTTGGAACTGGAGCAGGGGAGTAGTGCAGCAGTAGTGCACTATGCTCACTCTGCTTTTGCTACAGCCCAGGACACAGCTGCCTGCTGGGCTGCCAGCAACCACTGCTGGCTCCTGGTGAAGGTCTGTGTGTAGTTATAAATGAGCTGATCAATAGCAACGAATTAGAAGCCTTGAAGAAAGCAACAGAATCTCAGATTTTAACACTCTTGGTTTCTATTCTAGGAGAGAGAATGTCTCAGCTTGCTCCCCCTCAGCTGAATCTTTCTTGGCCAGTGCTGGTGGGATGAGAGGAGGGGATGAAAGCAAGACTAGGAGGTTAGTTTGGAAAATGAGGGAGGATGGAGAGGGAAGGAAGCAGGAAATGAGTGCTCAAGCCTCTCACAGCAAGGAGGCAAGGGAGAAGCTGAGCTCCAAGATGTGCTGCTGCTATGGGATGATTCATTCCGTGCTCCAAAACACTCTGACAGCTCTTCAGGTGTGTTTGACAGACTCTTCAAAACCAGTCTGAACATACAGACAACAAAGGGAAGCTTTTCTTTTCTTGCTGGTGGAAGCTCATCCCTGCCCCTGCTGCTTCCATTGGTGGGGCTAAGGCAGCTCCAGGGTTTGAGGTTTCCCTCTGCTCTGCTCCTTGCTGCCCTGGTGTCTGTGAAATTCCCAGCTGATCAGGAGGAGAAATTTCTGTGCTGTGAGGGTGCTGGAGCCCTGGAGCAGGCTGCCCAGAGAAGTTGTGGAGTCTCCTTCTGTGGAGAGCTTCCAACCTCACCTGGATGCATTCCTGTGTCACCTTCTTTAGGTGATCCTTCTTTGGCAGGGGGTTGGACTCAACAGTCTCCATTCCAGCCTCTATCATCCTATGATTCTGAACATGTTAGCAACATTTCCCACCCCCTACCCATCTTTTTGTTCCCTTCCAGGTACAAACCTTATTCTTGCAGCTCACATTTGGCCATTGCTAACTTTCAGCAGGAGGCTGAGCTTTCCCTTGTGGCTCTGATGGGACTAACAGAAAGTCCAACCAATCGAAGCTGGATTGGAACGGGAACGTTTTGGCTTTCCCTCCTGCTTCAAATCTCTTCTCCAAACTCAGCTCTTCAGCTGGGATCTCCTTGTTAATCTCCAGCTCGCTGTCACTCAGGGAAGCAGCCTGCTTTTGATCGCATTTGGCTGCTAAACAAAAGGTCAAGTACACAAAGAGCCTCAAACCTCCTGAGAGGTTAACCCAAGGTGACAGATTGAGTGATCAAAGTGCTGAACCCCCACCTCGTGTGCTAAAAAGAAGAGAAAGTGCTCTTGGTGTCTCTCTTGGTTTTTTTCTCTGCCATTATCACTTCATTTTCCTCCCGGAGGCTGTGATTCACCGAACTGGCAGTTGAGAGGAGCAGGAGTAGTGTGAAGCTGGGTATTTAGTTCCAGCTGTTACCGGGGGAGAGAGACCTCCCCAGAGTGATTCATCCCCCCTGAGACACGTGGAATCATCACTTCTCATGCAGGCAGAACCTGCAGCTCGGTTCGAACCCCGTGGCTCATTCCTGGGTTGATGCAATGAGCTGGGATCAGTCTCACTCCTGGGGCTGTTTGGAGAAGGTTCTTGTTCTAAGCTGGGAATCTTGGGTCCTCTCAGCTGTGATCAGCGGTGATGGAGACCACCTCGGAGCAGTCTATGCTGCGATGAGCTTCTCGTGGTTAATTACAGCACAGCCAGGGGCCTCAGCCAGCCTCAGCAGGATAACAGTCACCTAATGCAGGGGTGGGGGAAGAGGTTTTCACTCGGGGGGACAGTGACTGAAGAGGTTTCTGTGCAGAGAAAGAGTGGGAAACCGCTTCTCATTCTGACTGCAGAAGATTCAGAGCCTCAGACAGCCTGACCTGCAATGGTGCCAGGGATGGGGCAGCTCCCACCTCTCTGGGCAACCCAGGACAGGGTCTCACCACCCTGTGTCAAAAATCTCTCCAGTCTGAATCTCCCTCTTTTAGTCTCAATCCCTCCCACCTTGTCCTGTCCCAACAGGCCCTGCTCAAAACTCTGTCCTCAGCTTTCTTCTCTGCCGCTTTAAGCTCTGAGAGGCCACCAGGAGGTCTCCCAGAAGCCTTCTCCTCTCCAGGCTGACCAAGCCCAACTCTCTCAGCCTGGCCTGACAGCAGAGGGCTTCCAGCCCTGCCAGCATTGCTGTTGCCTCCCCTAGCCCAGCTCCAGCAGGTCCCTGTCTGTGCTGAGGACTCCAGAGCTGCCCCAGCACTGCAGGGGTAGAATCCCCTCCCTGCCCCTGCTGCCAGGGATCAACCCAGGAGAAGATTTCTTTACAGGATTCTGGGTTTTTTGGTTTCCCCCCTCAGTGCTTCTTTCTTTGCTAGAGCAGAGAGTTGTGCTGCAGAGCTCTGACAGAGCCCCTTCCAGGGGGCACTCAGCTCTTAAAGGCTGCGAAGTGAAAACGATGAACTCGCAGGCAGGCGATGGGAGAACACCCTGCTGCTCATGGAAAACTACAGCGAAGGGCAAGGCAAGGCTGTGTTTGCTTTTGAGGAAGGACATCTCCTGCCTGGGAACCTCTTTTGCTTTGCTAGGCTCACAGCTAATCCCAGTTCTCCTGGCCTGCTGCAGCCACAACAGGCTGAGCTTTTGAACTTTTATCTGCGGGGCTGGTCGCATTCTTTGTGCTCCGAGCTGGGCTTTGGCTCCCCTCAGCTCCACTTTGGGCAGCAGCGATTCAGGTCCCTGCTGCCAGCGGGGGCGAGGCCACTTGAAATGCTTTTAGCATCCATTCATTTGGAAGCTAAAAAGGTTTGCCTGCATCAGAGGTGCTGCCAAGAGCAACTCACTGTTAGCACTGCCTGGGTGCCACTCTCACACCCCTGGGGCCAGGGCTTGCTGGGGTGGTGCTGTCCTCACACATTTAATAGTTGTGGGATGGAGTTGATGTTTCTAATGTTGTTTATTTTCATATTCATTTGCAATTCCTTCCACAAACTTCTACATAGAAATGTAACAAAAAGTCAGAGAGGATAAGCAGGGAAAGAAATGTGGTTGGTATTAAGATAGAGTCATAAAATCCCAGAGTTGTTGTGGTTGGAAGAGACCTTCCAGCTCCTCCAGTCCAGCCCTTAGCCCAGCTCTGCCAGGGCACCACCAAACCATGGCCCCCAGCACCACATCTCCATGGCTTTGAAAGCCTTCCAGGGATGGAAACTCCACCACTGCCCTGAGCAGCCTGGGCCAGGCCTTGACAAACCTTTTGGGGTAGAAATTGTTCCTCATGGCCAACCTAAACCTCCCCTGGTACAACTTGAAGCCATTTCCTCTAGTCCCAGCTGTTGCTCCTTGGGAGAAGTGGCCAACTCCACTTGGCTCCAGCCTCCTGTCAGGGAGCTGTAGAGAGACAGAAGGTCTCCTCTGAACCTCCTTTTCTCCAGGCTAAACAACCCCTTCTGGGGGACCTCAGAGCTGTCTTCCAGTACCTGAAGGGATCCTACAGGAAGGATGCAGAGGAACTTTTGCTGAGACAGGACAAGGGGGAATGGTTTGAAGCTGAGGCAGAGCAGGGTTAGACTGGAGCTGAGGAAGAAGTTCTGCAGTCTGAGAGTGGTGAGACTCTGGCACAGGCTGCCCAGGGAGGCTGTGGCTGCCTCCTCCCTGGAGGTGCTCAAGGCCAGGCTGGATGAGGCCTTGAGCAGCTGAGTCTGGGTGAGAGGTCTCCCAGCCCATGGCAGAGAGGTTGGAGCAGACGATCTCTGAGCTCCCTTCCAACCTGAGCCATTCTATGAATGAATCCAACCTGAGGACTCTATGAGAAGCTGCTGACAAAAGGAGGGAGCTGCAGTTGCCTGCAAGGATTAGTCTCATTTTAATAGAATATCCACAGATTCTGATGGAATAATACAAAGCAAAAAAGAACACAGACTTCACAGCAACCTAAGGGCTTCTAGCATCAACCACCTATTACAAACACTTGAGAGAAACGACAGCTCACACAGCTGGACCTGGAGGGTTGGGCACCAAGGAGCCACCACAAAGGGGCAACCTCCCCATCCCCCCCCAGAAGTGAGCTGGATGATGTCCTGTGGTGGTGGTGGTGACTCTTTGAAGTTCACTTCACCAGCAGCATGCTGTGCAGGAAAAGATGGAAATACAAAAGTGAAACCCTGCTTTGGGTGTCTGTAGTGATTTAGCCTGGATGCTTCAGCTGCTCTCAGGCCACTCTCAGCTTATTGCCAGCAGCTCTTGCTTGATTTCACCCCCAGGGGAGGTGAAACAGAGGAAGTGCTGCTTATAAGTCCCTTTTCCATTGAGGTTTCCTCCTTATTGCCACCAGCATGCCACCAACCCTTGCTTGAGTTCATCCCCAGGTGATGTGAAACAGAGGAAGTGCTGCTTAGAAAACCTTTTCCCTTTAGGCTTCCTCCTGCATGTCTGTAAGCAAGGAATCTTTGGGAAAAAAGGAGAAAGAGATGGAAAAGCTGCCATGAGGTATGCTCTAAATATCCACTCACATCTAGACAGGGCTGTACAGGGGGAAGTGTGGTCATCAGCCAACAGCAGCAGCTCAGTTTGGTTTCCTGTTGTCTTCCTTGGGAATCAGAATGGGAGTGACCGAGCAGAGCCGAATCTGGGTGGCTCCTGGATGTGTCCAACCAGTTTGCACTGGAGAATTCTGAGAGCTGCTGCGTGGTGCAGCTCCAGAGGCTGGGTTGAATCCTCTCAAAGAGGTGGAAAAGTGTTTCCTGGTCTGTCACCTACTGCTTAGGAAGGGGATCTGATTTTTCAGCTTGTAGGGTGCTGCTGGGTGAGAGATTCAGCCACTGGTGGGAGAGATTCTGTGTTGAAAAGAGAGAACCACATCCAGCTGTCCAGCCAGGAGCAGGAAACCTGTGCATGATGGCCAGGGGGGGGTTGGAAGCTCTTCACAGAAGGAGGCTCCACAACCTCTCTGGGCAGCCTGCTCCAGGCCTCCAGCAGCCTCACACCAGAGTTTTTTCCTCCTGCTCAGCTGCAACCTCCTGGCTTCCAGTTTGTGCCTCTTGTGCTGTCCCTGGGCACCACTGAGCAGGGCCTGGCCCCAGCCTCCTGCTCCCCCCCCCCCAGCTCCTTTAGCTCTTGCTGAGCATTGCTCAGCTCCCCCCTGGGGCTGCTCTGCTCCAGGCTCTCAGCCTTTGCTCCTCAGAGATGCTCCAAGTCCCTCAGCACCTCTGTAGCCTCTGCTGGACTCTCTCAGGCAGCTCTCTGTCATCTTCAGCCCTGCTCAGTCCATCAGATTTCTGAAAGTGCTGCCCCAGTGTCTTTTCTTGGCCAAAACCCACAGCAGCCTCACAACCAAACCTCACCTTCCTCTGGCACATTACTGCTGAGGCTCCAGGAGCAAACTCCTCCTTCAGGGCCCCAAACCAGCCCCAGCTGAGGTTTCTTATCCTCCATGTGTCCCAGGGCAGCACTGTTTCAGTGTCCCACTCTTTTCCAGGATGCTGGGAACATTTTCCCTTGAAGTGTCCTTTGAAAACCTTCTTCAGCAGTCTGTCAATTTTTGTTCATGATACAACTGCAAAGGTCCCTTTCAGTGTCCAGCTCTGCTGCATTCTTCTGTGGGAAGGACAGCAGGGGGATTATTCCCTCCCCCCACTTTGCATCCAAATGAATCAAAACAGCCTCAAAAGAAGGAAGGGAGCTCCAGGTTGAAGTGCTATCCACAGGGGACGGTGACCTCACCTCCTCTGACCACCACAGGCAGACCTGTGTCTGTTCCTAGACTGAGAGCAAAGGCATTCAATCAGCAGAGTCCTCATTTCAGTGGCTTTGTCTGGTCCAGCCCAGCTGTGAGGGAGGACCCCCCAGAGCTGCAGCTTTGGGGGTGTTTGGAAACCTCTAACTGCTGCTTCTGCCCTACACAGATGGCTGCTGCCTGCTTGGGAAGCCTGGGACAGGATGGCTTTGGTTGGGGAGGGGTTATTGGCATCAATCCCAAGCTCTGAACCCCCTGAAGTGTTTTTTCCTCTCCACACCTCGCAGCTCAGAATTCCCTTGGCTGCTAATTGGCTCTTGAGGACGTTTCTAGAGAGCTTGGTGCTTGCTTGGTGCTCTTTGAGGTGCTGGTGAGACAGAGGGGGAAGGTTTTTCCCACCTTCAGCTCCTAGGGTCGCTGCTTTGGGTGCAGTGCTCTGCTTGTCATGCAAAGGTCTGTGTGGTAAACACACCTGTGATGGAAGTGTGTGAGAAGAAAGCTTTAGCAAATGGGAAGGAAGGTTAGAAAGCACTTTCTGTTCATGGGGAGACCCTGGAGCAGGCTGCCCAGGGAGGCTGTGGCTGCCTCCTGCCTGGAGCTGTTCAAGGCCAGGCTGGATGAGACCTTGAGCAACCTGGGCTGGTGGGAGGTGTCCCTGCTCATGGCAGGGGGTTGGAACTGGCTGATCTTGAAGGTCCTTTCCAACCCAGCCCATTCCATGAAGTTATGAATTCATTGCTCCTTTGTAGCAGTTGGGAAGAGAAAGATCTCTGCAGCAGCTTTCTCCACTGAAAGCTAAAGAGAGAAGAAGCTTCAGGGGTCCAAAAGAGACATCCCTGTCTTGAGGAGAACTTGGCCAGGATTGTTATCCTGCAGGGGATTATGGAGCAGAGTGAGGTGTTGGCACTTTCACCCAGCCATGGGTTAGGGTCACCAGGCTCGAAGTAGTCCTGGAGTGGTGAGATCCATCCGTGGGAAATGCTTCCTCTGCAGCCAGCTGTGGAGGTTGCTCTGCTGCGTCTCAGGCAGTTTGTGGCTCTGCTGGCACCAGCAGCTTCCAACTGGTTGTGGCCAGAGAGCAGTTACTTAAATTTTCTCCCCTCCTTTGCTCACAGAATCCTCATGATTGCACATTTCAGGAGCCTTCAGGATCACTTCTCCACCTCTTGGCTAACTGAGAAGCTGAAGCCAACCACAGCATCTTGCCTCCACGGCTGCAGCATTCCCTCCCTGGGCTTTCCCAGGCAGGTGTGTTTGGAGGTGAGACCCAGGGGCAGCAAGGAGGACACTTCAACCCTTTAGCAGCTTGTCTCCACTGCAGGAAGTTTTAGGAGGGAGAGATTGTCCAGTGCCACGAAATCCATACAAAGCCAAGGAGTGAGAAGCTTTCTGACCATGAGGCTCCTTCCTCTCTGCTGTGTGGGTGTTGGCTTGAGGAGATGCTCACAAGAAGGTGTTGTGGAGGCTGCCCTGGCAGTCTGGGTCTCTCTTTGAGAGTTATCTCAGTGCCTTGCAAACCAGGAGTGAACAGAGAAGGGTTAAATGTGGCATTTACTGGCAGGAACGGTTGGGTGTGAGTTCATAACTGGAACTGGCAAGAGATTAACTGAGGTGGTCGAGGCTGGAAGAGGTGCCCAGACCTGTGGGCACTTGGTATGTCCAGGAAGGACAGCTACTGGCTGTAGAAAGGAGGCAGCTGCTCTCTTTTCATTGCCTGGAGGAGTCATTCCCTGGGGCAGTGGCTGGGGTGGAGGAGGAATCTGGGTGTGCAGACCTCATTGCGGCCTTCAGTATCTGGAGGGGGCTACAAGAAAGCTGGGGAGGGACTTTTGAGGGTGTCAGGGAGTGATAGGACTGGGGGGGATGGAGCAGAACTAGAAGTGGGGAGATTCAGATTGGATGTTAGGAGGAAGATCCTCACCATGAGGGTGGTGAGAGCCTGGCACAGGTTGCCCAGGGAGGTGGTGGAAGCCTCATCCCTGGAGGTGTTTGCAGCCAGGCTGGATGTGGCTCTGAGCAACCTGCTGCAGCGTGAGGTGTCCCTGCCCATGGCAGGGAGGGGAGTTGGAACTGGCTGAACCTTGAGGTCCCTTCCAGCCCTGACAGATCTATGATTCTAAGTAAAACATCTCAGTGCTGGCCAGCAGCAAGTCAGGGGAAGGGCTTCTAATGGAAACTAAATAAACCTCATCTCTCCTCCTGGGCTGGTGGCTAATGGACTACAGGATGCTCTTGCTGGGAGGAGATGTGGTTCTTTCTCTGCTCAGTAGCTCTCCACAAACCTTTGTTGCTGGAACCTCTCCTGGAAAGTGCTTTTCTTGGCTTGGTTTGGTTTGTGGCTTGGGGGGGGGGGGGGGGGGGTTGGGGGTTGGCTTGTTGCATTTTCTTTTCATTTTTTTTTTGTCCCCAAAGTAAAAATGGTTTCCCAAACTTGGAAGGACTTTTGGGGGCAGGGGAGGCAGGCTCCATGGTCTTGCAGAACTCAGAATTAGATGGTGACAAAGTCTTCTGCCAGAAGGTCAGGTAGGTGGATGAGTGCCAGGCTGCAGCATTCTTCTACTCCATTCATTTCCACTCTGCTTCGATTCATGACATGCTGGGAAGGAGCAGAAAGAGCTATTTTTAGACAGCAAATGGTAGTAAAAGAAAACCCCAACAAGGGATTGCTCCTACTGTCTCCAACACACACAAATCTGAGGGTGTTTGGGTACAACTCTCCATGAACGTGTAGCAGAGCCAAAGACAACACCAGTCAGAGCTCTAAGGACCTTTCTGCTTTGCTGAGGACTTTTCCTGAGGGCACAGGACCATGGAAAAGTCCCTGCCTGGTGCTGGAAGGTGGCTCTGCACCCATGGGCACACCTGGAACGGGCTGAGGAGCAGCTCCTCTGCAGCATCCCCAGGGCAGCTGAGGCTGTGGCCAGTCCATGCTCTGGGACAAGCTCCGGGGGGAATCCCAGAATCCCAGCGTGGGAGGGGTTGGAAGGGACCTTTGGAGCTCATCCAGTCCACCCCCCCCTGCCAAGGCAGGGGCACCTAGGGGAGGTCACACAGGAATGCAGCCAGGTGGGTTGGGAATGTCTCCCCCACCTCTCTGGGCAGCCTGCCCCAGGGCATCAGCACCCTTCAATTAAAGAAGTTCCTCCTCATGTTTAGATGGAGCCTCTGGTGGTCCAGTTTGTGCCAGTCACCCCTTGTCCTGCCACTGGGTGCCACTGAACAAAGCCTGGCCCTATCCTCCTGCCACTCACCCCCCCTGAATTATTGATCAGCATTGATGAGATTCCCTCCCCCCCCAGCTGCTCTTTTCCAGACTAAAAAGACTCAACAGCTTCCTGGGGCTGTTGCCCCTTGCTGCAAAGTGCCTCTTTTGTGCCTGGGCAGTGGCTCAGGGCTGAAGCCCAGCCTTGCCTTGCCTCCTTTACCAACTCCATGAAATCTGTCAGACAGAGAGACACAAACGGGAGAGGGAGGTACAGCTCAGACCTGGTCTCTTGATCCTCTGCTGGGGGCACAGAACTGCAGGGAGAGAAGCAGCACAACAAAAAGTCAATCTCCACCACTGACTCAGCACCTTCCCTTTAGGACCCTGAGCTCCCTCCCCCCTTTTGTCTCTCAGAAGAGTTCAGGCTCTTTCCAATGGACTTTGGCAATTCTGATCAAAGCTCCTTTTGCTCCGGGAAGAGCAGGACCAGGAGCAGGCACTGGACCTCCTCAGGAGCTAGTTAGAATGAAAAAAAAAAGAAGAGAGAGGCTAAGAGCACTCTGAAGTGGAGCCAAACCCAGGCCAAATTAGCCTGGCACAGGGTTTTGATGCTGTCTTCCAAAGCTCCCTAGAATTTTCCTTCCCCTCTCATGTTACAGCCTCATGTCCTGCCCTTACGCACAGCCAGGATGTGCCTGGCAGCAGGATTTGGCCTCCTGCATTGCACCATCCTCCAAATGCTAAGGCTGAATGTCAGCAGAAACGTTCCCTGGTGCCTCTGGCTCTGCTCCATGGCCAGACAGGTTCCCTGGCTTTGCAGAGGTAAAAAGCAGCACCAGGGATCCGTGCGGAGAGGTGAAGGTCAGTGAGGTCCCAGAAGTGGTGGCAGAGGGAGAGGGGAGAGAGGCTTTAGGCACCTCAGAAATCTCCTGTTGGGTCCTGAGGGTGCAGAGCCTGATTCCCCAGGAGCTGCCAAGCAATAGCACTGTGGAATCATTTTGCTTGGAAGAGACCTTGAAGATCATCAAGTCCAACCCCAGCACTGCCAGGGCACCACCAGACCACAGCCCTCAGCACCACAGCTCCATGGCTTTGAAACCCCTCCAGGGATGGAGACCCCACCACTGCCCTGGGCAGCCTGGGCCAGGGCTTGGCAACCCTTTGGGGGGAGAAATTCTTCCTCATGTCCAATTTAAACCTCCCCTGGGGCAACTTGAAGCCATTTCCTCTTGTCCTGTCAAAGCTGAATGTGCTCAGCTCCAGACAGAGCAGCAAGAGGCCATGACTCCAGGTAGGTTGTTCTCCTTCCCAAGGATTGTTTAAGGAACCAAAGGATCAGTAGAGAGCAGTGGTTACCTTTCCTTCTCAGCCATGTCTTGTTTCTCTTCTGCCCTGTAAACACAAACCACCTTTGAAATCCCTCATCTGGAGTCCAGCAGGGTGAAGGAGCAGAGTGCCTAAAGCCTTCCTGGGGAGACATCTGGAGCTCAGAGAGGGATTCCAGGTCTGCTTCTTGCCCCTGTGCTATGCAGCCTTGCTCTCAGGATGCCACTGCTGGCCCTGGAGGGATGGAGCTTGGGCTGGACAGCTCCCAGCTAATGCTGAACAGAATCAGAATGCATTGGGTTGGAAGGGACCCTGGAAGGTCATCTTGTCCAAGCCCCCTGCAGTCAGCAGGGACACCTCCAGCTCGAGCAGAATTGCCTGGTTATAACACAAGCAATGATGGGAGAGAGCAAGAACATGCCCAGAAAATGAACCCATCCTCCACCTGCCCCCAGCTGAATCCTACCTTTCTTTCCTGGCCTTGATCCTCTCTTCTTCATATCTGTGACAAACAGGAAACATTCTTTCAGTGTTGCCCACCCAGAACCGTTCTCTTTTCACAGAATCCCCAAACCCCAGCATGGAGAGGTGGGAAGGGACCTCTGGAACTCATCCAGTCCAACCCTCCCTGCTCCAGCAGGGCTCCCACAGCAGCTTGCCCAGGAGCACAGTGCCCAGGGAGGGGTTTGGAAGCTCTGCACAGAAGGAGACTCCACAACCTCTCTGGGCAGCCTGCTCCAGCACCCTCACACCAAAGAATTGTCTCCTCCTGCTCAGATGGAACCTCCTGGCTCCCACTTTGTGCCCCTTGCTCTAGTTCTGTTTGCTCTGAAGGTGACAGAAACCAGAAAGCAGAGCAGTGAGCAGGCTCCAGTTTGGCACCAGTGTGTGACTGGGACAAGGTCTGCCCCAGGCTCTGCATTTCCAGTGTGTGGGTTCATAGAATCAATAAGGTTGGAAAAGACCTCAAAGATCATCAAGTCCAAGCTGTCACCCAACACCTCCTGACAACCAAACCATGGCTCCAAGGGTCACATCCAATCCCCTCTTGAACACCTCCAGGGATGGGGACTCCACCACCTCCCTGGGCAGCACATTCCAGTGGCCAACAACTCTCTCTGGGAAGAGCTTTCTCCTCACCTCCAGCCTAAACCTCCCCTGGCACAGCTTGAGACTGTGTCCTCTTGTTCTGGTGCTGGTTGCCTGGGAGAAGAGACCAACCCCCACCTGGCTACAACCTCCCTTCAGGGAGTTGTAAAGAGCAAGAAGGTCTCCCCTGAGCCTCCTCTTCTGCAGGCTAAGCAACCCCCAGCTCCCTCAGCCTCTCCTCCCAGGGCTGTGCTCCAGACCCCTCCCCAGCCTCCTTGCCCTTCTCTGGACACCTTCAAGTCTCTCAATGTCCTTCTTAAATTGAGAGGCCCAGAACTGGACTGGTTCTGACTCCACAGCAGATCCTGCTGCAGGGGGCTTTGTCCTGTGCCTCCTCAGAGCTGGGGGTGCCCTGGGGTGGCCCTGGGATACTCACTGTAGGACACAGTCTGGGATCTGTACATGCTCCATGGGGATGAGCTGCTCCAGTTCCTCCAGGCTGTGAACGTATTGGATCTTGTTGATAAACTTCACACTGGCAGAGAGGGGAAGAGGAAGTGCCTGAGGGCTTGGCTGGATGTTCTCTCCTTAGGCAGTCAGAGTTTTCCTGGGGGAAGCTGGGAGTGCTGCATTGCTGCATCCCCTGCAGGCTGAGTGTGTCCATCCCCTGCCTGGGGCTAGCAGGCTGCTGACTGCCAGTGGTGGTGAGATGCCACCTGGCTTTGCACTGCCCCCCACCTCAGTATCTGTAGGAGGGAGAGGGGACCTCCATTCCTGCCCTCCCCAGGGGATCTTTGTGCACTGTCCACTGGGACAAGCTTTGATCTGGATCCAGGCCACTACAGCAGACTCAGAGTGGTTTGAGTTGGGAGAGACCTTAAAGATCACCTCCCACCAGCACAGGTAGCTCAAGGTCTCATCCAGCCTGGCCTTCAACACCTCCAGGGAGGAGGCAGCCACAGCCTCCCTGGGCAGCCTGTGCCAGTGTCTCCCTACCCTCACTCTCAAGAATTTCTTCCTCATCTCCAGTCTTGGTCTCCCTTCTCCCAGCTCCAAGCCATTGTCCCTTGTCCTGTCACTCCCAGCCCTTGTCACAAGTCCCTCCCCAGTTCTTCTGGAGTCCCTTCAGCTAGTGGAAGGCTGCTCTGAGGTCTCCCTGGAGCCTTCTCCAGGCTGCACAGCCCCACCTCTCCCAGCCTGTCCCCACAGCAGAGGGTCTTCAGCCCTTTGATCATCCTCTGGACCTGCTCCAGCCATCTCGAGTGGCAGTCCCACCTTGGTTGCTCCTGATTAAAGGTGAGTTGAAGATCTGATTCATGAGTCTGAACTTGCCCTCTAAAGGCAGCTGAGCTTGGGAGGCTCTGGCAGGTACCTGATGAAGGGTCTGGAGATGGCCAGCACGGTCCGGATGAACCAGGATGGGTGCACAATGATCAAGGCTTTCAGGTTCTTCCTCAGCCTGTGGAGAAGCCATGGGGTGGAAAATCAGCTTCCAAGAACCTGCTCTTAACCCCCTGGAATATGTTAGGTCAGCACTAAACCATGGCCTTCAGCACCACAGTTCCACATAGCTTTGAAACTCCTCCAGGGATGGAGACTCCACCACCGCCCTGGGCAGCCTGGGCCAGGGCTTGACAACCCTTCTGGGGAAGGAATTGTTCCTCATGTCCAACCTAAACCTCCCCTGGGGCAACTTGAGGCCATTTCCTGTCACTTGTTCCTTGGGAGAAGAGCCCAACCCCCACCAGGCTCCAGCCTCCTCTCAGGGAGCTGTAGAGAGCAGTGAGGTCTCCTCTCAGCCTCCTCTTCTCCAGGCTGAACATCCCCAGCTCCCTCAGGACTTGTGCTCCTCACAGGACCCTTCCCAGGAGCACTGCTCTGATCTCTGTGAAGCTGCTCGGGGAGGGAAGGGGAAGCAGAGTGATGAAGGGAGCCTGGAGGAGTCAGAATGCTGCGGCAGAGGAAGGGATTCCAGAGCGCAGGGAGTGAGGAAGGCTTGGAAGAGATGGAAGCAGGGGACTGGGGAGAACGAAGAGGCAACACCAAGAGGACTCTCACCTCCTGTCTATCATCTGGTAGCACTTCTTGAGCCAGCCCAGGCCTGGCATCCTCCTGCGGGGCGTCGCTCCGTTCAGGTACACGATCATGTAGTCCTCAGCCACCAGCAGCTCCAGGCTGCTGATCACATATCTGTTGGGTGGTGAGGGACATGAGACTCAAAAAAGGACCCTTGGCATTCCTTCAGCTGCCTGTGTGCCATCCCCCAAGGACTGCAGACCCCTTCTTTTAGAGCTTGGAAGAGGTTTTGGATTCCCCTGGCACCCCGGGGTGATTCTTAGGGGCTGTTGGAGGTCGTCAGCAGAGTGCCTGCGCTGCTGGACATCCCTGCTCTGTTCCTCTGCCCAGCAGCAGCAGCTCCCAGCTGCTCAGCATTGCATGCATATGCTCTGGCCTGGCTGGGAGTCCATCACTGGCATCATTAACACTGAGGCTTTGAGTGCTTTGACTCGCTGGACTTGGACACAAACGCCGTGGGCAGCGTCGCGCCCGGCCTGCAGCTGCACTCGGGGTGTGTTTGGCCTGGATTCAAACTCCTTCCAGCAATGAGCACATGGAAAATGATTCCCCAGCGCCCCAGTTACCTTCCCTGCCCTCTCCTCCCTCACAGACCTTGAGCAGCCACTTACAGGAAGAGGTTCTCCATGATGTAGTGGTAATCAGCCAGGTTGCTGTCCGGGAGATAGCAGGCAGCAAAGACAATGATGGCATTGAGCCCTTCTCCATAGTACCCTGGCAGAGACAGACAGAGGCAGCATCAGGGACCCTTTCCAGGGGGAGATGCCAGAGCTGGAGGGACAATAGCAGTGAAGATACAGCTGAGCACCTGCTCTAGCTGCAAATGTCCCTGCTGACTGCAGCAGGCTTGGACGAGATGACCTTTAAAGGTCCCTTCCAACCCCTTCCCTGAGTCTGTACATTGCTGAGCGTGGAGCTGGGCTGGCTGTGTGCCTCTCTTCAGCTCTGGCTAAGTTCTTGTCTCTCTTCCATGATCACATTTGCCTCTGATCCTCACTCTGGCTGTCACAATGCACTTTGGAGCTCAGGGAAGGGATCTGTGCGTGCCCAAGCACAGGGCTGGGAGCTTTGCCCTGGGGGTGCTGCTTGGCTTTGCTCAGCTTGAGCAATGGGCACTCTGTGGACGTGGTGGCCTTCAGCTGTGCCTCAGGGACAGCTCAGGGCTCAGCTATGGAGGGATTAAGCTCCTGCAGTCCCCTCATGGCTGGTTGTGCTGCCTGTACCCAGGGCTGGGCCAGGCTATATTCAGCCTTGCTCAGAGCCAGCTTTGTCCCTGCTCTGCTTGGTTGGTGTCTAGCATGGGCTGGGTGCTTTCCATAGAGTCACTGCGTGGTCTGGGTTCAGGGCATCTGTAAGGCTCATCCAGTCCAAGCCCCTGCAGTCAGCAGGGGCATCTGCAACCAGAGCAGGCTGCTCAGAGCCACAAACCATCTCCCACCTCTCTGGGCAGCCTGGACCAGGGTCTCACCACCCTGCGTGTAGGAAAATTCTTCCTTCTCTCAGGTGTGAATCTCCCTCTCTTAGTTCCAAAGCATCCCCCCCTTGTCTTGTCCCAACAGGCCCTGCTCCCCAGTCTGTCCCCAGCTTTCTTACAGTCCCCTTTCAGCCCTGCAAAGCCACCGGGAGGGCTCTCTTTGGGGCTTGTCTGCCACACAGTGGCACCAAATGAGCAGCGATTTGCCCTCAAAGGGTCGGAACAGCCACTCAGGGCAGCTCCTCCAGCTTGACAAAGAGGGAGCAAAGGCAAGGCAGGAAGGCAGGAGGAGGGTCCCTGTGGCTCACCTCCGTGTGTCACCACTCTCATGTAGGGTTTGATCATCTGCAGGTCGATGCGGTGCTCCTGCTCGCCGATGATCACAGTCCTCCAGAGCCTCCCGTTGGCAGCGCTCCCATCCTCGGCCCCACCGTCCCCAAACAGGTCTGCACTGTCCCCAGGCATGTTCTTGGCTGTGGCTACAGGAGTGTCATCTGCAGAAAGGGACAACCAGGCTGGGGAGAGGCCCTGCAGGAGCTCTGGTGTGCAGGGAGAGGCAGCAGCAACCCCAGGCTGAGGAGGAGCCATCTCCTCTGCAGCTTAGACTCATGGAATCCTGGAATGGTTTGGGTTGGAGAAGCCCTCTGGGATCACCCAGTCCAACCAGCAACCCAACCCCACCATGGCCACCAAACCATGGCCCCAGGTGCCATGGCCACAGGTTTCTTGAACCCCTCCAGGGCTGGGGACTCCACCTGGGCAGCCTGTGCCAATCCCTGACCACTCTTGCAGGAAAGGCATTTTTCCTCCTCTCCAACCTCACCCTCCCCTGGCACAATTTGAGGTTATTTCCTCTCCTTCTATCACCTGAGCCAAGGGGGAAGAGACCAAAACCCCACCTGACTGCAGCCTCCTCTCAGGGAGCTGCAGAGAGCAATGAGGTCTCCCTCAGCCTTCTCCTCTCCAGGCTGAACACCCCCAGTTCCCACAGCTGCTTCTCCCCCAGCTCTGTTCCCCAGACCCTTCCCCAGCCCTTCTTGGACCTGCTCCAGCCTCTCAATGTCCTTCTTGGAGTGAGGGCCCCAAAACTGAGCCCAGGATTGGAGGTGTGGCTTCACCAGGGCCAGGCAGAAGGGGACAATCACATCCCAAGACCTGCTGCCCACAGGTCACCTGGTGTTCCCAGGCAGCTTTTTTAGCCCTTGTCCAAGCCTGTCTCCTATCTCCAGCTGCTTTTGGTGAGGCTCAAACCCACCCCTACCCCTGCAGACCTTCACCCCTACCCCTGCAGACCTTCACCCCCACCTGGCCTTTTACCTTCCCATTCCAGTTCGTTCCCATTCCCCAGAAATTCCAGGGAATCTGTCTCATCAGGAGTTTCAATGTCATCCACATTGATGTCCAGGTCATCTGGGGTGTCCAAGAAGTCATCAGAGAGGATGGAGCCTTCACTCTGGTCCAGGGAGATGTTGATTTCAGGTGCCACAAGGGTCTTCCTCTTGCGGTGAGCCCCATTAAAGTTTAATGTGTTTGGGGGAGCTGGAGTGAAAGAGGTAAAGAGCTGAGAGGTTGTCCTCACCCTGCACCCTTAGAGCAAGGCCTGGGGCTTCCTTTAGGGAGCTTGGGAGCTAAGGGTGGTGGCTCATAGCTGGGGGGTCCTGGCTGCCTGCAGGTGTGGCAGTGCCCACACTGCTGAGACATCTCTTTCCTCCCCCAGCCCCTCAGGATGGCTCAGCAGATACAAATCTCTGCTGATTTCCTCTGCCTCCTGGGGGTTGTACTCCAAGGGAAGTGGCTCTCACTCTGACTAGGAGCTGGTTTGCCCCTGAGCTCCTGACAAGGCAAGGTGGTACTCACAGGATGTGTTTTCATCTTCTGTAGGGCTGCCCAGGGACTCCATCCCTGTCTCTTCTGGGAGAGGTCTGCAGGCAAAGACAGAGGGAAAAGACAGGAGGTAAGGCAGGGGAGAAGCTGTTTAGGAGAAGTCACTCTGGGGCAGGCAGTGGGCAGGGACAAACCTGGGGCACTCTGTGTGCTCTGCTCTGGAGTCATGGAACCAGACAAGTGCTGAGGTTGGAAGTGACCTCGGAGACCATCACCCAGAGCTCCCAATCCCAGCACTGCTGCTGAGCCACTGCCCCTAAACCACAGCCCTCAGCACCACCTCCATGTGGCTGTGAAACACACCCAGGGAGCTCTAGGGCTCCTCAAGGGGACCAGGGAACACAGAACCATTTTGGTTGGAAAAGACCTTCAAGATCATCCAGTCCAAGCCTTACCCCAGCACTGCCAGGGCCCCACTGAGCCCTCAGCACCACATCTCCAAGGCTTTGAAACCCCCCCAGGGATGGAGACTCCGCCACTGCCCTGGGCAGCCTGCACAGCACCTTCTGGAGCTGGAACTTTGCTGCCTGTGCTCCTGCTCCCTGCAGAGTGCAGGCCCTGAGCTCAGCAGGCTGTGCAGACCCTCTGAGCCTGGCTCTTCCTAAGCCTGGTAGGGGAGGCTTTGATGCTGGCAGCAGCTGAGCTGCTGGGGGATGCTGAGCCCAGGACCACTTTGCCCTCTGCCAGTGGTTTTGTAACCTGCAGCTGCTTTCTGCCACAGGGAGCAGAATGTGACCCAGCCCAGCTCCCCCTCTAAGACAAGGATCAGACCTTGGGTGGGATCCCAGAGCTGCCATCCCACCTTCCCCTCACCCCCAGCCCCAACTTTGACAAAAGCTGATGGTGGCTCCCAAACCACCCTGGGCTGAGATCCAGGCACCAGCCCCCAGGTGCACATTCTGGAGCCAAAGGCTTCCTCACTGCTCCCATCCTGGGGCTGCAGGGCTGAGGTCAGGGCTTGCAGCCTCTCCTGCTTGGCTCCTGCAAGCAAACCATTCCATGATGCTCTGAAAATGCTGAGTGCTGGCACAGCCCAGGGGTGAGCTGGGGTGAACTGGGGGTGGGGAAGCCCCCAGTTCTAAGGCAGAGGTGTAAGGATGAGGACAGGGCCGGTGCTCAGCAGCTGCTGGCCCTGCTGCCCGGTGATGCCAGGGAGGAAGGTGATGGGGAGGAGGCATGCAGGAGGACACAGCCTAGCTCTGCCCTGCAGAGGCTCCTCTCTGTGCTGCCATGACACCAGAGCCACCAGCCAAATTAAACCCTATAAATATTTAGATCCAGGGATAATCCTCTCCTGCCTGCTTGTTGTATATTCATGAGAGCTGGAGACCTGATCAAAGGCAACCTGCTCTCACCGGCAGCACCCAGACCCTGGGGGCTGCCACCGCACTCCTGAGCAGCCAGGACAATCCCTCTGGCCCCCTCCAGCCTCTCCTCCTCCCTTCTGCTCCTGTCTCCTGCCTGGTTGTTTATCTGCCTGTGAGCTGGCGCCTGGCACAACTTGGTGATACAGCATCAAAAGGGGGAGGGGGGAAGGGGAGGTGGCCCAGCTGTACCCAAGTACGTGCTGCAGGGAGGCAAGGCAGGGAGGCAAGGCAGGGAGGCAAGGCAGGGAGGCAAGGCAGGGAGGCAAGGCAGGGAGGCAAGGCAGGGAGGCAAGGCAGGGAGGCAAGGCAGGGAGGCAAGGCAGGGAGGCAAGGCAGCTCCCCGATGCTGGGATTCGGCTCAGAAGAGCAACGACCAATCCAGCGGAGGAGAAAAGGCCTTTCTTACCTTCCCGAAGGATGCTCGGCTCACTCCCTCCCAGCCTTGCCTGCGAATCTTCCTCCCCGCGGGCAGGCAGCCAGCCCCAGCCGCTGAGTGCTCTGCACCCAGCAGCTTCGCTAGAGGCTGAGTGCCACCATTTTGCTCTCTGCTGCCATCCTGCTGCCCAATTCCCCCTCCCGGGCACCTCCTCCCCGGGTTCCGAGCAGCCCCTGACCCGACGGCTGGCTGGGTGATGGAGTGAGCATGCTCCCGCCCCGCGCAGCATCATCATCATCATCATCGCAGGGCAGCACTTGCACGGCCAGCTGAGACAGACTGGCAGCAGGAGGCTCAACCATTGGGGAGCAGCAGGAGCCGGAGGGGGACGGAACACACAAACCCTTTCCTTGCCCCTTTGCACCTTTTGAGGAGCTGCTTCTGCCCGTCGGCAGCTGGGGGGAGGGTGGGACCGTGGCTGCCATGAGCAGCTGCATCCAGCTTGCTCAGAGCTTTGCCTGGGCTTTGGGGTTTATTTCTCGTCCCTTTTCCTTGCTGTTGTTTGTTGGTGGCAAGATTGGTTAATCACAGCTCAGCAAAAAATAGCTATGCAGCAAATCAGCTGCTGGAGAGCTGCTGTCCCACATGCAGCAGCTCCTGCCCTATTATTGTAATGCTTCTAGGAGGAAAGGGGGAGGAAGTGTCTTGGAAATGATTATTGATTTATTTTTAATGCCTGGTTAAACCCAGGCAGTGCTCTCTGAGTGCCTGCTTGGGGCTGTGTTTCACTTGCATCATTCCTGATCTAATCCCTCTCCCAGCAGGCTGAGGAGCTCTGGTCTCATCCCTGTCACTGCCCTGCCACCCTGCCAGCCTCCTCCTGGCCTTGCTTTGCCCCTGGGAGGAGGTGCTGGGGGCTCTGCAGAAGAAATGCCCCCGGGAGGCTTGCCTGGGGCTGGGGTGAGTTTGCTGCTTGCAGGGCAAGCGTGAAACAGAGCCTGGCACCTCCTGCTCCCAGGTGATGGTGTGGGGCAGAGCAGCCCAGGTGGGAGACAGCTTTGTGTCCATGTTCCCTAGGGAACCTTGGGCCAGTGCTTCCCTTCCCACACCTTCTCCTCCCTTCCCATACCTTCTCCTCCCTTCCCATACCTTCTCCTCCCTTCCCCTTGCCACACCTTCCCTTCTTTCCCTACCTCTCCACCTCCTTGCTGCCCTTTCTACTCCACAAGCAGCTTGTCAGCACAGTGCTGTGAGGGAGCCTCAGGCTGGCAGAGGTCCAGCAGCCCAGAGCTCTGCTCTCAAAGCCAAGGGAAAAATCCCATCCTAGAAGGCTGGGCTGAGCCCAGCTGTGGGGCCAGCGGAAGGCCAGGCTGGGTGCTGTGCCAGCAGTGGGGCTGGCACAGAGGTGCTCAGATCAGGCCTGCAGCTGGAGCTGGGTGAACAGAGAGGGGCTGAGCTCGGAGCCCAGCAGAACAGGGCAGCACTGTCTGTGAAGACAGAGGCTGTGTGGGCTGCCCAGGGGGGGCACAGCTGCAGCTGGCACACGGAGAGACAGCCCTGAAAAGACCCTCAAGAGCCCAGAGCCCAGCTGCAGCAGGGCTGGCTGCTGGCCGTGCTCCAGCAAGCTTTGGCCTTGGGGTGGGGATGAGGCTGGCTGCAGCCTTTGGGTGGCTGCAGGGGATTGCTTTAGCATGCTGTGGGGTTAGTAAAGTGATTGTAAAGGTGAGAGCTCCACTTTGGCACCCTCTTCCCTCCCTCCCTCCCTTTTCATCCATTCATCCATCCATCCACGCTAATCCCCCTGTCCTCTGCCCCCAGCTCCTCACCCTCTCCTTGCCATGCTCACAGAAGGGTGCCACAAGCCTCCCCCCAAAAAATCTTGAAGCATTCTGAGCAGCCTTGCTGCAAACTCTCTGTTCTCCTGCCCAATGCCCTGCTGGAGTTAAGATTCCTGCTGGCCCTGGGGCTGGGCAGGAGGGAGCTGCATGCTCCATGCCCTGCTGGTGGAAATGCAGGAGGAAATGAATTTCTCCCTGTTCTTTGTTTGTTTTTCTCAGGGAACAAACCTGGGGAAGTCCTCATCTTGCCACTCTTCCTTCACATCCACGTTCTCCATCCTCAAAGTGGCTTCTGTGGTCCCCATGGTGCTGGGAGAAGGGTTGGCTGCACGGTGGTTCCCTCAAGGAAGGGCTGAGGCTGGAAGGTGGAGAGGTTGGCATTGAGCATGGTGACTGAGGAGCATGAATCTCACCCACAGCCTGCAGGGCAGGGGTGCTGCCAGCAGGCTCCACAGAGGAGCAGCCTCAGAGCTGCCCAGGGGCTTTGTGGCTACCTGACAAGTGCTGGACAAGAGAGGGAAGGAGAAGTTGGCCCTGATCAGAGCAACAGGTCTGTCCCTGCTCTGTTGAGGCCCCAGTGCTTCTCCTTGAGGATCAGCACCCTCTGGGATGATGGCCACCTGGTTTTTCCCTTGTTCCTTGTCTTCCAATGCTCATCTCAACCTCACCAAGCACTTCTGCTGAGGGGAATGAGGTGTGGCTGAAAGGGGAGGGAAGAGCAAGCTCCCCCCAGGCTGCTCTCAGGCTGCTCTGGCAGTGGCATCAGTTTCCCCTTTGCTGGCCTGGCAAAATGCAGAGAAATTCCTGACTGCTGCTGGCCTCTGCCCCAACCCTGTGCTTGTCCCTGCCCCCCAGAAGGGAACAGAGGAGAGCAAAGAAGCCCTCACAGGGATGTGGAACATCCTTCCACACCCCTGAAGAATCCTCACCTCTGCCTTGCTCCCAGGTAAACCAAAGCAGATGCCAAAAAGCTGGAGCAGCTCCAGCAGAGCCAAGGTGCTGCTCCCAGCCTGGGCTCTCTCCTGCACTGCTGTGAGCAGTGCTGTCAGCTCAGTCCCTGCTTTCACTCCCACTGACACCCCAGCAGCAGAAGGGGCCCTCAGGGCTTTCACTGGAAGGTTCCTGCACTGCCAGCCAGCCAGGATCAGACCTTTGTGCTCATTTCCCAGGGCCTGCACCTGCAGCTGAGGGCTCAGGACCAGCCCCTGCAGGACCAGCTCTGGTTGGAGGGAGCAGATACTTTGCTCTTAGCTGAACACTGCTGCAGCTGAGCCTGGAGGGGGCAAGGTCAAGCCACATCTTGGATAGCATCTGCTCAAGTGCAGTCAGCTCCTGGGCTGGGCTGGATGCATTAACCCAGCCACTGCTTAAAAACCACAGAGATGTGGTGCTGAGGGCCATGATTTAGCACCAGATGTGGTAGAGTTAGAGAATGGTTGGAGTGGATGAGCTCAAAGGGCTTTTCCAGCCCAAATGATTCAATAAATGTCCTTCCTGAGCTCAGCCTTCACACTGTGACTGTGCCCAGGCACTGGATGGGGACTATTTCATGTTAGGAGCAGCTGATTTCAGGCTGCTTCTGCCTGTCCTTGGTGTCAGGGCAATCAGCACCTGGCAGAGCCTGATCCTGATCCCAGGGCGTTCTCTGCTCCCTTTGGAGGCTGCTCCTCACAGAGGTGATGGCCTGGAGGGAGAGCAATCTGTGTGCATCTGTTCTGAAGGAATGGAGCTATGGAGAGGCCTGAGTCAACCCAGCATCTGTCCTTATTCCAGGTGCTGGCAGAGACAGGGATGAGAGCAAGGAGCTGGCTGGGAGCACTGCAGGGCTCTCTCCCTGCCTGGTGTCTCTCATCCTCCCCCCGGGCACACACAGGATGCCTTCTCCCCTCACCCCCACGCCTGGCTGCCCGCGATGCCCACGCCAGGGTCACACACGGCTCCATTTTTGATTCCCCTGCATGCAGGCAAAGGAGACACCTCGGGGCCGCCACAGACCCCCCCCTTCCCCCTCCTCCCCGCCGCTGTCATCTGCTCGCTGCTCTCCCTGAAGGCATCATGGAGGGAGGCAGTGGAAAAGCAAAGCAGCGAAGCAAACCGCGGGCTGGAGCCTGACGCCTGTCATTCCCAAGGCCTGCCCGGCAGGATGGAAGCTCAGCCGCTGCTGTACTCACCGAGGCTGCCGGCTAGCGAGGAACAAAGCAGATGCTGCCTGGATCCCAGCCCAGCATCCCTCCGGCTGGAGAAGGGCTGCTCAGGAGCTCCAGCGCCGGGACGCAGGGGCAGACGTCTGCGGCTGCCTCAGCAGAGGGCTGCGGGGATGCATCTAGCTCGGCATTCCTCAAAGCATTCCTTGCTGTGGCAGCTGGATTTTGGGGCGGGATGGGGGGGTGGGAATCGAGGGCAGTTATTTGTATTCCATGGCTGCTGCTTCCTCCTCCCCCTCCCAAGGTACTTTATTATTATTATTACTATTAATATTATTATTTGCTGCTTGCAGCTGGCTAAGCCTCAGCTGCCCTAAGGCAGCTAATTGCACTGCTTTTGTGTGTGAGGAGGGTGAGGGTGGTGGAGATGGTGATGGGAGGGTGTGTGTGTGTGTGTGCTATGGAGGATGGGTGGAGAAAGGAGCTGGAAGCATCCTCCTTTCGGTGTCACCTCTCCTCCAATTGGCTGCGAGGTACCAAAGCTCTCCCTGCACTCTTCCTCCGGATGAGTGATGCTGGCAGGGGCTGGGCACAGCGGCTGCCGTCAGTGGGAGCCGGGGATGCTCATCAGCCAGCAGGATCTGCTGCTGGAGGAGGTGTGGGAGATGGGGAGGGGTGGGTGGGAAGGGGAGGGCTTCTTTGTACAGTGCATCACTCACTGAGGAAGGAAAAAGGTGGCCTCAGCGAGCGGTGGGCTGCAGGATTTGGGGATAGGCTGAGAGAGTTGGGGCTGTTCAGCCTGGAGAAGGCTCCAGGGAGAGCTTAGAGCAGCCTTCCAGTACCTGAAAGGGGCTCCAGGAGAGCTGGGGAGGGACTTTTCACAAGGGCTGGGAGTGCCAGGATGAAGGACGATGGCTTTGAGCTGGGAGAGGGGAGACTGAGACTGGAGATGAAGAAGAAATTCTTGAGAGTGAGGGTGGGGAGACTCTGGCCCAGGCTGCCCAGGGAGGTGGCTGAATCCCCATCCCTGGAGGGGTTTCAGAGCTGCAGAGCTGTGGTGCTGAGGGCCATGGTTCAGCCCCAGCCTGGGCAGAGCTAGAGAATGATTGGACTGGATGCTCCTAAAGGTCTTTCCGACAGAAACGTTCCTGCGGTTGGCTGTTTTGCAGGCGGCTGCAGCCGACAGAGCAGGACGGCAGATGTGTGAGTACCACAGCCTGTGAATGCCATCTACTGGCTGCCATCCCAGCCCTTGGAGCCCGAGGATTTTCTTTTTCAGCCTGCTCTCGGAGGTATTTCATTGAGCACATGCTGATGGGCTGAGCTGGCCCAGCGCTGCCTGCCAGGACAAATGGTCATGTTGGGAATCCATTTTCCGTACAACTGCTGGGATGTAGAAAGGCAGCACTGCACCAGGCTGGTTTTCCAGCACCACAGTTCCTCTGGGAATTCTCCTGTGCTGAACCCAGCCACTTTGGAGGAGGTAATAACAGGAGAAGGGTTGAATCATAGAACCATGCTGAGGTTGGAAGAGAGCTTCGAGATCATCAGGTCCAGCTGCTCACCTGGAGCTCACCATCTCAACACTGCAGCTAAGCCTCTGCCACTGCACAACGACCCTCAGCACCACACCCACACAGGGATGAGTCCCCAGCCCTGGAGGTGTTCAAGAGACCTGTGGCCACGGCACTTGCGGCCGTGGTTTAGAGGCCATGGTGGTGTTGGGTTGCTGGTTGGACCGGGTGGGCTCAGAGGCCTCCTCCAGCCGAAACAGTTCCGTGGTTCTGTGTTTGCTCTCCTACCTGCATGAGGAAGGAGGGAGCGACTTGTTCCAGGCGCTGATGCTCCCACCGCACGCCGCTGCTCCTTGCGCGCTGGTGGCAGTGGAACGCACGAAGCTGTTCCGCGGCCTGCCACAGGAGGGCGCTGAGCGCCCCCGGCCTGGACCATCGCTGCCGGCAGGGCTGGGAGATGCAGGCAGTGAGCTGTAGATGTCACTTTGCACCAGCAGATAGCAGGGGCTGGCGCCCGAAAGCGCCAGAGAATCACGGAATTGTTTGGACTGGAGAAGACCTCTAAGATGCCCGAGTCCAGCCATCAACCACCGCGGCCGCCAAACCCTGTCCCCAAGCGCCATGGCCACGCTTCCCCCGAGGGGAAAGCAGAAACGAGACCCCTTGGCCTCAGCTGATCTTTAGGGCTGGGCTGAAAGGCTGATGGTGCCCAGCAGACGCTGGGTGCTGGTGGTGACCTGTTTCAAGCCAAGCTGCCAGTGGGCTCAAGCTCCTGGAGCTATCAAGGGATGGCCAGGAGAGGAATGGATGCCTTGCTGAGGGTGATGCTCCAGCACGGTGGTGACCTCTTTCAAGTCAAGCTTCAAGAGGAGGCCAGAAGATGAATGGGTCCCTTATTGAGTGTGATGCTCCAGCACAAGCTCAGCCTCTTCCTAAACCTCAGAGAGCCCTCACTGAACAGAACATTTTGAACACCCAGCTCTGGGAGAAGCTTTTTAGAGCCCACATCTGAGCAGGCCGTGGAGGATCCACACAGGAGGTGTAAGGGCTGAGTAAATCTGGCTTGCACAGACGAGCTGCTCACAGGATGGCTTCCCCTGAGTGTCTGTGGTTTTCTCCTCTACTAGTCTGGATTTCCCCTCTCAGGTCAAGCAGAGGTTGCAGGTTTTCTCCTCACTGGTGAGGGGAAGAAATGAGCCTTTTAGTTTAAACATTCAACTGCAAAACACAATCCCAGCTGCTGGAGCTTGGAATTACCACCAAGCTCTGCTGCAGCTCTTGGGCTTGGCAGGGCTGGGGGTGCCACAGCTTGAGGTGGTGTAACGGCTGCTGGGTTCCCTGGGAATCCCCACGGAGGAGGCTGCAGAGCCTGGATGCTTCCTTCTGGAGCTGGGGATAAAAGCACAGAGTGAGGCTGGGAGGTGCCTCTGATCCAACCCCTGCTCAAAACAGGAGCAGCCAGAGGGGGTTCAGTGAAGGTCAGTGGCAGCCTGGCAGGGCATGAAGAAGTGGCCAGCAGGTCAAGGGAGGTTCTCCTCCCCCTCTACTCTGACCTAGGGAGGCCACCTCTGGACTGGGACTGCAAAAGAAATTGGGAACCACTGGAGAGAGTCCAGTGGAGGCTACAAAGCTGCTGAGGGGCCTGGAGCAGCTCTGGGAGCAGCAAAGGCTGAGAGCCCTGGGGCTGAGAGCCTGGAGCAGAGCAGCCCCGGAGGGGAGCTGAGCAATGCTCAGCAAGAGCTAAAGGAGCTGTGGGAGGCAAGAGGCTGGGGCCAGGCTCTGCTCAGTGGTGCCCAGGGACAGGGCAAGGGGCACAAAATGGAAGCCAGGAGGTTCCATCTGACCAGGAGGAGAAACTTCTTTGATGTGAGGCTGCCCAGAGAGGTTGTGGAGTCTCTTTCTCTGCAGAGCTTCCAACCCCCCCTGGCCCTTGTGCTCCTGGGCAAGCTGCTGTGGGTACCCTGCTGGTGCAGGAGGGTGGAGTGGATGAGCTCCAGAGGTCCCTTCCAAGCCTCACCCTGCTGGGATTCTGCTTGAGTTGTTCAGGGCTGTGTGCAATCAGGTTTTGATTATCTCCAAGGATGGAGCCTCCCCAACCTGCTCCTGCTTTTGACCACCCTTACAGTTAACAACAAAGCCAGAAAGTCAAATGTCTCCTCTGTTCTGAGGGAATTCCTCTCATGGTCCTTGCCCCTTTGCTGGGCACCACTGGGAAGAGTCTGGCTCCAATCATGTTAAGCCAGCCTGGCTGAAATTAAGATGAAACATTTGTTTGCAGGGGGAAAATAAAAGTTATTTTGGTTCCTTTGAAATTCTTTACAGCTCCAACCAGAGTTTGAAGCAGGCTGGGGGGGGGGGGGGGAAGAGGGAGAGGGGAAGGGGGGGGGGGGGGGGGAAAGCATTTTAGGGATGAAAACCTTCAGGCTTTGTTTAAGATAGGCTTGGAAATGAAATGCTTGCACTTTTTTATTGCACTGTGACAGTCTCCATTGGAGATCTGCCTGCCTTTAATTAAAGAGAGGGGACCACAAAGTGCCTTCCAACATGCACTTGAGAAAGAAGAGAATCAGTTTTGGTTTGGGGGGGAGAACAAAATGTTTGCATTGTCTCCACTTCAGGGAGACACAACCCCAAGTGAAAACAAACAGAACCCCACCAGCCCCCAGGACACCCAAGCCAAGGTTTGGCTGTGACCAGAAGGAAGATTTCACTCGGGGCTGACCTAAAGAGAAAATGTTTTCCACTTCCTCCTTTTTGAATGGGAGCTCTAGGGGGGCAGAGCAGCTCCTTGTGGGGGTCTGGGGCTCCACCTCTGGCAACACAAGGAGGGGATGCTGGCATCTGGGTGGGGGGGGTGCTTTGAAACGTGGGATGGGGTCAGACTCATTCCTGGTTCACAGATTCACTCATTCGTGGAATGGGTTGAGTTGGAAGGGAGCTTCAGGGTCATCCAGTTCCAACCCAGCTCTGCCACCTCCCACTGGAGCTGGCCACAGGTTCCTCCCACGGAGGCAGCAGAGCACAGCCTGGGCTGTGTGGGACTGGGGTAGTGCACGTCTGCTGCGAGCAGGCTGCCAGGTCCTGGAGCCCTGAGGACCCAGCTGGAAGGAGCTGCTGTGTGGGCAGAGGCAGCTGTCAGGAATGCATGGCCCAAACCCAGCACCACAGCCTCTTGCTGGCTGGCTCTTGTCACTTGATGTGGCTCTTGAACCTCTCCAGAGAGGCTCAGAGGCCAATCCAGCAGAGGAGAGGTGGGGAGAGCTGTCCCAGCTCTGTGTGGTGGCTTTCTTACCCCAATCTGCTAGGTTGAAAAGAAAAGGAAAGGAAAAGAAAAGGTGTTTTCCTTCCTCAGGAGGAGCTCTGCACATCTAAACCACCAAGCCAAGCATCCTGTGGTTGCTCACTGACCTGGTTGGCAGGTCTGCAGGCTGGGAGGGTGGCTCGTGGTCCTTGCACAGAAGCCAAGAGCCTCTCTGCTGGAGCAGCCATCTGCTCCAGAGAGGCACTGCTGGGTCCTGCCCCCTCCAGGTTCCCCTGGGAAGCAGCACAGCCCAAAGGAGGTTGGGATGCTCGGGGCAGTGGAGCAGGCTTAGGGCTGCAGCTGTCTGCAAGGGAACTGGCATGTGTGTGCCTGGAGCTCAATGCCTGAGTGATCCACGAGGTCCCTGGGGTGCAGACCCTCATCAGCCCTCTCTAAACACTTGTCACCTCTGCCTGGGCTTTGTGAGACAAATTCAGCTGTGATGGAGATGGAGCCTTGGGGATTGGGGACCTTGACTGACAGGTTGGGTTAAACTTCAGGACAGGCTGAGGGCTTGTGGCTACCTCCCAAGAAGCTCTTCAGGGCCAGCAACCCCCAGCCCAATCTTCCCTTCCCAGGCTCTACATGAGGGTAAGAGGGTCCTGGGGCTCTTCAGCCTGCAAAAGAGCACTCTAAGGGGGGATCTTCTCAATAAGATCTGCTCATAAATATCTCAAGGGTGGAGGTCATGAGGCTCTGGCTGGGCTCTCTTCAGTGGTGGCCAGGGACAGGACAAGGGGCAATGGGTACAGAACAGGAGAGGTTTCTCTTCAACTTAAGGAGAAACTTCTTTGGTGTGAGGCTGCTGGAGGCCTGCAGCAGGCTGCCCAGAGAGGTTGTGAAGTCTCCTCCTCTGTAGAGCTTTCAACCCCCCCTTGGCATTGTGCTCCTGGGCAAGCTGCTGTGGGTGTCCTGCTTTAGCAGGGGGGTTGGACTGGATGATGTCCAGAGGTCTCTTCCAACCCCTACCATGCTGGGATTCTCTCATTCTAAAGCCTCATTACCTGCAGTCCCATGATGGCCTCAGTGGTGTATGGAGAGCCCTGGCCACCTCCTCCAACCTTCTGCTCCAGGGAAATGTGTTTTGGGGTAGGAAAGAGATGCCAGAGAAGGAAGGCAGTGGGAGGGGATCCATTTCATCTCCCACTTTAGACTGGAAGCCTTAGATCAAGCCCATGGATGAAAGCATCTGGGAGAGATTATGGCCCTGCCATGGGGACTGCTGTTTATGCCAGATGCAATGGCTCATGGTGAGAGGGCATCAGGTGGCCTGACCTGCTCCAAGGGGCTTGTTTACATCTCATAAACAGGAACAGTTCACCCACACCTTCCTCCCTGCAGACCCTCCCTCCCCTGACTGCCTCTTGGACTTCCCTGGGTACAAACCCAGGCAGTGCTGTCCAGAGACCTGCTGCTTCTTGGGGTTTGTGCTGAGCTGGGGCTGGCCCTGGGGAGCAGATTTAGTGTCCCAGGTAGCCCTGCTGGAACACATCCTGGTCCTTGGCAAGTTCACCCTTGCTTGCTGAGGACTTTCTTTGTTCAAGTGCAGAGTTTGGAAGGTGCTCATTGGTTTATCTTCTTTAGGTTCTTCTTCTTTAGGTCTTTCTTCTTCCTTAGGGTGAGTCCAGCTCTTGGGGCCTTTGTTCATAGCCCAGCATCTGGCTGGCAAGAGAGGCAGGGTCTGATGGTCTCACAAAGCTTGCATGGTCTGAAGAACAGGGGATGTGGTGCTGCCCAACCTCACCTACAGGCAGGGGAGTCCTCCAGAGCTGCTCTGCAGATGAACTGGAAGCCAAACCTGTCTCCAGCCCAGCACTGGATGAGGAGAGAGGCCAGATTCTGCTCAGGTGCAGAGGGGAAAAGAGAGGTGGATGGCTGAGACCAACCCTTCCTCCATCCCCACCCACTCCCTCTTCTTGACTCAGTGCCTGGTACTCATTTTCCCTCCAACCCTTCCCTTGCACTCAATCTCTGAGCTTCCCTCTCCCTGCAGTTCCCTTTCTCCTCTGCTTCTGCCCATCCTTTGCTCCCCTGCATCCTCCTCTCAGCTTCCTCCTGCCCCATTCTCATCCTCTCTGTGAAACAGCTTCCAGCAAGCCTACCAAACCCAACCCCTGCAGCTTGCCAGCTCCTGGAGTCGTCCAGGAGGGGAAATTGAAGCAAATGGTCCATGAAAAATCAGCACCAGCCCAGAGTGCAGCTTGCTGTGGCTGCTGAGGAGCTCACACCTACAAGGAGAGGTCCAGGAAGGTTTTTTCCCCCTCTGCTTTAGAACTTCAGGTTGGGTTTTTTGTTTGGTTTGGTTTCTTTTTGTCCTGCATGAAGTTCCACAGTCAGAATCACTCAGCAGCAGAGGGATGTCATGGATCAGAGACAAGGAAAAGAGATCCTGCCTTTTGGGGAGGACAGAAGATGACTCCAAGGGGAGGGATTCCTGCAGAGCTTTATAATCTGCTTAGCAGCAGCTCTCACCTCTCGAAGAAGCTGCCAGTGATGGATTTGCAGGGTGAGCTCCACAGCACCTGCCCAGCCCTTGGATCTGCCTCCACTTCAAAGCTCTCCCTCCCCAGCTGCCTCACACCCAGCAGGGCCAGCAGGGTGGGGCAGAGGTGGCCTTGCTTTTCATCTTGCTGCAGTCCATCAACACCAACCACATCCCCACCTGGGGGCTGTGGGGGTTAGCAGTAAGATAAACTCTGCAGTGCCTCATCCTGGGAGGTTCAGCTGTGGAGCAGGAGGGAGCTGTCTGCTGTGCACTTACCCTTTGGGGGACCTGGCTCTGCTCTAGCTCGGTGTTAAGCCAGGTTTAGCTGGGCTTCTCCTGGTACCCAGTGCCACAGGCTTGTTTTATTGTGGGCTGATTCCATCCTGCCAACAGTTGGCCTTAGTTTTGCTGACTTTTTTTGGCCCTTTCTGAAAAGGAACTGGTGAGAGTGAAGGCTTTTGGGTAGGGGGGAACCAAAGGATTCACCCTGGCTGGAGTGATGTGGTCATGGCCCAGTCCTGACTTGCCCAGGACAGGGTTTATGGAGAAACCATTGATGCTGTGTGGCTTTTGGAGGCTTGAGATTGGCACAATGTGACTTGATTGCCTACCCTGGGAGAGGAGCTGGAAGGGGAGAGGAGCTGGAAGGGGAGAGGCTCTGGGTGTTTCCCAGGTCTGTGCTTGATCACTTGGGAAGGGCTTGGATGCCTAATCCTGGTGAGGAGCTGCTGCTGCTGTGAACTACTTGAAACCACCTGGAGCAAAGCGAATCCTTCCCTCCCAGAGATGGTTCAGCTCCTGCTGTCTTCAGACAGAGCCCCATCCAGGAGGTGCTTTTGCTCTTGTGTTTTACTATCCAGTAATAAACATTTATTGGTGCTGCTCTTCACAAGTGAGAGCCTCAGCACAGCAAGTGGTGACAGGAGCAGGATAAACTCTGCTGCCAGTTCGTGCCCTGAGCAGTGGAGGATGTTCCTTCCTTGCTTGGGGGTTCTCAGGCTGTTAACAGCTGACACCCAGGCACAGGCTGCCCAGAGACACAGCCTCTGCCCTTGACATTGATGTGTGAAGGGTTAATAAAGGGCTTTGCTCTGTCTCCACCTTCACATCTGCTGATTAATTCCAGCCAGGTGTCTAACGGTTCAGGTCTTAAAACAACAACTGCTGAAGTGTCTGGGAACACTTAGTTAGGCTTCACTCTGCAATTCCAAGTATGGATAAATATTTGCACCTCCGTGGCTGTAGGACACCTTTGAGATATGAAGGCAATTACAGGAGGAGGAGGAGGAGGAGTTCTTGAGGAGGGCAAACCGACTGAGTTCCTGGGGAGCAGCCCTGCTGCAGAGGCAGGCAGGACTCCTGGGCTCTTTTGGCAGCTCCTTCTGGGTGGTCTCGGGGAAGGTCATGGGGGGCAGCTGGCTTTGGGTGCTGGAGGGGCTGCTGTCCCCCAGCACCTCTTGGGGAGTTCAAACATGCTCCTGTTTTAGGCTTTAGGGTTTGTAGGCCGTGGTGGCCCCCAGGGATGCATTTTGCATGGGAGAGCGAGGAGGAGACATGCAGGCTCCAGGAGCCTGAGCAAAGCCTCTTTCCCCTCAGTACCCTGAGGGAAGGCTCTGCATGGCTCAGCGACCCTGGCAAACACCTCTGCTGCTGCTGCTGCTGAGGTCCTGCCTCCAGCTGGTTTCATGGCTGCAGGCTTCTGCCTCTTTCTGATGAAGAAATGAATGGTTTTCAGCTGCACCTTTCGGGGGGTTACAGCCCCACGAGTCTTCATCTCTGCCTTTCAGCAGGCAGCTGTCCTGTGATGTGTGCAAGGATGACAGAAAATGCAGGGTCAGCCTTCTGGTGAGGGCAGCTGGGCTTGTCTGTGCCTCCCTGCACACCTGGGCACTCCAGTAAGTAAGTTCATAGAGTCACAAAGGTTGGAAATGACCTCCAAGATCATCGAGCCCAACCATCAACCCAGCCCCACCATGGCCATCAAACCATGGCCCCAAGTGCCATGGCCACACCTTTCTTGAACACCTCCAGGGCTGGGGATTCCACCACCTCCCTGGGCAGCCTGTGCCAGAGTCTCACCACCCTTGTACTGAAGAACTTCTTCCTCAGCTCCAGTCCAGCCCTGCTCTCCCTAATGGCTGCAAACCATTCCCCCTTGTCCTGTCTCTAGACACCCTCAGGAAAAGTCTCTCTACAGCCTTCTCGTAGGATCCCTTCAGGTATTGGAAGGCAGCTTGAAGGTCCCCCAGAGTCTTGTCCTCTCTCCTCTCTCCTCTCTCCTCTCTCCTCTCTCCTCTCTCCTCTCTCCTCTCTCCTCTCTCCTCTCTCCTCTCTCCTCTCTCCTCTCTCCTCTCTCCTCTCTCCTCTCTCCTCTCTCCTCTCTCCTCTCTCCTCTCTCCTCTCTCCTCTCTCCTCCTCTTCTTCTCTTCTTCTCTCTTCTCCCTCTTCTCCTTCTTTCTCCTCTCTGCTCCTTCTCTGCCCTTTCTCTTCTTTTTTCTCTTCCTCTTCTCCAGGCAGAACAACCCCAACTCCCTTAGTCTATCCTCACAGGAGAGGTGCTCCAGCCCTTGGAGCATCTTTCTGGCTCTCCTCTGGCCTCCCTCCAAGGCTTTTTGAAGCGATCTCTTCCCTCCCGTGCGTGGTGAAGTCGCTCTGCACCTCTCTGTCCGTACCTCTGGGGGAGCCTGTGGTGTATTACAGCTACTGCAATAACTTCAGAGGCATTTCCACAGCCAAGTGATCATAATAATGCTCATAAAGTACACTCCAGCGTGAGGCAGCTATGAATTATCCAACTTAAGGTGGAAAAAGAATATAAAAGCAAAGAAGAAAAGGACCTGGGCTGAGTTAATAGCTCTGGAAGAAGCATAAATTTGGAGGGACTCATATTGCAGAGGCTGATTTTGTGTGTGCAATAAAAGGAACATTTATGGCTCTGCTGTGTCAATTTGGGTTGGGTGTTTGGGGGTTGGCTTTTTTTTTTGAAGCAAAGACCTTTGAAATAAGTTATAACTTTCCTCCTCTCAGTTTAATATTGCTTTAAAGAGAACCAGCAGACACTTGGGTGCTGTGCACAAGGGCAAGGGAGGAACGAGCTGGGAGTGCAGCTGAGAGCATCTTAAGGGCTGGAGAACCTCCACTATGTGGACAGGCTGGGAGGGTTGAGGCTGTTCAGCCTGGAGAAGGCTCCAGGGAGAGCTTAGAGCAGCCTTCCAGTACTTGAAGGGGGCTCCAGGAGAGCTGGGAAGGGACTTTTGATAAGGGCTGGGAGTGGCAAGATGAGGAGCAATGGATTTGAGCTGGGAGAGGGGAGAGTGAGACTGGAGAGGAGGAAGAAATTCTTCAGAGTGAGGTCTGCCCAGGGAGGCTGTGGATGTTCCCTCCCTGGAGGGGTTCAAGGCCAGGTTGGATGAAGCCTTGAGCAGCCTGGGCTGGTGGGAGGTGTCCCTGCCCATGGCAGGGGGTTGGAGCTTCAAGGTTCCTTCCAACCTAAACCATTCTATGAATCTATGACTCTTGACCCTGGCCATGGCCTGAAGCAGGTGAGGAGGGTGAGCAGGGGATGCTTTGGGCCCCTAAGAGAAATGCTCAGCCCCAGGTTGGCTTCCTCCAAGCCCTCTCTGGGCTTTGTTGGCCACATGTCTCCGTTCAGTGCTCTGGCAATAAATCTCTGATCCCAAATCCCTGGTTAGTAATCGTCTTGTCTGGAGGCGTTTCTGGACGCTGTTCACAGGCTGTGAGGAGGCAGAGGGCTGCCAGACTTCTCTTCCCTCATTTCTCAACCTGAGGGTGATGCTTTTACAGGAAAATGAAGGGGAGGGAGCCTGAGGGTACCGAGGAGCAGACGTCCCAGCCCATGGATGGTTAATGCCAGGCCTGGATCAGAGACAAGGCAGGTTCTGCCCTGCAGCACACTGGGAAGAAAGCATTCACCACATCCTTGGGAGGTGAAGCACTGACACCTCTGATCACCTCCTGCCTGAGGAATCAAAATTGTTTTGGTTGGAAAAGGCCTTCGAGGTCTTCCAGCCCAACCACTCTCCAACTCTGCCAAGGCTGGGACTAAACCATGGCCCTCAGCACCGCAGCTCTGCAGCTTTGCAGCACCTCCAGGGATGGGGATGCAACCAGCAGCCTGTGAGAACCCTTTCAGTGAAGAAGCTCCTTCCAAAGTCCAACCTGAACCTCCCCTTGGGACAACTTGAGGTCATTTCATTCTAAGAGGAAGAGGAATGGGATAGTGGAGCTGGTCTGGGATGTGGCTCAATGGGATGCCATAGGCTGCAGGATGGCTGAGACCACCTTGTCCCATGCACCTTCTCTGTGTCCCTGGAGCTGGGGAAGCCTGGAGCTGCTGGGAAAGCCTCTGACTCAAGCAGCAGGAATGCAGACAGCATCACTCCCTGGGGCTTTTGTCTTCCTCCTTCGCTGCACTACACATCGGGATCAGGCAGAGCGACCTGCAGCAAAGCCCCAGCTCGTAAATCCTGGCTGCTGCCAGGCCCCGCAGGGTTTTCTTCCCTCTGTCAAACGGAGTAATCAAATCCCCTCCAACACGTTTTTAATTGGGGAGCTGCAGGCTGTGATGTTCCCTCGGGGACATCTGCCCTGTGCTTGCACAGGCAGCAGGGAGATGCCAGAACCCTCCCCGGGGCCAGCGCCGCGGCGCAGCAGCAGCCAGGGATTCTGCAGCCTGGAAGCACTTAGGGCTTGGGTGGCTGCTGGAGCTGTGGCACCCACATGGGAACAAGCTGGGGAGGTGCCTGCCAAGTGCTGGGGTCCTGGTTGTGCTCCTCAGGGCTGGGGCCAGGGGAGGTGGTGATTGCTCAGTGACTGCCTGGCAGCTGTGGGGCGGTGGGAAGCTGCTCCCCCTTGCCCTGCTGAAGCAGCACATGGAGCGGGGGCAAAGTAACCATGGGATGGGTTTGGGTGGAAAAGACCTTCAAGATCGTCCTGCCCAACCCTTCTCTAACTCTACCAAGGCTGGGACTAAACCATGGCCCTCAGCACCACAGCTCTGCCCCTTTGAAACTCCTCCAGGGACAGGGATGCAATCACCTCCTTGTGCAGCCTGCTGCAGTCTTTAGGAACCCTTCCAGGGAAGAAGTTTCTCCAACCTGAGCCTCCCCTGGTGCAACTTGAGGCCATTTCCTGTCCTCTGGAGGTGCCTTCTAACCTCCTACCATGCTGTGATTCTGTGATTCCCTCCTGGGAGTCAGAAAGATTCTTCACTGCAGCCCTGGCAGAGCTGACTGCCAAGGGTGTCCCTCCTGAGCTCCCGGGAGGCTGCCAGAGGGATGCTGGGTTGGGACTGTTCTGCATTCAGGGAGCTCTTCCATGGGAAATGCACATTCCCACAGTGTTTCTGGTGCATCCAGGATGCAAAGAAGACTAAATTGAAGGGTGACTGGTGACTAAAGGATCATTTTCTGCTCGATGCTGGCTGGAATCTGATCTGTAACGGGGCCGTGGCTGTTTGGGGTGAGGTGTTGAGCCCAAGGCTCTCTGCTCAGCCCCTGCCTGGGTGGAAAGTTCACTTCTCAGACCTGTAAATCTGAACAGCTCAGGAGGCAGCTGGGGTCTAATCCAAAACAGTAGGAGAGTGTGAAATCTCCTCCTGGAGGCCTTTCCTGCTGTGCTGGATGCAGCTCTGAGGCACTTTGCACGGGGCAAGGCTGCAGGCAGTGGATGGGGAGCTGGGGTCCCACGTCCTGAGGGACTGGGGGGTGGTGAGTGGTTCCCTTCTGCCACTGCCAGGCAGGACACTGGGCACCAGAGGGACTCATGGCTCCTAACACCCCTGGCCAGTGCTAGAGGCAGGTGGGGTTTGGTGGAACTAAACAGCTGTCCAAGCCCTAGGCTGAGCTTTAAGAAGACCCTTATAAAAGTCTCCTGGTTTGCAAGACTTGAGTTGGATGCTCTCCATGAAATCCAGGGCAGGTGATGGCTCTGGGAATCAAGTTAGACGAGCAATCAGATCACCTTAAAACCTGGCTGGGACCTGGTGCCATGAAACAGATCAAACCTTGCCCTGAAGTTGGGCTGAAGCAAAGCTGGGCAACATCCCCCAAGCCCACTGTGCTCATTCTTGGCTTTGTTAAGGTGAGAGTGTTGCTGGGGTGACTCGTGGAGGTTTCTGCAGCCCTGCAGAGCTCATGATGATCATAGAATCACAGAACTGTTAGGGTTGGAAGGGACCTCAAGGCTCAGCCAGTTCCAACCCCCCTGCCATGGGCAGGGACACCTCACACTGGATCAGGTCGCTCACAGCCACATCCAGCCTGGCCTTAAAAGCCTCCAGGGATGAGGCTTCCATCACCTCCCTGGGCAGCCTGTGCCAGTCTCTCACCACCCTCCTGGGGAAGAACTTCTTCCTGACATCCAATCTCAATCTCCCCACTTCTACTTTTTTTCCACTCCCTCTAGTCCTGTCACTCCCTGACACCCTCGAAAGTCCCTCCCCAGCTTTCTTATGCTGGCTGGAGATGCGGCCACAGGAACAGGAGGCAGCTTTAAGAGGTGAAGCAGCATCTGTGGCCACGGGCTGGTGATGCTTCCTCCATGAGGGGAGCCCAAAGAAGCAGCAGGACTGTTCCTGGCTTGCCGGTGGAGCAAGCTTAGCTTGGAGGACTTTTTAACCTTAAACCAGACATCTTCAGGTCTGGGCTAAATTATGGCTCCAGAGGCCATCATTGCCTCATAAAAGGAGCAGGTAATTGGAAGGCTTTTTGAACCACTGCCCAGATGAAGTTTGTCTAAAGGAGAAACCTCTGTGAGCGTTCCTGGGCGCGCGGAGGGAAGCAGGGCTGGAATGCTTTGATTTATGAGCGGGGCTGGGGATGCCCAGGAATGAGCAGGCCCTTGGACAGCTTACACAGGGAGAGCAGGAGGCTTAAAAGACCTGCTGAAATGCTTTGTGGTCAGAGGATTTCGCTGCTCTCCCGATTCATCTCCCACTATCAAACGCAGCACAAATTCCTTCCTGATGACACAGGAGGCAGAGCCTTACCCGAGAAGCCAGCTGATGGGTTCAGGGCGAGAGGGATGCAGCAGAAGGTCCTTTGGTGTGTTTTTAAGGGAGGACTGGAGTGCCTTTGGCTGCTGGTGTGACTCATGGAGCTTTCTGCAGCCTGCAGAGCTCAGGATGCTGTTTGTATGCTGGCTGGAGATGTGCCCATGGAACCAGGGAACTGGCAGAGCTCAGGAGCTCAGGTACCACTGCACATCCCTTGAGCTTTCTGCAGCCTGCAGAGCTCAGGATGCTGTTTGTATGCTGGCTGCAGATGTGGCCATGGAACCAGGGAACCACTTGAGCTCAGGAGCTCAGGTACCACTGCACATCCCTTGAGCTTTCTGCAGCCTGCAGAGCTCAGGATGCTGTTTGTATGCTGGCTGCAGATGTGGCCATGGAACCAGGGAACTGGCAGAGCTCAGGTACCACTGCACATCCCTTTCCCATGGATGACCCCAGCTGGGAGCAGGAGATCCTCCCCACAGCTTTTTGGAGAGCCATGTCCTAACCTGGCTCTGGTCTCCCACCCCTCCTGCCCTCCCTGCTAGGAAGAGGTTTGTCAGGACCCTCCTGAGGACAAACCTCAGCCTTTAGTGCTGGCTGTTGGCTTCCATGTTTTGAAGGGCTATGAAATACTTCCACTAAAATCCCTTTGGGATGGAGGACCCCAAAACAACCCCAACAAAGCACTGTGGTGCCCCCTCCCTCCCCTCCATGGTGCTGGGGAAGGGCTTCCCAGCTCCCTGTGCTGTTGAACTGGTAGAGCTCAGGTACCACTGCACATCCATCTCCCAAGGGAGAGTCCAGCTTGGAGCAGGAGATCCTCCCCACAGCGTCCTGGAGAGCCATGCCCTGGCCTGGCTCTGCTCTCCCACCCTTCCTGCCCTCCCTTGCCATGGAGAGGGGATCCTCCTGAGGACAAATTCCATCCTGGAGTGCTGGCTGCTGGCTTCCAATGTTGCAAGGTCATGAAACACTTCCACTGAAATCCCTTTGGGATGGGGAGCACCCCACCCCCTCCCAAAATAACCTCAACCAACCCATCGCAATCCACCACCCCTTCATGGTGCTGGGCAAGAACTTTGCAGCAGGATGAGTTCTCCAGGCTGTGATTTAGGACCTGTCTGCCTGGGAAGCTCTGGCTGAGCCAAGCAAGAGCACAGATCCTGCTCTCCCATCCTTACTCTGCAACCCAGCTGCTGGTTTCTGCTTAATCCCTCTCCAAACAGATAGGTTTAAAGCAGGAAGGTTTGGGTTTGTGCCAGCCCCGCGCAAGAAGATGTCCTGAATCCTATCTGCAGGCAGACAGACTCTTGGGAGGCTTGGAAAACACCAAGCACCTTCTTGGCAGAGGCACAGGGAATAAGAGGGAGGTTAGGGGGGTAAAAAAAGGTAAGTAATAATTAATTGGCCTTTCCTCCTAGGAGAGAGGGGTCCTGGCCCTGCTCATTCCCAGCAGCCTGGGGGAAAAGGGTTTGCAGACGAATTGGGGGCAGGGGGGAAAGGGGGAAAATAAATTCTCAATATTTAGCTTGATGAAATAAGGGAGAAAGGGGAAAAAAAAAAAAAGAAGAAGAAATAAATCCTCAATATTTAGCTGGATGAAGGGAAAAAAAAATTTCCTTAATATTTAGCTTAAGGAAGTGAAAGAAAAAAAACCTCAGTGTTTAGCTTGATGAAGGAAGGAAGGGGGGGAAAAATCCTCAATATTTAGCTTGATGAAGGAAGGAAGGGAGAAAAAAATCCTCAATATTTAGCTTGATGAAGTAAAGGGAAAAAAAATCTGAATATTTAGCTTGATGAAGGAAGGGAGGAAAGAAAAAATCCTCAGTACTTAGCTTGATGAAGTAAGGGGGAAACCAAAATCCTCAACATTTAGCTTGATGAAGTAAGGGAGGGAAAAAATAATCCTCAATGCTTAGCTTGATGAAGTAAAGGAAAGAAAAAAAATCTGAGTATTTAGCTTGATGAGGTAAGGGAGGGAAAAAAAAAGTCCTCAACATTTAGCTTGATGAAGTAAGGGAGGAAAAAAATAATCCTCAATGTTTAGCTTGATGAAGTAAAGGAAAAAAAAATTCTGGATGAGTGAAGCAAGGGAGGAAAAAATTCCTCAGTACTTAGCTTGAGGAAGGAAGGCAAAAACCCCAAAAGGAAAGGAAGTGGCAGCAGGAGCTGGGGGCAAATGCTGTGGTGGGCACAAGCCTCTGCCCTGCCTGGCAGCTCCTCCTGGCTGCCCTCAATCCAGTTGTGATTTCTTCTTGTTCTGCACAAATCAGCTCCCAAAGGAGCCTGTGAGGCGGTGGCAGCAGCTTTAGGGAACGCCAGAAGCATCCCAAAACATCAGCAGGATGAGTGTGTGATGGAGCAAGAGGAAGCCACAGAATCACAGAGGTGTTGTGCTTGCAAAAGACCTGTAAGGTCATCCAGGCAAACCAGCCTCTAACTCTGCCAAGGCTGGGGCTGAACCACGGCCCTCAGCACCACAGCTCTGCCTCTTTGAAACCCCTCCAGGGATGGGGATTCAGCCACCCCCCTGGGCAGCCTGGGCCAGTGGTGGAGAACCCTTCCAGTGAAGAAGTTTCTTCTAATGTCCAACCTAAGCCATCCTTGGTGCAACTTGAGGCTGTTTGCTCTTGTCCTAGCACTTGTTTCTTGGGAGGAGACCAACCCCACCAGGCTCCAGCCTCCTCTCAGGCAGCTGTAGAGAGCAATGAGGTCTCCCTCAACCTCCTCTTCTCCAGGCTGAACAACCCCAGCTCCCTCAGCTGCTCCTCCCCAGCCCTGCTCTCCAGACCCTGGCCTGGGCTGCTGCCATCTGGCACCAGAGAATCATTTTGGTTGGAGAAGACCTCTAAGACCATTGAGTCCAACCATCAACCTAACACCACCACAGCCATTAAACCATGTTCCTGCTGCAGACCCTTGGTGGCATAGGAAGGGAGATGGCATAGGAAGAGAGGTTGCATAGGAAGGGAGATGGCATAGGAAGGGAGGCACTGAGTGTAGCTAGCAGGGCTGCAGAGCATCCCCCATGGGACCCCTCACCCCGTGCCACCTACCCTGGGGAGGACAGCCAGGCAGGATGCTGGCAGACAGCTTGGTGGTCCAACATGGGAAGCGTGGGAGGCTGCTCACGTCAGCTGGAGAGCAGGGAAGCCTCTGCCAGAGCCTCCCCAGGGCTAGCCCAGGGCTGCTTTTCCTGGCAGATGTTTGACACCACGCAGAGAGGACGCTGGTGGCTCCAGCATTTCCATCGCTCAGACCCAACACAGGCACCAAAAAAACAAAAAGAAGATAAGGCAACAATAATTCCAAGGCAAGCTCTCCTCTTAAAAGCAGTAAATAACCTTCAGCAGATGCTGGCTTGCTCCTAATCCAATTATCTATCAGCAGGCCTACGCAGTGCTGGGAGGAGAAACACCAACCCCATCCTGCTGGGGTAGGGCTCCAGCTTCTTCCAGAGCTTTTGGGTTCCCACCCTGCCCCTAATCCAGCAGAGTTCTCCAGAAAGATGATGCCCATGGGTGGCACAGCAACATAGGTGAGCGCCCTGCCCAAGGGCACACTCTGCAGCCTGAGGCATTGGTTCCCACCTGCATCATTCACCTTCTGCGTCATCCAAAGCACTTGGGAGGTGTAAATGTGCTCTGAAATACCAGCCCCTGGATCCCTCTTTGCCAAGGCTGCCATGGTGCTGGCTGAAGTTTTGTTCTTGGCTCTCTCTTCCCCGTGGCTGCTTCTTGCTGTGTGACCTAATCCAGGTGGTCCTGCCCTGGCAGGGGGCTCGGTCCCTTCCAGCCCCCAACGTTCTGTGATCCTTGAGAGCTTCTTGAGTTCTATGGGGTTAGGCTCTTGGGGGAAAGCCTCCTTCAGGCCAGCACCCTCATTTTACAGCCACCTTCCCTGTACCCAGAGCTTAGCATTCCATTGGGGATGTGACTCGTGGGATGACAAAGCCTTTGGTGCACCCCACAGGCAAAGCCAGCTGGTCCCCCTCTGCCCAAGGAGGAGAAACCTCTGGGGAGGTGGCTGAGCAGAATGAGCTTGGCTCTCCTGGCAGCTCGGGCAGGCACCCATGCCCCAGGGAGGTGGTTGAATCCCCACCCCTGGAGGTGTTTCAAAGCCGCAGAGCTGTGGTGCTGAGGGATGTGGCTTAGCTCCTGACTTGGTAGCGTTAGATAACGACTGGACTCGATGGCCTTAAAGGTCTTTTCCAACCAAAAGTGTTCTGTGTGGAGCTGCTGTGGGAGGCTGGGATGGGCTCGGGCAGGAGCTTCCCCCCAGCAGCTGGTGGCCGCTCTTGGGTGTCAGGTGGCGGCGGCTGGAGGGGAGGAGGATGCTGCTGATGGGAGGCGAGTGGCCGCTCGCCCTCCCGGCGGTGGAAGCGGGGCTGGAGAGGAGCCCCGGCCGGAGGGAAGTGTTGGCAACCAGGCGCTAATTCTCTTCTCATAAACAAAGCCGCGGAGATAAAAGCGGCGGCCGGGGCCGGGGCCGCCTCCGCCCTCCGGCACAGCCCCTCCGCACCCGGCCCTGCATCTGGAGCTCATTGCGGGCCGGCTGCTGGGAGGATGGGAAGCAGCTGAGCCTCTCTCCATGCTGCTGCCAGGTCTGAGCATGGTCCTGGGGAGGGAGAGTGCAAACGGGGCCCCGCTGGGGCTTTGGGGTTGGGTTCACATCAAGGGTGGCACCTGAGAAAGGCAGAGGGGGTTGGTGTTTGTGCTGAAGGGTGGGGGGCAAGAGGATGGTGCCAGGCTCCGCTCAGCGGTGCCCAAAGGGCAACAGGCACAAAGTGGAACCCAGGAGGTTCCATCTGAACAGGAGGAGAGAATTCTTTGGTGTGAGGCTGCTGGAGGCCTGGAGCAGGCTGCCCAGAGAGGTTGTGGAGTCTCCTTCCCTGCAGGGCTTCCAACTCCTCCTGGGCAAGCTGCTGTGGGTGCCCTGCTGGAGCAGGGGGTGGTGGACTGGGTGAGCTCCAGAGGTCCCTTTCAACCCCTACCACGCTGGCATCCTGTGAACCAGTAAGCAGAAAGGTGAGGTGGCCACCATGGGTTCAGCTTCAGGTTTCCTCCACCAACAGTGGCCAAAAGCTGGGCCAAAAAATGTGCTGCTTGTGAGACCTTCTGTGTGTGTCCCCTCAAGTCCATCCTATCCCTGGCACAAACCTGGGGTGGGCACCACGAGCAGGGTGTTGCCCTCAGGCTCTGCAAAGGGATGATGGTCTTGGGAGCAGGCACCTTGAGCTTCAGCTTTGGGAAGCTGCTCTTAGGCAGGTCAGCTCTGACCCATTTTGCAGCCAAAGGTCACTGCAGATGGATTTCTCAACAGAGAACTATTTTAGCAGGCTGAGAAGGGGGGGGTTTGGGGAAGGCAACCAAAGTCCTGTGATCACAACAGAAACATTTGCACTTTCCATTTGCAAGAGGCACAGTTTCCAGTTTGGGCTTGGAAGTGACTTCTGTTTAGAAACTCGAGGGCAGCAGAGTCCAATGCAGAAAAAACCCCAACCCAAAACAACCCCGAAACAACCCAAAAACCCACGAAGCAGCACAACAGCCCAGTTTGCTGTGGCCCCAAAGGAAGCATCTTGAGATAAAGGAAACCAATGGGCCCCAGCTGAGATCTCAGGAAGTGGGATGGACACCTCGGCTGATCCTCGGCTCTACCAAAGCCTTCCCAGAGCAGCTCCTGATGGATCCTGCTGTTTTGCAGCAAGGTTTTGGGTGCTCAGCCCGTGGTGCTCACCTGGAGTTACCCTCAGCTTGTCAGCCCTGTTGTAGAGCAATGTTTTCATGCAGGCTGCACAGAGCAGATGGCAGCTGGGAGCTGTCCCAGCTCCCCAGATTGCTCCCCTTCCACCGGGGCTTGCTCTGAGCTTTGCCTGACAAGCCCTTGCTGGGTGCTGGTTTTCATTAGCTGGGGGTGGGTGGTTCTCTGCCTCCTTGGCTCTTCCAGGGCTGTCCCATCCTTTGGGAAGCTTCAGGGAAACAATTGGAGTCAAGTGTGCTCAGGGAGCTCTGCAGTGGTCTCCTCTGCAGGAGCCCAGGGCTGTGCTCTTTGGAATCTGAGCCCCATGCTCCTTCGCCTGCACCTTGGCTGGTCTGGATTTCCTCTGAAGCCAGAGGTGTGTTCCTAGCAGGATCTTCATCACAAGTTCCTTAGCTCCATTGCCACCTCCTTGTCTCTGACATTTTCTCCTCCTAGACCCTCCCCTTGCTGTGCTCAGGGGGTCACTGCCCCAATCTGCTTTCTTCTGGCAACCAAAGCGTGCAGCTGGAGACCTGGAGTCGGCTGCTGGCTGCTGCCTCTGGGGTGCTGCTGCTGCTCAGCCGTTCCAAAGGATGCTTTGTGAGGGTGTGACCAGTGTCTGGTAAGACCAAACCTTCCTTTCCTCTCTTTTGGGTTATGCAGGGAGCTGAGAGTTGACTTTGCAGCCCCCCGAGACACCGAGGTCCTGCCCATGCAGTGGCGATGCCTGAGGCACCAGGCAGGAGCTGGTGGGAGATGCAAATGATGTGGTGGAGGAGATGGCACGTGGCTGCTGGAGGCAAGTCAAGTCCTGTCCACTCCTCAGACCAACTCTGCATCCACACATCAGCCCATGTCAGGTCCCACATTCAAACCTCAGCTTCATCAAACCCTAAGGGAGTGACCACGTTTCTGGCTCCTGCTCTCCTGCCAAATGATTTCACCCTTTGGCCATTTTTATTGCTTCTAGTTCTGGTGTCCCCAGCTGGAGAAGGACACAGAGCTGTTGGAGTGAGGCCAGAGGAGGCCAAAAAGATGAGCCAAGAGCTGGAGCAGCTCTGCTGTGAGCACAGGCTGAGGGAGCTGGGGCTGTGCAGCCTGGAGAAGAGGAGGCTCCAGGGGGATCTCAGAGCAGCCTGCCAGTAGCTGAAGGGATCCTGCAGGAAGGCTGCACCTCTTCATCAAGGTGTCTGGAGACAAGACAAGGGGGAAAGGTTTGAAGCTGAGGCAGAGCAGGGTTAGAGTGGAGCTGAGGAAGAAGTTCCTCAGTGTGAGGGTGGTGAGACTCTGGCACAGGCTGCCAGGGAGGCTGTGGCTGCCTCCTGCCTGGGGGTGTTCAAGGCCAGGCTGCATGAGGTCTTGAGCAGCTGAATCTAGTTGAGAGCTGTCCCTGCCCATGGCAGGGGGTTTGGAGCAGATGATCTCTGAGATCTCTTCCACCCTGAACCATTCTCTGATTTGTGATTTGTGGAGACCCCCAGCAGACAGCTGACAAATGATCCTTAATCCACCTGACCTGTTAAATCTCTGGGTAATCCCTCCCTGATGCTGCTCCCCTCCAGCAGACCTGCTTGGTGCCATCAATCAGCTGCTCTGGCTCCTGGCTGCCTCCTGGGCTGTGTCTGTGTCCAGGGACCCCCTCTCATTTATAAAACTTGGGGACCTCCCACAGCCTCCCATCCCCTGTGACCCCAGGAAGGGGGTCAGAGCACTGAGTAAACTGGTGGAGAGGGGAGGTCCTAATATTTATATGGAAAGCCATTAGCAGACAATATCTTATCTACCTCCTGGCTTGAAGTGAAGGCTTGGGGTGATGGCAGGGCCATGGGTGGTGTTGGGGCTGCCTCTGGAACGCCCCAACCTGCTGTGTTTTGCCACCTGTGCTCATGGCTGGGCTCTCAATGGAGTGGGATGAGAGCAGTGGGTGCAGAAGGGGAAACAAAGACCTTAGATCCTCATCTGCTCAGCTTTAAAGCCAAAATGAAAGCTCCCAAATCTACCTTGATGGCTCCTGGGCTGCTGTGGTTTTTAGCCAGCTGGTCCCTGTGTGGCTGACATCCTTCCAGGCCCAGCTGGAGGATGGAGTGATCCTCCCTGGGCTTAAAAAATAGCAACCTATGACAAAGCTTTGTCTTGTGACCTCCCCTGAGCCTTCTCCAGATGTTGAGCAGAGCTTTGAACACAGAGGTGGTCAAATCTGCTCTCTTTTTTTTGTTTTCCTCCAGTGGATGAAAACAAAAAGGAAGAAGTGAAGCTGGAGGTGAAGATACAGCAGTGGTGAGATTCCTGCAGGGCTTCCCCCAGGAGAGGAGGATTGGTGACTCCCTGGGAGGGACACAGGGGACCAGCAGGGATTTGGGTGCTGGGAGGGCAAAATATCAGCCAGCAGCACTGTCCCTGACTGCATTCCTTTAGGGAAGGTGGCAAAACCCAGAGCAGAAGCAGACTGAAGAGTGAGGCTGTGGAGTTCCAAGCTCACTGAGGCCTTCTTCCCAACATCTTCATCAGGAAGAGCTTTCTGCTCCCAGGCTGTGTGCAGCTGTGGACACACCTTGCAAGTCCATATCCTCATAGGAGTCCAGGTTGGGCTGGGAATGGGAAGAGAAGCCTGGACATGATGAAATGGTTGGCAGCAGTGAAGCTGTTGGCAGGGGGCAGCTGGCTGACCTCCAGGGGAGCATCCAGCACATAGAACCTGGGCACTTTGTAAATGCTGGGCAAAAGGTGGGGGCAAAGGTAGGGCTGAAGCAGCTGCTGGGACTCCCTGAGCCCTAACAAATCTCACAGTGATTATCCCTTCACTCAAAAGCCATCAGGGAGAGATCCAGGCACAGCCTGGAAAGGTCTTCAAGGGAGGGTTGAGCACTGACCTCACCACCTAGTCCTGCGAAGCTGAGGAAAGCAAAGAGCCAAGAGGCTGACTTGCTCCATCCTTCCTCTCTCCTCCAGCCCAGCAAGGGATGAAAGGGATGTTACTAAACCAGAAAGCTGCCTGTTGGCAGCCTTCAGATCAGAATGAGCCCTTCTGAAAACCAGGCCCTTCCTCACCCCACCCCCCAGAGATGTTTCAGTGTTCCTGTGTAGCTTTTTTTATGCTCTGAGCATCTGGGGCTGTCTGCTTGGGTTGGCTGTGGGAGAAGGATTTGAGAGGTCTTCCCAATTGCAGCTGCTGCAATTCTACCCTGATGCCACCACTGAATCCCAGCAGGGTGAGGGCTGGAAAGGACCTCTGGAGCTCATCCAGTTCAAGCCCCTTCCAAAGCAGGGCACCCACAGCAGCCTGCCCAGGAGCACAGTGCCCAGGGGGGGTTGGAAGCTCTGCAGAGAAGGAGACTCCACAACCTCTCTGGGCAGCCTGCTCCAGGCCTCCAGCAGCCTCACTCCAAAGAAGTTTCTCCTCCTGTTCAGATGGAACCTCCTGGGGTCCACTTTGTGCCCCCTGCCCCTTGTCCTGTCCCTGGGCACTACTGAGCAGAGTCTGGCCCCAGCCTCTTGCCCCCCACCCTTTATCCCTTCCTGAGCATTGCTCAGCTCCACTCTGGGGCTGCTCTTCCCCAGGCTCTCAGCCCCAGGGCTCTCAGCCTTTGCTCCTCCCAGAGCTGCTCCAGGCCCCTCAGCAGCTTTGCAGCCTCCCTTGTGCTCTCTCCAGCAGTTTCCTGTCTCTCCTGAGCTGGGGGAGCTCAGAACAGGAGCTGGGCAGCCCACTGCAGATGAGGCCACTCTAGAGCAGAGTAAAGGGGGAGGAGAAGCTCCCTGGCCCTGCTGGCCACACTTCACCACCCCTCACGGTTACTAAGTTCTAAGAAATGTAGGATCTTGGCTCTTGACCTGGGACAGACACTTGATGATTCCAAGGAAGAGGCAGGATGGGGACAGCTGGGGGTGGAGGGAGGAGCAGCACTCCATGTGCTGGGCTGCTGTTGAGTCTGGGGTGGAGGAGGAAACTGTCACCAGGAATAGAGACTTCTGCTCAACTCCCAGCTGCCCTGGGGCATGCTGGAGACACAGAACAGCTCTGATCCCCAAAGCTGATGGGGGAGGGGGGGCAGGAAACAATAACTGTGCTTGGTGACCTCTTTGAAGGCTTCTGCTGCTCACCTCCTAGCATCCCTCAGTGAGCCACCTCTGCCCCACTGGCAGGGGGAGGGAATTCAGCCCTCCCCAGGGTGAGAGCTCAGCACCTGAACCTCCTTGTTGGGTAAGTGAGGGCAGCAACCAGGAAGCTTCTCCCAAACACAGCATTATTTGTGTTCAGATGTGGGCATTACTGCACCTATTAATCACACATCAGCAAACCTTTGTGTCAGCTGCATCTGATTACCTGAACAGCCTCTTTGTTCTGTCCCTCCTGCAGCCTCACATCACCCTCTGGACTAAGCCACTCACAACAGCTCTCAAGGCACAGCTTTGGGATTCCTGTCTGTGGCTTCCCCACTCCTGCTCCTTTGTTTCACTTGCAGTCATTGCCCCTCCTGAGGTTAGCTTCCTCGTGGTCCTGGTTTCCAGGGCTTCCAAAGCCTTGACTTGTGCACCTGCCTGAAGCCTCCCATCTGGTGCTGCAGGTTCCTTCAACTCAGGGCTTCCCATGGTGGTGGGAAACTAATTTTTCTTTCTCCTCCACAGCCTTGAGTAAAATTTGATGTGGGAACGCAGAGCCTCCTCTTAGGCTGCTGGCTGCAGAGCTCATGGACCCTCAGCAAGAGAGCTGCCTGAGGTCTGAACTTCAGGACTGCTCCTACACTTGTAGAATGACCCACAGAAGTATTTTGGTTGCAAAAGACCCTGAAGATCATCAACTCCAACCTTTAACCCAGCACTGACAAGTCACCACCAAATGATGTTCCTCAGCACCACGTCTCTGTGGCTTTAAAGCCCCTCCAGGCATGGGGACTCCACCACTGCTGACTCCAGGGCTTCACAACCCTTTTGGGGAAGGAATTGTTCCTCATGCCCAACCTCAGCCTCCTCCAGTGCAGCTTGAGGCCATTTCCTCTTATCCCAATGCTTGATCTTTGGGAGAAGAGACCACCTCCCACTTGGCTCCAACCTCCTTTCAGGGATCTGTAGAGAGCCAGAAGGGTCTCCCCTCAGCCTCCTTTTCTCCAGGCTTGGAGTCTGTTCTCTTGAGGCTGCCCCAGCATGGCTAAGCCACCTTCATGCTAGAGAAATCCTCTTGCCACATGCAGACTACCTGCAGGGAATGTCTCCTTGCCTTGGGTACCTCCCAAACTGCACCTGGGTCACATTTGGCAGAGCTTCATCTGGACCATGCCAGAGCTGGGCCGTGGACTGCTCCAAATTGCAGCCTCCAGGTGCCCTCCTATTGTGGAATTACAGGTGGAGGTGTAGCCTGTGCCATGGAGGAAGGGCAAGGAGCTGCAGTTTCTCACATGTGGAATTCCTTGGCAGAACACTTGAGTGCTTGGTACCTAATGAGTTGCAGGTGAGGAGCTGTCAGACCTCAGGCTGCCTGCCTGGCTCATCTGGGCTGAGGAAACCAGGAGCTGTGGTCCCCATCCCTCATGACAAGGTATATTTTTACCTCTCACCTGTGCTGGAGTGCTCCCAGGTCTGCAGGAGGCCCCTGGACACACTTCAGGTGACCTCCAGCTCTATCCTGGGGAACACAAAGCAGCTACTAGAAAGCCTGTTGAATCCTCCACCCTGTGTTGCCTGTTTGCTACCTCCTCAATCCCTGGAGGAAAACCTCTGTCTGTGCACTCAATTCCAGCCCCAGCAAACCTGTCCTTAGAGCCGAATCTACTGAAGCCTGCTAATGACTCTTAATGGCTTCTGGAGATCCCAGCCAAGTGCAGCCAAGCTTGGTGCAAGAGCAATTCAGGTCCTAGCAAACAAACCACCTCTGCATGTCCACAGACTGTGGGGTGCAAGGAGCATTCACCTGGCCTGGGGACACTCCAGGGCATGGTCTGTGGTGCTGGCCACAGCAGAGGGCCCCCAGGCAGGCTTGCTCAAGCCTTTCACAGGATGTTAGGGGTTGGAAGTGACCTCTGGAGATCCTCCAGTCCAACCCCCCGCTGCCAGAGCAGGAGCAGAGAATCCAGCACAGGGCACACAGGAACACATCCAGATGGGAACTGAAAGTCTCCAGAGCAGGAGGCTCCACAACCTCCCTGGGCAGCCTGCTCCAGGGCTCTGTGAGCCTCACAGTGCAGAAGTTCCTCCTCATGCTGAGGTGGAGCCTCCTGTGCTGGAGTTTCTATCCACTGCCCCTTGTCCTACCACAGGGTGTGACTGAGCAGAGCCTGTCCCTGTCGCCTCCCTCTCAGTCTTCCCCAGCCTGAGCACCCCCAGGGCTCTCAGCCTCTCCTCGCAGGGCAGTGCCCCAGTCCCTTCAGCATCCTCGTGGCCCTCTGTTGGGCTCTCTCCTGCAGACCCCTGTCCCTTTGGAACCGGGGAGCCCCAGCCCGGACTCGGCATTGCAGGTGAGGGCGGCTGGGAAGCTGCTGGTGATGGCTGAAGGCACCAGCCCCAGGATGTGCTTTGCCTGGAGAGGGGACAAGAAGGTGTGGCCTAGCGTGGGGATGGACACAGCTGTGCCACAAGCCCTGTGGGGCTGACAGGGTCGCTTGCAGACCCGGTGCCTGTCCTCTCCCTGCAGTGCTGTCCTCCAGCAGCACAAGGTGCAGGAGCCAGCAGCCGAGAGGCAGACCCCGCGGGCTGGGGCCGGTGGAGGAAGCAGCCCAGGGCATGCGCAGGGTGTTTGCAGCTCTAACCACAAGCGGTGTCAGGGCTGCTTGATCTGACCCTCCCTTTATTTGTCAAAGAGGAATCTACCCCGGGCTTTGCTGCAGCTTTCCTCACTGGGTGACAGGTTTCTGGTGGCAGGAGCTGGCATGCGCAGCGCAGGGCTCGGAGGAACACCTGGAACTCGCTGCCACCTCTCCCTGGCACCACACTCCTCTTCCTCCTCCTCCTTTCCTGGTTATCCTCCACTTCAGTCTTCACCTTCACCAAACAGCTTCTCACCAGGGCCCAGGCTGGAGGTGAGTTGCCACAGTCCTGGGTTTTTTTTTGTGGTTCTTTTCTTTTTCCAATAGCTGTTGGGAGAGGAACTTGACTTGGGCTGTGAGGAAGAGGAGGGATGGGGAGCTGAGGATTCTCTCTTTCAGCTCTGCTTGCCCCGGGGGTTTGCTTCCCTCTCTGTTTTCACTCCATGCCTGTCAGTAGTGGAGGTACCTCTGGCAGGCAGGGTCAGAAGGTGGCAGGGGCTGTACCCACCATCTGCTGCTGCAAATCCTCTTCTTGTAGGGCACCCTGCTTCTGGCAGGGGGGTTGGACTGGATGATCTCTGGAGGTCCCTTCCATCCCCTAACACTCTGGGATTCTGGGATCCTCCAGCTACCTGTAGGATCTTGGGGAAGTGCAGGCTGGTGCTCTCGGAATTTCCTTCTCTTTAGGGCAAATAAGAGGCAGAGAACAAGGATTGAACCAAGGCTGCCCTGTCAGGCAGCCCTGAGTGCTGTGGAAGCAGCAAGACCTGGGCTTTGGGGCACAGACATCACCCCCAGGCTCTCAGAGGCCACAGCAAGTGGGTCACACAGAATCCCAGAGCGGTAGAGGTTGGAAGGGACCTTTAGAGATCACTGAGTCCAACCCCCCCCTGCCAGAGCTGGGCCACCTGGAGCAGGTCACACAGGAATGCAGCCAGGTGGGGTTTGAAGGTCTTCAGAGAGGGAGACTCCACAGCCTCTCTGGGCTGCCTTCCCCAGGGCTCCAGCAGCCGCACATGGGGCAGTGAAAGAAAAGGGAAGTAGCAAACCTCAGAGGCCATGGCTATTGTCTGGTCCTGAGGAGTTAGCCCTCAAGGGGGGGGGGGGTGGGGGTGGTACTATGGCAGAGTGCTCAAAGTCCAGGAGGTGGTGGTGGCCATCCAGGAACTGGCTGCCCTGAGCAGGATGCAGGAAATGGAAGGCAAATGAGGCTGTCATTGATCAGGAGAGATCAGCTGGCTGGGAGTGGGCACTGGGGTCAGGAAAGATGGCACCAGCCTGCACAGCAGCCCTGCTGAAGGGAAGCTCTCAGACATCTCCAGCCCTGTCTGTCACCTTGGTGTGACCCTGACCTCAAAACCCAGTTTGTGACTCATGGGGCTGTGAGTCCTTCTGGTTTGTCTTGCCTTTTTTGGGGATCCCCTGGGCGCCTTCTCCTCTCTGTGCCCACCCCTGTGTTCTTCTGACACTGACATGCAGTTCTGATTCTCCACAGCCATGCTGCAGCCCCGTGCAGCACCTCAGGCTTGCCCAGGGCTCCTGCCCTGCCGGGCTGGCCTTGGGTGCTGGGGGTCATCTCTGCACATGACAGGATTTGTGCTGGGGGACCCTTTGGGGGCTTTCTTGAAGAGGCATTTGGGCATATTTTGACTTCTCTGTACCCCTGGTGGTGCCCACTCCAGACGTGGTAAGGTGGAGGACTGCAGCCTGGCCATTGTATACCTGTGTTTTTGTGAGGAGGAGATGTGGAGTGATGGTGCCCAGCCAGCCATGGAGCTGGGTGATGTCCCAAAGCTTGGGGCAGCTCCTGGCCACAGAGCAGTGGTGCCCATCCTAACATGGCTGCCAGAACAAAATGGCAGCCCCATGCAGGTAGTCAGAAGGCCTCCTCCTGCCTGTGGGAGGTCATCCCCAGAGCCCTGTGAGTACCTGCCTGCCACACTCTGTACCACAGCCACCTTCCTGTGGGCTTCCAAGCTGGAGCAGAGGAGGTCCCAAGTAAACAGAAGGCAAAACAACTTTTTCACTGTGAGGGTGACAGAGCCCTGGAGCAGGCTGCCCAGGGAGGTTGTGGAGCCTCCTTCACTGCAGGCTTTCCAGACCCACCTGGGTGGGTTCCTGTGGGATGTGCTCTAGCAGGGGTAAGGGTTGGTCTGGCTGATCTTTGGGGGTCCCTCCCGACCCCTACCTCTCTGTGACTCTCTGCACCTTGTCCCCTCTGTGCTGGTTGCAGATCCATCCATGGAGCCTGTGGAAGGGAAGAAGTTCTCCAAGAAGCTCATCGCCCTGCCCCTCGGCCTCATCCTCGGCTTCTGTCTCTTTCTTTACCTTCATCAGCTCAAGACTCCCTGGCTGGAGAAGCACACCCCCAGACCCCCCCCGCCACCGGCCCCCGCCAAGAAGAGCAGCCCCCCGCCGCCGCTGCCAGCACGGGAGGACCCCAGGCTGACCATCCTGCTGTGGCAGTGGCCCTTCGGGCAGCACTTTGACTTCCTGAACTGCTCTGAGCACTACAGCACCCCTGACTGCCACTTCACTGTGAACCGCAGCTGGTCCCAGAAGGCCCACGCCGTGGTGATCCACCACAGGGACGTGTGCTGGGACCCCCAGAAGCTGACCCAGATCCCCAGGCTCCAGTCCCAGCGCTGGATCTGGTTCAACCTGGAGTCCCCCAGCCACTCCCCAAACTTACGTGCCATGAACAACCTCTTCAACCTGACCATGTCCTACAGGAAGGACTCGGACATCTTCACTCCTTATGGGGAGCTGCAGCTCCTGGGCGAGCCCCAGCCCTTCAGCATCCCCACCAAGACCAAGCTGGTGGCCTGGGTGGTCAGCAACTGGGTCGAGAGCTCCCGCCGAGTAAGGTACTACAGGGAGCTGAAGGATCACATCAAAGTGGACATCTACGGGAGCCATCACCTGCCCCTGCCTCATGACCAGCTCCTCACCACCCTGGCCCAGTACAAGTTCTACCTGGCCTTCGAGAACTCCCAGCACGAGGACTACATCACGGAGAAGCTCTGGCGGAATGCCCTGTCCTCCGGCACCGTCCCCGTGGTGCTGGGACCCTCCCGAGAGAACTACGAACGCTTCCTGCCCCCCGACTCCTTCATCCACATCAATGACTTTGCCACTGCCAAGGAGCTGGCACACTACCTGCAGGAGCTGAGCGAGGACGCCGAGAGGTACCAGAGCTACTTCCAGTGGCGCAGGTGGCTGAAGCCCAACGCTGCGTTCAACTGGGCTATCGACCTGTGCAGAGCCTGCCGCTTCCTGCACACGACACAGAGCAGGTACCAGGTGGTGCCTGATCTGTCCCAGTGGTTTGTGTAGCTGCTGTTTGCTCAGCCCTCTGATGCAACCTTTTCTTTCTTTCTTTGTCTTTGCTGGCCTCACAAGAAGGTGGAACTCAATAGCAAAGGGAGGAACAAGAGGAGCCTCCCAGCCAGCAAGGACAAGGAAGCAGTTTGGTGCTTTTGTGTCTTTGTCTTGCTGGGGAACCAGCAGTGCCAGCCTGGTTTTGCTGTTGACTGATTCAGTTACCTGGGTTTGTTGACTGCAGCTTGGACTTCAGAGCTCACCCTCAACGTCTGCAAAGGATTCAAGGTCATCTCCACAGATGGAGAGCTGAAGCAAGCCCTCAAGAGGACAACGAGTAACAGAAATAGCTGCCATAAATCCCTGCCCTGGGGACTTTACCCCAAAGGTACAAAGGTTGACCGTGCCCACGAGGCTGCCAGCTGGTGCAGGAAGAAGTGGCCGTGCCCCACAGCCCTGGGCCTGCCTTTGTTTTACCGCAGGCTCTCCTTGACTGTCCCTGGGGTGCTGCCTTGGGATGCTAAATGGTCCTAAAAGCAACTCAATTTCTTTCCCAAGGATGGGCTGGGGACAGTGTGGGTTTGAGGAGGGGGCTGACGGCAGAGGACCTGCAGGTGAGTTGTGGGGTGCCAAGGATGCCCCGAAAGGACTGGAAGTTGCGGTGCTTGCAGCATCTGGTGGCAAGGAGAGGGTCAGGACCAGCACACGATGAGTTCCCTCCTCCTCTGTGCCTCCACCTTGCAGCTTCTGCCATCAGCTGATGGCTCCAGGCCGAGTGTTTAAAACCCAGTGAAAAATCGGCCTGCCCTGAGCCTCCTGCTGCCATTCCTGCCCCAGCCCTGGAAACTGTTTTCCATTTCAAGTTGCTTGGGGCCAGCAGACAGAGCTGTGCCCTTCCCAACTCCCTGCCAATATCTCTGGCATTTCCATTCGTATCCCTGAGTGCTGCTGGTCTCTGAGCTGAGCTTCCCAAAGGTCTGTCCTGACCTCAAGGCATTTCCATGAGGAGCATCAGCTCGGGGTCCAGCAGTGCTCACAGAGGTGCAGTTGTTTTCCACAGCAGCAGCAGTAGTCAGCAAACTTTTCCAGAGGTTTCTCTCTGCAGCTCCTCCTTGCAGCCACTCTGGGATGGTGTTTGCTGGGATCCCACTGGGCACCGAATAAACTTCTTAATAAACAGGCAGTGCAGTTCCGGCCTGGGGCTCTTTCCTTCGAGGGATCACTCGGGGCAGGTCGTGCAGGAGCACAGCCAGATGGGTCTTGAAAGCCTCCAGAGAAGGAGGCTCCACAGCCTCTCTGGGCAGCCTGCTCCAGGGCTCAGCACCCTCACACCAAAGGAGTTTCTTATGTTGAGGTGGAGGTTCCTGGGGTCCACTTTGTACCCATTGCCCTTTGTCCTGTCACTGGACACCACCAGACAGAGCATGGGAGCTTCATCTTGACACCCACCCCTCAGACACTTAACAGACATCCGTCACATCCTCTCTCTCTCTCTCATCTCTCTCATTTTTTTCATTTCTCTTTGTTTTCTTTCTCATTTTTCTTTCTTGTTTTTTTTTTCTTCCCCCCCTTTTTTCCCTCATTTTTTTTCTCTCATTCTTCCCCCCCATCCTCCTCCTTTTCCCCCCCCCATCCTCCTCCTTTTCCCTCCCCCCCCCATCCTCCTCCTTTTCCCTCCCCCCCCATCCTCCTCCTTTTCCCTCCCCCCCCATCCTCCTCCTTTTCCCTTCCCTCCCATCCTCCTCCTTTTCCCTCCCCCCCCATCCTCCTCCTTTTCCCTCCCCCCCCCCATCCTCCTCCTTTTCCCTCCTCCCTCTCTTTTTTTCTCCTCTCTCTTTCCTTATTTCTTCCTCGTTCTTTGGCTGGGGGCAAGGGGCAGGCTGGCAGCAGGCTCAGAGCTCTCCTGAGTGCCTGCAGCACACACACACACTTGCAGGCACGCTTGCACACACACACACACACACAGAGCCAAGATTTATGAGCCTCCAAAGATGCTTCATAAAATATTTACAGAGTGGAGCTTCGAGCCTGAATGTTTGACTCGGCCACGAGCCGGCCACGGCTGTCAGGCCCCTGGGTGGCATCGGGGTGGGGAGGGGGAAGGAACATAAACAGACCTTTTTTTCCATTCCCCCAAACCCACTATAAACCTTTGTGTGGTTCAAAAGCAGTTGAGCTGCTTCTGCTTTGTTTTGTTCTTGCCTTCCCCCCCCAATCTCCTCAGTTGGTCCTCGCTGGTTGGTGCCAAGCCTGGCAGTGCAGCTTGTTGGCTTCGCTCCTAATGGGAGACAAAAGCAGGAGCCTGTGCCCCCCCCCCCCCCCCCATGGGCACCAGAGAGCTGCAGCTTATTTTAAGGGGAGACCTGAAAGGAGGTTGGAGTGAGGTGGGGTTCCTCTCTTCTCCCTCGTATCAGGTGATAGGGAAGAAATGGCCTCAAGTTGCAGCAGGGGAGGGGTAGAGCTGGAGATGAGGAACAATTTCTTTGCTGCAGGGGTGGTCAGGGATTGGCACAGCCTGCCCAGGGAGGTGGTGGAGCTTGCAAGAAACCCAGAGATGAACGTTGGAGCTTCTCTTCCCTGCCCCTGGTTATTCAGCAGGAGCAGGGCAGAGCCACCAGCCCTGGAGGTGGTCGGGAAACCTGGGGCCATGGTTTACAGATTCACCAATTGCATAAGGTAGGAAGGGACCCTCAAGGGTCATCTTGTCCAGATGGGCATGGGTGGTGTTGGGTTGGCAGTTGGACCTTGGAGGCTTTTTCCAGCCTTAATGATTTTATGATTTTGCACTGAAAAAAAACCCAAACCCCAACCAACCAACCCACCCCAGAGCAGCTTTTCCTGGCCAGACCAGAGCGGTGCCTTTAAAGGAGAAGGATGGTTGGACTTCACTGTTCCAGGGACATTGGTGCTGTGCACCCTGGTGGGTGTTAAATGCAGGCAGTGTTCCTCAGGCTGGGGTAATCTGGGTCATCTGTGGGTGATGTGTGCTAACTGGGAGGGCTGGTGTGTGCTGACTGCAGATAAGGCACGAAATGAGGCTTATAAGACTCCTCTTAAATGGGGTTGACCTGCTGGGAAGCAGCTCTGCCGAGAAGCAGCTCTGCCAGGAAGCTGCACTGCTGAGAAGGAACCACAAGGGAGAACTGAGAGGGCCCTGAGCTACCAACTTGTCCTCATGGCCAAGAAAGTGGTGCACGAAGAAGAGTGTGGCCAAAGCAGGTTGAGGGAGGTCCTCCTTCCCCTCTACTCTGCCCTAGGGAGGCTACATCTGGACTCCTGGGTCTGAATCTGGGCTGCTCAGTTTAAGAGAAAGAAGAAACTACTGGAGAGAGTCCAGTGGAGAGTCCAGAAGATGCTGAAGGTCCTGGAACATCTCTGAAGAGGAAAGGCTGAGCCCTGGGGCTGTTGAGCCTGGAGAAGAGCAGCTCCAGAGGGGAGCTGAGCAGTGTTTAGCAAGAGCTAAAGGGCCCACAGCGGGCAAGAGGATGCAGCCAGGCTCTGCTCAGTGGTTCCCTGTGTCAGGACAAGGGGCACAAAGTGGAACCCAGGAGGTTCCATCTGAACAGGAGGAGAAACTTCTTTGTTGTGAGGCTGCTGGAGGCCTGGTGCAGGCTGCCCAGAGAGGTTGTGGAGTCTCCTTCTGTGCAGAGCTTCCAACCCCCCCCCTGGCCATTGTGCTCCTGGGCAAGCTGCTGTGGCTGCCCTGCTGGAGCAGGGGAGGCTTGGACTGAGGTCTTTTCAGGTCCCTTGATGGAGCTGCTGAGCAAGCCTCGACCCAGCTGTGACACCACAAGCTCCAGGCAGCAGTGACAGACAACAACCAGCAAGAAATCCACAGAATCCTCCTTTTATTTCCACTTTGTGGTGAGTATGGAACCACCTCCCACCAGAGGTTACACTTGCTTAAAACAAAAATAATAATAATAATATCATACTGCCCTTTTTGGGGTTTTTGTCTGTTTTTTTGGTCTTTTTGTTTGTTTGAGTTTAGAATAAATGGTAAAAACATCATCCATGTAAACGGCACTTGGCACCATTCTGGGGGGGGGGGTCAATAAATAAAAGTACAAAAGAAAAGAGAGAGAGAGAGAGGAAGAGAGAGGCGGAGAGGGAAGGGAAACTATGGCACACTATGGGCTCTAAATAAATAAGATAATTTACTTTGAATAAATAGAGGAAGAGGTAAAAAATTAGATGCATTGCATCCACTTCTGCAGAGGGGCAGGCAGGCCCCAGCCATACTGGAGGGGAACTGGGTTGAGCTGAGTGGTGCTGAGCAGAGCCACAGCCTACAGGACCCCAAGCTCCCACCCTGCTCCCACCAATGCTGGTGAAACAAGTCCCCTTCTTGGCCTTTTTTTTGCCTTTTTTGTCCTGTTTTTTGCCTTTTTTATCCTTTTTTTATCCTTTTCTTTTGATATTTTGCCTTTTTTTGGTCTTTTTTATCCTTTTGGTCTTTTTTATCCTTTTTATCTTTTATTATCCTTTTTTTTTTTTGGTATTTTTTGCCTTTTTTTGGGTCTTTTTGGTCCTTTTTGTCTTTTTTTTTCCCCCCTCCTTTTTGTCTTTTTTTTTTCCTCCTTTTTATCTTTTTTTTCCCCTCCTTTTTGTCTTTTTTTTTTGTTCTTTTTGTCTTTTTTTGTCCTTTTTATCTTTTTTTTGGTCTTTTTTTCATCATTTTCTTGCCTTTCTTGTCCTTTTTTTTTTTTGCCTTTTTTGGTCCTTTTTGTCTTTTTTTTGTCCTTTTTTTGGGTCTTTTTCAGGTTTCTTTCTTGCTATTCAATCTTTTTCCCCTTTCCTTCATTTTTTTAGCCTTTTTTGTCCTTTTCATTTCTTTTTGTTTTGTTATTTTATTTCCCTTTTAATTTTTTTATCCTTTTTGCCCTGTTCATCCCTTTTGCCCTTTTTGTTCATTTTTTTTAATCCTTTTTGCTTCTTTTTTCCCCTTTTCCCCATTTTTAATTTTTATTATTTTTGCCCTTTTTGCTCTTTTTTTCTTTTAAATCCTTTTTGCCCCTTTTGTTCTTTTTTATCCTTTTTGTCCCTTTCTGCCCCTTTTGCCCTTTTTATTCCTTTTGCAATTTTTGTCCCTTTTGCCCCCTTTGCCCTTTTTGTTCTTTTTGCCCTTTTTGTCCACCTTGGTTATTTTTTTCCCCATTTTTCTTCTTTTTTTCTTTTCTTCCTCCTTTTAGCCCTTTTTGGTTCTTCTTTTTCCCCCCTCATTTTTGTCCTTTTTTTTCTTTCCCCACTTTTTGTCCTTTATTCCCTTACTGTCCTTCCCCCCCCCCCCTCCCCCCCTTTTCCCTTTCTTCCTCCCCCCCTCCTCCAGTCCTCAACTTCGAGGCTACACCTTCTTCAACCCAGCAGGACTCCCCAGGGCAGCTTCACTGCCGAAGGGCAGCAGGTTTCTGACCACCTCTTTGAAACCCAACCGGGAAACAGATTCCTTCCCAGCGGGCGGCTGGGAGCTGTTGAACTAAGGAACCGCTCCCTTTGCGGACGCATTCATTGAGTGAAAACAAGGATGTTGGATCCATTTCCCCCTCAGCAAGACCAAACTGGGAGGCAGAGCAACAACCAGGATCCCAAGTGACGTGGGTGATGAATGGCTGTGAGCTGGAGCCGCGGAGCTCCGGCTGCCGTGCCCCGGGCCGGCGTTACCCAAACAGAGGCTCCTGCCTGTACAGATGTGCGCAGTAAAACACAAGCGACCAGCCCATAACTCACTGTCACCGAGCCGGGCTAGCAAAACACTCGTATTTTCGCGCAGTCACAGCCCTGAGGAGACTTTTCAAACATCTCCTCGTGTTTCCAAACCTCCCGGTTTCACTCCGAAGCATCCTCAGCTGGGAGCAGCGCTGCGGCCGGCAGCAAAACTGCAGCAACAGGTCGACAACCTGCAAAAAAATCCCCCAGCCCAAGACCCCAGCTTAACCCACCCCCAACACACCCCAGCAGATGTTGTGTATTGTCATTAACATCAAATAGCACAGGGGATGGTGAGGAGGGAGCCAGATGAGATTTTGCTGCAGCTTTGCTTTGAGGAGGGAATTTTTCCATCCTTTTTCTTTTCTTCCCCCCCTCCTGCCCTTTCTGCATTGTAGGCATTCTTCCGGACAGCTCCAGCTCCTATTACAGCAGAGAGGGCTGCAGAAATGGAAAGCATTAGGGAAGGAGCAGCCCTTCTATTGGAACCACATTTCCACGCCCCGGCAGCGGCGGAGCCGGCACAGGGGTCGAGCGGCGCTGGCGGCGCGGAGCCGAAGGAGCCTCCTGCAGGAGGTGGACCCTGCATGAGACGCACGGAAGACGACACTCAAGCAAAAAGCCATCCCTTGGCCATGGCCACGGTGCCCCAGCTGACCCCAAAAGCTGGTCAAAGGGGTTTTGTGGTTGCAAACCCCAGCTGTGACCCAGCTGCACCCAAGACAAACAGACAGGCGCTCGGTCGCCACGCTGGCAGTGGCTGAGCACAGGAGCTTCCCCCACATCCTGGCAGAGGCCAGGGCTTGGCTGGCAAAGGGTGAAAGGGGGAAAAAAAGACTTGAAAAAAAAAAAGATTCATTTGTGCTGATTCTGATGGTTTGAAATGCACACACTGGGGTTTTCCTCCCTGCTCCCCCCTGCAGTGGGCCTGGGTTGCGGGGTTGGAAGCTGGATTTGTGCTGTGCAGGGGTGCACTGGAGTGGCTTCTGCAGCTGGAATGTCTGGAGTGCACAAGTCCCCTTGGCCTGCTCTGAGCATCCTTGTTAGCTCTGAGCACCTGCTCTGAGCCCTCTGCACCTGCTCTAAGCTCCCTCTGCTTGCTCCAAGCTCCCTCTTCCTGCTCCCAGCAAGACCCTGGCAAAAGCAGGGTCCCCATGGGCCAGGAGAGCCATGGCTCACACACTCAGCCAGGTGTCAGCAAATCACAGCACCCTGAACCTTCAAATATCACCCCAAAATATCCCAAACCAGGGTGCAAAGAGCCCCTTGGGGGAATGCCACAGCTCTGACACCTCCCAGCCACCTCCTCAGGCACAGGAGGACACAAGCAGAGGCAGCTCTGGGGAAAGAGGGCTGCAAATCTTCATCCTGTGGTGCTGGTCCTGCTGTGTCTCTGCAACACCTTCCTGAGCTTTATTGCTCTTTTTTTTTCCTCCTTACTGGAGGCTTCAGCAACAAAACTAATTTTAGTTTGATAGCAGTGAGAACTGGAAAGCACCCAAGCCCTTGAGAGTGCAGTTATTGTTATTGTTATTATTATCATCATATCTGGGTGCTTGCTTTTATTTAAAGCCAAGAGTGAGCCACTTATTTGCTGTAAGCACAGCACAGCTCACTGCTCACCTGCCACCTCCATCCTCCTCTTCCCTCAGCTGCTCGTTTTGGACCACCTTTTTAATCTCCATCCCAATCCAGCAGTGCAAACTCTCCCCTGTGGTGCTGCAGCACCTTGTGAGGCTGTTTTGGGAGCTCCAGGCACCTGCAGGGTAGCCCAAGTTTGGTCTCAGCAGCTTTTGCATCCCTGGGGGGGGCAGCTTCAGCAGGCTGTGCTGATTCAGCAGGCTGTGCAGTGCCCCCTGGATGGGTCTCACCCCCCACACTCAGGGTTGCCTTCTCCTTTTCCCAGCAGTGAGGGGGAAAAACTCTGTGTTACAGAGCGCAGGCTGCTCCTGTGGGGTTGCTGGCTGCGTGGCCAGCCCTGCTGAGGGATGATGTTTATATTGCTCCACTACATCCTGGCTCCTCTCAGCCAAGAGCTGCCTTTGGAGGAAAAGCAAAAGCAAATAAAAAGAGTCTTCTCCACCAGCCTGGCCCTCTGCAGAGGTTGGGAGTGCTGCTGCTCACCCACAGGAGATGCAGCAGGGAGAATCATGGAATCGGTTTGGTTGGAAGAGACCCTGAAGGTCATTGAGTCCAACCCTTAACCCAGCACTGCCAGATCATCACTGAACCATGGCCCTCAGCACCAAGCTACAAAGCTTTGAAACCCTCCAGGGATGGAGACTCCACCACTGCCCTGGGCAGCCTGGGCAAGGCTTTGACAACCCTTTGGGGGAAGAAATTGTTCCTCATGTCCAACCTAAACCTCCCCTGGCATAACTTGAGGCCATTTCCTCTTGTCCTATCTCTTGTTCCTAGAGAGAAGAGACCAAACCCCAGCTGGCTCCAGCCTCCTTGCAGGGAGCTGTAGAGAGCAATGAGGTCTCCCCTCAGCCTCCTTTTCTGCAGGCTGAGCAACCCCAGCTTCCTCAGCTGCTCCTCACAGGACTTGTGCCAGGACCCTTGACCACCTTTGCTCATGGGCAGCTGCCTCCCACCCCTAAACTGAACTGTCCCATCCTGGGGGATGCCGACCTGCTCCCTGGAACCTTGCAGCAGCATCCCTCAGCTGCAGTGGTCACCTGCCCCAGCACTGCTCCTCCCTGGGGATTATTTTATCCCTGTTTAGCTGGTCCTGCTCTGGCAAGGGGGGGTTGGACTCCATGAGGTCCTTTTCCAACCCCTCACATCCTGTGAGGCTGTGGATGGAGGATGTGGGAAGCTGCCACGCTCTGGGGGAGGGGGTGTGAGCAGAGCCTTTTCCCTGGCGTTGGTTGATGCCCAGGACATGACACCAATATTCTCCTTCTGTTTATGATTTGCCTTTTTCTTTTTTTCCTTTCCCTGGGAAGAAGGCCAAGGGGAGAAAACCCATCAATCCCAGGCAGCAACGAGGGCCCGCCTGGAGAATGCCAAAGTCTGCGGTCTCATTTATTTCTCCGCAGAGTAAACAGCAGTGACACTGCTGTAAATGTGAACCGGAGCCAACCCCCGGCCCCAGGGTCCCTTCCCTGCCCCGTCCCAGCCCCGCCGAGGCCATTGGGCAGCGCTCTCCCTGCCAGGGCCGGGAGAAGCAGCCCGGCTCCTCGGGGACGGCCGAACCGCGGACGCTCCTGCCCCGTGTGGCAAAGCCAGCAGAGGGTGGAAAGCGCCAGGGCTTCGCTGGTGGCCTGGTGAGGCTCTGTCACCTCCCGGGTGGTGGCAGGGCTCCAGCCCAGCTGCCCGCGCTGGGGGACGGGAGGTTAATCCAATTACTGCGGATTAGGGCGAGGTTTAAGAAGGAAAGCCCAGGGCTGTGGGGAGCAAGGAGATGGCAAAGGGGGCAAAACCAGAGCCAGAGCCTCTCCCCCGAACACAACCACTATTGGTGCATCTCTGCTGCCCAACGCTGGGGTTTAGGGGATCAGATTGCCCTGACAGTGCAGGGACCCCAGCATGGCAGTCAGGGAACCCTCGCACAGGGCAGCTACAACCACAGGGCTCAGTCCCCATCCTGGGGCAGCACAGGACACCCACAGCCACCTGAAGCATCCCACGGCTGCAATGCAACCCAGAGGCAGCCCCACACACAACTCCTGTAACACACCCTGAGTGTGCAACACACCATATAACACACCTGTGTGTGCACAGGACACCCCATAACACACCCTGTGTGTGCACAGGACACCCCATAACACACCCTCTGTGTGCACAGGACACACCCCCTGTGTGCTGCACACCAACACACACCATTCATGTGTGAAACACACTCCATAACACACCCTGTGTGTGCAACACACATCACGTGTGCAGCACAACCCCTAACACACCCTGTGTGTGCATGCAGCACACCCTGTCCACACCCACTGGCACCACCTCATATCCAACACTCCTTCCCAGCACACCTCCCCCAGTACACCGTACCCGAGGGTGCAGCACCCCCACACCTCACAGCCGACGTGTGCAGCGTGTGGCACACCCTGCCCAGGGGACAGCCTCTTTGTGCTCTCCCCACCTCTGCCAGTGGCACATCCTGCCCAGGGGACAGCCTCTTTGTGCTCTCCCCACCTCTGCCAGTGGCACATCCTGCCCAGGGGACAGCCTCTTTGTGCCCTCCCCACCTCTGCCAGTGGCACATCCTGCCCAGGGGACAGCCTCTTTGTGCCCTCCCCATCTCTGCCAGTGGCACATCCTGCCCAGGGGACAGCCTCTTTGTGCCACCGCTTAGGTGTGCCACTCAACGGTCCCCACGCATGCCGAGAGTACAGCGTGTTACACGCTCGCTGTCACCCTCCAACAGGGGCTGACAGGGACCCCTGGGCCACCCCCGGTGGGGACACAACAGCTGTGAGCCGCTGTCACCGCTCCAGCAACCGCAGCATCCACCGGCACCGACGGCCACGTCTCTGGTCCCGTGCGGCGAGCGGGACAGCGGCGCTGAGGGACGCAGCAGCTCCTCAGTCTCTCCTCATCCAGCCAGAGGTCTGGGGCCGGTCCCTCTCCTCCCGCCGCAGCCCCTGGTCCCTCCGCCTGGCGGCCAGCAGCATTTTGGGACGGGGGCGCATCCCCTCTCCCACCCCGCTCCACGGTGGGGACCTGCTCCCTTCACACGCAGCCGCACTCCTTGGCCGAGAGCTCGTTGACGGTGTAGTAGCGATTGTAGGCGTCCAGGAAGGAGACGTCATCGTCGTAAGCCAGCGGCCGGCAGCAGGGTCGAGCCCTGACCTTCTCCTTCTTGATCCTCTTCTTGCTCCTCATGCTCTTGAGCGAGAGGTCGTAGCTGCGGACGGCGGCCTCGCAGGTGCCGCTGCAGTAGCGGAACAGGACGGTCTCGTCCGACTCGTAGCCCAGCCCCAGCTCGCTGACGCTCACCTCCAGCTCCTTCAGGGCGCAGGGTTTGTGGCGGGCCCGGGCTCGCTTCCTGCGGCTGCCCGACCTGGGGAAGAGGGGCAGCTCGTGGCCCCCCGAGTTCATGGCCTGGCTGTAGCGCTCCACCAGCGCCGAGATCAGCTGCCGGATCTCCCCCTCCGTGTAGCTCTCCAGCAAGCTGCTGTCTGCAAGAGAAGGGGCGGCTGTTAGGGAGGGTCCCTCCGCGGGGTGGATGTTCCCCTGGGGCATGTAGATGGTCCCAAGGATGGAGGTCCCTGGGGATTGGTAGATGTGTCCTAGGATGGAGGTTGCTTGGGCAGGTAGATGTGCTCCAGGGTGGAGGTCCCCCTAGCCAGGAGGATGTGCTCCTGGATGGAGGTCCTTTGGGTTTGGTGGTTGTCCCACTCTGGATAGAGGTTGCCAGGCCAGGTGGACATCCCATAGGATGTCAGACTCCCTGGTAAAGTGGATGTCTCCCAGGATGGAGGTCCCCTGGGACAGGTGGATGCTCCCCAGGCTGGAAGTCCCCTAGGCTGGTGGCCATTTTCCAGTGCTGGCTCCTGGCTCCTTCTACACTCAGTGGCAACTACCGAATTCCAAACCCACAGCCTGACAATGTGTGGCTGTGACCCTGGGCAAGCTGCTCTGGGTGCCCCTGTTTTGGCAGGGGAGTTGGACCGGATCATCCCCAGAGGTCCCTTCCATGCTGGAGTTCTGTGTGAGCTGGAATCAGCCCACACTGGGCATTGCTCAGGAGCTAAACCTGTGTCCCACTGGTGCTTTGGGGCCAGATCCCAGGGATTCAGGAGGGATGGAGGGGCAGGAGCTTACACTGGGACAGCAGCGAGCTGTGGCGTTGCAGGGCCCGTGGGGATCTCCGTGGAGCTGCCAGCAGTGAGGAGGAGGAAGAGAAGGAGAAGGATGTCCGTGAGGAAGACGGCGAGGAAGGCAAGGGGCTGTATTTCCGGCTCCCGTTGAGCATGTCTCTACAAACTAAAATGGATAACATGGAACTGAGGAGCATCGATGCAATGGCTGCCAACTTCCATACCTTCATCTTAGAGCAACTCAGAACATTGAAACTCTGCAAAACAGGCAAAACAAACATCCTTAATGCATGGCCTTCACCCACAGCCCCCTTCCCTCCCACCCTTCCCGCCTCCTGGGGCACCGCCAGCATCTCCTTGCCTCCGCCTCAGCCCTGCCACCCTCCTGAGGAAGCTCCAGGGAAGCTGAGGCGTGGAGATAAAGGGCATCCTTGACAGCAGCAGCCTGGCTGGCCAGGTGAATCCCAGAAACCCAGACTGGTTTGGGTTCAAGGCACCTTTAAACTTCAACCAGTCCAACCCCCCTGCAGTCAGCAGGGACATCTGCAACCAGAGCAGGGTGCTCAGAGCCTCAAAGCTGAGCTGGGCCCTTACCTGACGCCACTCCACGTTCTCCATCCAAAGCAGGTCGGATCCGGTGGGATGCTCCAGCTGCCCCTGGGGGCAGGCAGGGCAGCAGGGGTCGGAGCTCTCGTCAGTAGGCTGTCAGCCATCAAACCCCCATCAAAGACAGGCTCTGGGAAGTGGCTCCGACTCGAAGCTGCCTCCTGGCCCCCGTTTCTTTTTGGTTCTTTTTATTTCAGCTCCTTGCAAACTCCAAACATTTCTCCTTTTCAAAGATATTTTCCACAGGGGGGAAATAAAAAAGAGAGAGAGGGAGAAGGGGAAAGAGGGAGAAGGGGAAAGAGGGAGAAGGGGAAAGAGGGAGAAGGGGAAAGAGGGAGAAGGGGAAAGAGGGAGAAGGGGAAAGAGGGAGAAGGGGAAAGAGGGAGAAGGGGAAAGAGGGAGAAGGGGAAAGAGGGAGAAGGGGAAAGAGGGAGAAGGGGAAAGAGGGAGAAGGGGAAAGAGGGAGAAGGGGAAAGAGGGAGAAGGGGAAAGAGGGAGAAGGGGAAAGAGGGAGAAGGGGAAAGGAGGAGAGAGAAGAGGAAAGGAGGAGAGAGAAGAGGAAAGAAGGAGAGAGAAGAGGAAAGAAGGAGAGAGAAGAGGAAAGGAGGAGAGAGAAGAGGAAAGGAGGAGAGAGAAGAGGAAAGGAGGAGAGAGAAGAGGAAAGGAGGAGAGAGAAGAGGAAAGGAGGAGAGAGAAGAGGGAAAAGAGAAGGGAAAAAAGAGAGCAGGAAAATAAAATAATTGAAAAATGAGAAGAAAACCAAAAAAAAGAGACAGAAGGGGAGGAAAAAATGAAGAAAACAAAATAAAAAACCAAAAAAGGGTGGGGGGAAGAGAGAGAAACAAAAAAAAAAAAAAGGAAAAGAAGAGAGAGATGGAAGAAAAAAAGGAAAAAAAAAAAAGAAGAAAGAGAAGAAAAAAAAAAATCAACAAGAAGATCCTAGCTTTAATTTCACGACATTTGCCGGGGGGGAAGGGAGGGAAGGGAGGAGGGGAACTGTTTGTTTAAAACCGAAATTTGCCAGGTTTGCTTTTCCTCTTCCCGCAGCAAACAAGCAGGGCTGCGAACGCCGCCGAGCGGGATGCAGCTAATTGCGCCTTCATTAAGGGTAATTAATGCAGCCCGTAGGTTACAGGATAATTGTAGAAGCCCGGCCAGAGTCTAAATATTTTTCAGCGGGTCTATAAACAATGCCAAGCTAGAAAAAGAATAGTTTGGCCATATAAGGCGGTGAGCTGGTGGGATCCCGCCGGGGTACGGAGCGGCGGAGCTGGCCGCGACACGGCGCCGATAAGCACCGGCAGCAGGACGTGTTGTTGGGTTGAGAGCTTGCAGCCGGCTGGTGGGAGGGCTGGGAGCGCTAGGAAGGGGACGGTGCTGTCCCCAGCTTCAGCCCTGTTTCACTGTCTGCTGCTGCTTCCCCTCCTGCAAAGGCGAGGCTGGGGTGCTGCCTGCATCCTGGGGGTGCTGGGAGGGCAGTGGAGGCGCTGGGAGGGCAGTGGAGGCGCTGGGAGTGTTTGCACCTGTGTTCATCAGCATCGTTAGAGTCACAGAACTGATTTGGTTGGAAAAGAGCTTTAAGATCATCAAGTCCAACTGTTCTCTAACTCTGCCAAGGCTGGGGCTAAATCATGGCCCTCAGCACATCTCTGCAGATAAAGGAGGCTCCACAACCTCTCTGGGCAGCCTGCTGCAGGCCTCCAACAGCCTCTCACCAAAGGAGTTTCTCCTCCTGTTCAGATGGAACCTCCTGGGGTCCACTTTGTGCCCCAGCCTCTTGCTCCCCACCCTTTCGCTCTTGCTGAGCATTGCTCAGATCCCCTCTGGGGCTGCTCTTCTCCAGGCTCAACAGCCCCAGGGCTCTCAGCCTTTCCTCCTCACAGAGATGCTCCAGCCATGGAATGCTTTGCTGTCCTGGAGGACAAGAGGCTGATGTTGAAGTGTTTTGGGAGGTGAATGCCACAGAGGACAACCAGCAACAGGACCACGCAAAACCTTAGACCTCAGCCTTCATCGTTACCTCCTGAGCTGCTCCCAGCGGGACTCAGCCCTGCACCAGGGAGGAAAAGGCTGGGATGGAGCAAGGCTGTGACACTCGATCCATCCACCTGAGGAAGGGCCTCTGGCTTACTGCAAGCCCATAAAATTTGAGGAGAGTGGTTTCAGAACTGCTGCACCTCCCATAAAAAAAGCCTCCAGCTTCAGCAGCCAGCAGTGCTGGCCCCTGGCCGCTCAGCGGTGACCTTTCAAGAGACTCAAAGCTCAGCTCCAATGTGCAAACCAATACAGACTGAAAAATAAATCAATCATTCCAGCCTTTGCCTTTGGGCTTTTTCTTGCTCTACAAAGCCACAGACTGCGAGTGCCAGCCTGGGGGGAAGGAAGAGGACACCACAGGAATCACACAAAAATCCCTCTCTCCACAGGGCAGCTGGGCAAGTGTGGCAGCGCTGGGCACCCTGCTTGGCTCTCACCATGTGTGTCTGGGAGCCAAACCCCATTTACAAGTCACCCTCTGCCACCCTGTGCCTGTGCATTTTGATCTCAGCCCCCAAACTCACCCACTGAAGCCACCCCACCGATGAGCCACAGGTCCAAGCCCTGAGTTTGCTGCGAGAGAGAACTTGGGTTGGATCCTGGTTGGGTTTGGATGCCTGCAGCCATTTGACATCCTGGGCATGGACCCAGGGATCCTCCCTGGCTGGATGATACTCCCTGGCTGGATGAAGGGCCAAGATTTGAGCTCAGATGTTCTTCTGGAGAACAGCCTGACAGCTCCCTATTTTCCTGCTTTCTCCTGATAATCCATTAATGTGATCACAACAGTCTCTCCCTGCTGTGTCTGCTGCCAAGTGGGAAACTCAGGCCTGTAGGAAAAGACCCTTAGACCCTTCCCTGCTGGACAGTCCCCAAACCAGCAAGAGTCCAGCATTAAAACCTCTCCAGCATGAAGCCTTTCCACCAGACACCTCTTCTGCCACCACCTGCCCAGCTCATGCCCACTACAACCAGCTCCTGCCAGGGTTTGCTTCTTTCCAGGCAGAGGAAAAGCCTCTCTGCATCCCAAAGAACTGGAAAGCCTAAGGGAAACCAACAAACAGCAGCACAGAACACTCCCTTTGCTTGGTCTGGAGGGACCAAATTGGTTATCTCAGCTCCCCCAGCTGCTGCAGATCCTCCTCACACACCTTCCACAAGCTCCTTGTGCCTCTCATCTTCTCAGAGAGGATCCAACAAATCCTAGAATCATGGAATGGGTTGGAAGGAACCTTCAAGCTCATCTAGTCCAGCTCCTTGCCATGGGTAGGGACACCTCCCAGCAGCCCAGGTTGCTCAAGGCCAGGCTGGATGAGGCCAGGGAGGGGACAGCCACAGCCTCCCTGGGCAGCCTGTGCCAGAGTCCCCATCCTCAGTGGAAAGATTTCTTCCTCATCTCCAGTCTCAATCTCCCAGCTCAAAGCCATTGCTCTCCATCCTCAGACTCCCCTCACTTCCCACACTCTCATTTTTCTTCTCCTATCTCTTTTTTTTTTCCCCCTTCTAACCCATTTCCAGTTTTTCAAGCAGGATCTGATCCCAACCTCCACTGCCTCCCAGCTCCTGGAGCCATGAGATGAAAAGGCCAAAAGCAGAGTTTGGGGTTGTTTTCCCTTTCTTGCCCCTAAATCCTCCTTGCTGGAGGGAGGGAGGTGAAGATGGAGGAGGAGTTGTGAAAACTTTCAGCCCTGCCTCTTCACACACCCAGAATGCCAAGAATCCAAAAGAAAGGATATTGTAATTGTGTCATAGATGTGCAGTCAATTCATGCTTCCAGGCATTGATTCATTAGTTTGGAGCTCTTGGGCTGAGCCAGGCTGCAAGAATGGATGAGGCCATGGAGTGGCTGAGGGTTTTTTTGGCAACACAAAGCACTTGGAAAGAAGGAGGCCTTGATGGGACATCAGAGAGAGCTTCCACCTGCCACACACTGTTTATTTTAGTGCCTTACATGGGAGCCAAGCTGCTTTGAAATCCTGGATCCTCATGACTCACCCCACAGGAATTAAACAATTTCCATCCAGGCTCACGGTGAAGCAGCTCCAAGGGCTGCTGAAAAGCAGCTCCTCCAGCAGCAGCCTCCACTTCAACTCCTGGTCCTGCTTGGAGAACCATCAGCTTGGTCCTGGAGGGGATGGGGATGTTGAGGAGAGCAGCCTGGGCAAAGCTTAGATCAAACTGGAAGAGGGGAGATGGAAGGTGGAGATTAGGAAGAAATTCTTTAGGGTGAAGGTGGTGAGGCACTGGGACAGGATGCCCAGGAAGGTGCTCAAGGCCAGGCTGGATGGGGCCTTGAGCAGCCTGATCTAGTGGAAGGTGTCCTTGCCCATGCTGGAGGGGTGGGAACTGGGTGATTTCGAAGATCCCTTCCAACCCAACCCATTCTATGAATACCTATCACAAGCTCCTGATGTGGTCTTTGGGACCTGAACCTCCCTGAGGAGCACTTCAGTGCCTGGCAACCCCAGCCGGGGTGGATGCTGCACTGAGTGCCTGCAGCAGGATGGCCAAAGCCCTAGCATCAAACCAGCCCCCAAAATGGCAAATCTGGCCCCAAAATGAGGAGTGTTAAAAGGAAAGCAAGCCCTAAACCTCGATCTGAGTTGAACTGTTGGATTTTCCTGCTCTTTTGACCCTAACTGGGTGCACAAAGGAGGGCAGGAAAGAGAATGTCTCTATCTCCAGGTCTGCTCTGGAGCTTGGCCTAGGTGGTCTCCAGAGGTCCCTTCCACCCCTTACCATTCTGTGCCCCTGTACCCCTGAGTGCCACCATCTCAGTGCAGACATCCCCTTGGCTGGGGACACCTCACCAGCAGCTCTCCCCCCCTGGCACAGCCTTGTCCTTTGGATGCCAAAAGTGATGACGACCACAGCACATCCCACAGCCCTGCAGCTCTGGCTCGTCCCTGGCGCCGTCTTCCCTCCTCCCCAGCTCCCCCATAAGCAAAACCAGAGCTGAAGAGGGGACACATGGTTCTGTTTTGCCTAAGTGAAAACCAGCCCAATGCAGGAAACTCCAAAGCTCTTCCCAAAGCCCCCAGGCTTCCCCCTGGTCCCCCCTCACAAAGGGCTGACCACAGCCAAGCCAGATCCTTGTCCCCGGGCTCCCCGCCGCAGCCTTTTTCCTTTGTGGGGAGAAACTTTTGGGGCCACCCCCAAAATCCCTCCTCACTGCAGCACCAAAATCCCTCCTTGCTGCAGCCTCTTGGCACAGCCCTGGCAAGGAACCAGCAGCAATCCTGGACCCATGGGATGGTGGAGGAGGCGAGGGGGCCGTGGTGGGGTTCCCGGCGGCGCGGGGAGCCAGCGGCGGCGTTCCCACGCTGCTGTGACATTTACATTCGGGCTGAGTTACAGAGGCTTTGGTTTGCATCTCTCCAAACAGCTGGGGTTGAAAAAAACCCACCCAACAAAACACCCCAACAGCCCAGGCCAAGCAAACCCACAGCCCCAGCAGCACAATAAAACTAATCAGAAAAAGAAGTTCCTCCCCAAGCCCCCGCGACGAGGCGGCAAGGTTTGCTAGGGGCACGGTGCCAGGGGTGATGCCATGCTCCAGGTTGTGGCTGCAGAAGGCAGAGCACAGAAGAGGAGAGTTGTTTGGGTTGGAAAAGATCTCTGAGTCCAACCAGCAGCCTAACCCCACCATGGCCACCAAACCATGGCCCCATGTGCCGTGGCCAAAGGTTTCTTGGATACCTCCAGGGCTGGGGACTCCACCACCTCCCTGGGCAGCCTGTGCCAGTCCCTGACCACTCTTGCAGCAAAGAAATTGTTCCTCATGTCCAACCTAACCTTCCCCTGGCACAACTTGAGGCCATTTCCTCTCCTATTATCACCTGATCCTAGGGAGAAGAGGCCAACCTCCACCTCACTACGTGCTCCTCAATGTGAGCAGCAAGGTTGGGGTTCAGCCCTGTGGACGTGAGCAACAATTTCTTCCCCCAAAGCATTGCCAAGGCCTGGCCCAGGCTGCCCAGGGCGGTGCTGGAGTCTCCATCCCTGGAGGGGTTTCAAAGCTGTGGTGGTACCCTGGCAGTGCTGGGGGCTAAGGGTTGGACTGGATAACCCTTGAAGGGCTCTTCCAGGCTTCATGACTGCACGACTGCAGGATCCCAAGAGCCACCCTTGACGGTTAGAGATGAGTCAGTAGAGAGAGGATGGCAATAAAGAGCTCGGGGATGGGATCACTCAGCTGGAGCAGGGAGTGTGGCCTCTGGAGTGACGCAAAAGGACTCCAGAAGGGGGGAACCAGGTGGGAACAAAAACTGCTCCAAACCACTCCCTGCTGCAGCCAAATCCCTTCTGCTGGTGGGCAGGGAAAACACAAACAGATCGTTTGGCATCCCCCCAAACCCAGGATGTAGCCTTGAGGGAAAGCAGAGAGAACTCCAGTCAGAAACATCCCTACAAGCAGGCCCCTCCCAGTGCTGGGCACCCATGGGTGCTCTGTGGTGGCTTTATGCAACACCCAACGCTGTTGCTCCACCAAAAACATCTCTACAAGCAAGACTCTCCCAGTTCTGAGCACCCATGGGTGCACTGTGGTGGCTTTATGAGCCACCCATCACTTTCCCCACCAAACCCAGCCCTACAAGCAAGACCCTCCCAGTGCTGGGCACCCATGGGTGCTGTGGTAGCGGCTTTATGAACCACCTAGAGCAGCTGTTGCTCCACTAAAAACACCTCTACAAGCAAGGCCCTCCCAGTGCTGGGCACCCATGGGTGTTGCTGTGGCGGCAAACAACCACCTTATAGATTCAGAGATTGGTTAAGGTCAGAAGGGACCTTGAAGACCATCCAGTTCCAACCCCCTGCCGTGGGCAGGGACAGCTCCCACCAGCCCAGGCTGCTCAACTCCTCATCCAACCTGGCCTTGAAGACCTCCAGGAAGGGGGCAGCCACAGCCTCCCTGGGCAGCCTGTGCCAGCCTACACCACCCAAAAGCTCTTTCCTTCACCTGAAGCCACCCTTGCAAGCAAGACCCTCCCAGTGCTGGGCACCCATGGGTGCTCTATGATGGCAAACACACAGTTCACCAGCTGAGAATTTCCTCCTCCTGCTGAACCCTGAAGGTTGAACATCAGTGATTGAGGGTTTTTTTCTGGGGGGGGTGATAAACCACCACCCCTTGCACAGCTCCCCCGCTCCAAGCACCCAAAGACTGCATGGTGCCAAACCAGGGCGGTTTAGTTGGAGGAAACTAATTACTGTGGCTTGTTTGAACAACCCCAGTGCCTGGGGAAATGGGGTTAAAAGCTTCAATTTTGGCACTGAGACAGAGCCCAGGTCCCAGATGTGCTTTCCTCTGGGCTGGTTGCAACACTGCTGGTATCTGTGAGCTGCAGAGGGTGTGCTGGGGGGGGTGTCAAAAATTCCCCCTTTTTGTTTTTCCCAAGCAAGGAAAAGCCCTCAGTGGGATCCAGGAGGGGAAAATCCCAAGGGAGGCAGAGGAGAGCAAGGGGGCTGCCATGAAAGCATCAGCTGCTCCCACACAGAGGCTTTCACCACTTTCATCTTCTTTGTGGGTTTGGATGGAGCTGTGGCCTGCTCCAGCCCTCCCCAGAGCCTCAGTGGGGTCACTGTGCTGCAGTGTGCCTCAGTTTCCCCCTTGCAAAAATGCCCTTGAAGGGCTCCATGTAGGAATTCCCTGTTGTTGTTTTCTTTTCCCAAGGAGCAGTGAGGCCACCTCTGGCTTTTCCATGTGTCTGCTGTGGCACCTTCAGCTCCCACCTTAGCAACTCCTGTGCTCACCTCCAGAGGAACTGATCCTGCCCTAAGCCAGCAGCGCTGCAAGCAGGGCAGGTTGAGCCAGAAACAAGCTGTGCGGGGGGCAGGAGGTGGGAGCTGCAGCCCTGGGGTGGCCCACGAGGGATAAGCACCCAGCTACATCCCTCATCAGCACCCATCTGTGCCCCTCAACACCATTCTCCAAGAGCACTGATCCATATCCCTCAACAGCACCCATCCTGCCCCTCAGCAGCACCCATCCTGCCCTTCAACATCATTCTTCAACAGCATCCTTCTGCATCCCTCAGAAGCACCTATCCTGCCCCTCAACAGCACCCACCTCTGTCCATCAACAGCACCTATGTGCATCCCTCAACATCATCCTTCAACAGCATTCATCAGTGTCCTTCAGTAGCATCCATCCTGCCCCTCAACAGCACCCATCCTGCCCTTCAGCAATACACATCCTGCCCCTCAGCAGCACCCATCTGTGCCCCTCTACAGCATCCATCCTGCCCCTCAGCAGTACCCATCTGTGCCCCTCAGCAGCACCCATCTGTGCCCCTCAGCAGTACACATCCTGCCCCTCAGCAGCACCCATCTGCACCTCTCAAGAACATCCTGCTCAAGCAGTGTGGGTGCCACAGGATGTCACCCCCAGCCTGGCACGGGGCAATGCCCCAGCTTCCTCTCTCCCCTCATCCCTGTGCCCAGGGCATTTCCCCTGGCACGGCAGGAGCTGGCCTGCCAAGGTGCCCGCCGGGGATTATGACGCTTTGCAAAGGGCAGAGAGAGACCCAGGAGAGGTCTGCAAATCCAATTTGCACTAAACCCTTCCAGTGGGTTTTGGATGCTGCACAGACCAAGATCCCATCAGCATTTAGTGCCTGACTCCAGCAGCAACTGGCAGACAGATTGAAGCACTTAGTGCTGCTCCTCGGAGGAGAAATTCCTCCCCCAGACAGCACCAAGCAGTGGGGCTGGGAACAGAAATGTTGGGTGGAAAGGGCTCAAAACTGGGAGATAAACAGGGCTGGGGGTGAGAGGGACAGCTGGAGGGGCTCCCAAAGGCAGCAAGGCAGAGTCACCTGGCTGTTTGCAGGCAGAGGTGCTGATGTGGTGGCACAGCACCGTAGGTTCATGGTTTGGGTTGGAAGGGACCTTGAGGATCATCCAGATCCTAGATCTAGAAGACCTTCAATTTCCTAGAGCTTGAAGATCATCCTAGACCCCAGGGACACCTTCCTCCAGAGCAGGTTGCTGAAGGTGCCAGCACAGATCACAGAATCATAGAAAGGGTTGGAAGGGACCTTAAAGATCATCTGGTCCTGGCTCCCCCCTCCATGGGCAGGGACACCTTCCCAGATCCTTGAGGAACATGTCCCAGATGGCCATGGGAAGGTGTCCCTGCCCAGGTGGACACATCCCTCAAGCTTCCCTGTCACTGTAGGGAAAAACTCCTTGGGATGCCCCCAGGGTTTCACAGAATCACAGGGCTGGGTTGGAAGGGACCTTTAGAGCTCATCCAGCCCAACCACCCCTTGAAGTCTGCAGGGACATCTGCACCTGGAGCAGGTTGCTCACAGCCCTACCAAGAATTTCCTGTATGGAAAAGCCACACAGCTTGCAAAAACCCCAGTTTTGCCCTCTGAACAGTCCCAGGGTGTTGGCATGGGAGAGCTGCAGTGGCAGTGCCCTCCCTGCCCCTCTCCATAAGTCTGGCTGGGATCTGTTTGAGCTCCTGTCCCCATCTGACACCATGATGCCCCCCAAATCCTGCCTGTGCTCCTGTGGAGAAGCCAACAGCAGCAGGACTGTGAGGTGACACAGGCAGGGACAATCTGCCCCTCTCCTGCCACTTTGCCACCCTTCCCAGCCCAGATGCTGCAGCAGGGCCAGCTGGCACTGCTCAGAGCTGCTGGAGGAGGATGGCATGGCCAGGGCAGGAGCTCCAGCAGGGAGCTGGAGGTGGTGCCTGTCCTCTTCCACCACCTGTGGGAGCAGAGCTGGCAGACACAGCCAAGACCTATGCCCTGGCTTCGTGCCCATCCCAGCAGGGAGCCCTGTGCTGATGCCACCTCTCCTTCATCTCCCACAGCTGGTGTAGTCCATCCCACCACAGCTCCTGAGCCAGTGTTGGGGGATGCAAAAGGTCAAACCTCTCTGGATCTGCCCTTGGAGGCAGGCAGAGGGCCAGACCCCCCTCTCCTCCCTGCTGGTCCCCTGCTGGGTGATGCTTTGCCAGGGCACAGCAGCACATCACTGTCCCCTCATGCCCCTCTGTCCATGCTCAGAGGGCTCATGCCACCCAAATCCTTGGCTGGGTCCCTCCAGGCTCTCCTTTTCCCCCTCACCAGCTTGGGCACTGAACAGGCACATCCCACCCCAGGCTGGACCCGTGGGGCAGTGCCACCAGCAGCCAGCCCATCCTGGCTTGGTGACACACCACAGCCAGCAGCTGCTGCCTGCGTCCTCCTGCCACGTGCAGTGGCTCCACTGCTGGCATTGTCCCTCCCAGATGGCTTGGTGGAGCTGCTAAGCCTCAAAAATGTGCTCTTAATAAGCCAGCAGCACTTAATGAAGACAACAGCTGCCCTGTTAAATCAGAGGGAGGCCTTTCCTCAGGGACACCCTGGAGGGACAGGGCTGGTGACCCCGGGTGGGCTGCAGCACCTGCTGGAGGGGATGAAGATGTTTTGGTTCATACCCAAGGTTTAGCTGGCTCTGCTCCCCCCTTGTGTTGCACAACATCAGCACAGGGAGAATCCAAACCACCACTTGCTGGGACCATCTCCTGCCTGTTCTTCCTGACAAGACTCCTCTGGCTGCAGCCCAGAGCTCTGCTCAGGGACCAGAACCACTGGGATGGGCCCCACAGGGATTTGGGCTTTTGGCTTGCAGCCCTGTGGTCAGTGGCACAGGGATGAGCTGCCTCTGCTCTGCTCCAGGAGCCCAACACAAGGCTGCTCAGGGCAGCAGGGCTGGGGGCTCTGCCCTGTTTTATGGTGCCAAGAGGTCCTTGGCCACCAGCAGCCATCACCAAGTCCAGCAGCCCTGGTGTTTTATAGGGGAGGGTCAGGGAGCAACAACAGCTGGCAATAAATAGAGCCCATGGCTCCCAGCGAGCCCTGTCAGCCCCAGCACAGCCAAACCCAGCATCAGGAAAGGCAGAAAAGCCACTTCCAGCCATGCAGGAGCCCATGGCCTGGCCACTGACATGAGCTCTTGGTGCTGTCCACAGAATCACAGCATGGTAGGGGTTGGAAGGGACCTCTGGAGATCATTGAGGCCAACCCCCCTGCCAAGAAGGTCACACAGAACCTTGTCCATCACAAGAGAGACCCAGAGACAGCAAAGGTGAGGCAAAAGAGGTTCCTCATCCCCAGGACTCAACCACCACAAGAGGCAATGGCTTGAAACCACAGCAAGGTGGATTCAGTTTAGGAGGAAGTTCTGCACCATGAGGGGGCAGAAATACTGCAAGAAGGTGCTCAGAGAGGTGGTTGAGTCCCCATCCCTGGAGACATTCAAGGCCAAACTTGATGGGGCCCTGAGCAACCTGCTCTAGGTGGAGATGTCCCTGCTGGCTAGGACAAGATGACCTTTGAGGGTCCCTTCCAACCCAGCTCATTCTGTGATTCAAAACACTACTGTCAATGCCTTGGAGCTGCCATGGCCTGGAGGCAGCAAGGGAGACGGCCCCTGAGAGCCCCCAGTGATGGCTCTTTGCTGCATCCCTCCCCCAAATCCGGGATGCTTCAAGCAGGCTTCAAAAGCTGTCATTCACTTGGGCCCTTTGGGGAACCTTTCTCCCTGGGAAGCACTAGGAGTGGGCTTAGCCTTCCAACCCCCTCACCCCTCCACTGCTGCCTGGGAAAAAAACCCCAAGGCAAGAGGAAATGGAAGGCTCCTTATATCCTGGAGCCTCATTGCAGCCCAGGCCTTGCTCGTGAGCATTCTTCCTCCGTGCTCAGCACCGAGCATCACTCAGGAGAGCTCTGGCAGGGGATTTATCACCCTGCCCCGAGCACTGCACCGACAGACCCTTCAACTGCAAAGCAAGCTGCTGAAACGGAGAAAAACTCAGCTCCTGCCTTGGATTACTGCAGCCTGGGAGCAGTGCTAAAGGAGGAAATTCCCCTCCTGGGAGATCTCCTGCTGTGCCGGAGCGGCGTGGGGGATGCCAGCCCCAAGGGCTGGGCTGCGCTGCCTCCCTGCCGGCAGCCGGCAGCCATCCTCACAGCCACTTGGCTTGGAGAAAGTTCAAAGGAAACCTCCTCTGCCGGAGAAATGCAACGAAACAAAAACACCAAACCACCACCACAAAACACCAACCACCACCACCAAACAACTCCCACCGTGGTTCCCTTAAATCAAAACACTTCAGGAACATCAGCGCTGATGGCGCTGCCGTGGTGAGTCAGGGGCTGACACGGGGCCGATGTGCCTTTTGAACGGCAGAGGAAGGAAACAGAAGGGGTTTTTTTTCTGTCGTCCTTCAAGAGCAACTCGGTGGCAAACAGATTGCTTCAGTTGAGCTCTTTGGATGTCGAGCTCCAAAGTGGAGCTGAACTCGTTTTGTGCTGAAGGAGCAAGAGGAATCAAATCGATTCTGGCATTTCCCTGCCCAGGGCTGGGGGCAGCGGGGGTCGTGTGGCTGCTATGGTCCTGGGATGCTCCTTCAAACGAGGGCATAAAAACAGAGAATGGTCTGGGTTGGAAAAGACCTCTAAGATCATAAGAGGGCAGATGTAGGCTGGAGATTAGGAAGAGAAATAGTGTGGCCAGCAGGAGCAGGGAGGTCATTCTGCCCTGGGCTCAGCACTGGTTAGGCCACACCTTGAGTCCTGTGTCCACTTCTGGGCTCCTCAGTTTAAGAAGGACATTGAGAGACTTGAAGGTGTCCAGAGAAGGGCAACAAAGCTGGGGAGGGGTCTGGAGCACAGCCCTGCGAGGAGAGGCTGAGGGAGCTGGGGTTGCTTAGCCTGCAGAAGAGGAGGCTCAGGGGAGACCTTCTTGCTCTCTGCAGCTCCCTGAAGGGAGGTTGTAGCCAGGTGGGGGTTGGTCTCTCCTCCCAGGCAAGCAGCACCAGAACAAGAGGACACAGTCTCAAGCTGTGCCAGGGGAAGTTTAGGCTGGAGGTGAGGAGAAAATTCTTCCCAGAAAGAGGAATTGGTCATTGGGGTGTGCTGCCCAGGGAGGTGGTGGAGTCCCCATCCCTGGAGGTGTTCAAGAAGGGACTGGATGTGGCACCTGGAGCCATGGTTGAGTTGTCAGGAGGTGTTGGGTGCTTGATGATCTTTGAGGTCTTTTCCAACCTTACTGATTCTATGTTTCTGTGAGACTCTTGACAGTGTGGGTGGTGGGGAGACACTGGAGCAGGCTGCCCAGGGAGGTTGTGGATGCCCCTTCCTGGAGCTGTTCAAGGCCACTTTGGGTGAGGCCTGGAGCAAGCTGGGCTGGGGGGAGGTGTCCCTGCCCATGGCAGGGAGCTGGACTAGATGATCTTGAAGGTCCCTTCTAACCTAAACCATTCCATGAGCCCATGATTGTATGAATCCAACCACCAACCCAACACCACCATGGCCATGTGTCCCAAAGTGCCATGTCCATGTTTCTCAAACACCTCCAGAGATGGTGACTCTGCCACCTCCCTGGGCAGCTTGTTCCAATGCCTGTACCGTGCCCAGCACAGCCAGGAGGGAGCAAGCCTGAGTTTCTTTTCCTCTGCTCCAAGTTTAACGTGGAAATATTACTCCAAACTGGCCAAATCCCAGCAAAAGCTGAGCTGAATGGGATTCCTCCAATCCAGCCAATGGTGGAGCTGGAGCAGGTGGTGCACCCTGAGCAAGGGACTGGCCCAGCCCATGGCTGCATTGCTGCAGCAGCACTCCTGGGATGCCAGATGATCCCTGGCACAGTGGGAGTGGAGAAGCCAGTTGATACCTAGGTCCTCACCCCCTCCCCACACACATGGAGCCCTGGGAGCTGGCAGAGCAGGACCACGTGCTGCTAACCCACCCAGGCTGGGAGGTCCTGGAAGCAGGATCATGCAGATGTGCTCTAGCTTAGGCCAGCAATGAAATTGTCTGTGGCACCAGGGGTAAAAAACCCACACCAGTAAACCCCACACCAGTCCTGACCTGTTACTGCATCTCCTGTGATGGGTCCTGAACCCTCCCTCCCCCTCTCAGCATCTCCCTCTCCACCGAGGCTCAGCCCCACTGGGTACCCTGAGATGCTCTGCGGGTGGGGGCTGACATCAACAGGCTGCTGCCAGCTCCTTGTGCCCCCCCAGGCCCACCCCTGCGTGTGCACAGCGTGGCTCAGCATCTCCCAGGATGGGGCCCTGCTTGCCCCGTGTTGAATGCCACCACACCATTCACATGGCTCAGCTGGGGACAGCCAAGGGGACACCTGCCCTGGCCACTCTACTGGCTGGGCTGTGTTTAGGGCAACATGAGAGGTGCCTGGACCTCAAAAAGTGGATAGAGCAAATCCTGCAGCCCCCCAAAGGCAGAAGTGAACCTCAAAAGCATGTCCTGGAGCCCCCAGGCCTGGCACACTGCAGGAGAGCAACCCACGGGCAGCCCCGGATGGGCTTTGCACCGGGAGAGGAGGGAGATGGTGGAGCCAGAGCTGTGATTCACGGCTGCACCGTGGGAGGGCACCCAGTACTGCCTCAGTCCAGCCTGCTCCAGCACCCAGCATCACCCAGAGGTGCCAGCCTCGCGGTGATAAGGGACACCCCCCGGCTGTGTCACAGCAGACCGGTCCAGCTCTTATTTACATCCCAGGGGCTGGGTGCCACAGGACCTGGAGGGTGCTGAGCTCTCCCTTTGCCCTTGCAAATCCTGTGGCCATGCAGCCCAGGAGGAGCGCGGCCCTGGGGCCACATCCTGCTGTGAAGTAGCTGCAACCGTGCACAGAGGGATGGCAAAGCAGACGCGACAGCTCAGCGCCCTGGGGGTGGCCACGGCTAGCATCGGGATGTGCTTCACCCTCCTCTGCTCCTTCCCCCAGGCAAGACGTGAGCTGGACCAGGACTGAATAAGCCCTTTGAGATCCAGCAGTGTAATTGGAGGTGTAGAAACGTGGGACAGCCTGGTTTCCTTCCTCCATCCCAGCCCCGGACCTGCTGGGGACAGGGAGGCAGGAGGAGCCGGCAGCCTGCTGCTGGTGGCGCTGAGGATGCTCCCAGTGGGACACTGCCACGTCCCGGAGCAGATCTCGGGCACAGCATCACTACCTCTGCTCTGGTAGGTAGGTTTGCCTCCGAACCAAGGGCCCAGTTAAAGCCAGCAGCTAGAAAAACAAAACCAAGTGCCCAAGCCACCTAAAATGCTGCACGGAGCCACCCAAGGCACCTAAAAACCTGCACGGAGCCCCCACCCAGCTTGGAATTCTCTACCCTGTGCCACACAGCATCTCGGCTGCTCCTGCCGTTCCAGCTGGGAGCACCCACGAACGCGAGACTGGGGATTACGAGGACGGTCCTTGGCTTCAGACCTGGGATTTCAGCACGCCGCTTCCGACAGCCGTCCGTCCCCTCTCCCGCTGGGCTAAGGCGAGCCCTCGACCCAGCGCCGAATTGCGGATTGGCTCCCGAGGCAACAATGGGATTTAAGCGGGTGCCGGCTCCAAGCTACCATATATGAGCAATAAAGGCACCCGAGGTCTGGGCTGTTTGGGTAAAGCCTCCGTGCAAACCGCAGCGAGAGTGGGAAATTCCCCTCCCGTGACACCGGGGGCTGAGATTTTTGCCTCCCAAATCCCTCGCAAAGCTCTGGATGAGGACAAGCAGAGCTGGGCTCCAGGCTGGCGGTGGGAGCCTGGGGGTGGGGGAGAAGGTGATGGGGTCGCAGATGCCGACAGAGCCCGGCCGGAGATTCTTCCGTTCCTTACACTAATATTTAGACAGGACACAAATTTCCCCCCGCTCCTCCCCAGCTCCTGCGAACAGGCTGCACCCTGAGCGCTGTTTGTGTTCCTGGCGGGATCCTCTCCAAGTATGAAGCAAACTCCTCCAGCAACCCGGACACCAAGAAGGGGCCTGATCCTGCCTCTCCCCTCACCCTCACCATCCTCCGAGGATGCCCAAAGGATCCGGGTTTGCTCCACCCGTGGGGTGCCCCAGAGGATCCGATTTTGCCTCATTTCTGGGGTGTCTCCATCCGGCCGCCAGCCACGCCGGGGGCAGACGAAAAGCAGCGCAGCCCCGGCTCGGGCACCGCAAGGTTGGAGGGAGGGCGGAGGGTGGGAGTGAGGAAAGAGGCTCCGCGAGGACCCCCGGAGCCATCCCCCGGTCCCGCACCGCCGGACGAGGGGCAGGATCGGTCCCGCCTGCGGGCAGGTGCCCAGGGCTGCCCGCGGCTCTTACCTGGAGGCCGGGTCGGGGCTCGGGGCTCAGAGGCGGCTCCGTGGTGCGGCCGGGACACGCGTGGGACCGGGGACAGCCATGGGCGAGAGGCGGCTCGGCTCGGCTTGGTACGACTGGGCTCTGGCACGGAGCGGCTGAGCTGGGCTCGGTTCTGTAACGGCTCGGCACGGCTGGGCTGGGCTCGGTTCTGTAACGGCTGGGCTGGGCTCGGCTCAGCTCTGGCTCGGCTGGAGCTCGGCTCGGCACAGCGGGGGGGGCTCGGCTACCGCCTCCTCCCCGCGGCGGGGGGCGGGTTTGGAGCTGGCCGATGCCCCCGCCCCGCCCGGGCCCGAGCCGGGCTGCGCTCCGCTGCCGGTGCCGGTGCAAGCCCCAGCGCTCCCGGTGCGGGTCCCGGTGCCTCCCGCAGCCCGGCGCGTCCGCGGCTCTCCCAGAGGAGGCACCGGCCGCGTCTCGCCCCGGAACCGCCCGGGACCGCCCCGGCCCGCCCCGCCCCGCCCGACTCAGACCGAGCCCCCGGTGCTGCCCCGGAGCCCCGGTCCTGCCCCCTGCATCACCCCGCTCCCCCAGTTCCCTTCCCCTGGACCCCTCAGTGCTGCCCCTCACAATCTCCTCTTCCCCCGGACCATCAAGGACTTGCACTTTAGGGCAAATCTGTACAGTTGGAGTTGTCCCTCAAGCGAGCTGAGATCCAAGGGGCTGTTCTGGCTGCCCCACAGCGGCTCTGTCTTGGGGGGGACTGACCCACTCGGTGGGAAGGAGCATGGCAGCACCCACACGTGACGCTTGTGCACCTCAGGGCTTTGGTGGGGACGCTTGAGGAGAGCCAGGGACATCTCCCTAATTAAGCTCTTCCACCGGTCAGCTGTCTCCTAACGGCACAAACCCCTCCCCAGCCTCCTTCAGCCCCACATCCTCCACCCTGGGGCTGATTTGAGTATCCCACCGAGCTCCTCGCAGCTGTCACCTCAGGGGTGACCGCAGAGAGGCACTTCAGTTTACAAAATGAAGTGGAAAATATCATCACGGGATGCCCAGAGAGGAGGGAGCTGCCCCATCCCCGGAACCATTCCAGGTCAGGTTGTTTGGAGCTCTGAGCAACCTGCTCCGGTTGCAGCTGTCCCTGCTGAGTGCCTTTCAAGGTCCCTTCCCACCCAAACCAGCCTGGGATTCCAGGATCCTGTGATCACTCCTTCCCGTGGGCTCGGTTAGTCCTTGCTGCTGGTCCCCCTGACATCATCACTCTGCAGAGTTAGCAGCCAGCCGCTGGCTACAGCCAGACCTTCTCCCTCTCTGCTCCTGCTTCAGCCTCTCCCCGGGGAACCAGCAGACGCTGCAGTCCCAGGTTTAGAGCTGGGTGAAGCTTTGTGAGGTGGGAAATCAGCCAGAGGTGCAGACAGACATCGCTCAGCCGCTTCTCTCCATCCTGCACAAAGGGTTTGCGCCAACCCTCCCTCTCTGCAGCTCCCTGGAAGTGGCACCAGGTTTGTTCTGTGGCAGGTTTGGGAGGAAACATGATCCATGTGCTTCCCTTCGCTGTTGTGTAAGCCCCAGGGCTGCAGGTCGGGGCAGGCAGTGTGTGCCCCCCGGGATGCCAAGGGGAGGCAGGAGCCTGCAGCCCAGCTGGGGCACCCCCAGGCACCGTGCTGCAGGCTGGAGGGGTTTCAGCTCCCCTGGAAACCACTCAAGATGTCACAGAGAAAACAAACAACTCAAGATCCCAAAATAAAGCAGTTCTGACTGGAAAAGAAATCCTGTTTAGACAGGAAAAGCAGCAGGAAGGCAACAAGGAACAAAGTGAATTGATTGGCAGGTGGGGAAGAGGCTTGGATGAGGGAGACTTGGATGAGGGAGACTTGCTTGGTGTGGGGACAGGCTAAAGCCAGGCCACTGCCTGCTGGGGTTGGTGGCTCCCATTTGGGGAGTGGCAGATCTGAGCCAGCCCAGAGCAGGTGGTGGAGTCTCCATCTCTGGAGGTGTCCAAGAACCCTGTGGCCATGCACCTGGGGCCATGGTTTGGTGGCCATGGTGGGGTTGGGTTGCTGGTTGGACTGGATGCTCTTAGAGAGCTTCTCCAACCTTCATGATTCGATGATAACTTCCCCCCCATCCCTTGGGACAGCTTTGGGGCTGGACCTGGAACACCTTTCCACAACCTCCTGTCGGAGCACAGCTTCACCCTGCTGGAAATCAGGATGCTGTGTGGCAATGGGAGGCACTGAAAAGGCAGGAAAAAGAGGCAAAGCTGGTCCTGGGAGGAGGGGTAGGTGCCCCTTTGAGAGTGGCCATGCTGGGCCAGACCTGCTAGGGCACAGCTGAAGACATCTGCAGAGGCTGCTGATGTTGTGGGGTGGTCAGAAAGGCAGCAGCCATAGGACAGGAGGGGTTGGAGGGCTGGAGGAGAGGCTCAGCACTCCCCTGATGGTTGGCTCCTTCCTTCTCCTGCCTTCCCAGTGTTTGTTTTTGCAAGTATTAATACACTGGGGCTGTTTTCTTTAGCACACATCAGGGGCTGGAGGGTTTCTCTGGGGGTCTGGGATCTGAGTGACCTTGTGTTGTAGTTTGAGCTGGGTGCCCCCCTGGTGCATTCACTTCCTGTGTCCAGAAGTCCAGCCCAGAGGGATGGACACAGGAAATTGTGTATTTCCTACCATAATTCTTTGCACCACTATAAGATCCAGTGCGGAGTCTGGCACTTCCTCTTTCCTTCCCTCTCCGAGACTTGGTAACTGGGGGAGAGATCTCCCGGCCATGGGCCTGATTAGGCCCAAGGCCACAGGGGGATGGGCAGTCTCAGGCCTGGCCAGCTGAGACTAGCCCAGCAGAGGGAGGGGGAAGAAGGAGCCCTGGGGGTTTTGCATGCACCCTCAGGTGGGGATGGGATCTTTCTTTGTCACTGCGCTTTGGGTTGTCTGTAACATTCACTGCTTTCTATTTAAACACTTTTGCAATCCGTTTGCCTGAGTCGTTATTTCTGCCTGTGGTGGGGAGGGGACCTGCCCCAACCCATTACACCTTGACCCGTTGGGAGAGCTTCTCCAGAGAGGTCTGCGGAGCCTGGTCCATGGTTACCCTGGGTCCCAGCAGTGCTGGTGGGAGCCACAGAGGTGTCCCCACCACAAAGGCCACCCAGCCCGAGCCCACAGGGTGCTGTGAGCCGGTGGGAGCAGTGGAGCAGGCAGCAGGGGTGGGTGCTGGGTCTCCTCTTTGACAGCAGGAGGCTTCACCTTGCCGTTCTCGGCTGTTCCGCGAAGCAGCGTCGCAGGGCAGCCTCCCTCCCTGCAGCCCGCAGAAGGCAGCAGCTGCCCTGCCAAAACCCCAGTAGCTGCTAAACAAACAATGTAATGCAAAACAGCCTCAGAGGAGCAGGAGCAAACGTGCCCAAGGAAGCATCAAAGCCATTACCAAGCCGCAGCGGAGGCGCAGGACGTCGCCAGGGCTCTGCACAGAGCTCGGGAGGAGCAGCCTGGTAGAACCTGCAGCCTTTAACCGACCTGCTCCTACTGATGCGTCTGATGTGGGCATCAATATCTCCTTTCCACCTCTCCCACAGTGCTTGCCAAGAGCCCCAGTGCCAGTCTGTGCAGCTGGCCCCACAGCCAGCATCTAGCAGGGTTGATACCAGCACCTTCTGCCTCAAATCGTGGAGCAGTGAAATCCAGAAGGCAGCAGGGAGCCTCTGGCTCCTGGAGGAGCTTTGGGATTTGCTTGTATTTGGCTTGGCTACCTCCTCTTGACCAGTCAAGCTGCTCTTGATTCATCAGGGCTTAAGCCTGGCCCCAAGCTGATGTCTTGCAGGCTGACAGCAAGCTGTGAGCGCAGCTTGGAGACTCCCCTGTGCTCTTCCAGCTGGGTGCACATCTGGGTTCCTGAGATGGATGCCCGCTCAGGCATCTCCCAGGAAGTGCCAGGACCAGGAGGGATGCTACTGAAACTGTTGCCTGCAGCAGCATGAGCTGGGAAGCTTTCACTGCTGCCTTGGAGCTGAGTAAACAGGAGGTGATGATGGACACAGGGAATGGTTGGGCAACCATCCAGCTCTGGCCTCACAGCAGCTCAGCTCTGCATTTTCTCCATTGGAAGATTAAGCCAGACCATATTCAACATGGCCTTGGCCTCCCAGCCTGCTGTGCAGCCTTGAGAAGGTGAGAAAGGACCTCAGGTCTCTCCTGATCAAAGCTGGCCATGCTGTTGTGGCCCTGTGGAGGTGAAGGCTTCACTGTGGTGAAGCAGCCAAGATCTCCTTGCAGTGCCTGGTCCCTGTCCTCCAGCTGGGATGCAGATGCCATGTGGGAGCAGGGCTGGGTGCCCATGATACCTGGTGGCAGCCTGGTTCCAGCTCTAAGCCTGGGAGCAGGCTCTGAGCACCTGCTCTGCTGTCCCTGCTGACTGCAGCAGGTTTGGTCCAGATGAGCTTTTCAGGTCCCTTCCCCACCCGAACCATTCCTTGAGTCCATGATTCTACCTCAGAGGTGCCATTAACAGCCCTGGACTCCCACACCACTCACCACAGGGTTGATGTCACTCTAGGCTACCTCTCCCAAGCCTTGCCAACCCTCATCCACCCCTTGGGAGGTGACAGAGTTGAGGGCCATGAGCTGTAGCAAGAGGAGAATCACAGAATCATAGAATCAATAAGGTTGGAAAAGACCTCAGAGATCATCAAGTCCAACCTAGCACCCAACACCTCCTGACAACTAAACCATGGCTCCAAGGGCCACATCCAATCCCCTCTTGAACACCTCCAGGGATGGGGACTCCACCACCTCCCTGGGCAGCACATCCCAAGGGCCAATTCCTCTTTCTGGGAAGAACTTTCTCCTCCCCTCCAGCCTAAACTTCCCCTGGCACAGCTTGAGACTGTGTCCTCTTGTTCTGGTGCTGCTTGCCTGGGAGGAGAGACCAACCCCCACCTGGCTACAGCCTCCCTTCAGGGAGTTGGAGAGAGCAAGAAGGTCTCCCCTGAGCCTCCTCTTCTGCAGGCTAAGCAACCCCAGCTCCCTCAGCCTCTCCTCCCGGGGCTGTGCTCCAGACCCCTCCCCAGCCTCATTGCCCTTCTCTGGACACCTTCCAGCAGCTTTCCTAAACTGAGGAGCCCAGAACTGGACACAGGACTCAAGGTGTGGCCTAACCAGTGCTGAGCCCAGGGCAGAATGACCTCCCTGCTCCTGCTGGCCACACTGATCCTGATGCAGGCCAGGATGCCCTTGGCCTTCTTGGCCACCTGGGCACACTGCTGGCTCCTCTTCAGCTGCTGTCCACCAGTACCCCTGGGTCCCTTCCTGCCTGGCTGCTCTCAGCCACTCTGTCCCCAGCCTGCAGCACTGCCTGGGGCTGTTGTGGCTGCAGTGCTGCACCTGGCTGTGAACCACTGGGATGGAGTGAAGGAAAACTGGAACCAGGCAGGGGGGGAAAAACCAACCAACCAACCAAAGCCCAAAGCCCTCAACCCAAGTGTGTGGCACACAATGTCACAGACCAAATCCACTGGGAACAAGAGTGGGAGGGAAAACCTCAGCACTGAAGTCCTCTGTGATGTCAAGCTGCCCTTGGAGCCCGCAGCCAAGCCCTGAGAGATGAACAGAAACACAGGCATGGGAAAAGAAGAAGAAGAAGAAGGAGAAGAAGGAGAATTCCTTGCAGCCTAGCAGAGGAAGGATGATGAATCTCTCCCTGTTCCAGGGCAATCCCATTATGTACACACAAAGGAGTCATAAAAATTCCAGCGTGACGGAACCAAAGCCTTCCGGATGAAATACAACCAACTGGAAGGAGCTTGGGATGGCCCAGGGAAGGAGCAGCGCCTGGGGCTGCCTCCTGCAGCCCGTGCTGGGGAAGGCACCTCTCCTGCAGCAGGTGGTGCCAAGGTGGCACCTGGGGAGTGCTGGTGAATGGGAGTGCCACCACCCGGCTTGAGGTGGGGTAAAGCTAAGAAGATGAGCAGAGGGCTGGCTGGAGAACCTCCCCTGTGGGCATGGGCTGGGAGAGGTGGGGGTGTTCAGGAGGGAGAGGAGAAGGCTCCAGGGAGGCTTTAGAGCAGCTTTGCAGTCCCTTGGGCTGGGAGAGTTGGGGTTATTCAGGAGGGAGAGGAGAAGGCTCCAGGGAGGCTTTAGAGCAGCCTTCCAGTACCTGAAGGGGCTCCAGGAGGGATGGGGAGGGACTTTTGACAAGGGTTGGGAGTGAAAGGGAAGGGCAATGGCTTTGAGCTGGGAGAAGGGAGATGGAGACTGGAGATGAGGAAGAAATTCTTGACAGTGAGGGTAAGGAGACACTGAAACAGCTGTGGTTGGCTCCTGCCTGGAGCTGCTCAAGGCCAGGCTGGATGAGGCCTTGAGCAGCCTGGGCTGGAGGGAGGTGTCCCTGCCCATGGCAGGGGATTGGCTCTGGATGATCTTCCAAGTCTCTTCTGACCCATTCTATGAACCTGTGAAATCCTCCCTGCCTACAGCAGCTCCTCAGTGGAGCCTGCAGCAGCTCAGCCACAGCCCAGCCTGCAGCCAGGGAGAGCTGAGAGAGCCATGGGCTTGGGCTTGTGCCAGGTGGGATGGCATGGATCTGCCAGGAGGGGTGGCATGGATCTGCCATTCCCTGCTCTGGAGCTGTCCTACCTCAGCCACCCCACCCTGAGGCTGGTTGGACCTTGGGTGCTCCCCTGGGCAGGAGGGAGAGAGACTCCTTGGATTCATTCTATTTTTTTTCTAACCTGGCTACCTCCTGCAAACCTCTTTTCTCTTGAACCCAAATCCACTCTTCCCCAACCCCCCCTCTTTTATTTACCATGGAATAATTCAGGCAGAGGCAATTTTCTCCTCTGGGTGGGAAGTGCTCCTGCACAGGATGGCTTCATGCCCACGATGGCCTCAGGCTGCTGATGGTTGTGATGATCTTTGAGGTCTTCTCCAACCGAAGCAATCCTCTGACTGCACCTCAGGGCCACCTCTCCACCTTCCCAGCAGCTCCCTCCTGGCTGCTGGGCAGGGACTCAATTACAGAGATCAAATTGACCTGGCCAAAGAAAAAAAAAGAGGCAAGGCAGCCCCAGAAGAGTTTGACAGAAAGTTGGGAAGCTGCCAAGAAAGTCCTAATTGAAAGTGGTTCCTGAGCTGTGGATTGGTGAGGACCCTGCCTGGCGACCCCCTCCTCTGTCACCATGAGTTATGAGCAAGCCCTGGGTTGAAATGAGGCAGAGTAAATCTCATCAGGTTTTTATGAGCCCCTTTCCCTCCCCCCACCCCAGGCTGAGCTCTGGGCCCATGCTGAGCAGCAGAGGAGCTTTGCCTTTTTCCATCTCCATCTTCTTCGCTGAGTGGCAGCTCAGAGCATTACCAGATTAAAAAAGTTCAAGCTGGAGTAAAGGAGAATTCCCTCCCCCCCCAAAAAAAAAACCCCCAACCCTGGGCTGCAGCTCTGGGCTGGGCAGTGGTGGGCAGGCAGCAGGCAGCACAGATGTGAGTCCCAGCAGCATGTGTCCCTCAGCTTCTCTCTGGAACGTGGGCCAGATGGGAATGCTTGGAAGGGACTGGGATGTGGAGCTGTGGCAGAATCACTGAGCTGGAGAAGCCCTCTGAGATCACCCAGTCCAAGCAGCAACCCAACCCCACCATGGCCACCAGTGCCATGGCCACACATTGCTTGAACCCCTCCAGGGCTGGGGACTCCACTGCCTCCCTGGGCAGCCTCTGCTGATCCCTGACCACTCTGGCAGCAGAGAAATATTTCCTCCTCTCCAAGCTGACCCTCCCCTGGCACAATTTCAGGCTACTTCCTCTCCTTCCATCACCTGATCCTAGGGAGAAGAGACCAAAACCCCACCTGGCTGCAGCCTCCTCTCAGGGAGCTGCAGAGAGCAAGGAGGTCTCCCCTCAGCCTCCTCTTCTCCACACTCAACGCCCCCAGAGCTCCCTCAGCTGCTCCTCCCCAGCCCTGTTCTCCAGACCCTTCCCCAGCTCTGTTTCCCTTCTCTGGACACAGCCTAATGTGGGTTGCTCCCCAGGGGCTGAGCAGGGCTGCTGAGGAGAGAAGCAAGAAGTGAAGCAAGAAGTGGGCCCCTGTCCCAGGTGCTTCTGTGGGCTCTGTCTCGGTGCCTGGCAGCAGGCTTGTCCCAGACCTCTCCATTTCTGCCCCCTCCACCTGAGCTTGGACCACCTCAATCACAGCCAAGCTGCAGTGGGCAGCCCCCAGCAGCCCCCGGAGGAGCTTGCCCAGGGCTCTGCTCCAGAGCAGTAATGAGCCACTGTAAAGCATCCTGCCTGCTGCAGAGCTATCTCCAAAGAGTTGTTTCACACCTCCTGGGGTGTGAAGGTCACAGACCAGATGTTCCCCATCAGCACTCAGATCCTACAACGTTTCACACCGGATTTGAGCCCTGCAGTCAAATTGCCTTCAGCTTCTCAGAGGCAAGTGATGCTTGTTCTTGGAGCTGGATTTTGGCTGGGGAGGAGAGGAAGGCTGATGCACAAGGAGAGTGATCCTTGGGATACAGAGCAGAGCCTCCTTTCCCAAGCTCTCTTCCAAAATAACTGCTGGCAGCCAGAGGTGCCTGGCTTTGGAAGAGCCTGGTGTCACCTGGGATTCTGAACCCACCTTGGGGTCCTGGGGACTGTGAGTGGGCAGCAGGGGCAGGGAGGGGATTCTGCCCCTCTGCTGAGATCCCCCCTGCAGTGCTGGGGCAGCTCTGGAGCCCTCAGCACAGACAGGGACCTGTTGGAGCAGGTCCAGAGAGGCCACAGCAGTGATGGGAGGGCTGGAAGGGCTCTGCTGTGAGGCCAGGCTGAGAGAGTTTGGGTTGGGCAGCCTGGAGAGGAGAAGGATCCTTCTGGTGGCCTTTCAGTGCTTGAAGGAGTGAGCAGAAAGCTGAGGACAGAGTTTTGATCAGGGCCTGTTGTGACAGGACAAGGGAGGATGCTTTGGAACTAAAAGAGGGAGATTCAGAAAGAAGGTGGTGAGGTCCTGGCCCAGGCTGCCCAGAGAGGTTGGAGCTGCCCCATCCCTGGCACCATCCCAGCTCAGGCTGTTTGGGGCTCTGAGCAGCCTGCTCTGGTTGGGGCTGTCCCTGCTGAGTGCAGGGGGGGTGGACTGGGTGACCTTGAAAGGTCCTTTTGACCCAAACCAGTCTGGGATCCTCCGAGTCCTTGCCCAGGAAATGTGCCCTCCAAGGAGGACTCTGTCAGCCTTGCTCTCACCTGCCCCTGGGTGCTGGTGGCCCTGCTCAGGAGGGCTCAGCCCAGGAGCTCTGCCCTTTCCTCCCTCCCCTTTACCTTCCAGCTGGGTATAATCCTTTCAGAGGCCATAGCTGGTCTCAGCCTGTGTCCAGCTCTATGGACCCATTCTGTAGCTGCAGCCCTGGCTGAGGGTTTGCAGCTGGAGCTTCCAGGCTTCCCCACCCTGCTGCCAGCGCTGGGAGAGCTGCTGGGGCAGAGGGAGCTTCACTTCAAAGCTGTTCTGCCTCTTATAAAATTCCCTGCCACGGAAATGGGGGATGCCTGGAATGTGCAGATGCCTGGCAGGTCTGCACATAAAACACTCTGAGCAGTTGGCTGCTTTTGAGTATTGATCTGCTGGTGACATATGGAAGCATCAGCTGGGAGCAGAGCCCTGCCCTGCACTCACACAGGCAGGTTTGGCCCCTAAAGAGATGGGAAGCAGTTGGAGAGAAGAACCTTGGGGGAAATAACCAAACCTTGGAGCTGAACCAAGTCACAGCCTGGCTGTGGTGCTTGGAGCGGTGCTGGGGGTCAGCCCTGAACCAAAAGCTGGAGAGGAAGCCACAGGCAGTGACCTGGGGCAAGCTGTGGGAAAGCAAAACCCCAAGGCCAGCAGAAATGTGGTGCTGGGAGCTCTGCCTGCCCTTAGCAGAGCCATGGAGCAGGCTGCACACAACGGATTTGCTTAAATCCCTCTCACAGGCCACAGCCAAAGCAACCTGCCCCCAGGAGAAACACAGCAGGAGCCTTTCTCTCCCTTCCTGAATGTGCCTCTGTTCCCAGCAGAGGCTTCCCCCAGGGTCCACCAGTCCTCTGCTTCCTGCTCCTGACACACAGGCAAGGCCATCCTGCTGCTGCTGCTCAGCTTCTAGCTGCTCCATCCTGCTGCTCAGCTTCTAGCTGCTCCTGCTCCATCCTGCTCCTCAGCTTCTAGATGCTCCTGCTCCATCCTGCTCCTCAGCTTCTAGCTGCTCCTGCTCCATCCTGCTGCTGCTCCTCAGCTTCTAGCTGCTCCATCCTGCTGCTCAGCTTCTAGCTGCTCCTGCTCCATCCTGCTGCTGCTCCTCAGCTTCTAGCTGCTCCATCCTGCTGCTCAGCTTCTAGCTGCTCCTGCTCCTTCTCCTCAGCTTTTAGCCTTTCCTTCTCCTCAGCTTTTAGCCTTTCCTTCTCCATCCTGCTCCTTGGCTTTTGGCCACCACTGCTCCTGCTGGGAGCTGGTCAGGAGCCCTTGGGATTGCTGGTGATGTAGTAGGAACAGAGGAGCATCCCCAAGGTCACCTTTGGAGGACAAATCTCTGCTGGCTGCAGGAAGGTCTCTGGCCATGATGTGCTTTAAAATACCACTACAAAGGAGGCAGCCAGAAAGGCAGCTGAGCCAGCCAGGAAAGCAATTTGCTCCACGTTTATCCTCCAAAAAAACCCACAAGGATCCAAAACCCTTTCAGATCCAGCCCTTCCCAACCCTCTGGGCTGGCATCAGCCTCCCTCTCCATGGAGCTGCTGCTGCTGCCAGATGAGCCTTGCCCACCAGCTCTGCAGCCAATAAATCTTCCTCTGCATTAAACATCACAGGTCTCAATTAATTAAAAAGGAGCAACAACAACCACAGTCCCCTCAGCAATTAGAGAAGTGGCTGAGTAATTAGATGGAATGTTAATTTAATTGAATTTCCAGGGGGTGGGGAAGAAAGGGGAGAAGGAGGGGGGAAGGAAAGGAAGGAAAAGAAGAAGGAGCAAATGGGATTGCATTTGATGAGAGGGGAAATGAAAAGTCACTTAATCATGGAGCAATTGAAATCCCCCAAAGTGTGGAGCTACAATAACCTCCCAGAAGGCCAGGAGCACTGGCAGGGATTGTGGAGGATGCTCACCCAGGTAAAAGGAGCTGCTGAAAGCTCCCAGAGTCCATGGATTTGTGCAACACCCACCCTGGGCTTAGCCCTTGCTCAGGGGAGCCAGGGAACGACAGCTTCATCCCAGCTGTGCCTCCAGCTAATGCTCTTATCTGCCTCCCTCAGCTAAGGCAGATCACTTCTCCTCTGCTAGGAGAAACAGAAAGGCCTTCCCCAGGGCCCAGCAGGGAAACTGGGGCTGGGGGTGCCCAGCAGGGTCACCCCTGCCGGGTTTGGGCAGCTCCAGGGCCGGGGAGCTGGAAGCAGCTGCAGCTTGTGCGGCCTCCCAGCAGGTCGTCTTCTCTCTACCTTCTTTCAGTTCTGATTCAAATATTGCTTTGCAGCCACTGGCAGCATCAGCATAGAACCACAGAAACATTTGGGTTGGAAGGTCTTTGGGAACACCCAGTCCAAGCCTCACCCCAGTGCTGCCAGGGCACCACCAATCCATGTCCCTCAGCACCACAGCTGCACAGCTTTGAAACCCCTCCAGGGATGGAGGCTCCAGCACTGCCCTGGGCAGCCTGGGCCAGGGCTTGGCCACCCTTTTGGGGAAGAAATTGTTCCTCATGGCCAACCTAAACCTCCCCTGGGGCAACCTGAAGCCTTTTCCTCTTGTCCTATCAGTTGTTGCATGCAGAAGAGACCAATCCCAACCTGGCTCCAGCCTCCTCTCAGGGAGCTGCAGAGAGCAACAGGGCCTCCCCTCAGCCTCTTTTCCTGCAGACTGAACAACCTCAGCTCCCTGAGCTGCTCCTCACAAGATTTTTGCTCTTGCTTGATGCTTCTGCATCGCTGCAGGCAGGAGCTCTGATCATTCTCTGATCATTGCTTGTTCCTTGGGAGAAGAGACAGACACCCCCCAGGCTCCAAGCCCCTTTCAGGGAGTTGCAGAGAGTGAGAACAGGCAGCAGGTTTCAGCCAGGACACCTCCAACAGACCACCAGTGGTCCCACCTGAGGGTGTGCTAGAAGCACTGGAGCCTGATGAAGTGGAACCCCCCACCTTGGGCATAAGACCACAGGGCTGAGAGCTCCCATGGGCCCTGGAGGGGCTGCAGCACCCCAGCCCAACCCCCTTCCCTCTCCTGGCACCTTTCAGGGCAGCACTGTGGGGTACACCTTCCCCAGCTCAGTGAGAAGCTGAGGGGGGGTGCCAGGGCTCTTGGGTGTGATGAAGCTGCCTGAGTTCAGCTGCCGGTGGCCTCCTGCCTGATCCCAGCCCGGGGCAGGCTTGGGAGATAAAGGCAGGTTTTGTGTGGCTTAATTAGAGCTGGCAGGGCAGCGCTGGCAGCCGCCAGGTGCTGACAGGCAGATTAATGGATCCGCTCACCCCTGTCACTCGGAGATGGCTCCTGAGCACCGCAGAGGGAGGCACCCTGCAGAGGAGCAGGGCTGGGCAGAGGGGAGGGGGAGGAGATGTTTCCTCGGTGCTGATGCTCTTCCCCTCCCACAGCTCAGACTTCCCACTGCTGAGCATCTCCCCGGGGGTTTGGTGCTCCACCGACCTCCTGCTAAAGGCAGAACTCGGAATCGCCGAATGCCAGCTCGGAAGGGGCCCCAGGGATCATCTGCTCCAAGATTTGTAGGTAACAGAGCTGGCCCAGCACCCTGCCAAGCTGGGGCCTCAAACTGTCCCCTGCAGAGGAATCCACCACTTCCCCGGGGAGATGATTCCACAGATGGCCAGAAGGAAACAGGTAAAGAGGTCAGCATCCTGCCAGGGCCCATCTAAAACTCCTGCTGAGCCCCAGGTGCTGGAGCTGAGCATTCAGGAACGAGAGAAGAAAAGGAAGGGCTGAAGTCAAACCACTTCAGCCCAAGAGGGAGGAGAAATCAGAGGAAAGGAAGGGCTGAAGTCAAACCACTTCAGCCCAAGAGGGAGGACTTCTTTCTTCCTTTGAGAGAGAGATTCCAAACCAAAACCACAAGGGAAATGTCATTAGGAGAGGCTGCAGTGCTGCTGGGGGACTGCTCAGTGGCCTTGGTGGGGGCGGGGGGGGAGGCTTTGTAGTCTGCAGAATGAATTACAGAGGCTGCAGAGCAGTGCCACGGGGAGGGAAGGGTTTTGGGGCTGCCCCCACGGGCCCCAGACCCCATAGGAAGAGGAAAGTCCCTCTGAGAGCAGCAAACATCCACCTTGGCTCTGCAGCTTGGGACAGGCAGCCACAGAGTGGCACCAACAAGAGCAGGAGGTCCCTTGGGAGAGGATTCCAAAGCCTAAAATGTTCTCCTGGGGGAACAAGAGCTGCAAGAGCTGAAAGCCTCAAACCTTCCACCAGGAAGCCATCTGGGACGGTGGCAGGAGGTTGGCAGAGGGTAACCCAGGGAGCTGATGCCCTTGCAGACCGTGGGGAAGCAGCAGCAGATGGTTTGCTAGCACTGGAAGTCAGATTTCATTACAGAAGGTTGTGTGAAGCACAGCAGAGCAGGGAGCTGGTGCGACCCCCGGCCTCCAGCCCTGCTGACTCCAGCCCCCACAACTCCCTGGCTCTTAGTTACGAGGTGGTGCATTCCCAGCCAGCCAGGGGGGACAAAACCTGCGTCCCACCAAGCAGCTGCCCCTGAAACGCTATTGGCAGGCTGGAAGCAATCAGAGCAGGCGGTGGCCGGAGGGGTAGCTGCAGCTCAGGGCGCTGGGCTGTCACTCAGGGCCAAGGGAGGTGTTCCCAGCTCCACCAAGGTGTCCCGGGCAGGGTTTGGTGCTCGCACTCTGCTCCTGCACAGGACCCAGCTCCAGCTGCGTGCCACTGGAGGCAGCTGTGCAGGCAGGGAGGGAGGACCGGAGGCTGCTGCAGGTACAGACCTGCTCAGCAGGAAAGAGCAGCAGGAGAACTGGGACTGGAGGCCTTGGGAAGGTTCAGGGGGGAACAGTTGAGGTCATTCATGCTCAACAAAAAACAAAGGGGAAACTGGGATGGGTGGAGAGGAGTGGGGAATCCTGCCCAGCTTGCAGGCAAGGACAAGCTGGACATGATGAAGAAGTTTCTCCTCCTGTTCAGATGGAACCTCCTGGCTTACAGTTTGTGCCCCCTGCCCCTTGTCCTGTCCCTGGGCACCACTGAGCAGAGTCTGGCCCCAGCCTCTTGCCCCCCACAGCTCCTGCAGCTCTTGCTGAGCATTGCTCAGCTCCCCTCTGGGGCTGCTCTTCTCCAGGCTCTCAGCCCCAGGGCTCTCAGCCTTTGCTCCTCACAGAGCTGCTCCAGGCCCCTCAGCAGCTTTCTAGCCTGTGCTGGACTCTCTCCAGCAGTTCCCTGTCTCTCTTGGACTGGAAAGCCCAGAATAGGACCTAGCATTTCAGATGTGGCCTTCCTAGGGCAGAGCAGAGGGGAAGGAGAACCTTCCTTGACCTGCTGGCCACACTTTTCTTCCTGCACCCCAGGTGACTGTTGGCCTTCTTGGCCAGGAGGGCACATTGCTGGCTCATGGTGAGCCAGGTCCTCCTCCATGGAGCTGCTCCCCTGTACTGGTGCATGCTGAGAGGCACCTGCCAAATGCTCTCTGCCTTCTAAGGACCGCCGTGGGCAGCACTGCCAGAGCAGCTCTGGGATCCTTGCAGGCAAAGGGCAGAGCTGGCTGGTTCTGTGGGATCAGAAACTCACTGCCTGGTTCTGTGGGATCAGAAACTCACTGCCTGCTCCACCAGCACGTTTGGAGATCCCTTGGCAGGTCCACTTAGATCCAAACAACCCAGAAAGAGAGTACAGAAGACTTTATCCTAGTGCAAAGGTGCCCTCACTCTGCGAGGCTCACACAGAGATGCTTCACTTCCTCCCCTCCCTGTGTCCTCAGGCTGCTCCTGTGTCACCAGAGCAGGACACCATCAGATGAAGGATTTGCTCCAAGTCCATCCTGTCCTCTGGGATCCCCAGGGAGGACTCACAGGGATCTGCTCCCGGGGTTTTGCAGAGGTTGCACAAAGCCCCTGCGTGCCTCCGGGGATGCTGCTGCCCTTCAGCCTTTGTTTGCTCAGCGGCAATTAAAGCAGCCTAATTATCATCAGCAGCTCTGATGGGCCAAGACAAACCTCGGGAGGGCAGGAATGAATGTGACACTGGCTCCAGGGAGATGGGGAAGGGAAGGGAAGGAGGGGGAGCCCCTCTGGAGGGGGAGCGCTGCGGTGCTCCCAGGTGCTGGCAGGGGGAAGCTACCCTGCCCCCTGGTTTATTGCCGGTTAAGGGCCAGCCAGCTCCATCCCAGCCATTAAAGGGTTTGTAGGGACTGGTGGGGGCTTGCTCCTCACTCCCTATAAAACCCCAACAAGCTGGGGTGGGGTGAAGCCTCTGGGCAGGGTCAAAACTCACCTCCTGTGAGCACCCGAAGGTGTCAGCTAAGGACAGGTTAAGGAGGAAAAGGAGTCCAGGGGCGAGAGCTCATCCTGGGTTTCCTTTCCTCCCCGCAGCAGGCTGACTCCTGGCTTTACTCCTGAGAAATCAAAGAGAAGTCTGTAAGCATTAGGCTGGTTTGGAAAACAGTTTCCCCTCTGAGCCCTTTAAATCAGACCCAGGTTTTGGAGTAAGCTCAGTGCAGGGCTGCTGAAGGCAGCAAAGGGAAAAACCTCTCCATCCAGAGGGCCTGGGGATGAAAATCTTTTGCATTGTCTTCCTCTGGGCTTTCAAGGCTTGCTTGGGAGAAGAAAAGAAATCAGTTAGTTCTTTTCAAGTCAGCTTTTTTGGGGAATCTTTAAGGGGGGGGGTTAAAAAAGAATCCAAAAGCAAACTGAGCCCTTCCTAAGCTGCCTGGCTGAGAGCAAAGCCAGCAGCTCCAAAAGGAAAGTGGGGTTTAAAATCAGCATTTGCACAATCCCAGAGTGGTGGAGGCTGGAAGGAGCTCATCCAGTCCAAGCCCTCCTGCTCCAGCAGGGCTCCCACAGCAGCTGCCCAGCAGCACAGTGCCCAGGGGGGGTTGGAAGCTCTGCAGAGAAGGAGACTCCACAACCTCTCTGGGCAGCCTGCTCCAGGCCTCCAGCAGCCTCACAGCAAAGCAGTTTCTCCTCCTGTTCAGATCGAACCTCCTGGGGTCCACTTTGTGCCCCTTGCTGGGCACCATTGAGAAGAGTCTGGCCCCTGGGCACACGTTGCCAGCTCATGCTGAGTTTTCCCATGGACCAACACCCCCAAGCCCTCCTCCTCAGCACTTCTCTCAAGCCCTTCTCTGCCCAGCCTGTGTTTGTGCTTGGGGCTGCCCCAGCCCAGGTGCAGCTCCTTGCACTTGGCCCTGTTGAACTCCAGGAGGTTCTTGAGGTTGAACTTTCTGGGTGTGCATTGCTGCTCTGCTCCATCACGCCTCCAAAGCTGGACAGGGCCTTGTCAGAGGGCTTCAAGTCCAAGAGGAGTTAGCAAATAGCTGGCAGGGATGGGCTTGGCATGAGCTGTTGGCACCACAGAGGCTGTTACGGATCAGTCAGAGCCTGCTGGGAGGGGGCAGAGGAGGTGCAGAAAGCAGCCACGTGTGATGAACCACTCCAGGGCTGTGGATTCATTGATTATGTGTCAAGGAAACAAGGGCTGGGAAACAAAAGCAGCTGAGCTTCACTGACTCCTGCAATCCCCAGCTACCAGCGATCAGTCAGGAGGGCAGCAGCCGTGGCACAGAGCTGCTCCGTGCGAGGGGTTGAGTAAGGCAAAGCTACAAAGCGAGGACTCCTGCCAGCAGAGCCCTGGGCTGCCCAGGCACCTTGGGGCTCCTGGTGTCCTGAGTGCCAGCAGCAGCAGCTGTGAACCCACAGGTATGAGAGCAAGCACTTACTGCTCCCTGGGGCTAAAGCCAAACCCACGCAGGGGCACTGAGTTTAAGATGATTTAATCCCAGCTCCCAGGCAGCAGCCTAAGGTCTCTGTGCCTGTCCCTCCTGGGGTGTCCCAGGAGGGGAGAGCAGCTTGCTCCCCCCTAGCCCCTCACACCATCCCTGCCTTGCTCCCTGGCTTTCACTGGAGCTGAGCTTTCCTTTGGGCTGGCAGCCAGAGCCAAATCTCATCTCCGGAGGATACATTTTTAGACAGTTTACAGAATCTGGCTTCCTGCTTTTAAATATCTTGGGTTCTTTTGTTTCCCGGCACCTGGAAAGTAGGTGTGAGAACACTCAGTGTCCCCAGATGACTCTGCAGCCACCTCTGTGGCTTTGGAAGGAGCCAGAAGTAGCCCGGAGGCATCCAGGCTGCGCTGAATGAAGCTGTGACCAGCCCGGGCGCTGCTGTCGCCTCCTGCTCTCTGTTTGATCTTCTCCCCTGCGTGATGGATGGACAGCAGAGGCCAGGACCACAGTCAGGGTGGAGATCATTTACCATTTATCATCCCTCCTCAGAGTCAGACAACCATTTAGGCTGGAAAAGGCCTTTAAGGAGCATGCAGCTCAACCATTAACCCAACACCACCAAGCCTGCTGCTAAACCACATCCCTCAGCGCCGCATCTCCGCAGCTTTTAAACCCCTCCAGGGCTGATGACTCAACCACTTGCCTGGGCAGCCTGTTCCAGAGCTTGACAAGAAACCTTTCCCGATGCCCCACGAGGGCTGAGCCTCAGAGCTGCAACCGAACACCCAGCCCCCAAAACCAAAAGGTGGGGAACAGACTCCCACCGGTCCTGAGACTGCAGCACAGCTCCTCACCAAAGCCCGGGGGTGGGCCAAAAAAGCCCAAGGAGGAGCAGCAGCAGCCTTTGGGGGGTGTGTGTCAGAGCCCAGCATACTTCTGCTGCCTTTCTCCTGGGCAGGCAAGCCCGGGCCAGGCGTGCCACAAAGCAGGCTCTGTCTCGCACATCCTCTTGGCACCCGGCGCCCGCTGGCACCGCCGCCCACCACGGGAAGCTGCTGCCACGGGGGGAGGGGGCCGTGGGGAGGGGGGTGGTGGTGGTGGTGTGGAGGGGGGAGTCTTGGCTACCTCCAGGCAGGAGTCACAGCATCACAGCACGTTAGAGGTTGGAAGGGACCTCCGGAGATCATCCAGTCCAACCCCCCGCTGCCAGAGCAGGAGCATGCAGTCTAGCTCAGGTCACACAGGAACACATCCAGATGGGGATTGAAAGTCTCCAGAGCAGGAGGCTCCACAACCTCTCTGGGCAGCCTGCTCCAGGGCTCTGTGAGCCTCACAGTGCAGAAGTTCCTCCTCATGCTGAGGTGGAGCCTCCTGTGCTGGAGTTTCTATCCACTGCCCCTTGTCCTACCACAGGGTGCAGCTGAGCAGAGCCTGTCCCTGTCCCCTGCCTCCTGACCCCCAGGCCTCAGCTATTGATAAACATTGATTAAATCCCTTCCAAGTCTTCTCTTTTCCAGACTGAACAGCCCCAGGTCCCTCAGCCTCTCCTCAGGGCAGTGCTCCAGTCCCTTCATCATCCTCACAGCCTCTGCTGGACCCTCTCCAGCAGATCCCTGTCCCTCCTGAACTGGGGAGCCCAAACCTGAATGCAGTACTCAAGCTCTCTGTTAGTAATCAGCCCAGAGGAATTATTTAGACCTTATTCATTCTTCCCCCCTCCCCCCTTTTTTTTTTTACATCCAATGGGAATTTATTTCCTATATATTTATTCCCTATTTATTCCCTATCTATTTATTTCCTCTTTCCAATTGATTTCTTTCCAATGTATTTCTTTCATTTCCAATTTCTTTCCTATTGATTTCTTTCCAGTTGATTTCCTTCCTGTTTAGGTGTTTATTCTTTATTTACAACTCTCCAGCTCAGGCTGTGGAAAAATGTTGTTCCTGGGCACAGCTTAAACCTGCCACAGTGACCCTGGCCTTGGACCTTCCTGGGGTGTTCTTCCTTCCTGAGAGGTGCAGCAGCAAGAGAGGTTTTGCCACCAGCTGTTTGCCATCAGAGAATCACAGAACTGTCAGGGTTGGAAGGGACCCCAAGGCTCAGCCAGTCCCAACCCCCCTGCCATGGGCAGGGACACCTCACACCACAGCAGGTTGCTCACAGCCTCATCCAGCCTGGCTGCAAACACCTCCAGGGATGAGGCTTCCACCACCTCCCTGGGCAGCCTGTGCCAGGCTCTTACCAACCTCATGGGGAACAACTTCTTCCTCACATCCAATCTCAATCTCTCCACTTCTAGTTTTGCTCCATCCCCCCCATCCCTCCCTGACACCCTCAGAAGTCCCTCCCCAGCTTTCTTGGAGCCCCCTTCAGATCCTGGAAGGCCACAATGAGGTCTCCTGGGAGCCTTCTCCTCTCCAGCCTGCACAACCCCAACTCCCTCAGTCTGTCCTCACAGCAGAGCAGCTCCAGCCCTCTGCTCCTCCTCGTGGCCCTTCTCTGGACACCTTCCAGCACCTCCAGATCCTTCCTGTGGTAGAGGCTCCAGATCTGGATGCAGTACTCCAGCTGTGGTCTCAGCAGAGCAGAGCAGAGGGGCAGAATCCCCTCCCTGGCCCTGCTGGAGCAGACAAAAAGGAAGCAGGGTTGGGCTTTTGGTTTTTTCCAGACAGAAATCCTGTCAAACGCTCTGGAAGTGCTCTGAGCTCTCTTTTTTCCCCCTTTGAGGGGCAGCTGGCTGTCAGCAGCTTGGCATTCATCTGAGCTCCAGCCCTGAGCTCCGGGCTGGTGAAGATCCCCTGGTGGCAGCTCTCCAAGGGTGCTCAACTGCAGCCCCAGGGCTGCTCCAGCCCTGTCGACAGGGGAGGATGCTGCTCTCTCTGCAGCAGGCTGAGATTTCTAGGAGCTGCCTGAACAAGAGAAAGCAAAGTGGGAAGGAAGACAATGCCCTCGAAGGTCTTTAATGCTCTCGAAGGTCTTTTCCAGCCTAAATGATTCCATGGTTCTAAGACACCGGAGATTGCTGCCTGGCTGCTAAGCCTTCTCCCTCTGACCACAGTCTTAGAAGCAGCTCCCACACCACAAAGGGTTAAGTGAGGACTAAACCAGGGACAGCACTCTCTGGCTTTGGGAGCAAAGGAATTCGGGAGCTCTGCCCCCAGGGGCTTTGTCTGGAGGGGTCTGAGCATCTCTGCTGGTCGGATGCCCTCAGGCCACCAGCACAGACCCCAGGTGGTGGCTCCAGCACAAGCCATGGAGGGGCCAGAGCTGCCCCGGGCCCCGGAGGCTGCATCCTGGCCTTTTGTTCTGCAGGGAGAGCGTGCAGGCAAATCGGGTGCCAGCCACAAGAGCTTGTGCTGGTGCCTGCTTCCTCCCCTGGCAGGCGGCGGCTGGCTGCCTCTGGCCAGCTCCTGCTTGCGTAAACAGCCCAAGCAGCAGAGATAAATGAGGCTGAGTGGCAGGGGAGGGCAGCACATGGGCTGCCTGCCAGCCCTTCCCTGTGAATCAGGGCACAGGGCAGGGCTCTGGGGGTCACACTTTAGCTGGAGGACCACAGCATCCCACCAGATGCTCGAGGAGATGCCTTGGAGCACCTCACCCCCTCCTCCCCACCCCAGTCACCCACTGCTTGGGTTAGGACCACGAGCAGGTTTCTGAAGGGTTTAAGGTCAGGAGCAGGTTTCTGAAGGGTTTAAGGTCAGGAGCAGGTTTCTGAAGGGTTTGAGGCCATCTTTCAGGCTGGCAAAAAGAAATTCACTCACAGAGAAAACCACTAAATGCTCCAACTCGGGGCAGGGGGGGAAAGTGTTCCCTGAGTTGCAGCCATTCCTGAGGCACTGCACAGAGCCAGCCCCAGGGACGTGTCACAGATCCACAGACTGCATTGGGTTGGAAGGGATCTTCCAAGGGCATCTTCTCCAACCCCCCTGCAGGCAGCAGGGACAGCTCCAACCAGAGCAGGCTGCCCAGGGCCACATCCAGCCTGATCTTGAATGTCTCCAGGGATGGGGCCTCAACTACATCCCTGGGCAGCCTGTCCTGAGGCCCACGGCAGGAGTTCCTGTGGCTGTGACCAGAGAGGGTTCAAGCCCTGTTCTCAGCAGGCAGAAGGTGCCTCCTACTCACCAGGACTTGCCAAGTGCTCCCAGCCCATGGGTGAGGCCCTGCCATCACCTCCAGCTTGCTCATCCAGGGAGGCTGACATCTCCTTGGTCCATGATGGCTGTCAGGAGAGAGCAAACCCTGCAGTGATGACAGAAGCAAAGAATCATTTAGGTTGGAGAAGACCCTTTAGGATTGAGTCCAGCACTGCCAGCTCCCCAGCAGGTGACTTCCCCACCCTGCATGGCCATGGCAATGGAATGGGTTCCTCAGAGAGTGCAGAGGCTTTGCCTGTGCTGCCTTGGAACAAAAGCATGGATGGATGGAATCCTTTTGGTTGGAGGAGACCTTTGGGATCATGGAGTCCAACCACCAGCCCAGCACTGCCAAGGTCACCACTGAACCACATCCCTCAGCACCACATCTTTTCAGTCCCTCCAGAGATGCTGCTGCTGCTTCCCACTGATGCAGAGCTTCAGGAGCTGTGTCTCAGCTGCATCTTCTCAGGGATACAAGAGGTTAATGTTACCGACCCCCCCTCGCCCCCCCCTTCCCCTCCCTGTCTTGAGCCATGCTAATGCCGAGGCAGAACAGAGCACCCCTGCCAAGAAGCTTATCTGAGGCTCTTTGTGAACAAAGTGAACCCTGGAAGGTGGCGAGGCTCAGTGACAGGGAGCAGGGACACCAGCCAAGATCCCTGCCTCTGGCCAGGGGAGAAATTTCCATCTTAGAGAGGAGCCACCCGGCTCTGATAACCTCCCTGTTCCCACCAGCCTGAGCAGCCTCGGGGGACCTGGGGACCCTGCCGGCTGCCAGCACAGCTCAGCTCTGCCTCGGTGCTGGCTCTGGCTGCACAGACGGATCCCTCAGCTCAGAAGCATCCTTGCAGGATGCAGCACAGGGCAGGCATCTCTCCACTGAGAGCTCCATGGTGGCTCTGCCCTTCTGCTGCCTCCTGCCCCTCTAAACTGGGATGAATAGTCCCTAAGGAGGTGGTGGCAGGGGGGTTAGTGCCCCTCTGCTTTGCACAGCACAGGTTGAAGCCCCTGCAGGACGTGGGTGTCAGGGCAGACAAGACACAAGGAGCCTTTCAACCTCTGGGAGCCAAGGGGAAGGAGCTGGAGCTGCCTGGCTGAGGAACGTGTGGGAAAATCTCACAGCAGCCAGAACTTCACAGAGGTCCTGACTCGAACTTTCTGCTTCCCAGATCCTTCCTGAGGCAGCACAGATTGGGACTGGAAAGAGAAGGGTCCAGAGAGGTGGTGGAGTCTCCATCTCTGGAGATGGAGCTTGGTTGCCCTTCTCTGGACAAGCTCCTGCACCTGAGTGAGTGGCTCCAGACTGAAGGAACTCCAGGTGGGCACCAAGCTGCTCCCAGAATCTCCTCTTCTCCAGGAGACTGCAGGTCACCCTCCCAGGTTTGCTCTCCTCTAAAGATCAGTGCAGGAGACGGTTTCTGGCTGCTGGAGGCACAAGAGGAAGAGCAGAACAGGTCTGGTGGCTCCCAGAGAGAAGCCAAGAGATGGAAGCTGGTGTGGAAAGATCCAGATCAGGCTTGGCAGGCAGCACCAGAGAAACTTCCCCTTATCCCCACGTGCCCTGCAGCCAGCAGAGCCCTCCTGCTGATCCCCTGGAGTGGCAGCAGGGTTTAATCTCCATGGAGATGGACCCAGTGCAGGTTGGTGATCCGCTGCAGGTGGTGGCTTGGCTGCTGCTTAGGGTTTGTGATGTGCCAGGCTCTCCTCCGTGCTGCTGGCCTCCATCCCTCCTGGCAGCCACCCTTGGAGTGTGGTGGTCTGGATGCCAGGACAGGGCTCAGGGACTGGAGCTGCTCTTGGAGCAAGAGGGGCAGAAGCAAAGCCCTGGGTGCAGCTGGGGGAAGCCCCTGGTGTGGGTAGGGGCAGCTGCTCACACATCCACCCTCTGCTGGGCCAAAAGGAGGCAATCGAAGGGGCTGAAGGCTTCAGGCTCTGCTTCTCAAGGGGCTGGCAGATTGTTTGGCTTTCCTGCTCAGCACAAGCTCCAGCTCCAAGGACTGACAGAGCTCTTGCACCCTCAGACCCACACTGAAAGTCACAGCCTTGCAGGATGCCTGGGTGCAGGGACAAGGACACCAGGGGAGGGTTAGGTTGGAGATGAGGGAAAATTTCTCTGCTGCAGGAGTGGTCAGAGGTTGCCACAGGCTGCCCAGGGAGGTGGTGGAATCCCCAGCCCTGGAGGTGTTCAGGAAACCTGTGGCCATGGCACCTGGGGCCACGGTTTGGGACATGATTCAGTGGCCATGGTGGGCTTAGGCTGCTGGTTGGACTGGGTGGTCTCAGAGGCTTTGCCAGCCCAAACAGTTCCATGGTTCCCTGCTCTCCAGTGGATGAGGCTGCACAGGCAAGTGGGAAACTGGCAAGAGGAGTGGGCACAGCCTCAGGCTGCCGTGAACCATCCCTGTCCCTGGAGCAAAGGCAAGGCAGGGGTTCTGCCTTCCCATCCCCACCACAGCTGGCTCCGGGGCGGCTGAGCCCGGGGCCGGGGGGGCTCAGCCCGGGGCCGGGGGGGCTCAGCCGTGCCGGTTGTGCCTCCCCTGCCGCGCTGCAGCCGGCTCTGCCTGAGCCTCCCTCGCAGGAAGCCCTGCAGGGGAAGGGCTGTGTCTGAGCCCCATCAACCACAGCCCTGGCTGGCTTGCTGCTTTCCCGGAGCCCCAGCCAGCCCCCAGGGCTATTTGTCTTGGCTTGGAAGCCTCCGGCTCCGGCTGTGCAGTGCGGGCGAGGAGCCGCAGCGGTTTGTCAACAGAAACCAAAGCAGAAGGCACCAGGGAGGGCTGCAGGGCTCTGTCCTCTTCTGACAGCTGCTGCCGTGAGTGGCATCGGCCCCTGCCCAGCCCTGCTGCTGCTCAGAGGTCTTTTCCAGCCTTATTGACTCTATGATTCTATGTCCAGCCCCACTGCCAAGGCAGCTTCACCTAGAGCAGGTCGCACAGGAACACATCCAGGTGGGTTGGGAATGTCTCCAGAGATGGAGACTGCATCACCTCTCCAGGCAGCCTGCTCCAGGGCTGCCTCACCCTTGCATCAAAGAAGATCCTCCTCATGTGTAGATGGAGCTTCTGATGGCCCAGTTTGTGCCAGTCACCCCTGGTCCTGCCACTGGGCACCACCCTCCTGCCACCCACCCCTGAAGTATTGATCAGCATTGATGAGACCCCCCTCAGCCAGCCTCATGCTGAGCATGCAGACAGCAGGGGCAGGGAGCAGACTTTGTGCTGATTCCCTCTGCTGAGGCTCGGACCTTCAGCACCCTACCAAACCCAGAGGCCACTTGCACAAGGCACAACCCTCTCCTTAGCTCTGCCTCCCCTCAGCAGGCTCCTGCCCTTCTCCCATCTCCAGAAGGGACTGCAAGTGCCACATGTCAGCAGCTCAGCAGGCTCCTGGAGCGAGCAGCTGCCCAGCTGAGGGGCAGAGCAGCTGTCTGAGCAGCAGCAGAGCAGCCAGGTGACCTGGGGCCAGGGCCTCTGTGCAGGTCTGTGCATCCAGAGCTTATTTCCCAGCAGACTCTCGCATTCATTCCCCAGGAGGGAGCGAAATCTGCCTTGAATTTAAACGCAATAATCTCAGCCCAGCCCTCCCAAACCACAATTGAAGCTTCACAGCCAAAGCCAGGCTGCTTTGAGCAAAGCCTCACCAGAGGCTTCCCAGCTCAGGATGCTCCCAAAGCCACTGCACCAGACCAAGGTTAAAGCTGCTCAGCACGCTGGAGAGGTCTACAAAGCCTTGTGCTGGTCCATACCTGGTCCAGGCCATCCCTCTGGCATCCAGGAACTCTGGGGCTACTTCTTCCCACTCAAACCATCCCTCTCCCCTGGGAACCTCCTTCCCCTACCCAACAAGGATGGAAGCTGCTTCCCTTCACCCTGCAACTCCCCCACATGAGGTCATTTTGATTTCCTGAGCAAGACAGTGGCCAAAGCTGCCCTCACCCCCAGCCAGCAGCTCACAGACACCCATTTAATTAAAACTTTGATTGAAAATACATATAGCTCTCAAAAAATCCAACTCCCAGCTAATGTCTGGCATGAAACATTCCAAAGAGAATGTGCAGATCCCAGCCCTGAGCACCAGAACTGAGCTGATTTCCTTTCAGCCCTTAACAGACACATACAGCAGAGAGAAATGCTCACATCTGGCTCTCCAGCCACTCACAGACACAGAGAGCAAAAGAGCTTTCACAAACCTGCTTGCAACCTCCCCACCCCTCCCCTCCAAGCTGTGCAAAAGCCACCAAGCAGCAGGCACTGGTTGGAAAAATTCACTTCAGGGACTTTCAGAACTGTCAAAGGGTTCAGAAAGGGAGGGGGGAAAAAATACATAAGGAAGAGACCCTACCTTGAATGCTGCAGCCAGGTGTGGTGTCCTCAGCAGAAGAAGGGCACAGAGCTGATGGAGAGAGCCCAGAGGACGATGTTGGAGGTCTCTTCCAAGCAGATCTGTGGATTTGAGGCAGGTTGTGATGATTCAGCCCCTGAACAGGTCCAACACATCAGCAGAAGCCACTCTGTTGGAAGTCCTGCCTGGAGGAGAAGGTCACTGAGCTGCCCTGAGCTGTTCCACCACGGCCTGGCTGTCACTCCCTTGGCTGCTGGCTCTTGCTGACAGGTATTTAGCAGCCTGAACACACTCGCCCTGGGCTTGAAAAAGACCAGAAACCTTTACTCCTGCCTCCAATGGAAAAAAACCAACCAAAATCAACCTCTGAAAATCAAAATCAAGCTCTGAAGGAGCAAACCTGAATACTAATTCCTCTCTTGGCATCTCAGCTCTGGGAGTCATCAAGAGGAGAATGGCAAAAGCAGAGAGCAAAGGCACTCAAGGTTAGCAATGAGCAAAGGCACTCAAGGTTAGCAATGAGCAAAGGCACTCAAGGTTAGCAATGAGCAAAGGCACTCAAGGCTAGCAATGAGCAAAGGCACTCAAGGCTAGCAATGAGCAAAGGCACTCAAGGCTAGCAATGGACCTAATTATTGTTATTTGTTATTGATTTATTGGTTGGGTTTGGGGTTTTTTCCAGCCAGAGATCTCATCTGTTTAACGAGCTGAGGGGCAGAGCACTCCAGCAGCTCTCCCCAGGGCTGGAAGCAGCCCCAGCACAGCTCACTGCAATGTGTGGAACAGCCCCAGCTGGGTGAGGGAGAGGATTTGTGGAGCACCAGAGCTGCCACATCCCCCACCACCACCTCCCTGAGCTGTTGGCAGGACCCAGCTCCAGTATCTCTCACTCTGCTGCTCATCAGAAGTCACTGACTGAAGAGAAAGGGCTCAGCACCACCTTGGTGACTGCTGGCTCTTGCTTTCTGTGTGTTCCTCCCTGCCCACAGAGTTAATCCCCCTCTCCTTTGCACCCCTTTTGCTGCCTGTATTGATTTACTCCTTTCTCACAGCAGTTTGGGATGCTGAAATCTGCCTTCAACCCTGTCTGAAGTGAAGATCCAAGCAGGCTTCTCTCTTTGGGTGAACCAAGTCTGGCTTTAGGAAAACATCTTGCAAGCACTGCTCAACAAGGCAAGACATCCAAGATACATGAGGTTGGAAGGGACCTTCGAGATCACCCAGTTCCAGCCCCCCTGCCATGGGCAGGGACACCTCCCACCAGCCCAACTTGCTCAAGACCAAATCCAACCTGGCCTTGAACACCCCCAGGGAGGAGCCATCCACAGCCTCCCTGGGCAGCCTGTGCCAGGCTCTCACCACCCTCCTACTGAAGAACTTCTCTCTCAGCTCCAGTCCAACCCTGCTCTCCCTCAGCTTCAAACCATTCCCCCTTGGCCTGGCTCCAGACACCCCCAGCAGAAGTCCCTCTGCAGCCTTCCAAGTATTGCAAGGCAGATCTAAGGTCCCCCCCAGAGTCTTCCCTTCTCCAGGCTGCACACCCCCAGCTCCCTCAGCCTCTCCTCACAGCAGAGCTGCTCCAGCCCTTGGGGGCACTGATCCCAAACCTCGAGGTGAAGACATTTGAGTTATGGAGGAAACCACCTCTGAAACATGGCCCTAACCCCCCTAAAGCCTGAAAAGCAGTGAGAAGAAGAAGGATGTTTGTTATTTCCTCTTTAACCTGCTTGGCTGCCCATCCAAGGGAGCAGTTGATGAGAGCTCAGGGACAAGGGGTGGTTTGTCACCCTGAAAGGAGTGGAGCCAGCAGCCCTGCCAGGGGAAACGCCAGCCCAAGGCTGTCTCTCCTCTCTGCATAGTTGGCAGCAGTGAAAGAGATGATTTAGTGCAGCAGCAAAGGTTTAGATCTAATCCCCTCTGTAATCTCTTACTCTAGGAAACTTCAGGATGCTGTGGGTGGGAAGCAGGATCAACTTTAATCTCAGGACTTGCATGAGAGCAAGAGGTCAGGGCAGGGCTGATCCTCCATCGCCAGAGCTCCTGAGGGATTACCTTGGACCTGGCCTCTGCTGCAGGCACACAGGGCAGCAACGAGCAGCAGGGAGGGGAAGGATGGGTGCAAAGCTTGGCTCAGCACCTCCTGCCTGCCCTCCCTTCTCCCCAGATGCGGCTGGAGAACCAGCAGAGCCCCACCGGCGTGCCACAGCCCATGAGGAAAGCCAGGCAGGTCGGAAACCAGGAAACTAATTGCCCCCAGCTGGCTCATTAAGGCCCCAGGAAAATCCTTCCAGGGTCAGGAAAGCACTTGTGGAAAGCACCAGGAGGTCACACTGCCAAACCTTCCCCGGGGCTACAAACATGTCTGCAGCTTGGGGACACCTGAGCACGGGGCAGGGGAGCCTGGCAAGCCCCACAGCCTGCCCTCAAGCACAGCAGCAGCTCTGGCTGCTCCCCAGCAGGACCACACTTGGTATGGAGGAGGAGGAGGAGGAGGAGGAGGAGGATCACACAGCTGAGGGTGGCTCGGGCTGCCCCTGCTGCCTCCTGCACTGCTGGGAGCAGACTTTGAAGCAGGGCAGGTACAAGACCATCCTCTGACTGCTGCCATCTCCAACAGCTCTGTGCCAAAGCTGCTGGCACCAAAGCTGCTGGCACCAAAGCCAGGCTCCTCCATGTCCCCTGTCCCCAGGCAGGCTCCACTTCAGTGTGGAGAATCACAGAATCATTTGGGTTGGAAAAGAGCTTTAAGAACCTCCAGTCCAACCATCAGCTGACTCTGCCAAGGCTGGGGCTGAACCATGGCCCCCAGCACCACAGCTCTGTGGCTTTTAAACACCTCCAGGGGTGGGGATTCAGCCACCTCCCTGGGCAGCCTGGGCCAGGGCTTCAGAACCACTCAGTGAAGAAGTTTCTTCTAATGTCCAACCTAACTCCCCACTGCTACAACTTGAGGCCATTTCCTCTTGTCCTGTTGATTGTTTCCTTGGGGGAAGAGCCCAACCCCACCTGGCTCCAGCCTCCTTTCAAGGAGCTGTAGAGAGCAATGTGGTCTCCCTCAGCCTCCTCTTCTCCAGGCTGAACACCCCCAGCTCCCTCAGCTGCTCCTCACCAGATCTGTTCTCCAGACCCTTCCCCAGCTTCACTGATCTTCTCTGAACACACTTCAGCCCTTCAGTGTCCTTCCTGGAGTGAGTACAGGGGGACAACCACGTCCTCAGTCCACGAATCAGGCAGAGTGTGATGAGCAGGACCAGAGAAGCGATTGCCCCCTCCCTTCCCCTCTAACTGCCCTCCCTTAGCCCTGCCAAACCAGAGGCTGCACCCTGCAGCAGGCAGCATCCCCTGGGACAACGGCCTCGTGTCCTGCCCAGGCAGCAGGAAGCCTTCTGGGGGTGGCTGAGGTAAAGCTGCTGCTGGAGGCTGCTCCATCTGCAACTCGTCCTGCGCCAGAACGGCAGCAGGCAGATAAGAAGTCTCCAAGGTCTCATGGAAAACTCCGACTGCAATCTATTTTCAGCTGGCCTGGCTTGCTTCTTCCTGCTGCCTGCTGGCTCTGCTCCTTGTGCACAGGCATGGGATGAGCCAGACCTTGTGTCTCTGGAGGACAGGCCAGGGGAGAGAGGAGGCAAAGGCAGGCAGCAGCAGCAGGCTCCGGGGGACGTGGGAATGTTTCCACCCAGGCAAAGCATCCCGAGCTGGGCAGGGGCTGTGCACTGCTGGCTCTGCAGCCTTCACCTCACCACAAGCTGCTCCCAGACAGACTTTTGAGCAGGGCCTGGTGGGACAGGACAAGGAGGGGATGGCTTAAAAACCTAAAGAGGGAGATTCAGACCGCAGAGAAGGGAAGGAGATCTCTGATGCCCCAGGTTGCCCAGAGAGGCAGGAGCTGCCCCATCCCCATCCCAGCTCAGGTTGTCTGGGGCTCTGAGCAGCCTGCTCTGGTTGGGGATGTCCCTGCTGAGTGCAAGAGAGTTGAACTGGATGAGCTTCAAAGGTCCCTTCCCACCCAACCCATTCTGAGCCTACAGCTCTGTGGCTCTGAGCTTCGTGGTTTGCTCTGACTCGGTCTCAGACTTTGGTCTGAGCACATTGGCTTCACCTTGCTTGTTTGGACACAAAACAGGGCTTGAAGATTCAGTTCACTTAAAGCCCCTGGTCCAGGAGCTGCTGGAGGGGAACAGAGCTGGGCAGTGCCCAGCTCTCCTTCCTCACCACACCCTGGCAGGGCAGGGAACCTGGGTGTTTGTGCTCTGGAGCAGACCAACCTATTTTGGGAAGAGCCAAAGGGAAACCATGAGAGAAGCTGATATGGAAAAGTGGCCACAGAGCAAGCTGATGACATTTACTTGCTGCCAGGGAAAGAAGCCCAGAGCCAGCACGTGCCAGCCAGCACCAGGCTCAGCAGCTTCCAAGGGGATGGCTCCAAGCAGCAGCTGAGCAGGGGGATGCCCACACACAACCACAGCAGGTTGGAAGGGACCTCTGAGGCTCATTTTGTCCAACCCCCCTGCAGTCAGCAGGGACTTCAGCTAGGGCAGGTTGCTCAGGTCCACACCAGGTTTGACCTTGAATGCCTCCACCACATCCCTGGGCAAACTCTTGCAGCATCTCCCCACCCTCACTGTGCAGAACTTCCTCCTGATGGCCTCCACCCTGCTCCAGTTTCAAACCATCATCCTGCCACCCCAGGCCCTTCTAACCCTCCTGTAGGTCCCCTTCAGATACTGAAACGCAGCTCTAAGGTCTCCCTGGAGCCTTCTCTTCTCCAGGCTGAACAACCCCAGCTCTCCCAGCCCCTACTGGGCATCATGCAGAGGAGAAAGATCTCCTGCAGGCTGCTCCCAGCTCGGGAAGCTCATGAGAGAGGTGAAGATGTCTGCTGCTGGCTCCAGAGACAGCAATTTTTAAGGGCTGAGAATGAGGAGGACTTTGTGAGACTGAGTTGCTGCAGTGTCTGGGAACCAGGGTCCTGGGATATGGGAACTATGCAGCAGACAGCTGGGGACAGGGACTGTGATTCATCCTGGATACTCTGGAAGCAGGGAAAGGGCACAGGGAGCCAGGGTGGTTAAGCAGGGATATAAGAAGGGGAATAAGCACTGGGCCCAAGGCTTTGCAAACTATAAACACTGCAGTGGAGGAGCTTTGTATTCAAAATAAGCAAAGGCAAATTAAAGGAGAGAGCCAGGGGGAGGGGAAGACAGCAGGGAGGAGGAAGAGACTGGGCAAAGATCTGTGACCAATGCCAGGTGAAGAGAAAGCTCTTCCCAGGTTCTTGCTGGGGACACAGGAGCCTGAGAAAGTGTGTGGAGAAAGGAATGAAGGATGGCAGAGCTGGCCTCAAGAGGAGGAGTTCCCAGAAGGGTCCTGGGATGCTTTTCAGAGCTTCCAAGCAGAAGTGAAGGAACCAGTTTGGAGGAGGGACAAGGGCTGTGCTCCAGGAGCCAGCTGGAGAAGCTGGACCTGGGCTCCTGGCTGGTTTGGGGCAAAGCTCAGCTGGAACCCAGCAGTGTCAGTGTCCACAGCCACCACAAGGTCCTCCCCACCCTGACCCAACAGGCATGAAGCACAGGACTGCCTTCCCCACACCCTTCCTACAGACTGGGAGCCTCCCAAACCCACACAAAGCAAGACCCAGAGCACCCCTGCAGGGCAGGGAGCTTCCAGCCCTCTCCTGCTGGTGGAGGACAAGCCAGGCTGGGTCAGTGGCCAGGCTGTGCCAGTGGCCAGGCTGTGCCAGTGGCCAGGCTGGCAGCAGGCTGCTGAAGCTCAGGGGGGTGGCTCCTTGCCAGACAGGGAGACTTGCTCCTTGCCTCCAGAGGACAAGAAGGCTGCCTCCAAAGCCTACCACAAACAGCTACTCCACTCCAGCCTGGAAGGATGCAGAAGGATGGCATCAGCCTGCCCAGCATTCAGGAGAAAGGTCACCCTCATGCTGTTGCTCCAGGTGCAGAGAAACCTGCTCCCACAAGACCTGTTCTCCACTCCCTTGCTAACCTCACTTCGTGTTAGATGGCTTGGAGAAGTTTCCAAACCTTGCAGCCTTATTTCCACACCAAACAGGAGGATTCCATCTGCCTCTTTTCCCTCCAGATCTCAGCCTCATCCTTTCACAGGGACTAAGATGGTCCCAGCCCCCATATCCCAGCTCACCTCTGAGAGGGCAGAGAGCACAAATAACCTCCCCTCAAGTGGCTTCTTCAGAGGCAGGAGGCAGGAGCAGCTCTCTGCAGCGCTGTGAAGCCTGCCTGGGAAAGTTTCATGCAGCAGAGATGGCAATCAGCCCTCCAGCAAACTGCTGAGTCAGGAGAACAGCAGCACAGGATTGATGAGCAGGAAGCAAAGTGCCAGATGCCTTCACATGTGCTCCACTTTCACCCAGCCCAACAGGTTCCATGACTGCTGTGACACATTCCCCTGGGGTCCCCCAGCTCTGGCACCATACCACAGCAGCCTCATTCCCCTTCTGCTTGGATCCATCCAACCACTCAGCCCCAGCAGCCTTCACTCTGGACCTGCATTGATCTGCCCCAGGTCTTGGGCTTCTATCTCCACTTATCAGGCATTGAGGTTCTTTTAATCCCATCTCCAGCCCTCCCTAAAGTAATGAGATAAGAGGCAGGCTGGAAAGGCTGATAAAAGGGAACTGAACAAATCCATTAGAGCTGTTTCTGTGCCAGGAATTACAAACCCTGGCCCTTGTTAATTCTGCCTGCCAGCCAGCAGCCCAGGGCAGCAAAGCCAAAGAGGAAAGTCAGGCTCCACAATAACTTCCCCTGAGAAAGAAGCAGCACTTGGAGGAGCAGGGCTCTCTGGTGGCATCAGTTTGTCTGTTCTCTGGGCACACAGATTGGTCTAAGCAGGGTGCTCCAACCTAAACAGCTTCCCTGGAAGCCTGCACCAGTAGAGCTGCTGGCCCAGCCCTGTCCTCTTGGCTGGACATCCACCCTGGTCCCTGCACCCTGTGCTGAACCACCCTGGTACTGCAGAACTTCTTCCTCAGCTCCAGTCCAACCCTGCTCTGCCTCAGCTTCAAACCATTCCCCCTTGTCCTGTCTCCAGACACCCTCAGAAGAAGTCTCTCTGCAGCCTTCCTGCAGGATCCCTTCAGGGACTGGAAGGCAGCTCCAGGTCCTCCTGGAGTCTTCTCTTCTCCAGGCTGCACAGCCCCAGCTCCCTCAGCCTGTCCTCACAGCAGAGCTCCTCCAGCTTTGGATCATCTCTGAGCTCTCTCCAGCAGCTCTGTGTCCTTCTCCTGCTGGGGACACCAGAGCTGGAGGCAGGATTGGAGGTGAGGTCTCAGCAGAGCAGAGCCCAGGGGCAGAATCCCCTCTCCTGCCCTGCTGCCCACCCTGCTCTGGCTGCAGCCCAGCTGGGATTTTGGAACCCACCCTGGAGCCAGCCCCAGCACCATTGGTTCTTCTCTTCCCTGCAAGTGATGCCCCTTGACAAGGAACTCAGCCTCCCCCTCAGCTCCCACTTGAGCAGCCCAAAGGTTCATTAGGAAATGGACCTAATTACACTTGATGGATGAGGACTGGAGGCTATTACTCAGCTCAGGGCAGCAGACAGACCATAAAGGATACTTCACAGAGGAAGAATTCAACTGCAAGAGCAGCAGCTGCACAGCATGTTCCCAGCCCAGCTCCACAGACCCAGCACCTCCACAGCTCCCCAGGCTCCAAATGCTGAGCAAAAGGCCACAGAGTGGGGAAGGTAAACATCAAATCCATGGCCTGGCATCCAGCATGAGCCCAGGACCTTGCTGGGGAAGGAACTGCAGGGCCACAGAGTAAACCATTGCTGGAGGCAATGGATGGAGCAGGAGCAAATGAAACAGAAGCCAGAAGAGCACAGAAGCTGCAGCACAGAAGTGGAGGGGAAAAAAAAAAACCCAGGTATTGGAATGGAAGAATTGCTCAGCTCCAGCTGTGTCATCCTGAGTGCTGTTGTCTTGCTCAGCCTCTTCCTCAGTGCCCTGGCTGAAGGAACAGGCTGTGCTCAGCCAGTTTGCTGATGACAGCAGACTGGGAGGAGTGGCTGACACCTCAGCAGGCTGTGCTGCCCCTGAGTGCCACCCAAACAGGCTGCAGAGCTGGCTGGAGGGAACCTCATCAAGTCCAAGGAGGGCAAGAGCAGGGTCCTGCACCTGGGGAGGAAGCACTCCCTGCACCAGCACAGGTGAGGGGGGACCTGCAGAGAAGGGCCTGGGAGTGCTGGGGGACAAGAAGTTCACCACGAGCCAGCAGAGTGCCCTTGTGGCCATGACCACAGCAGGGGGTGGGCTGGAGGGGAATCCACCTCCCTGTGCCGTGAGCAGGGACAGCCTCCACCAGCCCGGGCTGCCCAGGCCAGTGGGCTCCCGGGGTGCAGCCAGCAGGCTGGGGGAGGGTCTCCTCCTCCTCTCCTCGGCCCTAGGGAGGCCACAACTACAGCTCATGGAGGGCTTCCCAGCCACAATGATTCTGTGACAGTCAGTGTGCCTCAGCACTCCCTTCGTGGCAGGTGACCCCCCCTGCTGCGGGCACAGCACCACCAGCACCCCCCTGCTGCAGGCACAGCACCCCCAGCCCCCTGCTCCTGCGGGCACAGCACCCCCGGCCCACTCTGCCAGCCAGCAGCATGCAGCAGGACCTCCTCTCAATCCACCTTCATCGCAGGGCAAGTGGGATGGAGCTGCAGCAGGAGATGAAAGCTTCTTCCCCAGCCCATCCCCGCGGCAACATCGCAGGCTGGGGTGGCCCCAGAAGGCTGAAGGCTGCTCGGTGCAGCGGGAGGGTGATGCTCATCCCGGCCAGCACCCTGCCCTGTGCCCCAGCACCCTCAGCACCCACTGCTGCTGGCTCTAGCAGGCTCATACCCCCCTCTCGTGGCAAACACTCAGCCCCGCTGCTCCCTCGCCCCACACAGGGAAAGGTTTTGCTGCTCTGGGTTCCCAGAGCCCTTCCAGAGGCTGCTGAAGCCTCTGAATGTTGGTGACCTGCAGAGATGCAGCATTAAAAAGGCAGCTGCAGGGAGACAGAATCTCTGGAGCCAAACACTGCCTGGTGCAGAGCACCTCCTGGGGCTGGAGGAAGGAGAGGGAAAGATTGTGGGGGGGAGAAATGGCCCCCCCCAAGCCTTGCTCTCCAGCTCACTTCCAGGACTGCTGCTGAGCTGCAGCCAGGTTGTGGGCAGAAAAACATCACTCACCTGGAAGCCAACAAACAGAGCCTGCCAGAGACAGGGAGGAACCTGGCACAGAGCATTGGCCTAGGTATGCCACAGGGGGCAGCTGCCAAGGCTGCCGTGGCATCCAGTCCCGCTCTGGGGGGCACAGGGGCTCCATCCCCATCTGAAAGACACACAGGGGAGGAAGAGTTTGTAGCCTGAGCACGCAAAGAACACCCAAGGTGCCCACAGCTGCCTCCTGACGTCCACCCAGCAGGGGGAAGGGCAGAGACAGCCCCCAGCCCGCCTGGGACAGGCATGGTGCTGGGGTGCCAACGCAGGTGCCAGCAGCAGAGCTGAGAGGAAAACACCTGGGGGGCATGGAGGGAGCATGCTGGCAAGGGGGGGAGGGGGGACAGGGATCAAGCTCTTATTCATCAATGACTGGGGGAGGGGGGAGGAAAAAGAAGGGGGGGGGAGGGGAGGAAGACCCCAAAAATAGAAGTTGTGGAAGGTTCCAGAAGCGTTTGTCAAACAAGGCCAAATTTGACTAATGGCTTCAGCCAGGAGAGAGAGAGAGAGAAAATAATTAGAAAAACATTGAAAAGTGTCATTTTTAGGTCTTTTCCCTTTTTTTTTTTCAGTGCATTTTCTCTCCCTGAAAGATTTCACTTCGGAAATGATGAAGCCTTGGAGTCGCAGCAGGACCTTGGAGCCTCTGTCCCTGGGAAGCAGGAATTGTTTATTGGGTTTGTCACTTACTGCCTGAGTTAAATGTCAAAAGGAAACCTCAGAGTTGCCTTTTTTTTTCCCCTCTTTTTTTTTTCCCCTCCATGTAAAAACTAAAAAGAAAGACTTACTAAAGAGGGTTTTTTTTTTCTCTTTATTTTCTTTCTTTTCCCCCTTTTTTTTTTTCAGCTGGTGGTAAAAAAAGCTTTTACAAGAGGCTGGCTGCAAGGCAGGCACCTTCCCTGGCCACAGCCTCAGCTCCCCTCAAGTCCTAGCAGAGGACTGAGCCTTGGAGGACTCCTAGACAACCCTGAAGTCCTGACAGAGCTCTGAGCCATGGGGGACTCCTTGGCTCCCCTTAAGTCCTAAGAGAAGACTGAGCCTTGGAGGACTCTTCAGCTCCCTTGCAGTCCTAGCAGAGCTCTGAGCCATGGGGGACTCCTCACCTCACCTGAAGTCCTGACAGAGCTCTGAGCCATGGGGGACTCCTCAGCTCCCCTCAAGTCCCAAGAGAAGACTGAGCCTTGGAGGACTCTTCAGCTCCCTTGCAGTCCTAAGAGAGGTCTGAGCCATGGGGGACTCCTTGGCTCCCCTCAAGTCCTAGCAGAGCTCTGAGCCATGGGGGACTCCTTGGCTCCCCTCAAGTCCTCTTAAGAGAGGTCTGAGCCACGAGGCACTCACCAATCTGCACAGAGAAGTGACAAGGTGACCTCAGAAGTGACAGGACAGGGCAGAAGACTGATGTCCCTCCCGGGAACCTCTCACCCTACCAAGCCAAGGAGCTGCCCCAAAACAGCCGCAGCAGTGGGAGAGCTGAGGGTGATGAACACCAAAGGCTGGTGGGAAAAGTCCCCCCCAGAAGAGAAGAACTGGGGCCATCCCCCACTTGCATACCCAGGGCTGCTGGAGAAAGCCACATCCTGCCTCTTGTGTCACGCTGAGCAGCCTCTGCCAAGAAAAGAGCCTCTCCTGTGGCTGGTGCCTTGGCTTTGTCTTATTTTAGGGTCTAATGGAAAGACCTGGGGTCTTCTCCAAGCTTCACTAATGAAGGGTTGAGTGCCACAGCCAAGAATCTCAGCATCCCACGCTGCTCCCTCACTCCCACACGAGCCCAGATGGCCTGGATGCTTCCTCTCCTCCTCCATTAGAAATCCCTCCCCATACACCACGTAGACCTTGCAGGTCCAAAGGGCTCAGCACCATGGTTTGTCAGGAACAACCACTCCTGCCCTAGGAGGTACAATAGCCACCACAGACCCTGACCCCCAGCCTGCTTCAGTGCACTGAAAGCTTGTCCCAAAACCACAGGGGCCTTGCCCAGCTAATGACCTTTAAGTGCTCCATCCATGGGCCAAACGCTGAGTCAGCTCTCTGCACAGCTCCTAAACCAGCCAAGAGGGAACTGCAGCAAGAGAGAACCTTCCAAACCCCCTCACACAGCCTGGCTCAGCCATCTCCAAGCATCTGAGGAGCACAAGCCATTGGCAGAGTGTCCCAGCACTGCTCTCCTTGAGCTTAGCATGGCACAGAGGCTTGCTCATGGGCTTGGGGTGGGCTACAGAGACCCCCACAGCCTAGGTCCACATGAACCATCAGCTGCTGGGAAGGAAGCTGAGACCTGGTGGTTACAGCAGGGAGGGAAGTGGGAGCTGGGGCATGAAACCAGAGAGGGGAAACATTTAAGCTTTAATCTTGGAAACAGCTTCCTGATAGTAGATTTATGAGCAGTGGGAATTGTCTCCTTTGCAGAGGGCTTTAAAAACAAGACTGGATAAAAGAGCAGACAACAGACAGGAGGAATGGATTTTGCTTTGCCCAGAAGATGGATAGGACCTGAGGGCTCACTTCCAGCTCCAGCTCCCCTGCCCATCCATCAGTGGCAGATCCCACACCTGCTTTCTGTGGCATTAAGCAGCAGCAGAGAGCTGCTCTGAAAGGCATCCAAGCAAAGGTGACCTGCCCAGAGCACTCTCCCTGCCACAGCCCTGCAGGTGACCTTTGGGGCTGCTGCAGAGCTTCGTATCTCAGCTAACACCCAGGTGTGGTAGCCAGAACCAGGGGCTTGACACATCTGACTGCCTGGGGCACTTTCATCAATGCCTTTGCCTTGTTTAGCTTGGACCTGGGAGTAGCTGAACTTTGTCTGACTTAGCTCTCCCTCTGTATCTCTCTCACACTTTCCTGTAACCAACCTTTCCTGACTTGGCCTTTCCCAGTGAGTTCTTGGGGATCAATTTTCTTCAAAGCTGCTTTAGTGCTGCTGGAGGATGTGGAAGTGACAGCTCTGGAGATCCAGGCTCTGCTCTCGCCAGCGGAAGGCATCCGGCTCAGGCAGCTGCAGTGCAGCCTCCCCCTGGCCCCACTTCCAACCCCAGCACAACCTGACTACAGCAAGGGGTGAAGCAGCTAAAGCAGCCAAGAGCAGCACCTCTCTGTCCCTAGCACAGATCCAGAGAGCTGTTTGGGTTGGAAGGGACCTTCAAGATCATCCAGTTCCGACCCCCTGCCATGGGCAGGGACACTTCCCACCAGCCCAGGTTGCCCAAGGCTTTATCCAGCCTGGGCATCCACAACCTCCCTGGGCAACCTGTTCCAGTGTCTCCCCACCCTCACCCTAAGGCATTCCCTCCTCACCTCCAGCCTCAGATTTCCTGACTCCCTTCACATCCATCCTTTGGCAGCCAGTGATGAACATCATCAAGCTGCTCAGCACCTCGGGCAGGACATGCAGCCTGCGGCTGGCTCCCATTCGGTGCCCAAGAGGCACCCAGGGGCTTCCTGCTCCACTTCCAGCCCCTTTGCTGGGATCTTTGGGAAGCTTGCCTGAGGCACAGCCTCATAAAGCTGCTGAGGCAGTGCCCTGAGAAGGGATTAGATGCAAAAGCCTGTGACCTCAGCTGAGCAGAGCGAGTCAAAAGCACTCTGGCTTCAGGCTTGTTGCCCCTCAAAACACATCAGTGAAATCATTTCATGAATCCCCAGGGCCTCCTTTCCTTCCTTCCTTCCTTCCCTCAGCCAAGCTGAAGCTTAAAATAGTATTTTGCATTCCTCATATTTCACTCCAAAACTAATTAACACCCAATCAGCCAAGAGCTCTTCTCACAGCAGCCTGGCCTGGTCTTACAACCTGCCCACCCTTGGCAACGGCAAAGAAACCCCAAAGCAACCCCCATGGGGCTCCCAGCTGCTCCCAAAGGACATTTCTGGTGGAGCAGCTGGAGAGGACAGCAGGAAAGCAACGAGAAAACAGGAAAGCACCAAAATCAAAGCCCCACATGCAACCTTACCCTGCCCCATGTGCAGCCTCACCCCTGAATGGCCACAACCAAGCTCAGCACCACCATAACTCCCCAGCACCACAAGCACAGCTCCTTCACCAGCTTCTAGCAGCCCCTAAAGGTAAAGCTCCTAAGTTCCTCTCTGCCTCCTCTTGTCGGTACCTGCAAAGATTCAGAGAGCTGTTTGGGTTGGAAGGGACCTTCAAGATCATCCAGTCCCAAGCCCCCTGCCAGGGGCAGGGACACCTCCCAGCAGCCCAGGGTGCTCAGGGCTTTACCCAGCCTGGCCTTGAACACCCCTAGGGAAAGGGCATCCACAACCTCCCTGGGCAGCCTGTTCCAGTGTCTCCCCACCCTCACTGTTAAGGATTTCTGTCTAACATCCAGTCTCAACCTCAGACTTCCTGACTCCCCTCACATGCATCCTTTAGCACACTGCAGGGCTGAAAACTGCCTCTCCAGCCTCCTTCATTTGGCTCCTGGAAACAAAGAGGTCATTTTTTCATTTGGCTAAAAGGGCCTGGCAAAGGTCCTCAGACACAGCTCAGGCAGGGTGGGGGGGACAGGAAAGAAGATGGAGCACAGGTCTGGCTCCATTTGGGCAGCTGTTTCTCACCCTCTTGGTAGCCCAGGCCAAGAGTGAGTCAAACAAAGCTGTGCAGATGACGGAGTGTAGCTGCAAAGGAAGGGCTGGGAGGCTGAGCTGGAAAGGAAAACCTCATCCAGGAGAGCTCTGAACACATCACACCCCACGAGACACCAAAGCCCCTCGCCGCAAGACCTCTCTTGCTGAAGGCCCACGCACGCCAGGCAGGGGCTCAGAGATCACAGGCAAGGCTCTGACCCTTCCTGGCACGCTGGGACTATGGACCAGCTGAAATCAGTGTCCCAGACACCTGGGGAAGATGTGGTGGCTCCAGAGGAGGGAGCAGGGGCTCTGTGTGTTCCATCTCCTGACAAACACACCGCATTTGGCACATCTAGCCTGTTTTCAGCCTGGCCTCCCACCCACAGAGCAAACACAAGGGCAGACTTTACCCTCCAGCCAGTCTCAGGGGCATCAGCAGGACAGCCTCAAGGCAGCCATCCGGGATGTGTGGCAGCCCCTCGGAGGTGGAGTCAGCTTCATGCTGGCCACAGCCAACGTCAGGGGACACCCCCAGCCCCCACAGACAAGGTAGCCTTGTCTCATGGCCCCATCATCCACCCCACAGCCTGCCCACAGGAGGAAGGAGGCACAATGGCACACAGACAGCTGCAAGGAAGGCTGTACCAGGCTGTACCAGCGCTTCCCATGGGCCACCAGCAATGGAAAGGCAAAGCCTTCCTGTGCCGCAGCTGGGTTGAACCTGAAACAGTTTCCAAAGGCTAGCATGGAAAATCTTGTTGCCAGTGGAACGGCAACAACATTTCTGCCCCGGGGCCAGCTCCGAGGCAGATTTACAGCTCTGTGGCAGCAGGAGATGGCTCAGTCCCTGGAGGGCAGGCAGAGCAGCGCAGCCCAGCCCTGCGTTTACTGCTAAGCTAAAACCCCAAACGTATAAAAAGCCCACACCAAGCACCCTGCAGGTTTGCAGAGAGCTGCATCTCCTCCTGGTGACAGCTGGGGAGAGGCAGAGGAGCCAGACCCTCTCCCCAGCATCAACAGACCCTCTCAGAAAGCAGAAACCCATGGAGGGTGCCCCCCTACCCCCCCGCTTCTCCTGCAAACCAGCCCTGCTTCTGCTCAAAAGCAGTCCAGGGGCTGCTCGTAGCCCCTGTTCATCCCGAATCCCTCATAGGATGGCACCCAGGAGGTGCCCCAAAAGAAGCCCTGAAGAGCCAGAGCAAAGGACGACAGCAGTGCCCCCTCCCCACTCAGACAGCCCCCAGCACGGGGCAGTCCTCGAACACCCCTGGGGCAGAGCTCTCGTTCTCCCCACACAAGCCCTGAGAGCTCAGGGTCTCCCGTAGCCGGACGGACACAGCTCAGCTGCGCCGCGGGGCTGCCGGCTGCGAGCAGCACAGCAGAGCCCTCGCGCCCAGCCCCACCGCCCGCCGCTGTGAGCCGGCCGGGCCGCGGCCGCGCCTTTTATACCCGCCCTCGGGCTCGCGCCCGTCACGTGGTCCCGCCCCGGCCTTGCGTCACCGCCGCGTGCGGCAGCATGGCGGCTCCGGCGGCGGCGGCGGCAGGCGTGGCGCCGGTCCGCGCCCGGTGAGTGCGGGCCAGGGCTGCCCGGCCCTCCCTGACCCCCGGTACGTGCCCAGGGTCTCCATACCCCCCCCCCCAACCCCTCTAGTGCGTGCCCAGGCCCCACCATAGCCATCCCTGTGCCCGGCACCTCCGTAAAAGCCTCCACCCCCGGTCCGTGCCTGCCCCCCCATCCCGCCGTTACACGTCTGGGGGCTTCCATCACCCCCACGGTACGAATCCGGCTCCTCCGTGACGCTTGGTGTGCGCCTGGGCTTTCAGAGCTGCCCCCGGGACGTGCCCAGCTCCTCCATAGCTGCCCCTGGTATCTCCCCGGGGCCTCTGTAACCAGCCCAGACATGTGCCTGGCCTCTCCGTAACCACCCTCCCAGTTTGGGCCCGGTTGCTCCATTCCCTCGTCTGCCCTGGTCCTGTGCCCACCCCTGCCATCCCCCCCCAGCAGCCCCCTCTCCCCTGGCACCTTACTCCAGCCATCACGGGCTGGGGATCACACAGGTGCTGTGTCTCCAAAGGTTCCTCGCCACCAAGGAGCAGTTCCATGCCTACCTGCGTGCCAGGGGTGAGCCTGATGGCCAAGCAGAGGCTGAGGGCGAAAAGGAGAAGGAGCAAGAGGCCAAGGAGAAGAGAGAAGAGGAGGTTGGCAGCTGCCAGAGCGAGCCCCCAGCCAAGCGGCTGAGGTCGGAGGACCCTGGTGAGGATGGGGAGAGCCAAGAGGATGGAGCAGAGGAGAAGGAACCTGTGGAGAGGAAGCGAGCCCGGGGGCAGAACAAGAGCAGGCCCTGTATGAAACCCAACCACTATGAGCAGAACAGGCTGTGCCCATCAGTAACACAGGTAGGGCATGGGGAGGGGGGGGCTGATCTCTTTCAGGGGGGAACTGGGGGCTCCTCCGGCTCCGGGGCTGTACTTGCTTTAAGCCTAGGAAAGCACATGGAAGATGGAGCCTCACTGGGACAAACTCACAGGAGGGAAGGTGTGCCAGGGTCAAACCCACCTCTGTTAGGTGTCTGTAAAGCAGGATGAGCTGAGAGGGACAAGTGAAGCATCAGCTTCCTGGGGCTGTTGAGCCTGGAGAAGAGCAGCCAGAGAGGCTGTGAAGTCTCCTGAGAAGAGCTTCCAACCCCCCCTGGCCATTGTGATGCTGGGCAGGCTGCTGTGGGCGCCCTGCTTTAGCAGGGGGTGTGGACTGGATGGCCTCCAGAGGTCCCTCCCATCCCCACCATGCTGGGATTCAGGGACTGCCTGAAGAGGAAGGGCTGAAAGGCCTCCTCGGTGGCCGTGCTGCTGCCCTTCGGCAGCACGCTCCTGGGATCGTTCCCTGGGGAGCGCTGGGTGCTGTGCAGAGCTCTGCCTCTCTCCTGGGACAGGCAGAACCAGGCTCACCTGAGCTGTGCTGGAAGGTGCAGGTGTGCCCAGGCAGGGGGGGGGCAGAGGCTCTCACCCCTTCTTTCCCCCCTTGCAGGGGTGTGCAGAGAAGTGCTCCTTCGGCCCCCGCTGCCGCTTCCTGCACGACGTCGCCGCCTACATGGCCACGAAGCCGGCAGACCTGGGCAGCAGCTGTGTGCTCTTCCAGACCTTTGGGCAGTGCAGCTTTGGGGTCACCTGCCGCTTCGCCCAGGCCCACCTCGGCCGCGGCTACCGGAACCTGGTCGACGCCGAGCTGGCCAGGCGCTGGGAAGGGAAGGTGCTGGTGAGGAACAGCCTCCCCAAGGAGCTCCAGCACCGGCTGCGCAAGAGGAGGTTTAGCTTCAGGAAGGCTGAGGAGTACCTCCGAGCTCTGGCCAAGCCCCCTGGGGGTGGTGAGAAGGGAGGCAAAGCCACAGGGAGCTCTGTGGAAGGGCAGGAGCTCTCCAACTGCACGGCGCCCCGGGAGAGCCTGGGAGATGGTCTCCGGTGTCCTGTGCTGGCAGAGCAGGGAGAAGATCCCGAGCCAGGTGGCTTGCAGAGCCCTGACCCCACGGGCAGTGAAGAGGTCTCCTCCATCAAAACAATAGGCCCAGTGACAGATGAAGATGTGATAAAGCTGAGGTCGTGTGAGAAGAGGAAGGTGAGGCCTTGGTTGCTGCTGCTGTCCCTCCTGTACCTGTTGAGTGGTTGAGATTGTGCCTGGGAAAGAGGCAGAGGCTTGGGCTGGGTGAGAAGCAGGCAGAGGACCGAGCTGCCTGGGGACCACATTGCTGTCATGAGGGGAAGGATGCAGGAAGGTGAATTTGTGGGGCTGTGGTGGTGTCCTTGGAGGGCTGAGGACCAAGAGGAGCTGCAGCCACTTGCAGATGAAGGAGGGTTGGAGCTGAGCTGTCAGTGAGAGTGGGAGTGCCCTGAGAGCAGAGTCGGGGCTGGGGCTGCCTGGTTCGTGTTGAGACCATTGCCTCCTTCCCCTCCTCCTTACCTCCTTCCTTGCACCCATCAGCCAGCTCCACCCCTTGATATCTGTACCTGCTTTGAGTGTTCTCCAAGCTGAGCAGGGAGCAGGGTTGGAGCAGGGTTGGAGCAGGGAGTCTCTGGTTCTTCAGTCCAGATGCTGCTCCTCGTGGGGTAGTTGAGGTTCTCCGCTGGTGGTTTCCTGCCTTCCCCCCTGGGTTTTACCCAAAGCAAGGGACAAAACTGCCAGCTGGACTGTCTTCCTGCTTAGCCACTGCTGGTTCAGCTCCTCTAACATGCTTCTCCATCCTTGTTTTCCAGTTGGAAATCCAAGGCAAGCTCTACCTGGCTCCACTGACCACGGTGGGTAGATAATTCTCTTCCCTTTTGCCAAAGCAATTTGGCCGTTGCCGCGCTGGGAAGGAAGCAAAACTCCTGACCAAAACCATCTCTGTGCTGCCCCTTCCAAGTGTGGGAACCTCCCTTTCCGAAGGGTCTGCAAAGGCTTTGGGGCTGATGTCACCTGTGGGGAGATGGCTGTGTGCACCAACCTGCTGCAGGGCCAGGCCTCCGAGTGGGCTCTCCTCAAAAGGCATCACACCGAGGACCTCTTCGGGGTGCAGGTGAGTGCTGGCAGCTTGGCAGCCAAGCAAGTGAGCACTCAGCCAGGAGTGGGGGCAGCTGCTGCTCACAGATTGTCAGGGTTGGAAGGGAGCTCAAGGCTCAGCCAGTTCCAACCCCCCTACCATGGGCAGGGACACCTCACACCACAGCAGGTTGCTCACAGCCACCTCCAGCCTGGCTGCAAACACCTCCAGGGATGAGGCTTCCACCACCTCCCTGGGCAGCCTGTGCCAGGCTCTCACCAACCTCATGGGGAACAACTTCCTCACATCCAATCTGAACTTCCCCATTTCTAGTTTTGCTCCACCCCCCCCAATCCTGTCCCTCCCTGACACCCTCAGAAGTCCCTCCCCAGCTTTCTTGGAGCCCCCTTCAGATCCTGGAAGGCCACAATTAGGTCTCCTGGGAGCCTTCTCCTCTCCAGCCTGCACAACCCCAACCCCCTCAGTCTGTCCTCACAGCAGAGCAGCTCCAGCCCTCTGCTCCTCCTCGTGGCCCTTCTCTGGACACCTTCCAGCACCTCCAGATCCTTCCTGTGGTAGAGGCTCCAGATCTGGATGCAGTACCCCAGGTGGGGTCTCAGCAGAGCAGAGGGGGAGGCTGCAGCTCATGCATCCTGTCCCTCTTTGGTAGCTGGAGGGAGCCTTTCCAGACACCATGACCAAGTGTGCAGAGCTCCTGAACCAGACAATTGAAGTGGACTTTGTGGACATCAACGTTGGGTGTCCAATCGACCTGGTCTACAAGAAGGTAAGGAGCAGGTTCTGCAGCCTGGTTTGCTTCCTTCAGGAGGTTTTCCTCCTTTGCTTCAGCCTGATCAGCTCCTGCCAGTCTGATCCAGAGCTCCCAGTTCATTCCTGGGCACTGAGCTTCAGCAGGCAGTGGTTTGCTGTCTCTGCCTGGCCGCAGGCAGAAGCTGGGAGGGCAAAGCTCTCTTGGGCTCTTTTGTTGTCAAAGCTCTTTGTCTGCAGCCCTTTTCCCTCCTGAGGTGCTCCCAAGTCTCACCTGCACCTCCTGGCTAGAGAGCTGCTGTTGAGCAGCTCTGAGGAGGCTCTTCACTCTGCATGGAAGCCAAAAGTCTTTGACTCTGCCACTTCTTGTCTGGCAGGGAGGAGGCTGTGCCCTCATGACCAGAGCCAACAAGTTCGAGCAGATCGTCCGAGGGATGAACTCGGTGAGTGAGAGAACCTGCCAGGCACCGAGAGAGGAGCTGATGGAGCCACCTCCTGCCTCAGCCTGGCCTCCCTCTCCTGTTCCTGCAGGTGCTGGACGTGCCACTGACCGTGAAGATCCGGACAGGGGTGCAGGAGAAGGTCAATGTGGCTCACAAAATCATCCCCAGGATCCGGGAGTGGGGAGCGGCCATGGTCACGGTACAGGGTGCTGCTGGCTGGGCAGCTCTGCTCTGCATGGCAGCCTGGAGCATGCTCACCTCCCTCCCCCACAGCTGAGCAGCTCTTCAAGAGACCTTTGACCAGCTGTGTTCTGTATTTTAAGTGTTTTCTGCTACTGCCAGAGAAAAAAATTCAGGAGAGGATTTTCCCAGGTGCTCCTGAGCCACATCTCAGCCTCCTCTTCCCCAGGCTGACCACCCCCAGCTCCCTCAGCTGCTCCTCCTCAGCCCTGTCCTCCAGACCCTTCCCCAGCTTTGTTGGCCCTCTCTGTCCCTGCTCCAGCTCCTCAATGTCCTCGTTGGAGTGAGCAGCCCAAAACTGAACCCAGTACTCCAAATGTGGCCTCCCCAGTGCTGAGTCCAGGGGCACAATCCCTGCTCCTGCTGGTCACACTCTTGCTCCTCCAGGCCAGGATGCTGCAGGACCTTCCTGCAGTGCTCCTGTTCTGCTTCTTCCTCCTCACTGTGCCTTCTCCTGCCCAGCTCCACGGCCGCTCCAGGGAGCAGAGGTACACCAGGAGTGCAGACTGGGAGTACATTGCTGAGTGTGCCAGGGCAGCAAGCCCCATGCCTCTCTTTGGTAGGTGTTGCTCTTGCTTTGCCCCTGGGACTGAAGGGGTCTCCTGTTTGTCTTCAAAACAGCTAAACCCCAGGCTCCCAGGGAGCTGGGGGAAGGCTTGGGGGGAAGCAGCAGCTCCTCTGCAGCCCACATCTGCCTCTGTGCTTGGGGCTGGGGGCGATGGGCACTGAGCACAGGAGGGGAAGGTGCAGGCTGGGCACAAACCACTTGGTTGACAGCAGGCAAGAAGTGCTGTCAGCACAGGGCCTTGGGCACCGTGGCACAGACAGCTCCCAGCTCAGCCTTCAGGGTAGGAGCTGGGAGTGGAGAAGAAGAGAGGAGAAAGTCTTCACTTCCCTTTCGAGTGGAGCATCCAGCAGAAACATCCCTGGGAGGCTCTAAACAGGAGCTCCAGAGCTTCCTGGGCCACTGTGTGCACTTGGAATGCTGTCCCATGCCTGCTTTAACTCATTTTGACTTGCCCTCATCTGTCACTTTGACCTCTGGCCTCTCCCTTCCTCCTGGCCAGGGAACGGAGATATTTTGTCCTACGAAGATGCTAACCGAGCCCTGGAGCTGGGGGTCTCAGGAGTTATGATTGCCAGGCAAGTGGCTGCAGTTCCCTTTCTCTTCTCAGCTCTCTCAGTGCAAGAGGGGGAAAAAAAAAGGAGGGATTTAACCCCCACCCAAACCCCTAAATAAAGCCAGAACAGGAGAAGCTTCATCTGCATCAGGCTGTGGCTGGGTGAGACACCAGAACAGGCTGCCCAGGGAGGCTGTGGATGCCTCCTCCCTGGAGGTGTTCAGGGCCTTGAGCAGCCTGGGCTGGGGGGAGGTGTCCCTGCTCAAGGCAGGGGAGTTGGAGCTGGATGATCTTGGAGGTCCCTTCCAACCCAACCCCTCCTGTGCTGCTCAGCTGAAATCAGTTTGTGTCTGTGGGAACTAACAGCAGCTTCCTGTTGGAGCCTGGAAACAAACCTTCCAGCAGCACTGGCTGGCAAAGAGGGGCTGGGAGCCTCTTAAATTAGCTGGCATCTTCAGGAGCATCAGGCATGGGAATCATGGAGTGGTTGGGCTTGGAAGGGACCTCCAGAGATCATCCAGGCCAACCCCCCTGCCAGAGCAGCATCACCCAGGGCAGGTCAGACAGGAACACAGCCAGCTGGGGCTTGAAAGTCTCCAGAGAAGGAGACTCCACAGCCTCTCTGGGCAGCCTGCTCCAGGGCTCTGCCCCCTCACAGCAGAGAAGCTTCTCCTCATGTTGAGGTGGAGCTTGGTGTCCATTGCCCTTTGTCCTGTTGAGGAGAGCCTGGCCCCTTCTGGAGTGACAGTGCAGCTGTTCTGTGCTTGCAGAGGGGCACTCATCAAGCCCTGGCTTTTCACTGAAATCAAGGAGCAGAGGCACTGGGACATCTCCTCCAGCCAGAGGTTTGATATCCTCAAAGACTTCACCAACTATGGCCTGGAGCACTGGGGGTCAGACACGCAGGGAGTGGAGAAGACCAGGAAGTTCCTGCTGGAGTGGCTCTCATTCCTCTGCAGGTGACTCTTGCTGGCTGAGAGGAGCTGGGCCAGGGCCAGGCTGCAGTGCTGGGGGCAGCAGCACAGCTCCTGCATTCCCTTGCAGGTACATCCCAGTTGGCTTGTTGGAGCACCTGCCTCAGAAGATCAACGAGAGGCCACCTTACTACCTGGGGAGGGACTACCTGGAGACCCTGATGGCCAGCCAGAACGTGGAGGATTGGATTAAAATAAGGTAATAAAGCCTTGGAAGTAACTGCAGCTGCCAGGAAGGGACATAGCAGAGCCCCCCAGAGTCCCTGTGCCTGCATGCAGCCTCCCAAGGAAGGGTAGAGAGAGGAATTGGTTGGGTTGGAGAAGCCCTCTGAGAGCATCCAGTCCAACCAGCAGCCCAACACCTCCATGGCCACCAAACCATGGCCCCAGGTTTCTTGGGGGCTGGGGACTCCACCACCTCCCTGGGCAGCCTCTGCCAATCCCTGACCACTCTTGCAGCAAACAAATTTTCCCTCATCTCCATCCTCCCCTGGCACAGTTTGAGGCCAGTTCCTCTCCTGGGGAGCAGAGCCCAACCCCCCCCTCACTGCAGCCTCCTCTCAGGGACTTGCAGAGAGCAATGAGGTCTCCCTCAGCCTCTCCTCCTCCAGACTAAACACAACCCAGGTCCCTCAGCTGCTCCTGCCCAGCCCTGCTCTCCAGGACACCTTCCCAGCAGCTTCACCAAATCCCAGCGTGGTTGGGGGCTGGAAGGGACCTCTGGAGGTCACCCAGTCCAGGTGTACTGAGCACAAACCTCTCCTGGGGTTGTGGTTCTGATCTTGGCTTTGTTCTTTTCTTTCTCTAGTGAACTGCTTCTGGGACCAGTTCCTGCAAACTTCACCTTCCTGCCTAAGCACAAAGCAAACTCCTACAGATAGGGCTGCTGAGGCCCTGCTCCCTGGCTGCAAGTCAAGAGGAGGCCTTGGGGCTGGGATGTGGCCAGGAGCTGCTCAGCAGCACCCCACAGCAAATAAAGTTGTGATGTTTTTAAGGCTGTGTTTGCCTTCACCCCTCCACCATCAACCCCTGCCACAAGTTCCACAGCAGCTGGCTGCAGTCTCACAGCCAGAGCTGCCTCACTGGCAGGGAGGGATCTGCTCAGGGCCAGGATGCAGGCCAGGACTGAGCTTTGGCCTCCATTTGTGGCAGGAGCTGTGCCAGCTCCTCCCCACCACACACAGCTCCTAGCAGGAGGCCTTGGTTCCTGCCAGGATGTCCCAGCCTGTCCAACCCCCCTGCAGCAAGAACTTCAGGGTGCCCCAGGGCAGGTTCAGGTTGGCCATGAGGAACAATTTCTACTCCAGGAGGGTTGTCCAGGCCTGGCCCAGGCTGCCCAGGGCAGTGCTGGAGTCTCCATCCCTGGAGGGGTTTCAAAGCCCTGGAGATGTGGTGCTGAGGGCCAGGGCTCAGTGGTGCCCTGGCAGTGCTGGGCTCAGGGCTGGGCTGGGTGGTCCTGGAGGTCTCCAAGCAGAAGGGTTCCCTGAGGCCATGGATCCATCCTCCTGTGACAGCATCCAGGTCACAATGGGCTGGAACAGAGCAGCCTCTATATTGCCTGCTGGGGGACCCCAGTCAGGCACAGAGGGAGTGGGCAATGGAGCAGCCACCACAGCAGCTCCCAACCCACAGCCTCAGGGCCCCCCTGGCCCCCCAGAGCCTTCAGGCTCCTGGGGTGCCCCAAATCCTCTGCCCCCAGGGTAGGAACCCAGCCCACCCCCAGCAGCCTGGGAGCACTCCTGGGGACCTGGGCAGAGGTGACCCCCAGCCCTGGCTCCTCTCTTTCAGGTGCAGCCAGCCTGTGCCCCCTGCCTGGGCAGCAGCAGCTCTGCCCTGCAGCAGGGCCATTCCTGGTGGAGGTGGCACTGCAGGCCCCCCAGGTCCCCCAAGCAGGTAGGACTCCCCCTGCCCCTCTGCCCCCCCAGCCCTGGCACCTTCCCCACAGCAGGCAGCAAGCCTGGGCCAGCATCTCTGCCCCCACCTGGGTGCTGTGTGCCCTGGACCCCACTGCCCAGAGAGCTTCCCAAGTCCCTGGTGCCATCTCTGCAGCTTCAGCTCCTAGCAGCACAGCTCCTCCCTGCCCTGCAGCCCTGTCCCCTGCCACAGCAGCCCCCCCAGGGACTGCCCTGGCCCCCAGCTCCCCACAAGCCTGGCGCAAACCTGGGGGCTGTTGGCCCTGGGGGCTGTTGGCCATGGGGGCTGGCTTGGGGGGGTGGCCCTGCAGGGTGCCCCCACCCAGCATGGCTCCTTCTTACCCCCACAGGTCTGCAGGTGGCTCCCTGTGGGCACATCTCTGCCTCCTGCTTCTGCCAGCTGCAGTGGGTCATGAACCTCCTGCCTGCTGTGGCCACCATCCAGCCTGTGGTGGCCACCTTCCAGCCCGTGGTGGCCATCTCTGTGCTCAGCTCTGCTGCCCCTCCTGTGCCAGCTGCTGCCCAGGGGGATGCTGGGGGCTGGGGGGACCTCTCAGCCTGGGCAGTGCCACTGACTCCCCAGGGCCAACTGCAGGAGCCCCAGAGGAAGAAGAGGAGAGTGAAGGCTCCAGCCCCCACAGAGCTGCCAAGAGCCCTCCCCAGGGCCAGGCCTGGGGAGGGGCTCCCTGCTCAGATGAGCAGCTCTGGCTCTGCCAGCTCCTTGGGCACAGCCAGCACCACCTCCCAAGGCTGTGATGTGCCCCCCAAGTCCTCTGCTGCTCCCTGTGAGCAAGACCCTGTGGCCTCAGGTGCCCAGGAGATGGATGACCTCTACTTGGAGTGGCTCCTCGAGGAGCTCCTGAGCCAGCAGGAGTTGAAGCCTCTCAAGCAGGAGCCCCAGGAGCTGAGGGCAGATGGGGAGGAGACCCTGCCCCAGACCCAGCCTCCAGTGGCAGAAAGCAGCAGCAGGGTCCCAGACCCTCCCCTGAAGCCCCAAGCCAGCAGAGACCTCTGGCAGCAGCCCTACCTCTGTCCCAGCCAGAGGGGTCAGAGCAGCAGCAGCAGAGACCCTCAAGAGGTCCCAGCAAGGAGAGGACAGCACAGAAGCAGCAGGGAGGGGATTGGAGACAGCAGAATGTTTTGAGTCCTTTTCTTTGTACCTTCCCTCTCGGTCCTCCCATTAAAACCTGCTTCTGCAGCACTGCTCTGTGTCTGGGGGGAGGGGAGGGGGGCTGGGGGGCACCAGCAAGCCATGCAGGCAGGGTGGGATCGTGGCAGGCAGGTCCTGCCTGACCTCCTGCTGTGCCAGGGGGACCCCCAGTGGGGGGAAGGCAGTGGGGGATGTGTCTGCCTCGACAAAAGCCTTTAACACCATTTCCCACAGCATCCTGGATGAACTGGGAGGGAGGGAGGGAGGGAGCTGGACTCTTCTCCCAAGTTACAAGAGATAGGAAGAGAGGAAAGGGCCTGAAGCTGTCCCAGGGAAGGGTTAGATGGGACATTAGGTCTCTCAGCCTGCCTCAGAGAGGTGCTGCAGCCCCCTCAGCACCCTCATAGCCCCCACTGGGCTCTCCCCAGCAGCTGTTCCTCTCCTAAAGCAGGGAGCCCAGAGCCACCCTGCACTCAGCTCCCACTCACAGACACCAACCCAGCTCAACAGACAGGAAACAGCCTCAGGTTGCCCCAGGGGAGGTTTAGGTTGGCCATGAGGAGCAATTTCTCCCCCAAAAGGGTTGCCAAGCCCTGGCCCAGGCTGCTCAGGGCAGTGGTGGAGCCTCCATCCCTGGAGGGGGTTCGAAGCTGATGTGGTGCTGAGGGCCAGGGCTTGGTGGTGCCCTGGCAGTGCTGGGCTCAGGGCTGGCCTTGGAGATCTCTTCCAGCCACACCACCTCTGTGACTCTCTGCTTCCATGCCTATGGCAACAGCCACATCACAATGGCACAGAGCAGGGAGGGACACAGGCAACCCTTATAGAGCCTCCTGGGAGACCCCAGAGAGACAGAGGACCACCACCCCCAGCTGCACCCCACCACTACCTCCCTGGGGACACAGCAAGCATGGCTGAGGTGCCTGAGGAGATGCTTCCCAAGGAAGCCTCCATGCTCCTCACTGACTTCCTGGGCACCACAGGGCTCAGTCCTGACAGCCTCCCTGGCAGCTCCATGCCTGCCAACGTTGGTGGCACAGAAAGAGAGGGGACAGACCCAGCCCCCCCAGGGCTGCCAGCATCCACCCCTGGCTCTGAGCCTATGCAGGGGCATCCTGCTCAGATGAACTCTGCCTCTGCCCTCTCCCTGGAGACAGCCTGCAGCAGCAACACCTCTCTAGGCTGTGATGTGCCTCCCAGCCCATCCACTGCCCCCTGTGACCAAGCCCCTGGGGACCTGGACAACTACCTTGAGAAGATGCTGCTTGGTGAGGAGGCATCCAAGTTTTTTGCCTGGTTGCTGGATGAGGTGGGGCAGAGCCAGGATGGTCCCAACAATGAGCACATGCCTGGGGAGGAGCCTGGTGGCAGCGGTGCAGCCATCCCTGGCTGTGATCTCACCTCACTGCTGCTGCTGGATGAGGTGGGGCAGAGCCAGGGTGGTCCCAGCAACCACCACATGCCTGGGGAGGAGCCTGGAGGCAGCGGTGCAGCCATCCCTGGCTGTGATCTCACCTCACTGCTGCCGCTGGATGAGGTGGGGCAGAGCCAGGGTGGTCCCAGCAACCACCACATGCCTGGGGAGGAGCCTGGTGGCAGCGGTGCAGCCATCCCTGGCTGTGATCTCACCTCACTGCTGCTGCTGGATGAGGTGGGGCAGAGCCAGGGTGGTCCCAGCAACTACCACCTGCCTGGGGAGGAGCCTGGTGGCAGCGGTGCAGCCATCCCTGGCTGTGATCTCACCTCACTGCTGCTGCCTGAGGACCCCCCCAGCTGGCTCCTTGATGACATCCTGAGCCTTGAAGAATTCAAGCCCCTCGAGCAGGAGCCCCAGGTGGAGAGGGAGGATGTGGAGAGGGAGCTGCCACCACCCCAACCTGAGGTGTCAGGAAAGCAGAATAATAGGAGGAAGAGGAAGACAAAGAGGAAGAGGAGGCAAAGGTCTTCATCACAGCCTCCCAGGAAGCGCAGGACTCCAAGGAACACCCCAGGGGCAGAGAGGAGGGATTAGAGCCATGGGAGGGCTGGGACAGAGATGGAAGGCAAAGGGAGGATTTGGGGGGTAGGCTCTGGGTGGTTGTGTTTGTACCTTTCCTCTTGTGCTCTCCATTAAAAGTTGCTCCTGCAGCACTGCTCTGTGTCTGGTGGGAGGGGAGGGAGCTTGGGGGGGCACCAGCAAAGGACTCCTCAGAGCTGCCAAAGCCCTGCTGAGCCCCAGAGCTGTGCTGGTGAGTACCAGCTGGAACCAAGGCTCACCAGGGCCAGGTCGCTGCCAGCCACTGGGGCAGGCAAGGGAGGGGTGAGGGACTTGCCCTGTCCCTTTTGACACCCCCAGCATCCTCTCCAGCAGGGACAGGGCTGGCTGCAAACCCTTCCAAGCCTCCCCACAGCCCTGCCCACCCTCAGCTCCCACCACACTCAGCTCCACAGCCTGGCTCTGCCTCCCTGCCACAGCCCAAGAGCCCCAAATCCCCCCAAGGAGCAGCCAGGGAGGGAGCTGCAGGCCAGGCAAGGATCCTCCTGCCCTGCTCAACCTTCATCTTGTGCAGCCCCAACACCAGCAACAGGGAGAAGGAAGAAGAAACAAAACCCTGCCCTAGCCAGAAGGTGCCTGAGAGCTTCATCTCTTTATTGGCCATTTCCCAGCCCAGCTCCACAACCTGGGGTCGGTGCAGCCACCGGATCCATAGGGAAGCAGCCGCAGCATCCCGGCTCCGGCTGCAGCAGGGCGAGGTTCGGGGCAGCACCCCGGTGCCAGGGGTCGTGGGGCTGAGCCCCTTCCTTAGGACAGTCCCAGTGACATTGCCGGGGCGGTGGGAGCCGCTCTGGCGCCCCCGGGCAGCTGCGGCTCCCTTGCCGCCGGCAGGATGCGGTGCAGCTCCCCTGCGCCCTGCCTTGGGCATCAGCCTTGCCCCAAAACAGTCCTGTCCCCGGAGCAGCTGCACCACCACCACCCCTACCCCTCAGGGCCACAGAGAATTATTCTGCTCACGAGAAGGAGGAAAACAAAAGAAAAGCAAAGAAACGAACGAACAACATCCTCAAAGCCAGCCGTCAAGGAGCCTCAGCGCCGCAGGGGGAGCCCTCCTCTCCCGAAGCTGCTGTAGAAGCCCATGGTGCCGTCGGGGCCGAGGGGTTCGGGCGCCTGCTTCACTGCCGGCGGTCTGCCAGGAGAAGGGTGGGCGGCGAGAGGGGAGCTGCTGCTCCAGGGGGCCCAGATGCTGCCGCTCTCAGCGCCGGAGCTGCTCGAGAGCTGGGGGAAGGCTTTGCTGAGCGATCCAGAGAAGCTTCTGGGCTTGAAATCATCGCCAGGCCAGGTGGGTGATGGGGGATCCCTGCTCAGGGTAGGAGGTGACAGCTGCAGGGCACTGTCTGACCCCAGGGAGCTGCAGAACAGGGAGTCGCTGCTGTCACAGGCGAAGGTCCTGCCCGCTTCAGGCATCCTCCCGCCCAGCCGCTCCTCCGCCGGCGTCTCCCTCTCGGCCCCAGGTTTCTTCTTGAAGCCCTTCCCGCAGAGCTGGACCACTCTGATGCTCTGCCCGCCGGGGTAGCCGTGGGGGCCGAGGTCCTCCAAGGCTCTGCGGGCGCTCTCCAGGCTCTCGTACTCCACCAGAGCGCAGCACTTGCTCAGCATCTCCGGGAAGAGCTCCAGCAGCTTCCGCACGTCGGAGGGCGGCTTGCGGCCCGGCCGCAGGATGCGGATGGAGGCGATGGGGCCGAAGGGGGTGAACACCCTGGTGATGGTCTCCAGGAATCTCCTCTGGAACAGCGGCAGCATGCCCTGATCCTGGAGCAGCAGGTCCCAGGCCAGCAGCAGTCTGCTAGGGGGGACGCTCAGCAGCGACTCGGGGATGGGGGTCCGGCGCCTGACTTTGGTGCCTGCCTCGTTCACCTCCAGCAGCTCCGAGAAGCGGAGGGCGTAGAGCGTGAGGCGCCAGTCCCGGGTCAGGTACTTCACCTGCGGGAGAGAGGGGCCACAGGGTCCCCATGAGCCTCCCTAGGCAGGGACCACCCTAAACCCACCCCCCAGGCAGGCTGCGACCCAGCAGGCTGGAGCCGCGGCAAGGCAACATCCTCCTTCCTTGTGAGCATCCCTGGGGTGGGCAGGAGAAGGTCCCTGGTGCCCCCTGGACGCTGTGGGTCTTCTCTGTGGGTCACAGGAGCCAGCAGTGCTTCCCTGCAGGGCTTTGGGTGAGCTCTCCCAAAGCAGCCCCGGGGGGCCATAGGCAGAGCAGGGGAATCCAGCCCTGAGGCTGCTTTGAGGACTTGTCCACCCCTTCCTCAAGCACCCTCCCTGCTTGGAGAAGTGCTGCAGCACATCAAAGGCAGGGAGCAGAGCCCAGCTCTGCACCACCAGCACTTCAGCAGGACACAGACAGCCTGAGCAGAGCCCTGGACCTTCCCATGCACCCCAGCAGGGAGCCAGAGCACACCCAGACCCCTGGGGAGCCTCTGCCTGAAGCCCACTTCCCACCCCAGCCGGCCAGCACTGCTGGCTCCCTACCTTCTTGAAGGAGGTCAGCAGCTTGATGCTGACAAATCCCATCTTGTTCTTCTGGACATGCTTCAGGAGGAAAGCATCCTTGGCCAGGTTTTCGTCGGACAGGTAGAACTCCACCTGGGACACGATATTCTGGACCAGCTGCAGGTCGGTGGTGGAGCATTTGCTGCTCTCAGCATCGGCTCCCCGAGCGCTGCCGCCGTCCCCAAAGCACCTGGGCAGAGCAGCAGGGACACAGCTGTCAGCTGGGGGCTCCCGGGATGTGGTTTCAGGCCCCAGCAGCGCAGGCACTGAGGAGACCCCAGGAGCATCAGCTCCGCCCTGGCGCCGGGGCAGCAGCCTGCGAGCCTGGCAGCGCCGGCGCTGGGCCGCGGCGCAGACCCCGTCTCGGGCAGGGGACACTTCCCCCTGGGGGCAGCGGCCAGGGCCCGGCCCCCGCTCGCACGGCGGCCGCCACGTACCTGCTGAGGCTCCGGCGGCGGTCGTGGCCGAGCAGGCGGCTCCGCGCCGGGAGCAGGTGCAGCGCCGGGACGGAGGGCACAGGGCTGCTGCGGCTGGGCTGGGAAGGAAGCTCTAAGGCCACCCGAGAGCTTTGTGATGGCAGCATCCTTCACGACACAGGACGAGGACGTTGCTGGGATACTTTCTGGCCGCGGCCAGCCCCCGGGGCAGAGTCCTGCTCTGGGCTGCAGCCCCCAGCCCAGGGATGGAGCAGTGAATGCAGCTTGTGGCTGTGTCCTTAACTGCTGGGAGGGTGAAAAAGTCTGACTCTACATCCTGGAGACCTGCAAGAGCAAGCTCCAAACTTCCCTACCTCCAAGCTAAGGCTCCTGGAAGACAAATTTGGGGGGGGGGGGGGGGAAGGGGGAAGAAAAGCTAAAAAAAAGGAAAAACAAAAAAGGGGTTAAAAAGAAAGAAAGAAAAGAAGAAAGGCAAAAGGCTCTGAGCCCATGCAGGCTGCTGGTTTATGAGAGCAGCCACCCAGAAAGAGCTTCAGGGGGTGGTTAAGGGCCTGCCCCCACCCACACCCACCAGGTGAAACCAGTCTGGGGGTTAAGTGGTCCCAGCTGAGGCCTGGGGGCAGCCCCCAGGCAGGGGCAGCAGTACCACTACCACCAGTACCCTGTGGTACCCCAGGGGGGGAGTGAGCTACTGCCATGAGGCATCTTGGCCTGTGCCTCAGTTTCTCTGTCTTGCACATGGGGTGCAGGGTTCAGCCCAGGGCACTGCTGGGGCTCCTGCTGCTGCCAGGGTGACAGGCAGAGGTTGTTCTTCCTGCAGAAGCATCCCACACCCCAAGGAGAGGCAGCAGAACCCCAAGATGAAGTCCAAGGTGAAGCCCAGGGCAGGGCATGAGCCCCTTGAGAGGGGCTGAGGCTGTGGGGCAGAAGCCCACAGCTTGAGTGGGAGAAGGAGGTCTGGGGGTGAAACTCAGCCCCACTGCTTGAACCATGGGACCAGGGAATTGTTTGGGTTGAAGAAGACCTTTAAGCTCATCGAGTCCAACCCTGGCAGCATCTCCTCCGTGGGCAGGCTGGTCCCTGGTGGCAGCTCTGCAGGTGTCCCCTGCCCCCAAACCTCCCCCCAGCCACACAGGGCTGCTCCTGGCGAGTGCCAGGCTGGGCCACACTGCCCAGTTTGGCTCTGGGTCACAGGCACGGTGCCAGACTGCCTCTGGAGGGTTGCACTCTCCTGGTTTGCCTGGGGCTGGTGTCAGCCCCCCTGGCCATCCCCACCCCCTGCCACCCCTCATCCTTCTCTGCTGGTTGGGAACCGTGTGGTGGGAGGGAGGGAAAGTGCTGGGCTGAGCCCCATGGGCTCCTGTGGGCAGCAGGCCAAGGCAGGTTCAGGAGTTCAGGAGGTTCAAGCCCCTCTGACCTGCCCTAGGGAGGCCACAGCTGCAGGACTGGGTCCAGTTCTGGGCTCCCTGGTTCAAGAGGGACAGGGGACTGCTGGAGAGAGCCCAGCAGAGGCCACAATGATGCTGAGGGCCCTGGAGCAGCTCTGTGAGGAAAAGCTGAGAGCCTCCTCCCGGGGCTGCTGAGCCTGGGGAGCAGCATTTTCACCCCTAACAAACTCCCCACTCTCTGTGCTGCTTCTGCCTTCTTCCAGCCCCTTGGCCACAACCTCTTGAGCTGGAGTGTGCTGGGCAGATCCTGCCCCTGCCCCCAAGGCTGCAGCATCCACCTGGCCTCCTGAGGAGAAGAAAAGGGACCACGACAAGTGGGGTGCAGGCCTGAGCATCAGGGACACGTTTATTGCTGTTCAGGTGTAGCTGGGAGCTGTGTGCACATGGGGAGGGGGCTTGGTGCTTATCCAGGCTCCTCCCAGGCTGCTGCAGAGCTCCAGAGCAGCTCCATGGCGAGGAGAAGGTGGCCAGGGTGGGCTGGCAGCAGCTGCAGGGAGCAGCCAAGGCAGCAGCTGAAGCTCAGCTCACACCGGGTGGGAGCAGGGGAGGTAAAGACTTGGTTGCTCAGTTGGGTTGGGGTCAGCAGGGTGTGAAGCGTGGGCTGTGCCCCAGGGAGGACTCTTTGTGGTTATTTACAGCCAAACCCAGCTCCAGCTTCCTCACTTGGCTCCTGCTGCCTGGGTAGGAGACACTGACAGACAGACATGGCCCTGACAGACAACAGCACAGGACAGGAAGGGGGCAGGAGGTGCCACTACACACACACACACACACACACACAGAGGCTTTTGACTTGCCATTAGCTACATGGAAGTGCCCCAGCTCCCTCAGTACCCTTGGGAAGGGGTCTCTGATGCCCTGGGACAGCAGATTCTCTGATCTGCAGCTGTCCAGGAGACCCCTGGAGGAGCTCACCCCAAATACTGCATCACCAGACAGCAGGAGGACAATCGAAGCTCTTTCTGCCCCGGCCTTTATTCACAGAGACATCTCTGCCCCAGGGCTTTGTGTTTGCAGTTCCCACCCCCCTCCTCCTCTGCCCCAGAGGCCACCCCAGCCCAGACCCCCCGGGGGGGGAGATCCAACCCAGCCAGGGCAGAAGCTGCCCCAGCTCAGCCTCGAAGCAGCCACCACTGCTGCCAGGAGGCTGTGGGAGGAGGTGAGCTGACAGCCAGGGAAAGGTCACCCTGGGCACAGCCAGGCCTGTGCCAGCCTCTCCCTGCTGCTTCTCCAGAGCCTGAGCTGTGCTGCCCTGCCTGGAGCTGGGGGGAAGTGGGCACCTTGCCCACCCTAAGGCACTGCAGTCGCACACCCTGGCTCCAGGTGCAGCCCTGTGGGCAGCTGCTGCCACCTGCAGCATTGCAGCAGGACAGAGCCAGGATTTCACAGATCCCAGGACCAGCTGCCCTCTGCCTGGGCACCCTGGTGAGGCTGGGGATGGCCCATGGGCAGCCATGGGCATCAGAGGGCAATGTGACCAGCTGCTGCTTCCCCAGGGTCCTTTGGTATCTCGAGTTGGCCTGACAGTGTCCTGGGAGCTTTTGTGGATGCACCACCAGGCTGGGAGACACTGGAGCAGGTGGGAACTGTGGTCAGGTAGCCCCAGAGCACGGAGGTGTCACTCCTGGAGCACACAGGTGTCACTCCCAGACACATGGATGGCACCTGGAGCGCAGAGGTGTCACTCCCAGAGACATGGATGGCACCTGGAGCACACACTGATGTCACCTGGAGCACACAGGTGTCACTCCCAGACACACAGCTGCCCTACTCTGCTGGGAGCAGATGGATGTGCAGCCTGGAGCCCCCTCCCCAGCTGGCTACAAGAGCCTGTCCTGTGCCCCCTGGTACAGATGATTTGGCAGGGTCAGAGCCAGGACAGGCTGCCTTGAGGGGCTGGAGGAGGGCCAGGTGTTTCTCTTTCTTCTTGGGCACTGCTTGGTTCAGGTTTGGATCACAGTGAAGTCTGAGAAGGTGGGGAAGGAACCCAAACCACCTTCCCTGGAATAAAAAAACAAAGCCCCCTTTGCCCACCCGGCTCAGGCTGGGGAGGAGGGCAGCCCCTGCCAGCCAGGCACACCCCCCCAGGGCTGCCCACGGAGGCTTCCACCCCTGGGCAGCAGATGTGCGACCTTCACTCTCCAGCCAGCGGAGCAAAGCAGGCAGCCAAGCTCACCCTGCCCCACCACCTGCCCGGGCTCCCCCCAGAGCCCATCCTCAGACACAAGTAAACATAAAAGAGAAGCTAAGAGGCACTAACGACGCACAGCCAGGAGGCTCAGGCTCGTCACCGCCAAACCCGGCCCCGGCCGTCCCCAGCCAGCCACGGGGGAGCAGAGTCGCCGGCTCAGATCTCCTGCAGCGAGTGCCCAGGGTCGCTGCGCTCTCGCTTCACCAGCGGCTGCCCCGCGGCCCGCGGCTGCACCTCCGCCTCGCTGCCCAGGTCGCTGATGTCATCTGCAAGGGACAGCGCTCAGCGTCACCGCCGGCCGCGGGGCCGCAGCTGCCTGTCCCCAGCCCCCCCGGCAGCAGCTTCCCCCTCCCGCCGCACCACCCCGCGGGACTTCCCCCGGGGGAGCAGAGCTACCTTTGTCCAGCAGCGCTGGGGACAGGGACGTGAGGTCACCGAACTGAAAGAGAGAGGAGTCACAATGAGTGAGGCTCCCTGGAGCCCCAAGGGGCCAGACCTGCACGCTGGCATCCACCTGAAACGGGAGCCAGGCTCTGCCCAGGGGTGCCCAGGGACGGGACAAGGGCACAAAGTGGAGCCCAGGAGATGCAGCTGAGCAGGAGGAGAAAGTTGTTTGGTGTGAGGCTGCTGGAGGCCTGCAGCAGGCTGCCCAGAGAGGCTGTGGAGTCTCCTCCTCTGCAGAGCTTCCAACCCCCCCTGGGCAATGAGCTCCTGGGCAAGCTGCTGTGGGAGCCCTGCTGGAGCAGGGGGTTGGAGTGGGTGAGCTCCAGAGGTCCCCTCCAGCCCCCAGCATTCTGTGACTGATTGTGTGATGGATTGTGACTGAGTGACTGATCGTGTAATTGATTGTGTGATTGATTGGTTGTGTGATAGTGTGACTGTGTGGCTGTGTGATTGTGTGATTGATTGGTTGGTTGTGTGGTTGATTCTGTGATTGTGTGACTGTGATTCTGTGATTGTGTGATTGGTTGGTTGTGTGATTGGTTGATTGATTCTGTGATTGTGTGATTGGTTGTATGATTGACTGATTGTGTGATTGATTGGTTGTATGATTGGGTGATTGATTCTGTGATTGTGTGATTGGTTGGTTGTGTGATTGGTTGATTGATTCTGTGATTGTGTGATTGGTTGTATGATTGACTGATTGTGTGATTGATTGGTTGTATGATTGGGTGATTGATTCTGTGATTGTGTGATTGGTTGGTTGTGTGATTGGTTGATTGATTCTGTGATTGTGTGATTGGTTGTATGATTGACTGATTGTGTGATTGATTGGTTGTATGATTGGGTGATTGATTCTGTGATTGTGTGATTGGTTGTATGATTGATTGATTGTGTGATTGATTGGTTGTGTGATTGGGTGATTGATTCTGTGATTGATTGATTGTGTGATTGGGTGATTGATTCTGTGATTGATTGGTTGTGTGATTGATTGGTCCGTCTGTGTGCCTGGCTGTGTGTCCGCGGCAGGCAGGGGCGGGGCCGGGGCGGGGCGGGGGCGGGGCCTCTCACCTCGCCCATGACGGCGATGGGGGTCTCGCCGGTGGCCCGCGCCACGCGGTGCTCCACCAGGTAGAACATGTACTCGTCGTAGAGCAGCCGGATCAGGTGGAAGGAGCCGAAGCTGGCGGCGCTGCGCAGGGTCAGGTCCCGGATCACCATCGAGCTGGGGGCGACAGAACCGCTGGGCTGAGCCCTGCGCCCGGGGCTGTGCCCGGGGCTGTGCCCTGCGCTGTGCCCTGCGCCCGGGGCTGTGCCCTGCGCCCGGGGCTGTGCCCTGCGCCCGGGGCTGAGCCCTGCGCCCGGGGCTGTGCCCTGCGCTGTGCCCTGTGCCTGGGGCTGAGCCCGGAGCAGGCCACGCAGCTGAGCCGAGGGCTGGAGCTCGGACCCCAGGGAGCTGGGGCTGTGCAGCCTGCAGAGGAGAAAGCTCCAGGGGGACCTCAGAGCTGCCTGCCAGGGCCTGGAGGCGTCCTGCAGGAAGGCTGCTCAGGGACTTTTGCTGAGGGGGTCTGGAGACAGGCCGAGGGGGAAGGGTTTGGAGCTGAGGCAGAGCAGGGTTAGTGTGGAGCTGAGGAAGAAGCTCCTCAGTATGAGGGTGGTGAAGACTCTGGCACAGGCTGCCAGGGAGGCTGTGGATGCCTCCTCCCTCCAAGGCCAGGTTGGATGAGGCCAGGAGCACCTGAGTCTAGTTGAGAGGTGTCCCTGCCCACAGCAGGGGGGTTGGAGTAGCTGAGCTCTGAGGTCCCCTCCAACCTGAGCCATTCTGGGGTTCTGATGGGATTTTGTCACCCTGAAGATGCTGTGGAACTCAGTGCTCTGCTCCTGCCCCTAACCCATGAGTATCAAAGCACTCCAAGAAGCTGATGGAGTATCCTCTCCCCATCCTGTAAGGATACAGGAGACACAGTGCTGCCTTCTCTACCTGGGCACAGCAGCAGTTAACCAGAGCTGCATGTGGGAGTGAAGACCTTGTCCTTGGCTTCTCCAGGAAGGCCTAAGCCCAGTGCAGAAGCACTTCCAGCTGGGAAAGGAACTGTACCTGTAGAAAGACCACTTCAGCAGGAACTGCCTGGCTGCCTTGGGGAAGCTGGGGCTGCCCTCGTGGTGCTTCAGGACCTGAGTGACGACGTTGTCCAGCCAGCTGGCCCACTGGTCCAGAGAGCTCTGCTGCTGCAGGGTGAGCTTGAAATCCTGCTCCAGCTTCTGCACCATGCCTTCCTCACACTGGCACACCCACGAGGCTTGCTCCTGCCCAGGGAGAAGGGTTGACAGTGACTCCTGCCACGCCTGTTGCATCCCAGCCCAGGGACTCAGCTTCATTTGGAGTCTACCAGAAGGGCTCCGGACCGGCTCCGAACCACAGAATGCAGCAGGTTGGAAGGGACCCCCCAAGGGCATCTTTGTCCAAGCCCCCTGCAGTCAGCAGGGACAGCTCCAACCACAGCAGGCTGCCCAGGGCCACATCAAGTTTGACCTTGAATGCCTCCAGGGATGGAGCCTCCACCACCTCCCTGGGCAACCTGTTCCAGGGTCTCCCAACCCTCACTGTGCAGAACTTCTTCCTGATGCCCAACCTAAACCTGCCCTGCTCCAGTTCCAAACCATTGCCCCTGGCCCTATCCCCACAGGCCCTTCTGAACAGCCCCTCCCCAGCCTTCCTGGAGTCCCCTTCAGATGCTGGAGCTGTGAGGTGCCCCAGCAGCAGGTCCCACAGCTACCTGCACGTTGGCGAAGTCGACGCGGTTGAGGTCGCTGAGCATCTGGTTGATCTGGGAGGTGTTCTGCAGCACGGCACGGGCAGCCTGGGCCAGGTGGTTGAGGGAGGTGTATCTCCTCAGGGTCTGTGCAAAGGCACTCACCACCCCCACCTGCAACACAGGACACCCTCAGCAGGAGGCCACCCACCTAGAAATGCTCCCTGGGTGCTGGGCTCAGGCACTCAGGGCTCAGCTCAGCTGGGGAAAAACCTTTCAGCTCCTCCAGCCCAACCACTCTCTGTCTGCCAAGGCTGGGGCTAAGCCATGGCCCTCAGCACCACAGCTCTGCAGCTCTGAAACCCCTTCAGGGATGGGGATTCGACCTCCTGCCTGGGCAGCCAGAGCCAGGCTTTGAGAACCCTTTCAGTGAAGAAGCTTCTTTGAATGTCCAACCTAAACCTCCCCTGGGGCAACCTGAGGCCATTTCCTCTCCTTCCTCTCCTCACCTGACACTAGTGAGAAGAGACCAACCTCCTCTCAGGGAGCTGTGGAGAGCAATGAGGTCTCCCTCAGCCTCCTCCAGGCTGAACACCCCCAGTTCCCAGTTCAGCTGCTCCTCCCCAGACCCTTTCCCAGCTTTGTTGCCCTTCTCTGGACCTGCTCCAACTCCTCAATGTCCTCCTTGGAGCGAGGACCCCAACACTGAACCCAGGATTCCAGGTGTGGCTTCCAGGTGTGTCCAGTCCAGGGGGACAATCCCTGCCCTCCTCCTGCTGCCCACAGCACTGCTGCTCCAGGCCAGGCTGCTGTTGGCCTTCTTGGCCACCTGGGCACCCCCTGGCTCACGTTCAGCTGCTGTCACCCAGCACCCCCAGGTCCTTTTCTGCTGGGCAGCTTTCCAGCCACTCTGCCCCAAACCTGGAACACTGCATGGGGCTAAGTTCATTCCACCCCTCAGCCTTCTAACCTGCTTTCAGAGCACTCCATCAGCTGCTTCTTCAGCTTACAAGTTTCCAGCTCCATCCTTCTGCCATCACTCCCACCCCTTCTGATGGGGGCTGATGCCACCCCACTAGCCCAGGGTAAGGTGGCCAGAGCCCAGCAGTGACCTCCAGTCCCTCAGGAAAGCTTCTCCATGCACAGACAGAGACTTCAGATCCCACCCCAGAGCATGCTGCTGCTGCTGCTGCTGCTGCTTACCTTGATCTGCACGACCTGGGGTGGGAATTCACTCATGGCATTCATCAGCCACCCCTCCAGGCTCTTGGCAAAGTTCCGGATGGCTTGGGTCAGGGTGCCTGCAAAGAGGCTGCAGGTGAGCAAAGCCTCTGCCACAGCACCCTGGGACATCCCCTCCCAGCTTGGGGCTGCTGTGCACAGAGCAGGGCTGGGCTGGCTGGCTCTGAGCAGGGAGGAAGCAGCTGGGCCCAGGCCTGTGCTCCAATCTTCCTTCTTTGCTAATGTTACTTAAACTGTCCTTGTTCTTTCTGTTCTTCTCCCAGCAGCCCAGCATGCTGCTGGGGGCTGGAAGGGACCTCTGGAACTCACCCACTCCAACCCCCCTGCTCCAGCAGGGCAGCCACAGCAGCTTGCCCAGGAGCACAGTGCCCAGGGGGGGTTGGAAGCTCTGCAGAGAAGGAGACTCCACAACCTCTCTGGGCAGCCTGCTGCAGGCCCCCAGCAGCCTCACACCAAAGGAGTTTCTCCTCCTGTTCAGATGGCACCTCCTGGGTGCCAGTTTGTGCCCACTGCCCCTTGCCCTGTCCCTGGGCACCACTGAGCAGAGTCTGGCCCCAGCCTCTTGCCCCACTCTCCCCAGGCCCTTCAGCTGCAGGACACTCACTGGGCACCGGCCTGAGCACGTCTGGGATGAGGATCTCCACCAGGGCCTGGTACAAGATGTGATCACAGCTTCTCATCCATTTGAGGATGGGTTCATACTTGCACAGAGCAATCAGCTTGCCTTTTGGGAGGGTCCCTTCATGTTCTTCTTCACTGCAGGAGGAGGAAGAGGAGGGAGGCAGTGTCAGCAGCAGGTTTGCCCTCAGTGCTTTCACTCTTCCTAACTCTTCTCAGCAGAAGTTTCTTTCATTCATGTTTGAAAGAGACATGAAAAGTTTCCTTCCAAAGGCAACATCTGATCCTCTGGACATGTCCTGTCTGACTCTGCCAGCACCTCTCCATCCATGGAGATGAGGTTGGACCTCTCTGGCTGCCACTTTCCCACCTCCTGAAGCCGAAAACGCTTCGTGGAGCTTTAAAATCTCACCCCCAACACCGAAGCCTTTGGAGGTGCCCAGGGCACAGCAGCTCACCTGGCTGCCAGGGCTGCAGAGCCATCACTAGATGGTGTTTTGGGATTCCAGAAGGACTGCCACAGCTTCTCAATGTAATGGAACTGGAGATTCATGACAACATCCAAAGTGGCCTGGCAATAAAGAGCAAGGTCTGGTTAGCTGCTCTGCTGCCACCCTGAGAGATGCCAGCTGCTGCCACTCTGCTTAAATAATGGAGCAGAAAGGGCCTAGAATCATGGAAATGTTTCAGTTGGAGAAGCCCTGTGAGATCACCCAGTCCAAGCAGCAACCCAACCCCACCATGGCCACCAAACCCTGGCCCCAAGTGCCATGGCCACAGGTTTCTTGAACCCCTCCAGGGCTGGGGACTCCACCACCTCCCTGGGCAGCCTGTGCCAACCCCTGACCACTCTTGCAGCAAGGAAATTGTTCCTCAGGTCCAACCTAAGCCTCCCCTGGCACAATTTCAGGCCATTTCCTCTCCTTCTATCACCTCATCCTAGGCTCCAGCCTCCTCTCAGGCAGCTGTAGAGGGCAATGAGGTCTCCCTCAGCCTCCTCTTCTGCACACTGAACCCCCCCAGCTCCCTCAGCTGCTCCTCCCCAGCCCTGTTCTCCAGACCCTTCCCCAGCTTCCCCACTGGGGATCTTGTCCTTGAAGTGAGGGGCTGAAGCAACTCCAGATGGGCACCAAGCTGTCTCCTCTTTTCCAGGGGACCTGCAACTCCACATCTCTGGTCTGCTTTAGTCTCTAGAATCAATGCAGGAGACTCCTGCAATGTTTCTTGAGGCACAAGATCAGCTCTGACCAACCTTCCCCTCCCCTGCTGCAACCTGAGGCCATTTCCTCTCCTTCTATCACCTGATCCTAGGGAGAGGAAACCAATCCCCACCTCACTCCGAGCTCCTGCTAATCAACAAGGCCTAAAAACCAGGTCACAGGATGCCCAAGTGACATTGAGTGCAACCTCTGAGCTGCAGCATGCAGCTGATGGTGCTGGGTGATGGCTCACAGCAAGTCCCAAAGCCAGGGGAGGTCCTCACCTCGCAGTGCCTCCGGTAAAGCAGCTGCAGAGTCTTCACGTCGTTCATGGTGACCCCTTCCTGGACCAGGACATTCCCCAGATCAGGGGCTGGGAACTCAGGGAAGACATGGGTTACATCTGGGCACCAAAACAAAGAAGATTGGGAGAGGTGGTGAGAGTGTGGAGCACTGAGGCAGGACTGGGGCTGGTGCAAGGGGATGCCGTGGTCGGGGCCACCTCGGGCACAGCGATCCTGGAGCCAGCGCTGCAGATGTGGCCTCAGGTTTCAAAAGCTGAGGAGAGCACAGGCAGCAGGGTCTAAACCACAACTCCAGCAGCTATGGATCATGCTGGAGAGCTGGCAGAACAGCAAACAAATGCAGGACAGCCAGGGCTGGCCTGCAGGGGGAATCCTTCCTTCCTCTTAAAGCTCCAAGCCTCGACACGAGCTCCCTGAGCCACCAAAGCAGCCTCCTCACCTATGAATTGCTGGTGGTGCTGACTCTGAGCAGCCACTGATTGCTCAGGGGTAGTGTGCAGGTTGCTGTTGGAGCCACTCTCTGCCACCCCATCCATCTTCTGAGCTGGTCTGTACCTGCATGGAGAGCATGGTTGGGATTTCCACAGGCACAAGCAAAGCATGGTGTCCAGCAGGGAATACAGCAGGGGCTGCATTCAGAGGGCTTCTTTCTGCCACTTACTCCAGCAGAGGGGAAAAGGAGAAGCTCCTCTTGCAAAGTGCTCCCCAAGGCAGGGGCTGCATTCAGAGGGCTTCTTTCTGCCACTTACTCCAGCAGAGGGGAAAAGGAGAAGTTCCTCTTGCAAAGTGCTCCCCAAGGCAGGGGCTGCATTTGGAGGGCTTCTTTCTGCCACTTACTCCAGCAGAGGGGAAAAGGAGAAGCTCCTCTTGCAAAGTGCTCCCCAAGGCAGAATTTAGGGTTGGGAAGTTTGCTCAAGGTGCCAGCACAAAAAGAGAAAATGGGAATCCCAGAATGGTAGAGGTTGGAAGGGACCTCTGGACATCACTGAGTCCAACCCTCCTGCCAAGGAAGGTCACACAGGAACACATCCAGGTGGGTCTGGAATCACCCCAGAGAAGGAGGCTCCACAACCTCCCTGGGCAGCCTGCTCCAGGGCTCTGCCACCCTCACAGTGAAGAAGTTTTCCCTTCTGTAGCATTCTTTGGGAAAGGTCCCCTGCCCAAGGCAGCCCTGGGGGCACCACTAGTGAGCTCCAAGGTGCTGGCAGCACCTACCTCTGCTTCTGGTGGATGGGCTGCTGCCTCATGGCCATGTACTGGGTGTCCTCCTGCAGGCGGTTCAGAGGCGACTCAGGCTTGAGGCGGATCCCATAGTAATGGTATTTGGAGTTCCCCCTGGAAGCATCACCACAGAACTGCTTCAGTGCACATTCCCCAGTGGAAAGGGCTGGGATGTGTGGCTCTGCAAGTGACTCTGGGCTTGCAGGGCACCCTGCTCCTCTCAGCACACCTGGGGCTGCTGCCAAGTGCTGCGTGAATCAAAGCATCATGGAATGGTGGTGGTTGGAAGGGAGCTCCAGAGCTCACCAGGGGCACCTCCCACCAGCCCAGCTGGCTCAAGGCCTCATCCAACCAGGCCTTGAACACCTGCAGGGAGAGGGCATCCACAACCTCCCTGGGCAGCCTGTTCTCCCCCACCCTCACTGTCAACAACTTCTTCCTCACCTCCAATTTAAACCTCCCCCTCCGCAAGCTTCAATCCTTTCCCTCTCACCTTATCACCTCAAACCCTTGTAAAAAGGCCCTCCCCAAGCTTCCCTGCAGGCCCCTCTCAGGCTCTCAGCAGGTGTGGCAGGAGGGGCAGGAGGGGGGTTTGTTTTGACCCCAACCTGGTTCCCAGGCGGCGAGTCCTCAGCCCCATGAACACCGAGCGGATCAGCTTGCCGAAGGAGGCAGCGTTCACTGGGTCCAGTTTGTGCTCCTGGCAGTGCCTCAGGTAATGGTTGTAGAGAGAGCTCCTGGGAAGGCTGACACCTTCTGCTGTCTCATAGTTGTCCAACAACCACTGGAGCTTTAAGGGTGGAAAAGACAAATAAACAGAGAGGAGAAAAGTCTAAAGAGGCTGGAAGGAGCTGCGGCCCAGCAGCCGGCGACGCTTCCGAGAGCTCATCTGACACTGAGAGGCCCAAGAGAACTGGAGGCTGGGTAATTAATTGGTAGAAGTTAATTTAGAGCACTCATCTGGGTTGGATTCCAAGCTCCCCCAAAAACTACTCAGCCAAACAAACCCACTCTCAGGTTCTTGCAGGAGCTTTCCAGCAGAGTCCCCCTGCTGGCTCCGAGTCCGCCGTGGGTGCAGCTGCAGCCTCAGAATCACAGAATCAATCAGGTTGGAAAAGGCCTCAGAGCTCAGCAAGTCCAGCCTGGCACCCAGCACCCCCTGACAACTCAACCATGGCTTCAAGTGCCACATCCAGTCCTTTCTTGAACACCTCCAGGGATGGGGACTCCACCACCTCCCTGGGCAGCACATTCCAGTGGACAATTACTCTCTCTGGGAAGAACTTTCTCCTCACCTCCAGCCTAAACCTCCCCTGGCACAGCTTGAGACTGTGTCCTCTTGTTCTGGTGCTGGTTGCCTGGGAGAAGAGCCCAACCCCCACCTGGCTACAACCTCCCTTCAGGGAGTTGCAGAGAGCAAGAAGGCCTCCCCTGAGCCTCCTCTTCTCCAGGCTAAGCAACCCCAGCTCCCTCAGCCTCTCCTCCCAGGGCTGAGCTCCAGACCCCTCCCCAGCTCTGTTGCCCTTCTCTGGACACCTTCCAGCAGCTTTCCTAAACTGAGGAGCCCAGAACTGGACACAGGACTCAAGGTGTGGCCTAAGCAGTGCTGAGCACAGGGCAGGATGACCTCCCTGCTCCTGCTGGCCACACTGTTCCTGATGCAGGCCAGGATGCCCTTGGCCCTGGGCACACTGCTCCTGCAGAGCCAAACTCCCAGCTGGAGGAACTTGTGGTTTTCCAAGAAGAAAGATGCTGAGACACTGCCTTAAAGAGGAAGAAAATGGAAAGGGAACCAACCAGGTTGCAAAGTCCTTATGGCTGAGAGGATTGGCATGGCTGCAGCCTTTCCCTTCCCAGGCCAGTGAAGGGTTACCAAAGCAACCTGGAAAACCAGAGGGGGTCCTTCCAGCTGTCAGGACTGGCTGCCTGAGCTGCTTCTGACATTTCTGTCGAGGCAGGTTTGCAATTAATATCAATTATTTATCCCCAGCTGGTTGGAAAGGGCAGGCCCAGCACACAACATCAGCACAGGAACTGACAGGCAAAGAGAGCAACCCCCCCAGTAACCTTCTTTTGTTGGCCAAATGACTTCAGTGCCAATCAAATAAAGACTGAAGAGAATCTTGGAAGGGAGGAGATGGACCAATGGACTCCAACCAATAGCCTGGGGAAGAGCACTTTGGTTGTTCTTAGGGAGGTTTGGGATGAGCATATTGCAGACCTCCCTCTCCATCCAGCCCTGCATGCACAGGAGGCACAGCTCCAGCAGCAGCAGCAGCTGCAGCCACACCAGATCAGTGGCAAGGCAGAAGTGGGGTTATGGATCCCACCAGCCACCAGCCCCAGCAGCTCCTCACAACAGAGTCCAAGCACAAACCTGGGCCTAGAAATCAGTGGGATCTAAGCAGGCACAAGGATGTAGAGGTTGGCACATGCCTGAGTGTCTTCCACTCCTGCTCCAGGATCTGCCTCTTTTCCCAGCCTCACAGACTGCAGCAGGTTGGAAGGGACCCTCCAAGGGCATCTTGTCCAACCTGCCTGCCCTCAGCAGGGACAGTTCCAGCTCCAGGCTGTCCAGGACCACAGCAAGTCCAATCCTGAACGTCTCCAGGGCCTCAACCACAGCCCTGGGCAACCTGTCCCAGGCTCTCACCACCCTCATAGTGCAGAACTTCCTCCTGATGTCCAACCTAACCCTGCCCTGCTCCAGTTTCAAACCAGTGCCCCTGGTCCTATCCCCACAGGCCCTTCTGAACAGTCCCTCCTGCAGGCCCCCTTCAGATACTGAAATGCAGCTCTAAGCTCTCCCTGGAGCCTTCTCCAGGCTCAACAGCCCCAGCTCTTTCAACCCCAAAGATTCACCACTTGCACCTGGAGAACTTCTGGGGTCCCAAATCCCCCACTCCATTACTTGAGCTCTGTCTCAGTAACTCTGAAAATACCTCCTGAGCTGTGCAGTGACACAGAAGCCCTCCTGACACCTGCAGTGACACAGAAGCCCTCCTGACCCCTGCAGTGACACAGAAGCCCTCCTGACCCCTGCAGTGACACAGGACTCCTCCTGACCCCTGCAGTGACACCTCTGGCACCTCTCTCCTTTGAGTCACTGTCAGTGCAGGGATTTCCTCTCTCTCAGCCCAAACCAAGACCAGCCTCACTCCAACCTCCTGCTGCTTCAACAGGGCTTGAATGAGACCCCTCAAACCTCCCCCCAAGCATGTGCTCACTGTTAAGTGTTACTGCATGGGAGCCACACAGCAGGCTGCAGAAGGCTCAGCAGGAGAGTGGGAACTGCACACAGAGCAGGGAAATCAGGGGCAGAGTGAGGAGACAGAGGGCTAGCAAATGGATTCAGCACAGCATTGCACCAGGTGTGGTCCTCCTTGAGGCATGGAAAGAGCAGGAAAGGCTTTCAGAGGAGCAAGGCTGTTGGGATGTGCTACCTATGGGCTCTGTGTCATAGAGTCACAGAATGGGAGGGGGTGGAAGGGACCTCTGGAGGTCATTCGGTCCAACCCCCCCTGCCAGAGCAGGGTCATGCAGGAATGCATCCAGGTGGGGGTGGAATCTCTGCAGGGAAGGAGGCTTCCACCACCTCTCTGGGCAGCCTGCTGCAGGGCTCACACCAAAGAAGTTTCTGCTGCTGTTGAGGGGGAAGCTGCTGCGCTCCAGGCTGCTCCTGGCGCTGGGCTCTGGATGCCACTGGGCAAAGCAGGGGGTGGGGAGGTGGGGAGGGGGGAAAAAAACACCCCAGAACTAGAGGAAAGGTTGTAAATGGTGCTGGTCACTTACATGGCTGTTGAGCAAACTGCTTTTGTGTGATGTAAGGCCTTCAGTTTTTTGGAGGTTTTCAATCGCCATTTCAAGCTACAGAGAAATGTGCAGAGGAAGGGGGGAGGGAACAAAAACAACAACCAAAGAGGGGGAAACAAAACAAAAAGAAAGGAAATCAGAGAGTTAGCAACAGCCAGGCTTGATTGTCTCTTTCATTAATAGTTGAATGATTAAATGCTTTCTGCCCACAGGCAGGGGAGAGAGGCAAACAGATGAGGCACAGCCCCCGGGGGGCGAAGCTGCGGAGGAGTTATTGGCTGGCATGCAAACATCGCAGCAAGGGGCACTGCCAGGGGGCAAGAGCCAGGCCAGGGGGCTTTGGGTCTTCCACTCCATGCAGTGCCCACTTCAGAGCATCACAGAATGGCTCAGGTTGGAAGGGACCTCAGGGATCAGCTACGCCAACCTCTCCCTGTCGCAGGCAGGGACAGCTCTCAACTAGACTCAGCTGCTCCAGGCCTCCTCCAGCCTGGCCTTGGGCACCCCCAGGCAGGAGGCAGCCACAGCCTCCCTGGGCAGCCTGGGCCAGAGTCTCACCACCCTGGTACTGCAGAACTTCTTCCTCAGCTCCACTCTAACCCTGCTCTGCCTCAGCTCCAAACCATTCCCCCTTGGCCTGGCTCAGACACCCTCAGGAGAAGTCTCTCTGCAACCTTCCTGCAGGATCCCTTCAGGCCCTGGCAGCAGCTCTGAGGTCCCCCTGGAGCCTTCTCCAGGCTGCACAGCCCCAGCTCCCTCAGCCTGTGCTCACAGCAGAGCTGCTCCAGCCCTTGGATCACCTTTGTGGCCTCCTCTGGGCTCTGTGTCCTTATGCTGGGGACACCAGAGCTGGAGGCAGGATTGGTGCTGGGGTCTCACTGGGTTGAGGAAACTGTTCAAGCAGGAGGTGCTGCACCATGAGGAACCAAAGGCTGCTTGCTGATGCAGCCTGCAGGAAATGAGTCAGGTGGTGGAGGGAGACATCAGCTTCCTTCCTGTGCTCAAGCAGCAGCACAGTGCCCCTCAAGCAATGCCTCTTCTACTGGCACAGCAACACTGCCTGGCCTCTGGGCACTTTGTCCCATGCAGAAGGGACAGAGCAGCCAGCCAGCCTCACACCTCCTGCACCAATACTCCAAGGGAAAGCTTCAGAGCAGCCCCCTGAGGATCCACTCATGGAAGGTCTCCAGAAGGCAGAGCCTAAGAGTGCTCTGCTGGCACTGCCACTGCATGGCTCTGCTCCAGGTGCTGTTTCAGCCCATTGGGAGGAGCAGGACAGGTCCAGCAGAGCTGGGAGCTGAGGTGCCTTAAACACTGGAAGGTTTTATTCTAGGCTTTACCAAACACCTTCAGCCTCCTGAGGCAGCTCTGACACCACTGCTAATCCTGAAGCTCTGCCTTGCTTCCAGCCTCCCCTGGAGACACTCTTCTTGCTTTCAAGGTCTCAGTGGCAGCTCTGCCTCAAGCCTTCCTCAGGAGACAGGACAAGGGGGAATGGTTTGAAGCTGAGGGAGAGCAGGGTTAGGCAGGAACTGAGGAAGAAGTGCTTCAGTACAAGGAGGGTGGGACACTGGAGCAGACACATCCCTGGACTGCCTTCAGGCCCTGCAGGCTTCACCCTCCTGAGCCTCTCCACAAGAGCCACAGACATTTTGTGTCACAACACCTGCAGAAAGTCCCTTCCTGCATGCAAGGGAATGAATTGATTCCAGAGGCATTCTCCTGCAGGTCACTTCCTGGGATCTTTCCTTGCTCCATCTCCTGTTAGACAGCTACAAACCAAATCTGTCTGTGGGACAAGACACAAATCCTCCCCAAGCTTTTCACCTTGTGCTCATCACCATGGAAATAAAAGCCACACACAAACCCCAAAGCCCAGAGTCAAGCTGTGCAGCTTTGCAAGGTGCAGTCCCACGCAGGGTGACAAGATCAGCAGCTCCTTCCTCCAGCAGAACCAGCTGGAGCAGAAATTCAGATGCTCTGATGCCAGCTTCCAGCCCTGGACAGTTCAAACTCTCTCACACACAACTCTCATAGCAGCAGTGAAGCTCAGCCAGCCCAGCTCCAGCTGGAATTTTCTCTTCCACCTCAAGCTAAGGACCCCTGCCCTGCTTCCACCTAAGGCAGAGCACGTTTACTCCAGGACCAAAGGCAACCCCAAGGCACAAAGATGCCAAAACCATCAAGGCAACCTCCTAAAAGTCTGGGGGAAAAGGAAGTCCAATCTAAGCAGCCCAGACCTCACAGATTCACAGACTGCACTGGGTTGGAAGGGATCCTCAAAGCTCATCTTGTCCAGGCAGCAGGGACAGCTCCAACAAGAGCAGGGTCACAGCCAGTCTGACCTTGAATGCCTCCAGGGATGAGGCCTCAACCACAGCCCTGGGCAACCTGTTCCAGTGTCCCCCCACCCTCCCTGTGCAGAGCTTCCTCCTGATGCCCAACCTAAATCTCTCCTGTTCCAAAGCAGTTTCAAACCACTGCCTCTCATCCTATTCCCACAGCCCCTTCTGAGCAGCCCCTCCCCAGCCTTCCTGGAGGTTCCCTTCAGATACTGAAATGCAGCTCTAAGCTCTCCCTGGAGCCTTCTCTTCTCCAGGCTGAACAGCCCCAACTCTCCCAGCCTGTCCCCAGAGCAGAGGTTCTCCAACCCTCTGATCATCTTGGTTTCTCTCTCTCTTGTGTTTGGGGCCCCAGAGCTGGACACAGTACTCAGGTTGAGGTCTCACCAGAAGATGTCACCTCCAAGAGTGCTGAGCAGGGAACTTGCTCCTGGTTTTCTCCCTGGGTGCTGCTGGTCCCATTTTCCCATCCAGCCACACACCCTGAGTTACACCCACAAGTATCTTTACACACACAAGTCAGCCAGGAAAGGGAGGGGAGCAGGGTCCCAGAGACTGAGCTGCAGGCAGCAGCTGCTCCAAAGGCCTGGTAGGTTCTCAGATCCAAGGCCTGGTAGGTTCTCAGATCCAAGGCCTGGTAGGTTCTCAGATCCAAGCCCTGGTAGGTTCTCAGATCCAAGGCCTGGTAGGTTCTCAGATCCAAGGCCTGGTAGGTTCTAGCTGCAGAAAGGCTTTTTTGGGTTAAGAGTTGGACCCCTCTACCTCCCCCCTCCCCAACACCCAGAGTTGCAGCCTGTGCTTCTGGCCACCTGGCACCTTGGTTGACAGGATTCAAACAATGCAGAGCTTGGAAACATTTCTGATTTGATCAACATCAGCCCTAAAATCCATTTTCTGTAACCTGGACAGAAGAGACAATGGTGTAGGAGATAGAGACAAAGGCTCCTTGGTTGCTGTTCACTTGGCACCACCATCCTGGCATAGATCCATGGAATGGGTTGGGTTGGAAGGGATCATTTCACTCCAACCCCCCTGCCACACCTTGGGTGCTCATCAGCCACTGTGGCAGTAATGCATTTTGCAGGGCTCTTCCCAATTAAAAAGCTGCTTCTGAGTTTCCTTCTTGCCAAGCCCAGTGCTCAGACCTTGCCCTCAGCAGGAAATGGAAGTGCAGACAATTGGTTGGAATTGGAAAAGTCAAAATGTGGCTCTTGGGGGGGGGGGGGGGGTATAAAACCCCCAAAGGCCTGGGGATTGGGGGATAAAACCCCCAAAGGCCTGGGGATGGGGGGAACAAAAACCCCAAAGCTTGGGGATGGGGGGAATAAAACCCCCCCAAAGCTTGGGGATGTTCTTATCTCCAGGGCAGTGAAATCTCAGTGATCCCCCAAAGAAATCCAGAGCATGGGTTGGGTTGGAAGGGAGCTCCAAAGGCCACCCAGCCCAACCCCCCTGCAGTCAGCAGGGACATCCTCCACTAGAGCAGGTTGCTCAGAGCCTTGTTGAGCCTCACCTTGACTACTTGGCAGGGATGGGGCCTCAACAACCTCCCTGAGCAACCTGCCCCAGCACCACCCTCTGACGGCGCAGAGCTCAACTCGCGACGAGCCTCTGCCCGCCAGCGAGAGAGAACAGCGCAGACCCCCCTGGGAGGGAGCAACCCACCCCCCTGCGGTACACCAGTGTCTGTTCTGTCCCTGCTGTTTGCCAGGCAAGTTACACAGAATCACACAGAGATAAAAGCCAGGGAGGTTCATTTGGGAAGGGTTGTCCCAGTTCCCCTGGGAGTCAAATGCTCGGCCCCCTGAGCCCCCAGGCCTGCAGGGCTACATACCGTTGCTGGAGAGGAGCGTGAAGTATGTGACAGAGAATGTCTAGTGTTTTCCATCCCCCCATGAATGAGATAGGCTCCTGAGCTGGAGAGGATCTGACTTCCCCCAATGTCCATGGTGATGCCCACCATGTTGTGAGAGGGAATGGCTGTAGGAGAGGATGTCGCTGTAGTCACCTGAGCTCCTCCACCTCCCTGGGCTTCGAAGTAGGAGGCGGCGCTGCTGGGGGCGTAGAGCCTCGCCTCGCTGCTGTACGAGTAGGTGGCTCGGCTGGAGGGGAACAGCAACAGGGCAGGAGTCAGAGCAGCACTCACAGCACCAGAGAATCACAGAATCATGGAATCAGAATCACAGAACCATGGAATCAGAATCACAGAATCATGGAATCATAGAGTCATGGGATCAGAGACTCAGAAGCATAATCATTGAGTCATAGAATCATAGACTCATGCAATCAGGGACTCACAGAATCATGGACTCATAGAATCATAGACTCAGAATCATAATCATTGAGTCATAGAATCATAGACTCATGCAATCAGGGACTCACAGAATCATGGACTCATAGAATCATAGACTCAGAATCATAATCATTGAGTCACAGAATCATAGACACATGCAATCAGGGACTCATAGAATCATGGACTCATAGAATCATAGAATCATAATCATTGAGTCATAGAATCATAGACTCATGCAATCAAGGGCAACGAGAATCAACCAGGTTGCAAGAGACCTCCAAGATCATCAAGCCCAACTGATCACCCAACCCTAACTAATTAATCAGACCAAGGCAGTGAGTGCCTCATCCAGGCTCTTCTTAAATACCTGCTGCCCAGGGAGGTGGTGGAGTCACCATCACTGGAAGGGTTTAAAAGGAGCCTGGATGAGGCCCTTGGTGCCATGGTTTAGTTGATCAGATAGTGCTGGGTGAGAGGTTGGACTTGATGATCTCAAAGGTCTTTTCCACCCTGGTTAATGCTGCATTCTGTACTCTGCTTTCACCTCCAGGGACATTGACCCCACCACCTCCCTGGGCAGCTCATTCCAAGGGGCAATCTCTCTTGCTGGGAAGAACTTTGGATCAGCTTCCCCCAAACCCAGACCCCCTCTCCGTGGCAGTAGGCTTTGCTCTGCTGCCCCCTGTGCTGACACAGATTTTCCTTCTCTTCTAATGCTGTTACTTAAACTTCCCTTATTATTTCTGTTCTTAGTACAGAATCCCCAAACCCCAGCATGCTGGGGGTGGGAAGGTCCCCTTCAGCTGTGGAAATGCAGCTCTAAGGTCTCCCTGGACTGGAGTCTGGCTGGAACTGCCCCCCATGCACACAGCCTAGCACAGGCAATGCTTGCTCCTCCTCTTCCTCCTGCTAACGTCGGGCAGTGCCAGCTGCAGTGCCAGGATGGAAGGAGCCTGGGAGGACCAAAGGTCTGGGGTGGGAGCAGGGCCCTGTTACAGCCAACAGGAGACTCTTACATGGTTCCATTGGTATAAACAGCTTCTCCTCCTTCCACATACTGGACCTGGGATGGATAAACGTGCTGCACCGACTGCACCTGCAATGAGCACCACAGCCTGCAGTTACTGCCTCAGAGAGCCATGGGATGGGCTGGCTTGGAAGGGACCCTCAGGATCAGCCAGTTCCAACCCCCTTGCCATGGGCAGGGACACCTCCCACTAGCCCAGGCTGCTCAAGGCCTCATCCAACCTGGCCTTGAACAGCCCCAGACAGGAGGCAGCCACAGCCTCCTGGGCAGCCTGTGCCAGGCTCTCCCCAGAGTCAAGAATTTCTTCCTCATCCCCAGTCTCAATCTCCCTTCCTCCAGCTTCAATCCATTCCCTCTCATCCTACCACTACAAGCCTCTGTCAAATTAAAAGCATCCATCAAATCTCCCAGACCAGGAAAGCCACAAAGGTCCTTCCTAAGCTTTAAATATGTTGAGAGGTTCTTTTGCCATCAGGCTAAGAAAGGGAGCAAGAGCTGGAGAAAGCTGCTTGCAGTGGTCTCCACTTCTCCAACTGCACAGAAGCCTTTAAGGGCCTGGGCTTCCCTAAGCAGCTCTCTGGCACACTCTCAACTGCCCTGTGGGGATCCCTGTGAGGTTTCTCACCCTGGAGATATTACCTGTTGTGGAACCTGCTGCACTCTGGGGACAGAGATCTGCTGCATCTGTGCTCCTTTGGGAGCAGAGCCTGCTGCTTGCACCAAAACCCTCTGAAAGAAGAAGAGACAGTGACACACTCACTTCCAGGCTGTGGCACAGGAGGCTTTCCCTCCCAGACCCTCATGGAAACCTTTGACACCTCCAGCAGCAGCAGCTGCACCCCTGAGCAACCCTGCAGCCCCCATCCTTCCAGTGGGACCTGCACAGGAGCCCAGCCTGAGCCCAGCACCCTCTGCTCTTGGTGCTACACTCAGCACTCTGAGGTTGGACACACATCTTGTAGAGTGCTCAGCACCTTGCAGATCATAGAATCCCAGCATGGCTCAGGTTGGAAGGGACCTCAGAGCTCAGCTATTCCAACCTCCCTGCCATGGGCAGGGACACTTCTCAACCAGACTTGGCTGCTTGAGCCCTCAACCAGCCTGGCCTTGAGCACCCCCAGGGAGGAGGCAGCCACAGCCCCCCTGGGCAGCCTGTGCCAGGGTCTCACCACTCCCATACTGAAGAACTTCTCCCCCAGCTCCAGTCTAACCCTGCTCTGCCTCAGCCTCAAACCACTGCCCCTTGGCCTGTCTCCAGACACCCTCAGGAAATGTCATCTCCTGCTTTGGCCCAGCTCAGCTCCTTGGGCACTTTGGCACCTCCTGCTCCTGCTGCCTCCCAACCAAAAGAATCACTCAGCCCCAACCTGCAAGGTGAAGCCATCCTGCTCACACAGCCTTTGCTCACACTGGAAGGCAGAGCAGAGACCAACACCACCAAAGCCTCCAGCCTCACACCAGTCATGCTGCCAGCAGCTCATCCCTAGTGCTCTCTTTGTCCTGCTGGTGAGAAGGGAAGGCTCTGGACACTCCTCCTCTTCAGCAATCTTCCACCATATTCTGGCTCTTCCTTAATCCATGGAGTTCCACCTAAACTTCCACCTCATGCCAACAGCACTGACAATGGCTGGAGGGAGAATTTCAGCATCCAAAGCTGCTGGATCTTCTGAGCTTCTTTCAGGATGTTGTCACAGCCACATTCCCACCAGTGACTGATGGTCCCCAAGCTCCTGGACACCAGTGACCAGCAGGGTCCACCCCATTCCAACACAAACAAGAGGAGTCCCCCAGGGAAACTGAAGATGGGAAGGGTGAGAGGTGACAGAGAGCTGGCCAAGCACAGAGCCAATCACACCATGGCCATGGCCACATCTCCTGGAGTGCTCCCACCAAGTCCTGGGGTTTTAACTGTTCCTTCCCCCCAGGCCTCCAATGGCAGCTGCTTCTGCTCCCTTGGGAGCTGGAGCAGGGTGTAGCTGAGCTGTCCCCAGCCACCCCTCCAGCTTCCTGCAACAGAAACTTCTTCTGCCAGTTCCCCAAAGGGGCTAAAAAGGAACCAGCTTTACTTAACCCTTCCTGTTTTGCACCAGGCACTTTCCATTCATCAGCTGAAGTTCTCTCCTCTCTCCTATCAGAAGAGCTCCCAAGTGCTTCAGATTGATGTCTATGAATTATGAATCCTCCTCCTCAATTGCAGATGTCAGGATCCACCTACCAAAGGAAGAGGCCAGCACGTGGCTCCTCCAACCCTCTTCTCTGCATTAGTTCTCCCTCCACCTCTTGCTTCTGCAGCTCTCTACCTCCTCTGCAGAGCTGCTTTGCAGGACTCCTTCCTTGCCTCCTGGCTTTTTTACTGCCACATCAAATAGTGACAAGAGAGGTTTGCAGTGAAGCAAGCATCCCAGAGGCATGGAGGGGCTTCCCTGGGTCACCAAGCTCCAGCCTCAGTCCTGTGTCTAGAGGAGATCCCCATGGCCTTCAGCAGCACACAGTCACAGCTTCACAGACTGCAGCAGGTTGCAAGGGACCCTCCAAGGGCATCTTGTTCAACCTCCCTGCACTCAGCAGGGACAGCTCCAACTAGAGCAGGCTGCCCAAGGCCACAGCAAGCCTGATCTTGAATATCTCCAGGGATGGGATCCCAACCTGTTCCAGGGTCTCCCCAGCCTCACTGCGCAGAGCTTCCTCCTGATGTCCAACCTAACTCTGCCCTGTTCCAGTTTCAAACCATTTCCCCTGGCCCTATCCCCATAGGCCCTTCTGAGCAGTCCCTCCCCAGCCTGCCTATAGGCCCCTTCCAGACACTGAAATGCAGCTCTGAGCCCTCCCTGGAGCCTTCTCTTCTCCAGACTGAACTCTCCCAGCCTGTCCCCATAGCAGAGCTTCTCCAGCCCTCTTTGTGGGTCCCCTGCAGCAGGTCCATCTCACTCTTGTGCTGGGGATCCCAGAGCTCACTACCTCAATGAGCTGATTACCAGCTCTCTCCCTCACATAAAGGCCTGGATGAAAATCCCTCTGGCAGGCAAGCAGGTCCCTTCTCCATGGCAACAGCATCCCCAGCTGCTGGCACCTTACCTGCTGCGAGGCTGGCACCGGCTGCACCACCGGAGCCTGGGCTGCTGCTGAGGTGTGAAGTGCCACAGAAGCTGCTGAGTCTGATCCTCCCTCTGAGCTCTGCATGCTCACTGCTGGAGGGGAGAGAGCAGAGGGGACAGATCAGCAGGGGGAAAGCAGAGCCACACACCCCAGAGGATGCCCCAGGAAGCAGAGTTTGACAGGAACAAAATCCCAGTGGAAGATGCAGGGGAAGTGTGAGGAAGGGAGGTAGCTGCCTTCCTACACCCAGGGCTCCTTTTAGGCTCTAGAGCTAATTTTAATACAAGGATTGTGTTAATAAAAAAAGAAAGTTGCACAATTGTTCCCCAGAAAGGAGAGGGAAGGAACAGAAAATGCACTTCTAAATATAACCAAAAAGCAGGGTTGGAAAATGATGGTGTCAGAGAGGGGACAGCTGGGAGGCTAAGAGCAGGTTTCAGAGGTGATTTGTTTCTCCCCCTCTGCCTTATCAGAGCACCATGGAATGGCTCAGGTTGGAAGAGACCTCAGATATCATCTGCCCCAACCTCTTTGGAGGTTCACAGAGTGGGCTGGGTTGGAAGGCACCCTCAAGATCAGCCAGTTCCAACCCCCCCTGCCACGGGCAGGGACCCCTCCCACCAGCACAGCTTGCTCAAGGCCTCATCCAGCCTGGCCCTGAACACCTGAAGGTTGGAGGCAGCCACAGCCTCCCTGGGCAGCCTGTTGTGTGGTGAGAAGGGCCCTGCTCCAGCAGCTGATGTTTCAGATAGGGCCAAGTTTAAGGCTCTGGTTGCTCGAGGTGGCAGCCGCTGGCAGCCGGAGCAGCGCCTCCGTGGAAGGCCTTGCAGAAACCTGCGTGCCAGGTTGCATCACCACTGAGTGAATCAGGCAGATAAGGAGGCTGCTGTGCCTCTGGAAACCTTCTGTTTACACACAGCTCTCTTGGTATCCAAGCAAACAGTAGTGACAGGAAAGGAAATACAGAAAAGAGTCAAAAAAAACCCACCCCAAACAACTCCTAGCTTCTGGGTGCTATTTCTGGCTCTGCCACCAGCTTGCTCCATGACCTTCAGCAGGATGCTTTAATTTCCCCACTCCTAAAAAAGCCACAATTGTCCCCCTAGGTGAAGAACTCCCTGCCTGATCTCAGAGGGCTGTCAAAGTCTGAATGCATTTGAGAAAGGCCAGGAGTAATCTTACAAGCCTGCAGGGCTGATAAAAACTCCACTTGTCACCGGTTCATTCAGAAGCCACCTTGCCTGCCATGTAAATAGCCTGGGCTTTGTTCATCCCTCCTGCTCAAAGCAGCTCCAAAACGCTGGGGAAACAGAGATAAGAGAGGGTTTGAAAACATCCTCCAGATTCAGCCTCCCAGGGAGAGGGAGGGGGGAGGGCTGGAGAAGAGAAAAGGAGAGGGCAGCACAAGAGCAGCACACAGCCAGCTCCCCGTGAGCAGCATCCTCTGCAAGGGGTCCCTGAGCTGCCAGACAGAGCAGGAGGGATGCAAGGGAGCCCCCTGGGAGTGAGAGGGGTGCCCCTGGGTGCTGGGCCCATGCCCACAGAGCTCTGCCATGCAGAGCAGAGGGAGCTGCAAGTGTTTTTCCACAGAATGTTTTAACGTAAACCCTGAGCTCCTGAGAGCTCAAACAGCAAAACGTTTGGGAGCTAAGCACCCAGCCCTCCAGCTGCAGCTGAGCCCAGCCAGAGCAGGGAGCCTGCTTCACTGATCCTGCCTTATTTGCCAGAAGGTCTAGGCAGCTTCTCCTGCCCCCTCTGCTCTGCCCTGGGGAGACCACCCCTGCAATACTGTGTCCAGTGTGTGGCTCAAGAGAGACAGAGATCTGCTGGAGAGAGTCCAGTGCAGGCTATGAGGATGACTGGGTGCAACTCCCCACTCCTGACCTAAAGGAGGGGTGGGACTGGCACCACCTTGGCTCTCATGAGGCATTGAGGTCTTGCATTTATACCTGAGGTCTGGTGTTTACCTCCCTTTACTCTTTGAAGGTGGGAAGAAGCAAAACAGATTAACAACCTTAACAGGAACAAATTCAGTGCACCAGAACCAGAGGGCTGGAAGCCATCCCCTGTGGGGACAGGCTGAGAGGCTTGGGGTGGTTCAGCCTGGAGAAGAGAAGGCTCCAGGGAGACCTTAGAGCAGCCTTCAGTACAGGGAGAAGTTGTTCAGGAGGAGGCTGGGGAGACTCTGGCACAGGCTGCCCCAGGGACAGGCAGGTTGGATGAGGCCTTGAGCAAGCTGGGCTGGTGGGAGGGGTCCCTGCCCATGGCAGGGAGGTTGGAACTGGATGGTGTTGAAGGTCCCTTCCAAGCCAACCCATCCCATGGAAACAATCAGGGCTCACAGCCAGCCACATTGCCACCTCCAGTTTGATGCCACAGCCATGGATTTTCCACAGGTACCTTGACATTCCCTGCAATCAGTGGGAAGCTTGGAGCTGAACTGATCCAAGGAAGCATCTCTGATCCACAGCATTGCTCTCCAGGCTCCAAATGCAAACCCAAGCTTTGTCTTTTCTCTCTTTCTCTCCCTTTGTGTGCTTGGGGTTTGTGCATTTCTTGCATGCCTTTGAGAGGAAGGTTCCCATATGCAAACAGTTATTTGGCTCCTGGAACCTTCGTTCAGGTTTGGCTGGCTGGGGGCTTAGATAAATAGCAAAAGCAGAACCAGCACTAAGTGAATTCAGGAGGAAGAAAAATGCAGTTTAAGCAGCACATTTTCTATGGGCTCTGAGTGGTATTTGCTGCCCTGACTACAGCAAAAAGAACTGGGGAGGGGTTTGGACATTGAATAGATTCACCACTGAGACTCAACACCCTCCAAAGTGCCTGCAAGTGACAAAAGGAATGCAGGGAAGAGTGGACTTGGGCTTTCTTTGCTAGCTGATGCTCACTATCCACCAGCTTCACCCACCACACTCTCTGCCACATTTATGTGACTGAAGAAACCCTCCTGAAATAGTTTCCATCTCATTCAACATTTTTAGCCCAGTGTTTATTTAACAGTTTGCCCTCAGCAGGCATTAGCTGTGCTTGGACCTGCAGTGGTTCATTCATGGAATGGTTTGGGTTGGAAGGGACCTTCAGCATCATCCAGTTCCAACCCCTAGCCATGCACAGGGACACCTCCACCAGCCCAGGCTGCTCCAGGCCTCCTCATCCAGCCTGGCCTTGAACACCTCCAGGCAGGAGGCAGCCACAGCCTCCCTGGGCAGCCTGTGCCAGGCTCTCCCCACCCTCACCCTCAAGAATTTCTTCCTCCTCCCCAGTCTCAATCTGCCTTCTTCCAGCTCAAAGCCATTGTCCCTCATCCTAGCACTCCTAGCTCTTACCAGAAGTCCCTCCCCAGCTCTCCTGCAGCCCCTTTCAGGTACTGGAAGGCTGCTCTGAGGTCTCCCTGGAGCCTTCTCTTCAATCCTCCATTAGCCTTGGATGCTGTCAACCAGAGATAGCTGAGAAGTAAACCTGAGGAGACAACTTCCTTATGGTGAGGGTGGCAGAGCCCAGGAGCAGGCTGCCCAGAGAAGCTATGGAGTCTCCTCTGGAGCCATTCCAAACCCACCTGGATGCATTCCTGGGTGACCCTTGCTCTGGCAGGGGGGGATGGCTTGGAGTGGATGATCTCTGGATCCACCTCTGCCACTCTGTTGGTTTCACTGCTTCAACAGGCAGAGAAGGCCCCACAGAGCCTGCCCCTGATTAGGTTCAATTAATTCCAACCAGAAGCTTGGCTAAGTGCTCCAGTTACCTGGAAACACAGATAAACCCCAAACACACGTTCCAAGGGCAGCAGCAGAGCTGGGCTTGGGTTGGTTGGATGCTGATTTATTTATCTTCTTTTATTTATCAGTTTTTTTCTCTCCCCTCCTCCCCCCCCCCCCCCCAGGAACCTGTTCCTCATGGAAAAATACCAATTTGGAAATGGCTTTTATTAGCAAGTTAATAATACACCAAAATACAAATAGACACCCAGCCTTGGGTTAGATTTCATGGAATCAAATCAAGTTTATATATAGAGGGAGAGACAAAGGATTGCTGGGGAACAGCAGCTCACTCGTCTTTGTTGGGTCTTTAAAGGTAGCTTTGAGACAGGCAGGAGTGAGCAGGGAGTGCTCCTCTGCTGCCTGCCTAAGCTGCAGTTTCCTCAGGAGCCAGCTGAGGTGGAAGAGCAGGAGCCAGGCTGGTTGGAATGTTGCTGGCAGCAGCCCCCAGTGGGTAAATCCCAGGTGTGAGGAGCTCAGATCTCACCAGGGGCAAATGAACGTTGGGAAGCTCTCTCCTGTTCCAAAACCTGTCCTGTTTTCTTGCAGGGTTAATAATGTGAGTGCTCTCCAGGGCTGGATCCCTCAGAGCTGGACACACAGTTATAGACTGCTTTGGGTTGGAAGGGACCTCCAGCATCATCCAGTTCCAACCCCCTGCCATGGGCAGGGACACCTCTCACCAGCCCAGGTTGCTCAAGGCCTCATCCAGCTTGGCCTTGAACACCTCCAGGGAGGAGGCAGCCACAGCCTCCCTGGGCAACCTGTGCCAGGGTCTCCCTACCCTCACTCTCAACAGTTTCTTCCTCATCTCCACTCTCAATCTCCCTCTCCCAGCTCAAAGCCATTGTCCCTCATCCTGTCACTCCCACCCTTGCCAAAAGCCCCTCCCCCCCTTGCCAAAAGCCCCTCCCCAGCTCCCCTGGAGCCTCTCTCAGCTACTGGCAGGCTGCTCTGAGCTCTCCCTGGAGCCTTCTCTTCTGCAGCCTGAACTCTCCCATCCTGACCCCCACAGGGGATATTCTCCACCTGGCTCTGCTCATCTTTGCAGCCTCCTCCGGACCCACTCCATCCTCTCCCCACGCTCCTTAGATCAGAATAGGATAGGATAGGATAGGATAGGATAGGATAGGATAGGATAGGATAGGATAGGATAGGATAGGATAGGACAGGACAGGACAGGACAGGACAGGACAGGATAGGATAGGATAGGATAGGATAGGATAGGATAGGACAGGACAGGACAGGACAGGACAGGATAGGATAGGATAGGATAGGATAGGATAGGATACAACAGACCAGGTTGGAAGAGACCTTCAAGATCATCGTGTCCAACCTCTCATCCAACACCACCTAATCAACTAACCCATGGCCCCAAGCACCCCATCAAGTCTCCTCCTGAGCACCTGCAGCGATGGTGACTCCACCACCTCCCCGGGCAGCCCATCCCCGTGGGCAATCACTCTCTCAGCGCCGCGGGGGAGCTCCGCTCCTCTCTGCCACCCTTGCCGGCCGCACTCCTCCGCCGCACGGCGGGGCAGGGCCGGCGCCGGGGGCTGCGGGCGCGGGGCGGCGGGGCCGGGCCGGCGCTGTTTGGGGAGCAGCAGCGGTTGCCGAGGCGACGCCGTGCGGTCCCCTCCCGGGTCCCGGAGCGTTGCCGGGCGACGCGGGGAGCGCTTCCCAAACCAAACAGCCCCATCCCCGCCGCCAGCCAGCACTAAATATGTCAGCGGGTATTTTCAGAAGCCCGGGAGGACTGACAAATAATTTCTTTGCTATAGTAACCAGGGGGAGGCAGGGGAGGGAGCTGTGCGCGGCTGCGGAGGGGAAAAGGGGGAGGGGGGGGGGGGAGGGACTGCAGGGTTCTGGGGGCTTTGTTTTGGTTTCGAGTTGGGTTTGTTAATTGTCACTGCAGAATAAACGGATTACAGAGGCTGTCTTCAAAGCAGATGCCCAGGAAGGGAGAGTTCTTTGTTGCTGTTGTTGGTTGGGGTTTGGAAAACAAAACATGACGAGGGAGTTGATCTCCCTTCGGAGAGGCCAGGAGCTGGCTGGGAGGCAGAGAGCTGTGCTCCCAGTTCTTCCCAGTTTGTAGCCCAGTGAAGCACCACAGAGCTAGCCACAAACATACTGATCCTGAGCATCCCCAGGCAGGAGGCAGCCACAGCCTCCCTGGGCAGCCTGTGCCAGGCTCTCACCACCCTCAGACTGAAGAACTTCTTCCCCAGCTCCAGTCCAACCCTGCTCTGCCTCAGCTTCAAACCATTCCCCCTTGGCCTGGCTCTAGACACCCTCAGCAAAAGTCTCTCTGCAGCCTTCCTGCAGGATCCCTTCAGGGATTGGAAGGCAGCTCTGAGGTCTCTTCTCCAGGCTGAACGACCCTGGGGACATTGAGCAACCAAGTCCAGCTGAGAGGTGTCCCTGCCCAAGCCCCATCCCTGGAGGTGTTCAAGGCCAGGTTGGATGAGGCCTTGAGCAACCTGCTCTCTGGTGGAGGTGTCCCTGCCCCTGGCAGGGGGTTGTGTTTGGATGATCTTGAAGGTCCCTTCCAACCCAACCCATTCCATGGCTCTGTGAAGAGGAGAAACACAGCAGAGAGATGCTCCACGGCCATGGGAAACTGCTTTAAGCTCTCTGCTTTGCTTTTGTTTTTTCCCCATTAAAACTGGAGGCAACTGATCAGAAGCAAAGATTTACAAACACCCAGGAGGATTTTGAGGGAAATAAAAGACTAGAGGGAGGCTTTTGTTGGGCTGGTGGCCACAGATCATTGTCCAGGGCACAGTGGTGTGATCCAAACCAGAAAGGTTCTGCTATGCTTGCTAATCACCACTAAGGCCACACGCTGTTGTCACAGGCTCTCCCAATTCAATAGGAGCAGACTTTGGTCAGGATTTGTCCCTCCAATGCTTAAATCTAAGCTTTGGGGTCCCATCAGTTCAGCCCCACAGTGAGCAAGGGCAGAGCTGCTCACTGAAGCCGCTGGCTTCCAAGAGTGAGCTGCTTTTAGTGCTTCCTTTGGTGCTCCCCTGGGGTTCATCTATGAATGGCACCAGGACAGAAGTGCAGCCACACAGCCAGGGCATGGCATGCAGAAATTACTCATCCACTGATGAAAAAAGTCACAGGCCAGGTTGGTTTGGGCTCTGAGCAACCTGATCTAGCAGGAGATATCCCTGGTCACTGCAGGGGGATGGACTAGATGGTCTTGAAAGTCCCTTCCAACCCAAGTCACAGAATCAGAGCAGTCTGAGTTGGAGAAGCCCTCTGAGATCCTCCAGTCCAAGCAGCAACCCAACCCCACCATGGCCACCAAACCCTGGCCCCAGCTGCCATGGCCACAGGTTTCCTGAACCCTTCCAGGGCTGGGGACTCCACCACCTCCCTGGGCAGCCTGTGCCAGTCCCTGACCACTCTTGCAGCAAAGAAATTGTTCCTCATCTCCAACCTAAGCCTCCCCTGGCACAATTAGAGGCCATTTCCTCTCCTATCATCTGAGACTAGGGAGAAGAGACCAAGCCCCACCCTGGCTCCAGCCTCCTCTCAGGGAGCTGCAGAGAGCAGTGAGGTCTCCCTCAGCCTCCTCTTCTCCAGGCTGAACGCCCCCAGGTCCTTCAGCTGCTCCTCCCCAGCCCTCTTCTCCAACCAGAGATGAACACAACCAACTTTTTGCTATCTCTGCTCTCACTCCAGTGCCAGCCTGCAGAGAAAGGCAAACTCACTTGCCCAGACCCTCTCACTCCTTGGTCACTCCACCACATTTCCTAGAGTGCTATCTTTGCTGGCTGTGACCCAACTCCTATCAGCTCGTTTCAGAGCTGCCCTGAGGCGCTGTTCCTTTCGCACTCCTCTTATTGCTTCTTAAGATGGGCACATTAAATCCAAGATTCCTCTCATTCCACTCCTCCCTGCTAAGTGCCCCCCACTCCTGCTTTAATATGCTAAAAAATGACTGCTGGGATGGAGAGGAGAGAGGAAAATGGAGAGCTGACCCCTCCCAAGTGGGGATGCTGGGGGGATGGGGGGCAGGGGTTCAGGGCTTTGGGTGCTGCAGTCCTGTGCTCTCAAAGAGCTGAGAAAAAGGCTCTCCAGCTCCCCAGCCTCTGCTGAGAGCACACTGCAAAGAAGAACCCGGATTCAGAAAGGCACCACTTCCACCCAGCCTCCTTGTTTCTATCTCCCAGGGGGCTTTCATCCAAGCTAAGGCTTTAGATGCAACCACAGAGCTGCTCAACCTCCTCCTTCCTTTCTTCTTTCTTTTCCTTTCACTTCTTTCTCCTTCCTCCCTCCTTTACTTCTTTTCTCCTTCCTTCCTCCATTTTCTTCATTTTTTCTCCTTCCTTCCTCCTTTTCCTTCATCTTTCTCCTTCCTTCCTCCTTTTTCTTTTCTTTCTCCTTCCTCCCTCCTTTTTCTTCACTTCTTTCTCCTCCCCTCCCCTTTCCCTCCCCAAGACTCCAACACCCATCCACTTGCAGCAGGAGCTAGGTGTGACTGCAGCAGCTCTTTCCAGCCCCCAGAGCAGCGGAGTGCAGAGGCCCTGCATGGCTAATGATCTCCAGACTGTGACAGATAAACTCCTCAAGAGAAGGAAAAAGTTGCTTGGAGAGATTTATTATTTCTTTTCCCCTCCTATTCCATCTCCAGAAATCACCCCCAAAAAAACACCCCAACCAACCAAAAACCCAACCCCCCCAAAACCTTTCAACACCTCCTCCCTGTGGCTACAGCTTTCCAAGTTGCATTTGAAAAGCCGAACAGGAAACCCAGATGGGGGTTGGAGGGGTGGGGAAATGGCTGGAGATGACCTGACAAGAGCTTAAGTGTCCATCAGTGGGGAAATTCCAACACCTCCTCCCTCCTCTCTCTTCCTCCCCCTCCTCCCTCCCCCCACCCCCCAAAAAAAAAGGCCTGCACCGGGTCAGATTCCACCAGCAGCCCAAGAACCCAGCTCCAACCACATTCACTCAGCTCTTTTGATTCTCTTGTCTAACTGGCTGCTAGGCAACCCAGGGAGCAGCACTGCTGCTCATATGCATTAAGTATTAACTATTATTTCATTCCTTGCCCCCCTCCCTCTCCTTCCCCAAAAAGGCAACAACCTCACTCCAGAGCAGCCTCTTCTCTCCCCTCCAGCCAACACTGCCTGCGCCCGAGCTGGAAACAGAGAGAGCCCTGCCAGGGTTTGGATACAGCCAGCCCAGCCTCAGGATGCTCTTGATGCAGGTGCTATGGGATGGGGACATCTCCAGCATGAGCCACCTACCCCAAGTGTCCTCATTAGGGGCTGGAGATCTCATTTTTGCCGTACCCAGCAGCTGCAGCTGCTCTGAGCCACCCTCTGGAGGTAACTGATTCTGTGCTGCCTACGCAGGGAGCCTCAGATCCTGACTGAAGTTTAGAGCCCAGAGTGAGCAATGGGAACACCAGAACTGCTCCTGCTGCCTCCAGCCCTCCAATGGTGAGAGCTGTCCCTTCCTAGAATCCCAGCATGGTGGAGGTTGGAAGAGACCTCTGGAGCTCACCCAGTCCCAGCCCCTGCTCCAGCAGGGCACCCACAGCAGCTTGTCCAGGAGCACAATGCCCAGGGAGGGTTGGAAGCTCTGCACACAAGGAGACTCCACAACCTCTCTGGGCAGCCTGCTGCAGGCCTCCAGCAGCCTCACAGCAAAGTTTCTCCTCCTGTTCAAGTGGAACCTCCTGGGTTTCACTGTGTGCCTATTGCCCCTTGGCCTGTCCCTGGGCACCACTCAGCAGAGTCTGGCTCCACAGCTCCTTCAGCTCTTGCTGAGCATTGCTCAGCTCCCCTCTGGGGCTGCTCTGCTCCAGGCTCTCAGCCCCAGGGCTCTCAGCCTTTGCTCCTCCCAGAGCTGCTCCAGGCCCCTCGGCAGCTTTGTAGCCTCCCCTGGACTCTCTCCAGCAGTTCTTTGTCTCCCTTGAACTGGGGAGTCCAGAACTGGACCCAGCGCTGCAGATGTGGCCTCATTAGGTCAGAGCAGAGGATGAGGAAGCTGTGAGCTCTCCTGGGATAGTGACTCTGCCAGGATGAGTCACACAGCTGGTGAGATGGACAGCAGGAAGGCTGCTAAGGGCAAGCTAAGGGCAAGCTAAGGCAGAACTTGAGAGCCCACACCGTGCAAGGCTTTCTGCTCCCCTCCCTCCAGTGAAGCAGTTCTGCCAGGAGCATCCCCATCATTGCCAGAGGCAACTCTTGCAGCAATTCCAGTCGGCAGTTTGCCTGAAGAAATGAAAAGCAAATCAAACTGGGGAGAGGACAGAAGCAAGCAGCACCTTTGGGGGGTTAGAAGTGGCAGGGATGCCATTTGGAAATGGCAACTTCAGCTCAGCACAGAAACTCGGTGACATATTGAGCTCCCCTCCAGAGCCTGCTCCCAGCCCCTGGGGACAACTCCTGAATCCAAAGCAATTAGCAGAACAAACCCTGGACACCGGAGGAGGAAGCTGCTGCTGAGGATGGCTGAGGCTCAGGACAAGGAATTTTTCACCTGCAGGAAGACTCCCCAAGGCTGGCTGGAGGAGGCAGTGGCTGCACAGCTGCTGCCCTGGGAGGAAAGGCTGCTGCCAGGCAGAGCCCAGCACTCTTCCAGCTCAGTGACATTTCTGAGTCATTACAGAACCTCAAGATCCATTCTGATGTTAATTTGCCGGCGAGCTGTTGTGGAGCACTGTAATTAGATGGTGTGGAGCTGCCGTGCAGACTGGGAGGAATGCTAAGAATGCCTCCACTTGCAAACTGCACCACAGCAGGAAGGCCAGGAGCTGGAGATGAGAGGAGCATCCACACACCTCTAGAGCCAGAGAAGGAAGCAGAGAATGGTGTGGGCTGGAAAGCCCTCTGAGACCATCCAGTCCAACCAGCAGCCCACCACCACCACGGCCATCGACCCACGGCCCCAGGTGCCATGGTCACACCTCCAGGGCTGGGGACTCCACCACCTCCCTGGGCAGCCTGTTCCAACCCCAGACCACTCTTGAAGCAAAGCAACTCTTCCTAATCTCCAACCTAAGCCTCCCCTGGCACCATTTCAGGCCATTTGAGGGGAAGATGTCAAAGCCTGCTTCCCACTTGTGGAACAGCAGCAGACAGAAGTGGTTTGGAATCCTACAGACAAGCAGGTGGTGCTCTAACAGCCCCTGGCCAACAGCAATATCACCACAGTTAGCTCAGAGCAACAGCAGCAGAGCTGCAAGGCAGCAGCAGGGTATTTCATTCTTAAATATTTCCAGGGAGGCTGGGGAGGCTCTGGCACAGGCTGCCCAGGGAGGCTGGGGAGGCTCTGGCACAGGCTGCCCAGGGAGGCTGGGGAGGCTCTGGCACAGGCTGCCCAGGGAGGCTGGGGCTGATCCCTCCCTGGAGGTGCTCAAGGCCAGGCTGGATGAGGCCTGGAGCAGCCTGGGCTGGTGGGAGGTGTCCCTGCCCATGGCAGGGGGTTGGGACTGGATGATGCTGAAGGTCCCTCCCAAGCCATCCTGCGATGCTGTGAGCTGTGGGGTGCTGGAGTGCAGGGGCACAAACGCTGCCCCCCCCCCCCCCCCCCAAACCTCATCTGCCTTGTTCTGCTGCTCAGGAATTGTGCAGCCCCCTGCTGCTGCCCTGGAGGGAAATGTGCTTTGTCTTCAGCGCCACAGGTCCCATCCCAGCTCCCTCTCTCTCTCTCTCACCGTATCTCAGGGCTGGTTTCAGTGACACTCCCTCCCTCAGCACATGTCAAGAGACAATTGCTGTTGTGGGTGGGATTTTTCCAGCTGCCTTCTAACCTCAGCTCCTCGAAACTCCAGCTTCATTCTTTAATGCCCCTAAATAACTGAACTACTACATCACCCAGTGCAGGTTTTATTCATGCTCCTTAGAGAATTACTTAATGCTTTGGTGCTGAGGCTCTTCTTAGGCTATCATGAAGGAATTTGGGGGGATGGCTTTCATTTTGGCAGAGACTTGGTCGAATCTCTCTGATGGGTTTGGACAACAAAACCACAGGGAAGGTTTGGAGAGCATCTCCTGCTTTCTAATTGCTTCCTCTGTGCATGAGGATGGAGTTCCATGATTAGCCACAGCATCCAGCCTTCATGATTCTAGGATCCTGTAATATTTCTGCTGGAGGAAGGTCAGCTGCCTGGGGATGAATTTCTGCTTTACCTCTGGTTTACAGCATCCAAGGCTAATGGTGGTGGAAGAGAAGGCTCCAGGGAGACCTCAGAGAGACCTCCCAGTAGCTGAAGGGGGCTCCAGGAGAGCTGAGGAGGGACTTGTGAGAAGGGCAGGGAGTGACAGGATGAGGGACCATGGATTTGAGAGGGGAGAGGGGAAACTGAGGCTGGAGATGAGGAAGAAATTCTTGAGAGTGAGGCTGGGGAGAGACTGGCACAGGCTGCCCAGGGACAGGCAGGTTGGATGAGGCCTTGAGCAAGCTGGGCTGGTGGGAGGTGTCCCTGCCCATGGCAGGGGGGTTGGAACTGGCTGATCTCGAAGATCTAAGCCAAGCCAAGCCATTCCATGAGCCCATGAATCTCCAGTCAGCCAAGGATCCTGCTGGAAGGCACAGGAGCTCTTCCCTAGTAACACACAGCTGTGGAGACAGCTTCCCAACAGCCCTGCCTGATGCAGCACCAGCTGATGAGGCACCACGCTGGAATGTCTTGGATGGGGACTGCAGAGGAGGTTTCTGTGATGATAAAACACACTGCCAGCACCAAAAAATTAACCCTCTTCTCTGTCAGCAGGCAGTCTCTGCTCTGCCTCTCCCATGAAGGGATTGTCCCCCTGTAGGGGGGGTACAACCCCCGCAGGAGTGAGGCCACACCTCGAACACCGGGGCTCAGGTTTGGGACCCTCTCTCCAAGGCGGTCATGGAGGGCCTGGAGCAGGTCCAGAGAAGGGCAACAAAGCTGGGGAAGGGTCTGGAGAACAGGGCTGGGGAGGAGCAGCTGAGGGGATTGGGGGTGTTTAGGCTGGAGAAAAGGAGGTTGAGCACAGCAAAGGCTTTGTTCAAATGCCAGCAGTAGCCCAGGTGCATTTATTCACTGCCCCTCGTTCCACAGCCCAGAGGTGGGGTTTAGGTTGGGTTTGTTCTGACTCTGCCACCCAAAAGGGGATTTTAAGTTGTTTCTCTGAGTCTGCTACCCCAGAGGTAGATTTGAAGTTGGTTTTCTCACTCTACCACCCAGAGGTGGATTTGAAGCTGCTTTCTTCTGACCCTACCACCCAGAGGTGGATTTGAAGCTGCTTTCTTCTGACCCTACCACCCAGAGGTGGATTTGAAGCTGCTTTCTTCTGACTCTACCATCCAAAAGTGGATTTGAAGTTGTTGTTTTCTGACTCTACCATCCAAAAGGGGATGTTAAGTGGTTTTATTTCTGACTCCCCCATCCAAGACAGCTCAGGAGAGGAGAAAAGGAGTGAAACATCCTTGCACAGAGCAGTGAGGTGATAACACTGCCAAACTGCACCTCCAGCACGCTGAGAGGTTGAGCTTATCTCGGAAGTGGCTTCCTCCAGCCCTCTGCCTCATCTTATCACAGGTTCTGCAGAAAGTCTCTTCACTGGCCAAATAAGAACACAGTCTGAGCAGGAGAAGATACAGAACTGCTGCCAGCTGGTGAGGCAGGTCTGGTTTAGCAAAGCCAAGCTGCCTTCTCCACTCTTCTCAGCACAGCCCTGCCTTGTCCACGTGGAGTCTCTGCCCTGTTCTTGGACTCTCTGCCAGCATGGCCATGGAGTGATGAGGGAGACCTTAGAGCTGCATTTCAGTATCTGCAGGGGACCTCCAGGAAGGCTGGGGAGGGACTGTTCAGAAGGGCTTGGGGTGGTAGGCTGAGGGGCAATGGTTTGGAACCGGAGCAGGAGAGATTTAGGTTGGACATCAGGAGGAAGTTCTGCCCAGTGAGGGTGGGGAGACACTGGAACAGGTTGCCCAGGGCTGTGGTTGAGGCTCCATCCCTGGAGACATTCTAGATCAGACTTGCTGTGGCCCTGGGCAGTCTGGTGCAGCCCAGGCTGCGATTTCCCCCCTACCTGGCACAGTTTGGGTGCTGATGAGCCCAGAAATAATCCCCTCTCTACTTTCTGTGCTCAGAAGTGGTAGGTAGAGCCCCATAAGGAAGGACTCCTCTTTGTTCAGTGCACCAAGCTTGAGCTGAATAAATGTTTGGTCATCTGTTTGTGTACTTATGACATCATTCACAGGCTCCTTCTCATCCATTTATGGATTTATGGCATAGTTCATGTGCCACTTAGGCAGAACCAGCCCAGTGCTAGCACATTCTTAGGCAAACACACAACTGGTTTGGGTTGGAAAGAAGCTTAACAATCACCCAGTTCCAACCCCCTGCCATGGGCAGGGACACCTTCCACCAGACCAGGTTGCTCCAAGCCCCATTCAACCTGGCTTTGAACACCTCCATGCTTGGAGCCTCCCCAGTAAGATGGATCTTCTCCCAAGTAACTCTGGATAGGATGAGAGGAAATGAGCTTAAGTTGTGCCAGGAGAGGTTTAGGTTGGAGAGGAGGGAAAATTTGTTTGCTGCAGGAGTGGTCAGGGATTGGCACAGGCTGCCCAGGGAGGTGGTGGAGTCCCCAGCCCTAGAGGTGTTCCAGAAGCTGGAGATGTGGTGCTTCAGGATGCAGTTCAGTGGCCATGGGAGTTGAGTTGGACTCAATGAGCTCCAAGGTCTTTTCCAGCCTTAATGTTTCCACGATTCCATGACCTGGGCCTGTTTGAGGGCAGGAATCAAGACCTGCCAGCCCAAGCAAGGAGGGCAGAGCACCAGAGCCCAGAGCACAGAATGGAACCCTGCACATGTTTCAAATATCAGAAACACAATCCAGGATCACCCAGGCACGAGTGCTGACCAAGCCTGGGGAGCAAGGGAGAGGGGGGAGGGAGTCTGGGGTGGCTCAGCAGCACCCACAGCAAGCCCTGGCACGCTGGGCTGGGCACAGCTTTGCTCCAGCTGGCTGGCAGCCAGGCAGTAACTGCACTGGCATTTGTTTTGGAGGGAGGGAGGGATAGAAGGGGGAAAAACTGAGTTTAAGCAGAACTCAGCTGCCTCCAGCAGAAGCTTTGGCTGAGCAGGGGAGAGCTGCTGGCTGAATCAGCAGCGCCCTGCCCGCGCCGTGACTCTGCACACCGTGGGACGCTTTCAGCTTTGGAGTGCTCAAAACTCAGCAGGGGAAAAAAAAACCCATCACCACCACCAACAAAAAAGAACCTGCTGCAGTCCCTGAAACCCAGCTCTGCTCACAGGCCCTCGTGGAAAGCAAAAAGAAAAGCCCCAAGAAACAACAAACCAGGTTGTGATCAAAGCCAGCAGCCGTCAGCGCTTCCGAGGTGTTACAAGCGTGAGACTATTTAAAGACAATGACTGGCGCCCGAGAATCTCTGCCACGGAGCTGCTAAAGCTGCAGTCCCTCACCAGCCAGCCAGGCTTGGCCCTGGAGAAGCTGGCACGGAGAGGGGAGCGAGCCTGGAGGTGGTTTTTAGAGGCAATGAAAGCTCTCGGCTGGAGGATTCACCCCAGCAGATAGCCCTGACCCAGGACAGCGCCGGCCTGGGCTGCTCCTGGCTTTAGCTGTGGCCTTAAATGACCACTTGGGGTTTACACAGCCCAGAGTATACAGAAAGTGCATTTGAAAGCGTGCCTTCATCTGCAAAACGTGATTTAACAGCCTCTCCAGACCATGCTCAGCCTCCAGAGGGACCACCCCATCCTCCCCTCCCACCTCTGCGGAGGGACATGTGGTGCCAAGTCCCTTGATGAAGATGAGCCTCCATTTCTGCACCAAACCTCCACTTTTCTGCACCAAACCTCCACTTTTCTGCACCAAACCCTCACTTTTCTGCACCCCCACTTTTCCACACCAAACCTCCTCCACTGTTCCACACCAAACCTCCACTTTTCTACACCAAACCTCCTCCACTTTTCCACAGCAACTCCCCATTTTTCTAAGCTCAACCTATAAAACAGCCTTTGAGAGGGCAGATCTGATGCTAAGGGATAATTTGCTGCACTGGCCCACGGCCCCTGGCCCATTGCCTGCACCTCTCACACCCTCTCCAGCTGCTGCAGCCCCGCGTTGGGATTCGGCGCTGGCTCGGACCCTCGCACAGCAAACAGAGCTGGCAGGAGGGGCCCCAGGACAGGGACACGGTGCTAGGAGAGGAATTCATGAGATGTAAATGGCACAGCAGGGAAATGCAAAGCAGGGACTGTCTGTGGGAGTCCCCTGTGAAGTCTGAGGGACCTGGCTGCTGCATTCCTCTCTGGTAGCTGCTGCTCCTCTCACCGTCCACGGCGGCACCGGGACGGTTCCCGTTTGGCAGGGAGCAAGCGTGGACAAAGACATTCCAGCTGTCAAGCCCTCACTTGCTTTTGTGTGGGCTTCTACCCTTAAGGCCAAGATCCTGCAGTTACCTGAGGACCCAGATTCTGCTTAAAAAGCTGAATATTTCCAAACCTCAGTGGAAGAGAACAGCTCTGAGAGAGTGAACTCCAAAGGGCTGACAAGAAGAAACCGGAGCATGCCCACGTCTGCGACGCGCCGAAAGGCAAATGCGAGCAACATCTTCTCACAGCCCTCAGAAGAAATTTCCCATCCCTTGGGACAGCAAAACTGAGGGGTGAGAAGCAGCTGCATGTGTTGGATTGGTTTAGCTAGGGACCACGAGTTTCAAAATGAAACACTGAGGAGCAGCGTTGGAGCTACCACATCCCCCGCAGCGTCACGGAGCCCCCCACGTCGTGTGGCAAAAGAAGTCCAACCCTGCTCATCCTCAGCTCCCTCAACGGCAAAAGATCGATCCAGGAACTGCCTGAACCCATCCTGAAACAGCTGACCACGGAGAGGGGCTTCCAAAGCACCTTCCCTTCCACCACCACCACCTTCCAGGAGAGGTGGAACTTTTCAGCCAGAACCTGAGACAAGTCTGAATTCAACTTAAACTGAAGCAAGCTCACAGCCAAAAAGTCCAACAGCAGAGGCAAAGAGAGAATCTCAGTCTGGGAGCTTCAGGTTTCTACCTTGAGGCTGATTTCCCCCCCCCCCCCCCACCTTAATCATCCTCAAACGATTTGCAACAGAGAGGAAGAGGTGGAAAAGTTTGGGCAGAAGTGGGTGAAGAAAAAGAAAAGCTTTTGACTGAGAAATGGATCTCAAGCTGAGAGTGGTCAGTTTAAGGATACACCAAGCCCTTAAAAGCAGATTTAACACAGAGAATATTTATTCCCCTTTATTCTTGAATTCCAAAGATCTCCTCCTTTCTACCCCAAACAGAAAAGAAACTACTTTAGAGTGGTATCTAAGGGGGGGGAGAAAGGATGGAAAGATTTAATCAGGCTGCAGGAACTCACGCTTGAAATAGGCACACGGACAAAATCCTGCTTTAACAGGAGAAGAGCCTCGTTTCACAACGTACTTTACTCCAAACAAACAGGAGAAACCAAGGCAAGAATAGATGGCAGATGCTTAAAAATAGGTCTTATTCCAGTTTTTGCTCGTCTCTAAGACCAATGAGAAAGCGAGCGCCGGGATTTCAGAGCTCTGGCAAACTCCAGGGATGAGCTGGAGTTGAAATCACCTCCCTCCGCCCCCAGAACGCCTGGGAGGAGTGCCCGGGGGAACACGGAGACAAGCACAAGCGGGATGCCAGCTCCTCCGGGAGAAGGCTGCTGCCCTGCGTCTCCTCTTCCCGACTCTCACCAAGCTCAGGGGGAGGGTGGAAAGCGGCGCGCCGGGGTCCGCGGCAGACCAAGTCGGTTCCTGAACGCTTGTTCCGAACCAAACCTGACGCTCCGAGCAGAGAGTTAAAGGAAACAAGGCAGCGAGCCAGGGAGAAGTTGGTTACCGCGGGAGGAAGGATGCTGGCCCCCCGCCGGGGCCACGCCGGAGGCGGGCGGGCGCTTCGGATTCCCCTTCCCCGGGCGGGGCGCGGAGCGGGGCCGGGCGCGCACCGGGCGGTGCCCGCGGGCAGCGGCACCGGACGGGGCGGGCAGGAGGAGGGGGGAAGGGTGTCACTTCTCCCGCTCCGCCCGAGCCCGACGCCGTTCCCAACTTTCCGAGGGCGGCGCGGGGGAAGTGCCTTTCGCTCCGGGCGGTAGCGAGAGCCGGCGGGTCCCGGGGAAACGCTCCTGCGGCCGGGACTGAGCCGAGAGACGGGGACGGGAGGAGACAGCGGGGCGCCGTGACCGCTGCCGCCCCCATATCACCGACCCCCTCCCTCCATCCTCCCCGCCGCGGGCTCTCTCAGCAGGTGGGACCCCCCTCAGCGGACGGGGACTCCCTAAGCGGGCAGGATCCCCCTCGGCGTCCCGGATCCCCCTCGGCGTCCCGGATCCCCCTCGGCGTCCCGTACCCCCGGTAGCGACCCGGACCCGTCTCAGCGGACGGGACGCCCTCTCTGCGTTCCGGACCCTCTTCAACTGGCCGGACCCGCTGCCCTCCCCCTCCCCGCTCACCTGTCCTCCCCGCCGGGCGCCGCGGGCTGCGCTGGGCTCCGGCCGCCGGGGCCGCGCGTTGCTCCCGTTGGCAAGTAACAGTCTCCAGGGCTACGGTCACTATGGCGCCTGGCGCCGGGTCTCGAGGCAACTGTTGCTACCCTCTCCCCTCACGTCACCACCCGGCACCGCCCCCTCCGCCGCGACGGGGTTGGGCGTGCCCCGCGCGGCACCGCCGGCCATTGGCTCAAGAGCTGTCTGTCATCGCAGGGGCGGGACGAGGCGAAGCGGGACCAATGGCGGCGGGGAAGGGGCGGGGCGGAGAGTTGGCGCGCGCTTTGGCGCTTCAGCGAGGGGCGGAGGAGGGCAGAGAGGGAGCGTGAAGGGGCGGGGCCAGTCCCGGAGGAGGAGGGGCTGGGGTAGGGGGCGGGGCCACGGGGCGAGGAGGAGGGGCGCGGAGCGGAGGCGGGGCCGTGGGAGGAGGCGGTGGCGCCGGGGAGGCGCCACGGGGAGCGATGGGCGCGGAGCGAGGATCCCGCCCCAAATCGACCAAAAAAGTTGGGTTTTCCTTTATTAAATCATCAAAATTCTCCAGTGGCGCCCGGAAAACGGCACCAATCCGACCCAGACACCCGCGCTAGGGGTTTCTCCCACTTGCTGCTGGTTTCTCCCCTACCTGAGCTCCCAGCTCTCCCACGACATCAAATGGTTTCCATAGCGACCGGCTCCGAAGTCTCCGCCAGTAAAGGGGGGGCTGGAGGGCAGCTGATGGAGACACAGGGGCCAGAGGTCCTGCTTCAGTGCAGGTTTTAGAAACCCTGGAATCACAGAATTGTTTTGGTTAGGAGAGACCTTAAGGTCCAGCTATTACCCCTGCACTGCCATGGCCCTCAGCACCACATCTCCATTGCTTTGAAACCCCTCCAGGGACTGGGACTTCAACACTGCCCTGGGCAGCCTGGGCCAGGCTTTGACAAACCTTTAGGGGAAGAAATTTTTCCTCATGTTCAATCTAAACCTTCCCTGGAGCAACTGGATGCTGTTTCCTCTGGTCCTATCACTTTTTCCTTGGGAGAAGAGACCAACCCCACCTGGCTCCAGCCTCCTTTCAGGGAGCTGTAGAGAGCAATGAGGTCTTCCTTCAGCCTCTTTGTCTCCAGACCCCAGCTCCCTCAGGGTCGTTGTGACTGATTCATCTCAGGAGCTTCTCAGCCTCTCACCTGACACATCCTTGCTGCCCAGACACACAGCTCTGGGATTTTAATCCTTGCAGGAATGTAGCAAAAGCAGGAATCCCAACCCCAAATCCACAGACAGACCAAAAGCCAACCAGCAACTCCAGTCCCTCCAGTTTACATGCACAGATTCACAGACTGCATTGGGTTGGAAGGGACACTCAAAGCTCACCTTGTCCAACCCCCCCTGCACTCAGCAGGGACTCAGCTCCAGCTAGAGCAGGCTGCCCAGGGCCACAGCCAGTCTGACCTTGATTGTCTCCAGGGATGAGGCTTCAACCACATCCCTGGGCAACCTGTTCCAGTATTTTACCACTCAGCCACTTTCTCCCCACCTCTCCCTTTTCCAGGATCTCCTTTCCTAGTGTGTTAGGTAAGGAAAGCACTAAGCCAGCAGCTGTGGAGCTGGTGGTGTTGTTGGGAGTCTCCATGGGTACACATTCCACACACTTCCTCGGCTCAGGCTGGCAAATACTTTTCACAAAGTGGTACAGAAAAAAACAAAACCAAAAAGGAAAGAAAATCCATGACAAAAAAAAAATCCATCACAAAAGCTGTTCCTTGCCTCTCAATAAGGTGCTCCAAGAAACCATCAAGTGCCTGGCAGGCATGCTGCAAAGCCACTTTGAAGTACAGGTGGTGATCCTGCTGGGTTTAACTGAGGGAAATAAACCCAAAGCACCACAGAGAAAAGGAGTCCATTAAAAGCTGCATAAAAAAACCCCTGCTGCTTTCCTTGGCAGCACCTGCCTGCAAAAGCCATGGAGAAGCACCAAGACCAACCTAGAGCATGTGCTGCTTTGCATTGTGCAGCCCTGACTGCTAGAGTTGAGAATGGGGAATGGAGAACCTTCCTCTCCTGGGATTAAAGGTACCTCAGAATCACAGAAGGGCCCAGGTTGGGAGGGACTCAGAGATCAGCTGCTCCAACCTCCCTGCCCCGGGCTGGGACACCTCTCAACCTCACTGGAATGTCTGATTTATGTCTGACCTGGCTGCTTGAGCCCTCATCCAGCCTGGCCTTGAACACCTCCAGGCAGGAGGCAGCCACAGCCTCCCTGGGCAGCCTGTGCCAGAGTCTCACCTCCCTCACTCTGAAGAACTTCTTCCTCAGCTCCACTCTAACCCTGCTCTGCCTCAGCTTCAAGTTGTAAGGAAAAATTCCCTCTCTATTTAGAAGTTGCTGTTCACAAGGGAGACAGAGGAGTTTGGCAAGGCTTTACTCCAACAAAGGGAGAGTCCCCAGGACAACTCCTGGTGGTATCTCTCCAACTGCTGGCAGACACAGCTCCCTTTCATCCTGATTTCCCGGCTGCAGATTTCCCTCTCCCTTTCCCTACAGGCTTCAGGTACTGAGGACTTGCAGTCTGTCCCCAAACAGCCTACTGCATGTCCCCCTTCACATCCACCCCCCCCTGCTGCAGGCACTGTATGTGCATTTAAATTAGGTTCTTCACGACTCTGGGTGGAGAAGTTAATATTCAGCAGTCTATTCAGCCTGCCCATCGGTCAGACAGTTGAAGAGTTTAGGCTGTGGTCAGTGTCTTGCCATCCCCTGACAGAGTCCCATTGATTTACCTTGAATTCCAGAGAAAGGTCTTTTGCAGCTGCTGCTTTGTTGTTTGTGCACATAGATAAGGGAAAGTGTCTGGTTCCCCTCCCTTCTTCTTCTAGCTCCCTTCAGACAATCCTTCCTTTGTAAAGACGCTGATTACTTTCAATCCCATCAGAACCATTCCCCCTGGGCCTGTCTCCAGACACCCTCAGGAAAAGTCTCTCTGCAGCCTTCCTGCAGGATCCCTTCAGCTATTGCAAGGCAGCCCTAAGGTTTCCCTTCTCCAGGCTGCACAGCCCCAGCTCCCTCAGCCTGTGCTCACAGCGGAGCTGCTCCAGCCCCTGGAGCATCTTTGTGGCTTCCTCTGGACTCACTCCAGCAGCTCCGTGTCCTTCTCGTGACGGGGGCACCAGAACTGGAGGCAGGATTGGAGGTGAGGAGCAGCCCCGCGCTGCTCAGCCAGGAGCAGGCTTGCTGCAGCTGTAGCAGACACCCACAGGAGGGCAGGTTCCTCACACAGATTGCAGCTCAGCTCAGCTCCCCTCCCCTTCTGCTCCCTTTCACTACAGGCGAGGTGCAGAAACACACAAACCCCTGCACACCCCAGCCCTTCGATGGACCCCAACAGCCTGCAGAGGCAGTGGGGGCCTCTGGAACGTCACTTTTTGGCCATGAAAAATGCTGTGGGTTTGGTTGCTGATGAGGAAACCCTCAGTGGAGCTCTTCCCATGAATTGTTTTATTGGAAAGGTGAGAAAATTCCCAGAGGATTCACACCCAAAGGAAAAACGACCTTGGGAGTTGGAGTTTTGGGTTGGTTAGGGTTTAGGGGGGATGGTTTTGAGGTGTTTTGGTGTTGTTTGAGGTGAAAAAGAATCATTTGCTTGTGTTCAGGCAGTTTGCATGTGCTGAGTGCCTGGGTTTCTACTGCTGCCAACAGCACCTTCCTACCTGGAAGCTTTCTGAGGCAGGTTCCTCCCCTGTCCATGCTGAACTTCACTGCTGGAGGATCCCACCTGGGGCAAAACAGAGAGAGTGTAAACTGTGGTAGGTAGAATATAGGACATAAAATATTCTGTCCCTCTGCTCTGGTGAGACCTCACCTGCAGAGCTGTGTCCACCTCTAGAGTCCCAACATAAGAGAGACAAAGACCTGCTGGAGGGGATCCAGAGGAGGCCACCAAGATGATCAGAGGGCTGGAGAACCTCTGCTCTGGGGACAGCCTGAGAGAGTTGGGGCTGTTCAACCTGGGGAAGAGAAGGCTCCAGGGAGAGCTTGGAGCTGCATTTCACTATCTGAAGGGGACCTCCAGGCAGGCTGGGGAGGGACTGTGGGGACAGTGGTTTGAAACTGGAGCAGGGCAGAGTTAGGTTGGACATCAGGAGGAAGTTCTGCACTATGAGGGTGGTGAGACCCTGGAACAGGCTGCCCAGGGAGGTGGTTGAGACCCCAAAACATCCAAGCTCAGACTCACTGTAGCCCTGAGCAGCCTGATCTAGTGGGAACTGTCCCTGCTGATTGCAGGGGGATTGGACAAGATGAGATGTGAGAGTCCCTTCCAGCCTGATGCAGTCTGTGAATACAAGACATGGAGTCTGACCCCAGCCTCTCGACACCTCCCTCCTGGCAGGGCAGCCTGGGCAGTCAGAGCAGCTTGTGTGCCCACTCTGCAGCCATGCCAAACTAGTCAGGAGCTCACACCACCTCTTTCTGGGGCTCCCACTGGGGCTGTTGGCCTCCCAGTCACAGACAGGCTGGTGGAAGATGACTGCCCCAGCTTGGCACCACCTTCTGTGCTTTGGAGGTGAATGCTGCCAGCAGCGAGGTTGAGAAATGATCCCTGGGAGGTGAACACTGAAACTGCTGTTGGGCAAAATCAGCCACCCTGATTTGGACACCTTATTGACAGGATTTGAATCCAGATCAGCTGCTTCTTGCCTGCAAGGATTTAGCAAACATTTGTGCAAGAGTAAATCTCCAGGGCTGATAACCAACTAGCTTGGGTGGCAGCTTGGGATGAGAACTTCACTCTTCATCTGCTGGTTCTATGACAGTGCTGGGATCTGCTGCTTAAGACACCTGATGGCACTCAGATAGGTGGGATGAGCTGGTGGGTCCCTCCACCAGTGGCCTTCTAAAAGAAGGATGGCAGCAAACAGCTTCAGATGTATTTAAGGGAGGTGTAGCTGAGTCTTCCAAGGTTTTGATGGACAGGCTGTAGAGAATTTCCATGTCTCTCCTCACTTTTCCATTCCTCACCATCAGTACAGACTGGGGGATGATTTATGGCTGGACATAGCTTTGAAAGCTCTCCAGGAGCTTGTCTGCACTGAGGAAAAGGTGACTCATACCCCAGCAATCAACCAGCTGTAACATCCCAGGCACAGACAACCAAGATGCTTCTGCCCTACTGTCAGATGTGCTGCTGAGGGCCAAGGTTTAGTGGTAACCTGGCTATGCTGGGTTAATGTTTGGGCTCGGTGAGCTTAAAGGTCTCTTGCAACCAAAATGATTGTGTGATTCCAAACACAGAGGCAGCAAAGCCAACACTTGACAAAGGGCCTGGTGGCTGTGGTGCATTTGTTGATTGAAGCTCAAGAGCTCCAAGTTTGTTTATCAAGGGCTGGGCTGTGCTATCACAATCAATAAGAAGGGCTCTTGTTACACCAAGGTATGAGCTGAGCCCTGCAGGCAGGGAGAAAAGGCCCTCTCCTCCCTGGGGCAGAGTTGCCTCAGAACCACCTTGCACTTACCTTTAAGTGCTGCTTCACCACCAGCCTGGTCCCCTTTGACCCCAGAAGTGGAGGGAGTTTGCCAAAACCCTTGGCTTCTGCCTTGGCAGTGATGCAACCTCAGCTTGATAGACAAGGACAGAAAAAGCAGCTCGGCCAAAGTAATTTGTTGGCTCAGAGCATGGCCAGAAATAGAAGTGGAGGCTTCTGCCACTTCAGTCAACCTTTGGGAGTGCCTTCAGTTAGCCTTTGGGCTGAGCCACTGGGTATTGGGGTCGGTTTTTTTTCAGTTCTCTGAGAATTTCCCTTGTCAGCAGAGCAGGAAGCAGCCAACGGCCAGGACATGGCCAGAGGGAGAGGGGTGAGTGGTCTGCTGAGTTTGCAGACCTCACCAACCTTCTGCCTGCTCTCTGGGGCATGGAGCAAGAGAACCGTTTGGCTTGGAAAAGCCTCCAAAGGTCATTGAGTCCAACCTCCAACCCAACACCACCACCAGGGCCACTAAACCATATCCCTCAGGTACCATGGCCACACACCTATGGATCACCTCCTGGCATGGGGACACCAAGAACCCAGCACTGAGTTTTTCCCCTGCAAAATCTTCTCTTCTTCAGCTTCCCCCACCCCAAGCTATTCCCTGCTACTCAGTGCGGGGGGGCGGGGGAAGGAGGGTACAGCTCAACTCACTCAGCCGATGAGCAAACCGGGCCCGGTACTTGGCCGAGAGGCAGCACCGCCAGGGCCAGCGCCGGGCTGCGGCTCGGCCGCGCCCGGCAGGGCAACGACCGCAGGTGCCCTCCGCGGCGGCGGAGGCGTGGCCTGCTCGCCTTCCGACCGCCGCCTCGACCAATGGCGTGGCCGCGCGAGCCTGAGGGGCGGGCCGCTCCCCTCGGCCCCGCCTCCCCTCCGCCACGAGCGCTCTAAAGGGCGGCCGCGTGGCCGCGCGCGGCATCTGCTTCTCGCGCCGCCTGGGGGTCGTCGCGCGCCTGCTGCTTCCTGAGGTAACGGCGCAGGCGCGGGCCGCGCGCCGTCCCGCCCTTCTGTGCTGGCGGCCGGCGGCGCGTGGCGGGAGGCGGGGGGTGTCGCGAGCCGGGCCGGCGGCGCGGGAAAACCGCCGCTGCCCGCGGGAGTCGTGACCGGGCTGGGGCTGGCGGGGTGCCAGCGGCGTACAGCAGGTCGTGCACCTCAGCCTGGCCGTGTCCATCCCGCATCCCTTCGGGGGGGCGGCTCCGTGTCCCGGGTGGGCGGCTCCGTGTCCGAGCCAGCGTCGCTCCCGGTGTCCCGGGTGGGCGGCTCCGTGTCCGAGCCAGCGCCCCTCCCGGTGTCCCGGGTGGGAGGCAGTGTTTCGCTGGGCTGGATGCTGAACTCGAGCCTGTGTGCTGCGGAGGGTTTCAGGCTTTTACACCGATACTTGTCGCAGCTGCTGAGCCAGCTTCTCCTGCCCACCCCTTTCACGAGTGGGCTGGGCTGGGCAGCAGAGCTGAAGCGCTTCGGCTTTCTGGTTGAATAACTCACAGTCGGTTTGGGGCTGACCCGTCCACCGTGGGCTGAGGCTGGTGAATGATGCCAGGAGGAGGCTCATCCCCTCTCCGTGGGTGGCTGTCACCAGCCCTGCCCTGCATGGTGGAATGACATGAGGTGACCTGAGCAACCAGGGATGCTCTGGCACTGACGGGTGGGCGTCAAGGGGAGATGAAGTCTTGGGTGGTGGGAGCTGGCAGGGACATGGGTGCTGTGTCTCTAGAAAGAACCCCCCCAGGCTTTGGGTACCCTGCAAGAGGGGATTTCCACCCGCGGGCAGCTGGGGATGTGTGGTGAAAGCAGAGCTGCAAAGAGGAACTCAAGAGGCTCCTCGTGAGTCACTGTGCTGGGGATTCACCTAAACCAGCCCCATGTCTGCTGAGGCAACTTGCATGACGTTCAGAATGAGTTGGGAGGCTGAGGGGGGAGCTGCGTGGTGCTGATGCCCTCAGCTCACAGTGCCTTGGTGCCTCCCAGCTCTTGGAGCTGGGCAAGCCCTTGCTCTGGATGATGCTCTGTGGTCAGCTCTGCTCAGCCACACTTTAGCTCTGCCTGTGGTGGAGACCAAGGTCCACCTGCACCGTTGTCCACTCAAGATCTCAGGTCCATGAGATGCCCAGGTGGCTGCTGAGCACACAATGGTCTGGTTTGAGCTGATGCTTTTGGAGCTCTCTGTGTCCCTCAAGCCTGGCCACATCCTGCTGTCTGTCACCAGCCTGCACCTCCTCAGACTTGGCCTTTGTTTTGTTGGTGAAGCTCTGCAGCTGTTTCAGTCTTTGTTCCACCACCTTCCAATTCTCCCAGGACATGACTCTCCCTCGGAGCAGCAGACACTTCGTATTTAAATGACTTCAGTTCTTCCACAGCCTTAATTAAAGGGAGGTTCCCCTCAGCAGCCTTTCCTTTGGGTGTGTTCTTTGTGTTCCTGAAGCTCCCTTGGTGCTCCACAGTCTCTTGACTCCTCTAGAGATAGGGCAGGGCAGGAGAGGATCATTTGTGCTCCTGTTCACTCCCCCGGGGGATCTAGCAGGAGGTTAAGCCTGGCTCTGAGTGTGCTACAAAATCTGTCCCCATCCTTCTCAGAGCTGTCATGAGGCTACCTCCAGCCTTTGTCTCCAAACCTTGCTGCAGTGAAGAGCAGGTGGCAGGAGGAATGCTCTGATTAGTGCAGAGGGAAAAGCAGGGGCACAGAGCAGCCTCCAGCTCCTTGTTGGGGCTCTGGGGAGGATTGGGGGTGCAGGATTGCACAAGGGGCTCAGGCTGCTGCAGTGAGCTCCTCCTCACCTAGTGCCTTGGACTGTCCTTGAGCAAGAGAGGTGATGGTGCCACCCCCAGCAGGCACCAGGCAGTCTGGTGACCTCTGTGTTCTTCTAGATGTGGGTTTGAGTGTCCCCAGGCTGGGGAGGGAACCAAACTCAGGTTTCACAGGTCTGGGTGGTTGCTCCTAGCACTGTGCTGCTCTGGAGAGATGATGTCCCTTTCATGGCAACCCAGCATGCTGGGGATGGGAAGGGACCTCTGGAGCTCCTCCACTCCACCCCCCCTGCTCCATCAGGGCTCCCACAGCAGCCTGCCCAGGAGCACAATGGCCAGGGGGGGTTGGAAGCTCTGCACAGAAGGAGACTCCACAACCTCTCTGAGCAGCCTGCTGCAGGCCTCCAGCAGCCTCACACCAAAGAAGTTTCTCCTCCTGTTCAGATGGAACCTCCTGGGTTCCACTTTGTGCCCCTTGCTCTTTGTCCTGTCCTTGGGCACCACTGAGCAGAGTCTGGCCCCAGCCTCTTGCCCCCCACAGCTCCTTTAGCTCTTGCTGAGCATTGCTCAGCTGCCCTCTGGGGCTGCTCTGCTGCAGGCTCTCAGCCCCAGGGCTCTCAGCCTTTGCTGCTCCCAGAGCTGCTCCAGGCCCCTCAGCATCCTTGTGACCCTCTGCTGGACTCCCTGCAGCAGCTCTCTGTCTCTCCTGAACTGGGGAGCCCAGGACTGGACCCAGCCCTGCAGCTGGGACCTCAGCAGAGCAGGGTGGGAGGAGAACCTCTCTCGGTTTCCTCACCTGGCTTCTTAAAAACCCAACCCCAGGACCAGCCCCTGTGGCCTGCCGGCTCCTCCCGAGCTGGGCATTTCTGGAGCCATCCCTTCCTCTCTCGGCTGCTGCTCCTGGGTTAACTCTTTGCTGTGCTGGGAGCTGCAGCCCCGTGGCAGAGCCTGGGGGAGCAGTGAGGTGTGGATGAGGCAGGGGAGGGGGGGGATGCTCTCCTGAGCTGCTGCTGCGAGCTGGGGCTGGTTGTGGCTTTTCCCCCAGCCCTCAGAGGACAGCAGGGTTGTAGTTACAGGATGGAAGGGTTGCTTTTAGCTTTCTTTAGCTGCTCTCTGGCGTCAGCCAGGCTTCTCACGTTGCCTGCTTCAAATGACGTCTGTGTGATGCAGGTGCGGGGGGGGGGGGGGGGGGGGGGCGGGGAGAGAGCCCAGCCCCTAAAATCCACCTCCTGAAAGGATGAGAGCCAAGCTCCATCAGCCAGAAACCCTCTGGAGCAATTAAAGCTCAGCCTGCCCCAAAACCAACTGAGCACCAAAAGCTTTGGGTGGGAGAGACCCTTACATGAAATCCCCTTTGGAAAGCACCTGGGTGGCAAAATCCCTTCAGGATGAGGTCTGGGAGCCCCCCAGACCCCAACAGGACTGTGTGTGTGTGGGGGTGGTACCCATGGCTGTGTGTCTGTCCCCCCCTCCCCAGGCTGTGACGTGTCAGAGGCAGGCATGGGGCCAGGGCTGCCTTAAGAGGCAGGCGTGTGGGGTGAGGAGCTGCTTCCAATTGCGAGGCGGCAGCACATGACATAAGAGCGCTTCAGAGCTGCCTCCTGGGCGCTAGTTTAAACGTGAAAGGGCTTCAGAGAGCGGTGCGGAGCTGCCGGTGCCGAGCCGGAGCTGCCGGTGCCGAGCCGGAGCTGCCGGTGCCGAGCCGGAGCTGCCGGTGCCGAGCCGGAGCTGCCGGTGCCGAGCCGGAGCTGCCGGTGCCGAGCCGGAGCTGCCGGTGCCGAGCCGGAGCCGCCGCAGCCGCCGGGGGGTGAGGGCTGAAGCTGGACCCGCAGCCCGCACCGGTGGGTTCCGGGGCAGGGGGAGAAGGTGCTGTGGGAGCCGAGCTGGGAGCGGTGTTTGGGCGGGGATAAAAAGGAGGTGCAGTGATGCTCGTTTGGGTTTGTGGAGCTCTTCCTGAGCTGGGGTTGGGCTTTTCGGCTGTGGATTGCTGCAGCTGCTGAGCGTTCGGGGCAGGATCCTGCTCCCCCCTTAGCAGGCTGCAGCCCAGCCGGAGCGGGCTGGGGGTGGTGCCGCTTTGGGGCAGCCTCACTCGGAGCTCCCTCAGCAGCTCCAGGTTGATTTCCTTCTCTCTTTGTGTGTTTTTTTTCACCCCCTCTGTGCCTGGCTGGCTTTGCCTCTGCAGCTCCTCTGCTCCCAGGGCCGAGGCTGGGCGAGGTGGGGGCAGGGATGGCGCTGGTGGAACCGGTCCCCACGGCTTACTTCCACCCAGCTCCTCCGGGGAAGCTCGGGGAGGTGTCACTGGAGGATGTGCTGCTTGGATCTCCAGCCAGGTTTGTCTCCTTTAAGGTTCTCTTTTCCTCTCTGTGGTGTCTGCATTTCCTCTGCCCTCCGAGCACAGGATGTGGTTGGTGTTGCCCTGGTTACTGCTGATGCTTTGGGGCTTGGGTGAAGCTTCAAACATCCATTCGGGGAGTGGGTTGGGTGGGAAGGGACCCCTGGAGCTCATCCAGTCCCAACCCCCCCTGCAGGCAGCAGGGACACCACCTCTGTGCAGCTGCCCTCCCTTGGCCTGAGGGCTTCATCCTGCCCGTGCCACAATCCATCCCACCAGCTGCCTGGCTGGGGCTGGCCCTCAGGCTGGCCCCTGGGCAGCTCCCCTGGGTGCTAGGTACCTCCACACCCACCCAACAGATCCTCAGTGCAGGCTGGGAGGGTCCCAGTGGCTCTGATGAGCCACACTGCTCTGCCTGGCGAGGCAGCAAACCTGAGCCACAGAAGCCCAGCACAAGGGGGATCAGGAGGGGGATTTGGAGGTCACCCAGGACACCCCCACTGCTAAAACACTCCCTCAGGCTGGCTCCTGGGCAGATGTCCTCCTGTGTCTTCCCTCCCCCTCTGTTGGGCTCTGGAGGAGCTGAGTTTGCAGCCACAGCTCTTGGTCAGTGGTGCAGGGAGTGCTGTGGAGCTGGGGATGTCCAGGAAGCCAGGCTGGAGCTGTGGAGCATCCTACTGGAATGGAGAGGCCTTTCCCCCCCCAGCTGTGAGGGATGGAGAGGAGACAGAGTGAGACCTGAGCATGGTGACAGTGGCAGAGAGCCTGCAGGCACTGCAGGGTTTGGATCACCTCCTTGTAGCTGCTTACATCTGGGGCTGAATCCCAGCATCCCAGCAGGGTGGAGGTTGGAAGGGAGCTCTGGAGCTCACCCAGTCCCAGCCCCTGCTCCAGCAGGGCTCCCACAGCAGCCTGCCCAGCAGCACAGTGGCCAGGGGAGGTTGGAAGCTCTGCAGAGAAGGAGACTCCACAGCCTCTCTGGGCAGCCTGCCCCAGCCCTCCAGCAGCCTTACACCAAAGGAGTTTCTCCTCCTGCTCAGATGGAGCCTCCTGGCTTCCACTTTGTGCCCCCTGCCCCTTGTGCTGTCCCTGGGCACCACTGAGCTGAGCCTGGCCCCAGCCTCTTGCCTCCTACCCTCTAGCTCTTGGTGAGCATTGCTCAGCTCCCCTCTGGGGCTGCTCTCTCCAGGCTGGGGTCAGCTCTCCTCCAGTGCTGCTGATCAAACACTGTGCAGCACTGGACAGAGAGCCACTGCTGCAGAGGAGACACTTGGTGTGCTGAGCTCCACAGCCCCCCTGGGACCCTCTCTGCCAGCCCAAGCAGCCTCTTGCTGAGGAGCAGGTCGCTGCTCCAGGCTCTGTCCCACCACAGCCCTGGCACAGAGCTCCTTCCCTCATTTGTTTTGCAGGCTGCATTTGAAGTCTGTGTCATAAGAGGAAGGAAGAGATGATTCAGGTCAGGGGAAGGGGAATTGCTGGGGAATTTCTGCTGCTCTTCCTGGGCTCTTTGCCTGCTCTGATCATGAAAAGCTGCTGGGGAAGCAGTGCAGGGCTGAGGACTGGGCTGTGCTGGGAAATGCTCTCCATCCTCAGGAGGGACTGTGTGGTGGGGAACATCTTGTAAGCCCCTGATGGGGGGGGAATAAAGCAGCCTTGACTCATCTCTGCTTCTGCACAGTGCATGGGAGTGGTCACAGCAGATCCTCTCTGTGCCTTAAACCTTCAGCTGCCCAAGGAAGCAGGAGCTGACTGCCCCTGGAGACTGAGAGCATCAGCCAGAAGGCAGCCACTGAGCCCTGCCCAGGCTGCCTGCTGCTGCCTTGGCTCCTCTCTGCTAGAAAGGCAGAAAAAAGGAGCCTGGGGGTGGGTGGACCCTGCCTGCTTCAGGCTGGGGGCTTTCCATGGGCCCCCTGGCAGCTCCTGCCTGTGGTCTGGTCCTGCCAGGCAGAGATCTGGGGGCTGAATCTTGCCCCTGAGCTGCCCCTGCAGAGGGTTGGGGCTGTTGTGATGTCAGAGCCCTGCAGCCCTTCTAGAAGCACCAGGGGGTGGTGCCAGGGGCAGAGCTGCCCCCAGGCATGGCCCTGGGGAAGGGTCAGCACCTGGCACTGGCCTGAAGAACAGAGCCCCAGGTGGTGGCCTGCAGCAGGGGACCCCAGGGGGGCTCTTGGAGAAGGCAAGATGGAAGCTTTGGTTCTCTGCCATGCAGTCTTGGGCTGACTAAAGGCTGGGCCAGTGGCCATGGGGGGGCCTTGCCCAGGGCAAGGGAGCAAACCTCTCCTGCCTGGGGCTTGGGGGTGGGATGGGGGAGCAGAGCACAGGGGCTTGGGTGCCAGATCTCCCAGGGTCTGGCTCCCAAGTCGTGGTCTGGGGTGGGCTGTGTGGCTTGGCTGATCCTCATCCTCATCACTTAGGGCTGTGAGGTGGCCTCTTGGAGAGGGATGGAGGCAGAGCTCTGCAGCTGTGGGCAGCTTTCACCACCTCACCAGGGCTGCAGAGGGCAACTTGCAGCTGGCAGTGCAGGGCAGGCTCCTGGTGGGCAGCAGGGCTGGGGCAGATGATGGCCTTGCCTCCAGCCCCTCACAAGCACTGGGTGGGAGCCTCTTGTGCTCCCTCCCTCAGGAGCCTCCAAGGGAAAGGCTTCCTGTGAGCTCAGCTTCCTGCTCCCCAGCTGGCCTGGCCTCCTGCAGGATGTTCTGCAGGACACCCCTGGGGCTGTCCCCACGGGGGGCTGAGCTGTGGGACTGCCCCCTCCCCCTTCAGGAGTACTGGAGACAGGAGGTAAGCACCAGAGCCAAGTGTCCCCTCCTGCCCCCTCCTCCTCCCCACTGCAAGGCTCTGCTTCAGGCACCTGCAGCAGGGCTCTGGCTTCAGCTGCTGTTTTCTGGGTGGCTTTTATGGATCCCTCTGAAAGGGCAGCTCCAGTCAGGCTCTGTCTGGGCTCTGGGGAGGCCACAGCTTGAGCACTGGGCTCAGTTCTGGGTCCCTCACTCTGAGGGGCTGGAGCAGGTCCAGAGGAGGGCAAGAAAGCTGGGGAAGGGTCTGGAGAACAGGGCTGGGGAGGAGATGCTGAGGGAGACCTCATTGCTCTCCCTGAGGGGAGGCTGGAGCCAGCTGGGGGTTGGGCTCTTCTCTCTAGTGACAGGATGAGAGGAAATGGCTCCAAGTTGCCCCAGGGGAGGTTTAGGTTGGCCATGAGGAACAATTTCTTCCCCCAAAAGGTTGTCCAGGCCTGGCCCAGCCTGCCCAGGGCTGTGGTGGATCTCCATCCCTGGTGCTGAGGGCCAGGGTTCAGTGGTGCCCTGGCAGTGCTGAGCTGATGGCTGGAGTGGATGATCTGCAAGGTCTCTGCCAAGCAGAAGGCTTCCCTGACCCTCTGCAGGGGCTTGGAGGCAGCCCAGGCCAAGCCTGTGCAGGCTGCCAGGGGAAGCAGCTCCATTGCTGTGACCTTGGAGGAGGGGAAAAGGAACAAACTCCCCTGCAGAAGGCCAGGAGCCACTCTGGGATCCCAGGGTGGCTTCCAGTGATGGAGCAAGCCCAGGGTGCTCTCCAGCCCAGGGCTGATGGCTGTTGTCTTGCAGAGCTGCTGGAGCAGATGAAGACAGCAAGGCAGAGGGGGTGCAGATGGCCACAGCTGGGTGCAAAGGTAAGTGGCAAGAACTGGGAGTCACTGCTGGACCTAAACTGGTTCTGGAAGTGGGAGAGGAGCTGAGCAAACCACAGCAAGGGAAGAGGAAACTCAGCTGGCAGCATGGGCTCTCCAGGAGGCTCTTGGGGTTTGGCCTGGAAGCCTAGAGGTGCTCCAAGGGGTAGGCTGGGTGGTGCCACTGGCCCAGGTGGTGCCAGGCTGCTCTCAGGCCTCCTTCACACACAGACACAGCTCAGGGGATGTGGTGGTGGCAGGAAGCTGGCTCCAGTGCAAGAGGCTGAGGGCAGCAAAGCAGCTTAGAGGTTGGTGCAGAACTGGCTGAGGGACAGAGGAGGCCACAAGGATGATCCAGGGGCTAAGAGGGGGAGCTGGGGGTGTTCAGCCTGGAGAAGAGAAGGCTCCAGGGGGACCTCAGAGCTGCCTGCCAGTCCCTGAAGGGATCCTGCAGGGAGGCTGCAGAGAGGCTTTTCCTGAGGCTGTCTAGAGACAGGCCAAGGGGGAATGGGTTGGAGCTGAGGGGGTTGGACTTGGATGATCTCCAGAGGTCCCTTCCAGCCATCCCTCCCCATGCTGGGATCCTGGGGTAGATGGGAAGCTGTTTGACAGCCTTTGGGATGTGCTGGAGAGGTTGCATCGCTCAGTCCTGCTCCAAGAGCCTGGGAGCTGCTTGGCAAAGCTGCCAGGAATAAAAGGGTCAGAGAAGGGGGGTGGGAGGAGGCAGCCCAAGGCTTGCTTTGAGGTGTGATGCTGGCATTTCTAGCTGGGGGGTGGCAGCAAGCCAGCTCCAGCTCCTCAGCACTTCTCTGCTTCCCCCCAGCCTCCTCAGCACCTCCCTGCAGCCTGTGGACAACACAAGCAGATGGAGAAGTCAGGCTGAGGCTGGAGGAGCAGGGCATAGGCAGTGAGGCACCAAGGACTGTTCCTGAGCTCTTCCAGGAGGCTGCTGCCAAGTATGGGGACTACTATGCCCTTGCATCCAAGAAGGGTGGCCAGTGGACCAAGCTCACCTACAGGAGGTACTATGAGGAGTGCTGGAAGGCAGCAAAAAGCTTTCTGAAGGTGAGCTCTGGTGGAGTTCTTCTCCTGGATCCAGTTGCTTCCATGCTCAATGGTCAGAGGGCACAAGGGAGTGGTTGAAGCCAAGTGGCATCGTGGGAGGGGTTGGAAGGGCCCTCTGGAGAGAAGTCCAAGCCCCCTGCCAGGGCAGGGCATACAGGAACACAGCCAGGGCTTGGAAGTCCCCAGAGACTGCCCAACCTCCCTGGGCAGCCTGCTGCAGGCTGCTGCTGACTCCCTGGGCTGCAGCTCTGCAGCAGTGTCCCAGAGCTGGGGGCAGAGCTGAGCAGATCCTTTGCTCCCTGCTGCTCCTGAAGCTGGGCAGTGTCTGGTGAGAAACTGAGCTGGCTCTGCACTGGCTGTGGGGAAGCACAGCCATATCCAGCAGGATGAACCTTTGCCTGCAGCAGAGCTCTCTGAGGGACTCTTGAGAGGAATTCAGAGGCTTGAAGCTGCAGGAGAGGAGACTCAGCCTGGGGATGAGGAAGAAACCCTGGAGAGTGAGGCTGGGGAGGCTCTGCCCAGGGAGGCTGTGGATGTCCCCTGCCTGGACGAGGCCTGGAGCAGCCTGGGCTGGTGGGAGGTGTCCCTGTGCATGGCAGGGGGTTGGAACTGGCTGCTCTTGGAGGTCCCTTCCCCCCCACCCCCCCTGTGTGCTTCCCTGAGGCCGGGAGCCAAGCTGGCTGTGCCCTCTCTCCTCGGCAGCTGGGGCTGGAGCGCTTCCACGGCGTCTGCATCCTGGGCTTCAACTCTGCAGAGTGGTTCATTGCTGACATTGCAGCCATCCTGGCAGGGTAAGAGAGGGCTGCTGCCTCTTGCTGGGCACTTTGCTGCAGCACTCAGCTCGTGGCAGGAGCACTGTGGGGTACAAATGCCAACCCCCCCCCGACCCCAACCGCATAAGCCAAGGCTCAGCCCCTGTGGCCAGGGGCAGGCTGAGCCAGGTGGTGGTGACCCTGCTGCCTGCAGGGGGGTTGCACAGGATGCCCTTTGAGGCTCCCTTTCCAACCCAGTGCCTGCTGGGACTCTTTCCTTCCCCAGGCTTCTCCTCCCTGAGCAGCTGCAGTGGCTGGAGGTCCCCAGGGGCTTTGCTTGGGCTCTCATCCTGTCTCTTGCTGTTGTTTGGGGCTGGGTTTGTCTCTCTTGCAGCGGATTTGCTGTTGGGATCTACACCACAAACTCTCCTGAGGCCTGCCACTACGTAGCAGAGAACTGCAGTGCCAACATTCTGGTGGTGGAAAACCACAAACAGCTGCAGAAGATCTTGGAAGTAAATACCCTGCCTGGGGGCTTGGGGTTCCAGCAGCCCCCTGCCAGCTGGGGGAGGGGAAAGCCCTCAGGGCAGTGCTGAGGTCCTCAGGGCAGTGCTGAGGTCCTCAGGGTGAACAGAGAGGTCTTCAAGGCCAGGCTGGATGAGGCCTTGGGTCAGTGGGAGGTGTCCCTGCCCATGGCAGGGGGTTGGAACTGGCTGAGCCTTAAGGTTCCTTCCAACCCAAAGCATTTTATGCTGCTGTGAGGGAGCCTGCTCCATGTGCTCTCTGGTCAAGCCAGCTGAAGAGTCAGTGGTGCTCAGCCTCATGAGAGGCTCAGTGGTGGTTCCACACCTCAGCAGAGCCTCAGAGGCAAGAGGGAGAGCTGAGCACCCCCAGGGCTGGCTGGCAGCATCCCAGGCCCAAGGGTTGCTGTGTCCAGGGAGGCTTCCCCCTCCCCAGTGAGGCAGGTGGGACCTGACAGGAGGCTGTGGAGAGGCTGCTCTGGTCTCTTCTCACAGGTAATTAGTGGCAGAACAAGAGGGAATGGCCTCCAGCTGCCCCTGGGGAGGCTTAGGCTGCACATGAGGAAAATCTCTTCCCCAGCAAGAGTGGTCAGGGATGGGAATGTGCTGCCCAGGGAGGTGGAGGAGCCACCAACCCTGCAGGTGTTTAAAGGTGGTTGGGGTTTAGGGGTGAGCCTTGTAGAGAGAAGGGTTCTGGGCTGGCCCTGGTGGTCCTGAGGGGCTTCTCCACCCTGAGTGCTGCTGTGATTCTCGTGGCAAGCAGCAGCAGATGTCACCTGCTGGGGTCCATGGGCTGCAGAGGGCCAAGCAGAGTTGGCTTCTCCTCACACATCTCCACTCTTCACCCAGATTCAGCATAAGCTACCTCACCTGAAAGCCATTGTCCAGTATGGAGAGGAGCTGAAAGAGAAGAGACCCAACCTCTACTCTGTAAGTCCTTGGCCACCTTTGTGGCCTGTCCTGTGTTCAGCTGGTGGCTTGCAAGTGACCCTCACCTCCCACAGGGCTCTCAGCACCTTGACTTCCCTGAGGCCCTGCTTGCCTCACTGCAGCAGCAGTTGCTGCTGGAGCCTTGCTGATCCCTGCTGCAGGGCAGGGTGGCAGCAGGGCAGGGTGGCACCAGGCTGACCTCTGCCAGGCAGCCTCAGGCCCCAGGTAATCCACTTTGCCAATCCCAGTGGCCTCCCAGGGTTGCACCAGGGCCAGGAACCTTCCTCAGGCTTGGCTCCAGCTCCTTCCCTGCTTCTCCCCACAGAGCTTCTGAGGCCGAGCCTGCGATGTCCAACCCCTTCTAGGCGCCGGCTGGGGGTGGGAGGCAGCTTCCCTCTCGTCCCCTGTAGCAGAGGTTTGCTTGCCCACCTGGGTGGTGGTCCCCAGGGTGACTGAGGTGCTCTTCTGTGCACAGTGGGAGGAGTTCCTGGAGCTTGGCAGGGGGCTTGCAGACGCTCAGCTGCAGGCGGTCATCGCGGCGCAGAAGCCCAACCAGTGCTGCACTCTGATCTACACCTCGGGCACCACGGGGCAGCCAAAGGGAGTGATGCTCAGCCATGACAATGTGAGTCCCTGCTCCCACTGCTGGCCTCTCTCTGCCCTCAGCTGCCTGCTGAGGGAGGGCACAGAGCAGCTGAGGAGTGTGGATTTCCTCCAGGGGAAGTGGCCTCGGGTTGGGCCAGGGGTGGTTTAGGATCCGATCATGGAGTGGGGTGGAAGGGACCTTCAAGCTCAGCCAGTTCCAACCCCCTGCCCTGGGCAGGGACCCCTCCCACCAGCCCAGGCTGCTCCAGGCCTCATCCAGCCTGGCCTTGAGCACCTCCAGGCAGGGGACATCCACAGCCTCCCTGGGCAGCCTGTGCCAGGCTCTCCCCACCCTCGCTGCAAAGAATTTCTTCCTCCTCTCCGGTCTCCATCTGCCCTCTCCCAGCTCCCAGCCATTGTTCCTCATCCTGGCACTCCCAGCCCTTGTCAAGAGTCCCTCCCCAGCTCTCCTCTAGCCCCCTTCAGGTACTGAAAGGCTGCTCTGAGGTCTCCCCAGAACCTTCAGGTTGGCCATGAGGAACAATCTTTCTCCCAAAGGGATGTCCAGGCCTGGCCCAGGCTGCCCAGGGCAGAGGTGGAGTCTCCAGCCCTGCAGGGCTCTCAAAGCCAGGTGGAGATGTGGTGCTGAGGGCCATGGTTTAGTGGTGCCCTGGCAGTGCTGGGTTAAGGGTTGGACTCCATGATCTCCAAGGCCCCTTCCAAGCCAAACCAACTCTGTGCCTGAAGGCCTCAGGGTGTTGCAGTCCTGCTGTGGGAGCTGTGCCCTGAGCCCTGCTGCTCGGAGGGGCAGTGGCTGAGCGCTGCTGTGGGTTCCTCTTGCAGCTGACGTGGACAGCAGCAGCTGCAGGCCGTTTCCTCATGCTGACAGATGCCAAGGAGAAGCAGGAGGTGGTGATCAGCTACCTGCCCCTCAGCCACATTGCTGCCCAGATGACAGACATCTGGTCGGCCATGGCCTTCGGGGCACAAGTCTTCTTCGCCCAGCCAGATGCACTGAAGGTAAAACACAGGAGGTGGAGGTGCTGCACCCACCCCAGCCTGGCCTGCTTCAAAGTCTGCCTTGAGCCCAGCCTCTTGGGCTTGGCTTGACCCCCAGCCCAACCCCAGCCTCTCAGGCCTGGCTTGATCAACCTCCTGGGTCAGGGAGCTGTGATAACTGTTTGTGTAGTCACCGACAGCTCCTCTTTAAGGCTCTGTTGGCTCTGGCCTGAGCTTTGCCTTTTGTCTCCCTGCTGCAAGCTCCAGTGAGCTGGCCAAGCACTTCACAGCTTCTTGGTGCCTCACCTGACCCCCAGCTCTCTGCCCCAGCAGCCTGCTTGAGCAGTGGCTTTGTTTGCTCTGCCCCCGCTGCACAATGTCACCGCCGCCAGCGCTGCTGAATCTGTGTCCTCAGAACAGTTCTGCTGGTGCTGTGCCAGCCTTGGCACTGAAGGCACCAACCTTTTGCTGCCTTCTCAAAGCCACTGCTGCCTTGTTCACTGTGGTGCCCCAGAGGTTCCTTGCCCTTGTGGGAGGGAGCTGGCACGGCCCAGTGCTGCTCTGGTGGCAGCCAGCAGCGGTGGCTTTGCAGTTCCTCACAGCCGATCACCGAGTCCTGGGTCTCGGTGACCACTGCTGCCCTGAAGCCTCCAGTGAAGCACTTCTGAGAGCTGCCTTTTGCTTCTCCCTCCCTCAGGGCAGCTTGGTGGACACCCTGAAGGAAGTGAGGCCAACTGCTTTCATAGCAGTTCCTCGGGTCTGGGAGAAGATAGAGGAGAAAATGAAGTCCATAGGAGCGAAGTCCTCGACGCTGCAGAGGAGAGTGGCCTCCTGGGCCAAGGGGGTTGGGCTGCAGACAAACCTGAAGTGGATGAATGGGTAGGTGTGGGCCTGAGGGGTGCCAGGAGGGTCAGCAGAGCCTCACTGCCAGCTCAGGGATTGCATCCTGTGTCACAGGGCAGATTGGTGGACAGGAAAAGCCAGGGGGGGTTGGACCAGAGGGTGAGCAGCAGGGGCTGGGGGTGGGAATAGAAGCACAGAAGCCTTGGGGTTGGGGAAGACCTTTAGGATTCATAGAATGGGTTGGAAGGGATCTTAAAGATCCTCCAGCTCCAACCCCCCTCCCATTAGAGCAGATGGCTCAAGGCCTCATCCAGCCTGGCCTTGAGCACCTCCAAGGAGGAGGCAGCCACAGCCTCCCTGGGCAGCCTGTGCCAGAGTCTCCCCACCCTCACCCTCAAGAGTTTCTTCCTCACCTCCAGTCCCAGTCTGCCCTGCTCAAGCTCCTCTGCCCCTGATCCTGGCCCTCCCAGCCCTTGTCACAAGTCCCCTCCTAGCCCAGACCACAGGATTAACCAGGCTGGAGGAGCTCCTCCAGGGCAGCCAGGCTCTCCCCCTGCCCAGGCTGCTGCCGAGTGCCTCAGCACCGCACCTCTGTGGCCTTCCTGCCCCTGCAGGGCTGGGGATTGCTTCACCCAGGCAGCCCCAGTTCTGCCTTGACTGGCTGGCCAAGCTGAGGCAGGGTGAAGCTGAGGAGAGGGAGGGAGCTGAGCGTGGTGACCGAGGCCTCTGTCCCCGCAGCTCTCCGCAGGTGCCGCTGAACTTCCGCCTGGCCAAGCACTTGGTGTACAGGAAGGTGCGGAGGGCCCTGGGGCTGGACAGGTGCACCAAGTGCTACACAGGGGCTGCCCCCATCACCAGGGAGACCCTGGAGTTCTTCCTCAGCCTGGACATCCCTGTCCTGGAGCTCTATGGCATGAGTGAGAGCTCTGGGCCCCACACCATCTCCCTGCCCCACGCCTTCAGGCTCACCAGGTAAGGGCCTCGCTGGGAGGAGCTGCTGGGAGGTTTCTCCTCCCTCTGCCATCTCCATCTCCCCTGAGGCTGCTCAGCCCCAGAGTCTTTGCTGCCAGGAAGCTGTTGAGAGGGAGCCAGTTCCCCTGGCAGCATCTTGCAGCTGAAGAGCTCTGCTGGGGGTTGGGACTGGATGACCTTTAAGGCTCCTTCCAACCCAAACCGCTCCGAGTTCTGTGTCCTTGGCCTGGGTCTGTGCAGTAAGCAGCACCAGCAGCCAACCCTTGCTGCCAGGGGCACCCCCAGCTCCCAGTTCCAAGCTGAGGTGATGGAGAGCACTGGGTGGAAGGCTCCAGATGTGTGAGCATTGGTCTCTGCAGCCACAGCTGCTTCTGGAGCTCCCTTTCCATGAGCCTCTGAAGCTTTGCCCTTGCTTGCTGGAGCAGCTGTGTGCAGAGCTGCCTGGCTCCCCTCAGCCCCTGCAGCCTGAGGGCTTCTGCTCTAACCTCATCTGCTCCTCAGCTTGGTGGGAGGCTGGGGTCCTGAATGCCCTGGGGGCTGTCTCTCTGCTCTCTTGGAAGCTGTGGGAAGGAGGTGACAGGCTGCAGGACCCTGATTGATAAACCAGACCAAGATGGCAATGGGGAGATCTGCTTCTCAGGGAGGCACATCTTCATGGGCTACCTCAACATGGAGGAGAAGACCAAGGAGGCCATAGATGAAGAGGGCTGGCTGCACTCAGGGGACATTGGCAGGCATGACAAGGATGGGTTCCTCTACATCACAGGCAGGATTAAAGGTACTCACTTCTTCAGCCTCCTGGGCTGGTTGCCCTGGGCTTGCACAGCAGCAGGACATGAAGCCTCCAGCCCCTTCAGAAGAGTGTTTGAATGCTGCTCCTGAGTGTGGCTGCAGAGTGGCCTGTGGCAGGGCTTGTGCTGGGACCTGACCTCTGAAACCTCTGCTTGCAGAGGGAGGGAGAGAGCCTCTGCAGGCTGCTTTCAGAAGCAGCTGCTAATGCTCTGTTTGGTGGTGCTGGACCTGCCCAGGCTGTCCTGCCAGGTCCCTCCAGCTTCAGCCAGCTCTGCTGGTTCCCCTCTGAGACACAGCAGCAGCTCAGCACTGCTGTGAGAAGGGCTTGCAGCAGCCTTGTTCTTGGGACACCTCTCTGACCAAGCCCAGCCAAATCCAGCTTAGTGCAAGGCTTCAGCCAGCTCAAAGGGCAGCAGAGAGCTGCTGCAGGACATCTCTGAGAGCCAGCTGGGAGGGGCAGGTTCTCCTCTGCCCTGCAGCAGGCTGGGGGATGGCACAATCACCCAGTGCCAGCATGGGAGGGGCTGGCTGGGGCCTTTGGGGCCCATCCAGGCCTTCTCCAGGCTGAGCAGCCCCAGCCTTTGGTGCCTGTCCCCACAGGTGCTGGGGCACAGCCTTACCATTTGGCCTGGCAGACCCAAAGGAGCTCTGAACTCCTTTCAGGCTGTGAAGGGGCTGAGGGTAAAGCTCTCAAATGTTAACCAAGATCTGACTTTCCCCCCCCAGAGCTGATCATCACTGCTGGGGGTGAGAATGTTCCTCCTGTGCCCATTGAGGAAGCTGTGAAGGATGCTGTGCCCATCATCAGCAATGCCATGCTGGTGGGAGACAAGGCCAAATTCCTTTCTATGCTGCTAACCTTGAAGGTAAAGGGGATGGGAATGCAGCTGTGGTGTGAAGGGCTTTGGTTCCCCTGAGGAAGGGAATTGCTGCTCTTCTGTAGTGCCTGCTAGAGCCTGGAGGCAGTGTGGAGTAGGAGCTGCTGTAGCTGAGTTGTAGCTGGACAGAACAAGGAGCAGGGAAGGGCCAGGAGGATGAGCAGGGGGCTGGAGCACCTCTCCTGTGGGGGCAGAGTTGGGGCTGGACAGCCTGGAGCAGAGAAGGCTCCAGAGAGACCTCAGAGCTGCCTTGCAGGAGCTGAAGGGGCTCCAGGAGAGCTGGGGAGGGACTCTGGACAAGGGCTGGGAGTGACAGAATGAGGGACAAGGGCTTGGAGCCTGGAAGAAGGTAGAGACTGGAGAGGAGGAAGAAATTCTTTGCAGTGAGGGTAGGGAGAGACTGGAAGAGGTTGCCCAGGAAGGGGCAGCAAAAGGAGTGATCATCTTGGGGTAGAAAAGCAGAGGTTTGGGAGATGAGCTCTGGAGCCAGCTTGCTCCTTGGTGTTGAGTAAGGAGAGATCTGAAGGGGTTCCCCTGCAGGAAGCTCTGGTGTGGAGTGGTGGCTGGCATCAAGAGGATGAACACTGCTGGGGTGGGGAGGGGCTGGGGGGGCTTCCCCTGGCTGTGAGGCTCCTTGCTGTGAAGTCCTCAGCAGCTGGAAGTGACCTCTGGGGCTTTGCCTTGCAGTGCACTGTGGACAGAGACACTGGGGAGCCAGGAGATGACCTCACCCCAGAGGCCATTGAGTACTGCCAGAAACTGGGCAGCAAGGCCACCAAGGTCTCTGAGATCCTCAGCAGCAAGGACAAAGCCATCTATGGAGCCATCCAGAAGGGGATTGCAGCTGTCAATGAGAGAGCTGTCTCCAATGCCCAGAAAGTCCAGAAGTGGATCCTGCTGGAGAAGGACTTCTCTCTCTTTGGTGGAGAGCTTGGTGAGTGGTGGGCAGGGAGGGGACTGGGGGCTCCCTTGGCAGCCCTCAAAGCCTCTGCTCTGCCCTGGGGGGAGCCCCCCTGCAGCACTGTGTCCAGCTCTGGGGACAGGCTGGGGGAGCTGGGGCTGTTTGGCCTGGAGGAGGCTCCAGGGAGGCCTTAGAGCTGCATTTCAGTATCTGCAGGGGACCTCCAGGCAGGCTGGGAAGGGGCTGTGCAGAAGGGGCTGTGGGGACAGGATGAGAGGCAGTGGTTTGGAGCTGGAGCAGGGCAGAGTTAGGTTGAACATCAGGAGGAAGCTCTGCACAGTGAGGCTGGGGAGAGCCTGGAACAGGCTGCCCAGGGAGGTGGTGGAGGCCCCAGAACATCCAAGCACAGCCTTGCTGTAGCCCTGGGCAGCCTGATCTGGTGGGAACTGTCCCTGCTGAGTGCAGGGGGGTTGGACAAGGTGAGATGTGAGAGTCCCTTCCAGCCTGGCCTGGCAAAGGCTGCAGGGAGGCCTTAGAGCTGCATTTGAGGCCTTGGGCCAGCTGAGTGGTTGGGAGGTGTCCCTGTCCATGCTGGGGAGCTTGGAGCAGGTCTCTGAGGTCCCTTCCAACCTGAGCCATTCCAGGGTTCAGCATCTGAAGAGGAGCTCCAGGCAGGCTGGGGAGGGACTGCTTAGGAGGGCCTGTGGTGACAGGGTGAGGGGCAAGGCTTTGAAACTCTCTGACCTCAAAAGGTTGGAGCAGATCATAGACTCAATAAGGTTGGAAGAGACCTCAGAGATCATCAAGTCCAAGCTGTCACCCAGCACCTCCTGGCAACTAAACCCTGGCTCCAAGGGCCACATCCAGTTCCCCCTTGAACACCTCCAGGGATGGGGACTCCATCACCTGGGCAGCACATCCCAGTGGCCAATCTCTCTTGCTGGGAAGAACTTTCTCCTCCTCTCCAGCCTAAACCTCCCCTGGCACAGCTTGAGACTGTGTCCTCTTGTTCTGGTGCTGGCTGCCTGGGAGAAGAGACCAATCCTTGAGGTCCCTTCCAAGCTGGCATTCTGTGACTCTACCAACCCCCTTCTTTCCCTCCCCAGGCCCCACCATGAAGCTGAAGAGGTCAGTGGTGGCACAGAAGTACAGAGACCAAATAGCTCAGTTCTACGCCGAGCTGGAGACCCCCACGGGCACGGAGAACCCCCTCCAGCAGCAGCAGCACTGAGGTCAAGGCCCTGCTGCCACCAGGGCTCCCCACAGGAAGGAGAAAGGAAACCTTCTGCCTTCTCCTGAAATAAATGGAGGCTGAGGCAGCAGCAGCAGCCCTTCCCCAGCCACCCAGCTGGCCGTGGTGTGGCCTGCAGCCTGGGGACTGTTTGTGCCCTGTGCTTCCTGTGGCTGTGCTCTGAGAGGCTCCTGGGGGGCTCCACTCGATGGCTTTTGGTCTTGCAGGGCTGTGTTTGGGTTGGGTTTGTTTTGTCTGGTGTGTTTTTTATACCATCTTTACCTCTTCTGTTCTGAACCAAAGTTTTCTCCTCCCCAGCTGAAGGGCAAAGCAAGCAGCAGCTGCACCTCCCTGCTGAGGGAGGAGGACAGAGGTCTTGTTCCAGTGGTGGTCTTCAGCCCTTCCCACCCCATCCCTCCCTCAAGTGCATGTTCAGCTGCATGCTGCTGACTTCAGAGCTCTTCTGAGTCTCTTTGACCTCCCCCCAGACTGTGTCCAAGCTGAGAGCTCCTGAGTGCCTGCCCAGCCTGGCTCCTGGCTGTGGGCAGCCTCTTCCTTGCTGGCTTTGTGCAATATTTTGGGGTCTGGTTTAGCTCTTGTTTTGTTGTTCCAGTGGTTCTGAAGCCAAAACTGGAGGCCTTCAACCAGCATCTCCCTGGCCTGTCTGGTGGGAAGGGTTTTCCACACAGGGACTCTTTTGTTTGGCTGGAGTCTGTACCCCCCAGAGCCATGGTGGCTGTGGAGCTCCAGAGCTGGGAGGGTTGGGGTTGCTTGAAGCTCTGTGGCTGTGCTGGTAGAGAGGAGGTGTGGTAGGAGCCCAGGAGCTCAGAGGCTGCTGCTTCTGAGGGCCAATGAGCAACCACTCCAGCAGAGGTGAAGCTGCTTTGCACTGAATGTTGGGCACAGGGCAGAGCTCCCAGGGCTGGGCTGGGGAGGGGGCAGAGCTCCCAGGGCTGGGCTGGGGAGGGGGCAGAGCTCCCAGGGCTGGGGGCTCTTGAAGGTCTCTTCTAAATGGTTCTGCAGGGAGGATTCCTTCATCCCAACACCTAATGAAGGACTTTGCTTTCAGCCTGGCTTGGTTCAAAGCAGGACCCATGGGGCTGAAAAAGGAGAATCCCTTGGTTTGGAGAAGACCTTCAGCAGCCTCCAGCCCAACCATTCTCTAAGCCCCAGCCTTGGGAGAGTGAACCATGGCCCTCAGCACCACAGCTGTGAAGCACCTGCAGGGCTGGGGATTCAGCCACCTCCCTGGGCAGCCTCTGCCAGTGTCTGAGGACCCTTGCAGTGAAGAAGTTTCTTCTGCTGTCCAACCTCAACCTCCCCTGGGGCGGCTTGAGGCCATTTCCTCCCATGGAGCAGCTGCATCCCTGGCTTCTGAGTAATGGTTCTCAGAGGAAGAGGAGCAGGAGCTGGGGGTGGGTGCAGGTCAGAGCAGCTCTGTCCCTCCACCCCTGCTTGCTGGTGGAACCTTGCTGTGGGTGGGCAGCAGCAGCAGCACCTGGCCCTGGGCACCTGGGGGAGGGTTAAAGCTAAAAACCTTCTCTCTGCTCAGGGCTGAGTGAAATTCCCCTTGCAGGAGTGGCCTCAGCACCTGCCTGAAGGGAGGACAAAGCTCCTTGGTACCTGCTGCTGGGCTGCTGCCCAGGGTTGTGTTCTGAGCTGTGTGGAGCTGGGAGGGTTCCAGGGCCCAGGAGAATGCTGAATAAAGAAACTCTGCAGTTTGTGTCCCAACACTTCAGTGACTCCTGCTGAGTACCTTGGAGCTGAGGGCAGGCTCCAGGGGGAGCAGGAAGGTTCAGTTCTCTCAGCACAGGCAGCTCCTTGAGCACCACTGCTCCACGGAAGGGACCTTCAAGATCATTCAGTTCCAACCTGCCTGCCAGGGGCAGGGTCACCTCCCACCAGCCCAGGCTCCTCAAGGCCTTGAAACCTCTGGGGAGGAGGCAGCCACAGCCTCCCTGGGCAACCTCTGCCAGTGTCTCCCCACCCTCACTGCAAAGAATTTCTTCCTCCTCTCAGTCTCCCCATCCCAGCTCCAAGCCCTTGTCCAGAGTCCCTCCCCAGCTCTCCTGGAGCCCCTTCAGCTCCTGCAAGGCAGCTCTGAGGTCTCCCTGGAGCCTTCTCTGCTCCAGGCTGTCCAGCCCCAACTCTGCCCCCACAGGAGAGGTGCTCCAGCCCCCTGCTCATCCTCCTGGCCCTTCCCTGCTCCTTGTCCTGTCCAGCTACAACTCAGCTACAGCAGCTCCTACTCCACACTGCCTCCAGGCTCTAGCAGGCACTACAGAAGTGCAGCAATTCCCTTCCTCAGGGGAACCAAAGCCCTTCAGCACCACAGCTGCATTCCCATCCCCTTTACCTTCAAGGTTAGCAGCAGAGGAGAGGCTTTGGCTTTGCCTCCCACCAGCTACCTCTCCCCACAAATCTTTGTGAAGTGGAAAAAGTGAAGCAATTCATAGACTCAGTCAAGGTTGGAAGGGACTACAAGGATCATCCAGTTCCAACCCCCCCTGCCCTGGGCAGGGACACCCCACACTAGATCAGGCTGGCCAGAGCCTCATCCAGCCTGGGCTTAAACACCTCCAGGGCTGGGGCCTCAACCCCCTCCCTGGACAACCCCTTCCAGGGCTTCACCACTCTCATGGGGAAGAACTGCCTCTGAATCTCCCCACCTCGAGCTGCCTTCCATTCCCCCCAGTCCTATCACTGCCTGAGCAGTCCCTCCCCAGCCTTCTTGGAGCCCCCTTCAGAGCCTGGAAGGCCACAATGAGGTCTCCTGGGAGCCTTCTCCTCTCCAGCCTGCACAACCCCTTGGGGGGGGCAGGGGGAGGAACCCAAACCCAATTCCCTTCCCCTCCCTTTTTGCTTTTCCCTCTTAGCCACAGCCACAAGCAGCTCCCTGGGGGGGAAGCAGCAGCACAGCAGCATCACCACAAGCCCAAACCCCCACAAGCCCAAACCCCCACAAGCCCAAACCCCCACTTCCCCCTTCCTTGTTTTGGTGGTTTTTTTTTTTTTTTCCTTTCCCAGCTTTATTTCACTTTTTTTTTTTTTTTTTCCCCTTCCTAGAAAATTCCTCCAAGAGTTCCAAAACAAAAAGGGGGGGAAAAAAATAGAGGAAAAAAGAAGATTAAAAAGAAAATAAAAGGAGGGGGAGGAAAAAAAAAAAAACCCAGCTTTAAAATTCAGGACAAACAATCCTGGGAGTTACTTTTTTATTATTATTATTATTACAAAGGGGTTTTTTTGTTTTTCTTTTTTTTTCTCTCTTCCCTTGAAGTTATTCAAAGCCTTGGGCCCAGCTGAAAGTTTTAGTTCTTTCTTTCTCCAGTTCTTTCCTTTTTTACCTTTCCTCTCCTCTCAACCACAGCTGAGGGAAGAATTCCTGCTCCCAGCACCAGCTCTGTTTCAACCCCCTCCCCCGAGGCAGGAGGTATTTAATACCTCAGGCCCCAGGCAGCAATGCAGTTAAAAACCAGCTAGGAGTTGAAGAAGTCCTTGAATGGGTCTTTAAGGAGTGCAAACTCAGCTGAAGTCAGGTTGTGATGGCTCCTTTCAGGCCCACCCCCCCCCCCCCCCAAGAAAGCAACACCAACAGGGTTGGGGGTTTTAGCATTAATACTTGAGTCAAAAAGGTGCTCAGGGCTTGGCTCCAGCAGCAACACACAGCAGGCACCTGGGGGAGGAACACTCAGGAGGTTCAGCAGGGAGTTGGAAGGGATCCTCCAGTTCCAACCCCTCCACACCTCCCACTAGAGAAGATCTCCACTCAGCCAAGGTGCTCAGGGCTTGGCTCAACGTTCAGGAGGTTCAGCAATGGGTTGGGGTGGAAGGGACCTCAGAGATCAGCCAGTTCCAACCCCCCCTGCCACAGAGCACCTCGCATTGGAGCAGACCTGCACTCACCCAAGGTGCTGAGGGCTTGGCTAAAGCATCACCACCAGCAGGCACCTGGAGGAGGAACATTCAGGAGGTTCAGCAATGGGTTGGGGTCGAAGGGACCTTAAAGATCAGCCAATTCCAACCCCTCCACACCTCCCACTAGAGAAGCTCTCTACTCATCCAAGGTGCTCAGGGCTTGGCTAAAGCAGCAACACAACAGCAGGCACCTGGAGGAAGAACACTCAAGAGGTTCCTCAAGGGGTTGGGTTGGAAAGGGCCTTAAAGATGATGCAGCTCCAACTCTTCTACAGCTCCTACTAGAGCAGATCTCCACTTGTCCAAGGTGCTCAGGGGTTGTCTAAAACAGCAACACAGCACCAGGCACCTTCTGGATCTCTGCCTCAGGCCCTTTGCTGCTCCTGCTGCTACCACTGCAGGCAGCAGCAGAGGCAGCAGCTGGTGGCCACCAACCAGTGCAGGGCCAGCAGCTCAGCCTGCCCACAGCAGGGCCAGCAGCTCAGCCTGCCCAGGGCCAGGGTCTCAGCCTGCCCACAGCAGGGCCAGGGGCTCAGCCTGCCCAGGGCCAGGGGCTCAGCCTGCCCACAGCAGGGCCAGGAGATGAAGCTGCCCACAGCAGGGCCAGCAGCTCAGCCTGCCCAGGGCCAGCTGCTTCCCTCCCTGTCCAGTGGTCCCCAGCTGGAGCTCTGGAGCCAGCCTGCCTCTGGTTTCTCTTTTGCTTCTCCTTTTAACAGCAGCTGGCAGCAACCAAAGCCCTGAGGCTGCCCCCAAGGCGCAGGCCAAGACATCACCAAGCTCCTCCTGACCCCTCCTGCTCCTCACCCCCCAGCCCCAGCCCCAGCCCCAGCCCCAGCCCCAGGCCGAAGCTGTCTCCTGAGCTCAGGCTCAGGCTCCTCCACCTCCACTCCACTCCCAAGCAGCTCTGAAAGCCTTCAGCCTGGTAGGGCTTGGAAGGGACCCTCCAGAGGCCATGGAAGTCAAAGCAGGGCCCCTCAGGGCAGGTCACTGAGGAGCAAGAGAGACTTAAACCCCAAACCACCCTGGGCTACAAGAAGTCAAAGTTTGGGTTTCCCTTTTTTTTTTTGCCTGTTTTTTTTTGGCCTTTTTTTTTTTCTTTCCTTTTTTCCCTTTTTTTTTTTTCCTTTCCTTTTTTCCCTCTTTTTTTTCTTTCCTTTTTTCCCCTCTATTTTTTTCTTTCCTTTTTTTCCTTTTTTTTTCTTTTTTTCCTTTTTTCCCTTTTTTTTCTTTCCTTTTTTTCCCTTTTTTTTTCTTTCCTTTTTTCCCTCTTTTTTTTTCTTTCCTTTTTCCCCTCTTTTTTTTCTTTCCTTTTTTCCCCTCTTTTTTTTCTTTCCTTTTCTTTTTTCCCTCTTTTTTTTTCTTTCCTTTTCTTTTTTCCCTCTTTTTTTTTCTTTCCTTTTTTCCCTTTTTTTTTCTTTCCTTTTTTCCCTTTTTTTTTCTTTCTTTTTTTCCCTCTTTTTTTTTCTTTCCTTTTTTCCCCTCTTTTTTTTTCTTTCCTTTTTTCCCCCTCTTTTTTTTTTTTCTTTCCTTTTTCACCCCCTCTTTTTTTTTTTTCTTTTTTCCACCATTTTTTTGGGGCCTTTTTTTTTTGTTGTTGTTGTTGCTTTTATTACATTTTTCCTTCAAACACTGCAAGCTACTACACATCCTGAAGACCTTTTCCTAGAGTACAACAAATCCATCCATGCTCTCCAGAGTGACACCAGAAATAAAAAAAAAAACAGCCACAAAAAAAAAAAATTATGAAATAAAAATATATATATATATCTCTATATATCCCCCCCCCAAAAAAGCCCCAACCCCCCCCTGCACAGGAGGAGCAGCTCCAGCAGAGCACTCAGCCAACCTCTAGAGAGAGCCTACAGCACAGGGAACGTTGGACAGGGACCTAAAAAGGAAGGGGGGGAGGGAGGGGAAAAGGGGGAGGGGGAGAGGGGGGAAGGAAGAGGGGGGGAGGGGGGGGGACAGACACAACACAAAGATTGAGGGCCCCCAAAATGGGACCAAACCTTTTTGTTTGGTTGCTTCCTCCTGCGGCCTCCCCTCCCCACATCCTCCCCCCCCCCCTTCCCCAAGCCCTCTCCCCACCCCCCTCCTCCCCACCCCCCCCCCCAAGCCCTCCCCCTGCTACCACCACATCAAGGCCAAAGAACAACAACTCTAAGTACTTGCAAGAAACCTTTTTTTTTGTCTTTTAAGTAACAAATCAGCAATGGTGCACACGAGGGGGGGGAGGGGAACTATTGCTGGGGACAAGAGGAACAAGGGACAATCCTATTTCAAGGGGGGGTTTTATCCCCCCATCTCCCTTCCCCTCCCCCCCCCCCCCCCCCCCCCCCCCGCTTTTCCCTCCCCTCCCCTCCCTCCCCAAGGAGATTATAAACAGTCTAAAAAAATCTGTCTGGAAAATACTTCTTATAAAAAGGGGGGAAAAAAAAAAAAACCCACCCCAAGCAAGCCCCAAAATTCTCAGCGATGCTCAGCAGACCTCAAAGGCAGGGCCAGGCCCGAGCCCCCCCCAGCAGGAGCCCCCCCCTCCCCCAGCACACCGCTGGGGTCATTCCCCCCTGAGGGGCTGCAGGACGCAAGGGGAAGGGGGAAGGAAGGAGGTGGCAGCTCCAGAGCCTCCCGAGGCTGCTGCTGGTCCCGGGACGAAAGCTGGGGGTGGATGGGATGGCTGTGGGAGGAGGCTGAGGGTGGTAAAGGGAAGGCTGAAGGCCCTCTGGGGATACCACCAGGCTGGCTGCAGCGTTGCTGCTCCTCTGGCTTGGGGGAGCAGAGGAGCATCCCCCACCCCCCCCTTCAGCTGGGGGCACCGCAGGAAGGAGGCTGCTGGCAGCTGCTCCTCACCCCCAGCCTCAGGCCAGGGCCCCAACCTCCCCTCCCCCACCAGCCAGAGCTCCCCTCAGCACCCACCCTGCCCCCGGGAGGAGCAGGGGGGTGAGGGGGGGGTGCTGGGCTCACCCTGCTGCCAGCCCCCTGCCCACCTCCTCCTCTTCCAGCCTCCTGGGGGTGGGGGCTGCAGGGTTCCTACTCCAGGTTTGGCATCACCCAGCAAGAAAGGGGAGGGGGGAAAAAAAAGGGGGGGGGGGGGGGGGAGGGAAAAAAAAGGGGGGTAAGAAAAGAGCTGAGATCACTGTGGTGACCACAGGGTTTGCACCTGGCATGAGCTTGGTTTGGTTTTATATATATATACACACAGAGACACACAGAGGAGAGACACAGGGAAGGGGGTGCTACAAGGGGGGGGGGGAGGGGAAGGGGGGGGGTGGGGAGAAGAGAGGGAGGGGGAAGGGATAAAAATTCATGGGAATCAGGTCAACATGACCCAACTCAAACAAGCTTATCATCATATTGCCACTTTCACTTGATTAGTTGCAACATTTCCATGATAAAAAAAGAGGGGGGGGGGGAGGGGGAGGGGGGAGGGGATAAAAAAAATCCCAAACCCAACCCAAAACCCCAAAACCCCAACCCCCAACCCCAGGGATTTGCAATTTCAATCCCAGAGGAAGGAGGACAGAAGCAAAAGCCCTGGGGGGAGGGAGGTGCAGCCCACCCCCCCCGCTCCAAGCCAGGCTCACCCTCACCACCACAGCTACAGGAGGTGGCAATGGTGGAGGTCCTCTGCTGCTCCTCCTCCTCCTCCTCCTCACTTAACATTTGGCAAGAAGCTTCCACACTGCTTGGGATACCTCAAAAACAAACACTTGGAGCAACTCCTCCAGCAAAATACTGCCTGTAGGGAACCAGGGGAGGGGAGGGAGGGGGAGGGAGGCTCGAGGAGAGCTCCCAGGCTTCCCTCACCAACCCCCCTCCCCAAGAAAAGCCCTGGGCACAGCCCCTGGAAGTCAACACTAGTTTCACTAGGAATAGGAGAGAAGGGTCTGGGGTTAGTGTTTTACTCTTCCTCTTGAGAGAGAAAAAAAAACCTCAACAAATAAAAAGGCAGGAGGGAAAAGGGAGGAAGAACCAAACCTGACTTCAGCTGGGTTTGAGCTCAGCCAGGTGGATCTCCCCCTCCAAAGTTCTGCCCCTCCAAGCACAGCCACTACTGTAGAGGCCACTGCAGGGGTGAGGGGGGGAAAGATTCCTCTTGGAGAGCACAGAACAAACCCAATCAAAAGTCAGATGAGGAAGGGGGTGGGGGTGGGGGTGCTGAACCCCTGAGGGGTGCTTTTCGTGGGGGGGGGAGCACAGAAGCTTGCTCTTCAGCCTCCATCCACTAAACACCAAGAGAGCCACAGCTGTCCACGAGAGGGCATTTTGGAACCACAGTGGGGGGAAGAAAAAAAGCCCCTCAAGCCCTACAGGAAGCAAATCTGAAGCTCCCTTCCACAACCATTAACAAAAAAAAAACACCATCAAAACAAGGAGGGAGAGGAGAAGGGGGGGGTGGGGGGGAGGGGGGAAAAAAAACCAACCCAAACCCCTACACAAAACAAATCCACACCCTTAAGATCATCAAGAGCCAACCAGGCCCTTCTTATACATACAGTACATACATATATATAATATATATATATAAAATATACAGCTTACAGGCTTGGAGTCCCTCTTACAGTTTAAAGCAGGCTGGAGAGAGAAAAAAAGATAACCAACAAACCCTAAAAAAAGAAATCCAAAGCAGGAGGGAGACCTTTGGGGGGGGGTTTGTTTTGTTGTGTTGTGTTCTGTTTCTCTTTCTTTCTTTCCTTATTGGTTTGCTGTTGTTGTTGTTTCTTTTTAGGAGCTCAGATCATTAAAAACCAGCTCCAAACAGCCCTCCCCCCCCATGACCTTGCCCCTCTCCACCACCCCTCAGGCAGGAGGGGGACAGCAGAGGCTAGAGGCCTCTCTTCCAAGAGCAACAGGAACTGGCTCCCTGCAGGGGGAAGCCTGCAGGAACTGGGGGGGGAGCCAGGAGTGAGAGCAGAGCTTTGAGACTTGCAAGTTGGTCCAGAGTGGAATCTGCTCACTTGTTGCAGGCTCTCCCCTTATCCCCTATTTCTTCTTTTTTCCCCCCTGGGAAGCCTCCTCTGGCAGCAGTCTCTCTCTGTCTGGCTTTGTAAAAGCCAATCTTACCTACCCAGCACCAACACAGCAGAGCTCGGGGGGTAGGGGTGGGGGTCAGAGCTCTCTGTGGGCAGGCTGGTCCCTAGATTTTGGTGAAGACAATTAGAACCCACGATCCAACACTTCTTCAGATCTCACAGAAGCCTGAAAACATCCTCTGGGGGTGGGGGAAACCCCAAACACAACCAAACCACAGTTCCTTGGGAGTCAAAATCCAAACCAAGCCAGAAGGAAGGCGGAGGCCGAGGCTGCCACTGCCGGGCGGCCAAGCGCAGCACATCTTCTGCTCCGCTCAGGACCTCTGCCCCAAGCGTGCTCAGGAAGCTTCTGAGGGAGGACAAACCTCAGCAACTGAAGGGTTGGTGCTTGGAGGGAGGTGGGTGGGGGCTTGAAGGAGGAGGAGGAGGAGGGGGGTTGAAGCCTACAAGAAAAGTGCAGCTGGCTGTGCATTCCTAGAGCGTTGGCTGGTCTCTAAGGCAGTGCTTCGGGTGAGTCAAAGAGGATTAAAGAAAGGCCTAGTCCCGTGGTGGGAGGTGGTGGTGGTGGTAAGGTGGTAGGTGGTGGTAGTAGGGGGTGGTGGTGGTGGTGGTTTGAATTTCCTGGTACCAATCAAAAAGGGAGGAGGAGGTTGGGTTTCCAAAGCAGCCCTGCTCGCGGCGGCCAAGCGTCATGTGGCGACGGCCTCCAGGTAGCTCTGCAGCTTCCGGACGGTTGTCTCGTCCAGGGAGAAGAGGTCAAAGTCAAAGGTTGTGTTGGTGACATTGAAATGCCCAGTCTCCTCAATCAGGTTGACAATCTGCACAGAAAGGAGACAGCCAAGGATGGAGAGACCCCACACCCCCCCATCCCTCCCCCCAAGAATCGAGGGGGAAGGTCACAGGGCAGCGCTACAGGCTGGGGTCGGAGTGGCTGAGAGCAGCCAGGCAGAGAGGGACCTGGGGGTGCTGGGGGACAGCAGCTGAACAAGCAGCCAGCAGTGTGCCCAGGTGGCCAAGAAGGCAAATGGCATCCTGGCCTGCATCAGGAATAATGTGGCCAGCAGGAGCATGGAGGTCATTCTGCCCTGGGCTCAGCACTGCTGAGGCCACACCTGGAGTCCTGTGTCCACTTCTGGGCTCCTCAGTTTAAGAAGGACATTGAGAGATTTGAAGGTGTCCAGAGAAGGGCAACAAAGCTGGGGAGGGGTCTGGAGCACAGCCCTGGGAGGAGAGGCTGAGGGAGCTGGGGTTGCTTAGGCTGGAGAAGAGGAGGCTCAGGGGAGACCTTTTTGCTCTCTCCAACTCCCTGAAGGGAGGTTGTAGCCAGGAGAGGGTTGGGCTCTTCTCCCAGGCACCCAACGCCAGAACAAGAGGACACAGTCTTGAGCTGTACCAGGGGAAGTTTAGGTTGGAAGTGAGGAGAAAGTTCTTCCCAGAAATTTGGAATGTGCTGCCCAGGGAGGTGGTGGAGTCCCCATCCCTGGAGGTGTTCAAGAAGCTGGAGATGTGGTGCTTCAGGATACAGTTTAGTGGTCATGGGAGCTGGGTTATGGTTGGACTGGATGATCTTAAAGGTCTTTTCCAACCCTGGTCTAGGAGTCTGTGAGAAGGTCTCAGAATGCAAAGGGAATCCTCTCTCCAAAAGGCAAACCAGCTCCTCCTGTGTGCCTGACTGGCTCAGGCTGGCAAGGGACCTGGGCACAGACTGGGAAGGGACCTGGGCACACTTCTTTCCTTTGCCATTAGCACCAAAGAGCTCAGCTCTGGGAGCACTGCTGGGATGTGCCAGAGGGGAGCTGCCCAAACCACACCTCTGCGTCTTTGCCTCCCTGCACACACCTCTGAGTTCATTTGACCTACACAAGTGACCCAGACCCTCTGGCTGAAGGGGAGGAGAGTGAAAGCTCTCAAGCATCACAGGGGTCCAGCTGAGACCCTTGGACACAAAGCTTAGCAGAGGACAAGAGCTTGCCAGAGAGCAGAGAGCTGATCTCTACCTGCTGCAGCACGTTGCGCTCTCGTAGTGCCATCAGCCGCCTGTGGAGCTCCACTAATTCATCAGTGTAGGCCTGCAGGGGAGGCAGGAACAGCACCAGTGACACACGTGGCCAAAGTCAGCTTCCCAGGGAGCAGCACAACCACCTGAGGCTCTTTCAGGCATGGCTCTAAGTCCTAGTTCTTTTCCCCCTCATTTTTTACTGCCTCCTTCCATTCTAATCAGGTACTGGAGATGAAGTTTCCATCAGTATGGATGGGCTGAAGGCCTGGAGACCTTTTCCTCCCCAACCTTTCTTTCTTCCCAGCCTCCACTTTTCCTTCCTAAACTCTTTCTTCTTCCAACCTTTTGCTTTCCCAACCTCCACTTTTCTTCCAACCTCTTTTCCCAACTTTGTTTTCTTCCCAGCCTTTTTCTCTTCCCAACCTCCCCTTCTCCTCCCAAGCTCTTTTCTGATTCCCAACCTCCTTTTTTTTCCTCCCAACTTCCTTTTTTTCTCTCCCAACCTTTTCTCTTCCCAACTTCCACTTTTCCTTCCAACCTTTTTTCTCCCAACCTCTTTTTTCCTTCCTAACCCTTTTTCCTTTCCATCTCCTTTTTCCTTTCCAACCTTTTCTCTTCCCAACTTCCACTTTTCTTTCCCCATTTTCTCCTCCTCACAGCCTCCTTTTTTATGTCCCCTCCCAACCTCTTTTTTGCCTTCCCAACCTCCCTTTTTTCCCCCTCCCACCATCCTTTTTCTCTTCCCAACCTTTCTTCCTCCCAACTTCCTTTTTCCTCCCAGCCCTCATTTTTCTCCTTCATCATTTGGCTCTCAGCCCCAACCTTGCTCTTTTCCCTTCTTTCCTTTCTGAAGCTCTTCAGCCCCATCCCTATTCATGCAAACTCTTGAGGATCATTTCCTGACACAGCCAGGTGCCAACAACCCTTTAACCCACACCCCTGGGGCAGCAAAAGGGGCAACCACCAAACCCATTTTAATGCCCTGTTGTGGGGGGGGTTGAGTCCATCCTATTTGCTATCCACCACTCCCTGCAGTGTGACTCCCCCTAAATCTGTCCTTTCAGTCTCTCTTACTTCATTCCCCTCCAGTTTGGAACCTGCTGAGACAGAGCAATGTGACCACCCCTGGGCTGTTTCAAGTGGGGTTTTTCTTTCCCACCCAGAGACCCTGGGGAGGATCCCACAGGTGTGTGACAAACCAACCCTCAAACCAACCTTGTCATAGGTTCCCTTCTTCAGGATCTTCTCTGGCTTGTTACAGGACTCTGGGCTTTTCCTTCCAGATGCCTGCAGGTTAAAGAAAAAGCAATCAATCAATCAATCAACATCAGGGGCCAAAATTAGCTCAGACAAGGTGGTGGCTTAATGGTTTGCATGCCCAGCACTGACCAGAGAAATCAGTTGTCTGCTGGAGATGGTGAAACAGGGAAGACCTGGTGCAAGGCTGCACTAACAGCAGGGATGGAGCTGCAGAAACCCCAAGTGCTGGGAAGCAGCATTGCAGGCCAGGGAAGATTGAATGCACCCTCAGTGGGTCTGCAGGTGGCATCAAGCTGGGTGGCTGTGTCCATCTGCTGGAGGGCAGGGAAGCTTTCCAGAGGGATCTGGGCAGGTGAGAGCCACGGGCCAGGGCTCACTGGGTGAAGTGCAACAAGGCCAAGGCCCTTGCTGCACCTGGGTCACAACCACCCCATGGGGCACTTGGGGATGTGTGGTTGGAAAGCTGCAGCTGTGAGAGGGACCTGGGGGTGTTGGTTGACAGTCACTGAACATGAGCCAGCAGTGCCCAGGGGGCCAAGGAAGCCAATGGCATCCTGGCTTGGGTCAGAAGCAGGGTGGGCAGCAGGGACAGGAGGTGACCATCCCCCTGTGCTCAGCACTGGGGAGGCCACACCTTGAGTGCTGTGTTCAGCTCTGGGCCACTCACTCCAGGAAGGACATTGAGGGGCTGGAGCCTGTGCAGAGCAGGGCAGCAAGGCTGGAGAAGGGCCTGAGGGAGTTGGGGGTGTTCAGGCTGGAGAGAAGGAGGCTGAGGGAGACCTCATTGCTCTCTCCAGCTCCCTGAAAGGAGGTCGGAGCAAGGAGGGGCTCAGCCTCTTCTCCTTGATGACAAGCAACAGGACCAGAGGAAACAGTTCCAAGCTGTGCCAGGGGAGGTCCAGGCTGGATCTCAGGAAATACTTCTTCACTGGAAGGGTTCCCAAACACTGGAACAGGCTGCCCAGGGCAGTGCTGGAGTCACCACCCCTGGGGGTGTTCAAGCACCAGGCGGAGCTGGCGCTTAGGGACGCGGTTCAGTGTTGACCCTTCAAGCGCTGGGTCAGGGCTTGGACTGGGTGAGCTTGGAGGTCTCCTCCAAGCAGGCACACTCTGTCATGCCTCACCTTGTTGTTTGCAGGGGGCAGCTTCTGCCCAGGAGGAGGCTCTCGACTGGGCAGGCAGGAATCGGCGCTGTTGTCGCTGTCGCTGTCGCTAAGGCTCAGCCTGCAAAGCCAACAGCAGGGAATGAGCACCCCCAGGGCACCAGGGAGCTGCTCAGCTGGCAGCTGCAGCAGACAGGGTGAAGTGACAACTCTCTCCTTGAACCTGGACTGTGAACTTGTCTGGGAGAAGTGCTCTCCCTCCCAGGATTCTGTTTTCCCTTGCCACCTTCCATTCCCTGAGCAAGCAGAGCGGGGACCTGCAGTTTACACACTGGAGCAGCTCAGCCCTCTCAAGACACAAATCCCCTGGGGGCCACTGAGTAAAGTGCCACCTGATGTGCACACACAGCAGCTGCCCAGCTGGGGGGATCCATTGCAAGACCCCCCAGGTACCTGCCTGGGAGATCTGTCAACACCTCCACTGAGACCACAGCCAAAGCCAGAAGCATTTGGTGCTTCTGCTGCCACCTTTGAGACCTCCTATTTATTCTCTTCCTCCCTGTGGCCCTGCAGCTGGATTACAGCAGGTATCCTGCTGTTGATGAGCTTGACAAACTCTTTATTACCTCTCCTTTAAACAAAGCCAACCAACCCACCCCCAGAATCCAATCAATCTCTTGCTTGCCTCTCCCTCCCTGCTCTCTTGGTCCTGGGGCACCCTGGGCAAACAACGGAGGCTTTGTTGGTTTTGGTGAGCAGAAGCAGCTGGGCCAAGCAGTTGGGTTTCAAATCCTCAGCCTGAGACACCAAGCTGTGGCTACAAGAGCATTTCCTGAGGGCTGCAAGATGAAATCCAACCATCTCCAAGGCCCACAGCAGGAAGCAGCTGTCAGCCACGGCCCACGGGAGTCGAGTAACCAACTGGCAGCCTGAACTCGGGGTGCAGGCCAAGAGTGCTCAGTGCTGGGAGCTGCTGGGTGTGCTGTGCCAGCCCTGAGCAGCAGCTGGCAGCCTCCACAGCACCCCTCTAATCTCTGCAGATCAAAGGTGTCCCCCACCAGCCAGCCCAGCAGAGAGCTGAAGGTGGCAGGTGCTTGAAGGAGCTCCCTCACAGACACCTGCAAGCTCAGCACACACCACCTGCCCCTGGCCTCCCTTTGAGCTCTGCTGCTCTCTCCTCATCCAGTTCTGTTCTCACCCTGCCTGTTTTCATCTGCTCCACGTCCTCAGCCCTCCACACATCTGCCCTTTCTCCTCCTCTCACACTTTCCTCTCAGCTGGAGCCCCTTTGCTTTGGTTCCTCCCTCCAAATGGAGGCAACACGACCCCCCCTCACCCCCCAGGGCAGCAAGACAAACCAACATCTTTCTTCTGTGGTTGTTACCACCTGGAATCCCGGCTGACTGGGTTTGCTTTGACTGCTGCCTCTTCTCCAGAGGAGCTGTCATCATCATCTGACTCCTCTGACTGCAGATCTTCCACCATGGAGCGCAGAGGGCCTGGGATCAGAGGGGAGAAAGCAGTTCAGCACCCCCAGGAGACGTGCAGCAGAACTCCATCCCCCCACTGCTGGGCCAAGCTGGACTAAGCTGCTAAGCCCCCTCAGGATTCCCCACTGCCCTTCTCATGCTGTGCAGAGACTCTGCTGAAGGACCTTCCATCATGCACAGCTTTCAGAACCACAAAGAGAGCTGACAAACTGCACAGCTGCCATAAGGCCACCCCCAGCTCCCCTCAGTCCCTCCTCACTCCCTTCTGAAATGAGAACAACAGGACCCATTTTTCATCTCTTTGAGGCTTAGCTGGCACTCAGGGGACAGCACTGGCAGCAACCCAGCAGCTGCTAAGCCTTCACCACTGCCACACTTTGGGTCACTGGGTGGAGGAACCTCCAAGAGAAGTAAGGAGCTGACTGTCCCATTTCTCCTTGTCAATAAAACAAGCAGGAGCTTTGGAGCAGAAACATTCTGCTGCCACTGGAGACCAAGCAGCAGCAACCACATTTAGAAAGTGAAGCCAAAAACCCCAAAGCCACCAGAGGGAAAGAACCAAATCCAGAGAGATGCTCAAGTGTCCCAACAAGCAAAACTCTTGCTCATGAGTAGGCTGTGCCACTACTGCCTGCACAGCTTCAGCAGGCAAGAAAACTGTGTAGAATGGCTCAGAGAGGAGATCAGAGGTCTGATTCTTCAAGGAGGAGCTGAGGGAATGTGGATGTCTTTGCAACACACCTTGGCTGTGGTTCTGAGATGGCTCAAAATCGGAGTCAGAGCTGGAGTCGGAGCTGGAGCTGGAGTTGGAAGGGCTGGACTGGACAGACTTAACCCCCCATAAAAGGGGAAAATAAACACACACACACAAAAAACAAGAGAAGGAAAAAGAATCTTAACCTTTCCAATCCAGAACAGCAGCACAAAGCAGAGTGAGACAGTTCCCCACCCCTGAGTGCAGCTCAGAAGCAGCACAACCAAACCCCAGGGCGATCCAAAGGCTTCCCGGAGCCTCCGCAGCTTCCACCAAACCCCTCCACAGCACCAGCCACAAAGAGCCCCAGGGAGGGAACACTGCAGCTGGGAACTGCCCAGGTGGGAAACCCTCACCATGAAATGTGAACAACCCAGGGCAACCAGCAGAGCCTCCTTGGGAAGGGTTTATGGTAACCCACAGCCACGAGGGTGCTGAGACACTGCAGCAGGCTGTCCAGAGAAGCTGTGGTGGCTCCAAGCCTGGAGGTGCTCAAGGCCAGGCTGGATGAGGCCTTGAGGAACCTGGGCTGGTGGGAGGTGTCCCTGCCCATGGCAGGGGGGTTGCAACTGGATGGTCTTGAAGATCCCTTCCAACCCAACCCATTCCATGAACTTTCTCCCTCCCTCCTCCTGCAGGAGATTCAGGTTGGACATCAGGAGGAAGCTCTGCACAGTGAGGGTGGGGAGACCCTGCAACAGGTTGCCCAAGGATGTGGTTGAGGCCCCATCCCTGGAGACATTCAAGATCAGACTGGATGCAGCCCTGGGCAGCCTGATGGAGTTGGAGGTGTCCCTGCTGAGTGCAGGGGGTTGGCCAAGATGCCCTTCGATGATCCCTCTCAGCCGATGCTCTCTGTGCCCTGCTTTAGCTGCAAGCCCCACGAGGTGGCAGTGAAGGCCAAAGGAACCATTCCAGCCCCAGGAGCTGCAGTGGCTTCTGCAATCACCTTCGAGGGATGGCTTTTGTTGCTCAGTAGGATCCAGATCAAAGGTTCTCACTGCTCTGTACCCTCACACTACCCTTCTCACAGCAGTTTAGCATTGCAGCCTCATTCTGCCATCCAGAATGCACTGACTGCTTCCCACCACCTGACGCTGGAAACTTCACACAGTGATCAACTTTCTGTAACGAAGAGGTAAGGGACTGCCCCCTGTGCTCAAGCAATGTGTGGCCATGGCTCCTGGGGCCATGGTTTGGTGGCCATGGTGGGGCTGGGTTGCTGGTTGGACTCAATGCTCTCAGAGACCTTTTCCACCCTTAATGATTCTATGACTCAAGGAATCTTTCCCAGATCAGGGAGCGCAGCTCTTGTGTCCCCCCGAGGGAGCCCATCCTAACCTCCTTCCTTCCCCACAACCCAGCAGGTCTCCCCTGAAAATGACTCCACAGCACCCAAGCAGCAGAAGTTTGAAGCTGTGCAGGCCTCCATCCCTCCCTCTGGGCTGAAGCCTCTGCTCTGCTGCAGCTGGACACGCTCTGCAGGCTCTGTCACCCCCAGGGGACAAAAGCAGAAGCCGACAAAGGAGCAAAGGGATCCTGCCCTCACAGCTCAGCCTCTCCCTTTTGTCACCACCAGCCTCCAGGCAGCCAAGCATGAGGCCAGCTCGGGGAAATGGGCTGGAGGGGGGAAGGAAAAGAAGAGAGGGAGGAAAGGGGGCAAGGGGGAGGAAAGGGGGCAGGGAAAAGAAGGGAGAAAGGGAGGCAAGGAAAAGGGGGAGAAAGGGGGGCAAGGAAAAGGGGGGGAGAAAGGAAAAGGGGGAGAAAGGGGAGCAAGGAAAAAAGAGAAGAGAAAGGGAAAGAAAAAAGAGAAGGGAAAAGGAAAAAAGAGGGGAAAGGGAAAAGAAAAATAGAGAAAGGGGAAGAAAAATAGAGAGAGAAGAGGGGAAGGAAAAAAGAGAGAGAAGAGGGGAAGGAAAAAAGAGAGAGAAGAGGGGAAGGAAAAAGACAAAGGGAAAGAGAAAAAGAGAGAGAAAGGGGAAGAAAAGAACAAGCAACATTCAGCAGGAGCAGAAATGGAAGAGAAGCTCCTCCAGCCCACTGCAGTCACAGCAGCCCTGGTGCCAGCAGCACAAAGCAGAGCAAGACTGTTCCTTTCAACAGCAGCCTGCAAAGATGTCAGCTGGAAGCCGTGGTGGAGCTGCAGCCCCAGAGCCTGTTGCACAACACTGTTGGCTGCAGCGGCAGAGCTGATTTAAGAGTTTCCGGGCCCCGCTCCACCTCCAGCTGCTCCTTCGCTCCAGTGATGTGGCTTTACCACACAGATCCACACAGCTGCACCAGCAGGGCCCAGGCAGCAGCGAGCTGCAGTGCTGGCAGCACAGGAAGAAGAACAAGAAACCCCCTCCAAGGGTGGGAAAGCAACTCAACCAACCTCCTCTGCTGCCTTCCGCGCTCAGATCCCTCAGCGTCGAGGGCCAGGGGAAGCTGAGCTGAGCGGCAGCTGCCAGGGTTCCCCCTTCATCACACTGAGCACTGCCTACCCTCCTCCTGGGCTAGCACTCAAATCCCTCTGTCAAGCATCCAAGAGACACAAGAGCTGGTGCAAGAGAGGACACAGCAGCACAGCAAGCTTGGGGTGGGGGGTGGGGGGCAGGACAGGGCTGCAGCCGACGCTGTGGACACAGCAGCAGTGCCTGAACTCAGGGCCTCATCCAGCCTGGCCTTGAACACCTCCAGGGAGGGGACATCCACAGCCTGCTTTGGGTTGGAAGGGACCTTAAGGATCATCCAGTTCCAACCCCCTGCCCTGGGCAGGGACCCCTCCCACCAGCCCAGGCTGCTCCAGGCCTCATCCAGCCTGGCCTTGAACAGCTCCAGGCAGGAGGCAGCCACAGCCTCCCTGGGCAGCCTGTGCCAGAGTCTCCCCAGCCTCACTCTCAAGAATTTCTCCCTCCTCTCCAGCCTCAATCTCCCCTCTCCCAGCTCAAAGCCATTGTCCCTCATCCTGGCACTCCCACCCTTGTCACAAGTCCCTCCCCAGCTCTCCTGCAGCCCCTTTCAGCTACTGGAAGGCTGCTCTTCAGCTCCTCCTGGAGCCTTCTCCTCTCCAGGCTGAACAACCCCAGCTCTCCCAGCCTGTCCCCACACAGGGGAGCTTCTCCAGCCCTCTGATCATCCTCATGACCCTCCTTTGAACCCAAGAGGTTGCTCAAGGCCTCATCCAGCCTGACCCTTGCACACCTCTGGTGGGGGGCATCCACAACCTCCCTGGGCCACCTGTGCCAGGGTCTCCCCAGCCTCGCTGGCAAGAAGGGAAACATCTTCCCAGCACACACAGAAGACACGAGCCAAGAGCTGTCAGAGTCTGGGTTTCAGTTGTGTCTTTCTCCTCCTGCTTTGTTTTGTTGCCTTCTTTTGGAAAAAGCTTTTCAGAAGACAGAGGGTGAGGAATGTTCTTAGTTGTTAAAAAATGCAAAGGGGGGAAAAAAAGAAGGAGAAATATTTAGACAGCTCTTAAAAATAGTAGCAGAGGAACATCCTTTGGTTTATGTTTCACAACACAGCCTGGGGAAGGCTTTTCAGGGGCAGGAGGTTGGATTCTGAGCTGTAGCCAGCAGCAGATTTCTTCCAGGCCAGGTCAGGAGTGGGGGCTGGGTTGCTGGGGTGGGGGTTTTGGTTTTGTTCCATTTCAACACTGGGTTTGGGGGTTGGTTGGTTGGTTTGTTTGTTTGCTTTTCAGAACCAAAACTGAAACCATTTCCTCCTCCTCTGCACTAAGGTCAGGGTCACCAATGTGTTAGCACAAGTGGGTACAGAGTGTGCCCGTGCCTGGGGCTGGCTGCTTCTGAATCACAGCATGGGAAGGGACCTCCAGAGATCATCCATCCCAACCCCCCTGCAGAGCAGGACCACTCAGGAACACATCCAGCCGGGTTTGGAAGCTCTCCAGAGCAGGAGACTCCACAGCCTCTCTGGGCAGCCTGCTGCAGGCCTCCAGCAGCCTCACACCAAGCAAGTTCCTCCTCGTGCTGAGGTGGAATTTCCTGTGATTGAGTTCAGCCCATTGCCTCTCCTCCTGCCCCTGGGTGTCACTGCACAGAGCCTGGCTCCATCCTCCTCACCCCCACCCCTCAGACATTCACAAGATCCCCTCCCAGCCCTCTCCTCTGCAGACCAAACAGCCCCAGGGCTCTGAGCCTTTCCTCCTCACACAGATGTTGCAGTCCCTTCACCATCCTCATAGCCTCTGCTGGCCTCTCTCCAGCAGTTCCCTGTCCCTCCTGAACTGGGGAGCCCAGAAGTGGACACACTGCTGCAGGTGTAGCCTCACCAGTGCAGAGCAGAGGGGCAGGAGAACTTCCCTGGACCTGGCCACACTCCTCTTGATGCACCCCAGGATACCAGTGGCCTTCTTGGCCACCAGGGCACATTGCAGCCCCGTGGGCACCTTCTTAGCAACCAGGACTCTCAAGGTCCTTCCCTGCAAGGGATGAACCAGAGGCCATAACCTCAAGCTCTGCCTTTCAGCTAAGTCTCCCTGCAGCTAAACCTGACCAAGAAGTGCCCATCTGAGACAGGAGGTGCCCCAGGGAGCAGGAACAGTTAATAGCCAGGGGATTTGAGGTAATACTGAGGTATTAATTAAAGGATTAACACTGAAGGTTTCAAAGAGGACTTGAGGGACAAGCCTAACCCTTCCCCAGGCTGGTCCTGCACCTCTGATGGACTGTTTGTGATCAGCTTTCTGCAGGCAGAGATTTAAACAGCACCAAACCTCTGGCAAAGGCCAGATGCCCTAACTCACCTCTGACTTGAAGGAAGTTTCATCCTCTGAGTTGGACTCCTCCATCTCCACAGGCTTTTTGATCTCCTTGGCCTCGCTCTCGGGCTTCACCTTCTCCACTTTGGCATTCATCTTCTCCTTGGTTTGCTTCTTCTCTGGGTATGAGGAAGACGAGGTCCTGGGAGAGGTCCCCAGGATGTTCTTCACCCCTTTGGAGCTGCTCTTCTTCTGCTTTTTGGCACTGGGCTTTGGTGACTCCACGTTGGAAGGCCTCTTGCTGGAAGACTTCAGCTCCGGCTGGGGGCCGCCCTTCGGGGAAGTGTTCTCCAGTTTGGTCTCCTTCACCGCCAGTTTTGGTTCCTTGAAAGCAGCTTTGGGAGGTGCCTTCTCCTCCTTAGGCAGTTTATTCTCAGTTGGTTTCCTGGAGGAGTCCTTCAAGGGCTTGTTTTGTTCTCTTTCCAGGTCTTTGGAGGAGTTTTTGCTCTCCGAGTCTTTCCTGGGCCTCTCCCTGTGCTCCTTGGTGACTTTGTGCGGCTTGGAGGCTTTGCTGCTCTCCTTGTTTGCATCCTGGAATTCAGCAAGAGACAGAGGCAAGGCAGGGATCAGCCTGGGGCCCTGCAGAGCATCACAAAGCACCTGCTCACAAATCGGCCTGAAAGCCTTTTGGTTGAGGCAGACATCCACCCACGGATGCCTCATGCCCTGACCTGCCCCTGAGGTCAGCTCCAAGCTCTCCCTAAGGCTGATGGACAGAAACTGACAGCAGGCACCTAAACATCCACAGCAGGACAGGATGAAACAGGTCTCACCAAGGCCTCTTCCTTCCCCCAGGCTCTATAAAAGGAGGTCTATAAATATCTGGAGATGTTTAGTCCAGGTTCAATTTCCAGGGTTAACAACTGAAGCTAGAGGCTGCTAAACAATCAGGAAGAGGCCTCCTGAATGATGCCAACTTCCAGACCAACAGCTGCTGGGCTCCAGACTACAAGGAAGAGGCTTCCAGGATTGGAAGCTGCCACAACCCAGCTGCTGAACAATCAGGAAGAGGCCTCCTGAGTGATGCCAACTTCCAGACCAACAGCTGCTGGGCTCCAGACTACAAGGAAGAGGCTTCCAGGATTGGAAGCTGCCACAACCCAGCTGCTGAACAATCAGGAAGAGGCCTCCTGAATGATGCCAACTTCCAGACCATCAGCTGCTGGGCTCCAGACTACAAGGAAGAGGCTTCCAGGATTGGCAGCAGCCACAACCCAGCTGCTGAACAATCAGGGAGAAGCCTCCTGAATGATGCCAACTTCCAGACCAACAGCTGCTGGGCTCCAGACTACAAGGAGGAGGCTTTCAGGATTGGAAGCTGCCAGAACCCAGCTGCTGAACAAGCTCTTAGCAGGAAGTCCTGAATGACTTCTTCACCTCAGGCTGACCTAAAAGTGTGCTTGACTGACCTTTGACCCATGGGATGGTTTGGTCTTCTTGGGGTCAGAGAAGGCAGAGAGTGGGATTGTAGGTAACATTGGATAGTCAGGGCTTGGTCTTGAGACAGCTTCTGCTCCCTCTGGCATTACCATCACCTAGCAATAAAGGGGAGAGAAATGATGGATGAGTAAAGCCTCCTGGAGTGTTAACACAGGAGCAGGCTAAGCCACTTGCTCCATTAACACACAGCCAGAACCACAGAATGGTTTGGCTTGGAAGGGACCTCCAAAGGTCATCCAGTCCAACCCCCCCTGCACTCAGCAGGGACATCCTCAACTAGAGCAGCTTGCTCAGAGCCTTGTCCAGCCTGACCTTGATGGGCCCTCAACCCCTGAGCAAGCTGCTGCAGGGTTCCACCACCCTCCTGGTGCAGAACTTGTTCCTCACATCCAATCTAAATCTGCTCTGCTCTCCTTTCAGTAAAAGAAAAACAGGGGAAGAGCAAACCTGGGAGCTCTCCCTTGCCAAGATCCTACCTGAAGGGATCCTCCAGGAAGGCTGCCCAGGGACCTTTGCTGAGGGTGTCCAGAGCCAGGCCAAGGGGGAATGGTTTGAAGCTGAGGCAGAGCAGGGTTGGACTGGAGCTGGGGAAGAAGTTCTTCAGTGTGAGGGTGGTGAGAGTCTGGCCCAGGCTGCCCAGGGAGGCTGTGGCTGCCTCCTGCCTGGGGGTGTTCCAGGCCAGGCTGGATGAGGATCACTCCTTCAGCCAATCACTGCATCTGACATCTCCAGAAGTTAAGATTCCATCCACTGCACCAACCCATCCCTTGCTGAGCCTTCAGGAGTCGCTTTTCCCCTCCCACACCCACTTCCACTCTATATTCCAACACTTCCCCTGAAGTTCTTTGTGTTCCCTAAGCCATAAGCAGCCAACCTCAGCTTGAGAGGACACCTGAGTGTCTGGGAAGCACTAAGGATTAAGCTTTCCTGAGGCAAAAATGAATAAGGAATAGAGTGGAAAGCTCTTCCTTCTCTTAAAGCAGGTCACAGATAACTGGAACTGCCTGCTGGACACTTTGCAGCAGCCACACATCTCCATTTCCTGGGGGGGGGAGGGAGGGAGTTAGTGCTTTGATATTGCTGGTGACATTTAAATGGCAAATGAAGCACCACCAATCACATCAGCAATGCTTCAGTTCTGCTTCAGGTGCTGCAGCTGCACACACACACAGGAGTGAAGGGAAAAAACCTGCCTGGGTCAGCCTTCAGAGGAAGGTGGAGAGCTGTGGCCTGCTGGGCTGGGGTCAGAGTGGCTGAGAGCAGCCAGGCAGAAAGGGACCTGGGGATGCTGGGGGACAGCAGCTGAACAGGAGCCAGCAGTGTGCCCAGGTGGCCAAGAAGACCAAGGGCATCCTGGCCTGCATCAGCAGGAGCAGGGAGGTCATTCTGCCCTGGGCTCAGCACTGCTGAGGCCACACCTGGAGTCCTGTGTCCACTTCTGGGCTCCTCAGTTTAAGAAGGACATTGAGAGACTTGAAGGTGTCCAGAGAAGGGCAACAAAGCTGGGGAGGGGTCTGGAGCACAGCCCTGGGAGGAGAGGCTGAGGGAGCTGGGGTTGCTTAGCCTGGAGAAGAGGAGGCTCAGGGGAGACCTTCTTGCTCTCTGCAGCTCCCTGAAGGGAGGTTGTAGCTAGGTAGGGGTTGGTCTCTTCTCCCAGGCAAGCAGCACCAGAACAAGAGGACACAGTCTCAAGCTGTGCCAGGGGAAGTTTAGGCTGGAGGTGAGGAGAAAGTTCTTCCCAGAAAGAGAGATTGGCCACTGGAATGTGCTGCCCAGGGAGGTGGTGGAGTCCCCATCCCTGGAGGTGTTCAAGAGGGGCTTGGATGTGGCACCTGGAGCCATGGCTTAGCAGTCAGGAGGTGCTGGGTGACAGCTTGGACTTGATGAGCTCTGAGGTCTTTTCCAACCTCATTGATTCTGTGATTGTAAAGAAGAAACACCAAAGCAAAGCCAAGCCTGGAGCAAGAGGAGATCCCTGCAGGCTTGAGCAGCAGCTCTGCAGCTCTCCAGAGCCTCTGGCACTTACCCCTCCGGCCTTGATCAGCTTGCGCCTGAACTCCTTGGTGGGGTTGTTGAAGGTCAGCTTCTCGCAGCGCAGGTGGTTCACAGGGGGGTTGCCCTCCAAGTTTAAGAAGAGGTCATACGTGAAACAAACCTTCTTGGGCTCCTCCTGCAAAGAGAAGGGAAAAATAAAGCCTGCTGGGGAGAGGGAAGAGGTTTGGCAAGGCCAGGGAGCCAGGGGCCCCTGAGAAGCCCGAGCCAGCCGTGGGAGTCCTGCAGGCAGAGAGGCTTTTCAGCACCAGAGCAGAGGGCTGGAAGTTAAAAGTCTCTGTGCCTGAAGGGCTGGAGGGAGCAGAGTGAGGAGCTCAGATGTGGCTTTTTACTGCAAAGGGGCAAAGGCACAACTCCTGATTCACAGAAGGTCTGGGGCTGGAAGGGACCCTCCAAGGGCATCTTGTCCAACCCCCTTGCAGGCAGCAGGGACAGCTCCAACTGGAGCAGGCTGCCCAGGGCCACAGCCAGTCTGGTCCTGAATGTCTCCAGGGATGAGGCCTCAACCATAGCCCTGGGCAACCTGTCCAGTGTCTCATCCTCATTGTGAAGAACTTCCTCCTGATGCCCAACCTACATCTGCCCTGCTCCAGTTCCAAAGCATTGCCCCTTCTCCTATCCCCACAGGCCCCTCTGAGCAGCCCCTGCCCAGCTCTCCTGTAGGTCCCCTTCAGATATTGAAATGCAGCTCTGAGGTCTCCCTGGAGCTTCCTCTTCTCCAGGCTCCACAACCCCAAGACTTTCAGCCTCTCTTGTCTGTTGAAAGCCCTTCAAGCCCTGCAAGGAAAGCAGCTTGCCCAGCTTTATCCACTGCTCTGTTCTCCCTGAAATTCAGATCCCTTCTCCTTGGGGAAGCAACTGAACTCTTCAGCATCAATATTAAGAGAAGCAAAATCCTTTCTTTAGAGAAGCAGCAACTTCTGAACTGGCAGCAGGCTCTGAGGCTACTGAGAGAAGATTAAGTGGCAGGGCAGGAGGCAGCCCTGGGTTTGCAAAGCCCCTGTTCAATATGCAGATTGCAGAGGCTGAATGGGAAGAGATAGCCCAGGCCTTTTTGTTGTGAACTTTCCAAGGGCACTTTGGCTGAAGGAACCCCTGCACACTGAGGGGGAGATCATCTGTGCCTCACTGCTTCCCTTCCACCTGCAGACACCCAGCACAGAGGGGGAGACATCTCCTCCTGCTGCTGCTCTTTTAACTCCCCCACCTGCAAACACTGCTTACTACAGACAGCATCACCACAGCTCCTGGGCTGCCCTCTTGCTGGGCATTTCCAGCTGAAAACTCAAAATAGAATCAGAGAAAGCCAGCTTGGAAGGGACCTGAAGGAGTCATAGAGGCATGGAATGGGTTGGGTTGGAAGCGGCCTTCAAGATCAGCCAGTTCCAACCTCCCTGCCATGGGCACTTTCCACCAGCCCAGGTTGCTCAAGGCCTCATCCAAACTGGCCTTGAACACCTCCAGGGAGGGGACAGCCACAGCCTCCCTGGGCAGCCTGTGCCAGAGGCTCCCCAGCCTCACTGCAGAGAATTTCTTCCTCACCTCCAGTCTCAATCTGCCCTCTTCCATTTCCCCCTTCCCCTGTCACCCCCAGCCTTTGTCAGGAGTCCCTCCCCAGCTCTCCTGGAGCCCCTTCAGGCACTGGGAGGCTGCTCCGAGCTCTCCCTGGAGCCTTCTCCAGGCTGAGCAGCCCTGACTCTCTCAACCTGTGCCCACAGGGGAGGTTCTCCAGGCTCTGATCCCAGCCAGGCAGGTGCCAAAGCAGAGCTCTGAGCGTCAGAGGGCTGCAGCCTGCTTTTGCTGGCACCTCCCAGATCAATTTATTCCATGTTGGAAACCAGGGAAAGCATTTCAGAGACAATTCTTAGGCCACATTCAGCTTCCCTCTTCATCCTTCATTTAAGTTTATTGGACTTTGAGGGACCCTCTGCAGCTGCTGCTGGCGCTCCAGTCGCCAGCACTCGCAGGCAGAGCTCACTAATGAGTTGGTTAATGGCAACGCAGGGGGGGAGGGGAGGGAAGGGTCTGCTGGGAGGGGTCCCTGCCCGTGGCAGGGGGGGGTTGCAACTGGATGATCTTGAAGGTCTCTCCCAAGCCAACCCATTCCATGAAGACTCTTTTATCTTGGCTATCCCACCCCCTCCACCCCCCTTGTCTTTTAGAGAGAGAGAGACTCCAAAGCATCAAAGCAGCTCCCACATATTTATTGTACCTCTGGTGAGGAGCTTCCACTTGCTGTAAAATTAAGACAGTTTCTCACTGTGAGCTTTCTCCAACTCAGAGATCACAACCACCCTGGGAACCAAGCCCCAGCCCAGTCCCATCACCATTAAAACCTCCTTTGTATCAGCTCAGGCCATCAGGAGCATTCTCCCCCCCGCCCCCCAAGTGAACAGTTAAGATTACAGCACTGCTAAAAGATCTCAGCACACACACAAGAGAGAACTCCCAGCAAAAAGCTGCAAATAAACATTCTTGGCTTTACTGCCTTCCCCAACAGCTAAAGGATTGCAGCTCAAGACACTCCAAACCTTCACCCATCTGGCCCTCCCTCAGAGCTTCTTCCCTCCAAACAACCTTCAAGGGGTGGAGGGGAGAAAGGGGGGGGAAAGGAGAGGGAGACCAGGGAGGGGGGAAAGAAGAGGGGGAAAAGGAGGGGGGGCAATTGGGGGGGGAAAAGGAGGGGGAGAACTTGGGGGGGGAAAAGGAGGGGGAGAACTTGGGGGGAGGAAAAGGAGGGGGAGAACTTGGGGGGAGGAAAAGGAGGGGGAGAACTTGGGGGGAGGAAAAGGAGGGGGAGAACTTGGGGGGAGGAAAAGGAGGGGGAGAACTTGGGGGGGGGAAGGAGAGGGAGAAATTGGGGGGGGGAAAGGAGAGGGAGAACTTGGGGGGGGGAAAGGAGAGGGAGAACTTGGGGGGGGGAAAGGAGAGGGAGAACTTGGGGGGGGAAAGGAGGGGGAGAACTTGGGGGGGGGAAAGGAGGGGGAGAACTTGGGGGGGGGGGGAAAGGAGAGGGAGAACTTGGGGGGGGGGGAAAGGAGAGGGAGAACAGGAGAAAGAATGAAAACAAACCAACAAACCACCAAAAAAAAGAGAGAGAAAGCCAAGGAGAAAGAACAAAATCTCTCTCCATTAGCCTGGACCTCCACATCCTGCAGCTGTGAAGGGGAAGCCAGACCCAATCCACACTTCAAAGCCTTTCCAAACCACACCTTGGGATCTCCTCCTGCTTGGAGCTGCAAGAGTGGAGGAGCTTTTGCAAGGCACAACATCAGTCTGTGAGGGGCTGCACCACCACTGAGGTCCATGGCATGGGCTGGGCTGGAAGGCACCTTCAAGCTCAGCCAGTTCCAAGCCCCTGCCATGGGCAGGGACACCTCCCCCCAGCCCAGGCTGCTCAAGGCCTCATCCAGCCTGGCCCTGAACACCTCCAGTGGGGGCATCCCTGACTGCCCCCTGAGCAGCAGCTCTGTGTGCAGGCTGAGCTTTAGGCTGAGCTCTACTCTTAGGCTGATTCTGTGATTCCACCTTCTGATACTCAGCTCCTGCTGTCAGCAAGGCCAAGTGAAGGGCAGGGGCTGGAAGGGGCCTCTGGAGATCAAGTCCAACACCCAGAGCAGGGGCACACAGGGGCACACCCAGGTGGGGCTGGGATGCCTCCAGAGATGGAGGCTGCACAACCTCCCTGGGCAGCCTGCTCCAGGCCTCCAGCAGCCTGACAAAAGCTCCTCCTCCTGTTCAGCAGGGATTTCTGATGGCCAAGCTTGTGCCCACTGCCCCTTGGCCTCTGTGGAGATTTTGGTGAGCTCCAAGCCCAAAAGGTTTTTCTGGAGGGCCTTGCCCCCAAGAAGGGAAGGTTTGGGGTGGAGGATTTGGATCACCTCCATTTCTAACTGGGAGGCTCCAGCAGAACTCCAGAAGAGAATCTGTCAGCAAGAGACCAGTTGGGCATTGGAACCCTCTCCCACCAGGGGAAGCAGTGGAGTCCCCTCCATTGGGCAGTGTGAAGCTTGCCAGGGTGCTGGGCCAGCTCATTCCAACTCCCCTGTGACCTAGCAAGGTTGCACCAGGTGATCCTTGGGGTCCTTTCCAGCCTGGCCTTCAGACCCCCCCAGCAGGTTAACCATTACAATTCAGTGGTCAGTTTGTACAGGAAATGGTTAACCTCTCAGCAAGCCAGCCCAGAACATTGCTTTATCTGTCCCTCAGATCTCACCATGCCAGAGAAGTAAACTCCAAGGGTGTACCACAGAGCCAGGGCCAAGCTTTTATCTGCAGCTGCTGTAAATTGCCCTCAGCCAGTGGATCTCCACCTCCAGCTCCCCAGGCTGAGGCCATCTCACTTTATTGTTACTGCCTCCCAGCTTCCTGTCTGCACCTCTGCTGGGACAGACACCCAAGCTGCTTTCTTCTTCCTCTTCTGATCTTCAAAAGTCCTTCTCTGATGAGGGGACTGCAACAGCTCTGAGAGACCTGGGGCTTTCTTAGGCTGGGGAAGAGCAGACTGAGAGTGGGGGTCTCCCCCATGCTGAGCAATGCTTCAAGGGTGGGTGGGAGGGAGGAGGATTCAGAAGTTGCAGTAAACTGGAAGGGACCTTCAAAGGTCATCCTGCCCAACCCCCCCTGCAGTCAGCAGGGACACCTCCAACTGGAGCAGGCTGCCCAGAGCCACATCCCATGGGACCAGCCTTTTGCCAGGGTGCCCAGGGACAGGCCAAGGGGCAAGGGGCACAAAGTGGAAGCCAGGAGGCTCCATCTGAACAGCAGGAGAAACTTTGGTGTGAGGCTGCTGGAGGCCTGCAGCAGGCTGCCCAGAGAGGCTGTGGAGTCTCCTTCTGTGCAGAGCTTCCAACCCCCCCTGGGCATTGAGCTCCTGGGCAGGCTGCTGTGGGAGCCCTGCTGGATGACTTCTGGAGGTCTCTCCCAACCCCTGGTAGGAAGTTTCACCTAAACAGGAGGCTGAAGGAGCCCTGGAGCAGGCTGCCCAGAGAGGCTGGGGAGCCTCCATCTCTGGAGACATTCCCAGCCCACCTGGTTGCAGTCCTGTGTGACCTCCCCAGGGTGCCCCTGCCTTGGCATAGGGCTGGGGGGGGTCAGCCTCACTCTCCAGAGGTCTCTGCCCCTCTGGGACCGTGTGTGGCTGCAGGCTGAGCAGGGCAGGATGGGGTTAAAGTTCTTTTTGGCACTTTGCACTCAGAGGAGGGGCTTTCATTTTCTTTTTTCCCTCTTCCCCCCACCCCCCCTCCCCAAGTCTTTTGTTCCAGTTTCCTCGTGGTGGTGTTTTGGAGGCAGGGTGTGCCCTCTGCCACTTACCACAAATCCGAGAGCACCTCACTCGGTGGCGTGCTGCAGGGAGCTGTAAATCACTTGGGAGAGAAAGCCATAAACCCAACTTATCTGGGGAGAAAATCTAGCACACCAAGGAGGCAGCCTCATGGTTATTCAGTAACTCCCAGCACTGCTTCCCCTCCACCACAGAGCCCCAGCCTGACACACTCATTTAGCCCTCACAGGTCCATAAATGAACAACCCCCCCCCCCTGCCCCCCACCCCCTTTATTCCAGGCTGGTCCAACTGGTTTGACTGGTCCTCAGCCCTGCTGCCAGACAGGAGGTTTCCAACTGAGCAGCCCAAGAGCCATTTCTGGAAGCACCTCCAGTCCTGCCTCCAGTTTTGGTGCCCCCCAGTCCCAGGAAGGACACAGAGGTGTTGGAGGGAGGCCAGAGGAGGCCACAGGGATGCTCCAAGGGCTGGAGCAGCTCTGAGCACAGGCTGAGGGAGCTGGGGCTGTGCAGCCTGGGGAGGAGAAGGCTCCAGGGGGACCTCAGAGCTGCCTGCCAGGGCCTGAAGGGATCCTGCAGGAAGGCTGCAGAGAGACTTTTGCTGAGGGGGTCTGGAGCCAGGCCCAAGGGGAATGGTTTGGAGCTGAGGCAGAGCAGGGTTGGAGTGGAGCTGAGGAGTTCTCACATCCACAAAAACTGAAGAAGAGGTCAAAATATTTGGGTTTATTTTGACCCTAAACCCTACACACACAACCCCCAACCCAATTCCAGCTGATTCCTCTGCTTTCTTTGCTTCTCCTCCTTGCCCCTGATGGAAGCAGCCCAAGTTACACAGATCCATTATGTAAATACCAGAGGCCTTTTATCTCCAGCACTGAAATTGGGAGGTAGGAGCTTTAAAGAGACTTTAATACAACATCTTAGCCATGCTGCATTAATATCAGCTGCCTGACATCAGAACAGCACCAAAGTACAACCAGGCCTTCAGCTTCTGGGGGGGTGGGCAGGAATTGATCTCATTTGATTAGGATGCAAACCAAAAAGCTGTTAAAGGGCTGAATCCCAAAGCCCTACCTGTCCTGACAGCATCCACCACCAGCCAGAGATGGATCTGGAGACAAAGAGGCTGTGAACAAAGTCTCAAGATTGTTGAAATGGAGTGGGGGGGGTAGGGGTGGGGGAGAGGGAAGGGAAGAGCAGCAGAGAAACAGCAACCCATTTATTGTAGCCTGGGTTGTATTGATTGGAGCTCCATGGAGCTGCTAGCAGCAGCCCTCCCTACAGGAAGGAACACAAAGGACTGGGAAATAAAAATAGCACACTAACACTTGCAGCCCAAGAAGCCCAAATCAGCCACTGGCATGAGGCAACAGGGCTTGCAGAAGCTGCAGCATTCCACCTCCTGAGCCCCCAGCAGCGGCTCCTCGGCTTCACTTACAGAGGAGAAGGCTCCAGCAGGCCACCAGCATCCCAGTGGGGCTAGGAAGGCAGGCTGAAGGAATTGGGGGTGTTGAGCCTGCAGGAGTGAAGGCTCCAGGGAGACCTTGGAGCTGCACTTCAGTATCTGAAGGGGAGACCTACAGGAAGGCTGGGGAGGGACTGCTTAGAAGGGTCTGTGGTGGCAGGATGAGAGGCAATGGCTTTGGGCTGCAAGAGAAGGCTGCCCAGGGAGGTGCTGGAGTCCCCATCCCTGGAGGTGATTGGATGTGGCACTTGGAGCCATGGGTTAGCTGTCAGGGGGTGTTGGGTGACAGGTTGGACTTGGTGATCTCTGAGGTCTTTTCCAACCTTGTTGATTCTATGAGAGGAGATTGAGACTGGAGATGAGGAAGAAATTCTTGACAGTGAGGGTGGGGAGACACTGGAAGGCCACTCCAAGGTCTCCCCAGAGCTTTTAGGTTGGCCATGAGGGACAATTTCTTCCCTCAGAAGGGTTGCCAAGGCCTGGCCCAGGCTGCTCAGGGCAGTGCTGGAGTCTCCATCCCTGGAGGGGTTTCAAAGCTGTGGAGATGTGGTGCTGAGGTTTGGTGGTGCCCTTGGCAGTGCTGGGGTAAGGGCTGGACTGGATGATCCAGAAGGTCTCTTCCAACCCCAGACTCTATTCTGTGTTCAAAGAACAGCCTCTTGCCTCGTGTTTAACCCTCTGCAGACACATCCCTGTCTGCCAGAAGGGCACCAAAAGCCCCAGCAGGGCCCACAGCACCAACTGTGCTTCTCCAAACAGCCAGCAGCAGGAAGAGGCTGCCCCAGCACCAGGGGTTAATGGGCAGCTGGCTGCCAAGCTGCCTAAGAAAATAGCCCTGCTGAAGTTCATTAAAACCATTCTTAGGCCACTCTCAGGCAAACTCCTGCTAGCAGTGCACAGCCCTGTGGTTCCTCAGCCAAAGCAAAGAGTACCCTGGCTCTGGCCACTGCTATTTATCATCCTGCTAACAAATTAGAGCAGGGAAAGGAAACAGCTCAGAAAGGAGGCTTCAGCTGTGGAAAAAACAATTTTCAGCCAACCATGGCAGAGCTCAGCCCCTACAGCTTAGTTCACTCTTTAAATCCCTTTCTCTTCTCACCTAAACATGCAGCAATGAAAAAACCACCATAATCCCAAAGCCTCTGCAACTCTTGGCTTCAACTCAGAGGCTCAGCAAAAGAGCTGCTGGAATGTGGGGAGCCAAGAGGAGCCACCCAGCTCCCCACAAACAGCATTTGCCTCCCAACCCCAGAATCAATCTGTTCAGATGGAACCTGCTGAGTCCCAGCTTGTGTCCCCTGCCCCTTGTGCTGTCCCTGGGCACCACTGAGCAGAGTCTGGCCCCAGCCTCTTGCCCCCTACCCTTTAGCTCTTGCTGAGCATTGCTCAGCTGCCCTCTGGGGCTGCTCTGCTCCAGGCTCTCAGCCCCAGGGCTCTCAGCCTTTGCTGCTCCCAGAGCTGCTCCAGGCCCCTCAGCAGCTTTGCAGCCTCTGCTGGACTCTCCTCCTTCCACTCCACCTCCTGGCAACAATCACAGCTCACTTCAAGGCAACACTGAGCAGGCAATAGCAGGCAGAGGAGCCAAGCTCCTCGTGTCAGGCACCTTCTAAGCTTCCAGCACTCCTAAGCACCAAGCTTAACTTCCAACCACGCAGAGAGGGAGACCTTAGAGCTGCATTTCCATATCTGAAGGGGACCTCCAGGAAGGCTGGGGAGGGCCTGTGGGGATAGGATGAGAGGCAATGGTTTGGAACTGGAGCAGGGCAGGTTTAGGTTGGACATCAGGAGGAAGTTCTGCACAGTGAGGGTTGGGAGACCCTGGAACAGGTTGCCCAGGGAGGTGGTGGAGGCTCCATCCCTGGAGACATTCAAGATCAGGCTTGCTGAGCCCCAGGGCAGCCTGCTGTGGTTGGAGCTGTCCCTGCTGAGTGCAGGGGGGTTGGACAAGATGCCCTTGGAAGATCCCCTCCTAGCTGCTGCAAGCTGTGGCTCTGTGACAGGTGATGCTGGGAGGACTGAAGGGGCTGAGCTGGACACCACATCCACAGTGCCAGCTTCAGCTTCCCCAGGTTCCCTCTCCAGCATAAGCAGCAGAATGGGATCTTCTCCTTTTTCCCCCCTTATTTAAGCAGTAATCCAAACCACAAAGATTCAATGCTCCACAAAACCCAAGCTCAGAGGCCCAGGAGTGCCCAGGGCCCCTGTGTTCATAACCTTCAGCCAGCCATGCAGCCTGTGACCCCTGGGGGAAGGCTTCAAACAAGCAAGCAAGCCCCAACCCTGCCTTGCAGGAGGCCTCCAAACACAACCAACCAACCACTCAGTTTGAAGAGGACTGAAGCAGAACCACAAACAGCACTCTGCACACAGCTGCTGGATGCTCTCTGGTTTGGGCCTGGATAGATTTGAGCCCTCCCCCCCAAAACCTGAATAGATTTGAGCCCCCTCCCCCAAAACCTGAATAGATTTGAGCCCCCTCCCCAAACCCTGAATAGATTTGAGCCCCTTCCCCCCAAAACCTGAATAGATTTGAGCCCCCTCCCCAAAACCTGAATAGATTTGAGACTCCCCCCCAAAACCTGAATAGATTTGAGCCCCCTCTCCAAACCCTGAATAGATTTGAGCCCCCTCCCCAAACCCTGAATAGATTTGAGCCCCCTCCCCAAACCCTGAATAGATTTGAGACTCCCCCCCAAACCCTGAATAGATTTGAGCCCCGTCCCCAAACCCTGAATAGATTTGAGCCCCCTCCCCAAAACCTGAATAGATTTGAGCCCCCTCCCCCAAACCCTGAATAGATTTGAGCCCCCTCCCCCAAAACCTGAATAGATTTGAGCCCCCTCCCCCAAAACCTGAATAGATTTGAGACACCCCAACCTGGATAAATTTGATCCCACCCCCAAAGTAGGACAAATTTGAGACACCCCCCCCCCTTTCCCCCACCCCCAGACCTGGATAAATTTGATCCCCCCCCCCCCCCAAACCCTGACTAAATTTGATCCCTGCCTAGCTAATTTGCTTGCAAGTACAAAGATTTCTTTCCCCCTCCCTTCCACCTCTTGCCAGGCAGAGGATTTTACAAACCTTCCTCAACATCACCCTTGCCATTTATCTGCTTCTCAGTGTGTGCAAACTCCTCCTGGGTTCCCCAACCTCTGTTGGGATCTCCAGGCCACATCACCCTGTCCTGGGATCACCTTTCAACACAGTTCCCATTTCTGCCAGACAGCAAAAAAAAAAAACCAAAGGGAAAAACACCAAACCCCAACAGCTTCCTTTTGAAGTCCTGGCAGGAGCTTCCAGCTCCCCAGTTCCATTTCTCTTTATTGGGCTAATAAAAACCACACACACAAAGCAGTCACAGCATCTCAAGTCCTTCTGTCAGGCACTTCCAGGCTCTGGCACAGCTCAAAAACAATTAGAAAGAGCAGAAAGCAGATTCTACCTTATTTTTGAAGTGCACTTCAATGGGCATGATGAAGCCTGCATAGCCAGACTCCTCCACTTTGTAGGGGGGCTCCTTGCACACTGAAAAGAGAACACAAGAGAGGTTAAAGTCGGCCCAGAGCTCAGCCAAGGAGGAGCTGCGAGGGGGAGAGCCGTGCCTCTGACGGCTCAGGATGCACTTGAGGCATTGTGGGGAAAGCAGAGGAGGGCGGTGGTGCCAGGCTCAGTTGTGAAGGTGGAAATCTCTTCTGAGCTGCTGCCATGGAAAGGAAACAGAAAGCACTGCAGGCCAGAGGCTCCGTGAGGCTCTTGGGCAGCCAGGGAGAGAGCCCAGCGCCGGGCGGCCGCCGGGAGCCCAGTGCCGGGCGGAGGGAGCCCACTGCTGGGCGGCCGCCGCCGGGACGGGGAGGGAGGGAGGGAGCCCAGCGCCGGGTGGCCAGGCAGGGAGGGAGGGAGGGAGGGAGGGGGGGAGGGAGGGAGGGAGGGGGGGGAGGGAGGGAGGGAGGGAGGGAGGGAGGGAGGGAGGGGGGGGGGGGGGAGCCCAGCGCCGGGCAGAGGGAGCCCACTGCTGGGCGGCCGCAGCCGGGGAGGGAGGGAGGGAGGGAGGGAGCCCAGGGCCAGGGAGGGGGGGAGGGAGGGAGCCCAGGGCCAGGGAGGGAGGGAGGGAGGGAGGGAGGGAGACCAGCGCCGGGCGGCCGGGCCGGGGAGGGAGGGAGGGAGGGAGGGAGGGAGGGAGCCCAGGGCCAGGCAGGGAGGGAGGGAGGGAGCCCACTGCTGGGCACCGCTGTGCTGTTCCACAAACTGCCACCCACAGCTGCCTGCAAAAACCAGGGTGGGAACTGCAACAGGACAGGAAGGTAAACTTCACCTTGATGGCCACCAAAGACCATTCCAGGTGAGTGGAGCTTGGTTTCGTAGGAACAAGGAATGGGTTGGGTTGGAAGGGAGCTCAGAGCTCATCTCCTCCAACCTCCCTGCCATGGGCAGGGACAGCTCTCACCTAGGCTCAGCTGCTCAAGGCCTCATCCAGCCTGGCCTTGAACACCCCCAGGGAGGAGGTGTCCAGAGTCTCACCACCCTCCTCCTGGAGGACTTCATCCTAAGATCCACTCCCTTGAAACTCTGCTGCAATGCTCAAGCTTCAGCATGAGCCAAGGGCCACACCAGAGGCTGCTTCACCTGGGTGCTGAAGCAGAGCTGAAGGGCAGCTCCCTGCTGCTGTTCATTGCATGCAGAAGGAAGCAGAGGGAGGTGAAGCTGCTGCTGAGGGCAGGGTGCTGCTAGCTGCAGACACATCCAAAGTTCATTGCTTCTAAGAAATGAGTCTGCGTGCTTCCTGCCTCAGCTCCTCCTGTCCCACTCCCTCTGGTGTCTGCATGCTGCTGAGTCCTTCCTGTCACCTGCCACCACGCCTCAGGATGGTGACAGCCCACTCAGAGGGCTCCAGGGCCCTTCCTTTGGCCATGCCATAGCTCTACAGACCAACACAGGTACTTGACCAGCAGGAGGAGGGAGGTGGTTCTGCCCCTCTGCTCTGCTGAGACCCCACCTGGAGTGCAGTTCTGGTGCTCCCAACACAAGAGGGGCATGGAACTGTGGAGAGGGACCAGAGGAGGTCACAAAGATGATCAGAGGGCTGGAGAACCTCCCCTGTGTGGACAGGCTGGGAGAACTGGGGCTGCTCAGCCTGGAGAAGAGAAGGCTGCAGGGAGACCTTGGGGCTGCATTTTGGTATCTGAAGAGGACCCACAGGAAGGCTGGGGAGGGGCTGTGGGGCAATGGCTTTGAGCTGGGAGAGGGGAGATTGAGACTGGAGATGGGGAAGAAATTCTTGAGTGAGGGTGGGGAGAGTGAGGCTGTGGCTGCCTCCTGCCTGGAGCTGTTCAAGGCCAGGCTGGATGAGGCCCTGAGCAAGCAGGGCTGGTGGGAGCTGTCCCTGCCCAGGGCAAGGGTTTGGAACTGGATGATCCTTAAGGTCTCCCTTCCAACCCAACCCATTCCATGAGTCTAATACTCTCCCTCCTGGGAGCCAGATGCTCTTGTGTGTCACTTCTGCCCTACAATCTATGTAAATAAAGCCAATTAAGTAATTAAGGGGAATTCAGTGCAGATCTTTCTGCTTTCTCTGAAGAATTCTGAGTGATTCCAATGAGGAAACAGTTCCTCACACCTAAGAAAGCAGACACATTAATTCCCTTTCATGCAGGTGCATTATCTGCAGCCCCAGACAATTCTCCCACCATTAAGGTGTTAGGAAGCAGCACTCCAAATCCAGCTGGGGAAAAGAAAAAGTCTCTAAAACTAAGCAAAATCTTTAGACCTGCTTCAGTTTCCCCTGGATGGAAGAAGCCTTTCACCCAGGGGGGAAAGCCCCAAGGCAAAGCACAGTCCCAACCTGGCAGCAAGAACCTGAGGCCTTTCTCCAAGTGGCTTTGGTTCCTCTGCTGCTTCCTTCAGGCAGCTCAAATCACCACATAGGCAACCTGCCCAGCACCACACCATGGGCTTCACCAGGAGGTTCTGCCCCAAGGAGGAGCAAAGCAGATGAGGAAAGCCTCCAGAGCAACCTGGAACTGGTCTGCAAGTGCCACACTGCTCATGTACAGCCCAGGCACCTGGGTCAAACCAAGCTGCCTGAGGCAACTGGGGTGGTTCAGCCTGGAGTAAAGGAGGCTGAGGGGAGACTTCCTGGCTCTCCACAGCTCCCTAACAGGAGGCTGGAGCCAGGTGGGGGTTGGACTCTTCTCCCAAGGAAGAAGCAACAGGGAATGGCCTGAGGGATCCTACAGGAAGGCTGCAGAGAGACTTTTCCTGAGGCTGTCTGGAGCCAGGCCAAGGGGGAATGGTTTGAAGCTGAGGGAGAGCAGGGTTGGACTGGAGCTGAGGAAGAAGTTCTTCAGTACAAGGGTGGTGAGACTCTGGCACAGGCTGCTCAGGGAGGTTGTGGAGGCCTCCTCCTTCCAAGGCCAGGCTGGGTGAGGCCTGGAGCAGCTGAGAGGTGTCCCTGCCCATGGTGGGGAGGTTGGAGCAGCTGATCTCTGAGGTCCCCTCCAGCCTGAGCCATTCTAGGAGGCTATGAAACACAGTGCAGTGCAGTGGGTAAGCCTCCAGCACTCTGTGTGCCCAGCAGCCTTCCAAGGCAGTATTTCAAAGGATGCACATTCAGGAGTCCCTGCCAGCAGCGTTCCTCAGCAGCCAGCCTCAACCCTAGCACCACAGAAGAGGAAGCCTGCAGATGCAGTTCCACCATCTGAAAGAGATCTAAGCCTGAGCTGCTTCTGAACAGGGCAATTCCTGCTCCTCCACCTCAACCATGTGTCCTGCTCCCTCTGCCAACAATAAGGTTCCTGTTGCTGCACAGGCAGAAAGAGCAAAGAACAGATCCAGCAGAAAATAACCTTCCAACTGGGAAGCTCTCCCCAGCTGTGCCTGCAGCTGCAGGCACAGCTGGAACACACAGCCAGGGGCACCATGGTGTCTGCTGGGTCTAATGCCACCTGAGCTGGCACTTGAGGCTGGAATGCTTTAGGCTGAAGGGACCTCTAAAGCTTACCCAGCCCAACCCCCCTGCACTCAGCAGGGACATCCCCAACCAGAGCAGGCTGCTCAGAGCCCCAGACAACCTCAGCTAGAATGGTGCCAGGGATGGGGCAGCTCCAACCCCTCTGGGCAACCTGGGCCAGGCTCTCCCCACCCTCAGTGTCAAACATTTCTCCTTTCTTTCCAGCCTGAATCTCCCTCCTCCAGTTTCAAACCATCCTCCTCTTGTCCTGTCCCAAGAGGCCCTGCTCAAAGTCTGTCCCCAGCTTTCTTCTCTGCCCCTTCAAGCACTGAAAAGCCACCAGAAGGTCTCCCTGGAGCCTTCTCTTCTCCAGGCTCCCAACTCTCTCAGCCTGGCCTGACAGCAGAGGGCTTCCAGCCCTGCCAGCATTGCTGTGGCCTCCTTTGGGCCTGCTCCAACAGGTCCCTGTCATGCTCATGCACCTCCCACCTTTCCAGGCAAGCTGGGTCAGTGTCTCCCCAGCCTTGCAGGCATCCTGATGGCTACTCAATGACCAATGCAAAGCCTACAAGCTCCAGCTCATCAGCCCTGCTGGTACCCCAGCAGCTCTCCCTGATCACAGAGCCCCAGCTTGCCTTGCTGAACACCAACAAATCCAACCCAGGTTTCCCCTTTTGTAACCTGAATTATCTTCTGCTGTCAGTGTCCTGACAAGCTAAATGCTGCTAATGCTTAAATGAGAGGAGAAAGCACTTCACCTCCAGCCCTTTCATCAGAAGCAAGGTCCCCTTCTCCCTGACCTTCCTCAAACACAGACAGTGAAGGTCAGAGCTGAAGTGCAGGCAATGGAGGTTTTGCTTCTCTTTAAGAAGGTATTTCACAGGAAAGTGGCAGTGGAAGACAACCCTGACTCCCACAAAGCTCTTCCATACCAGAAGACCTCAGTCTGAAGAGGGTACAGAAAGCTCCTAACCTGGAAAGGGTTCAGCAGAGGGCTACAAAGGTGCTGAGGGGATTGGAACATCTCCCTTGGGAGTTAACAGTGAGGGAATTTGGGCTTTTGGGGCTGGGGAAGAGCAGCCTGAGGGATCTCATCTCTTCAAGGGTGGGTTACAGGAGGATTCACAGGTTGGAAAGGACCCTCAAAGGTCATCTTGTCCAACCCCCCTGCAGGCAGCAGGGACACCTCCAACTGGATCAGGCTGCCCAAGGCCACATCTCGTGGGGACAGCCTTTTGTCAGCAGTGCCCAGTGACAGGACAAGGGGGAAGGGGCACAAACTTGACCATCAGAAGCTCCATCTAAGCATGAGGAGGAACTTCCTTAGCTGAAGGGTGCTGGAGCCCTGGAGCAGGCTGCCCAGAGAGGTGGGGGGGTCTCCATCTCTGGAGACATCCAAACCCCACCTGGACATGACCTTCTCTAGGGGACCCTGCTTTGGCAAGGGGGAGGTTGGACTCGATCTCCAGAGGTCCCTTCTGGGATAACTGCTCCTTCCAAAGCCCACTCACCTCTCTTGGGCTTTGGGAAGCTCTCATGCAGCCTGAAGACCACCCTCTCCACGAAGTGCTGGATGTCACACTGCTCCGGGCCGCGGACGAACACCATCCAGTCATGAGTGAAGCCCTCAGTGGTTGGCTTCTTCCTCAGTTGGGCTCGGTGCCCCAGCTCCAGTTTGACTTGAACTGTGCACTGTGGTAAGACAGAGGGGAAACCATCAGGAAAAACAGAAAATGAAATCAAACTGAGTCCCCACCACCACCACCAAACTCATCCCTGCGCCCCAGGCAGCTTCCCTGCGCAGCCGCACACACCCCGGCACCAACCCTGCCTTGTTCTTCCCTCCCAGGGGAGGGACTCAGCCATTCAGATTCCCTTCCACAGCTACCTGAACCCCAGGATAAGAGTTTGCACCAAAAAACCCCAATGAACACCCAGCAAGATGCTGCTGCCTTGGCTTTGAGAGGCTTGTCCCAGAGTGAGTGTGTCGGGTTGGAAGGGAACCTCAGAGCTGCCTTCCAGGAGCTGAAGAGATCCTCCAGGAAGGCTGCAGAGGGATTTGAGAGCAATGAAAGGAGTGGGGGGATGGAAAAGAAATAGAAATGGGGAGATTGAGATTGGATGTTAGGAAGAAGTTGTTGCCCAGGAGGGTGGTGAGAGCCTGGCACAGGTTGCCCAGGGAGGTTGGTGGAAGCCTCATCCCTGGAGGTGTTTGCAGCCAGGCTGGAGGTGGCTGTGAGCAACCTGCTGTGGTGTGAGGAATCCCTGCCCATGGCAGGGGGCTTGGAACTGGCTGAGCCTTGAGGTCCCTTTCCAACCCTAACAATTCCATGATAGAAGCTGCAGGATCTCAGTAGGGGAGGAACACAAGAGCCTCCTTAGAGAGAGGAGTTTCATCCTGCAAACTCTGTGCTGACAGCAGAAAAGGTGCAATAAAAATAGCTCCTAGCACCATTCCATACCTATTTTCTCCCTGATAGTAGCAGAGGAAAGAGCTTTGGAAAGAGGGCTAAGGTTTATCTGCCTGGCTTCTCATCCCAATTGTCAGCAAAGTCCTAATTGTGGAATCTTTATTTCTAGAAAGCGTCAGAGGCAGAACTTGCTGTTCACAGCTTCCAGGATTCACAGCACTGACAGAAAACTGATCTTAAAGTAAGAAAAATCACAGCAGGAACTGGTGGGTTACCATCTTTTCAGCTCCAAGGGAGGGTCATGGAGATGATCAGAGGGTTGGAACAAGTCTCCTACAGGGACAGGGCTGGGAGAGTCAGGGCTGTTCAGCCTGGAGGAGAGAAGGCTCCAGGGAGACCTCGGAGCAGCCTTCCAGTGCCTGAAGGGGGCTACAGGAGAGCTGGGCAGGGACTTTGGACAAGGGCTGGGAGTGACAGGACAATGGCTGTGAGCTGCAAGAGGGGAGATGGAGACTGGAGATGAGGAAGAAATTCTTGACAGTGAAGGTGGAGAAACGCTGGAATGGGCTGCCCAGGGAGGCTGTGGATGTCCCCTCCCTAGAGGTGTTCAGAACCAGGCTGGATGAGGCCTGGAGCAACCTGGGCTGGTGGGAGGTGTCCCTGCCCATGGCAGGGGGGTTGGAACTGGATGATCACTAAGGTCCCTTTCAAGCCAACCCATTCCACAAATCTATGAGATTCCTAGAAGCAGCCTTTGCTCCCCCAGCACTTCCCAGCTCTGAGCAGCTTCCAGCTGGAGGACTGATGGAGCTCACCCCCACCCAAAGCAAATCACAGCCAAGGGTAGAATCCAGTCTACAAATCTATGAATATGTAAATCACTGGAACAAAACTGGGATGCTCTTCCTATTCTTTTAGATGTATTCCATTAACACACTTCCAAAGCTCAGCTTAACACAGAGCATTCCTGCACAACACCCAGCCCTACAATGACCCAAATCCTGCTTTGCACTTCTGAATCCTCCTCTAATCACCGAGTAGCAGGGGAAGGTGCATTCAATGCCTCACTCAAAGCCCCCCAAATCCCATTAAATGTCTTCAAAACCCAGCTTAAATTAACTGTGAGGATCCAGATATGGTGGGGGCTTCACAGCCAGGAGGAAGCAAATGGCTTGAGCAGATGTAAGAGAGGAAAGGCAAACGTGATTCAGGCACGAGCTGGAGCAGGAAAACCTTCGGGCAGGGTTTGCAAAGGAGGAGTAAGGCTGAAGGATTCAGGCTGCTCACTGCTTTGGTGCACAGATGTTACACAAACCACCCCAGCAGCAATCTCAAACCCATCAAATTCCAGCTTTGGCCACAGGAAGCTCATACAAAAGGGGGCAGTTTGTAGTCCTTACCCTCAGCTTCACCTAAGACCTGAAAATGAAGCATGTGGTTTTTCCCTGGCAGCTCTCAGTTACCCTTGGGAGAGGAAATGGTTTGTCATTATCAGTAGTGCAGGTGGCCACAGAGCTAAGCTGAGGGCATGATCCAGTACCTGAAAGGGCACTAAGAGAAAGCCAGGAAGGGACTTTTGACAAGGGCTCGTAGTGCTAGGATGAGGGGCAACGGCTTTGAGCTGGGAGTGGGGAGAAGAGGAAGAAATTCTTTCCAGTGAGGGTGGGGAGACGCTGGAACAGGTTGCCCAGGGAGGCTGTGGATGCCTCCTCCCTGGGGGGTGTTCAGGGTTCTGAGCAACCTGGGCTAGCAGAAGGTCCCTGCCCATGGCAGGGGGTTGGAACCAGATGATCTTTAAGGTCCCTTTCCAATCCAAACCCTTCCATGAATGCAAGATGTCAGACAATGAACATGGGCAAGAGCAAGCTTCCTGAGCTCTAGGCAAAGCATTATCCTCCTTTTCCCACCGTGGCTGGGGCTTGGGGGAAAAAAAACCCAGGCATGTTTTGCACACCCCACCTGGCCCTGGGTGGGAAGAGGATTTTCAGAGCGTGGTTAATGCTCTCTGAGGCAGCCTAAGTCACTCCAGCTCAGGATTCTTTCCTTTGTAAAAAGATCACACAGGAGGTCTGCAGAGCACCAGGCATCAAAGCTCGACCTCCCAAACTGCAGTCCGGTTCTAATTTCCACTCTGAGCCTCAGCTCACTCTCTCAGGCACTTCATCTGCACAGCAAAATACCTTCAGCTGCCATCCAGCACCCAGGCCCAGGGACAAGCTCATCCCACGGCACCACATGGCCGTGGTGGTCTCAGGTTGAAGGTTGGACTTGAGGACCTTAAAGGTCTCTTCCAATCCAAACAATTCTCTGATTCCTTACTTGCCTCACCAGTGCTACAGCATTTCTTCAGGTCACCTTCCCCTGCACCATTCTCCTGGCAGGCCATTTTTTACCTCACTCTGTGCTTTTTTAGGGCTTAGCTGCACCAGCTCCATGTGGCTTCTGAGCAAAGAAGGAAGGGTCACAGCCTGTCTGCTCCTTCATCTCACGTTAAGGAGTGAGGGCTTGGGCTGCTTCCTTCAGAGCACAGCATCTCTCCTTCAAGGCAAGAGCATTTGGCACATGGCTTCATGGCCGTGGTGGGGTTAGGTTGATGGTTGGACTCGAGGATCTTGGAGATCATTTCCAACCAAAACAGTTGCAGGAGTTTATGATGCCGTGGAGAGCAGCTGCCTGAACCCTGAGCTCACTGCAGAGCATCTGCCTGAACCCCAAGCTCACTGAAGAGCTTGAACCATAACTCACAGAAGAGCATCCATCCAAACCCTAAGCTCACAGAACAGCATCTGCCTGAATCCCAAACTCACAGAAGAGCTTGAACCCCGAGCTCACTGCAGAGCATCCATCCAAACCCTAAGCTCACTGAGGAGCTTGAGCCATGAGCATCTGCCTGAACCCCAAGCTCACTGCAGAGCATCCATCCAAACCCTAAGCTCACTGAGGAGCTTGAGCCATGAGCATCTGCCTGAACCCCGAGCTCACTGCAGAGCATCTGCCTGAACCCCAAGCTCACTGCAGAGCATCTGCCTGAACCCCGAGCTCACTGCAGAGCATCCATCCAAACCCTAAGCTTACAGAAGAGCTTGAACCATAAGATGAGCATCTGCCTGAACCCTGAGCTCACACAGGAGCCTGCACCCCGAGCTCACTGAAGAGCATCTGCCTGAGCCCCGAGCTCACTGAGGAAGAGCCTGAGCCCCGAGCTCACTGAGGAAGAGCCTGAGCCCCGAGCTCAGCCAGGAGGGTGCTCCCAGCCCTGCTCCAGCCGGGATCCTTCCCGCCGCGTTCACAGCAGCGCTGCCATCCCGCCAGGCAGCCTGCTCGGCAGCCTCACGTTATCGATTCCATCATTACCCTTTTAAATCCTGCTACTGTTGCCAGTTACTGCCCCTCTCCAGAGCAGCACAAACGACTCTCAAGTCGACAGAATTATATATATATAAATTTTTTTTTTTTTTGCCTTTGGAGTTGGAAACGGCTGAGAAATTTTAGCTGAGGAACAGATGGGGACTGTGTGGATGAGAAGAAAATCCAACAGAAGAGGAAAGGGGGGGGGGGGGGGGGGCGGAGAGAGAGAGAGAGAAGTGTTTGAACTGAGAGGGAAAGTTGTGCTTTGCTACACTCCTCACATACCGCTCCAATTAACAATCGCTACAAATTAAGCCAGAAGTTGAAACACATTTGAAAATAAACCTCTCCCAACATCACCAGCATCCAAAAGTCGCTCTGCCGAAAAGGGAAGGCTTTGGCTTTTCCTTAATTTTAGTATTTTGTTTTTAACCTCTCTCCTTTCCCTCCCCCCCCACTCCTTCCACCTCCCCCCCACTTCCATCTCATCTCCCCCCCCCCCCAACCCCAAGCGTGTCTCTCAACAAAGGGAAATCAGGATCCTATTCAAACAATTTGTAGCAATACAAAGGAGTCTGCTTTTCAACTTCTCAATAAACATTCTGAAGGCTGCTCTGCTTTTTTTTTTCCCTCCCTTGCCTTTTTTTCCCCCCCCCCTTCCCCCCCCCCCCCGCCTCCTTTCCCTCCCCGTTTGATGTGCTAATTGCCTCCAAAGCCAGAAGCGGTTTCCATCCGCTCTGCCCTTCGGCCGATTATTCACACGGAGGCTAGCGGGGCTCAGCCTCCCGCACCTCGCAGCCTCGGAGCTAACCTGTTAGCAGCCCTCCCTCGCACACAAAAGGCCTGAGCCAGCCCCGCTCCGGATCACCTCAGGTAAACTTCCAGCATCCATCCCCGCCCGCTGCAGCACCGCAGACGCCCGGCCGCCGAGCAGGAGGCTTCCCACCGCCTCCCCGGAGCGGTAATAACTCTCCCGGTGGCATTAACCCTTTACGCGGCGGCCGACGGTGGCGGAAGGGGGGGCAAGGAACGTAGGCACCACCCCTCCCCGTAAATAAGCCCGGGCAGGAATTTGCGGGAAATGCTGCTGCCACCCCCCGCCGCGGGCGAGGCTGCAGCGCGGCCGCCCATGAAGGGGCGAGGACGGAGAAACCTCCCCCCACGCCCCCCCAAAAAGGGGGTATGGGGAGGGGGTGTTGCCTCCGCGACTGGGGAGGCGATGCCTCCAACCCCGCCGGCAGGAATCAAACCCTCCCTCCTCCAGGAGTGGGGTGGCCTCCTCCTCCGGTGCAGGATCCCCCTCCTCCGGTGCAGGATCCCCCCCTCCGGTGCAGCGGGAGGGGATTGGGGGGGCGCAGCACCCCCACGCGTGTCCCCCTGACTACAGGGCTTGCACCGAGGGATCCCACCCCCACGGCGATGCGGAGGGGCCGCTCCCCTCACCTGATTGTCCATGGCTGGGCGCAGTGCCGCGGGCCCCGCTCGCTCGCTCGCTCCCGCCGCGGCGGTTTCGCTGGCCGGTCGGCGGGGGGGGATCTCTTCCCTCCCCTTTCTCTTCCCCCCCACCCCTCTAGGAGCGAAGTCGCTCTCTGGTCCCCCCCCACCCCCCTCCCCGCCGCCTCGGCCGCCGCCGCCGCCTCCTCGGTCGCGGCCCCTTACGGCCCCGCCGCCGCTGCTCGCCTCATTGTGTGTCACTCACAGGCAGCAGCCCCGCCACCCCCCCGGCGCCCGCCCCGCGGAACCGGAAACCGACGCCAGCAGAGAGGCACCCGCCCGCCGCCAATAGCGGCGCCGCCTCACGCCTGGAGGCGGGGCTTCCGCCCGGGCGCCGAAGGCTCGCCCCGCCTCCTTCTGATGGACAGCGACTGCTCCCAATAGACGGCGGGCGGGCTGCCGAGGGGGCGGGAGCAGGGGCGGAGCCCACGCTGGGTCAAGCGGGGAGTGGGAGGGAGCGGGGCTTCGCTACCTCCCCTCTTCTCCCCCCTCGTTCGCCACGGCGGGCGCGGTGCTGCGCAGCGCCGGGCTCCGGCCTTGCGGCGTGGCCGGGCTCGGGGCCTGCGCTCGGTTTCCCGGTGCCCTTCTTGGGCCTTGCCTCGCCTCGCCTCACCAGTCGCCGGCCCCCCCGGGTTGGCGCAGCACGGCTGCCTAAGCGGCACCGGGATCGGGCGCTTGGGCCTTGTTATGCGCTCCGGCCGCGCCAACCCGCCCCTTTTCCCTCCTTCGGCCCACGCTTCCCCGCCGCTGGCGGCAGCGAATCTCACCCGTTTATTAATCTCTTACACAAATGAGCTGAGAACGAGGGAAACCGCAGCTCCCAGTACCGCGGACACGGCAGTCCGGGCTGGCTGGGCAGGGCTGAGGCTTGGCTGGCGAGGAAGCTGCCGGCTCTGCTCGCCCGCGGCTCTCCTTGTTCTCTCTGAGCCTCTCCCCTTCACATTTTCCCTCCATCTCTTCCCCCATCGGTTTACCTTCGTCTCTTCCCCCATCGGTTTACCTCCATCTCTTCCCCCATCGGTTTTCTTCGATGTTACTTTTCCCCTCAAGATTTTCCATTTTCCCTCGATGCTCTCTGCTTCTCCCTCTTTATCCCTAATTTCCTCTCAGTTTATTTTCTCCACTTCTCCCTCATTTATTTTCCTTGCTCTCCCGCATTTCTTCTCGCCTTCTCCTCAGTTTCCCGTTTTCCCCTCAGTCTCCCACATTTTTCTCTCCCGTTTCTCATTTCTCCCATGGTCACCCACATGCCCCTTAGCTTCTCTCCTTTTCCCTTTGGCCTCCCTTAGTTCTTCCTCATTTTCTCATTGCCCACTTCGGTCTCCAACCTTTCCCCCGCCCCGGCCCCAGTTTCTCTCCTTTCCCCCCGCAGGTTTCTCTCCTTCACCCCCTCCCCCAGGTTCTCTCCTTTTCCCCTCTGTGTCCCACATTTTCTCTCCCAATTTCCCCCTCGCTCTCCCCTCTCCCGCACCCTCTCTCCCCGCAACCCCTGCGGCCGCCGCGCTCCCTCCGGCCGGGGCTCTGCCGGCTCCATCCCTGCCCCAGCGCCCGGGCTTCCGCGAGTGCTTGTCGGCGGCAGGGCAAACAATATCTCTGGTTCTCCGGTCTGTAGCGAGGGTTTATTTGCAATGCAAATAGACCCAGGGATTCCTTCAGTGAAGCGGTGGTTATCAGCCGCAGGCTCAGCTGGGTGACGAGCCCGGAGGTCACTGTCCTGGCTGAGAAAGGAGCTGCCGGCTGCGGCTGAGGCATCATTAAAAGCCTCCCGCCCTCCGAACGCGGTTTTCTCAGCCCTGCTGCTGACTCCGAGCGTGACATTTGCATCTGAAAAGTGGGGTTTTGTTTACCTTTTCTTAAGAGCTCTAAATGACAACTTCTTGGGCCGGGTTTTGGGAGCGGGACCGGTCGCTGCAAGTGCAGCTTGCGCCTGTTTTCTCAGCGGGTTGTGGCCGCAAGCAAGGAGGCATTTTATTGATCGATTGGCTGATCGATTTCTTCGTGCAACCTTCTTGTTCGGAATAGTTTTCATCTCTCGTTAAGGCTGCAAGGGGGAAAAAAAAATCGCCCTGTTAGCCAATAACGCTGTGTGTGTTTCTAACCCATAGCCACAGGCAAGGATTAATCGGTTCCCAAATGGTTCTAAAGAGCCACTTTACCTCATCAACCTGATAGAGGATATTAGTGAAGCAAAATGCTTAATCGCTTCACTTAACAACAACAACAACAACAACAAAAGAGCCTGATTTGGATTCTTTTAAGTGCTCTGCTTTTAATTTTCTGTGTTTCTGTCTGATGCAGTCCCAAGACACATCTCCTCCGGACAGCCTTTTCATCCCTCTTCAGACAGGGCCTCTTTCTCTGGGGGTTCTCATTGATATCTTTAATTGTGGACATTATTCCCGTTTCTCCCATTATTCCCTGTTATTTAGACTCTGAGGTCTCCAGCTTTTTATTTCCTAACTCCCAGTGCTGGCCATTCACTCACAGCCTCATCACACTCCTTGCTCCTTCTTGTGCTTCCAGGTCTGAATCCTTGCCTGGAAACGTCTTCATCTCTCCCAGGCTTGGCTCTGCTCTTGCTCTGTTGGATTTCATACATTCATAGAATGGTTTAGGTTGGAAGGGACCTCCGAGATCATCCAGTTCCAACCCTCCTGCCACAGGCAGGGACACCTCCCACCAGCCCAGGTTGCTCCAGGCCTCATCCAGCCTGGCTTTGAACACCTCCGGGGAGAGGGCATCCCCAGCCTCCCTGGGCAGCGCGGTCTCATGGAAGGAGCCCGTGGCAGGAGGCTTGGACTACATCATCTTGAAGGTCCCTTCCAACCTAAGCCACTCCATGAATGTGTGAAATTCCTACAAGCAGCCTTTGCTCCTCCAACCCTTCCCAGTTCTAAGCAGTTTCCAGCTTGGGGACTGATCAAGCTCCCCCCCAACTCTCTTTTATTTTCCGGCTCCGTTCCCCAAAATAAATCACAACCAAGGGCAGAAATTCTGCCAGGCTCCACGGGAGGGCTTGGGGAGCTTCAGGTGCACGGCAGAGCTAGGCAAGGTGGAGCCAGCAGCCAGCAGGGCTCCTCCGAAGTCCCATTCTTGCAGGGCTATCTGAAGCGCAGGAGCTGTCAGCCGAGCGCCTTCACACCCAAGGCAGCCGGGGGCTGAGCTCCTCTTGCTTTCGCTCTCTTCCAGCAACTTCTGGGTTTTGCAATCAGCGTCTGCAAATCCAATTAGCGGCTTTCTTTGTGGCGCTGGGTGCTGGCAGAGCTCTGCTGTGCTGCTGCCATCTACAGTAGGGCCGCTGCCAATGGAGAAGAAACGGCGCTCATTTGCATATTTGAATATGCAAATGACGCATGACAACTCTCCCTAATTTTTCGATGGGGGCTTGTTATTTCCCCCGCCTCGAGGTCTCCCTGGAGCCTTCTCTTCTCCCGGCTGAACAACCCCAACTCTCTCAGCCTGGCCTCTCAGCAGAGGGCTTCCAGCCCTCCCAGTTTTACTGTGGTCTCTTCTGGCCCCAGTCCAACAGCAGGACTCCAGAGCTGCCCCAGCAGTGCAGGGGGGCTCTCAGCAGAGCACAGAGAGGGGCAGAATCCCCTCCCTGCCCACACTGCTGGGGGTCAGCCCAGCACAGGGCTGGGAGCTCACCCAGTGGGCCAGGATGGATGTCAGGAAGGTTGGGCCAGGCTTTGTTCAGTGGTTCCCAGTGACAGGACAAGGGGTAAGGGGCACAAACTTGACCACCAGAAGTTCCATCTAAACATGAAGAGGAATTTCTTTAATCGAAGGGTGCTGGAGCCCTGGAGCAGGCTGCCCAGAGAGGTGGTGGAGTCTCCATCTCTGGAGACAATCAAAGCCCTCCTGGACATGTTCCTGTGTGACCTTCCTGAGGTGCCCCTGCCTTGGCAAGGAGCTTGGACACGATGCTCTCCAGAGGTCCTTCCCCACCCTTGCCATGCTGTGAGAGCTTGCATTCAGCTCTTCATCCAGCAGCATTTATCCTGCTCCAAACCATTTGGCTTTTGCCCATTCTCTGCCTTCCCCTCACTTCTCCAGTTCACACTCTGGGATTCACAGCACATATTTAGCACCAGGCTAGTGCAGAGAAGGTCCAGATTGTTAATAGCCCAAAACTCTGATTGCCAAAAAGATACTGCTAGCAACTACCAGGCTGCAGCTGGGAGAAATTGGAGACAGCTTGGAAATTCTTCAGCTCCCTATTAATGAAGGACTTAGCAGAAGAGAAAATCCCCCTCCCTGTCATACAGTTTAGCTTAACTAGGTCCTTTTGTGCCTGAGGAAAACCTAAATTATAGCAGAGTGGAGCTCCTGAAAAATGCAAAAGGCTTTTCTTTTTCTTTTTCTTAACCTCCAAAGCTGAGGAGGGAGGAGGGGAAAAAAAATTAAAGAGGGGATTTTTTTTTCTTCAGAGAAAGTGAGGAAGACAATGAGAATTTATTCTGTTCTTCTCTGGCTCTTCAGCACTGGAGCAAAGAGCCTCAGCTGGACGGTCACAGCCACGGGGTGGCCCTTGCAAGATGCAGTGAGGGCAGAGCAGGCATCCTCCAGCTGCCCTGAATGAGGAGCCCTGGCCTCCTGGAGCACAGGATGCTAGGGCTTGGAAGGGACCTCTGGAGATCATCCAGTCCAAGCCCCCTGCCAGAGCAGGGCCATGGAATCCAGCTCAGGTCACACAGAGTCTCCAGAGCAGGAGACTCCACAACCTCTCTGGGCAGCCTGCTCCAGGGCTCTGTGAGCCTCACAGTGCAGAAGTTCCTCCTCATGTTGAGGTGGAGCCTCCTGTGCTGGGGTTTCCATCCATTGCCCCTGGTCCTGTCACAGGGTGCAGCTGAGCAGAGCCTGTCCCTGTCCCCTCCCTCCTGGCCCCCAGCCCTCAGATATTGATAAACATTTATCAAATCCCCTCTCAGTCTTCTCCTCTCCAGGCTGACCACCCCCAGGCCCCTCAGCCTCTCCTCAGGGCAGTGCTCCAGTCCCTTCAGCATCCTCAGAGACCTCCTTTGGACTCTCCCTGTCCTTCTTTTGGGGAACCCAAAACTGGATGCAATATTCCAGGTGGAGTCTCACCAGGGCAGAGTAGAGGGAGAGGAGAACCTCTTGTCTCTTTCCAGCCCCTGACCCCTCTGCTGGAGGCTGCTAATGAAGAAGCCTCATTAACACCCAAGGAGAGGCTGCCATTGCAGTGGAGCTACTGGTCCACCCCAGGCTGAATTCATAGAATGGGTTGGGTTGGAAAGGACCTTCAAGGTCATCGAGTTCCAACCCCCCTGGTGTGCAAGGCCAGGTTGGATGAAGCTTTGAGCAACCTGGGCTGGTGGGAGGTGTCCCTGCCCATGGCAGGGGGGTTGGAGCTGGATGTTGGGTAGTGATAGGACTGGGGGGGATGGAGATAAACTAGAAATGGGGAGATTGAGATTGGATGTTAGGAAGAAGTTGTTCCCCATGAGGGTGGTGAGAGCCTGGCACAGGTTGCCCAGGGAGGTGGTGGAAGCCTCATCCCTGGAGGTGTTGAAGGCCAGGCTGGAGGTGGCTCTGGTGTGAGGGGTCCCTGCCCATGGCAGGGGTATGGAACTGGCTGAGCCTTGAGGTCCCTTCCAGCCCTGACAGTTCTGTGATTCTCTGACTGGATGATCTTGAAGGCCCTTCCCAACCAGAAACCATCCTGTGAATCTGGGCCCCACCTTGTGTTCCCCTGTGCTGTTATCACCCCAGAAGCAGCTATAAATCCACATTTCAGTGCTTGCTGGTTTCAAGCTGTTCCTGAGCGACCTCATCCACTGCCCAGACGGCACAGGAATATGTTCTCCACATATGTCAGATGTTTCATGACACATTTCACACAGAGATTGGAAATAGACTTGAGAGCATCTAAAAATGCACAGGCAAGGGACAAAAAAACCCCACCAAAAAAACCCCTCACCCTCAAACCCCCCCCCCCCCCCAAAAAAAGGGCTTGCAGCTGCAGTGTTCACAGAGTGCATCTCCAAACTGCACAAAATGCCTCCAGACCCTGCACCTATCCTCATCTCCCTCAGACACTGATGGCAGATAAGAGGTTTGTGTGGTGGATTCCCTCCCCAGCCCGTGCCCCATGCCTGCTCTGGGTGCCTGAGTGACAAGATGTCAAGGCTGATGCTGTGCTGTTTGCTCCAAGAGGCACCTGAGGTGCCTGTGCCCCATCTCCTCCAGCCTGTGCCCCTGCCAGCAGCTTGCATTTGGTGCTGGACAAACCCAGCCTGGGAAGAGCTCTTGCTCATGGCCAACCCAAAGCTGCCCTGGTGCAACTTGAGGCCATTTCCTTGGCAGAAGAGAGCAGACCTCACCTTGCTTCAGTCTCTGTGATGTTTTGCTCACTGAAAGCCAGCTTTGCTCAAGGCAGTTTGCTGCTGCCCAGAGCAAGTCCTCTTCTCCCTTTCAAGCCCTTACTCCAGACTGGACCAGCTCCCTGGGCTGAGCAGTTAGCAGACACTGGGGGTGGTGCAGATGGGGTCAGAGCCTGTCTCTAATCTATACATATGTCTTGCTGCAAGGCTGGGAAATGTGTTTTGAAGCCTGATGGCTGATTCATGCTGAATAACAAACTCAACTTGTTGCCATTTTTGTTCTTCTTTCACAGATTTGGGGTTGATTTCACTTGGCAGGGCTCTGCTGGGTGTTAATACTTGGCAGTAGTGGGATAGTAAACAGCAAAGTCTCACTTGCAGGGATTTGTGCAGCTTCACATTGCAGCTCTTCATTGATTCAGTTTTACAATGATCCCAGGAAGCACTTCAGAGCAACCCTGCAGTTTGCACTGTGCTGGCATTTCGTGGCCCTAGTCTGGCTCCAGCCCAGAGCTTGCTCTTTGAGTGCAGGCAAGAGGCATTGATGTGCAGCAGGGTCAGGGAGGTGATTGCCCCTCGGTTCTGGCCACTGCTGAGGCCACAGCTCGAATGTTGGGTTCAGTTTTGGAGCCCTCACTCCAAGGAGGGCATTGAGGAGCTGGAGCAGGTCCAGAGGAGGACAACAGAGCTGGGGAAGGGTCTGGAGAACAGGGCTGGTGAAGACAGGCTGAGGGAGCTGGGGGTGTTCAACCTGGAGAAGAGGAAGCTGGGGGGAAGACCTCATTGCTCTCTACAGCTCCCTGAGAGGAGGCTGGAGCCAGGTGGGGGTTGGTCTCTGCTCCCAAGTAACAAATGACAGGACAAGAGGAATTGTTGACTTGAAGGGTCCCAGATCCCTGCAGCAGGCTGCCCAGAGAGGTTGTGGAGTCCCCTCTGCAGAGCTTCCAGCCCCTCCTGGCCACTGTGCCCCTGGGCAAGCTGCTGTGGGTGCCCTGCTGGAGCAGGGGGGTTGGACTGGGTGAGCTCCAGAGGTCCCTTCCAACCTCCACCATGCTGGGACTGGGAGATTTCCTGGCAGTTGTGAGCTGTGTGTAACAGAGCTGCCAGGCCCCGGGCTGCAGATCCTGTGTCACACCTCTGAAGGAGCACTTGGAGCCGAAAGGACAAGATTTGGAGGCACAATAATCCTTGGAGCTTATCTCTTTCCTCCCTGGGTTTCTCAGCCCTTTGTGTTGGTGGTTTCCAACTTCTTGGCTGCAAACCCAGGAGATTAAAATGACAAGAAAAATCAAAGCTGCATCCAGGTTGGTTTAACACAGACTCCAGCAGAGGGTTCTTGAAATTCATCTTAAAGGTCACCAGGCTGGCAATAAAAACCCCAGGACCCAGCAACATCCCTTCTGTGTTTCCAAGCCCATTCCTCCTCCTCCCTGAGACAGCCAACAAACAAAAAAAGATCTCTAGCAGAAGGCATCAGAGCCACACTCCAGTGAAGCAATTTCTCCTCCTGGCATTGTTCAGGGCAGGGACAGGGCTGTTATTAGTAATTGCTTTGGCATTATTCATGCAGGTCTGTGAATGTCTCTTACTTACAAATCACTCTGCCTCCAGAAGTTCCCAGCCTGTGAGCCACCTCCTGCAGCCTGAGCCTCTAGCAGCAGGAGGCAATTGGGTGCAGCAGAAGAGCTAAATGCTCATCCTGGGTGCCTTAGCAGCATCCTGAGGTCATCCCTGCTCCCCTTTTGCCCTGGTTTCACAAGCCCTTTAGTCTGGCAGCAGTTGAAAGGAGCAAAGGAGCAGCCTCTTGCCTCTTCCTCATTTCTGCTCCTTCTTTTGCCTCTTTTCTTGTGGTTTAGGCAGCCACATGGGGAATCAACTCAGGGAAATGATCTGGGTTAAGGCTCATCTGGCAAAAATAAGGGAAGGTTTCCTTTTGGCCAGCCCTAGCTCAGATCCCTCTGCCTGGCTTTGCAGCTCTTCCTGCCCTGCCTGCTTTCCTCCTGAGCAAGCTGCTGCTTACACCCAGAGAGGCTCTCACACAGCCTGGGGCAGAAGGTACCTCAGAACCCCCCATGGCTGGGGGCTGGATTTAGAAGGAGCCATTGTTGCCTTTCAACCTCTGAGGACTCCCAGCCTCACTCATTCAGCATTCAGCTGCTGCAGGACCCCTTCCAGCTCATGGCAAAAGCGCCCTGGCTGGTGCCTCTGCCAGCCCTGCTCATGCTCCCACATCACAGACTGCACTGGGCTGGAAGGGGCCCTCCGAGGGCACCTTGTTCAAGCCCCCTGCACCCAGCAGGGACAGCTTCAACTGGAGCAGGCTGCCCAGGGCCACACTGAGTCTGACCTTGAATGTCTCCAGGGATGGAGCCTCCACCACCTCCCTGGGCAACCTGTTCCAGTGTCTCCCCACCCTCGTTGTGCAGAACTGCCTCCTGATGCCCAACCTAAACCTGCCCTGCTCCGGTTCCGAACCATTGCCTCTCACGAGGTGTCCTTGCCCCTCATGGGGAGTCCTTGCCCCTCATGGGGTGTCCTTGCCCCTCCTGGGGAGTCCTTGCCCCTCCTGGGGTGTCCTTGCCCCTCCTGGGGTGTCTGCCAGCTTAGTGGTGCGGGCTGGAGCCGTGGCTCCTAGCAGGAAGGATAAAGCATCCCCAGCAACTCAGGGACCTTTTGGAGGTGCAGCCCCAAGCCCCCGGCGCCCCTGGGGAGCCCCGGGGATGCCCAGGGCACAGCCTCAGGCTGGTGTCCAGGGCTGCTTTGCTTTCTCAGGCTGCAGCCCCTCTGGGAGCAGGAGGCCCTGCCCGGGGTGCTGCCGTCCTTTTGAAGCTGCTTTGTGGGTTGCTTTTCTTTTCTTTTCTTTCCTTTGCTTTCTTTTATTATTTTTTTTTCTTCCCCCCCCCCCCCCCCCAGGTTCCCAGGGCTGGGGATTCAGCTTCTGGCTTCATCCAGAAATCCCTGAGGGTTTCAGATCCCCACGAGGCCTCTCAATGTCTTGATCTGCTTGAATAGGCATTTTTAACGCGGTCCCGGCTGTCACCGGCGCTGGTTACAGTCACTCAACTGCGGCAACATTGTTCTCGGGGCACCTCCCTTGTTCCCATCCCGCCCGCCGGGGAGGGGGGGACGGCGACTTCGCTGCCGGCTTTCTCTGCCGAGCATCTCCCCGGCTCGGCGGCCAGAGGTGGCCAATTAGCCCTTCTCACCCACGGCCCTGCCTCCATCCCTCTCGGCATCTCCGAGCCGCGGGGCTGCTGGCTCCTGTCCCATCTCCTCCGGTCCTGGGTGGAGGTGAAGGTGACCCCCTTTTTCCTGTGCCAGGCTCCCTGGCAACGCAGCCCTTTCTTTGCGAGCAGCCTCCTCCACCCCCTGACGGGGAGAGAGGCTGTGAAAGCCCTGCTGCACTTTTGAACTTGCTGCCGACGCTCAGGGGCTGCGGCAGGGGCGGCCTCGACCGAGGGGCTGAGCCCAGCAGGGACCACGGTGCAATTGCCCAGAAGTTATTAATAGGCTGCAGAAGAATGTGATGGGCTGGGGAAGGGGCGAGCAGGGGGGAGAGCAAAAGGGAGGGTCGGTGAAAGAGAGATTGGGGTGGTGAGGGGAGAGGCAAGAGTGGTGGCGTGGGGGAGAGACAAAGAACCAGAGAGTTGTTTGGGTTGGAGGAGCCCTCTGAGATCACCCAGGCCAAGCAGCAACCCAACCCCAGCACGGCCACCAAACCGTGGCCACAAGTGCCAGGGGAAGTGGAGGAGATGGGCACCTTCATGGGCAGGAGCCCAAAGTCTTGTCCTGCGTCTTGTGCAGGTGCCTCATGAATGCCTGCAGTGGAGGGGAGGTGCCTGCCCCCAGTGCTGGGGATTGGAGAGAATCAGAGAGCTGTTTGGGTTGGAGAAGGTCTCTGAGAGCATCCAGTCCAACCCTCAACCCAACCCCACCATGGCCACCAAACCATGGCCCCGTGTGCCACGGCCACAGGTTTCCTGAGCACCTCCAGGGCTGGGGACTCCACCACCTCCCTGGGCAGCCTGTGCCAGTCCCTGACCGCTCTGGCAGCAAACAATCTCCAACCTCACCCTCCCCTGGCACAATTTCAGGGCATTTCCTCTCCTTCTATCACCTGAGACTAGGGAGAGAGACCAAAGCCCAGCCTGGCTCCAGCCTGCTCTCAGGGGGCTGTAGGGAGCAGTGGGAGTTCCATCACTGCACGAAGACCTCCCTGTCCCACGATGAAATATCGCTGGGGGTACATGAGCCAAATTTGCCATCTAGTGGCTCCGGGGACCATTGCAGAGGGACCCAGGAGGTGGCAGCAGCCACAGGAGGGCCCTGGTGCAGGTGCTGCATGCTGCAAGGTGCAGGTGCTGCATGCTGCAAGGTGCAGGTGCTGCATGCTGCACCGTGCAGCGCCTCCTGCCTCAGAGCTGCAGCCCGGAGCCTTTCTCCTTTTGCTCTGCTCTCAAGGACCCAACAAGCCTCTGGTCCTCAGGTTGATGTCACCTTGTTCCAGCTGCATCACAGGGGTCCAACTACAGCCACCCTGCCAGTCCCCTCTGGCTGTGTGAGGACCCAGCCCCACGGCATGGTCACTCTTGGTGTGTCCCATGGCTGCCAGAGCAACTTCTTCACTGCTGGGAGAGCCTGGGAGGCATCACCTGTGGCACTGTGGTGCCCACCTTCTGAGCTCTACATCTGCTCTTTGTTGTGGCAAAGACACTGCCTTGGCTGATGTCCTGCCTCCTTCCCTCACTCCCTGCCACCAGAGGGGTCTCCAAGTTACACATGGCCCCTGGAGGCTGCCACAGCTGGGGAGGCAGCTGGGGCCTGAAGAAGGGCAGAGCACCCCAGGACCTGGGCCAGGGCAGCCTCTTTGGGGCTGCCTCTCAGGAGGATTTCTCTTTGTCAACAGCTCTCCCTCAGTCAGAGGAAGCTTTGGCCACCCTGCCTGTGGGAGTGCCATGGGCAGGAACATCTTCCACTAGCCCAGGCTGCTCAAAGCCTCATCCAGCCTGGCCTTGAAGACTCCCAGGGGAAAGGAAAGGGCTGAGTGCAAGGCAGTGTCCACAGCTTTAATGCACAGCCCTCCTGAGCGACACCACATCCATCAATAAATAAAATCAATAGTAATCATTAGAGCAGCCCCAACAAGCCCAGCTGTCCCCAGTTTGGCTTCTGTGCTCTCCACTCTGCTCCTGTCAGCGAGGGGTGCCACCAGAAGGCACAGGAGAAGCAGCACCTCCCTCCCCTTCTCGCTGGAGATCTGCTGGAGGAGGAGATCTTCGCTTCCCCTGCCTGCCAGCCTGGGCAGAGTCTCCTAAGGCACCTGTGGGCTCCCACCCTGCTTCATGCCTGGCACCACGAGGCCTCAGCTGCTCCCTGCCCCATCCACCAGCCAGGCTGCCCTTGCCTGAGCAGCAGGCACGCAGCTGAGGTGCCCCCCACGCGAGGGACACCCAGGTGCCTCGGGCACCCTGTGCCCGAGGGATGCCTGCGGGCAGCTGCCTCTAGCACTGCTTGTGGGGCTCCTCCAGGGCGATGTAGGGCACCACCACGGGCCAGGAGTCGCTGGGCCAGTAGCTAAGCTTTGGCCTGAAGGCTGGCATCTCGTAGTTGACATCAAAGTAGATGACCAGTGGGCAGAGGTAGAGCAGGGAGAGGGCGATCAGCACGTGCCTGGCAAGGGAACCAGAGAGAGGTTGGTGAGCTGGGGGCAGCTCCAGCTGCTCCTCCTGCCCCTTCCAGTGGTGTGGCTGGCACTGCCACCGTGGGGCTAGAACCAAGGGGTAGGACAATGGCAGGGAAAGGTCCCAGGCCCATAGATTCATAGAATGGTTTGGGTTGGAAGAGACCTTGAGGACCATCTAGTCCCAACCCCCCTGCCATTGGCAGGGACACTTCCACCAGACCAGGCTGCTCAAGGGCTGTAGGTCCTGCAGGGTTTGTGCCTAGGAGGGCATTCTAGAGCTCTAGGAGCTGGGGTGGGGGCAATGCTTCCCTCAGAGGGGCTGGGGTGAAGTGAGGTAAGGGTCTCAAGCCCCAAACCAAGCCACCCATTCCACCTTGCAGTGCTGGGTGTCTGTCTCACTCATCCCAGGGATGTGTGAGGATGAATCTGAGTTGTTTCACTGCGGGCAGCACTGTCAGCCACCCCTGGCCAGGCACTGAAACCTCTTGGCCAAGCAAGACACGGCCAGGGCAGTGACTGTCCTTCAGTTCAGCCCTGAAGTGTCTCCCAGAACACTTCACACAGCTCCCAGGAGCAGATGGCAGGGTCCTGCAGAGCAATCTCCCTTGCCAAGCACCTTCTGCCTGGGGGTGCCAAAGGTAGAGCATAGGAAGCAGGGATAGGACCAAGCCCTTGGGCTGGGGCCAGGGTGAGAAGCAGCATCAAGAGCAAGAGAACAGGGACAAGGTTGGGCAGGGTTGGGGTTAGGATTAGGGTTAGGGTTAGGTTAGGCTGCTCCTGGGTTGAGTGGCAGAGTCCTGCTGCCATCCCTCCCCTTCAGCCCCTGAAATGCTTGGGCTGGGGTCTCTGCCTCCAGGCTGGAGCCCTTACCAGAAGCTGTGGAAGTAGGGGAAGTTGATGGCCTGCCAGAGCCCACAGAGCCAGCGGTCGCTTATCCAGCTGCTGATGGCCAGCACCCACCACATCACCATCACCGCCGCCATGCGGTGAACCCTTCTGTCCTGGCACCTGGAGGGCAAAGGGAGGCAGGGGAGGGGAAGTGAGTGCCAGAGAGGGCTGGTTCCTGGCAGGGTGAAAATCCAGAGGGTTTCTTCTGCAGCCCCCAAGAACTGGAGGAGTGTGGCTCTGTGGAGAGGGTCTGTGCCCTGCGCTGGGTGAGGATGATGCTGGCAGCTGCCAAGGCACTGCTGCCTTCCTCCTCAGACCCTGGAGGGTTCTCCCAGCCCCACACTCATCCCCAGATTCCCCACAAAGGGGAAAGAGCTGCAGAGATAGCAGCTGGGAAGGAGAAAACACACTAACCCCACGGACTATCCCCACTCTGGTGGCCTTCCTGTACCCCACTGCCCCCAGCCCCCCCTGTGCCCTTTCCTCCCAGGCTCCCCCAGTTCTTGGCAGAGCTGAGCCCAGCATGTGGGTGAGGAAGGCTTGAGCTCAGTGCTCTGCTGTGCACAGAGCCACTGCCAGGTGTGAACCTGCCAGGAGCATGCCCTGGACCTGCAGTCAACCTTCTGAGCCCTCTCCTTACTTTTTCAGCTCACGCCAGGTCAGGTAGAGCAGGTGGAAGGCGATGCAGTTGAGGGCATAGGCATTGATAGCTGGTTTGATGAAGGACATCAAGGTACTGATGATGGTGGTGACGCCACTCAGCCAGAAGAAATGCTTCCTAAAGGCAGTTGGGAGCTCAGTGTCAGTGCCCACAAGTTTCACAGGATGGAAGGTTAGGGATGGGAGGAGGTCCTGGGGATGGAAACCCTTCTCCAGCACCTCCAGTCTGCTTGCACATAGAATCAGGATTTCAGCTGGAGAAGACCTTTAAGATCATCAGGTCCAGCCATGAACCCAGCACTGCCAAGTCCACTGCATGGCCTCCTGAGGCTGAGGTACCCCTCTGTGGTATCAAGCCCCCCAGTTAGCCCAGGACAGAGCGGGGAGCACAGCCCAGAAGGTAACTTGAGCACTTTGATGGTGATGCCAGAGAAGAGCACCAGGAAGCAAAGGCATGCAGAGCCTTGCACAGGGCAGGGCTGCAGTGCAGGAGTCCCAGCAGGGCAGGGGCCTGAGCCCTGCACGCAGGCAGGTCTGGGTCGACTGAACAATAGGGCTCGGAGGAGCCTTTCACATGCAAATCCCTGCCAAGTGCCTTCCCCTCTCCCCCAGCCACGTCTCCAGAGTGAACTCCTGGTGACCTCTTTGGCATGGGAAGAGCATGGAGCAAGGCTTCTGGCTGGGCTGGCACAGCAGGCTCCAGGCTGCCAGGATGGCACTGCCATAGGTGGGACTTGATGATCTCTGAGGTCTTTTCCAACCTGGTTGATCCTGTGGTCGATACCCTTGGAGCAAAGCCCTGCTGGGTTCCTCTTTCTGCTGATCCATGCTCTCCCAGTGCCCCCCAGCCCTTCTGCTGGGCTCCTCTAGCTTAGCCAGCTCCTTGCAGACAGCCTTTGGAACCTGGAGTGCTAACTTGGTCCCACAGGAAAGGCCATCAGCCTCCATCCAGGGGAAGCTCTCAGTGGCAGCAGGGGATGCTGTGGCAGTTTGGGTAGCTGAGAGGCAGTGCTCAGCACCCCTGGATTGCTGAATTCATCCTGAAATTCTCCATGCAAGCTTTCCTTGGCAGCTTCCCAAAGGCAAACAGCTCCAGCTGACAGGAGCCCAGCACCATCCTTCCCCCTGGGAGAGTTCCTCACCCTTCCTCTGTCTCTCCGAGTGCTGGGGGAGGGCTTCCACTGAGCGCTGGAGGGTCTGGTCCCACAGCAGGAACCTCAGTGCCAACCCCTTGCATCAGATGTCAATATCCCCCCCATCAATATCCATGTCCCCCCATCAGTGTCAGTGTCCCCCCATCAATGTCAATGCCCCCCCATCTGTGTCCCACCCCTCCCCTCAGAGCCTGTGTCCCTCTGAGCCATACCTGCTCTTGATGAACCTGGGGAAGTAAACCTTTGGGTACCAAAAGGAATAAGCCACAGCCAGGGACCAGAGGATGGAGAGCTCATCCAGGAGCTGTCCCACGTAGCTCAGGGTCATGTGGAAGTACATGGAGAAGATCCCTGCAAGGAGGAGGCAGAGCTTGTGTCAGCAAAGCTTCTTCCTGGCTGGCCTGAGAAGCTCTTGGAGGGCCATGCACAGAATCACAGAATCATCAACCAGCTTGGAAAAGAGCTTTGAGATCATCAAGTCCAACCTATCACCCAGCACCATCTCATCAACTGAGTGCCTCATCCAGTCTGATTTTAAACACCTCCAGGGATGGGGACTCCACCACCTCCCTGGGCAGCACATCCCAAGGGCCAATCTCTCTTTCTGGGAAGAATTTCTTCCTCACCTCCAGCCCAAACCTGCCCTGGCACAGCTTGAGACTGTGTCCTCTCCTGTCACTGGCTCTGGTTGGACTTAATGATCTTTGAGGTCTCTTCCAGCCTTATTGATTCTATGGTTCTATGGGTGCCTGGGAGAAGAGACCAACCCCCACCTGGCTACAACCTTCTTCAGGGAGTTGCAGAGAGCAAGAAGGTCTCCCCTGAGCCTCCTCTTCTGCAGGCTAAGCAACCCCAGCTCCCTCAGCCTCTCCTCCCAGGGCTGTGCTCCAGACCCCTCCCCAGCCCTGTTGCCCTTCTCCTAAAGGAACATTCCTGAGGAGCAGGGCATGGACCTTGGTGTTGCTGGAGGGCAGAGGGAGTCAGTCCACACAGCACCAGGGCAGCTGCCTGGGCTGGGAGCTCTGCCCCCCACAGCCAGCAGGAGCCAGGAGCTGCAGGGCTTCAGGCAGACCCTTCGGTTTCCTACCCCAGCCGGCCCCCTGGGCTCTTGGCCACCAAAGGCCAGGCTCCAAAGGTGGCATGCATGAAGAGCTGAGCTCTCTGGCAGCCTCCTTGGAGCTCTCAGCACCTTGGCACCCACCTACACAGACGAGCAGGGCAGCGACGAAGTACATGGGCAAGGCGCGCTGCCGGCGGTACTGCCGGTTCAGGTAGAGCAGGGCAGGGGAGAGCAGGAAGAAGCTGACATTGCTGATCTGCAAAACAAGAGGCACCTGCAGCTTATTGCTCCATCCTGGGCAGGAAGCCGTGCCAGCCCCTGCCTCGGTGTCTCCCTGTGGCACAGGGGTGCTGAAGCCCAGCGGGAAGCCGCGGGCAGGAGCAGGCAGCGCTCCGGGCAGAGGCAGGGGGAGGGCAGAGGCAGGGGGAGGGCAGAGGCGTTTCTCAGGTCAGGCTGGCACCAGGAGGGCAGCTGCTGGGACAGCCACATCTGCAGGCATCTGGGCTCTCCCTGTGGGCACCTCTGCATCCAGCAAGCCCAGGGTGAGCTGCCCCCTCCCTGGTGCTGTTCGAGGCCGGGCTGGATGAGGCCTCGAGCAGTCTGGGCTGGTGAAAGGTGTCCCTGCCCAGGCCAGGGGGCTTGGAAATGCCATTTGGCAGAGCCACCAGGGGGTGGCTTTCATCCCACCCTGCCAGTCCTTTTCCTTTTATCTTCCAGCTGGGTGCTGACCCAGAGCTCGAGCCTGGAGCCCCACATGCAGCAGGAAAGCTGCCAGATCCAGGCCTGGCTTGGGATGTCCCCTTGGCAGCTGGTTATGGCACCAGGGCTGCAGATCATGGGGATGTGGTGATGAGCCTGAAACACCTCCTCACAGCTTCCAGAGGGAAGCACAGTGGAAGGCTTCTGCTCCCTGTGACAGCTGGGGTGTCACTGAGGCTTTCATTGGAGGATTTGATGCTCCAGGTGATGGCAATGCTCAGGCCAAGTGGCTGGGGGTTCTGCAGGTGCCCAGAGCCCAGTGCAGGCCTGTTCCCATGCCAGCTGTGAACAGGGAAGCTCTGCTCCCGCTTGCACACTTTGGAAATGATGGAGAAACCAAACCCTGCGTTGTGGTCCCTGACGGCTGCGTGCTGAACGCTCCGTCCCTTTCCCTGGGTTTGGAGAGGCTTTTGGAAGCCGAGCAGGGGGAGCCCGACGGAGGTGAGGCTCGCAGGGGAGGCAGCGGTGCAAGTGCCAGCATGCAGCTGGGCGTGAGGAAATGCTGGAGCCGGGGGCTGCGAGGAGGGGAGCCCTGGCTGCTGCCGGGGCCGCGGTCGGGCGTTGCGACAGCGCCGCTGATGACAGGAGAGAGGCAGCAGCCTTATCGCTGCCTGCCTGCAGCGGGGGGTGTGCGAGATCAGATAGCAGAGGGGAGGGACCAGCAGGGGATGGTCCAAGACAGTCGAAAAGATAAGAGCGGTTCCTTGCAGAGCAGCCAGACCTGGGGCTTTGCATCAGGCAATTGGTTTGTTGCAAGAGACCTCCAAGCCCAACCAGCACCCCGACCCAACCCTGGCCGCCGAACCGTGGCCCCAGGAGACTTGGTCACAGGTTTCTTGGACACCTCCAGGGCTGGGGACTCCACCACCTCCCTGGGCAGCCTGTGCCAAGCCCTGACCACTCTTGCAGCCAAGAAATTTTGCCTCATCTCCAACCTAAGCCTCCCCTGGCACGACTTCAAGCACAGGGGAGAGCTGCTGCGAGCCTCCATCTGGGAAGGACACAGGATCTTCATCACTCATCAGGGCCAAGCCCTGCTTTGTCTTCTACCTTCCCCCCGAGATGTGGCAAGCTCCATCTCACGTGGGGTTAGGAGAGGCTTGCACCCAGTGCTCCCATTAGGAACTACTTATACCTGGCTGGGTCCTACTGGCCAGGGCTTATACCTGGCCAGGAGAGCTGTACTGGCCAGGAAGCACCCAGGATGCCAGGGAGAGAGGAGAGTGGTGATGGAGCCAAGAGGTGATCTGAGCTGTGAGAGTGACTCAGCTCTGTGGCTTTCCACTCTGTGAGCTCCCACTGCTGTGCCACTTCCCAACAAGGCAGAGTTCCAGCTCCACGTGCCTGAGCCAAGCCTGTGCTGGGCATTTCCCTCTTTCACTAGGAGGAAAATGAAACTGGGATCAGCCACGGGGCTCTAATCCTGGTGCTTTAGCTGGATCATGGGAAAGGCCCCAGGGCTTCTCCACTTTGGCACTGTGCAGCCCAAGATGGAAGGAGAGACCTGCAGAGAGCCTGCTGACATCTCTGATAGGGATGGGGACAGCAGCTGCTGGTTGGCAGAGCCCTGCCTGGCTCTGGGAGTGCAGCAGGGGGGCAGCAGCAGCCCAGGTGCTGGTTGCTCAAGAGAAGTGCTGTCTGCAGGGCAAGGAGATTCCTGCAAGACTCCCTGGAGCACATTCATCCTCTCAAAGGCCAGAGGACCAGCTTCAGCTGAGAGAAGAGACCACGGGGGGGCCAAAGACAGAAGCGTCCTGGGCTGGTCCCCAGCAGGGGGAGGGAGTGGATTTTTGCTCCTCTGCTCTGCTGAGACCTCACCTGGAGTGATGGGGCCAGCTCTGGAGCCCCCAGCACAAGAAGGGCATGGAGCTGTTAGGGCAGGTCCAGAGGAGGCCACAAAGATGATGAGAAGGTTGGAGCACCTCTGCTAGGCTGAGAGTGGGGGCTGGAGAAGAGAAGGCTTCCTGCTTCTCAGGGGGTGCCTGGCTCATTGGCACCTCCACTTGGGCTTCTCTCCAGTGATCCATCAAGCCCTGAGCACAGGGGCAGAGTCACTGCCCTGCTCCTGCTCTGTCAGGGGAGAACTGAGGGTGGAAAGGCAGATCCCTGCCTGAGGACCCTGAGCAGCTCTGCTCTCCTAGGAGCAGGCAGCAGACAATAACTTTCTGGGTCAGTGAGTCACTATAAATAGAGCTTTGTTGCTGAACTGAATCCAATCATGAGCCACCCTCTGTTATTAGGTGCTTAAATATCCTGTTTACATTCTTTGCTCATACCCTGGGTGCTTATTCCTCATAAAAAGCATCCAACCCAAGCAGAGCTGAGAGAGAGAGAGCAGGGCTGGCACAGAGGAATTCTCAGCAGCATGCTGCTGCTGCTGCTGCTGCTGCTGGCACAAAACCACCCTCTGCTGGAGCTCCCCAGGGAATGTTGGGAGGAAGATGTTGAAGAGGATGCTCCATTAGGAAGCTCTGCTGCTTTAGTGGGGCAGGAGGCTTGGGCAGGGGCTGGCTGGGTGCCCAGCTAGCCTGAGCCTTGGGCAGAAGGAGAGTGGAGTCAGTGCTGGCATCTCTGGCTCAGGGCAGGCCAGGGAGATAAGGCCCACAGAGACCCCCCAGGGAGGAAGCAATCCATGTGGAGAAGAAATGCATGAGGGAGAGGGAGAGGGAGAGGGAGAGGGAGAGGGAGAGGGAGAGGGAGAGGGAGAGGGAGAGGGAGAGGGAGAGGGAGAGGGAGAGGGAGAGGGAGAGGGAGAGGGGGAAAGGTCTTTGTTGAGTGGTGCCCAGTGGCAGGACAAGGGGCAAGGGGCACAAACTTCACCATAAGAAGTTCCATCTACACATGAGGAGGAACTCCTTCAATCTAGGGGTGCTGGAGCCCTGGAGCAGCCTGCCCAGAGAGGTGCTGGAGCCTCAGGCAGTCTCTGGAGACATTCAAAACCTGCCTGCATGTGCTCCTGTGTGACCTTCCCTAGGTGACCCCTCCTTGGCAGAGGGATTGGCCTGGATGATCTGCAGAGGTGCCTGGTTCCAGCCCTGACCCTTCTGTGTGAAAGAGAAGTGGCTCTCTGCAGCCTGAGCATCCCTCCCCTGAGCCCCTCGCAGGGCAATTAGGGCTGGGGAGCTGCAGGACCGGGCTGAGGGAGCTGTTGTTATTAAGGGCAATTTATTAACAGCAGGAAATGCCTTGGAAAAAAAAATGAAACCGAGGGGAAGAGCCATTTCCATGAGAAGAGGAACTCCTGGTGTTAGAGAGCAATTGCTAACAGTTGTAAACAAGGCCCCTGGAAGGCTGTAAATCCACAGCCCTCCCCCCCTGCCAGCCTGGGGTTGCTCTCAGCTGCAGAGCTGCTTGCAGGGGAGTTATCTACCGAGGGTTCTGCAGGCTGCTTCCAGCCACACTTGAGCCCTGGATGCAGATGCAAAGGGCTGGCCTTGGATGGAGCCTGAATTAGGAAGGATCCCTCCCAGGAGGTGGAACTGGTTCCTGCAGCAGCTTTCCTCCACCTTGAGTCCCAGATTCCCAACCTGCCCAGCGTGGGTCATGGAAGTGCTGTGCCTCTCTTTTTTTTGGCCACTCCTGTGTGCCTGAGCTGGGATCCAGGAGCCCTGTGTGGGACTTCACCCAGCTGGCAGGAGAGCTGCAGGACTGGTAGAACAGGATCCCATCAGCCTGGGCTGAGGAGCTGTGCTGGAGCTTTCTCACTGGGAGCTCAGCCCCACTCGTGCCACAGAGTCACTCGGCTTGGAGAAGACCCCTGGGGCCATCAGGTCCAACCCACTGACCCTCCTCCACCAAGTTCACCCCAAGCACCACATCTAAACCACCTTCCAACACCTCCAGGACTGGTGACTCCACCACCAACAGCCTGTTCCAAGGCCTGAACCACTCTTGCTGTGACAAAATCTTTCCTTGCTGTCCAGTCTAAACCACCCCTGGTGCAGTGTGAGGCTGTTCCCTCTTGTTCTGTTGCTCATTACCTGTGAGGAGAGCCCAGCACTGACCTCTCCACAACATTTCAGGTAGCTGCAGAGCATGATGAGGTCTCCCCTCAGCCTCCTCTTCTTCAAACTGCCCAGCCCCAGCTCCTTCAGTCTCTCTTCGTAAGATTTGTTCCCCAGCTCCATGCCAGCAGCACCCCTGGCCCCAGCTCCTTTTGTCAGCCTCCTCTTCTCCACACTGCCCAGCCCCAGCTGCTTCAGACCTCTCTCCATAGGACTGATTCCCCAGCCCCTTCCCCAGCTCCATGCCAGCAGCACCCCTGGCCCCAGCTCCTTTCCTCAGCCTCCTGGAGGCCATCGGAGCCTCCTCATTTACCTGGAGCTTAGCAAACGCTCCCCATCCCAGCAGCCCTCCAACACCAGGGAGTTCAGAGGGGTGAGCAGGAGGAGAGGAAAGAAGGTTGTCCCATCTGGTGTCCCAGAAGCAGCTGCTGGGTGCCCCCAGCCTGTGCCCTGACTCACGGTGTTGTAGTACTCTGCAATCACAGGCGAGCGCTCGAAGTTGCCCTCGCACCAATCCACTTCAGCACTCTGGTAGGAGAAAATGCTGGGCATGGTTGGGCCACCTTTGCAAAGAGAAGACAAGGAGAGGAAGAGGATGGTTAGCTCTGTGCTCACAGCAGCAGGCAGCTGCACACCCCCCAGGGGAAGGCAGAGAAGGACACAGACAGAGCTGCCCCCCCGTCCCCCCCCAAGCCCGCTGCAACGCTGCAGCCTTACCCTGCTAGCAAAGCCTCGGCCTCTGCCCAGCACTCATCCTGCTGCAGGCTGTTTGCTCCTCTCTGCCCACGATGCAGCAGTGATAAATCACCCCCCAGGAAACGTTCTGAGCCTGGGAGTGGTCCCCACAGCCCCCATTCCTGGCATCAAGGTCTCCAGGCAGGGGCTGTCCCTGCCACATGGTGCTTCCCCATCCCAGCCCTGTCCTGGCCACTCTGTCTTCTCCCTTCTCTTCACTTTCTTTATGACTCAGATCTCCCTGCCAAGAGGAGTTCCCTGCACTCTGTGGGCTGTGAGCTACCTTTGGGGAGTGGATAACTCTACCTGCTTTACTGCTCATTGGCTCTGTTCTCCTTAAGCTGCTCCTCAGCATCTTTCTGAGGGCTGGAGCTCGCCTTGTGTGAGCTCAGCTTGGCCCCACGGCACCAGCACAGGCCCTGGGCATTGCCAAAGTCCTCGGGGTGCAGAGCAAAGGCACTGGGAGGTGTCTCTGCTGGCAGTGATTTCACTTTCAGTGTGCTCCTGTGCAAACCCTGTCCTGGGGTCCCAGCAGAAGGCATCAGAGCAAGCTGCCTTCCAGCCCAACTCTGTGAGCAAGCCTTCCGCTGCCAGCTCCTTCAGTCTGGCCTCTGGCAGTGGCAGAAGCTGCGGCTCCAGGTGAGGCTCTAAAGCAGCTCCAAGCTTGTGGCTGTTTTCCTTCCCTGTGCTAAAGGCTTTCCTACCCTCATCACTTTTCATTCCAAGCTCTGATCAGGTTTCCTTTCTGGAAATGTTTTGTCTCAGATCCTTGAGCTCCTTTGGAGCTATTTCAGAAGCTGATGTTTGACTGCCAGCCTCAGAGGTGCTTGGAGGCACCATCCAAACCCCAGCTGCTGCCTGTTTGGTACACAAGAGCCACAGAAATTCCCTGGAGCTGAGCAGTGAGCTCCCTGGCTGTGAGCAGGGACTGTGGTGACACCAAGCAGTCTCTGAGCTCCTGAGGCACTGGTGGCAAGCAGCCTTCTTCCCTCTGCAAAGCTTTCCAGCTTTGAGTCTGGCACAAGGAAGGGAAGTTTATCTGCAAGCCTCTCATCACTTGATCGTGTGGAGGGAGAGCCAAGTCCCTCTTCACCCTGGTGTCAGCTGAGCATCACCACCGAGCTCAGCAGCTGCTGGAGGTGTGAAGCCACCACAGCTTCCTCTGCTTCTCTTCCCAGGAAGAAGTTCAAAGGGAGAAACCCCAGGAGTGTGACACTCCTACAAACAAGCTCCTCTGTGAGCTCCTGCTCCAACCAGATTTGTGGATAAACCTCCACAGGTCTTTTACAGCTGCCCTCTCTTTAATCCAGGCTGCCTGGCTCCCCAGAGCAGGTGAGATCACAGCTGGCAGGAGAGAAATAAAAGGGTTGAGGTCTGCCTCTTCCTAACCTCCAACTTCCATCTGCTCATCCACACCACAGGGACTCTCTCCTGAGCCATGGTGCTCTGCATTAGGCTTTTACAGCCATGCAAGTAGTTCTGGAGGGTGAAAACAGCATCAGCCCCAAGCTGGTGATTCCATCTCCTAGCTGAACAGGTGGCAGTCAAGAGATGGCCAAAGGATGGAAGAGAGGTAAGGCAGAAGGGAAAGGGAAGAGAACAACCAAAGCAGTGTCCAGAGGGAAGAGAACAACCAAAGCAGTGCCCAGTGGGAACAGAACAACCAAAGCAGTGCCCAGTGGGTGCTGCTTGTCTGAAGGAAGAGGCAAGAGAACAACCAAAGCAGTGTCCAGAGGGAAGAGAACAATCAAAGCAGTGCCCAGTGGATGCTGCTTGCCTGGAGGAAGAGGGAAGAGAACAACCAAAGCAGTGTCCAGAGGGAAGAGAACAACCAAAGCAGTGTCCAGAGGGAAGAGAACAACCAAAGCAGTGCCCAGTGGGTGCTGCTTGTCTGAAGGGAAAGGGAAGAGAACAACCAAAGCAGTGCCCAGTGGGAACAGAACAACCAAAGCAGTGCCCAGTGGATGCTGCTTGCCTGGAGGAAGAGGGAAGAGTACAACCAAAGCAGTGCCCAGTGGGTGCTGCTTGCCTGGAGGAAGAGGGAAGAGAACAACCAAAGCAGTGCCCGGTGGGTGCCCAGTGGCACTGCCCCAGGCTTACCTGTGCTCCCTTGAGCTGGGCCGGCACAGCTCCCACGGCAGGAGGTGAAGCGTTTGGGAGTTCCAAGGCTCCTGGCAAGGCAGCAGCAGTGACCCTGCCCTGCTGCTCTGGCTCTGAAGGAGTGCCCACGGTGTGAGCTCACCGGCGGCAGCCACCAGCGAATCCCCTGGCACCGTCTTTAGGATGAGCCCAGAGCCACGGGCACCCTGCAGGCAAACCTTGCCGGCCCCCAGAGCCAACATCGTGGCTGCAGGGTTTATATCTGTGCACCCAAAGGGGGCAGGGGCAGAGAGGGAGGGCAGGGAAGTGTGAGCTGGGAAGGTTGGAAGTGTGGGTAGAGATGCAGCCTGAAATCATCCCTGTGCCCCAGGCAGCTTCCCTGCGCAGCCGCACACACCCCGGCACCAACCCTGCCTTGTTCTTCCCTCCCAGGGGAGGGACTCAGCCATTCAGATTCCCTTCCACAGCTACCTGAACCCCAGGATAAGAGTTTGCACCAAAAAACCCCAATGAACACCCAGCAAGATGCTGCTGCCTTGGCTTTGAGAGGCTTGTCCCAGACTGAGTGTGTCGGGTTGGAAGGGAACCTCAGAGCTGCCTTCCAGGAGCTGAAGAGATCCTCCAGGAAGGCTGCAGAGGGATTTGAGAGCAATGAAAGGAGTGGGGGGATGGAAAAGAAATAGAAATGGGGAGATTCAGCTTGGATGTTAGGAAGAAGTTGTTCCCCAGGAGGGTGGTGAGAGCCTGGCACAGGCTGCCCAGGGAGGTGGTGGAAGCCTCCTGGCTGGAGGTGTTTGCAGCCAGGCTGGAGGTGGCTGTGAGCAACCTGCTGTGGGGTGAGGAATCCCTGCCCATGGCAGGGGGCTTGGGACTGGCTGAGCCTTGAGGTCCCTTCCAACTCTGACAGTTCTGTGATTTTTCCTGAGGGGGTCTGGAGCCAGGCCAGGAGGGAATGGTTTGAAGCTGAGGCAGAGCAGGGTTGGACTGGAGCTGAGGAAGAAGTTCTTCAGTCTGAGAGTGGTGAGACTCTGGCACAGGCTGCCAGGGAGGCTGTGGCTGCCTCCTGCCTGGAGGTGTTGAAGGCCAGGCTGGATGATGCCTTGAGCAGCTGAGGCTGGTTGAGAGGTGTCCCTGGGCATGGAGGGGAGGTTGGAGCAGATGAGCTCTGAGATCCCTTCCGACCTGAGCTGTTCTGTGACTCTGATTTTGTCCAACCCTCCTGCAGTCCACAGGGACACCTCCAGCTAGATCAGGTTGCTCAGGACCCCCTTGAGTGCTCTTGAATGCCTCCAGGGCCAGGACTTTCCCCCCAGCTATTACCAACAATCAATTTATTATACAACCCAGATCCTACTCCTGGTTGCTTTTGCTACTGCCTTAAAGAACAGGCTGAGGAGGAGACTTTGGGGCCCACTGCTGGGGCAAACATTTTCATCCTGATTCCCACTGAGGATGGCAGAGAAAAATCAGCAGCAATTGAGCTTTGCCCTCAAATCAGCATTTTTCCCTCAATGTAGGGCTGGGGGAAGAAGAAGAAGAAGAAATGTTGCTATTTTAAATACAAACCCTCATTATTCAGTGAGCTCTTCCTGCTGGGCATGGTGGGACCAGGCTCCAAGGTGTCCTTACCCATCTGCTCCCTGAAGAGCAGCCTGTGCTGGGCCGCTTCAGGTCTGCCCTGGGGATGGCTCTTTGGGAAGCTCAGCCATTTATTCAGCTCATTCTCTGACATCAAGAGGAGCATGCCTGGGAGACCTGAGCTCTGCAACACCTCCTAAAGCTGCCAGGGTTTACAAAGGCTGCCCAGATCCACGTGGGTTTTGAACCGAGAGGGCAATCAGCCACCAGAGCAGCTTGTGTCACCCCACGGTGCAGCCTAGTCAAGGCTGGGAGTCTCTCTGGGACAGACAACCAAGCAGGAGGGCAGAGGCAATCCCCAGGCAGCTGCTTGCACTCCCTGGATGGCCACACTGCAGTGGCCACGTTGAGGAAGCCTGGGATCAATGTATTGCTTTCACAGAGTCACAGATTGCATCATGGAAGGGACCCTCCAAGGGCATCTTGTCCAACCCCCCTGCACTCAGCAGGGACAGCTCCAACCAGATCAGGCTGCCCAGGGCCACATCCAGCCTGAACTAGAATGTCTCCAGGGATGGGGCCTTAAGCACAGCCCTGGGCAGCCTGTTCCAGGCTCTCACCACCCTCATGGTGCAGAGCTTCCTCCTGATGGCCAACCTAAATCTCCCCTGCTCCAGTTTCAAACCATTGCCTCTTGTCCTATCCCCACAGACCCTTCTGGGCAGCCCTTCCCCAGCCTTCCTGTAGGTCCCCTGCAGATATTGAGGTGCAGCCATTCCCTTGTAAGTCCTGGATGGAGCATGCAGGCAGGAGGCTGGGTTTGGATCCTGAGGGCAGGTACCTGGTTCCCCAGGGATCTCAGTGGGAAGCAAGTGGTGACTTGCCTGTCCCACAGCGTTGGCCAGGGAAGGTGGCAGAGCTGGGTTTGAAAGTAAGATGGATCACTGCCCAGACAAGGGATGCTTGGCCTGGATGAACCTCTGCCAGAAGAACGAATTTTCCCACCCCTAACCCTCTGACATCCTTGGCATGAGCAAAGCAGCCAAGCATCACTAATGTATCCTGTGCCACACCAGGAATATGTGCCCAGGGAGGATGTCACCCAGCCACATCTTCCCTGATTCATCAATAAGTAGCATTCAGGGCATAGAGAGGCTGATTTCCTGCTGAGTCCTTCCCAGCTGCTTCTGATGTTTACATCCTCCTGCCTGTGGGCAGCAGGCCTGGCATGCTGAGTGGGATGCCATGGGAGAGGGCTAGGATGAGATGGGGCTGCCCAGGGAGCACAGGGGTGAAGCTTTCTGGGCCCTGTTTGAGAGTTATGCAGGTTGGGAACTGGATGATCTTGAAGGTCCCTTCCAACCCAAACCATTCTATGAATCTGTTGGAGACTTCTTCCTCTCAAAGCTTCACCCAAAGTCCCCAGCCCCTGGCAAAGGCTTGCTGCCTCCTCTCCAGCTCTCTTCTGACCTGTGACCTCCTGGCTCACTCAGAGGTCTCTCTTCTGCACCAGAATCTGCCACAATACCTCATGGAGGAGGTTTGGTCCCCATCCTGTCCCCTTAGCTGCTCCCTTCCTGCTCCCTGGGACTGATGCTATCTTGCAAGACACCACATGGAAATCATCACAGAATGGTTTGGGTGGGAAGGGACCTTTCAGGCTCATCCAGTCCAACCCCCCTGCAGTCAGCAGGGCCACCTGCAGCTGGAGCAGGTTGCTCACAGCCCCACACAACCTGAGCTGGACTGGGTCCAGGGATGGGGCAGCTCCCACCTCGCTGGGCAGCCTGGGCCAGGCTCTCAGCAGCCTCAGCATCACAGATTTCTTCCTTATTTCTGGGCTAAATCTATTCTCCTTTAGTTTCAAAACACCCAAGGCCAAGACCCCAGGCTTTGTGATGTGGGACAAGCTTTAACCTGGAGAGTTTCACCTCTGCCCCTCCGTCCTCCCTTGGGCAGGCAGAGACAGCTGAGAGCAGGCAGTGGAAGGGGCAGAGGCTGCCACAGGAGCCAAGAGCACAGCCTGAGGGCCAGCAGAGCACAGCTGTGCCCTCACAAGCCATGGAGAGCAGGCAGTGCTGCTGCTGGTGCCACCAGAACAGGGCATGGGGGACACTGGCAGGCAAGCCTGGGAGAACCCAGTCACTTAGCTTGGTGCTGGTCCTACCTGCTTTGTCCTGGGATGCCTTGGGTGGAGGCTGCCACCTGAACTGCTGATTCAGGGATTCATGGAATGGTTTGGGTTGGAGGGGACCTCCAAGATCATCCACTTCCAACCCCCCCTGGCTTGGGCAGGGACACCTCCCACCAGCCCAGGCTGCACAAGGCCTGGGCCAGCCTGGCCTGGAACACCTCCAGGGAGCAGGGGGAGGATGGGGAGGGATTGTTTTGAAAGCCCCTCTGGAGAAGCTGTGGGGCAGGGGCTGGGGGTCTTTATTTCTTGCCTTGGCTGGCGCGGGGCTGTGGCTGTCAGCAGAGGGACAGTGACAAACAGCTGGGGCAGGGAGGGTGAGGTGGGGCTGCTGGCGACCCACATCCCTGCTGCTGTTTGCTCAGCAGCCTGAGTCAGAGCCCTGGGGTGGAAGGAGCTGGAAGGGCTTAGCCCCATTGTGGAAGTGGTTGAGCACCCAGAGAAGTAACTCACAAGTTACTAACTGAGTAACTAACAACAGCACCAAGAGGAAATGGCCTCAAGCTACAGCAGAGGAAGCTTAGGCTGGGTGTTAGGAAGAGTTTCTTTGCTTCAGGAGTGGTCAGGGCTGGATATTAGGAAGAGTTTCTTAGCTTCAGGAGTGGTCAGGGTTGGATATTAGGAAGAGTTTCTTAGCTTCAGGAGTGGTCAGGGTTGGATATTAGGAAGAGTTTCTTAGCTTCAGGAGTGGTCAGGGCTGGATATTAGGAAGAGTTTCTTTGCTTCAGGAGTGGTCAGGGATGGATATTAGGAAGAGTTTCTTCGCTTCAGGAGTGGTCAGGGTTAGGAGCAGGCTGCCCAGAGAGGTGGTGGAGTCCCCATCCCTGGAGGTGTTCAAGAACTGTATGGCCATGGCACTTGGGGACAAGGTTTAGTGGCCATGGTGGGGTGGGGTAGAAGGTTGGGCTTGATGAACTTGGAGGTCTTTTTCCAGCCATGATTCTCTGCTTCTGTATTTCTGGCTCACCACTTGCTTGCTGCCTCACTCTGCCCTGTGCCCAGCAAGGCTGCAGACCACTTCCAGCTCCTTTGCTTTTGGTACACAACTTTAGCTCCAGGGTTGCAATTTCATACTTCCAGGTTGAAAACAAACAAAGAAAGAAACAGACAGGAAACAACAACAACAAAAACCAACCCAAAGCAAACCCAACCCAAACCCCAGGCAGGGGCCCTGGAAGCCATGCTAGCATGGAACAGTTAGATAATCCCCATCATTCACGGCTCCACGGGGCAGGAATGGTGTCCTCTGCTTGGTTTGGAAGCTGTTTAAGCAAATCTGTGGTCTGGAAGACATAATCCCAGCAGCAGGAGCCCTTGCTGAAGCTGGATGTGCTTTCCACAGCCAAATGAAAGCATTCATCTCCATTGCTGCTCTGCAGCCTCCTGGGAGCTATGTACCCAGCTCCTGTTTGCATCTGCAGAGCTGGAAATATCTCTGTTTTCTTCAGCAGGTAGGGGGCAGGGGCTGCAGGCAGCCAAAAATAAACCCAAACCCCCTCAAGGAGCAGCAGCAGCAGCAACAGCAGCTAGCAGCAGAAGCAGCAACAGCAGCTAGCAGCAGCAGCAGCAGCAGCAGCAGCAAGGACATCTCGCACCCCACGCGAGGTGTGGTGTTGAAGTCTCCCCTGCCTGAAACTCCTGCTCTTTACAACATCCTGGCCCTGCTGCTTGTGCAAGGCAGCCTCCAGAGCAGCAGGGCACAAGCCTTGTCAGGCCCCAGACAGCTGAGCCCAGGGTCCAAGAGAAATTCCCCCACCTGATCCATCATCGCGGAGCAATCGCCCCGGCTGCTCCTGCTCTCTGGCCCCCAGGCAGGCTGCCAGGCTGCTTTGCCCCAATCAGGCTTTGCCAATCCCAGCACCTCCGTGGTTGTTTTGCAATCCAGGCAGGCTTAAAACAAATGCCTTAATTGCTCCTGGCAGGAATAATGAAAGGAAGTCCTCCCAGTGCTGTCACCTGTCACATGCACTCTTGGCTGTGGGCAGGCTGCAGGGGCTCGGGCTGGCCCGGCAGGAGCTGCTGGGGGTGCAGGGAGTTTTGGCACTCCTGGGGATGAAAATTCAAGCTGAGGAGAGGGAGAGAAATCACCTCACTCCTGGCAGAGCTGTAAGGCTCCAAGTCTCCTAAGCTCTCCCACTTAGGTGCAGGCCACAGGCACGAAGGGCTGCCTGGAGCCCCAGGAGGGTTTGAGTTTAGCAGACACAGGGCAAGGAAGCATCTCCTGCCAAACCAACCCCCTGCATCCTCTCCCCTTGCTTACTTGCAGGAATCCTGACTCTGAAGAGATGTGGAAATGGGAAGAAAAGGTTCCTTTTGTCATAGAATCACAGAGTTGCTTTGGTTGGAGAAGCCCTTCCAGAGCATCCATTGCAGCCATTCTCCAACTCTGCCAAGGCTGGGGCTAAGCCATGGCCCTCAGCACCACAGCTCTGCCTCTTTGAAACCCCTCCAGGGATGGGGATTCAGCCACCTCCTGGGCAGCCTGGGCCAGTGTCTGAGGACCCTTTCAGTGAAGGAGTTTCTCCTAACGTCCAACCTAAACCTCCCCTGGTGCAGCTTGAGGCCATTTCCTCCTGTCCTATCACTTGTTCCTAGGGAGAGAGACCAACCCCACCTGGCTCCAATCTCCCCTCAGGGAGCTGTAGAGAGCAATGAGGTCTCCCTCAGCCTCCTCTTCTCCAGGCTGAACACCCCCAGCTCCCTCAGCTGCTCCTCCCCAGCCCTGTTCTCCAGACCCTTCCCCAGCTCTCTTGCCCCTTTGCTGGGGCTGAGGCTGCAGCTTTTAGCTCCCAGCTGGCAGCAGCCCAGCAGGACGTGGTGCCCAGGTGGATGTGTTTATCTAAGGCTGCAATCCTGCCTTGGGTGGCACAAAGCTTTGGCACAGGAGCCAGCCATGGTTTGTGCAAGTTCTGCGAGAGAAGAACTGCAGGATCTGCACCAGGCCCTGGGAACCAGGAGCTTCTTCAGCCAGGGCTGCCTCTGAGGACTCACATGGGAGACCTCCCAGCCCCTCTTTACTCTCTGCTCCCCATGGGGCAGAGAGCAGAAGTTGCTGCCTCTGTTGCAGCTGAAGGTCAGGCTAAAGCCTGGGTAATTAGTGCTTCACTTAAAGCTCTGTAAGCACCTCAGAGAGCAGCCCACAGGATTGCCTCTGACCCCCTGAGCAGCAGATTTGGTCTGCTGGAAGGAAGAGCAGCAGCCAGGCAAACAGGAAGCAATCTTGCCCCATCTTCTGGTGGTCAGTGACTTCATGCTTCCATAGCTGGAGGTCCTGGGCCATCATGTTTGACCAGTCAGAACAGACCCATGCTGCATACCAGAGAAGCCTGGGGTTGGACATTAGAGGAAACTTCTTCCCTGCAAGGGTTCTCAAAGCCTGCCACAGGCTGCCCAGGGAGGTGGTTGAATCCCCATCCCTGGAGGTGTTTAAGAGAGGCAGAGATGTGGTGCTGAGGGCCATGGTTTGGCACCAGCCTTGGCAGAGCTTCAGAATGGTTGGAGTGGATGAGCTTGAAAGTCTCTCCTAACCAGAATGATTCTGTGAGTCTTTCCCAGATGCTTTGAACCCTCTGTCTGACTACAGAAATGCAGGGAGAGTAAAATTTGGTGCCAGTGCCTCACAAGAGAAGTTGTTGTGACAACTTGCTGGGCTTGGAAGACCCCTTTGAGATGATCAAGTCCAGCTGCTGACCCAGAGCTCACAAAGCCACCGCTGCTGCTAAGCCACTGCCCCACATCTCTCAGCACCACATCCAGGTGGCTTTTAAACCTCCAGGGATATGGACTCCACCACCTCCCTGGGCAGCCTGGGACAGTGCCTGAGAGCTTTTCCTGGGAAGAAATTGTTCCTCATACCCAACCTGAACCTCCCCTGGCACAGCCTGAGGCCCTTTCCTCTTGTCCTGTTGCTTGCTGCAAGAAGAGACCAAGTCCCACCTGGCTCCAGCCTCCTTCCAGGGAGTTGGAGAGAGCAAGGAGGTCTCTCCTCAGCCTCCTCTTCTGAAGACTAAACAGCCTCAGGTCCCTCAGTTCTTTAGATTTGGGTTTATTGTATTTGTTATGTCTGCATCATTTCCATTTGGTGCTGTGTTATTCCTTATCTGTTTGTTGCAGTGCTGTGCTTTGTTATCATTATTCTCCTGCATTCATTCAGTTTCTTTCCTGTACTCATTTCAGGGCTCCTCCTTTCTCCGCTGGGTTGCTCACTTGTTGCTTTCCAGCTTTCCCTGGAAGCACAGAGGGATTACAAACCCAGCTGTAAACCAACCATCCTCGGAGCTTGTGGTCTGCAGGCAGCTCGGAGGTGAGTCTGAAGGGCTCAGAATAATCCCAGCTTGGTGCAATTCCCTTCGCTTCCTGCTCGCGTCCGGGCTGAGTTTGCCTCCCAAACAGCTCTGAGGTGGCTCCTGGCTGCCTCCAGCCCAATCTGCCCACCCTGTCCCCTCTCCTTCACACACAGGAGGGGACGACCCCACGGCTGCAGCCAGGGGGTGTGAGACTGGAGCTTGTGCCACCCAGCAGGGTGTGAAGGAGGGAGCCCAAGGAGCTCTCCCGGGCGTCGGTGCCAGTGCAGAGCTCTTTCCCAAGCTCAGCTGCACCCCGAGCAGCACTCCCCTGCCAGAGCAGCACTCCCCTGCCAGAGCAGCACTCCCCTGCCAGAGCAGCACTCCCCTGCCAGGCTTTCTGCCCACACCCATAGCAGGGAGGGGGAGAGGGTTGCACAAGGGCCTGTGATGGAGGAGGAGGCTGCTCTGGGAACCCAGCCTCCAGGCTAGGTCCTTGCCTATCTCCCCAGTGCAGCCTGGTTGTTGAGACTGGGAAACTAGGCTGGGAACTGGGAGGCAGAGCCAGCCCACCTGCAGCGTGCCTCTGCCTGTGGCACCTGTGGGACTATTGCCCAAGGAGCTGAGTTTCCCAAATCCTATTTTCATATCCTGAAATCTCACTGCAGCCTTGTGAGCAAAGCACAGCAGCCCCCCTCGTGCTCTAGCTGAGGTGCTGGGGAGGAGCTCCAGTTCAGCTGGGGATGCTCTTACTGGGAAATCATGGAATTGTTTAGGTTGGAAAAGTCCTTTAAGATCATCCAGTCCAACCCTTAACCCCCAGCACTGCCAGGTCGCCACTAAACCATGGCCCTCAGCACCGCATCTCCACAGCTTTGAAACCCCTCCAGGGGTGGGGACTCCACCACTGCCCTGTTCCAGACCTTTACAACCCTTTGGGGGAAGAAGTTTTTGGTTTTGAGTCCCTGACTGGCTGGTGAAATATTGAGGTGCAAACTACAGCTGTGGCTTGCAAGGAAGCTCGAGAGAGATGCTGAGGGGCCTGGAGCAGCTCTGTGAGGAGCAAAGGCTGAGAGCCCTGGGGCTGAGAGCCTGGAGCAGAGCAGCCCCAGAGGGGAGCTGAGCAATGCTCAGCAAGAGATAAAGGGTGGGGGGCAAGAGGTAGGGGTCCAGACGCAGCTCAGTGGTGCCCGGGGACAGGACAAGGGGCAAGGGGCACAAGCTGGCACCCCGGAGGTTCCATGTGAACAGAAGGAGAAACTTCTTTGGTGTGAGGCTGCCGGAGCTCCATCCTCTCAGGGGCCGTCGCAGCGCTGCCGGGGCAGCGGCGCCCGCACGGCCGGGGGGATGCTTCCCTCTGCCGGTACCGGAGCGGCTCTGCAGCGGGAGAGGAGCTCCCGGGGGCCCAGCAGGTTTCACACCGCCCATTTCCACCAGCGAAACAAACAAAAGTCACACGAATTGCTTCGAAAGGCTGCCGGGGAGGGTGTAAACCTTGTTTGCCTCCTACTTTGGGGTGCATGGTGGGCGCTGGGCTTTTGGGGGGGTCCCGGCTGATGCTTTATTGGCTTGCAAATCTTCAGTGAAATCGCCCAATCACATCCTCCAGCTGTGGACGTCCCCAAAGCACCCTGGAGGTCTCTGGAGCAAGTCCCTGAACCCCTCCAAAAGTCTCTCTGCAGCAAGTGCCCCCAAACCTCCCTGAAGGTGTCCGAAGCAAGTCTCCAAACCACCCCAAATGTCTCTGGAATAAGTCCTCAGACCACCCTGAAGGTCTCTGCAGCAAGTTGCCTTGATGGAAAGAGCTCAGCCATGCGGAGCCCACCTCATGCTGGGGGCTTGTGCAGCTCCTGGCTCCCACGGGAGAAGCCACTTCGGGGAAGTCATAGCTGTCTGGTGGCCACATCCCACCCAGCATGTCCCAGCGGGATCTACAATCACCAGGAGGATCTGGGGGTCGGGACAGTGTGGTGAGAAGGTCCCCGTGGCACAGAGAGCAGCACAGGGCTGTCTGTACAGGAGTGGCTCTCGGAGCGGGGCTAGGAGCCAGGAGGTTCAAGCAGCGCAGAGCTCCAGCAGATAAGGTCCTGCTGCGTACCAGAGCATTCCTCACTCCCAGCATCTGCGCTCCAGCTTCCCTTAAAAGCTCCAGACCTGAATTTCAGGCTCCCAGTTGCTGCTGCTCGCGCAGCCAATTACCAGCTTCGCCTTAATCTGCCCAAAGAGAGCGAAACTCGCCCGGTTTAATGCGGCCACCGGAGCTCAGCCACCAGCCGCAGCTTTCACATCCACTCGGGGAGCTCCGAGGTTTTGTGTTCTAGGACAAACAAAAAGCTCAGCTCCCGAGGGAAGGCAGCCCAAGGGAGAGGAGATAAAACCACCCTGGGTTGGGAGGGGTAGGGGGGAGCATTGTTTTCTACAAAGAACAGGAAACGAGCCTCAAAGAGGACATGAAAGAGACCTTAAAACAAATGCAGATCAGCAAGGGGGGGACCTCTGGGCTCATCTCCCAGCTGCTCTGCCCAGGGGCAGCCTGCGCTGAAGCTGCTGCTGGAGCTGCTCAGGGGGGGTGGGTGGGGGGTTCGGAGGGGGATTCAGGGATCTGTTCTTCCCTCCCGAGGAGGTCTCGGTGAAGTGGAAAAGGGTCTGGATTCACCCTGCAGAGCAGGGACCTGGTTATGGCTGGATTCGGTGATTTCATGCTCAGATCTTTAGGTGTCAAGGGGCTGGGGCCAGACTCTTTTCAGCAGTGCCCAGGGACAGGGCAAGGGGCAGTGGGCACAAAGTGGAACCCAGGAGGTTCCATCTGAACAGGAGGAGGAAATCCTTTGGTGTGAGGCTGCTGGAGGCCTGCAGCAGGCTGCCCAGCGAGGTTGTGGAGTCTCCTTCTGTGCAGAGCTTCCAACCCCCCCTGGGCACTGTGCTGCTGGGCAAGCTGCTGTGGGTGCCCTGCTGGAGCAGGGGGGGTCGGACTGGTTGAGCTCCAGAGGTCCCTTCCAACCCCCACCGTGCCCTGGTTTTGTAATCTTGAAGGTCTTTCCCAAGCTAAGCGATTCTGTGACCCACTTGCTGCTTCAGCCATGCGGCTGTGATTAACCTGGACAGGACACGACAAGGCTGCTCTGCCCCAGCTGTGTGCTGCTCTCCCTGCTCCTGCAGTGCTCCTTACCACACAGCTCGTCCTCCATGCCCTCCACAGCACCTGCACACCTCCACACACCAGAGCTGGGGAGCTCCTTTGGGCCACAGTTAGGAGGAGGGGTTGAGCAATCTGCCTAAGGCAGTGGTGGGGTCGGGGTTTCAAAGCCTTGCAGCTGTGGTGCTGAGTGGTTTAAGTGGTGTCCTGGCAGCGCTGGGTTGGACTCCATGATCTTAAAGGCCTCATCCAACCAAAACGATTCTATGGCTGGTGTGGTGCCCCACAGGCTGCTCTTCCCTTGGCAGAGCACTGGGAGCTCTCTGTCCTGCAGCTGGGCTGGAGAAGCGACCTGGGCAGCAAGGGAGTGAGGAGATCATGGAGATGCAAAGAATGCACCAGCACTGAAAGCAGTTTTGCTTCGTGGAGATGTCCCTTAACTGCTCTTAAACACTGCCCCTGGCTCTGACCCCTCTGGAGGTTCAGCTCTCTGCTGAACGCTGCTGCTCTGCCCCCTCTGATGGTTAAAGCCCTCTGCTGAACGCTGCTGCTTCGTTTTGCTTCTGCTCATAAAATCAAGTTCAAGTTAGAGCCAACTGGCAGAAATGAGCTGCAAGGGACCAAAAGCCATTTCCTCCCATACAAGGCAGGCCAGTGGCCCCCTGCCAACAGGGACAATGAGGGACTCTGGGGCTGGTCCTGCTCACCCTCGTGTTCCTGTTTACTCGGTGGCTTGGTCCTTGATCAGAGAGATTTTGCTGGGTGGTTTTTGATGAAGTTATGGCCAGCAGTGCCCACATCCTGCAGGAATCCTCCTCCTGCACAGGCTGCCCAGGAGCAGTGGCACCAGGGTTTGGAGGAGGATCTTCCCAAGCTCGGTGCAGGGAGTTCCACCAGCTCTGCTGCTTCTTTAGTGCAGCCAAGGCTTGAGAGCAGCATCTGGGCCAGGAGCTCCTGCTGCTGTGAACCTCATGCTGTGGCCACCTTGCTTGCTTTCACCTCACCCAGCTGATGGAAGCAGGAGTCCCTGCTCACTGTGCCCACACCCAGAGCACAGCCTTGGCCAGGGCCAGCCATGGGCTGCCTGTCAGATGAGAGAAGGGAAAAACATCAGCAGAAGCCTCGGAGTGAAGAGGGAGTTCCCACTCTTATCTCGTCCTTTCTCCAGCTGAAAGCTCAACCAACACCACCCTTTATCAGCCTCCCCCATAGCCTGGCTGTGGCCAAGAGAGGAGCGAGAGAATGGCATAGGGACGGGAATGCGGGGTCTGGGAACAGGGATGTGGTGCTGGGGATTGGAATGTGGGGGTCTGGGAACAGGGATGTGGTGGCTGGAGATGGGAACATGGTGCTGGGGATGGGAATGTGGGGACTGGGAAGAGGGATGTGATGTCTGGAGATAGGAACCTGCTGCTGAGTATGGAATGTGGTGGCTGGAGATAGGAACATTTTGCTGGAGATGGGAACGTGGTGCTGGGGATTGGAATGTGGGGGTCTGGGAACAGGGATGTGGTGGCTGGAGATGGGAACATGGTGCTGGGGGTGGGAATGTGGTGTAGAGGCTAGGAATATGGTGATGGAGATGGGGATGTGGTGCTGAGGTTGAGAACATAGTGCTGGGGATGGGATCGTGGTGCCTGGGAACAGGAATGTGGTGGCTGGAGATGGGAACATGGTGCTGGGGAGGAGAATGTGGTGCTAGGGATGGGAACACGGTGCCTTGGAACAGGAATGAGGTGCTGAGGGACACGGGTTAGCCCCAGACTAGCTGGCACCGGACTGGATGCTCCTCAAGCTCTTCCCAACCCAAACCATTCTGCGACTCCACCACCGGGCCCGGGTCCTACGCGGTCCTGGCTACGGCGAGTCAGGGCCGGCAGGGGGCGCTACCATACGGCAGTGTGCGCGGCGTTGGGCGCTGGGGGCGTGTGTGGGGGTGCGCGCAGTGCCAGGCGCGGCCGGCAGGGGGCGCGGCGCGCACCGCCTTTGTTGCCTTTGGCGCCTTCCTCGTGCCGGGCGGCGGCGGCGGCGCGCGCGGGCTCGGGCGGGAGGCGGCGGCGGGAGCGGAGCGGGGCGGGAGCAGCTCGGGGCGGCGGCGGCGGGCTCGGCTCGGCGGGAGGATGGAGATGATAAGGCGGCTAACGCTAGAGCTGCGCAACAAGAAACCGGGCGAGGTAACGTAAGCCGTGGAACGCGTGGCGGGGGACGGACCGAACCGGGCCGGACCGGGCTGGGATGCGCTGTGGAGCGGCGGGGTGGAAGGAGGGGGTGAGGGGAAGATGCGGCCCGCGGGGGAGCTCGGTACGGCGGGAGGCGGGGGTGAGAGAGGGGCGGCGGGGCTCGGAGCGCGGCGGCGGGCAGCCCCGGCATGGCGGCGCGCACGTGCGCGGCGGGGCCCGGCCCGGCCGGGGGGCAGCGCCCGGGCACGGCTCGGCCCGCGGAGGCGAGCGGCGGCCGGCGGAGCCGGGGGAGGCCGGCGCGGGCCGGGGCGGGCCGGTTGCCGCCGTGCCGGAGGCCGCGGGCAGGGCCGGCGCGGCCGCACGCAGCCATGGCGGCTCGGCCATGTTCGCGGCCGCCCGGGCCTGCCCCTGCCCGCCCCGGCGAGCCCGGCGCTCCCCGCGGGGCCTGCGCCGGCGCGGCCCGGGGCATCTCCCCGAGCGGGGGCCAGGGAGCGGCGCTGTCAGCGCGGGGCCAGGCTCCGTGCGTCCCGGCGGGCGGCGGCGGTGCGGGGCCCCAGCCCGACCTGCCGCGGAGGCCCCCGGGAGGAGCTGGGTGCCGGGGCGCGGGCACCGGGAGCCTGGCTCTGGTCGCTGCTCCTCGCCGGGCGAAGGGGCTGAGGCGGGACCCCGCCGCTGCCGTCTCTTCTCGGCTCGCTTCGCCCCGGCAGCTGCGTCCCGCCCGGCGCGGGAGCCGCAGCCGCCGCCCGCTGCGCTCGGCGGGGCCGGGCCCGGCGCTTCGCTCCCAGCGTTGCCTTCTCCCTGCGCCGCTGCTCGCCGGGAGCCGGCTGGGCTGCGGAGCCGCGGGCGCGGGGTGGCTGTCACCGGCTGCGGACGGCGCGCAGCGGCGGCTGGCAGCCACGGCAGGGGGGGTCGTAAAGAGAAGTTTTGGTTCAAGACGCTTTGTAGATGGAGCTCTGGGCACGGGAGAGACACGGACCTGTTGGAGCAGGTCCAGAGGAGGCCGCAGCAGCGATGGGAGGGCTGGAAGGGCTCTGCTGTGAGGCCAGGCTGGGAGGCTTGGGGTTGTTCAGGCTGGAGAAGAGAGGGCTTCAGGGAGACCTTCTGGTGGCCTTGCAGTGCTTGAAGGGGCGGAGAAGAAAGCTGGGGACAGACTTCTGAGCAGGTCCTGTTGGGACAGGACAAGGGGGGATGGTTTGAAACTGAAAAAGGGAGATTGAGACTGGAGAGAAGAAAGAAATTTTTATGCTGAGGGTGGTGAGAGCCTGGCCCAGGCTGCCCAGAGCGGTGGGAGCTGCCCTGTCCCTGGCACCGTCCCAGCTCAGGGTGTCTGGGGCTCTGAGCTACTTGCTCTGGTTGGGGATGCCCCTGCTGACTGCAGGGGATTGCATTCTGGGAGTTAAAGGTTCCTTCTAACCCAAACAAGTCTGTGCTGGCAAAGGGTTTTGCAGGATGAGAGCAATTTGTGTCCCTCTAAGGCTGGGAGCTGCAGGTCTCCTCCAGCCTGACCCCAGGAGTGAGCCACTGGCACAGCCTCAGCTGCAAGAGGTCACAGCATGCCCTGGCCCACAGCTGGTGCGAGCTGGCACTGCTGGCAGAAGCTGTCCTGGCTGCTTTGTGCTCTGCCACCCAGAGCAGGGGTCTGGGCCCAGTTCAAACTGGTCTTGGCTCAGGTTAGTTCATAAGCTGAGGTGGGACTCACCTCTGTGCCCGCCCTCAGCAGTGGAGGGCTGGCTTTGGCCACCTTTATACCCACCGTGGGCACAATCTTGGTGCAGTTGGAGGCTTGTCTGGGCTGTTGGGAGCAAACCAAGCTCTTGGCAGAGCCTGCTTGCTGCTCAGCTCGGAGCCCTGGCCAGAGATGCCACTGCTGGAGTTTCAAGCATTAATTTGTTGGCACAGCAGCCCTGAAACTCTGCTGCCAGTGAGGCAGTGAAGCAGTGTTCAAACGACTCCCTAATCCTTGGCTGATGTGAGAGAGGGAAAATGGGAGTGCTGGGAAGGAGGAATTTGGAGGCAGCATTGGGAGCCTTCTGGCCAAGGCTGAGTTTTCCTCCTTGCTGTGAGGAATGTGTGGGGTGGAAGCAGATTCTGGAGATGGCTTGGGAGAGCTGGGGCTTGAGCTTTGTGGGGGAGAGGAGGGCTGCCAGGTATGTTTGGCTTCTAGGTGTCAGGGGGGAGAGGCTGCTGCTGCCTCACGGTCCTGGTGCCAGGGGGAGGGGGTGATTGGGTTTTGTGTGTGTGCTGACTTCCCAGGTGGCCTCTGTGCTGGGTGGGATGCTGGGTGCCAGCAGTGCTGCTCTGTGAGCCTGAGGCTGAGCTCCTCTGCCTAGGCAGGTGTCACCTCTGCATGGAGACTGTCACAGGGAGGTGAATCCTCTGGAGGCAGGTTTTTCAGCACCTGAAAGGGACAGAACCAGCTCACCTTGTCTGGCCTCTCGTTCAGGCAGCCTGAAGCATGACTCTGAAAACTTCTTTTTGGTGCTTTGTGCATGAACTCTTTTGCTGCAACCTCGTGGCTCAGCCCCTTGGTGCTGCTCCGTGGAGAGGGCCGGAGCCTCAAGGGTGGTGCAGCAGCTGTGTGCTGCTTGAAGGGTGAAGCCCTAACCACCACGAGGGAGTCTCACCTCCTGCCTCCACAGAAGTCATTTGGCTTTAAGCTCTGGGTGCTCCTTTGCTGTGAGTGAGGAGGATCCGCTTTGAAGTGCGGGTGGCCGCCTGGGGTCAGCCTGGCAGGCTGGAGCTGAGGCTCGGCTGGGTGTGCTGACCGCTGCCGGGTGTCTCTGTCGGCAGGTGAAGGAGCTGGTCCTTGACAACTGCCTCTCTGACGATGGGAAGGTCATTGGGCTCTCCTCAGACTTCGAGAACCTCGAGTTCCTCAGCATGATCAATGTCAGCTTGATGTCCATCTCCAACCTCCCCAAGCTCAACAAGCTCCGCAAGGTGAGTCGGCCCTGGGCGCCCATCAGCAGCGCTCCTTGCTCCGAGACTCCTGCTGCCCTGGCCCTGCTGACAGCTTCCCCTGCCTGGGAAAGGGCCATCTCTGGGGTCATGGCCAGGAGTCTGAGCAAGTGAGGTTGGTTTTTAGTATACAGTAAAACACTTCTGAGCTCCCTGCATGCTTGGTGTCCCTTCTCTCTTGCTTTTGCTGTCCTGCTGCTGTCAGAAGCTTGAGTAAAAGAAATACTTGGGGGTTTGGAGCTTGTCTCCCCCTGTGTCCTGCAGTGTGGAGGTGGCTGGGAGTGGCCTCACCACAGGAAAGGGCTTCCAGTGAAAATCTGGAGCTGCTGCTGGGGTCCTGCAGCTTGGGTGCTCTTTGCAGTCCAGTTCTCAGGGCAGCTTTGCTCCCTGTGTCACAAGCTGAGACGCCTTTCTAACCATGTGCCATTCCCTCCTGGCAGCTGGAGCTGAGTGATAACAGGATTTCTGGTGGCCTTGAAGTTCTAGCAGAGAGAACTCCCAACCTGACACACTTGAATCTAAGTGGCAACAGGATCAAAGACATCAATACCCTGGAGCCCTTGGTGAGTGGAGGAACGCTGTGCTGGCATCTCAGGGACGAGTTGGTTTCCTCTGGGCAGTCTGTCTGCAGCAGAAGTCCAACACCTTGGTAACTGTTCCAGCAGCACTCTGATGGGAACAGAGGAGTGGGTCCAGTTTGGAGGCTGGAAAACCAGCAAGCCAGGTGCTGAATGAAGCAGGAGGTTGGGCTGGGTGAGTGAAGCTGAGGAGGCAGTGCTCAGTGTCCAGCTGAGAAAGGGCCAGGAGTGGGTCAGAGGTGGTTGGAGGTAGGTGGCACCTGGGGTATCATGCAGAGGAGTTGCCTGGCCACCAGTGAAGGTGTCCATTGTGTCAGTCCAGAGGTGCTGTTGTGCTGGGACCCTCTCACCTGGGTGCTGTCACAGCATGGCAGGGGGTTCCTCTTGCATCTGGACTGCCCCAAAGAAGGCTTCTGCTTGACTCTGGCTGAAGGCTCTCATCAAGGGCATTTGCCTCCTTAGCTGCTGCCTCTATCCCCTCCAGAAAGAGCTGGAACCTGCTCTGCTCCTTGTCTTGATCTGCATGTTATCAGTATCTAATGGGTGGGGGGAAAGAGGCTTTCAGGGGTAGGGGGCACAAAGTGGAACCCAGGAGGTTCCATCTGAACAGGAGGAGAAACTGCTTTGGTGTGACGCTGCTGGAGGCCGGCAGCAGGCTGCCCAGAGAGGTTGTGGAGTCTCCTGGCATGGAGAGCTTCCAACCCCCCTGGCAGTTGTGCTCCTGGGCAAGCTGCTGTGGGTGCCCTGCTGGGGCAGGGGGCTTGGACTGGGTGATCTTCAGGGGTCCCTTCCCACCCCAGCATGCTGGGGTTTGGAATTGTGTGGTGCAGGAGGAGGTGGTTGGAGCAGGAGAGCTGCTGTGCCTGTGCCAGGGGCATGCAGGAGCAGCCTGAAGCTCTTCCAGCGTCCTGCTCCTGGGTATTTTCCTGATGTCTGGGCAGGATGAATCCAGCTCAGTGATTCCTCCAGCCAGGGGAGCTCCTTAGGGGCTTTCTGTCCTTGCTGCCCTCCCCTTCAGAAGGGAGCAAGACCTACAAATGGTTTCACAGGGAGCTGGCTGCAGGGAGGGGAATCTAGGACAGAGCAGCTGAAGAGAAATCTTCGCCTCCAATAACTTCTCTCTGCCCGAGGAGCACGTGGTGCAAATAATGCCTGCAGAGACCCCTGGGTGCTGCAGCTGGGTTGCAAAGCAGCTGTCCTCTGCTCTGCAGGCAGTCTCTGATGGTTGGAATGATTTGCTCTTTGCAGAAGAAGCTGCCCAACCTCCGCAGCCTGGACCTCTTCAACTGCGAGGTGACGACGCTCATCAACTACCGCGAGAGCGTCTTCACCCTCCTGCCCCAGCTCTCCTACCTAGATGGCTTTGATGCTGATGACCAGGAAGCCCCTGACTCAGACCCTGAGGCAGATGGGGATGGGGTGGAAGATGAGTATGAGAATGGGGAAGGTGAGGAGTTCCTCTGCTTGGTTATTTTGGCCCTGCTGCCCTTCGGCCTTCCTGCGTGGTGGTGCAGCTCTGAAGCAGGGGCAGTCTGGGTGGCCTTGCTGCCTCCTTTGGCCAGCTCTGTAAGGAATGAGGCTTGCTGCAGGGGCTCACTGCTGCCTCTCCTTGCTTGGGGGGGGGGGTGTCCTGCCCCTTGCTCTGGGCTGGGAGGTGTCAGTGGTGTCTGGGTGCATTTGGGAACCATCCCATCCCACCCCACTGACCTCCTGTTCCTGGCAGAAGGCGAGGAAGAGAATGATGACTATGAGGAAGATGATTTGGATGAAGAAGTCATTGATGATGAAGATGATGATGATGATGATCTGGAAGGTGAAGAGGAGGAGGATGGATTAGATGATGAGGTGAGGACTTCTGCCATCACTGTTAAGTCTGGGGCACCACCTTGGTGCCTGTGTCCCTCAGTGTGGTGACCTCTGACCAGGTGCCCCAGGTGATGCTTTGTGGGCAGATCTCAGGAGTCCTGCTGGGTGCTTTGGCTTTTCCTGTCCCATCTTTTGGCTCCTAGGCCACAGAGTTGGCCAGTGCAGAGTGGTTTGTTGTTTCTCCATGGCTTCAGGTGATAAATCCCCTAGAGCCCCCTCTGGGGAGGCACAAGAGGCTGTTTAGGAACCAACAGCTCCTCCCTGCTCAGCTTGGACCTGCCTCTGAGGCTAGGGTAGGGCAGGAGTAAAGGTGGAGAAAGATGCTTCTGTGGAGCTGCACCTTGCTTGTTGCAACAAAGCTTCTTGTTTTGACTGCAGGAGGAAGATGAGGATGAAGATGGTGAGGATGATGAGGAAGATGAAGCTGATGATGGTGAGTCCAACTGTAACAAACTAAACATAGCCAAGCTGCCTCAGCAGCCTCACACATTGACTGCTTCTGTAGAGCTTCCCAGGCTTCACAGCAGGCTGCTGTGGCCTGCAGCTGTTCCCTGATGGAAGCTGCAGCATTCCTGCTCACAGCACCCCTGAGGCTCTTGCTTCATGCCTCAGCTGGCTGCTGAATGGTGCTGAAAGCCAAGGGGTCACACAGGGGTGATGGGGAAACAGGCTTCAGCTCCTCCCAGTACCAACCAAGCTGAGGAAGTCTGGCTTGGGGCCCTCACTCCAAGAAGGCCACTGAGGGGCTGGAGCAGGTCCAAAGAAGGGCAAAAAAGCTGGGGAAGGGTCTGGAGAACAGGGCTGGGGAGGAGCAGCTGAGGGAGCTGGGAGGGTTAGTCTGGAGAGGAGGAGGCTGAAGGGAGACCTCATTGCTCTCGACAGCTCCCTGAGAGGAGGCTGGAGCCAGGTGGGGGTTGGGCTCTGCTCCCCAGTCATAAGTGATAGGACAGCAAGAAAGGGTCTCAAGTTGCCCCAGGAGAGGTTTAGGTTGGACATGAGGAACATTTTCCTCCCCAAAAGGCTGTCAAGGCCTGGCCCAGGCTGCTCAGGGCAGGCCTGCTGCCAGTCTGATCTCTGCCTGTCCCCCAGCTGAGCTGGAAGCCCCCAGCTGAGCTGCTGTCCCTCAGGCCTTGAGCAGAGCTTCACTCTGGACCTCTCTTTGCAGACCTTCCACGAGGGGAGAAGAGAAAACGAAATGTAGAGGATGAAGGAGAGGAAGACCCAGAAGATGAAGAGGATGATGAGGATGACTGAGCCAAGGGAGCCAAGCAGTTTTACAGACTCTGACTGTGCTTTGTCTTAACCTCCCCGTTGTGTCTATGTGAGACTGTAAACCCCCAGCTCCTCCTCCTCCTCCTCCTCCTCCTCCTCCCCCCTTTGTATGGCTGCAGCCTCCACAATATATTTTTTTAAGATGTAGAATACTGTAGGCATTCAGGGGAAAAAAATCTTCCATCCAAGGCTCACTTTTTCTCTCACAGCTCTCTCATGACCAAAGGCTTTTCTCCATTCTGTGGTTTGTGCAGCAGTTTGCAAAACAGAAGTAAGGCAAAAGGCACCCCCCAGAAAAAAAAAGGACAAAACCCTTCCCCCAAAGCCCCCCCAAAAGACAAAAACCTCCAAAAACACCTCCAAGAAAGACTAAAGACCTCCAAAAAAGGACCAGAAAAGGTCCAAACAGGACTAAAGACCTCCAAAAAAGGTCCAAACAGGACTAAAGGCCTCCAAAAAAGGACCAGAAAAGGTCCAGACAGGACTAAAGACCTCCAAAAAAGGACCAGAAAAGGTCCAGACAGGACTAAAGACCTCCAAAAAAGGACCAAAAAAGGTCCAGACAGGACTAAAGACCTCCAAAAAAGGACCAGAAAAGGTCCAGACAGGACTAAAGGCCTCCAAAAAAGGACCAGAAAAGGTCCAAACAGGACTAAAGATCTCCAAAAAAGGACCAGAAAAGGTCCAGACAGGACTAAAGGCCTCCAAAAAAGGACCAGAAAAGGTCCAAACAGGACTAAAGATCTCCAAAAAAGGACCAGAAAAGGTCCAGACAGGACTAAAGGCCTTCCAAAAAGAGACAGAAAAGGACTCAAAAAAGGTCCAAACAGGACTAAAGACCTCAAAAAAAGGGTCCAAAAAGGACTAAAGGCCTTCAAAAAGAGACTAAAAAGGTTCAAACAGGACTAAAGACTTCCAAAAAGAGACTAGAAAAGTCCAAAAGGGACTAAAGACCTCCACAAACAGACAGAAAAAGGACTAAAGACCTCCCAAAAAAGACAAAGGTCCAAACTGGACAAAAGACTTCCAAAAAAGGACCAAAAAAGGTCCAAACAGGACTAGAGACCTGCAAAAAAAATGACAGAGATGGTCCAAACAGGACTAGAGACACCCAAAAAAAGGGTCCGAGCAGCCCAGCCCCCAAACCAACCAACCAGAACCCCCCAAATGCCACAAAAGGTCCTCCCAGGGTGTTTTTGGTGTCTGGACTCAGCCTTGCCACACTGGACCCAGAGCTCCACCTCCCCAGCCGCCAGCCAAGGCCTCTTTGCTCCCCACCTGCCCTCAGCCCAAGCTCTCTGAAGAACCACCAGGAGCGGTGGAGGTTCCAAACTGGTTCCTCTGCCTCTGTGGACTCCAAGCTTTGAGCTCTTTCTCTCTCTGCCTTTCTGATGGTGATGTGATTGATCTCTGGGGATGCTTCAAGATGCTTTAGTGCTGGGGATCTGGAGGGGGGGTGGGTGCCTGGGGGTGAGGTGGGCTTGGGGGGGGGGGGGGAAGAGAAGGGAGGGGTTGGGTGGCTGCTTGCAAGCCCTGGTCCGTCCGATGCACCTTGCAGTAGCCCTGCTCTTGCTTTCCTGGTTTGGGGTTTTTTTTTTGATGATAAACTGGAATGTTTTGGGGTTTTTTTTTCCTGCTGGTCACCTAAGAAGGCTGTGAGCTATGAGGAGGTTCTTCCACCCCCTCAGCAGCTTCTCTGCCTCTAGGGAAGAGCTAGGAAAGAGCAGGTTGAAGGGATACTGCAGTCTGCCAGGCTCCATTCCTCACTGTACAGAACACGTTCAGCCAGTAGCACTGTGATGCACCTAACTCGGTCTTCCCCAGGGGACTGTGTTAGCCTCTATCTTCTCAGGGTCCTTCTGCTAGCCAGAACCAGCTCTGGACAGTTGCCTCAGCTCCAGCCTGGGCTGCACCTCCTCCTCTTTTTCTTCTTCTTCCTCCTCTCTTCTCCTTCCCAGCGCGATGAGAAGAGCCTTGAGCAGAAACCCAGCAGCGAGGGAGCACAGAGGGTGCCTCAGGGCACCGCCAGCACCCCCTTGGTGTTCCCCCCACCCCCAGGCGCGGTGTGCCCTGCTGGCTGGGAGGGGGACAGGGCTGGGATTCAAGCCAGGTGTCTCTGCCACCGCAGGGATTTCTGCCCCCTTTCTGCCCACCCTTGACCTGGAGGCCGCTCAGCCGCCGCGGCCGGGGAGGAGAGCCGCCCCTGCGGCACGGGCTGGGGGAAGGTGCAGGCTGCTCGGCGCTGGGCACTGGCTGCGCCTCCTGCCGCGCCGGGCGCCCTCCCCGGGCGCGCTGGCACTTCCCTGGCATTCCCGGTGGGATCTGTCGGCTCTCCCTCGGGGGGAGGGAGGGAGGGGAGAGGGGGCTGGGGGGAGGAGCGGGGCGGGTGTCGCGGCAGCGGAGCCGAGCGAGCGCCTGTGGCTTTGTCCTCCCCTCGGCGCCGTCCTCCTGCTTTGTACAGTAGCTGTAACCGGGGGGGGGAAGAACTTTAGTCCTGTAAAATGCAAACGGAGTTAACTTATGGAATGTTCAGGAAGTGGAGTTGCTAAGAAGAGATTTGAGAGCAGCAGTTGCTTTAATTCTTGGCTTTGTGCTCTTTTGTTGTTTGGTTTGGTTTGATTTTTCTTTAATTTTTTTGTTTGGTTTTGATTTTTTTCCTTTTTTTTTTTTTTCCCCTTTAATTTTTTTCCTTCTTTTTTTTCTTTATTTTTTCCTTTTTTTTCTTTATTTTTTCCTTTATTTTTTTCCCTTTATTTTTTTCCCTTTATTTTTTTCCCTTTATTTTTTTCCCTTTATTTTTTTCCCTTTATTTTTTTCCCTTTATTTTTTTCCCCTTTATTTTTTCCCCTTTATTTTTTCCCCTTTATTTTTTCCCCTTTATTTTTTCCCCTTTATTTTTTCCCCTTTATTTTTTCCCCTTTATTTTTTTCCTTTATTTTTTCCCCTTTATTTTTTTCCCTTTTTTTCCCCTTTATTTTTCCCCCCCCTTTATTTTTCCCCCCCTTTATTTTTCCCCCCCTTTATTTTTCCCCCCCTTTATTTTTCCCCCCCTTTATTTTTCCCCCCCTTTATTTTTCCCCCCCTTTATTTTTCCCCCCCTTTATTTTTCCCCCTTTTATTTTATTTTCCCCCTTTTATTTTATTTTTTCCCCCTTTTATTTTATTTTTTCCCCCTTTATTTTATTTTTTCCCCCTTTATTTTATTTTTTCCCCCCTTTATTTTTTCCCCCCTTTATTTTTTTCCCCCTTTATTTTTTTTTCCTCCTTTTAAAAAAATTTTTAAGCAGATGTGTTAAGGATATTTTTTTTTTACATTAGCTGAGGAACTGTTTGGGTCTCCCTTGGTCAGACTTTAGTCCCAGGAATGAATAATAATAAATAATAATTAATAATAATGAATTAAAAAAAAATTCTTTCAGCCCTTTTTGTATCTTTTGTGACAAAGAAAGGAAAAAAAATCGATTAAAAAAAAAAAGAAAAATCATCAACAACAACAACAACAAAAACCTTTTAATAAAGACTTCAGTTTTTCAAAAGTCCTGGTGCTGAGCATCCCTCTTTGCTGCCTCTGCTCCTGGCCCAGCTTGAGCTGCAGCTGGGGGCAGCGTGGCCTGCAGCAGGAAGCTGCTGGGAGGCCCTGAGCAGCTGCTTCAGAGGGTCACAGAATGGGTTTGGGGTGGAAGGGATCTCCAAAGCCACCTGGTGCCAACCCCCTGCCAGGGGCAGGGACACCTCCCAGTCCAGCCTGGCCCTGAACACCTCCAGGCAGGGGGCAGCCACAGCCTCCCTGGGCAACCTGTGCCAGTGTCTCCCCACCCTCCCTCTAAAGAATTTCTTCCTCATCTCCAGTCTCAATCTGCCTTTTCTTGCAGGAACCTCCTAGAAGACCTGGGGCAGATCTCCTTGAGCTGCTGCTCTGGGTGCTGCCTGTCCTGAGCCTAGGGGGCTCCTTGGTAAGTGCTGCTCAGCCATGGGGGCTGATCTAGGCACCTCCAGGCTGCTGGTGGGGGCTGGGATGGAGTGTGGGGTGGCACAGACCATGCCAAGTCCTGGCATGGATGTGTCTGCAGGACCTGTGTGGGCTGGTGCAGATCCTGCCTTTGGAGGTAGCCATAGCTTGGCTTAAGGAGAGGGTGGGAAGAGGTCAGACTGCTGGGGTTTAGGGTAAGCAGCTCCCCTGCCCTGGAGGAAGGAGCTGGGTGTGTGTTGGATGCACAAGTGCAAGGCAGGGAGGAGGAAGCTCCCTGCAGGCTGAGCTGGGGGATCAGGGAAGCTCTGCTGGTGCTGGAGGGCTCCCAGCTGTGCCCAGTGCCAGGGTACTCCCCCCTCACTGGGTAGGAAAAGGGATGTGGTGGGAGCTGGGGAGGTTGGAAGGTGAAGCTTCCCTGTAGGAGCTGGCTTCTGGGGTGAGTGTTTGGGAAAGAGGCACCTCCAGAGGCTGTGGGGGAAGGAAACCATCCCCTGGGGGCTGTGTCTCCTCCCAGGGCTGGCAGCAGCCCCCCACGCTGGGGTGCAGAGCAGCTGGGTGCCAGAGCTCCCATCCCTGCACCCACAGTGGCTGGCAGCAGGACAGCTCCAGCGTGGGCACTGGCAGGTGGTGGCAAGCCTTTGCCCAAACCAGTTTGGAGCAAACCTCACCTGCCTGGCATGGGGCCAGCACCTGCAGAGGCAGAGTGGGACCTGGGGAGCCCCAGGGTGGGAATGTGCAGCTGCTTGGCTCCCACGGAGGGGGTGGGGGTGGTGCAGCCCCCCAGGGCAGGGGGCCAGGGCATGGAGGAGCCAGTGGGGTGGGGCAGGGGCTCTGTTCCTCGCTTGCTGCCTGGCACTGAGTGGCCTCCTGGCACCTCTACCTGTGGTGGGGAGGGGACAGGCACTGAGACTGTCTGGATGCTGGAGAAGGGAACGGAGACCCTGCCTTGGTCTGGGTGCCCAGTCAAGATGCCCGGGGAGGAAGCACAGGGAGGGCACTTGGATGCTTGGGGTGCTCCAACTCCAGCTGCCAAAGGAGGTCCAGGGAGGTTCTGCTTCCCCTCTGCTCTGCCCTAGGGAGGCCACAGCTCCAGTTCTGGGCTCCCCAGTTTAAGAGACAGGGAACTGCTGGGGGGAGTCCAGCTGCTGGGGCTCCAAAGCTGCTGAGGGGCCTGGAGCAGCTCTGTGAGGAGCAAAGGCTGTGGGTGCTCTGCTTTAGCAGGGGGCCTGGACTGGGTGAGCTCCAGAGGTCCCTTCCAACCCCCACGGTGTTGGGAGTCTGTATCTCTGCTTCTCAGGAGCCCCTCAGGGTTTGGGCTGTGGATACACAACCTGCAGCCCACCCTCCTCTGCCCCCTCTGTTGGGCATCCTTAGAGGGGGCACTGCAGCCCCAGCTGCCCCCAGCCCCCGTGGCACTGACAGAGGCTCTCCTGTACAATTCCCATTTATTATTTCAAGCTCTCATTCCAGAGGAGTTCACCAACTCCTGAGCAACCTCCTGGGCTCCCCCCCAGACCCCTGGAGCTGAAGGAACAAAACCTTTAGGGGAGGGAGCTGTGGGGTTCCAAGTGCTTAGAGTTTCCAAAAATGAAAGGGAAGGTAGAAATCCAAGAGGAAAAAAAAGCCCAACCCCCCCTCTGCCACCCTGTGCTGGGGCTGAGGGATGCTCCTGGTACCAGGGAGGAGTCCCTGTGCCAGCACCGTGGCACAGGGCTGGGCAGTGTCCCCCTGCCCAGCTCAGGGGGAGGAGGTGCAGGAGCAGTCCCACAGGAGCTGGAGGCATCAGAGCTGGGAGTAGAGGGAGTTCTCCATCTCTGGTGTCAGCTTGGTGTGGAAGGAGGTGAGGCCCACCCCAAAATCTGGAGAGAGAGAGAGAGAGAAGGGAGAGAGCTGTCAGCTGTGGCAGAGCTCCTCGCAGCCTGGCTGCTGAGGGAGGCTACTGGGGAGCTGCTGCCCGGGGAGGAAGCACAGGGAGAGCACTTGGCAGCTGGAGGTGGAGCACCCCAAGCATCCAAAGCAGGTCGAGGCCACAAACCTCTCCAACCCCACCAAACCCCCAGGCCAGGGGCTGCAGGCTGAGGAGCCAAGAGCTGCAGGCTGGTCCCCACCCCAGCCAGGTGGCCACCACCTCCTCCACGCCACGCAGGACAGGAGCTACTCAGTCTGGAGAAGAGAAGGCTCTGAGGAGACCTTCTTGTGGCCTTCCAGGATCTGCAGGGGGCTACAAGAAAGCTGGGGAGGGACTTCTGAGGGTGTCAGGGAGTGATAGGACTGGGGGGGATGGAGCAAAACTAGGAGTGGGGAGATTGAGATTGGATGTTAGGAAGAAGTTGTTGCCCATGAGGTTGGTGAGAGCCTGGCACAGGTTGCCCAGGGAGGTGGTGGAAGCCTCCTGCCTGGAGGTGTTTGCAGCCAGGCTGGAGGTGGCTGTGAGCAACCTGCTGTGGTGTGAGGTGTCCCTGCCCATGGCAGGGGGTTGGGACTGGCTGAGCCTTGGGGTCCCTTCCAGCCCTCAGTTCTGTGATTCTCTGAAGGCAGCTCCCCACGAATCCTCCAGGAGCTGTGTCCCAACCCCCCCACCCCAGCCTCCCCTGATGCCACCCACCCTGCCCATACCCATCTCAGCCTCCAGGCGCCCCGGCTGGGAGGGGTTCTTGCGGTGGTCCTCGATGTGCAGGGTCATGTCCTGGCGGGAGGCCGTGGAGTAGGGGCACTGCATGCAGGTGTAGCGGCCCCGGGTGTGCTCCCACACGATGCGGCTGTTGGAGGAGTGCCCTGCAAGGATGGGCCAGGAGGGAAGCACACAGCTCGCCCACCTGCCAGCCCCCCGGCTCCCCACCAGCCACACAGTTAGGGGGGGGTGGGCACACAGCTCCATGTGCCCAGGAGCACCCCCAGGCCCATGGCAGCCAGGCCAAGCTGCAGTGCAGGGTGCAGGGCTGGCGGCCCTGGGGTGCTGGCTGCATCCTGCTGGGTGCTGTGGGGCTCAGGACAGGGCTGTGTGGAGGGGCAGGAGCACACCCCCCTAGCTCCACACCTCAGATACACAGAGGTGCCCTTCCCAAGGGAGGAACCCCAACATCTGAGAGGCTCTGACCTCCCTTTGCCTCTCTGCACCCCATGGAGCACAGGCAGAGGTCTCCAAGCCCCCTCTCAGAGCTGGAGCAACTGTGTTGGGGAGGGGCTCAAGCCCAGGCCCCTGCTGCAGCTCCTCTCCTGCTGCTTCTGCCCTTGGGCACTGGATGACTCAGGCTGGCTGACTCCTGCAGGGGGGGGCAGAGCCAATAACCCCTGGCTGTGGCTCCTGCAAAGGAGGGAGCCTGCCCCCCCACCCTGCTCCCTGGGGAGCATCGTGGCACCTCGTGGGGCCTCTCCCATCCCCTGGTGGCCCCCTCCACCACCCCCGCGACCCCCCACCAGTGACAGAGCGCAGCCCCCACCCCAGCTGGTGCCAAAACTAACCTGGAGTCACTCCTGAGCCAAAGCATGGGAGGAGTGGGCTGACACTCACACCTGCGGAGGGAATCGAGGGGCATTAGGGCTTCCCCTCCCTGGGTGGGTGGGACACAGGTGGGAGGGCAGCCCCTGCCTCGCACCCCCAGCACGCTGGGGAGCAGCAGGGCTGGGACAGTTTGGAGGCTTTGCTGGTTTCTGCTCTTTCTCCAACTGAGCATCCCCCAGGGGGATGGAGTCGGTTGGTAGGAACAAAGCCGGGGGGCAAAGGTGGGATGGGGCCGGGGCGCCAGGGAGGAGGAGCGGGGGCTGGGGGGAAGGACATCCTCTGCTGGCCGGCGGTGGGTCCTCCTCTGGGAGCTGCTGGCGAAGGTGGGAGCAGGAAGCAGGTTTGGGCCCCGCAGGCTCACCTTGGCTTTTCTTCCAGACGGCGTTGGAGACGCCGTGGCCGGGCGCGAAGGGCCGCGGGCGGTGCTGAGCCGCGGGCGGGGGCAGGCTGTAGGCTGCGGGGGGCACGTAGGGCAGGAACGGCCCCGGCCCCGAGGGAGGGGGCGGCGGAGGCGGCCCCGAGAAGCGAGTCAAGGACGACGGCCCGAAAAGGTTGGGCTCCAGCAGCGGGAAGGGATGGGAGACCAGCGGCAGCGCCTCCAGCGAGCCGGGCAGCTCGGGGAGGCTGGTGGGGAGCCCGGGGGCAGCGTCCGCGCCCGGCAGGGCAGCGTCTCTCTCCGGGGGCCGCAGCACGCTCGGCAGCTTGGGGAGACCCTCGGCTGGCTTGGCAGAGGGCTCCTTTTCCGGGGGGGTGGTGGTGGTGCTGGCGGCGGAGGGCAGGAGGGGCCGGTCGGGTCTGGGGGGCGGCGCCGGGCTGCTGGCGCTGTCGGAGCAGACGTGGAGGTGCTTGAAGAGGGAGCGGTGAGTCCGGAAGCGCAGCAGGCAGTTCTCACACCTGCCGGGCCGGGGAGCCGGCGTCAGAGCTGGGGAGCCCCTCCACAGCCCCCTCCCAGCCTGACAACAGCAGTGATGGTCCCCTCCACACCAACCTCCACCCTGCCAGCAGAGCTGGGGAGCCCTCCAGGTCACCCTCCCAGCCTGGCAGCAGAGCTGGGGAGCCCTCCACGTCACCCTCCCAGCCTGGCAGCAGAGCTGGGGAGCCCTCCACATCACCCTCCAGCCCTGACAACAGTAGTGATGATCCCCTCCACATCAGCCTTCACCTTGGCATGAGCAATGGAGATCCCACCCACATCCACCTTTGCCCTGGAATCAGTGGTGGTGATCCCCTCCTCCTCAGCCTCTACCCTGGCATCAGGGGTGGTGAGCCCCTCCACATCACCCTCCCCCCCGAGGTCTGCAGAGCTGGGAGCCCACCACGTCCTCAGGGCTGTTTGGGAGCTGCCAGGTGCCCCCAGGTGCCTGCAGGGTGGCACAAGCTGGGCACAGGGACCAGTGGCACTCACTTGAAGTAGCGATTTGGTTTGTAGTGCACCTTCATGTGGGCCATGAGGTCCTGCATGCTGGGGAAGGTCTCTGTGCAGCCCAGCGTGGGGCACTGGAAGGTTTTGCCTGGGCAGAGAAACAGGGCACAGAGATTCAGCACCACCCCCAGGGGCTGGGGGCAGCCCCACCTGTGGGTCTGCAGCACCTCCCACGCTCTCCCCACTCCCCAGCCAGCGCAGGGCAGCAGGAACAGGCCCCAGCACCGGCACTGCCTCGGCTTCAGGCCCCACTTTGCCACCCCCCAGCCCAGGAGCGGGGTGGGGGTGGTCCTGGCCTTACCCTCGAGGGACTGTGTGGGTCTGTAGTGGACCTTCAGGTGGTCCATCAGCTCCTGCATGCTGGAGAAGGCCAGCTTGCAGCCATAGCTCGAGCACTGGTAGTGCTTCCCTGGAAGGACAGAGATCTGTTGGCATCACCCCTGCCCTGGTGGCTGCTGTCACCTCCCCAGGGCAGGGGAGGGGCTCACCTGGCACTGCCCTGCGCTTCAGTGGCCGCAGGTCCTGGGCTGGGGTCCCTCCACTCCCTGTCACTGGGCCACCAGGCAGAGCTGCTTCTCTGGAACCTGCTGGGGAGAGGCTGTTAGACAGCCCCCAGCCTCGGCCCTGCCCCAACCACCCCCACACTGCCCTCCCTCAGACCCTCCCAGACAGGGATGCAGGACACTGGGGGGGGCCTGGTTTGGAAGGGGCCCGAGAGGCAGGAGCCCCAGGGTGGGTTTCTAACCACAGCAGGGTCTTTGCTCTGGGAAAGGCTGCTGGGATGAAGGCAAAGCTGCTGGATGGTTGAACACCTGGGTGATGCCACGTTCATGCCCACACAGACCCTCAGGGTGCTCCCAGCCACCCCTCTGGGGTGGGACTTGGCCAAAGGGACCACACAGCAAGAGGAGGGAAGGGTTTTTCTCCCCAGTCCTGCCCCAGCTCCTTTCACCAACCCCACTGTGGCACCAAGGACTCACCTGCCCCCTCTCCAGCGTATTTACCCCCCATGGAGAAGCTGGGCACAGCCTCCTCCTTCTCTGTCTTCATGGCCTGGCCAGTGGTGGGCACAGGGTGAGGTAAATGCTGCTGCTGGTGTCTGCTCCTGGCGATGCTGCAGCAAGCACAAGGGAGAGAGGTTCAATGCCAGCATGAAGCACTGTTAGCTGCCTCCTCCTCCCCCCCCTCCTCAGTGCCCTGTGGCTGTGGGACCTCCGGGGCCAAGCTGGCAGGAGACCCCCAGCTTCACTGGGGCTTGGCAAAGGCAGCACTTGATAGAATCACAGAAGCATTTTTGTTGGAGGAGACCTCTAAGATCAAGTCCAACCCTTAACCCAGCACTGCCAGCTTGGAAGGGACCTCAGAGATCATCATCCAGTTCCAACCCCCCTGCCATGGGCAGGGAACCAGCCCAGGCTGCTCAGAGCCTCATCCAACCTGGCAACACCTCCAGGGAGGGGGCAGCCACAACCCCCCTGGCAACCTGTGCCAGTGTCTCACCACCCTCACTGCCAAGAAACCTGCAGCCAGCTCAACTTTGGGGTCACCAAGAAGATTTTCAGTGTCCCCTTTGGCACCAGAGTTCCTCACTCCAGCCCCTGCTGGGAGCAAGGACCCTGCAACAATCCTTTTGTGTGTGTGTGTGTGGGGGGGCTGACACCAACGAGGGTGAGCAGAAGGGTTTGCAGCTCCTGGTCACCCAGAGCAGCCTCTGGTACTGATTCAGTTAATAATCAATACAGCTCATCTCCCTCTAAGGAACCAAGGGGGTGGGGTGGGATGGGGAAGGTCTTTCTAGCTCTTGCCAGGCACAGAGAACCTTCACAAAGCCACCCCGGGTGGATCAACAGGACAAAGAAACTCCTGCGGGAGAGCATCTGGCCACGGTCTGCTGCTGGAGGCTGTGGAGGTTTCCCCAACAGGCAGCTCCCGGGGGCAGGAGATGAGAGACAAAGGCTTGGGAACAAGAGGCTCATGTGATGGCTCCGGCGGTGGGAGCGGAGGGAGGGAGGGAGGGAAAGAGGGAGGGATCCAGGGAGGCAAGGAGGGAGGGACCCGGGCTGTGACAGCAGCACAGCGAGCCCCCTGCCTGGCACTGCTCGGGGGGTAAAACCCTGGTCCTGCAGCCAACCCACCCTCTGCATCTGCTGTGAGGGGGGGTCCCCTGAATCCCATGGGATCGGGTAAGACAGGGCCCCCTGAATCCCAGAGGTCAGGGTAGAGAGGCTCCCCTCAACCCCAGTGAATTGGGGCAGAGAGGGCTCCCTGAATCCCATGGGACTGGGTAAAATAGGGTCCCCTGAATCCCTTGGGGTGAGGGCAGAGAGGGTCCCCTGAATCCCAAGGATGTGGGCAAAAGAGGGCTCCCTGAATCCCATGGGACTGGGTAAAATAGGGTCCCCTGAATCCCCTGGGGTGAGGGCAGAGAGGGTCCCCTGAATCCCAAGGATGTGGGCAAAAGAGGGCTCCCTGAATCCCATGGGACTGGGTAAAATAGGGTCCCCTGAATCCCTTGGGGTGAGGGCAGAGAGGGTCCCCTGAACCCCACGGATCAGGGTAAAGAGGGTCCCCTGAATCCAAGGGGACTGGGGCAAAAAGAGTCCCTTGAATGCTGGGGGATGAGGAGAGAAAGGATCCCCTGAGTGCCAGGAGATTGGAGCAGAGAGCCCTGCAGGAGCTGGGGAGGGGGGGAAGATGCTCCAAGCATCTCTGGCACCTGGCAGCCCTGGGCTTTGCGATGCCAGTTCCAACCCAGGTGCCCTAATCCCAGCTTTGGGCTGGAGCAAAGTTTCCTCCCCTACCTCCTCCAAGGGTGAGCTCCCAGCTTTCCAAAGGAGAAAAAAATCTGCCTGGAGACCCCTGTGGAGCCCACCCTGAACCCTGCCACAGCTTCTGCCAGGGGCAGTGTGGACACCCAAGGGGACGAGCTCTGAGCCCTGTGCCCAGCTGCTGCGCCACCTCCCCGTGGTGGGTGTGGGGACAGCTCAGCTGAGCCCTGCCAGTGGTTCCTTGGGGAACATCTTTCAGCCACCCTGGGGTCCCTGCCATCCCCCCAGCTTGCTCCAAGCCACTGGTAGCCCAGGTGGTGGGCGAGCAGGGAAGAGCCACCCTGGTGCCCACCTTTACCTGCCTGCTCCAAGCACCGAGCTCCAGCAGCTCCTCGGCTGGGCAGGCACCAAACTCTTTCCTTCCAGGAGCCCTCCTGGGAGGATGGAGCTCCCCCCCTGAGCCTGGACAAAGCTGTCTCCTGAGAGGGCAGCCCTGGCCTGGCTCAAGTTCACACCGTGGCCAAGGTGGGAGCCCAGCCCCTGACAGCACCAAACAGCTCCCACCTGTGTGTGACCCTGGGGAGAGCCTGGGGGGTGCAGCCTTGGGAGGCTCAGGGGTGGAGTAGGAGGGGGAAAAAATGGGTCAGGGGGCTCCCAAGGGCCACACATGCCTGCAGAGACTGGGTGCTAACAGCTTCCATGGCTAACTGCCCCTGTGCTGCTAGCCCCACAGGGAGGAACCCCTGCCAGCACCCCAGCCGTGGCTACTAGCCCCCCATGGGCAACACATCCATGGCTACTAGCCCCTGTGCATAGCAACACACCCACGGCTAGCAGCTCCCCGTGGTTAGCAGCCCCCACGGTTAGCAGCCCCCCAAGGCTAGCAGCCTCCATTGTTAGCCCCCCCGCGGCTAGCACCCCCCTGGCTAGCAGCCGCCCATGGCAAGTGGTTTCTGCGGCTAGTAGCCCCCCCGGGTCACGCAGCCACGGCCGCTGCCGGCACTGTCATTTTAGCCACCCCACATGTAGTGCCCCCCCCAGGAGCTGGGATCCCGGCAGGGAGGCTTTGCCCGGAGCTCCCCCCCGAGCCGTCACGACCCCGCAAGCCCCGGCGCACGTCCCAGCTCCCGGCGAAGCTCCGGGACTCCAGGCCGGGCACCCGCTCCGGTACCGGTACACTCCCGGTGCCGGCCCCCCCCCTCCCGGCGGTGACACAGTCCCCCGATGCCAGTACCCCCCCATGCCCCTCGTTGCCTACACAGCCCCGGTGCCGGTCCCCTGCCAGTGCCGGCACACCCCCGGTGCCGGTCCCACCCCCGGTGCCGGTCCCACCCTACGATGCCAGTACCGCCTCCGGTGCCGGTTTCCCCGTCCCGGTACCGGTCGCCTCCTCGGTACCATTTAACCCCCGCGATCGGTACCCTCCTCCGGGTGCCGGTAACACCCCTCCCCCACTCCCCACCGTCGGTGTCGCTCCGTCACCGCCTCCCCCACCCCTTCCCGTGCGGGAGCCCCCCCTTCCTTCCCGCTGCCGGTCGCTCTGCTGTCATCCCCAGCGTCCCCCCCGGCGGTGCTCGCCGGTGCCGTCCCGGCACGTACCGGGGCCGCGGCGGGGCCGGTGCCGGTGCCGCCCGGATGCGCATCAGCAGCGGCGGCGCCGCGGGGCCATTTTCTGCGCCGAGCTGTCGCGAGAGCAGGGGGGAGGAGGAGGAGGAGGCTGGGGGGGGCCGGGGGAGGGAGGAAGAAGCGCTGCGGAAGGGGGAACGGGGGCTGCGGGGAGGGGGGCGCTCGGCCAGGCCCCGCCCCGGGGCTCCCCGGTTGTTTTTACCGGAGGGATTCGCAGCCTCCCCCCCCGCCGCCGCCATCTCTGCTGCTGGAAGCGGCAGCTCCGCACGCCGGCGTCTGCCGGAGCATCCCGAGGGGGGTTGGAGTATTAGGGAGGGGGTCTTTGGAGCATCCTGGGGGCCTCGGAGCATCTCGGGGGCTTTGGAGCATCCTGGGGGCCTCGGAGCATCTCGGGGGCTCTGGAGCATTCTGGGGGCCTCGGAGCATCTCGGGGGCTCTGGAGCATCCTGGGGGCCTCGGAGCATCTCGGGGGCTCTGGAGCATCCTGGGGGCCTCGGAGCATCTCGGGGGCTTTGGAGCATCCTGGGGGCCTCGGAGCATCTCGGGGGCTTTGGAGCATCCTGGGGGCCTCGGAGCATCTCGGGGGCTCTGGAGCATCCTGGGGGCCTCGGAGCATCTCGGGGGCTTTGGAGCATCCCAGAGTCTTTAGAGCATCCTGGGCCCTTTGGAGCTTCCTGGCGTCCTCCAAGCACCCTGAGCCCCTTGGGAAGCCCTGGACCCCTTGAGCATCCCAGGGCGTTCCAAAGCCTTTGCAGCACCCCAAAACCCTCAGAACACCCTGAACCTCTCAGACCATCCCAGGGTCCCTCTGTGAGCACCCCAAATTCCTTGGAGCACCATGGATTCCTGGGAACACCCCCGGCCCTTCTGATCACTCAAGTGCCTTAGAGCCCCCCAGGACTCTCAGAGCAACTGGAGCCCCTCAGAGACCCCCAAGGTCTTCTGAGCCCCTTTGAGCCTTTGGGAGCCCTCTGAGCACCCCAATGAATGCCCAAGCTGTCCCAGCAGGACTAACTGGGAGCATCCCATTTGCACAGCAGCCACTGCCAGGGTGCTGCCCCCCACCCCAAACCCCAGGGAAGAGCTGGAAGGCAGAGGAAGGAGCTTGCAAAGCCCTTTTTTCCCCCCATGAAAATAAAACCAGAGGCTCTGTCTGCTCCCCCCTCCCAAACTCTGCAGTGCAAGGACCCCATAGGTCCTGGGAGTCCCAGGAAAAGCCACTGCCCAGGACCACAGGAGCTGCCAAATCTGAAATCCCATCCTGATGAAGCCCAGCCCAGCGTGAGGCTCCCAGCAGCCTCCTCCCCAGGGCCACCCTCAGCCTGGGTCCCCCCCGAGCCCCTCTCCATCTGCGGGGCAGGGGTTTGCCTCCTGGGGCTAAGCTCTGCGGGAGGCTGTGGGAGGGAGGAAGAGGAGGGCTGGGAGGCGAGGCTGAGGAAGGCCACGCAGGGGAGCCTGGCGTCACTTCCTCCATCTGCTCTGCGCAGGGCTCGGCGAGGGGGAGCCGGGGGAGGGGGCGAGGGGGGGCACCCAGCGCCTTGGCACCGTTTCACCCTCTGCCCGCTGCCAGCCCACTGCAGCAGCCCCCAGTCAGAATCGGCACCCTCCAGCCCCAGCTATCCCCCTGACCTGGGGGTCAGGGCAGAGAGAGGCACCTGATCCCAGGGAATTCCAGAGGGTCCCCCAAATCCTGGGGGTTTGGGACAGAGAGGATCCCCTGAGTCCCAGGGAACTGGGGCAGAGAGGGTCCCCCAAATCCTGGGGTGTCAGGGCAGAGAGGATCCCCTGAGTCCCAGGGAACTGGGGCAGAAAGATTCTCCTGAATCCCAGGGAACTGGGGCAGAGAGGATCCCCAGAATCCCAAGGGATCAGTGGAGAGGACACCCCCTGAATCCTGGGGTGTTAGGACCCCCAAGTCCTGGTGATGCTGCCGCCAGTGGTGGTGGTTTGCACCCCACACATCGCCCCTGGCACTGTGCTGCAGCTCAGGAGGCTCTGGCTGAGTCCTCTCAGCTTTCGCAGCGAGGGACCAGGGAAGGGAGGTTGCTCCTTGGTCCTGCTGCTCCCTAGGGCCCTGCTCTGCCCCACTTCTCTGTGCCCAGTGGTTCAGGGTGGTGCTGGGGTGTGGAGCCCCCCGAGCTGGGTTCCTGGAGGAGCTGGAGTCTACGTCCAGCATCCTCTGGAAGGTTCAGCGTGGGGTGGGCAGGGCTGCCCCTGATGTGTGTCCTCCCACGTGGGGGACATGTGGGCACAGGACTCTTGTCACGGGGCCAGCACCAGGGTGAAAGACAAACTCTGGACTCGGTTTCTGAGCCTGATTATTCCCCCTAATTATTAACAATCATTCTCCTCCTAGCCCAGGATCAGCAGAGCAGCTCCACTGCCAGGGTATGAAGCAGCAGCAAGCAAGGAGCCTGTCCTCACTGCAGGGAGGTCACCACCTACAGCTGGAGTCCACCGGCTGGCACTGGCCCAGCCCAGCAGCCAGCACAAGCCCACGGGGCCGGGGGGCTCACAAGGAAGCCTTTGCTCAGTGCCAGCCTCGGGGGAGAACCATCACGGAGTCACCATCGGTGCCTTTGGCACCACTTCAGCAGGTGGGAGGATGGTGACCTCCTCCTTGCCTTCGGCCACGGTGCCCGGCTCAGATCTTCTGCACGTAATTGCCAGGGAAGAGCCCCTCCTTGCCGTGCAGTCGACCTTTCCACCAGCCCGAGGTATCTGGGGAGGGAGCGGAGGAGAGCTGGAGCGGGGGCGGTGCTGCCCTCCACGGCCGGGAGGAGCTGGGCAGGGCAGGCCCCCGGGGGTACCTTCCAGGAGGATGTCGATGACGTCTCCCACGTTGAAGCTGAGCTCGTCCACGTCCTGCCCAACGTACTGGTAGAGAGCCTGGCAGCGCGGCAGGGTGGCCTTGGGCTGCGGCTTGGGACGCCGCGCAGGGGGTGGCCGCTGGCTCAGGCTCTGCCGGCGCTGCATGCTGTGGGAGCAGGGCAGAGGGCGGTCGTGGGGGCGTCCTGCGCCCTCCTGCCCAGCCTGCCCTCCCAACAGGGTGCTTTGGGCCCTCGATGTGCTGGCCATGCCCAGGGGAGCGTGGAGGCACCCTCCCACCAGTAGCTGTGGCACCTGGGGACAGGTGGTGAGGTGGTCGTGGAGGTGTTGGGCGGAAGGTTGGGCTCGGTGATCTCAGAGGTCTTTGCCAACCTTTGTGATTCTATAGCTGGGAGAACTGAGGTGTGCAAGAGACTTGGGAGATGCCAGCAGGGAGCTGGAGATGCCAGTAAGGCCTTGGAGATGCCAGTAAGGAACTGGAGATGCCAGTGAGGAGCGGGAGATGCCAGTGAGGAGCGGGAGATGCCAGTGAGGAGCGGGAGATGCCAGTAAGTCTGGATAGCCCAGACCTGGTTGGACTTCTGAGTGACCAAACTGCTCAGAGGGCACAGAGCATCTCCTGGGACTGGGAGCAACGGGAAGGGAAGAGGAGGCAGGGAGGGAGCTGCTGGTGGCAGCAGAGGACCTACCCAGCCACCCCCTGGTCGGGCACCCTGAGGAAGTCCATGTTGTGCTCGGAGGGTGGCCGTGCCCTGGGCTGGTGCCCGGTGCTGCGGGGGGGAAGCACCGCAGCCGGTGGCCCCCGGGCCTGCTTCTGGGCCGCTGTGTAGGTGTCCCTCGGAGCCCGGGGGTCTCCACGTGGGAACTGGGGTGCTCCGTTCCTGCAGGCACCTGGGAGACCCCACCCCAGCATGCTGCATTACTGGGGGGGGGTCCAAGCTCAGCCTGCACCCCCACCCTGGGAGCGCAGCGTGGGCTGGAGCCAGGCTGGGGTCCCCCACGCCCCACCCTGGCGCTGCCCTTCTCACCTCTGGGTGCCGGTGGGGCGCTTCGGGACGGTGCTGGGCACCTGCTGCCACCTCTGCTCTGCGTCACTGCCTTCCTCGTGGGCTCTGGGGGGACATGAGCCCCCTGTTAGCTGATGGTCCTCAGAGCCAGCTGGCTGGGAGGGGTGTCCCCAAAGCTGGCACCCAGCTGCCCAACCACCCGAGCAGGAGCAGGTCCCCCCTGGGCAGGCCACACGCTGGCTCACCCAGATGTTCCCAGGCCTCCAGCTGTGGCCCCAGCAGTCCTGTCCCACCCCCCCTTGGTAGCCCCCCAAGCCCCCTGGCACTCACTGGCATTCCTGGGGAGCCCATCCCCGATGCTGACCGTGAGGGTTTTGCCTCCAGCCTTGAGGGTGGCCACATCCCCCTGGCCCCTGACGAAGGTGACGCTGCGGGTGCCGCCGCCGCCCCAGCCCTCCTTCTTCACCCGAAACTGTAGTCTGGGAGAGAGGGAGAGGCTGTGAGGCCTCGGGGGCGGTGCCCTGCCCTGCTGTGCCACCCCCCCTGGTGCCCATCCTCACGTGTCCTTGAAGGAGAGGCAGAGCTTGGTGCGGGTGAGCTCCTCGTAGCGTTTGCAGAGCAGGCTGAGCAGCTCCGTCTTGAAGATGGACTCCAGGAGGCTGTCGCAGTCGTTCTCGTGGAGGATGAAGAAGTCATCCTGCCTGGTGCTGAGGGACCCACCCCGTGGCAGGGGGCATCAGTGGAGGGCAAGGCTGGTGCCAGCCAGTTCTGGGGAGGAGGGGAAGCTGGGAGCCTCGCTGGCTCTGGAGGTTTGTGCGGCCAGGCTGGATGTGGCTGTGAGCAACCTGAGCTGGCGTGAGGGGTCCCTGCCCACGGCAGGGGGTTGGAACTGGCTGAGCCCTGAGGTCCCTTCCAGCCCTGACACTTGTGTGGTTCTATGAGCTAAGGTGGAGGGTGGTTTGTGGAGCCACAGAATCACTGTGGTTGGAGGAGACCTTTGAGGTCCTCAAGTCCAACCATCCACCCAACACTGCCAGGCCAAATGGAGCTCCCTGGCCTCCAAAGGGGGATCCTCCCCACCATGGCTCAACGTTCTGCTGCCTCCACAGGTGAGGTGCTGGGGCCTGGGTTGAGGACTCTGAAGCCAGCAGAGCTTGGTGGAGCTGCTGGGTGAAGCCTGACCCCATGGACCCCTGCACAGAGCCTGTGCCAAGGGACACACCTCAGCGAGACGCCGCTCACCGCCTGCAGCTCCACTTTCTTCTTGAGCACCTCCTTGACCTGCCCCTTCTCAGGACCTTTCTTCACCTTCTCCCTCCCAATCAGGTAGAAGCACTTGGGGGTGAGGATGAAGTCCCTCTTGATGGGCTGGGGAGAGGGGCAGAGGCAGGAGGGGGTGAGGAGGGGTTTGCAGGGGGGACACCAGCTCTGCACACACACACACACACACACACACAGACAGAGCCCAGCCGAGGGCAAGCCCCCCTGGGCCTGCCCCGGGCCCCAGGTGGGTGCAGGTACCTTGAACCTTCGGTTGTACTTGGTGATGGAGTCGGCAAAGTCGATCCTCTCCCTCTTGGCCAGGAACTGCCGCAGCTCCGGGCGCTCCTCCATGCCCAGGTAGTCGCCCACGAAGTTCCTGTTGATGCTGTTCCTCCTCCGCTCCTTGAAGTTGTAGAGGATGTTGGATGCTGTGAAGGACCCCAAGAGCCATGCTGGTGGGACAGGAGGCTCAGCCTTCAGGCTTTGCCTGCCTGCCTGGCCGGTGCCTGCCCTCCCAAAGCAGCTGTGGGAGATGTGGGAGGTGTGGGAGCTGTGGGGGCTGTCATATGGATCATGGCAGCTGGCATCATATGGATCAAGGGGCAATGGCCACAAACTGGAAGCCAGGAGGTTCCATCTGAACAGGAGGAGAAAATCCTTTGGAGTGAGGCTGCTGGAGGCCTGCAGCAGGCTGCCCAGAGAGGCTGTGGAGTCTCCTTCTCTGCAGAGCTCCCAACCTGCCCTGGGCACTGTGCTCCTGGGCAAGCTGCTGTGGGAGCCCTGCTGGAGCAGGGGCTTGGAGTGGGTGAGCTCCAGAGGTCCCTTCCCACCCTCCCCATGCTGGGAAATCTGTGACCATTCTGTGAAGAAATCTGAGCCCTTTCAGGTGCAGGGAGAGACCCCCAGAGGGGTGCAGGGGTGCTGCAGTCCTCACCCTCCTCTCGCATCTGCTGATACTTCCTGACGGCCACATGCCGGCGCCAGGCCTTCTGGATCACCCTGGCGAAGCCGTCGAACTTCCTCTCCCTCATCTCCTCCAGCAGGAAAAGCTGGCAAGGACACGGGGTGCTGAGCACCAAGCCCAGCTGCATCACCCCCAAAGGCTCCCCAGCTCTGCCCAGAGCAGTGCTCAGCTCTCACACCTCTCCAAGGAGGAGGAGCTGGGAGGGAACACGGGGTGCTGAGCACCAAGCCCAGCTGCATCACCCCCAAAGGCTCCCCAGCTCTGCCCAGAGCAGTGCTCAGCTCCCACACCTCTCCAAGGAGGAAGAGCTGGGAGGGAACACGGGGTGCTGAGCACCAAGCCCCAGCTGCATCACCCCCAAAGGCTCCCCAGCTCTGCCCAGGGCCGTGGGCAGTCTGTGGAGGCTGTGCTGGGGGAGCAGAGCCCTGGCCACGCACCGACTCGGGGTTCTTGACGAAGACCTTGCTGCGCCCCATCTGGTACTGCTCGGGCTCCATGTCGACGGAGCGCAGCAGGTGCTGCACCCCTTGCCGCTCGTCCCCGCGCCAGGACGGCCACGTCTCAGGGGTGAGGATGGCGTAGCTGTGGGGGAGAGGGGCCTGGGGGTCACTGCTGGGCTGCGGGACCCCCCTCCCCCATGCCCCCCGCCCCCCATCCCGCTCACCGCTGCAGGAACTTGCGGAAGAGGCGGCGGTAGGCGAAGCCTGCGCGGCGCACGCGGATGTTCTCCTTCAGGCCCAGGTACTCCACTTGGTGCTTCACCCTGTGGGGCCGGGGGGGACAGGCTGCCATGGGTTGGCAGCTCCTGGGGAGGGCCTGCTCAGGCCCTTCTGCCATTGCTTTGCACCGAGCAAGAGCTTCAGGGGCTCAGGCGGAGCCCTTCTGTGTGCCTGTCCCCAGGTCCTCCTCGGCAGTCCCCTGGGTCTGGGTGCAGCACTGAAGGAGCAGCCCAGGGCTGCAGTTGGTTGGGGGAAAGGCAGTTCCTGGCCAGATCTCCATGGCTGGCTCCCATTGCCCAGGCTCTGGGGGGTTCCCTGGGGCCTCTGTTACCTGCTCTCCTCCCAGTCCCGAGGCTTCTTGGTCTCGTTGGGTTTGATGCAGCGGATGTAGTGTGGGGTGCACTTCATGAGGGTGTTCACCAGGTCGTTGGCCTGTTTCTGGTGCAAGCATCAACCTCTGGAGCATCACAGCGGCTGCTGGGAGCCCAGCACCCTGCCTCTACCCCACAGGCAACAGCTCCAAGTCCAACCTTTGACCCAGCACCTCCATAACCACCAGGACGTGGCCTAGTGACCGCGGAGGTGCTGGGTAGCAGGTTGGACTTGATGACCTTAGAGGTCTTCTGCAGCCTTAATCCTTCTGTGACTCTCTGGCTCTGCTCTCCTGCAGCCTCGGGGCCCTACCTTGATCTTGGAGCCCGCAGTGGTTGGCCTTCCCTTCTTGTCAGACTCAAGCTTTTCTGGGAAAAGCATCTGGATGAAGCCACTGAAAGGCAGGGGACAGTCCCCAGGTGAGAGCTGCCACGCTGAGCTGGAGCCACCTTGTCCCCAGGCCAAGCAGGATTGGTGCTGGTGGGTCAGGACCCCTCTGCCCAGCCCTGCAGCCCCTGCCTGCTGTGCGCTCAACCAGGGGACGCCGCCGATGCCCGTGGGGAGATGCAGGGTGCTGAGCACCCTAAGCTACGGCTCCAGCAGAGGCAGGACCAACAAAGCTTTATGCCACCCTCTGTCCCAGCCCTTTGGGGTGGCCTGGGGACCCCAGCTGTGCCAGGACTCACTATTCACTGCTCTGCATGAGCTCAATCAGGTCGGTGAAGAGCACGTCCCGGTTGCGCTCGCAGAAGCCACTCACGTCGTAGGAGACCTGGGGACAGGAGAGGGACCTCAGCCCCATGCTGCTGTGGCCAGGGCTGTGGGGTGCAGGATGAGGGGTGCAGGATGAGAGGTGCAGGATGCAGGGGTGGGATGCAGGAGGAGGGGCATGGGGTGCGGGATGAGCGGTGCAGGGGGCAGGATGCAGGATGCGGGACGCAGGATGAGAGATGCAGGATGAGTGGTGCAGGGGGCAGAAGGAAGGGTGCAGGGTCCAGGAGGAGGGGTGCAGGGTGCAGGAGTGGGGGTGCAGGGTGCAGGAGGAGGGATACAGGATGCAGGAGGAGGGGTGCAGGGTGCTGTACCTTGCCTGCATAGTGGTGGATGATGAAGCCTGAGCTCCAGCTGTTGAAGTGCTCGTGAGTGCCCACAGCTGCCTGCAGCTTCTGCAGCAGGGTCTGGTCTGCGCCCTCGCCGGTGGCGTGCATGGTGGCACAGACATCATCCAGGACACTCATGATCCCGGGGGGGTTCTGGGGGAGGGAGAAGGAAGCCATGGGGGTGCAAAGGCCGCCCCTCATCCTTGGCAGCGCCCAGCCCACGCAGTGTCCTCCTCCCTGTGCCCCAGCTCGCCAAGAGAGGCTCGCAGGCAGGGGAGGACCTCGCTCACCAGCTTGTTCTCTATCAGGTCGCACACCACCTTGTTGTTGAAGTACTGGATCTGGGTCCACTTGATCCCCTCCTGCACATATTCCTCCTGGGGAAGTGCAGGGAGAGCTGCTGGGTCCCCAGCCCTGGGACAGGCTGCAGCCCCCCTGCTCCTGCCGTGGTGCTGGGACTGCCTGGCATCAGGGATGCAGGGTGCAGGACTCGGGGTGCTGGTGCAGCCCTGCAGCTCCCCCTGCCCTGTACCTGCTCTGCCTTCAGGGTGAGCTCTATGAAGATCTGCTGCAGCTTCTCGTTCACAAAGTTGATGCAGAACTGCTCAAAGCCATTTTTCTGCAAAAGGACAGAAGGTGAAAGAGGAGGTGAGGCTGAGCTGGCTCCTGGGGAGGGCAGGCTGAGAGCCCCGGGGGTGTGGAGCCTGGAGAAGAGCAGCCCCAGAGGGGAGCTGAGCAATGCTCAGCAGGAGCTAAATGGTAAAGGTCAAAAGGATCAGATCAGATTCTGCTCAGTGGTGCCCAGGGACAGCACAAGGGGCAAGGGACACAAACTGTAACCCAGGAGGTTCCATCTGAACAGGAGGAGAAAATTCTTTGGTGTGAGGCTGCTGGGGGCCTGCAGCAGGCTGCCCAGAGAGGTTGTGGAGTCTCCTGTGGAGAGCTTCCTACCCACTCTGGCCACTGTGCTCCTGGGCAAGCTGCTGTGGGTGCCCTGCTGGAGGAGGGGGGTTGGACTGGGTGAGCTCCAGAGGTCCCTTCCAACCCCCACCCTGCTGGGATTCATGCTGGGATCCTGGGATTCTATTGCTCTCCCCCAGGGACCCTTCTTGGGACTGTGGACTGCTCCAGCCCCCTGCTCCAGCCCCCCTCCTTGCTGCAGGAGCAGGGAAGGACATTCCCCAGCTGACCTCCTCCAGCCAAGCAGCACCCACCTGGAATATTTCAAAGCCATAGATGTCCAGCACCCCGATGCTGTACTCCTCATAGGACTTCTGCATGGCCCTGTTGATGGACTGCAGAGAGGGATGTGCTGAGCCAGCTCCAGCAGGGGCCGGCTGCAGGCAGGGGTGGGTGCTGAAGGTCCCCTCCATGCCATGAGCCCCCCCCAGGACCACCAACCTCCACCAGGAAGTCGAAGACTCGTGCATAGAGCCCCTTGGCCAGGGCATCCCTGGTGTAGGCTGCCTGCTCCACGTTGAGGGTGACGGTGATGGACTCGGAGCGGCCTCCCCACCTGCTGTCCATCTTCCTGCTGGTCACCTTCTGGTTGAGGCGCTCCTGGTCGATGCCCAGCAGGTAGGCAGGGAAGGCCAGGGCTGGGCAGAGCGAGGAGGGGTGCTCAGGCCTGCCTGCTCCCCCCCTGCACCCCCAGCTCACCGCCCACAGCCACGGCCGGACCCTCCAGCCCCAGGGCAGCAGCGGGGGGTGGGGGATGTGGTCCTCCCTCTGCTAAATCACAGCAAGGGACTCCTGGCATCCCTCTTCTTGCTAATTAAGCTCTGGGTTAATTACTTAATTGTGCTGCTTGCTCACTGCCATGTCTGAAAGAACTATAACCAGTGGCCAGCAGGAGCAGGCACCCTGGACTGGGCACTGGTGGGGCCAAACCTTTGTGCTCCTCACCCCAAGAAGGTCACTGAGGAGCTGGAGCAGGTCCAAGGGAGGGCAACAAAGCTTGGGAGAGGGTCTGGAAAACAGGGCTGGGGAGGAGATGCTGAGGGAGCTGGGGGTGTTCAGCCTGGAGGAGGCTGAGGGAGACCTCAGTGCTCTCTGCAGCTGCCTGGAAGGAGGCTGGAGCCAGGCTGGGGTTGGTCTCTCTGCCCCAGGAACGAGGGACAGGGCAATAGGAAATGAACTCCAGTTGCCCCAGGGGAGGTTTGGGTTGGAGATGAGGAACAACTTCTGCCCCCAAAGGGCTGTCAAAGCCTGGCCCAGGCTGCCCAGGGCAGTGGTGGAGTCCCAGACCCTGGAGGGATGTAAAGCTGTGGAGGAGTGGTGCTGAGGGCCATGGTTCAGTGGTGCCCTGGCAGTGCTGGGGGGAGGCTTGGACTCAGTGTTCTTAAAGGTCCCTTCTGAGCAAACTGATTTCATGCTTCTAAGATGCTGCTCTCCTCCTCTCCTCTCTGCCAGGGGGGCGTTGTGCTGTGGGCACTTTGCCAAGTGAGGGTCCCCCCCTGCCTCCCTGGGGCAGAGCAGGGCCACCACTCACAGTCAGGGTTCTCCACCCGAGCGTAGTTGCCCTCCTCCCGAAAGCTGACGTTGCCCAGGTGCAGGATCCCTGCCACGATCTGCAGCACCACCTGCTGCTCCTCTCCACGGATGCCAATGACCTGCATGGCATTCTGGGGGGGGGCAGGGTGGGGACCCCATCAGCCCCTGCCCAGCTTGCAGCTGGCTTTGGGGGTCCCCCAGCCCGGGTGCCCACCATGGTCTCGTGGAAGTCGCTGCGGTCATCGGTGCCTTCCACCTGGTAGGTGTCCGACTGGTTCAGGTAGTAGTAGTAGTCTGGGCTCATGATGCCCAGGTTCTGCCTCTGCTCCTGGGATGCTCCTTCGATGAGCTGCTTGGGAAAGAGGAGCTGTGGGCCCCCGCCCTGCCCTGCCCAGCCGGCTCCGTGCCCCCCGCCCCGGGCTGTACCTGGTAGTGGATGTGGAAGTTCCTCTCGCCCTGGTTCTGGCTCACCACCCGCGACTTCTCCAGCAGGAAGTTGGAGATCTTCCCTCCGTCAGGCTCTCCCCCCCGGCTGAACTGGATCTCAAAGTACTTCCCCTGCAGCAGCACAGCTCCCACTGAGAGCCACGGCCCCAGCTGCAGGGACCCTTCACTCCCTCCAGCCCTGACTTCCCTCTTGGGGTTGTAGAGTCCCCAAATCCCAGCATGGGGAGGGCTGGAAAAGACCTCTGGAGCTCACCCAGTCCAGCCCCCTGCTCCAGCAGGGCTCCCACAGCAGCTTGCCCAGCAGCACAGTGCCCAGGGGGGGTTGGAAGCTCTGCAGAGGAGACTCCACAACCTCTCTGGACAGCCTGCTCCAGGCTCCAGCAGCCTCACACCAAAGAAGTTTCTCCTCCTGGGTTCCAGTTTGTGCCCCCTGCCCCTTGTCCTGTCCCTTGGCATCGTCTGGCCCCAGCCTCTTGCCCCCCACAGCTCCTTTAGCTCCTGCTGAGCATAGCTCAGCTCCCCTCTGGGGCTGCTCTGCTCCAGGCTCTCAGCCCCAGGGCTCTCAGCCTTTGCTCCTCACAGAGCTGCACCAGGCCCCCTCAGCACCTTCCCCTTCTCTCCCAGCCCCCCAGGAGCATCGCTGGGGTGGATGCTGGCCGCGGCTCTGCCCCTGCCCCGGTGACTCACGAAGCGGCTGGAGTTGTTGTTCCGGACGGTCTTGGCGTTCCCAAAGGCTTCCAGCAGAGGGTTGGACTGCAGGATGATCTCCTTCACGTGCTGGGGGCAGAGGAGGGAGAAGGTCGAGCTGGGGGTGGGGGTTACCCACCCACAGCAGCTCTGCTCAGCGCTGGGGACAGCCCCGGGGCTCTGCGGGGTCTTCCTCTGGGGCTGCTCTGCGGGGTCTGCCCCTGGGGCTGCTCCTGGTGCCACCATCAGATGGGGAGCGGTTGGGGGGGGCACACAGGGACATACCTGCACCTTCTCTCCACCCCCAGACACCTTGGAGATGTAGCCCATGATGTACTTGGCTGCCACTGTCTTCCCGGCTCCGCTTTCTCCGCTGTGCAAAGGCCAAGAGCAGAGGAGGTGGAACGGCCCCAGCAGGGACACCCCCAGCAGAGACACCCCCAGCAGGGACACCCCCAGCAGAGACACCCCCCCTCCCAGCAGAGACACCCCCCAGCAGAGACACCCCCAGCAGGGACACCCCCAGCAGGGACACCCCCAGCAGAGACACCCCCAGCAGGGACACCCCCCAGCAGAGACACCCCCAGCAGGGACACCCCCCCTCCCAGCAGGGACACCCCCAGCAGAGACACCCCCAGCAGAGACACCCCCAGCAGGGACACCCCCCAGCAGAGACACCCCCCCTCCCAGCAGAGACACCCCCAGCAGGGACACCCCCAGCAGAGACACCCCCAGCAGAGACACCCCCCCTCCCAGCAGAGACACCCCCAGCAGGGACACCCCCAGCAGAGACACCCCCAGCAGAGACACCCCCCCTCCCAGCAGAGACACTCCCCAGCAGAGACATCCCCCGGGGGCGCTTGGGCTGGGATGCTGCAGAAGGGCCAGGGGTGGCCAGCAGGGGACAGAGGAGGTGTCCTCCCCACTGCCAAGCTCGCTGGGGATGCCTGGGGGTGCTCTGGGGGTGCTCTGGGGGTGCTCAGGGCTTTGGAGTCAGGGAATCACAGAAGTGCTGAGGGTGGAAGAGAGCTTGGAGAGCATCAAGCCCAAGGCTTCACCCAGAGCTCACAGTTCCACCACTGCTGCTAAGCCACTGCCACTGCACCACGGCCCTCAGCACCACATCCAGGCAGCTTTTAAACCCCTCCAGGGATGGGGACTCCACCACCTCCCTGGGCAGCCTGGGGCAGTGCCTGAGAACCTCTGCTGGGAGGAAATACCCAACCTGAACCTCCCTTGACACAACTCGAGGCTGTTTCCTCTTGCCCTGGCACTTGTTGCATGTGAGCAGAGCCCAACCCCCACCTGGCTGCAGCCTCCTCTCAGGGAGCTGCAGAGAGCAGTGAGGTCTCCCTCAGCCTCCTCTTCCCCAGGCTGAACCCCCCCAGCTCCCTCAGCTGCTGCTCCCCAGCCCTGCTCCCCAGACCCTTCCCCAGCTTGGTTGCCCTTGTCTGCATCCACTCCAGCCTCTCAATGTCCTTCTTGGAGTGGGTGGCACAAAACTGCCCCCAGGGCTCGAGGTGTGCCCCCCCCAGTGCTGAGCAGCTGGGGACAATCCCATCCCCAGACCTGCTGACCACACCACCCCCGCCGTGAGAGGGGCCAGAGCAAGGCTGGGTGAGGAGCTGCTCCAGGGGAAGGTGCTGGGCTTCTTGTTGCTGGATTTTGGAGGGCAGGAAGAGGACTTGGGAGCTCCAAGGGGAAGTCTCTGGCCTTGCCCCACAGCCCCTTGCAACACCCAGCCGGAAAGAGGCATTGCACAAGGCTGGGGTCCCAGCCCAGGACAGGGCTCCTGCAGCTCCTCATGGTGCTCACAGCCAGGATTGGGGGGTCCCTGCAGGCACCCCCATGCCTTGGGTCTCCTCAGTCACCCTCATGCCTTGGGTCTCCTGTGGTGGGAGGAGGCCCCTGGGCATGCCCTACCTGATGATGACGCACTGGTTCTCGCCGTCGATCAGCATGTTGCGGTACATGGCGTCTGTCAGGGCGTAGATGTGGGGAGGGTTCTCATACTGAGCCTAAAATCAGGGGCAAGGACAGCTGAGCCCAGGGCCACCTGCAGCTCCCTGCCCTCAGCCCCCTCCCCAGGCCCCCTTCGCCCTGCCCGTGCGTGGCGCAGGGCAGCGGCGCCAGCAGGGAGGGGGAACGGAGCTCCTGCCACGGGCAGGAGGTCAGCAGCAGTCTGCCAGGGGGGGCTGACTCTTCCCTCCTCCTTGGGAAGCTGGTGGGGGGAGCCTGAGCTACTCCCTGGGGTGGGTTGGGCCATTCTTGGGTCGCTTTGGGGTGGATGTCTGAGCTGAGTTTTCCAGGGAGGTGGATCTGCTCCTGACTCCCCATGGATCGACCTGGGAGCAGTGACCCCTGTGGCACCCAAAGGGCTGGGGAGGATGGGGACACTCAGGGGACACTCAGGGGACCCCCCCGAGGTGTTCCATAGAATCATTTTAGTTGGAGGAGACCTTTAGGATCAGGGACTCCAAGCCTGAGCCCAGCACTGCCAGGGCACCACCGAACCATGGCCCCCAGCACCACATCTACACAGCTCTGAAGCCCCTCCAGGGATGGAGGCTCCACCACTGCCCTGGGCAGCCTGGGCCAGGGCTTGACAACCCTTCTGGGGAAGAAATTGTTCCTCATGCCCAACCTAACTCCCCTCCCACTATGATTAACTTCAGGCCAGTTCCACTCACGGCATTTTTGTGACCCAAGTGCAGGACTCAGCCCTTGGCCCTGTTGAGCCTCTTCTTCCCCATGCAGCTGCTGTGGCTTTCCCAGATCACCCCAAATGAAGCCCAGTGAAGCCTTGGCTGTGTCCCCCCAGCTGCCCAGGAGGCAGGGGGCAGGGGCAGGGGCAGGGGCAGAGGCAGGGGGCAGGGGCAGGCTCACCGCTCCCTGGTAGAGCTCAACCTCGCGGTCGGTGAAGTAGGGCATCTGCTTGAAGGGGTTGACAGAGATCAGCACCGGCCCAATGTAGGTCTGAGAGGCAGGTTAAGGTCCATCTGTCCTTGCTCTTGTCCTCCCTTCCTGACCCAGGGGCAGGAAGGTGGCTGGGGAGGTCCTTCCTGGAGGAACAGCAGCAGGGCTTTCAGGCAGAGCTGCTGCCACGGCTCGGTGCTGTGCCCGGTGCTGGGCCATGGGGTGTCCCTCCTGGTGTCATCAGAGCAGGGTACAGCAGGAGCCTCCCCATAGCTCCCTGGCTGCATTTCCAGCATCCTGGAATGCACAGCATCATAGAACTGCTGTGGTTGGAGAAGCTTTCTGAGTCCCACCAGCAACCCAAGCCCTCCACGGCCACCAGACCATGGCCAGGGGTTCCTTGAGCACCTCCAGGGCTGGGGACTCCACCACCTGCCTGGGCAGCCTGGGCCAAGCCCTGACCACTCTTTATCCTGGAGCAGAGGAGCCTGAGGGATGTCCTCATCCATGTGGATCAAGATGTGCAGGGCAGTGTGGGGAGGAGGGAGCCAGGCTGTGCTCGGGGATGCCCAAGGGCAGTGCCAAGGGGCACTGGGGGCAAGCTGGAGCAGAGGAGGTGCCATGGGAACAGGAGGAGAAACCTTTTCACTGTCAAGGTGGCAGAGCCCTGGAGCAGGCTGCCCAGAGAGGTTGTGGAGTCTCCTTCTGCCTGTTTGGAGGCATCCAAACCCCACCTGGATGTGTTCCTGCCCTGGGTGGCCCTGCTGAGGGCAGGGGGCTTGGGCTGGATGACCTTTTGAGGTCCCTCCCAACCCCTTCCATGCTGTACTGAGGTGAGGGAGGCTGAGGACAGAAGAGTGCTGGGGGGGGTACCCCTGAGCCCTGCTTTTGCCCCACCTGAGGCTGGGGGTGGGGGAAGAGCAGCTGAGGTGCAGGCAGCAAGGGGCTCTGCTGGGAAATGCAGAAGCTTGGGGGTGTTGAGTCACAGCTGGATGGGGTCTGGTGCTCAGCAGCACCACAAAAAGGAAGAAAGAGGCTGCCTGGGGCAGTGGTTTTTGGTTGTTGTTTTGGAGGGTTGGGGTTTTGTTGAGCTCCAAAAATAAGAGGGAAAAAAAAAAGTCTAACCCCAAGGCCAAAGCTCTGCAGACACTGAAAGCCCTGAAATAGCTCTGAGGGTGGCTGTGTCCCCGTGTCAGCACCAGCCCAGGACAGAGCATGGCCTTGTAAGGACAGAGACCATCTTCAGGCAAACCACAGCCCTCAGCAGGCAGCTCAGCCCCGTGGCCACCACAGCCCCAGCGTGGCCACCACAGCCCCAGCGTGGCCAGCTCTGCAGGGCAGGGGGCAGGGCAGGGGGCAGGGCAAGGGTGAGGCTGAGCTGGATGGAAGGCTGCAGCTGCTCTGCTATGGGGACAGACTGAGGGAGGTGGGGTTGTGCACTGCTGCAGCCTGAGGCACTCCTGAGGCACTGCTGCAGCCTGTGGCACTGCTGCAGGCTGTGGCACTGCTGCAGCCTGAGGCACTGCTGCAGCCTGAGGCACTGCTGCTGCCTGTGGCACTGCTGCAGCCTGAGGCACTGCTGCAGCCTGAGGCACTGCTGCAGCCTGTGGCACTGCTGCAGCCTGTGGCACTGCTGCTGCCTGAGGCACTGCTGCAGCCTGTGGCACTGCTGCAGCCTGAGGCACTGCTGCAGCCTGTGGCACTGCTGCAGCCTGAGGCACTGCTGCAGCCTGAGGCACTGCTGCAGCCTGAGGCACTGCTGCTGCCTGAGCCACTGCTGCAGCCTGTGGCACTGCTGCTGCCTGTGGCACTGCTGCAGCCTGTGGCACTGCTGCTGCCTGTGGCACTGCTGCTGCCTGAGGCACTGCTGCAGCCTGAGGCACTGCTGCAGCCTGAGGCACTGCTGCTGCCTGTGGCACTGCTGCAGCCTGAGGCACTGCTGCAGCCTGAGGCACTGCTGCAGCCTGAGGCACTGCTGCTGCCTGTGGCACTGCTGCAGCCTGAGGCACTGCTGCAGCCTGAGGCACTGCTGCTGCCTGAGCCACTGCTGCAGCCTGAGGCACTGCTGCAGCCTGAGGCACTGCTGCAGCCTGTGGCACTGCTGCAGCCTGAGGCACTGCTGCTGCCTGAGCCACTGCTGCTGCCTGTGGCACTGCTGCTGCCTGAGGCACTGCTGCAGCCTGTGGCACTGCTGCAGCCTGAGGCACTGCTGCAGCCTGAGGCACTGCTGCAGCCTGTGGCACTGCTGCAGCCTGAGGCACTGCTGCTGCCTGAGCCACTGCTGCAGCCTGTGGCACTGCTGCAGCCTGAGGCACTGCTGCAGCCTGAGGCACTGCTGCAGCCTGTGGCACTGCTGCTGCCTGAGGCACTGCTGCAGCCTGAGGCACTGCTGCAGCCTGTGGCACTGCTGCTGCCTGTGGCACTGCTGCTGCCTGAGGCACTGCTGCAGCCTGAGGCACTGCTGCAGCCTGTGGCACTGCTGCAGCCTGAGGCACTGCTGCAGCCTGAGGCACTGCTGCTGCCTGAGGCACTGCTGCAGCCTGAGGCACTGCTGCAGCCTGAGGCACTGCTGCTGCCTGAGGCACTGCTGCTGCCTGAGGCACTGCTGCAGCCTGTGGCACTGCTGCAGCCTGAGGCACTGCTGCTGCCTGAGGCACTGCTGCAGCCTGAGGCACTGCTGCAGCCTGAGGCACTGCTGCTGCCTGAGGCACTGCTGCTGCCTGTGGCACTGCTGCAGCCTGAGGCACTGCTGCAGCCTGTGGCACTGCTGCAGCCTGTGGCACTGCTGCAGCCTGTGGCACTGCTGCTGCCTGAGGCACTGCTGCAGCCTGTGGCACTGCTGCAGCCTGTGGCACTGCTGCAGCCTGTGGCACTGCTGCTGCCTGTGGCACTGCTGCAGCCTGAGGCACTGCTGCAGCCTGTGGCACTGCTGCAGCCTGAGGCACTGCTGCAGCCTGAGGCACTGCTGCAGCCTGAGGCACTGCTGCTGCCTGAGGCACTGCTGCAGCCTGTGGCACTGCTGCAGCCTGTGGCACTGCTGCAGCCTGAGGCACTGCTGCTGCCTGTGGCACTGCTGCTGCCTGAGGCACTGCTGCTGCCTGAGGCACTGCTGCAGCCTGAGGCACTGCTGCTGCCTGAGGCACTGCTGCAGCCTGAGGCACTGCTGCAGGGAGGATACAAAGATGTAGTCGTCCATGAAGCGCTTCCGGAGGTTCTCCACGATGGCCTCCTCGGAGATCTTGGAGAGCAGGACCATGTCATCCACCCCACTCTGCCTGACGTTGTGGCTCTGCCAGTGGAAGCGTTCCTTGCTGCCCTGTGGGGAGGGGAGGAGCACAGGCACTGCTCCAGGGCCGCCAGTGATGCTCCCCCTGAGCTGCTGGCAGCTCTGCCTGGTCCCTGCCCCAGCTGTGCCTCCAAACCAGGCACCTCTGGGGAAAGGGAAGCTCAGAACCCCAGAGCCTTGCCTCATCCCTCTGGCCAGATCCTGCCTCACCATGTGTCTGTCATGCCAGGGAGGAGCAGCACTGACAGCCTGGGGGCACCTCTGTAGCCTCCCTCCTGCTCCTTATGGAGCTTTCCAGGGACTAATGAAGCAACTGGTGCTCAAACTCTGCTCCTGAGGCAAAGGGGCAGCAAAACTAACCCAGGGGAAGGGCAAAGCATGCAGCTGGTGGGAGCACCCCTGGCACTGGGCATCCTCTGCACCCCTGTGTCCCATTTCCACCAGGGTCTCTTTCCTCCCTGCCCAAGGAGGGAGGATCACAGTCACAGAGTCGTCTGGGTTGGAGGAGAGCTTTAAGGTGGCTAAGTCCAAGCCTTGACTCAGCAGCTTCACAGGGACCCTCCAGGGCCATCTTGTCCAACCCCCCTGCAGGCAGCAGGGACAGCTCCAGCTCGAGCAGGCTGCCCAGGGCCAAGCCAGCCCCAAACCGTGGTGCCAGGACCTGCTTCCCAGCTCTCCGGGCTCCATCCTCGGGGGCTGGGATCTAACCCACACACAGCCCCGGGCTGGGGGGGTGGAGATTTCACCCCGCAGGAAGGAAACAACTCAAAGGCTGCTTGTGCAGGATGCCACAGAAGAAACCTGCTGCAGGCACCCCTGGTGCCCAGGAGGGGACACCCCAGCTGGAGCCGCCCCTGGCCCCCACTGTTCCTCTTTCCCCCCACGGCTCCCAGTACTGATTTCACTTCTCCTCCACCCCCTCCTCACCGCCAGCCTCTTACTCGTTCCATTTCCCTTTTCTTCTCTTCCCCTTGTGCTTCATTTTCCTGCTGGCTCTCAGCCCTGCAGCCCCAGATGTGTTCGCAGCCTCCTGTCTGCCCCGCGGGGGCTCGGCTCGGCCCCGCACCCCCAGCACGCTGGGGGCAGAAGGACCATCGTGGGGCAGGATGCTGCTGCACCCCCTGGCTGCCTCCTTCCCTGCTGGGCTTTGAGACCCAGACCACCATCCATGCCCCTCCCAGACTCCAAGTGCCACCCAAGCCCCCCGGGGAGCTGGGAGGGCTCTTGGCTTCGAGCGCAGCCCAAGCCCTGGCGCAGGAGCTGCTGGCTTTTAGGGTTCCCATCCTCTGCCCTTGGGATGCGAGGACCTGGGCCAGCTCCGAGGCTGCAGGGGGGCTGCTCACGCAGCCTGGAACCGTGTGAGGGGGCTTTGCTCATCCTCCTGCTGGCTGCTTGTGAGCCTTTCCCTTGCCTTCCCCTCCTCCCTGATAAGCCCCTAGGAAAGCCACCAGGAAAAGCACAGCCGGGCTCAGGTCACCATCCTGTCACCCAGGGAGCTGCTGGGGACCCCAAGAGCTGCTGGGGACCCCCAGAGCTGCTGGGGACCTCAGGGAGCTGCTGGGGACCCCAGGGAGCTGCCCAGCTTCAATCCAACCTGGCCAGACCCCCGGGGAAGGCAGAGAGGAGCAGGTCAGGAGAAGCCAACACTGTGCCCTGCCCCCATGCCCCTGAGCCCACTGGCACAGGCACCTGGGCTGGGCTGGGCTGCCCACTCAGGACACCAAATTAGGGCAAAAAAGAGCATTTCCTGTACTGTCAGCTTTGCCACACCTGAGCTGGCAGCCAGAGTTTCTCCTTCAGCCCAATGAGTGCCCTCAGAGCTCTCAGCAGTGGCCTTCCCCACACCTCCTCTTCCCCTGGGCACAGGTTTGGGGCTTTCCTGCCCCGGGCTGGGGCACCTGGTGCCAGCCAGCTGCAGGGCACTCAGTGCTGGGCTGCAGGGGAAGGTCCTCTCTGGCTGTGTCCCCACCAGGTTTCTGGGAGCACAAAGGCTGCCTGGCTTCCCTCAGCATGCCCCAGGAGGGGGCACAGCAGGGGGGTCATGGGGCTGGGGGTCATGGGGCTGGGGCTCACTAAGCTGGGAGGAGGATGAAGAGGAAGGATTCTCCCCCAGATGCAGTGTCCAGCAAGCACAGGACAGGGGCTGTGGGTAGGGGTCCCAGAGGTTGGGGGCAGTGGCTCCTCTGTCCCTTCCTCTGCCCCAGGCCAGGGTCAGGGATGAGCCAGAGAGCAGCAGCACCCTGGGGGGACCCCCAGGGAAGGTGGCCTGGGCCAAACACCTCAATTTGATCCTCAAGCTGAGCCCAGCAGGGTTCAGCTGCCCTTGGCCTGGGCTTCCAGGGGCAGTTTGCAGCTGCTTTGCACAGAGGACTTTGCTGTGCTGTTGATCTCCTGGGTGCATGCCTGGAGAGCCTCATCGAGACCCCCAGAAACCACAGAACAGGTTGGGTTGGAAGGGACCTGTAGAGGTCACCCAGCCATGGGCAGGGACACTTCTGCCAGGTGAGGCTGTTCAGAGCCTCATCCAGCCTGGCCTGGAGCTCAGGGGCACCTCCCACCCCTCTGGGCAGCCTGGGCCAGGCTCTCACCCTCCTCAGAGTGGAAGAAAAAGCAAAAGAGTCTTCCTTATGCCCAACCTGAACCCTCCCAGGCCAGGCCTGTGGGATGGAGGCTGTCACCATCACTGCCACCACATGTGAGTGCTGGGGCAGGGAGGGGAGCAGCCCCGTGGCAGAGATGACAAACCATCATCTGGTTTGCAGCTCTGAGCCCCCAGCAGCAGGCTGCAAGCCCTGGGCAGGAAGCAGAGGGAGCCCAAGGTGGCAGCTCTTGATCTGGAGACAGACCAAGCCCCAGGCAGCCAACACCTTCAAACCACAGGAAGCCCTGAGAAGAGCAAACATGGGGGGAGGGAGGGGGATTCCACCGTGGCCACCCCCCCCCCCAGCTCCCAGGCACAGGGGTTGGGGATGGGAAGGTTCCTGCAGCGTTCTGGGGCTGGGGGCTGCCCCCAGAGCTGGCTCCCAGCTGAGGCTGTGGCTGTGGAGCCCTTCACAGAGCCACAAACCAGCTCCAGGTGTGGGGGGCAGCGGGGAGGGGGTTGGCATCCTGCAGGGGACAGCACCTGGGCAGCTCCTCAGGGGTGGCAAACAGCCACGGGGGGGGAGGAGGCTCCGTTCCAGCCTGGCCACCTCCCACCCACGCAGGAAGGGGAAGGGTCTGGGGGCAGCATCAGCCCCGCAGCTGGAGTCTGAAGGGCACAGCTGTGGCCACCCCGTGCAGAGCCTCTCTCCATGCCTCAGCTGCTTCTGAGGCCTCTTCTGCCTCCACAGCAGCCTCCAGCTCCGGCTGCTGCCCTCCCAGGTGCCCTGCACCCTGTGCCTGCCGGGGTGCAAGGTCCAGCCCTTGGCACTGACACCCAGAGGGTCCTTCCAGGCATGAGCTGGCCTGGGGAGGGGGTTCCTGCTGCCCCCCTGCAGCCCTCTGCCCACATCCTGCCAGCACCACCGGCCCCGAAACCAGAAGCGCTGGTGGGAGGCTGGGCCAAGAGGAACACAAAGTTTCTCCTGTGGGCACCCCCAGCAGAATCAACCCCTCTGGGGGCCAGCCTGGCCTCACCCCTCCCCATGTCCCCCATCTGCTGGGGCCAGCTCCCGGGGGGGCACCGACCCTGCACCCAGCCCCAGCCCTGCTCCCTGTCCCCAGCCCGGGCAGCGCTGTGCCCTCCCCAGAGGTGAGCTGCTGGCACCTCCCCGAAAGCAGCAAAGGACCACGAAGGGAGCAGGAGGGGACAGTGCCAGCTCTGAGGTGGCAGGAGGAGAGGGGGACGTGCCCAGGGTGCCCGAGGGAGAGAGGGTGAGGGGAGCCCAGCGAGGGTCCCCCTTGCACTCACCATGGTGTCCCTGTGTCCTGGGGCTGCTGTCACCGAGGGCTCAGGGCCATCCCTTTGCCCTTCTGCTTCTGCTGCAGCTGCAAACTGCTGCTCATTTTTTGTCCCCTTCTTCTTTTTCTTTTCCCCTCCCACTTCCTCGTTTCGTGCTGGTTTGGGGGGGTGGGGAGGATGGGGGTGGCTGCTGGGGGGGGACATTGAGGTGGCACTGCCCAGCTCTGCTGCAGAGAGGTGCTGGGGGGGTGGCTGGGCTGGGGGAGCAGGTGGGGGCTGGGTGGAGCCCGGCAGAGATGCTCAGAGCTGCCACAAATCCTTCCCCCCCCCCCCCGAGGTGACAATTTGGTGCCCCAAGGTGACAGCCTGGTGTGGCTGCAGGAGCAGCCAGGCAGTGCTGGGGGCAGCTGTGCTCGGAGCTGCTCCTAGGAGCAGTAGGATCACGGAATGGGTTGGCTGGGAAGAGACCTCTAAAGCTCACCCAGGCCACCCCCCCTGCACTCAGCAGGGACAGCCCCAACCAGAGCAGGCTGCTCAGAGCCCCACACAGCCTGAGCTGGGATGGAGCCAGGGATGGGGCAGCTCCCAGCCTCTGGCTCTCCCCACCCTCAGGGTGAAGATCTCTCCCTTCTCTCCCAGTCTGAATCTGCCTCTCTCTGTTCCAAACCCCCCACCCCCTTGTCCTGTCCTGCTGAAGCTCTCTGTCCCTCTGCTCCTCCAGGCATCAGCCTCATCTCTGGAGGTGTTTGCAGCCAGGCTGGATGTGGCTGTGAGCAACCTGCTGTGGTGTGAGGTGTCCCTGCCCATGGCAGGGGGTTTGGGACTGGCTGAGCCTTCAGCTCCCTTCCAACCCTGATGATTCATTCGATGATTCTCTGACATGGCACAAACCCTTCTGCCAGTCCCAGGGGAAGCAGCCCAAGGCAATCCAGGGGCTCCTCAGCAGTGTTTCAGGGTCACAGACCTCCAAACACCAATCCCTTAGGCTCCCAGAGCAGCATTACCATCATGGGGGCTGTGTGCCCTTGGGGCTGCCAGGGAGAAGCCTCTTCCTCTGTGCCAGGCAGCAGCTCTGGGGGAGCTCCAACTCTCCAACCTTCTCTGGTCGCTCAGGCTGCAGGGAGAACCACCCCTGCCCCTCAAGCCCCTCCTTCAGCAGCAACACCAGGAGCTGTGTGGGGCTGCCCAGCTCCATGCCAGCACAGAATGCCAGGCTGGAAGGGGCCCCAGGGAAGGTCCAACCTTACTAGGGCATGGTGCAGTCAAAAGGAGCTCGTTGGGAGGTCCTAGCAGGGGGCAGCAGGACTGGAGGGACTGCTCCCAAGCTGTGCCAGGGGAGGTCCAGCCTGGATAGCAGGAAATATTTCTTCACTGAATGGGTTCCCAGAGGTTGGAATGGTCTGCAAGGGGCAGTGGTGGAGTCACCACCCCCGGGGGTGCTCAGGCCCCAGAAGGGTTCCCAGGCACTGGAAAGGTTCTCTGGAAGGGTTCCCAGGCACTGGGTTGGTCTGCAAGGGGCAGTGGTGGAGTCACCACCCCCGGGGGTGCTCAGGCCCCAGAAGGGTTCCCAGGCACTGGAAAGGTTCTCTGGAAGGGTTCCCAGGCTCTGGGATGGTCTGCAAGGGGCAGTGGTGGAGTCACCACCCCCGGGGGTGCTCCAGCACTGAGCACTCTGTGGACCTGGCCCTTAGGGCTGTGGTTTGGGGTAGCTCTGGGCTTGGAGTGGGTGATCTGGAAGGTCTCTTCCAACCAGCTGTGTTCTCTCTGTGTGTGAGAGACTCCTGGGTGAAGTGAGGTGGCTGAGGTTGGCTTCTTGAGGGAGAGGAGTGGGAGCAGGAGGGGCAGCTGGGGTGGTAGCTACTCCTTTATTATAGATGCTGGCGTTTACGTCGCTCCTCCTCAGAGTTAGTAAGTTAAACATTTGTCATGATATAGCTATCTAGATAAAAAGGTGAGGACATCCCCCTCCCCTCCCCTCCCCACAACCTCAGCCTGGAGCATGGCCCCAGCAAGGACACACAGCAAGGGCCCACTCGACAGCCAGGAGGGGTTTGGTTTATGCTGAGCACCAGGGCAGCTGTGCTGGGGCTGGGGAGAGGGGGGGGAGGGGGAAGGCAACACAGCTGGGGGAGGGCTGGCAGGGAGGAGAGGTCTGCTGGAGGGACAGAGGGTTCTCCCCCTCCCTGCACCCTGGGGCTGAGCTCCCCCCCAGCCAGGTAGAACCCAGCAGGGCTTTGGGCAAGATTCTCCACCTTGGTGAGGCAGAAAAGCTTGGGACTGCTCCTGCCAAGGCCACCCAGGGGCACAACAAAGCAGGCTGCGGGGAGCTGACAGCCTGGGCTCCCCTGCAGGCTGTGCTGGCCCGTGGGGAAGATGTGTCCTGGCCACAGCTGTGGCCAGCAGCTGACCTGGAGGAAGCCCAAGCCTGCCCTGGAGGTCTCCTTGGGGCAGAGGAGTGGGGGGCACCGGGACCAGCACCCCCCCTGCCTTTGGAGGCACAGCACCGTTTGGAGGCAAAGCACCTTTGGAAGTAAAGCACCTTTGGAGGCCAGGCAGCCCTGCAGGCTGTGGCCTTCGCTGGGGAGGGCCCCACCAGGACCAGGCAAACTGGTCCTGAGCCGTGGCTCAGCAGTGGGGACTCTGTGACCTCCATCCTCCTGTGCTCCCTGCAGCCCAGCCTGCCCTGAGCACCCATGAGGGGACCCCAGCCTTGAGCACCCCTCAGCCTGCACCTCAGCTCTGCCTTGGAGGTGTTTCTGGGCTGAGTTCTGGTGAGGACAGGGACCAGGGCTGCCAGGGAGAGTAAGGGCAGACCCCAGGCAAGGCAGAGCTCGACTGACCCCCTCCCAGCCAAACCGGTGGCACCAACCCTGCTCGCTGGGGCACCTGCTCCCTGTCCCCCCTCCAGGGCCCAAGGTGCCAGGAAGCAAATCAAGAACACCCAGCTCCTGCTCCCCCAGCCCCACAGCAGCTCTTCAGCCAGAAGCCACCCTGGGCACCTGCAACCTCCTCCCTGTCTCCCCTGGGATCCCCGAGGGAAGGGCAGCAGCCCCTGGCGCGCTTGGCCTCCCCTGGGGATGCCCCCACGATGCCCCCCTGTGCCCTTGGGAGGTGGGCACGGGGCAGGGGGAGGCAGGGTGGGGCAAGTGGTGCCTCCCTGGTGGCTCTCAGCACCTGCAGGACCTGGGTTCCTCTACTAATAAATAACAACTTCAGGATTTCAGGTCCTGCCCCTGCTGCCACGCTCTGCCCAGCTTCTCCCCTGCCACCACTCCTCCCCTCTGCCACGCTGGCCTCTGCCAGGCTGGCCTCTGGTGGTCTCTGAGGCAGCTGGCAGCGGTTGAGCTGGGAACCTGCTCCTGTGAAGCTCGGGGTGGGGAGGGGCAGGGGTGCCAAAGGGTGCTGGCTCTGTGGGGGAGGGGGCTGGGGGTGCCACCAGCTCCCCCTGGCAGCACAGCCAGTGTCTGTGGTGGGGCCAGGGGAGGTGCCCGAGGCGGAGAGGGAGGCCATGGCTGGGTGAGCCCTCTGGTGTAGCTTCTGCCTTCCAGTTTTCCCACGGGGGGTGGCACTGCCCCTAGTGCCCCTGGCACGTTTTGCAGCACATCTGTCGGAAGTAGGTCCTGCTGCAGAACTTGAACTTCAGCACCAGTGGGCAGTAGGCCACCTTGTTCACATCTTTGCACTCTGCAAGGGGGGCACAGAGGGAAGGAAGGGTTACAGCTGCCCCAGGGGCCGAGGGACTTCTCCTCCTTGCCCACCCGAGTTGGGTTTGCACCCTGAGAGCTCAGCTCCTGGCGGGGGAGCTTCTGGCCAGGGAGCAGCAAGGTGCAGCCAGGCTGGAGAAGCCGCTGAGAAACTCCCTGCTGAAAGCCTCTCTCTGTCAAGGTGCAGTTCACACAATCCCAGCATGGCTGGGAGGGACCTCTGGAGCCCACCCAGCTCCAGCAGGGCACCCACAGCACAATGCCCAGGAGCACAATGGCCGGGGTGGGTTGGAAGCTCTGCAGAGGAGGAGACTCCACAACCCCTCTGGGCAGCCTGCTCCAGGCTCTCAAACCCACAAGCTTCTCCTCATAGAACCTCCTGGCTTCCAGTCTGTTCCTGCTGCTCCTTTTCCAGTCTCTTTGCACCTCTGGGAAGAGTCAGGCCCCAGCCTCTTGCCCCCCACCCTCTAGCCCTTGCTGAGCATTGCTCAGATCCCCTCTGGGGCTGCTCCTCTCCAGGCTCAGCAGCCTCAGGGCTCTCAGCCTTTGCTCTCACAGAGATGCTGTCACCACATTCAGCAGGGTCACACCATGCCAGCTGGGCCTGGGACCAGAGGGGACAGCATCAGCCGTCCCCAGGAGAGCCTTGCCCGTGCGGCTCTGGCGCCCCTGCGCCGCTCAGCCCCACGGCAGTGCCCCACGCCCCCATCCGGCCCCCGCCTGCCTCACCTTCAGGGTTGTCTGTAGGTCCTGACTCACACTTGGTCTCGCACTGCTGCATGCTGGGGGGCTGCAGGGTCTCCACGCAGTCGCTGGACGGCTGCCCGGTGTGAGCCAGGCACTGGACGGACCTCCGCTGCTGGCCGAGGCCACACTGCGCCGAGCACTGCCGGAGACAGCACAGCACCGACCTGCAGCGGCCACCGCGGCCGGGACCAGGGCTGGGACGGGGCACAGCCAGCTCTGCCAGCTGCAAAAGGGCTCTGCCTCCAGCTGCTCCTCCCCAGCAGCTGCCCTGGGCCTCACCAGCTCAGCTGAGCACTGTGGCCTCGCGTCCCCAAAGGCTCGGGTTGAACCCTCAGGGGTCTCAATGTCCTTAAACTGAGGAGCCCAGAACTGGACACAGGACTCGAGGTGTGGCCTCAGCAGTGCTGAGCACAGGGCACAATGACCTCCCTGCTCCTGCTGATGCAGGCCAGGATGCCCTTGGCCTTCTTGGCCCCCTGGGCACACTGCTGGCTCATGTTCAGCCTACCATCAACCAGCACCCCCAGGTCCCTCTCTGCCTGGCTGCTCTCAGCCACTCTGCCCCCAGCCTGTAGCACTGCCTGGGGTTGCTGTGGCCAGTGTGCAGAAGCTGGCACTTAGCTGTGTTCAGTCTCCTGCCCTTGGCCTCTGCCCCTCTGCCCAGCCTGGCCAGGTCCCTCTGCAGACCTCTCCTACCCTCTCACAGCTCAACTCCTGCTCCCTGCCCTCACATCCCCAGGCAGCTGTGGCGGCCCCAGGAGGCTCTGCCGGGCAGGCGGAAGCTGGCTGCGGGCTGGGATTTGAGTGAGGGGCAGGTGAGGGAGGGTCTTGCCCTGGGAGGCTGGTGCCTACCTCTCCCCACTCGCCAGGCACCCAGCGGGGCGGGGGGCAGCGGCGCAGGTTGCAGCGGATGCTGGTGGGGGGCTTGGCGGCCTGGCTGCAGCGGGCGGTGGGCAGGGGGGCGCCGAGGTCGCCGCTCTTGCAGAGGACGATGCGGTGACGGAAGCCTGGCCCGCAGCTGGGGGTGCACTGCAGGGAGAGGACACGAAGCCAGGGGTGGGCAGATGCAGATGGGATGTCAAGAAGAAGCTCTTCCCCATGAGGGTGGTGAGAGCCTGGCACAGGCTGCCCAGGGAGGTGGTGGAAGCCTCATCCCTGGAGGTGTTTGCAGCCAGGCTGGAGGTGGCTGTGAGCAACCTGCTGTGGTGTGAGGTGTCCCTGCCCATGGCAGGGGGTTGGGACTGGCTGAGCCTTGAGGTCCCTTCCAGCCCTGACAGTTCTCTGATTGTTCCATGACACAGCTGGTCAGGAGGTAGAGCAAAGGGAGGCAGCACTGCTCTCCCCCACCTCTGCTCCCACCCTCAGCTACCAGAACAGTGTTGAAGCAGAACCACAGAGTGGGTTGGAAGGGACCTCTAAAGCTCACCCAGTCCAACCCCCTGCACTCAGCAGGGACATCCCCAACCAGAGCAGGTAGCTCAGAGCCCCAAACAACCTGAGCTGGGATGGTGCCGGGGATGGGGCAGCTCCCACCCCTCTGGGCAACCTGGGGCAGGCTGTCCCCACCCTCAGCATCACAAATTTCTTCCTTTCCTCCAGCCTGAATCTCCCTCTGAGTTCCAAACCATCCTCCCTTGTCCTGTCCCAACAGGCCCTGCACAAAACTCTGTCCCCAGCTTTCTGCTCAGCCTCTTAAGCACTGCAAGGCCACCAGGAGCCTCCTCTTCTCCATGCTGACCAACCCCAACTCTCTCAGCCTGGCTCATGGCTGTGGCCCAGCTCCAGCAGGTCCCTGCCTGTGCTGAGCACTCCAGAGCTGCAGTTTCCCACAGGATGCTCTCCGAGGCCAGCAGCCACCACCCACTCCCTGACCTCCTGAGCTGCAGGGGAGGACCAGCGCTGAGCACTCACCTCAGACCAGTCCAGAGCCACCCACTCTGGAGGGCAGGTCTGGTTGTTGCAAGGCTCCAGCACCTTTGGCCGCGGCTGGCTGCAGGAAGCATCATCCAAGGTCTTCTCCTCGGCGGCGGAGATCTTGCGCCGGCAGAGGACGCTGCGGCTGCGGACGCCCTCGTTGCAGCTCCGGCTGCATTCAGACCAGTTCCCAATCACCCAGCTGCAGGCAGGCAAAACAGCAACGTTCTGAGAGGCAGGGGGGCTCCAAGGGTGCCCCCATAACTCCTCTAACACAGCTCTCCCAGGTAGCTCCTTCACATCTCCCTTTCTCCGTCGAGAGAGGAGCAAGAGAGACCTTCAGGATCATCCAGCTCCAGCCCCCTGCCGTGGGCAGGGACCCCTCCCACCAGCCCCAGGCTGCTCAAGGCCTCATCCAGCCGCATCCATAACCTCCCTGGGCACCCTGTGCCAGTGCCTCTCAAGAATTTCTTCCTCCTCTCCAGTCTCCATCTCCTCTCTCCCAGCCCAAAGCCATTGCCCTTCCCTGGCACTCCCAGCCCTTGTCCCAGGTCCCTCCCCAGCTCTCCTGGAGCCCCCTTCAGATACTGGAAGGCTGCTCAAAGCCCTCCCTGGAGCCTTCTCTTCTGCAGGCTGAAGACCCCAGCTCTCCCAGGCTGCTGCCCCTATGGCAGGGATGTGTGAATGCCCCCCTGCTCCCCCCTGCTCCCCCTGGCACTCACGCTGGGGGGCAGGGCTCGGTGTTGCACGGCCGCTGCCGCTCCGGCAGCTTGGTCTCGGGGCTGCAGAAGTGGTTGAGGACAGTTGAGCCATCAGAGGCTTTCTTGCACACCACAGATTGGACCTGGCTGCCTGTCAAGAGAAAGAGGCAAGGGAGGGGAAAGAGAGGAGGGTCCTGTGCTGAGCCAGGCTGCAGTAGGAGCCCCACAGCCCTGCTCCCACGTGGGTGAGCGGTGGGGACAGCCACTTGTCCTGGGGGCAGCTCAGCAAGCCTGAGCCTACTTCTTTACAACCATTCTCTTGTACACTTCTGGTAACCAAGGCCTCCTCCAGCTCTAGCACCTCCAGAGCAAAATGGTTGGGGTGCCTGAAGGCTCACCAAGCCAGGACAGAGGATCCAGGATCCAGCCAAAGCCTTCCAAGGATCCTATCCCTGAATAAACTTCTTCTAACCTTGGCCTTGTGACACCTTCTGGGCAGTACTGGTGGAAGAGGAGGTGGAAGAGGAGGTGGCAACACCTTGCTGAAGCCTACACAAGACCAGGCTGGGGCTCTTGCTTTGGAAACTGCCTGTGCTGAATGCCAGCTCCACCACCCACAGCCAGGTTCACACATGGTGCAGCCCTTTGTGTCCATCCCCAGGGGAGCCAGCCCAGGGGATGCAGGGAAGCACCAGAGGTGTTTCATCTCCCCAGCAGGTAGCTCTGAAGGCCAGAGTAGCTGTTGTGATGGGCAAACCTGTCCTGCATCCCACAAGTAAATGGATTTCAAGCCTGCCATGCCACCTTCCATCACCTCTGCCACCTAGCCCTGGGATCCAGCTGAAGAACAGAGAGGTTGTGGAGTCTCCTTCTCTGGAGGCTTTCCATCTGGATGTGTTCCTGTGTGCCCTGTGCTGGATTCTGTGGTCCTGCTCTGGCAGGGGGGTTGGACTGGAGGATCTCCAGAGGTCCCTTCCAACCCCTGACATCCTGTGAGCTGTGATCCAGGTTGCTTGCCCTGACCCTCTGCCCTCAGGATCACACTGATGGCCACCAGCTTGCATGTGGCTGAGCCCAGGGTGGGAATATGTAGAAGCCTGAGTGCCCCTTTGGAGCACAGCAGCTGCTGACATCCACGTGCTGCCCCCCACGAGGCCCAGACACAGCATGTGGGGGGCACAGGAGTGAAGACATGGCCCCTCCCTGCCCCCCTCTCCAGCCAACACGGGGTCAAGGCTCACCCCCTGCACACAGCACAGAGCACTTGGTCCATGGGGTGTAGTGCCAGGAGTAGAGGTTGGAGCTGTCCCTCCCCACAGGAGCATTGAACTTGTAGCGGATCCCCTGCAGCTCTGTCCGCACCAGGACCTGTGGAGAAAGGCAGCACCAAGGCATCAGTGCCACCCCCAAGGCATCAGCGCCACCCCCAAGGCATCAGCGCCACCCCCAAGGCATCAGTGCCACCCCCAAGGCATCAGTGCCACCCCCAAGGCATCAGTGCCACCAAAGCCCATCATGGTGGTGACTGTCACCACCCCACGGCCTCAGCAAGCTCTCCAGGGCAGCTGAAGTGTCCTCACCTTCCCTTTCCAGTCTCTTGCCACACTGAGGTGGAAGCCAGCAGTGCTGGCAGTGGTGCAGCCATGGAGGTGGCACCATCAGAGACAGAGACCCTGGGCTGCAGCCAGAGCAGTGGGCAGCAGGGCAGCAGAGGGGATTCTGCCCCTTGACTCTGCTCTGCTGAGACCTCACCTCCAGTCCTGCCTCCAGCTCTGGTGTCCCCAGCAGGAGAAGGACACAGAGCTGCTGGAGAGAGCCCAGAGGAGGCCCCAAAGATGCTCCAAGGGCTGGAGCAGCTCTGCTGTGAGGGCAGGCTGAGGGAGCTGGGGCTGTGCACTCCAGGGGGACCCCAGAGCTGCCTTCCAGTACCTGAAGGGATCCTCCAGGAAGGCTGCAGGGGGACTTTCCATAAGGGTATCTAGAGCCAAGCCAAGGGGGAATGGTTTGGAGCTGAGGGAGAGCAGGGCAGGACTGGAGCCGTGGCAGGGGTTGGGTAGCTCCAATTCCCAGGCAGTCAGGGCAGGAGCTCTTTGGCCCAGAGCAGACCCCACACCAGGTGTGGGTGTGAGGGCACCACGTTACCATGACAAAGAGGGTGATGTTGGTGGGGCCCAGGGCTTCCAGGGACTCAGGCTCCTCTGGGGATCTCCTGTAGTGGAAGGTTGTGCCGGCGACGTCGAAGCGGCGCGGAGGGTCGATGGAGAGCTTCCCATTGAGGTAGAACTCTCCTCCCTCCCCCCTCAGAGCTGTGAGAGAGCAAAGGGCAGCTGCTGAACTCAGTGCCCAGAGCCAGCTGCAGCTGGACACATCTCAGCTGCCAGGCCCAGGGCATGGTTACAGCACAGGAGAGGGTCCAGAGAAGGGTAACCAAGCTGGGGAAGGGTCTGGAGAGCAGGGCTGGGGAGGAGCAGCTGAGGGAGCTGGGAGTGGTTCAGCCTGGAGAAGAGAAGGCTGAGGGAGACCTCATTGCTCTCTGCAGCTCCCTGAGAGGAGGCTGGAGCCAGGTGGGGTTGGTCTCTTCTCCCAAGGAACAAGCAAGAGAATCACAGAATCAATAAGGTTGGAAAAGACCTCAAAGATCATCGAGCCCAACCTGTCACCCAAGACCTCCTGACTACTGAACCATGAGAGGAAAGGGGCTCAAGTTGCCCCAGGGGAGGTTGCACATGAGGAACAAATTTCTTCTTGGCCCAGGCTGCTCAGGGCAGTGGTGGAGTCCCCAGGCCTGGAGGGGTTTCAAAGCTGTGGAGATGTGGTGCCCAACCTGACCAGGTTGGGTTGGACTGGATGGTCTTAAAAGGTCTCTCCCAATGCAAACCAACCCTGTGACTGTGTGACAAGAGCACATCACCCTCCCCTCATCAGGAGGGAGCAGATGAGGCAAACAAAGCAGCTGCCTGGGCCAGGGTCACCCAGAAGGCCACTAGCAGAGGTGGGATTGATGTCCCCACCATGGATCAGTGTCCCCATCACCCTCTCCCAGCCTGCCCACCAGCCGGCAGCGGGAGGCTGCCGCTGCAGGGCGCTCGGGCAGCTGCCTGGGGCGGGGGGGGGGCACAGCTGGCAGCGTGGCAAGCTGTGCCCACGAAGCCAAACTCAAACCCAGCTGCGCAGCCTGGGTCGGGGCCGCCGGGGCTCCCGGAGGCGGCCGGTCCCGGCGGCCTGGCTGTGCTTGCCTGAGCGAGGCACTAGGGGGGGATCAGCTCCTGGGCTCCTCGCTCCCGCTCCGGCTCCCACACCCTCCCTGCTTGCTCCCTGCCGCCAGCACGGCGCTGGAGCTCTGCACCGCTGCTGCCAGCCTCAGCGCCACGGCCAGGTGGCTGCTGAGGACGAAGGATGCTCTCCCTCTGCTCCCACTGGGGTGTAGGGACGGATCCTGGAGTGACTGCTGCCCAACTGTCTGAGCTGTGCCTCCAGAGCCCAGGAATCCAGCCTGGGTGGGCACCAGGAGCCCCCAGGACACGTGGGCTGGGCAGGGAGGGAGGTTGACATCTCTGAACCCAGCAAAGGGAGCCTGGCCTGGAGAGATGCCACCAGGAGAGCCCTGCTGTGACCTCCCACTGGTGTCAGCACCTAGCCAGGCTTCTGCTCCTGGGGAGCTGCTGCAGAGGCTCCCAGCAGCAAGGCAGCAGCGAGCAGCCTGCCCACCCCTGCGTGACCATCACCTGGAGGACAGAAAGAGGGCAGGGGGAAGGGAACCAGCCTGCTGGGAAAGGGAGCCAGGGGCTGGCTGGAACCTGAAGCCCAAGGACAGTGTGAGCAGGGCTGGTTAAAACCCCTGGCCCAAGATGCTGGTGGAGGGGGGATGCTGAAGAGCACAAGGGGCTGGGAACATGAAGTGTGGGGTTGGATCAGGGTTATGCTGGCAAGCAGTTAGTGCAGGATGGAGGCAATGATGTGGTGGGACAAGGGCTGTGTGGGTCACAGCTGGCCAGGGACCCATTGCCCTGCTGCAGGATGGAGGCAATGATGTGGTGGGACAAGGGCTGTGTGGGTCACAGCTGGCCAGGGACTCACTGCCCTGCTGCCTCCCACTGCCTCCACACCCAAGCTGAGATCCCCAACCCCATTCCCTGCTGGGCAGGGAGGTTTCCCTTGCTGGTCCTTTCCCACACTTCAGGGGGCTGGCAGACCAAGGAGCTGCAGCCCCCCCAGCCCCAGCTCACCTAGGTAGTTGATGGAGAGGTTCAGCTCCCTGATGTCGATGTGGACGGAGCCCTTGGGGATCTGGATCACCTCCTCGTAACCTGTGAGACAACCCAGAGCTGGTCAGCAGTGGTGCTCAGCTTCCAGGCCTGGAGGTGCTGTGGGGCTGGGGTCTCCATGGGCATCTCCACAGCCTGGCTTGAGGGCAGCGTGAGCTGGGGGAAGAGGGAAGGAGCTTGGTGGCCTCTGCCGCTGGGGGTGGCAGTGGTGCTGCTGGGCTGGGGGAGAGCAGGGAGCTGCTCCGGGGGGGGGTCCCTGTGGGGTCTGTCCCTGCTTGTCCTGCGTGCCCCCAGGAGCAGGTGACACCGAGGGGGGGTGACTCTGGCTGCTGGGGGCCAGGCTGCTTGCTGCCTACCTCCCTCAGGCAGGGACTGGTTGAAGACACCCTCGATGGTCTCACAGGAGCTGCCGTCTCCCCCACACACTCGGCACTTGTCCTCCTTGGAGTCGGAGCCCAGGACACGGTCGCAGCCCACGTGCTGGACGAGGCAGTAGCAAGGAGTTAGTGGTCCTGGGGGGGGTCCCTCTGCTCCCCACACCTGACCTGCAGTACATTGCAGACCCCATCCCTGGGTTCCACCTCGCTCCCCTCCATCGCACCCTACCCCCAGGCAACGCTCAGGGACATCTCCCCTGCCCAGCTCCACCTCAGTGCCAGGGCTGGATGGGCACAACGTGGAACCCAGGAGGTTCCATCTGAGCAGCAGGAGAAACTCCTTTGGTGTGAGGCTGCTGGAGGCCTGCAGCAGGCTGCCCAGAGAGGTTGTGGAGTCTCCTGGTGTGGAGGGCTTCCAACCCCCCCTGGCCATTGTGCTCCTGGGCAAGCTGCTGTGGGAGCCCTGCTGGAGCAGGGGGATGAGCTCCAGATGAGCTCCAGGATGAGCTTCCAAGCCCAGCATGCTGGGACTCAGGGACATGCTCCTGCTCCCACACTGGCTGCTGGGCAGGGCATGCCCATGTCCCTGCAGAGGGCAGCATTCCCTGCCCAGAGCTCTGTCCTTCCCCTCCCCCAGGCCCAGGCTCCCCTGGCAGCACCTTGCACTCCCCATTGACACAGATGTCGTTGGAGTCCTGCCTGCAGGGCGTCCCATCCACCACGGCTGCTGCTCGTTCCGTGTAGAAGTTGAAGCCCTCGGCCAGGCAGTTGAGGGAACAGGCTTTGACCCCCCCTGGGCAAGGAGAAGAGCTTCAAATGATGTCCCCCAGGAGAGGAAAGAAGTGAAGAGCCAGACCTGGAGCTTCTCCAGGCCTCCATCCTGTGCCTGCCTCACTGCACAGCCCTAGGTGCCCAGGAGAATGTCCCTAGCAAGCAGAGGGACCCCCAGGGGAGCTCAGGCACTCTTCCTATTGATCAGCACCAAGTCAAGACCATTGAATTGGGCACCAACACCTGGTGAGGCACTGTGCCTCCTGCCCAGCCTGGGAGCTCCCCAGTGCAGCTGGTGCAGAAGAAAGGGCAGAGCTGGGAGAGAGAGGAAGAAGAGGAGCCAGGAGAGGGGAATTCAGCAGCTTGCAGCCATGCTGCCAAGCAGGATGCCTGGGCAAGCCCTCTAGAGAAGGTGTTCTACCAACCCACCTCTGGAGAGCCAAGCCCCCCCCCAGCATCCCAGGCTCTCTCCTGCCTAGGGAGGGAGCTCCAGGGCCCCCCAGGGGGCAGTGAAGGCCTGGCCTTTAGTGAAGCATTTGCCACTGTCTCCCCACAGCATCCTCCTGGAGAAACTGGCTGCTCATGGCTTGGCTGGGTGGAGACTTTGCTGGGTAAAAGCCTGGCTGACAGCTGGGCCCAAGGGGTGGTGAGGAATGGAGGCAGCTCCAGCTGCTGGCTGGTCACCAGTGGTGCTCCCCAGGGCTCAGGTTTGGGGCAGTTCTCTTTCAGGACAAAGGGTTTGAGGCCACCCCTCAGTGAGCTTGCAGATGGCAGCAGATTGTGTGGAGCTATTGATCCTGCTCACAGCTCTCCAGCTCAGCACCTAAAGGGTCCTCTCTTTAATCTCTAGCAGAGCTATTAGGACAGGGCAGAGAATCTCATCTGGCTCTGTGGTGCCTCAGAGGATGTTCTGTTCCTCCTGCCTGCCCTGTCCCAGGGAGGAATTAGAGAGCCTTATAATTTATGAGCAGCAATCTCCTGTTTTCTGCAGCCCCTGCTCCTCCCCACCCCAATCCCAGCCCCCTGAGCCACTCCACTCTCCCTCAGCTCTGGCAGCTGCCAAGAGCAAAGAGAAGAACTGAGTGAACAAAGCAAAATAAGCAAACAATTAAAGCTGCATTCCAGCAGCTCTCTGCTGACTGCTGAGCTGGGGAAGGCTGAGCTGGGGAAGGCTGAGCTCAGCACTTCTCACCGGGGCTGTGTCCTGCACTCCTGGGCTCTGGCCTCCAGGACTGGCAGGAATCAGCCCCAGCACACCTTGTGCTGGCCCTGTGCAGCCAACACCAGCTTGCCAGTGACCCTGTGGCTGGCAGCAGGCATTCAGTGGGTGGCCACTTCCCTTCCTTTCCCTCCTTTCCCTTTTTTTCCCTTTTCTCTCCTTTTCCTATTTCCCTTTTCCCTTCCCCTGGCCCTTCCCTTTTCCCTTCTCCTTTCCCCCTTCCCCTTTTCCCTTCCCTTTTCCCCTGCCCTTCCCCTTTTCCCTTCCCCCTTTCCCTTCCCCTCTGTGTCCTCCCACATCCAAGCCAGTGGAGCAATCCTCCATGCCCAGGACACTTCCCCAAGCCACATTTGGGACAATGTCTGATGGGCAAAGGGCACAATCACCACCACACCTTTGGGCAAAGGAAGGGCTCAAGGGGGCAGTGCCAAGGGGCAGTGGCTGAGCTGAGCAGAGGGAAGAGGCTTAGCAGAGGTCCAGGGTGGTGAACTTTTACTCTGAGGCTGCTGGAGGCCTGGAGCAGGCTGCCCAGAGAGGTTGTGGAGTCTCCTTCTCTGGAGGCTTTCAAAACCTGCCTGGACATTGTGATCCTGGGCAGCCTGAGCTAGACAAAGCTGCTTTACCAGGGGGGCTGGACTGGATGATCTCCAGAGGTCCCTTCCAACCCCCAAAGCCCCCAGACAGCTCGAGGAGCAGATGTGCTACCAGCTGGAGGGCAGAATGGGCAGGCATGAGGCTGCCAACAAGGATGCACAGAGGTTTAGGTTGGAAGGCACCTGGAAGATCATCCAAGTTCCAACCTCCCACCAGCCCAGGTTGTCCATTTCAAGGGCTGAGGTTCAAATGGCCAAACATCCCCAGGACTCAACCACTTGGCCATGCCTGGAAGAGGGAGAGAGGTCCAAGCAAGGGCAGATCCAGCCCTGGGGGCTGTGTTCCCCCTTGGGAAGCTTGTGTGACTTTCCTGCTTTGCAGATCACTTCCAGTTTCATTGATCCATCCCCTGCAGCCTCAGCACATCTGCTGCAGCTGGGAGCTGTGGTTATTTACCCAGCTGGGGAGGATTTCCCCAGTCAAGTTCATTAACTCCACCAGGGAGTACTGCTGCCCTTTCTCATTATTAAGAGATTTCTGCCCCAGAGCCCTCCTCCTCCTGCCCCATCTCCTCACCACACACTCCAGCAGGGGCTTGTGACAAGGGCTTGGAGTGCCAGGACGAGGGACAGTGGCTTTGAGCTGGGAGAGGGCAGATTGAGACTGGAGATGAGGAAGAAATCCTTGACAGCAAGGTGGGGAGACACTGGCACAGGCTGCCCAGGGAGGTTGTGGCTGCCCCCTCCCTGGAGGTGTTCAGAGCCAGCTTGGATGGGACCTTGAGCAACCTGGGCTGGTGGGAGGTGTCCCTGCCCATGGCAGGGGGCTGGAACTGGGTGACCTTGAAGGTCCTTTCCCAACCTACAGGACCTGGGCTACGGACATGGCGACTAGGAGCCCACAGGAGCAAGAGGGCACAAGCCCTGCCCTGCCGAGAGCTGGGGAGATGGAAGCCCCTGCAGAGCCCTGCTGTGGGGCTGCTGAGGGCCCCAGGCCAGCACTCACCTCCCCTGTAGGTCTTCCAGCTGTAGTACTTCCCTCGGAAGGGGACGTTGTCGAACTCGGCGCACTGCAGCTCCCGGAAGTCCTGCGAGCCCGGGGGGCAGTCCTGTGGCCACACAGCCAGGGGTCAGGGCTGGGGGAGCAGCCCACCTCATCTGCCAGGAGACCAGGAGCTGCCACAGCCCTCCCAGCCACCCCTAATGCCCAGCCCTGTGAGGGGATGGCACCAGCCCTGGCAGCTGGGCACCACAGCATGGCAGGAGCATCCTTCCTGCCCGGCTAGACGCTACTGAAGGCTCCTGGCAGGAGCTGCTGCAGGCTTCCCAGCCACCCCTAATGCCCAGCCCTGTGAGGGGATGCCAGCCCTGGCAGCTGGGCACCACAGCATGGCAGGAGCATCCTTCCTGCCCGGCTAGACGCTACTGAAGGCTCCTGGCAGGAGCTCTTGCCTCCCCCTTGGGCTGTCTGCTCTGGTGAGCAAAAGCCTGGGTGCCAAGCCCAGGGGGAGCAGTGGGCAGCCATCCTTTCTTCACTGTGGGTGCCAAGGTACCCCTTCCCAGGTGCCAAGCTCCCCAGAGCTTCCCTGCAGCGCTGTGCTTTCCTCTGCTCCTCTTCAGGCTTAACCCCCAGCCCTGGGAATTCCAGGAGCTGCTCCCCCCTGCCCAGCCTGCCCTCGCAGCACGCAGGAGGCAACCTCTGTCATGTCTGTGCTGGAACTCCCTGCTCCCTCCTCCTTCACCTCCTTGTCTTTCTTTTGGGCCCCTTCTCGATGCTGCAAGCCCTGCAGGTAGACCCCACCCAGCCACCCACTCCCCAGGCAGCCCCCCCCGGAGCCAGCTCAGGCGTGCAGCGTCCTGCTCAGCCTGCCCTGCTGCGGGCACACGGCACGGCACAGCTCCCCCCCCGCCCCAGCTCCACACAAACAGCCCCGGGGAGGAATTCCAGGAGGAGCAGCTCCATGGCCAGCTGCTTGCCGGGGGGGGCCGGCCCCGCTCGGGCCCCGCCGCTGCCGCCCCGGCCCCGCTCGGCCCCGCCGCTGCCGCCCCGTGCCCGGCGGTACTCACGTCGGTGTTGCAGGACCGGTAGCGCTTGCGCTCGCCCAGGCAGTACTTGCCCCCGATGGTTGGCCTGCGAGGGGGTGGCACCACCAGCTTAGGGCACTGAGCTCTGCTGCCTGCCCTGCCCCGAGGCTGCAGCGGCACCAGGGCTTGCCGTGAGGCAAGGGAGAGGCAGGGAATGGTTTGGCTGGGCAGGGACCTTTCGAGGGGGTCTCCAGCCTCAGCACTCAGCAGGGACAGCCCCAACCAGAGCAGGCTGCTCAGAGCCCCCCAGCAGCCTGACCTGGGATGGTGCCAGGGATGGGGCAGCTCCCACCCCTCTGGGCACCCCAGAACAGGCTCTCACCACCCTCAGTGCCAAATACTTCTTCTCCCTTCTCTCCAGTCTGAATCTCCCTCTCTGAGTTTCAGACCATCCCTCCCTGTCCTGTCCCAACAGGCTCTGCTCAGAACGTCCCCAGCTTTCTGCTCAGTCCTTGAAGCACTGCAAGGCCACCAGAAGGTCTCCCTGGAGCCTTCTCCAGGCTGCACAGCCCCAGCTCTCCCAGCCTGGCCTCACAGCAGAGGGCTTCCAGCGCCCCCCAGCATTGCTGTGGCCTCCTCTGGCCCCCCTCCAACAGGTCCCTGTCCGTGCTGAGGACCCCAGAGCTGGCCCCAGCACTGCAGGGGGGGCCTCAGCAGAGCAGAGAGGCAGAATGCCCTCCCTCCACCTGCTGCAGCTCTGCAGCAGTGCAGCCCCCAGCAGCCCCCAGCCCCACACACGGAGCTGTGCCCAGCAGCTGCAGACCCAACACCGAAGCAAGGGCACCAAGCCGCCGGGAAAGCAGAGGAAGGGATTTCCATGCAGGAGCCAAGATCCTGCTGGGAACTGAAGATGGAGCTGCCCAGACAGCTGCTGCCTTCCCCACTGATCCCCAGCAGCCCTCCCCTGCAGCCAGGGCCCCGCTGACGGCCACCCACCGTGGGCTGTCGCAGTGGCGAACGGACGAGGAGACTCCTCCACCACAGGTCCTGCTGCACTCTCCCCAGGAGGACCACGTTCCCCAGGCACCATCCACACCCTCTGGCCGGGTGCCAAAGGGCACACACTCCCTCTTGTAGCACCACTGTGGGAAGACAGAGCTTTAACCCCCCCCCGGGCACCCTCCCGGCCTCCCTCGGGGGGCTGCGGCTGCTGCTTGCTGGGCAGCAGGGCCGGGGATCCCCCCCGGGGGGCTTGGACACCTTCAGCAGCATCTGCTCCCTGCCAGGACTCTGGGGCGGTGTTCCTGGGAGCTCAGGCTGTGCTGAAGGAGTTAAAAATGCCCCAAATCTGCAAAGGCTCCAGGTTAAAAAGATGAAGTCTCGGTTGTGGCAGCAGCGTTGCTGCGCCCTTTGCTCTGCCAAGGATCCTTCAAGAACCTGCCTGTCCCTGTCCTGCTGAGTGACAGATGCTGATGGAAACTTGCCTCTGAAACAGTTCCCTTGGAGCTGGCAGGAGTCCTGCACCCCTGCAGTCAGTGGTGATGCAAGGAGCAGGACAGTGCCAGACCTGCTGCCGTTCTCCGGGCACGGTGCCGGACACCATACCTCGGGGGCTGAGATAATCCCAGGAAGGAAGAAACTGCTGTGTGCTCCTTCCAGGGGCTGATAACCCACCCTGGAGCTGCTGGCACAGCCTCTCCCAGCTCCTCCCCAGCCAGGCTCTGCATGGGCAGCGCAGCCAGCCGGGAAAGAGGCGGCCTGGCCTCCCAGGACACCCAGCTGGTGCCCCCCTGAGCCACGTGTGATGCCATGCAGGGCAGATGCTCTCCAGGCACAGCCCTGCTGGTGTCATAGAATCGCCCTGCTGAGAAGGGACCTCCAAAGGTCGTCCAGGCCAGCCCCCCTGCAGCCAGCAGAGGCATCCTCAAGGAGATCAGGTCCCCCTGGTGCTTTGGAAGCCCAAAGCAGGGGCTGCTGGCATGCTCTTAAATCACTTCCACGCTCACCACCAGGACCAACACTGCTGGCTGTGAGGGGCAGAGGGGTTCAAGCCCTCCCTGCCCACTGGCTGTGGTGCCCCCAGGCTCCCTTACCCCCTTGTCAATGGTGTTGGTCTGGCAGATGGTGCCCTCAGCAGCAGGGATGCTGTTGGTTATGCAGCGATTGCTCTTGCTCAGACACCACAGCTCGCTGCAGACCTCCTGGAGGGAGAGATTTTGGGGTGGGGGCAGAGAGAGGGGAGAGGGAAAGAGGGAGAAAGAGACAAAGAAACACAGCTGGGATTAGGATTGGCTTGGGCAAGGGGCTGTGAGGCTGGGGCAGCTCGAGGAGCACCAGCTGGGCTGGGACATGGGGGGACAGGGGGGGTTCACCATGGGGGTGGGGGAGAAGCAGGGTCAAATCTTGCAAGGTGTAGCCAGCTGCAGTCCCCCCAGCTCCCTGGGCAGCCTGGGGCAGGCTCTCACCACCCTCAGTGTACAGAATTTCTTCCTTCTCTCTAGCTTAAATCTCCCTCTTTGAGCTCCAAGCCATCCCCCCTTGTCCTGCCACAAAGGCCCTGCTCAAAAGTCTGTCCCCAGCTTTCTGCTCAGCCCCTTAAGCTCTGAAAGGCCACCAGGAGGTCTCCCTGAAGCCTTCTCCTCCCCAGGCTGAACAACCCCAACTCTCTCAGCCTGGCCTCACAGCAGAGGGCTTCCACCCTCTGATCATTGCTGCAGCCTCTCCTGGCCCCACTCCAACCAGGGTGGGCTGAGGGACCTGCTGTGGGGTGCTGGGACAGTGACCTCCTGCCTGCCCCTGTGGCAGTGTCCCCCACAGGGCAGCTGCCAGCCAGGCACTGCTGCAGCCTGCTCCCCACACTGCAGCCCTCCTCACTGCAAGAAGGGTGAAAGGATGAGCTCAGGACTTCCCTGCTCCCCTCCTGGTCCTAGGGCAGAGTGCTACAGGGCAAGGAAACCCCCCCAGGGTCTGGGCCAAGGAGAGCAGCTCTGAGACATGAAGGATTTGGGGTCCCAACTCCTCTGCCAAAGCAGAGCAGAAGGTCTCTTCAGTCTTCAGAAGGCATCTACCCCCTCACTGCAGAGCCAGCATGACTGGAGCTCCTCTGAGGTCTCTTCCCTCTGTGTCACCAAGAGAGAGCACTTCCAAGCCTTGCCCAGTGACTTCTGCTTCCTCTGTCTTCGTTATCCCTATTAATTATCTGCTCAGTACCAGCAGGGTGCCCAGAGAGGTGCCAGATGCCCCATGCCTGGAACCATTCCAGGTCAGGCTCTTTGGGGCTCTGAGCAACCTGCTCTGGGTGCTGACTGCAGGGGGTAGGTCTAGATGAGCTTTAAAGGTCCCTTCCAAGCCAGACCAGCCTGGAACTCCATGGAGGAAAGGACCCTGCTGTGCCCTCACCCTGGGCACAGGATGGGTGGCCCTAGACATCTACCCAGATTTATCCACACACACTTGAGCCCTTCCACCCTCTGGGTTCCTCCCAAGCAGCATGCAGGGCTGGCTGGGCTTGAAGGGTCACCACAAGGACACCTTGTGCTGTTGTGATCCTTGGATATACACAGGAAGGGTCTGTCCCAGCTCAAAATGAGCTGGGAAAGAGGCAGGGCGAGGTGGGAAGCTCCCATTCCACTGCCTCTGGCTCAGCTGAGGGGAGGCACAGGCTGCAGGTGGTAGCAGCTGGCATCAGACACCACAGCAGCCCAGGGGGCTCTGGCTGAGGGGCTGCAGCTTGGCTTTCAGCTGCCACCTGGGGAGACCAGCAGCAGCCAAGGTGTCAGACAGAGGCAAGAGATCTCCTCTTGTAGAATCAGAGAATTGTCTGGGTTGGAAAAGCCCTCTGAGATCACCCAGTCCAGCCAGCAGCCCAACACCTCCATGGCCACCAAACCCTGGCCCCGAGTGCCATGGCCACAGGTTCCCTGAGCACCTCCAGGGCTGGGGACTCCACCACCTCCTTGAGCAGCCTGTGCCAGTCCCTGACCGCTCTGCCATTTCCCCTAATCTCCAACTTCAGCCTCCCCTGGCACAGCTTCAGGCCTAATCTGATCCAAAGTGAGCTGAGGCCAACCACAGTGGAGAGCAACCAACCTCCTCTGAGCTCCCACGGGGAGCAATGCGAACGAGCTCGGGGGGGACAGGCTGGAGCCCTTCACCTGCAGCAGGACAGCAAAGCTGTGTGGGCAGCCCCCCAGGAGCCCTTTCAGCCAGGTTGGAGGAGACCTCCAAGATCATCAAGTCCAACTGATCACCCAACCCTATCTAATCAACCAGACCATGGCACTAAGTGCCTCATCCAGGCTCTTCTTAAACACCCCCAGGGACGCTGACCCCACACCTCCCTGGGCAGCACATCCCAACGGCCAATCTCTCTTGCTGGGAAGAGCTTCTTGCTAAGGTCAAGCCTAAACCTCCCCTGGCACAGCTTGAGACTGTGTCCTCTTGTTCTGGTGCTGCTTGCCTGGGAGAAGAGCCCAACCCCCACCTGGCTACAACCTCCCTTCAGGGAGTTGGAGAGAGCAAGAAGGTCTCCCCTGAGCCTCCTCTTCTCCAGGCTAAGCAACCCCAGCTCCTTCAGCTGCTCTGCACAGGGCTGTGCTCCAGACCTCTCCCCAGCCTTGTGCTCCAGCCCCCTCCCCAGCCTTGTGCTCCAGCCCCCTCCCCAGCCTTGTGCTCCAGCCCCCTCCCCAGCCTTGCTGCCCTTCTCTGGCCACATTCCAGCATCTCAACCTCTTTCTTGACCTGAGGAGCCCAGAGCCGGACACAGCACTCGAGCTGTGGCCTCGCCAGCTCCGAGTGCAGGGGCAGGATGACCTCCCTGCTCCTGCTGGCCACACTGCTGCTGGCACTCGTGTCCTTTGTCCTTCCCCCCTTCCTCCAGCCCCTGGGAACCATAGTAAAGCAGGAAGGCTCTCTACCCCGTATTTACACTGGCGAGATTTGACTCCGTACTGGAAGCGGCACTGCTCGTCCGCGTCGTACGCCTGCCCCGGCGCCACCGTCGGGTAGAGGAAGTCCTGCTTGGGAGGAGCATTGTTCAGGCACAGTCCCATCCCTGAGCTGCACATGGGAGAGAGAGGAGAAAGCAGAGCTCAGGAAGGCTTGGCCTGGAGGAGAGTGTCCTACGGGTGGAGGTGGCAGGAAGGGTTGGAGGAGAGTGTCCTGCTAGGAGAGTGTCCTACAGGTGGAGGTGGAGGAAGGGTCGTAGGAGAGTGTCCTACAAGAGGAGGTGGGGGAAGGCTCACAGGAGGGCATCCTACAGGTGCAGGTGGAAGGGAGGGTTGGAGGAGAGTGTCCTGCAAATAGAGGTGAAGGAAGGCTCACAGGAGAGCGTCCTACAAGTGGAGGTGAGGGGTTGTAGGAGGGTGTCCTACGAGTGGAGGTGAAGGAAGTCTCCTAGGATCTGTTTGTGAAGCTTCTGGGAGTGGGAAAGCTAACCCAAGGTCTCCTAGGTGCCAGGCAGGTGGGATTGGTGCCTTCTGCAGGCCAAGCAAATCATGGAAGCACCTCCAGGAAGGAAGGAAAGCAGCTGGCTCTTGGGGCAGGATGGCTGCTGGCAGACAGGACAGGAGGTGCTGGGGCCCTGCGCTTCGGGGGCTTGGCTTTGGCTTTACCACCTCCGCGAGGGGCTGGGAGGGACCTGCTGGCTGCAAGGTAGAAGGGAGGGGGAGGTGGGATGGATCCTTACTCCAGGAAGCTGGTGATGTAGTCCCTGCTGCAGGTGGACCAGACAAAGGGGTTGGTTTTCATGGTGATGTGAGCAGCCATCAGCTTGGCTGTCTCCTGCCCGCGGGAGCCGCAGCTGTTGCCGACCCCGTCGTGGTTCATGCCAAACCTGAGAGCATCGCCAAGGCAAGAGAGAGAGCTCAGCTGTGCTGCCTGGGACACCTCTGGATCGTCCCAAGGAAGGAGGTTTCAGCTCCTGCTGGCAGGGACAAAGCCAGAGGAGCCCTCCCCTGTGGCGGCCAGCCCCGCACTCACGTGTGGCCGATCTCGTGGGCGATGGTGAAGGCTGTGGCCAGCCCAATGTCCTCATTGATGCTGCAGCTCCTCTCTCGCTCACACATCCCACCCACGGGGGCCAGGCCTAGGGAAGCCAGGCAGAGATTGTCACAAAGGCCACAGAGATGCCACAGGAGGTCAGCACAGAGCAGCTGTAGGGGGCACAGGCGGCGTTGGGGCACTGTCTGATCTCCTCCTTGCTCACTGATGCCTTGAGCAGAGCCTGCTGGCTTCTTCCCAGCAGCAGCAGGGAGCTTTGGGATGTTCTCTTGGCAGTCACCAGAGGCTCACAGAATTGGTTTGGGTGGAAGAGACCTTCAAGATCACCCAGTCTAACCCTTAACCCAGCACCACTAAACCACAGCCCTCAGCACCACACCTACCCAGGAGGTGTCTGCAAGGTCCCTACCACCTACCCAGGTGCCTGCAAGGTCCCCAGCACCTACCCAGGAGGTGCCTGCAAGGTCCCCAGCACCTACCCAGAGTGCCACAGGGTTTGTTCTTGTAGATGCAGATGTCGTATCTGCAAGGAAGAGAAGGCAGCAGTTAAGAATCATTGAATGGTTTGGGTTGGAAGGGACCTTGAAGGATGTTGCCAAGGCTCCCAACTAGCACAGCTCCATCCCACTGGTGTGGTCACACCCAGACCACACCTGAAGCACACCTGAACCATCCCCAGAGCAGCCCACAGCTCCCTGCAACACTTTTGGGGTGGACAGTGCCAGAGGTGAGGCACCTCTGGTCCATTTGGTACAGCACAAGGCTGAGGCTCCTCCTTGAATCTCAGAATCCTGGAATGGATTTGGCTGCAGAAGGCTTTGAAGACCACCAGGTCCAACCAGCTGCCAGGACACCACTGAGCCATGGCCCTCAGCACCACCTCTGCACCACTCCAAGGATGGACACTCCACCACTGCCCTGGGCAGCCTGGGCCAAGGCTTGACAGCCCTTTTGGGGCAGAAATTGTTCCTCATGTCCAACCTAAGCTTGCCCTGCCGCAAGCTGAGGCCATTTCCTCTCATCTTGTCCTGTTGAAGTAGCTGTAAAGAGTGAGAAGGTCTCCCTCAGCCTCCTCTTCTCCAGGCTGATCACCCCCAGCTCCCTCAGCTGCTCCTCCCCAGCCCTGCTCTCCAGACCCTTCCCCAGCTTGGTTGCCCTTCTCTGGACCTGCTGCAGCTCCTCAATGTCCTTCTTGGAGGGAGGTCCCCAAAACTGTACCCAGGATCTGAGATGTGGCCTCAGCACTGTCCAGTCCAGGGACACAACCCCTGCCCTGCTCCTGCTGCCCACACCACTGCTGACCCGGGCCAGGATGCTGGTGGCCTTCTTGGCCACCTGGGCACACTGCTGGCTCACTGCTGTCAACCAGCACCCCAACAAGCTGCACCACTCAGGGCACTGAGGATGCCAACCATGGTGTGGGCTTGGGGAGACACACAGGGGGCAAGCTCAGGGAAGAGGCTGAGGATGCCAACCATGGTGTGGGTTTTGGGGGACACCCAACACTGCTCACCCTGGTGGCACCCAGGGGGCAAGAGTGGGCAAGCAGCATGCTGAGGGCACAGGATGGGTTAAGCACAGCATCGTTGCTGCTGTCCTTTTGGCCCCTGGAAGTGTCCACAGCTCTCACCCCTGGCAGGAGACCCAGCTGAGTGCAAAGCATTTGTTGCTTTGTTTTTTGAGCAAATTCTGCTGAAGCCTTTGGAGGCTCTGGGTCTGACACAGCCCTGCAAGGGGGGGGTGGGGGGAAGGAAAAAGCCCAAAGCTCAGCAAGATGTTATCTGGAGACAGGGAATTTATTAGAGACCGGATGTGCTGGTGCTGTCCAAGCCTGGAGAGCTGCTTTGGGTTAGCTCAGACATCTGGTGGGAGGCTGAAGGACTCAGAGCAGGCATCCACATCCCACATGTGTGCTGGGAGGGAAGGGGCTGCAGCCCTGGGAGGGGGGAAAAGCAGAGGGAAGACACCAGAGGACAACATTGGCCCTGAAGCCCCTGGCTGGCTGCAGGGGAGCTGCCCAGGGGCCAGCCTGAGGGAGTGTTTCAGCAGTGGGGGTGTCCTGGGTGACCTCTTCCTGATCCCCCCTGTGCTGAGCTTCTGTGGCTCAGGTTTGCTGCCTCGCCAGGCAGAGCAGTGTGGCTCATCAGAGCCACTGGGACCCTCCCAGGCTGCACTGAGGATGTGTTGGGTGGGTGTGGAGGTACCTAGCACCCAGGGGAGCTGCCCAGGGGCCAGCCTGAGGGACAGCTCCTGCCAGGCAGCTGGTGGGAGAGTGCAGGGGCAGGATGAAGCCTTCAGGCAGCTGCACAGAGGGGATAATAGAATAGAGCAGAGCAGAGTAGAGCAGAATAGAATAGAATAGAATAGAGCAGAGCAGAGCAGAGCAGAGCAGAATGGAGCAGAGCAGAGTAGGAATAGAATAGAGTAGAATTAACCAGGTTGGAAGAGACCTTTGAGATCATCCAGTCCAACCCATCACCCAACACCATCTGATCAACTCAACCATGGCACCAAGCACCCCATCCAGGCTCTGCCTAACCCCTGCAGGGCTGCAGGGTGAGGGCAGCCCTCACCTGGTGATGAGCACGGCGGTGTCGTGGTTGGCGATGCCGTTCTCGGGGATGGCATTCCCGTTGCCATTCCTGTTCACAATGGATTTCTGCCACTTGCAGAAGCTGTCCAGGGATTTCCCAGCGTGGTGGTTGATCTCCAGCGTGGGCTGGAATGGAAGCAGCAGGACATTGTGTGCCCCCAGGAAAGCTCTGAGGCGAGGGCACTGCCTATCCCTGTGCCAGCACCACGCTGCCCTCCCCTCGCCTGGAGGCCAGGAGAGAGCAAGACCCTGGGAGCACTAAAGCTACTTAGAATCACAGAACTGCCAGGGTTGGAAGGGAGCTCAAGGCTCAGCCAGCTCCAACCCCCATGCCATGGGCAGGGACACCTCACACCACAGCAGGTTGCTCACAGCCACCTCCAGCCTGGCTGCAAACACCTCCAGGGATGAGGCTTCCACCACCTCCCTGGGCAGCCTGTGCCAGGCTCTCACCACCCTCATGGGGAACAACTTCTTCCTGACATCCAATCTGAATCTCCCCACTTGTAGTTTTGCTCCATCCCCCCCATCCCTCCCTGACACCCTCAAAAGTCCCTCCCCAGCTTTCTTGGAGCCCCCTGCAGATCCTGGAAGGCCACAATGAGGTCTCCTGGGAGCCTTCTCCTCTCCAGCCTGCACAACCCCAACCCCCTCAGTCTGTCCTCACAGCAGAGCAGCTCCAGCCCTCTGCTCCTCCTCGTGGCCCTTCTCTGGACACCTTCCAGCACCTCCAGCCCCTTCCCACTTAAACCTCCCTAAAGCCATCTCATCACACTGCTCAGAGTCCCAGAGGTCTCCTCAGCCCAGCCCCTGCAGCCAGTGCCCAGCTGCCATTGGAAGGGTGTGATGCGCCCAAGGGTGACACAGACCCCGGTGGCAGCAGCTCAGCCAAGGTCACCTTACCTGGTCCTCGGTGAGGAGGATCAGCCTGGTCACCAGGATGTTGACAATATTGCCCAGACTCGAGTCCTGGAAAAGTTTGGCAACCTGACCTCCAAGAAACAAGAAAAGAGGAGTCTTAAAAATGAGCTCCCTGGCTGGGCAATGCTGTGGGCAGGAAGGGAGCTGGCACCTGCTGGGCACCCAGGGGAGGGCAACCGGGCTGCAGGCTCTGGACACAATCCTGTCAGGAAGCAGAGCTGGGTGAGAGGGTCCATGACAGCACCTGGACTGCAGAACCTCCCAAACCATGCTCAGACCTCCCTGTCTCCTTCTGGGGAGACTGGAGCAGTGAAGCCAACATCTCCCCAGCTCAGGAGGGACAGAGAACTGCTGAAGAGAGTCCAGGGGAGGCTACAAAGCTGCTGAGGGGCATGGAGCAGCTCTGGGAGGAGCAAAGGCTGAGAGCCCTGGGGCTGAGAGCCTGGAGCAGAGCAGCCCCAGAGGGGAGCTGAGCAGTGTCTGTAACTATCTACAGGGTGGAGGCCCTGAGCATGGGGCTGGGCTCCTCTCAGTGGTACCCAGGGGAGGATATGGGGCAGTGGACACAAACTGGAGCCCAGGAGGTTCCATCTGAACAGGAGGAGAAACTGCTTTGGTGTGAGGCTGCTGGAGCCCTGCAGCAGGCTGCCCAGAGAGGTTGTGGAGTCTCCTTCTCTGCAGAGCCTCCAAAACCTGCTTGGACACGATCCTGAGCAACCTGATCCAGGAGCTCCTGTGTCATCGGGGGGTTGGACTGGATGGTCTCCAGAGGTCCCTTCCAACCCCTACCACTCTGTGGTTCTGTGTGAGCTCACCACACCTGCTCCTTGCCTGGGGCTGAGGTGGGGAAGGGGAAGCCTCCTGGTCCTGGAGGAAGCTTTGCTGGCTGCCTGTCGGCAGGGAAGGACACACAGAGCATCCCCCAGAGCTCTGCCCCCACCCCGCGGCGGTTTCAGAGCAGCTGAGAGCCGGGAAGGGAATTGTTTGAAATCTGGCATCTTGCTTTAGAAATGCAAACAGAGCAGCCCGTGAAAAGAGATCCTGCCGAGGCCAGGACAAAGAAGCATCACAGAGGGGCTTTCAGCTGCTGATGGATAACTTCCAAACCCATCTCACCTCACAGGAGGGCTCAGCACGGCCGATTCAGGCTGTTAATGCCTCCAGCCTGGTATCCTGCCACCAGCAATGACCTAACTCATCAGCTCATCAGAGGAAGCTCCTCTGCGGCAGGCTGGGGAGCAGGAGGCTATCACTGCCTCCCCATCACATCCATCAGCCCCCCAGGCGTGAGAGCTCCGAGGCCTTCTGCTTTCCCACGTGTTCCTCAGCCCCGCTGCCCTATTTGCAATGCTAATGCGAGATGAGAGATGCTGCTCAGAGAAAGGGCTTTGTTCTCCAGGTCTGGCCTGGAGCTTGGTCAGGCAGCCCAGGCTTTACCTCTCCTGCAGAGCCTTCCCTACACAACCCTCCAGGCTCTGGAGTGTCCCTGGCTCAGCAGCAGCAGCAGCCTGGGACTTCTGACCCAAGCATCTTGCTCTGGATGGGGAGAAACCACTGCCATAGAATCACAGAGTTCTGGAATCCTTCAGGCTGGAAAAGACCCTGAGGATACTAAGTCCAAGCATGAACTCAACACTACCAAGTCTGCTGCTAAACCATGGCCTTCAGCACCACATCTGCACAGCTCCAGGCATGGACACTCCACCACTGCCCTGGGCAGCCTGGGCCAAGCTTTGAGGCCCTTTTGGGGAAGAAATTGTTCCTCTTGTCCAACCTAAACCTCCCCTGGGGCAACTTGAGTCCATTTCCTCCTGTCCTATGAACTGATACTAGGGAGGAGAGACCAACCCCCACCTAGCTCCAGACTCCTTGCAGGGAGCTATAGAGAGCAATGAGGTCTCCCTCAGCCTCCTCTTCTCCAGGCTGAACCCCCCCAGCTCCCTCAGCTGCTCCTCCCCAGCCCTGTTCTCCAGACCCTTCCCCAGCTTCCTTGCCCTTCTCTGGACCCACTTCCACCACCTCAATGTCCTTCTTGGAGTGAGGCTCCCAAAGCTGAACCCAGTAGAATAGAATAGAATTAACCAGGTTGGAAAGGACCTCAGAGATCATCAAGTCCAACCTATCACCCAGCACCATCTGATCAACTAACCCATGGCACCAAGTGCCTCATCCAGACCCCTCTTGAACACCTCCAGGGATGGAGACTCCACCACCTCCCTGGGCAGCACATCCCAAGGGCCAATTCCTCTTTCTGGGAAGAATTTCTTCCTCACCTCCAGTCTAAACCTCCCCTGGCACAGCTTGAGACTGTGTCCTCTTGTTCTGATGCTGGTTGCCTGGGAAGAGAGACCAACCCCCACCTGGCTACAACCTCCCTTCAGGGAGTTGGAGAGAGCAAGAAGGCCTCCCCTGAGCCTCCTCTTCTGCAGGCTAAGCAACCCCAGCTCCCTCAGCCTCTCCTCCCAGGGCTGTGCTCCAGACCCCTCCCCAGCTCTGTTGCCCTTCTCTGGACACCTTCCAGCACCTCAACATCTTTCCTAAGCTGAGGGGCCCAGAACTGGACACAGGACTGCAGCTGAGACTCCTGGGTGGGATCCCAGCTCAGACCTCACTCCCCCACCACATTCCCACCCGCTTTGTCCTCTCGCAGGTCGCAGAATCACCACGGCCCCAGCCCCTCCCCCAGCCCACCCCAGCGACTGGTGACGGGCAGGACTGAATCCCTGCCTGCTGCCCGGGGTGCCCCCTGCCCCCCTGGCTCATGCTGTGGTTATAACACTTACAATATTCATGATGGCCAGGATGTACTGCTCGATGTCCCTGCGCCCGTGGTACCCAACCATCATCTTGTCGGCCACCACCAGCGTCTCCACGTAGCGCTCGGTGCTCACGGAGCGCTTGAGGGGCAGCTGCCCCCGCTGGCTGTGGTTGCCTGATGGCTTCAGGGGAGAGGGCTTCAGTGACCTCAGCCACCAGTGCCTCCCCTTCCACGGCTTCTCGTCTGAGGAGGGAAAGAGATCGGTTGGGTCGGGAGGGCCCCCAGAGGTCGTCCAGTCCCAACCCCCCGCTGCCATGGCACACCTCCCACCGGCCCATGGTTGCTCCTCCGAGCTGGCCTTGGGCACCTCCAGGGAGGAGGCAGCCACAGCCTTCCTGGGCAGCCTGCTCCAGGGTCTTCCCACCCTCACTGGCAAGGATTTCTTCCTCGTTTCCAGTCTCCATCTCCCCTTTTCCAGCTCAAAGCCATTGCCCCTGTCCTGTCGCTCCAGGCCCTGGGCAAAAGTCCCTCCCCAGCTCTTACAGCCCCTCCCCACTGTAAGATCTCCACTTGTATCCTCTTCTCCACCAGCAGGGGTGGATGGTGGAATCACAGGATGTTAAGGGCTGGAAGGGGCCTCAAAAGCTCCTGCAGTCCAACCCCCCTGCCAGAGCAGGATCACCCAGAGCAGAGCACACAGGAAGGCATCCAGGCAGGGGCAGATGTGGGATGGGACTCTCCATTCCAGTAGGATGCTCCACAGCTCCAGCCTGGCTTCCTGGACATCCCCAGCTCCACAGCACTCCCTGCACCACTGGCTTTGGGTGCACCAAGAGCTGTGGCTGCAAACTCAACTCCTCCAGAGCCCAACAGAGGGGGAGGAAAGACACAGGAGGACAACATCTGCCCTGAAGCCCCTGGCTGGCTGCAGGGGAGCTGCCCAGAGGCCAGTCTGAGGGAGTGTTTCAGCAGTGGGGGTGTCCTGGGTGACCTCCAAATCCCCCTCCTGATCCCCCCCCCGTGCTGGGCTTCTGTGGCTCAGGTTTGCTGCCTCGCCAGGCAGAGCAGTGTGGCTCATCAGAGCCACTGGGACCCTTCCAGGCTGCTCTGAGGATGTGTTGGGTGGGTGTGGAGGTACCTAGCACGCCACAGGCTGCATCCATGTGTGGGTACTGCAGAGATGACCTCTTGTAGACGACGTGGGGGCTGCCCTTGCCCTCGCTGCCTGCGCTGATGTTGGCCCCCGGGCTCAGCGGCTCGATGAAGTATTCCTCCTCATCCGCCACGATCACCCCGTGCTGCAGGAGGGAAGGGATGGAAAGGCAATGAAAGAGGTGGAGGGGAGCTGGGGTGACCTGCTGGTGGCTCCTCCTGGCCAGCTTCCTGATGATGAACCAGCAAATAGCTGAGGCCTGACAAACGCTTTGGGGAACGTGAAGGGATCCTCCCTGCGTGCACTGGAGGAACCTGGAGGGCAGGGCAGAGCAAACTGAGCCCGGTGGTTGTGGGTGCCCTGGGCCAGCTGTGCTCACTGAAGTCCTCTGGGAACCACAGTTTTTCCTTGCAGAGCTGTGAGGGAGTTGCTTCCTACCCCACCCACTCAGCCTGAGTGAGAGCTGCCTGTGAGATCCTGAATGCCATCCCCACAGCTAGCAGCACCACTCAGCAGTGAGATTTACCTCCCCTGCTTCTCAGCCTCACCAAAGCACCTTTGGAAGCAGCTCAGGACCATCCCCACCAGCTGGGAAGCTGAGGCTCAGAGAAGTGGATGGGCACCACATTGTGGGCAAGCTTGTGCCAGTTGCCCCTGGTCCTGCCACTGGGCACCACTGACAGCTCTCTGCTGGTGCTGTCCTTTGGAGGCCACCAGCTCCTCTCTGTGCAAGGGGCACAGCAGCCCTGCTCTGGCAGGACAGGGAGTGGAGGAAGCAGATCTCTGTAAAACATCTCGAGGTCCTTGCATGGAAGGCACCACCTTGCGTGGAAGGTGCTGGTGGGGGGCAGCCCCTCCGGGGCAGACGCTGCCTCCACCGCAGCTCTCTGCCCCTCTCCCTCCCTGCCCCAACAGCTGAATCGGGGCAGTGTGTGCACAGCAAAGTCCCCATCTCAGGAGTGCTGGGGGATTTCCTCCTGCACCAGGCTCTGTTGCTCTTGGCTCAGCTCCAGTGTTCCAAGCACAAGCGAGGTACTGTGAGGTGAGCCTGGCGAGGGCTGCGGCGCGGAGCCGAGCGGCAGCCTGCGGAGCCAGCTGGCTGCCGGCGTGCTGGGACGGGGAGAAGGAGGTCACCACCAGCTTGGGGCAGAGCAAATCCTGCCACCCCTCCCCCCAGAACCCCTGTGTGGATGGGAAAGGGTCATCCTTGCCTCACCACCCCCCAAGCAGGAGGCTCCTCTGCTTGTCTGACATCCTTCAGCTGTCAGAGGAGCCTGGAAGCTGCCCCAGCGCTGACCCTCACAGACCAAGCGCTGAGGTCCAGGCGCTGGACGTTGACAGAAGGCTGTTGAAAGGGGGTGGTGAGAGGCCCTTGGAGAGATCCCTGTGGTTTGTGGGGGAGCTCAGCTGGATATCCTGTCTGTGATTCACCCAGGTCATCTGCAGAGCAAGGATGCTTCACGCTATTAGCTCAGGACCGCACGTAAGAGCAGCGCGGCCACAGGCTGCAGCTCAGTTCCTCCTCCTGCTGCAGGCACACCAGGGCCAGCTGCCTTGCTCCAGGTCCATGCTGGCTTCAGGAGGGCTTCTCAGGTGAGAGCACCACCCCAGCAGAGACACAAGGGGATGAAATCCTGCCCTTTGCCCTGTCCTCTGGTGAGCCCTGACACAAGAGCAGAGGCAGTGGCATTTCTGCCCTGAAGTTGCTTTTCTCCTTGCTGGGATTTCTTGTTGGGCTTTAATGCTGGTAGGACACAGGTCCTGGGGATCATCTGCAGGCAGAGGGATGAAACCTGCCTTTGCTCTGCCAGGGATTTCAGCTCCTGGCCAGGCTGAGGCAAAGCTGCCCCTGGGCTGCTCCCTGCAGGCTCCAGCTTGGCTCTGCTGGCAGCTCCCAGCTCTGTGTGTCCTGCCTGGACCATTTCACCCTCTGCCTCCAGCAGCCAAAGCCTGGGTGACTCTCACAGGATCACAGAATCATTTGGGTAGGAAAATACCTCTAAGATCATCAAGTCCAACAGTTGCCCCAGCACTGCCAGGTCAGCACCAAACCATGGCCCCCAGCACCACATCCACACCGCTTGGAAACCCCTCCAGGGATGGGGACTCTGCCACTGCCCTGAGCAGCCTGGAGAACAGGGCTGGTGAGGAGCAGCTGAGGGAGCTGGGGATGTTCACTAACCCAGAAGACCTCAACCTCCAGCTCACCCTTTGTGAGCACCAGGAAATCATCCTGGGCTGCAGCAGAGCTCCCATGTCTAAACAAAGAGCGAAGTGGGGACTGGAGAGCTGATGGAGCTCTGGGTTTTGGCTGTGAGGTGGAAACGTTAGAGCCTGTGATATAATGAGTCAGATTCTCATTTCTCTTAATAACCCTCAGCACTGTTCTGGCACTGCAAGGGAGCCATAAATCAAACATGAATCCATTCCCACTTGGAAGCTCTTCCACCCTGCCAGAACGCTGCAGGGAGGTGGGGCTGTAGCAGAAATAGGAAGCTGGCCTCTCAGGTTTTTGCTCCATGTGAGCCCTCCAAGGGAGCCAGCCCCCTAGGGGTCTGCCAGTGGGGTAGGTTTGCTCCATGCCTCCATCTGGCATGGCAGGAAATGTCTGTTGTGAGCCAGAAATGGCAGGGAAAAATCACACAAAAGGCAGGATGGAAGCCCTTAGGCTGTGCCCAGTGCTGGAAGAGCTCATGGATCATACCTGGAGTGGCTTTGGAAGGCATTTGTCTGCCCTCTTAAAGACCACAGAAGGGGTTGGGTTGGAAGGGACCTTCAAGATCAGCCAGTTCCAACCCCCCCTGCCATGGGCAGGGACACCTCCCACCAGCCCAGGCTGCTCAAGGCTTCATCCAGCCTGGCCTTGAACACCTCCAGGGAGGGGACAGCCACAGCCTCCCTGGGCAGCCTGTGCCAGTGTCTCCTCACCCTCACTGTAAGCTCTCCAGTGAGGCAGGGCCCAGGTGCTCTCCAAGCACCCCCAGCCCAGAGCTCAGCTCCCTCACCACTGACATCTACCACTGAGCTTTCTTGCTGATATTTGTAACCACGATGCTGAGGTTTGAGGTCACCAGGCAATATTGTGACCCCAGCCATGAGGCTCAGCTGAGGTTTGAGGTCACCAGGCAATATTGTGACCCCAGCCATGAGGCTCAGCTGAGGTTTGAGGTCACCAGGCAATATTGTGACCCCAGCCATGAGGCTCAGCTGAGGTTTGAGGTCACCAGGCAATATTGTGACCCCAGCCATGAGGTTCAATAGCACCGTGCAATAACCTGACACCAACCCCAAGCCTTTCCCACCACTGTGGACCCATTGGGGACCCAAACCAGGTCCCAAACTCAAGATCAAAGAGGCTGCAAGCAGCTCTGCTCCGTGGGCAGCTCCACTTTGGTCCTGCCCTTGGCTGGTGTGGTGGTTTCAGGCTGTGCCTTGAAAGTTTTCCACAGATCTTGAACAGAAAGTGGTGGAATGTAAATAAATCAGCCCTGGATGTGAAAAGGAAGGCAAGGATAAGGTCTAAACAATCCCACTGGATAGAGACTGCTAACAGAGTTGCTTCAGACTAACTTTCTTTCTCTCTTTTCAGTTTCCTCTCTCTAGCAGGTTCTAGGCCCTGCCTTCTGCTTGGCTTTGCTGACCTTGGCTGTGTTCTTTGTCATGGAATCAGAGAATCATGGAATCATGGAATCAATAAGGTTGGAAAAGACCTCAGAATAGAATAGAATAGAATAGAATAAACCAGGTTGGAAGAGACCTTCAAGATCATCGTGTCCAACCTATCATCCAACACCACCTAATCAACTAACCCATGGCACCAAGCATCAGAGCTCATCAAGTCCAAGCTGTCACCCAGCACCTCATGATTAACTAAGCCATGGCTCCAAGTGTCACATCCAATCCTTTCTCGAACACCTCCAGGGATGGGGACTCCACCACCTCCCTGGGCAGCACATCCCAGTGGCCAATTACTCTTTCTGGGAAGAACTTTCTCCTCACCACCAGCCTAAACCTCCCCTGGCACAGCTTGAGACTGTGTCCTCTTGTTCTGGTGCTGCTTGCCTGGGAGAAGAGCCCAACCCCCACCTGGCTCCGACCTCCCTTCAGGGAGTTGTAGACAGCAAGAAGGCCTCCCCTGAGCCTCCTCTTCTGCAGGCTAAGCAACCCCAGCTCCCTCAGCCTCTCCTCGCAGGGCTGTGCTGCAGCCCCCTGCCCAGCCTCCCCGCCCCTCTCTCTGGGGGATGCTCAGGCCAGGGCACTCACCAGCCCGTTGCAGTTGCTGATGGCCACCTTGGAGCTGAGGTGCTGGTCCTGCAGGTGGCCGGCGTAGTGGCAGTCCTCGTGGAAGTCGTGCCGCCAGTCCACGCCGTCGCGCCGCCAGTACTCGACGGTGAAGCGCTCGGCCAGCAGGTTGGAGTGCAGGGTCAGGTTGAGCAGGAACTGGGTGCGGTGGGCAGAGACCTTGTAGAAGAGCTGCCGCGCGGGGGGCTGGGAGGGCAGCGCGCCCAGGCTGCGCCGCGGCCGCCGCTCCAGCTGCTGCCTCCTCATGTCGAAGCTCAGGAAGTCTCCGTTCTGGTCCACTTGGATGGGGAAGGCAATCTCATAGTGGTCCAGGCTGGAGAGGAACTCCTCTGGGGGGGCAAGCAGAGTCATCAGAGGATCAACACAGGGCGACAAGGCTGGGGAGGGGCTTGGAGCACAGCCCTGGGAGGAGAGGCTGAGGGAGCTGGGGTTGCTTAGCCTGCAGAAGAGGAGGCTCAGGGGAGGCCTTCTTGCTCTCTGCAACTCCCTGAAGGGAGGTTGGAGTCAGGTGGGGGTTTGGCTTTTCTCCCAGGCAACCAGCACCAGAACAAGAAGACACAGTCTCAAGCTGTGCCAGGGGAAGTTTAGGCTGGAGGTGAGGAGAAAGTTCTACACAGAGAGAGTGATTGCCCATTGGAATGGGCTGCCCAGGGAGGTGGTGGAGTCACCATCACTGGAGGTGGTCAGGAGGAGGCTTGCTAGGGTGCTTGGTGCCATGGGTTAGTTGATTAGGTGGTGTTGGATGATAGGCTGGACTCTAGGATCTTGAAGGTCTCTTCCAACCTGGTTTATTCTACTCTGTTCTATCATAGGATCAATAAGGTTGGAAAAGACCTCAGAGATCATCAAGTCCAACCTGTCACCCAGCACCTCCTGACAACTCAACCATGGCTCCAAGGGCACTCTGGCAGCAAAGGAACTTCTCATCTCCAGCCTCACCCTCCCCTGGCACAATTTCAGGCCACTTCCTCTCCCCATCTCTGCCACAGGGGAGCACTTCCCCTTAGGGGTTGTGGCTGTTCAGCCTGGAGAAGGCTCCAGGGAGACCTAAGAGAAGCCTTCCAGTACCTGAAGGGGCTATAGGAGAGCTGGGGAGGGACTTTTGACAAGGGCTGGAAGTGACAGGACCAGGAACAGTGACTTTGAGCTGGGGGAAGGGAGATTGATACTGGAGATGAGGAAGAAATTCTTGCCAGTGATGGTGGGGAGACACTGGAGCAGGTCTCCCATGAAGTTGTGGCTGCCCCTATCCTGTGTTTAGGTCCTGAGCATCCTGCAGAGAGGCACAAAATCATCTCTGCAGTTCCAATCTTGCAATCCAAACAAGACAGGAGGTCAGCAGAGCTCCCCAGCTGTGCTGACAAGGCAGCAAGAAGAGAAGGCAGAGAGCTCAGTTCCCCAGGCAGGTCTCTCTGTGACACCATCCTGCCTTCCCAGCTCCCCAGCTTGGTGCTCTTTAGCATATCAGCCTGGCTTAGCACCTTCTCCTGGGGCACTTGAGCTTCTGAGCCTGCCTCACACCACTCAGGAGCTGTGCTCTGACAGGGGCACTGTCAGAGCTGTCTGCCTGCACTCAGCCAGCGAGCCAACACCTCAGGCTGTCAAAGAAATTGGCACTCTGCAGCCTCGGCAGCAAGGTCTCCTTGTCCAAGCACAAACGGCTCAGGGACTGCCAGGCTGGATGTGGCTGCAGCTCTGCCTCTTTCTGACAGCACCAAAGCCTCCAGCAGAGGATGTGAAAGCTCCCATGGCCTGGGCAGGAGAGCTGCCCCCACCTTTGGGTTGTCCTTCTGAGCCCCTCCTGGCTGGAGGTTTGCTCATAGCATCGTTCTGGTGGGAAGCCACCGTGCAGGGCATCCACTCCAACCACTCTCCAGCTCTGCCAAGGCTGGGGCTGAGCCATGGCCCTCAGCACCACATCTGCAGGGCTTTGAAACACCTCCTTGGGGACTCTGGGCCAGTGTCTGAGAACCATTTGAGTGAGGAAGTTGTAGCCAGCTGGGGGTTGGTCTCTTCTCCCAGGCAACCGGCACCAGAACAAGAGGACACAGTCTCAAGCTGTGCCAGGGGAAGTTTAGGCTGGAGGTGAGGAGAAAGTTCTTCCCAGAAAGAGAGACTGGCCACTGGGATGTGCTGCCCAGGGAGGTGGTGGAGTCCCCATCCCTGGAGGTGGTCAGGAGGGGATTGGATGTGGCATTTGGAGCCATGGTCTAGTCATGAGGTCCAGCCTAACCCTGCTCTGCCTCAGCTTCAAACCATTCCTTCTTGTCTGGTCTCCAGACACCCTCAGGAAAAGTCTCCCTGCAGCCTTCCTGTAGGATCCCTTCAGCTCTAAGGTCCCCTGGAGTCTTCTCTCCTCCAGGCTGAGCAATCCCAATTCCCCTGGGGGACTGCCCACCCAGGGAAGAAGCAGAATCCTCATCCAGTGTCACAATGACTCCTTCTGCTCCTCTGGAGATGTCAAAGATTAGATTAGATTTGGATCTTCTGCTCCCTGAAGCTGTGTGCTCCACCCAGCACCCCAGGTCCTCCCTCCTTCCCTCCTGTAACTCATCCTTGCCTTCTATTCCAGACCATACCAGCAGCTCCCAACAGCAAGAGCAGCACTGCTTGGCCCTTCCTTCCCTCCTTCCAGAAGCCACCAAGTGTCCTCTGACCCCTCAGCCACCTCAGGCTGTATTAATAGCTCTTGGTCTGCAACGTGCAGTGCTGCACCCATGGTATCAGTGGGGTTTGTGCCCGTGATAAGCAGCCTTGGTGTCTGCAGAGAGCTGGCAGACTGCTTGGGAAGAGAGGCTATAAAAAGCCTTCCTCCAGGAAAACCTCCTGGTGGCTCTGTGGGACACTGAGCACCTCTGAAGGATCACAAAGCTGCCAGGAGAAGGCAAGGGAGAAAGCTGGGAAGCAGGAGAGGAGGGATGTGGGGAGAGGTTTCCTGCTGCTCCTCTTACCAGAGGTAGCCCTTGCAGAAGGTTGTGCAGGAGCTAACCCTGCTCCTCCAGCAGCCTCCTCTGCTCCAGCAGTGTCCATCCCTGCAGGCACAGAGGAGTGGCTGCACACAGGCAGCCCTCCACAGAACAAAGCCTCTATTCAGCTGAGGATGAGCAGCTCCACAGCACGGGAAGGGAAGCTTCCTCTGCTGCTGCCACATCTCCTGCACCTTCCCTGCCTGCCTGCAGCCCGTTTCTTACACAGACCACGCTGCTCTGATGTCAAAAGTCAAGGAAGGGAAACTTTTGAGGGCTAAACACATCCCAGAATCCCAGCAGGGTGGAGGTTGGACCTCTGGAGATCACCCAGCCCCAAATCCTGCTAAAGCAGAGCACCCACAGCAGCTTGCCCAGGATCACAAAGGACAGGGAGGGGTTGGAAGCTCTCCAGAGGAGACTCCACCACCTCTCTGGGCAGCCTGCTGCAGGGCTCTCAGCCTTTCCTCCTCACAGAGATGCTCCAGGCCCCTCAGCATCTTTCTGGTCTCTGATGGACTCTGTTCCCTGTCTCCCTCTTGAACTGGGAAGCCCAGGCCTGGCCCCAGGACTCCAGATGTTGCCTCATTAGGACAGAGTAGATGAGGAGAACCTCCCACAGCTTGCTGCTCCCACTCTTCTTCATGCACCCCAGGAGGTCCTTGGCCTTCCTGGCACATTGCAATTTGTGGCTACCCTCCCTGGACTTCCAGGTCCTTCTCTGCAGAGCTGCTCCCCAGCAGCTGAATCCCTCACCTGTACTGGTGCAGGGCTTTATTCCTCCTCAGGTGCAGGACCTTGTGCTTGCCCTTGGTGAGCTTCATGAGCTCCTCTCCACCCAGTCCCACTCCACATCTTCCCCTTGGAGGTGCAAATCCAGGGGTGAGGAGGAGCTCTGCAGCGCTGCAATGAGCAGAGTCTGAGGTGTCTCCACCTACTTCCCAGCACAACAATCCCCTAACACCTCCCTTGGGGCCAGCATTGGGGCTTCTGGGTGGATCCAGCTCCCCTGACCCACCCCACCCCCCAACCCTTGATCCCTACCTTGTGACTGGAACATGTAGCCAGGAGAGCCGCACAGAGCCGCAGTGAAGGTGACAGTCCAGGTGAGAAGCCTCCAAGCTATTGCCATGGTTGGTGCTGCTTGTCTCAGTGCAGGGAGTCTTGTGCCAGCTGGAAGGGCACTGTCCCAACATGTCTCTCCCTTGGCCACTGCTTATGTAGGGACAGGAGTCCTCAGGCCCTCCGCAGGCATCCTCGGCTGCTCCGTGGCGTCCCCAAAGCACCGAGGCTGCTGGTGTGGCTGCTGGCTGCTGTGCCCAGGCCCAGGCCAGTGGTGCAGGTGCTGGGTGCTGTGCCCAGGCTGGTGGTGTGAGTGCTGGGTGCCGTGCCCGGGCCAGCACAGCCTGGGCTCAGCCTGGGCTAGTCGGAAGCGCAGGCTCTCGGTGGCATCGCCCCTGCAAAGGAGAGGGTGGGGGTGAGTGAGTGGAGAGGTGGGAAACAAAGGGTGGAGGAGAAGGAGGTGAGGGAGAAAGCAGTGGGCAGCGGGAAGGAGGAAAGCCTGAGCCTGGAGAAAGGAAAGGAAAGGAAAGGAAAAGGGGAGAACAGGGTGGGAAGCGATTGCGAAGGCAGCGAAGCAGCTCACGGCATGGGAACTGCCCCTGGGCCGCTGCACACCCAGCTGCTCTCCCAGGGGAGAGCTCTGCTCCCAGTCCAGTCCCTGCTCTGCTCCCACAGCGGCACTGAGGGGCTGCAATTTACCTTGCACCTGAGGGAAGGAGCTGACAGCAAAGGGGACCCCTTTGTCCTGCGGGAACGGCCATGAGGAAGCACAGACCGAAGAGTGACCTGGTCTCGGTTACCTGATCCCTTAAAGGAGAGCAGGAAACCAAAGCACCAGGAGGGAGGTAGTGAGCAGCAGCCTCAAAATCCTCTCTGCTCCAGTTTCCCTGGTGTTAAAATCCCCTTTAATGACAGTCCCTGCGTGGAGACAGGCGCTCACCCCCGGAGCGCCTTGGCTAACCCCCCCCCAGCGCCCGGGAACAAAGGAACCATTCAGGGGACTCAGCCCTGCTCCTCAGCCCCATCCCCAGACAGATCAGGAGATTCCAATTGTATTTGTTACTTAAAATGATTTGCTAATTGCTCCAGTGAAAGATTGTTGGCTTGAGGGAATTTCCACTCAAGGCTGAGACAATTACACAGAACTCACAGAGTGCTGGAGAAAGCCTGTGGGGTTCGTTCCTATCCAGAGAGCAGATGATGGATGAGATGAGGATGGCACAAACCTAACCACAGCCTGGAGAATCCCCAACGTCTGAGCAGGGGTGCCAAGGAACTACCAAATATCTGAGCAGTGATACCAAGGAGCTCCTGGAGAGAGTCCAGCAGAGGCTGCAAAGCTGCCGAGGGGCCTGGAGCAGCTCTGGGAGGAGCAAAGGCTGAGAGCCTGGAGCAGAGCAGCCCCAGAGGGGAGCTGAGCAATGCTCAGCAAGAGCTAAAGGGCAGAGGGCAAGAGGCTGGAGCCAGACTCTTCTCAGTGGTGCCCAGGAACAGGCTCAGGGCCACATCAAGTCTGATCTTGAATGTCTCCAGGGATGGAGCCTCCACCACAGCCCTGGGCAACCTGTTCCAGTGTCTCCCCAACCCTCACTCTGTAGAACTTCCTCCTGATGTCCAACCTAGAACTGCCCTGCTGCAGTTTCAAACCCCTGTCCCTGGTGCTATCCCCACAGGCCCTTCTGAACAGTCCCTCCTGCAGGTCCCCTTCAGATGTTGCAATGCAGCTCTAAGCTCTCCCTGGAGCCTTCTCTTCTCCAGGCTGAGCAGCCCCAGCTCTCTCACAACATGAGGATGCTGAGGCCAGCACCGTGGCTCTCTCAGGCTAGGTCTGCCTGGGGGCAGCATCTTCTGCAGCCTCACCCCTGAGTGGGGCACGGAGGCAGGCCCACAGCAATGCACAGCCCAGCTGCTCCATGCCTGCTCCCTGCAGGGCTGCGGGAAGTCAACTGGAAGAGGGAGAAGGTGACCTGCCAGCCAGGCCTGCAGCAGCCCTCTCCTCAGTCAGCATTTTTCAGCATCTATTAAAGTTTGAGATTCCAGCTTTTAAATCCTGTCAGGGCTCCAAGGTCTGTGGACAGAAAGCTGCTCAGCTGAAGTGTATTTTCTCCTGGGCTTCACACTACTAATTTTCCTTGTTTTCCAGCTGTTGAACTCAGCTTTCTCAGGGCTCTCTTCATTTCCCATCCTTCCTCAGCCTCTCCACGACCCTGAGCTGTGGCAGGCATGGTTGGTGCCCTTGTCTCCCGTCCTCTGACCATCCCCTTCGGTCCCAGCTCCTCAGCATCCCCCTGGAAGAAGGGCTGGGAGGGGGCTGCGGGCACCAGGACCCCTCACAGCCCCAAGCCTGGAGGGAAGGAGGGACGCCTGGAACAGCACAAAGTCAGGAATTACAGCTGCGAAATTCCTGTCAGCAGGGCTGGGGGAAGGGCCGGGCTGCGATCCCTCCCTGCAGCAAGGCAAACACGGCCCCTTCCCAGCAGGGCTCCCCTCCCGGGACCCCCACCGGCCCCATCTCCCGCAGGAGCAGGACCCCACGAGGAGGAGCAGAGAGGCTGCAGCAGCTCAGCCTCCACAGCTCCTCACAAACGTTTCCACCACCTCTCCCTTGAAGGCTTTTCCCCCTTTCCCCCTGCGGCAGCGACCGGGCAGGCACGGACGTGCCCCCGGGGAGCCCGAGCCCGCGCCGAGGGCGGTGGGGATGGACAGGACCCCGGGAGAGGCCTGGGGGCATGAGGTGACCTCTCTGGTCTCGTGCCTCCCTCGCCTGGGCTCCTTCCAGCTTGCTCCTTCCCAAGGAATTCGTTGTCCTTGGCAGGAGCCGGCGGGCGGCCGCCGCTGCCGGCTCCCCGCGCCAGGGGTGGCTCTCGCCGCCGCGAACCCCGCGGGCAGCAGGGGACGAGGCTGAGGGGAGCAAAGGGGATGAGGATGCCCCAGCGGTGCGGCTGCGAGGTCACACCTTCCTGCGCTAAAACCCAAACCAAAACCCCACCCCCCAAACCAGCCCGACAAAAAAAAAACCCACCCAGCAACAACAGCAGCAAAGAACCCACCCCAAAAATCCAAACCCGCAGGAGAAAGAGGAGGGCTGGGAGGTTAAAATTCGAGCTGGAATAAAGCAAAAGGAGGAGAGAAGCAAAAAAGCAAAGCAGATGACAACTGTTACTAATTTCAACATCGGGGCTGCAGACAGAATTCCCTGAAAGCCAGGCTTGGCCGGAGAGAAAGCTTTATGGGAAGGTAATAGGAAGCAGATGGGCTCGACTCGGGGCCAAGAGGAAGGTTCAAGGTGCCTCCTAGTGCAAAGAAAAGGAATTTAACTGCTTTTAAAGATGCAGGGCCCCGGCAGCTTCCAGGTTTCTCGTCCAACTTTTGCAAATTAGGAGCTCAGGTGTCCCTTTCCCTGGGTTCTGGAGGGGTCTGGGTTGGTTTTGGGTTGGGTTTGGTTTGGAGAGAAATGAATACAAACAGAGCCTGCGGCTCCCAGCTTTCCCTGGTGGGAGGAAATGCCTGCAGGGCACCACCCCCCACTGCCTTCCCCACCAGCCCCCGGCCCTTCCACTGACATCTCCCCCTCCGTGCAGAGCCTGTGAGCAGCGTCCCGTGGCTGCAGCGCTGCATCGCAGCAGCGCTCCTGGGAGGTGCCATTAGCAAGGGCAGGCTGCCAAACAACTTGACCTAGAATGGTTGCAGGGATGGGGCAGCTCCCACCTCTGTGTCACCACCCTCAGCATAGAAATTCTTCCTTCTCTCCACTCTCAGTTCAGACTATCCCCAACTTGTCCTGTCCCAACAGGCCCTGCTCAGAAGTCTGTCCCCAGCTTTCTTCTCTGCCACTTTAAGCACTGAAAGGCCACCAGAAGGTCTCCCTGGAGCCTTCTCTTCTCCAGGCTGAACAACCCCAACTCTCCCAGCCTGGCCTCACAGCAGAGGGGTCCAGCCCTCAATCGTTGTTGTAGCCTCCTCTAGCCCTGCTCCAGCAGGTCCATGTCCTTCTCGGGCTGAGCTGGGGGAGAGGGGCACATGGAAAGTAGAGAGCCACCAACTGCCACTCCTGCCTCCTCTCTTGGAAATCCTCCCAGATCACTCCTCGTCATTGCTACCTCCCTCCTCCTCACCACCTCAACCCAGGTTCCTTCCCTCTGGGCTGCCAAGGGAGGCAGCTGGGGGCTGCTGGGGGCTGTTCCAGGTGTGCAGAGTCACCACCCCTCAGCTCCCAGCAGGTTCCTGCACGTTCCTGAGGCCAAGAGCACGCAGTGCCTGCTCCCCCTCAGCCTGCTGCAGCGGGTGAGGAGCGTGCTGGGGGATGCAAAGCTTCCTGAGACCTCCTCAGCTTTCAGCAAGAGGCTGTCCTGATATTCCTGAGCAAATATTTGGCTGGGTTGCCAAGTTGGAACCCCACTGAGCTGCAGATGGTAGAAGTTTGGGGGTGTGGGGGGCTTGGGGTTCGCAGCCATCCTGCCAGCAGGACAGGATTCCCACTGGGAAGTCAGCTCTCAGCTCTTGGAGCAGCAGGAAAAAGAAGGAAAAGCAGCATCAGCTGCAGAGTGTGTGGGGGGGGAATAAAAGGGTTAAAGTCCCTGCTCTGCAGAACTGAAAACAAGAACTTGAACCTTCAATCTGCTTTGCTGCTCCGAGCCTGGCCTCTCTGGGGGCACGGCAAGCAAGGAATTAGAAACACGTAGTTATCACTGCTCACCAGAACACAGCAGCCTCCAGCCGCGGGATGCTTCCTGCCCGCGCTGCTCCGCAGCAACCCTTTCGGATCCCTTTGCCATCCCTCCGGCTGCTTCTGGAGGAAGGACAAGGAGCTGTTTCCTCTCCCCAGGCTGAGGGGGGACTTGTGACAGCAGCCCACCCTGCTCGGAAGGGCTGTTCCCAGCTCACCCTCTGAGCGGTTCTCTTGCGGCCACCCAGCCCAGCGCCTGCGGGGTCCGGTTCAGAGCTTGCCCGCGGGGAGGGGATGCTGCTGCTCTCGCCCTGTCGGCACCAAACCCATCCCCAGTCCCAGGGCAACGCGGGAGATGCAGACCGCTGCTGCCAGGCTGAACCTGAGAGGCAAGGAGGCTGAGCCCAGGTCTCCATCGTGCCCCTGGCAGCAGGCTGGGTGAGCAGGGCTCACCCTCACTGCCCGCTCCCCAGCTGGCTGCTGCGCTCCACGCAGCGCCGGAGCCGGGCACACCCTCCAGCCCTTTGTGCAAGCAACTTCAGAGGGCTTTGGGCTCCCTCCAGGACTGCGTGGGAGTGGACTGCGTTTGGGTTTTGCCTTTTTTCCCCCCTTTCTTTCTTTCTTTTTTAAATCTAAAACACAAGAGTTGCTTTACAGCTGAGCCTGTTCAGTGCCATGGTGGTGAGGACAGGACTGAATTCATCCCCCCAGCTCCGCTCCAATGAGCCAGTGGGATCCAAAAGGAGCCCACGAGGCAGCGAGGGAGAGGGGAGAGCTGGGAGCTCCGACCTCTCTCTGACACCAGCTGCTTTGCTTTCTGGAAATCCTATCTCTGTGTTACATAAGGATCTGGCCCTATCTGGGGTCACTGCTCCAAGTGTGGTAAACTGCTCGGAGAGGTCCTCAGCAGGAGAGCAGGAGAGAAGAGCCAGCTGCCAGCACGAGCAAGGGAAGGCTGCTCAGCAAGGGGCAGTGCCCAAACCCAAGCTGCTGGACCAGCACAACCTCAGCCAGATGCAAGGTGGCCACTGAGCCACCCAATGCTCCCAGGCCTTGGACTTCTTTTGCTTTAAGGAGATGACTCCACCAAGCAGGTCTGCTTTCAGACAGGACTTATGCAATAGCTTGGAGCTGCTCCATGTGACCCAGACTTGCTGGCCCCCTGCCACTGCTCTCCTTGCTGGCTTCAGCCATAGCACAAAACACTGGAATTAAAAGGAGGACCAAGCAGTCATTAAAAGCAAGTTCCTCTGGCCTGCCATGCAGGCACACACAGAATGGCAGGGCTTGGAAGGGACCTCTGAAGATCAGCTCCTCCAGCCTCCCCCCCTGCTGCTAGAGCAGGGTCACCTCGGGCAGGCCACACAGGAACACATCCAGGCAAGACTGGAATCTCTCCAGAGACAGAAGGCTCCACCACCTCTCTGGGCAGCTCTGCCAGCCTCCAAGTGAGGAAGTGCCCCTGTCAGCTGCAGGCAGGCACCGTGTGCCTGAGGACACACATCAGCCACACGTGTGCAGACCAGGACTGCAGCTCTCTGTGTGTGGCTGTGCATAGCCCTGCAGGCACCTCTGTGTTGGGGACCCACACCTTGCCCTCCATGCTATCATGCACCACCAACACCTTTGGTTATGCCAGGCAGGGGTGCTGGCTTTATGTTGGCAGCTCCACATCTGTGTGGCTGCCTTCATAGAATCAGAGACTGCATCAGGTTGGAAGGGATCCTGGAAGCTCATCTAGCCCAACCCCCCTGCAGTCAGCAGGGACATCTCCAGCTGGAGCAGGGTGCTCAGGATCACATCAAGCTTGGCCTTGAATGTCTCCAGGGATGGGGCCTCAACCACAGCCCTGGGCAACCTGTTCCAGTGCCTCACCCTCACTGTGCAGAACTTCCTCCTGATGTCCAACCTAAAGCTACTCTGCTCCAGTTTCAAACCACTGCCCCTTTTATTTCAGGCTGAAGAGAAGGATGACATTTTCTCCACTGAGGCTGGTGAGACTCTGGCCCAGGTTGCCCAGAGCTGTGGGAGATGTCCCATCCCTGGAACCATTCCAGGTCAGATTGCCTGGGGCAGCCTGCTCTGCTTGCAGATGTCCCTGCTGACTGCAGGGGGTTGGACTGGATGAGCTTTAAAGGTCCCTTCCAAACCAGTCTGGGATTCTATGGGATCCACTGCACCTCCAGCACCCATTGCTGATTTGGTCCTGCCAGATGGAATCAAAGAATAACTGAGGTTAGGGGATCTCTGGGTCCACCTCACTCAGAACAGGATTTACTCTGACACTGGATCAGCTTTGGATCACAGACCCCAGGCTGTCTCAGGCAGTGAGCTGTGGAGCAGGACCCCAAAGCAGCAGAGTCTGTTGGGACCATGTTGTCCTTCCAGGAAACCAGAAATGTCTCCTTTCAGGGAAGTGGCTGCACCATGGTGACACAGAGCAAGAGAGAGCAGCCCTGGCTGGCCAGAGAGGTGGCTTGTCCTGGTTTGCCCTACCTGCCTCTTGGTTGCATGCTTCCAGCACCTTGGGGTTGAGACAAGCCCTCTGCAGACTGGGGCAGCACCCAGAGCATGAGAACACAACCCTCCAGCCCAGCTTCTGGCACCCCTGGAGCCTCCTGGCTCTTTGCAGCTTCCCTGCAAGCTCCTGGCTTTGTTTCAGAGCAGGGCAAACCCAGCTGAGTGAAGAAAGGATTTGGTGGCAGCCAAGCAAGAGCATGGGGACCCCACCATGCAGTCACCCTGAGGACCCCTTCTTGCAAGGCAGCACGACCACACAACAGCGAGCACTCACAGACCCCCAAACATGTTAGAAGACCCCAAAGTCACCTACAGACCCCAAGACATCTGGAGGAACATACCAGGGAAGCTCTGCAGGGAGATGAAGTCTTGCAGACCACATGGAGCTGTGGACTCCCTCCAGCCCTTAAGGACCTGGAAGATCTGCAGATGGTTTCCAGGCTGCAGCTCCCTCAAGCAAGCTCAGTGAGATCTGTGCAGAAGGTTTATGAGCCCTCCTTCCCCTCCCTGCAGGTTCTCTGTTCAAGGAAACAGATGGCCCAGCTGCTTTGGATTTGGTGGGGCATGGCAGAACACTGCTGACTCCCAAGCACATGTGGCCTCCCCTAACAAGGAGGCTGCAGCCCAGAAGCCACCAAGTCCATTTCCCTGTGCCTGGCTGTGGAGGAGCTGCCTCAGCTCATGGCCAGAGAATGCAGAGCTGCTGACCCTGGCAAGACTGAACTCATCTTTGGGTTTGACTGAAGCTGGGCTGAAGTCTTGGCTCTGCTGAGGTCAGTGGCACAGTCACACAGCAGGGAGCTTCCATGCCATGGAATCAGAGCACTGGTGAGGTTGGAAGAGACCTTGGAGATCATCCAAGCACTCACCCAGAGCTCACAGCCCTCCACTGCTGCTAAGCTACTGCCACTAAAGTACATCCCTCAGCACCACATCCATGCAGCTTTTAATCACCTCCAGGGATGAGGACTCCATCGCCTCCCTGGGCAGCCTGGGCCAGTGCCTGAGAACCCTTGCTGGGAAGAAATCCTTCCTAATATCCAACCTGAACCTCCCCTGGCACAGCTTGAGACTGTTCCCTCTTGTCCAGTCACTTGTTGCATGTGAGAAGAGATCACCCCCCCCGGCTCCAGCCTCCTTTGGGGCAGTTGTAGTGGGTGATGAGGTCTCCCCTCAGCCTTTTCTTCTGAAGATTAAGCAGCCCCAGGCTCCTCAGCCACTCCTCATCAGCCTTGTGTTCAAGGCCCTTCACCAGCTTGGTTGCTGCTCTTTGGCTGTGCTCCAGCACCTCAATGTCCTGCTTTCAGCTGCTGAGCTCAGCTTAGCTGGAGCCCACCCTCAGGAACTTTGGAGTTCAGAAGGATTTGCAGAACTGCCCAGGAATAAATTGATCCTAACTCAACTTGCCCTTGAAAAACTAAGCTACAATGGAAGAGCAGGAAACACACCAGCAGTAGCAGTGGTTGGAGGTGATGACCAGAAGGGGCAGACACTGAAGAGTCAGACAGGACACATCCCAAGCAGTCTTTTCCCAGCCTGGGTGAATGCAGAACATGAGAGCAGCAGCAAGGGAGCAGCTGGATGGAGGCCCTGCCCTTACCACAGACCTTGTTCCACTGAAGTCAGAGAATCACAGAACCATTTGGGCTGGAAGAGACCTTGAAGAGCATTAAGTCCAACTGCCAAACCCACCCCACTGCCAGGCCAACCCAGATGGAGTTAAACTCTCCCTGGCAGAAGTTCCAAGTGGAGAATCCTCCCAACTCTTGAGCTGGGGGCAGACCTTCAGTGAAGGCTCTCCCAGCAACCCAAAAGGGAATATTTGCTCTGCTTTAAAGGTGTCCCTTCAAAACCTCCTTCAGTGCTGGAGAAGGAGCCTGGATCCAGGAGGTTTTCCATGCTTCCCACTCCCCAAGGAGACTCCACCTGCATGGAGTTTCCCAGGAAATGTTGGAACTGCTCCCCCTGCAAACCTTTCCCACGGTGCTGGGGGCAAGAGACCTTTCTGCCTTGCATTTCTTTCCCCCCAGCCCATCTGAGGTGACATCAGCTGACTCCCTAGGGAACTCTTGCTGCAAACTGGACAAATTTGGTCCAAATTCTGTTTGTTTGAAAGTTCATTCGTGTTAACTTGAGATCTAGGCAGGACAGGACGTGACAAACACATCCTGTGGTGCTTCTGGCTTAGAATGAACTAATTGCTGGAAACTTGGCAAGAAAAGTAGGTTTTTGGAGTGGGGGGTTTCAAGATAAGCTTTAGAGAAGTGCTTGGATAGAACCACCCCCCTGGGTGGGCCTGATGCAACCTGTGTTGAAAAGCTCTCCATGGAGCTGGGTCCTGTGGGCAGCTGAGCCCACGCTGCCCCTGGAGCAGGGCTTGATGTGATGATGATGATGAACACACTCACTCCTCTCTGGGTGGCCATCAGAGATAACAAAGACCTCTCACTGCGAGATAACAGAGCCTCTCACGTTACAGGTTTGGGTGTCGGTGCTTAAAAGGCTTCTGCCGTGACTGGCAGACACTCCCCCGAGGGCTCCACTTCAGCCCCATCCACCGCTCGCTGGGTTGCGGCTTATCGGGGGTCGTCCTCTGCCAAGTGAAACAGTTCAGCCCTCAGGGTCTTATCTGGGACAAGGCTGATTTACAGGGGATGACAGGACCTTTCCCATTCCACCCAACAAGCAGCTGCCTGAGGAATGCAAGTGGAGACACACCGCCGAGCGCTGGATGCTTTGGGGAGCTGAGGAGGAGGAGAAGGGAAGGAGAGGCTGCTGCCGGGGGGCAAAGCAAGAGCGAGGGGAAGCCGAGGATGGAGCAAGCCGAGCGCTCGGCACGTTCCATATATGGAGAAACTTGGTGACACTGGAACAACCTCCCAGGGAACCGGAGGAAGCCTCACTGACAAGAGGCATTTCAGACTAGTCTGGGCAAGGCTGTGGCGAGCGGAGCCGGGGGAACAGCCCTGCTCCGGCTGGGGAATTACCTGGGCGCCCGACAAAGCATTTCCCCTTGGGAAACGTCTTCTGGGGCGGGGGGAGGAAGACCAGAAATGAACAAAAGACTGCAAAATTCTTCTTGCTCTCTCAGCCATCAGGCAGTAGACCATCGCCAGGCTGCACGCTGTCACCACGTGAGCCCTGCTAACGAGAGCATTAATGAAGAGAGCAGGGAAGCAGAGCTCTGGGGCGGCTGAGCTCCCTCCAGCCACCGCGGGCACTGGCATGGAGCGAAACAGGAAAACAAAGCAGCCCTGGGGATGGTTTGACCAGAAAAGTGTCGTGCGTGTCCCCTCCCCCCACCCCCCCAAAAAAAAAGAGAGATGAAAAAAACCAGTCGTCATGTGAAATGTTGCCTGAAAGCTGTGGCTGGCCCCAAAACAGGGTCCATGCCCTGGAGAGAGCTGATCTGGTGCGGGGTGTCCCTGGCCGTGGCGGGGGGCGGGGGGGAGGGGGGACTGGGTGATCTTTGAGGTTCCCTCCAACCCTGACAATTCTCTGAGAGCAGCCCTGACCGCCTCGGCTCTCCCCCCACTCCCTTCTTGGTTGATTTCTCTCCCCCCCTGGCAGTCGTTTGCCAAGGTTGTTTTATAAACTCCTCTCTATTTATAGCACAGCTCCTTCAGCTCTAATGAGATAATCTGCTGGCGTCCCCCCCCCATCGTTAATATTTACTTTGATGTTTAAAGCAACATGTTCAAAGGGATTGATCCCTTAAAACCAAAACAACACAACAAAACCCACCCCAAGCAACCCCAAACCCCAGCCTGTAAACCAGAACCAAAGCAAAGAAACCAAGGCTGGGAGCCACGGGGCTGGATGCCTGCTGATGCACACAGAGTTAATGACATCGCAACTTCTGCAGAGCAGGCAGCTTACGATCCTCTGAGCACATCAAGACGGGAGGGAGGGAGGGAGGGAGAGGGAGAAGAAGAGGCACTGGCAGCTCCCGGAGAAGGGGAGAGGCAGGGAAAAGGAGGAGAGGGAGCAGAAGCTGTGTTTATCCTCGGGAGTGAGGACAGCCAGGAACGTCTGAATCTGCAAGGAGAGATTAAAGCTGCTGCCTTTCGTAATCGAGAGCTTTGCCTGCAGCGGTCGCGCAGGGGAGAAGGAGGTTTTCAGAGCAGCAAACATGGGGCTGCGGTGCCCGAGTGCGAGAGGCGAAGCGGAGCGGGGCTGGGGGGCAGGCGAGGCGGGCGGGCGAGCGCCGCTGCCTGCCTGCCGGCCGGCCGCTGCCTGCCGCCGCTCTTGAAACACAACCCCGGGGGTTTTTAATGGAAACTCTGAATGTTGGAGCAGGGTGAACATGGTTTTCATTCTCAGAAATGTTTTTCCAGCGTGCAGTGCTCTCCGGGCTCATTCCTCCTCCAGGGGAGAAGGTTCTGATTTCAAAGAACATTCCCCTTTCCCTCCACCTCAGACCACCCCACTTCCAAGAGCCTTCTATGGAAAGGGGGAAAAAAAAAAGTTGTTTTAAAGAGTGTTTTACCTTTTCTAGTGTTTTGCCTTCTTTCTTCTTCTTCTTCAATTTATTTTTGAGTTTGGTTTTTTTTTTTTCCTTCCCCCTCCCCTTTTAATTCCTTCAGCTTCTTTTTGTTGCTGTTGTTGTTTCCTTTTTTTCCTCCCCTTCTTCTTCTTCTTTTCCCAGCAGCAGCCAAAAAACCCCACTAAAAATAATAAACTCTCTCTCTCTCTCTCTTCCCTCTCTCTCCTCTCTCTCAGTCCTCTGCGTGTCAGAAAGTTTCCAAGGCTGAGGGTTTGCTGTCGCCTTCCTCAATAACCTTCTTCTGTCAGACCCAGGCAGCGCTGGAGCTCAAGGGCTTTGCTTTAAAAAAGTCTCCTTTCAGGAAGTGAGCAGTAATAAGAGAGCAGCTCGGAGGCAGCATGTATAGGGGCAGCTCAAAAAAAAAAAAGAGAGAGAGAGAGAGAAAAGAAAAGAAAAAAAAATAGAGAGAGGAGGGGGGAAAAAAAAAAGAGAGAGAGAGAGAGAAAAGAAAAACCAAAACCCAGACCAAAAGACAAAAAAAAAAAACCCAACCCCCAAACAAGCAAACAAAACAAAACCTTCTTTGCTCAGGAATTTTTTTTTTTTCTTTTTGGCCAGGATTGGCCAGAGAAAAAAAAAATATTAAAAAGAAAAATAATAAAAGAAAAGAAAAAATAATAAAACTCCCCAAAGCCAGAGGGCTGCAGAGTCCCCGCCCCAGCTGCTGACATCAGGGCAGAAGGCAGGTCTTGCCTGCACCAGCATAAAGCTCATGGGTGGAAAAAAAAGGAGCAGGCAGAGCCCAGAGGAGATGCCCCTGGCTGATCAAACACCCCAAGGGAAGAGAGAAAGCAGAGAGGAGCAGGCAGAGCCCAGGGGAGATGCCCCTGGCTGATCAAACACCCCAAGGGAAGAGAGAAAGCAGAGAGGAGCAGGCAGAGCCCAGAGGAGATGCCCCTGGCTGATCAAACACCCCAAGGGAAGAGAGAAAGCAGAGAGGAGCAGGCAGAGCCCAGGGGAGATGCCCCTGGCTGATCAAACACCCCAAGGGAAGAGAGAAAGCAGAGAGGAGCAGGCAGAGCCCAGAGGAGATGCCCCTGGCTGATCAAACACCCCAAGGGAAGAGAGAAAGCAGAGAGGTCACACTGCTGGTGCCAGTCAAAGGCAAACTAGGATGTGGGAAGTTTCCCCCAAGAACCACTCCTGCCCCTCCCAGCCTTCATTTTAAGCCCAGCCTTCAGAATGCTTTGATGAAAGGCAGCTGAGCTCCACTGCCAGGTGTCGGCTTTCCAGCTGAAAAGGCTCTCAAGAGTTCACTGATGTTAGGAAGAGGCATTGGAAGAGGCTGCCCAGGGAGGCGGTGGAGTCACCACCCCTGGAGGTGTCAAAGAACCCTGAGGCCATGGCAGTTGGGGACACGGTTTAGTGGCCATGGTGGTGTTAGGTTGATGGTTGGACTCGATGATCTTGGAGGCCTGTTCCAACTCCATGGTTCTCTAAGTGCCTTCCCTCCCCAGTTCTATCACTTTTGCTCTGCTGGCTCTTGGGATGCCACAACTGCTCCACCATGGAGCTGTTCTGCTGCCACCATGGAGCGTCCCACCGAGGACAATGCACTGCTCAGGCAGAGAATAAACACTGCAAGGGATCAAATGCTGCTTGCTGAGAAACAAAGCCCTCTCAGGATACATAAAAAACAATCAGCACCAAGAAAGGGCAGGAGCTCATTTCCTTCTTCCTTCTGAAGTCACCTTCTTGAGATTCGAAAGCTGGTACCAGAAGGAGCCCTCCTCAACTGCCCTGCGCTGCCTGGCTCTCCCCTGCAGACAGAGAGGGGAGAAAGGACAACAGCACCAGGACCTCCAGCCTGAGCCCACCCCCGGGGACAGAGAGACTCCAAAACCATCCTGAAGGAGCCTCTTAGAACCATAGAAAGCTTTGAGCTGGGAGGGACATTTAAAGCTCACCTGATGCAGCTCCTCTGCAGTCGGTGGCTTTGCTTTAGGAGGATCTGAATGCAGACTAAGTGGGGCACTGGGGGAAGGTGTCAGCTAAGTCTTTGACTAAGCTCCCTGAGTGTGAGATGGCTCTAGCCAGGAGCAGATTGCAAGAGGAGGCTCTGGGAGGCAGCTGAAGGCTCTGCAGCCCTGTGAAGCATGGCATGGATGCCAGGTCTGGAGGGCAGCCAGCTCCTCCAGACTGCGTGTCCTGCCGTGGCCCTTCTAGCTACGGTCACTGCCAAAGCCACAGGATCCAGCCTGGCAGGCCTGAGCAGCCAGGGCTCTTGGCAGTGCTCCTGGGTGCCACCCAGGCTGACCTAGCACTTAGTCTGTAACCATCTGACCATTAGATGAGAAGGGAGAAAGGAAAAGCCACAAAGGCCTGGCCAGCTCAGCATCCTGGTCGGATGCTGCTCGTGGTGAGCCTAAGAAAAGGGATTAAAAGAAGAGTAAGAAGCTGTGGTGCTTCTTGTGGTGCATCCTGCTACATCCTCCACCAGCAGCACACCAAGTGCAGGGCTGCTCCCAAGCCAGGAGCTGCATCTTTGCATTTCACAGCCACAATGAGTTTTGTTCCATGAGTTTGAACCCTCGCTGAAGCCCTCTGAACTCCACTCCTTGGAGAAGGAGCAGTGTGTCCTGAGCAGGAGGTGCCCAGGAAGGACCTCCTGAGGCATTTGGTGTTGTCTGGTAGGTGTGCTTGTCCTAACAGCCCTGAGCAAAGAGGGAAAAGCATCCACTGCTCCCAGGAGGTGGTGGGAGCACAGCCCCCACCCCTGGGAATCCCAGCACAAGCACAGGAGCCACTCTTCCCTCCAGACCCTCAGACAGGGAAGGCTCTCTCCACTTGAACACCCAATTCAAAGGGAGCTCAGCAGCTGCTGGGCTGGACTGTTGGCTGCTTCCCTGCCTGGGTGGAAAGAGAGGTTTCCTTCCTCCCCAGGCCGTGCTGGCCACCACCCGAGCTCCCCCCGGCACAGACACAAAGGAGCAGCTGAGCAGTTTGGGGTTTAACTGAACGCTGCCACTTGGGGGCAGGGAAAAAAGAGCTGCTGGAAGCGTGGCCCAGAGCCATGCCAGAGGCTTTCTGCCTGCTGCAGCTTGGCTCCAAGCACACCCTGCAGACATCTGCCCTGCTCAGCAGAGAGCAGCTTGGCCCTGCCTGTCCCTCTCCCTTGCCTGTCCCTCTCCTTTCCCAGGGCCGTTTGCTTGTCCCTGCCTTGCAGGGTCTCCAGCCCCTCGTGGATGGGAAATATGCTGAGCAGGTTGCTCAGAGTCCCAAACAACCTCAGCTGGAATGGTTCCAGGGATGGGGCAGCTCTCACCTCTCTGGGCAGCCTGGGACAGTTTTTTTCCTTCTCTCTATCCTGAATCTCTCTTCCAGTTTCAAACCATCCCTCCTTCTCCTGTGCAAACAGGCCCTGCTCATGCGTCTGTCCCCAGCTTCCTTCTCTGCCCCTTTAAGCACTGCAAGGCCACCAGAAGGTCTCCCTGGAGCCTTCTCTTCTCCAGGCTGAACAACCCCAGCTCCCTCAGCCTCTCTTCATCAATCAGTGCTAACCATTTGCTTCCTCTTTCCGAGGTGGGGAGATGAGGATTCACTTCCAGGAGGCACTTGATATCCTCTCCCTCCAGCTGCCCTGCATCCTCACTCCCTCCTGGGATGGAGGGGGCCCTGTGCTCAGCTCAGCACCAGGACCTGGTCCTGGGAGCTCAGAGCCTGGTGACACTGCACCCTCCTGTGGCTACAGGCAGAGGCTGTGTGCTCACATCCTGCCCGGGCCAGGCTCAGCACCTGACCTGCAATGGTTCTAGGGATGGGACCTCTCCCATCGCTCTGGGCAGCCTGGGCCAGGCTCTCACCAACCTCAGCACCAAAACTGTCTTCCTTCTCTCTCACCTGAATTTCCCTCTTTTAATTAAAGAGGAAAAAAAATGCCCAGCAAGCTCAGCCTGCCACCATGAAAGCCCCAGCCCCAAGCCACCACGAAAGCCCCAGCCCCAAGCCACCATGAAAGCCCCAGCCCCAAGCCACCACGAAAGCCCCAGCCCCAACTTCTTCTGCAGTCCAGAGCCCTCTGCCCAGGGCAGGGAGACACTTTGGGATTCCCATTGGGAAGCTCTTGGCATTCAGCAGAAGTCCTGGTGCCAAAGCCTTTCTCCCAAGCCACCACCAGCTGTGCCCTGCTGACCATGGCTAGGGATGACCCAGGGAGATTTCTCCCTGCTGCTAGGGCAGATGTGGCCCTGAGGAGCACCTGGAAGTCCTGCCAGAAACAAGCACCATTTGGTGGCACTGGTGCAGGATGGTTCCCAGCCCAGCTCTTGGGGCCTTTTGGGTTACTCAGCTGAGGTCTTGACCATCACAACTCCAAAGCCTGGGTGTGGAAGACCCAAAGGAACAAAGCTCTTCTTACCCACCCTGTGGCTTCCAAGGGACAAAGATGTCCACACACCACTGCTCACTTCCCCCTCCACCTCTCTTCAACGGGCAAGAGGAGAGATCTCTTCACTCAAGCTCAGCTGTTCATGGAACAAGAGGTCTCTACCACCTCTGATTTGTTTTCTTCCAGGGAAGCCCCTGGCACTGAGAAGGTCTCAGAGCTCTTCCAACTCTACACAGCTTTTGTTTTCTCTTCTTTCCTTTCCTGTGCACAAAGGAAATAGGTCACATTTCAAAGAAGCAGGGGTGGGCAAATGCCAGACAGCTCACTGGGTGCTGTGGCCTCATCTGCTCTCCCCCAGATCAACTCGTTTCTCACTCCCTGGAGAGCATTTTCCTTCATTTCTCCTTCCTTTCTCCCAAACTGCTGCAAACGAAGCCCCAAGAGGAGCTCAGAGCAGGTAAGAGGAAGTTTGTTGGCTGTGGGTGCTGGAGGTGGCTGCTGGGTGTCATGGCTGCTTTGTTCCTTGTCTTGTACCTCTCTGCACAGACCCTGGTGGCACTGAGGGTTTGGTGGTGGGAGAGGAGACCCTGGGGGTGCTGGTGTGGACAGGTCTGGGTTGCTTCATCACAGCACCAGTTTGGCTTTTCTGCCAGCTTCAGGAGAAATCTGGTGTGGGTTAGGGGCTGTGGGGCTGTCTCTGAGGTTGGCATCATCACCTGTGTGGAGCTGGGGCTGTACAGAATCACAGAAGGTTAGGGGCTAGAAGGGGCTGGCTCCAGAGATCATCCAGTCCAACCCCCCCCTGCCAGAGCAGGGTCACCTAGGTCAGGTCACACTGGAATGAATCCAGGTGGGGCTGGAGTATCCCCAGAGAGGGAGACTCCACAACCCCCCATGGCAGCCTGTTGGGTCAGGAGGTATCAAAATGTGCCAGAGAATCTTTACTGCTGTGCAGCTAACCCCAGCCTGCAAGGAGAGGGCTTCACCCTCCTTGCAGCCACAAGACCACCAGAAATGCTTCTGCACTCAGTGTCCTTCAGCTCTCTGTGGAACATTGACTGACCTGGAAACTGCTTTGGCCAGAGAAAGAAACTGAGAGCTTTACTTTCCCTAATGGAACCTGGGATTGCAGAACTCAGCCATGGGAAAGTCCAATTAGCTCATCCACTTCTGCCTGCCTGCAGAGGACTGTTCCCTGCACTACAGTTTCTGAGTTCCCCTCTTCCACCCCCTGATGAGTCACAGAATCAGAGAATTGTTTGGCTTGGAAAAGGCCTCCAAGCTCAGCCAGTCCAAGCAGCAACCCAGCCCCACCATGGCCACCAAACCATGGCCCCAAGTGCTGTGGCCACAGGGTTCCTGAACGCCTCCAGGGCTGGGGACTCCACCACCTCCCTGGGCAGCCTCTTCCAGTGCCTGAGAACCCTTTCTGGGAGGAAATGTTTCCTAATATCCAACTTAAACCTCCCCTGGCACAGCCTGAAGCCATTTCCTCTTGTCCTGTCACTTGTTGCATGTGGGAAGAGCCCAACTCCACCTCACTGCAGCCTCCTTTCAGGGAGCTGTAGAGAGCCAGGTCTCCCCTCAGCCTCCTCTTCCCCAGGCTGAATACCCCCAGCTCCCTCAGCTGCTCCTCCCCAGCCCTGTTCTCCAGACCCTTCCCCAGCTTGGTTGTCCTTCTCTGGACCTCTTCCAACCTCTCAATGTCCTTCTGGGAGTGAAAACCCCAAAACTGAACCCAAGTTCTCCCTTCCTCAATTGACCTCTAGTCCTTTCTCCTTTAGTCCTTTCTTCTTCCTGGGCTTTTCAGGACCAGGACTGCACACTCCTGGGTGGCTGAGGTCTTCCAGGGAGTCCCTGGGCTTCTCAAAAAGCAACTCTGCTGAACCCTGAAGCTCAGCTATTGACTTTATTCTGAAGTGGCAAAAGCAAAAGCACAACTGCAGCTGTTTCTGCAGCACAAACACCCCCAGTTTGTGGTTGGAAATAGAGCTGTCAGCCACCCCACCACCTGAAGCAGGGAGAGGGGGTGGGGAGAGCAGGGCACCTTCTTCAGCAAGCTTCAGTCCTTCCAGACATGGCACCTGCTCAGCACCATCAGAATCATGGAATGGGTTGGGTGGGAAGGGACCTCCTCCCTTCCCCAGGCTGAACAACCCCAGCCCTCTCAGCCTGGCCTCACAGCAGAGGGCTTCCAGCCCTGCCAGCATCGCTGTGGTCTCCTCTAGCCCTGCTCCAACAGGTCCCTGGCTGTGCTGAGGACTCCAGAGCTGCCCCAGCACCACAGGAGCAGAACCCCCTCCCTGCCCCTCCTGCCCAGGGCAAGCTGGCTCCGGGCAGGGAGCTCAAACTTTCTCACCATGCTTTGGCTCAGGGGACTCCTCTCAGCCTGTTTGACTTCTTTGCTGTGGCACTGCAGGGAAACCTGCCCCAGCCTCTTGGGGGAAGGCAGCAAGCCCTGCCCCAGGCTGCTCCTGATGCAGCTGCACTGCAGGGAAACCTGCCCCTGCCTCTTGGGGGAAGGCAGCAAGCCCTGCCCCAGGCTGCTCCTGATGCAGCTGCACTGCAGGGAAACCTGCCCCAGCCTCTTGGGGGAAGGCAGCAAGCCCTGCCCCAGGCTGCTCCTGATGCAGCTGCACTGCAGGGAAACCTGCCCCAGCCTCTTGGGGAAGGCAGCAAGCCCTGCCCCAGGCTGCTCCTGATGCAGCTGCACTGCAGGGAAACCTGCCCCAGCCTCTTGGGGAAGGCAGCAAGCCCTGCCCCAGGCTGCTCCTGATGCAGCTGCACTGCAGGGAAACCTGCCCCAGTCTCTTGGGGGAAGGCAGCAAGCCCTGCCCCAGGCTGCTCCTGATGCAGCTGCACTGCAGGGAAACCTGCCCCAGCCTCTTGGGGAAGGCAGCAAGCCCTGCCTCAGGCTGCTCCTGATGCAGCTGCACTGCAGGGAAACCTGCCCCAGCCTCTTGGGGGAAGGCAGCAAGCCCTGCCCCAGGCTGCTCCTGATGCAGCTGCACTGCAGGCTCACCACCATCAGAGGAAGCAGGGGAGCAGCAGAAAGCCGCTCTCTGGGAACAAGGTGATCCCAGCCGTTACAGCAACGGCTTGAACGACAACAACAACGAAAAAGCAGAGGCTTATACCCACCAGGACCTCAGGCAGGTGGCCTTCTCCCTGCCCTGCCCCCTCCCCATCTCCTGCTCTGGAAGCTGAAGGAGCAAATTGCTTCCGCTCATTAGCATCTGACAAATAAGCACCGAAGGCAAACAAGTCCTCAGCAGGGGCTGAATGAGCTCAGGCCTTTATTGCCATCTGACTGCACCAAGCAAGCATGTCACCGATTTTCCATGCTCTGTTGCCCCCTTGCTCCCTTCTGGCTCGGGAGGAGCACCCTCAGCCTCACCAGGGCAGGTTCAGAGGGGCCAAGGCAAAACGGAGAGGCAAGAAGGAAGCCTCTGAGAGCTGCAAGGTGACACATGGCAGCTCTGGAGCCTCTGGGCATGGATGTGAGTGCCAGGCTGGCTCTGCAGGAAGGGTTGGAGGCAGCTCAGGCACTGACCCTCACTTAACTGCAGGAGGCCACTGGCTCCTGGGAATAAATCGTTGGAGCAGAGCTGAGGGGACCCAAGGCAGCCTGCCCAGCTTGGATGCTGGGGGGACAGAGGGACAGGGAACCAGCCACCCATCCCCTGCCCCTGGGTCAGCACTGCCTGCTTCCAGCATGCACACACCACAGGCCCAAGGCCAGCAGCATCTGAGCAGCACCATCCTCTCTCTCCAGCACTGTGGTGGGCTGGCACTGGGTCTCTGGCCCAGGGTTCAGAAGGGGGAGGGATGGGGACTGAGCTCCACAGAACCAGCTGCTCTCAGAGCCTGTGTCTGGTACAGTCCTGTCACTGCCAGGAGCCTCCACACCCTGTGGATCACAGAGCAGCAGGTCCCTCCCTGGGCACTGCAGGTGTTGCTGTGGCATTTAGCAGCCTTTTGCCTTCCAAAAGGGAGGGTGGATTGTCCCCACGTGGCTCCTGTGTCCCACCTCGGAGTGGGAGGAGGTACATGAAGCATTTCCACACCTGGCCTGGAAGCCACAGGCAGAGGAGGAGCAGTTTGGACTCACCTGCTTGCTGCAAGGTCAGCAAGGGCAGAGCAGGTCCTTGGTGGAAATGAGGCAGCTTGGTCTGTGGAGTTCCTGTAAACACCACCAGCACAGGCAGGACTGAGTCAGGCACCCCCCCGAGAGGCAGAGGAGATGATTATCTTCCCAGGCAGGCAGAAGGCACTGCTGGTAATGAGGGCAAACAGCACTGGGCTCACACTTTCATGAACTCCCACTTGTGGGGAGTTGATTGGGGAGCTGAGGCTCTAACGAGCAGGCAGCAGCGAGGTGAGGAAAGCAGGGATCTAAGTGCCCGTGGGGAGGCCTGGGGAAGAGCTGCCATGGAGTGCAAAAATAACAATTAAATGTTAATCAAGGGGCAATTAGAAGGTCAGGGTTGAGGCTTTCCCCCTCCCCCCCCCAGTTCTTTTCTCTGACCTAAGAAACATTTCGAGTTGAATCAAACTTAGGTCAAAGCTTTTGTTGTTTAAAGCTTTTCAAAGACCTGATGCCTGAGCCCCAGGGCTCAGCTCTCCAGCTCAGCCTCTTGCCCAAGGGCAAATGGGAACCTGTTGGGAAGGGACCTTGGGCACTGCAGCCACTCTCCAGCCCTTCACACCCTGCAGCAAGCTCTGGGCTGCACAGCTCCATCTCAGATCACATCAGGAACAGAAGGGAGCCCAGGGCAAGGGATGGGGATGCCAGGGCCTGGTGGTTGTCCTCTGACCTCAGCACAAGCAAGTGGGCAGCTACCTTTAGAGCTGACTGACTGACATCTCCATAGCTCCCTGCCTGCCTTTCCTGTGCTGCATGGGGCACAGATCTGACTCCTTCTCACCTGGGTCTTGCTGTTTTCGGTGCATCTTTGCCTCATGACACCAACTTGCAGACCTGCATTCGTGCTCCTTTCTCCCTGGGGGCTATTTCCAGCCAGAACACCCAGAGCCTGGGTTGGTACAAGCCAAGGGGCAGAGGTGAAGCCAATGCTGGAAAAATATCGACTCACAGAATTGTTTGGGTCAGAAAAGACCTCCAAGGTCATCAAACCCAACCATCAGGTCCTGTAACTTGAAATCAATGGTGGTGGAGGGTCCCTGGCACAGCTTCTTCCAGGCACCAGTTGATGCTCAGGAAAGAAACTCATGAAACTGGTCCTTGTTTTCATCTGCACCTTACAGAGTGGGAAACCAAAGCTGGCTGAGGTTTGGGCAGCTCTCTTGAGGCTGTGTCCAGGCTGCTCAGAGCTTGTGCTAAGGAACAGAGCTGCAGTGGGGAAGAGCAGCTGAGCTACACCCAGAAGGGAGCCAGGCTGGTAGGGGAAACTTTTGTAGAGCAAGAGCTTTCTAGGGGCTGTAAATTGGCCTCTTCATGTCTGCTCTCAGACCCCAGGAGGTGACTTTCCCCTCCTGGCTGGGGACTTTGCAGCCTTTTCTACAAAGAATAATCTCCTGACAGGGCTCACCTGTGGTAGCAAAGCTTGGCTGAAATGGGAGGCATTGCCTGAACCAGCCTCTGATCCCTGGCTTTGCTCTCACACCTCCCTGAGGCTTTCTTGCCTCCCAGCCCTGTGCTCAGAGAGGACACCCAGGCTGTTTGTCACAGAACTGCCTGTGTGGGCAGCTGGAAACTTCGTGGGAGCTTGGTGGTGATCAATGGCTTCTGCCCTCTCATTTTTACCTGGCTCAGCGACTGTCAGATGTGTTCCATCTGCTGTCACCTTCTGCTCCTGGACTTTCCACAGCAGGGAGCCAGCAGGTTTGGGTGCAGGGTCCTAGTCACTGTTTATCTCAGGCAGCTTGTGGAAACCAGGAGCACATCAAGAAGGCCACAGACCTTCCACTGCCCACTCAGTGCTTCCTCTTCCTTCACTCACAAACGTGACTCATGAGGCTGATTCTGCAGTCACAGCCAGGAGCTGCCCAGCCTCATCCCCTCACATCCTTCAACTCACCTTCTTGGGGCTTGCTCTTCCCCTGGGTGAGGGAGACCTGGAAGTCATCTCAGCTCAGGAGCTGAGCCTGGGGGATCCACCTGTCCAGTGTCTGAGCTGTTTTGCTGCTGGTGGCATCAAGGGATTAGCTCAGCTGCTTTGGTTCCAAGCTGCTTTGGTTCCAAGCACTGCCTCCAGTTAGGGCCTGAGCTACAGAGTGGTTTCATTTGCCTCCTGTATCCCAGGCTGGCAGCTCTGCCAAGCCCCCACTTGGCTTCTTTTGATGAATTTGATGAAAGTGGCTTCACAGCTCAGGCTGATCTGTGCTGTGCCTGGCCTGGGTTACACCAGTCCCCTGCCCAAGCTGCAGACTCCACTGACAGCTTCCTGCTGTGGTTTCCTGCCTCAACTAAACCCCCCCTCAGCAGAGCCTGCTCTCCCTTCCTGCTCTCATCAGGGCCATCTTGGGGCTTCATGAAGGCAACAAATAAACAGAACCATAGAATGGTTTGGGATGGAAGAGGCTCTCAGACATCAGCCAGTCCAACCCCCCTGTGGTCAGCAGGGACATCCCCAGTCAGAGCAGGCTGCTCAGAGCCACAAACCTGACCTGGAGTGGTGCCAGGGATTGGGCATCTCTGGGAAACCTGGGCCAGGGTCTCACCAGCCTTAGCATCACAAATTGCTTCCTTGTGTCTGATCTACATCTCCCACTATGAGTTTCAACCCAGCCCCCTTGTCCTGTCCCAACAGGCCCTGCTCAAATGCCTGTCCCCAGCTTTCTGCTCACCCCTTTAAGTCCTGAAAAGCCACCAGAAGATCTCCCTGGAGAGCCTTCTCTTCTCCAGTTGTGCCAGGGGAGGTTTGGAATGGACATGAGGAACAATTTCTTCCCCAGAAGGGTTGTCAAGCCCTGGCCCAGGCTGCCCAGAGCAGTGCTGGAGTCTCCATTCCTGGAGGGAATGAAAGCTATGGAGATGTGGTGCTGAGGGCCACGGTCTAGTGGTGTCCTGGCAGTGCTGGGTTGGCCTTCACAGCCTTGGAGGTCTCTTCCAGCCACAACTGCTCTGTGACTCTCTGTTTCTGTGTTCAGAAATGAGTTAGACTGGGAGGGACCAGCTCCAGCACCCTGCCCGGAGAGCTCCTGCTGCCTTTGCGCTGAGGGTGAGCGACGCAGGGGGAGAGAGCAAGCGCAGGCTGGAGACAGAGAGTCAGATCTTGCTGGGGTCAGCTCCTGCTCAAGCAAAGAGCAGGTCCCAGGGAGCAAATGAGTGCCTTGCCCTCTGCCAATCTCCCCTCTGATCAGCGGAAATTGGCTCCTCTCTGTGGGCAGCCTGGGAGGTGATTTGATGCGAGACCTGCAGCTCGCTGGCAGGAGGGGCTCTGTGCTGACTCAGCCAACAGAACAAAGCTCCACTTCTTGCTGGATTCCCACCCAAACTGGTGCCCAGCAGCACTGAGGTAGGTTGGGTGGTTTCTGATTTGAGGCTACTCTGAGCTGGGGGGGTTCTGGTTGATGTAGCTTAACAGAGAGGCTGAGGTTAAACTCACTTGGTAGTGATGGCCTGGAGAAAAGGAGGCTGAGGGGAGACCTTCTGGCTCTCTGCAACTCAAATCCCTGGAAGGAGGTTGGAGCCAGGTGGGAGCTGGTCTCTTCTCCCAAGGAACAAGTGATAGGGCAGGAGGATATGGCCTCAGGTTCCACCAGGGGAGGTTTGGGTTGGATATTAGAAGCCACTTCTTCACTGAGAGGATTCTCAAACACTGGCAGAGGCTGCCCAGGGAGGTGCTTGAATCCCCATCCCTGGAGGGGTTTAAAAGCCACAGAGCTGTGGTGCTGAGGGCCATGGTTCAGCCCCAGCCTTGGCAGAGTTAGACAATGGTCGATGACCTTAAAGGTCTTTTCCAACCCAAACTATTCTATGATCCTGTGACTCCCCTGCTACTCTCCATGCAGTGCCAGAAACCACCCTGGAGATAGGCAGCCAAGAGCTGGAGAACCTCCAAGGCAGGGAAGTCTCTGTCTCAATGAGACTTTTCCACCAGATGACATCACAGGCTGAAGGAATTGGGGCTGTGCAGTCTGGAGAAGAGAAGGCTCTGAGGAGACCTCATTGTGGCCTTCCAGGATCTGAAGAAAGCTGGGGAGGGACTTTTGAGGGTGTCAGGGAGTGATAGGACTGGGGGGATGGAGCAAAACTACAAGTGGGGACAGAGTGGATGTTAGGAAGAAGTTCTTCCCTGTGAGGGTGGTGAGAGACTGGCTCAGGTTGCCCAGGGAGGTGTTGGCAGCCTCATCCCTGGAGGTGTTTGCAGCCAGGCTGGAGGTGGCTGTGAGCAACCTGCTGTGGTGTGAGGTGTCCCTGCCCATGGTGGGGGGGTTGGGACTGGCTGAGCCTTGAGCTCCCTTCCAACCCTGACAGTTCTGTGATTCTATGACTGCAGAGATTTCTTTTGCTTCTCTTCTCCAGCCCAAGCCCCAGCACCCTGCAAGCTGAGCCAAGGCAGCCCAGCCTGTGCCCGGGGATGCCAGACGCCGCGGCTCACCTGCCCTTCTACTACGGCAGCATCGGCAGGTCGGAGGCAGAGGAGCACCTGAAGCTGGGGGGGATGTCGGATGGGCTGTTCCTGCTGCGGCAGTGCCTGCGCAGCCTGGGGGGCTACGTCCTCTCCATGGTCTGCGACCTGCAGTTCTACCACTACGCCATCGAGCGGCAGCTGAACGGCACCTACGCCATCGCCGGGGGCAAAGCGCACTGCGGCCCCGAGGAGCTCTGCGAGTTCTACTCCAAGGATGCCGATGGACTCTGCTGCAGCCTCCGCAAGCCCTGCAACCGCCCCGCGGGAGTGGAGCCCCGGCCTGGCGTCTTCGACAGCATCAGGGACAGCATGGTGCGAGAGTACGTCCGGCAGACCTGGAAGCTGGAGGTACTGGATGTGGCCCCCAAGGAGGGCTGTGGGAGGAGTGCTGCCCCGTGGGGCTGGTGGGAGGTGTCCCTGCCCGTGGCACCTGGATGCTCTGGAAGGTCTCTTCCAACCTAAACCGTGTGTGGAATCTATGGAAGCTCTGCCAGTGGTCAGACTGCCAGCCAGCCACAGCATGGATTTGCTGTCACCTTCACAGGCTCACAGGATGCTAGGGGCTGGAAGGGACCTCTGGAGATCATCCAGTCCCAGCCCCCTGCCAGAGCAGGACCTGAGAACCCAGCTCAGGTCACACAGGGGCTGGAGAGTCTCCAGAGCAGGAGACTCCACAACCTCCCTGGGCAGCCTGCTGCAGGGCTCTGTGAGCCTCACAGTGCAGAAGTTCCTCCTCATGTTGAGGTGGAGCCTCCTGTGCTGGAGTTTCCATCCATTGCTCCTTGTCCTACCACAGGGTGTGACTGAGCAGAGCCTGTCCCCTCCCTCCTGACCCTCAGATATTGCTAAACATTTGTTCAATCCTTGGCTCTGGCTTCTCAGCCACCTCCACATCCTGGCAGAAGGACATCTCAGGCATTCTCCTTGGGGAGCCTTTCCAGGAGAGATCTCCCAGTTTGGCCTGTTCTAGCCCAAAGGAGATGAGGTGAAGGAGATGTTCTCCAGGGTGGCTCCGTGAGGCTGATCTGGGGACGCTGGTAGATAACCCACAGGACATTGCCATCTACTGGCAAAGCCAGAGGCAGAGCCGTTGAGCAGATGTGCAGGGCCAGGGACCTTAATTTAGAGCTGCCCCTGATTTCCAGAGTGACAACTTGTAGTGTCTGGGGACAGTGAGCAGCCAGGGTAGGGCAGAAGCACCGCAAGGAGATCCTACCCCCGCAGGATGGATTCCCTCCCAGACTGAGGGACACTCCATGAGCCTGGTGGGAAGGTCCCTCACAAGAGCATGGTGACTTCTCTCTTCCCTCACCAGCAAGCCAGTGGACTGCAGCTGGATTCTCAGGATGGGGCCAGTTTAGATAAGCAAGGAGCCCTGCTCTGCAGCAGGGCAGGATCCAACCCACTCGTGCTGGAGCACAGCCCTGGGAGGAGAGGCTGAGGGAGCTGGGGCTGCTTAGCCTGGAGAAGAGGAGGCTCAGGGGAGACCTTCTTGCTCTCTACCTGAAGGGAGGCTGTAGCCAGGTGGGGGTTGGTCTCTTCTCCCAGGCACCCAGTGTCAGAACAAGAGGACACAGTCTCAAGCTGTGCCAGGACAGGTTTGGGCTGGATGTGAGGAAGAAATTCTTCCCAGCAAGAGAGATTGGCCATTGGGATGTGCTGCCCAGGGAGGTGGTGGAGTCCCCATCCCTGGAGGTGTTTAAAACAAGACTGGATGAGGCACTCAGTGCCATGGTTTAGTTGGTTAGATGGTGTTGGGGGACAGGTTGGACTCCATGATCTCAAAGGTCTTTCCCAACCTGCTAAGACCACAGGGACTTCAGTTCTGGGACCTTCCAAGTCCCCTGTGCCCCTTGGCCCAGAGGGTGCTGTGCTGCAGCCGTGCAGCAGGCTGGCAGGAGGTCTCATTTCTCCCTCTTTTGCAGGGGGATGCCCTGGAACAGGCCATCATAAGCCAAGCTCCACAGGTGGAGAAGCTCATCGCCACCACAGCCCACGAGAGGATGCCCTGGTACCACGGCAGCATCGCCCGGGACGAGGCGGAGAGGAGACTCTACTCAGGGGCACAGCCTGATGGCAAATTCCTGTGAGTGTGCCCAAGCCTGGCAGTGCTGAGTGCTCCTGGGCTTGCTACCTGCCCCGTGGGTGCTGCTCTCATGTTGCTGGGAGGAGGTTGGGCAGCCTGTGGTTAGAGATCTATCCAAGACAAGGTCTGAAAGCCCAGGCCTGGTAGTGTCCAGCCAGTGCCTGTGGCCTCCATGAAGAGCCAACCTTGAGCTTTACTTGCTTCTCATTTTTCAATGTCTCCCTGAAGCATGTTTGAGGGGCTGCAGAGGGTCCAGCCTGCTGCACAGCTGCAGCTCAGCACCTTCTGGGGCAAGTGGCACAGGAGACTTGGAAGGGAGGTTGTAGCCAGGTGGGGGTTGGGCTCTTCTCCCAGGCAAGCAGCACCAGAACAAGAAGACACAGTCTCAAGCTGTGCCAAAGGAGGTTTAGGCTGGAAGTGAGGAGAGAGTTCTTCCCAGAAAGAGGAATTGGCCACTGGAATGTGCTGGCCAGGGAGGTGGTGGAGTCCCCATCCCTGGGGGTGTTCAAGAGGGGACTGGACGTGGCACTTGGTGCCATGGTCTAGTCATGAGGTCTGTGGTGACAGCTTGGACTGGATGGTCGTTGAGGTCTTTCCCAGCCTGCTTGATTCAATGGTTCAATGGTTCCAGGATTCTGATGCTGTGATTCAATGATTCTATGACACAGCCCCAGGTGCTCACCCAGCACCACTGCAGCCATGAGAGCCTGCAGGAAAAGAGCCTGGAGCTGGTTTTAAGAGTTCTGCTCCCTCCCAGGCTGAGAGAAAGGAAGGAGAGCAGTGCCTATGCCCTGTCCCTGGTCTATGGCAAGACCGTCTACCACTACCGCATCGACCAGGACAAGTCCGGCAAGTACTCCATCCCTGAGGGCACCAAGTTCGACACCCTCTGGCAGGTACCACGCTGGGATGCTGACCACTGGAGCCCTCAGCAAGAGAAGGCACTTTGCCCATGGCAGCTGGTTTGGAACTCGATGCTCTTTAAGCTCCCTTCCAACCCAAACCCTTCTGGGATCTGTGTGAAACGCTGCCCGGGAGCAGGCTGCAGGAGCTGGGGGAGGTCAGCCTGGAGAAGAGAAGGCTCCAGGGAGAGCTCAGAGCAGCCTTCCAGGGGGCTCCAGCAGAGCTGGGGAGGGACTTTGGACAAGGCTGGGAGTGACAGGATGAGGGGAATGTCTTTGAGCTGGGAGAGGGAAGACTGAGGCTGAAGATGAGGAAGAAGTTCCTGAGAGTGAGGGTGGGGAGAGCCTGGCACAGGCTGCCCAGGGAGGCTGTGGCTGCCCTCTCCATGGAGGTGTTCAGGGCCAGGCTGGATGAGACCTTGAGCATCCTGGGCTGGTGGGAGGTGTCCCTGCCCACGGCAGAGGGTTGGAACTGGAAGGAAAACTCTAGTCCCTGTGTGCCATAGATCTGAGAGAAACCATTGGCACACGAGCTGGCTGCAGCGAAAGGAGCTGATCCTCTCCTCACAACCCTCTCTTTCTCCTCCAATTCCTTTCCCAGTTGGTGGAGTACCTAAAGCTCAAATCAGATGGGCTGATTTTCTCCCTGAGGGAAGCCTGCCCCAACCCCAACATGCCAGGTGAGCTGACAGCTCTGAAAGCCATCCCTGCCCTCGCTTTACCACCTAGAGGAGCGGCACCAGCCCAAGTTTCCTTCCCCGTGTCTCACCTTGCTCAGACCTTGGTGCTGAGGGCTCAGTGAGCTCCTCTGGTCAAATGGGCAGGTCCCACACGGTGCTGTCTGCTGAAAGTGGCCACTCTGGTCCAGGCTTGTCCCAGGGCAGCCCAGAGACAGGAGAATTGGTGCTCCAAACGGATTAGAGGCTTCTGGTGCCAAACAGGTGGCTTCTGAAAGGTGACCTGGAAACGAGATGCCCTGCAAGGCTGGCTGCTGGTGGCTCTGGAGCTGGACACTCACACCCATGGGTGCCTCTATCCCAGTCCAGGTGTCACCAGCATCACTGCAGAGCCTGCCCATGGGACCCTTGCTCTGCTGGGGTACAGCTCAGCCAGTGCCTGCCCTGGGAGCAGTGCAGAGCAGTGCTGCAGTGGGGCTGCATCTGCCCTGAGGGCTCACCTGGGAGCACCACCCACACCCAGGCACTTCTCACACCTTGTTTTAGCTAAAGCTGTGGGAAACCAGCCCTTGGGAGGGGGGGATCAGACACGGGTGACCACAGAGATCTTCAAGGACTGATTCTCTGGCCCTCCTTGGGGCAGGCTCTCAATAACTTCTCTCCCCTCCTCCACAGCATCTGCAGCACCAGTCCCACCGACCCACCCCTCCATCAGTGTAAGTTTTTTGGGGGGGTTGGGGGTGTTTGGTGCCTCAGTGGCTTCATACTGCTGCATTTCAAGCTTGCTGCTCAAAGTCTGCTCCTCCAGCTCTGCTCCTCCAGCTCTGCTCCTCTCTCCAGCTCAATAACTCAACTGGAACACATTAAGGCCAGCTGCAACGCTGTCCCCTTTCCAGCTTGGATGGGGCCAAGGAATAGCTGGGCACAGCTACCATTAGATCTGAAAATGGTTTCCATTCATACTGAGCTCCTTGCAACATGTGGGCCTGTCCTTGGGGAGCCTTCTCCTCCCTGCCCTCCTTTGCCAGGCAGGAGCAAGGAAGACACAGTCGGATTCTGGGAAGACTCAGCCTGGCTGCTGGCCCCCAGCCAGCTCTTTGTGCTCCCTCCACGTCCCTGCCCTGGGGCTACGTCTGGGCTCAGTCACTGCTCCCAGTGCTGAGCAGTGTTGAAACCAACTGGTTTGGGAGACTGGAGTGGCCCAGCCCAGAGCCCAGGGGAGGCTAAAGCAAGCTTTGGAGCATTCAGCCATCTCCTCAGAGGGCTTTCACAATCTGTGGTGGGCTCCCATGCCGTGGAGGCTCTGCAGCAGGCAGTGCTGGTGTTCAAAGCTCTGCTGGACAAGTGGGTGCCTGTCATACAATCATGAAGGTTGGAAAAGCCCTCTAAGATCATCCAGTCCAACCTCCTACCACCTCCATGACCACTAAACCATGGCCCCAGGTGCCATATCTACTCATTTTCCCAAGCCCTCCAGGGCTGGGGACTCCACCACCTCCCTGGGCAGCCTGTTCCTGCCCCTGACCACTCCTGCAGCAAAGAAATTTTTCCTCATCTCCAACTTAAGCCTCCCCTGGCACTGCTTGAGGCCATTTCCTCTTGTCCTGTTGGAAGTTACTTGGAGAAGAGGCCAACACCAGCCTCCAACCCCCCTGCTAGAGCAAGGTCACCCAGAACAGGTTGGCCAGGATCACATCCAGGCAGGTCTGAAGTATCCTCTCCCTGCTCAGGAAACCACAGAGTCCTTAGCAGCTGATCCTGCACAGCCTGGGCAGCTGGAGGGTGATGCTGTGGCTCTGTGGCACTGATCCCTGCTGTGCAGCTGCAGGGGAGGGAGCTGCCAGCCAGGTCTGGAAGAGAAAAGTCACCTTGATACCACTCCAGTCTCTTGTGCCTGTTAGAGGGAGTCAGCAGCTGAGCTGCAGAGTCTCCTCAGCCCTCTCCTTCCCCATTTCAAGCTGAAGCAGCTTCCCCTGGCTCCTTCATCCACTTCAGCCCTGCTTCTTTTGCAGAGAACCCTTGGCCCTCTCAATGCAGATGGATACACACCAGACCCTGTGGGTGAGCACCGCTGGAAGCCCTCAGCTCCTGAGAGCAAACAGGACCTGCTGATGCCACTTGGGGGCTACCTGAGACCTCTGTGTGGCCACATTCTGGTCAGGGAGCTGTGCCACAAATCCACTCCCTTACAAACCACAGAATCCCAGACTGGTTTGGGTGGGAAGGGATCTTTAAGGCTCATGCAGTCCAAGCCCCCTGCAGCCAGCAGGGACATCTGCAAACAGAGCTTCCAGCCCTCCCAGCGTTGCTGTGGCCTCCTCTGGACCTGCTCCATGTCCTTCCTGAGGACTCCAGAGCTGGTCCCAGCGTTGCAGGCACCCAGGAGCATCCCAATCATCTCAGGGTCCTGAGACAAGAACACAGCAGAACTGTTTGCCCATCCTCAGCTCCCAGGCACTCTAACTGTCCCATGTTACTCAGCAAATCAAGCCCTGCCCTGCTCTCCCTCTCCCACCCCACACTCAGTGCATCCAGGGCTGAGCTCCTGCACATGCCCAGCTCCTGCTGTGTGCCCATCCTGACTCCTGCAGCAGCAGAGGCTGGGGAGCATGAAAGGAAGGGAGGTGCCCAGGAGGGAGGCTTGGATGCAGGAGCTTGAAGGAGAATTGGCCAAGAGACTAGAGGAAAGCTTCCCAGGCAGTGAGGGAGAGGGGGATGGGGAAGGCTCTGTCATTTCTCTGTCCTTGACAGCTGCTTCTCCTGGCAAGGTGCAGGGAGCTCACAGCTGCTCCCCATGGACACCAGCGTCTATGAGAGCCCCTACAGTGACCCTGAGGAACTGAAGGACAAGAAACTGTTCCTGAAGAGGGACCACCTGCTGATGGATGAAGTGGAACTGGGAGCAGGAAACTTTGGCTCTGTCAAGAAAGGAGTCTACAAAATGAGGAAGTGAGTGGTGCCTTGAGGGATGCTGGAGGAGAATGCTCCAGGCTGAGCTCAGAGGTGGCCCCTGCTAGATGGACCCTGAAGTGCTCATGGGGTGGAGGTGTGAGAGATGCTCTGGAAGGTCAGAGATGGCTTTCCATGGACTCCCAGGGGCAGTTTCATTGCCCTGAGGCTGTGATCTGCACTGCATGCTCCTGGACCTGCCTGCCACTTCTGAAGGCATTTGCTGGGCTCGGAGCTCCAGGCTTCTGAGGTCATCTTGGTCTGTGTCAGGGCAAGGGAGTGAGACTGGGGAGCCATCCTTGGCTGTCTCTGAGCTCACAGAGATGCTCTCTGCTTGCCTTGGGCCTGAGTTTCCCCCTTGACAAATGGCATTGCTGATGCAGACCTCGGAGAGGGGGATGCAGACCTCGGGGAGGGTGAAGCACCTTCAGACCTGCAGATGCCAAGCACTGGCCTGCACTTGTAAGGGTGAGGAGACCCTTTCCTCTGTGACCTTCTAGCAGGCCTGGGATCCCAGCACAGCACAGAGCTCCACCCCAAGAGGCTCCTGAGAGCAGCACTAAGAGATCAAAGAGTATCCCCTGGGCAGCGTTTGCTGGGGCCCATGAACCCAGCTGCTGCTGGCTCCATCCTCTGTGTGTTGCTCTCATGCCCTGTGCAGGAAGCAGATTGATGTGGCCATAAAGGTGCTGAAGAACAACAATGAGAAGACAGTGAAGGATGAGATGATGAAGGAAGCTCAGATCATGCACCAGCTGGACAACCCCTACATCGTTCGCATGATTGGGGTCTGCGAGGCAGAGTCCCTGATGCTCGTCATGGAGATGGCTTCTGGAGGGCCCCTCAACAAGTTCTTGGCTTCCAAGAAGTGAGTGAATGAGATGTGGCTGGCTGAGAATCTGCACTTAGCATCTCAGAATAGCTGAGGCTGGAAAAGGCCTTTGAGATTCTGAGGTCCAACCACTAAGCCAACGCTTCCCAGTCTGCTGTGAAGCCACGGCCCCCAGCACCACAGCTCCAGGGCTTTGGAACTCCACCACTGCCCTGGGCAGCTTGGGCCAGCCCCTGACAGCCCTTCTGGGGAAGAAATTGTTCCTCATGTCCAACCTGAACCTGCCCTGGGGCAACTTCAGGCCATCTCCTCTTGGCCTCTCTTTTTTAACCTGGGAGAAGAGCCCAACCCCCACCTCACTCCAACCTCCTCTCAGGGAGCTGGAGAGAGCCAGATGGTCCTGGGGCTGTTGTGACCCAAGTGCAGGACCTGGCCCTTGGCCTTGCTGAACCTCAGCCTGTTGGCTTCAGCTCATAGCTCCAGCCTGGGCAGACCCCTCTGCAGAGCCTCCCTCCCCTCAAGCAGATCAATATCCCCTCCCACCTCGGTGCCATCTGTGGCTTCTCAGGCTCCCTGCTGCCAGGAGGTGTAGCTTTGTAGGTGGAGGGAAGCTGCTACCAGCAGCTGGTAGCAGCAGGAAGATGCCTGTTCATGTGAGACCACAGGGACTGATGCTTCTGGAGGAGGGATGCCCACCTTGGAGGGCACCCTGCTGCAGAGGGGGCTGGCAGGTCCTGCATTGCCCTTTCCTCTTGCCCAGGGATGAGATTGCAGTCAGCAACATCGTGGAGCTGATGCACCAAGTGTCCATGGGCATGAAGTACCTGGAGGAAAAAAACTTTGTCCACAGGGACCTGGCAGCCAGAAATGTGCTGCTGGTCAACCAGCACTATGCTAAGATCAGTGACTTTGGCCTCTCCAAGGCTCTGGGTGCTGATGACAGCTACTACAAGGTGAGTGTAAGCAGGGCAGAGGATCTGCAGCTGGCAGGAGCCCTCCTGGCTCTGGGGGGCTGGGATCCCCAGAGGTAGGGGGGTCTGGGCTCTTCCCTGCTGCATGACCACATCCCACTCAGGCTGGCATCACTGCTGAGCCATGGCAAGGGGCTCTGCAGAGCTCTGGGTGGCAAGGTGGAAGCTCAGATGAATGCAGGGGGGGATGCAGTGCAAGGGTGACAGGAGAGAGGAGAGGAGCCAGAGCAAGGGGCAGGGAGAAGGGGATGAAGAGCAAGCCAGGGCTGATCTTTGCAGCTGTGTACAGACCTGCACCGAGCCCTGGGGTGTCAGAGGAAGGTGGCACTGTGGGACAGTGTCCTGCACCCAAGGCTGGCTGAGCAGACCCACCAAGACAGCAGAGCCTGGCAGAACCCAGGTTCAGCTCCAGGCTGGCTGTGTCTCAGGGTGGAAATGTCCTTCTCTGCTTTGCTGCAGGCCAGGACAGCAGGCAAGTGGCCCCTGAAGTGGTATGCCCCAGAATGCATCCTCTACCACAAGTTCTCCAGCAAGAGTGATGTGTGGAGCTATGGTGTGACCATGTGGGAGGCCTTCAGCTATGGGCAGAAACCATACAAGGTGAGGCAGAGCTGGGGGCCGTGGGGGTTGGATGCCACAGCAGAGTCTCCCCCAGCAGAGTCTCCCCCAGCAGAGTCTCCCCCTCCCTAACAGGCTGACACACACACTGGAACTGCAATTTCTGCTTCCTTGGCTGGGTGCTCCTCACACTGCTGAGCACTGGGAAGGAGATCATAGAAGTGCTGAGGTTGGAAGAGACCTTTGAGAGCACCAAGTCCAAGCTCACCCAGCACTCACAGTGCCACCAGTGCTGCTAAGCCACTGCCACTAAACCACCTCCATCCGTGCAGCTTTTAAACCCCTCCAGGGATGGGGACTCCACCACCTCCCTGGGCAGCCTGGGGCAGTGCCTGAGAACCCAGGCCCAGCTCTCATCTCTCTCTCTCCTAACCCTGCTGCCAGCTCCAAAACCATTAAAGCATTTCCCACTTGCCCTAGAAAATGAAAGGCCCAGAGGTCACCAGCTTCATCGAGCAGGGGAAGCGCATGGAGTGCCCCACAGGCTGCCCAGCAGAGATGTACAGCCTGATGCAGCAGTGCTGGACCTACAGGTGAGGCTTGCCCCACTTCAGCTGCTTGCTGGGCAGCAGCTCCATCAGAGCAGCACACCCTGCCTGGGTGGTGGCAACACAAAGCCAATGCCTTGCCCTCATCCCCCACTCCATGGTGAGTGATGCTTCAGCTGCTTCAGTGTCACAGCCTTGCATTTGCCTCTAGCAGTCCTGGAAGATAGAGAATCACAGAATTGTTTGGGTTGGAAAAGGCCTCTAGGGTCTGGGTGGTTGGAAACAGCTCATCCAGTCCAAGCAGCAACCCAACCCCACCACAGCCATCAAACCCTGGCCCCTGGGCACAGGTTTCCTGAGCACCTCCAGGGCTGGGGACTCCACCACCTCCCTGGGCAGCCTGTGCCAATCCCTGACCACTCTTGCAGCAAACAAATTGTTCCTCATCTCCGACCTAAGCCTCCCCTGGCACAGTTTCAGGCCATTTCCTCTCCTTCTATCACCTGAGACTAGGGAGAAGAAACCTAACCCCCACCTCACTCCAACCTCCTTCCAGGGAGCTGTGGAGGTTTAGGAGTTGTAGCAAAGATGCCACAGGCTCTGTGCCTTGGACCTTCCCCATCCCAGCAGAGTCCCAGCTGCATTCCAAAGCCCTGGCACAGCTGTGCTGCCCTTCTCCCCCAGGTTCTATCTTCTCCTTGGGTCAATCCCCTTTGATCCTCTCTCTCTTTGCCCTTTCTGCCCTGCAGGTGGGAGGAGCGCCCAGGGTTTGTGGCTGTGGAGACCCTCATCCGCTCCTACTACTACAGCATTGCCTCCAAGACAGAGAATGGGGCAGAGCCAGAGGACAAGCCCAAAGCAGCTCTGCCCTGAGCTCCCCTCTCTGCTCCTTCCTGCACCTGGGAAGGCTCTTTGTGAAGTTTGCTTTAGCCTCTCCAGCGCAGGATTTGTGCCTCAAGCGGCTCCAGAGCTGAGACCCTGGGAGGTGAGCGCTGCCCCAGCGGCCAGGGGCGCTCAGCTGTGCCAAGCAGCTGCCCATGAGGCCAAGCTGCAGCACAGGACACAGCACACACAGCATTCTGGCTCCTTCTTACCCACTTCCAAAGCTCTCAGGACCCCAGCCAGGCTCAGGAAGGATGAGCTGGCTCCAGCAGACCTGGATGTCCCCAGCTCCCTTACCAAGCAGTTCTTCCACGGGGAACCACCAAGTGCACTTCCCTGCTGAGGTTCCCATGGGCTGGGACAAAGGACAGGGAGCCACTGAGTGCCCTTCTCCTTGTCCTGGGGCAAGAGGCAGTTGGTGCACTGCTGGGTCTGGGGAGAAGCAGTGGGGCAGAGCCCCATGGTGCTGCTGCTTTGTCCTCTGACCACCCTGCCAGCCCCAGCTCTTAAATCCCAGGGCACTGCCATGTGTCTGCTCAGCACAGAGCATGGTGGCTAAGGCTCCTGGATCCCACCTGGTCCCTCTGTGCTAATGGAATAAATACCTTGCTTTTCAGGCCTGAAAATCCATTCTCCTGTAAATAAACCATTCTATTTTTTTAACACACCTGTGGCTCAGGCTCTTGAAACCAGCACAAACATTTGCAGCTGCTTCAGGCTGACAAGGAAGGAGCTGCAATTAGCTCAGAGTTTCCCTCACAGAATGTTAGGGGCTGGAAGGGACCTCCAAAGCTCCTCCAGTCCAACCCCCCTGCCAGAGCAGCATCACCTAGAGCAGATCACACTGCAACACCTCCAGATGTGTCTTGAATATCTCCAGAGAGGGAGACTCCACAGCTCCTTGATGCTCCCCAGAACCCTGCAGAGTCACCAACCTGGTCAGCCCTGGGCTGGCTTCCCTGCAGAGCTGGGGCTTGCCTGCAGCTGATGCCACATGCTCAGCTGAGCCCACTCTGCAAGGCTTGCAGTGGTCTGCCCATCCCCAGCTGCAGTGGTCCCCCCCATGCTGGTGGGACTGTGGTCTTCACTGTTGCAGAGAACAGGGCTGGTTGTGAAGGCTGAGGGGGAGTGGGGGGAAGCAGGAGATCAGAGCTCTGAGATACAGTGAGTAGCAAAGCTTATCAGGCACCATCTGCTGCTATCTGAAAGCCACCCAGTAGCTCACAGAGGTAAAACAAACAGCTACAGGCCAGGCCAGGGCACAGCCCTTATCTAGAAGCTTGATGGGAGGTGGATTTGATCTGAAGACAGCAGCTCTGGGGAGCAGTCAGGTATGAAGCCAAGATTAACCTCCTGGTGTAGCCTCTGCAAGCAGTCAGAGAGCTGAGGTCTGATGGCAATCAAGGTGTTCCCCTTCCTTGCTTAGACAGCAAGCAAAACAGAGGTGGGGAGATTGAGATTGCATGTCAGGAAGAAGTTCTTCCTCAGGAGGGTGGTGAGAGCCTGGCACAGGTTGCCCAGGGAGGTGGTGGAAGCCTCCTGGCTGGAGGTATTTGCAGCCAAGCTGGATGTGGCTGTGAGCAACCTGCTGTGGTGTGAGGTGTCCCTGCCCATGGCAGGGGGTTGGGACTGGCTGAGCCTTGGGGTCCCTTCCAGCCCTACCAGCCTCCACTGACACCAACGATTTGCTCACCAGAGCATTTTCTCTCTCAGTCACATCAGCCTGTCCTGTCTGCTTGGGAACTATGGATTTATTACCCCTACCAGGAGAGGGGAAAGCAGAGACCTCAGAGGAGCCAGAGCCTTGTTCCTGTTTGTTCAGCAAGCCAGTGGCAGAGACAGGGAAAAAACCCAAAGTTATCCCCTCTGTCATGTTTTCCTCCCAGAGACAGCAGCTCCTCTGCTGGAAAGGAGGAGGTTTGGTGTTGCTTTCCACTTGCAAACCACTGCCAGCACATTTTGTTTGGAGCTTTCTGGTCTGAAATGATTTCTCAGCTTAGATTCTCAGCTCGCTGCTTGCTGCTGTTTGCTCCAATGGGGAAGGGAAGCACCAGAGACCTTGTGTGCCCAGGGGAGCTTCTGGTTTCAGTGGGGACCATTTCAAGTGACTGTTGAGTGCCCACACCCTGGCAGACAGGACTTGAATCCCCTGAGATCATGCCAGAAGAGTAAGGGGCAGGGTCTGCTCCTCTGGGAAGCTGCCTGGGCTGTGGATGCTGCTCCAAGAGCATCACAGAATTCAGGAGTTGCTGGGAGTGGGACAAGCAGGGTCTGGGGTCACAGGGCTCTGTGACTCATGTGTCTATGGCTCCTGCTTTTGGTGTGTGCAGGGTCTGATGGTCGTTCCTTGTCCTTCCCTCCAGGGCATTCCCAGTCTGCCACCACAGAAGGGGCTTAGCCCCCACCCCGTAATGCACAGCCCCAGGCCCCACAGCGCAGAGCAGAAGTCTCTCTCCTCTCAGATCTACAGCAGGGATACAGCCAGCTCTGTCCTCTCTCCTCACCCACTGCTGGCAGATCCAAATGATGAAACACTTGTGCTGGACGTTTGAGAGCTGTTGCTGAGTGATCCCAGAGGCTGTGGGTGTTGGAGCAAGAGCTGTGGCACTGATAAGATAAAGGCAGAGGCCGTGGGCAGCAGGGGCTCCAGGCTCAGTGCTCTTTGCTTCCTTCTGCTCTCCCCTAAACTTAGAATCATAGAACCATTAAGGTTGGAAAAGCCCTCTAAGGTCATCAGGTGCAACCTTCTACCTCCTTGATCACTAAATCCCATCCCAAAGTGCCACATCGACTGTTTGAACAACTCCAGGGATGGGGACTCCACCCCCACCCCCCTGGGCAGCCTGTTCCAGTGCCTGACCCCTCCTGCAGCAAACAAATCCTTCCTAATCTCCAACCTAAGCCTCCCCTGGAGCAGCTTGAGGCCATTACCTCTTGTCCTGTCCTTAGTTACTTGGGAGAAGAGGCCAACAGCAGCCTCACTCCAACCTCCTGTCAGGTAGCTGTAAAGAGCAACGAGATCTCCTCTCAGCCTCCTTTTCTTCAGGCTGATTTCCTCAAATCCTCTCTTTCCTTGCTGACCTCTCTTTACCTCCTTCTCTCCTCTCACTCCTTCCCCTCTGGCTCAGCTGAGCCTTTAAAGCTCCTCTGCTTTTTGCTCCCTGCCTCTCGCAGACGAACGTCAGAGGCAGAACGATAACGTGAGACAGGATGAGGTGGTGGTGCTGGGGTCTGATCAGCACCGTGGAACACTCCATCCTCCCCCCAGATCTATCTCCTTCCAGGCTATCTTATCACCAAGAAGCTCTGATCACCAGAGCACGCCTGCTTATCAGCTGCTCGGATCACAAGGCCACGCTGACCTTCTATCTCCCTCAGCTATCTCAGCGCCTTGGCTCTCTTCAGCTGCACAGCACCAGCTCTGTGCTCACTGACCTGTGAATCACAGCCCTCAGCCGGCTCCTGAACCAGCCCAAAGTGTTTTCAGACCTGCTGCTGGGGGTTTCCTCCTGCCCCCAAGAAAAGAGGGAGCGATTGCCCCCCTGTCCTCAGCACTGGTGGGGTCACACCTGCAGTGCTGGGTCAGGTTTGGGCCCCTTGCTCCAAGGAGGACATTGAGGTGCTGAGGCACATCTGTTAGGCCACTGGGTCCAGGTCTGGACTCACCAGGTCAAGGGAGATAGGGAACTACTGGAGAGAGTCCAGTGGAGGCTGGGAAGATGCTGAGGGGCCTGGGGCATCTCTGTGAGGAGGAAAGGCTGAGAGCCCTGGAGAAGAGCAGCCCCAGGGGGGATCTGAGCAATGCTCAGCAGGAGCTAAAAGGTAGGGGGCAGGAGGATTGGGCCAGATTCTTCATGATGCTGATGAGAAGGCAAGGGGCAATGGGCACAAACTGGAAGCTAGGAGGTTCCATCTGACCAGGAGGAGAAACTTCTTTGCTGTGAGGGTGCCAGTTCCAGGCCAGGATGCTGTTGACCTTCTTAGCCAACTGGGCACACGCTGGCTCCTGTTCAGCCAGCTGCCAGCCAGCACCCCCAGGTCCTTTTCTGCTGGGTAACTCCATCCCAAACCTCGCAGCCAGCAAGTCCAGGGCCATGTAGGCAGCTGGGTGAGCTGGCAGGATCCTGAGGCAGGGCTGCCCATCGGACATCCTGGCCAAGGTTTGCTTCGTTTCCGCCGAAAGCTTTGACGCAACCAAAACCTTTCCACGGAACCCCTGGGTTCAGCCTGCTCAGCATTTTCAGATGCAAAACTCTTCTGGAGGAAAATTTCCATCCAGCTGAAGTCATTTACTCCTGGGACAGATGAGTGTGGTGTGGGTGTAAGGCATGGCCATGTCAGAGCTGCAGCAGTTGCCACATCCTTTGGCGTGACGTAAATGCGGTGTCAGAGGCCATGGAGGACCAGCTCCCCCCCAGGCCTGCAGCCCCAGCGAGCTGTGGCAGCCTGGACAAACAGCAAAGGGATTCTGGCCACGTGCCAGGGAAGTTTGGGAAACAGGGAAGGAATGACAAACAGGGAAGAGCCCTGGAAATGAAGAGGAAATCCTGTCCAGGCGCGGAGCAGCGTGTGGACATCCAGCTCTGCCCCTCAGCTATCACTCTGCCTGTGCTGCTCCCCAGCAGGGCACAGCTCACTTCATCCCTGCAGCAAACCTCCCCTCTCCTGTCCACTCACCTCTCATCTCCCTTCATTCAGAAATGAGCAGAAAGATCTCTCCCCTGGCTTTCCTCAGTGGTGTTTTCTAAGTCCCTACTTGATTGCAGCTTCCCCTCCTCGAGGGCTCCTGCTCTCTGCACTGGCAGTTAGGGATTCTCTGCCTTGCTTCTCTGCATGCAGGCAGCAAAGCAAGCAAAGGCTCCTGAAAGGGACCTCCTTTGCTTCCCATGCTCAGCCTGGTTTGCCCCTTCTCTGTGCAGGGGTGAGAGGCCAGAAGAGGATGGAGACAGCCAGCTTGGCAAGGTGGAAATGGGAGCTCACACTGACACTGACTGGAGAAGGACACAGCTCCCATAGTCCTCCCCCTGTGGCAGGCTCTGGAGGAGTAAGGGGAAAGAGATTTCAGAAGCAGAGTTCAAATGAAGAGGGAATGAAGTGGTTGGGATTTGTGGAGCTCATTCTTCCCAGCAAGGCAGTGGAAGGAGGATGCAAATGTTCCTTCTGAAGAGTTTCCAAAGGCCAATGTGACTTGCAGTCAGATCAAGGCTAATCTTCCTTTTCCCTTTCTGAGTTCTGTAGCTTTGACCCTTCAGACTGCAGCCCAGCATCTCTGTGGCACCTGCTGCCCATGCAGAGCTCAGCAGGGCCCATGGCAGGTGCAGATGAGGTTTTGGTGTCCATGCACAGAGGGACACCCCTGTGCAGCTCTGTGTTTCCATGCACACGAGGGCAAAGCCTGCTCTTTGGTTTGCACCGCTCACACAGCAGCTGTTAGCTACCCAAAGTGGAAACCTCCTTGGGGTGTCCTGTGGGCATGAATAATCCAGCAAAGTGTCCCCTGTCTGCTCCAGGCCTCTTGTGCTGCCCCTAAGTTCATCCTGAGTGGTTCAAACAGCCTCATCCTATAGCCCAGCAGCAAAAGGGTGCAATGAGGCACCAGAGCAGAGCCTGGTCCCACAGTGACAGTGCTGACACTACAGATGGCAGAGTGGTTTAATATCAGAAGCTGCTGCCAGCTCTTAAACAATGGCTCAGGCATGACAGAAGGGACCAAGGAGCTTTCCAGTCCCTCAGGCCAACTACTTCCCAGGGACAATTCCTGCCAAAACCTTTGACTGAATGCACAGGACTGCAGTGAGGGAAGCAAAATCCATCCCAATTCCAACAGTCTGCAAGCCCAGAGTAGTGAGAACCCAGCTAAGTGTTCTCATCCTTGCAGTCCACATCCAAATCACCACCCATCCCTTCTCCCCTCCTGGCTGAGTTTTCTTTCCTCCTGTGTCAGCCCACTCCAGAACTTACTCTTCTGTGAAGGTTTGTCCTTCATTTCAGGCTACAATGTGCAGTGTCTCCTTGTTAGGTCCCTGAAGCAATTGGCAGAGCAGTTTGAGGAGCTGCAGACAGAGTCTATTCTTCTTGGTAGCCTGGGTGAATGTCCACTGAAGGCAGCTATGCCCTAAAAAAACTGCTGCTGTGGCCCTTGCTGCTCCCTCCCCCCCTCTGCTGCCAGCACAGCAGGGATCCCTCTTGAAGCCAGTGAAACGTCCATGCAGGTAAAGCCTGGAGGGAAGGTGGGGGCAGAGCAGTGATTTGTTTGCTGGCGTTCAGGGGCAGAGCACAACGAAGGCAGCAGGGAGGCAAGGCCCCAGCCCCGAGTGCAGGGCAGGAACGCTGTGGTTGCCTGTGTGGGTGCATGGCTGAGGTTTGAAGATGAGGTTCAGATACAGCCTCTCGGCAGGCAAGGTGTAACCTGGCGTGAGGGGGGCAGGGACCCTGCTGCTTCTGGTGCCAGCACCAAGTGTGCTGAGCTCTGCCACGAGTCAAGGAGGGAAAGAGTGAGGGACTGCAAGTCTGAGAGACACAAAAGAGCCCCCGGGGGAAGCTGGGCAGATACTGTCCTTGCCACTGCCCTGTGGTCCCATGACTGTGGATTCAGAGCTGTTGGTAAATTTGCTCTTCCTGGCAGTGACTTCGACAACAGAAAGCAGAAAACAAACAAACAAGCCAAGAAAGAAGGGCTGGGTTTGCTTGTTGAGAAGCCTCTTCTTTGCAATCTTTGGAGGCAGCCTCAGAACTCCATGGCTGAAAAGTGTGTGTGGGGGGGAAACAACAACAAAAACATTCCAAAAAAATCTGTTTGGAGATCTTTTGGCTGCAAGGTTTTGATTGTCCCAGCTGAAAACCGCTGGGGAGAGGCAGAAGAAAGAAGAGTGCTTTCCAAATGGCTATTAGGAAAGTTCAAATTGAACTGAAAAGTGATATTTGCTGTGGAAAACTTCTCCTTGATGACAACACAAAGCTCTGTGGAAAAGGTGGTTTGGACAAAACACTTCCCTGAGCCCTTGGCATGCAGAGCAGATGGGGAGAGAGGAGCCATGGGCTGAACTTACCTGAGCTCTGCAGAGCTGAAACGGAGCTGATCACAGAATCACAGAAGCATTTGGGCTGGGAGAGACCTTGCAGGGCTGGAAGAGACCTTGCAGGGCTGCAGCAGCTCTGCTATGAGTGTAGGCTGAGGGAGCTGGGGGTGTTCAGCCTGAAGAGAAGACTCTGGGAGGACCTTAGAGCTGCCTTCTAATAGCTGAAAGGATCCTACAGGAAGGCTGCAGAGGGACTTTTCGTGAGGGTGTCTGGAGGCAGGCCAAGGGGGAATGGGTTGAAGCTGAGGGAGAGCAGGGTTAGACTGGAGCTGAGGTAGAAGTTCTTCAGTAGGAGGGTGGTGACACTGGCACAGGCTGCCCAGGGAGGGTGTGGATGGCTCCTCCCTGGGGGTGTTCAAGGCCAGGCTGGACGAGGTCCTGAGCAACCGAGTCCCTTTGAGAGCCATCCCCGCCCGTGGCAGAGGGGTTCGAGTCGATGAGCTCTGAGGTCCGTTCCAACCGGAGCCCTCTCGATCGCTTTCGCTCCAGAGCAGTTCGGTGTCTTCTCCGCCGTGTCCAGCAGGGGGCGCAGTCTCCCGGCAGGGCCGCAGGCAGCCAACGAGGCAGAAGGCCACAAGCGTCACTGCTGCGCTGCAGCAGCTGAGCTCCTGCCTTGGTTTTCTCTCCTCAGGGTGTGCACCAGGTGTGCCTCAGCAGGGTTTCACCTCTGTGTTGCAACAGAGCACAAAAGCACACAACTAAGACCCTAAGGCTATCTGGGCAGCTGCAGTGGGTCCCATAGGTGCGTCATAAAATCTGCCCCCTGAGAGCGTGAGACCCACCTGGAATGCTGCATCCAGTGCTGTGGTGACAGGGTGAGGAGCAGACTGAGACTGGAGATGAGAAAGAAATTCTTGACAGTGAGGGTGGAGAGACACTGGAACAGGTTGCCTGGGTAGGTCGTGGATGGTCCCTCCCTGTAGGTGTTCGAGGCCAGGCTGGATGAAGCCTTGAGCAGCCTGGGCTGCTGGAGGTGTCCCTGCCCATGGCAGGGGGTTGGAGCTGGATGATCTTGAAGGTCCCTTCCAACCCAAACCAGGATGTGATTCTAAGAGGTGAGGTAGTGGGAGCAGGTCGCTGCTGGGTGTAGGGGCAATGCCAGTGCAGAGGGCTCTGACAGCAGTGCCTGGAGGCAGGGGAGACACAGCCCTACATCTCCCTCTGTATCCCTGCTGTACTGACTTGCTTTGCCTCTTATTTAACCCAAGGCTTCTCTGGCTGATCCGGGAGCCCTCCTCCTCCCCTCCATGTCACACTGGTGCCCATTACCCCATGGGGCTGCCCTGTGCCACCTCCAGCCACTGCTTCCACCTCTCACAGCACTTGTTGCCTGGCTCTCTGAGTGACTCAACACCTACAACAGCTTTTATAAACCTCAAGCTCAGGAGGGAGGCCACCCCCTTCCCTCCCTCCTGCTGCACTTTTCAAGTGTAAATGCTAAGGGGCAGCTCAAAAGCAGCTGTGGAGCTGGGTGGGAGCCACCTGAACCCCCTCCCCCCCCCCCCCCCCCCCCCCCCCCGATGCTGCCTTCTCTGCCACCACATGTCACCGCCTCTTACGTAATCACTACATGACTCCAGCTTTCCTGGGACCTGCTTGTGAACACACACACAGAGAGGCAAAAAAAAAGCATCCTGAGTGACCCACTGCCACATGTCCTGGTGCAGGGCTGTCACAAGTGGCTGTGAGGCGAGGCAGCCTCTGGCAGGAGTTCGTCGTCAGCCTCGCGCCCTGCCCGGGTGGCTCTCGGGCCAGGAGCTGATGTGGAGGGGCTGCAGGTGTCGTGTCCAGGCTGAAGGTAAGTCCCTGGTGACAGGGAGGGGATGGCTCTGGGGCTTCTTCAGGTGGTGTGGGGTTAGAGAAGGCAGCAACACCTTAGCAGAAGGCCACATCTGTGCTTGTCCCCGTGCTCCTGCTAGCTTGCCTGGCGAGGGGATGGCTTCGGCTGAGAAAATGGATCCATTTTTTCCCCTCTTCATTTGCTCTTCTCCTTTTCCCCCTCCTTTCTTCATCTTTTCCCTCTTATATTTTTCTTCTCCTTTAGTCTTGTGCTGCTTTTCCTTTCCCCTTTCCCCTCCTTTCCCTCCTTCCTGTTTCACTCTCTCTCCTGTGTGTTATCTCAGTGCTTCCCCCTGCTCTGTCCCTGACTTTACCTCTTCCTCTGAGCTTCTCCCATTCCACACTCCTCCCTGCCACACCTGCCAGCACACATGGATGAACCCACACTGGTATGAGGAACGTGAAGGAAAACTTCTTGACTCCCCATTGGGATGCTCTGATCCACATCCTGCATTCTGGAAGTGCAGAATGGAGCCAGGAGCAGGAAAGGGTTGGGACAAAGAGTGGGAGAGCTTGGCTTTGGTTTGCCTCCTTCAAGCAAAGTGATTTCTAAGGGCTGGGTGATTTCCCTGCTGGGTTAGCACAACCCCACAGGGCTCTGCTGTGTCTCTGCCTCAGCAATGAGCTGAGGGCCTAATGCAGCTCCCTGGATAAGGAGGAATTTGGGGCTGCTGCTGGAGGTGATGCCACAACAAGTGGGAGAATAGGGAATGAAGAAGTTCCTGGAAGTCTTAGTGGCTCAACAAAATACTTGGGGCTGGGAGTTTTGAAAAGCTGTGAGAAGAGGGAGAAAGGAATTGGGAAGATCCAAGAGAGGAGGTGATGGCATTTGCTGGGGAAGGGATTTTGAAAACAGAGTCATGAAGAAACTTCTTGACTGAAAGGCTTCTCAAAGCCTGGCACAGGCTGCCCAGGGAGGTGGTTGGATCCCCGTCCCTGGAGGTGTTGCAAACAGGCAGAGATGGAATGCTGAGGGAGGGAAGGATCCTGGGCAGGGGTGGGGGGGAAGAAAGAGAATAATCTCAGGGTTGAGAGCTTGATTGCAATCACAGTGAAGTGAGACTCAGCAGCTGCTTGGTGCTTTGATTAAAGCCAAGTGGCTATCATCCCCGAGATCTGCAGTGAATCAGTTCCTGTCAGGTACAAACTTTTTCTTGGAGGGCTGCTGGAAAGTACAATTCACCAGAGCCTGCTCTGCTTTGCTGCTCTGGGTGGAGAGAAGAGAAAGAAGGGAAGGTAGGTTTGAACCAAATCTCTGAACACTGAGCTGGTCTTCAGTCAGTGGAAGGCAATCAGCTTCAGCAGAAACGAAGATCTTTTGGCCAGGTAGATAAAGTGCCTGGACAGAAACCTCAGCAGAACATCTCCCACTTGTCACCGAGGTGTGAGCAGAACGTGGCTGATGCGCTGGCAAGAGGTCAGCAATTGCCTTCTACACTGCTAGCTGCAGCAAAGCAGATAGCAAAGCAGCTTAGGAAGTGGCAGTTGCATAATTTGACCAACACAGCTCTCCTGTCACTGCTGCTTTTGATGCTTCCCCTTGTGGGTACACGCCGGGTCTCACCTTCTCTGCTTGCTTGCTGGAGCCTGCACTCCTGAGGCGCCTCAAGACAATTGTGTGAGCTTAGGTGTGACTTTGTGGGCTGCAGATGTAAATAGCAGCTGTAGTTTAGACTCTGTGGCCTAAAACTTGATGCTCTCATGTGTTGGCCCAGCTAAATCTTCATCCTTGCCCTTAAAAGGCCAGAGCCTGCCTCCGAAAAGAGCTTCCCCTGCCTCCCGCTTTGCACCTTCCAGATCTTCCCCACCTCCAAGTAAGGAGCTGGAGCTGTGCCCTCCCTCTGGTTTGACTCCTGCCTCTTCTCCTGGTCTCAGCCCTCCCCTCTCACTGTCTCACCTCCACCTGCTTTGATCCACACAGCACTCAGTGGGGGTCTCGAAGAAGGTTCCCACCTTGGCAGAGTGGATTCAGGTGTGGGGAATCAGCGTGGGAGAGGTTAAACCGATGTGCTGAATGAGTTTGCAGGAAGGAGCAGTCAGGTTCTTGGTTTCTTCTTTGTTCTGTCTTCCCAAATGCCTATTTTTGGGGGTTCTTTTCCCTTCCTGCCTTTCCCAGCTGCATCAAGCCCTGAGTGTTGGTTACAGTAAAGCTTGAAACTTCTTACAGGATCTCCTTCTGACAGGGCAGAGGGAGCCAGAAGAGGACTGCTGTGCCTGGTGTGGGTTTTGAGTTCAGAGAGTGAAAAAGCCACCTGTTGATCTTTGACTCATTCAGCAGAGCAGTCACGTCAGACAGGGACCTGAGAAATTCCTGGTAAGTGATTAAGCCCTGAAATGATCACAAATTTCTGCCTCTTGACGCTGTCAGAAACCACAGCAGCACTCACTCCACATTCACTCTTTGATGCTGGCAGATCAGAAGCGATTTTGATCACAAGCCAGAGGAATTGCCCCAAACCCTCTTGCTGCTGAGGGCTGTTCTTTGTTTTGGTCTTTGCTTGCTCCCAGAACCTTGACATAGTCACAGAAGGATCCTTGATGATCTCTGCAGGTCCCTTCCAACCTCTAACATTCTGTGAGTGGTAGGGGGTTGGAAGGGACCTCTGAAGATCATTGGGTTCAAACCCACTACTGAAGCAGGGCTGTGGAGTTTTCCTCTCTGGAGATATTCAAGACCCACCTGGGTGTGTTCCTGTGTGCCCTGGTATAGGTGACCCTGCTCTGGCAGGGGGAGTTGGACTGGATGATCTCTCGAGGTCCATTCCAACCCCTAACATTCTGTGATGCTGTGATCTCCAGCCTCAAAAATTGCAGTTTCAAATGATGATCTTAAAGGTCTTTTCCAACCCCAACTATTCCATGATCCTATGAATCCCTGGAGATAGTCAGCCAAGAGCTGGAGAACCTCCAAGGCAGAGAAGTCTCTATCCCAATTAGACCTTTCCAGCACACAACATCACAGGCTGAGGGAGTTGGGGCTGTTCAGTCTGAAGAGAAGGCTCTGAGAAGACCTCGTTGTGGCCTTCCAGGATCTGCAGGGGGCTACAAGAAAGCTGGGGAGGGACTTTTGAGGGTGTCAGGGAGGGATAGGACTGGGGGGGATGGAACAAAACTAGAAATGGGGAGATTCAGATTGGATGTCAGGAAGAAGTTGCTCCCCAGGAGGGTGGTGAGAGCCTGGCACAGGTTGCCCAGGGAGGTGGTGGAAACCTCATGCCTGGAGGTTTTGAAGGTCAGGCTGGCTGTGGCTGTGAGCAACCTGCTGTGGTGTGAGGTGTCCCTGCCCATGGCAGGGGGTTGGAACTGGCTGAGCCTTGGGGTCCCTTCCAACCCTAACAATTCTATGACTGTGATCCAGTGATCCAGTGATCCAATGATCCAGTGATCCAATGACGCTCTGATCCAATGACTCTCCGATCCTACGACTCTCCCCTCCCCTCCTCTCCATCCAGCAGGCAGAACCCAGCCGAGCTGCCCGGCATGGAGAGCTTCCTGGCGCCGCTGGGCTGCGAGGCGCCGCGGGGCGAGGGCTGCCGGCCGGGCAGGGTCTCCCGGCGGCAGCGCAGGTTCATGCCGGCCGAGAAGAAGGACACCAGGTACTGGGAGAAGCGGCGCAGGAACAACGAGGCGGCCAAGCGCTCGCGGGAGAAGAGGAGGCTCAACGACTGCGCCATGGAGAGCCAGCTGGCTGCGCTCCGCCGGGAGAACGCCGTCCTGCGCACCGAGCTGCTGGCCCTCAAGCTGCGCTTCGGGCTCCTCGGCGCCGGCGGAGACCCCTACCAGGGGCAGGCCCTGTGGCACCTGCTGGGGGCTTACTTCGGGGGGCACGGAGCGGCCTCCCCGCTCCTGGAGGCGGAGCCCTTTGGGGGGGACTCCTGCTTGCTCGCCAGCGAGAGCTTTGCGCCGGAGGTGCTGGAGCCGGGAGGCTTTTCCTGCAAGACCTTTTGCCCTGCCAGAAACATCCCGGGCTGTGCCTCCAAGCCGGCTCCCGTGGGTACGCCTGGCCTTCAGCAGCCCAAGGGGCTGGAGGCGTCCTTCAGCCCCCCGGTTTGCTCTCTGTTCCTCGATGGCCGCTGCCCAGCCAGGTGTGCTCTCCGTCTGTCCTTGCCAGACGGTGCCTGCTTCTTGTGCCCTTCCCCTCGCCCAGCCGAGGTGAGCAGAGAAAGCCTCAGCGCTGTCTCGGATGAAGATGATGAGCAACAAGTGCCTAAAGCTTCTCCTCTGCCCCCAGGCAGCCTGCCCTGCCCTCCAGAAGAGCCCTTGAAGGGCCGAAGCTCCGTTGCCCTACCTCACAAGCTGCGGATTAAGACCAAAGCCCTCAGTGGCTTGGAGGAGAGCAGCCTGGACTCCCACTGAGGAAGCCACTGTGGGGCCGGTGCAAGATCTTCCACAGACCTGGAGGCTTGTGCAGGATAGGGTGGGAGGGAAATGGCCCTTTCTATAAGGGGTCAGATGGAAAAGACAAGGGCTGATGGGGACAAGTTACTGCTGGAGAGATTGCTGATGGACTCCAGAAGAAAATGTTTCCCCATGAGAGCAGTTGGACATTGGAATCAACTCCCAAGGGAAGCAGTGGAGTCCTCTCCACTGGACAGTTTTCAAACTCAGCTTGTCAGGGTGCTGGGCCAGCTCATTTCAGCTGCACTTTGACCTAGAAAGCTTGGAGCAGATATCTGTGGGGTCCCCTCTAACCTGGCAGTCAGTGATGTCCGTGCAGAGGCAGGGACAGAGCATGATGCTTGCAGGCAGAGAAGCTCCTGGGGTGCAGTGTGAGGGGGTCAGCTCTACTGTACTCACTGGCATGAAGGGAAACCAGAGCGTGGCAACCACTCTTCAGGTGTGAAACTTGAGGCAGTGCTGCTTTCAGATTCAAAGAAACCACAAGAGCTTCGATTTCCTGTCCTCTTCCCTCTGTCCCCTTCCCTTCAGAACAGGCAAGGACAGCCCATAGTGAGAAGGTGGCTTAGAAATGATTTCTCCACAAGAAATTGCTTCCCTTGTGCTCCTGCCCTTCCCTGTCACTGCTGGACCAGCTTTTGTCACCCCTGGGCAGGACACAGCAAGTGTGAGTGCAGGCAGCAGCCTGGTGGCAGAGCTGGGGCTAGGTCAGCTCACCTTGCTCTGTAGCATGGGTCTCAACAACCCCATGAAGGCTCTAGGCTGGGGGCAGAGGGGCTGGAAAAGCTGCCCAGAAGAAAAGGACTTAGGGGTGTTGGTCAGCAGCAGCTGAAGATGAGCCACGGTGTGCCCTGGTGGCCACCAGCATCCTGGCCTGGATCAGCAATGGTGTGGCCAGCAGGACCAGGGCAGAGATCATCCCCCCAGCACTCAGCACTGGTGAGGCCACACTTTGAGTCCTGGGTTCAGTTTTGGGCCCCTCACTCCAAGAAGGACATTGAGGGGATGGAGTGGGTCCAGAGAAGAGCAACAAAGGTGGGGAAGGGTCTGGAGAACAGGGCTGGGGAGGAGCAGCTGAGGGAGCTCTGGGGGTGTTCATACTCAAGCTCAGACTTGATGTGGTCCTGAGCAGCCTGCTCTAGTTGGAGGTGTCCCTGCTGACCACAGGGGTGCTGGACAAGATGAGCTTGGAGGGTCCCTTCCAACCTGCTGCATTCAGCAATGCTGTCTCGGGTGTGTGGAGCCAGTGTTTATGTAGCTACCTTCCAGCTCCTCTCTCTTACGGGATGCTCAGACTCTGAAATTTGTGCCTAACTATGAAGAGGGGGAAAAAAAACAACCCAAAGAAGAGCAAAAGAAGCAAGACCCTCCCAGGAGGCTGTAAATATGATGAGGCAAACCCCAGTGAGAAGTGTGAATGCACGAAGCTCCTCAGCCCTGCTCTGCCTCTCCGATATCAGTTCCTCTGGAGACCACAATCGCTCGTCGCTCGCACGTAGCCTTGCTCGTACTTGATAAGAGTCTTCAAAGATCAGAGGGACCCAGGGAGGTTTGACAACTCCTTGACCTCAAAGAAACTACTCAAATAGCAACACACTAGGGGAATGAAACCTTCCCTCACTCTTATTTTTACCCTTTTTTTTGGGGGGGGGAAGGGAGAGGTTCAGATGTTGAGAAAGTCTTTGCAGTTGTGAGGGGTTAGGGCTGGGTGTAAGTAAAACAGCAGCTAACTAAAACCTGTCCCCAAAGGCAGCCTCAGTCCCCAAACCTCTGGCAAGAACTAAACCAGGCACCTCCATCTGATTTCTCCTTGTCCTGATCCAGTGGAAGGTGTCTCTCCAGCTGGAAGGAGCTAGATGGTCCTCAAGGTCCCTTCCAACCCAAAGCGTTCTGTGATTCTGCACCCTGGGTGTGAGGGCAGTGCTGCCGAGGCAGAGGAGAAGCCTGGCAGAGGGTTTCTTGCTTGCAGTTCAGCAAGTTGCACCATGACAAGAGGTGTGAGGAGGGCTGTGATTGTGCATGGGTGTCTGTGTCCTTCTGAACAGGAGAACTCCCCCTGTTAACCACATCACTGCATGAGAACACCAGGGGTGGGATGCCAAGCACCCAAGAGGAGGCTCTGGGTGATAGAAACTCGAGGCCCCATTTCATCTTCAGGTTTACCTCTTCCTGTGTTTGTTTTCTGCTCTGCTGCCTGGGATGAGTAAGTTCTCCTTGGGACAGCAATGTGCCCTTGTGGCCAGGAAGACCACTGGGCTCCTGGGGTGCATTAAGAAGAGTGTGGTCAGCAGGGCAAGGGAGGTTCTCCTCCCCTTCTACTCTGTGCTGATGAGACTACAGCTGGGGTATTGTGTCCAGACCTGAGCTCTGCGGTTCAGGAGGGACAGGGATGTACCAGAGAGAGTCCAACAGAGGCTAGGAGGATGAGGAAGGGACTGGGAACATCTGTGTGAGGAGGAAAGGCTGAGAGCCCTGGGGCTGTGGAGCCTGGAGAAGAGCAGCCCCAGAGGGGAGCTGAGCAACGTTTGCAACTATCTGAGGGGTGGGTGTCAAGAAGAGGGTCCAGGCTCTTCTCTGTGATAGGACCAGGGGCAATGAATACAAACTGGAACCCAGGAAATTTCACCTCAACAGGAGGAGAAACATCTTCGGTGTGAGGGTGCTGGAGCCCTGGAGCAGGCTGCCCAGAGGGGCAGTGGAGTCTCCTTCTCTGGAGACTTTCCACACCCCTCTGGATGCATTCCTGTGTGAGCTGCCTTGGCAGGGGGGAGGGCTGCACTCAGTGAGGTCCCTTCCAACCCCCAGCAGTCTGTGATGCCAGGAAAGCACCCAAGTGAAAGGGGAGGCAGGGGAAAGGCTGCCTCTAAAGGTTAACACTTGCCCTGGGCGAGCGGAGGCGAAGCTCCCTGCTCTGAAACAGCTTCTGCTGAGGAGGTCCTCTCACAGCTCTGGGCTTTGGGTTTGGTTTGTTTTTCTTGAAAGACAAATTTATCTCCCTTTGGGTTTGGGGTTTTTTTTTTCCACTGTACTTGCTCACACCTTAGTTGAGTAGGGAACCTGATGAGCATCATGGTGAGCTCTCTGGACGTCACCACCTCAGCAGCCCTAGTTCACACCTCCCACACTCACTGCGAGACAAACCTGGCACAGCCTGAGGGGGAGATGACAGCAGAACCAAAGACTTTCCCCTGAACTACTGCAGCCTTTGCCTAACCTCAGACCCCTGCCATCCCTGTTTCCTCCTCCCTCACTTCCCACAGAGGTGCAATGAGGCATTTTAGCACCCAAACAGAACCCAGTGCTGAAGTCCTGGCTGAGGAGTGTGGGGCTCCAGCACCCAGCAGGGCAGCTGCCCCCTCCCCGTTGGGCTCTGAGCCTGCCTCCCTTGTTTTAAACCCCAGAAAGTGATTTTCTGGGGTTCATTAAAAAGACTGAGACCAGCAGGTCAAGGGAGGTTCTCCTCTGCCCTAGTGAGGCTGCATCTGGAGGACTGGGTCCAGTTCTAGACTCTCCAGTTCAAGAGAGACAGGGAACTGCTGGAGAGAGTCCAGGGGAGGCTACAAAGCTGCTGAGGGGCCTGGAGCAGCTCTGAGAGGAGCAAAGGCTGAGAGCCCTGGGGCTGAGAGCCTGGAGCAGAGCAGCCCCAGAGGGGAGCTGAGCAGTGTCTGTAAATATCCACAGGGTGGAGGCCCTGAGGATGGGGCTGGGCTCCTCTCAGTGGTACCAAGGGGTAAGATATGGGGCAGTGGACACAAACTGGAGCCCAGGAGGTTTCACTTCAATTTATGCAAACCCATGGCCAGCTCAGGGCAGGGCTTCAGCATCACACCTGAGCCTTTGTCCCAGCCTGGGGGGGGAGGGGGGCTGCTGCTTGCCCTTGTGGAAGCCATGCTCTGGCAGATGTGTCCCCGAGGAGCAAGGGCACTTGTTGGCTTCAGCTCTAGAGCTGCAGCCTGAGCCTGTGGCTTTCAGCTAAAGCTCTCAGCTGGGTTCAGTGCAGGGCTGGGGCGCAGCTGACACTTGATAGCACTCAGTCATTGCTTCTGCTGCCCGGGCTGTAGCTGTGAGGAAGCTCAGCTCTCCCGTGGGTGTCCTCTCAGTAGCACCTGCTGTGGACGATGCGTGGCCCCTCCTCCGTGTACTCCTCCCTGCGGATCCACCACCTTTGGAAGTTCAGGAGGGAGCTGAGGATGGATCCCCCTGTCCACGCCGAGTACCTGCGCAGGGCTGGGGCAGCCACTTTGACCTTGCTGCTGGGGGCCAGGATTTGGAGGAGCTCGCTGTGAAACCTCCTCTCTAGCCCCTCAAAGAGGGAGGACCCCCCACAGAGGAGGATGTTTTTGTACATGGCTGACTTCATTTCTTCTGGAAGCTGGCTGAGGCTTCTCTGGGCCATCTCATGGATGCCCCCGTAGGGGATGCCCCAGTTGGCAGGAGGGTTGAAGAGTATTTCTGGGCACTGAAACCTCTCCTTGCTGAGGCTGATGGTCTGGCCATCAGGCAGGGCATAATCCAGGGTGTAGCTGCCTGGTGGGAGCTGGCACTCAGCCTCCAAGCTGGAAGCAACGTAGCAGCACTTGTGCTTGATGTCTTCCACCACGTTGGCCACCTCGCTGCTGAGCTCGTACCCTCTGTCCTCCAAGAGCTTCAGCAGGTGCCAGGAGAGATGTGACCCTGCCAGCTCACTCTTCTTGGTGGCATGTGCCAGGCTGTAGCCCTCATGGACCGGCACAGCAGAGCTGACAGCGTGCCCCACGTCCACCACCAGGCCGCTGGTTGTGCCGTGGGCGTAGGCGGCGAGGACAGGCTGCGGGCTGACGAAGAAGCCAGGGCAGCCCAGGGACTCAAACACCAGCTCCACCACCTTCTCTCTGTGCCTGCTGGGGCTGAGTGGGGGCTCAGTGAGGAGCAGGGCATACTCCTCAGGGGGCACCTGAAGCTCGTGGTCAAACAGATGCTGCCACAGGCATCCAGCTGCTTCCCAGTTGGTGACGATGCCCTTCTGCATCAGCTGCACCTCAGCCTCGGGGCAGGGCAAGGCTTCCTCTCCCCTGAAAGCTTCAGATCTGTTTTCTCCTGCCCCTGGGGGCCAGGCCATGGGGCACCCCACCCCTGTGTTGATTTCCACCCTGGGTGTCTCCTCTCCACAGAACCCTGCTCTGCAGCTCCTGGTGCCTGGGTCGATCACCACTGCTCCTGTTCTCAGCACCAGCTGCTGGCTGCTGGTGATGTTTGACCCAGAGCTGCATGATCCCAGTGACTGCTGAGCAGTGTAGAAAGGGAGCAGGGAGTCCCTGCTTCTGGGGGGTCCTGGGCCCCAGCTTGTGGAGCTCATGGTCCTTGCAGAGCTGGCCAGCAGTGCTCCCACCCCCGGGGGACACTCAGCCCCGAGTGAGGCTGGGGGCAGAACACCTGACAAAGGGAACTGTGATGTCAGCTGGCAGCAGGGCCCCCTGGGTTACTGTGTGCCCCCAGGGCTTACCAGGCCACCCTGCCTGCCCTCTGGGCCACACCCAAAGGGGTCACATCTGCTTTGCTCTGGGGGTCCTGAGCAAATATCCCACCCCTGCCCCCTCACCTCCTGTGCTGCCTCTGTGTGCTGCGAGGCCCTGCTGTGCCTGGGGGTGTGCTCTCCCCGGGGGAGGTGGTGTGAGAGGGCAAAGAGTTGCCTTGAGAGCAGGGAAAATGCTAAATATAATTCATTAAACCATTTCCTAGGACAGGTAAACATTTTCTTTTCCCTTCATCAACGGAGGAACAGGTCTGGGAACAGACCTCAGCTCTTTGTCAATGCACTTTCCTTGTGGTCAGGTGTGGGAAGTAGACTCCATACATCCCCTGTTGAACCTGGTACAGATCTGACTTCCTTCTTAGGCAAGAGGCAATCTGGGGGGAGAAGAATCATGTTAATGACCGAAAAAACCAACCCCAAACCCTGACTCTGCACCTTGCCCTTTGCTAGGTGCCCCCCAAACCACCTTTCCAGGTAGGATTCTGAAGCAGATGCTTGGCTGAAGCTGCCCAGGCACAACCCTCAGCTCTGAATCTGAGGTTTTCCTTCTTCTAAAGTCTTGCTGAGTGTCAGCTTTCACCCCTGAGCCTCCAAGGGCAGAGGTGTTCTCTCTGAATTCAGCTGTTCTCCCCTAGCTGGTGCAGAGCAAACAGTGCTGCTCAGATGTTCCCCACCAAATCAACACCAGAGAGCAGCCAGGGATGTGCTCAGCCCTTCCAAGGGCACATGGCTGGAGTGCAGCCCTGCCAGGCTGTGCTAAGAGCATTGACTACAACCCCCTGGCTGTGACTGCTGCAGGTTGTTAGTGTCACCCAGGTTATTAATCATGGCATCTCCTGCAGTCCTCCAGCTGCAGCCTGACCCTTCTGCAGATGTTTGAAGAGGGAAAGGGTTGAAGATGCTGCAGAAGATTCCCCCAGCTCAGCCTGCTTCTCATCTTGGTATTTGCCTGACCTTTTGGCTTTCAGGTCCTTTGCAGAGAAAAAAACAACCCCAAAGAGACCTCTTCCAGGCCCCACTGCTTCCTCTCCTAGAAATCCACTTAGCTGACTATAAAAGCCCTTCCCCAGCCTCCTGAGCACAGGCTGGCAGGGGCTGAAGGGCTTGACAAGCCACTTGTCACCATGCAAGCTGGTGGGGGAGGTCCTGCTCCCAGTGGGCTCCTTGAGGATGTGTCTGTCTGTCCCTCCTGCAACCCTGCAGCTGGCTGGGCACAGTTAGAGGCAGGACATGAAAGATTCACTTACCAGGAGGCATAACAAGAGGAGGAGAATGAAGCCAAGCAGGGCAAAGACACAGATGAGGATGATTGCCCAGAACTGGAGCTCTGCAGAGGCAAAATGAGAGCAGAGCAATGTTTTGGAGCCCTCTGCATGGGACACAGAGGGAAGTGTAGCCCTGGCAACGTTCAGCAGCATTGTACAGCTCAGAGGTGAGGCCAAACTGCTGAAAGGCAGCGTCTGACCTTCCCTGGCTGCAGGGTAAGTGTGCCCCAGCAGTGCCAAGCTGGGCAGGGAGCTTGTAGAATGGAGTAAGGATCTCCAAAACTCAGTGCACATCAGAGCCCTCAGCTGGTGTCAGGGATGTTCAGAGGGACAAATCCCTGCCTTAGCTGCTGGCTGGGTGCTCTGGGGCTGCAGGCTCAATCCCTCCCCACAGTCACTCACCAAATCTTCCAGACTGGTGTTCTTCTGTCTTGATTGGAGAGTAACCTGGCAAGGAAGGGAGGTGGGACAGGTGAGACATGGAGTGCTCTGGAGGGGATTAACCCACAGCTAATGAGCAGCCCCACAGAGCCACCACAGGAGCTCTCACCTTCAACCACCAAACTCTGCTCTTCCAGCTCATAGCTGGAGCCCAGCTTGGTGAAGCCCTGTGTCAGGCGTGTCAGCTCCTCATACACCTCCTGCTTCTGCAAGGTCCTCGAGGAGTCCACAAGGAATTTGCAGATGGAGACCACGTCTGTGTGAGGCTTCCCACGGACAGGCCTGGGGGGTGACAGCCACAGGTGTCATCGTGGCACAAGAGAAAGAGAAGCAGAGCTGAGCAGGGGCAGGGAGAGGGGCTCAGACCCAGGCTGAGGGTTGCAGATGCCTCAAGCAAGGTTTCTCAGCATGGGATCCTTTGTGCTAGATGAGCCAGGAGCTCACACAGCCGACTCCACCCCCTGATTTAATTCCAGGGGAGACATTGCTGAGAGGTAAATCAGCTCAGCTTTTTGTTTGGTTGGGTTTTTTTTCCTCCCAGGAGGTGTTGGGGAGGGCAGACAGGAGCAGATTCTCAGGCTGGGCAGTTCTGCTGATTGCTTTGCTAAGGTTTCAGGGCAGCATTGTTTGAATAAGCTAGAAGAGAGCAGGAAGGTATTTGTTTTACTCTGGAATTGTTGATGCATGAAAAGAGCTTTGCTAGCATGGAAACAAAACCACCTCTTGCTTGGGCAGGAACCTGTTTGTGGTTAAAGGCAGAACTGAGTGAATGAAAGCATCTCCTATGTGTCAGCCAGAGCACAGAGCCTGGCAAGGAGGCACAGACAGCATCAGAGGGGCTCTGCCCTTTGGGGACTCAAGTAGGAACACTTCTGAAGCAGGACATACCCAAAGCTCTCAACAGTACAGCCAACAAAGTAGTCCTTCAGGCTGCTGGTCCTGAATACTTCCAGCTAGTGGGAAGAAAGAAAGCAGTTGAGGAAAATTGACTGCATTTGATCCAGCCTTGAATCTGGAGAGAGGAATCAGGCTGCTGCTGTTAGTTTTACCTCTTTCTCAATGTTCTCTTTGTTCATTTGGTATCTCTGGGAGCTGGGGTCCTGCAGCTCTGGGGAGTAGGGCAGGTTGGAGATTCTGAAGTGTAATCTGAAGTTCTCTCTCCCAGACTTGAGGGGGGGTTTGTGAGTTACTGCCTCAATTGCTAGTTCCAAGCCTGGAAATTGGGAGGAAGAATCAACATCAACTTCAGTAGAGAGAAACTGAGGCTCCTCCACCCAGGAGACCTTTAGCTTGGAACACTTGAAGTCTTAATACTTGAACAGAATTGAGTTGCCCTGGGGTCTGCCTGCCCAGAGAGGTTGTGGAGTCTCCTCCTCTGGAGAGATTCCAAACCCATTTGGGCATTCTGATGCTGGGCAAGGTGCTGTGGGTGCCCTGCTTTAGCAGGAGGGTTGGACTGGATGATCTCCAGAGGCCCCTTCCAACCCTCACCACGCTGGGACTCGAGGGTTCTGCTTTAGCAGGGGGCTTGGAACTGGATGCTCTTGAAGATCCCTTCCAACCCAAACCATTCTGTGACTCAACTGGGCAGCTGTCATCTGAGCTCTACATAGAATCAACCAGGTTGGAAGAGACCTCCAGGATCATCCAGTCCAACCTATCCTACTTACCAGCCACTGAGAATCCTTGCAGCTGGTAGCTGCTTCCCAGCCACAGGCCAGTTGTGTTGGAAGCCCCATCCTGGAAAGCCCTTTCAACCTCAGCCCTGTTGATGCTGGGCTCTGACTGGAAGAAGCAGTTGCAGTCAACCAGTATGGATCCAGCCCTGTGGAGAGAAGAGAGAGGTTCTGAAGTGAACAGGCTGATGGTCAGGAAGCTTCTTCAAGAAGGAGAGGAGCTTCTTGAAGGGTTTCTGCCAGTCTGAGTGTGAAGTGTTTCCAGTGATGCTTTTGAGAGCTGTGGAGCAGGCTGGTTTGGGGTTTTCCTTTAGGCAGGGACAGCAAATAAAAGGCCAGCAGCTCTTCTCTGCTGCTTGCATACAATGAAAGCTCAGCACCTTGTTTGTTAAAGCTTCTGTCAGGGTCCCTTCTCCAAGACTCTTTCCATCTGGAGCAGGACATTACAGCTACACCTGAAGCTCACTTTTGAACCTGGTGGAGTCCAAGCTCAGAGGTTGCAGGGTGCCCATCAGCCCTCATTAAGGGGAGGGCAATCAGTAACCAGCAGGATATTCAGAGACCTCAGAGTGCTTCACAGAAATCCTGACAGGGCAAAACCTCAGCCCGTGCCACGTGGGGGAAAAACCAAACTGGCAGACTCTGCAGAAGCCAAGAAATGAGTTCTGAGGGCATAAATGCAACCACTGCCAGCATGAGAAGGGAGGAGTTCTGCAATGGCACTTGGCTGCTGGGGAGTGGTGCCAGGGTGTGGCAACCTCTCAGCCAACACAGGGTATCACAGACCTCAGCCTGGTGATGCTGCAGTTCAGGAACCGGTCTCGCAGGTTGCTCTGTCTGTAGAGTTGATTCATCTGAAAGAGAAGTGTCCTGGTAGGCAGCAGAGACTTGCTGGGCCCCTGGCTGCCACCTGGATTTCATGGGAGGGGATTGTTGCTTCAGACTATGCCTTCTGGTGGTGGAATCTGACTTCCAGCCTGGCAAGACTTTCTTGCTTATGTGAGCAAGCTGCCAGAGCTCACAGCACAACCTGCTGCCTGACAGCTGCCCTGGGATCCTACAGTCGTGGAACTGTCTGGGTTGGAAAAGCTCTCCAAGATCACTGAGTCCTAGCAGCAGCCCAGCACATCCAGGGCCTCTAAAGCATCTGGGCTGCAGCTCCTTACCTTGTGGCTGATGCTTTCCACTGCTGCTTTGTACTCTGGAGACTGAGAGTCTGGGTTGGTCAGATTTTCATTGACTATTCTGAAGCTCAGCCTGTAGCCCTGCTTGGCTGGAGCCTCACTCCTGGCAGGCTTCCTGATCACAGCTGCTTCTGTCAGGGGGAAACCTAAAGCAGAGGTAGAGGACATTCCTTTTGAGGTCAGATCTACCCACACCACAAGAGCCATGGAGGTCTGTCCCTGTTTCTGTAATGGAACAGAGGAATGCTCCTGGAATTTGCAGCACTTACAGCCCAGAAACTCTTCCAGGCTGGAGTTGCTTTGTCACAGTGTCAAAACCTACAGCACACCAGCAGGCCAAAGGGCAAGTTCATTACTGCTCAAGCCCCAGGGGAGTGGAAGAATCTTCCAAGTGATTCCCAAAGTCATAGAATCACAGAATTGCTTTGGTTGCAGGAGACCTCTAAGCTCATCCAGTCCAACCCCACCACAGCCATCAAACCATGCCCACAAGTGCCATGCCCACACATTTCTTGAACACTTCCAAGGATGGGGACTCCACCACCTCCCTGGGCAGCCTGTTCCAACCCCTCACCACTCTTGAAGTGAGGAATTTTCCCCTCATCTCCAACCTAACCCTCCCCTGGCACAATATCAGGCTATTTCCTCTCACCTGAGACTAGGGAGAAGAATCCAACCCCCACCTCACTGCAACCTCCTCTCAGGGAGTTGCAGAGATCAAGAAGGTCTCCCCTCAGCCTCCTTTCCTCCAGGATGAACGCCCCCAGCTCCCTCAGATGCTCCTCCCCAGCCCTGTCCTCCAGACCCTTCCCCAGCTTCATTGCCCTTCTCTGGACCTGCCCCAGCAGCTCCATGTCCTCTCTTGGTACAGTCCATGGATGCTTACCATCAACATAGAGGCTGTTCTTGTCCAGGGTGTAGTGCCCTAGTTTGGTGACACCCTCTGTCATGGTGCTCAGCTCATGGTAAAGCTTTTCTCTGTTAAACTTGGCAAGGCTGGCATTGGCTTGGTAGCTGCAGACAGTGTCTATGCCTGTGTCATCCCTGGGCCTGCCAGACCTGAGTGAAAACATCAGACACACGCTTTAGGACACTGCTGATGCTCACAGGACCCCCTGTGTCACCTGTGTGAGGAGGAACACAGGGCACTGAGAGCTGCCAGGGCCACTGGGCTCCTACATCTTCCAGCAGATTCTCAGGAACTGTGGCAATGGCATCCAGATACCAAACTGTTTTTACCAGCAGGAATCACAGGAGGCTAGGGGTCTGAAGGGACCTCTGGAGATCATCCAGTCCAACCAGACTGGATCTGATCTGGCAAGGATCATCCAGTCCTTGCCAGAGTAGGACCATAGCATCCAGCACAGGTCACAGAGGAACACATCCAGATAGGGCTGGAAAGTCTCCAGAGAAGGAGATTCCACAACCTCTCTGGGCAGCCTGCTCCAGGCCTCCAGCACCCTCACAGTGAAGAAGTTTTTCCTCCTGTTGAGGTGGAACTTCCTGGGTTCCAGTTTTGTATTCACTGCCCTTGGTCCTATCACAGCCACCCCCAGAAAGAGCCTGGCCCCTGCTTTTCAACACCCTTCAGACATTTATCAGCATCCATAAATCCCCTTGCAGTCTTCTCTTCCCCATCGTGAACAGGCAGGGAGCTGCCCCTGCTTTCTGGGGGGGGGAGGGGTTGGCATCACAGCTATAACTTCAACAAATTTAAGGTGCACAAGAGCAGAGAAAGAAAGAAACTAATTGCAATGAGAGGAATCTTACCTGAATCTCATCAGTTTGCATCCTGTGTAGACAGAGCCTATGCTGCTGCTTTTGAGGAGGAGGTCAATCTGCCAAAAGAAAGCCCCAAACACCCAGCCAAAGGGGAAAAAAAACAACCACAAAGCCCAATTACAAGTGAGTTGAAAGCAGGTGGATGAAGGTCACCACCAGAACACAAAATAGCTAAACCCAGGCTCACATAATGGTTGATGACTTTGACTGTGGAGATGAATCTGCGGGACCTTGGGTCCTTCAGGTCTGCTGTGTAGCGCAGGTTGGTCAAGGTGAAATTCAGAGTGAAATTCCTGCCTGTTGGCCTGGGGGCAGCAGTTGTTCTCAGAGCTGCACCCCAAGGGGAGAGGGATTAAGATTTTGCTCTTAAAAACAATAAAGCTATCTTCACTTTTAAAGGCATTCCCAAGCAACCCAGGCTTGCTGCGAGGCAGGGAGGTTGGAGCAGATGATCTCCGAGGTCCCTTCCAACCTGAGCCACTCTAGGATTCATAGAATGGGTTGGTTTGGAAGGGGCCTTCAAGATCATCCAGTTCCAAACCCCTGCCATGGGCAGGGACACCTCCCACCAGCCCAGGCTGCTCAAGGCCTCATCCAAGCTGACCTTGAACACCCCCAAGGAGGAGGCAGCCACAGCCTCCCTGGGCAGCCTGTGCCAGAGTCTCCCCAGCCTCACGCTCAACAATTTCTTTCTGATCTCCAGTCTCAATCTCCCCTCTCCCAGCCCACAGCCGTTGGCCCTTTTCCTGTCACTCCAAGCCTTTGTCAAATGTCCCTCCCTAGCTCTATTGCAGCCCCATTCAGGAGCTGGAAGGATGCTCTAAGGGTCTCCCTGAAGCTTTCTGTTCTCCAGACTCAACAGCCCCAACTCTCTTAGGGTGTCCCCACAGCAGAGGTGCTAGACCAAACCTCCACTCATCTGGGCTCAAGGGCTGTCTACAGCTCAGACACACCAGGCATAATGCTGATGAAGGCTACTCTGGAGAATCTCTTTCCCTCTGATTTTCTGAGTGCTCCACTCCTGTGAGAGCTTTCCCAAAACCGAGTCTTCAACTCAGAACTCACCTGGCCTGTGAAGTGGTTCGTTGTAACCTGAGAAGGAAGCACAAGAGAAACGTTAGCTAGGAAAACTACACCCTGCAAGAGGAGAGGGGATGATGAAAGGGATGACTTGGAAATGACTCATCAGAAGCAGTCCCTGAGGGTGTGAGACTGTTAAACAAACAACCTGCTGCTCAAGCAGAACCAGGTGCTTTTAACTGGGGAGACCCACAATGAGGAAACACAAGTGGCACTGGTGAAGCTGAGTGGTGCTGGGGGTGAGCTGTTCTGTGCAGGTGAGTGGCTGAGGGCAAGATTCAAAGGAAGTCATTTTGTAACTGATCTTCCAAAAGAGCAGTGTTGCTGGAAGAACAGCCTGCACTTTATGGGCATAAGTCATAGACCTTTAACACCAAATCCACCCATTCTCTACCACCACGAGGCTGGTGCTAAACCATGGCCCTCAGCACCACATCTCTGCCTCTCGACATCTCAAGGGGTAGGGATTCAAGTACCGCACTGAGGAGCCTGTTCCAGGGCTGGACAACTGCTTCAAAGAAAGGATTTGCCCTCACTGTCAAGAATTTCTTACTAATCTCCAGTCTCAGGCTCCCCTCCACCAGCTCACAGCCATTGCCCCTCATCCTGCCACCACAACAAGCCCTTGTCAAAAGTTTCTCCCCAGCTATCCTGTAGGACCAATGAATACTGAACGACTTCTCTAAGGTCATCACTCCAGGCTGATCAGCCCCAGCATTCTGAGCCTGCCCTGTACAAATCACCTGCAGAAATAAAGGATGCTGTGAATTCACAGAAATAAAATCAGCACACTAACAAAATATTGACACCCCTTATGAAATGAGGAAGAGAAGGAAGAAAGCCATAGACCCAGAGAGGTACCCAGGAAAGAGAAAACCACAGTCACCATTGACATAGAGGCTGTCCCTGTCCAGGCTGTAGGGGCCCAGCTGAGTGATGCCCTTGGTCTTGTTGCTGACTTCGTGGTACAGGCCCACCCTGTCCAAGGGCAGGCCAGAGGGCTCCTTCCTGTAGGTGCAGACGGCGTCCACCCCCGTCCCGGCCCCTTGCCTCCCTGGCCTGCAAAAGACAGCAGCGTGCCTGAGCACCACTGCTCTGCGCCCGCTGGCTGCAAGCCCCGGCCCTGGGGCTGGGGCAGCTCTCTGGGCACAGGGAGCCCAGCTCTGCCTCTCCTCTGGGTCATAACAAAGCAGAAGCTCAATGTGCCCTCATCTGCTGATGAGCCACCAAGGGGACACCAGGGCACAAGCCATACCTGAAGGCTGTGGTTTCACAGCGCAGCAGTTGGGGGCCAATGCTGCTCTTCTTCAGGAGCCGCTCGAGCTGCCCAGGAGAGAGGTTCCACAGTTAGGCTCTGACCACGTCCCTGCACTCCTCCAGATCTCTGAGGCCATGCAGCATCTCAGTTCCTGGGCTTACCAAGGTGTTCATGACTCTCTGTGTGCTGCTGAACTTAGCTGAGTCAGGATTGTCCAGGTCAGAGTTGTAGGGGAGATTGGTGGTGGTGAAGTTGATGGTGAAACGCTCGAGGGCTGCAGCTGTCGTTGTTGGGGGGCTGGGAGCTGCAGGAGGCACAGATGGAGAGTGACCACTTAAGAGGGGCCAGGGTGTCATGGTTCAAGATGCATAAATGCTGAGATAATCTGCCTAGTCCATTCCTCCCAAAAAGGCCCTCAGGTTTCCTTCTCTCCCAGAGATCATGAGCCCTGGAAGTCTCCTTCTGCTACCAGGAGAAGCCCCCAAAACAAAACATTTGCAGCTTTCTAAGGTACTCACTGGTCAGGACTCGCTGCTCATTGTAACCTGGGAAGAGACAGAGAGAGAAAATGATGAGCTGCAGCAGGGTACCAGAGATGGTAGAGGAATGGGGGCAGCAGCTAAGGGCCAGCTGAAGAGTCAGGGAGAGGAGCAAAGGTCACCATTGACATAGAGGCTGTCCCTGTCCAGGCTGTAGGGGCCCAGCTGAGTGATGCCCTTGGTCTTGTTGCTGACTTCGTGGTACAGGCCCACCCTGTCCAAGGGCAGGCCAGAGGGCTCCTTCCTGTAGGTGCAGACGGCGTCCACCCCCGTCCCGGCCCCTTGCCTCCCTGGCCTGCAAAAGACAGCAGCGTGCCTGAGCACCACTGCTCTGCGCCCGCTGGCTGCAAGCCCCGGCCCTGGGGCTGGGGCAGCTCTCTGGGCACAGGGAGCCCAGCTCTGCCTCTCCTCTGGGTCATAACAAAGGAGAAGCTCAATGTGCCCTCATCTGGTGATGAGCCTCCCAGGGGACACCAGGGCACAAGCCATACCTGAAGGCTGTGGTTTCACAGCGCAGCAGTTGGGGGCCAATGCTGCTCTTCTTCAGGAGCCGCTCGAGCTGCCCAGGAGAGAGGTTCCACAGTTAGGCTCTGACCACGTCCCTGCACTCCTCCAGATCTCTGACGCCATGCAGCATCTCAGTTCCTGGGCTTACCAAGGTGTTCATGACTCTCTGTGTGCTGCTGAACTTAGCTGAGTCAGGATTGTCCAGGTCAGAGTTGTAGGGGAGATTGGTGGTGGTGAAGTTGATGGTGAAACGCTCGAGGGCTGCAGCTGTCGTTGTTGGGGGGCTGGGAGCTGCAGGAGGCACAGATGGAGAGTGACCACTTAAGAGGGGCCAGGGTGTCATGGTTCAAGATATCTAAATGCTGAGATAATCTGCCTAGTCCATTCCTCCCAAAAAGGCTCTCGGGTTTCCTTCTCTCCCAGAGATCATGAGCCCTGGAAGTCTCCTTCTGCTACCAGGAGAATCCCCCAAAACAAAACATTTGCAGCTTTCTAAGGTACTCACTGGTCAGGACTCGCTGCTCATTGTAACCTGGGAAGAGACAGAGAGAGAAAATGATGAGCTGCAGCAGGGTACCAGAGATGGTAGAGGAATGGGGGCAGCAGCTAAGGGCCAGCTGAAGAGTCAGGGAGACGAGCAAAGGTCACCATTGACATAGAGGCTGTCCCTGTCCAGGCTGTAGGGGCCCAGCTGAGTGATGCCCTTGGTCTTGTTGCTGACTTCGTGGTACAGGCCCACCCTGTCCAAGGGCAGGCCAGAGGGCTCCTTCCTGTAGGTGCAGACGGCGTCCACCCCCGTCCCGGCCCCTTGCCTCCCTGGCCTGCAAAAGACAGCAGCGTGCCTGAGCACCACTGCTCTGCGCCCGCTGGCTGCAAGCCCCGGCCCTGGGGCTGGGGCAGCTCTCTGGCCACAGGGAGCCCAGCTCTGCCTCTCCTCTGGGTCCAGAGAGAGCAGAAGTCAATGTGCCCTCATCTGCTGATGAGCCACCAAGGGGACACCAGGGCACAAGCCATACCTGAAGGCTGTGGTTTCACAGCGCAGCAGTTGGGGGCCAATGCTGCTCTTCTTCAGGAGCCGCTCAAGCTGCCCAGGAGAGAGGTTCCACAGTTAGGCTCTGACCACGTCCCTGCACTCCTCCAGATCTCTGAGGCCATGCAGCATCTTAGGTGCTGGGCACTGGTCTGCTTACCAAGGTGTTCATGACTCTCTGTGTGCTGCTGAACTTAGCTGAGTCAGGATTGTCCAGGTCAGAGTTGTAGGGGAGATTGGTGGTGGTGAAGTTGATGGTGAAACGCTCGAGGGCTGCAGCTGTCGTTGTTGGGGGGCTGGGAGCTGCAGGAGGCACAGATGGAGAGTGAGCACATGCAAAACCCAGAGATCAAGATGCATAAATGCATAGATCTGCTGGCAGACACCATCCCCATGAAGAAGGCCCTCAGGTTTCCTTCTCCCAGAGATCATGAGCCCTGGACAACACCTCCCCGTGCGTGGAGAAGCCCCCAAAACAAAACATTTGCAGCTTTCTAAGGTACTCACTGGTCAGGACTCGCTGCTCATTGTAACCTGGGAAGAGACAGAGAGAGAAAATGATGAGCTGCAGCAGGGTACCAGAGATGGTAGAGGAATGGGGGCAGCAGCTAAGGGCCAGCTGAAGAGTCAGGGAGAGGAGCAAAGGTCACCATTGACATAGAGGCTGTCCCTGTCCAGGCTGTAGGGGCCCAGCTGAGTGATGCCCTTGGTCTTGTTGCTGACTTCGTGGTACAGGCCCACCCTGTCCAAGGGCAGGCCAGAGGGCTCCTTCCTGTAGGTGCAGACGGCGTCCACCCCCGTCCCGGCCCCTTGCCTCCCTGGCCTGCAAAAGACAGCAGCGTGCCTGAGCACCACTGCTCTGCGCCCGCTGGCTGCAAGCCCCGGCCCTGGGGCTGGGGCAGCTCTCTGGGCACAGGGAGCCCAGCTCTGCCTCTCCTCTGGGTCATAACAAAGCAGAAGCTCAATGTGCCCTCATCTGCTGATGAGCCACCAAGGGGACACCAGGGCACAAGCCATACCTGAAGGCTGTGGTTTCACAGCGCAGCAGTTGGGGGCCAATGCTGCTCTTCTTCAGGAGCCGCTCGAGCTGCCCAGGAGAGAGGTTCCACAGTTAGGCTCTGACCACGTCCCGGCACTCCTCCAGATCTCTGAGGCCATGCAGCATCTTAGGTGCTGGGCACTGGTCTGCTTACCAAGGTGTTCATGACTCTCTGTGTGCTGCTGAACTTAGCTGAGTCAGGATTGTCCAGGTCAGAGTTGTAGGGGAGATTGGTGGTGGTGAAGTTGATGGTGAAACGCTCGAGGGCTGCAGCTGTCGTTGCTGGGGGGCTGGGAGCTGCAGGAAGAAGAACATTTGGGGATTGACAATGTGCCAGAGCCACATATTAGTGATCAAGGTGTGGAATTAGAGAGGTCTCCTGCCAGCCCTCATCTCCTTGGGGAATGCTGCCAGATTACTGGCTTCAGCAGGCACCACCAGCCTACAGCTACAAGACACCCTGCTGGGGAGAAGCCCCCTGATAATGCACTGGCTGGCTTCAGCATGGAGCCCACCCCTGCCAAGTACTCACTGGTCAATACTGGCTGCTCATTGTAACCTGGGAAGAGAGAGAGAGAGAAAATGATGAGCTGGAGCTGGGCTAGAAGATGGATCAAGGACTGTGAATTGCAGCCACAGAGCAGCAGAGGAGTCAGGGAGAGGAGCAAAGGTCACCATTGACATAGAGGCTGTCCCTGTCCAGGCTGTAGGGGCCCAGCTGAGTGATGCCCTTGGTCTTGTTGCTGACTTCGTGGTACAGGCCCACCCTGTCCAAGGGCAGGCCAGAGGGCTCCTTCCTGTAGGTGCAGACGGCGTCCACCCCCGTCCCGGCCCCTTGCCTCCCTGGCCTGCAAAAGACAGCAGCGTGCCTGAGCACCACTGCTCTGCGCCCGCTGGCTGCAAGCCCCGGCCCTGGGGCTGGGGCAGCTCTCTGGGCACAGGGAGCCCAGCTCTGCCTCTCCTCTGGGTCATAACAAAGCAGAAGCTCAATGTGCCCTCATCTGCTGATGAGCCACCAAGGGGACACCAGGGCACAAGCCATACCTGAAGGCTGTGGTTTCACAGCGCAGCAGTTGGGGGCCAATGCTGCTCTTCTTCAGGAGCCGCTCGAGCTGCCCAGGAGAGAGGTTCCACAGTTAGGCTCTGACCACGTCCCTGCACTCCTCCAGATCTCTGAGGCCATGCAGCATCTCAGTTCCTGGGCTTACCAAGGTGTTCATGACTCTCTGTGTGCTGCTGAACTTAGCTGAGTCAGGATTGTCCAGGTCAGAGTTGTAGGGGAGATTGGTGGTGGTGAAGTTGATGGTGAAACGCTCGAGGTCTGCAGCTGTCGTTGCTGGGGGGCTGGGAGCTGCAGGAGGCACAGATGGAGAGTGAGCACATGCAAAACCCAGAGATCAAGATGCATAAATGCAGAGATCTGCTGGCAGACACCATCCCCATGAAGAAGGCCCTCAGGTTTCCTTCTCCCAGAGATCATGAGCCCTGGACAACACCTCCCCCTGCGTGGAGAAGCCCCCAAAACAAAACATTTGCAGCTTTGTAAGGTACTCACTGGTCAGGACTCGCTGCTCATTGTAACCTGGGAAGAGACAGAGAGAGAAAATGATGAGCTGCAGCAGGGTACCAGAGATGGTAGAGGAATGGGGGCAGCAGCTAAGGGCCAGCTGAAGAGTCAGGGAGAGGAGCAAAGGTCACCATTGACATAGAGGCTGTCCCTGTCCAGGCTGTAGGGGCCCAGCTGAGTGATGCCCTTGGTCTTGTTGCTGACTTCGTGGTACAGGCCCACCCTGTCCAAGGGCAGGCCAGAGGGCTCCTTCCTGTAGGTGCAGACGGCGTCCACCCCCGTCCCGGCCCCTTGCCTCCCTGGCCTGCAAAAGACAGCAGCGTGCCTGAGCACCACTGCTCTGCGCCCGCTGGCTGCAAGCCCCGGCCCTGGGGCTGGGGCAGCTCTCTGGGCACAGGGAGCCCAGCTCTGCCTCTCCTCTGGGTCATAACAAAGCAGAAGCTCAATGTGCCCTCATCTGCTGATGAGCCACCAAGGGGACACCAGGGCACAAGCCATACCTGAAGGCTGTGGTTTCACAGCGCAGCAGTTGGGGGCCAATGCTGCTCTTCTTCAGGAGCCGCTCGAGCTGCCCAGGAGAGAGGTTCCACAGTTAGGCTCTGACCACGTCCCTGCACTCCTCCAGATCTCTGAGGCCATGCAGCATCTCAGTTCCTGGGCTTACCAAGGTGTTCATGACCCTCTGTGTGCTGCTGAACTTAGCTGAGTCAGGATTGTCCAGGTCAGAGTTGTAGGGGAGATTGGTGGTGGTGAAGTTGATGGTGAAACGCTCGAGGGCTGCAGCTGTCGTTGTTGGGGGGCTGGGAGCTGCAGGAAGAAGAACATTTTGGGATTGACAATGTGCCAGAGCCACATATTAGTGATCAAGGTGTGGAATTAGAGAGGTCTCCTGCCAGCCCTCATCTCCTTGGGGAATGCTGCCAGATTACTGGCTTCTGCAGGCACCACCAGCCTACAGCTACAAGACACCCTGCTGGGGAGAAGCCCCCTGATAATGCACTGGCTGGCTTCAGCATGGAGCCCACCCCTGCCAAGTACTCACTGGTCAATACTGGCTGCTCATTGTAACCTGGGAAGAGACAGAGAGAGAAAATGATGAGCTGGAGCTGGGCTAGAAGATGGATCAAGGACTGTGAATTGCAGCCACAGAGCAGCAGAGGAGTCAGGGAGAGGAGCAAAGGTCACCATTGACATAGAGGCTGTCCCTGTCCAGGCTGTAGGGGCCCAGCTGAGTGATGCCCTTGGTCTTGTTGCTGACTTCGTGGTACAGGCCCACCCTGTCCAAGGGCAGGCCAGAGGGCTCCTTCCTGTAGGTGCAGACGGCGTCCACCCCCGTCCCGGCCCCTTGCCTCCCTGGCCTGCAAAAGACAGCAGCGTGCCTGAGCACCACTGCTCTGCGCCCGCTGGCTGCAAGCCCCGGCCCTGGGGCTGGGGCAGCTCTCTGGCCACAGGGAGCCCAGCTCTACCTCTCCTCTGGGTCCACAGAGAGCAGAAGCTCAATGTGCCCTCATCTGCTGATGAGCCACCAAGGGGACACCAGGGCACAAGCCATACCTGAAGGCTGTGGTTTCACAGCGCAGCAGTTGGGGGCCAATGCTGCTCTTCTTCAGGAGCCGCTCAAGCTGCCCAGGAGAGAGGTTCCACAGTTAGGCTCTGACCACGTCCCTGCACTCCTCCAGATCTCTGAGGCCATGCAGCATCTCAGTTCCTGGGCTTACCAAGGTGTTCATGACTCTCTGTGTGCTGCTGAACTTAGCTGAGTCAGGATTGTCCAGGTCAGAGTTGTAGGGGAGATTGGTGGTGGTGAAGTTGATGGTGAAACGCTCGAGGGCTGCAGCTGTCGTTGCTGGGGGGCTGGGAGCTGCAGGAGGCACAGATGGAGAGTGACCACTTAAGAGGGGCCAGGGTGTCATGGTTCAAGATGCATAAATGCTGAGATAATCTGCCTAGTCCATTCCTCCCAAAAAGGACCTCGGGTTTCCTTCTCTCCCAGAGATCATGAGCCCTGGAAGTCTCCTTCTGCTACCAGGAGAAGCCCCCAAAACAAAACATTTGCAGCTTTCTAAGGTACTCACTGGTCAGGACTCGCTGCTCATTGTAACCTGGGAAGAGACAGAGAGAGAAAATGATGAGCTGCAGCAGGGTACCAGAGATGGTAGAGGAATGGGGGCAGCAGCTAAGGGCCAGCTGAAGAGTCAGGGAGAGGAGCAAAGGTCACCATTGACATAGAGGCTGTCCCTGTCCAGGCTGTAGGGGCCCAGCTGAGTGATGCCCTTGGTCTTGTTGCTGACTTCGTGGTACAGGCCCACCCTGTCCAAGGGCAGGCCAGAGGGCTCCTTCCTGTAGGTGCAGACGGCGTCCACCCCCGTCCCGGCCCCTTGCCTCCCTGGCCTGCAAAAGACAGCAGCGTGCCTGAGCACCACTGCTCTGCGCCCGCTGGCTGCAAGCCCCGGCCCTGGGGCTGGGGCAGCTCTCTGGGCACAGGGAGCCCAGCTCTGCCTCTCCTCTGGGTCCAGAGAGAGCAGAAGCTCAATGTGCCCTCATCTGCTGATGAGCCACCAAGGGGACACCAGGGCACAAGCCATACCTGAAGGCTGTGGTTTCACAGCGCAGCAGTTGGGGGCCAATGCTGCTCTTCTTCAGGAGCCGCTCGAGCTGCCCAGGAGAGAGGTTCCACAGTTAGGCTCTGACCACGTCCCTGCACTCCTCCAGATCTCTGAGGCCATGCAGCATCTCAGTTCCTGGGCTTACCAAGGTATTCATGACTCTCTGTGTGCTGCTGAACTTAGCTGAGTCAGGATTGTCCAGGTCAGAGTTGTAGGGGAGATTGGTGGTGGTGAAGTTGATGGTGAAACGCTCGAGGGCTGCAGCTGTCGTTGTTGGGGGGCTGGGAGCTGCAGGAAGAAGAACATTTGGGGATTGACAATGTGCCAGAGCCACATATTAGTGATCAAGGTGTGGAATTAGAGAGGTCTCCTGCCAGCCCTCATCTCCTTGGGGAATGCTGCCAGATTACTGGCTTCTGCAGGCACCACCAGCCTACAGCTACAAGACACCCTGCTGGGGAGAAGCCCCCTGATAATGCACTGGCTGGCTTCAGCATGGAGCCCACCCCTGCCAAGTACTCACTGGTCAATACTGGCTGCTCATTGTAACCTGGGAAGAGACAGAGAGAGAAAATGATGAGCTGGAGCTGGGCTAGAAGATGGATCAAGGACTGTGAATTGCAGCCACAGAGCAGCAGAGGAGTCAGGGAGAGGAGCAAAGGTCACCATTGACATAGAGGCTGTCCCTGTCCAGGCTGTAGGGGCCCAGCTGAGTGATGCCCTTGGTCTTGTTGCTGACTTCGTGGTACAGGCCCACCCTGTCCAAGGGCAGGCCAGAGGGCTCCTTCCTGTAGGTGCAGACGGCGTCCACCCCCGTCCCGGCCCCTTGCCTCCCTGGCCTGCAAAAGACAGCAGCGTGCCTGAGCACCACTGCTCTGCGCCCGCTGGCTGCAAGCCCCGGCCCTGGGGCTGGGGCAGCTCTCTGGGCACAGGGAGCCCAGCTCTACCTCTCCTCTGGGTCCACAGAGAGCAGAAGCTCAATGTGCCCTCATCTGCTGATGAGCCACCAAGGGGACACCAGGGCACAAGCCATACCTGAAGGCTGTGGTTTCACAGCGCAGCAGTTGGGGGCCAATGCTGCTCTTCTTCAGGAGCCGCTCAAGCTGCCCAGGAGAGAGGTTCCACAGTTAGGCTCTGACCACGTCCCTGCACTCCTCCAGATCTCTGAGGCCATGCAGCATCTCAGTTCCTGGGCTTACCAAGGTGTTCATGACTCTCTGTGTGCTGCTGAACTTAGCTGAGTCAGGATTGTCCAGGTCAGAGTTGTAGGGGAGATTGGTGGTGGTGAAGTTGATGGTGAAACGCTCGAGGGCTGCAGCTGTCGTTGTTGGGGGGCTGGGAGCTGCAGGAGGCACAGATGGAGAGTGACCACTTAAGAGGGGCCAGGGTGTCATGGTTCAAGATGCATAAATGCTGAGATAATCTGCCTAGTCCATTCCTCCCAAAAAGGACCTCGGGTTTCCTTCTCTCCCAGAGATCATGAGCCCTGGAAGTCTCCTTCTGCTACCAGGAGAAGCCCCCAAAACAAAACATTTGCAGCATTCTAAGGTACTCACTGGTCAGGACTCGCTGCTCATTGTAACCTGGGAAGAGACAGAGAGAGAAAATGATGAGCTGCAGCAGGGTACCAGAGATGGTAGAGGAATGGGGGCAGCAGCTAAGGGCCAGCTGAAGAGTCAGGGAGAGGAGCAAAGGTCACCATTGACATAGAGGCTGTCCCTGTCCAGGCTGTAGGGGCCCAGCTGAGTGATGCCCTTGGTCTTGTTGCTGACTTCGTGGTACAGGCCCACCCTGTCCAAGGGCAGGCCAGAGGGCTCCTTCCTGTAGGTGCAGACGGCGTCCACCCCCGTCCCAGCCCCTTGCCTCCCTGGCCTGCAAAAGACAGCAGCGTGCCTGAGCACCACTGCTCTGCGCCCGCTGGCTGCAAGCCCCGGCCCTGGGGCTGAGGCAGCTCTCTGGGCACAGGGAGCCCAGCTCTGCCTCTCCTCTGGGTCATAACAAAGCAGAAGCTCAATGTGCCCTCATCTGGTGATGAGCCACCAAGGGGACACCAGGGCACAAGCCATACCTGAAGGCTGTGGTTTCACAGCGCAGCAGTTGGGGGCCAATGCTGCTCTTCTTCAGGAGCCGCTCGAGCTGCCCAGGAGAGAGGTTCCACAGTTAGGCTCTGACCACGTCCCTGCACTCCTCCAGATCTCTGAGGCCATGCAGCATCTCAGTTCCTGGGCTTACCAAGGTGTTCATGACTCTCTGTGTGCTGCTGAACTTAGCTGAGTCAGGATTGTCCAGGTCAGAGTTGTAGGGGAGATTGGTGGTGGTGAAGTTGATGGTGAAACGCTCGAGGGCTGCAGCTGTCGTTGTTGGGGGGCTGGGAGCTGCAGGAAGAAGAACATTTGGGGATTGACAATGTGCCAGAGCCACATATTAGTGATCAAGGTGTGGAATTAGAGAGGTCTCCTGCCAGCCCTCATCTCCTTGGGGAATGCTGCCAGATTACTGGCTTCTGCAGGCACCACCAGCCTACAGCTACAAGACACCCTGCTGGGGAGAAGCCCCCTGATAATGCACTGGCTGGCTTCAGCATGGAGCCCACCCCTGCCAAGTACTCACTGGTCAATACTGGCTGCTCATTGTAACCTGGGAAGAGAGAGAGAGAGAAAATGATGAGCTGGAGCTGGGCTAGAAGATGGATCAAGGACTGTGAATTGCAGCCACAGAGCAGCAGAGGAGTCAGGGAGAGGAGCAAAGGTCACCATTGACATAGAGGCTGTCCCTGTCCAGGCTGTAGGGGCCCAGCTGAGTGATGCCCTTGGTCTTGTTGCTGACTTCGTGGTACAGGCCCACCCTGTCCAAGGGCAGGCCAGAGGGCTCCTTCCTGTAGGTGCAGACGGCGTCCACCCCCGTCCCGGCCCCTTGCCTCCCTGGCCTGCAAAAGACAGCAGCGTGCCTGAGCACCACTGCTCTGCGCCCGCTGGCTGCAAGCCCCGGCCCTGGGGCTGGGGCAGCTCTCTGGGCACAGGGAGCCCAGCTCTGCCTCTCCTCTGGGTCATAACAAAGCAGAAGCTCAATGTGCCCTCATCTGCTGATGAGCCACCAAGGGGACACCAGGGCACAAGCCATACCTGAAGGCTGTGGTTTCACAGCGCAGCAGTTGGGGGCCAATGCTGCTCTTCTTCAGGAGCCGCTCGAGCTGCCCAGGAGAGAGGTTCCACAGTTAGGCTCTGACCACGTCCCTGCACTCCTCCAGATCTCTGAGGCCATGCAGCATCTCAGTTCCTGGGCTTACCAAGGTGTTCATGACTCTCTGTGTGCTGCTGAACTTAGCTGAGTCAGGATTGTCCAGGTCAGAGTTGTAGGGGAGATTGGTGGTGGTGAAGTTGATGGTGAAACGCTCGAGGGCTGCAGCTGTCGTTGTTGGGGGGCTGGGAGCTGCAGGAGGCACAGATGGAGAGTGACCACTTAAGAGGGGCCAGGGTGTCATGGTTCAAGATATCTAAATGCTGAGATAATCTGCCTAGTCCATTCCTCCCAAAAAGGCCCTCGGGTTTCCTTCTCTCCCAGAGATCATGAGCCCTGGAAGTCTCCTTCTGCTACCAGGAGAAGCCCCCAAAACAAAACATTTGCAGCTTTCTAAGGTACTCACTGGTCAGGACTCGCTGCTCATTGTAACCTGGGAAGAGACAGAGAGAGAAAATGATGAGCTGCAGCAGGGTACCAGAGATGGTAGAGGAATGGGGGCAGCAGCTAAGGGCCAGCTGAAGAGTCAGGGAGAGGAGCAAAGGTCACCATTGACATAGAGGCTGTCCCTGTCCAGGCTGTAGGGGCCCAGCTGAGTGATGCCCTTGGTCTTGTTGCTGACTTCGTGGTACAGGCCCACCCTGTCCAAGGGCAGGCCAGAGGGCTCCTTCCTGTAGGTGCAGACGGCGTCCACCCCCGTCCCGGCCCCTTGCCTCCCTGGCCTGCAAAAGACAGCAGCGTGCCTGAGCACCACTGCTCTGCGCCCGCTGGCTGCAAGCCCCGGCCCTGGGGCTGGGGCAGCTCTCTGGGCACAGGGAGCCCAGCTCTGCCTCTCCTCTGGGTCCAGAGAGAGCAGAAGCTCAATGTGCCCTCATCTGCTGATGAGCCACCAAGGGGACACCAGGGCACAAGCCATACCTGAAGGCTGTGGTTTCACAGCGCAGCAGTTGGGGGCCAATGCTGCTCTTCTTCAGGAGCCGCTCGAGCTGCCCAGGAGAGAGGTTCCACAGTTAGGCTCTGACCACGTCCCGGCACTCCTCCAGATCTCTGAGGCCATGCAGCATCTTAGGTGCTGGGCACTGGTCTGCTTACCAAGGTGTTCATGACTCTCTGTGTGCTGCTGAACTTAGCTGAGTCAGGATTGTCCAGGTCAGAGTTGTAGGGGAGATTGGTGGTGGTGAAGTTGATGGTGAAACGCTCGAGGGCTGCAGCTGTCGTTGTTGGATGGCTGGAGGAAAAGATTAAGGAGCTGCTAGCAAGGGTTGTGGTGACTGCAGCAGGAGAGGGGAAGCTTGTGGCCAGAGTATAGTTGGGATTAGCTGCAGTCACAGCTGTAAAACTACTCAGGACAGGAGTAGAGTTAGTTGGTGTTGGTGTTTCTGTCTGTGCTGCAGAGGAGGAAGTGCCTGCAGGGCTGCTGCTGGGAGCTGCTGATGTCTCCTTTGGTATGGTGATGACAGGAGCTGCAGGAGATGTTCCTGATGGGCTGGGAGTGACTGCAGTGGTCCTTGAAGATTCTGAAGTGGACATTTCTGCTGTGCTGGAGTCACTTGTGGAGGTTGTGTCAGTAGTAGTGGTTTGTACCGCAGAGGACGTGGTGGCTGTAGTCTGAGGAGGAGATGTGGTCATGGCAGCAGTGCTGGAGGTCTCTATCACAGGTGAGCCTGCAGCAGTGGTGACCACCAGGGTTGATGTGTCTGGAGCAGTGGAGGTGGAGGTTGTGGCCACAGTAGCGGTAGGCATAGAGGTGGTCAAAGCTATAGAAGAGCTGAGAGTAAGAGTAAAGGTGGTAGCCAGATCTGTGCTTGAGTGTGGAGCAGAGGAGGAGATATCTGCAGGGCTGGTGCTGGGAGCTGCTGTTGTCAGCATGGCTGTGGTGGTGCCAAGAGCTGCAGGAGATGTTCCTGAGGTGCTGGGAGCGAGTGAAGTGATTCCTACAGCTTCTGAAGTGGACACTTCTACTGTGGGTGAGACAAGTGTGGAGGTTGTCTGGAGAGCAAACTTCTGTTGTGCAGTGGAAGAGGCTGCAGCTGTGGTCTGAGGAGCAGAAGAGGTCAAGGCAGCAGTGTTGGAGGTCTCCATCGTGGTTACAGCAGTGGTGGCCTCAAGGGATGGTGTGCCTGGAGCAGTGGAGCTGGAGGTGGAGGCCAGAGTAGAGGTTGGCATAGAGGTGGTCAGTGTTAAAGTAGTGCTCAGAGGAGCAGCAGCAATGGTGGTCAGAGCTGTGCTTGAGTGTGGAGCAGAGGAGGAGCTGTCTGCAGGGCTGCTGCTGGGAGCTGCTGTTGTCTCCATGGATGTGGTGGAGCCAGGAGCTGCAGGAGATGTTCCTGAGGTGCTGAGAGTGAATGCAGAGGTTGCAGATGCTGAAGAGGAGAATCTAGATGTCATGGACACAAGAGTGGAGGTTGTGTCAGCAGCAGAGGTTTGTGGTGCAGAGGAAGAGGCTGCAGCTGTGGTGTGAGGAGCAGAAGAGGTCATGGCAGCAGTGCTGGAGGTCTCCATCACAGGTGAGCTTGCAGCAGTGGTGACCTCTAGAGCTGATGTGCCTGGAACAGTGGAGCTGGAAGTTGTGGCCACAGTAGAAGTTGGCATAGAGGTGGTGAAAGCTATAGAAGTGCTGAGAGTAGGAGTAAAGGTGGTAGTTGGAGCTGTGGTTGTGTGTGGAGCAGAGGAGGAGCTGTCTGCTGGGCTGGTGCTGGGAGCTGCTGTTGTCTCCATGGCTGTGGTGGAGCCAGGAGCTGCAGAAGATGTTCCCAGTGTGCTTGGAGTGACTGCAGAGGTTGCTGCAGCTTCTGAAGTGGACACTTCTGCTGTGGGTGAGACAAGAGTGGAGGTTGTCTGGAGAGCAAACTTCTGTTGTGCAGTGGAAGAGGCTGCAGCTGTGGTCTGAGGAGCAGAAGAGGTCAAGGCAGCAGTGCTGGAGGTCTCCATCACTGTTGAGCTTCCAGCAGTGGATTCCTCAAGGACTGTTGTGCCTGGAGCAGTGGAGCTGGAGGTTGTGGCCAGAGTAGAGGTTGGTGCAGATGTGGTTGCAGCCATGGAAGTGCTGAGAGCAGGAGTGAAGGTGGTGGTCAGAGCTGTGCTTGCATGAGGAGCAGGGGAGGAGGTTTCTGCCACACTGGTGGAGGGAGCTGATGTCTCCATGGCTGTGGTGCTTCCAAGAGCTTCTGCAGATGTTCCAGCTGAGCTGGGAGGGACTGCAGTGGATGTTGCACCTCCTGAGGTGGACTCTTGTGTGGGGGCTGAGGGAATTGTGGAGGTTGTCTGGAGAGCAAACTTCTGTTGTGCAGTGGAAGAGGCTGCAGCTGTGGTGTGAGGAGCAGAAGAGGTCGAGGCAGCAGTGCTGGAGGCTTCTGCTGTTGTTGAGCTTGAAGAAGTGGTTGCCTCAAGGGCTGATGTGCCTGGAGCAGTGGAAGTGGAGGCTGTGGTCAGAGGAGAGGTTTGCATGGAAGTTGTCACAGCCATGGAAGTGCTCAGAGCCGGAGTGAAGCTGCTGGCAGCAGCTGTGCTTGAGTGTGGAGCAGAGGAGGAGCTGTCTGCTGGGGTTGTGGAAGCTGCTGCTGTGTCCTTGGGTGAGGTGGTGCCAGGAGCTGCAGTAGATGTTCCTGATGAGCTGGGAGGGACTGCAGTGGATGTTGTAGCTTCAGACACTTCTGCTGTGGATGAGTCAAGAGTGGAGGTTGTCTCAGTAGCAGAGGTTTGTGGCGCAGAGGAAGAGGCTGCAGCTGTGGTCTGAGGAGCAGAAGAGGTCAAGGCAGCAGTGCTGGAGGTCTCCATCATGGTTACAGCAGTGGAGCCCTCAAGGGTTGATGTGCCTGGAGCAGTGGTTGTGGACACTGAGGCCAAAGTAGAGGTTGGTGTGAACGTGGTCAGAGGCATAGAAGTGCTGACAATTGGAGTGGATGTGGAGGCAGCAGCTGTGCTTGAGTGTGGAGCAGAGGAGGAGCTGTCTGCAGGGCTGGTGCTGGGAGCTGCTGTTGTCTCCATGGCTGTGGTGGAGCCAGGAGCTGCAGAAGATGTTCCCAGTGTGCTTGGAGTGACTGCAGAGGTTGCTGCAGCTTCTGAAGTGGACACTTCTGCTGTGGGTGAGACAAGTGTGGAGGTTGTCTGGAGAGCAAACTTCTGTTGTGCAGTGGAAGAGGCTGCAGCTGTGGTCTGAGGAGCAGAAGAGGTCATGGCAGAGGTTCTGGAAGTCTCCATCATGGTTACAGCAGTGGTGGCCTCAAGGGCTGATGTGCCTGGAGCAGTGGAAATGAAGGTTGAGGCCAGAGTAGAGGCTGGGGTAGATGTGGTCAGTCTCTCAGCAGTACTCAGAGGCAGAGTTGATGTGGAGGCAGCAGCTGTGCTTGAGTGTGGAGCAGAGGAGGAGCTGTCTGCAGGGCTGGTGCTGGGAGCTGCTGTTGCCTCCATGGCTGTGGTGGAGCCAGGAGCTGCAGAAGATGTTCCCAGTGTGCTTGGAGTGACTGCAGAGGTTGCTGCAGCTTCTGAAGTGGACACTTCTGCTGAGGTGGAGGCAGGTGTGGAGGCTGTCTGGAGAGCAAACTTCTGTTGTGCAGTGGAAGAGGCTGCAGCTGTGGTCTGAGGAGCAGAAGAGGTCAAGGCAGCAGTGCTGGAGGTCTTCATCACAGTTGAGCTTGCAGCAGTGGATTCCTCAAGGACTGTTGTGCCTGGAGCAGTGGAGCTGGAGGTTGTGGCCAGAGTAGAGGTTGGTGTAGATGTGGTTGCAGCCATGGAAGTGCTGAGAGCAGGAGTGAAGGTGGTGGTCAGAGCTGTGCTTGCATGAGGAGCAGGGGAGGAGGTTCCTGCTAGGCTGCTGCTGGCAGCTGATGTTATGTCCATGGCTGTGGAAGTGCTCAGAGCTGGAGTGAAGCTGCTGGCAGGAGCTGTGCTTGTGTGTGGAGCAGAGGAGGAGATAGCTGCTGGGGTAGTAGAAGCTGGTGATGATTGCATGGCTAAGGTGGTGCCAAGAGCTGCAGTAGCTGCTCCAGATGAGCTGGGAGGGACTGCAGTGGATGTTGCAGGTTCAGAAGTGGACACTTCTGCTGTGGGTGAGACAAGAGTGGAGGTTGTGTCAGCAGCAGAGGTTTGTGGTGCAGTGGAAGAGGCTGCAGCTGTGGTCTGAGGAACAGAAGAAGTCAAGGCAGCAGTGCTGGAGGTCTCCATCACTGTTGAGCTTGCAGCAGTGGATTCCTCAAGGACTGTTGTGCCTGGAGCAGTGGAGCTGGAGGTTGTGGCCAGAGTAGAGGTTGGTGCAGATGTGGTGAAAGCTATAGAAGTGCTGAGAGTAGGAGTAAAGGTGGTAGTTGGAGCTGTGGTTGTGTGTGGAGCAGAGGAGGAGCTGTCTGCTGGGCTGGTGCTTGCAGCTGCTGTTGTCTCCATGGCTGTGGTGGTACCAAGAGCTGCAGTAGATGTTCCTGTGGTGCTGGGAGGAACTGCAGTGGATGTTGCACCTCCTGAGGTGGACTCTTGTGTGGTGGCTGAGGGAAATGTGGAGGTTGTCTGAAGACCAAACTTCTGTTGTGCAGTGGAAGAGGCTGCAGCTGTGGTGTGAGCAGCAGAGGAGGTCAAGGCAGCAGTGCTGGAGGTCTCCATCATGGTTGCAGCAGTGGTGGCCTCAAGGGCTGATGTGCCTGGAGCAGTGGAGGTGGAGGCTGAGGCCAGGGTAGAGGTTGGCATAGAGGTGGTCACTGCCTGAGTAGTGCTCAGAGGAGCAGCAGCAATGGTGGTCAGAGCTGTGCTTATCTCTGGAGCAGAGGAGGAGCTGTCTGCAGGGCTGGTGCTGGGAGCTGCTGTTGTCTCCATGGCTGTGGGGGAGCCAGGAGCTGCAGGAGATATTCCTGAGGTACTGGGAGCGAGTGAAGTGATTCCTACAGCTTCTGAAGTGGACACTTCTGCTGTGGATGAGTCAAGAGTGGAGGTTGTGTCAGCAGCAGAGGTTTGTGGTGCAGAGGAAGAGGCTGCAGCTGTGGTGTGAGGAGCAGAAGAGGTCAAGGCAGCAGTGCTGGAGGTCTCCATCACCGTTGAGCTTGCAGCAGTGGAGCCCTCAAGGGTTGATGTGCCTGGAGCAGTGGTTGTGGACTCTGAGGCCAAAGCAGAGGTTGGTGTGAACGTGGTCAGAGGCATAGAAGTGCTGACAATAGGAGTGGATGTGGTGTCAGGAGCTGTGCTTGAGTGTGGAGCAGAGGAGGAGCTGTCTGCTGGGGTTGTGGAAGCTGCTGCTGTGTCCTTGGGTGAGGTGGTGCCAAGAGCTGCAGTAGATGTTCCTGATGAGCTGGGAGGGACTGCAGTGGATGTGGTAGCTTCTGAAGTGGACACTTCTGCTGTGGGTGAGACAAGAGTGGAGGTTGTGTCAGCAGCAGAGGTTTGTGGTGCAGTGGAAGAGGCTGCAGCTGTGGTGTGAGGAGCAGAAGAGGTCAAGGCAGCAGTGCTGGAGGTCTCCATCACAGTTGAGCTTCCAGCAGTGGATTCCTCAAGGACTGTTGTGCCTGGAGCAGTGGAGCTGGAGGTTGTGGCCAGAGTAGAGGCTGGGGTAGATGTGGTCAGTTTCTCAGCAGTGCTCAGAGGCAGAGTTGATGTGGTGGCAGCAGCTGTGCTTGAGTGTGGAGCAGAGGAGGAGCTGTCTGCAGGGCTGGTGCTGGGAGCTGCTGTTGTGTCTTTTAGCAGGGAGCTGTCAAGAGCTGCAGTGGAAGTTGCAGATGAGCTGTGAGTGACTGCAGAGGTTGCCACAGCTTCTGAACTGGACACTCCTGCTGTGGTGGAGTCAAGTGTTGAGGTTGTGTCAGCAGCAGAGGTTTGTGATGCAGAGGAAGAGGCTGCAGCTGTGGTGTGAGGAGCAGAAGAGGTCATGGCAGCAGTGCTGGAGGTCTCCATCACAGTTGAGCTTGCAGCAGTGGATTCCTCAAGGACTGTTGTGCCTGGAGCAGTGGAGCTGGAGGTTGTGGCCAGAGTAGAGGTTGGTGTAGATGTGGTGAAAGCTATAGAAGTGCTGAGAGTAGGAGTAAAGGTGGTAGTTGGAGCTGTGGTTGTGTGTGGAGCAGAGGAGGAGCTGTCTGCTGGGCTGGTGCTGGGACCTGCTGTTGTCTCCATGGCTGTGGTGGTACCAAGAGCTGCAGTAGATGTTCCTGTGGTGCTGGGAGGAACTGCAGTGGATGTTGCACCTCCTGAGGTGGACTCTTGTGTGGTGGCTGAGGGAAATGTGGAGGTTGTCTGAAGACCAAACTTCTGTTGTGCAGTGGAAGAGGCTGCAGCTGTGGTGTGAGCAGCAGAGGAGGTCAAGGCAGCAGTGCTGGAGGTCTCCATCATGGTTGCAGCAGTGGTGGCCTCAAGGGCTGATGTGCCTGGAGCAGTGGAGGTGGAGGCTGAGGCCAGGGTAGAGGTTGGCATAGAGGTGGTCACTGCCTGAGTAGTGCTCAGAGGAGCAGCAGCAATGGTGGTCAGAGCTGTGCTTATCTCTGGAGCAGAGGAGGAGCTGTCTGCAGGGCTGGTGCTGGGAGCTGCTGTTGTCTCCATGGCTGTGGGGGAGCCAGGAGCTGCAGGAGATATTCCTGAGGTACTGGGAGCGAGTGAAGTGATTCCTACAGCTTCTGAAGTGGACACTTCTGCTGTGGATGAGTCAAGAGTGGAGGTTGTGTCAGCAGCAGAGGTTTGTGGTGCAGAGGAAGAGGCTGCAGCTGTGGTGTGAGGAGCAGAAGAGGTCAAGGCAGCAGTGCTGGAGGTCTCCATCACCGTTGAGCTTGCAGCAGTGGAGCCCTCAAGGGTTGATGTGCCTGGAGCAGTGGTTGTGGACTCTGAGGCCAAAGCAGAGGTTGGTGTGAACGTGGTCAGAGGCATAGAAGTGCTGACAATAGCAGTGGATGTGGTGTCAGGAGCTGTGCTTGAGTGTGGAGCAGAGGAGGAGCTGTCTGCTGGGGTTGTGGAAGCTGCTGCTGTGTCCTTGGGTGAGGTGGTGCCAAGAGCTGCAGTAGATGTTCCTGATGAGCTGGGAGGGACTGCAGTGGATGTGGTAGCTTCTGAAGTGGACACTTCTGCTGTGGGTGAGACAAGAGTGGAGGTTGTGTCAGCAGCAGAGGTTTGTGGTGCAGTGGAAGAGGCTGCAGCTGTGGTGTGAGGAGCAGAAGAGGTCAAGGCAGCAGTGCTGGAGGTCTCCATCACAGTTGAGCTTCCAGCAGTGGATTCCTCAAGGACTGTTGTGCCTGGAGCAGTGGAGCTGGAGGTTGTGGCCAGAGTAGAGGCTGGGGTAGATGTGGTCAGTCTCTCAGCAGTGCTCAGAGGCAGAGTTGATGTGGTGGCAGCAGCTGTGCTTGAGTGTGGAGCAGAGGAGGAGCTGTCTGCAGGGCTGGTGCTGGGAGCTGCTGTTGTGTCTTTTAGCAGGGAGCTGTCAAGAGCTGCAGTGGAAGTTGCAGATGAGCTGTGAGTGACTGCAGAGGTTGCCACAGCTTCTGAACTGGACACTCCTGCTGTGGTGGAGTCAAGTGTTGAGGTTGTGTCAGCAGCAGAGGTTTGTGATGCAGAGGAAGAGGCTGCAGCTGTGGTGTGAGGAGCAGAAGAGGTCAAGGCAGCAGTGCTGGAGGTCTCCATCACAGTTGAGCTTGCAGCAGTGGATTCCTCAAGGACTGTTGTGCCTGGAGCAGTGGAGCTGGAGGTTGTGGCCAGAGTAGAGGTTGGTGTAGATGTGGTGAAAGCTATAGAAGTGCTGAGAGTAGGAGTAAAGGTGGTAGTTGGAGCTGTGGTTGTGTGTGGAGCAGAGGAGGAGCTGTCTGCTGGGCTGGTGCTGGGACCTGCTGTTGTCTCCATGGCTGTGGTGGTACCAAGAGCTGCAGTAGATGTTCCTGTGGTGCTGGGAGGAACTGCAGTGGATGTTGCACCTCCTGAGGTGGACTCTTGTGTGGTGGCTGAGGGAAATGTGGAGGTTGTCTGAAGACCAAACTTCTGTTGTGCAGTGGAAGAGGCTGCAGCTGTGGTGTGAGCAGCAGAGGAGGTCAAGGCAGCAGTGCTGGAGGTCTCCATCATGGTTGCAGCAGTGGTGGCCTCAAGGGCTGATGTGCCTGGAGCAGTGGAGGTGGAGGCTGAGGCCAGGGTAGAGGTTGGCATAGAGGTGGTCACTGCCTGAGTAGTGCTCAGAGGAGCAGCAGCAATGGTGGTCAGAGCTGTGCTTATCTCTGGAGCAGAGGAGGAGCTGTCTGCAGGGCTGGTGCTGGGAGCTGCTGTTGTCTCCATGGCTGTGGGGGAGCCAGGAGCTGCAGGAGATATTCCTGAGGTACTGGGAGCGAGTGAAGTGATTCCTACAGCTTCTGAAGTGGACACTTCTGCTGTGGATGAGTCAAGAGTGGAGGTTGTGTCAGCAGCAGAGGTTTGTGGTGCAGAGGAAGAGGCTGCAGCTGTGGTGTGAGGAGCAGAAGAGGTCAAGGCAGCAGTGCTGGAGGTCTCCATCACCGTTGAGCTTGCAGCAGTGGAGCCCTCAAGGGTTGATGTGCCTGGAGCAGTGGTTGTGGACTCTGAGGCCAAAGCAGAGGTTGGTGTGAACGTGGTCAGAGGCATAGAAGTGCTGACAATAGGAGTGGATGTGGTGTCAGGAGCTGTGCTTGAGTGTGGAGCAGAGGAGGAGCTGTCTGCTGGGGTTGTGGAAGCTGCTGCTGTGTCCTTGGGTGAGGTGGTGCCAAGAGCTGCAGTAGATGTTCCTGATGAGCTGGGAGGGACTGCAGTGGATGTGGTAGCTTCTGAAGTGGACACTTCTGCTGTGGGTGAGACAAGAGTGGAGGTTGTGTCAGCAGCAGAGGTTTGTGGTGCAGTGGAAGAGGCTGCAGCTGTGGTGTGAGGAGCAGAAGAGGTCAAGGCAGCAGTGCTGGAGGCTTCTGCCATTGTTGAGCTTGCAAAAGTGGTTGCCTCAAGAGCTGATGTGCCTGGAGCAGTGGAAGTGGAGGCTGTGGTCACAGGAGAGGTTTGCATGGAAGTTGTCACAGCCATGGAAGTGCTCAGAGCAGGAGTGAGGCTGCTGGCAGGAGCTGTGCTTGAGTGTGGAGCAGAGGAGGAGCTGTCTGCTGGGGTTGTGGAAGCTGCTGCTGTGTCCTTGGGTGAGGTGGTGCCAAGAGCTGCAGTAGCTGCTCCAGATGAGCTGGGAGGGACTGCAGTGGATGTTGTAGCTTCTGAAGTGTACAACTGAGCTGTGGTGGAGTCAAGCATGGAGGTTGTGTCAGCAGCAGAGGTTTGTGGTGCAGTGGAAGAGGCTGCAGCTGTGGTCTGAGGAGCAGAAGAGGTCAAGGCAGCAGTGCTGGAGGTCTCCATCACTGTTGAGCTTCCAGCAGTGGATTCCTCAAGGACTGTTGTGCCTGGAGCAGTGGAGCTGGAGATTGTGGCCAGAGTAGAGGCTGGGGTAGATGTGGTCAGTTTCTCAGCAGTGCTCAGAGGCAGAGTTGATGTGGAGGCAGCAGCTGTGCTTGAGTGTGGAGCAGAGGAGGAGCTGTCTGCAGGGCTGGTGCTGGGAGCTGCTGTTGTGTCCTTTAGCAGGGAGCTGTCAAGAGCTGCAGTGGAAGTTGCAGATGAGCTGTGAGTGACTGCAGAGGTTGCCACAGCTTCTGAACTGGACACTCCTGCTGTGGTGGAGTCAACTGTTGAGGTTGTGTCAGCAGCAGAGGTTTGTGATGCAGAGGAAGAGGCTGCAGCTGTGGTGTGAGGAGCAGAAGAGGTCAAGGCAGCAGTGCTGGAGGTCTCCATCACTGTTGAGCTTACAGCAGTGGTGACCTCAAGGGTTGATGTGCCTGCAGTAGTGGAGGTTGAGGCCAGAGTAGAGGTTGGCATAGAGGTTTGCAATGTTGGAGTAGTGCTCAGAGGAGCAGCAGCAATGGTGGTCAGAGCTGTGCTTGTCTCTGGAGCAGAGGAGGAGCTGTCTGCGGGGCTGGTGCTGGGAGCTGCAGTTGTGTCCATGGCTGTGGTGGTGCCAAGACCTTCTGCAGATGTTCCAGATGAGCTGGGAGGGACTGCAGTGGATGTTGCACCTCCTGAGGTAGACAATTCTGTGGTGGTTGAGGGAATTGTGGAGCTTGCAGCAGTGGATTCCACAAGGGTGGATGTGCCAGGAGCAGTGGTTGTGGATTTTGTGGACAGAGTAGAGGTTGGTGCAGATGTGGTTGCAGCCATGGAAGTGCTGAGAGCAGGAGTGAAGGTGGTGGTCAGAGCTGTGCTTGCATGAGGAGCAGGGGAGGAGGTTTCTGCCACACTGGTGGAGGGAGCTGATGTCTCCATGGCTGTGGTGCCTCCAAGAGCTTCTGCAGATGTTCCAGCTGAGCTGGGAGGGACTGCAGTGGATGTTGCAGGTTCAGACGTGGATATTTCTGCTGTGGGTGAGACAAGAGTGGAGGTTGTCTCAGTAGCAGAGGTTTGTGGTGCAGAGGAAGAGGCTGCAGCTGTGGTGTGAGGAGCAGAAGAGGTCAAGGCAGCAGTGCTGGAGGTCTCCATCACAGTTGAGCTTGCAGTAGTGGATTCCACAAGGGTTGATGTGCCTGGAGCAGTGGTTGTGGAGTCTGAGGCCAAAGTAGAGGTTGGTGTGAACGTGGTCAGAGGCATAGAAGTGCTGACAATTGGAGTGATTGTGGAGGCAGCAGCTGTGCTTGAGTGTGGAGCAGAGGAGGAGCTGTCTGCAGGGCTGGTGCTGGGAGCTGCTGTTGCCTCCATGGCTGTGGTGGAGCCAGGAGCTGCAGAAGATGTTCCCAGTGTGCTTGGAGTGACTGCAGAGGTTGCTGCAGCTTCTGAAGTGGACACTTCTGCTGTGGGTGAGACAAGTGTGGAGGTTGTCTGGAGAGCAAACTTCTGTTGTGCAGTGGAAGAGGCTGCAGCTGTGGTCTGAGGAGCAGAAGAGGTCATGGCAGAGGTTCTGGAAGTCTCCATCATGGTTACAGCAGTGGTGGCCTCAAGGGCTGATGTGCCTGGAGCAGTGGAAATGAAGGTTGAGGCCAGAGTAGAGGCTGGGGTAGATGTGGTCAGTCTCTCAGCAGTACTCAGAGGCAGAGTTGATGTGGAGGCAGCAGCTGTGCTTGAGTGTGGAGCAGAGGAGGAGCTGTCTGCAGGGCTGGTGCTGGGAGCTGCTGTTGCCTCCATGGCTGTGGTGGAGCCAGGAGCTGCAGAAGATGTTCCCAGTGTGCTTGGAGTGACTGCAGAGGTTGCTGCAGCTTCTGAAGTGGACACTTCTGCTGAGGTGGAGGCAGGTGTGGAGGCTGTCTGGAGAGCAAACTTCTGTTGTGCAGTGGAAGAGGCTGCAGCTGTGGTCTGAGGAGCAGAAGAGGTCAAGGCAGCAGTGCTGGAGGTCTCCATCACTGTTGAGCTTGCAGCAGTGGATTCCTCAAGGACTGTTGTGCCTGGAGCAGTGGAGCTGGAGGTTGTGGCCAGAGTAGAGGTTGGTGTAGATGTGGTTGCAGCCATGGAAGTGCTGAGAGCAGGAGTGAAGGTGGTGGTCAGAGCTGTGCTTGCATGAGGAGCAGGGGAGGAGGTTCCTGCTAGGCTGCTGCTGGCAGCTGATGTTATGTCCATGGCTGTGGAAGTGCTCAGAGCTGGAGTGAAGCTGCTGGCAGGAGCTGTGCTTGTGTGTGGAGCAGAGGAGGAGATAGCTGCTGGGGTAGTAGAAGCTGGTGATGATTGCATGGCTAAGGTGGTGCCAAGAGCTGCAGTAGCTGCTCCAGATGAGCTGGGAGGGACTGCAGTGGATGTTGTAGCTTCTGAAGTGGACACTTCTGCTGTGGGTGAGACAAGAGTGGAGGTTGTGTCAGCAGCAGAGGTTTGTGGTGCAGTGGAAGAGGCTGCAGCTGTGGTGTGAGGAGCAGAAGAGGTCAAGGCAGCAGTGCCGGAGGTCTCCATCACAGTTGAGCTTGCAGTAGTGGATTCTTCAAGGACTGTTGTGCCTGGAGCAGTGGAGCTGGAGGTTGTGGCCAGAGTAGAGGCTGGGGTAGATGTGGTCAGTCTCTCAGCAGTGCTCAGAGGCAGAGTTGATGTGGAGGAAGCAGCTGTGCTTGAGTGTGGAGCAGAGGAGGAGCTGTCTGCAGGGCTGGTGCTGGGAGCTGCTGTTGTCTCCATGGCTGTGGTGGTGCCAAGACCTTCTGCAGATGTTCCAGATGAGCTGGAAGGGACTGAAGTGGATGTTGCACCTCCTGAGGTGGACTCTTGTGTGGGGGCTGAGGGAATTGTGGAGGTTGTCTGGAAAGCAAACTTGTGTTGTGCAGTGGAAGAGGCTGCAGCTGTGGTGTGAGGAGCAGAAGAGGTCAAGGCAGCAGTGCTGGAGGCTTCTGCCATTGTTGAGCTTGCAAAAGTGGTTGCCTCAAGAGCTGATGTGCCTGGAGCAGTGGAAGTGGAGGCTGTGGTCAGAGGAGAGGTTTGTATGGAAGTTGTCACAGCCATGGAAGTGCTCAGAGCCGGAGTGAAGCTGCTGGCAGCAGCTGTGCTTGAGTGTGGAGCAGAGGAGAAGCTGTCTGCTGGGCGTGTGGAAGCTGCTGCTGTGTCCTTGGGTGAGGTGGTGCCAAGAGCTGCAGTAGCTGCTCCAGATGAGCTGGGAGGGACTGCAGTGGATGTTGTAGCTTCTGAAGTGTACAACTGAGCTGTGGTGGAGTCAAGCATGGAGGTTGTGTCAGCAGCAGAGGTTTGTGGTGCAGTGGAAGAGGCTGCAGCTGTGGTCTGAGGAGCAGAAGAGGTCAAGGCAGCAGTGCTGGAGGTCTCCATCACTGTTGAGCTTCCAGCAGTGGATTCCTCAAGGACTGTTGTGCCTGGAGCAGTGGAGCTGGAGATTGTGGCCAGAGTAGAGGCTGGGGTAGATGTGGTCAGTTTCTCAGCAGTGCTCAGAGGCAGAGTTGATGTGGAGGCAGCAGCTGTGCTTGAGTGTGGAGCAGAGGAGGAGCTGTCTGCAGGGCTGGTGCTGGGAGCTGCTGTTGTGTCCTTTAGCAGGGAGCTGTCAAGAGCTGCAGTGGAAGTTGCAGATGAGCTGTGAGTGACTGCAGAGGTTGCCACAGCTTCTGAACTGGACACTCCTGCTGTGGTGGAGTCAAGTGTTGAGGTTGTGTCAGCAGCAGAGGTTTGTGATGCAGAGGAAGAGGCTGCAGCTGTGGTGTGAGGAGCAGAAGAGGTCAAGGCAGCAGTGCTGGAGGTCTCCATCACTGTTGAGCTTACAGCAGTGGTGACCTCAAGGGCTGATGTGCCTGCAGTAGTGGAGGTTGAGGCCAGAGTAGAGGTTGGCATAGAGGTTTGCAATGTTGGAGGAGTGCTCAGAGGAGCAGCAGCAATGGTGGTCAGAGCTGTGCTTGTCTCTGGAGCAGAGGAGGAGCTGTCTGCGGGGCTGGTGCTGGGAGCTGCAGTTGTGTCCATGGCTGTGGTGGTGCCAAGACCTTCTGCAGATGTTCCAGCTGAGCTGGGAGGGACTGCAGTGGATGTTGCACCTCCTGAGGTAGACAATTCTGTGGTGGTTGAGGGAATTGTGGAGCTTGCAGCAGTGGATTCCTCAGGGACTGTTGTGCCAGGAGCAGTGGAGCTGGAGGTTGTGGCCAGAGTAGAGGTTGGTGTAGATGTGGTTGCAGCCATGGAAGTGCTGAGAGCAGGAGTGAAGGTGGTGGTCAGAGCTGTGCTTGCATGAGGAGCAGGGGAGGAGGTTTCTGCCACACTGGTGGAGGGAGCTGATGTCTCCATGGGTCTGGTGCTTCCAAGAGCTTCTGCAGATGTTCCAGCTGAGCTGGGAGGGACTGCAGTGGATGTTGCACCTCCTGAGGTGGACTCTTGTGTGGGGGCTGAGGGAATTGTGGAGGTTGTCTGGAGAGCAAACTTCTGTTGTGTAGTAGAAGAGGCTGCAGCTGTGGTGTGAGGAGCAGAAGAGGTCAAGGCAGCAGTGCTGGAGGCTTCTGCTGTTGTTGAGCTTGCAGAAGTGGTTGCCTCAAGGGCTGATGTGCCTGGAGCAGTGGAGGTGGAGGCTGGGGCCAGAGCAGAGGTTTGCATGGAAGTTGTCACAGCCATGGAAGTGCTCAGAGCCGGAGTGAAGCTGCTGGCAGCAGCTGTGCTTGAGTGTGGAGCAGAGGAGGAGCTGTCTGCTGGGGTTGTGGAAGCTGCTGCTGTGTCCTTGGGTGAGGTGGTGCCAGGAGCTGCAGTAGATGTTCCTGATGAGCTGGGAGGGACTGCAGTGGATGTTGCACCTCCTGAGGTGGACTCTTGTGTGGGGGCTGAGGGAATTGTGGAGGTTGTCTGGAGAGCAAACTTGTGTTGTGCAGTGGAAGAGGCTGCAGCTGTGGTGTGAGGAGCAGAAGAGGTCAAGGCAGCAGTGCTGGAGGCTTCTGCTGTGGTTGAGCTTGAAGCTGTGGATTCCACAAGGACTGTTGTACCTGGAGCAGTGGAGGTGGAGGCTGAGGCCAGGGTAGAGGTTGGCATAGAGGTTTGCACTGTTGGAGTAGTGCTCAGAGGAGCAGCAACAATGGTGGTCAGAGCTGTGCTTGTCTCTGGAGCAGAGGAGGAGCTGTCTGCAGGGCTGGTTCTGGGAGCTGCAGTTGTGTCCATGGCTGTGGTGGTGCCAAGACCTTCTGCAGATGTTCCAGATGAGCTGGAAGGGACTGAAGTGGATGATGCACCTCCTGAGGTGGACTCTTGTGTGGGGGCTGAGGGAATTGTGGAGGTTGTCTGGGAAGAAAACTTCTGTTGTGCAGTGGAAGAGGCTGCAGCTGTGGTGTGAGGAGCAGAAGAGGTCAAGGCAGCAGTGCTGGAGGTCTCCATCACTGTTGAGCTTCCAGCAGTGGATTCCTCAGGGACTGTTGTGCCTGGAGCAGTGGAGCTGGAGGTTGTGGCCAGAGTAGAGGTTGGTGCAGATGTGGTTGCAGCCATGGAAGTGCTGAGAGCAGGAGTGAAGGTGGTGGTCAGAGCTGTGCTTGCATGAGGAGCAGGGGAGGAGGTTTCTGCCACACTGGTGGAGGGAGCTGATGTCTCCATGGCTGTGGTGCTTCCAAGAGCTTCTGCAGATGTTCCAGCTGAGCTGGGAGGGACTGCAGTGGATGTTGCACCTCCTGAGGTGGACTCTTGTGTGGGGGCTGAGGGAATTGTGGAGGTTGTCTGGAAAGCAAACTTGTGTTGTGCAGTGGAAGAGGCTGCAGCTGTGGTGTGAGGAGCAGAAGAGGTCAAGGCAGCAGTGCTGGAGGCTTCTGCTGTTGTTGAGCTTGCAGCAGGGCTGGCCTCAAGGGTTGATGTGCCTGGAGCAGTGGAGCTGGAGGTTGAGGCCAGAGTAGAGGCTGGGGTAGATGTGGTCAATGTCTCAGCAGTGCTCAGAGGCAGAGTTGATGTGGTGGCAGCAGCTGTGCTTGAGTGTGGAGCAGAGGAGGAGCTGTCTGCAGGGCTGGTGCTGGGAGCTGCTGTTGTCTCCATGGCTGTGGTGGAGCCAGGAGCTGCAGAAGATGTTCCTGAGGTGCTGAGAGTGACTGCAGAGGTTGCAGATGCTGAAGAGGAGAATCTAGATGTCATGGACACAAGAGTGGAGGTTGTGTCAGCAGCAGAGGTTTGTGGCGCAGAGGAAGAGGCTGCAGCTGTGGTGTGAGGAGCAGAAGAGGTCAAGGCAGCAGTGCTGGAGGTCTCCATCATGGTTACAGCAGTGGAGCCCTCAAGGGTTGATGTGCCTGGAGCAGTGGTTGTGGACACTGAGGCCAAAGTAGAGGTTGGTGTGAACGTGGTCAGAGGCATAGAAGTGCTGACAATTGGAGTGGATGTGGAGGCAGCAGCTGTGCTTGAGTGTGGAGCAGAGGAGGAGCTGTCTGCAGGGCTGGTGCTGGGAGCTGCTGTTGCCTCCATGGCTGTGGTGGAGCCAGGAGCTGCAGAAGATGTTCCCAGTGTGCTTGGAGTGACTGCAGAGGTTGCTGCAGCTTCTGAAGTGGACACTTCTGCTGTGGGTGAGACAAGTGTGGAGGTTGTCTGGAGAGCAAACTTCTGTTGTGCAGTGGAAGAGGCTGCAGCTGTGGTCTGAGGAGCAGAAGAGGTCATGGCAGAGGTTCTGGAAGTCTCCATCATGGTTACAGCAGTGGTGGCCTCAAGGGCTGATGTGCCTGGAGCAGTGGAAATGAAGGTTGAGGCCAGAGTAGAGGCTGGGGTAGATGTGGTCAGTCTCTCAGCAGTACTCAGAGGCAGAGATGATGAGGAGGCAGCAGCTGTGCTTGAGTGTGGAGCAGAGGAGGAGCTGTCTGCAGGGCTGGTGCTGGGAGCTGCTGTTGTCTCCATGGCTGTGGTGGAGCCAGGAGCTGCAGAAGATGTTCCCAGTGTGCTTGGAGTGACTGCAGAGGTTGCTGCAGCTTCTGAAGTGGACACTTCTGCTGAGGTGGAGGCAGGTGTGGAGGCTGTCTGGAGAGCAAACTTCTGTTGTGCAGTGGAAGAGGCTGCAGCTGTGGTCTGAGGAGCAGAAGAGGTCAAGGCAGCAGTGCTGGAGGTCTCCATCACTGTTGAGCTTGCAGCAGTGGATTCCTCAAGGACTGTTGTGCCTGGAGCAGTGGAGCTGGAGGTTGTGGCCAGAGTAGAGGTTGGTGTAGATGTGGTTGCAGCCATGGAAGTGCTGAGAGCAGGAGTGAAGGTGGTGGTCAGAGCTGTGCTTGCATGAGGAGCAGGGGAGGAGGTTCCTGCTAGGCTGCTGCTGGCAGCTGATGTTATGTCCATGGCTGTGGAAGTGCTCAGAGCTGGAGTGAAGCTGCTGGCAGGAGCTGTGCTTGTGTGTGGAGCAGAGGAGGAGATAGCTGCTGGGGTAGTAGAAGCTGGTGATGATTGCATGGCTGAGGTGGTGCCAAGAGCTGCAGTAGCTGCTCCAGATGAGCTGGGAGGGACTGCAGTGGATGTTGTAGCTTCTGAAGTGGACACTTCTGCTGTGGATGAGTCAAGAGTGGAGGTTGTATCAGCAGCAGAGGTTTGTGGTGCAGAGGAAGAGGCTGCAGCTGTGGTGTGAGGAGCAGAAGAGGTCAAGGCAGCAGTGCTGGAGGTCTCCATCACCGTTGAGCTTGCAGCAGTGGAGCCCTCAAGGGTTGATGTGCCTGGAGCAGTGGTTGTGGACTCTGAGGCCAAAGCAGAGGTTGGTGTGAACGTGGTCAGAGGCATAGAAGTGCTGACAATAGCAGTGGATGTGGTGTCAGGAGCTGTGCTTGAGTGTGGAGCAGAGGAGGAGCTGTCTGCTGGGGTTGTGGAAGCTGCTGCTGTGTCCTTGGGTGAGGTGGTGCCAAGAGCTGCAGTAGCTGCTCCAGATGAGCTGGGAGGGACTACAGTGGATGTTGTAGCTTCTGAAGTGGACACTTCTGCTGTGGGTGAGACAAGAGTGGAGGTTGTGTCAGCAGCAGAGGTTTGTGGTGCAGAGGAAGAGGCTGCAGCTGTGGTCTGAGGAGCAGAAGAGGTCAAGGCAGCAGTGCTGGAGGTCTCCATCACTGTTGAGCTTGCAGCAGTGGATTCTTCAAGGACTGTTGTGCCTGGAACAGTGGAGCTGGAGGTTGTGGCCAGAGTAGAGGCTGGGGTAGATGTGGTCAGTCTCTCAGCAGTGCTCAGAGGCAGAGTTGATGTGGAGGCAGCAGCTGTGCTTGAGTGTGGAGCAGAGGAGGAGCTGTCTGCAGGGCTGGTGCTGGGAGCTGCTGTTGTCTCCATGGCTGTGGTGGTGCCAAGACCTTCTGCAGATGTTCCAGATGAGCTGGAAGGGACTGAAGTGGATGTTGCACCTCCTGAGGTAGACAATTCTGTGGTGGTTGAGGGAATTGTGGAGGTTGTCTGGAGATCAAACTTGTGTTGTGCAGTGGAAGAGGCTGCAGCTGTGGTGTGAGGAGCAGAAGAGGTCGAGGCAGCAGTGCTGGAGGCTTCTGCTGTTGTTGAGCTTGCAGCAGGGGTGGCCTCAAGGGTTGATGTGCCTGGAGCAGTGGAGGCTGTGGCCAGGGTAGAGGTTGGAGTAGATGTTGTCACTTCCATGGAAGTGCTCAGAGTTGGGGAAAAGGTGCTGGTAGTAGCTGTGCTTGAGAGTGGAGCAGAGGAGGAGATAGCTGCTGGGGTAGGAGAAGCTGCAGATGATTGCATGGCTGAGGTGGTGCCAAGAGCTGCAGAAGCTGCACCAGATGAGCTGGGAGGGACTGCAGTGGATGTTGTAGCTTTGGAAGTGGACACTTCTGCTGTGGGTGAGACAAGTGTGGAGGTTGTGTCAGCAGCAGAGGTTTGTGGTGCAGAGGAAGAGGCTGCAGCTGTGGTGTGAGGAGCAGAAGAGGTCAAGGCAGCAGTGCTGGAGGTCTTTATCACTGTTGAGCTTGCAGCAGTAGATTTCTCAAGGGCTGATGTGCCTGGCGCAGTGGAGCTGGAGGTTGTGGTCAGAGGAGAGGTTTGCATGGCAGTTGTCACAGCCATGGAAATGCTCAGAGCCGGAGTGAAGCTGCTGGCAGCAGCTGTGCTTGAGTGTGGAGCAGAGGAGGAGATAGCTGCTGGGGTTGTGGAAGCTGCTGCTGTGTCCTTGGGTGAGGTGGAGCCAGGAGCTGCAGTAGATGTTCCTGAGGTGCTGGGAAGGACTGCAGTGGATGTTGTAGGTTCTGAAGTGGACAATTCTGCTGTGGATGAGTCAAGAGTGGAGGTTGTGTCAGCAGCAGAGGTTTGTGGTGCAGAGGAAGAGGCTGCAGCTGTGGTGTGAGGAGCAGAAGAGGTCAAGGCAGCAGTGCTGGAGGTCTCCATCACCGTTGAGCTTGCAGCAGTGGAGCCCTCAAGGGTTGATGTGCCTGGAGCAGTGGTTGTGGACTCTGAGAACAAAGCAGAGGTTGGTGTGAACGTGGTCAGAGGCATAGAAGTGCTGACAATAGGAGTGGAAGTGGTGTCAGGAGCTGTGCTTGAGTGTGGAGCAGAGGAGGAGCTGTCTGCTGGGGCTGTGGAAGCTGCTGCTGTGCCCTTGGGTGTGGTGGAGCCAGGAGCTGCAGTAGATGTTCCAAGTGTGCTTGGAGTGACTGAAGTGGTCACTACAGCTTCTGAAGTGGACACTTCTGCTGTGGCTGAGACAAGTGTGGAGGTTGTCTGGAGAGCAAACTTCTGTTGTGCAGTGGAAGAGGCTGCAGCTGTGGTGTGAGGAGCAGAAGAGGTCGAGGCAGCAGTGCTGGAGGCTTCTGCTGTTGTTGAGCTTGCAGCAGGGGTGGCCTCAAGGGTTGATGTGCCTGGAGCAGTGGAGGCTGTGGCCAGGGTAGAGGTTGGAGTAGATGTTGTCACTTCCAAGGAGGGGCTCGGAGTTGGGGAAAAGGTGCTGGTAGTAGCTGTGCTTGAGAGTGGAGCAGAGGAGGAGACAGCTGCTGGGGTAGGAGAAGCTGCAGATGATTGCATGGCTGAGGTGGTGCCAAGAGCTGCAGTAGCTGCTCCAGATGAGCTCGGAGGGACTGCAGTGGATCTTTTAGCTTCAGAAGTGGACACCTGAGCTGTGGTGGAGTCAAGCATGGAGGCTGTATCAGCAGCAGAGGTTTGTGGTGCAGAGGAAGAGGCTGCAGCTGTGGTGTGAGGAGCAGAAGAGGTCAAGGCAGCAGTGCTGGAGGTCTCCATCACAGTTGAGCTTCCAGCAGTGGATTCCTCAGGGACTGTTGTGCCTGGAGCAGTGGAGCTGGAGGTTGTGGCCAGAGTAGAGGTTGGTGTAGATGTGGTTTCAGCCATGGAAGTGCTGAGACCAGGAGTGAAGGTGGTGGTCAGAGCTGTGCTTGCATGAGGAGCAGGGGAGGAGGTTTCTGCCACAGTGGTGGAGGGAGCTGATGTCTCCATGGCTGTGGTGCTTCCAAGAGCTTCTGCAGATGTTCCAGCTGAGCTGGGAGGGACTGCAGTGGATGTTGCACCTCCTGAGGTGGACTCTTGTGTGGGGGCTGAGGGAATTGTGGAGGTTGTCTGGAGAGCAAACATCTGTTGTGTAGTGGAAGAGGCTGCAGCTGTGGTGTGAGGAGCAGAAGAGGTCGAGGCAGCAGTGCTGGAGGCTTCTGCTGTTGTTGAGCTTGAAGAAGTGGTTGCCTCAAGGGCTGATGTGCCTGGAGCAGTGGAAGTGGAGGCTGTGGTCAGAGGAGAGGTTTGCATGGCAGTTGTCACAGCCATGGAAGTGCTCAGAGCCGGAGTGAAGCTGCTGGCAGCAGCTGTGCTTGAGTGTGGAGCAGAGGAGGAGCTGTCTGCTGGGGTTGTGGAAGCTGCTGCTGTGTCCTTGGGTGAGGTGGTGCCGGGAGCTGCAGTAGATGTTCCTGATGAGCTGGGAGGGACTGCAGTGGATGTTGTAGCTTCAGACACTTCTGCTGTGGATGAGTCAAGAGTGGAGGTTGTCTCAGTAGCAGAGGTTTGTGGCGCAGAGGAAGAGGCTGCAGCTGTGGTCTGAGGAGCAGAAGAGGTCAAGGCAGCAGTGCTGGAGGTCTCCATCATGGTTACAGCAGTGGAGCCCTCAAGGGTTGATGTGCCTGGAGCAGTGGTTGTGGACACTGAGGCCAAAGTAGAGGTTGGTGTGAACGTGGTCAGAGGCATAGAAGTGCTGACAATTGGAGTGGATGTGGAGGCAGCAGCTGTGCTTGAGTGTGGAGCAGAGGAGGAGCTGTCTGCAGGGCTGGTGCTGGGAGCTGCTGTTGCCTCCATGGCTGTGGTGGAGCCAGGAGCTGCAGAAGATGTTCCCAGTGTGCTTGGAGTGACTGCAGAGGTTGCTGCAGCTTCTGAAGTGGACACTTCTGCTGTGGGTGAGACAAGTGTGGAGGTTGTCTGGAGAGCAAACTTCTGTTGTGCAGTGGAAGAGGCTGCAGCTGTGGTCTGAGGAGCAGAAGAGGTCATGGCAGAGGTTCTGGAAGTCTCCATCATGGTTACAGCAGTGGTGGCCTCAAGGGCTGATGTGCCTGGAGCAGTGGAAATGAAGGTTGAGGCCAGAGTAGAGGCTGGGGTAGATGTGGTCAGTCTCTCAGCAGTACTCAGAGGCAGAGTTGATGTGGAGGCAGCAGCTGTGCTTGAGTGTGGAGCAGAGGAGGAGCTGTCTGCAGGGCTGGTGCTGGGAGCTGCTGTTGTCTCCATGGCTGTGGTGGAGCCAGGAGCTGCAGAAGATGCTCCCAGTGTGCTTGGAGTGACTGCAGAGGTTGCTGCAGCTTCTGAAGTGGACACTTCTGCTGAGGTGGAGGCAGGTGTGGAGGTTGTCTGGAGAGCAAACTTCTGTTGTGCAGTGGAAGAGGCTGCAGCTGTGGTCTGAGGAGCAGAAGAGGTCAAGGCAGCAGTGCTGGAGGTCTCCATCACTGTTGAGCTTGCAGCAGTGGATTCCTCAAGGACTGTTGTGCCTGGAGCAGTGGAGCTGGAGGTTGTGGCCAGAGTAGAGGTTGGTGTAGATGTGGTTGCAGCCATGGAAGTGCTGAGAGCAGGAGTGAAGGTGGTGGTCAGAGCTGTGCTTGCATGAGGAGCAGGGGAGGAGGTTCCTGCTAGGCTGCTGCTGGCAGCTGATGTTATGTCCATGGCTGTGGAAGTGCTCAGAGCAGGAGTAAAGCTGCTGGCAGGAGCTGTGCTTGTGTGTGGAGCAGAGGAGGAGATATCTGCTGGGGTAGTAGAAGCTGCTGATGATTGCATGGCTAAGGTGGTGCCAAGAGCTGCAGTAGCTGCTCCAGATGAGCTGGGAGGGACTGCAGTGGATGTTGTAGCTTCTGAAGTGGACACTTCTGCTGTGGATGAGTCAAGAGTGGAGGTTGTGTCAGCAGCAGAGGTTTGTGGTGCAGTGGAAGAGGCTGCAGCTGTGGTCTGAGGAGCAGAAGAGGTCAAGGCAGCAGTGCTGGAGTTCTCCATCACTGTTGAGCTTGCAGCAGTGGATTCTTCAAGGACTGTTGTGCCTGGAGCAGTGGAGCTGGAGGTTGTGGCCAGAGTAGAGGCTGGGGTAGATGTGGTCAGTCTCTCAGCAGTGCTCAGAGGCAGAGTTGATGTGGAGGCAGCAGCTGTGCTTGAGTGTGGAGCAGAGGAGGAGCTGTCTGCAGGGCTGGTGCTGGGAGCTGCTGTTGTCTCCATGGCTGTGGTGGTGCCAAGACTTTCAGCAGATGTTCCAGATGAGCTGGAAGGGACTGCAGTGGATGTTGCACCTCCTGCGGTAGACAATTCTGTGGGGGCTGAGGGAATTGTGGAGGTTGTCTGGAGATCAAACTTCTGTTGTGCAGTGGAAGAGGCTGCAGCTGTAGTGTGAGGAGCAGAAGAGGTCGAGGCAGCAGTGCTGGAGGCTTCTGCTGTTGTTGAGCTTGCAGAAGTGGTTGCCTCAAGAGTTGATGTGCCTGGAGCAGTGGAGGCTGTGGCCAGGGTAGAGGTTGTTGTAGATGTTGTCACTTCCATGGAAGTGCTCAGAGTTGGGGAAAAGGTGCTGGTAGTAGCTGTGCTTGAGAGTGGAGCAGAGGAGGAGATAGCTGCTGGGGTAGGAGAAGCTGCAGATGATTGCATGGCTGAGGTGGTGCCAAGAGCTGCAGAAGCTGCACCAGATGAGCTGGGAGTGACTACAGTGGATGTTGTAGCTTTGGAAGTGGACACTTCTGCTGTGGGTGAGACAAGTGTGGAGGTTGTGTCAGCAGCAGAGGCTTGTGGTGCAGAGGAAGAGGCTGCAGCTGTGGTGTGAGGAGCAGAAGAGGTCAAGGCAGCAGTGCTGGAGGTCTCCATCACCGTTGAGCTTGCAGCAGTGGAGCCCTCAAGGGTTGATGTGCCTGGAGCAGTGGTTGTGGACTCTGAGGCCAAAGCAGAGGTTGGTGTGAACGTGGTCAGAGGCATAGAAGTGCTGACAATTGGAGTGGATGTGGTGTCAGGAGCTGTGCTTGAGTGTGGAGCAGAGGAGGAGCTGTCTGCTGGGGCTGTGGAAGCTGCTGCTGTGCCCTTGGGTGCGGTGGAGCCTGGAGCTGCAGTAGATGTTCCAAGTGTGCTTGGAGTGACTGAAGTGGTCACTACAGCTTCTGAAGTGGACACTTCTGCTGTGGGTGAGACAAGTGTGGAGGTTGTCTGGAGAGCAAACTTCTGTTGTGCAGTGGAAGAGGCTGCAGCTGTGGTGTGAGGAGCAGAAGAGGTCGAGGCAGCAGTGCTGGAGGCTTCTGCTGTTGTTGAGCTTGAAGAAGTGGTTGCCTCAAGGGCTGATGTGCCTGGAGCAGTGGAAGTGGAGGCTGTGGTCAGAGGAGAGGTTTGCATGGCAGTTGTCACAGCCATGGAAGTGCTCAGAGCCGGAGTGAAGCTGCTGGCAGCAGCTGTGCTTGAGTGTGGAGCAGAGGAGGAGCTGTCTGCTGGGGTTGTGGAAGCTGCTGCTGTGTCCTTGGGTGAGGTGGTGCCGGGAGCTGCAGTAGATGTTCCTGATGAGCTGGGAGGGACTGCAGTGGATGTTGTAGCTTCAGACACTTCTGCTGTGGATGAGTCAAGAGTGGAGGTTGTCTCAGTAGCAGAGGTTTGTGGTGCAGAGGAAGAGGCTGCAGCTGTGGTCTGAGGAGCAGAAGAGGTCAAGGCAGCAGTGCTGGAGGTCTCCATCATGGTTACAGCAGTGGAGCCCTCAAGGGTTGATGTGCCTGGAGCAGTGGTTGTGGACACTGAGGCCAAAGTAGAGGTTGGTGTGAACGTGGTCAGAGGCATAGAAGTGCTGACAATTGGAGTGGATGTGGAGGCAGCAGCTGTGCTTGAGTGTGGAGCAGAGGAGGAGCTGTCTGCAGGGCTGGTGCTGGGAGCTGCTGTTGTCTCCATGGCTGTGGTGGAGCCAGGAGCTGCAGAAGATGTTCCCAGTGTGCTTGGAGTGACTGCAGAGGTTGCTGCAGCTTCTGAAGTGGACACTTCTGCTGAGGTGGAGGCAGGTGTGGAGGTTGTCTGGAGAGCAAACTTCTGTTGTGCAGTGGAAGAGGCTGCAGCTGTGGTCTGAGGAGCAGAAGAGGTCAAGGCAGCAGTGCTGGAGGACTCCATCATGGTTACAGCAGTGGAGCCCTCAAGGGTTGATGTGCCTGGAGCAGTGGTTGTGGACACTGAGGCCAAAGTAGAGGTTGGTGTGAACGTGGTCAGAGGCATAGAAGTGCTGACAATTGGAGTGGATGTGGAGGCAGCATCTGTGGTGTGAGGAGCAGAAGAGGTCAAGGCAGCAGTGCTGGAGGTCTCCATCACTGTTGAGCTTGCAACAGTGGAGCCCTCAAGGGTTGATGTGCCTGGAGCAGTGGTTGTGGACTCTGAGGCCAAAGCAGAGGTTGGTGTGAACGTGGTCAGAGGCATAGAAGTGCTGACAATAGCAGTGGATGTGGTGTCAGGAGCTGTGCTTGAGTGTGGAGCAGAGGAGGAGCTGTCTGCTGGGGTTGTGGAAGCTGCTGCTGTGTCCTTGGGTGAGGTGGTGCCAGGAGCTGCAGTAGATGTTCCTGATGAGCTGGGAGGGACTGCAGTGGATGTTGTAGCTTCTGAAGTGGACAACTGAGCTGTGGATGAGTCAAGCATGGAGGTTGTGTCAGCAGCAGAGGTTTGTGATGCAGAGGAAGAGGCTGCAGCTGTGGTCTGAGGAGCAGAAGAGGTCAAGGCAGCAGTGCTGGAGGTCTCCATCATGGTTACAGCAGTGGAGCCCTCAAGGGTTGATGTGCCTGGAGCAGTGGTTGTGGACACTGAGGCCAAATTAGAGGTTGGTGTGAACGTGGTCAGAGGCATAGAAGTGCTGACAATAGGAGTGGATGTGGAGGCAGCAGCTGTGCTTGAGTGTGGAGCAGAGGAGGAGCTGTCTGCTGGGGTTGTGGAAGCTGCTGCTGTGTCCTTGGGTGAGGTGGAGCCAGGAGCTGCAGTAGATGTTCCAAGTGTGCTTGGAGTGACTGAAGTGGTCACTACAGCTTCTGAAGTGGACACTTCTGCTGTGGGTGAGACAAGTGTGGAGGTTGTCTGGAGAGCAAACTTCTGTTGTGCAGTGGAAGAGGCTGCAGCTGTGGTGTGAGGAGCAGAAGAGGTCAAGGCAGCAGTGCTGGAGGCTTCTGCTGTTGTTGAGCTTGCAGCAGGGGTGGCCTCAAGGGTTGATGTGCCTGGAGCAGTGGAGCTGGAGGTTGAGGCCAGAATAGAGGCTGGGGTAGATGTGGTCAATGTCTCAGCAGTGCTCAGAGGCAGAGTTGATGTGGTGGCAGCAGCTGTGCTTGAGTGTGGAGCAGAGGAGGAGCTGTCTGCAGGGCTGGTGCTGGGAGCTGCTGTTGTCTCCATGGCTGTGGTGGAGCCAGGAGCTGCAGAAGATGTTCCTGAGGTGCTGAGAGTGACTGCAGAGGTTGCAGATGCTGAAGAGGGGAATTCAGATGTCATGGACACAAGAGTGGAGGTTGTGCCAGCAGCAGAGGTTTGTGGTGCAGAGGAAGAGGCTGCAGCTGTGGTCTGAGGAGCAGAAGAGGTCAAGGCAGCAGTGCTGGAGGTCTCCATCACAGTTGAGCTTGCAGCAGTGGATTCCTCAAGGACTGTTGTGCCTGGAGCAGTGGAGCTGGAGGTTGTGGCCAGAGTAGAGGTTGGTGTAGATGTGGTTGCAGCCATGGAAGTGCTGGGAGCAGGAGTGAAGGTGGTGGTCAGAGCTGTGCTTGCATGAGGAGCAGGGGAGGAGGTTCCTGCTAGGCTGCTGCTGGCAGCTCCTGTTGTATCCATGGCTCTGGAAGTGCTCAGAGTTGGAGTGAAGCTGCTGGCAGGAGCTGTGCTTGTGTGTGGAGCAGAGGAGGAGATATCTGCTGGGGTTGTGGAAGCTGCTGCTGTGTCCTTGGGTGAGGTGGAGCCAGGAGCTGCTGTAGATGTTCCTGAGGTGCTGGGAAGGACTGCAGTGGATGTTGTAGGTTCAGAAGTGGACACTTCTGCTGTGAGTGAGACAAGTGTGGAGGTTGTCTGGAGAGCAAACTTCTGTTGTGCAGTGGAAGAGGCTGCAGCTGTGGTGTGAGGAGCAGAAGAGGTCAAGGCAGCAGTGCTGGAGGCTTCTGCTGTTGTTGAGCTTGCAGCACTGGTGACCTCCAGAAATGTTGTGCCTGGAGCAGTAGCAGTGGAAGTTGAGGCCAAAGGAGAGGGTGTTGTAGAAGTGGCCACATCCTTGGGAGTGCTCAGAGCAGGAGTGAAGCTGGGGGCTGGAGCTGTGCCGGGGGCTGGAGCAGAGGAGGAGCTGTCTGCAGGGCTGCTGCTGCTAGCTGCTGCTGGCTCTGTGGTTGTGGAGGTGAGCAGAGCTGCTGCAGCTGTTCCAGCCCTGCTGGGGGTGACTGCAGTGGTGGTTGTCTCGGCTGGTGGTGTTGTTTGTGTGCTGGGGGGCTGCAGGGTGGTGCTCTGCTCTTGCTCAGCTCTTGTGCTTTCTGTTGTGGACACTGTCACCTGCGTGCTGGCCGTGGCAGTAGGTGTGGAGGTTTGTGCTTCAGCCTTGCCTTTGGTGCCTGGGATGGATGTTCCTGGAATGGCAAAAGTCATTTTTTCCTCCCCTTATTGTTATATTTACTACTAGAATTCCTATTCTTTATCCCCAATTTTGTTCTGTCTCTTCCCTCTCCCCTCCCCCCCCCCCCCCCAAACTAGAATCTCCTCCTCCTAACTCAAACTTCTCAGAGTTCTTCTCTCTTGTTTGTACTTTTAGCCTGGATTCCAAGGCTGTTTCATCAGCCAGACAAGGACAAGTGAGGGAACACCTGGAGGCCAGGGGCTGTCTTAAGCAAAGGCTTTGCTGCACCTTTTCCACTCCAACATTTCTCTTGTAGGAAATCCCAGAGGAGTTCCCATGGCTCTCACAGACACAGCCAGCTCGAGGTCATACAACCACAGAATGCTTGGCTTGGAAAGGACCTCCAAAGGTCACCTAAGTCCAACACCCTCCCTGCAGTCAGCAGGGACATAGAATCAGAGAATTGTCACAGTTGGAAGGGAGCTCAAGGCTCAGCCAGTCCCAACCCCCTGCCATGGGCAGGGACTCCTCACACCACAGCAGGTTGCTCACAGCCACCTCCAGCCTGGCTGCAAACACCTCCAGGGATGAGGCTTCCACCACCTCCCTGGGCAGCCTGTGCCAGGCTCTCACCACCCTCATGGGCAACAACTTCTTCCCAACATCCAATCTGAATCTCCCCATTTCTAGTTTTGCTCCGTCCCCCCCAGTCCTGTCCCTCCCTGACACCCTCAGAAGTCCCTCCCCAGCTTTCTTGCAGCCCCCTGCAGATCCTGGAAGGCCACAATGAGGTCTCCTGGGAGCCTTCTCCTCTCCAGCCTGCACAACCCCAACCCCCTCAGTCTGTCCTCACAGCAGAGCAGCTCCAGCCCTCTGCTCCTCCTCGTGGCCCTTCTCTGGACACCTTCCAGCCCCTCCAGATCCTTCCTGTGCTGGGGGCTCCAGAACTGGACACAGTACATCCTCAACTCAATGAGGTTGCCCAGGGTCCTCTAAAGAGACCTTGAGAGAAGAAAAGTAAAGCTGGAATGCCCCTCAGGGCTGAGGTTGAGAGGAGGTCGAGTTTCACCTGCTGCAAAGCTGCTGTCCAGAAACATTCTGAGTTCCAGTCTTCTCTTCCAAAATATTTAGAATCATAGAATCATAGAGCTGTTGAGGTTGGAAGAGACCTCTAAGATCATCAAGTCCAGCTACTTACCTTCAGCTTGCAATGCCACCACTGCTGCTGAGCCATAGAAGCCTCATCCCTGGAGGTGTTTGCTGGAGGTGGCTGTGAGCAGCCTGCTGTGGTGTGAGGTGTCCCTGCCCATGGCAGGGTGTTGGGACTGGCTGAGCATTGAGCTCCCTTCCAGCCCTCAGCATTCTGTGATTCTCTGGTTCATAGAATCATGGCTCTGGGCTGGAAAGGACCTTAAAGCTCAGCCAGTTCCAACCCCCCTGCCATGGGCAGGGACCCCTCCCACCAGCCCAGGTTGCTCACAGCCACATCCAGCCTGGCCTTGAACACCGCTGGGGAGGAGGACACCCACAGCCTCCCTGCTCAGCCTGTTCCAGTGTCTCCCCACCCTCACTGCAAAGAGTTTCTCCTGTCAGGTGCTGTCTGTTCTCTGATTTCCCCAGAGCAGCAGAAACCCAAAAGGGTCAGGAAGGGCTTTGTGAAGGAAGCCCACCAGGGTTCCAGCTGCTCTTTGTGCAAGCAGGAGAATTGCCAACTAAGCTGTTTGGGGTTCCCCCCCCCAGGTTTCCTCAGCTGCCAAGTGTGCTCCTCATCCATGCCTGATTCACTGAGTGACATCAGAGTAGCTGTGTCTTTGGCAGCCCCAGCCCATTCCTCTCTCCCCTGGAGAGCAGACCTTCCGCATCGCCTCCGCTCGCTGCCCCCGGGGAGGGGCTGGCTGCTGCTAATCCCTCTCAGGAATCACGCCCTGCACTCTCCCCTCTCAGGTTGGTTGTGTCACCTCGAAGGATTGTCTTCTCCTGAGGCATACCAGCCTGCTTAGCTAACACCTCTGCTTGACACCCACCAGGAAACTGCTGGGGTTGGTCTCCTGCCCCGGCGGTGCCGTTAGGGAGAGGGAGGACGAGGAAGAGAGGCTCAGCCCAAGCTGCTCTGCATGGAAGAATCCTCCAACCCAGATGATTCTATGAAGGAAACTTCCCCAGAAGGGTTGTCAAGGCCTGGATCAGGCTGCCCAGGGCAGTGGTGGAGTCTCTAACCCTACCCCTGGCCCTGGAGGGCTTCAAAGCTGTGCAGATGTGGTGCTGAGGGATGTGGCTTAGTGCTGGGTTAATGGTTGGACTCAAGGGTCCAGCTTTAAGCTCTCTTCTAGCCAGAACAACTCCATGTGGATCACAGCCCAGCACCTGAGCCAACCATGTCTTTCCTCACAGAGCCACAGAACTGCCTGCATTGCAGAAGACCTTTAAGATCATCAAGTCCAATCCTGAGCCTAACACTGACAAGTCCTTCTCTAAGCCATGTCCCTCAGCACCACAGCTACAAGGCTCTTTGATGCCTCCAGGGATGGGGACTCCACCACCTCTCTGGGCAACCTGTTCCAATCCCTGACCACACTTTTCAGCAAAGACATTTTTCCTCCTCTCCAACCTAGCCCTCCCCTGGTGCTATTTCAGGCCATTTCCTCTTCTTCTGTCACCTGATACTAGGCAGAAGAGACCAACTCCACCTCACTGCAGCCTCCTCTCAGGGAGCTGTAGAGAGCAATGAGGTCTCCCTCAGCCTCCTCCTCTCCAGGCTGATCACCCCCAGCTCCCTCAGCTCCTCCTCCCCAGCCCTGCTCTCCAGACCCTTCCCCAGCTTGGTTGCCCTTCTGATGCTGTGCTCAGGCTGCCAGCAGCCCCTGAGTTTGCTGCTCACCCACCCAAGGCCACCTGGCTGAGAGCCACCTCCTGACTAGAGGCTGAGCTGCCACAATGCTGTGCACAGCCAAGGAGCAAACAAACAAGCTCCCCTCCCTGGCATGCCTTGGTAGCTGTGATCCAGTGCTAAGCAAAGCACACACAGAGATCACTCCCTGCTCCTTCCCTGTTCCTTTATCTTTGTTGTCTTCTTAGAAACCAAACTGCTCCCAGAGAGGCTCCAGCACTGTGCTGTGGGAGAGGGCTGGGGAGGCCACAGAGGGTTCCAAATGCCAGGCAGGGGTAATGCCAATGCTTGCAACACAGCCTTGGAAGGTCAGGGGCAAGAGGCACTGTAGCTGTGTGGTCTCACCACCTGTAGTCATGAAGGACATCATCCAGCCCAACCCCCCTGCCAGAGCAGGGGCACCCAGGGCAGGGCACACAGGAACACAGCCAGGTGGGGCTTGAAAGTCTCCAGAGGAGACTCCACAACCTCTCTGGGCAGCCTGCTCCGGGGCTCCAGCACCCTCACACCAAAGAAGTTTCTCCTCCTGGGCTCCAGCTTGTATCCATTGCCCCTGGTCCTATCACAGCCAGCACCAAAGAGAGCCTGGCTCCTGCTTTTCAGCACTCATCCTGCAGGTGTTTATGAACATCCATAAGATCTCCTCTCAGGCTGCTCCAGGCTGCACAGCCCCAGGGCTCTCAGCCTCACACAGAAGTTCCAGTCCCTTCACCATCCTCCTAGCCTCCATTGGACACTCTCCCCTGTATCCCTGTCCCTCTTGAACTGGGGGAGCCCAGATGTGGACACAGTACTCCAGCTGTGGTCTCACCAGCACAGAGTAGAGGGGGAGGAGAACCTCCCTTGCCCTGCTGGCCACACTCTTCTTAATGCCCCCAGGAGCCCAGTGGCCTTGGCCACAAGGGCACATTGCTGTCCCAAGCAGACCTTGCTGTCCACCAGGACTCCAAGGTCTTTCTCCATGGAGCTGCTTTCCATCAGGCCAACCCCTCAGCGGTCCTGGTGCAGGAGGCTGTTTCTCCCCAGGTGCAGGACCCTCCACTTGCTCAGTTCCTGTTGAACTCCCCTTCTGCCCTGCAGCCTGTCCACAGCTCACAGCCTGCTGGGGGATCAGCCAACCCCCCCAGCTTGGTCCCATCAGCAAACCTGCTGGGGGTCCCACTCTATCCTCTCCCCCAGGACGCTGCTGAGGAGGTGGAAGAGGGACCCAGAGAGGAATAGAGAAATGCACGGAGAGAGCTTTGGTGTCAGTGCAAGCAGGAGACAAATCCAACTTACCTGAAAAGCAGCACAGTGCTAAGACAACCAGCAGCAGCTTCTGCTGGCATGGAGCTAAATTTGTTGTCCAGTCCATCTTTGTCTCCTTCCAGCTGCCCTGACTGCTGCCAGCTGAGGCCCAAATCCCCTTCGAGCCCCTCGGCAGCGAGGCAGTGACTCTGGGGGCCGCGGGAGGCAGATGAGTCTGATGGCTCAGGGTGGAATGTTCTTTAAGCTAAAGCACCTTGCATAATGCCAGCACTCTGGGGAGGCTTTGGGGAGTGACCACACCTGCCTGGCCCTCACAGCCAAGGGCTTCAACGTTAGAATAGGGCACTTCCCCTCGAGGGAGGGTAAATAAGAAACCTTGCTGCTTGAGAAGGTCAACAGGAGTTAATCTGAGCATGAAATGAGCAGGAATGGGGACTTGGTTGCCACCCTGCAGAAGGCCAGGAGCACACATTCATCTCTTAGCTATTTAAGCTCAGGGTGGGCACAGGACAGAAAGCAAGGCAATGCTTTGGAGGAGATCTGCCTTTGGGGGCTGGGGCTTTGTAGCCTGGAGGAGAGCAGCCTGAGAGGGAGGAATCTCAGTGCTGATCAATAGCTGGAGGGTGGCTGGCAGGAGGATGGGACCAGGCTTTGTTCAGTGGTGCCCAGAGACAGGATGAGAGGCAATGGGGGCAGATTGGAATGCTGGAAGTTCCATTTAAACATGAGGAGGAACAGGGAGGGTGGTGGAGCACTAGAACAGGCTGCCCAGAAGGGTGGTGGAGTCAGCTCTGGAGTCATTCCTGTGCAAGCTGCCCCAGGTGACCCAAAGCAGGGGGTTGGACCCAATGATCCCTGCAGGTCCCTTCCAACCCCCAACATTCTGTCCCTGTGATCCCCAGAGATCCCTTCCAACCCCCAACATTCTGTCCCTGTGATCCCCAGAGATCCCTTCCAACCCCCAACATTCTATCACTGTGATCCCCAGAGATCCCTTCCAACCCCCAACATTCTGTCACTGTGATCCCCAGAGATCCAACCCCCAACATTCTGTCCCTGTGACCTCCAGAGATCCCTTCCAACCCCCAACATTCTGTCACTGTGATCCCCAGAGATCCCTTCCAACCCCCAACATTCTGTCACTGTGACCTCCAGAGATCCAACCCCCAACATTCTGTCCCTGTGACCTCCAGAGATCCCTTCCAACCCCCAACATTCTGTCACTGTGATCCCCAGAGATCCCTTCCAACCCCCAACATTCTGTCACTGTGACCTCCAGAGGTCCTTTCCACCCTCTCCCATTCTCTGTTTCAGCACTGCAGGGTTTCTGTGCAGAGGAGCTCTTCCCTGCTGCTGCTTTGTGCATTGCTGTGCAGCAGTTTGGCTGTGAGGAAAAGAAACCCATTACTTTTTAAGAGTTGAGAAGGATCTCATCCATCCCATCAGCTGCTTTATGAGTATCAGTGGAATGTGCAGCTTGATTGGATTGAAGAGGGCCTGAAATTGTGGCAGGGGAGGTTCAGGTTGGAGATAGGGGAAAATTTCTATCTTGAAATAGTGCTCAGGGACTGGCACAGGCTGCCCAAGGAGGTGGTGGAGTCCCCAGGCCTGGAGCTGCTCAAGAAACCTGTGGCCATGGCACCTGGGGCCATGGTTGAGTGGCCATGGTGGGGTTAGGTTGCTGGTTGGCCTGGATGATGGCCTCCAGGTGGGGTCTCACCAGAGCAGAGCAGAGGGCTCTCCTCTCTCCATCTCTGTCCACTCTGCTTTTGCTGCAGCCCAGGCTGCCAGCGGCCTGCAAGTGCCCACTGCTGGCTCATGTCCAGCTTCTCACCCACCAGCATTCTCAGAGCCTTCTCTGCAGGGCTGCTCTCACTCTCCTCACCCCCAGCCTGGGCTGACACTGAGGATTTGCCCAAGCTAGGTGCAAGACCTTGCACTTCTCTTCCTTCATTACTCCTCTTACCTCGGTAGCTACCTGGCAGGGTTCTTACACAGTGCTTTCCATGACCACCACTGCCCTGCAAGCTGCCATTGCCACTTCTTTCTGTGCTAAGAGGAGACCCTTGGTGGCTTGGCTTGCAGTGGCTGGACACCACAGGGAGATAAGAAGTTCCTCCCCATGCCTCTGCAATTGCATCAAGCCCAGATGTCATGCTCCAAGGGACTGACGTCCGCAGGTCCTTGCCCGGTTGTGCAAGCAGTTAGCTGAGCTGAATGCACATCCTTGACCTTTCCTCAAGTGTCAGCAAGGGAGAAGCTATTTGTCATTCATCCTTGATTTCTGCTTGGCTAGCCACTGTCCTGAGCACAGTCCTCTTTGCCTTTGTCTTTATGCATAAAGAGGGTTAAAAGGTTGGAGGGGAAGGGGAAGATCCCAGGCTGCTGCTGAGAGCTTTGGGCAGAAAGGGAGCTGTGGGATTGAAAAAAGAAAACAAACCACAGGGGGAAGGGAAAATGAAGCAAAGGAGTCAGAGAATCAGAGAATCAATAAGGGTGGAAAAGACCTCAGAGATCATCAAGGCCAACCTGTCACCCAGCACCTCCTGACAACTAAACCATGGCTCCAAGGGCCACATCCAATCCCCTCTTGAACCCCTCCAGGGATGGGGACTCCACCACCTCCCTGGGCAGCACATCCCAGTGGCCAACAACTCTCTTTGGGAAGAACTTTCTCCTCACCACCAGCCTAAACCTCCCCTGGCACAGCTTGAGACTGTGTCCTCTTGTTCTGGTGCTGCTTGCCTGGGAGAAGAGACCAACCCCCACCTGGCTCCAACCTCCCTTCAGGGAGTTGCAGAGAGCAAGAAGGTCTCCCCTGAGCCTCCTCTTCTCCAGGCTAAGCAACCCCAGCTCCCTCAGCCTCTCCTCACAGGCAACCACCAATAGAACAAGAGGACACAGTCTCAAGCTGTGCCAGGGGAGGTTCAGGCTGGATGTTAGGAAGAAGTTCTTCCCAGAGAGAGAGCTTGGCCATTGGGATGTGCTGCCCAGGGAGGTGGTGGAGTCACCACCACTGGAGGTGTTTAGGAAGAGCCTGGATGAGGCCCTTGGTGCCATGGTTGAGTTGATCAGATGGTGCTGGGTGATAAATTGGACTTGATGATCTCAAAGCTCTTTTCCAACCTGGTTGATTCTATTCTATTCCTCCCTGGGGGTGTTCAAGGCCAGGCTGGATGGGACTTGGGCAGCTGAGTCTAGCTGAGAGCTGTCCCTGCCCACGGTGGGGAGGTTGGAGGAGATGATCTCGGAGGTCCCTTCCAACCTGAGCCACTGTGTTCTGAAGGCAGGGGCTGCTCTGGGGGGGGAGATGAGCTCTCTTGAGGTGAAGTGTTTCCAGGCTGTGTCACCAGTGCCATTCACCTCACCCAAGGTCATTTCCTCTGAAGCAGCCCTCAGGTGTTTGTACCTCCCAGGCAGCTGAGTACACTCCTGACCTTGGAGGGGTAAATGAAAGTGAAGAGAAAGGCCTGACTGGTTTGGAAGGAATGCAGCACCTTCAGAATGCTGCTCTGGTGACTATGGCTGCTGGGAATTGCCTTCTTAAACCTGGTGGCTTAACCAGGATTAACTTCCCTCTGTTCTGCAGCAGGAGTCCTTCTGCTGCGGTGGCAACAGGAAAGCTCAGCAGGAAACCAGGAGGGCTTTAGGAAGCAGCCTGGGAAGCAGCTCGTGGGGAAGCTCCTTCTTTGCCTCCTGCCTTGTGTCAAGAAACGCTCAGCAGAGCCAAGTCTGAGGCTTGCTCGGGCTCTGGGTTTGTAACAGAACACTTCCTTCTGCTGGTGTCAGCAGAGAACTGCACTGGGGAGAGCGACCAGGAAAGGGCTGTGGAAGGAAGCAGCTTCCCCTCACTCCCACACTGCTCCATCCTCCTTTGCTCCTGGATTAGGGCATTGTTTGAGGAGCTTTGCTGTTGCCTCAGCAGATAACCTCTCAACACCTCCTTTGCCAAGCTTGTCCTGCACCCAAACCCCAACTCTGGCTTGAAGTTACTGCTTGAAGCAGCAACAGGACATGGTTCATAGGCTGATGGAATTGTGTGGGTTGCAGAAGCCCTCTGAGATCCTCCAGTCCAAGCAGCAACCCAAGCCCACCATGGCCACCAAACCATGGCCCCAAGTGCCATGGCCACACGTTCCTTGGACATCTCCAGGGCTGGGGACTCCACCACCTCCCAGGGCAGCCTGTGCCCATCCCTGACCACTCTGGCAGCAAAGAAATTCTTCCTCATCTCCAGCCTAGCCCTCCCCTGGCACAATTTCAGGCCATTCTATCACCTGAGACTAGGAAGCAGAGACCAACTCTCACCTCCCTGCAACCTCCTCTTGGGGTAGAGAGCAGTGAGGTCTCCCCTCAGCCTCCTCTTCTCCAGACTAAACAGCCCCAGTTCCCCCAGCCACAGTTCCTCAGGTGACACTGGGGGAGGAAAGAAAACATCTTTCCTCCCCCAAGGACAAGAGGAAGGGGCCTCAAGTTGTGCCAAGGGAGCTTCAGGCTGGATATTAGGAACTATTTCCTCCCAGCAGAGGTTCTCAGGCACTGCCCCAGGCTGCTCAGGGAGGTGGTGGAGCCCTCAGCCCTGGAGGGGTTTAAAGGCCTCATGGATGTGGTGCTGAGGGCCGTGGTGCAGTGGCAGTGGCTTAGCAGCTGTGGTGGTTTTGGGAGCTCTGGGTTGGACTTGATGATCCCAGAGGCCTCTTCCAACCTCAACAGTGCTGTGATTCCGTGGCTGATGTCTGGAAGGTGATCTCAACCCGAATGAACTGCTTCAGAGAGCCAAAGGAGAGCAAAGAAAGAGCTGATGCCAATAAATCTGCACAACCTCTCACCTGCAGTGCTGCTGCTCAGCCACTCCCTGCCAGAGGGGGCTGGGGAGGGGTTTGTCCCCCCAGAGGCTGTGAGGCTGGGCACTCCCTTGGGGCCAAGGCCTGAAAGGCTCCCTCCAGCCCCTCCAGTGCCCTCCACACCGGGCACCACCACATCCACCCCAGCCAGGATGGCAGCTGGGGCAGGCTCCTGGGTGCTGCTGCTGCCAGCTGGAGGCACAATGCCCTCCACACCGGGCACCACCACATCCACCCCAGCCAGGATGGCAGCTGGGGCAGGCTCCTGGGTGCTGCTGCTGCCAGCTGGAGGCACAATGCCCTCCACACCGGGCACCACCACATCCACCCCAGCCATGATGGCAGCTGGGGCAGGCTCCTGGGTGCTGCTGCTGCCAGCTGGAGGCACAGCGAGGTCGGCTGCCTGGAGGAGACTTGAGTCTGTGGCTCTTGAGGGGGTGTCTGGGGCTGGGGGCGCAGAGTGGCCTTCAGTGATGGAGGCTGTCTGGAGGGAAGCCTGTGGAGAGGTCCCAGCTGCATCCTGGTGGCTGGGGAGCACCAAGGGGTCTGCCCTTGGTGCCACGCTGGGCTGCGGGCTGTGGGCCACGGGCTCCGCGGGCACCTCCGGGGGCTTGGCAGGTTGGTGTCCTGCCTCAGCTGGCTTGAGGAGAGGTGGCTTAGGCAAACCTCTGTCTGCTGGGCTTGCCCTTCCATTCAGCCCCAGGGCTTGGTTCTCCTGCAGAGCTGTTGCTCGTCCCAGCAGCGCAGCTTCAGCCTCCTGCAGCCTTGCCCCGGCCAGCAGTTCCCTCCTGCTGCGCACCAGGCTGCCTGGAGCTGGGGAGGAAACAGGGCTCAGTGCTCAGCCAGGAGTACAGAACACAGCTTCTGAGCACAGCATTGGCAGCTTTTCAGTATGAAGTCAGGATCTTTACATTATTATTATTATCACTACTGCTACTTCTTAAACCCTTCCTTCCTGTGAGGCTCCAGCATGCTCCTGGTTTGGTGCTGGATGATCTCAGAGAGCTTCTCCAACCCAACCAACTCTGACTCCAGCAGGAGCAGAGTGCATGGAAACATCTCCTGGGAATTATCTGTACCTGGGATGCATGCAGGGCACAGCTTTCCTCATCTCCAGCCTAACCCTCCCCTGGCACAATTTGAGGCCAGTTCCTCTCCTTCTAGCAGCTGAGACTAGAGGGAAGAGACCAACTCCCAGCTCACTGCAGCCTCCTCTCAGGGAGCTGCAGAGAGCAGTGAGGTCTCCCTCAGCCTTTCTTCTCCAGGCTGAACACCCCCAGAGCTCCCTCAGCTGCTCCTCCCCAGCCCTGCTCTCCAGACCCTTCCCCAGCCTTGCTGCCTCTCTCTGGACCTGCTCCAGCCCTTCAGTGTCTTGTGGTTTCTATTTAGTCTGAGCTTAAACACAGTCAGAGAGAGTGTGACACAGAAGCAGGCATTCACCATTCCCTTTACCAACCTCTTCCCCTTCCATTATGAGCCCTCCCCACTTCCCCAGAGCATTCACCACCCCAAGGTGCATCCTACCTGTGGTGCAGGGGTTGAAACACACAGCCAAGGCTAGGAGCAGGTTTTGCATCAGACACTGCCCAGAGCAAGGCCTCCAAGCCATGCTGCTGCCTTGAGCCTCACCTGCCCAGGCCAGAGCTGGCTTCAGGCTCCTCTGCAAGCAGCAGACTCCAACTGGGATGGCAGTCAGTCAGGTAATATAAAGCATGTGGCTCTGTTAGCTGAGCAGCTGACACACCTTAAAGTTTAAGGAGCTGTCTGTGGCTGGGTAAGACAAGTGTGGACCCAAGGAGTTGATTTATAGCTGCAAAAATAGGGCTGTGTCTGTGACCTCTGCTTCCAGCCTCCAGGAGGACACCAAGTCCCCCAGCTGAGCCTTTGTGTGCAGAGGAGGCTTTGTGGCAACCTTTATGATCCAAGTGTTTGGGTTTAAAAGCAAAGGGAAAACAGAATCAGATTCATTGGGCTGGAGTTTGCTTTTCCCAAGGTGAGAACAAGGGAGGTCTCCCAAAGCAGCCTGACCATTAACCATGGAATCATGGCTTGGCTTGCTTTGGGTTGGAAGGGACCTTCAAGATCATCCAGTTCCAACCTCCCCTGCCATGGGCAGGGACACCTCCACCAGCCCAGGTTGCTCCAGGCCTCATCCAGCCTGGCCTTGAGCACCTCCAGGGAGGAGGCAGCCACAGCCTCCCTGGGCAGCCTGTGCCAGGCTCTCCCCACCCTCACTCTCAAGGGTTTCTTCCTCCTCTCCTGTCTCAATCTGCCCTCTCCCAGCTCAAAGCCATTGCTCCTCATCCTGTCCCAATGGCCAGGAGGTGTGACAAGCAGTTTGTTTCAGGAGAGGTTCTTCTTTTCTGGCACTTTTGGAGCCTGCTGTGGTTGTCCCTGGAGGTGCTGCTGGGCCAAAGCTGCTGCTCTGCTCTAGGCTCTGCTCCTCTTAGCGGCACAAATCCAAGCAGCTTTTGGCAGCCCCTGGTCTTGCTGCACTTTCACAGGGGAGTATCTCCAGCCTCTCCTGTCTGACCCAAGCCATTCTCCCTTTCTGTTTAACTGCTGATTAAAGTCCTTGTTGAACCCATTCCTTCTGGCAGAGCCTGCCAAGGGGTGAAGGCTGAGCTCCTGCAGGAGCAGCTTGGGGCGTGAAGGAGGCAAAGGGGAAAGCTAACAAGGTAAGGTCCTTTCCTGTCTCCCCTCCTAGCAACATGGAAAACACAAAAGGCTTTGTAGCAGGAGAGGAGGGAGAGGTCAGCCCTTGTCACCATGCAGCAATAAAACAGAAGGGATTGGGGCTTAGCTGGAGCAGTTGGGGATTAAAGGGGCAAACATTTACCATCAAGAACAAAAGAAAACCCACAAGGAGGAACCCAAGAGCTCGGCTGCCTGAGTTGGGCTTTACAATGAGGTCTCCTGCTAGCAATTTACATCCAGGTTTTACAGGCTCAGCTGAAAACACAAAGGACTTTGCAAGCTTCATGCTCCCTTTGGAATCCACAGCTTGGCTCTGCTCTTGCCTGATGGTGCAGTGGCAGGTGAGGGATGAGGCTAAAGCACTGCACTTGTCAGCATCCCTCTGCCAAAGCCCAGGCTTGAGCAGGCCAGTGTTCTACTTCAGGGAGGCTTCAACACCTAAGTCAACATCCAAACACCTTGCAAGTCCTCTGCTGAAGGCATCCACCTGCAGTTGAGATCCTCCTGGGGGTTCTGTAGTTAATCATCTTAAGTAAAAGGGAGAAACTTAAACAGTGGCTGGAGAGCTGCTTGGCAGAGGAGGGCCTGGGGGTGCTGACTGATGGCTGCATGGGAGCCAGCAGCGTGCTCAAGTGGCCAAGAAGGCCAAAGGCATCCTGGCTTGTGACAGCAATGGTGTGGCCAGCAGGTGTGGGGATGTGACTGTCCCCCCAGCCCCTGCTCATCACTGGTGAGGCCACAGCTCCATCCTGGGTTCAGTCTGGAGCCCCTCACTGCAGGAAGGACACTGAGGTGCTGGGGCAGGTCCAGAGAAGAGCAACCAAGCTGGGGAGGAGGCTTGAACACAAGTCCTGTGAGCAGCAGCTGAGGGAGCTGGGGGTGTTCAGCCTTGAGAAGAGGAGGCTGAGGGAGAGCTCATTGCCCTCTGCAGCTCCCTCAGAGGAGGCTGGAGCCAGGTGGGGGTTGGGCTCTGCTCACATGCAGGAAGTGACAGGACAAGAAGGAGCCTCGAGGTGGGCCAGGGGAGCTTCAGGTTGGATGTTAGGGAAAAGTTCTTCCCAGCAGAGGTTCTCAGGCACTGCCCCAGGCTGCCAAGGGATGTGCTGCAGTCCCCACCCCAGGAGGGTATAAAAGCTGCCTGGATGTGGTGCTGAGGGCTGTGGTGCAGTGGCAGTGGCTTAGCAGCAGTGGTGGAACTGTGAGCTCTGGGTGAGCTTGGGCTTGATGAACTCAAAGCTCTCTTCCAACCTCAACATCTCTATGATTCTAAGACACCAAACCCCCAGCTGGCTGCAGCCTCCTCTCAGGGAGCTGCAGAGAGCAATGAGGTCTCCCTCAGCCTCCTCTTCCCCAGGCTGACCACCCCCAGCTCCCTCAGCTGCTGCTCCCCAGCCCTCTTCTCCAGACCCTTCCCCAGCTTGGTTGCCCTTCTCTGGCCCCACTCCAGCCCCTCGGTGTCCTTCTTAGAGTAAGAGGAGGGGGGGGGAAAAGTGTTCCCAGTGTGGGAAAGATCCAAGAAAGAAGCAGGAAATGTATTAAAGGCTTCTCAGCAGTGTCTTAGCATTATTTGCTCAGGGGATAAAAGAAGTATCAAAGGATGTTTGTTCCTCTGGTTGAACAGCAATCTGGCTGCTATCACATTCCTGTTAGCCTCCTGCCTACAGAGACAAGGACTGAGGCCAAGCAGCTCTCTTCTCCCACACTCACTGACTCCATCTCTGTGTTGCAGACCACAAGCCTGGAGGTAAAGCATTCAGGCTCTGCTTGGCCTTTTATTTGGGCTTGTTCTGGGTGTTTGCTTTGAAATTAACCCGGGCAGAGGCAGAACTCAAGGCTGTGGATTTATCAGGGTGACCGAGGAGAAAGCAAAACAAACACCGGGAGGAAGGCATCCCCTGACAGAGGCTTTGCCTTCCACACAGCCTCGGTGCCCAGAAGCTGCTTTGTTGCACCTGCAGCCATTTGGGCTCAGCTTCAGGGAATTCTGTGCCTCTCTTGAAGCTGTGAATCACTGACTCAGTCAGAGAATGGTCTGGGTTGGAAGAGACCCTTTGAGACCACCCAGTTCCACCCCAACTGCCGTGGGCAGGAACACCTCCTGCCAGCCCAGGTTGCTCAAGGTCCCACCCAGCCTGCCTCTGAACACTCCTACAGCTTCCCTGGGCAACCTGCCCCGGTGCCTCACCACCCTCAGGGGGAAGAATTTCTTCCTAATGCCTCACCTAAATCCAGCCTCTTCCAGTTTGAAGCCATTGCCTCTCATCCTGTTACTGTATGACTTTACACAAAGTGCCTCTGCAGCTGCAGCCTCCTCCAGGCTTCCTGCAGGCAGGCTGCTTTAAGGTCTCCCTGGATCCCTCTCTTCTCCAGGCTGAACAGCCCCAACTCTCTCAGCCTGGCCTCACAGCCCCAACTCTCTCAGCCTGGCCTCACAGCAGAGGGCTTCCAGCCCTGCCAGCATTGCTGTGGCCTCCTCTGGCCCTGCTCCTGTCTGTGCTGAGGACTCCAGAGCTGGTCCCAGCACTGCAGGGGGGGCTCAGCAGAGCAGAGCAGAGCAGAGGGGCAGAATCCCCTCCCTGCCCCTGCTGCCCAGGCTGCTGGGGAGGCAGCCCAGGACACTGCTGGGGCTGGGCTGGGAGCTCAAGGTGCCAGCTGATGTCACCAGCTGATGTCACCAGCCCATGCCCAGCTTTTCACCCCCCAGTGCTCCCAGAGCTGAACATCAGTGTTAAAACTGACAGCAATTGTTCCCTTGCAAACCCCAAATATTTCTGTAAGGAGAGGTCTGCCTGGGTCCAGTTTGTCCCTCCAGGGGATCAGCACAGCCAGCAGGAAACTGCCCTGCTCTGCCCTCAAATATTTGCCTTGCATTAAAGCTTGCCCCTGACTCCTGGCATTGTTCTGGCAGAGGATCTGCCCAAGGACCCTCAGGCTCCAGGAAAGGATCTCTTCTACAAATAGTCGAACAGCTGAGGAATAATCCACCCTCCCTGCCTGCTGTTAGCAGCTTGTCTGAGCCATTTCCTCCTCCAGCCAAGGGCCAGCTCAGCAGAGAGCCAGGGAACGGCACTGTGACCTGCAGGTGCACCCAGGGGGGGACAAACCTTCCCAAGCTGCTTCAGGCTCTGAGGTCAGCAGGGAAGGGATCCAAAACTGCAATGAGTTTGGCTGCTGCCAGCAGCTCAGCAGTGCAGGCAAAGGATGGCATCTGAGCAGGGCATGGCTGGAGGCAGCAGGGATGCATCCAGCTGGAGGCAGGGAATCATGGAATGGGTTGGGTTGGAAGGGGCCTTCAAGGCCATCCAGTGCCAACCCCTCTGCCATGGGCAGGGACACCTCCCACCAGCCCAGGCTGCTCAAGGCCACATCCAACCTGGCCTTGAACAAGAGTTTGGAGTGAGGTGGGGATTGGTCTCTTCTCCCTAGGATCAGGTGATAAAAGGAGAGGAGATGGCCTCAAATGGTGCCAGGGGAGGGTGAGGTTGGAGAGGAGGAACAATTTCTTTGCTGCAAGAGTGGTCAGGGCTTGGCACAGGCTGCCCAGGGAGGTGGTGGCGTCCCCAGCCCAGGAGGTGGTCCAGAACCCTGTGGCCATGGCACTTGGGGCCAGGGTTCAGTGGCCATGGTGGGGCTGGGTTGCTGCTTGGCCTGGATGAGCTTAGAGGTCTTCTCCAGGCCAAACAGTTCTCTGATTCTCTGATTCAGAAATGAAACCCTTGATGGTTTAGGTTTGAAAGGCAGGTGGGCAGACACTGCAAGGACATGATTCTGCAGGAAAGGGTTTGGTAAAAGCAAAACCATTTGCCTGCAGGTTGCCAGCCCTGAGCAGCTGCTGATGGAAGGAGAGCATTGGAGCCAAACCCATTTCTTACCTGCCCTTGGAAGCTCCATCTGAACCAGCAGCACCAGCAGCCACAGATGGCTCTTGAGACCTTGTTTTCTCCAGGCCATTCAAAGGGTGGTAAAGATCTGCTGCTGAAGCTGGCAGATCACAAAAGCCTCTGCTGGGCTTGCTCAGCAGTTCCTGCCCCTGGAGCACCAAAGGATATCAAATTCACATTTATGGAGCAGAGGTAATCTCCTAGAGTTCATCCCACTGCAGCTTGGGAGGGTGAAGCTGTGGTGTGGGCTGCCCAGAGGCTCCTCAAGGCACAGGCAGTCAGTGAGGGACCCAAACAGGCAGGATGTGGAATGAAAGGTTTGGCCTCCACTCATCTTTGAAAAGGAAAACTTGGGCATCTGGGCAAGACTCTTCTGAGGGGTGGGGGTGCAGTGTGAGCATGGATGTGGTGTTCTGCCATGAGGTGGTGCCTGCAAGCATGGGAGACCATCAGCTGGGGACAGAGGGACAGAGAATCACAGAATGGTTTGGGTTGGAGAAGCCCTCAGAGATCCTCCAGTCCATGCAGCAACCCAACCCCACCATGGCCTCCAAACCCTGGCCCCAAGTGCCATGGCCACAGGGTTCTGGAACCCCTCCAGGGCTGGGGACTCCACCAGCTCCCTGGGCAGCCTCTGCCAGTCCCTGACCACTCTTGCAGCAAACAAATCGTTCCTTCTCTCCAACCTAACCCTCCCCTGGGGCAGTTTCAGGCCATTTCCTCTCCTTCTGTCCCCTGAGACTCTAAGGTCTTCTCTTCTCCAGGCTGAACAGCCCCAACCCTCCCAGCCTGCCCCCACAGGGGAGGTTCTCCAGCCCTCTGATCACCTTTGTGGCTTCCTCTGGAGCCAGCCCAGCAGCTCCTTGTGTTGAGGGCCCCCAGAGCTGATTTTGGCCGTGGTGCTCTACACTCCCCAGCACTCAAACGGTTAAGGGGAGAGTAGTGAAAGCAGAGGGCTGGGAAGAGAAACGCTGACAAGGGAGGATCCTTCTGGTTCAGCGCACCGAGGGCAGGCCAGCAGCTGTGGCATGAGGTTCTGCTGGATGCCCACCCGTGCAGGGTGTGGTGAGCAGCGCCGCAGCGCAGGTCCTCAGGGCTCTGTGGATCCTGTGTGCCTGCATTTCTAGCTCTGCATTCTTCGGCAGGGCTTCTCCTCCATTCCTCTCCTGGGCTTCTCTGCAGCCAGGCAGCTGCGAGGGGAGCCTGAGGGATTCCCCTCTGCAGCCCCTCCCACCTCGGGAGGAGGACAGGGATCCATCAGCAGGGCTTCAGCGGAGGTCCCTGCTGCTTTGCCTGCGGGTGGCAGGTCCCTTGGGCTGGTGGCCTGTGGTGCACAGACAGGCTGTGGCTGCAGGATGTGCAGGGGCAGCCATGCAGGCTCAGGTGCAGCAGATTCTCCAGCAGGGAGCCAGCTCCTGCCCACCACATCAAGGAGCATTCCCTGGAGGGAGAAGGAGATCCAGGAGGGAGAAGCCACCCTCCAGGGAGACCTGGACAGGCTGGAGTAGCAAGACCTGGAAGGACTGAAGGGGTAGCAAGACCTGGACAGGCTGAAGGGGTAGCAAGAACCTTATGAAGCTCAGCAGGGGCAAGTGTGGGCTCTTGCACCACGGAACACACAAGCCAGGAGTGCAGCTCAGCCTGGGATCCACCTGGGCTGGAGAGCAGCCCTGTGGCAAGGGACAACTCAGCAGGAGTGAGCAGTGAGCTGCAGGGGCAAGGAAAGCCAACAGGATGCTGGGGTTGCATCACCAAGGGCAGCAGCAGGGCTAAAGGAGTCTTTGTCCCACTCTGCTCAGCCTTGGTCAGGCCACACCTGGGGCACTGCCTGCAGGTTTGGTCCCTGCTCTGCAAAAGAGATGGGGACAGGGTGGAGAGTGTCCAGGGAAGGGCCGGGAGGGTGACTGCAGAGCTGGGTCTAAATGGGCCTCTAGGGGATGTTTAGGGCTCTCTAGGGGTCCCTAGGGGATGTATATGGGTCTGCAGGGGACAGGTATGGGTCTCTAGGGGTCTGTAGTTGTCTCTGGGGGACCCATATGGGTCTCTAGGGGTCTCTAGGGGGTGTAAATGGGTCTATAAGGGTCTCTACAGCCCACTCCCACCCCCAAAATGAGCTCCCAGGGGCATGAACTCTGGGGGTGGGCTCCATGTTCTCTTCAGCCCCCCAAAGCCCCCAGGCTCTGCTCTGCCCTGTGCCATGACCCACCCCAGGCAGCCAGGGGAGGGGTCCTGCAGCCCCTGTGCCACTTGCCGACATTGGAGGTGCCTGGGGACCACCCCCCCCGCCCCCCCTCCCTGTGCCCCCGGGGGGTGGGCGCCTCGGTGTCAATTAGGGATCCCGGTGCCGGTTTCTGCGGGGGGAGGGGGGCTGTCTACCCCCCTGTGTGGTCCCCTGCGGGGTCCCGGTGACCCCCCCCTTTCTCCCCCTGTCACGGAGCAAGGCCGTCCCTGTGTCACTTGGGGGTCCCGGTGCCCCCCATCACAGCAGGAAGGGGACGGGGGGGGCTCTGCCATCCCCTCCCACCGTGTCCCCATTGTTGTGTCCCCCCCCTCTTGCCGGTGCCCCCCCGGTGAGGCGGGCACGGGGCTGTAGGGGGCGGGGGGAGGCTCCGGGGGCTCCGGTCCGCGCTCGGCGGCGACACAAAGCGGCTCCTGGCGGCGGCGGTGGCGGGGGGGTCCCGGCGTGGTCCCGGTACCGGGCGGCCCCCGCCATCCATGGCCAAGTGGCTCCGGGAGTACCTGGGCCGGGGGGGGACCCGGCGTTCCCCCCCCCGCCCGCCCCAGCCCGACTACAGCGGCGGCGAGCGCCGCCCCCCCGGTACCGGCACCGGCAGCGGGGGTCCGCCCCCCCCCGCAGCTCCCCCCGGTGCTGCCCTTCGCGGCCCCTCTGCCTCCCCCCGGCACCGGCTGGTGAGGGTCGGGGGAGCGGGGCCTGGGGGGGGCCCTCGCCGGCTGGAGCAGGTAGGAGCTGGGGGGGGACCGGGGAGCGGGACCGGGGGGGGCACCGGGGAGGCAACGGAGGGGAGAACAGGCTTGGGGGGGCAACGGGGCAGGACCCGGAGGGGAGCTCGGGCACCGGGGAGGGCGGCGAAGGGCCTGGGGGGTGCAGAGGGGCAGCGTCCGGGGAGACACCGGGGAGATGACCCGGGGAGCACCGGGAGGACCCGGGAGCACCGGGAAGAGGAACCGGGGGGACCGGAGAGGTGCGAGGGGGGAGACTGGGAGAGAGTGGGGGGCTGGGGAACGGGGACTGAGGAACAGAGGGGATTGGGGCGGGGGGAGATGGGGAATGGGAGGTGGGGACTGAAAGGGACCGGGAAGAAGGACCGGGGGGACCGGAGGGGACCGGGGATGGGGGCCGGGGAGAAGCAAGGGTCGGGGGGGCCAGTGGGACACCCCAGGGGGGAGCTGGGGTCACTGGGAGAGGGATTTGGGGGTGTCAGACTCGCTGGGAGAGCGGGAATGGGAAAGGGGTCGGGGGACAAAGGGACCGGGTGGGAGGGAGCAGGGAAAGGGCTGGGGACACCCACAGCAGGACCGGGGGAGGTCTGCAGGGTGCCGGGGAGGTGACTTAGGGACCGGAGGACCTTGGTGGGGGGTCAGTGAGGGTCCCATCCCACCCCGGGCACCCACCCACAGGGCCCTGGCGAGAGTGAGTACTCAGAGCCCTTCGAGGGGGAGCAGGAGCCAGCCCCCGAGGGGGGCTGCGAAGAGCCCGGAGAGGCCACAGGTGGGTGACACCCTGGGCACCGCCCCGCGACCCCCAGCACCCACCCCCGCGGGGCTCCCACGGCCAGGGTGCCGCTCACCCATCCCAGCCCCACCGTGTCCCCAGGGTGCCCTCGGCAGGGCGAGGGCTGGCGAGTGAGGCCGCGGAGGGGACCCCAACTCTACGACACCCCCAGCGAGGACTGGGAGACGGCGGGGGAGGGCCCCGCGGTGCCCGCCCCCCGGGACAGCCGCCTGCCCCGCCACGACGAGCGCCCGGCCGATGAGTACGACCAGCCCTGGGAGTGGAAGAAGGACCACATCTCCCGAGCCTTTGCAGGTGACACTGCGGGGGGCTGCCCCCAGGCACCCCGCCCCCATACCCCTCAGCACCCGGGGGGACCACTCCTGCCCTCCTGTGTGCCCCCTCCAGCACCCAGAGGTGCCGCTCTGAGCTCCCATGGGTGCCAGGCTGGAGTCTCCCAGCCTTCCATGCCCTAATACCCACCCATGGGTCCCACCCTGTGTCCCTAGAACCCCCCAGGACCCCTGGAGAGCAGTCCTGGGCACCCCATATTCCCTGTCATCTAGGGGTGGCACTCCTGGCACCGCAGCACCCATGGGTGCCACTCCCTGGGGACACCATGGCAAGACATGGGGACAGCTGGGGTGTTTCTTCGTGGTGTGGCATTGACAGCTGCCCCCCAGCAGCAGGCAGGGGTGCTGGGACCCCACTTTGGGGTGACCTCCCCCTCCCCCACACACTATTTGTCCCTGCAGTGCAGTTTGAGAGCCCTGAGCGCTCCCCCAGCCTGCCCAGGCACCTGCCACGGCCCCCCCGGACCCCCACAAGCACCAGGCCGGGCTGCCCCCCCAGCCCCAGGCATGTGGACACCTCCCTGCCCCTGGAGAAGCAGGCGTGAGTCTGGGGGCTTCCAAGGCACTGTGGGGGCATCAACAGCCTCGTGGGGTGGAGGATCCCCCCTGGATGGGTGCCCATGGGGTGGAGGGTGCCCCCTGGATGGGTGCCCATGGGGTAGAGGTGCCCTTTGGGTGGGTCCCCCTGGGGTGGAGATGCCCCTTCGGTGGGTCCCTATGGGGTGGAGGATGCCCCGTGGATGGGTCCCCGTGGGGTGGAGGGTGCCAGGAAGTGGTCTTGACCATGGCATGGTGTGGAGGGTGCCCCATGGCACATGCAGTCCCTTTCAGGTGGTGAAATGCCCCATGGCATGGATGGGTCCCTGTGGTATGGAGGGTAGCCCCCTTTGACATGGTTGGGTGCCCCATGGCATGGATGGGTGCCTGTGGGGTGGGGGGTGCCCGTGGCACGGATGGGTGTCTTTGGCACGGGTGTGTCCCCGTGGGGTTGGGTGCCCCATGAGGTTGGGTGCCCCATGAGGTTGGGTGCCCCACGGCATGGAGGGTGCCCTATGATGCAGATGGTTCTTGAGTCCCCAGCGCTGTGTGCCGGGGTGCCCTGTGCCGGGGTGCCACCCAGCAGGGTGCCACACAGCAGGGTGCCACCACACAGGTGGTACCATGGCCCCATCGGGCGGGCAGGGGCCGAGACGCTGCTGGCGCTGTGCCGCGAGGGCAGCTTCCTGGTGCGGGACTGCGAGACCAGCCCTGACGACTACTCCCTGTCACTCAGGTGAGGGCACACGGGGGCAGGGGGGCAGAGGGAGCCCCCCGCGGGGGGAGGGTCCCCCACAGATGGGGCCTCCGGGTGTGGAGGTGCCCAGCGGTGTGCTTGGTCCTCTGGACAACCAACCCAGGCATGGAGTGGGATGAGGACCCTGAGCCCCACGGCGTTGTGCCAGCCTGGCCACCCTGCCCTGAGGGGCTGTGTCCTCGAGGGGTCTCTGTCCTTGGGGGGTCCTTGTCGCCAGGCTGTCCTTGTCCCCCAGAGTGCTGCCGTCCCCAAAGCCTTCTCTCACCCCAAGCTTGCTGCCATGCCAGCTTCCTGCCACCGCTGCACGGCCTGGGGACGGAGACAGCGGCGGGGACAGGGCTGGGGCTGGGGACCGGAGTGGGGCTGGGGACAGGGGAGGGGATAGGAATGGAGACAGAGGTCAGGATGGGGATAGGGGACAGGGATGGGGACAGGGATGGGATCTGAGATGGGGACCGGGATGAGGATAGGAAGAGGGAAGGGGATAGGGACTGGAATGGGAACTGGGGAGAGGAATGGAGGCAGAGATGGGGAGAGGGAACAGGGACGGGGACAAGGATGGGGAGCACGGGGGAGGGCTGCCAGCAGGGTGCCCGGGCGGAGGGGCTGGGCTGTGGGCTCGGCGCTGGCATCCCCGTGCTGGCATCACGTTCCTGCGTGCTCCCCCACGACCCACGCGTGCGGGGCAGGGCAGGCCGGGCCGGGCCGTGCCTCAGTGTCCCCTCGGTGCCCGCAGGAGCAGCCATGGCTTCGTACACGTGAAGCTGACCCGCACCCGGGAGCAGCACTTCACGCTCGGCCGCGCCGGAGCCGCCTTCCCCTCGGTGCCCGAAGCCGTGCGGCACTACACGGCGCGGGCACTGCCCGTCCGCGGGGCACGGCACCTCTCCCTGCTCTACCCCGTGGCAGTGCAGCCCCTGTGACCCTCCTCAGCTGTGCCCCCTCTCCCTGCCCCCTCCCCTGGCCCCACGGCAATCGCCCCCATTAAAAGCCAGCGTGCAGCCCCCGGCTCTGTGCTCTGTGGGCACGGAGACACTTTGGGCCCTCTCGGGGCTCAGCTCTGCGGTGACTCTCCAGGATGCCATGGTGACCCTGAAGGTACGGTGGCCCTGTCACTGATCCCTGGTGGCCCTGCCTCTGGCCCTGAGGCCATGGTGGCCCTGCCACTGCTCCCCCCATGCTGGATCCTGCCCCCCATGCCTGCTCCCACCACCCTGCCAGGAGCTCAGGTGGGCACAAGGGCTGTCCAGATGCGGCCACCCCATCGCTGCAGCCTTTGCTCTTGGGGACAGAAGCTGCCCCATATGGTGTGTGGGGGGTGTGTGATGGCGCTGGGCCCCCCCCGGGGGGTGTCCACGCCGGGTGCTTCCTGCTCCGTGGGCGCCGGCACCGTGCGCCGGCGCGGGGCCGCAGGACCGCAGAGCCACTTCCCTGACACGGGGCCCTGGGGGGGCCCCAAGAGCCTGCTGCCTCCTGGCCACGTGCCAGCTCCCCCCACCCCCCCCGACCCTGCCACACTGGCCACGTGCTGCCCACACTGCTGGCACCGGGTGGGCACCGGGTGCCACGGGGTGGGTGGCACAGAGAAGAGTGAGCAGGGAGGATGCTGCAAAACAGCTCTTTGGGGGTTGGGTCCCCACAGAAAGGTAAAGCTGGGGGAGGGGTGAGCCCCCTTGCCAGGCATGGGTGGCACACAGGGGCAGGGATTCTCTCAGGGTCGGGGGGCAGCAGGGGGGCCCCGTGCCCGCTGTGTCCCCACATGGTACATGGTGTTCTCCATCACCTGGGGGGGCGGTGGCAGCTTCCTGGGGGTCTGTGTCGAGAGGGGCATCATGTTCTCATAGATGGTCCTGTCTGGGGGGGCAACGGGAGTTGGAGGGGGGCTATGGCCAGTCCTGGCACGGTATGGTAGGTGGCACAGTGAGGGGATCCTCCAAGGGGCCCTCAGGAGACCCACTGGGTGCCCCCCACCCCAGGATGAGCCCCAATGAACAGGGGGGATGGGCACGGGGGAGTCTGGGCATAGGGGTGCACAGGGCAAATGGGCATAGGGGTGTTTGGGCATGGGGCAGGGTACAAGGAGGGATGGCCAGGAGGTATTTGGGAGAGGGGGGACCCTTGGGGGTATTTGGGCATGGGGTAGGATGGGAAGAGGGCAGAGAGGCACAGGGGGATCTAGGGACAGGGGATTTGGGGACAAGGTTACCTGAGTTCCTGCTGCAGCACCAGTGGGTGAGGACAGCCAAGCCCAGAAGGACTGTGGCCCCCAGGGCCCCCAGCAGCCCCCACAGTAGCCCTGCAAGCACACCCAGCTGGGAACACTGCCTCGGCACCACTGGCACCTGGGCATGGGGATGGAGGGGACAGCAGGGACAGCAGGGAGTCACTTGCCTGCCCGATGGCCTCCGTCAGCTGCTGCTGGTGAGGAGAAAGCACTTGGGGAGTCCTTGTCCCCATGTCTGTCCCTGTCCCCATGTCTGTCCCTGTCCCCATCCCTCTGCATTGTGGCCACCCAACACCCTCTGGGCATCTCCCTCCAGGGACCCCCTCAACCCCCTTGGGGTGTCCCCTCCCAGGGACCCCCTCAACCCCCTTGGGGACGTCACCTCCCAGGGACCCCCTCAACCCCCTTGGGGTGTCCCCTCCCAGGGACCTCCTCAACCCCCCTGGGAATGCCACTTCCCAGAGACCCCCTCCAGCACCCCAGCACGCCCCAGGGACCCCGCTGCGGCCCCCGTACCTGGGGTGACCCTGAGCAGGGTGCCGTTGCCGGTGGCCGTGCCGTGGGTGGGGATCTCGAGGATGATGCGGCACAGGTAGAGTCCCGCATCGTCCCCCCGCGCCTGGCGGAGGCTGAGGGTGGCCCGGGGGCGGCTCCAGGCCAGGTGCAGGCGGGGAGAGCAGGTGGCATTGGGGACAGAGGCGTCAGGGCGCAGGAGGGTGGTACACAGCTTCTCGTGCTCCTTCACCCACTCCAGCCGGAGCCGGTGCCAGGGCTCGGCCATCAGCAGCTGGCACGCCAGGGCCACGCTGCCACCCTCTGCCACCTGCACCTCACCCGGATCCTGGTTCACCTGCAGGGCACCTGCTGCTGGGAGCAGCACAGGGGGCACGGGGGTGTCACCCTCCATCCCCGTGGTCCCCAGGGCCACCCGGTGGGGCTGAGGGTGCTGGGTCACAGCAGGGACCAGGAGCCAGGCTGCTGCCTGTGTGTCCCCTCTGCCCCTGGCCGCACACTGCTCTGCATTGGTCCCCAGTGCCCATCCTGTCCCCACACCCCTCTCCCCATCCTGTCCCGCTCACTCCTGTCCACATCCTGTCCACATCCTGTCCCCATCCTGTCCCCACAGCCCTGTCCTGTCTTGTCCTGTCCTGTCCTCACCCTGTCTCCCCAGCCCCTGTCCCCACATCTCTGTGTCCATCCTCTCCTGGCCACCTCTGTCCCCATCTTGTCCCCAGAGCCTTGTCCCCATCCTGTTGCACTCTGTCACCACTCTGTCCCCCCACACACCTACTTCATCTGCTCTGTCTCGTCCCCTCGCAGCAGCTACGTCACTCACCTCTGCCGCTCCACCAGTCCCCAGCCTGTCCCCATGTCTGTCCCCACCCCCTGTCTGGTCCCCCGTCAGGTCGCCAGCGGCCCCCCCCGCCCTGTCCCGGCCACGACGCAGGGCCCTATTTGAGCCCCGCATCCTTCCCGTGCCCCCCAAAGAGTCTGTCCCCAACCCCACAGCCCCATCGCAGCGCCCCAGACGCTGTCCCCTCTGTGCCCCCCGAGCCAGTCCTGTCTCACCGCCAAGGAGGGGGATGAGGACCCCAAGCCCCAACATCCCCACACCGGTGCCAGCCTGGCCGCCCTGCTCCAGGGGTCCTTGTCCCCGAGGGGTCTCTGTCTCCGAGCTGTCCTGGTCCTCGCAGCGCTGCTGTCTCCCCAGGCTGGCTGATGTGACACCGCAGCTTCCTGCCTCCGCTGTGCAGCCCGGGGAGGGGGGCACGGGGGCGGGGACAGGGGGCAGGGATGGGGACCGCGGTAACGGGGATGGGGGCTGGGACGGCATCAGGGATGGGTATAGGGACAGAGATGAGGACGGGGAAGAGGGTTGAGAATGGGAACAGGGATGGAGGGGATGGCATCTCCTCAGGGGTCTGTACTGGGAGGGCAGGGATCCCGTACGAGGATGATGAGGCTCTTGTGCTGGGAGGACGGGGATCTGGTACTGGGAAGGCAGAAGTCCCATACTGAGAGGTGGGGGTCTTGAACTGGGAGGATGAGAGCCCCGCACTGGGACGGGGAGAGTCCATGCCGGGGGGGGGAGAGTCCATGCCGGGGGGGTGAGAGTCCATGCCGGAGGGGTGGGGATCAGGTACGGGGGGGGCTGGAATCCCATAGCGGGAGGAGGGGGATCCCACGCTGGGGAAGGAGGATCCCGCCCAGGGCAGGGATCCCACACTGGGAGCCACATCCCCCCGCGCCCTGCCCGGCCCCGGGGGTGCGCAGCACACCTCCCCCGGCACCCGGACTCCAGTTCCCAGCATGCCTCGGGGCCACGCCCCTGCCACGCCCCCTAGCGGCCGAACTACTCCTCCCATGATGCGCGCGGGGGGCGGCGCGGGGCGGGGCGGGGCGGGGTGGGGGGCGCCGCTCCCCCTTTGTTGGTGTCGGCGGGGCCGAGCGGGGCCGGCCCGGTATGGGAGACCAGGTGGGGCCGGACTGGGCTGGACTGGGTTAGACTGGGACGGACTGGGGGGGGGGATGGGGAAATGGAGGGGAGAGGGGAAGGATGGAGGAGGAAGAGGAGGAGGGATGAAGGAAGAGAGGATGGAAGGATGCGGGGAGGGGGGTGGGGAGGAGGAAGAGGGGAGGGAAGAAGGGAGGAGGGAGAGGGGATGGGGGGGAGAGGAGCAGAGGCATGGGAGAGGGAGGGATGGAGGAAGCGGTTGGAGGGGATGAAGGCCTGGAGGCCTGGGATGGAGGGAGGAGGGATGGGGGATGCTTGGGGGATGGGGGGATGGAGGGGCATCCAGTGGGGGGGTGCAGAAGAGATGGGGGTGCTGCAAGCGTGGGGGTGCAGGAGGGATGGAGGGGCATGGAATGGAGGGGTGCAGGAGGGCTGGGGGTCTTGGCAGGGTGGGGAGGGATGGGCAGTGCTGGAAGGATGGGGGGTGCAGGAGGGATGGAGGGGCATGGACTGGGGGTACTGGAGGGGCTTGGGGGTGCTGGAAGGATCAGAGTGCAGGAGGGGTGGGGGGCGCAGGGGCAGCGCAGGGCCGCCCCCCTGGCCGCCCCCCTGCTCTCACACACGCTCCTGCCAAGTCATCCGGCTCCCGCCATGCCGGCAGAGCCCTGGCACCGGCTGCCCGTGGCGCCTGGCACGGCTGGGCCTGGCCTGGAGAGGGAGCTGGGGGCAGGGAGGTGGCTGGAGGGGCGGCGGGGAGCAGGGGGTGCTGACGGAGGGCGCCGGGGGCCGGGCAGGAGGCTCTGCGGAAGATCATCACCACCTTGGCCGTGAAGAATGAGGAGATCCAGAACTTCATCTACTCCCTCAAGCAGATGGTGCAGAACGTGGAGGTACCAGGGAGCTGCCCCCTCCCCGCCGCCCAGCCCTGTGCCCTCCCCTCGGCACCCCCCCGGCCCCAAAGCGGGGGGGGAGGGGGTGGCACCCCTCTGACGGCCTGGGTGCTGTGCCCAGGCCAACTCCACGCGGGCACAGGAGGACCTGGAGAGCGAGTTCCAGTCGCTGTACGCCCTGCTGGACGAGCTGAAGGAGCAGATGCTGATGAAGATCAAGCAGGAGCGTGCCAGCCGCACCTACGAGCTGCAGGTCAGCACCCCCCCCGCCTGCCTCCCCCCCCGTGCGGGCACCCTTGCCCACCGCAGCCCCTCTCCCCTTTTGCCCATGCCAGGCCCAGCTGGCAGCGTGTGCCAAGGCCTTGGAGAGCTCGGAGGAGCTGCTGGAATCGGCCAACCAGGCCCTGGGCGCGGCCAACAACCACGACTTCGCCCAGGTGAGTGCCCACCAGGGACCCCCTGTGCTGGGGGTGTCCTAGCTCCGGATCAATGCCACCCCCGGGCTGCCCTCACCCTGGGCGGGCACCTTCCTTCCTGTCTGCGCTGGGCACTGGGGCAATGCTGGGCTGGCTGTGCCCGCTGCGGGGCTGAGGGGGAGCATGGGGACCCTGCCTGGGGTGAACCCGGAGCTGCCCAGTGTGTGAGAGCGCTGGGCACCGTGGCAGGGGCACAGGGGGCACCAGCAGGTGCCATGGGGGTGCTGCGGTGGCAATGCTGTGCTACGGGGTACTGCTGTGGGATGCAGGGATGCTGTGCCATGGGGTGCCATGGCAGGAATGCTGTGCTATGGGGTACCATGGCAGGGATGCTGTGCCATGGGGCACTGCTGTGGGATGCAGGGATGCTGTGCCACGGGGTGCCATGGCAGGGATGCTGTGCCATGGGGCACTGCTGTGGGATGCAGGGATGCTGTGCCATGGGGCACTGCTATGGGATGCAGGGATGCTGTGCCATGGGGCACTGCTGTGGGATGCAGGGATGCTGTGCCAGGGGGTGCCATGGCAGGGATGCTGTGCCATGGGGCACTGCTGTGGGATGCAGGGATGCTGTGCCACGGGGTGCCATGGCAGGGATGCTGTGCCATGGGGTGCCATGGCAGGGATGCTGTGCCATGGGGCACTGCTGTGGGAGGCAGGGATGCTGTGCCAGGGGGTGCCATGGCAGGGATGCTGTGCCATGGGGCACTGCTGTGGGATGCTGAGCTGCTGGGGACAGGGGCATGCTCTGCCGCGCTGGCACCGGGGCGGGCATGCACACAGTAACCGCTCTGGCTCCTGGCACCGCTCTCTCACCTGCTTTTTTTCTTCCTCCTCTTTTCCTCTGCTGTGCTCCCAAGGCTGCCAAACAGATCAAGGATAGGTACGGCCCCCCCTCAGCCCCCCCAGTCCCACCCAGCTCCTCCCAGCCGGGTGCCCTCCCCGTGCCCTTTTCACTCCCAACCTCCTCCCCAGCCAGGACCCCTGGGCCGGGGGGGTGCTGGGGTGACTCTGCCCACCCTCACCACAGCCACGCAGGGCAGGGGGGTGAGCGGGCAGGGCCGGGGGGGGAGGAGGGGGCGCTGGGCACGCTGACCCTTTGCCCTGTGCCCCCCGCAGCGTGACCATGGCCCCAGCCTTCCGCCTCTCGCTCAAGGCCAAGGTGAGCGACAACATGAGCCACCTGATGGTCGACTTCGCCCAGGAGCGGCGCCTGCTGCAGGCCCTGGCCTTCCTGCCAGGTACTGCCCACGCCTGGCAGGCACCGGGCACAGGGGGGAGGGCAGGGGCAGCAGAGGGCTGTGCCAGCCGGGTGAGGAGACGGCGTTAGCGTGTAAGGGGTCTGCTGGGTGCCAGGGCAGGGGGTTGAGAAGCTGGGGAGGAACAGGGGGGTGCCAGGTTGGGGAAGCGTTTGGTGCCTGCTTCAGAGCGGGGAGAAGGTGCCAGGGATGCAGGGATGAAGAGGGTTGGATGCTGTGCCCACGCTGGGAGCCATGCTGTGGGCTGCCAGGTGTGAGGTCTTGGAGGTGCTAAGCTCGAGGTCTCTGGGATGCCACCATTGTGGTCCCTAGGGTGCAGTGCCCATGGGTGCTGTGGGTGCCATGGGTGCCATGCCACGTGTGGGATCCATAGGGTGCCAACCCCATGGGACACCTGGATGCCCTGGGAGTGCCGGGGGTTGGTGGGAACACCTTGGCTGGCAGTGGTGGTGGTGGGGAGGGGGCTGTGGACGCCAGTGGCGCAGCTGCCCCTGCTGGCAGTGCCCAGCACCCCCGAGATCGACCTGGCGGAGTCGCTGGTGGCCGATAACTGCGTGACCCTGGCCTGGAGGATGCCCGAGGACGACAGCAAGATCGACCACTACGTGCTGGAGTATCGCCGCACCAACTTCGAGGGGCCCCCCCGAGCCAAGGAGGACCAGCCCTGGATGGTGGTCGAGGGCATCAAGGGCACTGAGTACACCCTCTCTGGTGAGGGCACAGCACCAGCCTCAGACATCACAGCATCACAGAACTGCCAGGGTTGGAAGGGAGCTCAAGGCTCAGCCAGCCCCAACCCCCTGCCAGGGGCAGGGACTCCTCACACCACAGCAGGTTGCTCACAGCCACCTCCAGCCTGGCTGCAAACACCTCCAGGGATGAGGCTGCCAACACCTCCCTGGGCAGCCTGTGCCAGGCTCTCACCACCCTCATGGGCAACAACTTCTTCCTAACATCCAATCTCAATCTCCCCACTGCTAATTTTGCTCCATCCCCCCCAGTCCTATCCCTCCCTGACACCCTCAGAAGTCCCTCCCCAGCTTTCTTGCAGCCCCCTGCAGATCCTGGAAGGCCACAATGAGGTCTTGGAGCCTTCTCCTCTCCAGCCTGCACAACCCCAACCCCCTCAGTCTGTCCTCACAGCAGAGCAGCTCCAGCCCTCTGCTCCTCCTCGTGGCCCTTCTCTGGACACCCTCCAGCCCCTCCAGATCCTTCCTGTGCTGGGGGCTCCAGAACTGGACACAGAGCTCCAGCTGTGGTCTCAGCAGAGTGGAGCAGAGGGGCAGAATCCCCTCCCTGGCCCTGCTGGCCACACTTCTGATGCAGCCCAGGCTCTGCTTGGCTCTCTGGGCTGCAAGTGCTCCCTGCTGGCTCTTCTTGAGCTTCTCCTCCCCCAGAACCTCCAAGGCCTTCTCTTCAGGGCTGCTCTCCAGCAGTCCCTGCCCAGCCTGTATCAGTGCCTGGGATTGCCCTGACCCAGCTGCAGGACCTTGCCCTTGCTCTTGTTGAACCTCAATGGGGTTGGCTTGGAGCAGGCGCTGCAAGTGTTTTAGTGGCTGGGTGGCAGTGCCAGGCTCTTTAGGGGGACATGGTAGGTGCAATGCCCCTCTTGTGCCCTACTTTGTGCCCTGCTGTGCCCACAGGGCTGAGGTTTGACATGAAGTTCATGAACTTTCGTGTCCGGGCGTGCAACAAGGCTGTGGCAGGAGAGTTCTCCGAGCCGGTCACCCTGGAGACGAGAGGTGGGTACCAGGGGGGTGGCAGGATGCCCATCAAAACCTAACCTCCCTTCCCCTTTCCCTGTCCCTTCCCCCTTTCCCTTTCCCTGTCCCTTCCCCCTTTCCCTTTCCCTTTCCCTTCCCCCTGTCCCTGTCCCTTCCCCCTTTCCCTTTCCCTTCCCCCTTTCCCTGTCCCTTTCCCTTTCCCTTTCCCTTTCCCTTTCCCTTTCCCTTTCCCTTTCCCTTTCCCTTTCCCTTTCCCTTTCCCTTTCCCTTTCCCTTCCCCCTTTCCCTTTCCCTTTCTCTTTCCCTTTCCCTTTCCCTTTCCCTTTCCCTTTCCCTTTCCCTTTCCCTTTCCCTTTCCCTTCCCCTTCCCCTTCCCCTTCCCCTTCCCCTCCCCTCCCCCCAGCTTAGCAGCACCCCCCGTGCCTGCCAGGGGCCCGCAAGCCGCCGGTGTGCAGGCAGGGGGTGGGGCGGGGGGGCCAGGGGGGGCCAGGCTGACGGTGGCTGTCCCCAGCCTTCATGTTTCGGCTGGACGCCAGCACCTGCCACCAGAACCTGCGCGTGGAGGAGCTGAGCGTGGAGTGGGACGCCACGGGGGGCAAGGTGCAGGACGTCAAAGCCCGCGAGAAGGATGGCAAGGGCAGGACGGCCTCGCCTGCCAACTCGCCTGCCAGGTGAGCTCACACCCCCCACACACCCCCCCACACCCCCCACACCCCCATTGCCCTCCCGTGGGCAATGCCAACCCAGCTCCGTCCTGCCCTAGGGTGGTGCAGTCGCCCAAGAGGATGCCCTCGGGGCGTGGGGGCAGAGATCGATTCACTGCTGAGTCCTACACGGTTCTGGGTGAGAGCTGGGGGCACCCGCTGGGGGCTGGGGGGAGGGGACACGGTGTGGGCACCTAGAGGGGATGGTACAGAGGGGAGGGTGGCCCTGAGCTGGATGCAGGTGGGCATGTGGCACCTAGTGGTTCAAGAGGGGATGGCACGGAGGGGAGGGTGGCCCTGAGCTGGATGCAGGTGCACACAGGACACCCAGAGGGATCTGGTGGTGCTGGGGACAGGGCAGGCGTGGGTGCAGCTGGCAGAGCCGTGCCCTGTGCCCACAGGGGACACCCTGATCGACGGCGACGAGCACTACTGGGAGGTGAGGTACGACCGGGACAGCAAAGCCTTCGGCGTGGGGGTGGCATACCGCAGCCTGGGCAAGTTCGACCAGCTGGGCAAGACCTCTGCCTCCTGGTGCCTGCACCTCAACAACTGGCTGCAGGTCAGCTTCAGTGCCAAGCATGCCAACAAGGCCAAGGTGCTGGACGTGCCCGTGCCCGACTGCATCGGCGTCTACTGCAACTTCCACGAAGGTTGGTGAGGGGTGGGCGAGGTGGGGACTGGGCAGCGGTGGGGTGGGCACAGGGACTGCCACTGGTGTGGGCATCAGTGTGTCCACCGTGGGCATTGTCACTGCTGTTGGCACCAGTGTGTCCACCATGGGCACCACCACGCTCACCATGGGCTTGGCCACCACCATGCACATCCTCCACGGGCACTGCAACCGCCCCTGGCACCAGTGTATCCGCCATGGGCATTGCCACCAGCATGGGCACCACTGTGTCCGCCGTGAGCTTTGCTCACCAGCACGCCCAGCGCAGGTATTGCCACCACCACCAGCACAGGCACCACTACCTTGGGCATTGCCCCTACCATGGGCACCGTGCTGGGGCTCTACAAGCTCCGTGTGACCCAGCCCCAATGCCCACCTCCGTGCCCACAGGCTTCCTGTCCTTCTACAACGCCAGGACCAAGCAGCTGCTCCACACCTTCAAGGCCAAGTTCACGCAGCCTGTGCTGCCAGCCTTCACGGTAAGGGGCAGGCAGGGCTGGGCAGCTCCTCAGGGGCTCCATTCCTGTGCCAACAAGGCCAAGGTGCCAGCCTTCCCCCCCTCCCCAACCCCCAACCCTGTGCCTGCAGGTCTGGTGTGGCAGCTTCCAGGTCACCTCGGGCCTGCAGGTGCCCAGCGCGGTCAAGTGTCTGCAGAAGCGCAACAGCACAGCCAGCAGCTCCAATGCCAGCCTGGCCTAGAGCTGTGCCCCCTCTGCTGTGGGCACCCCGCCAGGCAAGAACACTGAATGTACCCAAACCCCTCCCCTCCCTGCCCCCCAACCTCTCCCACCTCAGACGCTGCCCTGGCAGGGCTGTGCCGTCCACCCAGAGCTGGGCTGCACTGGCACCCTCGGTCCTGCCAGCTGACCCCCTCCACCACCCCTCCCAACTCTGTGCCACCCACCCCCCCTCCATGTCACTGGCAAGGGGCTGGGCACATTGTCCCCCCTGCCACCACTGAGAGCTGCTTCTGGCCTGAAGAATAAACTGGGATGTAGGTGTGAAGTGGCTGTGCCCGGGGCACGGGAGGCTGGGGGGCAACCAGCTCATGGTGGGGAAGGGGTTGGGTCTGGGGAGGGGGTGGCTGTCCTGGTGTCACCCCCATGGCACAGGGTGCTGGGGGCACCAGCTCAAGGTGGGGAAGGGGTTGGGTCTGGGGAGGGGGTGGCTGTCCTGGTGTCACCCCCTTGGCACAAGGAGCTACGACAGGGCTGTGCTTAATTCAGCCTGGCACCTGGGGTAGTGCCCCCCCAAACAGATGGGGTTTGGGAGTCTATTGCTGACCCTCCAGGACCCCCTCTCCCCCCAGTGCCACCCCAGCCTGGAACTGGAGCCAAGGCTGGGGGCACTGCTGTCCCAGCTGGTGCCTGGCACAAAGAGGGGAGGCAGTGGCTGCCCCTCCCCCTCAGTGGCATCAGTCCTCACTGAGAGCCTGGCAGAGCTGCAGCTCCCTGGCGGGCAGGGTGACCCCGGGCAGGGCACCCTGCACCATGATGCCACCCATGCTCCACCCATGCTCCACCCATGCTCCACTCCAGAAGCTGCTTGGCCTCCAGCTGGGTCACCCCGGGGGAACAGCTGGGGACCCCGGGGCCAGCCCTACCCTGTCACCCCCAGCCGTGTTGGACCACCCAGGCCATGCTGGTCCCCAGTGAGGATGGAGACCTCCCCACAGCCCCCAGCCCACCCCACCCACAGGGACAGTGGTGGCCCAGGGGACCCGGGGGTGACAAAGGACCCTGAGGGCAGAGCTGGAGGAGGTGGCTGGGCAGCAGCAGGGCACTGGGGACCGTTCCTGCAGGGGGCACACAGAGGGGACACCACCACCAGGACCCCACCAGACCTCCTGGACCCCGCACTCTGCCCACCACCACCAGGGGCAGGATGAATCCCCCCCCTCCATCTCCACATGGTGGGGGACATGCAAAGATGGCCTCTCCCTGGCACTCCCTCTCCCTGGCACTCCTTCTCCCTGGCGTCCCCTGTGCCCCCCCTGCCCCAGGGCTCTGCACCCCCCTAAGCCTGCCCTCAGTACCCCCAAGTCCTGTCCCCTCTGCCACCTCTACACCCAGATCCTGCCCCCAGTGTCCCCCCAGTCCTGGCAGCTGTACCCCCGTCCCATGCCCCTCCTTGCCCAAGCCCTGTCCCCTCCACACCCGCAGGTGCCACCGGGCGGGGGCTCGGCCCTCCCCTTCTCTGTGCCCCGGGGCCGGGGGGCAGAGCCTCGGTGTTCCCCCGGGGCCGGTATCGGTGCTTGTGTTTCCCGCGCCCCCGGTGTCCGTGTGTCCCCCCCGTGCCAGCGTCCGTCCCTGCGTGCCCCCCCCCCGCCCAGTGCCGGTGTCCATCCGCGCCCCGCCCGGTGCCGGCGCCCCCCGGCTGCCGCCGGTACCCTCCCGTCCGTGCTTCCTCCCGCGGGAGGGGCGGGGCGCGCGGGGCCACCCCCCGTCACGTGCCTCCGGTCGCCGCCGCCGCGCGCACCGGGGGGAGGCGGGAGCGGCGGAACATGGCAGGTACCGGCGGGGGCGCGCCCGGCACGCACCGGCCGTCGGGGACGCGCACAGGGCACCACCGAGAGAGCGGGCAGCGGGCACCGGGCGCGGGCAGCGGGCGCGGGCAGGCGTGCGCGCACCCCCCTGCACCTGCGTGTGCGTGCACTGCACACCGCCCCCCCGCCAGGCGCGCGCACGCGTGTGCCGGCCGCGCGTGCTCACACGCACGCGAGTGCGCGGGCGCGCGGGACCGGGGGGGGACCCACGGGGGCGGGGGCGGGAGGAATGTGGGGGGCAGGGATGGGGACACCTCCAGACGCGGCCACCCGTGGCGGGGGGGAAGCCCTTGTGAGTGGAGGGGACCCCGGGGGAAGCGAGGGGGGAGGAGAGTCGTGGGGCAGGGGTGGGGACACCCCCGGGTCGGGGGACACCCTGGGGATACTCCTGAGGGGAGGGCACCCACGGGTGGGGCACGCGTGGGGCAGAGATGGGGACACTGTGACTGGGACACCGGTGAGGAAGGGATGGGGAGGTCCTGGGGCACTCAGGGAGGGGTGCAGGGATGGGGACACCCTGAGACACCTGTGCAAGGGGACACCTCGGGACTCTTGTGAGGAGGGGGCACCCACTGGGGTGGGGCACACATGGGACAGGGCTGGGGACACTCCAGGACACCCATGAGGGTTCACCCGTGGGGCAGGAATGAGGACCCCCCCGGGATGCTTTGCCATGTCCTGTTACCCACCCTGCCCCTCTCCCCTTTGGGTCCAGTCCAGGCTCTGTGGACCTGCTGGGCAGGAGGGTCGTGTCCTCATGTCCCCCACACTCTAGCGTCTGTGTCCCCCAGCCCTGTCCCCACGTCCCTGTGTTCCCATGGCCCCCACTCATGTCCCCATGGCTCTGTCATCATGTCCCGGTGTCCTCATGCCCGCACACAGTGAGGGCCCCAAGGGTGCTCTCGGTGAGGACACCCGGGGGAGCTGCCCCGGGGAGGACGCCCCCTCCATGGCAGGTTGTCGCACCCCGCAGCGCTGGGGGCTGCCTCCCCCGGTGGGGACGAGTGTCTGGAGGAGGACGAGGACGAGCTGGAGCCGGGGCTGGACGAGGCGGAGGCGGAGCCGGAGGCCGGGAGCGGGGCGAAGGCGGCGGGGGGCACCCGGGGGGCCCTGCTGACCCGGCGGGGAATCACCCTCCGGGTCCTGCTCCGGGACGGCCTCCTGGAGCCCGCCCGTGGTGTCCTCTCCATCTACTACCTGGTGAGTCCGGGACAGGGGTGGGGGACAAGGATGGGGGACAGGTTGGGGACAAGGATGGGGGACAGGTTGGGGACAGGAATGGAGGACAGGGATGGGAACTGGGATGAGGACAGGGATGGGAGACAGAGATAGGGACAAAGATGGGGGACAGGGATGGGAACTGGGATGGGGACAGGGACGGGAGACAGAGATAGGGACAAAGATGGGGGACAGGGATGGGAACTGGGATGGGGACAGGGATGAGGGACAGGGACGGGGGACAGGGGTCTGGCAGGTGCCTCCCCAGCTCACCCCATGCTCCCCAGGGCAAGAAGTTCGTGGGGGACCTGGGTGCAGATGGGACCATCACCTGGCAGGAGACAGGGCAGGTCTTCAACTCGCCCAGCGCCTGGGCCACGCACTGCAAGCGCCTGGTGAACCCTGCCAAGAAGTCCGGCTGCGGGTGGGCGTCCGTGCGCTACAAGGGGCAGAAGCTGGACCAGTACAAAGCTGCCTGGCTGCGGCAGCACCAGCCCAACGCGCCGCCCGCCGACGAGGTGCGCTGGCACCCCCTCCCCACCACCCCGGGGGTCCCCTGTTGGGGGTGGCAGGGGAGGTGCCATCCCGTGCTGCCCACAGAGGAGGTGGTTTAGGACCCCCTCCCCAGCACCCTTGAGGCATCCCCTGGTGTGGGTGGCAGGGGAGGTGCCATCCCGTGCTGCCCACAGAGCCTGGCCAGTGAGGGTGAGGAGGAGGACATGCCTGAGGAGGAAGAGGAGGAGGTGCCGAGGGAGGGTCGGGTGCCCGTGCCAGAGCCGGCAGTGGCCAAAAAACCAGAGGAGAAGAGCAAGAAGCAGCAGTGCAAGAGCCTGGTGGAGCCAGCAGGGACAGGTAGGGGGACAGTGGGGGGCTCAGGGCACCCTGGGCGCCCTGGCACGGTGACAGGGACGCTGTGCTCCGCAGATCCTGGCCCCCCGGGGAAGAGGCTGGAGAGCAAACCCCGGGTGCCCGTCCGCTACTGCACCCTGGGCACCCGCGACTCGGCCAGGTAGGCAGTGCCAGGCCCAGCAGCCCCGAGGGTGCCACCAGCAGCCCCGAGGGTGCTGGGGGTGGGCGGTGGGGGACACGGAACAGCGGCAGCAGGGCTGTGGCTCTTCCAGGAACCCCCAGACCCTGGTGGAGGTGACGTCCTTCGCTGCCATCAACAAGTTCCAGCCCTTCAACGTGGCCATTTCCAGCAACGTTCTGCTGCTCCTGGTGAGCCTCCTGCCCGGGCCGGGCCAGCCCTGGCGCTGCTGGGGTCACCTCCAGGCCGCGTGGGGACAGTGATGTCCCCAGCACCGCTGACCGCAGCCTTTGCCTTCAGGACTTCCACAGCCACCTGACGCGGAGCGAAGTGGTCGGCTACCTGGGGGGGCGGTGGGACACCAACACCCAGCGTAGGTAGCGGGGGGGGTGGGGGGCTGGGGGGGCGTCCCCCCGGTCTGGGGCAGAGCCGCTCACTGCTGTCACCCCCTGCAGTGCTGACGGTGCTCCGAGCCTTCCCCTGCCGGACACGCCTGGGGGATGCTGAAGCTGCCAGCGTGGTGGAGGAGGAGGTAAAGCAGACCTGGGGGTGCTGGGGGGGCAGGGTCTGGCTCTGGGGGAGCTGGGGGAGAAGGTCCTCAGCAAGTTCAAGCAGGGCAAGTGGAGGGTCCTGCAGCTGGGGAGGAACAAGCCCCTGCCCCAGGCCAGGGGAGGTGACCTGCTGGGAAGCAGCTCTGTGGGAGAAGGGTCTGGGAGTGCTGGGGGACAGAAGTTCATCGTGAGCCAGTGATGAGCCCTGGTGGCCAAGAAGGCCCCAATGGTGGCCTGGGGGGCACTGAGTGTGGCCAGAGGGGTGAGGGAGGTTCTCCTCTCCTTCTATTCTGCCCTAGGGAGGCCACATCTGGGCTACTGGGTCCAGTTCTGGGCTCCCCAGTTCAAGAGACGGAGTCCAACAGAGGCTACAAAGGGCCTGGAGCAGCTCTGGGAGGAGCAAAGGCTGAGAGCCCTGGGGCTGAGAGCCTGCAGCAGAGCAGCCCAGAGGGCAGCTGAGCAATGCTCAGCAGGAGCTGAAGGGTGGGGAGCCAGACTGCTCAGTGGTGCCCAGGGACAGCACAAGGAGCAAGGGGCACAGACTGGCACCCAGGAGGTTCCACCTGAACAGGAGAAATTTGGTGTGAGGCTGCTGGGGGCCTGCAGCAGGCTGCCCAGAGAGGCTGTGGAGTCTCCTTCTGTGCAGAGCTTCCAACCCCCCCTGGGCACTGTGCTCCTGGGCAAGCTGCTGGAGCAGGGGGGTTGGACTGGGTGAGCTCCAGAGGTCCCCTCCAGCCCCAGCATGCTGGCATTTGGGGGAGTGTCCTGGGGGTCCCAGGCACCCAGCCCCACAGCTTGTGCCCCCCCCCAGATCTGCCAGAGCCTGTTCCTGCGGGGGCTGTCGCTGGTGGGGTGGTACCACAGCCACCCCTTCGGGCCTGCCCTGCCCTCCCTGCACGACATCGATGCCCAGATGGATTATCAGCTCAAGCTGCAGGGCAGCGGCAACGGCTTCCAGCCCTGCCTGGCCCTCATCTGCGGTGAGCTGCCCGGCCTGGGGGTGCTGGGGCTGCTGTTAGCCCCCTCCCCACGTCAGCTCCATCTCCCCTTCCCCCCCCAGGGCCCTACTACCCTGGCAATCCCGGCGTGGAGTCCAGAATCGCCCCCTTCTGGGTGATGCCCCCCCCCGAGGTAAGTGGTGCTCAGTCCCCAGGGGAGGCTGCTTGGCATGGGGGTGGCTCCAGGGCTGGGGGTGTGGGGGTGACTCCCACCCACCCCTTTCTTCTCCACCCCCCACCCAGCAACGGCCCAATGACTACGGCATCCCCATGGAGGTGGAGGTGGCCTACATCCAGGACGGCTTCCTCACCAACGACGTCCTGCAGGAGATGGTGAGCGTGGGGGGCTCCAAACCCCCCCCAGCAAGGACCCCCTGGGGGGGCTGGCCAGGTCTCTGCCACCCATCTCTGCCCTGCTGATGGTTACAATCTCACCTCCATCCCCACCCTGCTGCTGAGGTCTTACTGCCACAGGGCTTGGTGGGGGAATGTGCCTGACCCCTGGTGCCTGCAGCCCCTCTCCTCCCCTGCATGCCCCCTACCCCTGGGCAGTCTGCAGCCCCTCTCCTCCCCCTGGGCAGCCCTGGTGCCTGCAGCTCCTCTCCTGCCCCCACCCCAGACGCTGCTGGTGGAGTTCTATAAAGGAGCTCCTGACCTGGTGAAGTTCCAGGAGCTGTGGAGTCAGGACCAGACCTACCTGGACAAGCTGAAGGTGAGGAGGAGGCTTCCTCTGCTGGGCTGGATGAGGAAGGGCCTCAGCTCCAGTCCCCCCCTGCTGGCTGCATTAATTGGGCTGTGTTCATTAACTGGGCTGGTTTAATTACCCCAGGGCTCCCTGGCCTCCCGCACCCCCAAAGACCAGAGCTTCACCCACATCCTGGAGCAGATCTACAGCCTGCTCAAGCTCAGCAGCTGAGGGGCTGGGAGCCCCTTCCCCCCTGTTCAGCACGGGGCAGGGACCCTCTCCCAGCAGCCAGAGCTCAGCTCTGCAGCCCCCTCCCCAGCGGCAGGGGCTCAGGCAGAGCCGGCGCCGGGCAGCGCTGCGGGGGCACCGCGTCGCCCACAGCTCCAGGGAGCTCACCCAGGAGGGGGCCCAGGACCCCACTGGCCCCTGCCCTGCCCCTGGGGGAGTGGTGAGGGGAGGGTGGTGGTGGTGCTGGTTGGAGTCTTGGCTGTTCAGTTGTTTGTGGCCGTGGTAGTTGATTAAAGAGCAGTTCCTGAGCGGCAGTGGCCGCTGCGTGGCTCAGCTGGCTTGGGCACACCACAGGCTGGTGGGTGGCAAGGGTGGCATCAGGGGCTGGGGAGCAGGGCTGGGGAGGAGGGGCTGGGGGCGTTGAGTCTGGAGAAGAGGAGGCTGAGGGGAGACCTCCTTGCTCTCTACAGCTCCCTGAGAGGAGGCTGCAGTGAGGTGGGGATTGGTTTCCTCTCCCTAGGATCAGATGATAGGAGAGGAAATAGCCTGAAACTGTGCCAGGGGAGGCTAAGGGTGGAGAGGAGGAACAATTTCTTTGCTGCAAGAGTGGTCAGGGGTTGGCAGAGGCTGCCCAGGGAGCTGGTGGAGTCCCCAGCCCTGGAGGGGTTCCAGAACCCTGTGGCCATGGAGGTGCTGAGGTGCTGGCTGGGAGCAGATGATCTTAGAGGTCTCTTTCAACCCCAACAATTCCATGAATCCAAGATCCTGCTGCCTGCCTTTGGGGTGGGGGGTGGGGAGTTGCACCTGGGGAATAGGACCACAGAATGCTGAGGGGCTGGGAAAGGACCTCCAGAGATCACTGGGGGCCCAACCCCAAGGCGTGGATCCGAGGCTGCTCCTCTGCAGTGCCTCCTGGAGCCCTCTCTGATGCTGACAGAGGAGGCAGGGGGTAGAAAGAAGAAACCATTTAATACTTCCATTCAGAGATACAAGTTGAGAGTCATGGGTCAGATGGTTCTTCCCTCAAAAACCAGGAGAAACCATTGGAAAAAAAACCCCACCCCAAAAACACAAACACAAGACCCCCAAAAATAAACCAAACCAACCCAAAAAGGAAGCCCAGGCCAGGCTGGAGCCAAGCTGTCCCAGCTGGCAGCACACACTGCCATCCACCTCAGCAGCAGCCAAGCACTCCCAGGATGCCACCCCAGGCCCCACCAAGGAGGGGACAGAGGTGATGGCCCCGAGGGCACCAGGCCCTTGGGCTGCCTGTGATGCTGGGAGGGATGGGGAGCTGCCCCCAGCCCCCCATGGCTGCACTTGGGGTCACCACTGTGGCCTGCTCAGAGCATGAGGAGCCAGCAAACATCACCATGCACCGCTGGGAACCATCCCATGGGGGCTGTGAGAGGAGCTGGGCGGCAGCAGGGGCAGGGATGTGCTCAGTTCCCCAGCCAGGCAGGGGGGGTGCTGGCCCAGGAGGGGTGCCAGAGCCCAGCTGGGGTGGGGGAGCTGGGGAAGCCACTTTGCTAGCCAGGAAAACCTCGGAGGGAGGGCTGGGGAGAGCACTGCTGGGCCCCATCCTGACCCCATGGTGTGAGGCTGGGGCCAAGGGGGTGGCAGAAGCGCTGCTGAGATGTCCAATGCCTTCTCCCACCCAAAGTGCTGGCAGGGGGACAGTTGTGTGTCCCCCCCAACCCTGGGAGGAGGGGGGCTGTGGGGTGCAGGAAAGGCACACGAGGGTCTGCTGAGCTCCAGCCCTGCTCCCTGACCCTGGGCACAGCTCTCAGCTCTGCCCTGTGGTGGGACCCTGGGCTGAGGCCCAATTCCCCCATTCCCAAATCACCCCCAGCTCTGCCAGGTGGGGGGGGGGGTGGGGGTAGGGGGATGGGGGGAAAGGTTGGAGCAAGAAATGCCCAAGGGCTAAAAGCAAAAGGACTTAAACCATCTAAAATCAAGGGCAGGCCCCTGGGAGCCAAGCTCTGCAGGGAGGGCTAAAAGCAGGCAGGGGACATCCCTGCTCTGTCCCTTCAGGGTGGGGAGGGACAGCACAGAGCCCCAGGCGGGGCTCAGCACCCCAGGGAGGGCTCAGCACCTGCACTGCAGGGCTGGTTTAGTGTTTGATGGAGGTTGTAGTGTTGCTGTGCCTCAAAGCCTCCCTGCCCCGAGTCCCCCAGGAGTGCTCTGGACCCCTCTGGAGAGCCCCTGAGGCCCCTGGGAGAGTCCCAAGAGCTCAAGAGAGCCCCTGAGCCCCCTGGGAGAGTCCCAAGCCCCCCAGAGAGTGCAGGGGTCCTGCAGCAGTGGTGGGCCGTAGGGAGAGGGGTAGTGTTCAGCAGGGTGGGGGACCAAGGAGGTGCCCCTCAAGTGAGGCTGGGGGCTGCCTTACTCCCCCCTGCATGGGGCTGTCCATCTCCCCGTGAAGGATGCATCCCAGCTCCCCCCCAGGCTCATCCCAACACTTGACCCAACAAGGGAAGACAAAGAGTGGGGAGGGGGCTGTGGGAGGGCCCTGGGAGAGGTCTGGGGCGGGGGGGAGCTGGCAGGGCGCAGAGTACCGAAGGTCAAGCACCAGAAGGACAAACCCAAAACTTCAAAGAACCACATTCATGGGGGGGGAGGGGGGGAGGAGGGGGGAGCTGGGGGGAGTGTGGGGGGGGGAGAGGCCCTGTTTGAGCCTTCCTGGCTTGTTCCCTGGCGGCAGTCTGGCCCCGAGGCGGGGGGGAGGCGAGGCGGCGCCGGCGGAACGGAGGCGCAGCCCCGGGGGGGCCGGGGGGGGCCGAGGCTGCTTCACTGAGGTAGTGGAACCAGCACCTCCACGTAGTTGAGGGGGAAGAAGCCTGACTGGCCGTGGATCATGCCCTCATACCAGTTCTCATCAATCTGGTTGGTCAGGGTGATGATGTTGCCCTCCTTGAAGCCCAGCTCGCCGTCGTTCTCCGGCTCGAAGTCGTACAGAGCCTTGCAGCAGGGCTGGTCCAGGGGGGCTGGGGGCAAAGGAGGGGGTGGGGAGAAGGTGAGATGGAGCCCTCTGCACCCACTCTCTCATAGTCTCCAATCAAGTTGAAAGGGACCTTAAAGATCAGCCAGTTCCAAGCCCCTGCCCTGGGCAGGGACGGCTCCCACCGGCCCTGGTGGCTCAAGGTCTCATCCAGCCTGGCCTTGAGCAGCTCCAGGCAGGAGGCAGCCACAGCCTCCCTGGGCAGCCTGTGCCAGTGCCTCCCCACCCTCACTCTAAAGAGTTTCTTCCTCCTCTCCAGTCTCAATCTCCCCTCCTCAAGCTTCAATCCACTGCCCCCTGTCCTGTCACTCCAAGCCCTTGTCAGAAATCCCTCCCCAGCTCTCCTGTTGGTCTCCTAGAAGCACAGAATGGTCTGGGTTGGAAGGCAGCTCCAAAGCTCATCCAGTCCAACCCCCTCTGCACTCAGCAGAGGCATCCCTCACCTAGAGCAGGCTGCCCAGAGCCCTGGTGAGCCTCACCTTGACAGGGCATTTCCCACCTCCCTGGGCAGCCTGGGCCAGGCTCTCACCAACCTCAGCAGAAAAGGTCTTCCTTCTCTCCAGCCTGAATCTCTCTCAGTCTCAAACCATCTCCCCTTGTCCTGTCCCAACAGGCCCTGCTCAAAAGTCTCTCCCCAGCTTTCTGCTCAGCCCTTTCAGCACTGGAAGGCCACCAGGAGGTCTCCTGCTGTCTCTGCAGCTGTAGAGATGCTGCTGAAAAGGGACCAAGGGTCTGCAGGGTCTCCATTCCCCTCCCCACTCCCTCTCCTCCCTGCCAGAGCCTGCAGCCAGGGCATGGGGAGCAGCACAAATGGCACCACCACAGCTGCTCTGACCACATCTGCTCTGCCTCAGCACCAGGAGAGAACCTGGAGAACACCAAAAGCAGCAGGCAGCACTTCATGGTCTCCACACAACCTCCCCCAGAGCCAGGCTGGTCCCACACCAAGCTCCCCATGTCCTGCTGCTCCCCTGCTGCACCACCCTGAGCCTTCCCCCCCAAGCCACACACCAGGCCTGGCCTCAGGGCCCCCCCACCAGATCTCTTCAGCAGGATTGCTGACCTGTGGTCACCCCACAGCCTATCTGAGGATCCTCACTGTCCAGCTGGGACCACAAAACCAGTGTGCCAGGGCTCTCCCTGCTCCTTCCAGCCCTCAGCAGGGGGGTTGGAGGGGGTGGCACAAGCAGGGGTGGGCAAGCTCCAGGCTGGGTGCTCGTAAGGAGAACAGGGCAGCCCCTGAGGTGTCTCATACCTCATGGGGCAGCATCTGCTCCCTGTGGCCTCATGCAGGACACACCTGCATGCTGCCAACCCCTCCAGGTGAGCCAAGACCCCCAGGCTCTGGGGGGGAAGCACCAGGAGAGGACATCTGCTACCATCTGGGGTTTGGCTGGAGGCTGAGTGGCCAAGGCTCAGCGTGGGGGGGAGGGGAGGATTAGCAGCTCCAAGCAGCAGCAGCATGGAAGGAGGAGCAAGGAGGGTTGGGAAGAGGTTAGGGTCACACATCATGCAGTGAGGAGGGAGGGAGGGAGGGAGGGAACTCACGGATGCTCCGGGCGGAGGACCGGGACGGCTTGTCGGATCGGAAAGAGGAGGGAGCTGCTTCCAAACAAAAAGAGACATGCTTAAAACAGGGGCAGCTGGGGGGGGAGGCAGGGCCTGCAGGGAGGAGCTGTGAGGAGAAAGAAGGAAGGTGGCCTCACATGCTGTGTTAGAAACCCAACTGGCCTGGCCAGGACCAGCGGGAGGCAGGGAGGGAGGGAGGATGAGGAGGGAGGGAGGGAGGGAGAGCAGCTTTTGTTTTTCCTGTCTAGAGCCCTGTCAGGAGAGTGGCCCAGGCTGGAGGCCCCACTGGGCCACCCCCAAGTCCAGTGTAACAACAGCTGCTGGGCCCCAAGAGAAAGCAGCCCAAATTCAGAGCTGCTTTTCAGAGCCGGCAGCTCCTGCAGGCAGCTCCAGCACACCAGGACCAGCAGAGCAGCTCCTCCCCATGCCAGGAGGCTTCTCCAGAGGCACACACACAGAGGAGACAACTTTACCTGAGGCTTTGGGGGTGGGGGTGCAAGAGAAGCCCCCATTGGTCTGGTTGGTGTCTCCAAAGTTGTAGGGCTCCCTGGGCTTGGGTTTGTATTCCCTCTTGGGCCGTGAGGAGGCCTCCCTCATTCTGCAAGAAGGGAAAGAAATGAGGAGAAACTGAAACAAGAAAGAGAACAGCAGGAGGTCAGGGTGATCTAGAGCACAAATCCTGTCAGGAGCCAGCTGAGGGAGCTGGGGGTGCTCAGCCTGCAGAAAGGGAGGCTGAGGGGAGACCTCATTGCTCTCCACAGCTCCCTGAGAGGAGGCTGCAGCCAGCTGGGGCTTGGTCTGTTCTAAGAAGCAATTGATAGGAGAAGAGGAAATGGCCTCAGGTTCCTCCAGGGGAGGTTTAAGGCTGGATGTGAGGAACAATTTCTTCCCCCAGAGGCTGCCCAGGGGTGGAGTCCCCATCCCTGGAGGGGTTTCAGAGCTATGGAGGTGTGGTGCTGAGGGCCATGGTTCAGTGGTGCCCTGGCAGTGCTGGCTTCAGGGCTGGACTGGATGATCTTGCAGCCAGAACACTCTGGTGACTCTGTGATGGTTATTCCCCTTTGATGGCTAGGCAGGGGAGCAAATGCAGTCAAGGATCCTTGCAGACAGGGATCTGCTCTGTGCTGGGACATTCTGGAGCTGGGTTTTGCCCAGGGTTTGTAACCTGGCCCCTGGAGAGGGCCCCAGGCTTTGCTGCAGAGGTGTCTCAGGCAGTTCAGGCCAGCAGAGGACACTCCTGCTGCAGTTCCAGAGCTCACACTTGGCAGGATCCTCCCAGCTCTCCTTAACTCAAACCAGACACAGGATCCACTCAGCAGTTTCTTCTAGGAGGGAAGGGCAGCAGGGCAGCACTGCCAGATGGCTCTGAGAAGTAGAGAGGCTGCCCTGGCTTTGTCCAAGCTACCTTGACTCCATCCAAGCCACCCTGGGGCTCCAGCCAAGCCACCTTAGCTCTGTTGAATCCACCATGTGCCAGGCTGAGGAAGGCACATCCCCAGCTCCACAGGCAATCCCCAGATGTAAGGAATCCACCTTCCCCTTCCCTGGCCCAGGGTCTGGGCAGATGCTGGCTCAGGTGAGACCAAGCAGCAGGAAGGGCACCCATGCAAGGTCTGGCAGTGGTGTGATGCAGCTCAAAGGGTATTTCAACAGCACCTTTGTGTTTCTTGGCACCCTGGCAGCCACTGCACGTTCCCCAGGGCCTCTGTGGAGGTCAGGCACTGGAGGAGGGGCAGGGAAGGCAGCAAGACCAGGCAGCTCCAAGGCTCTGCCTGCTCCTGTGTGCCAGGCACCCAGCCACCCCTCACCAGCTCACGTGGCTCTCAGCTCCACAGCACACAGGGCAGGGCCACCTGCAGCAGGGGCTGCCAGGGGAGCTCCAGCTGGAGCAGGGCTTGCTGGAAAATGAGGACTCACAGATGCCTGCCTTGAAGGAGGTGATTCAGCTGCTCTCCCACCGTGGCCACGAGGCCATCACGACACCCCCACCATGCTGCATTCTCTTCTGGTCTCCAGGGCAGCTGGGAGGCCCTGATCTCATGGCCAATGCCCAGGTTCCCTCCATAAACACAACTGGTTCTTGTCTAACACAGCCCTGCCTTGGATCAGCAGTGCTGTGGCCAGCAGGTCCAGGGCAGGGATTGTCCCCCTGTGCTCAGCACTGCTGAGGCCACACCTCACATATTGGGTTCAGTTTTGGACCCCTCACTCCAAGGAGGACATTGAGAGGCTGGAGCAGATCCAGAGAAGGGCAACAGAGCTGGGGAAGGGTCTGGAGAACAGAGCTGGGGAGGAGCAGCTGAGGGAGCTGGGGGTGTTGAGCATAGAGAAAAGGAGGCTGAGGGAGACCTCATTGCTCTCCACAGCTCCCTGGGAGGAGGCTGGAGCCAGCTGGGGTTTTGGTCTCTTCTCTGAAGGAACAAGCAACAGGACAAGAGGAAATGGCCTCAAGTTGCAGCAGAGGATGCTTGGGTTGGACATAAGGAACAATTTCTTCCCCCCAAGGGTGGCCAAGGCCTGGAGCAGGCTGCCCAGAGAGGTTGTGGAGTCTCCTTCTGTGCAGAGCTTCCAACCCCCCCCTGCATATTGTGCTGCTGGGCAGCTGCTGTGGCTGCCCTGCTGGAGGGAGGGGAGTTGGACTAGATGATTCCAGAGGTCCCTTCCACCCCCAGCATGCTGGGATTCTGTGAAGTGGGGCAGGAGGGCTTGGGGCTGTGGGATGTGAGTGCCTGCAGCCCCTCCAGACTCACCTGCGCTTGAGCTTCTCCGCGAGCTCGTCCAGGATCTGCACAGCCTGCCGGTGGTAGTCCAGCTGGGCATCCACCAGGGCTGAGAGCTGGCTCACCTGCTCAATCTGCAAGAGTCACACCAGGCTGGGATGAGTGACCCTCCCCAGCTGATGGGAGGCTCCTGCATTGCACAGAGGGGCTGAGGCCCTCCTGGGGAACGTGTACGAAGGGCGACCTCCCTGAGGAAGGGAGAAGGTGGTGTGGGATTTGGGTTAGAAGCTTCAGCAGGGAGGTTGGATGAGATGGCCTCAAGAGGTCACTTTCAGTCCCCATTGTTCTGTGATTTAAAGAGGGCAGGCACTGGCCAAGACTCAGCAGGGCACTTCCAACCACCCTCTGGCCTTAGTGAGGTGCTCAAATCCTGCCCAAAGCCAATGCCAGTGGCACGCTGAGGAGAGACCTGTGTGGCACAAACCACACTGGAGCTTGAGGAGGGCAGACTGAGACTGGGGATGAGGAAGAAAATCTTTTCAGTGAGGGTGGTGAGGCACTGGAACAGGTTGCCCAGGGAGGCTGTGGATGCCCTCTCCCTGGAGGTGTTCCAGGCCAGGCTGGATGAGGCCTTGAGCAGCCTGGGCTGGTGGGAGGGGCTTGGAACTGGATGATCTTGAAGGTCTCTTCAAGCCAAACCATTCCCTGAATCCAGCCAAGAGCTGCCTCAGGAAGAGGAGCTACAGAAAGGACCAGAGGCTCACCAAGCCAGCTGCTGGGTGCTTAGATCTGGGCTTCTTTTCCCAGGAGCAAAAACCCAGCAGCAGCAGAGCGGCAGCCAGCGTCTGACTCCTGCCTCCCTCGCCCTGTTGTGCACAGGATCCCACCCAGCCTCTCTCAGCCCAGCTGGAGGAGCTGGTGCTGCCCCCAGAGCACTCACATCAGTCTCTAGGAGGTTGTGCATGCTGGTCTCTGCTACTTCCTTGGACTCCTCAAACTTCTCCATGGCCTGCCGCAGCTCCTCGTCGGGGATCTTGCCCTGGCGCTTCTTCTTGTAGTCGAAGTCCAAGCGTCTGCCCTCCAGCTTCTTGAGGTGGTGCTGGGAAGAGGATGGTTATCAACAGTGCAGGAGGAGGAGGAGGAGAAGGGAAAGGCCCAGGTTGGGAGCAGCCAGGCTCTCCTGCTGGGAAGGCAGCTCTAGTTACAGGCCGTGGTCATTCATTTCAGAAACCTGATCGGGGAGCACAGGCTCCTGTGGCTTCCACCTCTGGCTGGCCCCTGGAGAGGCTCCAGGGCATGGTGGAGAGCTTCAGGGCAGGGCTGCTGCCAGATGACAGGGAGGAGTGGACCATCCCAACTCAGTTTGGCAGAGGATCACTGCTGAGGCTTGAGGGGAGGGAGGCTTTTAACTGAGAAACAACCAATTGGTCTGGGGATGTGATTTCAGCCCCATCCAGCTGGGAGCTGGAGGGAAAGCACTGGGGGAGCAGCAGCACCAGGCCTGCTCCTCACACAGACCTTTGGAGGAAGATGAAAATTTGGCCCAGAAGAGGCAAGAGAGATCTCTGGAGCTCAGGAGTTGGGGGGCAGGCTCTGGGCACTGCATCCCCTAACTGCTTAGGGCAGGGCTGTTTGAATCAGCTCTCAGGCAGCCTGCAGAACTGGAAGGGTGATAACCACTGGAACAGTAGCTGGCAGTTACTTTATCTGGGACACCACTCTAAGTGAAAATTTACTCCAGAGAGCTGCCCTGGAAGCTACAAGGTTGGGATGGATCCTATTACACAGCCTGGCCATGCCTTGCATGGACTTAGCTCTGTGTCTCCACAGTGAGACACCAAAATGATGCTTGACCTAGAGGGAAGCTTGATCCTGGCTTGGAAGCTGTGCTGTGGCATCCAGGTGCTAAGAGGACAGAGGGCACAGCTGTAAAGGGGGTGGTGAAGCTTAATGCCAGGCTGCAGCAGGGCTGGGAGCTGAAGGCACAAAGAACCAAACCCAGCAGGCCCAGAGCACTTCTTGGGTCCCACTTCCACTGTGGCCTCCATGTAGGGTAAATGAAGAACTGTTCAAAGCTGTCTCCAGCCTTAGCAGCTGGGGCTGTAGCAGCAGTGGTGCTGAGCAGAGAGGAAACCCCAGTGAGGGGAAGCACAGTGCAGGGGAACAGCCCCAGTGCCACACGAGGCCTTGGTTCCCACCGTGACAAAGCCAGAGGTCAAATGGAGGGGCAAGGAGAGGCCAGAAACGGAGGAGATGAAGAGGAGAGGAGAAAGATGGGAGGTGTTTACCTGGATCTCTTTCAGGTCTTTGTCACAGAGGTTCTGGAGGGGATCAATAAAGTTTTGTTTGACTTCAATATCCAGGGAGTCCTTCACCTCAGCCAAGCGCTTCATGGACTCCCCAGCATCGATAAGTGCATCGCCTGCAGGGAGAGGGAGAAGGGCCCAAGGCAGTTAGAGGGAGCCCAAGCCCCTGGGGGCTGCCTGCAGAGCCATTCTGCCAGGCCTCCCAGCCAGTCCAAGCTCTGTCTCCCAGCCCACCCCCCCCCAGGATGATCTGGAGCAGGTCTCCCAGGCTGGCACGGGGCAGGCGAGCGCCGCTGGGTACTGCCTGCCAAGGGACCTCACCACCACACTTCCATCTTTGTCCTCTGCAAAAGCAGGAACAGCCTCTACCAACCACACAGAGGAAGGAAAAGGTAAAAATATCTTTTTTTGAAGCATTATTTTTAGGCTCCCTGTCAGCTCAGTGTGCTGCTGAGCTGCTGGTTGGCCGTGCAGAGCTTTAACCTTGGCCAGGGCTGGCAAGAGGAGCCTGGGGCAGAGGCATGCTCAGTCTGAGCCAGCCTTTGGTCCAGACAATTTGAAGCCCAGAGAGCCTCTGACCAACTTATTTTCTCTAAGTTCCCCCAGCTGCTGGCAGCCAACCTGCAGCCTTTTATTTATTTCAGACACTAACCTCTCCCAGGCCAACCTCATCCCTCCCTCCTCCTCCTCCTCCCCCCTGCTGAATTAAAGAGCTCAAAGTGCCTACTGAAACCTATTTAGTGTTGTGCTTTTCTAAGGCTCCTGCCACAAAGGCAGTTAAGCCAGGAGGACTTGCAGCAAAGCATCTTTTACTCTTGGCTTTCATTCACTCCAGTGGAAACCATTTATAGACTGAATGATTCCTGGGCAGCTTTGGCAAGCCAAGCAGTGCAGCACTGCCTCAGCACAGGAGAATGCCCAAGTGAAAGGGAGGGTGAAGTGAGAGCATGGCTCTGCTGTCCAGCTGCAGGAAGGAATCAGAGCACCAGAGAACTGCAGAGGTTGGAAGGGATCCCTGGAAGGAGACCCAATCCCCTGCTCCAGCAGGGCACCCACAGCAGCTTGCCCAGGAGCAAAACATCCAGGCAGGGTTGGAAGCTCTGCAGAGGAGACTCCACAACCTCTCTGGGCAGCCTGCTCCGGGCCTCCAGCAGCCTCACACCAAAGAGGTTTCTCCTTCATTTCAAGTGAAACCTCCTGGGTTCTAGGTTTGTGCCCTGCTGCCCCTTGTCCTGTTGCTGGACACTACTGAAGAGAGCCCAGCCTCAGCCTCAGGACCTCCACCTTTTAGAGATCCATAGATTCAGAGAAGGGGTTGGGTTGGGAGGGACCTTCAAGCTCACCCAGTTTCAACCTCCCTGCAATGGGCAGGGACACCTCCAGCTTGCCCAGGTTGCTCAAGACCTCATCCAGCCTGGCCTTGAACTCCTCCAGGGAGGAGGCAGCCACAGCCTCCCTGGGCAACCTGTGCCAGTGCCTCCCCAGCCCCTCTGGAGAGAATTTCTTCCTAATATATTATAGATTAGATAAATATCTAACAGATATCTAATAGGCAGCTATTCAATAGATAGATCTAATAGGTAGCTAGCTATCTGCCAGATGTATCTGATAGGTATCTATCTAATTTCCAATAGATTAATAGGTATCTATCTACCAGATGTATCTAATAGGTATCTAATAGATATCTACCTAGTATCTATCTACCAGATGTATCTAATAGGTATCTAATAGATATCTACCTAATATCTATCTAACAGATGTATCTAATAGGTAGCTATCTACTAGATGTATTTAATAGGTATCTAATAGCTATCTAATAGATATATCTAAGAGGTATCTATCTAATATCTATCAAATAGATAGATCCAATAGGAACATGGACAAGAAGAGGTAGCAGACAAGAAAAGTTATTATTAAGGAAGAATTTCTTTACTGCAGGAGGGGTCAGGCACTGGAACAGGAGATGCTGGGTAGAAGGTTGGACTTGATGACCTCAGAGGCCTTTTCCAACCTTAATCACTCCATGACCTACGCCTTCAGCTGTGGGAACTCCAGATAACCCCTCCTAGGAAGGGTGCAGTGGGAACAGAGAAATGATCAAGTGAAGTGGTCCTTTCAAGAGAGGCCATTCCAGGAAATCAGCCCTGGTGTGTGCTCCTAAAAAACTTCCTTCCCCCTCTCTGTCTGTCAGTTCCTGCAAGCCAAGAGGGATCCAGGGCTGCGAGCTGGCCAGGGACCCTCTCAGGTCCTTCGTCACTCCCACAGAGCAGCCAAAGCTCTTTGACTTTCCCAAGGCCAAGCTCCTCCCTGTGCTGGGAGCCAGCAGCCAGCTGTGCACTGCAGCAGGGCTGTCACGTGCAGGGGCTGATGTGCTCATGGATTTAAACTGATGTCACCCAAAGGCTTTGTCCTTGTTGTTGTCCCTTCCTCCTCCTCCTCCTCCTCCTCCTCCCTGCAAGTCACACTGCCACGAAAAACCAGTTCTTGGCTACAGCCTCCCTGGAGAAGAGCTCTGGAAACTGCCCTGTCAAGGCCCAAATCTGGCTCAATCAGCTGCCCACGTCATGGCTCTTCAGCTGAGGAGCAGGGGAGGGCCTTCCCCTATGTGTAACTTCACCTCAGAAAGCAAGAAGAGGTGGGTTTGGATGTGAAGTCACAGACTGGGATCCAGGACACTTGGGCTCTGCTTGCCCCTTCACTGTCACCCTGGCAGGGAGGAAGGCTACAAACCTCCTGAGGAGCTCTCAAGTACTGTTGGGTGTTTTGGGCTCCTCATTACAAGAAAGACATTGAGGGGTTGGAGCAGGTCCAGAGAAGGGCAACCAAGCTGGGGAAGGGTCTGGAGAACAGGGCTGAGGAGAAGCAGCTGAGGGAGCTGGGGGTGGTCAGCCTGAGGTCAAGGAGGCTGAGGGAGACCTTCTGCCTCTTTACAGCTCTCTGAGAGGAGGCTGGAGCCAGCTGGGGGTTGGGCTCTTCTCTGAAGGACGAAGCAACAGGACAGGAAGAGATGGCCTCAAGTTGCACCAGGGGAGGTTGGGCATCAGAAGAAAGTTCTTCACTGGAAGGGTTGTCAAGGCCTGGCAGAGGCTGCCCAGGGAGGTGGCTGAATCCCCATCCCTGGAGGGGTTTCAGAGCTGTGCTGCCGAGGGCCACGCTTCAGCCCCCGCCGTGGCAGCGTGAGAGAGCGATCGGAGTCGCTGACCTTGGAGGCCCCTTCCAACCCAAACCACCCTTCCATTCCGTGCCTGAGAAGCTCACACAAGCCTTCCACGACCTCCAGAGGGGCGGCTGGGGAACCTGGCAGCGGCAGAGCGCCGGGGGGAGCCGGCCCCAGGGGCCACTCACCGAAGTTGGAGTCGTCTCCCAGCTCCTTGCCGTAGCGGATCATGCTCTCCCCCAGCAGCCCTTCCGACTGCGGGTAGCCAGGGTTCTTCACCTGCCCACGGATCTTTGACATGGTGTTGAGCATGCTGAGCTTGGCCCTGGAAGCTGGCACACAAACAGCCACAGCCGTGTTTGCAATCACTTGGCACTTGCCAGCAGCTCCTGGCTGCTGCCAGCTTCATTCTTTCCTCTTTCCCCCCCGCCTCCTCCCCCTGCCTTTTCCCTCCCCTCAAGCTACACCCAAAGCCAAGAAGTCCCTTTTGTCTTCAGCCACCAGAAATGTTTGCTCTGAAAAGTGAAGTTTCTTTTCCAAGGCAGCAAGCAAAAAATAGTTTCCCCCCTCCCCCCCCAGCTTCACCAGTGAAGGCCAAAAGGAGTTTCCTCAGCCCTCCCCTAGGCCTGGAGCGCTCTCTCAATGAGCTGGCTGGAAGCATGCAGCACAGAAGGCTCCAGGACAAAGCCAGCCACCAATTCCCAGCACAGAGATGCCACTTCTTTCCTGCACATCCCAGGAAAAACAGGTCCACCTCAGGGCTTCTCAAGGGCCCAGCTGAAGGCTGTGTCTGTCCTTTCCCCACCCAACAGCAACAGCAGCAGCCTACAGCCCAGGGAGGCAGCGCAGGGCTGAAGGGGGATCTGGATCCTCAGCTGATCTCAAACGTGGGCTGGTGACCAATAGCTCCAAGCCTAAAAGGTTCTCTCTGATGCCTCTCTGCCACCCTGAGCCTTTCCCTGGAAAACTGGGGGCAGTAGGAAAGAGACAGGAGAGCTCCAGGCACTCACCTGGGTTGGGCTGGAGGTACTCTATTGTTCTGGTCAAGACTTCTGTAACTGCCTTGCTGGTCAGGTCCACTTTCTGTAGGGGAGATAAGGTGAGCCAGCAGCAGTGAAGAGCAGCTCAGGGCTGCAGCAAGGGCACAGAGGAGCTGGATGGACACTTTGAGAGGTCTCTCTTGACCCCTTACTCACCTTTTCCATTTCCTTGAAGTCATCATCAAGCTTGGTCCCTTCAGCCCCTCCAACCTTCTCGCTGACCAGCTGCAGAGGAAAGAAGAAGGGAGAAGGAGTCAGGCATGCTGCTAACTGCCTCAAGCATAGCACTGTTGGGGCTGGAAGGGACCCCAGGGATGCTCCTCATGCAGCAAGTCCTTGGGAGGGAAAGGGAAGAGAGGTAGGTCCAGACAGCATCTGCAAGAGAAAGGAGGTGGCAGGAACAGCCCCAAGCTGCGGCTCTGCCAACCCTGCCCTGCTCCAGATCCAAGCATCTCCTCCCCTCCCAAAGCACAGCTCAGTCAGGATGTTCCTCACCCAGCAGAAGCTCCACAGCTCCCTCAGTCACACCCCACAGCTCCAGCAGCTCCAACGCCTGCTGGAAAAGGCGAGCGGCAGAGCTGTCTCTCGACTCCATTTTGAGCCAAGGCTTCGGTTTCACACACAGCAAAATGAAAGCAAACAGGGAATGAGCTGGGAATAAACAGGGGATGAGCACTCTCTGCTCACAGCAGCCAGCACCACAACGAGCCTGGAGAGGGGAGAGACTCCCCAAAGCCTTCAGCCATCACTCCCTGGGGGGAAAAGCTGGGGAGGAGCAGGAGCTGGGGCACAAGGCTTTGAAAGCAGAGGAGAAAGAGCTCAGCAGAAGCCAGGGGCCAGTTTCACATCCATTCAGCAAAGCAGCTCCGAGGCCTTTCCTAAGAGGAGTGAAGAGGGAGATGTCTGACAAGCTGCAACCAGGGGGATGCTCTGGGCTGTCTGAAATTCTTTCCAGTGAGGCTGGGGAGACACTGGAAGGGGTTGCCCAGGGGGGCTGTGGCTGCCCCCTCCCTGGAGGTGTTCCAGGCCAGGCCTTGAGCAGCCTGGGCTGGTGGGAGGTGTCCTGCCCATGGCAGGGGGCTTGGAACTGGCTGATCTTGAAGGTCCCTCCCAACCCAACCCAACCCATGCTATGAATCTCTGGAAGAGCAGCTCCTGAAGCATGCAGGCTGTGCCAACTGGCCCCAATCAGTGCTTCTCTTGCCCCAAAGTGGTCAACAAAGAGACATCAAAAGCAGCCCAGGCTCGGAGCCTGCCGCGAGGCACCGCCAGGATTTCTGCTGTTTGTACTCCCAGCTCCAGCTCTGGAGGAACAATCCAGGTTTGTTTACTTCAACATCAAATACTTGATTCTTATCAAGTCCCATGGGGACTCAACGTGGTCCCTTTTGGAGGAAGGAGCAGAGAAGCCTTCAGATCGTCCTCCACCTTCAAAGGCACTCTGGGGACACCACGGCGGCAGCCACACTTCTGTTTACCTCTCCTGGGGGTCAGCAGAGACCCCAAGGTGCCAGCACAAGAGGGTCTGCTGTGCTTCACCCTTGACTTCTAGCCACTGGGGGAAAGGAGAGGGTTGCTGCTCTCCTGGCTCACCCAGCTCAGCTCTGGATTCCATTCTTCTGCTTAACCCACAGATAAGATCTTTACAGCTCTACAGCACCCAGCAGAGGGATGCCAGGATGGCCCAAGCCCTGCACCCTGCCATGCCCAGAGAGCACACAGAAGAGCCTCAAAAAGGGGCAACATCACCCCACAGCTGCCTACAGGTGAGCAACCAACCCCAGTGGGATCTCTCCCTCTCTTTTGGACACCTGTTCCACACTTGGAGTGCCAGAACACACCCTGGCTAGCCAGCTCCGAGCTGGGGAGGTGCCCATTCCTCTCCAGGCACACCAAATCTGGAGCAAGCCCTCCCAGGAGCAGTTGCTCAACCTGCCAGGGCAAGCTCAGCAGAGCAAAGCTCGGTGCCAGCTGCCATCACCTGGCCCCTGCAAGCAGGAAGGGGCAGGGACACCAAGGTTGCTCCTCCAGAACCCTCCTTCATTTCTTAATGCACCTGGGAAGGGAGCAATTATGCCAAGCAATTCCAGCCCCTCTCTTCTCCTCCACCCAGCCAGGGATTTGCAGCCCCCCCCCCAAAAGCTGCAGGCAAGGCCTCTGGCAGGGACCGGGGGAGGAGGAGGGACCAAAGGCATTGAGCACCACAGTGATTTAGGAGGCTTAACACCCTCCCCTAGACGGGAAGGAGGAGAAAACCCTCACTTGCAGACTAATTTAATCCTCCTTTTGACATCCAAGGAATGCTACTGGTGCCCTGCTGGGATGGAATAATAAGGCTGAGGTTCTCCCATTGCTGCCTCTAATTAAACTGGGAGGCTTCATCACGGGAGGGAAGGAGGAGGGAACTGTGTGCCATCTGCAGGGGCTCCATCCCTATCCCCATGCCCCCAGATCTGTCAGGTGGGGAGACAAGTCAATGCAGCCAGGAGGAGGTGTCAGCAGGTCCTTGTTTAACCTGGAGCTTCCCTGGGAGCCAAGTTTCCCAGTGCCACATCCTGCAGCTCCCCACGCTGCCTGTGAGGAGCCTGCGGAGGCTGGCAAGCAGCAGCTGCCTCTCCCTGAGGAAGCCTGAAGCTCTCCAGGCAGCTCACCCTTGGCTGGCAGGATGGGAGAGGAAGGAACCATCCACACACTGCCTGCAGCCTCCAGCTTAGCTCAAGTGAGCTGGAAGGATGGTTTGGGTTGGAAGGGACCTCCGAGGTCATCGACTCCGATCGTTCTCTCACTCTGCCACGGCTGGGGCTGGACCATGGCCCTCAGCACCACAGCTCTGAACCCCCTCCAGGGATGGGGATTCAGCCACCTCCCTGGGCAGCCTCTGCCAGGCCTTGACAACCCTTTCAGTCAGGAAGTTTCTTCTAATGTCCAACCTAAACCTCCCCTGGTGGAACTTGAGGCCTGTTGCTTCCTCCTTCAGAGAAGAGCCCAACCCCCACCCGGCTCCAGCCTCCTCTCAGGGAGCTGTAGAGAGCCAGAAGGTCTCCCCCCAGCCTCCTCTTCTCCAAGCTGACCACCCCCAGCTCCCTCAGCTGCTCCTCCCCAGCCCTGCTCTCCAGACCCTTCCCCAGCTCTGTTGTCCTTCTCTGGACCTGCTCCAGCTCCTCAATGTCCTTGCAGTGAGAAGCCCAACACTGAACCCAGCACTCAAGCTGTGGCCTCAGCACTGCTGGGTACAGGGGGACAATCCCTTCCTTAGTCCTTCTCTGCCAGCCCTGCTAGGACAGGACACACAGGAGAAGGTTAAACCTGCAGCAGCTCAGGGGAGGGAGCAGGGCACAGGGACAGGGCAGGAGTCCTCAGCTCCACTTCAGCCACACAGCAACCAAGTGTTTCCTAGAACAAATATTAGCAGAAGCTGATGTGGTTGGGTGGCACAGGCCAGCAAGATGAAGAACTGCTTCCAAAGGGGAGGGCTCTCGAGCTGGCACCTCAGCCAGGCCATGCTGCAGGGCTGAGAGCAGAAGGTGCAGGCAAACTCCAGCAGAGAAGCCAGGAATCCATCCCTGACTTCCCACCCCTGCCTAATTAAAAGGCTGCTGGCAGTTGAGTCGTGCCCTAGATAGCTCCAACCTGAGATCAGAGAGTAGGGAGGTGAATTTAATTCCAGGGCTCCTGCTCTGTGCTGGGGTGTGGTGGCTCCCACCTCAGCAAGCATCACCCAGAGGTCAGATCCAGACCACAGAACGACAGGGAGTGGAAAGGATCTCTGGAGCTCATTTAGTCCAAGCTCCCTGCAAGGGCAGGTTCACCCAGAGCAGGTTGCACAGAGCAGGGAGCACTTCAGCTGCAGGAGAGCTGCCTCAGAAGGATGAGGCTCTGTCAGGTGATAGAAGGAGAGGAAATGGCCTCAGATTGTGCCAGGGGAGGGTTAGGTTGGACATGAGGAAAAATGTTTGCTGCAGGAGTGGTCAGGGATTGGAACAGGCTGCCCAGGGAGGTGGTGGAGCCTCCAGCCCTGGAGGTGCTCAGGAAACCTCTGGCTGTGGCAGCTGGGGCCATGGTTTGGTGCCCATGGTGGGGTTGGGTCAGAGGTTAGGACTCGATGACCTTAGAGGTCTCTTCCAACCCAACCAATTCCGTGATTTTATGGCCACCTCCTGCTCCCCCCAGCAGGCTGCTCCTGCCCATGCTTTGCAGTTTCTGCTGCTTCCTTTCTCCAGGGGGTGCCCTGATGGGGGGTTTCCAGCCCTGCCCTCCCCAGGGCCGTGGGAATGAGAAGGATCCCAACTTCCCCTGGCCGCTGCGAACCCACCGGAGGGCTGCTGCCCGGTGGAAGAAGCCCTTTGGAAATGAAAGCCTCATTGTCTGACCTAACCACTGCAGCAGGAGGCTGGCTACAGGGAGAGGCAGCAATGGTATGTGTGTACACAGGGGGGGCACAGGGGGTGGTGGAGAGGGCCTCTTTTAGAGCTGGGAGTGGGAGAGAAACAAGGGAGGGCTGCGCGGCTGCTCCCAGCTCCCGGCACAAACATCCCTGCAGCCCTCCTCAACCTCCACTGCTCCTCCCCAGAATGGTTTGGGTTGGAAGGGAGCTTCCAGACCACTCAGCTCCAACCCCCCCCTGCCATGGGCAGGGAGACCTCCCACTAGTCCAGGCTGCTCAAGGCCTCACCCAAGGATGAGAATCCATCAGGTGACAGCCTCATAGCCTCCACAGGACTCTCCCCAGTCTCTCTTGAACTGGGGAGCCCCAAACTAGACCCTGCGAGCCAAACAGCTCACAGGGCCATTCTGAGTCTCGATTCCAGCCCTCAGCCTTCCCCTGGACTTTCCTTCCCTTGCACTTGGCGTGCTGGTGGCCCTGCCCAGAGGAGCCTCAGCGGTGTCCGGGCAGCGGCGCTGGCCGCGCGCGAAGCGCTGGGAGCCGCTGCGCTGCCTGCAGCCACGTGCACCGGCGAAACGTGGCCACCAACAAAGCAAGCCTCCCACCCACCCCCTCACCAGCTGAGATGGGGATCTAGCTGCTCTCTCCACCCAAGGCTGGAGGAGTTGCCTTGATCTGGAGCAGGAAGGTCAGCCCAGAACAATGACGAGCTCCTTCCCGCGGCTCTCGGCGAGGCGGAAAGCTTTCCGAGTGACCCGAGGCTGGCATCTGCCCGCAGAGGAACAGCACAGAGAGAGCTGCTGCATGCAAGGGCAGCTTTCTAGGCAGCCTCCTGTCACATCACCTCCTCAAAGCACCATGGAGTGACTCATCTGCATCCAGCAGCCAGGCTGAGGAATTAGGGCAGCCTGGATTAAAAAACCAAAGGAACTTAAGCAGCAGGCAGCAGGTCACGCTCAGAGCTCGGGCCAGAGAAGGGCAGCTCCCTTATGCTCCAGCTCAGCTGGAGGAGAAGCTTCTTTGGTGTGAGGCTGCTGGAGCCCTGCAGCAGGCTGCCCAGAGAGGCTGTGGAGTCTCCTTCTGTGCAGAGCTTCCAACCCCCCGTGGCCATTGTGCTGCTGGGCAAGCTGCTGTGGGAGCCCTGCTGGAGCGGGGGGGTTGCACTGGGTGATCTCTGGAGGTCCTTTCCAACCCCCAGCATGCTGGGATTTGGTGTGATGCACAAAGACTGTCTGTCCTTCCCTTGTATTCCATGACAGGGTGGTTGTGATGCTCTGTGCTCATCCCCATGCTCTCCAAGCTAACCCTTCCAGCAGAGTACTGGCTCCTTCCCTCCCTGGGCAGAGGCTGACAGCTCAGCTTGCCCTGGCTAACACCAGAAACACCCAGATGCTGCCCCAAAAGCAGACTGACAGATGGCACTGGGTTGGAAGGGTCCCTCAAAGCTCATCTTGTCCAACCCCCTGGCATTCAGCAGGGACACCTCCAGCTGGAGCAGGCTGCCCAGGACCACATCCAGTCTGAGCTTGGATGGAGCCTCAACCCCCTCCCTGGGGAACCTGTCCCAGTGTCTCACCACTCTCTCTGTGAAGAACTTCTTCCTCCTGTCACCTCAGAGAAGCAAAGTTTGAGGTCCCATGGCAGGGAGCCACCTGAACTGCTCTTGCTGCAGGGGAAGAGGCACCTCCCAACAGCCACTTGCACAGAACTCTTCTCTGCTATTACTCATTTCTTGCAAGCTCTGTACCAAGTGACACCAGACTTCTCTCCAGCTAGGGGGGGGGAAGAAAACCACCCACAAACCAAACAACAAGAAAACTGGGTCAGGTTAACAGGGAAAAGACAAAAGCAGGTAAGAAAAAAGCAGCAGCTCTCCTCTCCTCTCCTCTCCTCTCCCTCACCTCCCCCCCCAGCCATGGCCTTCTCCTCACCCACTTGCAGTGGCTGCAGCAATTCAGAGGAAGTTCACTAAACCAAGGGGAAATGTGGAATATTTGCCTTGCCTCCAGATTTCCTGCCCAGCCTCCCTACCTCCTATCTGGGAAGAGCCTCAGTGAATCACAGCCTGACTTCTGCAAAGCTGCTGAGCCATCGCTCCTCAGCAGCTCCACCCGACCTCTGCAGACCCCGGGGGGAAAGCTGAGCCCAGCTGAGCCTGGGAGCTGCTCACAGGATGGCAGGGAGAAAGTGCAGAGCACCAGAGGAGAGGCTGAGGGAGCTGGGGGTGTTGAGCCTGCAGCAGAGCAGCCCCAGAAGGGAGCTGAGCAATGCTCAGCAGGAGCTGAAGGAGCTGCGAGGGGCAAGAGGGCAGGGCCAGGCTCTTGGCAGTGGTGCCCAAGGACAGGGCAGGGGGCACAAAGTGGAACCCAGGAGGTTCCACCTGAACAGAGGAGAAACTGCTTTGGTGTGAGGCTGCTGGAGGCCTGGAGCAGGCTGCCCAGAGAGGTTGTGGAGTCTCCTTCTCTGGAGCCCTTCCAACCCCCCCTGGGCATTGTGGTACTGGGCACGCTGCTGTGGCTGCCCTGCTGGAGCAGGGGTTGGGCTGGGTGATCTCTAAAGGTCCCTTCCAACCCCTCCATGCTGGGATCCTGCTCCCCAGGTGAAAAAACACCACCCCAGGGTGCATGACACCAACTGGCATCACCCAGAGGACAATCCTGACCAGCAACAGAGCCCAGAGACTATCCCAAAGCTGGGAAGGAGGCAGAAGAGCCTCTGGACCTGCAGCATCACAAGGCCAAGCCAGGCTGCTGGGACACAGGGAGCAATTACCTCCAGAGCTGAGTCACAGCTGCCTTGGGTTTTGGGTGGCAGACAGCATTAATGAGTTCAGCAGAGGCAAGGTGAGCTCCCAGACAGGTTTACAGACAGGAGGGAGATCAAAGCAGATGCTGAACCCGGGCAGGAGCTCAAAGGGAAGAAGTAAAAGGCTCTTCCTGGCTGGCAGGGGGCAGAGGGAGCCCCATGCAGAGCACATTTGACACCAACAGTGTTGGCCAAGCAAAACCTGCAGGCCAGAGCCAGTGACAGCTCAGTGTACACAAAGATCAAAGAGGGGGAGAAAGCACTGGGAACACTATAAACACACTTGTTCCTCCTCCATTTGAATACTAGGAAAAGCTTGGTGGCTATCAGGCCAGGGCAGAGCACACCAAGGGAAAGGAGAGTGGGAAGGGGTGAGCAGACATCCATAAGACTGCTGGGAGCAATGTGGCCCTGGGGGTGGGACCAGATCAGGGTCCTGCTCCTCCAAGAGCTCTGCAGAGGAGCTCTGCCCTGCACCCAGCCCATCCAAGATGATGCTGGACCTACTTTTGTCTTGCTGCACATCATTACCCCTTGCTAATTCTCATTTGGGTGCAGTTTTGGGGCCCCCAAGAAAAGCATTGAGGAGCTGGAGCAGGCCCAGAGAAGGGCAACCAAGCTGGGGAAGGGTCTGAGAGCAGGGCTGGGGAGGGGCAGCTGAGGGAGCTGGGGGTGATCAGCCTGGAGAAGAGGAGGCTGAGGGAGACCTCACTGCTCTCTGCAGCTCCCTGAGAGGAGGCTGCAGCCAGGTGGGGTTTGGTCTCTTCTCCCTAGTCTCAGGTGATAGAAGGAGAGGAAATGGCCTCAAATTCTGCCAGGGGAGGGTGAGGTTGGAGATGAGGAACAATTTCTTTGCTGCAAGAGTGGTCAGGGGCTGGCAGAGGCTGCCCAGGGAGGTGGTGGAGTCCCCAGCCCCAGAGATGATCCAGAACCCTGTGGCCATGGCAGCTGGGGCCATGGTGGGCTTGGGCTGATGCTGGCCTGGGAGCTCTGGGAGCTCTTTTCACAGAATCACCAAGGTTGGAAGAGACCTCAAAGACCATCGAGTCCAACCTGTCCCCACAGACCTCCTGACTAGAACAGTTCTGTGACTCCATTTCAGAGCAGTTCAACCGTGGCAAAGATCCCTCCAAGCCCTCTGTGCTCCTTCCCTTGGCCTTCAAAGCTCCCCCCAAGAGCATGAGGAGCAGCTTTGCTGCCAGGAGAGCTCCACCAACACCTGGCACTCCAGATTCAGCCCTGCCCACTGCCCCCCAAGAGCTGTTTGCTGCCTCCTGAGTGCTCCACCCCGGAGCTCACACTGAAGGTGAGGAGGGGGTAGAAAGCCCTCTCTGGCAGCCCCTTCCCCAGCGGGTTTGCTTTGTGCAGAGAGGGCTGCTCACCCTTTCCTCTCCCTCTTTCATCATGAAGGTGAGCAGATGAAGTTTGAACACACTTAAGGCCCTGCAAAGCCCAGAACCAGCTTTGGCCAGGCCAGTGGGGGATGAATGACAAAGCCTGGCCCAAGGAGGAGCTGCAGCCTGGGGTTTGCCTGCTGGAGGAGGAAGCCTGAAGCAGTTTCTCAATGAGCAAAAGGAGGATTGGGAGCAAGGGGGGGAAATAAATAATAAAAGGCCTTTTGAGCTTTAATCATGCAAATTTGATCTGCTGCCTGCAAGAGAGAGTTTCCTTTATGGAGAGGTCTTTAACTCCTCTGCAGCAAAGCAATCTAATTAGGGCCACTATCAAGACCTTTATTAATAGCCAGGTATTAGCAGAGAGGGAGACTCTAAGCTTCCCAGGGGCATTAAAAGGAGAGGGGGAGGGGGGAAATAATTAAAAAGATCAATTCTATTAACAAGATCCCAAAAATGAAGCTAATTACAGAGGCCTAGGAGGCTCTTGGAAGCAAGAGCAGCCTCTTGATGGAGTCTCCATCTGCTTCTCCCTCCAGCTCAGGCCAAATGTGGCCCTTTCCTGTCAACAGGAACCTGCTCCTGACAGCCATGGGAGCAACAGCCACAGGGCTGGGGGGGGGCAAAGGGAAGAGGAAGCCTTTGGAACACAAAAACAGAGAGAGAGAGAGATTGATTATTGCTTTTCTGATCACAGGGGGAGGTCAAGAGGGGCTGAAGCCAAGAGGTGTTTGCAGCCAGGCTGGAGGTGGCTGTGAGAGGTGTGTGAGGGGTCCCTGCCCATGGCAGGGGGGGTGGAACTGGCTGAGCCTTGAGGTCCCTTCCCACCCTGACAGCTCTCTGGGTCTATGGATCTTGCACTGTGTCACAGAGTGGCTGATGATAAAGAGAAGCTCAGTGATGCTGCAGGGCTTTCCCAGCCTGGATCAGCTCTGCACAGAGATGTATCTGCTGCAGGGGGAAGGCTGGGAGGCAGTCATGGACTCATCTGCTCCTGGAGGCAGAAGGCTGGGACACAGCCACATCTCCTAAGAGACAGGCTGAGAGTTCAGCTGTTCAGCCTGGAGAAAAGAAGGCTCCAAGGAGACCTTAGAGCTGCTTTCCAGTACCTGAGGGGGAACTACAGGAGAGCTGGGGAGGGACTTTTGACAAGGGCTGGGAGTGACAGGATGAGGAACAAGGACTTTGAGCTGGCTTGGGGGAGATTGAGACTGCAGATGGGGAAGAAATTCTTTCCAGTGAGGCTGGGGAGACTCTGGCACAGGCTGCCCAGGGAGGCTGTGATAATCCCCTCCCTGGAGGTGTTCCAGGCCAGGCTGGATGAGGCCTTGAGCAAGCTGGGCTGGTGGGAGGGGTCCCTGCCCATGGCAGGGGCTTGGAGCTGGCTGATCTTCCAACCCAACCCATTCTGTGGAGCTCTCAATCTGTGATCTGCTCCCGGGGAGAAGGCTGAGACGCAGCCACGGCAGCGGCGTGGGGGACAGAGCTCAGGAGGGGAAGAGATCTGCAGGCAAAGTCCCCCCTGGTGACAGGAGGAGCCTCCCACATGCTGCAGCTCCAGGTCCCCAACCTCAGAGCTCAAGCTGCTGATTTAATCAGCGGAGTGAAGGAGATGGAAGGAGCAGAGGCTCAGCCCTCTGCGGCGCAGGGCTGTTACGAAACAGCATCAGGGCCTGGATGCAGCGCTGAGCTTCCACGTGAAGGAGGTCAGCTGGCACCACAAACCCCCCAGGCCTCCTGGGCTAGGGACTGATTTGATTTCTGGTCCTCTCAGCAGTCTGCCATCTTGCTTGGCAGCATCAGAGCCGATCCTCCTGGAGGTCTTTTCCCACTGAGCCGATTCGAAAGCATTTTGGTTGGACAAAGCCTCTGAGACCACCAAGTCCAAGCCTCAACCTGAGACCACCACAAGCATTAAAGCATCCATGCAGGCTGCAGCAGGCTCAGGGCTTGGAATAAGCCTCTGGGCACCTCACCACACACAAATCCCCTCCCTGAGGGGCACCAAACCCTCATTTTCATGTTGCTGTTTCTCAGTCCTGAGCAGGAGGAGCTGCCCCACTGCCAGCCATCAGCTGCCGGCCCTCTGGTTTTACCACCCAGGGCTTGGATGGAGCTGTGAGCCCTGGCAAAAGGCACTGGCATATGTGAGGATGGGGGCAGAGAAGGAAGGAGAGGAGAGGAGAGAGAAAAAAATGTGCTAAAGGAATGAATCAGCTTTTCCCAGGCAGCCTGCCTGATCTCATCCCTGGTTTGCTCTTTCCCAGGAGGAAAGCACTGGCAGGGAGAAGGGGGAGGAAGGATTTCCTTCCACCACATCCAGGAACCATCCCCTTTGGCACCATCCTCTTTCCACAGCTCACCCCACAACCTGTGAAATGAGGGAGTTACAGGAGCAGATGACCTGAGAGAGAAAGGCCCCAGGCAGATGGGCAGCAGGGGCCAGGGGCTGAGGGCTCACGGAGCCTCCCTCTGCCCCAGACTCCCCCAGCTGCAGACAGGGAGAAGATTTTCCCTCTTTGACATCAGAATAGAGAAGGAAAGCAAACAGAGCTGGGGAGGGACAGCTGGAGATTTCCACATCTGCTTTCTGCCTTTGCCTTCCAGGAACTGGAGAGCTCAGTTTTGGGAACCTTGCTCCAAAATCCTTCCCAAGGTCCTTGTTGAGGGCTGGAGCAGGTCCAGAGAAGGGCAATAAAGCTGAGGGAGGGTCTGGAGAGCAGGGCTGGGGAGGAGCAGCTGAGGGAGCTGGGGGGGTTCAGCCTGGAGAAGAGGAGGCTGAGGGAGACCTCATTGCTCTCCACAGATCCCTGAGAGGAGGCTGCAGGGAGGTGGAGGTTTTGGTCTCTTCTCCCTAGTCTCAAGTGACAGAAGGAGAGGAACTGGCCTCAAATTGTGCCAGGGGAGGGTGAGGTTGGAGATGAGGAACAATTTCTTTGCTGCCAGAGTCGTCAGGGACTGGCAGAGGCTGCCCAGGGAGGTGGTGGAGTCCCCAGCCCTGGAGGTGTTCCAGAACCCTGTAGCCATGGCACCTGGGGCCATGCTTTAGTGACCATGGTGGGGCTGGCTTGCTGCTTGGACTGGATGCTCTTAGAAGGCTTTTTCAGCCCAAACAGTTCCATTATTCTGTGAGTTCCCATCACTGCTCAAGGCCAAGAGCTGGGAAAGCAATCTCAAAGTGGGGGGGAAGAAAAAGCCAAGTGAAAGTCAGTGGTGCAGAGCCATGAACCATCCCCTGCCTGCAACTCCAGGGCAGGCTGAACAATGCTGAGAAAGGCCAAAACCTGCCCTGGAATGGGGCTGCTCAGCTCAGCTCCAGCAATGATTAACCAGCCAAACACCACCCTGCCAGGCCTCCCATCAGTGACCAATCAGGCAAGGAAAGGAGAAGGAATCAGTGTGGAAATCCCCTGCATGTGTCCACCTGGGATGGGACAGCAGGGACCTGTCAGCAGCACCTTGGCCAGAAGAGGGAGGAGCTGCAGACTCCTTCACCAAGAGGTTTCTGACAAGCCCCAGGACAGGGGAGGGGAGGAGAGACCTGCTGGGAAGGACCTGGGAGTGCTGGGGGGCAGAGAGCTCCCCATGAGCCAGCAATGTGCCAGCTCAGGAGAGACAGGGAACAGAGAGTCCAGCAGGGGCTGCAAAGCTGCTGAGGGGCCTGGAGCAGCTCTGGGAGGAGCAAAGGCTGAGAGCCCTGGGGCTGAGAGCCTGGAGCAGAGCAGCCCCAGAGGGGAGCTGAGCAATGCTCAGCAGGAGCTAAAGGAGCTGTGAGGGGCAAGAGGCTGGGGCCAGACTCTGCTCAGTGGTGCCCAGGGACAGCACAAGAGACAATGGGCACAAAGTGGAACCCAGGAGGTTCCATCTGAACAGGAGGAGAAACTCCTTTGGTGTGAGGCTGCTGGAGGCCTGCAGCAGGCTGCCCAGAGAGGCTGTGGAGTCTCCTTCTGTGCAGAGCTTCCAACCCCCCCTGGGCATTGTGCTGCTGGGCAAGCTGCTGTGGGTGCCCTGCTGGAGCAGGGGTTGGACTGGGTGAGCTCCAGAGGTCCCTTCCAGCCTGCACCATGCTGGGACTCTGTGACCTGCATCCTCCCTCCCTCTGCCAGCTGCCCTAGGTGGCTCTGCAAGCTCCTGCATCACCAAACACCCAGCTCCAGCAAAGTGCTCAGGGCTTGATGGTGTCAGAGGAGGACACTGAGTGTGGGCAACTCCCTCCTGGAGGAACCCCAGCTGGGCTGTCACACTGGGCTCCAGCAAATCCAGCTTTGCTGCAGCCTCAGCAGCAGATTAACACTGAAAGCTAAACTGGGGAGGGCTGCAGGGGAGGCTCCAGCTCAGGTTAATATTAATGGAGCTGACAGCAGGCACTGCCTGACTCCCCAGTCAGATAAGGACCTCAGAGCCCAGCACTGCCAACTGCCTGCTCCAGGAGTTCCCTGCTCCTCTCCACGGCACCCAGACCTTGCTCTGCTTCGTCATCAAGTGTCCACTGCCACAGCAGGGAAGGCAAGGAGTGACCTGCTCCCTCCTGCTCCTGCCCCTGCTCCCTGCACCTCCTCCTGCTCCTCACACCCTGCTGCTGAGGACGCTCCTGGCTTGCCTGCTCTTATGCAAAGCTCACCAGAATAGCTCAAAAGGAACATGTGAGCCCAAAATAGCAGCTCAAACCACCCTCAGGTGCCTGCCTCCTCCACTGCTAGCTCTGGATGCTCTCCTGAGCAAAGTCCCAGCCCCACCAGCAAGGACTTCCCCAGGACTTCACCCCTGGATGGGGCAGGCAGCCCTGCTGCCCTCCCAGCTGCTGCCTCTCACCCTCTGGGGCAACAGAAGAGACACCACACAGAGCACCCCAGGCCCACTCCTGGCTTTGCTTACTGCTGGAGGATTCAAGGGAGGTCAGCACAAAGTGGCATCAGAGGACACTGGCCTGGCTCAGCCCTGTTGTGAGCCTGCCCAACGCAGAGGGGTGGAACCAGGTGATCTTGCAGGTCCCTTCCCACCCAAACCAGTCTGTGAGTCCATGCTTTGACAAGCCCAGCCCTGCTGTCAGCCTCTGAGCCATGGCTGCCCAGAGCAGTCCCCTGCCCTCTGGGGCTGTGGAGCCCTCCATGGACTGGAGCTGCCTCCAGCAAGCTGCTGTGCTGCTCCTCCTGCCTGCACACCGTGCACAGGCCCAGGTAGGAGAGCTCTGCCCTCACAGAGGGAGGGGACATGTTTACCAACACCATATCACAGCAGCACTGCCTCCACCCTAGGGCTTGTCCCTTCAAACCAGGACATGATAAACCTGCTGGTGCCAGGCAGGGCTCCTGCTCCACAGGCGCCCAGGGACAGACCCACAGCGCCCAGGGACAGACCCACAGCGCCCAGGGACAGACCCACAGCGCCCAGGGACAGGGCAGGTTGTGCAGCCTGCACTGCCCAGCAGCCCATGGAACGTTTTGTGGAGGCACAAAGTGGAAGCCAGGAGGTTCCAGCTGAACAGGAGGAGAAGCTTCTTCGGGGTGAGGCTGCTGGAGGCCTGGGGCAGGCTGCCCAGAGAGGTTGTGGAGTCTCCTGTGCAGAGCTTCCAACCCCCCCCTTGGCCATTGTGCTCCTGGGCAAGCTGCTGTGCCCTGCTGGCTGATTTCTGGAGGTCCCTTCCAACCTCTCCCATTCTCTGATAAGTTCCATCTGAACATGAGGCTGCTGGGGGCCTGCAGCAGGCTGCCCAGAGAGCCTGTGGAGTCTGCAGCTCTGCAGAGCTTCCAGCCCCCTCTGGCCACTGTGCTCCTGGGCAAGCTGCTGTGGCTGCCCTGCTGGAGCGGGGGGGGGGGGTTGGACTGGATGAGCTCCAGAGCTCAGTCCCCACCTCCACCATGCTGGGATGCTGTGCAGCAAAGCTGTTTCTGCATCCCAAGGCTCCTGCAAACTGCTGAGTGGCTGCTGATGGATCAAGGCTGGACAGTGCCCAGGAGCAGATGGTCTCCTACCTGCAGGCAGGGCCCTCCCACCTCGCTCCCAGCTCCCCCAGCCTGCTGCTGGGGCTGCTTCTCCTCTCTCCTTTTGCCAGGCTGTTTTGTGCAGATTTGTTGTTTGTGGGGTTGTTTCTTTTTACAGAACATTCTGCTGGGAACCAGCAGAACCTGTTCTGGATGCACAGACAGAGCCATCTGCAGCTTTTGCCAGCCTGACTTGGGTTTGGTTTTTTTTTTCCCCCCCCTGGGACACTCTCTGGGCTCTGTGTGGTGTGTGGGCGCCTGGCTGCCTCACCCAGGAAGACATAGCCCTGCAGGAACCAGACAGCAGAAGCCCACAAGCCAAGATCTGCTCCCTCAGAGGCTCCCACTGCCCCCCTCATGGGGTGGGGAGCCCTGGAAGAGGAAGGGGTGAGCCCAAACCTGCCACTCCAGGTCCCTGCAGCCCCTGGTTCCTGGCTCCATTTTCCTTCAATTAACAACAGCCATGGAATGAAACTTCACATCTGGGGAAAGATCTTCCACATGTTGGGCTTTGGCAGCAGCTGACAGCTTGGAGGGAGCCAAAAAAATAACTAATCCTCCTCTCCTTCAGCCAAGGGAAGGCTGAGGAGCAGAGAGGCAGGGAAGGGTTTGAGTGTCTCCAGAGATGGGAGACTCCACCACCATCCTGGGCAGCCTGCTCCAGCACCCTTGAATTAGAGCTGCTCCTCAAGCCTACACTCTGGGCAAGTCACTTCTCCTGGGACAGCTATTTCCCCCCCACTACAAGCAGCCCAAATGCTTCCTTTAAAGGCAAATCCCCCCCACACCTATCACAAGCCAAAGCCCCACCAAAGACCAACCATGACTTGGCTCCCCAACAAAAGGCTTCATCAGGTGGTTTAAAAGCCACAGAATGCATCAGGTGGGAAAGGTTCCCTCAGAGGTCACCTCGCCCAACCCTCCTGCAGTGAGCCACTGGGGTTGGACAGGATGATTTTAGGCTTCAGGAACAGGCTACTCCCAACTGGTGGAGGAGCTTCCCCCTCCACCTACCCCCTCCACGACACCAGCAGGGCACAGCCACCCCAGCAAAACCCTCCTGGCACCCCAGTGTTCCGCTCAGCCTTGCCCTGGGGAAGTTACAACCAAAGCCCACAGCCTCCAGGAAGCAGGGGCTTGGGAGCAGGGGGGTGGAGGAACGGCTGGAGGAATCTGCTCCTTGGCTTTGCTGTTCAAGCAAAATGCTTTCTCCTAACCACAGCCAAGAACAGAGGCAAGACACGGAGCAAACACCCTCGGGGGTGAGCTGAAGGGCTTTCAGCTCCGTGCCTGGAAAACAAAGCCTGGTGCAAAACCCAGCTGAAACTTGCAGAGGGGGCAGAAAAGCAGCGACTGGAGGCAGGGCAGAGGAGAGCTTGTGAGCCCCAGACTCGGTCCAAAAATACACCAAACCCATCCTGACTCCGTTTCAGCCACGTTCCCGAGCTGCAGGAAGGGAAACTGAGCCCGGGGAGAGGGGGTGGGAGAAAGTGAAGCCCATCCAAAGCAGATTCCTGTGCAGAGGAGGAAGAGTCGCAGCCCTCCCAAGCTGCGAGGAGCTTCATCATCTTCATTGGAGGGTGCCACAAACTCTGCTTCCAGCCCAAGCCATCAGTTATAGAATCAGCTGAGGGAAGCAGTTTTTGCTGGGCTAAAAATCCCAAATCTGACAAGTTTTTTCCGCCCCCCCCCCCCCCCCCCCAGCTCCGCCGTTTCCCGTGGGGGCCGGAGCTCCCTCACCCACCCCCAAAATCCATCCCCCAGCTGCTCGCCAGGAAACGGCAGCTTCCCGAGGTCGGGCTGCAGCTGCTCTCCGAGGTTAACGGGGCCGGTGACCCCCGGTGAGGGCCTCGAAGTCTTCTTGGTCGCCACGTTCCAGGGCTCTTCTCCCCAGGTCCTGCCCTGCGTAGGCAGTCCAAGGGCATCCCGGCCGCCGAGGTGCCCGCAGAGCCCGGGGCTGGAGCTGTCCCCTCGCCGGGCTGCGGACGTGGCTCGGTTGGGGGGAAGGGAGGGAGCGTACCCCGACCCCCACCCGGACCCCGGGCACGGCCGGTACCCAAACCCCGGCACCCTCCGGCTCGCACCCTCCGGTTTGTCTGCTGGGGTCCCTCCAACAGCCTTGCCCCAGGGGGTACGTGACCGGCACCGGAACCCCTCCGGGCTCCCCCGGAGGACCCCTCCAGGCCCCACCAAGGGTTTGAGGAGCATCCGAAGGAGCCGCAGCGGGGACCCAACGGCACCGTGCTCCGCTCCCCGGCCTGCCCCAGCGGGAGGGGACAGCACACCGAGCTGCGGGACGGCCACCGGGAGCGGAAAACCGGCGGGTCTTAAGAGGAGAAGAGGCCGCTGCACGAAGTACGAGACTGGGACACCGGGTGGGGGGCACCGAACCGGAGCACCGGACGCTGGCGACCGGCCACCGGACAGGGGCACCGGCCGACAACGGATGCCGGGGAGGGTATAACGGCGGGGATCAGACCCCCAGCGAGCCGGCTCGGGCAGCCGGGCCAGCCCTCCGCTGAAGGCAGAGGAGGAGATCACCGAGACGGAGCAACAAACGGCAGTAACGGAAGCGACGGGATCCCGGGAGCCTCACCTGGGTGGCCTTGTAGAATTGCTTCTTCAGCCCTGCCACCGACATGGTGCCGCCTGCGCCGGCCGCAGAGGGATGCCGGAGGTGGAGACGGAGGGGTAGGGGCGCGGGGGGGGGCGGCGGGACACCTGGGCACGCAGGAGCCCGGCCCGGCCCGGCCGCTGCCGCCGTTTCCGCCGCCAGCGCCAGGAAACGCCCCGAGCCCGGCCCGGCTCGCCCCGCCCCCTAACGGCACCACCGAGCAGAGCGATCGCGGCGGAGCGCCGCCCCCGCCCGCCACGTGGTGCGCCCGCGCCCCCTGGCGGCGGGGCAGTGCAGGAGCAGCTTCTGACGCGGCCGCGGAATGCCGGGGGCGGGAGGGTCATTGGGCCAGACCGAAACGGTGGTCGCTGCTCCTCCCTGAGCTCTGCCTGTGCCCGAGATCTCCTCGAGAGGAGCAGCGTGGCGATACCGAGCACATAGGCTAAAATTTGCCTTCCAGCTCTGAAAAACCGCTGGAGGAATTGTGGAAAGCCGAGCAGGTGCCCTGGGGCCACTTGAAAGACAGCAGGAGCCACACTGGGGTGGTGGAAAGCCCTGAAGAAGTCCTGAAGCCACCTAGAAAACAGCAGGAGCCACAGGGGGCTGGTGAAAAGCTCCGGACACATCTTGGGGCCACCTGGAAGGTGGGATTCACCTGCAGGTGCATGCAAAGCCTGCAAGTTGTCCGTAAGACAGCAATGTGCCCTCGTGGCCAAGAACGCCAACAGAATCCTGGGGCTGTTGAGACTGGAGAAGAGCAGCCCCAGAGGGGAGCTGAGCAACACTCGGCAGGAGCTAAAGGGTAAGGGGCAAGAGAATGGGGTCAGGCTCCTGTCAGTGGTGCCCAGGGACAGGTCAAGAGGCAACAGACACAAACTGGAACCCAGGAGGTTCCATCTGGAACCGGAGGAGAAACTTCTTTGGTGTGAGGCTGCTGGAGCCTTGCGGCAGGCTGCCCAGAGAGGTTGTGGAGTCTCCTTCTGTGCAGAGCTTCCAACTCCCCCTGGTCATCGTGCTCCTGGGCAAGCTGCTGTGCGTGTCCTGCTGGAGCAGGGGGGTTGGACTGGGTGAGCTCCAGAGGTCCCTTTCCAACCCCACCGTGCTGAGATTCGAAATTGCAGGGGGTGACCACAACTCCCGGGGGGCTCTGCGGCGGCGCCGCCGGACTACGCCTCCCACAATCCCTCGCGGCAGCCGCCTGCCCTTCTCCGCCTGCGCGCGGCAGCTGCGGTCACTCATTGGCCGCCGTCGGCGCCGCCATTTCGCGCGCTGGCTCCTGGCCCTCAGGCGTTCCGCTACTCTTCTTTCCCCGGTGCTGCGGAAAGGCTGCTCTGGCCCTTCTGCAGCCGCTGTTGGGGCTGCACTGCTGCTGCCCAGGCTTCCGCTGGGCTGCCGGGCAGGCCTCAAGCCTAGGCGTAAGGACCAAGCAGAACCCCGCCAGCCCTTGCTCAGCTATCCAATCAGCGCTTATAGGAGGTCGAAATGACAGCCGCTGCCTCCAGCCAGCGCCGGCCTGCTCAGTAGCCAATAGGGAGGCAGCGGCGCGGCCGGGCGCTGAGGCTGCCTCCCACCCTCCTCGCGAGACGCGGGCGGAGCTGGCGGCAGGGTGGGTCACGTGGTGCGCTCTCCGCCTATCAGCGCGGCCAGGCGTGGGGTTGCCCCGGCTCCCGCCAAATACGAGCGGGAGCCCCCGGGGCGGGACCGGGCCGGACGGGACCGGGTGGGCCGGGGCAGGTTCGGCCGCCGCCGCCGGCGGACTGAGCGGCGGGAGCCGCGGCAGCCGCTGATGGCAGGTAGGGCTGAACTGGAGGTGCGGCGCAGCCGAGCCGCGGTGTGTTTCCGGCGGCAGTTGGGCCGCGGGGTGCGCGGGGCCTTCCCGGGGTAACAAAGGAGGCCTGGCAGCTGCCGCCGCACCCCGGAGCCAGGCCCAGGCCCGGCCCGCCGTCTCCTTCCTGCCCAACTTCTCTTCCCCCGGTCTGGCTGCAGTGGAGGAGCCGGTGTCGGGGCAGCCTGTGCCCTGCGGGTGCCGAGATCCCCTCAGACCGAGGGGTGCCCTGGTGGGGTTCGGCCCGGCGCCTTTGTCCGGCCTGGCCGGGCCCGCGCTCCGCGCTGGGGAGAGCTGTCGGGCGCTGCCGCGGGCCGGCTGCCACGGGAAGGCAGGGAGCTGCCGGGAAATGTGTCCCAGGTGTTTATTTCTGATCTTCTTCCCTCGCAGCCATGGAGTGCAGAGACAAAGCGGCCGTGCCTCCGCGGAAGCTGGTGCAAGGTAAGGCCGCAGAGGGAGCAGCTGTCACCTGGTGCGGCTGTGGTGTGCCAGGATGATGTCAGACCTGATTCGGGGAACTGCAGAATCAGGGACTGGTTTGGGAGGGAGGAGACCTTTAAAGCTCATCCAGTCCAACCCCCCCCTGCAGTCAGCTGGCTCAGAGCCCCAAAACAACCTGACCTGGCATGATGCCAGCGATGGGGCATCTCCCACCTTTTGGTGGGTGTTTCACTACCATCAGGGTGAAAAATTCCTTCCTTCCACTTGGTCTGAACCTCTCTCTTTTAGGTCAAGCCATCCCCCCTTGCCCTGTCAATGACAGCTGCTGGTAGAGACCTTTTTCTCCTTGCAGTGATAAATCAGCCCAACCTGGCTGATCTGCTGCAGTCCTCGTGCTTCAGAGCTAATGACCCATTCCACACTCTGGTGTCCCCCCCTCCCCTCCCCCCCAGTGGCCCCTGTGAGGTGACTGAAAGCGTTGTTGTTTCAGCCCGGCTGCCCTTCAAGCGCCTGAACCCTGTGCCGAAGGACAAGTGCCAGGCGGATCCAGAAGTGAAGAAAGGGAAGAGCTCCCCAGGTGGCTTTGTTCCCAGTAAGGATTCCTCCCTGGATACCTCTCACCCATCCCTGGACAACCTGGAGAACGACTGCCACTTGGAGTCCGACGTTCATTTCGCTCCCAAGCTGGTGAATGGGAAAGGTCCTTTGGACCACTTCATCCAGAAGAGCACCAGAGAGACCCCAGAGGATGGCACTCTCATTGTGGTTGGCCTGAGACAGGACTCTGGCCACGGACTAAGTGATGACCTGGACCACAGAGGTTGTGACTCCAAAGCATCTTCATCCCTAGCTGTGACTAATGGCACCTTGGGAAAGGAGCTAAGCCAGTTGGGTTGCCCGAATCCCTCTCCTAGTAAGCCAGGGGATGATGAATCAATGGAGACTGATGTGCCATGTGAAGCTGGAGGGGATAAAGATGAGGGTTTGGCTGATGGGATCCAGTCACCTTCCAGGTTAATGAAATGGGACAACCTGGAAACCCCAAAGGCAAAGCAGAGCCAGCTGAAGGATGTCATCTTTGAGGGGAAGATGCCTGTGGTGCTCCTGGAGGACATTATGGCTGCAAAGTCTCCCCAGGGTGCTTCTCTGGATGGCAGCATCTCCTCTGGAAACGAGAGCATGGAATCATCCCAGGAAGGAGACTCTGGGCTCAGCAACTCCTCGCTGAGTGCTCGCTCCGGGAGCTCCCCTGAGGTGCAGCCTGCTGCAGAAACAAAGAGGAATTCCAATCCCTTAGCTGCCTCCACTCCTGTTAGGAAGGTTGGTCTCTCTTAGTGGTGTCTTGAAAGCTGTTGTGTTGCTGATGGGGGGGGTCATGGAGTGAAAAGGATGAGTAGGATCTTCTCAGGGGTGGTGGGAAGTGTGTGGAAGGTGGTGCTGGTGTATTACCGATGAGTTATTGCCCTCTTGAATCTTCCTTTTCAATCCTTCAGCTGTAGGATTGAAATCTGGCCTGGGTTTGGGCTGCTGGAATGCTCACATCACCTGATCTCCATCTCTGGAGACATTCAGACCCCACCTGGATGTGTTCCTCTGTGACCTCCTCTAGGTGAACCTGCCTTGGCAAGAGGGTTGGACTCCGTGACCTCCTGTGGTCCTTCCAACCCCCAACATTCTGTGGCTCTGTGAATGTAACCTGGAATTCTGCTACAGCTTCATTTTAAGGGGCTTGGTTTGGGGCTTTTAAGGAAGTGCCTGCCCTGGGACTTTGTGCTTTGGTAATTGGTGCAAGGACAGTGTCTAGAAGAAGTTTTGTCCATCACAGGATGGAATTTCCTCTCCTTGGTGAAGCTGCTGTAGTGGCAATGAGAGGGTGTTGCCCCAGTTCCTCTGCAGTTGCTTTTCCAGCTCTGAATTTCAGCAGCTCTGGCCTGGAAAACATTTTTGAGTGCCCAGTGGCAGGACAAGGAGCAGTGGGCCCAAACTGGAAAGCCAGGAGGTTCCAGATAAACAGGAGGAGAAACTTCTTTGGTGTGAGGCTGCTGGAGGCCTGCAGCAGGCTGCCCAGAGAGGCTGTGGAGCCTCCTGTGGAGAGCTTCCAACCCCCCCTGGGCATTGTGCTCCTGGGCAGGCTGCTGTGGGAGCCCTGCTGGGGCAGGGGGGGTTGGACTGGATGAGCTCCAGAGGTCCCTTTCTAACTCCCCCCATGCTGAGATCCTGTGAGTAAGGCTGAAACAGCTCAGGTGCTGCTTGCCAGGGTAGAGTGTGCACCTCAGCCTGCACAGGGCCTGGCACATTTGTTTTCCCAGATGGAAACAGCTCTGATAAATTGAGGCTCCCAGTTGAGACAGCTCTTGTTTTGTGGTGGATAAATACAGAATCTCCTGGTACAGCTCTGCACTCTGTCAACTTAAATGCCTGTGAGTGCAGAAAATGAAGCAGTTGGTCTGTGTTGGCCTTTTAATCACAGGCTGCCTTTCACTGCAAGTGGGAGGAGAAGGGAAAGTGGAATCCCAGCAAGCTGGGGGCTGGAAAGGCCCTCTGGAGCTCACCCAGTCCAACCCCAGCACTACAGCAGGGTCACCCAGGATGACAGTGCCCAGGCGAGGAATGCAGAAGCCACAACCTGCTGAAATGTTGCCCAGTGAAGCCTTTGAGCTGTCTGAACAATGCTCTTAAGCCCTGACAACAATACCTGGGGTTTCCTGCCCTCTAAATGCCTCCTTTTGGAGAGAGGAGGAGTTGGACCTGCTGGGAACTCAGGGTTGGTGTGCTGGTGGTAGCAGAAGATCAAGAAGGCTGTGATGAAAAGAAGAAGCAGCACTGAAGTGTGGCTGTGGTCAGGGAGCTTTGCCTCCACGCTGTGGCAGGAGTGGGTGGTAGGATGGCAAAACAAAGAGACAATAAAGGTCAACCCAAGTTTAACTTCAAGTGGCTTGGCTGTAATTAAATGTGCTCTGCTGGGGTGAGGTGGAGCAGCTCTGGCTCCTGTTGGCTGCTCTGGGATGTTCCCTTGCAGGTGACACTTGAGAGCTGAGGGCTTTGGTGATGCAGAGCTGGGTAATGTGAGGTCTTGATGGAAAGAAAGCTCTTAGGTGTGCTCAGGCTTCCATGGAGATCAGGGGGGTGAGATGTGCTGCTGCTGTGTCCTGCAGCCTGTGCTGGGCAGACTGATCTGCAAGAGGATAATGGCAGCCAGGGCAACCATGCTGCTCTTTGTTCAGGGGCCAAGAAGGCCAACAGCATCCTGGCCTGCATGAGCAGTAGTCTGTCCAGCAGGACCAGGGCCTGTGCTGGGCACTGGTGAGGCCACATCCTGAGTGCTGGGATCAGTGTGGGGCCACTCATCCCAGGAAGGACACTGAGGAGCTGGAGGACAGGGCTGGGGAGCAGCAGCTGAGGGAGCTGGGGGTGTTCAGCCTGGGGAAGAGGAGGCTGAGGGAGACCTCATTGCTCTCCACAGCCCCCTGAGAGGAGGCTGGACTGAGGAGGAGTTGGTCTCTTCTCCCTAGGATCAGGTGAAGAAATGGCCTGGAATTGCACCAGGAGAGGTTTAGGTTGGAGATGAGGAAGAACTTTGCTGCCAGAGTGGTCAGGGACTGGCAGAGGCTGCCCAGGGAGGTGGTGGAGTCCCTGTGCCTGGAGCTGTTCAGGAAGTGTGTGGCCATGGCACTTGGGGCTGTGCTTTAGTGGCCAGGGTGGTGCTGGGCTGCTGCTTGGACTGGGTGAGCTCAGAGCTCCTTTCCAGCCAAACCATTGCTGTGGTGGTTCTTGCCTGCTGCCAGGGGAGTGCTGTGGGTCTCTAAACCTTGCCTTTTGTCCTTCCAGGTCTCTCAGAAACTGCCCAAAAGCTCAGCAGAGAAGGAGAAGCTGAGATTGCAAAGAGTAAGGCATCTTCCCTGCCCTCCAGAGTCAGCTTGCTGGGCCTTTGGCCTTGAGCAGCTAAGCCAAACCCTTTGTTTCTGTTGTAGCCCACTTAGAGCTTCCTCAGGGAGTACTGGAGAACCTTAATCCATGCACTTCAAGTCCATGGCTTGTCCCAGAGCTTCTCAGTGCATCGCTCAGGAGGTGTGGGTGGCCTGCACTGCACTGCTGTGAGCCTGGGGGTGGGATTAAGGAGCAGTGAATGCTGCTGCCTGCTTGTCAAAATGCCTTGGAGAAGCTTTTCAAAGCCTTCATGAGAGAGAGGCTTGGTGCAGCAGTGCAATCAAGAGGACTATACCTGTGCACTGCTCTGCTGGGGCCAGCTCTGGAGCCCTCAGCAGGGACCTGCTGGAGTGGGCCCAGAGGAGGTCACAGCATTGCTGGGAGGGCTGGAAGCCCTCTGCTGTGGGGCCAGGCTGAGAGGGTTGGGCTTGGTCAGCCTGGAGGAAAGGAGGCTGAGGGGGGAAAGGAGGTTTAGGTTGGACATCAGAAGAAACTTCTTCAAGGAAGGGTTGTCAAGGCCTGGCAGAGGCTGCCCAGGGGGGTGGCTGAATCCCACCCCTGGAGGGGCTTCAGAGCTGTGCTGCTGAGGGCTGTGGTTCAGCCCCAGCCTTGGCAGGGTTAGGGAATGGTTGGAGTGGGTGACCTTAAAGACCTTTTCCAAGCAAAACCATTCAGTGATTGTAATGAAGGTGGCTCAGATGTGAAGCCAGCAGCATGCAAGGCTTCCCTTGGTGCTTGGCAAAGGGCAACAGCTCCCTGTGCCAGGGCAAGAGAGCAATCCAGGCCTTCAGGGAGCACTGCAAGCTGGGGGCAGCAGGTGGCTTGGGCTTAATGGCTTCGTGTCCTGCCATGGGAAGGGTGCTGCAGGTGGAGCAGGGTGGGTGCAGGAGAGCAGGCTGTGAGCTGAGGAAGGCCCTTGCTGTGGTGAGGTGGTGCTGGCAGCACCTCTGGTGTGCACAGAGGGCTCCATGGCTTCTCTCTGACCCAGGACCAGGAGCGGGCGGACAAGCTGCAGAAGCTGCAAGCAGAGAGGGAGGAGAAGGGAAGGCTGAAAGAAGAGGCAAAAGCAGCCAAAGAGCGAGCCAAGGAAGAGGCCAAGAAGAAGAAAGAGGAGGAGAAAGAGCTGAAAGAGAAGGAAAGGAGAGAAAAGAAAGAGAAAGAAGAGAAGGAAAAAGCTGAGAAGCTGAGAGTGAAGGAGGAGAAGCGCAAGGAGAGGCAGGAGGCGTTGGAGTAAGTGCCCTGGGCTCTGCAGGTCCTGGTGGCTAACCCCTGGCCACAGCCACCTCAGCTGCCCCTTCTGGAGGCTCTGCTGGCCACACAGCTCCTGCTGCTTTGGCACAGGAGGGCTGTGAAACGCTCAGCAGGACTCCCAGCTTGCAGCCTGACTTGCTCTGATTGGAGTGGCTGCAAAGAGCTCCACTGGCTTCTCCCTTCAGCCCCAGCCTTGCCTGCTCTCCTGCTGGCACTGGTGGCCTGTCTGTGGAGGAAGTGGCTTGTAACTTGATAACCCCATCAATGCCCTGTCCTGGTGGTGAGGCAAACCTGAAGCAGGCTGAGTGCTTTGTGGCTGAGGCAGGTCAATATTTGCTCTAGAAGGGATGAAGAGACTCTTGTATCCACTCAGCCAAGCGTGGGCCTTGAGTCAGCTGGGTCCAGGAGCAGGTCCAGAGAAGGGCAACAAAGCTGGGGAAGGGCCTGGAGGACAGGGCTGGGGAGGAGCAGCTGAGGGAGCTGGGGGGGTTTAGTCTGGAGAAAGAGAGGCTAAGGGGAGCCCTCCTGGCTCTCTGCTGCTCCCTGGGGGGAGGTTGGAGTCAGGTGGGATTGGTCTTTTCTCCCAGGGAACAAGCAATGGGACAGCCTCCAGTTGTGCCAGGGCAGGTTTAGGTTGGACATGAGGAACAGTTTCTTCCCCAGAAGGGTTGTCATGGCCTGGCCCAGCCTGCCCAGGGCAGTGGTGGAGTCTCCATCCCTGGGGGTGTGAAAAGAAGTGGAGCTGAGGGATGTGGCTTAGTGCTGGGCTGAGGGCTGGGCTGGACTGGATGCTCCTGAAGGTCTCTTCCAACCAAATCAATTTGATGCATGAATAGCTTAGCTTCTTGCCCAGCATGGTGAGGCCTTAGTCCAGGTCTGGGGTTTCTCATCTCTTCCTCAGTGAGGAGAATTCTCAGTGCAAGGAACTGTCAAACATCCTGAAGTGCTTAAAATGAACTTTGTGTTACAGGGCAAAACTTGAGGAGAAGAGAAAGAGAGAAGAGGAGAAACGGTTAAGAGAGGAGGAAAAGGTAAAGAGCTCTCTCTGGCTCCTCTGAAACCCTGCTGCTGCTGAGCAAGATAGGAATGAGCTCCCTGACACCCTGCCTGGCTGCTGCTGGGGAGGGAGGCAGGAGGCAGGGGACAGGCTCTGCTCCCTTGCTCCCTGGGACAGGACAAGGAGCAGTGGGTGGAAGCTGCAGCACAGGAGGCTCCACCTCAACACAAGGGGAAACTACTGTGAGGCTCCCAGAGCCCTGAGCAGGCTGCCCAGAGAGGCTGTGGAGTCTCCTTCTCTGGAGCCTTCCCAGCCCCATCTGGATGTGCTCCTCTGTGACCTGTGCTGGATTTTGTGGCCCTGCTCTGGCAGGGGGGGTGGACTGGATGATCCCTTTGGGTCCCTTCCAACCCCTGACATCCTGTGATCCATGTGGGATGCAGCCTGTGCAATGTCACCTGGAGGTGCTGCTTCCCCTGCAGCTTTCCTCTCTGGCACTGTCATGCATCTCCATGGCTTTGCTTTCCCCTCTTCAAGTCTTTGTCTTGTCAGTGCCTCTGGGGGAGCTCAGGCCTGGGCCTGAGCAGTGCCACTGGAATCCACAGAGCTGGGTTAGAGAAGCCAGTGAGTGGTTTGTGGAGTTCCAGGAGCTGGTGAAGGACTGAACTTTGCTTCCCACTTGACTAGGCTTGAAGTTGGGTCATGCATGAGCTCACCTTGAGCTGGAAGGCCTCCTCCTGCCTTTGTGTCTCTAACTTGCATTCTGGTTCTGCCTGCAGAGAATTAATGCTCAGAAAGCAGAGATCACAAGGTTCTTCCAGAAACCAAAGACTCCCCAAGCCCCAAAGGTGAGCTGCTGCTGGCCCTGGGGGGGTTGGCTGGCTTCACTGGTTCTTCTAACAGAAGGCACTGGCTTCCTCCTGATCCGTCCTTCAGAGCTGCTGAGGTGGACAGAGCTTTGGTAGCTGGATAAGTTGACCATCAGCCAGCAATGTGCCCTCATGGCCAAGAAAGAGGATGGTGCATGAAGAAGAGGGTGGCCAGCAGGTTGAGGAAGGGTCTGCTCCTCCTCTGCTCTGCCCTAGGGAGGCCTCATCTGTAGCACTGGGGCCAGTTCTGGGCTCCTCCAGTTCAGGAGAGACAGGGAACTGCTGGAGGGAGTCCAGCAGAGGCTGCAGAGCTGCTGAGGGGCCTGGAGCAGCTCTGGGAGGAGCCAAGGCTGAGAGCCCTGGGGCTGAGAGCCTGGAGCAGAGCAGCCCCAGAGGGGAGCTGAGCAATGCTCAGCAGGAGCTAAAGGAGATGTAAGGGGCAAGAGGCTGGGGCCAGGCTCTGCTCAGTGGTGCCCAGGGACAGGGCAAGGGGCAGTGGGCACAAAGTGGCACCTGGGAGGAGAAAGTTGTTTGGTGTGAGGCTGCTGGAGGCCTGCAGCAGGCTGCCCAGAGAGGTTGTGGAGTCTCTGTAGAGCTTCCAACCCCCCCTGGCTGGGGCAATCCTGGGCAGGCTGCTGTGGCTGCCCTGCTGGAGCAGGGGGCTTGGCCTGCCTGATGCCCAGGGGTCCTGGGCAGGCTGCTGTGGCTGCCCTGCTGGAGCAGGGGGCTTGGCCTGCCTGATGCCCAGGGGTCCTGGGCAGGCTGCTGTGGCTGCCCTGCTGGAGCAGGGGGCTTGGCCTGCCTGATGCCCAGGGGTCCTCTCCCCTCCCCCCGGGCTGGGACTCGTGCCCAGTTTCCAAAGCACCAAATGCTCTGTGAGCAAAGCAGGGAGGACTGAACCCCCCCCCGAGCTCTGTCCTGTGCTGCACTGCCTGTGCAGAGCTGGAGCCTCCTGGGGAGGTCTGTTGGAGCCTCACCTAGGAAGGGCTTCCCCAGCCTCCCGCCCCGGAGCTCGGCGGCCGGCGCCGCGGCGGCTCGCGGGGCCCCCCGGCCCCTGACCCCCCTCTGCCGACGTTTCAGATCCTCGCTGGCTCCTGCGGGAAGTTTGCCCCGTTCGAGATCAAGGAGAACATGGCGCTGGCGCCGCTGTGCCGCGCGGCGCTGGGCCCGGCGGCGCTGGAGCGGCTGGACAGGCTGCTGCGCGCCCAGAGCGCCGAAGCCTCCTTCCTGCGGGAGCTGCAGCGGCGCAGGCCGCGCCGGGCCGCCCCCACCTGCCTCAGCCGCGGCGCTGCCGCCGCCAACAGGTGGGTCTGGGCCTGGGGGTCCCTCCGCCCCCCCCCCCCGGGGGGCTGCTCTCCTCCACCCCCCACCCCGGGGGGCTGCTCTCCTCCGCCCCCCCACCCCCGGGGGGCTGCTCTCCTCCTGCCCCCCACCCCCCCGGGGGGCTGCTCTCCTCCAGCCCCTGCGGGGAGCGGCCGAGCCGGGGGCTGCCCTTCCACCATCCGAGGGCCGGGGGCAGAGTGCCTGAGAGGGACCTGGGGGTGCTGGGGGACAGCAGCTGAACAGGAGCCTGCAGTGTGCCCAGGCGGCCAAGAGGGCCAGTGGCAGCCTGGCCTGCAGCAGGAGCAGGGAGCTCATCCTGCCCTGTGCTCAGCACTGCTGAGGCCACGCCTGGAGACCTGTGTCCAGCTCTGGGCTCCTCAGGTCAGGAAAGAGGTTGAGCTGCTGGAAGGTGTCCAGAGAAGGGCAATGAGGCTGGGGAGGGGTCTGGAGCACAGCCCTGGGAGGAGAGGCTGAGGGAGCTGGGGTTGCTTAGCCTGCAGAAGAGGAGGCTCAGGGGAGACCTTCTTGCTCTCTCCAACTCCCTGCAGGGAGGTTGCAGCCAGGTGGGGGTTGGGCTCTTCTCCCAGGCAACCAGCACCAGAACAAGAGGCCACAGTCTCAAGCTGTGCCAGGGGAGGTTTAGACTGGAGGTGAGGAAGAAGTTCTACACACACAGAGTTGTTAACCATTGGGATGTGCTGCCCAGGGTGGTGGTGGAGTCCCCATCCCTGGAGGTGTACAGGAGGAGACTTGCTGAGGTGCTTGGTGCCATGGTTGAGTTGATTAGGTGGTGCTGGGTGATAGGTTGGATGTGATGGTCTTGAGGGTCTCTTCCAACCTGGTTTATTCTGTTCTATTCTATCTTGGGTTCTTGGGGTGGGTTGGAAGGGACAATCAAGATCATTCAGCTCCATCCCCTTGCCATGGGCAGGGACATCTTGCACTGGACCAGGTCACTCAAGGCCTCATCCAACCTGGCCTTGAAGCCCTCCAGGGAGGGGACATCCATGAACTCCCTGGGCAGCCCATTCCAGTGCCTGATCTTCCTCCTCCTCCAACCCTTCTCTCTTTTCCTCCTCTCCTACCCTGACCCTGGGTTCATGTTATCCAGTGGGCTGCAGGATGGCTGGGAGGAGGCCTTTCATCCAACCAGCTGCAGGATGGCTGGGAGGAGATCCTTCAGTCTTGGAGATGCTGGGGAGACTGAGGAGAGCCTCTTGGATGACCTCCAGCTCTGGGTTCTCACCTGGCTGACGGGAAGCTGGGCCTGGCTGGGTGCCCTCCCGAGCAGCAGGGCAGTGTTGTGGAGGTGCTGAAGCTGCTCTCTCCCTTTGCCAGTGATGTGGTGGTGGTGGACAGCTGCCAGGCAGATGCTGTGCCAGAAAGGGGCAAGTTTGGCAGGATGAAGCTGCTGCAGTTCTGTGAGAACCATCGTCCTGCCTACTGGGGCACGTGGAACAAGAGAACCTCCCTGATCCACCCCAGGAATCCTTGGTCCAAGGACAGTGTAAGCTCCTCCTGGGCAGTCTGGGTGGCTTCCTTGCTCTCTTTATCCTCTTGGGAGGGAACATAAGCTTGGCCAAGCTCCCTCCTCCTCCTGGTGGGTTCTGAAGCCCTGCAGAGGCTCTGGTGGTGTCCTGCTCCCAGGTGAGTTCCAGCCATGGTCTGTTGGTGTTTCTTCTAGAAACTTCTGGACTATGAAGTGGATAGTGATGAAGAGTGGGAAGAGGAGGAGCCTGGAGAAAGCCTCTCCCATAGTGAAGGGGTAAGGATTCCACCTGCTGAGGAAGAGCTTCCTGAAGCCCTGGCCCCTGGCAGGGAGCTCTGCTCAGCAGCTGGCTTTGTGTTTTCAGGATGATGAAGAGGAGGGAGAGGATGAAGATGATGATGATGGGTTTTTTGTACCCCATGGGTACCTGTCTGAAGATGAAGGAGTGACAGAAGTAAGTGGCCTGGGTGCTGCTGCATTTCCCTCTGCTTGCAGGGGAAGGGAGGGGGAAGCCCTGGCTGGGGGCAGCTCCCTCAGTCCTCTGGAGCAGACCTCTGCAGCCTGGGGACCGTGGCCAGGAGCTGGGTTTAGAGACTCCCAGCAGGGTGAGGGCTGGAAGGGACCTCTGGAGAGCATCCAGTCCCAGCCCTTTGCTAGAGCAGGGCTTGGAAAGCTTTGGTTTGGCCTGGGAGGGATGCCTCAAGTTCCTCCTCACCTCTGGCTTCAGGAGTGTGATCCAGAGAACCAGAAGGTTCGTCAGAAGCTGAAGGCCAAGGAGTGGGATGAGCTGATGGCCAAGGGGAAGAGGTTCCACATTCTCCAGCCTGTGAAAATTGGCTGCATCTGGGAGAGTGCAGGGGGGGACAGTGGCACAAGCACAGACCTGAAGGTGCTCCAGCAGTTCACAGCCTGTGTCCTGGACTCCCCTGTGGCAGAGGAGGAGCAGCAGATCCAGAAATGTGGCAAAAAGAGAGCAAAAGATCAGCAAAGTAAGACCTGAAAGTTGCTTCTAATGTCCAACCCCCACCCCCCCTGCTGCAGCCTGGGGCCATTTCCTCCTGCCCTATCACTTGTAGCTAGGGAGAAGAGACCAAACCCACCTCACTGCAGCCTCCTCTTGGGGAGCTGCAGAGAGCAGTGAGGTCTCCCTCAGCCTCCTCAACACCCCCAGCTCCCTCAGCTGCTCCTCCCCAGCCCTGTTCTCCAGACCCTTCCCCAGCTTGGTTGCCCTTCTCTGGCCTCTCAGTGTCCTCCTTGGAGTGAGGAGCCCAACCCTGACCCCAGCATTCGAGGTGCAGGCTCCCCAGTGCTGAGCACAGCTGGAGTGTGTGCACTGTGCTTCCCCCAGCCTGGCTTTGCCTCTCCTGCTGCTCCCCTCCCCAGCCTCTCCTCTCCCCTCCTCTCCTGCTGCTCCCCCCCCCAGCCTCTCCTCTCCCCTCCTCTCCTGCTGCTCCCCCCCCCAGCCTCTCCTCTCCCCTCCCCTCCTGCTGCTCCCCTCCCCAGCCTCTCCTCTCCCCTCCTCTCCTGCTCCCCTCCCCAGCCTCTCCTCTCCCCTCCTCTCCTCTCCCCTCCTCTCCTCTCCCCTCCTCTCCTCTCCCCTCCTCTCCTCTCCCCTCCTCTCCTCTCCCCTCCTCTCCTCTCCTCTCCTCTCCTCTCCCCTCCTCTCCTCTCCCCTCCTCTCCTCTCCCCTCCTCTCCTCTCCCCTCCTCTCCTCTCCCCTCCTCTCCTCTCCCCTCCTCTCCTCTCCCCTCCTCTCCTCTCCCCTCCTCTCCTCTCCCCTCCTCTCCTCTCCCCTCCTCTCCTGCTCCCCTCCTCTCCTGCTCCCCTCCCCAGCCTCTCCTGCTGCTCCCCCAACCTGCTCTCCCTCTGCCCGCAGTCCTGGGCCAGCTGCTGCCCCTGCTGCACGGCAATGTGAACGGCAGCAAAGTGATCATCCAGGAATTCCAGGAATGCTGCCGGCAAGGACTCTTCAGCGCGGCGGCCTCGGCCCCCCGGGGCGCTGACTGCAGCCCTGCCAGGCCCCAGAGCCCGGCGGGGGAGGACAGCAGGGTGCCCTCCAAAGCCAGGCTAAAGAGGATCATCTCTGAGAACTCTGTGTATGAGAAGAGGCCTGAGTACAGGATGTGCTGGTATGTGCATGCCCAGGTGCTGAAGAGCTTTCAGCAGGAGCACCTCCCTGTCCCCTGCCAGTGGAACTACGTCACCCAAGTGCCTTCTTCAGGGAAGGAGGAGGGGGGCAGCAGCCTGCCAGGGGTGGTGGCCCTGCAGGCCACCCCTGTGGTGGTGAAGAGGAAGGCCACCAGGAGCATGTCCATCACCAAGTTCATGAAGAGGCCTCGAGGTGCAGAGCAGGTGAGTCCCTGCCAGCTGGGTCCTGGGGTCAGGGAATGGGCTGGGAGGGACCTTCAAGATCAGCCAGTTCCAACCCCCTGCCCTGGGCAGGGACACCTCCCAGCAGCCCAGGCTGCTCACAGCCTCACCCAGCCTGGCCTTCCACACCTCCAGGGAGGAGGCAGCCACAGCCTCCCTGGGCAGCCTGTGCCAGGCTCTCCCCACCCTCACTGTCAAGAACTTCTTCCTCATTTCCAGCCTCAGTGTGCCCCTTCCAGCTTCAGTCCATTCCCTCTCATCCTGTGGCTACAGTTGCTTGTCAGAGTTCCCTTCCCACCTCTCCTGATCCTCCCCAGTGAGGAGTGCCAGGAGCACAGCTGTGAGTCCTCACTGGGTGAGCTTCCTGACACACCTCCCAGGCTGCCTGAGGAGAGCAGATGCAAGATGTTAACCTCCAGGCACTCCTCCTTGTAGGGATGGGATGGCATCCCATGATCCTTTCTGTGTCTCTCCAGCTTGGCCTCTCTCTTCCATCTGAGATGTTGTTCTGCTGCTGCTCTTCCATCCTGTGCTGGTTGGCAGTGCTTGCACCCAAGCTGTGAATGGTTTGGGAGCTGTCTGCTTGGGCCTTGGCTTCCCAGCTGGGTGGGATTTGTGTGCAGGTTCTGCTGGGAGACTCAGTGGCTGCCAGAGGTAGAGCCTGAGCCTGACACATCAGCTGCAATGCTGCTGGGGACATGTGGTTCCCAAACCCCAGCATGGAGGGGCTGGAAGGGACCTCTGGAGCTCACCCAGCCCAAGCCCCTGCTCCAGCAGGGCTCCCACAGCAGCTTGCCCAGCAGCACAGTGCCCAGGGGGGGTTGGAAGCTCTGCAGAGCAGGAGACTCCACAACCTCTCCTGCTGCAGGCCTCCAGCAGCCTCACACCAGAGAAACTTCTGTTCAGATGGAACCTCCTGGGTTCCACTTTGTGCCCTCTGCCCCTTGTGCTGGCCCTGGGCACCACTGAGCAGAGTCTGGCCCCAGCCTCTTGCCCCACACAGCTCCTTTAGCTCTTGCTGAGCACTGCTCAGCTCCCCTCTGGGGCTGCTCTGCTGCAGGCTCTCAGCCCCAGGGCTCTCAGCCTTTGCTGCTCCCAGAGCTGCTCCAGGCCCCTCAGCAGCTCTGCAGCCCCTGCTGGACTCTCCCCAGCAGTTCTCTCCTGAACTGGGGAGCCCAGAGCTGGACCCAAGCACTGCAGCTGGGACCTCCCTAGGGCAGAGCAGAGGGGAAGATGAAGCTCCTCTGAGCTGCTGGCCACACTCTTCCTGCACCCCAGGATGCCATTGGCCTTCTTGTCCATGGGGGCAGCTTGTCCCCCAGGTCCCTCTCAGAGCTGCAGCCCAGCAGGGTCAGCCCTGCCCTGCCCAAGTGCTGCAGCCCAGCCCTGGCAGCTGTGCACTGTCACACAGGAAGCTGCAGCTCAGGAGCTGCTTCAGCCTGGGAGAGCAATTCCCAGGGAGGGAAGGAGGCAGGTTTGGAGCAGCTGCTGCTCCAGCCCTCAGCTTTGCTGTGGTTTGCTTCTGCTTTGCAGGGTAACCACAGGGATCATTAAGATCCTGATCACCCCAAGGGGTGGCAGCAAGGTGGCTGAGGGTGGTTTGGCTGTGGTGTGCATCCAGGACAGGGAGGTTTGAGATCCTGAAGCTTGGCTCCTGCCAGCTGCCTGCCTCCAGCCCTGCAGGCAGGAGAGGGCTTTGTGTTGCCAGCTGCTTTTATTCCCCATGGCCTGTGGGCACAGGGCTGAGGGAAGAAGCCACAGGCAGGGCTGCTTCTGCTTTCCCTTCCCACTTTATTCTTGGCTCTCCTGGCTCTGCTGCTGGGGGGGAAGCTAAACTCTCCACTCAAGTGTTGATAGGGATCAGGGACTTGGGAGAAGCTCTTCAGCCCCCAGACTCCATCTGCTTGGTGCTTGGCTTCCTTTTTATCCTTGTCTTGTACTCTAAATAAAGGCAGAGAGGAAAAAAATCTCTGCTTGGCACCCCCTGGAAGTTCTGCTTCTCACTGGCTGCTTCAGCAGGAAGAGCAAAACAAAGGCCTCCAGCCCAATGGCAGCAGCAGCCTGAGCTCCAAGCTCTCCAAAGCACCTTGGGGCTGCCCTGGTGTGCTGCAGCTGACAGCAAAGGTGCCTGGAGCCCTGCAGGGCCCTTTGGAGCCTGCCAGGGCTGAGCCCTGCAGGGCCCTTTGGAGCCTGCCAGGGCTGGGCCCTGCAGGGCCCTTTGGAGCCTGCCAGGGCTGGGCCCTGCAGGGCCCTTTGGAGCCTGCCAGGGCTGAGCCCTGCAGGGCCCTTTGGAGCCTGCCAGGGCTGGGCCCTGCAGGGCCCTTTGGAGCCTGCCAGGGCTGAGCCCTGCAGGGCCCTTTGGAGCCTGCCAGGGCTGAGCCCTGCAGGGCCCTTTGGAGCCTGCCAGGGCTGAGCCCTGCAGGGCCCTTTGGAGCCTGCCAGGGCTGAGCCCCAGCTCAGCTGTGGAGATCCCAAGCTTGCTGCTGAGCCAGGCTGGAGCCTGGGGGAGAGCCCAGGAGCCAAGGGGGGAGGCAGAGGCTGCTGGGTTGGCTGCCCCCTGGCATGGGCTGAGCACTGCTGGGGCTGGAGGTGGCCTCTCCATGGGCTGTGGGGAGGGGGGAGCTGGGTGGGCAGCACCTGCAGGGCTGTGGGAGGGGGGAGCTGGGAGCTGTGCCTTTCATGAGGGAGGGAAAGTGAACATTTCTCCTCTCCCAACAGCTTGCAGGGGGTGGGGACCAGGTTCTAGGGTCTGGGATTTTCGTTCCCAGCTGGGGGGGGGGGGGGAGGGGGAGGAGGAGGAGAAACCAATCCCCAACCAAACCAAGCCTTAAAGAACCAACCCCCAGCAGCCCCCAAACCACTCACAGCTGTTCAGGGCTGGGCTGCTGGGCTGGGCTGCTCCTTGGTGTGATTGCCCCTGCTGCAGATGAGCAGTGTGTGCTGCTCCTGGGGCAGGCAGGGAGGGCCCCCAGGCAGGGAGGGCCCCCAGGCAGGGGACTCTCAGCCCTCCCTGAGGCAAAGCTGAGGAGGGCTTGGGGGGGAGGAAGGAGAAGAGGCTTCAGACCTGACAAGCTAAAGTCATTTTCCATCTTGAGGAGGAAGAAAGCATCCAAAATAATGAGGAGAAAGGGGAGGGGGAGGGGAGGGGAGGGGAGGGGAGAGATTTCCCTTCCAAGGAGGCAGCAAGACTGAGTCAGACTTCACTCAGGGCCTGAAGTGACTCTGCAGAGCGTGGGCTGCTCAGCTGAAGCACCTCAGAGCAGGCTCTGCTGCCCCTGCTGCTGCAGAGGAGGCCTTGGAGCAGGAGCCTGTGGGAGCCCAGGGGCTGCTGAGCCTTGGGGTTGGGTTCTGTTCCTTCCCTTTGAATGCCTCCAGCTGCTCAGGGCTGTGCTGGGGGTGAGGAGCTCTCACTGCAGCCCTTCAGGGGATGGCTTCAGCTGGAAGGGACCTTGAAGATCAGATCCAGCCCCCTGCCATCAGCTGAGCCACCTCCCACTAGAGCAGGCTGCTCAAAGCTTCCACCTGCCTGGTCTTAAACCCCTGCAGGGGGGGAGGCACCCACAGCTCCTCAGGGCAACCTGTGCCAGTGCCTCAGCACCTTCCCAGTGAAGAGCTTCTTCCTAATGTCCCATCCAAACCTACCCTGTTCCAGTTTGAAACCACTGCCCCCCATCCCATCACCACAGGCCCTTCAAGCCCTCCTCCAGCTCTCCTGTAGCCCCTTCCAGGTACTGAAATGCCAGCTGGAGGGCTCCCTGGAGCTTTCTCTTCTCCAGCAGCCCCAGCTCCCTCAGCCTGTCCTTGCAGGAGGGCTGCTCCAGCCCTCTGATCATCCTTGTGCCCTCCTCTGGACCCTGCCCTTGTGCTGGGGGCTCCAGAGCTGGGTGCAGTGCTCCAGGTGGGCTCTCAAGAGCAGAGCAGAGGGGCAGGACCCCCTCCTTTGACCTGCTGGCCACACTTGTTCTGATGCAGCCCAGGGTCCCCTTGCCTCTTTGGGCTGCCAGTGGCCATTGCTGGCTCATGCCAAGAGCTTCCTCACCCAGCACCCCCCAGCCCTCCTCTGCAGGGCTGCTCTCAATCCACTTGTGGCCCAGCCTGGATTCATGCTTGGGATTGCCCAGACCCAGGGCAGGACCTTGCCCTTGGCCTGGTTGAGCTTCCTGAGGTTGGCTTGGGCTCACCTCTGCAGCCTGCCCAGGCCCCTCTGGATGGATCCCTTCCCTGCACTGTGCCAAGTGCACCCCCCAGCTTGGGGTGGGTGCCCTCCAGCTTGGGGTGGGTGCCCCCCAGCTTGGTGTCCCCTGCCTGGCCTTGGGCTCTCTTGCTGATGCTGTGTTTTGCCTCCAGGCTGCAGAGATGGATGGATTTCAGGCAGACACTGAGGAAGATGAGGAAGATGATGACTGCATGATTGTGGATGTACAGCCAGGCAAAGGTGAGGACAGTCCCTAGCAGCCTCTTGGCAGGCACTCAGCCCCCAGGGGAGTGTGGCAGGGTGGGAGCTGTGTGTGCCCAAGGCTGTGCTGGGCCTCTGCCCCTTTGGCCCCCGGCCTTGTGCTGCTCTCTGGAGGGGTTTCATCCCAGGCACTTCTCTGCTTTTGGGGCTTGTGTGGTCTCTAAGCTGCTCTGCTCTTGCTTCTCAGCCTGCCCTTCCCCCCCAGGGAAGGGACCCTTGGGGTGGCTGTCAGCAGATCCACTGACTGCTGCCAGGTGTTGCTGAGCAGGGCTGGGCCCAGCCAGGCCTGACCCCAGCTCCCCTCTGCTGCCTGCTGGCAGCCTGAGCTGAGTGGTCTGAAGAGAGGGCACTGAGGCAGCTCTTGGATGAGTCTCAGCACAGCCAGGGGCCTGTGGAGCAGAGGCAGAGGAGACCACAGCAGTGCTGGCAGGGCTGGAAGCCCTCTGCTGGGAGGCCAGGCTGAGAGGGTTGGAGTTGTTTAGCCTGGAGGAGAGAAGAGAAGGCTCCAGGGAGAGCTTCTGGGGGCCTTGCAGAGCTGACCTGGGCTGAGAAAAGAGCATGATCCCAGAGCCCTCAGCCCTGGGTTCTCCTCTCTGCCTCAGCTGTGCCACACTCCTCTCCTCCCCACCTCTCCCAGGCAATCCACCTGCCTGACAAGAAGCTTTGCCTTTAATCTTAAGCTGCTTTTGCCTGTGACAAGGCTGCAGCGAGATGAAAGCCTGGCTCCAGGCTTGTAAGCTCTCCTTGCAGGGATGGAGGAAGAAAGGCAGGCAGGGGCTGTTGACAAGGGGCTTGTGGTGAGAGGAGGAGGAGGGGGAATGGGTTGAAGCTGGAAGAGGGGAGATTGAGAGTGGGGATGAGGAAGAAACTGAGAGTGGGGGTGGGGAGGCACTGGCACTGCCCAGGGAGGCTGTGGCTGCCTCCTCCCTGGGGCTGTTCAAGGCCAGGCTGGATGAGGCCTTGAGCCAGCAGGGCTGGTGGGAGCTGTCCCTGCCCAGGGCAGGGGCTTGGAGCTGGCTGATGCTGAAGGTCCCTCCCAGCCCAAGCCCTTCCCTGGCTCCCTGGAGTGCTGCTGCTCACAGCCTGCCCTGCTCAGGCCCTGCTGCCTCAGGGGCAGCTGTGTTTGTTTAGCTCCTGCCTGAGTGCAGAGCCCTGACAGGATTCTGAGGCTTCCTTCTCATGGTGCCAGTGATTTCTTTGGCCTCATTCTGTCTTCCTGCAGTCTGGCTGCTGCCCCAGCCCCAGTGCTGGCAGGGGGTGGGGAAGGAGGCTGGCAGGGGGCTGCAAAGATGAGGGCCTGGAAGTTCCTTTAGGAGGCAAAGCTGAGGAGTTGGAGCTCCTTGGTGTGGAGAGGAGCAGCCTGAGGGGGAGCTCCTCAGCCTTGAGCAGTGCTTCAAGGGGGGCTGGCAGGAGGCTGGGGGCAGCCTTTGTGCCCTAGCAGCAAGGGTGAGGGGCACAAAGTGGAACATCAGAAGCTCCACCTGAGCATGAGGAGGAACTCCTGTAAGGGTCAGAGAGCCCTGGAGCAGGCTGCCCAGAGAGGTGGTGGAGTCTCCATGTCTGGAGTCATCCCAACCCCTCCCTGGATGTGCTCCTGGGTGACCCTCTCTGGGTGACCCTGCATTAGCAGGGGGGGGTTGGGACTCCAATGATCTCCAGAGAGCCCTTCCACCCCCTCCCCTGCTGTGCCTGTGGGTGAGAGCAGTGCAGGGCAGGGAAATGCTCCTGCTTTCAGGGGGCAGTGCCCCCCAGCCCAGGCTCACACTCTGGCTGTGGTTTCTCTCTTTGCAGCTTCTACCTTGACACCTCCTGAGCCAGCTCCAGAGCCCAGCACCAGCCCAGCTGCTCTCCAAGCCTCCTCCCCAGGGCTCAGCCCCCCTAATCCCCTTTGAGACTTCCTCCACCTTACTAACTTCTTTTGGATGGATGTAGAAGCAGGTAGAAACCTCTCCAGCTGGGTGTATCTGTGAGGCAAGGTACTCCAAAGGATCCCCCCTTTCTTGTAAAGAGAAGACAGCACTTTGTTCTGCTTCAGACCAGATGGAAGCTTAAATCCTTTTAGTTCTAGGGGGGGAGGGGGGGGCTGGGGCTGCCAGGGTTGGGGTTGTTGGGGTTTTGTTGGTTTGGTTTGGGGTTTGTTTTGGGGGTTTTTAGCTTAAATCATCCTGCTGCTTCAGCTGTCCTTGATAATAAAGCATTATTGAACTGTTGACACTTCTTGGGAGCAGAAAGCTAAGGGAAGTTTATCTTGAGCTAGCAGAGAAGGGGATTGGGGAATAAGCTTTATTGTGATGCCACTGGGGGTGGGGCTGGGGGCAGGGAGGGGGGAGGTGACTCTGTTCATAATGTTGTATAGCACAGCCTTGGGTCTAAAGGATGTATAATTATATTTGAATTTATACTCTCTGCATTGTTCTCTCTGTGGTCTTCCTTGCTGCAGCCAAGCCCAGCAGGGGAGGGGTTGGAAAGGGACCTCTGCAGCTCACCCACTCCAAGCCCCCTGCTCCAGCAGGGCACCCACAGCACCCTGCCCAGCAGCACAGTGCCCAGGGGGGGTTGGAAGCTCTCCACACCAGGAGACTCCACAACCTCCCTGGGCAGCCTGCTCCAGGCCTCCAGCAGCCTCACACCAAACTACTTTCTCCTCCTGTTCAGATGGAACCTCCTGGCTTCCAGTCTGTGCCCACTGCCCCTTGGCCTGGCCCTGGGCACCACTGAGCAGAGTCTGGCCCCAGCCTCTTGCCCCTCACAGCTCCTTTAGCTCCTGCTGAGCACTGCTCAGCTCCCCTCTGGGGCTGCTCTGCTGCAGGCTCTCAGCCTTTACTCCTCAGAGCTGCTCCAGGCCCCTCAGCAGCTTTGGGGCCTCTGCTGGACTCCCTGCAGCAGTTCCCTCTTTGAGGCTGAGTCTCACACCAGGGAGGAGCTGTTGCCTGCTGCCAGGCTCCTGCTCCATCCTTGTTCTGCCATGAGGTGAGAAGGTGTCTGCAAGCCCAGCCTGCACCAGTGCCAGCCCCAGCACTGAGTGGAGCTCCTCCAAGAGCAAAGAAAGCCAAAGAACTCTGACCAGAAGTGAGTCCTTAAATATTCCATTTAATAATCATCAGCCTGAGGGTAGCTTCTCTAAACAACTCCTCTCCCCTAGGAGGTACAGTGCACATAGAAGCAACAGGAAAAGCTGAGTCCTAACCCAGCCCCAGGCTCAGTCCCTCCTTAACCCAGCCTAGAACTGGCACCCAGGGCCCCCTTGGAGGGAGCAGAGCTGTGCTTCATCCTGCTCCTGCCAACCCCTCCAGCAGGCACTGCTGGAACTTGGCTTCTGAAGCCCCTCAGAGCAGTCCTCTCAGTGTCCTACTGGGCAAGACTGTGTACAGCTACTGGGGTTGTGGAGGTGACTGCAGGGCTGCTGTGCCAGGGCAGGGCCTGGGCTGCCCCCCTAGAGCTAAACCAGAGTCAGTGCTGAGCTCACACAGCTGCAAGCCCCAGGAGTCCATCTGGGGGACAAGGAGGGAACAGGCTAAGAGCTCCAGCCCTGGCTCTGCTCCCCTTTCATGACAGGGTCTGGGCTCTGGAGAGCAGCTCTGCTTTCAGGCAGCTTGCTGGCTGCTCCTCTTCTGCTGCCTTAATGTCCTCCATGACTGCTGTGTCCCAGGCAAGGGTCAGGAGGGCTGAGGGCACCTGGGAGAGGCAAGGCAGAGTTAGTAAAGCTGCAGCAACCTTGGTCTTTGACCTCATAGCTCCTTGTGTGTGTTCCCAGGCCTCCAGAGAGCAGCTCAGCTGAACAAGGGTAGAAGTCTGCAGGAAGCTCCTCAGGGGATGCTGCTTTGGGCTTTGCTTTGGAAGCCTGGGGCTAGGCTTGGTTCCTGCCTCCCCTCTCCTCCTGCTGTGGCTGCAGAGCCTCTGACAGGGCTGCTGCCAGTTCCTGCAGCCTCTGCTTGCTCCAGGTCCCTTCAAGCAACCCAGAAGGCCTCAAGCAGTTCCTTCTTCACTTGAGAAAGAAGGAGCCAGAGCCCAACCTGGAGCAAGACACAACCTTCCCAGATTCCTAGGAGGGGCTGGGTTGGAAGGGACCTTCAGGATCATCCAGTTCCAACCCCCTGCCCTGGGCAGGGACACCTCCCACCAGCCCAGGCTGCTCAAGGCCTCATCCAGCCTGGCCTTGACCACCTCCAGGGAGGGATCATCCACAGCCTCCCTGGGCAGCCTGTTCCCAGTATCTCCCCACCCTCACTGGAAAGAATTTCTTCCTCATCCCCAGTCTCAATCTCCCCTCCTCAAGCTTAAACCTCCAAGTTAGGTGCAGCAGCTGACTCTGACAGCCTCAAGCTCTCTGTGGAAGGCACCAGCTACCTTTTTTGCTGCACTCACCAGCCCACATTCATTGAAGGCCAAGCTCTCATCAGTCAGTTTGAGACCTCCAGGTCCCAGCAGCTCAAAGGGCAGCCACTCATTCCTGAGTGCTTCTCTCACAAAGCTGTAGAGGGCAGCCAGTGATTCCCGTGCATAAAACGTCCCTGCCAGGAGAAAAGAAGGTGAGAGGCTGAGAGGGGCTCTGACTCTGCCCTCTGGGGCTCAGGGCTGGGGGGCTCACGTTGTGATGAAGCACTTCAGTGACACAGAAACAGCTCCCACTTGACTGCAAAGGATAAAAGCAGAATTGTCCCCCAAAGAAAAAGGACTTTGACTGTTGCCAGCTCCTGCCAGGCTGCAACAGAGAGCTGGGGAAGCCTGAGCTGGGCTCCAGAGTTCTGCTGCAAAATGGGCACAGGGTTTGTCCTGCTGTATCTCCTCCTGGGCAGCCTCTCACAAACCCTTCTGAGGGGTCTGGCTTGCCCATGGCAGCCTGGGAAGGGCAGGGTTTCAATTAACAGCACCTTGAGACCCTTCCCTTTCCACTCAGCCCTGGGCAGGTGGGGATGGGAAGCTGTGAGAGGACTGCTGTCCTCCTCTGGTTTTTGGTGCTCTATTCTACCAGCTGCATGCAGCATGACTCAAACCTGCCCCTGTGCTACAGCTGTTCTGGGTGAGGGGACTGGGGCACCCTCAGAAGACTGCAGATGGAGTGTTGAGGAGAGAGAGGCTCTGCAGAGGGACCTGGCCAGGATGGAGCCCTGGGCTGAGTCCATTTCTGTGAGGGTCAGCGAGGCCAAGGGCTGGGTCCTGCACTTGGGTCACAACAAGCTCAGGAACTACCCAGGCTGGGGGCTGAGTGCCTGGAAACTGCCTGGGGCCTGGGAGTGTTGCTCAACAGTGGCTGAAGATGAGCCAGCCTATGCCCAGGTGCCCAAGAAGGCCACCAGCATCCTGGCCTAGATAGTGTGGCCAGCAGGACCCAGGACAGCAGCTGTCCTCCTGTGCCCAGCTCTGCTGAGGCCACACCTTCAGCACCAGGGTCAGGTTTGGGCTCCTCACTCCAAGCAGGACAGTGAGAGGCTGCAGCAGGGCCAGAGAAGGGCAACCAAGCTGGGGAAGGGTCTGGAGAACAGGGCTAGGGAGGAGCAGCTGAGGGAGCTGGGGGTGTTCAGCCTGGAGAAGAAAGGCTGAGGGGAGAGCTCATTGCTCTCCACAGCTCCCTGAGAGGAGGCTGCAGCCAGGTGGAGTTGGTCTCTTCTCCTGAGGCAGAGGAGGTAAGACAAGAGGAAACAGCCTCAAGCTGCAGCAGGGGAGGTTCAGGCTAGACATGAGCAGCAACTTCTTCACTGAAAGGGTTCTCAAAGCCTGGCCCAGGCCCCCCAGGGAGGTGGTTGGATCCCCACCCCTGGAGGGGTTTCAAAGCCACAGAGCTGCGGTGCTGAGGGCCATGGCTTAGCCCCAGCCTTGGCAGAGCTGGAGAAGGATTGGACCCAGTGATCAAAGCCCTTTTCCAACCAAAGGGTTTGGTGACTGTGTGAAGTGCTGGGGGCTGCCCAGAGCCTCTCACCCTGGAGGATGTAGCCATCGGGGAAGCGCACTCGCAGCAGGGTGTAGTTGTACTTCCTCAGCTCCCTTTGTTCCTCCTTCTCTCTCATGGCTCTGGTCCTCAGCATCGAAGCCTTCTCCACCGCTTCTGTCCTTCAGGGATGAAAACAAAGCACAAAGAAGCTTTCAGCCTTTTTTTTTCAGCAGCAGCAGAGGACCCCCAGCGGCTGCCCCCCTGCCCGGCTCACCGGAGCCGCTGCTCCCGTTTGATCTCCTCCGCGGTGAGGTTGTAGAAGTCGTTGGGCAGCTCGAAGCGAGCGGCGGCAGGGGAGGGCTGGAAGAGGCGGAGCTGCCGATCCAGCCGGGCCCGGACGGGCTCCGAGCTCACAAGCTGCTCCTTGTAGTCCTTGAGGTCTTCCAACCTGCTCAGCATCTCCTCCTTCAGCACGTAGTACTCCTCTGTGGTCTCTGCAGGCGACAGGGCAGGATGTGAGAGGCTTCTCCTCTGAAGAAGGGATGGAGTGCAAGGACGAGGAGGAGCAGAGGGCTGCAGCTCCTCTGCTGTGAGGGCAGCCTGAGGGAGCTGGGGCTGTTCAGACTGGAGAAGGCTCCCAGGAGACCTTCTTGTGGCCTTCCAGTTGCTGAAGGGGGCTACAAGAAAGCTGGGGAGGGACTTTTGAGGGTGTCAGGGAGTGATAGGACTGAGGGGGATGGAGCCAAACTAGAAATGGGGAGATTCAGATTGGATGTCAGGAAGAAGTTGTTCCCCATGAGGGTGGTGAGAGACTGGCACAGGTTGCCCAGGGAGGTGGTGGAAGCCTCATCCCTGGAGGCTTTTAAGGCCAGGCTGGATGTGGCCCTGAGCAACCTGCTCTGGTGTGAGTTGGAACTGGCTGATCCTTGAGGTCCCTTCCAACCCTAACAATTCCATGACAAAAGGGCTCCACAAAGTGGGAGGGCTCAAGAGGGAAGCTGCAGGTGGGCAGCTCCCCTTCTGCCACAGCTTCTGAATCTCTCAGCAACCTCAGCAGCCCCCCCTGGGCTGTCCCTCCACCACTCAACCTCCCCTCTCCAGCTGAGCACAGCAACACTTCTCACCTTGCTCTGGCACAGGCAACGTTTTGGTCTCAAAGCCAACAGCCTGGAAAAATCTGTGTGTCCCTTCCAGGCAGCTTATCCTTTCCTGGAGGCAAAAAAAAAGGGGGAAGGCTTTAGATGTGGGCTGTGGACTTTGGGAGGCAGAGCAGCTGCAGGAGCCCTCAGCTCACCTGAAACACTTTGTTCTGCAGCTTGATCTTCCGGTACTTCTCCTCCTCTGGATGGAGGTAGATGTTGTCCAGGTACCTGCAGAGAGAGGAATGCACTGTGTGGATCACAGCACAGTGAAAAGCTACCCCTAGGTGTAAGAGGAAACTGAGACACCTCCCAGTATCTCTCCCAGCTACAAGAGCTGGGGTCCAGCAAGCTCTCCACAAGCCAGCAATGAGCCCTCACAGCCAAGAAGCCTAATGGGCTCCAGGGGTGCAGAAAATTGTGACCAGGTCAAAGGAAGTTCTTCCTCCCCCTCTGCCCTGCCATACTGAGGTCACATCTGCAGTGCTGGGTCCAGTGCTGGGCTCCCCAGCTGAAGAGAGACAGGGAACTGCTAGAGAGAGTCCAGCAGAGGCTGCAAAGCTGCTGAGGGGCCTGGAGCAGCTCTGTGAGGAGCAAAGGCTGAGAGCCTGGAGAAGAGCAGCCCCAGAGGGGATCTGAGCAACGCTCAGCAGAAGCTGGAAGGGCTGTGGGGGGCAAGAGGATGATCTCCAGAGGTCCCTTCCAACCCCACCATGCTGGGATTCAGTGGAAACCAAGGGAAGCAAAACACATCAGTGTTTCATGGCCAAGCCAGACAGAACTGGAGGGTGGCCAACCTCAACCAGCAGCTCCCAAACCTCTTAAGACTAGTGACCAGCTCTTAAAATCTCTCTGAGGTGAAGGTGACCTCCTTTCAGCTGACATTTAGATGACTCCAGCACTCAGCTTTGGCTTTACTCAGACTTTGCCTGGAGCACAGCAAGAAAATCCAGCTGCCTTCTGGCCTTGGAGGGAAGGCCCAAGCTGTCCTACCAAGCCAGCACACTTACTTGGCCATGGTCTCCACTCCTGTTCGTACTTTCTCTCGGTCCCTGTTGAAGGTGTGGATCTCCATGATGGAGGCAGCCACTGGGTCAACAGAGAAGTACTGGGGGAGAAAGAGAGAAACTGGTCAGGAGGGGAGCTGATGGCTGCTCTGCACAAAGAGAGGTGTGGGCCTGTGGTGGTTGACCCCTGAGAGACAGCTGAGTACCACACCAGTTCCCCCCCATGGTGGGATGGGGAGAGGTGGAAAACTGAGAGGAAAATCCCCCCCTGGGCTGAGCTGAAGGGAAGAAAAGCTGTGCCTGCAAGCAGCAGAATTTCATCACTGCTTCCCACTTCAGCTGCTTCCAGTGTGTGAGCAACACTTTTCACCACAAACCCAAACCACTGGCACCATCTGAGCTGCTCTGAAGAAAATTACCTCAGTCCCAGCTCAAACCAGCACAGGCCCAGAGCTCCCAGTGGCCAGCACTGAGGGTGCTGGGACAAGCTATGGCAGAACAGAGCTGCCAGGTGGGGATGGCAGAGGAGAGAAGCCATGCAAAAAAATGAGTTAAACAGGAGGAAGGTTGGAGCAGAGGACCCTTGGGGTTCCTCCCACCCTGGTTTGCCATGGTGCTGCACTTCCATGCCCCCAGCAGACCCAGAGCTCACCGAGTGGATGGCTTCCCGGAGGTGTTTGTCCTTCTCGTCTTTCCTCACGACTGCGCCGGTCAAGGGGCAAAGGAAATAAACCCCTGAAACCGAGGGGGCAGCTGCCCCTTCTGGGGGTGGGCAGCTCTGATCCTGAGGGAGAGAAAACCAGGCACCAAGCTGAGCACTGGAAGGGTTTGGGTCCCAAACAGCCCTGCGTGGGATGGGAGCAGCAGCACCTCCTACCTTCTCCTCCGTGGGAAGCTCTCTCTCGCTTGCAGCTGCCTCAGCCATCAGCTCTTTCCTCACTAGGAGAGACAAACCCAGGTTACAGCAGGGGACTGGGCAAAGGAGGACTTTGGACCATGCAACATCAGCCTGGGGACATGAACACCAAGCTGGGTGCTCCATCCTCAGCCTGGGTGCCCACAGCTGAGCGTGACCCCCGGCCCCTCTCCATTTCTGTGAGACTCAGCACCTGTCCCAGCCAGCCCCCACCATCCATAGAGCCACAGAACTGCTCAGGTTGGAAGAGACCTTTGAGATCTTCAAGTCACCCAGAGCTCACAATCCCACCACTGCTGCTAAGCAACTGCCACCAAACCACATCCCTCAGCACCACATCTCTGCAGCTTTTAAATACCTCCGGGGTGGTGACTCCACCACCTCCCTGGGCAGCCTCCTCCAGTCTTTGAGAACCCTTCCAGGGAAAAAGTTTCTTCTAATCTCCGACCTAAACCTCCCCTGGGGCAACTTGAGGCCATTTCCTCTCATCCTGTCACTTGTTGCGTGTGGGAAGAGGCCAAGCCCCACCTCACCCCAACCTCCTCTCAGGGAGCTGCAGGGGGCAGTGAGGTCTCCCCTCAGCCTCCTCTTCTCCGGACTACACAACCCCGGTTCCCTCAAACGCTCCTCGTAAGATTTGTGTTCAAAGCTACCCTGGCAGCTGCTCCACGTCCTCCAGCGACCTCCTACCCTGGTTCTTGATGGCCTCCTGGGAAGGGGGCAGCTTGGCCTTGGTCTTCAGCTCCATCCTGGCCAGCGCCGCGGCCGCTGCCATCTGCGCCTCATCCGTCGGTCCCTGTCGGGGCTTCGGAGGCGCTTCGGCTTTCGGCTTTTCCTTGGGGACCCTGGGCAGGACGGGAGGCGGATCCATGACCGGCACCGAGACACCGACGGCCCCACAACTACCCCCGGGCTGGACGCGGCCGCCGACACTTAACGGCAGTGACCACACCGGTGCCCCCGGGGAAGGAAAGCCGGGGAACCGGCCGGCCCGGTGCAGCAGCATCGCTGCCCGGTGAGTGTCCGCTCCCCGCCGAACAGCCGGGGCGGGCACCGCGCTGAGTGTCGGTCACCAGGCCCCGCGGCCGGCGACGTCGCCGGCAGCTCCGTGACCCCGCGGCAGCCTCGACTCGGCTCCTTCCCACAGCCAGGTACCGGGCGCAGGGCAGCCGCAGCGCCCGTGGATAGCGGCAGCGCAGCGGCGTGGCGCCGGTTCCCACCCGCTCGGCCCCGCTCCCCCGCCGCCGCGACCGCAGGGTTCCCCCCACCCCGTACCGGGACGGCTCCGAGAGCTTCTGGCCGGGCCCCGCAGTCTTGAACTTGAAGTCGGCCTTGATCTCCTGGAAGAACTTACGCATGGCGACGAGAGGAGACGGGACCGGAGCTCGGCCGGGAGCGGGACGGGCGCCGGGAGCGGGACGGGCACCGGGACCGCCGCGCCCCGCCCGCGTCACTGCCACCGGAAGGGGCGGGGCCAGCGCCGCAGCTCCGGCGCCGCTCGGTGACCTCCGCGGGCGTCCGGCGCCCGAGGGCAGCTGCGGGCGGAGAGTGAGGGCAGGACCGGGTTCCCCCCCGGACCCCAGGCCTGCACCCATGAACCGCCTTGACCTCCACGCTCACGGCCCCCAGGGTCCCCCCGAGCGCCTCCCCTGCAGCCCCACTGCCCTGGCAGGAGCCGGAGGGGATCTGAGCAATGCTCAGCAGGAGCTGAAGGGGCTGCGGGGGGCAAGGGGATGGGATCAGCCTCTTATCAGTGGTGCCCAGGGACAGGACAGGGCGCAGCAAGGGGCATAAGCTGGAAGCCAGGAGGTTCCATCTGAACAGGAGGGGGCTGGGACTGGATGATCTCCAGAGGTCCCTTCCAGCCATGCTGGGGCGTTCTGTGACCTGCCTGCTCCCCAGCATCCCAAATTCCCCTCCCACAAAGCCCAGAGGAATCCCCCTGCTCGCACACGCCGGATGCTGTCCCTGGCCCACGGGATGATTGAGGAGGAAAAGATAACTGAAGATCGAAAGCCACCAGCCTGTCCCCTCGACCCCTGGGCACAGCTTCAGTGGGGCTTGGGCCAGGCTGCATCCCCAGGTCAGGGGGTGGCAGTGGAAGGGACAGGGGGTGTGCAAGCTCCTCTCAAATTCCCCTGTGTCCATCCTGCTCCGGGTCCAGGGCTGTCCTCTCTGTCCCTACAGCTGCTAGCCCCCGGCCCCGATATTACAGCCCCCTCCATATAGCCTGACACCACCCAACAGCCCTGTGCCCTGCCCTATACAGCCCTAACCCTGACCCATATCCTATAGCCCAGTTCCCCCCACTATAGCCCTGGCCCTCACCCCACAGCCATGTCCCCCTGTTTATAACTCCACCGCCCTCCCTATATCTCTGGCACACACCCTCTAGCCCTGGCCCACACCCTGTAATGCTGTGCCTCACCCTGCAGCCCTGCCCTTCACGCCCCAGGCATGCCCCCTCCTTAAGCCCTGACCCACACCCTATAGCCCTGTGCCTCACCCCGTAGCCCTGGCCCCCTGGCTCACACCCCATAGCCATAACCAACACGCTACAGCCCCGGCCCCATCCCATGGCCAAGGACCCCTCCCCACAGCCCCACCCCCGCCCCCGCCCCCTCAAGCCCCGCCTCCTCAGCGCCCCCTTTTTCGGCGCCTCTGGCGGCGCGACCCAATCCCGTTATCCCGCCGTGCCCTCGGCACGCTCCCATTGGAGGAGACAACAGAGCGACGCAAGGCCGAGCCATCAGGAGCCGCGGCGGCGGGCGGGGAGGCGGGACATCCTGCGGGCCGGTGGTGCCCGGTGCTGCCCGCGGCCTGGGCCTCCGCCGCCGCCGCCCCGCCCCGCGGCCGCCATGCCGCACAGCTTCAAGCCCGGAGACCTGGTCTTCGCCAAGATGAAGGGTTACCCGCACTGGCCGGCCCGGGTGAGGCCGCGGCACTGCGCCGCCGGGGGACGCAACGGGACGCAGGGGCGGTGGGGGGCCTGGCCCGGCCCGGGCTAGAGATCCTATCCTGGGATGGGAGACCGGTACCGGAATGGGGATCCCGTATTGGGATGAGGGAGTGTGGGTGGAACGGGGATGGGGACACGTACCGGCTCCTGTCCCGGGGTTGGAGGCCAGGGTAGGGGCGGACATGCCATAACGGTACCCGTACCGGGATGGGGACCCAGTAGCGGCATGGGATGTGCTGTCCCGGGATGGGGGAGCTGGTACCCGCACCTGTCCCGGGATGGGGGATTGGTAGCGGCATAAGGGATCCGTACCAGCACCAGCACCGGGATGGAGATCCCATAACGGCACCCATTCCGGGATGGGGACCTGGTACTGGCCTGGAGCATCCCCTACCGGGATGGGAGGTCACCTACTGGTATGGGGACCCAGTACCGGCATGGAGATCCCATACCGGGATGGGGCACCTGGTACTGGTGTGAAGGACCTGTCCCAGCACCCATACTGGGGTGGGAAGTGCTGTCCCAGCACCCATACCAGGTTTGGACATGGAGTGGGAGTTCTGTACTGGGATAGGAACCCAGTACCAGGATGGGATTGAGGTCCTATTCCAGCACCCATACTGGAATGGGGACCCAGTACAGGCATGGGGTATCCTATACTGAAATAGAGGACCCCATGTTGGCACCGGTACCAGGTTAAGGGCCCAGTACTGGGATGGAGATCCCCTGTGGGCACCCATTGCAGAATGGGAGCCCAGTACTATGATGGAGTCCTGCACTGGGACGAGAGAGTCCCACACCAGCACCCATACTGGTGCTGGGCTTTGATCCTGGGGGGAGGTTCCCCGTTGGCACTTGTACCAGGATGGAGAAACCCAGACTGAGACAGGGGTCTGCAACTGGCTTTGGGCTCCCGTGCTGGCAGCTGTACTGGGAAGAGACCCAGTGTCAGACTGGGGGTCCTGTGCTGGCACCAAGGGAGAGAGGAGGGGAAGGGGTTTCCCACTGGTACCTGCCAGGGGGTGGGGGAGACTTGGTGGACCCCTCACCAGGAGAGTGTTTGACAGCCCTGTGCAGGAGGGGACTCAGAACCCCCCCTCCTGCTCCCAGCGTCACCCTGAGCCCTCCTTTTTCACCTGTGCCCAGGGGAGACCCTGACCCCCTTGGGGTGACCACAGAGGGCCTGAGTCCTGCCTCATCCACAGGACCCCTGGCCTGGGGACCCCCTCTCCTGCTAGGGTGACCCCTGTCACCTCCTCCTCTGCTGCAGCCCAGGACCCTGCTGCTCCAAATACCCTGACCCCATGGGGGTGTCCCTCACAGTCCACCCTGTGTCCCAGCATCCCGGAGGAGTCCTGCCCTTCATCCTCCATCCTCATCTTCATCCTCACCCTGCCTCTCCAGAGACCCCCATTTCCCTTCCCAGCTCCCCACCTGGACATCAGCCACCCTCTGTCCCCTGCTGGGAGGGAGACAGAGCTGAGCTGTGGGGCTGTGTCCCTTGCTGGGGGCAGATGGGGAGGGGGACACAGGCCGAGGACAGTGCCTGGGGTGCGATGCGTTGCGGGGGACTGCTGCTGAGCGCTCGTGAGCCGCAGGATCGGGGGTGCTGCTGCCGTTTGGGGGGTGCTGATGGGGGGGGGTGTGTGTGTGTGGTGAGGACGACCGGTGCCGGTGGCCGGGTGACAGCGTCGTGCCGCGGCGGTGCCGGGAGGAGGCCCGGAGGAGCGGGCGGAGCGCGGCTGGTGTACGACCTGCTGCGAGGCTGCTTGAGCAGGGCTCGGCCGAGGGTCTGCGGTGGTCTCGGGCAGGTTTGCCTGCTGAAGGTGTCTGACGGGAAGAGACCGGCAGGCGGAAACCGTGCGGGATCGGGGCAGGTCCCGGGGAGGCTCGGGGTGCCGGAGACGACGCCGCTTGGCTGCACCACGCCGTGAGATGCCGTCCCCGCCGCCCCCAACGCGCTGCTGGCTGACCTGGCACCAAGAGGACTTGGTCCTTCCAGGAGAGCAGCCCCTCCTGCTTTAGCTCGCTTGCTCTTTTGGGGAAGGCTTCCACACACACCCCCAGCCCTGAAGACCACCCCGGCACAGGGGGCAGCACCCTGCACCCCGCCCCGAGGCTCCTACCTGCGGCTCTGCCTGCAGCCCAGACCACACGGAGCGGACAGACACGGGAAGAAGACGGGGGCGGCCCCACGCATCCCCCGCTTGGCAGCGGGGCCTCTCCTGCCGGGAAGGACCCTCAGGCCACCCCAGTGGAGCAGCCAGCCCCTAAAGCCCAGGGGTTCCCTCGGGCACCCCCTCCCGAGTGCCACGGATCTCCGGGCGGTAGCGCAAGGCCCTCGCTTTCGGCGGACAGACGACCGAGCTCCGGCCGTGGAGCAGCCGCGCCGGATCCCTCCTCTTAGTCTTGCTGGCGATCCCAGCCGGGGCCCTGCCGCCCTCGGGGATCCCCATCTGGGTGCTTTCTCGCCGTCGCTTTGCCTCCCCCGAGCGGGGCGCGGGGGCCGGAGGTCCGACGCCGCTGGCCGGGGCCGAACGCGCCTGGCAGAGGAACGCCCCCGAGCCGCCCTCTCTGACCACCTCCTGCTTTGGGTTTCCTTTCAGATCGATGACATCGCGGACGGCGCCGTGAAACCCCCTCCGAACAAGTACCCCATCTTCTTCTTCGGCACCCACGAGACGTAAGCGCTGCCTCGCTCCCCCCCTGCTCTGGGATGGTTTTTCTGGGGGGGGTTTGTGCCCCCCCCCACTCCCCCCGATTCCCCCTTCTGCCCCTCCCCCCCCCCGCTGCCTCTGCTCCGGCCTCACCTCTGCTTTGTTTCTCTCCAGCGCCTTCTTAGGCCCTAAAGATCTCTTCCCTTATGAAAAATATAAAGATAAATATGGGAAACCAAACAAGAGAAAAGGCTTCAACGAGGGATTGTGGGAAATCCAGAACAACCCCCACGCCAGTTACAGTGCCCCTCCGGTGAGTGGGGGGCCTGGGGCGGCTGGGGGGGGGCAGCGAGGACCTGGGCTGCCCCTGCCTCCAGCTCTCCTGCCCTCCGAGCTGCTCTCCTCTCTTTCCTGCCTGCTTCTCCTTGCAACGGTGCCTCCGCGCTTCCAGCTCCCAGAGTGGCTTTCTTGGGGTTGCAGTAGCTTCCCTTCCCTGCCCACTCCCTTCCTCCTCTTCCTTCTCCTCCTCCTCCTCTGGAGGAAGAGGCTTTTGCCCCATCCTTGGGGATGTGCTTTGTGCTGCTTGCCCAAACCCACGGAGGATCTCGCTGTCGGAGTCAGCACTTTGAGGCTTGCTTGTCTTCAGCTCCTGGACCTGCTTGTGGACTCCTGGGCAGTCCCTTTCTTCATCCCTTTCTGAGCTCCTGAGGCAGAAGCTGCTGGGGCTGCTCCTTCAGAGGGCTTCAGGGCAGGCCAGGAGATGGCTCTTTGCTCCTCGTGTGCTCGGCGTGGGCGTTTGGTAACTGTCGTCGTCTGAGACAGTTTATTGTCTAGGGATCTTCAAAGGTGGCACCCCGAGCAGCTTTGTATAGGCAGTTGTGCTGAAGAGGCAGAGGAAGGTTTTTTAAGGTGAGCTCCAAGACAAGGTGGCCTGGAGGGGTAGGTTTAGGGACTGAGCCCTCTTGGCTGTGCTGCTGCCGGTGCAGGAGAGAGGATGTGGTTTGAGTACCTGCGGGGCATGGTCTGACCCCAGACTGCAGCTGTAGGGTAAAGTGAGACCATGGAGGTGCTTGAAAACACCTTCAGCTTCTTGGGGAGGGGGTGGTTGGTGATGGTGAGGGTGGCAGCACCCACTTTGTCCTGTGGCTTCACGGTGAGCACCCAGCAGGGATAAGGAATCTGCTGTGACTGAGGGCCCAAGGCCATGCTGACGGCCCCAGCAAGGCTGAGGGTTCACCAATGGCCACTGCATCTCGTGGCCAAAATGCCTGGAGGAGCAGAAGAAGAGACTGGAGTAGAGGTCCTCTTGGTTCTTTGGAGACTGAAATGAAGTCAGGTGCCAGGAACAGCCAAGGACAAGAAGAAGTTTCCAGCACTGGAAGAATCCCAGCTCTAGGAAAGCCCTCGGGTGCAATGTTCTTGAGTGAGGAACCTCCTGATGGGCTGGTGAGAAGCCAGGAGACCTTCCCTGTGTGGCATTGAGAGAGGAGAAGACAGAAGATCCCAACTGGGAAGGCTGGTGGCCACCACCTCATGTGGACCTTTCCCGTGGGGAAGATGTGTGAAGCGCTGTGGGGCGAAGCCGTTTGAGAAGGAAGAGGCTTGACCAGAGCCAAGGGCTGGTGGCCAGCCCACCAGAGGAGGATGGCTGCTCCCTGCTGCTGGAGGAGAGGCCAAGTGGAGCCCCTCAGCCCCACCTGTCTGGCGCCGTGGGGGCAGAGAGGGGCTGGGAACTGCTCACCACGGTGTGGGGGCAGAGCGTGGGGATGGGGGCCGAGGGCACTCAGGTGGCAGCAGTGGGAAAAGCCAAGCTGGGGGGATCCAGAGGGAAGCTGCTGGTGGTCTCAGGGTGGTGCTTGGAAGGGGGTGCAGGGATTGGCTGAGTGTTCCCCTTGAAGGGCTTGGTGCTGTCTGGCCTGGTGGCTGCCCCGTGGCTCCTCTGCACGCTCACCTCTGCCCAGCGCTGCCATCCATCTCCTCACCCTTTTCATGCCCCTTCTCCTCTCCCCACAACCCCCCAACCCCAAGGTGCTGCTGGCCCCTGGGGGTGATGACACAGCTCTCATCCCCACTGTCTTCAGCCTGCCAGCTCCTCCGACAGCGACGTCCCCGAGAACGACCCCATGGGGGGCAGCGACGCAGGGGAGGATGAGGAGGACGCCGCCATGGCCGCCGCGGCCGCCGCCAAGATGGAGAGCGACGAGGACTCGGATCGGGGCAGCGACCAGAGCAGCCTGAAGAGAAAGCCCATGGCCATGAAAGTGAGTGGGGGCTAAGGTGGCCCCACACAGGAGGGTGCCCTGCTGAGGGGGGACGTGGTTGTGGGGTCCACCGCCTGGCTGGAGGTGGTGGAGAAACCAACCCCTGCTGGATTCTCCAGTGGGAAATGGGGGCCAGCACCTGTGCAGGGGCCTTGCAGCTACCTCCTGTTGTCTCTGAGGTCCTGGGGTGCACACTTCTGAGGGCATGTAGTTGCTCTTGCAGAGCCCTCTTTGCCAGGGAGAGCTGGGCCCAACAGAACCAAGAGGGAGGAGCTGGGGCAGGGCCCCCTTTGCCAGGGAGAGCTGGGCCAAAGCCCCTTTGCCAGGAGGAGCTGGGGCAGGGCCTCCTCTCCCAGGAACCACTGGCTTTCAGATGTGGGTGGAAGGGGCTTGGGCTCCTCTCCCCTTCTCACCTCTCTGCTGTTAGATGCCGGTGACAAAACGGCCTCGGAAGTCCTCCAGTGACCTGGATCAGGGCAGCCCCTCCCCCACAGAAGAGGAGAACTCAGAGTCATCTTCTGAGTCAGAAAAAAACAGTGACCAGGTGAGAGGGTTTGGGGATTCACTGGAGTGGAAGCTGGCAGGGCAGTGGGGAAAGGGCTGGAGGAAGGCTATCAGCACCTGGAGGGCAGAGCAACGGCTTGGGGGAACCTGAGCAGCTTTTGAAGCCATCATGAGGTGGTTCCTCTGTTCCTCATCCCTGCCTTCCCCCAGGACTTCACTCCTGAGAAGAAGCCAGTGGCCAGGGCTCCCCGGAGGATGCCAGCAGCAGGGAGGAAGAAGAAGGTAAAGGAGCCTGAGTCTGGGATGCAGCAGGAGGGAGGCTGGGCAGGAGGCTGGGCTCTGTGCTGCTGAAGGAGGAGCAGGGGGCAGCAGGGCTCTGCCATGGGCTGGGTGAAGGCTGAGCAGGAGGAGGGACCTCGCTGGCACCTCTGTGACCCAGCTGGGCCCTAAGCTGCCATGGTTTGGGGGACACTGCTGAGCCACTGCCACCCCCTGGTGCAACCCTGCTGTGTGCCTGTAGAAGGTGGAGTCTGGCTCCGACTCGGACTCCAAGGGCGACTCAGACTCCGAGCTGGGCAACGCCGCTGTGGACATGACCAAGTCTGACTCCAACTCCGACTCCGACTCCGATGTGTCTGTGAAGAAGGCTCCACGGGGCAGGAAGCCAGGTAACACCCTGGGAGCTGCTTCACAGCCACTGGAGAGCAAGCAAGGCTGGGGGCTCCTGAGGCTCTGGGATCCTCTGTTGTAGCCCACATCCAGGCATCCCTCTGCCCCCCGGTTTGGGGCTGTTCTAGCGGCAGCATCCCCCCCGGGCTCAGCTCCTCCTTGTCTTGCAGCTGAGAAGCCTCCTCCCAAGCCCCGTGGCAGGAAACCAAAGCCTGAGCGTGTCCCCACCAGCTCCAGCAGCGACAGGTGAGAGCAGCTGGGACACCAGCTCCCTGGGGGCTGGCTGGGGGTCCCCGGCCCGCGGCGGGGCTCTGAGCCTGGCCTGCGCCCCGCAGCGACAGCGACAGCGACGTGGATCGCATCAGCGAGTGGAAGAGGCGAGACGAGGAGAGGCGAAGGGAGCTGGAGGAGAAGAGGAAGAGGGAGCAGGAGGAGGAGATCCGTCGGCTGCGGGAGCAGGAGAAGGAGGAGAAAGAGAAGAGGAAGGAGAAGGCAGAGAAGGGTGAAGAGCTGCACTCCGACTCGGACAGCAGCGCCGAGGATGAAGTGGCCAAAAAGGGCAGGAAAGGTCGGGCTAAGGCCCCTTCCTCCTCAGACTCTGAGCTGGAGCTGGAGAAAGAGGTGAGAGCAGAGCTGTGGGGACACACAGAGGGCCCAGCATGTCCCTGTCACCTCAGCAGGGACTTCAGCGGTGTCTGGGACCCGTCTCAAGCTTGCCTTACCCCGGGGAGGGCCACGTCCATAGGCACATCCCTGCTCCGCCCATGGGAGCTCTGCCCTGCTCTGCCCATGGGATGCCTCACTGCTGGAGGGTCCTGCCTCTCCAGGATGCTTTCCCTGCCACCACAGACCGACCTCCACCAGGCTCCAACCTCCTTTCAGGGAGCTGTGGAGGGCAATGAGGTCTCCTCTCAGTCTCCTCCACACTAACCATCCCCCAGCTCCCTCAGCTGCTCTTCCCCAGCCCTGTTCCCAGACCCTTCCCCAGCTTGGTTGCCCTTCTCTGGACCTGCTCCAGCCTCTCAATGTCCTTTTTGGGTTGAGGGCCCCAAAACTGAACCCAGGATTTGAGGTGCAGCCTCTCTAGATCTGGAGGACTGGAAGGGACAGATGGGTTCTGCAGTTGGCTGCTGCAGGCTGTGGGGGCAGGAGGTACTGAGATACTGCCTGCTGGAGCAGGGCATCGCTCTGCTGCCCCCCAAGGCTTCTCTTATCCCAGGCAGGGGCCCTAGCCCTGCACCCAAGCTGCTGAGCAGGCAGCAGTGGTGTGATGGGTGCTGCCTGCAGCAGGGAGGGCTCTGCTGCTCTCCTGCATTGTTCTCCTCTCCCAGGTAAAGAAGCCAGTGAAGAAGCAGCCCTCCGAGTTGTCAAGGAAACCGAATCAGAAGGAGAAGAGAGGCCGAGCCGAGGAAAAGCCACGGAACAAGTCAGCATCTCCCCTCCCTTCCTTGCTGCTGCCTCCTCTGGGCACAGGACCCTTCCTCTGCTGCTGCCCAGCCTGGCTGCCACCCTGGGGTGGGGATGGGCCCCCCCGTGGAGCTGCCCTAGCCCAACAGCACCCATGGATGGGGCTGGGCTCTTACCTCCCCCTCATCTCCTAGAGCTGGAGGAGGAGTTGGGGGCACCAGGCTGAGCTTCCCTGCTGCTTTCCATCTCCCAGGGGAAGATCCCTGGGGTATCACTTTGGGGCTTTGCCTTCCTGTAATCCCAGGAGGCTGGGGCCTGGGGGAGCTGCTGTCTCGGGGCTCCTGTCTGCCTGGGGGCTTGGGAGATGGGTCTGGACATGTGGGTGGAGCGTGGCAGCCCTCTGCTGCTGGCCAGGGGATGCTCTGAGCTGTGCCATCACCCTTGATGTGGTGAGCAGCAGCTTTCACCTGCAGGACTTCACCTCTCTGCTTTCCCTCCCCCAGACCTTTGAAAGTGGAGCGAGGCCGGAAGAAATCAGAGCTGATCCCTGAGAGGAGAATAGAGAAGAAAAAGGGTGAGGGAGCTGTGGCTTTGCCATCACAGCAGGGAGGAGAAGGGATCCAGGGTTGGTTCCTCCATCCCAGGGAGGGGATCTTTCCCACAGAGATTCCCCTGGGGCCCTTCCTGGCACCAGGCTGTGTGGAGACAGTGAGCTTCCCTCTGCACATCTCCGACCCCTCCTCTTCAGAGAGGCCCCTGGGGCTGTGGTTGGCCTTGGTGAGGCAGGAGGAAGCCAGACCTCTGCTGGGGGATCCCAGCAGTGCTGTGGCCTCCTGCTGGTAGCTCAGCCTGCCTCTCTTGCTGCTCCAGAGCCCACAGTTGAGGAGAAACTTCAGAAACTTCACAGCGAGGTCAAGTTTTCCCTTAAGGTGGACAATCCGGTGAGTGCCCCAGAGCCTTGGCAAGGCTCCCTGCTCCTCCTGCCCTCAGCCACAGCATCAGCCTTGCCCACCTGGGGTTGCTGAGCTGCCTTCTGCCTTTCTGGATGCTGGGTGGCATTAGGTGGCCCCAGGGAGACTTCCAGGCAGCTTCTGATCTTGATGCCATCCTTGCAGGACATCAAGCGGTGTCTGAACGCGCTAGAGGAGCTGGGCACGCTCCAGGTCACCTCTCACATCCTCCAGAAGCACACTGACGTGGTGGCCACGCTGAAAAAGGTAGAGCCAGAGGCTTGAGTCCTTCCCTGAGGGAAGCCAGGAGCCTGCTGGGGCCACCCCAGCTCTGAAGGTGTCCTTCCTCCCTCCCTCTCCCTGCTGCAGATCCGTCGCTACAAAGCAAACAAGGACGTGATGGAGAAGGCTGCTGAAGTCTACACCCGCTTGAAGTCACGTGTCCTGGGACCAAAGATGGAGGCAATCCAGAAAGCCAACAAAGCTGGGCCTGAGAAGGACAAGGGGGAGGCAGAAAAGGGCCAGGAGAAGCTGTCAGGAGGGGAGACAAGGAATGAGAAGGGAGAAGAGGAGACCAATGCTGGTAACGCTCCCTGCGCATCTCGGGCTGCTTCCCTGCTCCCTGTGGGCACCTAGAGATCCTGGGGCCCTTCCTTGGGCACAGCACAGCCCACTGGGGACCAGGCACGGGAGCTGTGGTGGCTCTTGGCCTTGCTGGTGGATCAGTTGGCACCTCCAGTCCCTTGCTCACTGCAGTTCCAAGAGTGGGAAGGGAGGGAACGGGGAACGCTCGTGGCAGTGAGAGCAGAGGGCAAAGCTCAGCACCCACGCCCTGCTTTGGTGCCTCTGGGCTGAGTTTTAGGCCAGAGCAGCTCCTGGCTGCCAGCTTGGGAGCTGGTCCATGGCACCAGGGAGATGCTGGAATGTGGAGACGCCCTTGGCCCCTGGCTCAGGCTCTTGCACAGGCAGCTGGTGACTGAGATCTTCCACCCTCACAGCCAGGTCCCTGCCTGGGGGTGTCCTGCTGATGGTGCAAGAACCTTCCCAGAGGAGCTGGTGGGGAAAACCTGCTCTGAAGCCTGCCTCTGGCTGTGGGGGATGGAAGCTTTGGGGCCTGTCTTGTAGCTACAGGATTAGGCCAAACCTGGAGTCATAAAATCACAGAATGGTTTGGGTTGGAAGGGACCTTTAAGATTGTGCAGTTCCAACCCCCTGCCATGGGCAGGGACACCTCCCACTAGCCCAGGCTGCTCAGAGCCTCATCCAGCTGGCCTTGACCACCTCCAGGGAGGGGGCAACACCTCAGTCTTGGCTGGGTGTCCCTTGCCTGGTCAGGGAGATCCTGTGGCCATGGGTCCTTGACTTGCCCAGCCCCTCGTGGGTTGAGATGGACAAAGTCCACCATGGGGATGTTAGTGTCTGAGCCTCTCTCTTCCATTTAGACCTGTCAGGTCCTGTGAATGGAGAATCCCTGTCCCAGAAAGCAGAGGGCACAGAGGAGAAGGACAAAAGCCAAGGGCCAGGAGCTGGAGATCCAGAGGCAGCCACGGAGGAGACCCACAACAAGTGAGCTGGGGGCTGGGGAGCTCCCTGGGAGCTGCTGCACACTCAGGCTGGGCTCTCCCCTGGACGATCTGGGGGAGCTCTCCTGGGTGGTGCTGGGCTTCCCCCAGCCTGGGAAGGAGCCTGGAGCAGGGGAGGGAGGCACAGGGCCCCGCTCTGAGCTGCCTGTGCTCTGCCCCAGCAGCGTGCAGGACTATCCCAAGGCCGAGCGAGCCGGGCCGGAGCGGGAGCGGGCTCGTGGGGAGGCAGAGGCCGTGGAGGACACGGAGGAGAGCTGAGGGGCAGAGGCTGTCAGAGGAGAGAGCAGCTTCTACCTCCTCCCCTGCTTGAGCCACTTCACCAAGTCACGCTGTAGCTGATGTCTTAGGTCTTGTCCTGTGCGCCCCCCGCGGGAGCGCCGGCTGCGGGGGGCCGTGCTGGTTGTTCTTCGTCTCCCTTCTCCTCTTTTCTCTGGGGGTTTGATGAGTTTTTGGTTGGTTTGGTTTCATTTTGGTTGGTTGCTTTTTATTATTTTTCTTTCCCCCCCCCCTCCCCCCTTGTTTTATTTTGGTTCCCTCCTCCCCTCCCCTCATTTCTTGTGATCTCAACCGCCATGAAATGAATATAAAAGGTTTTGTAATGAAACAACTCCAGGAGCCAGAGTCTTTGTTTCTTGAGGCATCACTGACTGTGACAAGGGGAGGGCAGGAGCAGCCCCCCCCCCCAACTGCCCTGGGGGCTGGGATTGGACCCCCACCCCCTTCCTTCCCTCTAGTCCCACTTGGACCAACCTCCCCCACCCCCCCGAACCTGCTCCTTGCCAGGAGCAGGCCCCCAGGGCTGTCCCGAGGGGGGGGGCTGCTCTTTGCTTGATTTTTCCAGCCCCTGTGCTGGGCTCTGCCTTGGCCACAGGAGCTTCTCCCACCCCCTTTCCCCACCCTCACCTTTTCTCCAGTTGGGAGGCAGCTGCTGGAGCCAGAGCCTTGTGCTGCAAGGGAGGCAGCAGAGGCTGGGCAGCAGCTTTTGGGTTAAAACCCAGTGAAATAAAACCCAAACCAAACCCCCAAAGCAGTAGACTCTCTCCCAGCTCACCCAGGGAGGGAAGTGAACCATGGCAGGATCCTGCCTTGTGCTGGGCACCATCTTTTGGCTGTTTTTCTGTTTGCCTTTTCTTTTCCTTTGGGGGGGTGGTGTTGTCTTTTTTTTCTGTCTGCCAGAGTTTAGCTTTTCTTTTGTTTTTGTGTCCATGTCCAATAAAGATGTTCCCAGCTCAACCAGCTGCTGTGTCCTGAGTCCTCTTGTGCCATGGTGGGGGGGAGGAGGATGCCCCAGCCCTGCTCTTGCTGTAACTCTGCCCTGGGGGAGAGGTTTTCTTTCTTTCTTTCTTTCCTTTCTTCCCAGGCCAGGGCTGATTTCATGCTCCCAAGCCTCTGTAAACAAAACCCAAATAAACCAACCCTCCCCCTCCCCAAATAAAACAACCAACCCAGCCCTGGCTGCCTCTTACACAACTGCTGGGAAACAGGAGGTGGATGAGGGAGGGTGAGATAGGGGCTGGAGGCTCAGGCTGGGGCCACACAGGGACAAAGCAGCCCCAAGAAGGTGGGGGGGGGACAGGGGGATGTGGCACTGGGCCCCAGGAGGGGCTAAGTTGAGCCTTGTAGCACCCCAGTAAGGGGTGCATGGGATGGGGGCACAGGTCCTACCCTCCTCCACTACCAGATCCTGCTTCTTGAGCCCCACCCCAGGAGGAGCCTGGCTGTGCCCCTGCAGCTGGGGGCATTCTGCTCCAAGACAACTCTGCTCCCACCTTCTGTTCTTGTTCTCCCAACTCCTGGTCTCACCAGAGCAGGGGACAGCCCAGGGGGCTCCAGGGCAAGGGCCAGGGCTCAGCTCAAGGGGTGCAGGGAAGAGGCCAGGGGCCTGAGCCCTCATTACCAAACTGTCCCCTCCCATGACTCCCTTAGAGGGGAGATGACCCAGGGCTATGCCCCCAGGACTCCCCTTGAGCCCCCTGACCATGGGACACCCCCCTCCCCCCCAGCCCAGTACCACCCCCCCAAAGAGAAGCCTCAGTCCAGAGCAAAACTAACCAGAGTTTATTGCTTCACCAGCAGCCTGGCCCTGCAGGACCAAGGGCTTGAAGGCACCCAGGACAAAAGGGACAGGGGGGATCCAGCCAGGTGCTGGAGATGACCCCAGGAGGCACTCGGGGGAACCAAGGCACGGGTGAGAAGGGGGCAGGCCGGCAGGGGTCCCCCCATGGAGGCAGGCACTGTGGTTATGGGCAAGGGGTGCCAGGCAGGGGTTAGTAGATGCTCCTACTGAGGCTTGCTGGGGGACACCACCCCCCACCCACCCTGCCAGCTGCTACTTGGCCTCCGGCTCCGCCGGGCGCTGGCCCGAGGGGGCGAAGGGTCCCACCAGCCAGGTCAGGGGGGTGTTGTGGGCCACGTGCTCCACCAGCTCATCCATCAGCTGGCGAGCCCTGGCGGCGTGGGCACGGGCCTGCGCCAGCACGCCGCCCGTCACGTCCTGCAGGGAGGCGACGGCCAGCGAGGTGCGCAGCCCCTCCACGCTCTGCCGCACCTGCCCTGCCTTCTCCTGGATGCTGGCAGGGAGGCCCTGCAGGCTGGACACCAAGGGCTGGCAGGAGCTCTGCAGCTGCTGTGTCAAGCCCTGCAGCATGGCCAAAGTGCCCGACTCCACTGTCTGCAAGGGGACGAGGGGGTGGTGAGAGGCGGGGCTGGGTGACCCCAGCCACCCCCCACTGCTCTTCTCCACCTACCTCTGGTGGCACCAGGTCCTTGCCACCACCTGGCTGCTTCTTGCTCCACTCCAGCCACAGCTGCTGCAGCTTCTCCTGCCCTCCCTGCAGCTTCTGATCCACGCCCTGCTTGAGGTGCTCCACCTGGGAGGAGAGGCAAAGCCTGGCATGGGTGGGCTGCTACAGCCCCAGGGTGGCACTGGGTGTGGGGGGGACACACCAGATGGGTCCTACCAGATCAAGGGTGCGCTGGAGCTGTGCCAGCAGGTCCTGGCTGCTCTGGCGAGCACTCTGCAGCTTGCCCAGGGAGTGCTGGAGGGCTCTGTGCTGCAGCTTGGTGGAGAGGGAGCCCAGGCGCACGAAATAGCTCTGCTGCTGCTTCTGCTGCTGCGGCTCAAAGCCCTCCACAGCCGTGGCCAGCTTGGCTGTGGGAGAGGAGCTGCTGAGGTGGCTCCACCACCCCCCTCACCCTGCCCAGGCTCTACCCACCCCTCTCCAAGGGGACCTGCAGCCCACGACACGTCTCCAGGGGCTGTGGGAGAGGAGCTGCAGGGGTGGCCCCACCACCACCACCCCCCTCACCCAGCCTCTACCCACCCCAGCCCGTGACACATCTCCAGGGGGTCGTGGTGGGCTGCTTACCCAACTCCTCATCAGTCATGGGCAGGTAATGGTCCACCAGCTCCTCTGACTTCTCCAGCACGGAGCCCACGCCGCTCACCACCATCTGGCCCACGGCGGTGCCCATGACGGTGCTGACTCCGCTGCTCACAGCTGACTTGGTCAGCTCCACGCTGCCCTGCACAGCTCCCTTGGTCCTGTCCACCACCCCTGTCACCCGGCTGCTCACTGCCTCCCTGGCCCCAGCCACGGTGCTGGTCAGGACATCCTTGGCCCCAGTCACTGTGGAGGTCACCAGCTGCTTGGTGTCTGAGATGAGCTGTTGGGGGGAACCACAAACCCTCTGCTCAGCAGTGCTGGGCAGCCCCTCAAGGGTGCTTCAGTCACAGAATTTCAGGGGCTGGAAGGGACCTCGAAAGATCCATCCAGTCCAACCCCCCCTGCCAGAGCAGGATCACCTACACCAGGTTTGCCCACCCCACCCCACCCAGCTACCTTCTCTGGGGGGTGCTGCAGGATGGGCAGCTTCTCCTCCAGCTTATCCAGCCCCTTGCAGGCGTATTCGTTGGCAGTGGAAACTGCAGATGACAAAAGGGATGAGTTGCAACACCCTGCTGCCTCGGGAGAGCTTTCTTAGGGCTTGGGAGCACCCCAAAACTCATGGGGTGCTGCCCCCCCTGCCCCCTTCCAGCTTCTCCATCCCTTCACAGGTGTACTAGGTGATGGTGGAAACTGGAGATGAGAAAAGAGCTTTTCCCTGCCCTGCTGCCTTGCAAGAGCTCTGCTAAGGGACAGTTTTGGGGGGGGGCCTCAAACTTGTGGGGTGCTGCCCCCTCCAGCTTCCCCAGCTCTTGCAGGGGTATCTGGTGCTGATGGAAAGTACAGATGTGAAAACTGAGAGGGTTTAATATTCTGCTGCCTCGGGAGAGCTCTGCTAGAGACAGTTTATGGGCAGGACACCTCAAAACTCATGGGGTGCTGCCCCCCTCCAGCTTCTCCTCCAGGCCCTTTCAGGTGTATTTGGTGGTGGTGGAAACTGGAGATGAGAAAAGAGCTTTTCCCTGTCCTGCTGCCTTGCAAGAGCTCTGCTAAAGGGCAGTTTCTGGGGGGCCCTCAAACTTGTGGGGTGCTGCCCACCTCCAGCTTCTCCTCCAGCCCCTTTCAGGTGTATTTGGTCACGGTGGAACCCAGGGATGAGGGAAGAGCTTCTTCCTGTCCCACTGCCTCACGAGAGCTCTGCTAGGGCTATTCTGGGGGCACCCCACACCCCGTGGGGTGCTGTCGCACTCACTCTGTGGCTCCAGCTTGGTGAGGAGGGGCTGGGCCCCGCTGACGGCCGCTGCTGTCAGCGTCCTCACTCCCTTCTCGGCGGCGTCGCAGACGGACTTGACGTAGGGGTGGCAATCCTTGGTGGAGGCGTAGGCGGTGGAGACCATGCCGTAGGCTGAGCTCACCAGGGGCAGGTTGGCCACCCGTGCCCCTATGCTCTGGGGGAGCACAACGGGGTCAGGATGAGGGTGTGGAGGTGATGGAGCCCCCAAATCTCCCAGCCGATGGGGGATACCATGCACCCTCAACTTCCCAAGCGTGGTTTAGGCGTAACCTGAGGACTCTCCCAGCCCACCCGAGGGTAGGATAACCCCAAAGCCCTGTCCCCAAGCAGGGACCCCCCTGGACAGCCCCACTCCCGCCCCCTCCGTGCACCCACTGACCTGCTGCTCCTCAGCCTTGGGCTGCACCGTCGCGGGCTCGCTGGTGGCCATGGCGGGGGCTGGCGGGGGCGGACACGGAACCGTAAGTTGGATCGGAACTCCCCAGACCCACCCACCCCGCCGCAGGCCAGGAAAGCCCAGGTTACCCCCTTCCCAGGAGCAGGCTCTCACCTCTGGAAGCTCGGTTTAGGCCTTGGACTCGCCCCTCTCCCTCCCCTCCGTTCTTTATAGCCCCGGAGCCCGGCCCCGAGCGCATGTGACCGGGAACACGCCCAGCGGGGCCGGCCCGGGGCGGTCCGGGAGCACCGACCCGTGGGGGCCGGTGGGGCTCGGGGTACCGGGGCTGGTGCCGTGACTCCTCCCTGGGACAGGGCTGCACCGACCTCTGCCACCGGAACACCCCGGACCGGGCTGCACGACCCACCGTGGGATCGGGACCCCGGGACCAGTCTGCGCCGGCCGCCCCAGGACTGGATCCCCCTCTCAGGGACCGAGCTGCACTGATCCCCACCGGACAGGGACCCCACACACACACCCGGGACTGCACCGACAGCCCCCGGGACCGGGCTGCAGTGGTACCCCAGAACCGGATCACCCCCGGATCAAGCTGCATCGACCCATCCAGGGCCGGAACACCCCCGGGAGCGGGCTGCATTGGCCACGCCATGACCGGGTGCCCGGGACCGGGCTGTACTGATCCCCGCCCCGGGACCGGGGTCCCCCTGGGACCGGCCTGCACCGATCTCCCCTAACACCGAACGCCCTTCCCCCGCAAACCCCACCGGCCCCTCGGGGGAATCCCAGTGTCGCCCCCCGCAACTTGCCCAGCAGAGGTCAGGCTGGTGCCAGCGGGTGCAGTGGCAGGAGGACGGACGGACAGTCCCAGGGAATCCGGTGCCACCTCGATGGGCACCGTGGCGACGCTGTGCCCACAGTGTCAGGGATGCCCTGAGCCCAGCCCCGTGGTGACGCTAAGTGGGGCGAAGTCCAGTGCTACATGCTGGGGGTCACAGTCCAGGTGCCCGGGCACACACATGGCACCCTGCTGCCACCTGGCACCTCACTGGCACCCAGCCAGCACCTTCCACCCTCGTAACCTTCTGGCACCCTCCATCCCGGCACCTTACTGGGACCCTGGCACTTCACTTGTCACCCTCCACCCCAAGACCCCACCAGAACCCTCCACTTAAGCATCCCCCCAAGCACCCTCCACCCTGGCACCTCCCTGGCACCCTCTACTCCAGCATCTTGCCAGGACCCCTCCACCCCAGCACCCCACTGGCACCTATCCCAACACTTCACCAGTGAAACCCTCCCCACAGGGCCACCCTGCACCCCCAGCTCTGTGCCAAGCCCTGGCACCACCCTGTGGCCTTGTGGCAGCTGGCGCTAGAGGCTGTGACTCATTTTAAGGCCAAAAAGTTGTTTTCTTCTTCTTTCCAAGCTTTGGAGGCTTCTAGAACAAGAAATCCAAACATTCCCTGGCTCTGGGGACACCACAGGGAGCCCCAGACTCCACAACGGGCAGGGTTGAGCCCATGGTGTGACCTCCACATGCCACTGTCCCTTCTCAGAGGAGTCCCACGCTGGGTCATGGAGTCCATTGTCCCCTCGTCCCCCGTGGGCATCGGGGGCTGCTGCTGGGGGTGCTCCCGTGGGTGCTGCCCTAGCCCGGCAGCGCTGGCGGCTCAGCGCTAGCTGCAGCACCGCGGGGCGGCTGGCACACGGTGTGTCCCTTCCACGGTGATACAGCCCTCCCACTTGGCCATCTCCACGGGGACATCCTCCGGGTACTCCACCAGGGCAGGGGCGAAGGGTCCTGCCAGCCAGGGCACGGGGGCGTGCTGCCCCACGTACTCCAGCAGCTCGTCGATGTTCGACTGCGCCCTCTGCATCGTCTCCTGGCTCTGCGCTAGCACCAAGCCCGACAGATCCTGGAAGGTGTGGACGCGGGAGAGGGAGGCCTGCACGTCCTCCACGACGTGCTGGACCTGCCCGGCTGTCTCCTGCACGCTGCCGGGCAGTGCCCGGGCGCTGGAGACCAGGCGGGCGCAGGCGGCGTGGAGCTGTCGCAGAAGCCCACGGAGCATGGCCAGGGTCCGCGGCTCCACCTGCAAGGCAGTCGGCAGGCAGTGGCGGCCCTGGGCTGCGGTGGGCATCCTGCCCGGCCCAGCTTGGGCCCCATACCTTGGTATCCTTCAAGGGCATGGCCCCCCAGCCTCTATCCTGGCGTCCCCTATGGACACAGGACCCCACCCCATACCTCACTGTTTCCCACGGGCAGCCTTGCCCTATTTCTTCCGTGGGCATGGCCCCCAACTCCATACCTTGGTGTCCTACACGGTCATGGTTCCCCAGCCTGTGTCTTGGTGACCTCCATGGCCATGGCCCCCACTTCACACCTTGGTGTCCTTCACTGGCATGGACACCCCCCCCCCCCCCAATCCCTCACTGCCTTCCCTGGGTGCAGGTCCCCCCAGCATACCCATGACTCCCACGGGCACCACTGCTCCACACCTTGCTCTCCTCCACAAGCATGCCACCCTCCCCCCCCATACCTGTGTCCTCCATGGTGCCCCCACCCAGTACCTCACTCTCCTCCATGGGCACAGCATCCTGCTGGCTCCAGTCCTGCCACATGCGGTGGAGATCCTGCCGAGTGCCGTTCAGGGGCTCCTCCGTGCCCTGCCGTCCCTGCTCGATCTGGGGGAAGGGACAGCAAGGTGGGAGTACACCGCGGGGGTGTCGAGCTGGCACGGGGCCGGCACAGTGCCTGTCGCATCCTTACCAGCTTGATGACGTGATGGAGCTGGGCCAGGACCTGCTGGGCGCTGTGCCATGCCCGCTGCAGCTCACCCAGTGGGCGCCGCAGGGCTCGGTGCCGCAGCTTGGCCGAGAGTGAGCCCACGCGGACGAAGCAGCTCTGCCGCCGCCTTGGCCGCTCTGGCACGGCCACCTGCACGCCTGCCACCCCTGCTGCGGGGTGAGGACCATCTGGCTGGAGCACCCCACGCTGGAGCACCCCAAACTGGGCACCGGAGCCCCCCAGCACCGGCACCGAGCTGAGCGCTCCCCGTTGCGGGGCGCCAGGGGTGGCCATTGCCCGTGTGATGCTTGGCCATCAGGTCATGTGGAGGTGTCACCAAACAGCCAGGTGGCCTCTGCGGTCACCACTGCTGTCACATGGGACCAGCTCTGGGCACCGCTGCCCTGTGCTGAGCTAAAAATACCCGGGTGGGCGGCACGGGGCTATATTTGCCTCCCGGTTTCCAGGTGAGAGTTCACCACCCACCACCGAGCCACGTTCCCCAGCTTCAGCTTCCCGACTGATGGGGACTGTCCCCTGCGTGGTGTCGTGGTGGCTGTAGGCACCGTGGGGTGCTGAGTGCTGCCCTGGCACCGCTGCAGGGCCCAGGGGGCACCCAGGGAGGTGCTGGGCAATGCTGTGGGGGTTCCAGCAGCCTCAAATCTGGGAGATGGTTTCCAACGCCACTCACCCGGCTCCTCCTCCGTGCCAGGCAGATACCGCTCCACCAGCTCCTCTGACTTGCCCAGCACCACGTCCACCCCTGTGGCCAGCAGCTGCCCCACGCGGGACCCCACCACGGTGCCAACGCCGGTGCTCAGTGCCAAGCGTGTCCTCTCCATGCCACCCTGCACGGCGCCGCGGGCCAGCCCCACCGCACCGCTCACCGTGGACGCCACCAGCTCCTTCGTGCCTGCCACCACCTGCGAGGGGACAGCACAGGGATGTCTTGTCCAGCCTGGACCCCCCTCCACACCCCCTCCACCCCCTGTGCCCCCCGGGGAGACGTTACCTGCTCTGGGGGTTGCTGCAGGATGGGCAGCTTCTCCTCCAGCTTATCCAGCCCCTTGCAGGCGTATTCGTTGGCAGTGGAAACTGCAGATGACAAAAGGGATGAGTTGCAACACCCTGCTGCCTCGGGAGAGCTCTCTTAGGGCTTGGGAGCACCCCAAAACTCATGGGGTGCTGCCCCCGTGCCCCCCTCCAGCTTCTCCAGCCCTTCACAGGTGTATTTGGTGGTGGTGGAAACGAGATGAGAAAAGAGCTTTTCCCTGTCCTGCTGCCTTGCAAGAGCTCTGCTAAGGGGCAGTTTCTGGGGGGCCCTCAAACTTGTGGGGTGCTGCCCACCTCCAGCTTCTCCTCCAGCCCCTTTCAGGTGTATTTGGTCACGGTGGAACCCAGGGATGAGGGAAGAGCTTCTTCCTGTCCCACTGCCTCACGAGAGCTCTGCTAGGGCTATTCTGGGGCACCCCACACCCCGTGGGGTGCTGTCGCACTCACTCTGTGGCTCCAGCTTGGTGAGGAGGGGCTGGGCCCCGCTGACGGCCGCTGCTGTCAGCGTCCTCACTCCCTTCTCGGCGGCGTCGCAGACGGACTTGACGTAGGGGTGGCAATCCTTGGTGGAGGCGTAGGCGGTGGAGAGGGCACCACAGGCCGAGCTCACCAGCGTCAGGTTGGCCACCCGGCTCACCACGCTCTGCCAGGGGTTGATGCTGGTGATGCTGGTGTCCCCAGTGCCGCCCACAAGCCCCCAGACCCTCCTTGCACCCCCTACCTTCAGCTCCTGACCATCCTCTGTCATCACGGCGGTGTGGGCTGACATGGTGGCTGTGGCTGCTTTGGGAAGAGAAGGATCACAGGGTGATGGATCCCAGGGGGAGGCCAAACCCCATGGTTACCCCCCCCCCAGCATTCTGAGGAAGAAGGACGCTGTGGGTCTGAGCCCAACGGACACCCCCTCCCAGCCCCCACTGCTCTGAGGGCTGAGACCTGTCAACTCATGACAGGAGTGGAAGAGGGCTGGAGGCTTCTGAGCTGTTTGAGGGGGTCTCAGGGGAGTCTGGAAGGGATTTGGAGATGAGGCTAATCTCTGTCGGGTCCCCTCAACCCCTCTCGAGTCCCCCTCATCCCTCCTTAAGTTCCTCCCATCCCAGTCTGGAGCTGGGAACGGGGCTTGGAGTGATTCAGCCCAGGCTGGGCTGGTTCGCCTTTCGCAATCCTGTGCTAGGGACGTGCCGCCAGTCACTGTCACCTCGGCTGGGACAGGCCCAGGACCCACGGCAGCCCCGCTCCCGCTTTGCCCCTCAACCCCCAGCAGCATCGCTGCTCCCCTGGCCCGGCCCTACGAACTCCCGGGGGCGAGTCCTAGGTGGGCTTTGGGGGAGGCTTGTGAGCAGGTCCATGGCAGGCGGTAGGTCCCCTTGGAGTTCCTGGGGGTGTCCCCCTGGGTCTTACGGGGGTGGGGGCAGGTCCTTTTGGGGCTATCCCCTTGGGTCCTAGGTGGCAGGTCCCGGATGGGTCCCCTTGGATGCTTGGGGGTCCCCTTGGGTCCCATGGAGCGGGTCCCTGGAGGGGATCGGGAACCGTTGGGCTCCCTGGGGCCCTCTGGGGCAACCATCAAGGAGAGGGGCGACAGGCAGGAGACCCTTGGGACCGCCCCTCACCTCTGCCTCACTCCAGCCCACCCGAAGCCCCCCGAGGCCGGACCCAAGGGCCCCCTCTCGGGACCCCCCTCCAGTCTCCACCCTCCAACCACGACGATGTCCCGGGGTCCGTACTTACGGCAGGGGGTGGGGGTCTGTCCAGACCCCCTATCGTGATCGCGATCCCTGGATGCGACCCCTGCCCCCCGCCCAATTTGGGATTCAGAGTTGGCGGCGGGAGCCAATCAGCGAAGGGGCGTGGTCTAGAAATCACCAATCAGGAGGGGGGGCGGGGCCAGAGGCCGGGGGCTGGGCGGTGCCGCCACGTGGGGCCCGGTCGTGTCCCGGGGGCCGCGAACGGCGGGGACAGGCCCCAGCCACCCGCCAGCCCTTGTGTCCCCACCCCCGGTGTCCTCTGGCCACGTGTCCCCACCCCCGGGCACCCAGTGGTGACTGTCCCCGAGCCGGCTGTCCCCATGCCAAGTGTCCTCACCCCTTGTGTCCTCCCCACCTCTGTTCCCTCCAACCCCTGCCCACACACCAAGGGACCTCTTGCCAGGTGTCCCCATGCCAAGTGTCCTTTTGCTAAGCATCTCCATACCAAATGTCCCCAACCCAGGCGTCCCCATGCCAGGTGTTGCCACACAAGGTGCCCCCATGCCAAGTATCTCCACACCGCATGTCCCCGAGCCAAGCAGAGGCTTGGGAATGGGCACAGGCAGGGGCCACAGTGGGGGTATGACCCTTGGCCATGCCACCTGTCACTGCCTTATGCCCAGGGACTTCACAGGACAGCACACAGGAGAAAGTGTGAGGTGGCATTGTTTAATGTCCTCTTGTAGGGTGGGGACGGGGACATGTGCCAGGCAGGATGGGGACAGGCCTGTGGGACACCCTAAGCCCGGTGGGAAGGGGCTGGGTGCCAGTGGGATGAGCATCACAGGATGGGGACAGGGGTCCCTGGGATGGGGACAGCTGCACCCCTCTCTCCCTGCCTCAGTTTCCCCAGGAGAGCTCAGCCTCAGCTGGGGACAGAGTGGCAGGGAGGGAGGTGACATGCCCAAGCCCCCAGGGTGACACCGAGCCACTTGCCTAGGGTTCTGGAGGGTTCTGGCTGCCCCCCTTGGTCCCACAGCCCCTGTCCCCAGCCTGGCTCACCTCAGCCACCTCCCGTCCCCGGTGCCGGGGGGGGCTGGCACAGAGGGTGTCACGGGCAGTGACAAGCCGTGGGGCCGCCCTCTGCAGCACCTCCAGCAGCTGGCACCCGCAGTCCCAGGGGTTGCCCGAGATGTCGAGGTCCAAAGGGGGGCCGGGGGACCGGGGGGGCAGCTCCAGTGCCTGCAGCCGGTTCCGTGCCAGGTCGAGGACGCGGAGGTGATGCAGGGGGACAAAGACGCCAGCGGGCAGTGCCTGCAGCTCGTTACCCTGGAGGAAGAGGAGGTGCAGGCCGGGCACGGGCACGAAGGTGGAGGGCAGCAGTGTGCCCAGCTGGTTGCCCTCCAGGTCGAGCTGCTCCAAGGCTCGCAGCCCAGCCAGGGCACCTGGTGCCAGGGTTGCCAGTCGGTTGTGGGACAGGTCCAGGTTCCGCAGGGAACGCAGGGGGCGGAAAACCTCCGGTGGGACCTCTGCCAAGGCGTTGGCAGCCAGGTCCAGCCACTGCAGCTGCGGAAGGTGCTGGAACCAGGTGGGTTTCAACACCTGCAGCTGGTTCCCCCTCAGTGCCAAGTGCTGGAGGTGGTGGGCACCGGTGAAGATGCCAGCAGGGAGGTCGGCCAGGAGGTTGTCGGTCAAGTCGAGGATGCGAAGGGTGGGCACGGGGCGGAGGAGAGGTTCGGGGAGGGTGGTGAGGAGGTTGGAGGAGAGGTGGAGCTCCTGCAGCCGGGGCAGCCCTGCCAGGGCGTCGGGCAGGAGGGTGGCCAGCGCCGTGAACTCCACCGAGATGGCCACGGTGGTGCTGGGCAGCCCCCTGGGGAAGGCGCTGAGGGTGGGCTCCGTGCAGACGAAACGGCTGGCACTGGGCTGGGGGGAGCACGGCCTGGCATGGCCCACGGCCAGCAGTGCCAGCAGCAGCGGTGGCAGGATCCAGCCTGGTGGCATCGTGTTGCTGGGCTGTGGGCAGGCAGCCATCGTCACCCGAGGGTTGTGCAAGAGCTGCCCATGTGGGACCGCTGCCCACTCGCGGGGCAGGAAGATGCCCTGACCCACATGTCGGCCCCTCCCTGACCCCCCTCGGCCCCCCGTAGCCCCCCGCAGCCCCCCGCAAGCCCTGCCCTCACCTTCCCAACCGCTTGCTGAGGCTCCACAGGGACAGTCCCGGCTCTGTGGTGGCTGTCACCCAGGCGTGGGGGTGGCGGCTTGGCCTCATGTGCCGGCTGGGAAATCGCCGCCTTTGCTGCCAGGGTGCCAGCATCCGGGGCGGGGACAGGGGCCTGGTGTTCCCCATTGCACCCCATGGCTCTTGAGGGGAAGTGGCATTGACAACCCCCAGCCACCCTCACCCATCTCGGGCACCCCAGCACCTCTGCGTGGGGGGATGCTGAGACACAGCCTGTTGGTGGGTGCTGGGGGTGGTGGGACCCCCTGCCATGGCACCACTGCCATGGTGGCACGATGAGTGGTGACCGCTGGTTGCTGCAGGCTGAGCATGAAGGAACTCACTGCATGGGAGAAGGGGTTGGAAGAGGCCCTGGGGTAGGGGGGAGTTGGCACAGGTTGGGGGCACTGGGACGGGGGGGCATGGTGGGGGTGTGAGTATGGCTGGGTGGGGGCACTGGGAGGGTATGACCAGAGGTGTGGGTGTGGGGATGGATGGGTGGGAGCAGGGGGGGTGTAAGTGGGAGCAGGGGGGGTGGGGTGCAAAGGGGGTCTCAGGGTGGGGGTGAGGTGGTTAACAAAGCGCCAAGGTGGCAGCTGGGGACTCGCCTCCGGTAACTGGGTGTTTATTGGGGCCGCGGGGTACAGACCGCGGGCGGCCGCATGCATGGCCACGTTGGGGGAGGGGCACTCACTGTGCCCCCCACCCTATTTACAGCCTGCCACCCCCCCACCCTCCCCTGCCACCCCAGGCCACCCCGGAGCCAGGCAGAGGTGGCACCGAAAGGGCACCCTTTGCCAGCAGAGAGTGGGTCCAGTGGGGACCCCCAGCCCCAGTGGTGCCCCCACCCCCCTTTCCCGGGCTGTGCTTTCCGAGAGGGGGGTGCCAGGGAGGGGTGCATGAGCCCCTCCCCACCCTCCACAAGCTTGCACTGGGCAGGGGTAACACACACTTGGGGCCCCTCCAGCCCCCCGTACCCTAAATATTCACCATGTCCAATCATCACAACCAACGCATCCTGGTGGCACCCCCCCTGGCCAGGTGTCCCCGAGGTGCTGGCAGCACCCACAAGCTCCCCACCCACCCCCCCACAAGGGGCTGCAGGGTGAGGGGCACAGCCCTGCTCTGCCTCAGTTAGGCCCATGGCTGGGCATCCATCCTGCTGCCCCCCAGGGATCCCCCTTCCCAGGGTGCTGTGGTCCCTGGGGCCAACCTGAAGAGGGGACAGGGTGGACCCCCTCCTGCCTGGGTAAAGCAGCCAGAACGTGGGGCACTGCCCCACACCAGCTAGGGACACCCCCAAACCCTATTTGGGGGCACCCAGGGGGTTCCTGTCCCCCCACCCACCCCTACAGCACCTCACCCCATACCCGCAGCTCCTGCCCGGCCACTTCTCTTTGTCCCCGGGGGAGCTGGGGGACCCCATCAGTGTCCTGGGAGGTGTCTTTTCGGGGGGGGGCACGCAGTCGGTGGGACCCTATTTTCCCGAGGGAGTCCGCTCCACGCCGTAGCGCAGGAGGTGGTGCAGGTCCGTCAGCGCCCGCTGGTGCCCGGCGCTGGCCGCCCGCTGTGCCATTCCGTGCCGCCCGTACCCCCCCGCCGACGCCTCGCCGCTGTTGAACGTGTGGTTCCTCTTGAGGTGGGCACCGGGGCGGCCCGTGCCGTTGTTGGCATTGAAGTTCAGCTGCTCGGGGTGCCAGGGCGGCCCCTCGGTAAAGTCTCCCCCCTCCCCACCGGGGGCCGACACCACCCGCCGGCGGTCGGGGCTGGGGTGCGGCGTGCCGGAGAAGTCGCCGTAAGAGTTGCGGGGCGGGCGGCGGGCACCGGCAGGAGGGTGCTGCCGGGTGCGGGGACCCTCCTGGGGGTCTCGACCCCAATGTCCATCGCCCGAGGAGTCGCTGAGTTCAGCCTCCAGCTCCTGGTCCACCAGGATGGCGTGGCAGGAGAGGGGGATGCCGCGGGCCGAGCGGCCGGAGCCCGAGCGCAGCCTTCCGGCGCCGCCGCCGGTGGTGCCGGATCCGCCGGGGTCCCGCAGCGCCGCGTTGATGATGTTGTGACTCTGCTCCCAGGTGCAGTTTTGGAGGGCTCCGGGGCAACGTTTCTGCTGCAGCGGGGTCTGCTCCGGCGTGGGCAGGACCCCCGAGTCCAGGTCGTGCTGAGTGACCTTGGCCAGCTCCTTGGGCCAGCCGTTGGGCATGAGCGGGGCCAGCAGGGCGCCAGGCTGCCCGCCCCGTGCCCGCCGCTCGCCCAGCCGGCTGACGCTCACCACCGACTCGCTGTGTGCCAGGATGGTCTCCTTGTCCTTGCGCCGGGCCAGCTCCTTGCGGTCCCGGTGGCCGACGAACCAGCAGACGCTGAAGCCGGAGATGACAGCGCCGATGACGAAGGCGGCGACCGAGGAGATCACCAAGAGGTTCACCGACACCAGCCCGTCCGGCTCGTCCACGAAGCTCTCCGTCACCAGCCCTGGGGGGTGGTGGCGCACACACACAGAGACACAGGGACACACAGACACAGAGACACAGACAGACACACGTGTCACCAGCCTGGCAGTGCCACCACAGATTCATAGATCCGTAGAATGGTTTGGGGTTGGAAGGGACCTTGGGGATCGTCCAGGTGCAAGCTCATGGCCCTGGGCAGGGACTCCTCCTGCTGGAGCAGGTTGCTCAAGGTCTCAACATGTGGGGGGATGGATGGGTGGAGGGAGGGAGGGAGGGATGGAAGGAAGGATATGTGGATGGATGGACAGACGGACCACTATGTCCCCCGAGCCCCATTCCTGCCCCACACTCACCCTCACACTCTCCCAGGTGTGATGTGCTGCTGCCAGTGATGTCCTGCTCGAAGGCCACCCTGGGGGGGGTGCAAATTGAGTCAGCCTGGTAGAGGGCTCCCAGCTTGCTTCAGCAAGTGACGAGTTTGCTGGGGCTCAGCAGGTCACAGTGGGAGTTGCAGGGTGTCTCTGAAGCCCCCTGGAGACTCTGCTGTCCCCTCTGCAATGTGCCCCAGTGTCCCCTCCCTCCCCAGTCTGGCAGCGTTACCTGGGGCTGGGCTCCAGGAAGATGCAGGAGCCCTCAGGCGTCCATCCACAGTAGGGATCCCGGCTCCCAAGGCAATTCCTGCCCGGGAAAGATGTCAGGATCAACCCCAACGTGGCAGGGACAACCCCTGGGCCCCACAAAGGACCCCAGCCCCACACCATGCCGTGCCTCAGTTTCCCCTGGTCATGCTCCCAACTGAGCCCTTCCCAGTCAGATCCCAGCAGAGGGCAGATTCCTGGGGTGTGGAGGTAACCACCTTGCTCCTCACAGCCCCCCACCTAGGTAAGCCCTGCCCACGCCAGGGGGCCCCAGCCCCTCACACTCACTTCATGCAGCCTGAGTGCTGCTGGCAGCGAGCCACTGGCACCCTGGCCACGCAGGGGGGGAAGGCCAGCAGCAGGGACCCTGCTGCCTTGTCCAGCTCCAGCCCCAGCAGCCGCCGCTCATCCTCGGTGTCCCGGCCACACCTGGGGACAGGGCACAGAGCTCAGCATGGGCACAGCCCTGGTCTGTGCCTGGTCCATGCCCACCGTGGAGCTGGCTCCAGCACAGGATGGTCCAGAGGAGAGTATCTCGTTCATTCCCCCCACCCCATTCACCCACCCACCTTACTGACCCACCTGTCCCATCCACCCATCTCTCTCTCCCTCCCTCCATCCTTTCTTCCATCCCTCCCTCCCTGCCTCCCTCCCTTCCTCCATCCACCCACCCATCCATCCATCCATCCATCCATCCATCCATCCATCCATCCATCCATCCATCCACACATCTGGACCCCCTCCTACACACCCACCCAGTCACTCACTCCTCTCTTCCCACCCAGCACCCCAACACCCACCTCCCAGGGTGGTAGGTCTCAAACTCCTCCAGGAAGACACTCTGGCTGCCAGGGGTGGTGGGTGAGGGGCTGGTGCTGGCGTTGGGCTGGATGAGGAACTTGAGGACGGTGCCCGTGCTGGAGCCCAGGAAGACCACAGTGTGGTTGCCCCACGGCCCTGCTGCGTTGTCCACCACGATCTTGCGGAGCTGGTACCTGCGCAGGGTGAACAGAGCAGGAGTTGAGGTGAACAGATCCCTGGGAAAGGGGAAACTGAGGCAGGGTGGGGATGCCCCCTGGGGGTGACCAGGCTGCAGCTGGCCCAGAGCAGAAGGGACCCCAGCGGATCCTGAAAGGAAACCACTCCAGGTCCCAGCCACGATGCATCCCCACAACCACAGACCCAGCCCTGTGTCTCCAGCCCCACGTCCCTGCCCTAATCCCCACGGCCCTGTCCCCAGCCCTTTGTGTCCCTAGCCCTAGCCTCATGTCCCTGTCCCCAGCCCTTCGTGTCCCTGTCCCCTGCCCTGCCGGCGGGAGGCTGCGGCCTGAGAGCGCCGCTTGATTAATTCCCCATCAAGCAGCAATTAAGGCAGATTTAATTAGGCCGAGACAATCTCCACTGCAAAGTTGATGAGATTTATCAGGTCTCCTGGTGCTCTCCCAGCGCTGCTGTGCACGTGCAGGGGCAGCGTGAGAAGACTCCAGCCAGCCCCCACCAGCGCCAGCCGGCCCCTACCAGTGCCAGCCAGTACCCACCAGCACCCATCAACACTTACCAGCACCAACCAGCCCCCCACCAGCACCCACCAACACCCACCAGCACCCACCAGTACTCACCAACACCCACCAGCACCACCAACACCCACCAGCACCAACCAGCCCCCCACCAACACCCACCAGCACCCACCAGCACCCACCAACACCCACCAGCACCCACCAACACCCACCAGCACCCACCAGTACTCACCAACACCCACCAGCACCACCAACACCCACCAGCACCAACCAGCCCCCCACCAACACCCACCAGCACCCACCAGCACTCACCAACACCCACCAACACCCACCAGCACCCACCAGCACCCACCAACACCCACCAGCACCCACCAGCACCCACCAGTATTCACCAACACCCACCAGCACCCACCAGCACCCACCAGCACTCACCAACACCCACCAGCACCCACCAGTATTCACCAGCACTCACCAACACCCACCAGCACCCACCAGCGCCCGCCAGCCCCCACCCGCGGCCCCTCGCTGGGCCGGACGCTGCCCTGGCACCCACCGGCTCATGGTGCGGAGGATCCAGGGGGCGTTGCCCAGCGCGGGCACCGCCTCGTCCATCAGCGGGTGAGTCTTGACGAAGTTGAGGATCTCGTCGGGGAAGGTGCTGGAGGAGTTGTAGCGCATCCCGGGGGACGCACAGCACCCGGGCCTGCGCCCACCGCACGGCTCAGCACCCCCGCGGCCACGCTGCTCCCGTCCCCAGCCCTGCCTGCTCCCACACCAGCTCCTGCTGGACCTGCCTGGCCTTGTTCTTGTCCCCAGCCCTGCAGGTACCAGCCCTGTCCCCAGCCCTGACTCTGTCCCCATCGTCATCCCTCTCCCCATCCTCACCACCCTTTCAGGTGCCAGCCCTGACTGGCTCTGTCTCCCTCTCTGTTCCTTTCCCCCTCCCCACTGTTTCCCCTGCCAGTACAAGCCCTTGCCAGACTCATCCCTGTCTCCAGCCTTGTTCCCATCCTCCCTGTCCCCACCCTCATCATCCTCCCTGCATCTGCAATCTCTGATCACTCCTATCCTCATCCCTGTCCCCAGCTTTGTCCACATCATCATCCCTGTCCCCGTTCCCACCACTGTTCCTGTTAGTTCCAGCCCTTGTCAACCCCATGCCTGCTCCCATCCCTCTCCCCATCATCATCCCCATCTTCATCATCCTCCCTGCACCTACCAGCCCCGATCACTCCTGCCACTGTCCCCACCTCCAAGCCACCCCCATGCCCCTTACTGCTGGTGCCAGTCCTGGCCATCCCTGTCCCCATCCCAGTCTCCATGCCCCTTCTTGCCAGCCCCGGCCTGGCCTGGCCCCCGTGCCCACGGCCCGTGGCTCACCGGGGCTTTGGCACCATGTCCTCTGGCACAGGCGTCCAGATGGACTCCGGTGACTTCTGCTCCCGAAAACGTCCCTCGAAGACAGCAGCCACTTGGGTCATGTCGAAGGCACAGACAGCAGAGCCAGGGATGCTGGTGGGAGAGCCGGGGGGGGGGCATTGGCATTGAGGTGAACACCTCTGACCCATCCCTCCTGTCCCTACTAGGCTCCCTAGAAGGATCCCAGCCCAGCCCTGGGGGTGGGGCACGAGGAGGTCCAACCTGTTGGCAGGGGTGGAGAAGACAGCCAGCACCACGGGGCGGCCATCCAGCTCCAGGATGTCTGTCACAGCCTGGATGACGTTGAAGTAGAAGTGGGAGTCCCCAGGCACGGAGCAGTTGAGCCGAGCCTTCAGGAAGGAGGTCCACTGCTTCTCCAGCACCCGCTGCGAGCCCCCCATGTCGTTCTTGCACACCCGTGCCACCCGGGACACCACCACCTGCGGGGTGCACACCCCTCAGAACCTGCTACCCAAAGCTGATGACCACCCCCTCACCTCCCTGTCCCCTCCCTGGCTGCTTGAGCTGCTGTGGGGGTGACAGGAACACTGCCCTGGGAGAAGAGGCTGAGGGATCTTCCCAGGAGGCTTTCCAGACCCCTCTGGATGTGTTCCTGTGTGATCTGAGCTGGAGTCTATGGTCCTGCTCTGGCAGGGGGGGTTGGGCTGGATGATCTCTGGAGGTCCCTTCCAACCCCTAACATCCTCTGATCCTGTGATGATGATCTTATGACCTGGGGGTGGTCAGTCTGGAGAGGAGAAGGCTGAGAGAGGAGTTAATAAATGTTTATAACTATCTGAGGGCTGGGGGTCAGGGGGGAGGGGACAGGGACAGGCTCTGCTCAGTTGCACCCTGTGGTAGGACAAGGGCCAGTGGATATAAACTCCAGCACAGGAGGCTCCACCTGAACAGGAGGAGAAATTTGGTGTGATGCTGCTGGAGGCCTGGAGCAGGCTGCCCAGAGAGGTTGTGGAGTCTCCTCCTCTGGAGACTTTCAAGACCCCTCTGGATGTGTTCCTGTGCGACCTGTGCTGGATTCTGCTCTGGCAGAGGGGTTGGACTGGATGATCTGTGGAGGTCCCTTCCAACCCCCAGCATCCTGTGCCCCTGTGCCCCTCACCTTCTCCAGGTAGTTGAACTCCATGGCGATCTCCCGGAAGAAGAAGTAGACGTGGCTGCCCCACTCCACGGCGTGCACGAAGTAGGGCTCTGAGGGGACGGTGGCAGGGTCAGGGGCGGCCCAGGTGGAAGGGGATGCGTGCCACGTCCCAGCATGGCACGTGGTGGGCACCCCCCTGGGGGGAGGCAGCTACCTTTGAACCATTTGGAGTCGTGTTTGACGGTGCGCAGGGTGGGGCTGTCGCCGAGGCTGCGGTAGATGACGGCGTCGATGGCCAGGAAGTCGGTCACCGTGGCGGTGAAGAGCATCCCCCCTGGGCAGGAGAGGGATGGCACCTGGCTGTGGGGCTGGGGACAGCGGGCAGAGGGCCCAGCACGGCCCCAGCAGCGCCAGCACTGACCTGTGAAGAGGGCCACGTTGGCATGCTTGGGGTCGTAGGGGCACCTGGCCATGCCGCTGATGTTGTCCCCGACGGGCTCCAGGGTGTCCATCTGGAGAGGGTGAAGATGGAGCCTCAGGCTGTGCCCCGAGGATGCAGGTGGGGTGGTGACAGGGGGGTGTCCCCGTGCCGTGGGGGGTGGGTGACTCACGCTGTAGTTGGCACAGACAGGGTTGAAGGCGTTGGTGCCACAGACGAAGAGCAGGCTCTGGTTCCTCACCAGCAGCACCTTGATGAAGTTCCTGCACTCTGCCTGTGACAGGAGAGGGAACTGTCAGCCCTCAGCACCCTGCGTGCCCCCTACCCTTGGGTGCCCCCATTACTGCAAAGGGTTAGCTTGGGGGGGGGTGGGGGGGGGCTGTTTTCACCCCAGATTGGCATTTAGGTGCCCTGGAAATCAGCTTCCTGGCAGATGCTGCTCTGATCCACAGGCTCCAAATAATTAATTACAAACCCAATTAGCCAAGAGGCCAATAAATCACAGAGACACATGGCAGGGAGCAGGGCGGGGGGGCCAGAGTGGGACACGATGGGGGGGACACAGGGTGGCTTTCTCAATGTGATGTGGGGTTCAGAGGGTGCTCGGTGCCCGCTGAGGGGGTCTCAGAGGATGCAGCCCCCCCAGCCCTGTACCTCATGCTTGCCCTTCATCCGGCAGATGCTGATGTCGTGCTGGTTTGAACGCCAAGTCAGCTTCTGGGGGGGACACAAAACCCAGTGTGGGGCTGGGGGACAAGCCAGCAGACACCTTCCCTACTTCCAGTGTGTGTCCCCCCTCTCCCCTCCCCCAGCACCCCCAGCTCTTACCCGGTGGTACCGCATCTCCCCAGCGCCGGTGGGCTCCAGGCTGACCCGGTAGACGTTGTCCCTGGGGAGGGGGACACAAGTGTCACTACCCTCTGGGGTACCTCAAGATATGCCCAACACAGAGGCATGTTGGGGTGGGGGATGGGACCCACCCTGCACTGGGAAGGTTTGGGGTGCTGTGGTGGGTGATCAGCATCACCAGCACAGGAACGGCGCCAGCAGGGCCACTCCCATGGAACCTTTTTGGGGTGACCCAGCGTGGGGAATGGGGCCCAGCCCCAGCAAAGGGGGGGGGTGTGTGTCAAGTGCCCAGCCACACAGAGGGGAGGTTTTTGGGGTGCCAGAGTTCAGACCTGTCCCCGATGAAGAGGGTCCTGTTGACCTTGAGGATGCGCTGGATGTTGAGGCGCTGGGTGCCCCCCGCCTCGGGGCCGGCCGGCCGGCTCGTGCCGTGCCCCACGAAGACAGAGTAGTGCTTGACGTCTGGGGACACCCCCCCGGGGGGTCACACACTGCCAGGGCACCCCCACTCACACCCACAGCCAGCCGAGGCCAGCACCACCCCCACCCAGCCCTGCCCGTGGGTGCCCCTCCTTCCTTCACCCCCAAACCCCTTCCCATGGGTGCCCCCCCCGTAACTGCATCCCAAACCACCCTAAAACTGGCTCCTATGGGTGCCCCCTGTGCCTTCACCCCCAAACTGCTGCCCATGGGTGCCCCTCTCATAGCTTCACCCCAGAACACCCTAAAACTGGCTCCTATGGGTGCCCCTTCCTGCCTTCATCCCCAAACCCCTTCCCATGGATGCCCCCTTTCTTCCCTCACCCCAGAGCACCCTAAAACTCTTTCCCACGAGTGTCTCCCTCCTGCCTTCACCCCAGAACCCCTTCTCATGGGTGCTCCCCTCCTGCCTTCACCCCAAAGCACCCCGAAACCCCATCCCCTCCCCACGCCGAGCCAAGTCCCTGCCCTCCTCGCACACCCATGCAGCACCCTGACCCCCACCCCACAGCCCCGGCTGGGACTCACAGTCCTCGGGGGCCACGGCGATGGGTCCGGGCTCCTCGGGGAACGTGCCCCGGGCTGTCCTCTCCGCCACCAGCAGGAGCAGCAGGACGAGGGGGACACGAGGGGGTGTCCCCATGGTGTCCCCCGACGCGGGTGGGCACCCACCGCACCTGCAAGCACGGGGAGGGGTGGGTGGGTGCGTGGGGGGGGACAGCAGCCAGCTGGGTTCCGTCCCCATTGCGTGTCACAGAGTCCCACCCATCCCAGCACCCGCACCCCAAACCCATCACCGCGGGGGGGGGGTCCGGGGTGGGTGTGGGGGGGTCAGGGTCCCGACGCTGGGCCGGCGGCAGCGGGGAGGGGCCGGTGCTGGATGTGACTGGGATGGGCGAAGGGGAAGCGAATCCTTCCCGGGCTGAGGAATGTCAAAAATGCTGGGAAAAGCGGCCCCCACGCCCCCGCCGAGCCGCCCCCGCGCCTGCGCCGCTCCGCACCGGGGAGGCTGGGCCCAGGCTGGGGCTTTTTGGCCCCCGGGTGGGGCTTTACTGGCGGCTCAGCATCGCCAGCTCATGGGGGAGCGGAGCCGGAGCGTGGTGGCACGGCAGGACTGGGGACAAAGGGACTCGGGGCACGGGGACGCGAGCGTATGGGGATACGGGCACATGGGGATGTGGGGGTAGGGGACATTGGGACACAAGGATATGGGGAGATGGGGACACTGGGACATGTCACTAGGGGGACATGGGGATATGGGGACACAGCGATATGGGGACACAGGGACACAGGGACAGGGGGGTACAGGGACATGGGGACCCGGGAGAAGCCAGCGAGGCTCTTCCCCCATCCAAAATGCCACCAGGATGGCTTGGAAAATCCCTGGGGACACATCGAAGTGCCACATGCCAGCCAGCTCCGTCGCCACCACCACTGTCCCTGCACCGGGCCGGGCTCTTGTCACTGTCCTGCCACCAGCCGTCCCCGTGGGGCAGTGGGGACAGCCAGGGGTAATTAGCAGCCAGGCAGGGATTTAATTGATTCTCAATCCCGTGGGAGCAGGGAGCAGCTGCGATCGAAGCGTCGCCCTCCTGCCACCGCGTCCCCTGCAGGCGGCAAGGACGAGTGACATTGTGCAGCGCTGAGGGTCACGGCGCCTGGCGGTGCCAGCAGGGACACTCAATCCTGTCCCCTCTGCGGTGCCACCGGCCCCCCTGCGACCTGGCACTGTCCCCATCCTGGTCACCTCTACAAAGTCACAGCCTCTTTGGGCATCCGACCCCAACCCCAGTGTGTCACAGTGTCCAGGTAGGACCTGACCTTGGTGTCACAGCCCCTGGGGACATCTGACCTTGTCCCCATAGTTTCATGGACGCCAGGGACACCTGACCCAGTCCCCACAGTGACACAGCCCCAAGAGAGAACTGACCCAGTCCCCACAGCAGCACGGACCCCAGGGACACCCAGCAACATCTCCACAGAGTCACAGCCCCCAGGGACATCCAACCTTGTCCCCACAGTGTCACAGTCCCTGGGGACAACCGACCCCATCCCTACAGTTCCACACCCCCTAGAGACACCTAACGATGCCCCCAGGGTGTCATGCACCCCAGGGACATCCAGCAACTTCGCCACAGTGTCACAGCCCCCAGTGACACCCACCTCATCCCCACAGTGCCACAGCCCCTGGGGACAACAGACCCCAACCCCATAGTGTCACAACCCCCAGGATGCCCAACTCTGTCCCCAAGGTGTCATGGGCCCTGGGGACACCCAGCCTCATCCCCATAGCATCAGAGTCCCCAGTGGCAGTGCCCCACGGGTGACAGGTCAGGATGGCCTCCATCCTGTGGACATTCCCACACCAGTAGCATTCTTAACCGCCCCCCCCCCCCCGCCCCCAGTTTAAACATCCTTGAGGTGGGGACCCCAAAGAGCAGCCCAAGGGAAGGGCTCAGCCTGCATCAGGCACCAGGGGGTGGGAGGATTTGGGGTGGGGGGAGCTGGTGTCACTGCCTGTAACCCCAAGCAGGAGGGGGTCGGGTGTCGCTGTCATCCCCCCCAGCCTGAGCGGTGACAGCGAGCGGGGAGCCGTGTAACCGGAGCCTGCAGCACCATAAATGCCGCTGATTGTGCTGGGAAAGAAAAGGCAGCGGGGGGCGGGGGGGGGAGAAGGGGAGGAGGGGGCTGGGGAGGGGGGGACATACACGGCGGGGAGACTGGTGACAAACAGGGACCCATTCACGGCGGTGGCAGGGGAGAGGGGGACGGTCACCCTGCACGTCCCCAAGTGTGGCTCTGGGGAAACTGAGGCAGTGGGTGGGAAAGGTCTGGCTGTGCTGGGGAGGTGCTGGGTGGGCTGGGGGGGGGGGGGGCATCTGCAACACCGAGTGGCTGAAGGTCCCTCGTCCTTGCTCCCTCCTTGTCCCTGCCTCAGTTTCCCCAGCTGAAAGCACACTCAGCCCTCACCTACTGCACGCAAAGCTTTAGGGAGGGGAGGGGTACGCAGCTGCCCGCCCTGTTCTTCCCCCACCTCCCCACATCATCTCCTCCACCCCCAGCACAGTTTTGTCCCCCCCAGGTTTGTCCCCCTCGTGCCATAAATGGGGGCTGCAGCCGTCCCCAGTGCGGGGGCACGTCTGTGACCCCCAAAGAAGGGGCTGACATCCCCCCCTACCCGACCTGCTGGGGTGGGGGGGTGGGGGGCTGTACTCTGCCCTGATTTCCTCCCACGGGGATGGACACCCCCTCCCCCCCATCAGCACCCCACTCTGCCCACCTGAGCTCCTCCGCTCGCCTCTGCCACCGGCCCTACGGCACAGCCACCGCTGTCCCCACCGCTCGGGGTGGGGGTCCTGGATGTCTGGGTCCCATGCTGGTGGGGGCGGGTGTCTTGTGTGTGTGTGTGACCCCTCCAAAGACGCCCCGACGGCGCTGGGGGCTCCGGAGTCCCGAAAGCGGCTCAGCTGTCACATAACTCCCCCCATCACCACCACCAGCAGGGACCCCCACAAGGGAGGGGGGTCCGTGCCCCCAGCCCGCGCCAGGTGGGAAGGTAGGGCTGATGTCATCGTAACCGGAGCCACCACCCCCCCCTCGGCAGCTGTCACCGCAGCCGGGGACCCGGGAGTCGGGGAGGAGGGAGGGCACCCATGGGACACCCCGAGTGGCACCGCGGTGTCCCCGGGAACAGCCAGCATGAGCCCACCTGGTGAGAGCCCGGTGAGAGCCCCCTCCCCCCAAGACGCGGTGGGGACAGAGACAGCTCTGTGTGTCCTGTCCCCTCCACCCTATCCATCCTCACCCAGACATCGCCCCGGGAGCTGATCCCGGCTCCTTCCCATGGGATCCCGGACCCCATCCCAGCCATGAACCCATCAGAAAGGCACCGGGAAAGTGGGGACGACACTGGGAAGGGGGGGGGGGGGACACTGAGAAATGAGGAGACACTGGGCGATAAGGGGGGGACACTAGGAAATGAGGGGGAGCACTAGGAACTGAGAGGACATCAGCCACATGTAGGACACCCCCATTGCCATAGAGGGGGTTGGGGGTCACCGGCGTTACTCCCCCCGGCTAAAATGACCATGGGGACACCCCCACCCCCCCACCCCATCCCAACCCAGCTGCTGCTGCCGCCGGGTCTAGGGGGCTCAGCACCCCCCCGGGTTTCCGTTGCGGGGCCGGTTCAGATGGCAGAGCCAGGAAGCAGCTGTCCCCACGGCGGGGACGGAGCAAATGTCACCCCGGCCACCTGGCACCGCAGCCTGGCCCTGGCCCTGGCCCCTGCCATGTGTGTGTCCCCCACCTCTGCCAAGCAGCACCTCCCGGGGAGGGGGGGTCTGCATAGAGGCAGCACCCCGAGAGCTGTGGAGGGGGTGTCAAGAGGATGGGGGCTCCCCTGCATGTCCCCACGTGAGTGACAGGGAGAAGAGGCCAGCATCGTGGCAGGGACACACACACAGAACCCACCTTGGCGCTTCCGCGGCCCCGGCGGTGGCTCAAATGTCCCCCCCCGGCTCTCCTGCTCCGGTTACCGGCTCCGTTTACAGCTGCCGTTTATAGCCCCCGTCCCTGTCCCTGTCCCAGTCCCTGTCCCCTCCCCATCTCCCACGACACCCCCCCCATCCCCCTTCCCCTGCCGCTGACCTCTAAGGTGGGGACCCAGGACCCCCCCCCCCGACAACCTCAGGCATCAAAAGGGTCCGCACCCCCTCCCCAGGCTCCGTGCCCCCCTCCCTGTGTCCCCTCCTTGTCACTTTTTGGGGGCTTTGTCACCCGCGGTGGGTGCCCAGGGGTGACACGAGCTGCTGGGTGCTGTCATCACCCACCGGGTGACATCCACGGGTGCTGGGTGTCCCCGGCATGTCCCTTCCCCCAGGCCAGGGCGATGCTGGTGGCCGGCCAGAGCCGCATGGTGATTTGAATATTAATTAGATGCTCATTTGCGTATGAAGGCAGATTCCCTGATGGGGAGGGGTCATGATTCACGCCCAGATAAACCCCGTGGAGGGGACAGCGGTGGTGGCAGGAAGGGGCACCCCGTGCTGCTCCCTCACCCCCCCAGTTCACAGTCCCTGTCCCCAGGCCTATGGCTGCCCTGTGCCACCCCCAACCCACAGCCCTTGTCCCCCATCCCTGCCAGGGCACGTGGATCCTCCTGTCCTGTTGGTCCCCTCAAGGCACTTTGAATGTGCAGCATCACCTCACGTCCCCCCAGAGACTGTCCCCTCCCTTGTCCCCAGAAGCTCTCATCCTCACTTCTCCCACCAAGGGACACGTTCCCTCCTGTCCCTCCTGTCCTCCCCAGGACTGTCATTCTCCTTGTCCCCAAGGGCACTTACTCTCCCTTGTCCTTCCTGTCCTCATCCATGTCACCCCCTTGCCCCCCTGTCCCCCGAGTCACTCACCCACCTTGTCCTTCCTGGTCTCCTGCACCACCCCAGCAGCTCTACACCCTGACCAGGTCCCCTCAGGCTGCCCAGGCTCGCCTTGGCACCCTGATTTGGCACCCACATGGCTCCAGGGTGGGTGGCCACAAGCCGTGGGTGGCTGCAGGCAGGTGTCACCAGCAGGAGCAGGTTTGGCCACTCTGTGTCACCACTTCTGGCCTTGTGCCTCAGTTTCCCCTCGGTGTGAGAGGAGGCAACCACCTGCTCCCCCCATGAGCTTGACCACCACTCCTGGGACCCCCCACCCAAAGCCCTCCTGGTCTCCTGGACTTCACCTCCCTTGCTTACCCCAGGGTGTCCCATCCCCAGGGATCCCACATCCCTGAGGAATTATGTCCCCAAACTGCCCCATCCCCATGGAGCCCCTGTCCCCAGGGTCCCCAGTCCCCAGAGCCCCTGTCACTACAAACTCTGTCCCCAGGGTCTCCCACCCCCAGGAAGCTCCATCCCCAGGAAGTCCCATCCCCTGGGATCCCTGTCCCCATGGAGTCCCCATCCCCAGGATCTCCCAACCCCAGGGAATCTCATCCCCAGGGTGCCCTGTCCCCATGCAGCCTTCAGCCCTAGGATCTCCCACCCCCAAGAAGCCTCATCTGGAGGGTCCCCTGACCCCAAGGTGCTCTGTCCCATGGGATCCTAGTCCTCGTGGAGCCCATGGCCCCCATCCCAAGGGATCTCTGCCCTCATGAGGCCAATGTCTCCAAGGTCTCCCCACCTTGAGAAGCCCCATCCTCAGGGTCCCCTCTTCCCAAGGTGTCCTGTCCCAAGGGATCACTGCCCCCAGGAGACCCTGTTCTTGGGATCCCTTTTCCCCAGTGATCCCTGGCCCTAGGGTGCCCAGTCCTGGAATTTGCAGAGGGCTCTTTCAGCTCCCAGTTCAACCACAACAGCCAACAGGTCTCCTGTGGGAGACCCTGCAGTAACAACCAGTCACACACAGGCCCTGCCCCAGGCCACAACCCTGCAACAACCACGTGTCTGCACCCCACTCCCAGCAAGAACCCCATAATAACAAGCTGGGAGCCCCATCATTAACTGGGCAGGAGGTGGCACACCCACAGTGACCTGGAAAGGATCTCAAAGTGGCCCCAAAACCCTCGAAACCCCAATAAAACACCCCAAATCCCAAGCAAACATCCTGAAACCCAAGGAAACACCCCCCCAATCCCAAGGAAACAGCCTGGATCCCAAGAAAACATCCCAAATCCCAAGGAAACATCCCCCAATCCCAAGGAAACATCCCCCAATCCCAAGGAAACATCCCAAATCCCAAGGAAACACCCCCCAATCCCAAGGAAACATCCCAAATCCCAAGGAAACACCCCCCAATCCCAAGGAAACATCCCCCAATCCCAAGGAAACACCATCATTCCCAAGGAAACACCACCATTCCCAAGAACACCCCCCCCAAATCCCAAGGAACCCCCCCAACAATAACAACCCCTCCCCAGATCCCAGCAGCTGTGGAGAAGCAGCAGAGCTGGAGGAGGTACCAGGAGGGTTGGGAGAGGGGTGCTCAGCCCCCCTCATCCTTCAATTTTGGGGGGTTCTGGGGGGTTTCATCTCCCTGCTGGGTTCCTCCCAACCCCGGCCACGCTCTGGCTGGGAAGAATGGAGCTCTGAGCTGCTCCAGGCCCAGGCTCTGGTGACTCCAGCTCCCATCTCTGTGCTTCAAAACACTTCGGTGGAGCCAAGCAAGACTCAGGCTCTGCCTGGTCAGGCTGCACCCACCTGGGGCCGCCACAGTGTCACCACTGTGTCGCTGTCCCCAAGGGTGATGGGCCAAGGGTGGCCCTCAAGATGCCACTCCAGCCAGTGGCACCCACTCTGCTGACCTTGCCCTGAGCCACCAGCCTGGTGTGGACACCAAGGGATGGGGACAGTGGTGTGGGCAGGTGACACTGCCAGCTCCCAGTACAGAGGGTGGGACATGGCTGTCGGTTCCAGGAGCACACCCTGTGGCCTCCTCATCCTCACTGTGGGGCTGAAGGCTCCCCAGTGTGATCCTACTGTGATGTCCTTGTGCAGACACCAAACTCAAAGGCAGTGGTGGTGGCACCTGCCACATGGAGGCAACAATGGGAGGTGGCACCCAGCCACTCACCACCCTGAGCCACCAGCAGCCTGGCACCAGAGCAGCAGGAGGAGGCTCTGCAGCAGTGCTGAGGGCTGGGATGCAGGATGCAGGGCGTGGAGTGGGAGGTGGGATGCAGCACGTGGGGTGGGGGTGCAGGATGCGAGCCGGGGTGTGGGTGGGGATGAGGGATGCAGGATGGGATGTGGGCTGCTGGCTGGGATGCAGGATGAGAGCTGGGATGCAGGCTGGGATGAAGGATGCAAGTTGAGATGCAGGCCGGGATGCAGGATGTGAGCTGGGATGTAGGATGGGACATGGGATGCAGGCCGGGATGCAGGATGGGACATGGGATGCAGGCTGGGATGCAAGCTGGGGTGCAGGCTGCTGGCTGGGATGTATGCTGGGATGCAGGCTGGGATGGGAGCTGCTGGCTGGGATGCAGGCTGGGATGGGAGCTGCTGGCTGGGATGCAGGTTGGGATGCAGGATGCCAGCGGCAGCACAGAACAAAGGGCTATTGTTCATGGGTCTGCGTCCTGTGCTGCCCCCTCCCTGCCCAGTGCCTCACCGAGGTCCAGTGCCCCCTCACTGCCCTCCTAGTGGCTTCTCCTCCACCCACTGCCACCACCACAGGGGTGGCAAAAGTTCCTGTCCCCTGGGTGGCCCTGCCACGTGTGCTGGATGCTGTCTGTGTGGGTGGGAGTGTGTGCGGGACGTGTGCAGGTGTGTGCACAGCACGTGTCATGTGTGTGTCACATGTGTGTGTGTGCAGGGGTGTGTGTGCCCCAGCTGCCACACGTGTGCCCCAACTGTCACACGTGCCCCAGCTGCCATGGGTGTGCAGGGGTTGGAGTGCACAGGGGGTGTCACACGTGTGCAGGTGTGTGGGCACCACGTGCCACGTGCATGCTGGCTGGCACATGTGTCTGGCATGTGTGTGTACAGCACGTGCAATGAGTGCACAGGTGTCTGTGCAGGTGTCAGAGGTGTGCAAGTGTCTGTGCAAGGAATGTCACACGTGTGTGCAGCTGTGCACAGGGATCACATGTGTGCAGGTGTCTGTGCAAGGAGCGTCACACGTGTGCAAGTGCCTGTGCCTGTGTCACACACGTGTGCAGGTGTCTGTGTGAGGAGCATCACGTGTGTGCAAGTGTCTGCATGTGTCACACGTGCAGGTGTCTGTGCAAGGAGCACCTCACCCACGCAGGTGTCTGTGCACAGGGTGTCACGTGTGTGCAGGTGCCACACGTGTGTGCAGGTGCCACACGTGTGCGAAGGCTGTGCACGGACGTGCGTGGGGCTGCTGTGCACACACAGCTGTGCTCACACCTGTGCACAGGGCTGCAGGTGCACACACGTGTGCAGGGGGCTGCGTGTGGGAGTGTGGCACATGTGAGGAGCAGAGGCAGAGCTGAGCACCCCCCGGGCAGGGCCAGAGCTTCCCAGCGCTGGGATCATGCTGGGAACGGTGACCTGAGGGATGAGGTGCAGCCAGTGTCAGGCTTATTCCCAGCTCCCATTCCCTACCTGCTGCCCTGGGCAGGATCTGGCCCTGCGTGGGACAGGGATGGATCCCAGCTCCCAGCCTCCCAAGTTACCTCCTTAGCATTCCCTCCTCTCCCGGTGCTTTATCCTGACGTCCCCCGCGGGAGATGATGGACGGGGCTGCTAAGAGCAGGCAGTGATGTTCCCAGCACCCAAACTGGAGCTGGATCCAGTCTCTCTCTGAGGAGCCTCATGGGTGCTACCACCACTGCCTCTCCCCATCCCACCCCCCACATCCAGGTCCTTGGGATGTTAGGCTGGGGGTGGCTGCAAAGCCGCAGACTGTCCCCTGCTCCATGCCTCAGTTTCCCCACGCGATGCCTGGCGACCCCATGGGGCACCCACAGCCGTGTCTCGCCCCATTGAGGATGTGCCACCGCTCCCCCAAGGCCACCATGGGTCCCACCCGTCCCAAAATCTAGCCGGCACCGAAGCGGGCACGGAGCTGGGCCGCGTTGCCGGCGGGTTTGATGGGATTATCCCGGCGGCTGGGATTACACCGGGAAAAGCCGGGGATTAGCCACGGCGCATCGGCACGCCGCTGCCGCCGCCGCCGCCGCCGGCCTCGCCACCAGCCGGCCGAACTGGGCTGAACTGGGAGCAACTGGAAGCGAGGTGTGACTGCCAAAAGCCCTGCGGTTGGGCTCCCTTGGGATCTCCTCCCGGGATCGCTCGGCTTCAGCAGCCGCTCTTTAATTAACCGGCTGCCGGGAAGCGGCGCAGGGAGAGACGAGAGGGATCCTTTTTTTCCACCCCGGTTTTTTTTTTGGTGTGTGTTAATTTGACAAAAGTGTAATTAAATAGGCAGCAAAAAATCCTGTTAGCACCAGGCAGCCCCACTGGGAGCTCCTCTGAGCCAGACGATTGCTCTTCCTCTCCCTCCCACCCCCACCAAGGGAAACCTTCGTCACCCCTTGCGGGGGACAGAGCCTGAAGGTCCCCAGGGATGAGCTGGAGTTGTCTTCCCCCCTCCGTACCTCAGCCAGTGCCACCAGGTCCCCTCTGTGGTGGGGATGGGGGCTGCTGAGTGTAGGGCAGCATCCTTTGGGGTCCCACGCCCTGGGAGCTGCCCCCACATGATCCTGGGGGTGAGGAGGAGACCAGAGCAACCGGAGATGCAGCACCCATGGTGCTGGTGATGCTGGTGGTGAAGGGGGGTGATACTGGTGGTGATGCTGGTGGCGGCGGAGTGATGCTGCTTGTGACTGGGTGCTGCTGGCGGTGACAGGGTGCTGCTGGCGGTAATGGGGTGATGCTGGCTGCAACTGGGTGCTGCTGGTGGTGATGGATCAGGCACAAAGGGGTTAAGCAGGCGCAGCAGCGGAGCCCAGATGGAGCCGGGCTTGCTCTTGGTTTTCTTTACTATTATTTATGTCACCGAACGCACGCCGCGAATGCCACCGCACCGGCACCGCCGCGAAACCATCCCACCCAGCCTGCCGGCAACCCGCTTGCCCAGCACAGCCAGAGATGCCGGCGCGGGGAGGAGGGGGAAACACCCACCACACCAAACCAAAACACTGGGGGCTGCCTCTAGTTGGGGGAGGTGGGGATGTAAACCTTGAAAAAAAAAACCAACCCTCCCCGAAGGCAGCCCCGGGAAAGGGATGGGGCTGGAGCGGCCCCGGCGCGGGAGATGCACCGGGAGGCCGGCGCGGCTCAGCCCACCGAGGAATTAAATGGCATCCAAACTGGCAGGTTTAATTAAAAATATTCCGGCTTGTCTCAGGATCCCGACTGCATCCGGCACTGCAGCAGGGACACGCCGCCAGCGCCGGGCACAAGCGGGCAGGGGCCTCGTGGCCACCGCGCTCAGCACCCAAGCGCCGAACCCACCCCCCGGCCCCCCGGCACCGCTCCGGGAGGGCTGGTGGGGAAAGAAGAGCACTCCCGGGGAGGCAATGGTTGAAGCGGGAGCCGAAGCATCGCGGCGCAAGGTGTGAGGGACGTTGGTTGGTTGAGGGAGATGGGGACAGCCAGCCCGGTGTCAGCCAGCCCGGTGTCAGCCAGCCGGGTGTCACCCAGCCCGGTGTCACCCAGCCCGGTGTCACCACCCTGCCCGGCGACTTTGGGATCCTGGGAAGGATCGGTAGGTGATGAAGCCACCAAACCCCTTTTGGTTTAGGGACAACAGCAGGGTCCCCACAGCCCCCCAGGTAGCTCTGCCGCGGGCAGCAGCACGCCCACGCGTGTGCACACGCATGAACACGCGTGTCCGTGTGGACAGGAGCATGCCTGGCCACCTCTGGCCTGCTGTGGTCACCAGGAGCTGCCGCTGCCGGCAGCTGAATTTGGTGAATTCTCTTTGTTTATGGGAAACGGCAGCGAAAATATTTCGGGAAGCAGCTCCCCGGGGGATGAAGGTGCTGGGGGGGGGGGGACGGGGGGGGAGAAGGAGCTGCCTCCCCCACAGCGAAAACATCGAAGCACTGAGCTGCCCCCCAGCCCCCTCTGAGCAACCCCCTCAGGGACCATTTGCAGCCACCCCTCCCATGCCCAAATCCTCCCCACCGCAGCCACGTGCCCCGGTGACAGCGGTGACCCAATTCCCGTGTCACCCCGGGGACGTCTCGGCGGGGCTGGCACAGCATCGCTGCCTGCGCCCAGCACCTCAGCACCCACCTGGATCCGGCCCCTGGCACCCAGCGGGGACATTCGCCTGCCAGTATGGCTTTGGGGAGCGGGGGTGGGGGGACAACACAAGGGGGCATGGTGTTGTCAGAGCCCTGGCACCCAGGGTTGGATCCTGCACCAGCTGGCTGGGTGCTGAGCGGGGAGCTGCCCTCTAGTGTCACCAGCTCAGGCCCCAAATTGTGACAAAAACTGGCAAGGGGGACACATGGAGGGTCCCTCCCCAAGCCAATATGCCCCTTCCCCATGGTGGGCTCAGCGGGACAGGGAGGGCTCAGCCACCCCACACCCCTCCCAGTGCATCCCGGAGCAGGATGTGGCCCCGCTGGGACCAACCAAGACCCGAAGAGATTGGGGGGCAGAGACCAGGGGGCGCACAGAGCAGTGCGACACGTGTCACCATTGTCCCCACTTCTCCCAGGCTCTGGGGACAAGCAGAGGTGGGTGCTGCTGAGGGTGGTGGTGGGGGTCACACACAGCAGGTTCCCCCCCTGCTCTCCAGGGCAGGTGAAGGGGTTGGGTGTAGCACCTAAAACCAGGGGGGGTGTGGGGGGCTCCCCTCCGCATCCCAGGCTCACAGCCTCGTTTGGGGAAACTGAGGCAGAGCTCACCCAAGGTCACCCCGAACCAGCAGCACAGTCCTCTGCCCTCCCCAGCTCTTTTGCCCCCACTGAGGCTCCCCACACAGGGACAGGGCTCCCCACTCCCTCCCGCTAAAAAGGGGAGGGGGGGGGGTGTCTGGAAGGGATTCGGGGGGGGGGGCAGCACCCCAACTTCTCTCGGTTATGTGGCAGCACTGGAGGTCAGCGCTGGAGGGGTTGGGTGGGGGTGATGGAGTCAGGGGTGCCCAAGGCACCCCACGGCGAGGGCGACAGTAGCCCCCACCCCACGTTATTTTAGGGTTACCTTCCCCCAGTTCGTCAGACAGTTCGACGGTGCTGAGCCCCAAAATGGGGGGACAGGGACGAGCCCTCCCCCGGCCCCACAGAGGCTGCCTGCATGGGGCTCCCTGGCCCTGCCCTGACACCGGGGGTGGGGGAAATTGCGTGCCAGCCTCCCCCCCCCCCCCCAAAATTCATGGAGGGTGCCCCACTTCTGTCAGATGTCATTCCCCCCCCATCCCATGTCGCCACCAAGTTACAGCACCAGCGTACGAAGCCAAGCACCCCCCTAATTTGTGGGGGCTCTGCCCCTCTGTCAAACCTGAGGGGTTATCTTGGGGGGAAGCTATCACCAATTTCCACCCCCTCCCCAAAGGTGAGTCCTCGGTGCTCCCCACTGTCCTTTCGGGGGCCAAGTCCCCCCATTTCAGCTCCTCTAACCCCTCGACCAAGAGGTGGGGGGACACACAACAGCCCCCCCGGTATTTTACTCCCTCCCCCCCCCCCCCCCCAAAAAAAAAAAATTCCCAACAAGCCCTGGCAGCTTCCCAAAGAAGCAGCAGAGGCAATACGGAGCCCGATGAAGCAGGGTCGCTCCCCCCCCGGCCCAAAATCTCCATCCTCCCAGCTCGGGGGAGGGGGGGCCCGGCCCTTCGGTACCTCATGCCTATCACCGTGTCCCGGGGCGCGGGAGGGGGGGGTGAGGCGGGGGGGGGAAAGCAGAGGGTGTTGATGGGTGGGATGGGGGCGTGGGAGGGGATGGGGGGGTGGGATTGGGTGCTGGGGGTGCCAGGTGCGGGACTGAGGTGCTGGGGGGGGGGGGGCGGGAGTCAAGGGTGCAGGGTCGGGGGAAAGGATCGGGGTGCTGGGCTGGGGTAGAGGGGTGCGGGATGGGGGTGCTGGGGGGTGCTGGGGGTGCGGGAGCAGGATACTGGGGAGGACCAGGGTGCTGGTGGGGGGACACGACACATAGCAGGGTGCTGCGTAGCGGGGGGGGGGGACATGCAGGTGCAGGATGAGGGTGCGGGGAGGTTCTCCAGGGTGCCGGGGATGGGCTTGGGGATGTGATATGAGGGTCGCCGGGGTGGGCTGGGGGTGCGGCGGGTGCCCAGGGAGCCGAAGGGGGCCTCAGGATGAGAGGGGGCAACAATTGGGATGATTGGGGAAGCCCCCCAGGATTGCTGGGGTGGGGATGGGGATGCAGGATGGAGGTGCTGGGAGGAAGGGGGGGGGTGGGTAACGCGGTGCAGGGGGGCAGCAGGGTGCAGAGAGGGGGGGCACGGGGTGCTGAGGGGTGCCAAGGGATGGGGGGGTGCGGGAGGGGGCCCCTCTAGCCCGTGACCCTTCAAGGTTCCGCCCGCTCCGCCCGGAGAGCCGCTAACAAAAGCGCCGCTTCCCAATGCAGCAGCCGGCGGCGGTGGGGGGGAGGGAGGCTTAGTGGGGGTGTCACCCCATTTCCCTCACACCTCCCCTCTCCAAAAGGGGGGGAATCGGTAGGGAGGGGATCGAACAAACCGGAATGGGGAAGAAACGGGACCGGACCGCATCGCCGGGGGGGCGGGAGGGGGGCACCGGCCGCGCTGTCTCTTACCTCGCTGTCCCGGGGTGAGGATGTAGCGGGGCCGGGGGGGTGTCCGGGGATGGAAGTGAAAAGATTTGGGGGGGGGGGGTTTCCAGGGCACCGCGCACCTGCGCCCACCGGCAGCACAGCTCGGCCCGGCCCCGCTCCGCTCCGCGCCGCCGCGGCGGGAGGCGCCGGGGCACCGGAGCCCGGGCGGGGCGGGGCCGCGGGCGGTGTTTGGGGAGGGGGGGGGGCAGCGACCGGAGCTCGAGCTGGAACCGGAGCCGGGCCCGCCCGGGGGCTGCGGCTGCACCGGGGCCGTTCCGGTAACGGCGGAGCTGGAGCAGCCGTGGCTGCTGCGCCCCCCGCGCCGCTGCCCTGCCCCCGCCCCGGGGAGGCGGCCGGGCCCGGCCTTGGGGCTCCCCCCCAGCTCCCCGGCATGGAGAGGAGGGGAGAGGCGGAGGGAGCCGGCTCCGCCTGCCTTCGTTCCCTCCCCCCTCCCCCCCAAAAAAAGAAATCGCCCCCCTCTGCCTTCCCCGGCACAGGGAGGGGATGGGACCGACCCCCGGCCCCTGCCTCAGTTTCCCCCCATCCCTGCTACATGTAGGGCTGGCACCGACCCCCCTGAATCCTCCTGTCCCATGCCTCAATTTCCTGGCCCAGACCTCGCCCCCGCCCCCCCCCCCAACCCTGCCTCAGCCTCACACCGCCGGCCCCAGGGGACCCCAACCCCAATTTTCTTCCAAGCACATTCTTGCCCCCCCACTTCAGCTTCCTCCTGCCGAGGGGTGTTCCCCCCCGGGCCCTTGCCCTGCAGGGGCATCACAACTGTGCCCTCATCCCCCTGCCTCAGTTTCTCCTTGCACAAGGGGCTCCCCCCCCCAACAGTTCCCTGCCTCAGTTGCCCCCTCCCCCCCAAGCTACCCCTACATCAGCAAGAGAACTCCGACCCCCAACTCCCTCCCCAGCCCAAGGTAGAAGTGATACCAGAGGGGTGCCCCAGGGTGGGGTAGGGGGGATGACACACAGGGTGGTGGGGTGAAGGTGCTTTGCTGCCACTGCTTTAAAGCTTTACCCCCATGTCCCCTCCCGGCCCCCACCCCCACAGCCCATTTTAGCTGGCCCCCACCCCCAAATATCCCCAAATCAAAGAAATCAGAAAGAAACCCTCTGCCCCCCCCCCCCAGTTCAAGCTGTCAGGGTGTGCCTTGGGTGGATGCCACCAGCCTCTGGTGCTGGGATCCTGGATCAGGAGCCAGATGGGTCCCTGAGTGAGTAAAGCCTGCATCTGGCAGCACGGTGCCATCGGTGCCCTGAGCTGTGCCTGGCCTCAGCCTGCCACCCCCAAACAGGAGGCTTCTCACGGTGCCATCAGTGCCCTGAGCTGTGCCTGGCCTCAGCCTGTCCCCCCAGGCAGGAGCCTTCTCACGCTGCTGCCGCTGATTCAGCTCCTCCTGCCTCTGGTCCTTGCCGGTCCCCGCACCGGGCCGGGGAGAGCCCCGGGGCGGGAGGCAGGGACTGGGCTGCCCATGGCGGAAGGGGGGGTCCCCAAGGGAAGGAAACCACGGCCGTGACTCAGCGCCTGAGTCATTGTCCCCGAGGGGACACCGAGAAGACACTGCTGAGCCCCTTGACCTATTCACACAACCCCCTGACCCAACACCGGCCAAACTGGGGGTAATTAAGTCTAATCAACACCCATTCATTAATTCCTCCCCATTTTCCTGCCTCCTCCAAGCAGCGCTGGGGCGCTGAGCATCACCAACATCCCTTGGCACCCCAATATCCCACAGCACCTTGATATCATACAGTATTCCAAGGTCCCACAGCACCCTCATATCCCCCAGCACCCCCACATCCCAGCCATGAGGGTCCCTGGAATCCCCTGGGCAGGGGTTTTGGCCAGCAGCCTGGAAAAAGGCAGCCTGGAGAGGGCAATTCCCATCTGCAGGCTCTGCATCGGGATCCATTCCCAGGCTGGGGTTGGTTGTTTGACCTTTGGGAACTGGGGGGGGTTGTGTCAGAGGAGCCAAAAGCCTCACCCTCAGCCCAGCAGCCACTCGTGTAAGGAGTGCTGCTGTTCTCTGCCACTGCTGTTGTATTTTTTTGGGGGGGTGGGGGGAGGTGTCTCTGACTTGTGCCCCACCGGCCTTGTGCATGCTGAGCACGCAGGGTGTGAGCTGTGACCCCCCACACCCCGCTCTAAGGCCTGTCCTGGCATGCCAGCCATGTCCAGCATGGCGTGACACCCCATGACATGCCATCCCCCACCCCTCCTGACACCCCCTCCCAGCCCCCTGAGCCCTGCAGGGGCCCACACAGGGTTTTGGGGGGCGGTGCCTTCACAGCAACCCCAGCCTCACTTGTGGACCCCTACCCAGCCCTGGATCACAGCCCTAATGGGGTCCCCTCACCAGAATGGGGACCCCCACCCCATCTATATGGCAACAGATAATCCCCTGCCCCGGGTCTCAACCTTTATGGGGTCTCCTCACCGAGGCAGGGACCCCCTACCCACATGGCAAGAAGCACATCCCCAGCCCTTGTCTTCTCCTCCCCTTGTCCCCTCCGCGGGTGGGGACCTCCCACCAGCATCATTCCCTGGGGGGCATCCTCCGCACCCAGCCTTGGACTGAGGGAGGGGCACAGGCCGGGCACTCAGGTCACCTCCTTTGTCCATTTCCAATTAGCTTAACCTCGGCTAATTGCCTCACTCCTAATTAGCTGCTGCTCTCTGCCTGCCTATCCCTGTGGGACTGCCCCACTCTTAACGGGTGGAGCTGGGTGAACTGGGAATCCAGCAGCAGCCGCCCGGCCTGGCCCTGTCCTCTCCCCACGGCCGGGCACCAGCAGCACCCAGGGGTGGGGGATCCAACCAGCATGGAGCCAGGGGGAACGGGAGGGGACATCATGGGGCAGGGGACATGGGAGGGGACCCAGTGACCAGACAGAGTTGATGGGGAGGGTGGGGGAGCCTGGGGCAAGTCTGAAGTCTGCCTGTGTGTGCAGGTGTGCACATGTGTGTGCAGACGTAAACGTGTGTGTGCAGGTGTGCACATGTGTGTGCAGATGTAAACATGTGTGTGTGCAGATATAAACGTGTGTGTGCAGGTGTGCACATGTGTGTGCAGACATAAACGTGTGTGTGCAGGTGTGCACATGTGTGTGCAGATGTAAACGTGTGTGTGCAGGTGTGCACATGTGTGTGCAGATGTAAACACATGTGTGCAGGTGTGTGCACATGTGTGTGCAGATGTAAACACGTGTGCGCATGTGTGTGCGCACGTGTGCGTGTGTGTGTGTGCACGTTCACATGACCATGCTGGGTGCCTGTGTACATGCATGTGTGTGCATGCCTCCAGGTGGGCATGCCTGTCTGTGCATGCCTCTGCATGTGCAAATGCGTGTGCATGTGTGCAAGCATGCGTGCATGTTCCTCTGCATAAGTGCACATGCAAATGTCTGTGCACACATGCAAACACGCATGCATTTGTGCATGCATGTGCCTATGTGCATGTGCAAGCCTGTGCATGCACACATTTGCATGTCCATGTGCGTGCATGTTCCTGTGCACACGTGCATGTGTGCGCACACATTTGCATGCTCCTGTGCATGTGTGTCCATGAACAAGGCATGCTCATGCCTCCATGTGCATGCACACAGGCATGCCAGCACACGTGTGGCCCTGTGCCCCTGCCTCCCCACGTCCCTGCCTGTACATACATGTTCACAGGCGTGCACACCCTCGGAGCAGCCTCTGCCTCTCCACCCTCAGCCAAGACGGCTGCGGCGGCTGCCCAGCGCTGGCTGGCTGCCCCTGCTCTGTGCAGCGCTGGGCACCGTGGTGGTGCTGCAGTGGTCAGGGACTGGCACAGGCTGCCCAGGGAGCTGGTGGAGTGCCCATCCCTGGAGGGGTTCTCAGAACCTGTGGCCATGGCACCTGGGGCTGCGGCTTGACGGCCATGGAGGTGTTGGCTTGCTGCTTGGGCTGGCTGCTCTTGGAGGTCTTCTCCAACCCAAACAACTCCTCAGTTCTATGCCACAGTGGCACAGAGGGCAGGCTGCCCACACACAGCCCCCTTCCATGATGTGCCAACACCACCCACCTGACCCCACCGCTGGGCACACCCCCCCAACCCCCCCCCGAGTGGCCACCCCCCACGGGTGACCGTGGCCACGCACACACACACCTGGTCACCGTGTGTGCTTGTGCTCCTCAGCTGGCATCAAGCTCCCCCTCTCCTCCTCCCCAGCTGATCTCCAGCCCCGGGCCCCCAGCACCTGGCAGCGGCCGTGGCTGTGCCCGGCCCCTCGCCGCCCGCGTGGCGCTGGGGGAGGCAGGGTGGTAATTAAGTTAATTTGCACATGCAAATCATCCTCACTTGGAATCTGTTAATTTTATAATTTGCTGTTTAATGTACATATCTGCTGTGTTTGCCCAGCCACAAAGCCAACATTTTCTGGGTGCTAATGACGGGGGGGGGGCATGCTCCAACCCCCCCTGGCTTGGGTGGGGTGGAGGGGTAGGGAAGGAAGGACCTCGGGAGGTTGGGAGAAAGGCTTCAACCACTTCCCAGCTGGGCTTTGCCTGCTTCCCACAGCCTTTGCCTGCAAACTGGGAATCTGAGTGGGGGTTTTAAATATTTACAAATCACTGCCCGGCAGACAGGAGGTGGAGTCCCCATCCATGGAGGGGTGCAAGAAAGCCGTGGCCGTTGCACCTGGGGCCATGGGTTGGTGGCCACGGTGGTCTTAGGTTGCTGGTTGGACTGGAAGAGCTCAGAGGGCTTCTGCAACCAAAAGAATTCTGTGAGCTGCTGGGCAGCACCACTCCTGGGAAGAGGGAGTGAGGTGGTTTGCATGCATGGGGAAACACCAAAAATGATCGAATTTGCCTCATTCTGAAGCAGAATGGCTTCACAGAATCCCAGCATGGTTGGAAGGGGCCTCTGGAAATCATCCAGTCCCACCCCCTGCTCCAGCAGGGCTCTCACAGCAGCTTGCCCAGGAGCACAATGGCCGGGGGGGTTGGAAGCTCCCTAGAGAAGGAGACTCCCCAACTTCTCTGGGCAGCCTGCTCCAGGCCTCCAGCAGCCTCACAGCTGAGCATTACCCCAGCACGAAGCATTGCCCTGGGGCCACGCATGACCTTGGGGCTGAACATCACCTCAAGACCAAGCACCATCCTGGAGCCAAGCATTGCCCTAAGGCTGAGCATCATCCTGAGGCCAAACATCAAGGATCACCCTGAGGCCAAGCATGAACCCAAGGGCTGAGCATCAGCCCATGCCCGAGCATCACCCTGAGGCTGAGCATCACCTCGTGGCTCAGCATCAACTTGAAGCCAAGCATCACCTCATGCCCGAGCATCACCCCAGGAGCTGGCACTGCCCCATGCCACAGCAGCTGTGTGCTGACAGAGGCCAAGGACCCACATCCCGGATTCTCTGCGGTCCTGGCCGGGGTTTTGCATACGCCGCCTTTGCTGGTCCCCTTTGAAGCTCCGGCGGCTGCCGGCCCCTCAGAGGAGGTAACTCTGTCCCCATCGGAAGAACATTGCCACCCACCTGCCCGGGGCCGGATCCGGCTGGATGATCCCTAGATCCCCACCGAGGCAGGAAGCAGCCCTCGGGGAGGCGGGGGGGGGGGACGATGCCACCTTCCCAGTGGAAACTAATTGGGATTAATCCAGTCTCATTGTTTACTCCGGGCCGATTTCAGCACATTTCAGGCTACGCTGAGCAGCTCAACACTTCTAATGGATTTTTCTTTCTGCTTTAATGACCTCGGTCCTGCCACCCCGCTGCCACCTCCCCGCTGCCACCACCCCGCTGCCACCTCCCTGCGCTGGGGGATGGGGGGGGGAGGGGCGAGTGGGAACTTCATCAGATCCATCTGGAAGGAGGAAAACCTGCTGTGGACACTCTGGCGGTGGCCAGGAAAGGACTGAGCCCTGCCAAGCCCCATGGGAACCCAGCTTGGCTCCGTGCTGGCTGGGACATTTCCCTTGTGCCCATGAATCTCACCCAGACACGGCCATGGCTATCGTTGGGCTCTCCTGTCCAGCTGTTCCCCAAGGTCACATCCAGCTGTTCCCATTGCCAGTGCTACACAGCCTCTCCAGATGCTCTCTCCGTGACCCCATCCAGATGTGCCTCCAACACCCCTCTCCAGCCGTCCCCATTGCGCCCCCAGGGATCTCCCATCCAGCTGTGCCCTCTCATGACACCGTCCCAGCTGTTCCCACTCTCACCCCAGGGCCACCCATCCAGCTGTGCTCTCTGTCTCTCCCAGGCCAGATGTGCCCCTCGGAGCCCGGTCTCTCCAGATCCACCTGCTCCCCAGGCCCTAGTCCCTTCCCTCCCAACCATCTCCAAACCTCAGCCTGTCCCTAAGTCATCCCCACCGCCCCCAGTCCCTCCCACCGAGCCGGGGCTGGTTTTAGCCTCTCCTTCAGCTCACTCCTCCTCTCAGCCTCCTTTTCTCAAGCCGGGGACTCCCTATTCTTCTCCCTTCAGCAATGAAACGATGCCGTGGGGTGCCCAAGGAGGTGCCCAACTCCTCAGGTCCCTGCTGAAGGGCTTTGCCACCCTCACCTTTTCCTTGGGAAAGCTGTTGCCCACCCTCCCTCCTCCCCAACCTTTCCCCTTCCTTCCCACAAGAATAAAACCCTTTGGGTTTCTGTACGCTGCTGAGGAAGAAGAGCAAAGTGAAGGCTTCGCGGGGGGGGGGGGGGGGGGGGGATTTCCCCCCTGCTGTGATGGGATGAGAAGGAAGTCCCCACCCCTCACCCACCCTCCAGCACCATTGCAGCCCACTGACCCCTACCCCACATCCCCCACCTCGGAATCCTCTCCCTCCCATGCATTGTCCCCCAGCAACCCAAGGGACCTCCCCAAAACTCAACCACCACCACCGGCAGCACCCCCCCAGCCAGGCTGTCGCCACGGGTGTGGGTGCCACCAACCCCCTCCCAACGACAGGGCTGCCCTTCGGCACGGCAGCTCCCAGCAGTGATTGTGGATTTCCCCTCAAGCGTGGCTAACGCCGGCGCTCGCCCGAAGCCAAAGCATTTTTTACACCCCCCCCGGCCCGGGGTAGCTCAGGCAACAGACAGCACTTGGGGGGGGGAGGAAAAATCCCCTCCCTCAGCCAGGACAGAAAAGAAACCACGAGAATTGTGCCTCAAAGAAAGGCACCAGCTTGGAGCTGGTCCCATCCTGTACCCCAAAGAAAAGCACAAATGTGGAGCTGGACACATCCTGCACCCCAAAGAAAGCACAAATGTGGAGCTGGACACATCCTGCACCCCAAAGAAAAGCACAAATGTGGAGCTGGACACATCCTGTGCCTCAAAGAAAGCACAAATGTGGAGCTGGACACAACCTGTACCCCAAATAAAAGCACAAATGTGGAGCTGGACACATCCTGTACCCCAAAGAAAGCACAAATGTGGAGCTGGACACATCCTGCACCCCAAAGAAAAGCACAAATGTGGAGCTGGACTCATCCTGTGCCCCAAAGAAAGCACAAATGTGGAGCTGGACACATCCTGTACCCCAAAGAAAGCACAAATGTGGAGCTGGACCTATCCTGCACCCCAAAGAAAAGCACAAATGTGGAGCTGGACACATCCTGTGCCCCAAAGACAGCACAAGTGTGAAGCTGGACCTATCCTGCACCCCAAGGAAAGCACAAATGTGCAGCTGGACCCATCCTGCCCCCCCAATAAAAGCACAAACTTGGGCCCGTCCTGCACCCCAAAGAAAGGCACAAACCTGAGCCCACCCTGCCATCTATCAGAGCCTTTCCCCTCCCCTCCATCAGCTTTTTTCCCACCTCTCAGCCCAATGCTGGAGCTCTGATGTCCCGAGGAGAAATCCCTGGGAGCCACGGCCACGCAGGAGGCTCTGTTCCTTGAACAGCAGCCAAATTCCCTAAATTCAAGGACAATCAGAGTGGGAGCAGCAGGGTTTATTATTATTTATTAATGTCATTATTCCAGCCAGCTCGGAGCAGCCGCTGCGCTCCCTGCTTTGAAGTGGAGCAAACAAACCTCCCTATTAGGAAGAAATTCTCTCCAGTGAGGAGGGGGAGACAGTGGAACAGGTTGCCCAAGGAGCCTGTGGATGCCTCCTCCCTGGAGGCATTCAAAGCCAGGCTGGATGAGGCCTTGAGCAACCTGGGCTGGTGGGAGGGGTCCCTGCCCATGGCAGCGGGGCTGGAGTTGGATGATGCTCTTGGAGGTCGTTTTCCAACCCAACCCGTTCTGAGAGTCTGTGATAAATGGTTAACACACACACACAATTAAGTGGTGAAATTCCTGCCCTTCCTCTCTGCCCAAGGGCTGGAGCTCAGGGCAAGCTCTTTCCTTTCCTTCATCCCTGATTTTTCACCTTGAGAGCAATTTTCCCTGGGCTGCCAGCTGGGTGCTAAATGGCCTCTTCTGTCTTTAGCCCTTCCTTGCCTGTCAGGAAAATGGAATCTTCTCCTTTAATCAGGGCTTTAGAGGTGGTACCTGTGGTACACAAGGGGCTGGGATGGTGCTCCAGCCTGATGGTCATGCTCCAGAGCCAGGATGATGCTCTGGAGACAGGCTGATGTTTCAGAGCCAGGGTAATGCTCTGGCACCAGGGTGGTGCCCCAGACATGGAAAGATGTTCTGGAGATGAGGTGATGCTCCAGAGGTGGGGGTGATGCTCTGAAGGTGAAAATATCATGCTCTAGACACAGGGGCATGTTCCAGAGGTGGGATGATGCTCTGAACATGAGGTGATGCTCCTGAGCCAGGATGATGCACCAGAGGCTCTGAAGATGAGATGAGGATGCTCTGGAGATGAGGATGCTCTGGGGATGAGGAGATGAAGCTCTGGAGACGAGATGATGTTCTGGACAAGGGGTGATGCTCTGGTACCCCCACATCCCAGGGCAGAGGATGAACTTACTTCAGGTGCCATGGGAGCCGTAGTACCAGTTGCTCCAGGCATCGGCCTGTGGCTTATTTAATGTCCCCATCTGTCCCTGCAAGCACCTGGGCCACGGTCCAGCGAGCAGTTTGCAGTGGGGCAGTGCCAAGCTGGCACACTGCGGGCGCCTGGCAGGCACCAAGAGCTTGCATCGGCGTTTCCCATGGCCCAGCACCACGCCGGAGCCTGTCCTCACCCCCAGCACTCTTTGTATCTCTGCTGGGGGGGGGGGGTCCAGCACCTCTGTGGGGAGTGGTCCCTGCTTTGGCTTCCAGCCCCCCAGGGCCGGATCCTGCACCCCCTTGCTGGGGGAAGCCTTGGCCCTCGCTGTGCCCAGGGCTTTGCTCTGATCGATGCTCCAACCTCTCTTAACACCTCGCAGGGATCGATGGACAAGGCAGGGAATTGCCTGCATTGGAGGGACTCAGCTAATCCCCCTGCCAGGGCTCTGCCTGCAGCTGCTCACCTTAACCCTGCCCATGCCATGTAGCCACCAGGCTCTCGGGCAGTGCCACCCACTCGGTGCCCATCACTGTGGCCTCTGGGCACTGCTGCAGTGCTGTATCCCTGCAGCTCTGCCTCTCTGAGCTGCCTGCTCCCACCTCTGCCTCTCCTCCAGCCCCAAAAAGCTCCAACAGCCACCGGTGGTCAAGCTGGAGAAGGCTCCAGGGAGGTCTTAGAGCAGCCTTCCAGCACCTGAAAGGGACCGAAAGGAAAGCTGGGGAGGGACTGTTCAGAAGGGCTTGGAGTGATGGGACAAGGGGCAATGGTTTGAAACTGGAGCAGGGGAGATCCAGGTTGGACATCAGGAGGAAGTTCTGCACAATGAGAATGGTGAAATACTGGAACAGGTTGTCCAGGGATGTGGTGGAGACTTTCAGGGTCAGACTTAATGTGGCCCTGGGCAACCTGATTGAAGTGGAGGTGTCCCTGCTGACTGCAGAGGGGTTGCACAAGATGGCCTTCGAGGGCTCCTTTCAACCCAATGCAATCTGTGACATCCTTGGTGGGGTCTGGGGGCACTGAGAGAGGGTCCCACACTACAGGGACAAGGCTATCCTGCACCATCCGTGTGGCTGGAGCACTGGAGCATCCTTAAACAGGGGCAGGAACCACCTCGGCCAGCACCAGAGCCCTGCTGAGCCCGGTCACAGCTCAGCACACACGTGAGGCCATCACGAGCAGGATCCAGGCCCCACGGCCGGGGATGCCAGGGATGGTGATGGCCTGGAGAGGAGCTGGATCCCATCCTGGGAAGCCAGCTTTCGAGGAACAGCGGTGCAGGGAGAGGGAAGAGGAGGCTGGAAAGGCTCCAAGATCAGCAGCGCTGATGATACGAAACCATAAATTATCCCGGCGGCGGAGCCGGCTGCGGGCAGCGGCAGCCCCTTGGAAACAGGGAGGGGGAAGCGGCGCAGCCGGCGCTGACCCCAGCATCGCCGCTGCCGGGGCTGCACCGGGGCGAGCCGGCTGCCGGGGGCGGCGGGAACTGCGAGCTCTTATCAACCCGAAGCAGATAATTAGCAGGCACCGGCGGCCGGGGCCGCTCCGCGCATCCATCACGGCACGCGGCCGCGGGGCCGGAGGCCTCGGTGCCTGCTGTAAATCACCGGCGCGGAGGCTCCGTGCCAACGCACGCCGGCTGCTCGCCAGCCTCCCGGCAGGAGCTGGTGCCTTGGTGGGGCAGAAATCCCTCATTTGGGAGAGTCCACGGGGGGATGTGTTGCTTGGGTTGGGATGACTCTGGTTGCCTTCATCCTCCTCCGCAGCTTAAACACTTAGCATCACAGAATTGATTGGGTTGGAAAAGGCCTCTGAGAGCACCGAGGGCAACCATCAACCTAACACCACCATGGCCATTAAACCACGTCCCTGAGTGCCATGGGCACACATTTCTTCAACACCTCCAGGGATGGGGACTCCATCACCTCCCTGGGCAGCCTCTGCCAATCCCTGACCACTCTGGCAGCAAAGAAATTTTTCCTGCACCTCCCCTGGCACAATTTCAGGACATTTCCTCTCCTTCTATCACCTGATCCTAGGGAGAAGAGACCAACCCCCTCCTCACTGCAGCCTCCTCTCAGGTGGAATCCCAGCATCACAGATTGCATCGGGTTGGAAGGGACCCTCAAAAGTCGTCTTGTTCACCACCACCACCCCCCCGCAGTCAAGCAGGGACACCCCCGTGTATAGAATCACAGAATGGTTTGGGTTGAAAGGAACATTAAAGATCATCCAGCTCCAAGCCCCCCTGCCGTGGGGGTGGGCAGGGACACCTTCTCAGCTGCCCCCAGCACCTAATTACACCCAAGAGAAAGCGAGCAACAACACGGCAATTAATTAACAACCCAGCACGGCTGAGAGCGGGCTACATAGTTTTTTGGGGTGCACAGCCCCCTTTGAAGCACCCTGGGAACCCCAGTGGGTAAGAGGAGCTGAAACCCACCATTTAAATACTAAATCCCAGCTATTAAGGGGAGGTTGTACCTGGGAGAGGCAGCCAACGCCGGCGGCCAGCTGGGTAATTAGACCGCGGCTGCAATGATGAAAAGATATCTGCAGGCTTTGAGGCTGAGGCTTTGAAGCTCTAAATCCTGTGAAGGCAACATCCCTGCACGCACTCCCTGCCAGATATTTACCCAGGCCCTGCTTTCCGCCAGCCACGAAGTGCCCAGAGCTTAGGAAACCAAAAGTAACCTCCCCCCCACCCCCAACACCTTGGGAAAATGCTGAGCACACAGAGATGCTCCTGAGGGTACCCTGGGATCTGGATGTCTTGCTCCCTGGAAAGGGTGCTGGGGATGCTCCAGGAAAGGGGTGCTGGGGAGGGTCAGCTGGAGGCTAATCTGGCGCTGTGAGTGTGCTGGGAGGGCTGGAGCCTGGTCCTGCAGGGGGCCAGGGGGAATCGCTGAATGTTGGTGCTTCTGGGGTTAAGGAGAAGGGGATGGAGGAGTTCAGAGATGAGTGCCACCAGGGAAGGGTTGGTGTTGTTGGGGGGTTCCTCCAGCCTGACTGGGGCTGCTCCTGCAGCATGTGGAAGGGCCTTGATTTAATGCCCCTCCTGCACCACGTTTGTACATACAACCCACCCACGGACACCTCTGCAGCATGCATGTGTGCATGTATGCACCCTCCCATCACACACCCACCTCTGCACCCCCCACCCGTCACACACCCACCCCTGCACCCCCCACCTGTCACACACCCCCCCCTGCACCCCACACCCATCACACACCCACCTCTGCACCCCCCACCCGTCACACACCCACCCCTGCACCCCCCACCCATCACACACCCACCCCTGCACCCCACACCCATCACACACCCACCTCTGCACCCCCCACCCGTCACACACCCACCCTTGCACCCCCCACCCATCACACACCCACCCCTGCACCCCCCCCACATCACACACCCACCCTTGCACCCCACACCCATCACACACCCACCCCTGCACCCCACACCCATCACACACCCACCCCTGCACCCCCCACACATCACACAGCCATCTCTGCACCCTCACCCCCCTTGCACCCACACCCCACGTGCTCCCCAGCACCCCGCAGTAGGCAGGAGCAGTGAGTCCTGCAGCTGGACACACAGACAAGTTCCTTGGGTGCCAGCCTGCTGCCCTGCAACTGCCTGGCCATGGAGCCACCTCCACTCACCAAGGCCACATGGACATGGAGCCCATCCTGGGGACTTCCAAACGGGCACCATGTGGTCCTTAGCCACCAGCCTGGCTGTGGCTGTTCATCCTAAGGGATGGGACCAGCTCCGTGGGGGAGCCAGAAGCATCCCAGGATTCAGGTGCCAGAAGACATCTGCCCTTGGATCCACCATCCAAATGGGAAGACCCTTGGCTGGGCCATCTGCATGGGAAGACCCTTGGATCCATCATCCATATAGGGAGCCCCTTGGACCTTCCATCCATCTGGAGACACCCTTGGATCCATCACCCATATGGGAAGATCCTTGGCTCTGCCATCCATATGGGAAGCCCCTCGGTGGGGGCATCCATATGGGAAGACCCTTGGATCCAGCATCCAAATGGAAAGACCCTTGGATGTGGCCACCCACCTGCCTCAGAACCCCTTGGCAGGGGGAATCTGAGGCTGCCGGTGGGATGCCATGCGGGATGCAGGATGAAGGGTGGGATCCAGCCCGCTGGGCTGGGCTGGGCCAGGCTGGGCTGGACAGTCAGATCCCAGCAGGAGGGAAGGAGCAGCTCGGCAGAGGGGTAATTAGCAGCCTGTGATTCCAGCTCCTCATTAGGGGCTGGCACCCCCCGCTGATGTGCTCCGTGCAATTAGTCGCTAAGTAACACGCAGATATTTATACCCGGGAACGGGGCCGGCGTCACCGGGATGCTCCGGTTGAGGTCCGGCCGGCGAGGGGCCGGTGACAGTTTTGGCACAAGCATCTTGTCCTCGCAGAGCAAGAAGCTGAGCTCAGGATCTCAGCAACGCCTTGAGGTGCTCAGCAACTGGGACAGCACCCTGGGGTGGCACCCAAAGGGACACCACCACGTTGTCACCCCTAGGGAAGCCACAACCCCGGCACCTCCGTGGCGGCCCCAGCTGCTCCAGAAGTTATTTCTATAGGGAAAATGTTTTCTCTTCCCTCTCACCCCACCCTAATTAATTGTTTTAATTAAGGAAACGCCACCTCCACTCCCGACTGCCATTTGCCTGCAGAAACGCTGCTAATTACGGCGAGGGGAAGGCGCTGGGGCTTGTTAAACCAGCTGGGAGGGAGGGGGTGTGCGTGGGGTGAGCTGGGGAGGAGGGGGGGGACTAAAAATATATGGGGAAAGGGAAAATAAATGAGCTCCAAGATGCAAATCCCCAGCCAGCGAGCAGAGGGGGTTGGGGGGGGGGGCGGTGCTGTGGTTCAGGGATGTGCTGAGAGGTGGAGGTTTGATACCTCCATCCATCACCTCTGCCCGGCAGTGCGTGGGTGCCAGCGAAGGGGCATTCATTAGGAGGTCACCCAGGTGGAGCCCAGCTTGAAAATGGGGATAAAGTCCCCCCCAAATTGCGCAGCTGTAGGAGCTGCCAGCGACACCCCCACACACATACTCCTCGCCGGCTTTGTCAGCAGCAGCCAGGAGCTCGCTGCCTTTAAGCAGCTTTCATGAATTTTAATGGGCAGTTGCTGCCGGGTTTCTTCTGCTCTTCCCGTTGCTTCCTGCATCACCACGCAGACCTTTGGGTCACTCTTCTCCTCCTCAGGGCACCTCCAGGCTGATGGCCAGTCCTTGGTATCCTCCAAACTCGCCTTCCCCAGAAAAACCTTCCCCAGGCTCCCCCACACCTCTCGCACAGGAGGTCTGCCCCCAAGGGCACAACCATCACCGCGGCGCTGCCATCACGACGGTGCTGCGGCCCCGGCCGGAGGCTCCGGGCATCTCCGTGGCTTTTCCTGCGATTGGATGGATGTAAAAGCTCCGGAGATGCCACTTCAGAACTATCCATCTTTATTAGCAGCTGTTTAACACCTCCCCGAGGGACCATAACGAAGGGAAGCAACTTAATCACCAGCACACAGCAAAGTGTGGGCGAGAAAGACTCTCCTGGCCACCCGGCTATGGCCATTCCCACCACCCGTGCTGCTGCTTCCCGCAGGCTGGGGTGTTCTCAGGTGTTCCCATCTGGTGACTGTGTCCCTCCTGGTCCCATGAAGTGCTGAGACAATGACCCTCCTGGTGTCTTCTGGTCTGCTAATGATGTCCCTCCGGGCTCTTGTGACAGCATCTCTCCTGGTCCTGAAGCTTTGTCCTTAATGCTCCCTCTAGATTGTCCTGGTTCCCTCCTGGTTCTGAAGTTTTGTCCTTAATGTTCCCTCCAGGTTGTCCTGGTTCCCTCCTGGACAGGAGGCCTCCTCCCTGCTTCTCCTGCTTCTGCAGTGATGCCCCTCCAACAATGCCCCTCCTTGTTCTTCATCTCCTTACTGTCCCTGAGCAACAATGCTCCTCTGATCCTCCTAGCACCCTGATGATGATGATGGTCTCTCCTACTCCATGCAATACCAACCTTCCTGATCTTGCAACCGTGTTCCTCTTGGTTCTCCAGCCATGTTCCTCCTGGCCCTGAGCAAGGAGACTCTGCTGATGCTCTTAGCCCACTGGTGATGGTCCCTCCTGGTCCCTTCTTGCCCCATTCAATAACCTCTCTCCTGTCCTCATCATCTTTCCTGGCCCTGTGCAGCAACATCCCTCCTGGTCTTGCAACAATGTCCCTTCTGGCCCCATGATGATATCTCTCCTGGTCTCTCCTGAGCCATGATGAGATCCCTCCCAGCCCCTTCTAGTCCATGATAACAACACTTAGGTTTCTTCAAGTCCATGATTAAATCCCCCTGGTCCTTCCTGCTCCCACAATGACATCTTTCCTGGACCCTCCTGCTGCCTGGCCAGAGAGGCTCCAGGCAAACCCCTCCTCCCCAGCCACCTCCAGACCCCACAGCTGCACCCCCATGGAAGTTCCTTAGATAAGAAGGTTGGTTCCTGCCCTCTCCCCAGGGGGATTCGGGGTGCAGGTTGCAAGGAGAAGGGGTTGGGGTTCGGCTCCTGGATGAATCCTGCATCGGGGCTGGGAAGGAGGGGGGAAGCTGGGCCAGGTTTTGATCCTTCCCCATCTCCTGTATGTTTGGGCTCGTTGGGAGCACAAAGCACCGTGTGGAAGCGCCTGGTGGTTGCCCAAGTGATGGAAATAACATCTTCTGGCGACGATTTCGCTTTGTGTTTTTCAAGGCGCTGCTTAGAAATGGCTCAGTGCTGTCAGTCCCCCCCTGGCACCACCAAATCCCCAGAGATTTTGGACTTGGTCCCATCTGGCTTCAAAATTCCTCTTTTTCTTTGCTGGGGGGAAACTTCTTGGCTCCATCTCCCTGCCCTGAGTGCTGGTGTTGGACCTGGGTGAGATTTGGAAGGGATGGAAACCAGCCCAGGTTGCTGGAGGCTCCACCTGGCTTCCTGGGCTGGGAAAAAAAATCTGTTCCAGGAAGGGTGCTTAGGACAGGGGGAAAGAGTGGGAGAATCTGGATCATGTCTCCCCAGAGCTGCTTCTGGCACTGTCCTGGTGCAGTGGAGGAGGAATGGTCCCACTAATAAGTGTCTTCCTGTCCACGTCATTGCAGTGCCCTGCCTGTGCATGGGGAGATGGTAGTTGTGGGCATGAAGAGATGGTGGCTGTGGCCATGGGGAGATGATTGTGGTCCTCTGCAGGTGATGGTTGTGGCCATGGGTTTTGACTCAGATGGTTGAGTCTTTAACTGGCAGATCTGAGAGGAGAGGACCAGAGCATGGCAGCCCCATTGCCTGCTTCGCAGCCTCCACCAGCGAGGTGAGGTGAAAATGGGCCAAAAGGGAGGTAAATGGCAGCTGCAGCAAAGGGAACCTGCTGGCTCCCTTGGCCACAGGATGCAGGTCTGCCCCAGGGATGATGTCTACTGCCCCCAGCTCTGCCTTCAACCCCCAGCCTTCATCTTCAGGCTCCCAACCTTTCCTTCATCTCCCAGTTCCCATCCCAGCCACCCCCAGCCCTTCCTCCATTCTCCAGCCCTCATCTCCATCCCCACCCCTACCCTTCCTTCATCTCCCAGCCTTGATCTCCATCACTCAGCCATTCCTTCATCCCCCAGCCCCTATCACCATCACCTCCAGCCCTTCCTTCATCAATCATCCTCCATCACCATCCCATTTAGCCGCTCCTTCATCCCCCGCTCCTCATCTCCACCACCCTCAACCCTTCCTTCATCGCCTACTCCTCATCTCCACCACCCTCAACCCTTCCTTTGTCAGTCACCCTTCATCTCCATCACTCCCATCTTCAATCCCACCACAGTATCCCCGCTCCTGGATCCTGCAGCTGCCACCAGCTCCTGCATCCCTGCGAGGCGAGGGAGATGGAGAGGAGCAGGGGGAACCGCAGCGCTGAAGATCAAGAGGAAAATGATCAAAGGAGGGATGTGGGTGAGCGCTGGCAACCCTGTCACCCTGGAGACGGGAAGCAAATATTTGGGCTAATAACGCTCTCGGGGAGCAGGGCTGGGAGCTTCCCATTGTCAGGTGACAATGAGGACGAGCGGCCGCCCTGCTGGTCTGCTGCGGCCCGGCTGCCTTAGGCAGCGCCGGCGAGGGGGGGAGCTGGGCAGTCGTTAAGGAATGCTCGGCCAGCAGCCAGAGCTGGGTGCTCTGCTGGAGGGATGCTCTGCAAGGGAGAGGTTTGGTTGGAGGGATGTTCAACTAGAGGGATGTGTGGCCAGGGGGATGTTTGGTTGGAGGGATGCTCAAGGAGAAGAAAGCTTGGCCATTTATTCTACTGAAGGGATGCTTGGCCAGAGGGGTGTTTGGTTGAAGGGATGCTTAACCAGAGGGATGCTGAGCCAGAGGGATACTTGGTTGGATCATCCATGGAGATAGTTGGCTGGAGGGATGCTCAGCCAGAGCGGTGCTCAGCCGGGGGGGTGCTTGGCCAGAGGGATGCTCGGCCAGAGGGATGCTCTACTGAAAGGATGCTTGGCCAGGAGGATGTTTGGTCAGGAGGATGCTCAGCCATGGGGTTGTTCAGCTGGAGGGATGCTCAACCAGATGGAAGCTTGACCAGGAGGGTGTTTGGCAGGGTGGTTGGGACTGGATGATCTGGAAGGTCCCTTCCAACCTAAACCATCCAATCCCTACCGTGCTGGGATTCAGGGATTCTGTGATGATAATAATGTTAATAATGATGATGATGATAATGATGATGATGGTGATGATGATAATGATGATGATGATAATAATAATGATAAACAAGCCACACCAGTAGCAGCTCTTGAGCTGGCAAGGGGCCCCTGGCTGGCACTGGCAGCAGAGCAGTCCCCATCCTGTCCCCAGCCCCGTGCCGCAGTACCTGACGTGCCGCCTGCCTGCCAGTTCCAGGAGCAGGATGGAATTGGAGTGACAGGAAGGAAAATCAGTCTGAATGAATGAGGTCACCTGCCCTATAAATAACCCATCACAGCTCAGGGTGGCACACCTCTGCTGTGCCCACAGGGCTGCACGGCTGGGGGCCAGCGCCAGGGCTGGGTGCTGGCAGCCGGTGCCAGTGTAGCGTAGCTGGGTGCTGCCAACTGCTGTGGCTGTAGCATAACCATGCTGGGTGCTGCTAACTGCTGTGGCTGTAGCACAGCCATGCTGGGTACTGGCTGCTGGATGCCAAGGTGGCACAGCCATCCTGGGTACTCGATTCTGGATGGCAGTGCAGCACAGTCATGCTGGGTGCTGGGTGCCAGGGTGGCACAGCCATCCTGGGTACTTGATTGTGGATGGCAGTGCAGCACAGTCATGCTGGGTGCTGGGTGCCAGGGTGGCACAGCCATCGTGGGTACTTGATTCTGGATGGCAGTGCAGCACAGTCATGCTGGGTGCTGGGTGCCAGGGTGGCACAGCCATCCTGGGTACTTGATTGTGGATGGCAGTGCAGCACAGTCATGCTGGGTGCTGGGTGCCAGGGTGGCACAGCCATCCTGGGTACTTGATTCTGGATGGCAGTGCAGCACAGCCATGCTGGGTGCTGGTAACTGGTGCCAGTGCAGCACAGCTGTTGCAGATAGAGCCCAACACTAGCAATGCTCAGGGTGAGAGTGCCAATCCATCCTGGGGTGCTTGGTGGGCCCTGGGGTGCTGCTCCTGACACCACAGTGGGCACAGTTGGAGGCATGTCAATACCACCAGGGCTGGGACCCCTCTGAGCACAGGGAGCAGGTTCAGATCCTTCCCAAATCTTGGTCTGCTGGGAGAAGCCACAAGGCCTCTTAACAGCCCCCATGGCATGGAACATCCCACACAGGAACGGAGATGACCACCTGGCACCCAGCTGCTGCCACCAGCTGCCACGGGCATGTGGCCCTGCTGTGGGCAGAGCTGGCAAAGAGGCTGTTGTCCTCTGGGAGCAGTGGGCAGGTGATGGAGGTCCAGGCAGGAATGGAGGCAGAGCCAGGGATTACAGCAGGAAGAAAGCTCTGCAGTGTGAGGCCAGCAGCTGCTGTAATTCCCCTTAATTCCCCAGCTGTGGCCTGTGGCAGAATCACAGAATCATGAACTTGTTTGGCTTGGAAAAGCCCTTCCAGAGCACCCACTCCAACCATTCTCTAACTCTGCCAAGGCTGGGGCTAACCCATGGCCCTCAGCACCACAGCTCTGCAGCTTCCCAATACCTCCAGGGATGGGGTTCCAGCCACCTCCCTGGGCAGCCTGTGCCAGGCTTTGAGAACCCTTTCAGTGAGGAAGTTTCTTCTAATGTCTGACCTAAACCTCCCCTGGGGCAGCCTGGGGACAGTTTTTCTCCTCCTGTCACTACTTGTTACCCCCACCTGGCTCCAGCCTCCTTGCAGGGAGCTGTAGAGGGCAATAAGGTCTCCCTTCAGCCTCCTCTTCTCCAGCTGCTCCCCCCCAGCCCTGTTCTCCAGACCCTTCCCCAGCTTGGTTGCCCTTCTCTGGACCTGCTCCAGCCTCTCAATGTCCTGCTTGGAGTGAGGGTCCCAAAACTGAGCCAAATACTCAAGCTGCAGCCTCAGCCATGTGGAGAACAGGGGAACAGTCCCTGCCCTGGCTCTGCTGGCCACACTCTTGCTGATCCAGGACAGGATGCTGCCGGCCTTCTTGGCCACCTGGGCCACCTATGCTCATCTTCAGCTGCTCTCCATCAGCACTCCCAGGTCTTTGTCTGATGGGCAACTTCCAGCCCCTCTGCCCCAAGCCTAGAGCACTCATGGGGCTGCTGTGACCCAAGTGCAGCACCCGGATCTTGGCCACGTCTGGCTGGGGTCGCTGTCCCCCTCCATGGCCCTGGGACTCTTCCCAACCTCCCTCCCTCCCCGGTGCTGCTTTGGAGGAAGGCAGGGGAAGGAGCCCGGCAGCCCCGAAATGTTGCCGAGGACCATCTTGAAGCCATCCTGCCATCTGTTGTGCTTTCAGCGCAATTAAGCAGGCAGGAGCCGTGCCAGGCAGCAGGCAGCATCCCTGCCTGCACCCTGCCAGGCCTGGGAAATAACCCCCGTGGGACTGGAGCTTGGGTGCTGTGCCAACCCCCCTGCCACAGCCTGGCTGGTGCTGTGGGTGCTCAGGCAGCTGGTGGCAGGGAGGGTTTGGGTGCAGGGCCTTGGCTTGCCAGGCTGGATGCCAGCCTGAGCACTCCTCATTGGTCAGCAGGGTGCTCTGGGACACAAGGAAGACGTTTCAGGGTGCATATGGGGAGCGGGGACAGTGGCACCCCAAAACATCCCCTCCTGACAGACTCAGGGCCTGGAGACACTTGCCTGGGGGACTCAGCTGCTTGGTGACACCACGAAGCCAGCAAGGCCACAAGAAGCTGCCATGGGCAGGGCTCTGTCCTGGGCTGAGCCCTGCCCAACTCATCTCACAAGCCCTGTCCCTTGCTGCCACCTCACCAGACCCACCAGACCGGGGATTCGCCGGTGTGCTGCCAGCCTGGGGCTTGTCAGTCACCTCCCTGGATGTCACCAGCGTCAGCTCTCCCAGTAACGTTGGTTTATGCTCCTGGTCCATCAGGAAAGAGGGAGACAAGGGAAGCACCCCGGGGGGATCGCTGCGGCGCGCACCGAGCCTCACTCAGGGCTGGGAAGGCTCCGCCGGCAGCGCCGCGGTGCTGGGAGGGATTGGCACCAGAATTCCACCAGCCCCTCCAAAAGGGTTGAGCCAAACGCTCAGAGCCCAGACCCTGGGAGTGCTGTGGGACCAGCACCGCGGGCGTGGACTCAGGGAGCACCTTCTGGGCGCAGGGATCCCGGCAGATGGCGGAGAGAGGGCAGCGGAGCGCAGGATGGATCCAGCAAGCGGCGGCAGCTGCCGGGATGGCTCTGCTGGCAGCTCAGATGGGGATGGAGGAGCTGCTCCCCAACCCCCTCTGCCTGGCCCCCCTCTGGGAGGTGAGTGGCCCCAGGATGGCCCCACCAGGACCCCCAGGCTGGGCTGGGCACAGTGGGGATGAGCCAGGTTGCCTTGCAGGATGGGTAACATCCCTGTGGGCAAGGTCAGGGGGATGCACCACGCAGGGCTGGTCCCCAGCACCTTCCACCCCCCATGGCATGGCCACCAGAGCAACAATTCCCCCAGCTGAGGATACAGGTAGCCCCAGTGACATGCATGGCACCTCCACTTGCATGGCCACAGAGGCATCTGCAGCTGGCTGTGCCAGATGCCCAAGCACCAGCTGCATGCTCTGCCATGCCGAGGTGGCTCCCATGCTGACACCACCAATTTTGGGGTGAAATCCTGCAGGGTTTGGGTCACCAAGGCAGACAGGGAGCAAATCCTGGAGTAGCAGCAAGGATACAACCTTTCTGCAGTGCTCTCCCAGCAGCCCTGGCATCAGCTATCGACCACACCATGGAAACAGGCTCCATTAACATCAACCAGCAGCTCCAAGCCCAGCCAAGGATGCAAGGATTAAGCACTTGGCTTCTTCTGCTAATTAATAATCCACTTGATTAAGAATTGTCAGTCAATAAATCAGCAGCGTGCAAGGACAGACTCTGTGACCACCAGCTGGGGACACTGCTCCATGGAGCCTCCATCCTCCTCCATGCCCAAGCACAACTTGCCTGGACCCCTCCCTCAGGCCCCTCTGGATTGTCACCATCTGAGGGTCAAGCCCTGGCACAGGCTGCCCAGGGGGGTGGCGGAGTCCCCATCCCTGGAGGGTTCAAAACACCTGTGGCCACGGCACTTGGGGACATGGCTTGGTGGCCTTGGTGCTGTTGGGTTGAAGGTTGGACTGGATGACCTTGGAGGCCTTTTCCTGCTGAAACAGCTCTCTGGTTCTGTGATGCCATGGACCACGCTGACAATGCCAGCAGCAGCTTGCCTGCACCTCCCCCAACCCTGTCCTTGCTGCCACCTCCCAACAGCTGGAGGTCCCTCTGCCTGGCAAGGTGACAGAACAAGGACCCCTCCATGTCTGGTGATGCCATTTGAGCTGGATGAGGCCTTCAGCAGCCCTGGGCTGGTGGGAGGTGTCCCTGCCCATGGCAGGGGGTTGGAAGTGGATGATCTTGAAGGTCCCTCCCGAGCCAAACCATTCTGTGATTCTATGCTGTGCTGTATCACACAGGCTCAGGACGATGTCACAGGGTCCCACAGCCAGCCCAGGAGCCCCCTGAGTGGGGTGTTTATGACTCCCACTCGGTGGATTAGGCAGCATTTGGCCATGAAGGATCCCCAAGCCTCGGGGGGCAGGAGGCACCTCTAAACCATCCAGAAATCCAGATCCATCCCTGGGGCTACAAGCAGCATCCCCAGCAGGGGACATCAGGGACACAGCAGGTTTGGGAGGGGGAGCAACATACTCCCCATCCTTCCAGCCCAATTATCCCCAATGCTCAAGCACAGGGTGGGGGTGGTAGGGAGGGGACAATGTCCCCTGGGGCAGCTTTAGCACAGGCAGAGTGCAGTGGGGAGTGATAATTGCATCTCCCCCGGTCCTGGTGCAGGAATATGAGGCAATTAGCTAATTGCAGTAGGGGGTCATGGTGGGTGCCTACCCCCCCCCTCCCCCCCATCCCAGCACGGCTGAGTGGGCTCTGCATGGCTTTGTGCTTAACCTACATTTGCTTCTGTCCTGCCTGGGGCAGCCAGAGCGTGCCAGGGGTCTTGTGTTTGGCAGGGCTGAGCAAGGCTCAGCCTGCCAACCGGTGCTGGGGCCCCCCAGACCCAAATTAAGCAGCTAGGGCTCAGTCTTGCTGCCCCTCACCCAGGTAATGAGCTTGGGTAGACGGTGACATGGTGACATGCCATTGGGTTGGAGCATGGTGTCCCCAGGGTGGGGTTGGGGTTTTGCTAACTGGTGACACAGATGTCACCAGGGAAGTGCTGAGCTCTGCCTACTTTTTTGTCTGTTCGTTGAGCTGCCTCCATCCCCAGAGGGTTTGATAACCCAGCAAGGCATCCACAGGCTTCCAGGTGATGCTCCAGCTGTGTGAGGAGAGGGGACAGTGGTCCAGCACCTCCCCCAAATCACCTGCAGAGGCGACAGGAGCCGGGTTTGGGGTGGTGGGAGGGAGAAAACCCATCAGTGGGTCCAAGGATCCTTGTTTCCCACGGCAGTTCCTCTCCCCTGGGTGCCTCACCCCAACAGCACCCATCCCATCTTTCCTGGGATGCAGAAGCTGGGGGGGTCCTGCCCCAAGCCATGGCTTTAGGACAGCCCTGTGGCTTGCCAGCCAGCCTCAGGATGCTGCACCTAAAGCTGCCAGCACCCCTAAATGACACCTCCACACTCCTCCCTTCCCCCCCATCCAGCAGCAGCTAAGCATCCCCCTGCACCCCTGGGATGAGGGCTGTGGGGTGGGCTGAGGAGCCCATCCCCCACTCGTGATTTTCCTCTCTTTTTTTTACTGGGATGAATTTTTCTTCTGGGGCTGCTGGCAGGGAAGAGGCCAAGGAGGCACAGCCGGTGCTGGTGACACAGCAAGAAGGGACCATTGTGGCCAGGCACAGCTGTGCGGGACGGGAGCAATGGGAATGCCAAAAGCCGGCGATGGGAAGCGCCTGGGGGAATCACCAAGCCCCGAGGGTCGTTCCCCGCCCCACACGTGCCCCAGCGACAATGGAGGCTTTATGGGGAGTGACACCATCCCCTGTCCTGGGGGGACATCCCCTGTCCTGATGGGGCCACGGGGGTGCTGGGAACAGCCCTGTGAGTGTGGGGACACCCCCCACGGGCTGGCTCTGCTCAGCAAAACGGAGGGGGGGCAGGGGGGAGGGGAAGGGATGCTGGGGTGCTCCTGGTCCTGCTGGAACTCAGGCTGTGCCACCAGCAAGTAACCTGCTCCGGAGGCTGATGGAGATGAGTGACAAAGTGACACTGGGGAGGACAGACAGCAGCTCCCTCCTCTGTGACCCAGCAGCTCCTATTTCTCCTGCTGAGCTCTGGTGAATTATTCAGGTGCTGCCTCTCTAGGGGTGCTCCCCCCCCCGCCCCTCACCCAGAGCTGGGGGTCACAGAGGTGGGGTGCAGCCAGAACTGGTGTCACTGGTCTTGTGCTGGCCAATGAGGTGAGCTGGAGCGGGATGAGCTCTGCAGCCTCCCCGGGCACGGGGCGGTGATGCTGAGCCTGCGGGAGAGGAGCTGCTGCCAAGGACCATTTCATCCCATTGAGAGGAGGAAGGAGGGAAGGGGGGAGCGTGGCAGCAGCACCCGAGCTGGCCCACATCCCGCTGCTGCTTCTCATTTTCATTTTCTGGTTTCCCTGCAGTGCCAGCTCTCATCCCCCACTGACTGGCAATGGCTGCTCCAGCAGAGTGGCAGGGATGGGGCTTGCTGGGGTGAGCCCTGGCATCATCATCATCATCATCACATCACCTTCAGCTGCTGCCGGGCACCCCCCGCCGAGGTTTTGGGGGGCTGGAGGTGGAGAGATGAGCAATGCTCAGTCTCTGAGATGTTCCCAGGGAGGGGAACAGGCAGTGGGGGTCTGCCTGCTGGGCACATTGGAGGTGTACTGGGGAGAGCAGGGTGCCCCCCACGGGTCCAGCCCAGCCCATCACCCTCCGCAGTACCGTCAGCAACGGCCTGGGCAGGGTGAGCGTGGGGCAGGGCTGAAGTGACGAGGCAGCGACGGGGAGATTGGACAGAGCAGCAACGGGGACAGAGTGGCACCGTCACAGGATGGAGGGGACGTGGGGCAGGGCAGCAATGGGGACAAGGGGCAGGGCAGCAATGGGGACAAGGGGCAGGGCATGGGAATGGGGATGTGCGATGGGGCAGCAATGGGAGCCACCAGGTTCTGCTGGTGCTTCCCCAGATCCATTCACCGCCCTCCCCCCTCCGCCTTCGCCTCCCCCATCCCTCCCAGTCCTGCGCTGTTCCCAGCTAAGGGCTCGCTGCCCACGGCCGCGAGTGGCACGGGGAGCAGAGGAGCTCAGGAGGGGGATTCCTGCCGGGCACGTTGGTGCCACAACTGCTCCGGCTGCTCTGGCACACCGTGAGGCTGGGAGCAAATCCTTCGTGATGTGGGGCACTGCTGTGGTCGGGGGTGGGGAAATGAGAGGGAGCCCGGGGACAGCAGGGCTGGAGGGGGCTGGGTTTGGCTGGTGGAGGCTGAGGTTCACTTCGCAGCCGCTGCATGAGACCAAGATCCGAGTCAAGGCTGCGGTTAATCCAGGCTTTAATCCGCTCTAAATCCCACTTTTCATCTGTTTAATGTCACCTTTTGGAATTAGGATCCTGAGCCGCCGCGGGATGAGGCTCCTTCCTGCGGAGCCGGGAGGAGGAGGAGGCTACTCCAACAATGCCAGTGCTGGGGAGCTTGGGATGGGGGTGCAAACCTCAGCGGGACTATGGGGCTCGTGGGGTCCCCGGCACAGGGACAAACTGAGGGTCACAACCCCCAACGGCTTCACCCAGCACAAAAATTCCTCCATGGGGCTGCCAGTGAGGTCTGGGCTGCCCAGAACAAGGGGCTCCCCGGGATGCCCCGGTGAGAAACTGGCCCTACGCCTGCCATGGGGGCTGCCACCACCCGTGCCAGATCGCACACTCGCCCAGCCAAGTGGAGGAGATGCCCATCCCCAGTTTGTACTGGTGGCAGTAGGTGGATTGGAGCTGTGGGGGGGTTTTAGGGGCTCTCTCCCAACTCCCCCCACTCCAGAGTCCCCCAAGCAGGAGCCACCTGCACCCCCCAGCATGCTGCTCCCAGTGAAGGGTGGAAGCAGAACAGAAATGGACCCAGTGCAGGGATGCTGGCACCAGAGCAGGCATCCTGTGGACCCCTCCCACACGGTTTTCTTCTTCCCACGGGTGTCACAACCCCACAGCCCCCTCCTCCCCAAGCAAGAAGAGGAGACCCATCCAGGTCTTCATCATCCGCCTGGGACTATGTCATCCATCTGGGTCTCTGTCACCCACGTGAGACCCCATCACCCACCCGGGATTAAATCACTCACATGAATTCCCATCACCCACGTGAGTCCACATCACCCATGTGAGTCCCCATCACCTACCCAGGTCGTCATCACCCACTCAGGTCCCTGTCAGTCATCCAGGATTTCATCATCCACCCAGGTCCCCATCACCCACCTGGGATTACGTCACCCGTGCGGGTACCCATCACTCACTCAGGTCTTCAGCACCCACTTGGGTCCTTGTCACTCATCCAGGCCCCCACTGCCCACCCAGGCCCCCACCGGGGACTCTGTCACCCACGTGAGTCCCCATCACCCACTCACGTCTCTATCACCCACTCACGTCTCTATCACCCACCCAGGCCCCGTCACCCCCGGCTCGGCGCAGCCCCGGGCAGCCCCGGGCAGCCCCGCTGGCCCCTCCGTGCCCGCTCCACGGTACGGGGCCCACCCCGCGCTACCGGGACCCTCCCGCTCCCACCCCCGGGCACTCTTCGCATTCCCATTGGCTGCTTCGTAGCAAGCCCCACTCCGCCATTGGCTGGTGCCTCCCGTGGGCCCCGCCCCCGCCGCCTCTCCCGTGCCCCGCTTGGGATTTGGCAGCAGCCGCGGGCGGGAGCCCCGGACCCGCCGGGCACCGGGCACCGGCTCCGGGGGCACGGAGAGGAGCCTGGGGAAGCGAGCCGCCCCCGTCCGGCCCTGCCCCGCCCCGTCCCGTTTCGTTTCGTTTCGTCCCGTTCCGCCCCATCCCGCCGCGGGCAGCGGAGCAGCCCCGGTCCCGGCGCCGCTCTCCCCCAAGGCTGGCAGCAGGTAAGGGCCGTACGGGTTCTGCTGCCCGCCGGTGTAGCGCTGCCGGGATCGGGCACCCCTCGGTCCTCACGGTATCCTCCCGGTCCTCACGGTTCCTCCCGGTTGTCCCGGTCGGTGGGGGAGGAGGCGCTCGGTACCGGCTCGGTTTGCGCTTCCCACTGCGGGACCGGCAGTGGGGAGAGGCCTCTTGTCCCAGGAGGCGAGCTCACCCCTTTCACGGGGCATCCCGGGCAGCACGGGGCAGCGCGGCCCCAGGGAGCCCCGGGCGGGGGGACACCGAGGATTTGGGGAGCTGCTGGGTGGGCAGAGCCCGGGGCTATTCCTGGGAGACCCCGGCTAGGGGTTAAGCAGAAGGACAAGGGGAATACTCCCCCACAGCGCTGGGAGATCGGAGGGGGGCTTGAAACGCCGCCGGGTCCAGTGGGTGACGGTCAGCGGGAGCTTGAGGAAGCCACCAGAGCCCTCTCCGTGGGGATATCTCCAGAGCCCATGTGCCAGGGCAGGGCTCTGCCCCATGGCAGCACTTGGCGTCGTGCATGGCTCTGTCCATGCTCTGAGTCCCATGGGCTGGGAAGGATGGAATTTTGGAGTTCCTCCCTTCCCAGAGAGACAAATCCCTCCGGCGAGGCCGGATCCTGCCTGCAGCTACGGAGTTGGGTGCAAAACTTCCCAAGTGCCCCCCAGGCGATGCTCCGTCGGCTCCACCGCAGGGAGGGATTTAGGTCCCCCCGAGTCCAGCACCGGTTCCCAGTTGTCCCATGGAGCTTTTTTATTGTTTTGCCTTCCCGGAGCAGCTTTGTCCTCGCTCGATCCCAGGGCAGGAAGCATGTGATGTACCAAGGTCCGCACCGCAGGACGGACGGACAGACGGAGGGTGGCTTGGCCTCTGTTTCCTTCCCCCCCGGCTCTGTTTTCCACTTCCCCATGAGTCTCCTGAGCCTTCGTCTGCTCCGAGAGAAGGGGAAAGGAAGTTGCTGCTGGAGAGAGCAGCTTGATGGCAGCTCGAGAGAGAAAAGGAGGAAATGGAAGGCGAGACAGATGCTCCAAAATAACAACCCCCCCCCCTTCCTCCTCCTCCTCTCTGCAAAATACCCCCCCTTCCTCCTTCTCCTCCTCCTTCCTCATCCTTTTTCTCCTCTTCCTCCTCCTTCTCCTCTCTGTAAAAGATTTCCCCCCTTCATCCTTCTCCTCTGCCCAAAATACCCCCTTTCCTCCTTCTCTTCCTTCTCCTCTCCATATAATACCCTCACTTCCTCCTCCTCCTATCCATAAAATAACCTCCCCTTCCTCCTCTCCATAAAATAAACCCTCTTCCTCCTCTTCATCCTCCTCCCCCTCTCCATGCTGTAGCTGCCTCCCCCCTGGCACACAATAATCCCGGGGAGGGGGGGATTCCAGATCAACTCCCCCATCCCAAATCAGGGGTTACACAGAGATTATCACACACACCCCCATCCCTACCCCACACAGTTGGCACCTCACCATGTGCCAGGATCCCATTCCCACGCTGTGCCAGCAAACAGGGAAGTGCCAGCGGGATTCACCACCCACACCCTGGGGTTGGCATCTCCAGAGCCCCCTTGCACAGACATGTTGGAGTTACTGGAGAAACCAAAAAGCTTCTGCTCCTTCCCACAGCAGCATTCACAGCCCCAAGAGGCACCTACTGGAAGGAGATGCTGGGATAGGGGATGTCCCATCCTGGTGGCAAGGGTGGTAGGGACCTATGAGAAGGAGATGATGGGATAGGGGATGTCCCATCCTGGTGGCAAGGGTGGTAGGGACCTATGAGAAGGAGATGATAGGATAGGGGATGTCCTGTTCTGGTGGCAGTAATGGTGGGGACATGGCCAAGCACTGCTGGCATGAGCACCAGGGAGCAAGTGAAGCAAGATACAACCTTGTGGTGCCCAGCTGAGGCGATGCCAGTGGCACCCCTGCCCCAGGCTGGTTGGTGATTCCCTGCAGCCACGGTGGCCACAGAGTGTTGTGGGGGTTTTTGTTGGCTGCTCTTGCCAAGACCTGAGTTTTTCCACGGGTGAGATGTTTACTCAGTGGCTTCCTCTCCGGCCTCACCCCGCTTGGCACACACGCGCCGGACCCGGTGGCTTTCGGTACTGTTTGCACCCATGGCAACGTGCAAGGCTCTTGCAGAAAGCGGTGGGTGGCCTTCCTCCTCCTCTTCTTCCTCCTGCTCCTCCTCTGCCACCCCCACCCACCCCCCCAGTGCTGGTAAAATGGGGTCTGGAAGCTGGAGGGGTCACGGGTGGTGGGGCACGTGTCGGTGAGTGTGGCTGGGCTCTCTGGTTACATCCCCGCGCTGCACCGGCGCTCCCAGACAAAAAGGTTTGATTAATTAATAGGGGTTGGGGCTGGTGGAAAGTGATGATGGGGATGGGGAGGGGAGTGGGGGGATCCATCCACCCCTCCCACCCCCTGAGCCTCTGGCCAAAGATTTGGGGGTGCTGGGGGTGCAGAGCAAGGTCTTTTCCAGAGCAGGGGGGGGAAAGTGGTGCACAGGGTGGAAGGAAAACGAGGGAGATCTCCACCGTTAAATGTTTGGCTTGGCTGGGGAGATGATGCTTCTGTGTGGGAGGAAGCTGGTAGCAAGACAAGTTAATATGACCCTGGTGAGGAGGAGGAAGAGGAGGAGGAGGGGGAGGAAAAGGAGGTGGAGGGGCCTCTGCTTTCAGCTGGAGCTTCGTGGAGGTTTCCCTTTGTGCCGCACGCTTGCTCCGTGCGAGCTCTGCCCCATCAATTATTTAAGTGCTTCTTCGTTCCTGCATGAAATATTCAGCCCACTGCCAGGGGAGCTGGAGGGGGGCTCTGGGGACACGAGCACCTGGAGCTGCTGGTGGGTACCTGGTCATGGGGACAGTCAGGGGAGAGGGGGCTTTGGGCATGGTACAAATAGCCTTGGGGCAGCGTCAGTGCTGCATTTGGCCTCTCTGCCATAAATGAGCTGCTGTGGTGCTCAGGTATTGGCTCTGCCGTGGCATGTGCCGGTGCCACCAGCCCCAGGTGCTGGCAGGGCGACAGCAGGGTCTGGTGTGCCCCACGCTGAAGGCAGGAGCTTTAGTTGATGCTTTTTAACGAGAAAGTTTGGACTCTGATCTTGCTTGTGCTCAGCCATGGTGTGGAAGACGCTTTGGGGGCTGAAGTTTCACGGCGTGGTGTTGGGTGGGATGCTCGGGGGTGCCCCAGTGCTGGGAGGTGCCCAGCCATGGTGTGGGAGATTGTTTTGTGGGTGGTCTCCATGGGAGCGGGGTCCCATGCACAGTGTGGTGTTGGATGGGATGCTCATGGGTGCCCTGCCGCTGGCATGTGTCTGTCCCACAGAGCAGGGACTTCACCTCCTGCAGGACATCCGCAAGTCCCAGCCCTCAGCCAAGCCCTCAGGGCTACAAAACCACCCTGAACCCTACAAAACGGGTGGAAGACACCCCCCCAGAAAAGCAAAAACAGCAAAGGGGCTGTGACTGCCCCCAAAGTCATCATCGGGACCACAACCCCCCCGCGCTGCTCCGGAGCAGGGAGGGACAGGGGGAAGGCACCGCCCAGCCTCTGGTTTTCGGTTGAAGAAGCTGCATCTTGAGGGCGTTTTCATTAAAAAAGAAGAAGCGAAGGGGAAAAAAAAGACAAAACCCAAGGTTTGAGCAGGGCTGCAAACTTCAGCGACAGGAAGGAAATGGGGTGGTTTATTTCGGTCTCGGTCGGGGCAAGGCTTCCCTCTTCTGCGCAGGGCTTAGCAGCCCCTCCGTGAACAATGGGGTCGTGGGGGCCCTTCCCGGCAGGAAAAGGGCTGAAAGCTCCCGGTTGGTGCTGAGTCAGCAGGTTGCTGGCGGGGCAGAGCCTGGCGGTGAGGAGGAGCGTGCTGGGTTCACCAGCCCGGTGCTGAGCAGGAGGTGAGCCCTGGCTTCCCTCGGGGTTTGCGCTGAGTGACCTACCAAAGAGCTGGGGAAGGAGCAGGTCGTGTTTAGAGAGGGTCCAGGAAAGACCCCTTCCTTTTCCTGCTTTGTGGGAACACAGAATGGCTTTGGTTGGATAGGACCTTAAAGATCATCTAGATCCAAAGCCCCTCCCATGGGCAGGGACACCTTCCGTTAGAGCCAGGTTGCTGAAGGTCCTGTCCAACCTGGCCTTAAACACCTCCAGGGACGAGGCATGCCTCAGTTTCCCTCCACGAGTGATGCTCATCTCTCCAGCCTTGCCAGGGAGATGCCAGGCATTCTCCAGTGCCAGAGGTGTCACTGCAGGTGGTACCTGGGAGCTGTGGGTGTGTGGGGCAGCTCCCAAGGAGCCACTCTGCCCCTTTGTTCTCAGCTCTGTAGGTGGACTTTGCACTTGCTTTGTGCCTGCAGTGGTCCAACAGAGAGCTCAGGTGTGGGAATTCCCATTTCTCCCAGCACCACACATCCTGCACATCCCTCCAGGCTCAGCTTTCCCTCTGCCCATCCTGCACATCCCTCCAGGCTCAGCTTTCCCTCTGCCCATCCTGCACATCCCTCCAGGCTCAGCTTTCCCTCTGCCCATCCTGCACATCCCTCCAGGCTCAGCTTTCCCTCTGCCCATCCTGCACATCCCTCCAGGCTCAGCTTTCCCTCTGCCCATCCTGCACATCCCTCCAGGCTCAGCTTTCCCTCTGCCCATCCTACCTCTCCTGCTGCCTATCCTGTCCACCCCCTCCAGGCTCAGCTCTCCCCCTGCCTATCCTGTCTGTCCCTCTGGGCTCAATTTTCTCTCTGCCCATCCTGTCCACCCCTCCAGGCTCAGCTCTCCCCCTGCCCATCCTGTCCACCTCTCCAGGCTCAGCTCTTCCCCTGCCCATCCCTCTGGGCTCCGTTCTGGCAGCTTCTCAGGCCCGGGGCTGCCGACGTTCGATGAGCCTGAACCCACCTGGGATCTGCCAAAGGCTCTGCAAGAGGCAGCCTCTGCTTTGGCATTTCTGTCTTATTAAGCCTCAGCTCGAGGCTCACGCTGGCAAAAATCAATGTTTTCACATCCAAGGGAACACTCACAGACCTCCCTGTTTTTCCCCAGGGCTGTAAATAACGCTGCATGCAGCAGTGCATGGAGACAGCAGCTCTGCTCCCACCTCGCCTGATTCGGGCCCTGGCAGAGCCTTGGCTGCCCTGGGGCTCGGGGAGCTGGTGGCTGGATGATGCTGGAGCTCAGCTTGCACCACCACCTCTGCACCCCTGCCCTTCCACCATTGCTCTTGCAACATCACCCATGCACTGCTGGGTTTCAACCATCAGCTTGCACTGTCACCCATGTGCCATTGCTCTTGCACCATCACCTGTGCACCATCTCCCTTGCACTATTGCTCTTGTGCCATCATCCTGGTGCTGACACCCTTGCACCATGGCCTGTGCACCACTGCCCTTGCTCTTGCACCATCATCCTTGCACCATCACCTGTGCACCATCTCCTTTGCACTATGGCCTGTGCACCATTGCCCTTGTGCCATCACTCTTGCACCATCACTCTTGCACCATCACTCTTGCACCATTGCCTGTGCACCATAGCCCATGCACAACCAGCTGCAGTGGTCACAGCCTGGGTGTCAATGGGGCACCCAAGCCCCACAGGTGCCAGGCTTTGCTCCCAGGAGCCCGGTGTGTGCTCCAAGCTGGGGGTAGTGGGGGTCTGTGACTGGCTGGAGGCTCAGCTCAGGGTGCCCCTGGGGCTGCCCAGGCTTAGTTCTGCGATGGAATAATGCTAACTTCCCTCTCCCTATCCAGGGATCCAATTTATCCTCTGCATTCTCACACCAGCAGCATCCTCGGAGCTGAAATAGCTCCTCACCCTCCCTGGTGATGTATTTATAGCATGATCCCAGCCCTTCCCTGCTCTGCTTTGCTGTGCTGACCGTGCCACGTGCTGGCTTCTTGCATAAGCAGCCCCCAGCTCTGCCCCTCCATCCATCCTGGCGCAGGAGCCGGCTGGGATCCCTCTGCTCTTGCCTCCCTGTGATTTGTAGCTCTGTGATTATCCAGGCCAAGCTGCATCTCCAGGGTTGAGGCTGGTTTAGTCACTCATGCTGGTTTTTAATGCTGTCACCTGCTGCAGACCATAGGATTGTTTGGGTTGGGAGAGCCCTCGAAGATCGCTGAGTCCAGCCCTCGACCCAACACCACCATGGCCATCAAACCATGGCTCCAAGTGGTTTCATAGAATCACAGAATGGTTGGAAGGGACCCCTGGAGATCATCCAGTCCAACCCCCCTGCTAAAGCAGGGCACCCACAGCAGCTTGCTCAGGGGTACAATGGCCTGAGAAGGAGACTGCACAAGCTCTCTGGGCAGCCTGCTCCAGGCCTCCAGCACCCTCACACTAAGGAAGTTTCTCCTTCTGTTCAGATGGAACCTCCTGGGTTCCAGTTTGTGCCCACTGCCCCTTGTTGTGTCCCTGGGCAGAGCCTGCCCCCATCCTCTTGCCCCCCACAGCCCCTCCAGCTCTTGCTGAGCATTGATCAGATGCTCTTTCATGCCCCATCCTCATGACCTCCACCCTTTAGCTCCTTACTGAACTCAGTCACCTCCATGCAAGGCTTGTGCCAGCTCTGGAGGTATCTGTGCGGGTGGCAGAACAAGTCTGAGCCCTGGGGTGGGTGTAACAGGGTAGGAAACACCAGGCAGAAGGCCTTCACCACACCTCATGGGTGCTGCCAAGCGGCCGTGGCACCGCGGCCTCGGGGAGCTGCATGCCAACACGTGGCTGTGCTGGTTGCTGTGGGTGACTCAGACGTCACCTGGCTTGTCCCCAGCTCACCCTGCAGGAAATGAGTCAGGTTTGAAGGAAGGAAAACAGAACAAACCCCTGCTGAAATGATGGGGCAAGAGCTCTTCTGCCCTGCGAGGAGGGTGGCAGCAGGCGCAGGAGGGAGTCGGGGATGGAGGGTCAGGGGCGGCACGCAGGTAGGGAGACCTTGCTCAGCTCCAAGACTGCTTGGTGCCTTCTAGCTTCAACCCACAGCTTGGGGGGAGGGAGGTGGGAACACACTGAAACCCCCTTGCAGTAAAACCTGGGCCAGGAGCTCAGCTCTCACAGCTCCTGGCACCCACAAGCTCCTCTCGGTCTTGATGTTGCCCGGAGCTGCTCCTCTTGCCCTTGCCCGGAGCTGCTCCTCTTCCCCTCCCAAAGGGCTTCTTGGGGAGGAGGGGGGAGGGGGATCAACCCTGGCCAGGAGCTGACCTCTGTGTGTTCCTCTTCCCTCCGCAGAGATGGACACCTTCAGCACCAAGAACCTGGCCTTGCAGGCCCAGAAGAAGCTCTTGAGCAAGATGGCCACCAAGACCATAGCCAACGTCTTCATCGACGACACCAGCAGCGAGATCCTGGACGAGCTCTACAGGGCCACCAAGGAGTACACCCACAACCGCAAGGAGGCCCAGAAGATCATCAAGAACCTGATCAAGATCGTGATGAAGCTGGGCGTGCTGTACCGCAACGGGCAGTTCAGCGCCGAGGAGCTGCTGGTGCTGGAGCGCTTCCGCAAGAAGGTGCACACCCTGGCCATGATGGCCGTCAGCTTCCACCAGATAGACTTCACCTTCGACCGCAGGGTGCTGGCAGGGGTGCTGACGGAGTGCAGGGACCTCCTGCACCAGGCCGTCAACGGCCACCTGACGGCCAAGTCCCACTCCCGCATCAACCACGTCTTCAACCACTTCGCCGACTACGAGTTCCTCTCGGCGCTCTACGGCCCGGCCGAGCCCTACCGCAGCCACCTGAAGAGGATCTGCGAAGGGGTGAACAAGATGCTGGAGGAGGACACCATATGAAGCCGGGCAGCCGCTGGGACTGGCAGCGGCCGCTGGGACTGGCAGCGGCCGCTGCACCCTGCCTCCCGGCGAGGCCGAAGGCAGGCCGCCTGCCCGCCCTGCCCCTCGCCAGGCTGGGCGGCCTCTTCTCCTCTGTAGTGCTGGCTCCTTCCCTCCTCGTGTCTGCAAAAGGCTGAACTTCTTCTTGGTCATCTCTGGACTGGATGATCTCAGAGGTCCTTTCCAGCCTGGATCAGAGGTCTTGATGGTTGGACTCAGTGATGCTGGCTGGACACGATGCTGGCTGAACCCAATGATGCAGGTTGGACTCAGTGATGCAGGTTGGACTCAATGCTTGTTGGATTCGATGATGCTGGTTGGACTCAATGCTGGTTGAACCCAATGATGCAGGTTGGACTCAGTGATGCAGGTTGGACTCAATGCTTGTTGGATTCGATGATGCTGGTTGGACTCAATGCTGGCTGAACCCAATGATGCAGGTTGGACTCAGTGATGCAGGTTGGACTCAGTGATGCAGGTTGGACTCGATGCTTGTTGGATTCGATGATGCTGGTTGGACTCAATGATCCCAGAGGTCTTTCCCAACCCAAACAACTCTACAGTTCTCTGATTCTTTGACTTTGTCTAACCCTTGCCCAGGGTCTGCAAACCCCTCCCTGCACTGGGCTGAGTCCCAGTCCAGGTGATCCTGGGCTTCTGGGCTCCTGCTGTACAGTTGGATTTCCTTTGCTCACCAAGTGCTCTTAACTCAGAGTCCAAGGAGCTGGACTCTTCACCTTGAACACCATCATGACCCTCCTGGGGGAAAAACTAACCAAAGACTCACGGTGTGGGACACCTCTGAGGTGTCTCTGAGTGGGTGGGCAGCTCCTCGGATGAATGGTTGTGGGAAGCTGTTGCTGGCGGCTTGTGGAGCTCTGTGGCTGCCTTGCAGCAGCTCCATGATGAGGTGAGAGCAAATTGGGCTCCAGGCTTGTGCTGCCCAGGGTAGGAAGGTGCTTCTGCACCTCACTGGCTAGCTTGAGCTTTGGTCTCCTGAAACCAGGAGGATCCCACCTCCCCTGGGCAAGCAGCTGTCTCCTCAGGGCAGGGAGGGAGCTGGAAGGATCTGCTCCATCCCTGCATCCCAGGTACACTCCTTCATCCAAGACCCCCCTCCCACCAGCCACCCGTGGTGGTACCACTGTGATGGCTCCAATGCCTTCCCAGGTGGTTGTCCAAAGCTCTCCCTAGGACTTTGTACCTTTTGTGTGTCCCCCACTGAGTCCTGGTTGTGTTTTGTAGCAAACTCTGTAGCCCTGATGAGTTATTTAAATAAAACTCACCTCTTTGGCTCGGGTGCTCCCTGTGGTTGCTACAAAGGACGTTGACAGGGGCAAAAATGATTGCTGGAGACACTTGGCTTTGTCTTTTAAACGGTGGTTGCCCTCTCTGTGACCTGAGCTTTTCACTCTCCATCCCATGGCATCGCTGCTGGCCAGGCTGCTCCCACTCCTGGGCAGCCGCTGGGAGGGTGCAAACCCCAGCACCATCCAACAGCAAAGGGCTGGGATTCCCAGATGAGCAAATCACACAGGTGCTCCTCCACCTGCACCTCCTCCCTGCATCCCAGGAGCTCAAAGAGCCCAGAGAGCTCCGGGCAGCTCTGCCAACTTCCATAGAGGAGCCTTGGAAAGCCTTTGAGCTCCCAGAGCGTGGCTGCACCAGCTGTGGCCTGCTTCCAGCAGGCAGCCCTGGGCTTTGAGCACCAAAAATTGCCCTTTTAGCATACAAGAGAGGCTGCACAATCTCAGCTGCCCTTATCTCAGTGACCTTCTTGTGCCTCCTGTTCCATGAGATGTCTCCAGGCACAGGAGGCTGCCAACGGCTTGTGGGCGCAAAGCGGCTCCGCGGCTCCCGTTCGCTGCTCCCTTTCCAGCGCTGGCTCAAGGCACTGATAAGTCCCAGCTTTAAAAGATTAAAGAAAAGAAATGAAGTCCCCATCTCTTGCCACTTGACAGCCCTGGCACCAGCTCCTTTTAGCTGTGCAAGGCAGCCTGGGGTGGGGAGGGTGAAGCCCTTTGACAGATGTGCACAGAGGAGAAGGGGGAAGTGGCGGAGTCGCCATCCCTGGGGGTGTTCTGTAAGCGTGCAGACATGGAGCCTGGGGACGTGGGGACGTGGGCATGGGGGTGTTGGGTTGATGGTTTGGAAAGGACCTTTCAAGGTGACCTAGTCCAGCCCCCCTGCAGTCAGCAGGGACATCTGCAGCCAGAGCTGGTTGGGAAGTGGAGCATCTCTGTGAGGAGGAAAGGCTGAGAGCCCTGGGGCTGTTTGACCTGGAGAAGAGCAGCCCCAGAGGGGAGCTGAGCAACACTCAGCAAGAGCTAAAGGGTGGAGGATCATGAGGATGGGGCTGGGCTCTTCTCAGTGGTGCCCACCAAAAGGACAAAGGGCAATGGGCACAAAGTGGAAGCCAGGAGGCTCCATCTGAACAGGAGAAAATTGTTTGGTGTGAGGCTGCTGGAGGCCTAGAGCAAGCTGCCCAGAGAGGTTGTGGAGTCTCCTTCTCTGGGGAGACTCCAACCCCTCCTGGTCATTGTGATGCTGAGCAAACTGCTGTGGGTGCCCTGCTTTAGCACAGGGCTTGGACTGGATGCTCTCCAGATCTACCAGCCCCCACCAGGCTGGGATTCTGTGCTCAGAGCCCCAAACAACCTGACCTTAAAGGTCTTTATGAATTTTAATGGCTCTGTGATTCCAAGCTCCACCAAGGCACCGATCCCTCAGGGAGGGCAGGGGGAAGATGGCTTCTGGCCCCCAGTGTTTGAACAGAGACCTTCCTGTCCCACCCTGTGCTGGCAGCTGGAGTGGTCTCAGTGGAGCTACCAGCAGATGCTGTGAGCAGGCAGAGCAGAAGGGGGCTGCTGGCTGCAGTGGTGGCTGTGCTGAGGTGACAGCAGTGCTTGGCTGCTCTCGTCTCGAGGTGCATGGTGGTGGCAGCTGCAAGATGCTCCTTAATTGCATGAAATATCTCTGCTCAGATGAGCCCTGACTCATGCCTGTTCCCTTCATCCCCCAGGGCTTTTTGTACACCCCAGGACCACATTTAACTCACCACATGCCTGCCACCAGCTTTCCTCCATGCCCAGGGGTTGAATCTGAGACTTCTCCCCCACACCCACCCTGTCCCCACACTCTTGCTTTTTGTCCCAGGGAAGCCCTGGAGAGCACACCCCCTGCTAGAAGAGCCAATTTATGGCCTGGGTTTCCCATCCCAATCCTGGCTGTACATCTGGGGAGCCAGTCCCTTCAACAACCTTTGATCTGGTTCTCTCCCAGTAACTGGTTAAAGAGGGAGAAAGTCAAAGCCCTGCAACGTCAGCACCCTGAATACAGCTCAGGCAGGAGCATGCTGAGGCCATTCCTGGCCCCTGCAGATGATCTGCAGATCCTGGAAGAGCTGCACAGCAGAGAAAGAAGTATTTAGGAGCAGCCTGAAAAGCTGAGCTTGTTAAATTCCCAGTGCAAAGGGCTGCCAAAACACAGGGAACCCTCCCCAAAGCAGGCAAAAGCAGCTACCAACAACCATCCCCAGGCAGCAAAAGTGCTCATGACAGGGCTGGGTTACACAGAAGCACAGCTGCTGCCTTCTTCTGAGACTCCTCTCAGGTGGGCAGCACCCCCCTAAACCCTCCAAACTCCCCTGTGCCATCTCAGCTCCCCCCCTGGCCAAATGCCAAAGGTGGTGGCACTTGCTGGGCACCCAGCTGGAGATGCAGAGAGCAGAGCAAACTCAGGCCAGAGCACCATGCTTTGTTTCTTTATTTGTGTGGTATTTACAGAGGAAAGGAATGCCACATTCCCTCACTCTTATTACTCCAGATAACTGAAAAAACCTAAAGAGGTCACTTCTGTAGGTAGCAAACAGTCCTGCAGGTACTGAGACAGAAGTGGTGCTTGGATTGATTCCTGGGTTTGTCAGCCCTGCTTTTCCCCCACACCAAGCTCTCCCAGCTCTGCACCGAGGCAGCCCCAGCACATCCCCTCCCCCAGGAGCTGCCACACTCCAGCAGGGAGATTTGGCCAACTCTGTCCCTTCTTTCCTCCTCTTCTCTCACCCAATGGAATGATTTCCTCCTGCCATGCTTGCAGAGGGAGAAATCCTGCACACTTCCCCTCCAGAGACTAAAGAGTTAACTTCCCTTTTTTTTTTGCCAGCCCTGGTTAAATCCAGCCACTTATCTTTCTGCATTGCTCTTTCCCAGCAAGGGAGATAAGGAGCCCCTGTTGGAGGGGAGCTTTACCATATTCAGCAGATCAACCAAGCAGCAAGAGGGTGACAGAATGGCTGCCTTGCAGATCAGGAGCCTCAGAGGAGGTTTCCAGCTGCAAAGCACCTTGTTACTCTGACACCAGACAGAATGCAGCTGCCTTCAACACCTCCAAAGCTCCCTTGTGTGTTGGACCCCAGCACCAGTTCCATATGGACAACATAAAAGGTTTGACCAACTGAAACAAAACAACACAACCCAACCCACCCAAACCCAACAAAAAAAAAAAAACCAAACCAAGAAAAGAAGACAGAAAAAGCCCTCAGTTAACAAAGAAATCCTCTCGATCTGCCAGGCTCCTCTGGCCCAAGCCCCCTGGCCACGGGGTCACAGCTCATCACGGGGTGTCCTTGCTACAATCATGAGTTTGGAGAGCTCAAAACGGAACTTGCCTTCCCTGTGAGAGACTGGGAAAGAGAGAAAACAAGCAGAGGGTAAACAGATGGGAAAGCAGGAACCAAACAGCCCTGCTGGTCCCCTTCCAGGAGGATAAAGGCAGCACAAGTCGGGCACTGCGCTTCCTCCCCGGGCGGGCGATGAGAGCGGCGTGATAAAGCTCTTCTCCCCTCCTGCTAAATCAACACTGACACTGCAATGGGAGCTGTAAAATCCAGCTGCCAGCTATGGATCCAGAGCAGCCCAGCTCCAGGAGGTGCCCTCACCTCCTGCACATTGTCACCTGGCTGCAGGAAGCTTAAATCACAGAACTGTGGAATGGTAGGGGTTGGAAAGGAGCTCTGGAGATCACCAGGAACAACCCCAACTAGATCAGATTGCTCAGGGCCCCAGCAAGTTTGACCTTGAATGCCTCCAGGGACAGGGTCTCAACCACATCCCTAGGCAACCTGCTCCAGTGTCTCCCCAGAACTTCCTCCTGATGCCCAACCTACACCTCCCCTGCTCCAGTTTCAGCAGTGATTCATCTTTGTAGCCCTTTACTGTACCCTCTCAAGCACTTCCCTGTCCTCTTGAATGGTCTCCTGGAGGACAGCCAGGCTCACCTCCCACCCCAGCCCCTTTCTGACCCCCTTCTCCTGGGCACAGACCTGTTGTTTCAGTGACTTCAAACTCTTCCTGTTTTAAGGGGATATCGCTTTGGGCACCCGCTGCAGCTTGAGACTGAAATGGGAAGGAAGAAGCAGTTTAAGCAGTTGAGGCAATCCAAGAAGCTGCTGCCTTTAAAGCAAACAAGCACAGCATGTGTTGAAAAAGAATGAATCCATGTTTTAAAGCCATGTGGAGTGAAAGAACTCAGCCCACAAAAGAAATCTAAAGGCAAATCCCTGGCTGGTTTCCCTTCTCCTATTAAACCATGGACGTGGGTCCTTCAGGGGGCTGAAAACCCCACCACTGAAAACTGGGAAATGGAAGAACAAACCAGACCAAAGCACCAGCAGAGGTTTTTACTTCCCCCCTGCCTCACACTTGAATCTGTTGGGGCAAACCAAGGCTCCCCTCACGCCGTGCACCCTGGGCAGGGCAGAGCCTTTTGGGCTCACTGACGCTGGGGCAAAGCCAGCAGCCAAGCGTGGAGAGAGCAGGAATGAAGTGGTGCAGGAGAGCCTACCTGCAGCCACTCTCCTGCCTGCCACCAGTCTTTAATTAGGGAGGTGATGAAGCACATTTGATTGCACAGATGTCTAATCAATGTTTTCCATGTCTAATTCATGTTTTATAGCAGCCTCCCACACGCCTGCTTGCGAGCGATCAGCTGGGACTTACATAAGCCATGGCATGCTCGATCTTGGCTCCTTTCACTTCAGCTTTAAACTGGGTAAAGAAGAGATAAGACTTCCCTTGGGGCCTGCAAGAAGAAAGCAGAGTCTTTGACATCAGAAGAGAGGGTGGAGGTGCAGATGAGCTCAGGATTCACAGCTCCCTCCCTCCACAACCACCTCTGGCTCTTGTGTAGCTCTACCTAGCGAGGAGGAGGGTGGCGAGGGGGAGGCACAGCATTTACAGTTCCCTCTACCTGGCTGAAGAGCCCACCCAGAGGCACAGGGAGAGGCAAAAAGCCTCAGGAGCTGCCCTGTAGAGAGGCAAACCCAGGCAGGAGGCAAGGTCCACAGCCTCTGGCAGGGTTCCTGACCCAGATCCCACCTGCCTTATTGCTGCTTTTGCCTCAGGGAGTTTGGGGTTACTGAACACACCTCCAGAGGGAGCAGGAGAAGAGCAGGTTGTCCTCACTGACTCCGACGTTCATCTGCCATTGCTGCACAGGGGAAAGGTCCAAACAGTTACTGTGGGCAAGAGCCTCATGCTTCCTGCTCAGCCCTGAGGTCAGTCACCTCCCCACCCACCTGCAGCAGGACAAGTTTCAACCATTCTAAACCAACACAACTCTTCCTTTGTGTCACACAAAAGCCAAGGCCTGGTCATCCTCTCCTCACCAGAACTTCATCAGCACAGTCAAAAAGTGAAAGCCTTTGCACCCTTTGCACTCAAAGAGAAGGATTCACAGAATGGTTTGGGTTGGAAGGGACCTTCAAGACCATCTAGTTCCAACCCCCTTGCCCTGGGCAGGGACACATGAGCCCAGGTTGCTCAAGGCCTCATTCATCCTGGCTTTGATTCTGACAAGGCTTGGAGATAAGAAAGTACAAACTGTGTGTCTGCACAGCAGCAAGGGAAAAAACCCCTTTAAGGCTCCTCAAGAATGCAGGAGTTGCTCCTAGGAGGTCCTTCCTACCAACTGGGGCATGAAAACATCTCTCCTTGTTCTCCAGAGGCATCCAGCCCAGGGATTTGTTGAGCCTTACAGAAGTTGTGGCCTCTCAAACCGCTGCATGGCTGCGACACATGAAGGACACCTCTGTCCAGGGAGCAAATCCAACAGAGCTACTTTTGCCAACAGACAGCATTGGAGATGGTGCAGTGCCTCTTCCTCACAGCTCCTGGCCCCTGGAAGCAGCTCATGACAGAGGAAATTGTCCTCAGCAGCTTCACACTGTCCGGCTGTAGAGACCAAGCGCAAGGGAAAAGCTCCAAGGTTGCTCCAACTCACCTCGTTCGTTCCTCCCTGAGCTGAGTAGGTGAAGGTGCAGCTGTAATCCCCCTGAAGAAGAGAAGACAACTATGAGCAGCCTCACTCAAGCAGGACCTTCTCACTGGTCACCAACAGCCACTTCTGAGTGATGACATGAAGTATGGGGACACCTGAGAGAGACAGTGGCATGGTGCAGCCCCTCGTGGTCTCACTCCAGGGGTGACGGAGAAGGAGCACACACCACATCCACATCCAGACCTTGGAGAAGCACAGAGCCAGGGACCATGCAGTCCTCATCCCCTGTGGGATGCCCCATGGTGCTGGGGTGAGGACTTGTGTTCTGGGGTTCCCAGGAACCCCCTTCTCCACTGGGCCTCTTTCCCATGGTGAGTCTCCTTCCCATGGGCACCCTCTTTCTTTGAGACCCTGTTCCCACTGCTGACCCTTCCTCCCCTTGGGGTACTTCTTCCCTTGAGACACCCCCCTTGGAGATCCTCTTCTCCCTTGGGGCCATTCTCCCCAGCAAATCTCCCTGCCTGGGGAGCTCCTCACCACAGGACTGTCCCACCTTGGGGGACCAATTTTCCTTGTGGATGCCCTGATGAAGACTTCATTCTGGAGACCTCCTTCTTTGTGGAAGTCCCTCTCTCCTTAGGGACCTCCCTTATCCCCAGGGGCTTCCTGTCTTTGGACAATTCTCTTAGGAACTTTTTTCTTCTTGAGAACTCACTTCTTCATGGGGGCTCCCTCCCTCTGTAAGGGCTCTCTCCCTCTACAGGGGATCCCACTTCTCCCTGGAAGCCTCACGATTTGAAGACTCCCCTTGGGGTCATCTTCTTGGGGACTCCCTTCTTCACGGGGGGCTCCCTCCATAGGGGATCCCTCTTCTTCCTACGAGCCTCCTGCCTTTGAAGACCACTCCACCTGGGGACCCTCTTCTCGCTGGAGAACCATTTCCGGATAGGAGTTCCTCCTTCCTTGGGGACCCCACTTCTCCCCAGGAGCCTCCTGACTTTGGAGACCGCACTCTGGGGGTCCCTCTCCCCTGGGTACCCCCTCCCTGACCCTGTCAGAGGCTGAAGCCCCCCACCCACCAGCCCGGACCCCCACAACTCGCCAGTAGGTAGTCCCGCCTTCCCTCGCTGACAGCCAATCCCCGTGTGGGGAGGCGGGAGCGACATGCCCCGCAGCCAATGAAGAGGAGGCGCGTACGCTCTCCTCACCCTCTCCCTCCTCGGCTCTCACCAGGCTCTGGGAGAAGGAGTGAACCTCCCCGCCGGGCCGCACGTCGAATTCGGCCGTGCTCGCTTCCTCCGCGCCCCGGGCCGCAAGGCACAGCAGAGCGGCAAGCACCAGCGCGGCCCACAGCCACCGGCCGCTCCTCCCGCTGGGCGCCGCCATCTTGGAAAGGAAGCGGGGGCTACGGCGGGCGGGAGGGGTCAAGGCGGGGGCTGCGGCCGCCCCGGCGGCCATCTTGGGTTTGGGCGGCGAGCCCGGGCGGCTTAACCCTTGGAGCGCCGCGGTGCGGGCAGGGCAGCGTGGGGATAGAGGATCCCTGGGACAGGGGATCGGAGGGACAGGGCATCACCTGTGCAGCCACCACGGGGACACGGGAGCATAGGCTGTGGGGGCGTGGGGAGGGGGGACCGCGGAGATAGGAGATGGCTGGGACAAGAGGCGTGGGGGGGACACGGGAGCGCGGCGAGGGGGGACACGGGAGCGCGGCGGGGTGGGGGGGGGACACGGGAGCATTTGGGCAAAGACCATACGGACAGGGACGTGTATGGACAGAGGATCGCTGGGACAAAGGCTGTGGGACCGTGGGGCAGGGGAGGATGGAGACAAGGCAGAGCTGGGACAAAGCCCACAGGGACAGGGGGCCGTGGGAAGAGGATTGCTGGGACAAAGGTGATGAGCACAGTGGGGCAAGGAGCCGCTGGGATCTGGATCAAGGGGACACCGAGAGCTCACCCCCAGGCCAGTGCCCGTGGGGTTGCTCCCACTGGGGTTAGGGACTGCTGTGGGGAGCCCAGGCAGCCCCCACAGCCCTGCAGCCCTTCTCACCCTGTGAGCTGTGTGTGCCTGGCACTAAATCCCAGCATTTCTCTTCTGGAGAGGGACAAGAATAAAGAGCAGGGTGGGGAAGGTTCACTTGGTGCCTGTCGGGCAGCTTTAATGGGGTAAAGTTCTGTTCAGGGCACTCTGGGGCAGTGGTGCTGGCTCGGGACCACAGGGCTGGGCAGAGCTGCAGCCACAGCCAGAAGCTCCAGCCCTGGCTGGTGGCCTTTGGGATTCACTGGGAAGGAAAAGGGCCCACGGCGGGGAGGGGAGAGGGGAGATGGCCAAGCTGGGAGGAAGGTTGTAGAGCGTCGTGGGGAGGGAGCTGTGCTCCAGCCCCCAAGCCCTGCCCGGCCACCGTTTGCAGGTGCAGAGCCGTCGGCAGTGCCACTTGTCATTGCTTCTCGCAGCACACAAACAAAAGCCTCTTTCCAGAAGGAAGCAGCCAGGGCAGGGAGGGATGTCCTGGCTCACAGCACAGGGAAGCTGGCCTGGGTGGCCACCCCACACTGGTTGTCAGCACCCTTGAGCAGGCGGATGTAGCCCTGCTCACCCCAGCGCTCCGACCAGCTGCGGGGAGAGAGGGAGCAGGATCACATCCCTGTGCCCTCACATCCCTGTGCCCTCACATCCCTGTGCCCTCACATCCCTGTGCCCTCACATCCCTGTGCCCTCACATCGGGAGCCAGCCCTGCTTGCAGGTTGTGGGGACACCCTCAGCCCCTACCTGTTCTTCAGGATCCAGTAGCTGACGTTGTGGCCACCCTCCTGGCTCGTGCCGTAGCCCACAGCCAGCATCCCGTGGTTCACCCTCTGGCTGCAAAGCTTGCTGCTGAAGATGCCTGGGGAGAGCAGAGCTGGGGTGAGCTGGCCCTGGTGGATTCTTCCCCAGGTGAAAGCAGAGTGGTGGATCCCATTCCCCTGAGGATCCCCCAGGGCTCAACAACCAACCCACCCCTGCAGCAGGGCAGCCCTGCCTCAGTTTACCCATCCATGCCACCAAGAGCAAGACTCTACCTGACTTGTAGAAGTGGAAGTGGAAGCTGCTGGCATCCACCGCCACAGACACAGGGCCCATGGTCGCCACTGCCTGCTCCAGCGCTGCCTCACTGCCCTGAGCCACCAGCCAGGTGGCAGAGCAGTTGGCTGCCCTGTCCTGGGGGTTGTATTGGCACCTAGAGGTGTCCTGAAGAGGAGGGAGAGAGTGAGGTTGAATATTAGGAACCATTTCTTTGCTGCAGGAGTGGTCAGGGACTGGAACAGGCTGCCCAGGGAGGTGGTGGAACCCCCATCCCTGGGGGTGTTCAAGGGATGTGTGGCCCATGGGCACTTGGGGCCATGGTTTAGTGGCCATGGTGGGGTTGGGCTGCTGCTTGGACTGGATGATCTTAGAGGCCTTTTCCAACCTTGGTGGAATCATCTGTGCCAGGGCTGGGACCTGCCAGCAGTGCTCTGACAGCACAAGGGGCACTGGGTGGAAGTTGAGGCGCAGGAAGTTCCATGGAAAGATGAGGAAAAGCTTTTTCCCCTGTGAGGGTGGCAGAGCCCAGGAGCAGGCTGCCAGGGAGGGGTCTGGAGTCTCCTCTTGAGATCCCCAGAACCTGCCTGGATGTGCTCCTGTGGGACCTGCTCTGGCTGGGGGGGGGGTCGGACTGGCTGATCTCTGGAGGTCCCTCCCAGCCCCTGTTAACACCCTGTGGTGGTGTGGCAGCTCCCAGGGGCCAGCAGGCCGCCCTCACCGCGGCTGTGTAAGGGTAGAGGTGCTCCGAGTTGAGGCCTCCGTTGTCCCGCACGTACTGGAAGGCGCAGGTCATGTAGCCCCCGCTGCAGCCGTGGTTGCCCAGCTTCCAGGAGCAGTCGATGAGGTTCTGCTCGCTCAGCACCACCAGCTTCCCTGTCTGCTTGAACACCAGCCCCTCCAAGGCCCCCGTGGCACTGAACGCCCAGCAGGACCCACAGTGTCCCTGGGGGACGGCAGAGAGGTCACAGCCTGGCCCCACAGCCTGCCGGAGAGGGATGCTCTGCCCCCCTGCTGCTGCTCTCCAGCTCCTCAGCTGCAAAACTGCAGCAGCCCAGGCTGTGGGGGGTGCTTCTCTGGGCTGCCCAGAGATGGCTTTGGTGACTGGGAGGATGCTGCTGCCTGGTTCTGCCTAGGACTAGGAGAAATGGAACAAAACTACAAGTGGGGAGATTCAGATTGGCTGTTAGGAAGAAGTTCTTCCCCAGGAGGGTGGTGAGAGACTGGCACAGGGTGCCCAGGGAGGTGGTGGAAGCCTCATCCCTGGAGGTGTTTAAGGCCAGGCTGGATGTGGCTCTGAGCAACCTGATCTAGCATGAGTTGTCTCTGCAGGGGGGGTTGTAACTGGCTGAGCCTTGAGGTCCCTTCCAACCCTGACAACTCTCTGATTCAATGATTCTGTGCCCAGACACCCAGCACCCAGCTCTTGCCCACCTGGTTCTTTACAGGTGTCACATAGCCTTTTGTCCTCCAGTCCACCTCTGCTGGGGTCTTCAGGGCTGCTGATGGTTTGAAGATCAGTGCTGGCTCATCCCACCCTGCTGGGCTGAAGCCATTCAAGAGCTGATTGAACTCCTCATCTGTCTGCAGGCCACCAAGGGAAAACTGCTGTGATGCCAGGAGTGAGCCCAGCAGCCCTGGAGCTCAGTCCACGGACACCTGCAGCTTCCAGGGGATAACTGGTCCCTGGATCAAGCTCTGGGCACATCAAGAGGTCCCCAGTCCCCAGCCCAAGCCCTGGGTGCATCAGAGGCTCCCCAGCCCAAGCCCTGGGTGCAGTGGGGGGTGGGCAGTCCCCAGGGAAGGGGGTGGGCAGGGGGGCAGGTACCAGGTCCCCGTGGTGGTTCATGGCCAGGCGGAAGCTGTGCTGCCCCCTCGCCTCCTCCCGGTTGTGCTGCTGGATGCGCCGCAGGTTCTTCTCCCAGACCTCCCTGCGAGCGGCCTCAGCCTCCTGCCGCGGAGCAGAAATGTGCCTCAGGAGCATGGGGACACAGGATGGGGCTGGGAGCACCTGGGTGACTCTGGGTGCAAGTCCCTCAGAGCCAGCCCCAGCCTGAGGGGAGCAGGACCTACCGCTGGGTACTCCTTGGCGTGGAGGCTCTTCCACCCTTCCCACACCTCCTCCAGGGCAGGATCTGGTGCTGTGGCACAGCCCAGCAGGGCCAGCAGCAGCCACAGTGGCATGGCCATGGCACCCAGCTGGGGAAATGGCAAGAGTGGGGTCAGAGAGGTCCCTGTGCTGAGCCCCACAGCTAGCAGCTGGGGCCATGGGCTGGCAGCAGGATGAGTCCTTCCTAGCCCTGGATTAGAGGCGAGGGGGGAGGCAGAGAAATGCAAACAGAGCAGCCAGGCCAGAAGAAAGAGAGACAGGTTGGGCCCTTCAGCTGGATCAGCTCTTGCCTGGCCACACACTGCTGTTTTGACAGGAGCTTTAGGAGGTCTTAGCCGTCCTTTGGGTGGCATTTAAGTGTCCTTTTTAGGAGAGGAAGGAGCAGCTTCAGCAGGGAGCAGAGCCTGGATGGCAGGAGGAGGCAAACACAGACAAAAGGGCAGTGAGAGCAGCTGGCTCTGCCCCCTCCCTGCCTCACTGTGCTCACAGAACCCCCAAATCCCAGCACAGTGGATCCCCTTCAGGTATTGAAATGCAGCCCTAAGGTCTCCCCGGAGACTGAACAGCCCCAGCTCTCCCAGCCTGTGCCCAGAGCAGAGGTGCTCCAACCCTCTGATCATCTTGGGGGCCTCCTCTGGAGCCATTCCATCAGGTCCAGGTCCTCCTTGTGTTGAGGGCCCTGGAGCTGGATGCAGCACTGCAGGTGAGGTCTCAGCAGAGCAGAGAGGCAGAATCCCCTCCCTCCATCTCTGGCCATGCTGCTTCTGAAGAGCCCAGCGGAGCAAGAACTGCAGCTGCTGGGCTGGGACAAAGCTGCTTTCACTTGGAAGCCAGCAGAAAGCTGCCCCCAAAGAGAGAGAAAGCTGCCCCCAAAGAGAGAGAAAGCTGCCCCCAAAGAAAGAGAAAGCTGCCCCCAAAGAAAGAGAAAGCTGCCCCCAAAGAAAGAGAAAGCTGCCCCAGCCTTCAAGCAAAGGGCTTGAGCTGGAACCAGAGCCAAGAGGTTTGCCTGCAGAGGTGGGAGTGCAGAGGAGCTGCTGCCCCACGCCGATGACTGAAGCCTTGCATCTGTCCCAGCAGGAGGGCAGGAAGCCCTGGGACGTGCTTCCCCAAAATCCCTCCCTGAGGATTTTCCAGTATCACTTTACAGCCTTTCTTTGGGCCAGCACAGGCAGGCAGCGCTCTGCCAGCCCCAGCCCCGCTCCTGCCAGCCCCAGCCCCCCCTCCACCGCAGCCATTTGTCTTCCTCACATCACCACTGCCGCACGCCCCACACCTCCCGTGCTGGCCTTTGGTATTCCTGAGCAACTTCAGTTATTCCTGGGGTGCTGCTCTGCTCAGCCACGCAGCACACAGCAGGGCCCTGGCAGATCAAATGCCTCTGGCCACCCTCAGCACGGAGTTTCCACTGATGTGGCCTCCCAAGAGCGAGGGCTGGAGTCACACCTTGATTCCACACGCCTTGGGAGTGGAGATCCATAGGATCCATGGAATGGGCTGGGTTGGAAGGGACCTCCAGGATCATCCAGTTCCAACCCCCCTGCCATGGGCACAGACACTTTCCTCTGGGCCAGGTTCCAGCCTCCAGGGAGGAGGCATCCACAGCCTCCCTGGGCAACCTGCTCCAGGCTCTCCCCACCCTCACTGGAAGGAATTTTTTTCCTACTCTCCAGCCTCAATCTGCCCTCCTCAAGCTTCAGTCCATCCCCTTTCATCCTACCATTACAAGCCCTTGTCAAAAGTCCCTTCCCAGCTTCCTTGCAGCCCCCTTTCAGGTACTGCAGCACCAGGAAGTTTTCCATCTGAGCATCTTTCAGGGTGAAGTGGTGGCTTTCAGGAGCTAATGCTGCGGCTTGAGAAGTGTTGGTGCTGTAAAAATAAGTCCCCAGGAACATCTGTTCTCCCTCCACATCCTCTGCCTAAAAATAAAGCCCCACATGTTGGGTGTTCACAGGAGAAATGCCTCCCAGGCTGCTCCCAGGCTCAGCCCAGCTTCTTGAGGAAGAGCCTTCTGTGCCCAGTTTCACCCACTGCAGCCCCAGCCACTTCCCCCAGCCCTCACCTCGCTCAGGAAATGAACTCAGCTCCACTCTGCAGCTGCAAACCCTCTCTCCAAGAGCCACCCCGGACCCAGCTGCACCCTGCTTGGTGCTCCCCCACTTTCCCCCACAGGACAGCTGTGGTGGGCACCATCCACATCCTTCTTATTTCACCCCTTGACCGAGGCTGGGAAGCTCAGGGCTGGGGGTTGGTTATTTCCCAGTTAAAAACGCTCAGGATTCTCAAGTCCCACCCTCCCATCCCCCCCCCCCCCCCAAAACCCCCTAAAAAACCCAGAACAACCTCTTTTTGATGGCATCAAATAATCCTTCAGCTTCAGATGTAAGCGTGGAGGATCAAAGGAGCTGACAGCTTTGTAAACTCTCCCAGACAAGAGCATTTCAAGAGCGCATTGCAGGCATTTTAAGGAACACTTGGCTCATTCAGGACAGGAAAAAGCAATTCAAGTTCAGACTGAAAAGAAACAAAAACCCCCTGCAGAACCAAGCTCCTTACCCTCCACCAGCACCCACCAGGCTCTGAGGGCGGCAGGGAGAAACTCTCCTGTCTGCAGAGGTCTCCCTCAAGGCAGCTTCAGAGATGTGCAATTTCCTCCATCGCTGTCCCCTTCCGCTCCCTCTGACCTCAAAGGCTGCGCCAGGGGCTGCTCACGGGGGGGATGTGGGTGGAAGGTGAAACAGCTTCAACAGTCAGGGCAAGAAGGTTGAGAGAGGTTCTCCTTCCCCTCTGCTCTGCCCTAGGGAGGTCACAGCTGCACTACTGAGTCCATTTCTGGGCTCTCCAGTTCAAGAGACAGGGAACTGCTGGGGAGACTCCAGCAGAGGCCACAACGATGCTGAGAGGCCTGGAGCAGCTCTGTGAGGAGCAAAAGCCGAGAGCCTGGAGAAGAGCAGCCCCAGAGGGGAGCTGAGCAATGCTCAGCAGGAGCTAAAGGAGCTGTGAGGGGCAAGAGGCTGGGGCCAGGCTCTTCTCAGTGGTACCCAGGGACAGGACAAGGGGCAATAGGCACAGACTGGAAGCCAGGAGGTTCCACCTGAAGATGAAGAGAAACTTCTTCGGTGTGGGGGTGCTGGAGGCCTGGAGCAGGCTGCCCAGAGAGGCTGTGGAGTCTCCTTCTCTGCAGAGCTTCCAACCCCCCCTGGGCATTGTGCTGCTGGGCAAGCTGCTGTGGGAGCCCTGCTGGAGCAGGGGGCTTGGACTGGATGAGCTCCAGAGGTCCCTTCCCACCCTGCTGAGTTTCTGTGCAGGGGGTACCAAATACATTCACATTTACGTTCAGACAGCAAAACGCTCCAAGCTCTAAGATGCTTTGCATTTAGAACAGAAGCCTCCAGCTCACACCCTGGGGGCATTTGGCAGTGGTTTCATTAATGCCTGACTCTCATGTAGAAAGGAAAACAGCAAGGCTGGGGCTTGTAAGCTTTGAGCTCCAGAGGGGACAGGCACGGGCAGGCCCAGCACCTGCAAGGAGCAGCTCCCTCTTGCCCTGGGGGCTGGGGCAGAGCAGCTCCCCCTGCCCTGGGAGCCGGGGGCAGAGCAGCTCCATCCCCTGCTCCAAGTCAGGGGCGCTGTGCGAGGCAGCGACCTCCAGGGCTGGCGCCCAGCAGCCCCAAGCCTTCCACCCGGCTCAAGGTCACGCAGCTCCCGGCTGGCAGAGCCAAAGAAACGCAGATCCAGGCTTCCCAACGCTCCCCCCTGCATCTTCAATCGCCTGGCTCACGCTTTCCCCCCGAGGAACATCAGGGCCTTTAATATTCTCTCCGCCGCTCGGCCCAGAAAGCGAACAGAGCTCTTTGCTTTCAGCACAGACAGGGCTTTGGCTAGGGGCAGCCAGCTGCTGCTGCCGCTGCTTCCTCCTCCCTGCCGGCCCCACCAAGAGGCACAGACGGCCAGAGGCTCTCCTCTCTCTCTTCCCCAATATTTTATTGAGTTGCTACATCTTACACTCATAATTATAAAAGAATAAGAATCCATAAAAATATTTTCTTTTCATAATACGCACTTAAAATCCTCCGGGGGAGTCAGCGGGGTTCAGCTGGGGCAAGCTGGGGGCTTGGGGGCTTGCTTTCTGCTGTCTTCTCTTCTTGCCCCCAGCAGAACCCTTGGCTTGAGGAGGAGGGGGTGGGGGTTGTGTATATTTGCTCCCCTGAGGTGCAGGTTGCTCAATCCCCTCCCCTTACCCCCACCCCCAACTCTCCTCCCCCAGAACTGCAGCTCCTGTTGAGCAGGTAAATAAAAACCAGCAGAGAGCATTTGCTGAGTGGATGGGCAGGGGGGGAACAGTCACTGACCCGCAGAGAACTGAAGCACAGCCAATTTTCAGTGCACATCTGAAAGCTCAGGGAGCTGGGGAAGGAGAAGGTGGGATGGGGGGGGGGGGAGGGGAGGCAGCACAGAGGGTGGAGGGAGGGAGGATTTGCATAAATATCATCCACCTTGCCTTGCAAAAACCCCAACTGCTGCTGTGATCTCTGGAGAGGTGACCTCTGCTTGTAGCCAGCTGCTTCAGGCCGCTGTGCTACCTTGTTGGCACAACGCTGCTGGTGAGCTGCCATTAGAGAAAGGTGGCAGAGGAGGCCCTGAGCGACCTTCAAGCCACTTCCCTCCATCTGCTCTGCAAGATTCAAATAAAAACTCCCAAATAAAAAAAAGAGCAAAACCCAAAAAAGACAGACTTTAGTGTTGCATGCTTCTGTAGAGCTCTCCTGGCATCCCAGGGCTCCACCTTGTCACAGCAGGGCCAGGACACAGCAGCGCTGCTCAGCTCCCTCCCCGGGGCTCACCAGTAGGTAGAGTTCTTCTCTTCCCTCCTGCTCCTGGCTTAAGGCAGCTGCTGAATCAGCTCTTCCATTTCCAGCACAGGCACTGAGTTCTTGCAGGTTGAGAGTTTGGGAACCGCAGAGGTGCAGTGGAAAGGGATGGGGGAGGAGGGGAAAAAAAGGACAGGGGAAGAGAGAGATGGACACAAACCTCAGCCTCGGAGACAGACCACGGTCCATTGATTCCCAGGATAAAGAGGGAGTAGCAGCAAAAAAAGCATTAACAGCCAGGCTGGAGGAGAGGAAACGGGACGAGCAGCCGAGCAGGGGCAGACCTCCAGCTTGGGAAGTGAAAGAAGGTGGCACTGTCCAAACGGGAAGGGGCCCCCCAGGCTCCCCCCGGCTCCGGCGGGGGGCGCGCGCGCCCGGGCGGGCGGCTGCGCAGGGGCGGCGGGGCAGGGCCGGGCGAGCTGTCAGTGTCCAGTTTGCAGAGGCTCTGTGCTCTCAGAGGTATTCCTGTAGAAAGTGCAGCAGCGTGATCTCGTAGTGCTCCCCCGACTCGGGGCACCGAATACTGTGTCGCTCGTTGGGGTAGATCTGGGCAGGAAGCGGAGAGGTGGAGCCGTGAGCCAAGAGCTGCTCCTTCAGCACGGGCGACCCCCCTGATGCACCATGGCATGGCTTGGAAGGCACCTTCAAGATCATCCAGTTCCAACCCCCTGCCATGGGCAGGGACACCTCCCACCAGCCCAGGTTCCAACCTGGCCTTGAACACCTCCAGGGAGAGGACACCCATGGCCTCCCTGGGCAGCCTGTGCCAGTGCCTCCCCACCCTCACTGGAAGCAATTTCTTCCTAATCTCCCCTCCTGGAGCTCCAATCCATTCCCTCTTGTCCTCACAAAAGCCCCTTCCCAGCTTTCTTGTAGGTCCTTTTCAGGTACTGGCATACCAGGAACTTCCTCCTCCTCTCCAGTCTCCACCTCCCCTCTACCAGCTCTGAGCCACCGTCCCTCATCCTGTCACTCCCAGCCCTTGTCAAGCAGCCCTCCCCAGCTCTCCTGTAGCCCCCCTCAAGTACTGGAAGGCAGCTCTAAGGTCTCCCTGGCAGCCCTTTTCCCTCAAGCCAGTCTGCATCGGGACAAAGAGGTGCCAGGGAATGCCACGAGCAGCTCCCTCCCTCCCCACTGCTGCTGCCACCAGCCAAGAGAGACACAGCAGCAGCTCAGCCAGAAGGAAAGTTCCAGGCCTGAGGGCAGGAGCCCTGTTTGCAAAATGCTTTTAGACAGAGGCCACAGCTGCCAGCAGTGGAACAGCCACAGTGCCACCTCCCGGCCTCATCCCAGGCATTTCCTGGCATCTACCTCCAGCAAGACGTGCCAGCAGCTGCCTGCCTGCCTGCCTCCACCTTCTCCCACCCCCACAACATACAGCAGAAAACTTTACACCCCACCCCACCCCCTCTTTCCAAATGCAAAAGACCTTCCCACTTCACTCCTCTTCCTCCTACCTGCAGCTGGTAAGGCTTTCCAGCCCGGATTAGCTGTGATACCAGGAAGTTGGTGTGGAAAAAGTGCACATTTTCATCCAGAAAGCCATGGAGGATCAGCAAACGGTTTGGCCTGGAGAAGGGGAGGGAAAGAAAGGTGAGAAAGAAGGATGAGAAACCACCTGAGCAGCTCTGCAGTGGGTCTGCTGCCAGGCAGCAAGTCAAAGTGAGTGATGGACAGACAGCCCTGTGGCCACAGACATGGTCCTCAACCCTTCCCTGGCCAAGGGGCTGGGGGTACAAAGTGGTAAAGCACTGGAACGGGCTGCCCAGGGATGTGGTTGAGGCCCTGGCCCCAGAGACATTCAAGATCAGACTTACAGGCCCTGGGCAGCCTGCTCTGGCTGGAGGTGACCCTGCTGCCTGCAGGGGGGTTGGCCAAGGTGCCCTTGGAGGGTCCCCTCCAACCCAGTGCATTCTGTGATGCTGCAGACCAGTGCCACCGGTTCAAACCCATCCGGACTCCAACCCATCCCGTTCCAACCCGCTGGGATTCAGCAGGGGTGCATCTGGGGGCACCAGAGAGGAGGCAGGAGGAGGCTCTGAGCTGCTGACCCAGCCAAGGCTGCAGCACTCACTCGTTGGGGAGCTTCTCCACGTGCAGTGCCACGGAGCCAGCCTCATAGCCCTGCTGGTTGTTCTCGGGGACGTCCATGTACCGCTCGGTGTAGCCGGTGTCGTAGGCCATCCACACTGTCACTGGAGCTCCTGCTATAGCAATCTGCCAACACACACACCCTCACTTGCACCTCAGCAGCTCCCTCCTCTCTTCAAGGGGCAGGTAGGGTTGGAAGGGACCTCAAGGATCAGCCAGTTCCAACCCCTCTGCCATGGGCAGGGACACCTCACACTACAGCAGGTTGCTCACAGCCACATCCAGCCTGGCTGCAAAAGCCTCCAGGCATGAGGGTTCCAGCACCTCCCTGGGCAACCTGTGCTCACCACCCTCATGGGGAAGAATTTCCTCCTAACAATTCAGCCTGGAGAAGAGAAGGCTGAGGGGAAACGTCATTGCTTTCTACAGCTCCCTGAGAGGAGGCTGGAGACAGATGGGGTTGGTCTCTTCTCTCTAGTAACAAGAGAGAGGACAAGAGGAAACAGTCCCAGGTTGCCCCAGGAGAGGTTTAGGTTGGACATGAGGAGTTTCTTCCCCAAGAAGGTTGTCTAAGCCCTGAAATAGGCTGCCCAGGTGGAGTCCCCATCCCTGGGGAGGGATTTACAAGCCATGCAGATGTGGTGCTGAGGGCCATGGTTCAGCACCAGCCTTGGTGGTGCTGGGTTAATGGTTGGGCTCAAGGACCTTAAAGGTCTTTTCCAGCATGAATGATTCTATGACTCCATACCAGCACTAAAGGCTTCCTCTTTTCAAGGACATGTGGAATTATCCAGAAACTGTGCTGAGGACTTGAGAAAGGGATTAGGCTCAGTCCTCCCTGACAGTCACTGGGGAACAACTCCATCCTCATTCACCCTCATCCAGGTACAACCTGGAAGGCCAACCCAGAGCCTCACCAGCAGCTACAGGCAGGACCCAGAGCTTTCCCCCCCAACCATCACAAACATCAAGCTAAAAACAAAACCCCAAAGCAGCCAACCCCAGATGCCAAGCTAAAAAAACCCAAAAGCTGAGAGAACCAAGTGTCCTAAGGTCCAGCTTCAGGTCCAGACTCACCTTGAAGACGTTGGGCTTACAGATGAGGCCCATGAGGGAGAGGAACCCCCCGTAGGACCAGCCGTGGATGGCTACCCGACTCAAGTCGATGAACCCGTATTTTTCTGCTACATAATGTAAACCTTCCACCTGGTCCTCTATCTCCACCTGACCCTAGAAGGCAACAGGGAAGCTCAGGTTAGCAGCTCTCTAAATGTAGAGGCAGAAAAAAGAGCAGCGCTCAAGAGAGGAGAGAGCACAGAGCCTTAAACACCAGAGCTTCGTCAGCCAAAGGAGCAGGTTACCATCTGGTTCTTCAGGGCCCCTTCGAATTTGAGGCCTCTCTGGCAGGATCCCCTTCCATCAATCACCACCACAGCATAGCCCAAGGATGCCAAGGTGTTCAGCCTCAAGTACTTGATTCCCTTGAAGGAGTTGTTCACCAGCTGCACCTGCAGGAGGAGGGAAGAAAGGTATCAGAGATGAGCAGCTGCCTTCTGGTGCCTTCTGCTGCTTGTCCCACTGTGTAGCATCTTCAGCTGGACAGCAGCCACTAATGGAGCTATCAGAGCCAGGCAGATCAGACTAAATGCTGCAAAAATCATCTGAGGTTTGAAGCAGAGTTCAGAGCAGAGGTTCAGAGCTTGCTGCTAACCAAAGTGTGAGTCCTGCTGCGTGACCAAGCCAGCCACAGCTCTGCCCTGGGCAGCAGTCCCACACCTGGCAGCAGCCAATTTCATCTGGGTTGTTACCTGAGGGCCTCCATACACAAAGAGCACCGTGGGATGCTTCTTCCCAGGCTGGACATCATGAGGTTTGTAGACCATGCCATAGAGCTCCACGTCTGACTGAGTGCGGAAGTGAAAGATCTCAGGTGGGACATAATCCGGGGGGCAACCTGCAGGAGGAGGTGCAGACAGAGCCTGGAGTGCAGCCTGCAGGAGGAGGTGCAGGCAGGAGGGAGGCGCAGGCAGGGCCTGGCAGGGCAGCCGGCAGGAGGGAGGCGCAGGCAGGGCCTGGCAGGGGGGAGGCGCAGGCAGGGCCTGGCAGGGGGGAGGCACAGGCAGGGCCTGGCAGGGGGGAGGCACAGGCAGGGCCTGGCAGGGGGGAGGCACAGGCAGGGCCTGGCAGGGGGGAGGCACAGGCAGGGCCTGGCAGCGCAGCCGGCAGGGGGGAGGCGCAGGCAGGGCCTGGCAGCGCAGCCGGCAGGGGGGAGGTGCAGGCAGGGCCTGGCAGCACAGCCGGCAGGGGGGAGGTGCAGGCAGGGCCTGGCAGGAGGGAGGTGCAGGCAGGGCCTGGCAGGAGGGAGGCGCAGGCAGGGCCTGGCAGGAGGGAGGCGCAGGCAGGGCCTGGCAGGGGGGAGGCGCAGGCAGGGCCTGGCAGGGGGGAGGCACAGGCAGGGCCTGGCAGGGGGGAGGCACAGGCAGGGCCTGGCAGGGGGGAGGCACAGGCAGGGCCTGGCAGGGGGGAGGCACAGGCAGGGCCTGGCAGGGGGGAGGCACAGGCAGGGCCTGGCAGGGGGGCGGCGCAGGCAGGGCCTGGCAGGGGGGCGGCGCAGGCAGGGCCTGGCAGGAGGGAGGCGCAGGCAGGGCCTGGCAGCACAGCCTCTGCTTCCTACCCCACCTCAATGAGCTCCTCCTGGTCAAACCTGACCTTAGTGTGGGCTCCTCCCATGCCAACCACACCAACCTGAAAGCACTCAGCCTCTGCCTGCCTGCACAGGGCGATGTACAATGCATGGAGTGAAGAGATCAACCTGGGCTAGTGGGAGGTGTCCCTGCCCATGGCAGGGGTCGGTTCAAGGTCCCTTCCAACCCAAAGCAATCTATGGATCGTCAGCTGGGTGTTAGATGAGGCACTCTGGGCCCCAACAGCAAGATGTGGAAGGTTAAGGACAGGGATGGGGTCAGCAAGTGTGCAGGAAGGGTTCAGGTGCTGCTGTGAGCTGTATCTAAAGCTTTAAAGGAAGCAGCCACTGCACCCCAGATACTGGTCCCCTCCCTCTTCAGAGAAATCAAGAAACACCTCAAGCCACAGCCCTGTAAACCTGCCCCCTGGAGCAGTGCTTGCTCTCCAGACATGGCACAGTGACACCCTGAAGGCCCAGATGCCATCTCCTGGATGAGCCTCCCGCTGGAGGTCCCTCCCCTGCCACACAACACAACCCTTCTCCCTTGGAAGGGAGCGACTCAGGCCACTTCCCTCTGCATCAGCACAGTGGGAAGGCACCCAGAGAGGGAAGCAAGCGTTGCCAAGGTGCTGCAGGACTTACTGGCTGCCTCCATCATGCTGGCCCAGAACTTGGGCTGCTTGTGGAGAGGGTCATCGTCAGAGCCACTGAGCTTGTAGACATGCACACAAGGTGGAGTGCTGACACTGCTGTAGTGGCTGATGAACATGTCAAAGTTCTGCAGGGGGGAAGAGAGCAGAGTCAGGAGGACAAGGCCTGACCCTTCATCCCACATCTCATCTCCCCTGTGCACTTCTCAGCTCCCACATCATAGAATCACAGAACTGTCAGGGTTGGAAGGGACCTCAAGGCTCAGCCACTTCCAACCCCGCTGCCATGGGCAGGGACATCTCACACCACAGCAGGTTGCTCTCAGCCACCTCCAGCCTGGCTGCAAACACCTCCAGGCATGAGGCTTCCACCACCTCCCTGGGCAACCTGTGCCAGGCTCTCACCACCCTCATGGGGAACAACTTCTTCCCAACATCCAATCTGAATCTCCCCACTTCTAGTTTTGCTCCATCCCCTCAGTCCTATCTCTCCCTGACACCCTCAAAAGTCCCTCCCCAGCTTTCTTGTAGCCCCCTTCAGCTACTGGAAGGCCACAATTAGGTCTCCTGGGAGCCTTCTCCTCTCCAGCCTGCACAACCCCAACCCCCTCAGTCTGTCCCCACAGCAGAGCAGCTCCAGCCCTCTGCTCCTCCTCGTGGCCCTTCTCTGGACACCTTCCAGCCCCTCCAGATCCTTCCTGTGCTAGGGGCCCCAAACGACCGAGACAAAAGAAGCCCTCAGGACTCATCCCTGGCCACGATTCATTGCCACTCCCAGCCTGGATCTCTGTCAGCTGGGCAGAGGAGGGCATCCTGTGGCCAAGAACCAACCAACCTGGCTCATGGAGCAGCTGTGGGAGAAGCCTGGGGTGGTGAGGCGCACGATTTCGCCAGGAGCCTCGTAGCTCACCACGTAGAGGTGGTGCTCCAGGGGGGTGTCCTTGGTGCCTTGGAAATACACCAGCTTGGTGGCCTCATTGACCCAGATCTGTGGGGAGAAAAGAGGGCTGAGAAACAGGAGGAGGACAACTGCTGCTCTTCTGCCACTTCAGGCTGTCCCCAGGCAGAGGCAGCTTTAAGCACCAACAGTCCATGACAGACTGGGAGGTACCTCTGGGGACCACCGTTGATGGGAGAGGCCAGAGAACACACACAGAGCAGGGACAGGGAACTGCACATGGTCCAGGAGGCCATGAGAAGTGGCCACTGAGAGACTCAAAGGATTTGCTAAATGAGCATTAGAAGTTGGGCTTTCAGGTGAAGCTAGGAAGATTCTGTGCTTAAATGTGGCACCTTCATGGAGAGGCTGTAAGGGTGAAGCTGTTCATATATTCAGCTCAAGGGAGACAGGGAGAGAGTCCAGCAGGGGCTGCAAAGCTGCTGAGGGGCCTGGAGCAGCTCTGGGAGGAGCAAAGGCTGAGAGCCCTGGGGCTGAGAGCCTGGAGGAGAGCAGCCCCAGAGGGGAGCTGAGCAATGCTCAGGAGGAGCTAAAGGAGCTGTGTGGGGCAAGAGGCTGGGGCCAGACTCTGCTCAGTGGTGCCCAGGGACAGGACAAGAGGCAATGGGCACAAAGTGGAAGCCAGGAGGTTCCATCTGAACAGGAGGAGAAACTTCTTTGGTGTGAGGCTGCTGGAGGCCTGCAGCAGGCTGCCCAGAGAGGTTGTGGAGTCTCCTTCTCTGCAGAGCTTCCAATCCCCCTGGGCATTGTGCCCCTGGGCAAGCTGCTGTGGGAGCCCTGCTGGAGCAGGGGGCTTGGACTGGGTGAGCTCCAGAGGTCCCTTCCCAACCCTCACTATGCTGAATTTTGGGGATTCTGTATTCTTTCCAGCAACCCTGAGAACAACCTCACCTGTGCAAGGCCCAGCCTGAGAGCTCTAACAGCACCCAAGCCACCCCACAATGGACTTTTCATGCCCAGATAAGGCTGCTCCCAAACCCCACCTGGGCCAACCAGGGCTAGGAGCCTACAGCTTTTAAACACTGCATTGATCCAGCAACAGGAACTGAACTGTTTTCCACCTTACACTCTCCAGATGCTATTTCTGGCTAAGCCACAGTTTGAGGACCAATGTGGACAGCACAGGGAACAAGAAAGGGACAAAAGAAAATCCAACTCAATTGGGCAGAGAAACCAGGCAGAGCCCTGTGGAGCACCAAATGCATCACAATAATTGCTGCTAACACAATTTTAGCCACAACACATGCAGGGAAGAGCTGGGGCCAAAATCAACAGCCTGTACAGTGAGAACCCACATGGGGAGGGGACAGCAGGTTAACTGCAGACTGAGGCAGAGCAACAGTGCCCAAAATGTGTGGAGCTGCAGGGCCCTTTAGCAAGTGAGAAGTGAAAACTCAGATTAATTGGAAGTGAACACACAAGGTCTTTATTTTGACAGGAGTCAGCTGGGAGCATTAAAAGATCAGACTCAGAGTTAATTCCTGGAGAGGGGAAAAAAAATAAATAAGCAATGGAAGTGGGTTTCTCCAGGCTTCAAAAAGTTCATTTCTGGCTCTTTTGCAGCCAATAAGATTCAGTTTCTCCACATCCTGAATTGCTCTGGAATCCCTAAGCTGCCTTCCTCCCAAAGGCTCTTCTGGAGGGGATCAGCTGGAGGCCAAGAGTTCACCCAAAGCCCTGGGAGCTGCCCCCAGCTCACAGCTGCTCACTGGGGTTAAAATGCTGCAGCAATCCTGAGCCTCTCCACAAAGCAGCTCTTTGCTGGCTCCTGAAGCTCAGCCTTGTGTGTCCTTTATTTCTTTATTTATTTTTGTTTTATGGGCCTGCCCTGCTCTTGGGATTTAGCTAAGGAGCAATCTGCAGCCTGATTAAAAAGGCAATCAGTTCAGTGTGCAGCAGGCTACAGCACTTCTGGGGAAAACAGAGGCAGCAATAAAAAGAGAAACAAAATGAAGCCTAAGTGGTTCTAGCAGGTCCCAGGCGTAGCAGGGGGTGTGGGCCAGGAGTGTGGGCAGACAAAGCACAGCCCCAGCACTGCAAGAGCAGGAAAACAACAACCTACCTTCGATCCATGCCTGGCCAGCACCTCCCACTCCCCACCAGTCAAGGCAATCTCCTCTTTAATAGGGCACTTGAAGTCATCTGGAGAAAATAACAGGAGAATCAATCACTGCCTTCCCCCCAGAGGCAACACCAGCAAATCAGAGAACCAGAGACTGGCTTGGGTTGGGTTGGAAGGGACCTTCAAGAGCACCCAGTGCCAACCCCCTTGCCATGGGCAGGGACACCTCCCACCAGCCCAGCTTGCTCAAGGTCCCACTCAACCTGGCCTCCAACACTTCCAGGCTTGGAAACTCCACAGCTTCCCTGGGCAACCTGTTCCAGTGCCTCACCACCCACCTGGGGAAGAATGTCTTCCTAAAGTCTCATCTAAATCCAGCTTCTTCCAGTTGGAAGCCATCACCCCTTTGTACCAAGTCCCTCTCCTATGGCCCCCTTCAAATCCAGGAAGCCTGCTCTAAGGTCTCCTCAAAGTCTTCTCTTCTGCAGGAGAAGGGAACTCCTCCTCCAGAGAGGGAATGGCCAGCAAAGCACAGCTCTTACCCTCACTGTGGACATATGGCTGCACCCAGTTGTGGCTGCCTGGCTTCAGGACTGCTGTGACTCTGTAGAGGTGACAGAAGCCTGTTTTGCACTCGTTGGCTCGGATAAAGCAGAGCTCTTCCTCCTCTCCCTCCGGTTGGATGAAAGGATAGAAGATGTCATGAACCTGGCACAGGAGGCAAAGGACCCATGAGTGATGTGTGCTGAGAGTGCAGACTCCAGGGAGTCAATGCTGGGCTTTCAAAGAGAGAATGGGGAAAAGCCAGTCCACAACTTTCCACTCCCACACAGACTCTGGGCTCACAGAGGACCAAGTGGCTCTGAGCTTCCCACAGCCAGCACCAAGAGCAGCCCTGCCTCTGAGAGGGACATTTCAGCTACATGAGCATCACCAGGTGGCTGCTATCCAGCACCTTAGGAGTGCCATGGTGGCAGCTCCAGGCCCCTTTCTCACTTCTTAGAGGCTGGACTTTATTCCCTGTCCTCTCTCTGTCTTTTATCCCCTAAAAAAAGTACACCAGATCCCAGAGGTTAAGGCTGCTCACACCTCAAGAAGCCATTTAAGCTTGCAGGAGAACACTCCCAAACAAATGGCAGTGTCACATCCAACGTGCCTGTGCTCCCCAGGAACGTCAGCAAGAATTAAGTGAACCATTCCAACTGCAAGGAGATGGCAGGAAAACAAAATCACTGAATTGTCAGGGCTGGAAGGGACCTCAAGGCTCAGCCAGTCCCAACCCCCCTGCCATGGGCAGGGACACCTCACACTACAGCAGGTTGCTCACAGCCACATCCAGCCTGGCTGCAAAAACCTCCAGGGATGAGGCTTCCAGCACCTCCCTGGGCAGCCTGTGCCAGGCTCTCACCACCCTCATGGGGAAGGAATCCTTATCCCTTCCAGTGCTGAGTGCATGGAAGTGAAATCCTTCCCATGGATTAAACAACCCTCCCTGAAGCAACACCAAATCTGGCACCGCTGAACAAACAGCAAAGCAATCTGCTGGAGCATGGCCTGAACCAGACACAGCCAACAGCAGGCTGGCTAAGGAGGAGGAGGAGGAGGAAGGAGGAAGGAAGAAGGGCCCCCAGCTCCTGAGGCTCTTACATTTATCCACACATCAGTGGTTTCTTCATAGATGACAAATGGCTGGACGTTTTCTGGCACGGCTTTGGCAAGTTCAGCACGCTGCTCCTCGCTCTCTGGGACTGGGATGAAGAGCGCTGGGGGCAGGAGGATGAGCTGCAGTCGCTGCTGAGGTCTGTCTAGGAACATAGCCCAGGCACTGGGGAGAAAGGTTGGGAGGTGAATGTCAGCACCACAAAAGAGATGTCCCTTCCTACCACTCAGAGCATGCAAGCCTTTGGTGTTTTGGGGTGGGGGTTTTTCCCTCCCCCTTCACTGGCAGACAGGACTGAGGCATCTGAATGCAGAGCTCTTCTCATTGCTGCTCTCTAATCTGCTGGAAGCTGTGCCAGCAAGCAGGGATTGCCAGACATCTCTGGGATTTCACCAGGGTATTGCTCAGACAAGATGTCTGACAGCTTTGCCAGTGTCTATTCCAAGGGAGCACTGTTAGCAGAACCCTGTCTCTGCACATCACTCTTCCTTGGGCAGCCTCTCCAGCAGGCAGCACCATTTGTTTCCCAGCAAGCTCCTAACAAGCTGGAGTGATCCCTCTGACAGTGATCCCATTTGTGGCTTCCTCATCACAGGCTGGGTTGGGTTGGAAGGGACCTTCAAGATCACCCAGTGATAAACCCTTGTCTGAGGGCTGAGTGTCAGGGAGGAGGGGACAGCCTCTGCTCACCTGCTGCCTGTGACAGGATAAGGGGCAGTGCATGGAAACTACAGCACAGGAGGTTCCACCACAACATGAGGAAGAACTTCTTCACTGTAAGGGTCACAGAGCACTGGAGCAGGCTGCCCAGAGAGGTTGTGGAGTCTCCTTCTCTGGAGACTGTCTGGATATGTTCTTGTGTGACCTAGATTCTAGGTCCTGCTCTGGCAGACCTCCAGAGGTCCCTTCCAACCCCTAACATCCTGTGAAGCCCCTGCCATGGGCAGGGACAGCTCCTACTGGACCAAGCTGCTCTAGCAGGGAAAAGCACAGACCAAAGACAAGTGCTGAGTGAAGAAGCCACTTCAGACTCAGCCTTGTTCCTCTCCAAGGAGAGTCATTTGAAGCAGTGCTGCACTGCAGGTCTCTCAACATGACAGATGGCAAAGGCACCACAGCATAGTGAGGCTACCCCAAGGCCTGGAAGTGCATCAAGGGAAGTCTCATCATTAAGGCAGACTTTGCAAAGAGCTAGGCTCTGCTCAGCACCTCAGTGCCTGTGGATTTCAGGGACTGATGTATTCAGCACATTTAGATAAGCTCTGGTGCAGAACAGCAGCAGCAGCACCAATGGGGATTATCTTCCATAAAGCTGTATGAATTTAGTTTCCAGAGCAGAAAGTTAATGATGAGTTACAGAATGCAGTCTTCAAAAAGAGAGCTAAGTCACTCTGACTCCATCTGCATGGAAGGTGGTTAATAGTCAAGCAAGCTTCTCAGGGGCCACAAGAGGACAAACCAAGGAGCCACCACCACAGAGGGCAAACCAAGAGCTTCAACATTTGATATCAGTCAGATGGGTGTGGGTTCTGGAAGTCCTCAGGCAAGGCCAGCATGAGCCTGTGGCTGGCATATGGAGCAAGTGAGCTGTGGGAGCAGCCAGGTCTCAGAGCAATCTTTCCCCTTCTCCACAAACTGCTCCCTTCCCCCTGACACGTTTAGCATCGATCACAGACTGGACCAACGAGCAACGATCAAACTCCTCCCAGCACATCCTCCTCCTCAGCAGGAAGCTGTGGGGCTTGTGTCAAACATTCTCATCTCCCAAAGAATTCCCCATGTCACCTCAACTTGGTGGCTGAGACCTAGACCCCCACAGCTTGGCACTCTGGCCTCCACCTGATCAATTCCTACTTGTAGGGCATCGTAACACTGAAGAAGTCAAATCCTCGTGTGCCCTTTTTTTGTGGCGCTCACAGCTTTCAGAGCAGGTTGTGACTACAAAAGCAAAGCATGCTGAGGGCCTGCAGTGGCCAGGAAAGCTCCTGGGAGCCCTAGTTTGGAAGCAAAACTTAGTTACTATTTGCCATCTCGGGTCCATCCGGCACGGGCGATGTACTCCACGGTGGGAAACAAGGCAGCAAAAGGTTGCACCAGCTCCTTGTCCTGGGCACACAGGATCTGCAGCAAAAGGAAGAAGGTCCAACAGCAAGTCAGACTGCAGCTACATCTCCCCCCACTCCTCCCATCTCCTCCTAGGGGAGCTCAGTGAAACAGGAGAATAAGGAAGTTTGACTCTTGGCATCAAGAGTCAGGCCAGGAGAAGCAAATCTGCCTACAAATGGCAGGGAGGGAGGGAAAAAACCCAAACCAAGCTCCAAAGCAAAATGATTTTGGCATTCAGCCACCACAAAGGATACAGCCAGGGACTGATGCCCAGGATTAGATTGAGCTTCAGCCCTCCTGCTCTACTGCTGAGCGTGGAGTACCAGCCTAACCCAACCTCTCCCTCCCTGCTCCCAGCTGCCTGCCCACCAGCACAATACTTCTCAGCACTTGGAAGTGTTTCTGTTTCTTGGACAAACACATCCCAGACCCAGCTGCTGAGAACAAAGGCTGACACTCTCTAGGAATTCCTACTGGAACACCATTCAGGAATTCTTAGTGTCCTTGTCTTAATTCTAAGGAGCTCCAGCAGCAGTGAACCCTCCCTCTGCAATATCCCATCGTGAGTTGGCAGCACTTACCTTCCCCTTGCTGTCTGTCTTAAATTCTGCCAGTTTTAATGTAATCTTGGGGTTTTTGCTGCCTGTGGGAGGGAAAGAACAGCAAAATAACTTCAACACACCATGGTTATGCACAGCCTCAGGTACTGCAGCCAGTTCTGGTGTCCCCAGCAGGACACAGAGCTGTTGGAGCAAGTTTAGGAGGCCACAAAGATGATCCAAGGGCTGCAGCAGCTCTGCTATGAGGACAGGGCTGAGGAGCTGGGGGTGTTCAGCCTGGAGAGGAGATGATTCAGGGGGGGACCTTAAAGCTGTCTTCCAATACCTGAAGGGATCCTACAGGAAGGCTGCAGAGAGACTTTTCATGAGGGTGTCTAGAGACAGGCCAAGGAGGAATGGTTTGAAGCTGAGGGAGAGCAGGGTTAGACTGGAGCTTAGGAAGTTCTTCAGTATGAGGGTGGTGAGACTCTGGAACAGGCTGCCCAGGGAGGCTGTAGATGGAACACCCTGGAGGTGTTCAAGCCCAGGTGGGATGAGGCCATGAGTCTAGTTGAGAGGTGTCCCGGCCTGCAGTGGGGGATAATCGGATCCCTAAGGTCCCTTCCAACCTAAGCCATTCTCTGATGATTCTATGATTCCAGAGGAGAACTAACTCTGCTCCTGCTAAAATGGCTCTGTGTGAATGTACAAACATCAAACTGCTGTGAGCAAACACCACTGTGATCACAAGAGCCGCTCTGGGCACGGCTGAAGTTTGCTTCTGCCTTGCATAGTTGGCTCGGTGTGCTCTCAGGAGGGAGAGGAAAGCTGGTATTCAAAATGCATTCCACCAGATACATTCCATCCCCTCAGCAATCCTTTCATTGAAGCTGAATTTTAAACCTCATTCCTTTCTTTGGGGCTCAGAGACTCAATTAGGTCTCAACATTTACAACCAGCTCCTAACGGCGGTGCCGAGGGCCGTGGCTCAGCAGCGGCCTTGGCAGCATTAGAGAATGGTTGGACTGGAGGATCTTCAAGGTCTTTATCAACCAAAACAATGCTGGAGTTCTATGACTCTACACCCCACTATGTCCCCAGATTCATCCAAGAGTTCAGAGCACAAATCCCACAGCAGGAGCCGAGAGCAGCATTAGCAGCCCTGTGGTATTTCACTTACCTGTCCTGGGGTATCGATAGGAGTCTGTTTTTCTCTCCTCCAAGGCAGGTGAAGGAACATGAATTATCTCCACCTCTGACTCATCCACTTCCTCATACAAGATCCTCAGTGTTTTTAAATCCTCTGCACCTAGGACAGACAGCAAGCACCTCTGCTGCAGTCTTTTGCCAGCTGCTCCTGACTTGCCCTGAGCACTGCGGCAGCACCCCCTGCAAATACTCCTCAGAGCTCAAGCCCAATCCCTCAGAGGCTTGTTCCTTCAGGTGAGCTCCCCAGGAACAGACCAAACCCCCAAACCCTTGCTCTAGAATATCTTCTCAGCAGGGGCAGCAGCAGAATTTGCTAAGCAGAACACTGACTGACCTTCTGTGGAAGCTGTGGGACACCACCAGTAGCCTGTGAAGCGATCAAACTCCTCCTGAATGACAAAAGTGGCCACCCCAGCAGATTTGGGGTCATCAAGGACATTGGATAAGCCTGGAGAGGAACAAAGGAGACTGCATTTAAATCTCCTGGCAAAAAAATGCTGGTCCAAAGGAAGAATGCACTTGGAAGAACTGGGTCCAGTTTTGGGGTCCTCACAAGAAGAAAGACTGCAAGGGGCTGCAGCAGGTCCAGAGAAGGGCAACAAAGCTGGGGAAGGGTCTGGAGAGCAGGGCTGGGGAGGAGCAGCTGAGGGAGCTGGGGGTGTTCAGCCTGGAGAAGAGGAGGCTGAAGGGAGACCTCATTGCTCTCTACAGCTCCCTGAAAGGAGGTTGGAGCCAGGTGGGTGTTGGTCTTCTCTCCCTAGTAACAAGTGACAGAACAAGAGGAAACAACAGCAGGGGAGGTTTAGGTTGGACATTAGAAGAAACTTCTTCACTGAAAGGGTTCTCAACCACTGGCACAGGCTGCCCAGGGAGGTGGCTGAATCCCCATCCCTGGAGGTGTTCAGAAGCCACAGAGATGTGGGGCTGAAGGCCACAGCTTAGCACCAGCCCTGGTAGAGTTAGAGAATGGTTGGACTGGATGAGCTTAAAGACCTTTTCCAACCAAACTTATTCTGTGACATGGAGCACTGTGGTGGGAATAAATCATGAAGACATGAGTCCTTCCAGCCCACATCTGGCAGAAGGGGCTTGCTTTTGCCCCCAGCAGTTACCTTTATGGCAGTAAGTCATTCGCTTCTCCTCCCCTGTCTCAATGTTGGCTACCCAGAGGTCATTGTTATTGATGAATGAGAAGAAGGCAGGGTCAGCTGGGCAGATCTTGGGATCCATCCTTGGCCCTGTGCACTGAGTTTTGATCTCCAGAGGCTTCATTGGAGACACCTACACAGCAACAAAACACACAAACAGCTCTGTATTGAAAAGGTCTCAGCCACAGATAGAGAAGAGCCCTGGGAACGAGAGCCAACATTGCCCCCGCGGCACGAGAGGGATGACCGTAACCAGCTGGACTGTGGAGCCATCCCCAGCCCAAACCACTGAGTGAGACTGGAAAGCTCACTGGCAGACTCACCATGAATCCATTCTTGCCCCCATCTCGACAATGAAAGAGGCTGTTGCTGGCCTGGAAGAGGAAGAGGCCACTCTCACTGTGGAAGTCATAAGATGTGATGCCAAAGACACCAAGCCTCTTGCGTTCCCTCAGGAGCTCCTCTTCTCTAGAGTACATCCCATGATGAGGGGTTGCCTAGGGTGGAAGGAAAAGACCTGAAAGGATCTGCAAGGAGAGAAACTTAACACAGGAATGCTCCATGACTGGCAGCAGCAGGTCTGTGAATGCCCCAAACCCAAAGCCAGGCAGCAGCCTCACCACACCAGGCCATAACCTGTGTGCCTCGAGGGCTTCAGTAGCTGAAGGAGGCCTACAAGAAGGCTGCAGAGGGACTGCTTCCAAAGGCCTGCAGTGACAGGATGAGGGGCAAGGCTTTGAAATTAGAGGATCTTAGGAACAGGTTCTGCTCCATGATTGTGATGGAGCACTGGTTGCCCAGGGAGGTAGTTGAGGCCCCATCCCTAGAGATATTCAAGGTGAGGCTCAACAGGGCTCTGGGCAGCCTGATCTACTTGGGGATGTCCCTGCTGACTGCAGAAGGGGTTGGACTGGATGAGCTTTGGAGGTCCCTTCCAACTCAGACCATTCTGAGAGTCCATAACCACTGCAGTCCAGCCTACAGGTGTGGTCCAGGGGAACCAGACCAACCACATGCCCCCAGGTTTCCTCTGCACCAGGGGGAGGAATTGCCAACCTGTCACTGCTGCAGTTGGCACTTCAGCAGGCACTGAGGACAGCTGCACTTGCTCTGCTTATGCAAATCAGATGTAACCAATTAACTTAATGACTTCATCTACAGCCTTCACAAACAGTTTCCATGTCAGACACTGCAAACAAAAGCTCTTCCGGGGAGCTTGAATTACCCTGCAGGGGACTGAGCATTCCAAACAGGGTCAGGTTTTCCACCAGGAGCCTTCTTAGTAGGGAAGAATGACAAAACCCCTCCACTCTCCTCTTGAGCAGTGCTGTCAGTGACAAAGGACAGCAGAGAAGGGAAAATCCACCTCCATTCTGCTTGCATGGCAGTGGAGTTTAGGGCAGAAGCAGCAGTTTGGATTGAAGGTAAGCAGGACAGATGACAGACAGGCACTGCACTGAGCACACCAAGAGCCCAGCCAGGACACCCAGAAGAAAGGTGCACTGTCCTGACAGCCTGGAACTGGAGACTGGAGACTGGCAGACTGGAGAGGTGCTGCTTCAGACTCCTCTTTGCTAGATCAGCCCTTTGCTTGCCACATCAGCTGCTTCCATGCTCACTGCCAGCCCTGCTGCACACACAAGTGACTATTTTGTGTTATGAAGCAAAGCAAATCTTGCTGCAGCACCATCCTCTGTGCCTGCCATGCTTCCATCTGCACAGCAGAGCTGTACCCACCCCTGAGCCCCCCAGTCAGCCACTTTCTCCAAGCACTGCCAGCCCAGGCTCTTCACACCCTCACAGCAGCATGGAATGGTTTGGCTTAGCAGGGACCTTCAAGATCATCCATTTCCAACCCCCCTGCCACGGCCAAGGACACTTTCCTCTAGGACCAAGTTGCTCAAGGCCTCATCCAACCTGGCCTTGAACACCTCCATGGAGGGGGCATCCCCAGCCTCTCTGGGCAGCCTGTGCCAGTGTCTCCCCACTCTCAGTGTAAGGAATTGGCTTACCTGAAAGTGATCCAACATCTGCTTCCAGGACAAGAGCAGCAAGGCCTCCTTCCGTACCTTTTTGGGAATCTCTGAGTAAAGAAGGGAATTCTCTCTGCTCCCATAGGGCATTCCTGTCAGGAGGACAAAAGCAGCATCCCTACCTCAGATTAATCAGCCAGGATCAAGAGCAAACTGACCACCACTAACACAGTGTCTGGTAACAGAGGGGCTGGGGCTGTCCAGAGGCTTTTCCCAGCTGTCATTCCCAAGCAGCTCTCAGCTCCATCAGGAATAACATCCAACTGAGTTACACTCAGACACTGATTTACTGTGAGCTTTCCCCTAAGCACAATTCACCACTTAGCAACCTCTTCAGAACTGGTTACATCCAACTTTTCCTCTCTGTGGACTGTTCAACCCACGCCCCAGATGCACTCTGAAACAAGCCACTCCCTGACCTGGTGACTCAACATTAACTCCCAGCTAGGAATTTGCTACAGGGACCTCATTCAGGCCAAGGCTGGCAACAGCCTGCAAGAGAGCAAAGGGGGGGAAAGAAAAGAAAGCTGGGAAGCCCTAGAGAAGCCTTTCCAATGTGAACCCCAGCACTGCACACTCCAAAGCCCCTGTCATGTTCCATAAGCTATCAAGAGCTGCTGGCCCTCATCCAACTCCCAAAACAACCACCAACCCCTCCCCCAAAATAAACCAACCCACCCTGACACAGAATTTTGGCAGCTTCACCAAAATCCAAAGCCCAGGAGCTTGCCCTTTACATATGTTCCTTGGAGCATCCTTTCTGAGGCTCCCCCCTCCCTGATCAGGATTACCCCCAGGGCCAAGGGGCTGGGATATTTTGTCTACCCTGCACATGTGCTGGGCAGAAGAAGATTTCTGAGCTGGAGAAGGCAGCAGTGGAAGTTCCTTCAAATTAAAAACTGAAATATTAATAAGGCCTCAGGAAGCAAAAAGCAATCTGTGAGAGCACAGAATCCTCAGAGAGAGAGAAACACCAAAGTGCTGAGCATGTGGTGTTTAATATAAGCAGCATCTGTCATCATACAACAGAAAATTCTATGGGGACAGCCCAGGAATGATTTAAGATGTCCAAAGAGGGGGAAAAAAAAACCAACCCCAAAACCTGGAAATAGGAACAAATGACTTTTCATATATCCACATTTGGTGCTTGTGTGACTGGGACCTGGGATTCCTCTCTCCTCCTACTTTCTACACTGACCTCAGGCTGACTACGAGACAAATATTGCCTCCCTCCCAAAAAGAGATTCAGATTTGGTCCCAAGGGAGAAAAGGCATGCAGGGAAGTTCTTCAGGAGGCTTCATCCTCTTCCTCAGCACTCACTCACTATCACTATCCCCTTGACTCTGCTCTGCTGAGACCTCACCTCCAATCCTGCCTCCAGTTCTCGTGTCCCCAGCAGAAGGAGGACACAGAGCTGCTGGAGTGAGCCCAGAGGAGGCCACAAAGATGACCCAAGGGTGGAAGAGCTGTTATGAGGGCAGGCTGAGGGAGCTGGGGCTGTGCAGCCTGGAGAGGAGAAGACTCCAGGGGGACCTCAGAGTTGCCTTCCAGTGCCTGAAGGGATCCTACTGGAAGGCTGCAGAGAGACTTTTCCTGAGGGTGTCTGGAGCCAGGCCAAGGGGGAATGGTTTGCAGCTGAGGGAGAGCAGGGTTGGACTGGAGCTGAGGAAGAAGTTCCTCAGTATAAGGGTGGTGAGACTCTGGAAGAGGCTGCCCAGGGAGGTTGTGGATGGCTCCTTCTTGAAGGTGTTCAAGGCCAGGCTGGATGAGGCCTTGAGCAGCTGGGTCTAATTGAGAGCTGTCCCTGCCCATGGCAGGGAGGTTGGAGCAGATGATCTTTGAGGTCCCTTCCAACCTAAGCCATTTTATGATGCTATGATTTAATGCTGGGGCAGAAGGCCAATGGCTTCAAACTGGAGGAAGCTGGATTTAGATGAGACATTAGGAAGGAATTCCTCCCCAGGAGGGTGGTGAGGCACTGGAACAGGTTGCCCAGAGAAGCTGTGGAGGCTCCAAGCCTGGAGTTGTTCAAAGGGACCTTGAGATACCTGGGCTACTAGGAGGTGTCCCTGCCCATGGCAGGGGGTTTGAACTGGATGACCTTGAAGGTCCCTTCCAACCCAGCCCATTCTGTGCTTCTCTGATGACAACCACAGCACAGTGGTCTTGACCACTCCTGAGCTGCTGAAATAGGCTCCTGGTACTTCAGAGCACAGGTGTTCAGCTCAGAGATGATCACTGTGGCATTTCTCCTTAGCAGGAATGCCTGGAAGAGGTTCCCCTGCATTATCTGGCAGACACTGATCTGAAAATGATGGCTCAGCCTGCTCTGTGCCCTGTTCACTGCAAAGCCACTCACCTCCCTTCACTCCTGCTCCTGGCTCCTACAGGAGTGCCAGCCCTGCAGAACACCAACCAGCCAGTGCTGCTCTGGCTGCCACTTCATCCAACAGAAGAACACACAAAAGCTTTTAATTTAGCCACTTAAGTCCTCATTTCTTTAGTCCTCTAGATGAAAAACTACCTCAAAGTCAGCTTGGCCTTGAAATATTTTAAACAGCTTTAAATCAAGCCTCACCTTTCAGACTCAACAGGGGGGAAGCAAAAAACAAAGGATCTAACTCTGGCTGCTGCCCTTCACAGCAGCTCCTGTGTCCTAAGAACGTTTGAGGAGCTGTAACAAATCAAGTCAGGAGCTGCTTAATGACAAAACAAATCAGCCCCTCAAATCCAGCATCCTGTGTCCTACCCTGACCTACACTCAACTGGAAAAACCAAAGGCAAGCAGCAACAATAAACCCAAGAAACCAACCCCCCCCAAAAGGTCATCTCAGGAAAGCCAGGGCTGTGTGGAGTTGTCTTTCCTGGCCCCAGTAATGATCAGCTCATGCCCCAAAGCATAACAAACTCTTTATAAAGCCTATAAAGCTTCCCCCATGCTACCAACCACCAAATTATCCAGTTACTAAAATCCAGCCACTCTGGTACTAATTACACTCTGGCTCCAAGGATAATGAGGGACCTGTACAGCACAGCTTGCTGCTCTTCTTTCAGTCCTGCTGGAAGGAGGAGGGGACAGGAAAAAAAGCTGTTTCCCTGCAAACACCATCCCCAGCTCGTTCCCACCTCAGCTCTCAGGGTTTTATTTCCACCCCTACACTCCTGAAAGCATTCCACCTGGCACTCCATAGAGCAGGGAGACACCAGCACCTCCTCTGTGAGCACCCAGAACTTGCAACACACAGTTAGCAATTCCTGCCAGCAAACTGCCTTCATCCATCAGGCAAATCCCATTTCTCCTGACCTAGAGGCATGAGGCAGCCCTGAGCTGGAGGAACACTCCACACTCTCTTGCCCCATCACCTAGGCTGCCAAAGGACACTGGAGTTCACAGCTCCATCACCAGGTAGGTCTGGCTGTGCTGCCCCTTGTCACTAAGCAGAGCTGCTGTGGTTGTGTGGGACTGGAGAGGTGCCATGGAGCCACAGAATCACTTAAGCTGGAAAAGGCCTTTAAGATCATCAAGTGCAACCACTGGCCCACCACTGCTCAGTCCATTATCACACCATGTCCCTCAGCATCACATTTACAGGGCTCTCAAATCCCTCCAGGGATGGAGGCTCCACCACTGCCCTGGGCAGCCTGTTCCAGGGCTTGACAACCCTTCTGGGGAAGAAATTGTTCCTCATGTCCAACCTGAACCTCCCCTGGTGCAACTTCAGGCTGTTTCCTCTTGTCCTGTTGCTTATTGCTTGGGGGAAGAGACCAATCCCCACCTGGCTCCAAGCTCCTTTCTGGGAGTTACAGAGAATGACATTGTGCTCTTGGAGGTGGACAGCAGTGAGTTGGGGCAGATGTGGTCCATGTTAACATGAACATCTCAGCCCTCCTGAGCGTTTCAGCTCACTGTGTGCAAACAGCTGACAGATGAAGGCTGTTCCTCATGTCCAACACAAACAAGAGGAGGCTCAGAGGAGACCTTTTTGCTGACTACAACTACCTGCAGGGAGGTTGTAGCCAGGTGGGGGTTGGGCTCTTCTCCCAGGCAACCAGTGTCAGAACAAGAGGACACAGTCTCAAGCTGTGCCAGGGGAGGTTTAGGCTGGATGTTAGGAAGAAATTCTTCCCAGCAAGAGAGATTGGCCATTGGGATGTGCTGCCCAGGGAGGTGGTGGAGTCACCATCCCTGGAGGTGTTTAAGAGGGGATTGGATGAGGTGCTTGGTGCCATGGTTTAGCTGATCAGATGGTGCTGGGTGAGAGGTTGGACTGGATGATCTCAAAGGTCTTTTCCAACCTGGGTAACTCTATTCTATTCTAAACCTCCCCTGCTGCAACCTGAGGCTGTTTCCTCTTGTCCTTGGGAGCAGAGATCAACCCCCACCTGGTTCCAACATTCCTTCAGGGAGCTGTAGAGAGCAATGAGGTCTCACCTCAGCCTCCTCTTCTCCACACTGCTCCCTCAGCAGCTCCTCCCCAGCCCTGCTCTCCAAACCCTTCACCAGCTTCAGCGCCCCTCTCCGGACCCGCTCCAAGCCCTCATCATCCTCCTTGCAGCTGCAGGCTGCACCAGTGAGCAAGTGTTCAAACCTTGAGCAGCTCTCATCCCAGCTCCCTCCCCTCCTAAGCATCCTTCCCCTCCCCTCCTAAGCATCCTTCCCCTCCCCTCTTTGGCCTGGGAGCTGTCCCACAGCCCCGCAGAGGCGGCGGCGGCTTACCCAGGTAGTAGAGGCGGTGGGAGTGGGGGCTGGACTCTTCTGTCTTCCGGACAAACTGGAAATCATGGGGAGCTTTGTTGACTATCATGCCTGAATACTTCCTGCTGCTGTGAATTATGTCACGCAGCCCATCCCAAGAATGCTTTTGCACCTGGAATTGGGAAGGCACATCCTCCATCTCCACCACTTCCGAGCTGTCCGACAGCGCGTCCACTGCGGTCATCCTCTCCTCCCCTTCAGGGCTGGACAAAAGACTGAGGGAGAAGAATTAAACCCTAAGAAGCCTTAAGAAAACACAGAAAACAAAACAAACCCCAGCCAGCCAACCAACTATTCCTGCTTGATTTAAGAAAGCTCTAAGAGTGCAACAAGCTTCAAGGAACAGGCAACTCAAACTGCAGCTCCTAGGATTCTCTGTGCTCAAGGGTTGGCATTGTGAGCGTCCACTGGAAGGAAAAAATCCATCTCCCATCTCATACTGAGAGCTGTTAAATGAAGATATTGACCTCAGAGTCCTGCTAAAGGAAGATATTGACCTCAGAGAGTCCTGCTAAATGAAGAGCTCACAGAATGTTAGGGGTTGGAAGGCACCTTGAAGGATCATCTCAGTCCAAGCCCTCTCTCTGCCAGAGCAAGTCACCCAGGAACGCAGCCAGGCAGGGGCTGAACGTTTCCAGTGACCTCAGAAACTCCCTCTCCCAGATTCTAGGTGATTCTAGAAATCAGCTGTTAAAAGGAAGTACAAGCAGCAGATTCTGGTGCACAGAACAATCAGCTTGACTCAAAGGAAAACCACCCCAGGAATGTGGGTGGCTAAGTCATCAAAGCTATGACCCATCAGAAAGGCACATCGGCTCCTGGCATGGAAGGCCTCAAAAGTGGAGTCCCCTTCCTGTCCTGAGGGAAAGCAAACCCACCACTTGAAGAGGCTTAAGCCCAAGCACAGCACCTCACTTACCTGACAAGCTCCTGCAGCCAGGAATGAAGGAGGAGAGATGGTAAAAGAGGGAGGAAAGAGCCCAGGGATCTCTGCTAGCAGCCAGCCGATCCTGGCTGTCCCCTGCCGAGCGTGGCAGGCATTCCCCACACAAGTTCTTGAAGGAGAGCCTCCAAAGAACACCTCCACATGCAACTACAGCAAATGTTAATGTGAGGAGAGGTGGACTAACAGACTTGCCCAAGGTCAGTGATGCAATCTACTGCAAAGCAGGAATGAGCCCAGGACTAGGGAAACCAGTTTGTGGCAGCCCAGCCAAGAGCGGGTTTCCCTCCACCACGTCGGAGAAGCTGCACTGCCCTCCCTGAGGAGGTTTTGAGATGGTTTGGGGGTACCCAGAAGGATGTGACAAAGGATTTCACAAGAACTGACAAAAAAAAGCCCCAGCTATGAGGCTGGAGAAGTTTGCTGTGTGGAGAGAGAATCACACAGCACCCAGACAGCAAAGCAGTGGCTGAGGATTACAACTCGTCCTCAGCAGCCCCAAGATTTACATTGCCAAATGAGAGGCTTCTGGAGTGCTGCCTGTCATTTGGGACAGCCACCTGCATCCTGACAGGAGAGCAGCTTCTGAGAGCAAGGATTAAGCAAGAATGACACAGAAAGCAAATCTCTGAAGGCTTTCAGCCTCAGGAAGATGCACAAAGAAGTCTCTCCCAGCAGAGAGAATGAGGGGAGAGGAGCAGGGTGGTTATTTATATCAGCACCAGAAGACACCCACCTCTGCCCATTTTCTACCAGGAGGATTCTGCAGGATCACAGGGTGTGAGGGATTGGAAGGGGCCCCTGAAGAACATCCAGTCCAATCCCCCTGCCAGAGCAGGACCTGAGAATCCAGCACAGGTCACACAGGAATGCATCCAGAGGGCTCTTGAAAGCCTCCAGAGCAGGAGACTCCACAATCTCTCTGGGGAGCCTGTTCCAGTGCTCTGTGACCCTCACAGTGAAGAAGTGCCTCCTCATGTTGAGGTGGAACCTCCTGGGATGTAGTTTCTATCCACTGCCCCTTGTGTATGACAGGAAGCAGCTGAGCAGAGCCTGTCCCCTCCCTCCTGACCCCCAGCTAGTTATAAACATTTATTAAATCCCCTCTCAGTCTTCTCTTCTCCAGACTAAACAGCCCCAGGCCCCTCAGCCTCTCCTCACAGGGCAGTGCTCCAGGCCCTCAATCAGCCTTGTAGCCCTCCCTTGGACTCCCTCCAGCAGATCCCTGTCCCTCTCGAACTGGGAAGCCAAAGCTGGATGCAATATTCCAGGTGCAGGGCAGAGTAGAAGGGGAGAACCTCCCTGGATCTGCTGGACACACTCCTCTTCATGCTCCCCAAGATCCCACCGGCCCTCTTGGCCACAAGGGCACATTGCTGGCCCCTGGAGAACTTGCTATCCACCAGGGGCACCCCAAGTGTTCTTTGGGGATTGTTTGCACCTTCTAACAAACTCTGCAAAAGGAAGTCCTCACCCAGTCCAACATCTGCTGCAATTACAGCAGGAGATGAGCAAACCCAAACCAAAGTACTTCCTTAAACTGCAGGCACAGGGCACAAGGGCTGGAAATAGAACCACATCTTCAAGCTGCTGAGTCCCTAAATGGTACAAAAAGGGCAAGTAATGAGCCAAGAAGCAAGCTCCTGAAATACCTCTGTAGGTACTCCTGGTACCTACTGCCCAGCAGCAAATCCACAGCCTGGAAATGAAGAGCATTTTGCAATCAGAGGCAGGCAGGAAGCCCCAAGTGAAACCACAAGAGGAGAACGTGATGGGATGTTCCAAGGCTGTGAGTGTGGCTGTGGCCTCTGCTGCCTGCATCCAGGGTCTCCATTTCAGCAGTCAGAACCACATCTGAAGGCAGAAGTGTTGCCTAACAGAAACACATGACAGGAAGACCCCAAAAAAACCCCAAACCTCCAGCTGGGCAAAAGTCTCTCGACTCAATCCCACCTGGAGAGCAAGTCAGGCAATTAAAACCATCTGCCTTTGGCTCAAGGTGTCTGAAACCTGGGCTTCTCTCCCCCAGCAGATGAAACCATCTCCTTCAGCCAGCTTGAGTCCTCAAGAGGGAAAGCTACACCTTGAAGGGCTCAACACAGCTCCCTGGTAACTGCCTCAAGCTGAACTGGAGGCTGGAGCCCCTTCCAAACTGTGCTGCCTTGTTTTAATCATAGACTCACCCAGCTTGGAAGGGACCTCTTAAGGTCACCTAGTCCAAGCCCCCTGCAGTCAGCAGGGACATTCTCAACCAGATCAGGTTGCCCAGAGCCCTCTTGAGCTTCACCTTGAGTATCTCCAGGGATATTCTCCTCAGCCATCTCTCAGGGCAGCCTGTTCCAGTTCTCAGCCACCCTCATGGTGCAGAACTTTTCCCTACCATCCAGTCTGAATCTGCTCTTCTCCAATTTCATTCTTTTTTCAATGACTCACCAGGGAAGTGAAAGGCTCAGCTTTTAGCCTGGGACTTTTCTCACCCTGCTGATTCTGACACTAGAACAGAATGGAGCAGCAGGATAAGCAAAGCAGCCATCACACAGTTAGGTGGAGGTGTTGGGAAATACCACCAGGAGACAGCTGGAGTGTGCTGGAGCCTCACAAAACTTGGGTCCTGGCAGGCTAGAGAGGAAAAAAGAAGATCCAACTGCTTCACCCATGGCTCCAGCCATCTGGACAACACAGAGCAAGCACTTGGCAGCACCACAGACATGAGTCAACAAGTGTAAGTGGGACCTGTCCACCTGAAACTGCAAAGTGAATTGGGGATTCCAATTATTTAAAGGACACAGAGCTGCTGGAGCAAGTCCAGAGGAGGCCACAAAGATGATCCAAGGGCTGGAGCAGCTCTGCTGTGTGGATAGACTGAGGGACCAGGGGCTGTGCAGCCTGGAGAAGACCCTGGGGGACCTCAGAGCTGCCTTTCAGTACCTGAGGGGATCCTGCAGGAAGGCTGCAGAGAGAGTTTTCCTGAGGGTGTCTAGAGACAGGATAAGAGGGGAATGGTTTGGAGCTGAGGAAGTTCCTCAGTACAAGGGTGGTGAGACTCTGGAACAGGTTGCCCAGGGAGGTTGTGGATGTCTCCTCCCTAGAGGTGTTCAAGGCCAGGCTGGATGAGGCCTTGAGCAGCAGAGTCTAGCTCAGAGGTGTCCCTGCCCATGGTGGGGAGGTTGGAGCAGATGAGCTCTGAGGTCCCTTCCCACCTGAGCCATTCCATGATCCAGTTCACCCTCCCTGCTAAAGCTGGTAAGTGCTGTTGCAGCAGCACTGCTACTCCCACTCCCCAAACCATCCAGCTACCCCTGGGAGGTCATCTCCATGCTTCTCCTGCCAGGTTAGATGGGCCAGGCACACCCCCACCAAGCTCTCCTTCAAGGGGAAAGCCTTACTCTGAAGGCAACAAGCAAGAACAGGTGAGAGAGCAGCACAGGGGAAAAAACAAAACATGATGAAGCTTGGAACTGGAAGTCAGTGAAAGAAGTTATCTCCCTGAGTCACTTCCTGACCCACAGCTCCTGGCAGAGAGCTCCTCAGGCAGAATTAAGACACTTGGGATTTTTCAGCAACCTCCTGCACTCCAGGAGGTGGCTACCAAACCTCCTGCACTCCAGGAGGTGGCTACCAAACCTCCTGCACTCCAGGAGGTGGCTACCAAACCTCCTGCACTCCAGGAGGTGATTATTCCTCTGTCCCACACAACCCAAAGGGCAGCAAAGGCTCTGGGAGGAACCAGGGCACCATTACCTTCTCCAACTTCCTGCAGTCTCGTTTTCCAGACGAACCCTCTTTATCTTCTGCATTAACTACTCAGCAAGCTGGGCAGGACAGGAAACTGGGAAGGAAGAGGGGAAAAAAACAACACACACACACAAAAAAAAGCAGATTTCATATAACTGCAGTTTCTCCCATCACAGGAATAAGGCTGCCTAAAAGCATCCTCCATAGGTCACATTTCCAGCTGAGCAGGGAGGGAGGCACCACCAAAACTGCCTCTGGATTGCACTCTGTGGTCCCAATGTGTTCTGCCAGCACGTGCTGGATGTTAGCAGGCCAGAGACAGCTGAGAGGCTTCACCTGAACAATAGGGCTCACTCAGATCTGTGCTCTCTTTCTTTCTTTCTTTCTTCCCCACAAAATTCTTCTTACAAAAATAAAACATAACCAGAGAATCCTCAACTTCTGACCCTTCCTTGCATTCCTCCTCCCCCCCCCCCCCCAAGCCCTGAAGTGTTCTGAAGCATCAGGCACTAGGAGCTGAGAAAACAGAGGGTCTGGTCCCCACACTCACAGGCAAGAGTCAAACAAAGGACACCATAAGGAGCCAGACACAGGGTCAGCAGCCCCACAGTCCCACCTGGGACATAAAAAGCCACATCTGTCTTCCAAGCCAGACTGCTGCTCCCCTCTGCCTCAGCCTGCTGGCAGGGAGCAAGCCCAGCTCCCCACACCAGCTCAGGAGGCTCTACCTTCACCATTGTCCTCTCTCCCCAAATGCACTCCAGTACAAAGAGCTCTGTCTCCTCTTGAAGGGAGCTGTGAATCACAGGCACACCCAACACCTGCCACTGTCCTTTGCCAAGGCCACTGCTCTGCCCCAAGAGCCTCTCCTCCACCAAAACCACACTCACAGAAGGAGCAGGAGGGACAAAGCGTCGCAAAGAAGCACCAGCAGCGAAGCTCCCGAGCTGCAGGGGAGAGCAGAGAGGGATGAAGGAGCAGCAGCCAGTAATTTAAGGGCAATTTTTGATGCAAGCATGAAGGGCAGCAGGAGAGATGCTGAGGAATGCTGAGTAACCTGGTCTGGGCTCACAGCTGCCCCTGCTTGGAGCAAGGGGCTGGGCTTGAGGCCTCCCCAGGTCCTTTCTAACCTTGGTTATTCTAGGATTTTAATGTTTCAGAGGAACATCTCCCCCTCAGCCCACCACCACAGCTCACACACTGCACACAGAGAAGGAACAATAACAGCCTTCAATGCTGAACTCGGAGGTAAAGAAAAAGCCACCAAAACCCCCAACAACCAAACCCAGAACCTGAACAAAACAGCCAGGAGAGATCAGAAACCCAGCATGAATCATGACAGTCATTTGTCAGCGAGACCCCAGGGGCCTGCTGGGGCATTCAGAAGAGCCAAAGCCACACAGTCACCTACAGGAGCCCTGACAAACGTGTCCCTGTCACGGGCAGGAGCCTGAAGATGTCCTTCACCCACAATAAAAGCCACTGAGGGTGGAGTAAACGGCTGGGGAGGTTTGTCTCCGGAGCTACGAGCCCTGGCAGAAGCTGCCAGCAGCCCCTGTCCAGCTCTGTACCGCCAGCGGGGCTGGAAAAGCCCTGCCGGGGAGCTGCTGCCCTTGCTGCAGAGGGGAAGCCGGGCCCGGGGGGAGCAGCAAGGGGGGAGCCCAGGGGACACAGCACCCTGTATGTGTGCCCCCCACCTCCCTCCACTGCTGGGGGCAGCTGCGTGCCTGCGGAAAAAGAGGGGCTCGCAGCTTCTCACCTAGGAGGGCAGAGCAGAGGCTGCTGGCGGGGGGTGGGCAAAGGGCTCCCTCTCCTCCCAGGCCAGGGCGTCCCGCCCCATCACCCCATCCCTCGGCGGGGGGACGAGGTAATGAAATACAAACAGCCCCCTGGGGCCAGGCGGCCCTCCCGTGCCTGCAGGGCAAACGGCCTGGCAGCGCCGGGGGCGGCGGACACAAGGCACGGCGTGGGAGCCGAGCGGCCACCTCCCGGCCCCTCCGGCACCCCCAGCCCGGGAACGCAGCCCACGCAGGGGCCACGCGCTCCCTGCCCGCCGTCAGTGCCCCCACGCTGGGGCAGGCCCCCACCTCCCCCAGCCCCTCCCGGAACGGGGGAAGCCGCCCACCCCCTCGGGCGCCCGGTAACACCCCCTCCCCTCCTCACTCACCCCGGGGCGCGGCGACCTCCCCCTCAGCGGGCGGGGGGGTGGCTCCTCTGCGGGAGGGCGGGGGAGGGGGGGGGGGGGAAAGCGGCGGCGGCAGCGGCTCCGTCACTCCCGCTCCATGTCCCGGACACTGGGCAGCCCCGGAAACGGGGGAGGGGAGGGGAAAGGGGGGGGGAGTCGGCGGCCGTGCCACGGCTCGACCTTTCACCCGGCGGCGGAAGTGGCGGGAGCGCGCGAGCCGGGAAAGTACCAAGTGGTGGGGGCAGGGGAGGAAGCCCTGAGTGGGAGGTGCGTGAGTGGGAGGTGGCGGCGGGAGGATGGAGCTATTCTCCTTAGGGAAGGAGGGGAGAAGAGCGAGCGAACTGGGGGTTAAAACGAGCGGAGAGAATTTTCTCTCCCCACCCAGCTTCAGAGCCGGGCGCTTATTGCCGCCGTGAGATAATGGCGGTGCTCTTTTCCGTCCTCCCTGCGCTCCCTCCCTTCGTCTCTAGAGGATGGTTGGTTCCGGCGGTTAAGGTTGCTGAGGGAGGCCGAGAGAGCTTTTCCCGCCGAGCGTTGGTGGTATAGTGGTTAGCATAGCTGCCTTCCAAGCAGTTGACCCGGGTTCGATTCCCGGCCAACGCAGCGCTGCTTTTCTTTCTTCCCGCTCTTTCTTTTCCTTATTCTGCGGCTGATCCAGGACCCCCTGCACGGGAACCTCCCGGCCCGGCTGCGGGCTCACCCCTCCCAAGAGCGGCGGCTGTGACTTCTGTGCCAGCCCACAGCGGGGCCCCGAACAGGCTGGGGGACGGTGGAGAAATGAATATAAACCAACGTAAAAATTTAAAATAGTGAAAAAATAAGAGGGCGGAATAAAAAACAAACAAACAAAAAAACCAAACCAAACCCCCGAACAGCGAGAAATCAAACCGTGCGGAGAGACAGGAAAAAACCAAGTGTTTCCGCCCGGGATCGAACCGGGGACCTTTCGCGTGTGAGGCGAACGTGATAACCGCTACACTACGGAAACCCGCGCTGGCGGCTCTTGCTGCGCTGTGTGGATGAAGCAGAGCGGCTCTAGGCATTGCTCCGTCCCCTCACTTCACGGCAACCCTGAATCGTACTTGCCCTAACCACCCCGCACGGGCTCCCAAATAATTAGCGTTAATGAGTCATTAGTGCTTCCAGAGCCCCACTCTCCTCGGCGGCTGAAGTCAGCGTTGCCGAGCTGCATGCCGATGGCGCGCCCCTCAAAGAAGGAACCTGACCGCTTCCCGCTGAGAGGGAGCAGGCAGGGCTCACCCCCAAGCTGGCCCTTGCACCCTACTCCCAGCCATGAGCGCTGCCGTGGGCCCCCGACCTGGCCTCAGCCTCCATGCCCAGCCTCCCTCTCGCTGCCTGGGCGCATCCCCTGGGCACGGCGGGCTCGGAGCCGGGCTCGGAGCCGGGGGCAGGGATGGAGGGGCAGGACCCCGGGCAGAAGGATCGTTCCTCCCTAAGGCAGCTGCCACCAGATGTCGGTAGAATAATGGCAAGAGGCAGCGGAGCTCCCTGCAGAGCTGCTCCACGGGGAGAGGGTCCAGCCCGGGGGACGGGGACTGTTTGCTGAGCAGAGGGACAGCCCTTGGGGCTCTCAGTGCGCTGGGGGGAAGTTTGCTGTCCCTGTAGATGGCACAACGGCGCCAGGCTCTCTTCTCGTCCCTGGGGTCTCTCTCCGAGGCACCGGGAGCTGTGCAGGAGAATCCCAGGCTGGCTTGGGTTGGAAGGGACCTTTAAAGCTCATCCAGTCCAACCCCCCTGCACTGAGCAGGGACATCCCCAACCAGAGCAGGTTGCTCAGAGCCCCGAACAACCTGACCTGGAATGGTTCCAGGGATGGGACAGCTCCCACCTCTCTGGGCAGCCTGGGCCAGGCTCTCACCACCCTCAGCATAAAAATTTCTTTCTTCTCTTCAATCTCAGTCTCCCTCTTTCAGTTTCAAGCCATCAGCTCTTGTCCTGTCACAACAGACCCTGCTCAGAAGTCTGTCCCCAGCTTTCTTCTCTGCCCCTTTAAGCACTGCAAGGCCACCAGAAGGTCTCCCTGGAGCCTTCTCTTCTCCAGGCTGCACAACCCCAACTGTCGCAGCCTGGCCTCTCGGCAGAGGGCTTCCAGCCCTTGGGTCATTGCTGTGGCCAGAGCAGGGTGAGGTGATAAGCAGTCTCCCATCGCTGAGTTTCCCATCGGTGACGTTTTGGCAGCCCCAGATGGTTCGAGGAATGTTCGAGTTCCTCGTTTTATTCTCTCAGTGCAGTGCTAACAACCCCATACACCCCTGGCAATTGTTCTTGTAAAACCTCAGCCCTTGGAATCAGGTGGCAAAGTGAGAATTGTTTTTCCTGTTTTGCTTTGTTTGTTGAAGTGTTTTATGCTCTGCTGGCTGCAGATAAAAGCCGGGAAGGGAGAACTGAAGCACAAACCCAGATGAAAGAGAACAGAACCTCTCTTTTAATAAAACTGACTTCTAAATAAAGTTGACTTTTAATAAAACTGACTTAATGTAAACCACTTTCTGAAGGAACCCACTTTTAATTTCACGTCTTTGTAGCTCATCTCTTGACTTGGGGTCAGAAGGGGATAGAGAGGAGGTCGTTACACATCTTTTAACTCCAGAACTTGCCAGTACTTTATTCTGCTCTGACTGGTGCTGGGGTTTAGAACGTGGCTTTAAAGTCCATGACAAACCTGAAGCCCTGGGATGTGTTTGCCTGACGTTGTTGGTAAACATCCCAATGTTTCGTGCTCTTTCTGCCTGCGGCTGGCAGAGCCTGCAGGGAGAGGACTCTGGCAGCAACCTTTGTGCTGTGCATCTGCCGAGTGTGCTGGGGGCAAAACTAATCAATAGCTTGGGGGCAAAGTCCTCTCCCTAGAGCAGGAGGAGGTGGATCTGTAAGTGACCCAAGACCATCAATGGAAAGATCCAAATGCTTTAGGGGTTTGTTTTTCTTTCACGTAGCTCATTCAGTCTGATGATGAGTGAAGGAAGGAGAGCTGTAGCCCAGGCAGCCCCAAGGAGGAAGCTCTTAGAAAGTGCCTGTGGGAGGCAGAAATGATGGCAGAAAAAATTGCTCCTATGGCAGGGAAGGCTGAAATAGGAGGAAATACTGAGGGAACTGAGTTCATCCAGCTCTGAGAAAAGCAGGCTTAGGGGAGACCTTAGTTCCAGTGTTTAAAGGGTGGCTACAAAGAAGATGGAGACTCCCTTTTTGCAAGGAGTCACATGAAAAAGATGAGAGGTAATGGGCTCAAACTGCTCCTGGAGAGATTTCAATTAGACACAGGAGGAAAAATGTTCACAAGGACAATCAGCCATTGGAATCACCTCCCAAAGGAAGTGGTGGAGTCCCCAGCACTGGACACTTTTAAGGTTCAGCTGGACAGGTGATGGGACATCTTACCTAGACCAAGAAAAGTTGGATCAGATGATCCCTGAGGTTCCTTCCAGCCTGATGCTCTATGATGCTCTGAAATTGGATGAGAGAGAGAATCACAGCACGTCACAGCCATTGTGCTGCTGGTGTTAGCTCCCACACCTGCCTAACTAAGATGCTGTGGTCGCTCCTCACGAAGGCAGGACTGAGCCCAGGTAGCCTTGGCACACTGTGCAGATGGTTTGTGGGCTCCAGATCTTCCTTGCATGGACAACTCTGCCTCAGAGGGCCCAGGCTCCCTCTTCATGCTGGTCACTGCTTGCTGGAATGGCTCCTGGGGATGTTCTTGCTTCACTTAGAAGGATCCGCTCTCCCCGCAGGACAAAGAGACTGGCAGCATTTCACTCTCCCCTCCAGCCCCTGACCTATCCCACTTCCTCTGATCCCCAAGCTCACCACCCCTCAGCACTGCTCACACCCAAGACACCTCCCCCCCCCCCCCCAACTCTCTCCCCAGGCAGTCTCCACAGCGCTAGGAAGGATTTGTCACATAGATAGCTGGGAAACAGAAAGCAGGGGGCTTATTTGGAGGTGAAGGATGGATATTGGTTTGTTTGGAGGTGAGGGATGGATATTCTCTACTATTATCACCAGCATCTGCCCTTTCTGAACAAGGCAGCCCTCCCCCAGCCAGCCCTTTCAGCATGGCAGCCTCGCTGGGCTTTGTTTGCCTGGCATGCAGCGATGGCTGCTGCCGAGTTCCCTTCTCCCCTCTTCCTCCCTCCGCTCCCTGAAGAGCCTGCAAGGCTGTTCCAGGAGTGGGATGCTCTGGAGCACCGTGGAGCAGGAAAGCTGACAATCAGGGGCTGGGAGACAACGGCTGCCTTGCACAATACCCCCCCAATTAGCCATTCATTTCTCCTACCTCTGAAATGGGGAGCAGAGCCCTTGTGGTGGGAGATAAAACAAGAACGGCTTCAATAGCACTGATTTAAATTAGGTCAGGCTGGCTTTTGTGTGGCAGGGACCACACAATAGCAGTCACACGAGTGTGGAGGGGAGCAGCATAAAGGAAAAGAGGCCAAGCAAGTGGCACAGATGCTCAGAGTTGGTGGGTGCTGGGAGATGAGGGCTGTAGGGACATGAGTGATAGCAGAGGGGCAGACGCTCCAGCCAGCGCTTGATGCTAGCGGATAAAAGGGGAAATGTGGTCAGCAGGGGATGGAGAGGTCAAACCCTGGCTCTGCAGGAGTAAAATTGTCACCTAGGGATGAGAGAGCACAGCCATGGATCCTGGAAATTGGTCTCTGGTTGTAATTGGCTGAGAGGCAATGATGTGGCAACAATGATCATAGGATGCTAGAATGGTTTAGGCTGGAAGGGACCTTCAAGATCGTCCAGTTCCACCCCCCTGCCATGGGCAGGGACACCTCCCACTAACCCAGGTTGCTCAAGGCCTCATCCAGCCTGCCTTTGAATAATTCCAGGCTTGGAGCCTCCACAACGTCCAACCCTTGCCCTGTCCTTGGATATCACTGAGCAGAGCCTGGCTCCTGCCCTTCACATCTTTATGCACACGGATGAGGTCTCCCCTCAGGCTCCTCTGCTCCAAGCTGAAGAGACCCAGCTCCCTCAGCCTGTCCACTCAGCTGTTCCACTCCCTCATTCATTTCAGAAGGATCACAGAATTGCTTTGGTTGGACAAGACCTCCAAGACCATCGAGTCCAACCTTCAGGTAGCACCCAGTATTTCCAGTCACCTGGAATGCTCCATGCTGAGCTGATTGCTACCACAGAAGTGATGCACTGAAGGTGGAAAACCATTGTCCTGGAACACAGAAGAGAAGAGGAGAAGAGGAGGCTCAGGGGAGACCTTATTGCTCCCTCCAACTACCTGAAGGGTGGTTGTAGCCAGGAGGGGGTTGGTCTCTTCTCCCAGGCAACCAGCACCAGAACAAGAGGACACAGTCTCAAGCTGCACCAGAGGAAGTTTAGGCTCAAGGTGAGGAGAAAGTTCTTCCCAGCAAGAGAGATTGGCCCTTGGAATGTGCTGCCCAGGGAGGTGGTGGAGTCACCATCCCTGGAGGTGTTCAAAAAGAGGATTGGCTGTGGCACTTGGAGCCATGGTTTAGTTGTCAGGAGGTGTCAGGTATTAGGTCACAGGTTGGACAAGATGATCTCTGAGGTCTTTTCCAACCTGCTTGATTCTACCACAGTGCCAAGCTCCTGAACCTCAGCCATGGAGAAGCAGGGCCAGCAGGCTGCTTCCTTCGTGCACACACACACACACACACACAGACAGCAGAAGCTTCAGTGGCCAGGAGCTGATACTGCAAAGTTCCACACTAAAAATAAGATGCAGTTTGTCGGGGGGTTGGGGTTTTTTTTTTGCAGGGCGAGCGTAATTGAGCACTGAAATAGTTGCCTGGGGTAGGGAGGTGGCCCTGAAGGCACCAAGCCAACATGAGACATGCTGCTAAAAGGTATGTTCACGTTCAGCCAGATGGTCAGAGCTGTGATGCATGAAGCACTAAGTGAAATTATCTCCCCAGTTGATGCAGGAAGCCCGTCTGCAGCACCCATAATAGCCCTAATTCCTCTCCAAACACAAACAGAGGGCTGCCCGTGCTCGCTGCCTCACTGCTCTGCTGCTTGGCACAGCTTTAGCCCTTTTTATGTGGTGGTGGTGGTGGTGGTGGTGAGAGCACAACCAAAACACCACCACAACAGAGTCCCACAGTTGTGTTTTCAGTGCCTTTTCCTCCCCCAAGCCTCTGTGAAGCCCTGGGGGTGCCCAGGCACCGCGAGCAAAGTTTGTGGGAGCACAGAATTCCGCTCCAGGATTTGTTCTGCTGCTTCCCTCCGCTGGCTTGCTGCTACCTCTGGTGTCCCTCCCTGCTCCTGGTGCAATGCAGAGGCAGAAGAGCAAGACTCCAGCTGGCTCAGACAACCCTACAGATGTGCTCCCTGTGGGTTTTGAACAAGAAGACATTAAAAGGGTCTCTAATCGTGTCCAGAGCACAAACATCTCCATATAAATAAAGCAGATCCACCCAGTGAGATGTAGAGAGAGCTGGAGATCCTTATTCTCCAGCCAATGGCAGGATCTGGGATGTTCCCAGGTTGGGGTTTTGTAAGTCCCAGCATTACTGAGATGGGCTCTAACCTGCAATGCTCATCTGAGTCCTTCAGCTCTCCAGCAACCCCCCAGCAGGACCGATGCTGTTTTGCAGCAGGCTGGTTTGGTTCCCTGCAGCTTCATTTGCTGCTTTGGCCCGGGGTATTTTTATTTATTTAATTGTTGTTGTTATTATTGTTGTTTGTTTTGTTGATTTCTTCTTCATTTATCAGCTCCAGCTGAGACAGGAGAGGGTGGGAGGAGGGTTTTGTTCCTCTGGAGATAACAGGAGGCTGTGTCTGTGCAGCCATGGTGACAAGATCGAGGGCGCTTTCTGGCTTCCAAGCAATTTGCTCCCCACCCCTGGCTCCCAAGTAAAAGTGGGGCAGAGAGAGAGGAGCTTTTGTTTCTCAAGTGCTTCAGCTGTTGCTACTAATTAAGCAAAGAGCTCTAGTGCCTTCCCACCTCCCAGGCCTAAGGAGGATCTAGTTGGGGCGAAAGGAGAGTCAAGAGGCTGCACTGCTGCTCCTCAGCGCCCTGCTCTCCCTGGGGGCTCTTCTCTTTGTCCTTGCCCTGCCACAGCCAGGCTGGGTGACCTGTGGCCAACCCTGCACCTTAGATTCCCTGGCTGTAGGGGGCAAGAAGTGAGAGACACCAAGCTCAGCATGAGGCCAGATGGAAGCTCCCACCCTGCCGCTCAAGGTATTATTGGTTTAATGCAGTATGTTCCCAGCTCCTCAGACAGGCTGACTGTCAGCAGATTGCTCTTTCCTTCCCCAGCCTGCCCTGGATGTCATCCCCTTCTCTCCCTCTGAGATGCTGGCCCCTTCCCTGAGCTCTAACAGCATTTCTGCAGCCTCCTCAGCGTGCCTCATTTTAACCTACCCTGTGGTGTCACCAGGATGTGCTGGAAGAGCCAGATGAGCTGTCAGCAGCCAGGTTTCAGGCCTTTGCACAGGACACTTGTCCTTTTCTTGGACAAGGAGAGCAGAGTGGGTAGAAGACAGAGTCAGTGACAGCTCTGAGGGCTGCAAGGAAAGGAACTACAGAGCCTCTGCCCAGCTCTGCAATAGGGAACACAAACTGTACCGAAGCACTGCATGCATGTGGGAAGGACTGCAGAGAGGAGAAGAGGGTGGAGATGTGGAGAGAGAAACAACAAAATTGATATAGGGAATAGGAATGCTGCAGGAATCCAACAACCCTTGGAACCAAGGTCCCAGCCCTGGCACAGCTCTGCAGGATGCACCAAGGACTGAAGTTGAGGTCATGGCTGCTCCCCTCTGCACCCACTGAACTCTGTTGGATGTCTTCAGCCCAGAAGCTCCCAGGGAGAAATTTAGGGCCTCACTCAGGAACAGATGGCCTCCCTCTTGGGCCCCATCTGCCAGGCAACACTGGAGCAGTTGGTCTCTGCAGTGCTGAGCAGAATCTTGTTTACTTTCCCCTCGTGTCAGCAAGGTGATATGTAGGGTAGCTGAGCCCTGCTGGATTTCCAGGAGTGGCCAGGATTCAGAGGTGCAGGATTGTAACCTGAGAGCCATCTCTGAGGGGATCAGGCACTGTGGCATCAGCCAGCCTTGATCTAAGCCAGAGTGCGGCCCGAGAGCAGGGCTCAGGATGCTGTGCCTGGGATTCACGTGCAAGAAGCAAGCACAGGGGCTAAAGGAGAAATCCAGAGTGAAGCTTCACAAGGGGCAAGGTGAGGAGAGGTGCAGGAGAGTGCCAGGAGCAACAGGCAGTGAACTGGTTAGTGCCCAGACTGCTGAGGAACCACATGGTGTGTTTGGTGGAGCCCTTACTTGGTACTGACCTTGCCTGCAGCCAAGCTCTGTGCCTGCAATCCCCACTCCTGAACGGAGGGAAGGGGAACAACAAGGCAGCACCCTGCCCTCTACAGCTCAAGTGTGTGTGATGTCCAGGGGGTCTTGGTCATCTGGAAACCCTGGTGAGCCCAGCTTACTCACCCTGTGTTGCTGGCCAGGCAGAAGCTGGTGGCTGCTCCAAAACCCTTGTCGGCAGGAGAACCAAGGGCCTGAAGTGGCCTTCATGCTGAACTCTTCCCTCACCAGCTTGGAGAGGTGGCCCAGAACCTTCCAGCTGCTGCTTTGGTCCCTCCTCAGGCTGTAAGCAGTCTCCACCCAGCAGCCCCGTGGAGCTGTGTCTCTGGACAGAACGAAGCCCACAGAAAACCATCAGGTGAGAGCAGCTCCCTTGCAGCAGCCTCAGCCAAGACTGCAGCAGTGTGGCTGATAAAAGAGCTGCACTTAGCCTTTTGTAGGTCCTGATACTAAATCCCTGCGTTGGGGGCTGCAGAGGATGGTTTAGCACCAGCCATGGAGTGACACAGAGGTTGGACTTGATGATCTTCAAGGTCTTTTCCAGCCCAAACGATTCTGGGGTCTATATCACTCAGCCGTGCAGCAGCTCATGTTTTCCAGGGACCTTGGCCCCAGCAGCCAGGCTGCTGAGGTCCTGCTCTCCTAGGTTGCCAGGTTAGGCAGGCAGTGCTCTAATGGTGCTCGGTGAGCCGAGGGCACGGAGCATTACTTTATCCCTTCCCCCGAGGGTTCCCATCCAGAGAGGCTCCGGCGCAGGATGCTGCCGGTGTCAGCTCCGCGGTAATCAGCCCGGAGGCAGAAAGTGGAAACTTTCTGCTTGCAGCCACTTTAGTTTCATTAGAGGCATCGAAAGAGAAAACAGGCTCCAGGCGGGGCAGGGAGAAGCAGAGGCAGGGGGAGAGGGGGGCTTGGTTTCTGTGTCAGTTAGCAGATCAGCTTCAGCTAAGGGCTAGAAAAGAGAGGCAGGAAAGGGGGGCAGGGAGCAACCTGCTCTCGTGGGAGGTGTCCCTGCCCATGGCAGGGGGATCGGAACTGGATGATCTTGAAGGTCCCTTCCAACCCAAACCATCCTGTGATTCTATGAAAAGGGAGGTGAGACGTAGAGGGCTGCTCCTGGTGGAAGAATTCCAGCCTGGCAGGGCTATGAGGTCTGCTCAGGAGAATCTACAAGCACCCAGTTCAGCCTGCCCAGGGAGACCACAGCTGAGCCAGGGCCCAGCACCTGTGCTGTTCAGAGCTGCCAGGAGAACCTGCAGCTCTGTAAAATTTGCTCTGCCTCTATTTCCTGAGAGCAGAAGTAGGCTTGTGCAGAAATCCCATCCTGTTGCCCTCATGCCCCCTCCCTCCCTCCCTCCCTCACATCCCTTCTGGAAGAGTTCTGTCTGAGCTTCTTTCTAAATCCCTTGGGCACCAGGAATTGTAGCCCCTGCCCAGGGCTCTGTTCCAGGCCTTCAATGTCCCTCTCACCACAGCGAATTTTCCCTGGTGTTTAGCCTAAGCCTTCCTTCTGCAACACAAACATGATGCTGTTCAGAGGAGGAATATTAAGGGCTGGAGTCACTGCCATAATAATGTATTGATTTCAATGAAGCTGAGCTCAATGGAGAGCAGCCTGCCCAGCCTTGCTCCACCCCCCTTGTGCCCCAGGAGAATGTTTTGTGTTCCACTAAATGCCTCTGTAAGTGCCTCTCAGCGCTGTGCTGGTTGTGAGCAGCTCTGCACAGACACATTGGAGCAGGCAGGGCACAGGATCAGGCCAGTAACCACATTTCCTTTTGGCAGCAGGGATTTTATCAGCCGTGGTCTCCCTGGGCAGGCTGAACTGGGTGCTTGCAGGTTCTCCTGAGCAGACCTCATAGCCCAGCCAGGCTGGAATTCTTCCACCCCTAACCTCCCTTTTCATAGAGCTACAGAATCACAGAATGATTTGGGTTGGAAGGGGCCTTCAAGACCACCCAGTTCCAACCCCCATGCCAGGACACCTCCCACCAGCCCCAGTTGCTGAAGGCCTCATCCAGCCTGGCCTTGAACACCTCCAGGGAGGAGAAATCCACAGCCTCCCTGGGCAACCTGTTCCAGTGTCTCCCCACCCTCAATAGAAAGAATTTCTTCCTAATCCCCAGTCTCAATCTCCCCTCTTCCAGCTGAAAACCATTGCTCCTTGTCCTGTCCCTGCAAGCCCTTGTCAAAAGTCCCTCCCCAGCTTTCTTGTAGCTTCATGTCCTCACCCAAGAGCAGAAATTAATTCAGTCCACACCTCCAAGCTCTGTCTCCTTGCTTAGATTTTTCACTGAGCCATCTCAAACAGAGCAACACCCCAGTGACTTTGGCAGGGCTTTGGGAGCAGGACAGAGCTGTGCACATCTGGCAGGGAGGCAGTGGTTGGGGGTTTGCTTGCTGAGCAGCAGCTGGGAACTCGAAGCAGAGAAGATCCAATGTTTGATGACTGTTTCTTGCAGTTAATTCTGCCCCACTCTATCTCCAGAGCCGAATCCTGCATCCAGCTCCCCTTCCTCTGTGAGCAGCAGCATCTCTACCCTTCTTCCCAGTTGGGAAAGGGATCTCTTTGGTTGGAAGAGGAGCACAAGGTCCTGAAGACTGAGATTTGCCTCTCTAGATCCACTGCCTCTGCAACAGCTTTCCCTAAGAGTGCAAAGGAGAGCTGAGGCTTTGGGGCTGGCCATGACAGAGCAGAGCTGTGGCTGAGCTTGCAGATGAACTGGAATGATTGAAATGGAAGGCAGGGCTCAGACTGGGCTTGTGAAATACTGCTGCAGCTCCTGCAGTCGGCTTCTGTTTCCACCACTGACCCTGGCCAGATCCTCCTGCCTTTCTGTTTCTCTTTGTTCTGCCAGAAAGCTGGGACCTGCAGCCAGGGAGCAGCAGCTGGCTTGACAAATAAGGCAGGAAAAAAAAGTGACCGAAAGAGGTCCCAGAAGATCCCAGATTCCTCAAGTCCCACTCACAAACAGCCATTGCCTCTTGTCTCTGCTCTGTGCCTGCTGTGTGGACACAGATGTTCCATTATTCCCACAAGGATGTTTGGAGGTTTTTTCCCTCTGTGAGCTGCTGTCCACGAGCTGCACATCTTCTAGTCAGGAGGGTTTGTTTGTTAGCCTCGGAGACCTGAGCAGAAACAATCACGTTTGGAGGCACCTGCACCATCCTCCAGCCAGCTCTGCCCTCAGATAAAGAGGAGCTGGCCAGGCAGCCCAGGCAGCCAGGAGATGGAGCAGCTTGCTTCCTCAGCGTGGTGCAATCAAGGGACTGGGGACAGAAAGGCTGGGCCCTTAGCAGGGCTCTTCTCTTTGATGAAGCAGATGGGACTGCTTTTTTGTGCCGCAGCCGCTGTGTGCTGCAGGCGAAGCAAAAAGGCTCACGGAGCTGTGGCTCGGGGCTGGGGTATGGGGCCTTTCATTTTCTTCAAGGGCTCTTGAGGAGGAGCTCTCTCTACCTGCTTGGAATTAATTCTGCCCATCCCCTGTCTGTTCACAGGCTGCCCATGCTGGAGTCCTTTCTCTTTCTTCTCTCTGGGACAATTGATATCCTGGGGTGGAGTTGCATCAACAGCCAGGACCTGATTCTAGGCAGTCACAGAATGGTTGGGGTTGGAAGGGATCTCCAGAGACCATCCAGTCCAAACCCCCTGCCCAAGCAGGGTCAGCTGGGGCAGGTCACACAGGAACACATCCAGATGGGTTTTGGAAGTCTCCAGAGAAGGAGACTCCACAACCTCTCTGGGCAGCCTGCTCCAGGGCTCCAGCACCTTCACAGTAATGTGTTGAAGTGGAACCTCCTGGGTTGCAGCTTGTACCCATTGTGCCTTGCCCACCAAAAGGAGCCTGGCACCTTCATCCACCCCTCAGATATTGATCAGATCCCCCCTCAGTCTTCTCTTCTCCAGACTAAACAACCCCAGGGCTCTCAGCCTCTCTTCATAGCAGAGATGTTCCAGTCCCTTCAGCATCCTCATAGCTCTGCATTGGACTCTCTCCAGCAGATCTCTGTCTCTCTTGAACTGAGGAGCCCACAGCTGGACACAGTATCCCAGCTGTGGTCTCAGCAGGCCAGAAGGATGCAGAGACCTGGCTTGGAGCCCCCAGTAATGGGCTTCTCCAAGTCTCCCTGCAGCAGCTCGCTGGCTGACAGCTTGGTCCCATTCCTTAGTGCACCTCCCTGGCCCCAAAGGCTCCCTGTGTGCCCCATCACCAGAAAGCAATGCTCTCTTTGGGGCTACCTCAGAGCTGCTGGCACAGCAAAGCTGGTTTGGTTTGGGCTGAGCACTCAGCATCTGAGCTCTCCTGTGGTTGGAGCCCTTTTTGGATTTTTTGTGTGTGTGTGTGTGTTGTTTTGTAAGAATGAAAACAGAGGATTAATGAGCTGCTTGTGGCTAATGTGCAGGGTTTCTCAGAACTGCTGCTATTAGAGCCCAGTGTCATGTAGGAGGTAAATGGCAGCACATGGTGAATAAAGCAGTGATATAATAGGTTTAAGTAGTCTGTTTCCCTTTGGAGTGTTACTGATAACATGCCCAAATGCGTACAAGACCATTCCCTTAATGAATAAGACCACTCTCTGGCACAGAACATGCTGCAGCTCCTCACAAGGGGTTTATTTTTCATCATTTTCATCCAAAAAAAAAAAAGAGAAAAAAAATAAGCTTGGATGTTTGAGTTGGAGTGGGGTGCAGGGAGGGTAGGACAGAGACAGCAGGGAAGAGGAGAGCAGAAAAGGAAAATGGATGAGAGCAGAAGGGGAAGGGAAATGAAGGGAGGGCAAAGGATCATAGAATCAGAGCATCACAGAAGCAGAGCAGTAGAGCACCACAGAATAATAGAATCAGGGCATCATAGAATCAGCATCATAGAGCATCACAGAATCAGGGCATCAGAGCATCATAGAATCACAGAATCAGCATCATAGAATCATAGAGTCAGCACCATAGAATCATAGCATCACAGAATCAGAGCATCAGAGCATCACAGAATCATAGAACATTTTAGGTTGGAACAGACCTTTAAAGGTCAGCAGGGACACCTGCAGTCAGCAGCAACATCTGTGACCAGAGCAGATGTCTGGAGAAGAGAAGGCTCTGAGGAGACCTTCTTGTGGCCTTCCAGTAGCTGAAGGGGGCTACAAGAAAGCTGGGGAGGGACTTTTGAGGGAGTCAGGGAGGGACAGGACTGGGGGGGATGGAGCAAAACTAGAAATGGGGAGATTCAGATTGGATGTCAGGAAGTTCTTCCCCAGGAGGGTGGTGAGAGCCTGGCACAGGTTGCCCAGGGAAGTGGTGGAAGCCTCATCCCTGGAGGTGTTTGCAGCCAGGCTGGAGGTGGCTGTGAGCAACCTGCTGTGGTGTGAGGTGTCCCTGCCCATGGCAGGGGGGTTGGAGCTGGCTGAGCCTTGAGGTCCCTTCCAGCCCTGACAATTCTGATTCTAAGGTTTCTCCTACCTGTGGTTCTGTAGCTTCCAGCAATCTGTGAGCACTGCCTGGATGTTTCATTTCATCCAGACTATTAGGTTTAATCAACACAGATAGACCAAACCTCCATAAACTTGTCTAAACCCTTTTGAACCTCTTTATACTTTCAGTCTCCACAACATCCTGTGGCAAACGAGCTCCAAAACTTAATTACATGCTGTGTGAAAAAGCTCCTCTTCTGCTTTGGTTTCAACTTGCCTGATAATTTCACTGGGGCAGCAGCTCCTTGTCTGGAGAGAAGCAGCATCTGAACCATCACCAGGGCACAGAACCCCGGATTTTATTGAGAGGTGATGTGATTTTGACTTCCAAGTGTTAAAACCACCTCTGAAAATGGAACACGGGTCCTGCTTTTAATGCTTACGAAAATATTGCCTCCAGTGCTCTTGTTTGCTCTTCAGCTTGTTTGTATTTGTTTTATTTTCCCTCTAACCTCTGCTGACAAGCTGCTCTAGCCCCTGACAGATCCAGTGCTCAAGCTCTCTTGTTTACTCAGTTAGCAGGGGCTTTATTTCCACAATATTCTCCTTTTAGCTGCTGCAGCAGCTGAGAGGCTGCTGCTGGAGACACGAGAGCAGACTCAGCCGAGGCTGGGCGAGTTTGTCTGAGTGACCTCTTTCTCCTCATTATATCTGTGATGGTCTCAGTGTCACCAGTTCAAGTGCATGCACATGGGGCTTAATACAAGGTAGAGATAAAGGCAGGGAGATAGAGTTTCCCCGCACTCCCCTGGGGCAGGAGCAGGTTCTGCCGCTCCTTGATTGCGCCTTTTGCAGACACTTCATTAGAAGTGTGTTCATTACACATCCCCATGCCCTCGTCCTTTCACAGCCCTGCTTGCTCACACATGGAATTAGAAGGGGGTGAGGGAGAAGCTCCCCCTGCCACGAGCACATCTCGGTCCTGACGCAGGCTCTAACGAGCGGTTGCTCATTCGGAGCCTTTTCTGCCCTCCGCGGAGTTGTGCTTGCTGCTTGCAGTAGCTTCCACTCTCTTTTGTGCTGTTTGGAACGTGCCTCCTCTTGCTTAAGCCTTTGAGCTTAGTCCAAACATTTCTGCTCAGTCTGGTACACCTCCCGTATCAAATGTTCTGATCTGGTGTAAAGCAGAGTTAAGAGGCAGAGGAACCAGACCATTGGAAGCTTTCTCTTCCCATCATGTAAATCCAGTTTGCTTCACGAAGCCCTTCCCATCTCACACTCCTGCAGGCACATGCTCTAGTCTGGAAGATGAGATAAAAGATAGTGGATAAGCATCTCCTGAACACAGTTTGGTCCTGAGAGTTAGCGAGGAGGCTTTGCCTCCCTGGGGAAAAGGAGGAAGAGTTTGGAAGGCAAAGGGGTGTGAGGAAACCAGGTGTGTTTGAGAGCTGCTTCCCTGAGAGTTCATGTCCTTCAGGAGGGCAAACCACTCTGTCAGCAGGGATAAATGCATGTGGCTCTACAAAAATCAGCAGAATGAAGCTGGCTGCCAGCTGCCAAGGACCAGGGATAGGTGAGACTTGAATGGAAGTTCCCCCAGCACGGTGCTAACTACTGCTGGAGCCTGGCTGCGGCCAATGCTTATCCCACGAGTATCAAACAGCAGCCAGCAGGAGTAGGGCAGGGATTGTCCCTCTGTACTGGGCACTGGTGAGGCCACAGCTTGAGTGCTGGGGTCAGTTTGGGCCCCTCACTCCTAGAAGGACATTGAGGTGCTGCAGCAGATCCAGAGGAGGGCAACAAAACTGGGGAAGGGTCTGGAGAACAGAACTGGGGAGGAGCAGCTGGGCTTGTGTAGTCTGGAGAAGAGGAGGCTGAGAGGAGACCTCATTGCTCTCTACAACTGCCTGAGAGGAGGTTGCAGTGAGGTGGGAGTTGGTCTCTTCTCCCTGGGATCAGGAGGTAGAATGAGAGGAAATGGCCTGAAATTGTGCCAGGGGAGGGTTAGGTTGGAGATGAGGAAAAATTTCTTTGTGGCAAGAGTGGTCAGGGATTGGACCAGGCTGGCCAGGGAGGTGGTGGAGTCCCCATGCCTGGAGATGTTGAAGAAATGTGTGGCCGTGGCACCTGGGGCTGTGGTTTAGTGGCCAGGGTGGTGTTGGGCTGATGGTTGGACTGGATGCTCTTAGAGGCCTTTTTCAACCCAACCAATTCTATGATTCTAAACCCAGAGCAGCCTTACCAAGCTTGAGAAGTCCCTGCTGGAGCACACAGCACAAATACACACACCCTGCCCATCCTCCTGCACCAGAGAGAGGGGAAATGAGGGAAGCCAGGCTGCCGTGAGCCTGCCTGCTGCATTTGGAAGGCTGGAGCTCCAGAGCTGCTGCTTGCCAAGTCAACTGTGTTTGCTAGCTCAGGGACTTGATTTTTCCTGCCAAGAGCTGCTGGCCTGTGTGGATGTGTATAGCACATGCTGGGCTTGTGAGACCATGCAGAGACACCCCCCTGCAGCTACAGGGAAGGGGAGCTGAGATGGAGGGGTGTGTGCTAGCAGAAGGCCCTGCCAGAGGTGTCAGGGACACCGAATGTACATGAAGGGAGCCTACAGGAGAGCTGGAGAGGGTAATAGGCACAACTTGAACACAGGAACTTCCATCTAAACACGAGAAGGAATTTCTTCACTTTGCTTGTGCTGGAGCTCTGCAGCAGGCTGCCCAGAGAAGTTGTGGAGTAGTCCCCATCTCTGGAGTCATTCCAAACCCACCTGGACACCATCCTGTGCAGCCTGCTGTGGGTGATCCTGAGCTGGCAGGGGGTTTGGACTGGGTGATCTCCAGAGGTCTCTTCCAACCCTTCCCATTACACACTATCTGTGGTTGCATGATGAGGGTGCCTCACCTGTGAGGAAACAAGCAGGACCGTCTGCAAAGAAGGGTGTAGGGTGGGAGGAGTGTGTGCAGGGAGGGAGATGCCCGCAGGCAGTGCCGTGTGTGTGTGCATGTGGAAGGACAGGGGAGGCACGAAGAGCGGCTGGGCATGTGGAAGCCACCGCGCCTGTGGGTAGGCAGCGCTCCGGCTGTGTGTGCAGGGAGGGGGATTTGGGAAGCGGGAGAGGGGGGAGATGAGGTTGGTCTAGGTGGGAGCTGCGTGCCAGCCCGCAGAGGGAGGCTGGATCCGCGCCTGCAGCGGAGGGAAGTGTTCTAGGGGACGCTGAGGTCTCGGAGATGAAAGAGAGTTTTTAAGCACACCTCGGGAAAGGATCTGGAAGGCGTGGTGGAGCTCCTCTGCAAAAGGAGGAGGAAACACGGGGGCTGGGAGCAGGGCGCTGCTGTGTTGTTTGCGAGGTGTCTTTGGGGCGTAGCTGGCATCGTGCATGAGCGAAGCGTGCGTGGGCTGGCAGAGGGGAGCGCCAGCTCCGGCTGCCCGCACAGGGGAGGGGGTTTGGGAAGGGCTGAGCAGAGGCAGCCCCACGGCTCTTCGAGCGGCTTTGCTCCCTCAGTTTTGGTGCAGGATCTTTCTGTTCGGGGTGGCTCTCGGCGCACCTCTCTGCTCCCTCTTTCAGCCGGCTGGGGCGGCAGGCCCCTGGAGCTGCGGCTCTCCGGCGCTCGTTGAGGAGCATCGGCAGGAGCAGGAGCGGTTCCCTTGGAAACCTCTGGATGCCCAGCAACAAGTCGCTGGCAGCTGCCATGTGACCAGGTACATTAATCAGACGTGTTGTATGAATCAGGTCAGTCAGGGCCAAAGTCCAGCTCGCTCCCCCCTTCACTTCCTTGCTAATTACCGAGCCCTAAAGGCTGCTCTGAGTAGGGGGTGGAAAACAACTTGAAATAATTAAATAAAACCTTGACCTTTCCTCTTGTGGCTTCTAAGTTCATCCCAGACTTTCTCCCGGAGATAAAAAGAGCCGTCCAATCCCCCCTTCCCCTGAAACGGATCTAGCATGCAAATGAGTGAGGCTCAGGAGTCCCCCAAGGTGGAAAAGCCACAGAGAAAGAAGCTGCTGCAGACACAGAGAGTTTCCAGGGCTCTTCTCACCCAACATCTCAGATACATCTTTTGAACAAGTAGCTCAGGCTTGAAACATCTTGGGCTTGACAGGTGCACCTCAGGTTCACAGCGCAGGTCCCTTTGAAAATCAAGTTTTTGAAGTCTCAGCTGAAATTGGTGGCCAAAATTGCTGGCTAGGTGGCACAGGGAGGACTTGAGCCCCAGGTCCTGCCTGATACCTCTGAACAAAGAGGGCACAGCTCTCAGATGGACAGGCAGTGCCTGCACACTTCTCATCCCTTGTCAACAACTGCAAAATGGCTCTGCTTGGTAGATGTGCAGCTGGAGGGTTTACTCTTCATCATCCCTCATGGCTCATTTCTTTAAGCTCAGGTTTAAGAAATGAGGGTTGAGGTTTAAGAAATAAACTCCAGGTTTAACCTGGGTTGAATCTCAGACCATTACCCATTTGACTTAGGGGCAGAAACTCAAAGGCAGAAGCTGGAGGAAAATCAAAGATGATTTTGTAGCTGTAGCCTGGGCCAGGAGATAGTAGCAGTTCCCACATAAAGATTGAAGGGATAACAAATTGGGAGAGTCCTGGTGAGCAAATGAGGGAAAGGGAAAATTAAGGATGAAGAGATCCAGCTGGGTCTGATCTCTGTCCCTTCCTTTCTAGCAGCATCTTCTAAGGGTCCCCAAGACTCACTGTGCTGTTTTGTTTGTGTTGTGGAGGGACCTGGACACCCCCAGAGATGCTCTTTACAGTTTCAGCTCCTCTGCTTTTCACATTTCCCCCAAATTCCTGCTTTGCCTGGACAAAGCCAAAGAGCAAAGGCTCTGAGATTTGGCTCCTGACTGAAAAGCTCTCACAGACACACGTTCAAGGCCAGGCACTAGCAAGGCTGTAACATCCTTTACCCAAACACCAGGCTGCATTCCTCCTGCTGTGACTAATGCAGTGCAAGGTCGTTGGGCACTGCTCAGTCTCCATCTCCTCCTTCCAGAGATCAGCGTTGAAGGCTCCCAGGGTCTTCACTGATTCATGCTGGCACATTCTGCTCAGAGCCATCTTCAGCAACAGCAGAACTGTCGCCGTGGCCGGTCGGACTCTGGGCCGATGTAACCCAGCCTGGGACCTTGGCCCCAAATCCACCATGGGATGGAAGCCTGGAAAATAAACAAGAGCTGGAAACAGAGCACCTGGCTTGATTCTGATGCTGGTGTCCCTGCAATAACGTCCAGTGCCACTGAAAATTCACAGTGAAGGTGGGGAGACACTGGAGCAGGTTGTCCAAGGAGGCTGTGGATGCTCCCTCCATGGAGGTGTTCGAGGTCAGGTTCCAACCTGAACTCGTGGGAGGTGTCCCTGCCCATGGCAGGGGGGTTGGAGCTGGATGATCCTGAAAGTCCCTTCCAACCCAAAGCATTCTGTGAATCAGTGAAAATGAGCTCCCTACATCTCATCTGCTTTTAGATCCAGATCATGAGACCTCACTACTTAACTGCATAGCAGACAGCAGCTTCACCAAATCAGATCTGAACATGGACCTCAAGTATGACCTAGACCAAGCCTTTAACTCTGGACCATTTCTATTTCTATTTAATGATGATTACAATCATTATTTCCCCCTTGGTATCATGTGCTAATAAATCCTGTGCACAGAATGGACTGGGAGACAAGGCTTTGCCTCAACCCTCTGACCATCCAGGGCAGCCTTGAGGAATTGGTGTCTGCAACTTGTGCATTGGCAGCCCAAGAGGTGCAACACAAATCCATCCCAGCTGACACCCCCCAGCCACAGCCACAGAGAGATGTGTGCTGGGTGAGCCAGGGTTGGGGAAGAAATCTGCTCTCTCTGAAGAGTGATTTGTTCTTTGGCATGCTCGAGGGAATAGCTGTCTGACCTCCTCGCTCTGAGAATATGAGAGCCAAACTGATGCCTGATACTCAGATCTGTTCTGCAATTCAGCTCAGAATCCCTGGGAAGGCTGGAGTTGGGCTGGAGTTTTGTGTAAGCTCCAAAGCCAGGATGATAAAAGGGGGTGTAGGGTGAAACTCAGCACACCCCTCGGGGTGGGAAAACAGAGGGGATGAGACACATGCACTGAGGGATGCTGTGGTGGGATGGAACAGACAGGCTGGGTAGGGTTTGGTCCTGGGAGATATGCAGAGCCTTAGAGCCACCAAGCAAACCCCGCAGGTCCTTGCCGGGGCTGAAGCACAGGAGGAATCCCGCTGGCTCTCCCGTCCCACCCGTGCATGGGGAACGCTCCTTCACTCTCCTCCCCTCCACCGCCCCATTTCCAAGGGCTCCAGGCGCCTCTCTCCCGGTGCCCAGACCTGTTGCTCTCTGGCAGCCCTGCCGCTGCCCGCCCGGCCGCGGGAGGAGGCTGGGGCCGCAGCGCAGGCGGCTCTCCATGATGTAATCGGTGCCGCCGCGGCACTGGCGGGCAGCAGCCGCCTCCCGTTGGCCAAAGCCGAGAGTCCCCGCCCGGGCGCTCCTCCCGCCGCCCCCCCCGCCCCCCGCCACGGCTCATAAAAGCCCCGAGGCAGAGGCAGGGCAGCTTTCCCAGCCCCTCTGCTCGCAAGGGTGACCCGGGGACAGGTGAGCTCCAGCACGGGGATGCTACGATGCCCGGGGGAAGGCACCTGTGGAGCCGGTGCCACCGCTGCGAGCTCCGGGAGGGGCAGAGGGACCCCGGGCAGGGTCGTGGGGAGCACCCGGAGGGAGCTCAGGGGAAAGGTTCGGCTTCCCCCGGTCCTTGCCCTGGGGGCAGCCGGGGCAGAAGGGAAGGGGGCTGGGCTAGACTGGGCTGGACTGGGCTAAACTGGGTTGGGCTGGGCTGGACTGGGTTGGGCTGCGGAGCGCGGATCAGCACCGCGGACAGCGCCCGAGCGCCGGGTCCGGGCGGGCACCGGGCACCGGGCACCGGGTACCTGCACCGAGTAGCGGGCACCGGGCACCGGGTACCTGCACCGAGTAGCAGGTACCGGGAACCGGGTACTGCAAACCGGCACTGCCACCGGCCGCCGACACCGGGAACAGGGCTTTTGGGTATGAATAGCGAGCACTGGCACCGGGCATTGGGCACCAGGTATGAGCACCGGGCACTGGCACAGAGCAGCAGATACCGGGCACCCCCCACTGGGATCCAGCACCGGAAACCAGCACTGGGCACTGAGCAGCGGGGACTGGCACTGGGTACCAGGTACTGGACACCAGGCACTGGTACTGGGTACTGTGTATCAGGCACTAGGCACCAGCATTGAGACTGGCACTGGCACCAGGCACCAGCTCCAGGCTCAGAAGATTGGGGCAGGACTCTCTCTGGGGCACCACTGCTTGGTCCCCCTCCCAAAGCCTGATGCTAAACTGCTCACTGGGTACGAACTGGGCCAGGGTGAGTCCTGTCCTGGAGGGGACAGTGGCAAGGGGTGTCTGGAGAAGGCAGGAAGGGGAGCTGGCACAGCCCCAGTCATCTGCCCAGTGTGGGGGCAGAAATGCCCATGCTCTTTCATGGTCCAGCTGTGATCCATGGTCCACACCAGCACAGGAAGGTCACTGTGCTCCACCAAGAAGGGCACTGGGGAGGCTGTGACTGGGAAAGTTGGGATGTGGCCAGGAGTCAAGGTTGGAATGGGCTGGGAAAGGAGTTGGGGGTGGATGGAGGGAGCTGTGCTTCCCCACACAGCCCTGGGAAAGCTTCGACCACAGCATGAGGCCTGGGGTAGGGCAGGGGCTGAAATCATTGAGGAAGCCAAGAGTGTGTGGATCTGAACGGGATCCTCACTGTCCAGCTGCTCCCACCTCGAAGCTTCGTGCTGGAAAGCTCAGATGGGTGCCTTTGACAGTGTGGTGGTCTGGTAGCTGGTGTCTGAAGTTCTTAACATGTTCTGGTTTAGGGGAGAAGCAGCAATATTTCAGCCTGCTGCTCTTGGGAGCCAATTCTTAATGAACAATGATTCAAAGAGATTTCTCCTCAATAATTTATTCTGAGTACTCAACATTTGTCTTGCTTCAGTGGTACATTTAAGGCTCCATCAGCAGAGTCTGCAATATTTAAGTGCTCAGTGGCTCTATCAGAGTGGATTTGGTCACAAAATCCTTAACCCCCCCTTCCCCCTCCTCCCCTCCCCCTGGACCAAGTGAGATCAAATGAAACAAAGTTTTCCCATTTTAATTTGGACAAAAATGAAACCAACAAAGTCTTTAACTCTGCCTCAGCTCAGGAATTTGAACAAGCTGGAAGAAAATGGTGGGGTGTTTTTTTTTCTCCCCCTGGTTAGCTTATTAAATCAGGGATATCACTGAAAGGATGATATACAGAAAATAGAAAAGGCAAAGTGAGCACTCAGAGGAGGAAGCCTTTCCCAGCCCCGTTGTCAGCTGTGAGAGATTGTCTGTGTTTGTTTTATCTCCATTTTTGGAAGCTGGGACTAAGTGAATCCTGTTCCCTGAAAATCCTCACCCAGCTCTGCTAAGCACAGGTTGAAAGCCTTTGCCGAAGGAAAGCTCAACAAGGTGACATAATCCGAGGCTCTGAGCTCTCTCTTTACACCATGCCAGGGGGGTTGGAGCTAGATGATCTTTAAGATCCTTTCCAGCCCAGACCATTCTGTGATTCTACAGCAATGTTGTACTGAAGCAGCATTGGGCTGAGGGAGGCAGAGGGGAACAGAGCTGTTCTCCATTTCCAGGAAGTTCCCATTTGGTGCTTTAGAATGGAGTATTTGGGAGAGAAGGGGAGGAAAGGGAGAGGGAAGAAAAAAGGGGGGGAAAGGACAAAAAGGGAAAAGGGGGGGGAAAGGAAAAAAGAAAAAGAAAAGAAAAAAGAGAAATGCTCTTTCCCCTCAGACTTTGCATATCACAGCTTCCATAGGATCATTAAGGTTGGACAAGATGATCAAACCCAACCATAACCCAACTCCCACGAGCACTAAGCTATATCCCGAAGCACCACATCTCTATGCTGAACAAAGCAGTGGTGGAAGTGCTTGCCTGTGGGATTGGGATGGAGAGATCTCTGGGATGGAATGTTGAGATCTCTTCCTCTTAGCTACCTGTAAATCCTTTCCCATCCTCCCTCAGTTCTGGCTCTGCACAGTGACTCTGCTTGGGATCTCCCTTCCGTGCAGCACAAAGCTGAGGTTCAGTGCTTGCGGTGCCTTCTCTCTTCCAACATCACTACAAAGTCTTTTCCCCTTCAAGCCCAGCTGTAAACTAAGGGCAAGAAACCTTCTTCTCCATCTCCTACCCCGACACAGGCGTGCAAAGAACTTGAGGAGAAGCCAGAAAATGATATTGCAGCAAATACCTCCTCCTGCCTTTATGGCTGTGTTCTGCACTCTGGGCAACTGCCTAATCAGATTTCAGATCTGATATCAAAACTATTAGGACTGATGATATCACATCCCCACAGCTAACTGCATTTGGTATCACGCAGAGCTATGTTGCTTAGCCCAGGTCACATTTCCAGCTGTCTAGGGAGTATTCTGTCACCTCTTTCTTGCTGTTGTCTTTTTTTTTCCCCCACTGGCAGTTTTTCTGTCCAGCTCAAAGCAAATGCATCTCACAGAAGGATAAAATCCTGCCTCTTGTCTGAGCAACCCCAAGACAGAGGGCTCTGAAGAACAGGGGATTTCAGGCTAAGATCTCAGCTTAATTCAATTTAATTCCTGAGCCTTATTTAGCAAAATGCATAAACTCAGAGGGCTCTGGAGAGCAGGGGACCCGGGGCAAGAGCTCAACTTAATTCAGTTTAACTCCTGACCCTTATTTAAGCAAAATGCATAAACTGGAAATCAAGCTGGCAGGAGGTTCTCACCTTGCCTGCTGGAAGGAAACCCTGTTAAGTTTTGCTAGAAATAAACACTGCTTGGATGGGTTTTTTTGGTTGTTGTTATTCAGTTTTGCTGAAGGCAAGATCCTCCTTCGCCTCTCCTCCTCCATCACAGAGACAATGTGTTCCAGTCGCTGGGCTCCGTGTGCCTTGCACAAATATTTGTCTGTGCATTGCCTGCCACTCCAGTAATGAGCTGCTTTTCCACTGCAATCGTGGCATCTGGAAGGGTTTGAGGCTGGGAGTAGCTGGGGGACTGGGAGGTGCTCGGGAATCTCAGCAGGAGAAGGAGTGGATTTCAGACGCAGGATCTGCACCAGCCTGGATAAACACGGCCAGGTCCTCCTCGCTTTGGCAGAGATTTGCTCCACCCCAGACACCTGAACTTGGCACAGAGAGCTAGGCACCATGGCTGCTCCAGGCACCTGCATCCCACACTGCATTTTACCCGTGGGCTCCTTTGGACACCTGCAGAAATGTGGCTGTCTGTGTGCGAGAGGCTGTGGCTGTCCCTGCCTGCGCCATGGTCCAGCACCGCACTGCGACACCGGTGCGGTCCTGCCTCCCCCGATGCTCTCCACTGGCCGTATCAGGAGATGAGGGCTCTAGCTCAGCCAGGAGCTGGAACACCAACATCCCCCCTCTGAGCTGAGCAAACACTTCAGCAGGATTTAGGAGTGCAACTGAATTGGGGCCAGAAAGGGATCTTAAGGAAGAATTGTGAGCAAAGCTTTTGGCTTTTCAGCTCGCTGAGATCAACAGAGTTCTCTCCACTGAGGTATCAGCCCCTCCAGAGGAACCTGTTACTAGGAAAGCAAAAGAAATAAACCTTCCATGGAACTACCCCTAGGCCCTGCAAAGGACCCAAAGCACTGAAGAGATGAGGAGCAGGTGATAAAATTGCAGTGGCCTTCCCTCAAAGGCTGTTGCGATCCTTGTGCGGCCTCCAAGTGCGTCACTGTTTAACATCTCCTTAAAACTGGAGGAGTTCAGAACCAACCTTAGTGTCCTGGTGGGAGCTGTGAACCAAGTCAGTGTAGATCTCACCTGGAAAATAAGTGGAGTGGGCTTCCAAATTCATTAGTGAGTTCTATTTAAATGAGCTGTCTTTAGCTGCTGCAATATCTTTGTGAATGCCCTCAGTGAAATAGCTGCTGGGACAGTAACACAATAAAATCTTCTGAAGCCTAGAGAATGAAATAAGAGAAGAAGAAAAATAAAAGAGCTAAGGGACAGTTAATGCAATCTTCAGAACTGATACTTGTGCCTGAGTGTCCCAAGGCTCCCCAGGATATCTGAAGGCTTCATCCCAGCTGCATCATAGAATCACAGAATGGCTTCAGTTGGAAGGGACCTTAGAGATCAGCCAGTTCCAACCCCCTGCCGGGGGCAGGGACACCTCCCACTAGCCCAGGTTGCTCAAAGCCTCATCCATCCTGGTCTTAGACACTTCCAGGGATGAGGTGTTCACAACTTCTCTGGGCAACCTGTTCCAGTGTCTCCCCACCCTCACAGCAGAGGACTTCTTCCTAATGTCCAATCTAAACTTACCCAGCTCTAGTTTCAAACCATTCCCCCTCGTCCTGTCACTCCCAGCCCTTGTCACAAGTCCCTCCCCAGCACTCCTGTACCCTCTTCAGGCACTGGAAGGCTGCTCTAAGGTCTCCCTGCAGCCTTCTCTTCTCCAGGCTGAACAGCCCCAGCTCTCCCAGCCTGTCCTTGTAGGAGCCCTTTGATCATACCTGTGGTGCTCTGGATCCTCTTCAACAGATCCAAGTGCTGAGGCTGGGGCATGGACATTTTGTTCAGTGTTTGCTCAGCACTTCACCCCCTCTGTGACTTGGGCTTGGGGCTTTTATGAAGTGCAAAGAGTAGGCATGGGGCAGTCTGTGGCTCCACACATGAATGCATGGACATGCCAAAGCCTTCTGTGTCCTTCTCAGCACTTCTCTTCAGGGGAGGAGGATTTTTTCCCTCCTTCAGGGGTGAGTTTTGCCTTCTGTTTCATTTTTAATTGAGAATTCTATTTTGATTAACCAAACCTACAGAAACCTCCCCAGCCTCAGGCCCCACTTCAGGAAAACACAACTGCACTTGCAGGAATCTCAGCACTTAACTCCCACAGGAATCAAATACATGCCTGAAGTCAAGCACTTGGCTGTACTGAGGATTAAGGGAGTTGCCATCACGTTCTACCAAGATCTTCTTTTTATCCTGTGCTGCTGGAGGTCTTCTCAAGTTGTGTTCAGAACCAGAGCAGCCCTCTGTGATTTTCCAAAGCTTTTGTTGTTTCCAGGTGCCCAACATGACTTACTGAGGGGTTGTCCCCTGGAGTCAGCACTGCTGAGGCCATGCCTTGGGTACTGGCTTCAGTTTTGAGGCTCTCATTCCAAGAAGGACATTGAGGGGCTGGAGCAGATCCAGAGAAGGGCAACAAAGCTGGGGAAGGGTCTGGAGAACAGGGCTGGGGAGGAGCAGATGAGGAGACTGGAGGTGTTCAGTCTGGAGATAAGGAGGCTGAGAGGAGACCCCTTCAAGGTTCCAGCCCAGATGGAAACTACACAGACTCAAGCCCCCTGAATCAGGAGCAACAGGCAGGACCTGCTGACCTGCTGCTGATGCTCCCTGCATCAAAAAGAGAGTTTCTCTTAAGAAGGAGGAGAAAATTGCACAGCTCCCAGGGAGAACAACAGCAAATCTTTCCAGTTAAGCTCACAAAATTATTCATGTTGTGGTCTGTGCTTCTTTCTAATCAAATATTCCATTGCTCTGAGTTGCCAGTTGAAGGTGCATGGAAAAATCGATGGCAGAAAGCAAGAGAAAACTTTGTTTTGGCCTTCCTGCTCTGTTGGGAGAGCACTGCCTGGAAAGCAAAGGTTCCAGAGAAGGACCTAAAGCTTTGCAGGCTGCAGGCTGAGACCTTGCACAGAACCTAGCAGAAGCAACAGGAATTTCTCCTGGCTGAGGAGAGCAAAGGACAGGTATAGAATCATAGAATTGTTTGGGTTGGAAAAGGCCTCCAAGATCATCAAGTCCAACCATCAACCCAGCACCAGCTTGGCCACTAAACCATGGCCCCAAGGGCATTGTCTATGCAGTTTTTTGGACACCTCCAGGGATGGTGACTCCACCAGCTCCCTGGGCAGCCTGTTCCAGTCCTTGACCACTCTTGCAGCAAAGAAATTTTTCCTAATCTCCACCCTAAACCTTCCCTGGTGCAGCTTCAGGTCATTTCCTCTCCTTCTACCACCTGATCCTAGGGAGAAGAGACCAACCCCCACCTCAGACCAACCTCCTCCCAGGCAGTTGTAGAGAGCCAGAAGGTCTCCCCTCAGCCTCCTTTTCTCCAGGCTGGACACCCCCAGGTCCTTTAACTGCTCCTCCCCAGTTCTGTTCTCCAGACCCTTCCCCAGCTTTGTTGCCATTCTCTGCACCCTCTCCAGCTCCTCAGTGCTCTTCTTGGAGGGAGGGCCCCAAAATTGGACCCAGTACTCAAAGTGTGGCTGCTTGCCACACTATTGCTGATAAAGACCAGGATGCTGGTGGCTTTCTGGGCCACCTGAGCACAGTGCCATCCAGACAAGTCCTCTCTGAGGTCAGAAAGGCACAGCCCTGAATGTTTAACGAGTTATCAGCTGCTCATTCAGGTTGTTTAGGTTTGCTCAGCAATCATCCATATTGTGCAAGCCAGGGGCCAGGAGTTACCTGATCCCACGGGCAGGTGCAGCCATCCCTCTCAGATCCCAGCAGGATAAGGAGCAGGAGCAGAGCTCTGCTGTTCCCTGCAGCTGCAGCCAGCTCTGAGCATTGCTGCCTCTTGCAACAGCCACTGTCCCCAGCTGGTGACAGGAGCAGTGCCACACTCTGCAGGAGAGGCCAAGACCCTCTCCTGCTCTGGCTGGGCTGTGCAGGCAGCTTGGCAGAGGTCAGTTGGTGGCTGCAGCTCCCTGGTTTTCCCAGCTTGTCTCCAGCACAGCCCAAGGCACAGCAAGAGCTGAGGACTGAACCAACCAACCAGAGTGGTCAGGTTGATTTTTGCAATCCTCATCTGAAAACTTCAACCCATTCCTAAGTCAGGCAGCTCAGAGCCCTTTCTTTCCCTTTCCTGTACAAAAAGGACATTGTGATACCTAATTCCCAGGCTAGCAGAAGACCAAATTAAGTGATATTCATAAAGCTCTGAAGATCCAGGAGCAAATGGAACTAGAGAAAAGCAAAAGGTTATTATCTTGTCATGTTTAGCCTGGGAGGAAGATTATCCATCTACCTTGCCAGACCTATTTATCGTCTTATTTTCTCCTGGCTTATCTTTTATCATCTTTCTAATCTCCTCCATCTAATTCAGCTCAACATTTTCTTTCAGCACAGCTCTGGCTGCCTGCTGCTGCTGGTGTGGTTGGCAGCAGAGGGATGTGCAGGTTTTGCCCAGCACAGGTAGGTAGAATAAGAGATGCTAATTCAAGAGGTCGCAGCTTTTACAGCTAAATGAGCTGGCTGCTTTTGTCTAGGAGACAGGCTGGATGCTCTTCAGTGAGGTGCATCAAGGAAAAATCTGTCCAGCAGATCTAGGGAGGTTCTCCTTCCCCTCTACTCTGCCCTGGTAAGACCACACCTGCAATACTGTGTCCAGTTTGGGGCTCCCCCAGTTCAAGCGAGACAGGGATCTGCTGGAGAGAGGCCGATGGAGGCTACAAGGATGATGAAGGGGTTTGAACACCTCTCCTGTGAGAAATAACAGAGAGCTGGAGCTCAGAAGGCTGAGAGGGGATCAGATCCCTGTCTATAAATATCTGAGGGGTGGGTGTCAGGATGAAGGTGCCAGGCTCTTTTGGTGGTGCCCAGTGATAGGTTCAAGAACAGCTATAAGCTGGAACCCAGGAGGTTCCACCTCAACAGGAAGAGAAAGTTCTTTGGTGTGAGGGCACTGGAGCTCTGCAGCAGGCTACCCAGAGAGGCTGTGGTGTTTCCTTCTCTGGAGACTCAAAACCCACCTGGATGTGTTTCCTGTTTGACCTGCCCTGGGTGATCCTGCTTTGGCAGGGGCAGGAAAGAACTCCTTGGCCTGAGTTTGGAGAGGATGGGCTCCATTCTGTGCGACGTACGCCACTCTGAGGGCGCAGAGGTGTTCTGCTCCCTGGGATGTGTGTTTGATGTACACACACACACAAAATGTGTGTTTAAGGCAATGTAGCAGAGGAAATAGGTTTCTGTGATGGGAAGGCATTGGAACAGGCTGCCCAGGGAGGTGGTAGAGTCACCATCCCTGGAGGTGTTCAAGAAAGAGCAGATGTGGCACTTTGGGACATAGTTTAGTGGTCACGAAGGTGCTGGGTAGAAGGTTGGACTCGAAGATCTTAGAAGGCTTTTCCAACCTTAATGATTCTGTGAAGCACTGGGATGCATCACCTTCATCATGCAGTATTCTAAGTTGAATTTGAGGTGGAGGATGTTTTCTTTGAGTATTGCTTATGACTGGGCTGAGCTGACTCAGAGAAAACAACAAAGCACAAGAGCTTCCAGTCCCTTCCTGGCTTCGACAACCAAACTGCAGCACGCTGAAGATGTCTCTGAATACCAAACCCCTTTGCATTTTCCTTTTCCATCCTTAATCAAACAGCACTTCCCTCCCCTCGTTCCTAGTGAACGCATTAGAGCCTAAACTTTATAATCTCCAGAGCTGTTTCCTGGAATAGATGTGAGAGGAGCACTTGGTTAGGGACAGCCAGGAGGGCTGGGAGAGCTGATTACCTTCAGGCAGTCTCAGTGGAACATCCCAGGGTTCCTACAGGCAGAGCCTAATGCAGGACTTACAATGCTGAACAGACTCCCATTATGGGGCTGGCTATGTTGATGCACATCCAGACGTAGAGAGCTCCTTGTTAAAATGCACACCAGTGGCTCCAAAATACAGCAGCTCAGTCAGGGTTCATTAACAGCCAAATCATTCCAAGGGACATTGTTTCAGAGAGGAAAGAATTTCGTTTCAGTCAGGATTGGGAGGGTTTTTTGGTCGTTGTTGTTGCACAGAGCCTGGAGAGTTTTGCTCAGGGTTGTGTTGAAAGTCTCCTTTAGGTGGAGAGCAGAGCTCAGCCCCACGCTGAAGGCTTTCACAGGGTTAACTTGAGGTGGTCACGGAGCATCTCCCACAGTGGGACCCCAGCTTGCTTGAGGTGGGGGGCACATTAAAATAAATCTGTAGTAAAGAGGTGGCTTTAAAGCCTGTGTCTACTACAGGAATCAGGAGCTGACGTGAGAATTGCTCTGCTACCTGTCACAGGCTGCACGCTGCTAATGGAGGATCTCTGCCCATGACAGTAATGGGAGAGCTTTGTTCTGCTCTCAACCTTCCCTTTCAGCAGGCACACCAGCAATTGCCCCAGACCTGTGCAGCTTTTGAGGCAGCCAAGGGCTGCTGTGCTGGGGAAATCTTAGCCCATTTTAATCAGCAGGTATTAACTAAACAAAGGAATTACCACTCGGAGAGACAAATGAGTCGCCGCACAGCTTGAGCGCCAACTTTCCCTCACTTGTTTACCAAAGGCCACACATTGGGACCACAGAAGACACTTAAATGGTTTAGTAACACACTGCAAGTAAACATCTAATTACCAGGTCTGAGAGGGGAAAGGAATCAAAGGGGGAAAAAAGCAACCATGATGAAGCTCTCGGTCCCTGCAGCTTGGATGGAGTCTTGCCTGAAAGGTGCTGGCAGCTCTCATCTCACACGAGATGTAGCTCTCATCTCTCCCATCTATGCCACTGCTTCTTCCTGGCTGCCTGCTCATTCAAAGCTCAGCTCTGGTTTTTTAAATCTACTCTCTCTTAAAGGGCTCTCTTAAAAAAAAAAAAAAAACAACCCAAAAATTGTGCAGCAAAAGGGACAAAATTGCTCCTCAACAAAGGAGCCTATCAACAGCCTGTCAATAACGTGCCAAAGGCCAGAACCTGCCTTTCAAAGAGGCTCTGCAGCCTCGATGTGTACTTTTGAGAGCAATTAAGGGACGTGAGCAACATGGTGATTATCTCATGGGTGACATTTTCATTGGCTCTTTGGGAAAAGGGAGAGATGGGTTTGAGATGGCTGAGATCAATGTTCATCCCAGGCCTGCAGAAATGGCAGGAGAGCATGTGGTAGATGAGCTTGGAAAGTCAAATGCACAGGAAAAGGAAGGAGGGAGGAGGAGATGATGAAGACACAAGGATTTTTAAATCTCAGAAGCTGAAAGAAAGGCCTAAGGTGAGGAGAAGAAGGACACAAGCTGAGAAATGAGAATGGGAGCATCAGCAGGGCTGGCAGAGCGTCAGAGGAGGGCAGGAATAGGAGAGGGAGGGACTGCAGGATTCCTGGTGGAGAAGTAAAGGAAGAAGGGAATGAATCCCTCAGAGTGAGGAGAGAGTCCAGAGCAAATGAGACAGACAATTGTGCTTGCACAGGGAGAAGTCTCTTGCAGGCACATCACCACACCTCCTCCAGAGAAAGAGGCTCCACAACCTCTCTGGGCAGCCTGCTCCAGGGCTCCAGCAGCCCCAGATCTCCTCTCCCTGAAGACACAAATCCACCCTCGCAGGCTGTGCCACTGATTCCGAGCGGATCTGACAGATGTCAGCTTCTGCTCTGCATCCTCCAGGACTGTCTTCTGAAGGGGATCTGAATAACCACAACAACTCTTATGTTCCTAGTTAAACATTGGGAATAACTCTCCACCGTAGGCAAACTCTGCTGAAGACAGAAACTGATGTTCACTCTGGAGGAAGCCCTGGGGGGCTACCAGCAGAATGCATTCACTGTGAGCTCCTCCAGTGAGCTGCGATGGGAAGAGTATGGAGGGGAAAAAAACCACAACCAGGTAAAGTGGTTAAAAACAACTTGGATTTCTAGCCCCTTGGTCTCCCACAGAAATCTTTGGAGATGCTGAACTCTTCACTTCTGAAAACCAGGTCTCCAATCGTGTTTTGGAAGCCTAACTGAAGCTCCTGGGTTTTGTCTTTTCAAGCTGTCCATAACATTGTTGTTTTTTTCCTCCAGACCAATTTGCTGTCCTGATAATTAATGTAGCTAATGGTTGAGGTTTTCTTCTTTCATCAGCAGTTTTGCCTTTTGTTGTTGTTGGGGTTTTTTTTTTGTTAACACAAGCAGGGAGAACATGAAGAAACAATCTCTGGAAGGATACAGCCTGAGAGCTATGTTGCCATCTGACTAAAAACAACTCCAGCATACGCATAATCCTCAGGAAAATTCATCTCCACCCTCCCAGCAGACCCCGGTGAGAGCCCTTGAAGTGGTAATTAAAGTCTATTGAGTGGCAACTGCACCTGTTTAGAGAGGAGAGTGCAGGGAAGAGGTGCACAAAGGGGGATGAGCAGTGCAGAGGGAGCGTGTGAGAGGAGCTGCTGGAGGTGGGGATGAAGGGAGGTGGAAAGAAGAGGGTGGAAAAAAAATCAACCCTGTGTCTGTTGGAGAAGTCGATGCAGTCAGATGTGCATTTCCCCTTCTTCCCTTGATTTGCTCTCTGCACCCCCTCTCAGCACAGCCAGCTCCTGGCCCACTCTCACACCCACTGATGGAAACTCCAGGGGTTTTTTCCCCAGCCAGCCCCAGCTCTGGAGCAGCTGCTTCTCTGGTGTAAATCAACAGAGTCCCACTGAAGTCCTTGTGGACTTGCAATCAGCCAGTGCTCATTTACACCAGCTGAAGATCTGTCCCAGGGACACTCATTAGCAGTCACTGGGCTCCTCGGGCTGGCAGCCAGGACATGCCAGCTCTTGTCGTCTTTTCTCTTTTCCCTAGAAGGGAGCACATCCCTTTGTGTCACCTCTGTCACGCCTGTGCAAATCCTCCAGCATCTGGAGGAGTAAAGCAGAGATGTTTCTAGATTTTGGCAGATGTGGCTGAGAGCAGAGGAGGCAGAGCTGGAGGAAATGGAAGAACCTAGAGAGGTGCAGCGCTGCGTGACCAGTGAGGCTGAGGGGCTTTGCCCACATGCATGGATCCCAAAGGTCCTGATCCAATGGCACCTCAAATGGCCCCAGCAGATTAAGGGGTAGAAAGAAGGGCACAGCAAGTGTTTGAGGAGGAGAGTAAGAGAGAAAGGAAGTTTAGGTTGGACATTAGAAGAAACTTCTTCACTGAAAGGGTTCTCACAGGCTGGAACAGGCTGCCCAGGGAGGTGGTTGAATCCCCATCCCTGGAGGGGTCACAAAGCTGTGGTGCTGAGGGCCATGGTTTAGCCCCAGCCTTGGTACAGTTAGAGAATGATTTGGCTTGATGATCTTAAAGATCTTTTCCATCTGAGATCATTCTGTGTTCCTATGACATGCTTTGGTGTAGAGGTCTGGACTGTTCTAGCAGCCAGGGAGCCAGAACCAGCGCTGCACAGCCATCCAGATGCACAGCCTGGGGATTTGTCATCCTGAGCCCCATAGGTTGGTAGCAGAAACCCTGTCTCCTTCTGCAGTAATCCCAACTTCACCTCTGATGCCACTGAAGAGGGTACTGTGCTGTTTGCTCTGCTGGGCATTCCAGATGAGGCTGTAAAAACTTAGCCCCAAAGCTCTGGCAACAGCTTTTTGTTTGCAGAAGGAGGTACTCATCCCTTACACTCCACATACACACAGCCACCCCTGAAGCCTACTCAGTTAACTCCCTTTATCCAACCTTTCTGTGCTACTCCACCTTTGCAAAAGTGCTGCTAACTGTCCCTTGTCACTGCAGTTCTATTCTTGCCCCAGCAATCAACCAGACTAAGCCAGGATTCCTGGGGTGAGCACAGCAGAGGAGAGAGGTTCATCCTGAGAGCACCCTGAGGCTGAGCTGAACAAATGATTCAGGCAGAATAATTTGCCTGGTGTTTGCAAATTTTTTTCTCTCTCTCACTGGATGTGATGGCAGCAAGTCCCCTGTGAATCCCTGACCTTCATCCTCTGCAGGCTGCCTGGGATGGCTGCAATAAACCACAGGACTTTCTCCTCCTGTTCCCTGCTTGTCAGGGCACACAGCGGGTCTGGTGCAAAGGTTGTTGCATCTGCTTGCTCCAAAGGCTATTAGCAATGCCTCTGTAGCATGCTCTCCTCCAAGGTGTGCCAGGAAAAGCCTCCTTGTGAATGAAGATAGCAAGGAACATCCATTCAGCAACAGCCAGCTGGCTGCCAGGGGTGGGATTTGCAATTAGTTGTCCTTACATGGGGCAGTTTTCAGACTCAGGGCTGGGCCAGCTCCTTTCAACTCTACTATTACCTAGAAAGGTTGAACCAGATGATCCTTGAGGTCCCTTCCAACCTGGCATTCTGTGATTCTGTGACAGCTGAGTGTCTGATTCAACCATTGAGCTACAGATGAGGCAGGCAGACAGAGGTCCACCTACAGTTAGTCAAGTCCTGTCTTAGGGTGAGATTCATTTTAGCCCTGCCTGCAAAGGAAGCCTACATGACTCACTTGACCCTAAAAGCCTAACTGTTACCAGGCTCCACCGACATGGGGAGGACCATACCCAAACCTCCTTGCTTGCCTCCCAAATTCCAGCCTTGCTCATGAGCAGGATCCTGGGGTAGATGGATGCCAGGTGGTGCATTTGCCTCATTTCTATCTTCTTGCTCCCAAACCCTCCTCTCATTTTGATTTTCCTCGTTCCTCTGCCTTTTATTTTTTTACCTCTTTCCACCTTCTCTCTTGATTGCTGAGCAGCTTTTTGACTTTTTCCATCAATAGGGCTAAAGAGCATTTGAACCACTCTGGTGTGTGTGTGTCCCCCCCGGCTCCCCTCCTCTCCCTTCTTCTCTCCTCCCTCCGGTTCCGAGTCAGGCGAGCTCATCGATCAGAGGGGCTCAGGAAATATCTGGTGTTTTGTTGTCAGGATGATAATAACATTGCAGTTGTGAATGGGCTGCTGCAGGCCTGATCATGGACACCTGCAGGGTTTGTTTAATTGCATTTAATGACAAATCCTATACGGAGGAGCATTGCCAGAGAGATTTATTATCCGCCAAAGAGGCAAAGCACAACAGCTCAAAATATAATTTGCACTGAGCATTTTTTTTTCCCCCCACCACTTCCCTGCCCTCCCCACCCCCCCTCCCCATTTTCCCCTTTCCCCTTGCCTCTCTTTAAACCTTTGTAATAAATAACAAATCAGGTAAAGTGGGCAACACCAGGCCGAGGAAGGAGGTGGAAGGGGGCAGAGGACAGAGATTGAAACCAAAGGAAATGACAGCAATAAGGCCACGCTGTTCTTTCTGCCATCCCCCTGGTCTGGTCTGGAGGAAATGCTGTTTGTTTAATTTACAGCCTGGAAGTGCAGCTGGGGAGCTCTCAGTGATGAGCCAGCCTCTTGCAAGATAGCTGGAGGCTAAGCTCTGCAGTCCCCATCCTTCCTAACCAGGTTGGGTTTGTTTGTTTGGGGTTTTTTTTATTTCCCCTACCCCATGTTCTGTAGCTAAGTTTAGATTCTCTCTGTATAAACAATTACAAAGAAACTTACAGCAGCCTCTCAGAGCCATGGGGGTCGTCTGCCAGCCTTCCAAAGAGCTTCCTAAAGCTCCCAGGCTGCTGAAATCTCTGGGATGAACTTAGAAGCGGCAGATCCCATCCTGAAAAATATCACACTGGGAAGTACGACCCTGGAGAGACAGAGCTTGCCAGCTGAAGCCTGGACAAAAGGCTCACACACCTTTCTGAGCCTGGAAGGGAGGTTCTCTACTAACCACCCAGCTCCAAAAGGGAAAGCACTGCAAAAGCAGCAGAGGACCTCATCCCTTGCTCAAGCTTCTCAGAGCTCCCTTCCAGTAGCTGAAGGGATCCTCCAGGAAGGCTGCGGAGGGACTGGTCGTGAGGGTGTCTTAGCAACAGGGCAAGGGGGAATGGTTTGAAGCTGAGGGAGAGCAGGGTTGGACCGGAGTTGATGAAGAAGTTCTTCAGTATGAGGGTGCTGAGACTCTGGAATGGGTTGCCCAGAGGTGCCCCCTCCCTGGAGGTGCTCAAGGCCAGCTTGGATGAGGCCTTGAGCAACCTGTGCTAGTGGGAGGTGTCCCTGCCCACGGCAATGGGGTTGGAACTGGATGTTCTTGAAGGTCCCTTCCAACCCATTCTATGAATTCTATAATTCTGCCTTGATTATTACACAATTTTCTAGTGACAATTTGTGGCAAATCCCTTCCTGGAGCTGGTGAATCACTGTGCTGGGCAGCTTTGTTCCAGAACAAGGACAGTAAAGTGTTGTTGTCATCTGAAATTACAGTCCAGGGTAGCACTTCCTAAAATATCTTCTCTCTCTCAAGTTCATTCATCACCACATTTCATTCTCTCTTCTCATTACCCTTGGCAGAACATCCAATTGTCCTGGGCAAAAATCATCTTGCCCTCCAAAAGGCTTTTATTTGAGACTGTTCTGTGATAGAGGGACGAGGGGAAAATGTGTGGTGGCTTGGAGGAAATCCCTTAGTTTAGAAAATTAGTTTAGGAACTCCCTTAGTTTAAGAAATCTCTTTGGTTTAGGAACTCCCTTACTTTAGGAAATCTTTAGTTCAGGAAACTCCCTTAGTTTAGGAAATTAATGTAGGAACTCCCTTAGTTTAGGAACTCTCTATAGTTTGGAACTCCCTTAGTTTAAGAAATCTCTTTAGTTTAGGACTTCCCTTAGTATAGGAAACCAATGTAGGAACTCCCTTAGTTTAGGAACTCTCTTTAGTTTGGAACTCCCTTAGTTTAAGAAATCTCTTTAGTTTGGGAACTTTAGTTTAGGAACTCCCTTAGTTTAGGAAACCAATGTAGGAACTCCCTTAGTTTAGGAGCTCTCTTTAGTTTAGGAACTCTCCTTAGTTTGGAACTCCCTTAGTTTAAGAAATCTCTTTAGTTTAGGAAATCCCTTAGTTTAGGAAGTCTCAGTTTAGAAACTCCCTTAATTTAGGACCTGCAAGCCCAGGCCAGGCACAGGCAGGACTCAGAGTCCAGCTGGGAGCACCCTCACTGCTGCTCCACTTGCTGTTCAGATTGAATTTGGCACTTTAAGTGGAGGAAGTTTGGGGCTGTGGGCAATCTCCCAGAAGAAAATATCAGCCTTCTGCAGCGTTTGGGCTCTGTTTAATGGAGGCAGCAATCAGCAGTTGGCAATGTCATTACACAAACAGGGTGTAGGGTAACACCTGGAGCAGAGTTTTATCTGATTGCCTGGACAATGGCAGTATCACTAATACCCCCTGTTAAATAAGACCACCTGGACATCTCCTGGTATCAGCTCCAGCTATCACAAACACTCTTGCTACCTAGCCTAGCACAATGGGCTGTTATCTCCTGAGCAGCACAAATCCCCAGATTGAAACAACCCATCTGGAGTTTGATTAAAGTGCCCATAGAAAGCACATATGTTAAAAGGGGGGGGGGGGGGGGGGGGGGGGGAACAGAGAGAGGGAGGGAGGACAAGAGGGACTGGGCTGCTCTGAGCTTCCATGGGGCACAACCTCTGCCAGCAGCAGCAAACCCTCTCCTTTTGCCGAGCCCTTTCTCTGTCTCTGAAAGGAGCCTTTCAGCACAGCAGCTCTGCAGAGCCCAGGCTTGTTGAAGGACACTTTTGTTTCTTTCCCCTTTTCATTTATTTATTTATTCACAACTGCTTCCAAAAGTACATTTAACAGGCTTGGGTTGGAGATGGGAAGGACACCGTCCCCTCCTCTGCTTTCAGCAGCTGAGGTAAGTAAAAGCCTCACTCAGGCAACAGCAGGAACCAAGTCAGCTCCTCTCCGTGGATGTGAGCCAGCATTGTCCTTTCACACCTTATTCCTGCCATATGTGAGGTATGAACAGAAGAAAGCTGAGTAGTGAAAGCAAAGTTAAAATACATAAAACAAAGCTTTGCTGATCAACAAATTCAGAAGGGGAAAAAAAAAAAAACCACCAAAACCAACAAAAAAGGAAGCAGCAAAACCAAACCCCCAAACCAGGTTTTGTTTTTTTCCATGCTTAAATCAGGCTCTCAGCAGGATTCCAGGAAACTCAGCGCTGTCATTATCTTTTTATTTGCTAACTGCCTCCCTTTCTCCAGCCTCATTTCAGTCAGACCAACATACAGCTGAGAAACAGACAGGTTGACAGACTGCTGCTGGAGAAGTTTATCCTAGGGTAAGGAAAAAGGAAACCCTGCTGAGCCCTGATAGCCCTGAAAAAATACACCAGAAACAGAAAAAAACCCCAACCCAACCCAAAACACCGTTATCCAAAGTGTTATCAGTCTCCAGAGGGAGGAGATGGAGCAGAAACTCAACAGGTACAGTTGTTGGACAGGCAGTTCTGGTGAGGTTTGACACAAAGAACACAGATTTGTCTTCACTGCAAAATGAAGAGAAACAAGGGTTGAAAGAATGACAGCCACCAAGGAAGGGCAGCAGCAGAAGGCACGAAGGAGGATGTCCCTGAGGAGGAAATGCTGTTCTTGGTGGTCTGGCTCTGTGTGGAAGACTAGTGATTTTGTTGTTCTGATTCATAAAGGTGACAACAAATCATAGCCTGCCACATGGCACAGACCTGAACCCTCGCTGCCCAGCTGCCCATGGAGAGCTCTGTGTCGGCTGCAGCCACCCTGGACCCCTGAGCTGAGTATGGACTGAAGCGCTTGGGCGTGAGGAGGGTCTGCAGGACAGGGCTGGTGAGGAGCAGCTGAGGGAAACAGGGTTGTGGAGTCTGGGAAAAAGGAGGCTGAGGGAGGACCTCATTGCTCTCTGCAACTCCCTGAGAGGAGGTTGGAGGGAGGTGGGGGTTGGCCTCTCCTCCCTCTTAACAAGTGATAGGAAACCTTCCCCGAGACCAAATTACTCAAACCAGCCCAGCCTGGTCTTGAACACTCCCAGGGAGGAGGCATCCACAACCTCCCTGGGCAACCTATTCCAGAGTCTCACCACCCTTGTACTGAAGATCTTCTTCCTAAGCTCCAGTCCAACCCTGCTCTCCCTCAGCTTCAAACCATTCCCCCTTGTGCTGTTGCTAGACACCCACACGAGAAGTCCCTCTGCAGCCTCTTGCTGTTATCATGGAAGCTAATCCGTGAGGCAGGAGCGGAGGGATGTTCATCCCAGGAAATCTATTGCCACAAGAACTTAGCAGCTGCCCAAATTGCTGTCCTTTGACAACTCCTGAAAGAAAAGCTCCACGGAGCACAAGCAAGAGCCACTCACTTCCCCCTCCTCCCCACCTCTTTTACTCCCCCACTGATAGATTAAATCCACAACCACTCCGAGGGCAGCAGTGCAGCCATTAATGTCGAAATTGCCAGGCTGGTGTCTAATGTAAATGAAACTCCATTGATTTAGTGTTCCCCAACATGCCTCTCCAGCTTGTTCATCTTCTGCAGCCTGATCAAAATCCTTCCTTCCAGGTAGCTGTGGCCTCATGCCCTATATAAGCACAGAAAATAATGTCATCACAAGGCTTAATGATGAAGGTAGTTATAGGACAAAAGCCCCTGCAGCAAGTTGGGTATTGGGTCATTGTTCCTGCTAATGTCACTGTGCCATTTCTTGCTATTTTTAGAATCGTTCTCTTTGTACAGCAAATTTCTCAGGTGGTTGCTTAACTACAGAGAAAATCTTCTCCTCGGTGGACCTAGTAGCAAGCAGCCATCATCCTCTGACTTCTGCAAATCAGACAAAGCCCTGAAAGCTGAAGAGCTTGATAGAAATTTGCTCCACAGCTGCCTGGCAAAGCCAAATTAGAAAGGATTGTGGTCCACAGCTGCCTGCAAAGTTCAATTAAACTGAATTTTTTGGTGCACAACGGCCTGCATCGTGAAATTAAAACAAATAACTAACTATCTGGTGCACAGCTGCCTGCAGAGTTAAAGGAAAATAAATTTTGGTCCACAGCTGCCTGCAGAGTTAAATGAAAAGAAGAAAAAAAAAAAAGGATTTGGTGCACAGCTGCCTGCAGAGTTCAGCTTAAAAAGATTTGGTTCACAGCTGCCTGCAAAGTTCAGTTTAAAAATATTTGGTTCACAGCTGCCTGCAAAGGCAAATTGAAAAAAAAAACCCAAAATAAAATACATGTATTTGGTGCACAGCTGCCTTGCAAAGTGCAATTGGAAAGAAATTTGGTGCACAGCTGCCTGCAAAGCTAAATTTAAACTAAAAGGAGAATCTCAGCTCGGTTTGCTGCCAAGCCCAAACGCAGTGACAGACTGAGCACCCTGCAGAAAGTGTTGCAGGCAGCGAATTTTTTTCCCCCTCCCAGGTTCAGAAGGGCCTCAGGGTTCCAATCCATCGGCACAGGCTTTGTTCTGGAGTTGTTTATGTGCTTCGGGATCCAAACTTCTCCACCTTTTGAGGGGAAAGATGTGGAATAATGGATGAGGAAACCCTGAGCCCTAAAAAGGCTCCAAAATACATAGCCAAGCCCTTTTGTTCTCACCTGCAAGGTAGGTTGTGGTTGTCTCAGACCCTTCAGCCTGCATGGAAGCTCTTTGGCTTTGCTTGCCCTTGTAAGTACAGAAAATGCAACCTGCAAGTTCCGAGCCTGCAGCCTAAATAAGCAAGACAGGCAAAGAGCAGTTATTACTCCCACCTTATTGGCAGGGAAATGGGCTGGAGGAAGATTAAATGACCAGCCCAAGGTCACCAAAATGAGCCTCTAGCAAAGGTGGAGGTCTCAGCCTACGTGTCTGAAGCCTCTGCCCAATACTTTAGCCATCCCTTCACTTGCTTTTTGAGTAACCTGTCATTATTTCTGGGAAGAAAATTATGCAACTCCTCCAGCAGCAGCAGCAGCAGCAGCCAGCAGCAGCCAGCAGTGTGTAATTCAGCTTGTCTGAAAGGGAATATGAAATGGCAGTTTGGAAAAAAATTAGCCCTCCTGCCACACAGTCTGGCAGCCCTGTCAAAATGTCTCATTTGTTATCTTCTCTTCCTCTGGAGGGTTTTTAATTTCCCTCTCCCTTCGGAGAATCCTGGCTGGGCTTTATCTGCACTCCCCTCCAAAACCTCCACAGGAGTCTCCAGGGCCTCCTGGAGGACGTATCCTGTAGCTGGAGGGATGGGACGGTTTGGAGCCTTTCATGTCTAGCCCAGACCTTCAGATCCAGCCTGCGTTGCTCAGAGCTGTCAGCCGTGCAGGGAGGTCTCCTGGCAGCTCCTCTGACAAGCAGCAGTAGCTGAAGCTCCGCAGGAGGAGGCAGGGAGCACCCTGTGTGCGGGCACCAGCCACGCTGCCAGATGGGGTGGCACACGCTGGCAGAGCTGCATCCTGATCCTCGTGTCAGGGGACGGAGGAGCTGTGCCTCTGGTGCCAGCCTGGTGCAGGAGGCAGGCTGCTCCTTTGGGTGATGCCCCCAGCGCCCTGCAGCCCTGCTCTGGGACATGAATTCCTGTGGTGCTGGCCTCAGTAAAAGAAGCTGAAGGGTGGATGTTAGGAAAAAGTTCTCTGCTCTGAGGGTGGTGGCACACTGCAGCAGGTTGCCCAGGGAGGTGGTGGAGATCTCATCCCTGGAGACAGACATTCAGGGTCAGGCTTGATGGGGCTCTGGGCAACCTGCTCTAGTTGCAGGTGTCCCTGCTGACTGCAGGGAGGTTGGACAAGGTGACCTTTAAAGGTCCCTTCCAGCCCAATGCATTCTGTGACTCTGCACTGCAGCAGAACCGGTGTGACAAAGGACTTGGAGCAGATCACCTCCGGTTTCTGCCCCTCACAGGGCAAAAATCCTGCCCAGCCCTTTCAGGAGCAGTCACAGCCCAGACACACACCCACACACCCTGCCCTCTTCTGCTTCCCAAACCAAATCTTCCATTCACAGCTGGGCTGGGAGCGAGGGATTGAGGCTGGAGTACGTTTGGCGCTCATGGATCTACAGGGAGAGGCTGCTGTGACACTGCTCCTCGTGCTCTTTATTCTCTCATTACGAAGCAATTTCTTTATTCATGGAAAAACCATTTTCATCAGCTGCACTTCTACCTTCTGATGTCTCTGACAGTCCCCCCTCGCCCCCCAGGAGCTGGGGGCTGGCTCTGATGTAAATTTGGGACCTCAAAAGCCTGCTTGGTGTTCTGGTGAATCCCATATGTGCTCTGTGGAGGGGAAATTAATAGGAAGCTTTAGTTAATAGATACTTCAGATAAAAGGGTGAGTGCATCTGATCACCATAGCAACATGAAAGAGCCAGCAGGGAGAGGAAATGTCACCCTGTGTGTGCCTTGACCTGCAGCATAAACAGCCCTAAGTGCTGTGGATTTCACACATGGATGTTCACAAGTGGGGGACAGGTTCACAGAGAGGGGCACAGCCCCACATGCACACAGCCTGCTCACATTCAGCTCTCAGATGTTTACACACAGGGAGCTGGGGGGACACAGACACAGATGTAGGAGGGCTGAGATGTTCATATTAACATGGACCACGTCTGCCCCAACTCACTGCTGGCAGCTGTCTGCTTACAAGACTGTGGCTTCATTCTCTACAACTCCCTGACAGGAGGTTGGAACCAGGTGGGGGTTGGTCTCTTCTCCCAGGGAACAAGATGTGAAGAAACAGCTTCGAGTTGCACCAGGGCAAGTTTAGAGAGGACATGAGGAAGAATTTCTTCCCCCAAAGGGTTGTCAAGCCCTGGAACAGGCTGCCCAGGGCAGTGGTGGAGTCCCCATCCCTGCTGGAGGGAGACTTTTCCTGAGGCTGTCTAGAAACAGGACAAGGGAGAATGGTTTGAAGCTGAGGGAGAGCAGGGTTAGACTGGAGCTTAGGAAGTTCTTCAGTATGGGGATGGTGAGACTCTGGAACAGGCTGACCAGGGAGGTTGTGGATTTCTCCTCCCTGGATGTGTTCAAGGCCAGGCTGGATGAGGCCTTGAGCAGCAGAGTCTAGTTGAGAGATGTCCCTGCCCATGGCAGGGAGGTTGAAGCAGATGATCTCTGAGGTCCCTTCCAACCTGAGCCATTCTAGGATTCAATGAGATGTGGTACCGAGGGCCATGGTTTAGTGGTGACCTGGTAGTGCTGGGTTAAGGGTTGTGCTTGATGATCTTCAAGGTCTTTTCCAACCTAAACAATCCACTAGTTTTCCCCTTGTGACCACAGGTGCACTCTCACACACAGGAGCAGTCCCACATAGCAGCACACACAGCTGCTCCTCCTGTCCCAGCACAGCAGGGACACACCTTCACTGTTGGGTTGTTTTAAGCCATCAAGTCCCCAGGCACATCACACACACGTAGGTGACACTCACAGGCACAGCCAGGCCTTGTGTGGGAATCCAGCCACGGCCACTTTGGCTCTTGGCTCTCAGGAGCACCAAGCACCTGCTGCTCCTGTTGACTTCAACAGCTGCTGAAGAGAAAAAAAGAGGCCCACGCTGTCTGTTATGCAAAAGCAGTTTCTTAGCAACAAAAATGATATTCTGTGTGAAGGCAACAGGCATTAGCAGGATAATCCTAGGTAATTCCAGACAAGACCTAAATGGGTGGCTGGCTGGCTGGGCTGAATAATAATAATAATTATGACAGACAGAATAATAATGATGGAAATAATGAAGCTAATCTTATTTTTTGGGGGGGGGAAAAAAAAAGGAGAAGAAACAGCTATAAATATAAAACAACAGGAGAAACCCTCTGCCAGCTCCCCAGATAAAGATTAGAGCTGCTTAAATTTGACTTCTGTCCTAAAAATAGGTTCTGGTAACTAAAGCTTGGCTCATCTAAGCCAGGCTATTTATTGCTTTCAGTATTTCCCTCTTCCCAGTCATGCATTATCATTCAAGGTGCACATACTGTCCTGTGGCAGGGTCCAAAGGGAATGGATTTGTGTTTGCTGTCTCCAGACTCTCTTGTCCAGGGCAGAAGAGCTGTACTTTAAACCAGAAATCTAAATTAAAGCCACTTCAGACTAATGCTATTGTTCGGTGAAGTTTAATCAATTCAAGGCACCTCACAGACATAAAACCTCCTGCAGAGATTTACACCTGCTGTGGAGCTACAGAAACACAGCCCCTGACACCTCAGGTTTGCACGGAGAGACCCCAGGTCACCTTCCCCATGCTTTCCAGGCACTCCCAGTAAGGACCAGGGTCGCCTTCTCGCTGGGTCCCATCCCACACCGGGCTCCTTACCCTCGCCCCGCCGCCAGCCCGGCCCCAAGCCCGGTCCTGGCCGTAACCCTGTAAGAGCCATGGCCACACCATCCGGCCTGGACTGGGCTACACTGGCTGCGAGCAAGGTAGGGGTAGGCACAGGGGCTGCGGCGAGAGCGTGGGCTGGGGCAGGGGCAGGAAGGGAGAGGGGCTGGAGGTGCAGGAAGGGAGAGGGGCTGGAGGTGCAGGAAGGGAGAGGGGCAGCAGGAGCAGGAAGGGAGAGGGGCTGGAGGTGCAGGAAGGGAGAGGGGCTGGAGGTGCAGGAAGGGAGAGGGGCTGGAGGTGCAGGAAGGGAGAGGGGCGGCAGGAGCAGGAAGGGAGAGGGGCGGCAGGAGCAGGAAGGGAGAGGGGCGGCAGGAGCAGGAAGGGAGAGGGGCGGCAGGAGCAGGAAGGGAGAGGGGCGGCAGGAGCAGGAAGGGAGAGGGGCGGCAGGAGCAGGAAGGGAGAGGCGGCAGGAGCAGGAAGGGAGAGGGGCGGCAGGAGCAGGAAGGGAGAGGGGCGGCAGGAGCAGGAAGGGAGAGGGGCTGGAGGTGCAGGAAGGGAGAGGGGCGGCAGGAGCAGGAAGGGAGAGGGGCGGCAGGAGCAGGAAGGGAGAGGGGCAGGGGGTTGACCCCGAGAGCAGGAGCGGGAAGAGAAGCCGGGGAGGACGAACTGGCCCCGCGCCCCCAGCAGCCACCACGGGCCGCGCAATGCACCCTGGGAAGCGCAGTCTGGACGCCGCCGGGACCGCGGGGGAGGAGCTTCGTGGCCTCCGGGACAGCGCTTCCCACAGTGCTCCGCGCGGGCGGTGTCACGGCCCCGGCCCCGCCTTCTCCCGCTGCCTGCCGGGACACCGAGTCCACCGGGAGCCGTCCCCGCCAGGCAAGCCGGCCGCGGGACCGCGTTTCCCATCGTCCTTCTCCCGCCCCGCCCCCGGGCCCCGGCGGGCGCCATTTTGTTTCTCGTTACAACCTAAGATGGCGGTCGGGCGAAGAGAGTGAAGGTTGTTGCGCTGAGGTGAGGGGCGTCTCGCCGGGCGCCTCCGGCCCCGCAGGGCTCTTCTCCCACGGCGGGCCGCTCTCGCCCATCTCCTGCCCCGAGCCGAGCTGGGGGCGTGGAGGAGCGGCCGGTCCATGGCCAGGAGGTGGCCGGTGCGGTCGCCGCGGCCCCCGTCGCCATGGACCTGCGCACGGCTGTGTACAACGCGGCCCGCGATGGGAAGCTGAAGCTGCTGCAGAAGCTGCTGGGCAGCCGCAGCCGGGAGGAGCTGGAGGCGCTAACGGCAGGGCCCGGCGGGGGTGACGGCCCCGGGGGAGGGAGCACCCCGCTGCTGATCGCCGCCCGGCACGGGCACCTGGAGGTGGTGGAGTACCTGCTGGACCACTGCGGGGCGCGCGTGGAGGAGGGGGGCTCGGTCAACTTCGACGGGGAGACCATCGAGGGGGCCCCGCCGCTCTGGGCGGCATCGGCGGCCGGGCACCTGGGGGTGGTGCGGAGCCTGCTGGATCACGGCGCGTCGGTGAACCAGACCACGCTGACCAACTCCACGCCGCTGCGGGCCGCTTGCTTCGATGGGCACCTGGAGATCGTGCGGTACTTAGTCGGCGAGCGCGGGGCTGACCTGGAAGTGGCCAACCGACACGGACACACTTGCTTGATGATTTCTTGCTACAAAGGGCACCGGGAGATTGCCCGGTACTTGCTGGAGAAAGGGGCTGATGTCAACCGCCGAAGCGTGAAGGGGAATACCGCCCTGCACGACTGCGCCGAGTCTGGCAGCCTGGAGATCCTGCAGCTCCTGCTCCGCTCCAAAGCCCGCATGGAGAAGGACGGCTACGGCATGACTCCTCTGCTCGCTGCCAGTGTCACCGGTCACACCAACATTGTGGAGTACCTCATCCAGGGAGGGCTGCAGCAGGAGGAGGAGGAGGGCGCCGGGAACCAAAACGGGACCTGCGCCTCGGGTGGGAGCCATCAGAAGTGCGGCGGCGCCGGCAAGGAAGCGCCGCAGGGCTGCGATGGAGGGTGCGAGAGGTGCTGTGCCTCAGCTTCCTGTCAGGATGAGCAGCAGGTCCCTAACGTGTTCTGCACTCGAGAGGCTGCTGTGGAAGCACTGGAATTGCTGGGCGCTACCTTTGTGGATAAGAAACGTGACCTTTTGGGAGCCCACAAGTACTGGCGGAGGGCGATGGAGCTTCGGTGTGAGGGTGGGCAGTACCTGCCCAAACCTGAGCCCCGGCAGCTGGTCCTGGCCTATGACTATTCCCGGGAAGTGAGCTCGCTGGAGGAGCTGGAAGCCTTGATCACGGATCCCGACGAGATGCGCATGCAGGCGCTGCTGATCAGAGAGCGCATCCTGGGGCCCTCCCACCCAGACACGTCCTACTACATCCGCTACCGAGGAGCGGTCTACGCCGACTCCGGCAACTTCGAGCGCTGCATTAACCTGTGGAAGTACGCTCTGGACATGCAGCAAGGCAACCTGGAGCCTCTCAGCCCCATGACTGCCAGCAGTTTCCTTTCTTTTGCCGAGCTTTTCTCTTACGTGCTTCAGGACCGCTCCAAAGGCACTTTAGCTACTCACTTGGGCTTCTCTGACCTCATGGGAGTCCTCAGCAAGGGGGTCCGGGAGGTGGAGAGGGCTCTCGTGCACGGTAAGGACCCTGTGGTTGACTCGGCACAGTTCACCAAGACATTGGCCATTATCCTCCACTTGGTCTTCTTGCTGGAGAAGGTGGAGTGCACCCCGGAGCAGGAGCACCAGAAGCGCCAAACCATCTACCGCCTGCTGAAGTGCAGCCCCCGGGCCAAGAACGGCTTCACTCCGTTGCATATGGCTGTGGACAAAGACACCACCACTGTGGGACGGTACCCTGTGGGCAAGTTCCCGTCGCTCCACGTCGTGAACTTGCTGCTGGAGTGTGGGGCTGACCCAGACAGCCGTGACTATGACAACAACACCCCGCTGCATGTGGCCGCCCGCAACAACTGCCCGCTGATCATGAGTGCCCTGATGGAGGCCGGAGCTCACATGGATGCCACCAACGCCTTCAAGCAGACTGCTTATGAGCTGCTGGATGAGAAGCTGCTCACCAAGAGCATGATGCAGCCCTTCAATTACATCACCCTCCAGTGCCTTGCTGCTCGCGCCCTGGACAAGCACAAGATTCCCTACAAAGGTTTCATCCCTGAGGAGCTGGAAGCCTTCATTGAACTGCACTAGGGCGGGAGAGCTGACGTCCCCAGCCTTCCCTGTCACCTCTTTCACCCTGCAGAGGTAGTGCAGCCCGAGGCCTCGAGCCGTCCTTGCCTAGGTGCTGAAGGCCATCGCTGTGCTGAGATGGGCGCCGAGCTTTGTCCTCTTCTGTCGCCATCGAGCTGGCCTGCGCAGGGGTAGGGGAGGAGGAGGCTCGAGAGCTCATGGCTGTCCCTCATTGTTGTCATCTTCAGGTACCAGAAATCTCCAGTGCACTGTACCCAGAGAAGGCCTCAGCCCCTGCCCTTTCCCATCTTGTCCTGAGGAGGAAGGAAAACGGAGATTCCCTGGGACCTGCTGCCTCTCCCGTTAGTGCTGGATTAACTCAGCGTTACGCTTTGGAGCAGCTACACATCACACACCTGCTCTAGCCCTTCCCATCCCTCATACTGAACAGATAGGAATGCAAGTGAGGAATAAAATCCCTTCCAACTCATTCTTTCCCCACTGCCTTCTCAGACTTGGTGCAGTCTAACAGCCGAGTGGCTTGTGCTCTGCTGAGGTAGTTGCCTTGCATGGCAGTAGGGCTGGGTGTGCTGAGGATGGGTTTTTGTTCTCCCTTGGTTGGCCCAGTGGTGGTAATGGCCTGGGATGTCAATGATGGTGCATAAAGCTGGGTTATTTTTTCTCTTTTAGAGCCAGGCCCTATCTATGCTGCAAGACTTCTTCAATCCTGTAAGATGTAGTAAGGTCAGTTCTGGTTATCCAAGTTTCATTGATAGATGTTTTTATTTTTAATGAAAGGGGAGGAAAAACTGCTACCTGAACAACAAAACACTGCTGTGGCCTTCAGGCCCTTAGCTTGCCCTTTCTCCACATCTTCACTCCTTTCCCCACATCAAGTCCTTTAGCTCCAGAGGTCATTCAGGGCTGGAGCTGTGCAGGGTGGATGTGGCTGGGTTTCAGAACCAAGCCAGTGCACTTTGAACCTCTTGGAAGATGTGCTCTTGCAAGCCCTCTAGGATGGGAGGTATTCAGTGTGGGTGGTGCTTGAGGGGGGGTTATTGAAGCAGGTGAGTGTGGTGGTGTGTTTGCATGAGGGTGGTCTGAAGGAAGGAGCAAGGAAGAAATGAAAGTTAAAAGGTGCCTTCTTCTGAGGTTTATCAGTGTCAGCTGGTTGGGCTCAGGTCATTATCCCATTCTGAAGACCTACATGGAGTGAGTTGTGTTAGCATCTGGCTTCACATGGAGTGGGTTGTGTTAGCATCTGCTTTGGGCTTTTAATTCTTTTTACAACTTCACTGAGGATGGTGCTACTTTGAAGATTGGATTTGCAATCTCCTTTGGAGCCAGTTTGGGCAAGCTCCTTACTTTAATTAGGATCTGCACACGACTGTTCAGTCTCTAGTCTCGGGGTAGGTTATTTCCCTCCTGGGTGGCAGTGTTGGTAAACATGAGGCTGTTCCAGCAGTTTTATCTTCTTGCAGGGGGAGTGACTGGGCCTTGGCAGCCTGTGGCTCATTCCTTGGCCCGAGTGGAAAGCACAGTTGTGGGGGGGCGAAGCAGCTGCCTGTGAGCTTTGGGAAAGGTCAGGACTGGGAGAGCAGAGCCCTGACAACCAACCATGCACTATTTGCTACTGAAGCTTCTCTACTTGTATTTATAGCCAGCATCTCCATATGCCTCAATAACCCAGCGCTCTCTGCCCCTTCAAGGTATTGTAGATCCTGCCATGCCATTTTTTTTGCAGTGTTAACTATATATAAAGCAAGGAGGTTTAACTTCTCTTGAGCTGTAAAGTGCAGTTAGTGTAGCTACCTTCTATTTTATTTTGTTTTATTTTCTCCCCCCCCCTTCCTTTTGGCTGAAACCTGAACTAAACTGCAGGAATGGAATTGGTTAATTTGTGAGCTGAGGAGCGCTCTTTAACTTTAAATAATAAAACAGACAAAAAAAAAATGGCTGCTAGAATGCAAATGCCTTGGACTCCTTGCTGCTAAACTTCTGTTTTCAGCTCGTTTCTTAAGGCTGAGACACTGGTGGGTGTGGAAATCCCGAGTGTTTGAAGGTAACAGATGGAATGGTTTCGTTTCATCCTGAGTTTACTCCTGGGAAAAGCTGATCTGTGCTGCAAGTGCAAACATTTCACCTGAGAAAGGGTAACACTGACATGGAAGTGACACCTCCTTGCCTGCTTTGTCTTAATCTTTGGATGGAAATGGAGCAGTGTGCAAGGAGGCTGCTCTGCTGACTCAGATCTTGCCTGCCTTGCATCCTGCTGGGGCTGTGGGCACAGCAAGCGGGAGAGGGATGCGGTGTGGCTTGCACCACTTGATGCCTGGTTTTGGGGTCCTCACTCCAAGAGGGACATTAAGGTGCTGCAACAGGTCCAGAGAAGGGCAGTGAAGCTGATGAAGAATCTGGAGAATAGGGCTGGTGAGGAGCAGCTGAGGGAGCTGGGGGTGTTTAGTGTGGAGAAAAGGAGGCTGAGGGGAGACCTCATTGCTCTCTACAGCTCCCTGAAATAAGCCACCCTCACTGTCAAGAATTTCTTCCTACTCTCCAGTCTCAATCTCACTTATTCCAGCTCAAAGCCATTGCCCTTTGTCCTCTCACTCCCAGCCCCTGTCACAAATCCCTCCACAGCTCTCCTGCAGCCCCTTTCAGGCACTGGAAGGCTGCTTTAAGGTCTCCCTGGAGCCTTCTCTTCTCTCCAGGCTGTACAGCCCCAATTCTTTTCAGCCTGCCTCTATAGGGGAGGTTCTCCAGCCCTCTGATCATCTTTGTGGCCTCCTCTGGACCTGCTCCAACAGTTCCACATCCTTGTGTTGGGGGCCCCAGAACTGGATGCAGTGCTCCAACCTAGGGAAAAATGAGGGATGTCCCAGGTACATTCTGGTGAAAACAAGGCACTGGTGGCAAAACTCTTCCCATTTCCATGGGGAGCAAAGAGGGCCCTAAAAATCTCCAACCCTGCCATGTTCTAGACTGCTGCCACATCTTCCAGTACTCCTGATCCAAGCAGGCTCAAGGTGGCTGTGTGAAGGTTGTTTACAAGCTGGAGCAGCCTCCAGTGGCCTGGTTTTGGAAGGGTTGTTTTTATAGACAGCAGAGGAGCTGGGGAAGGAGCAGTGTGGATGATGTCTCCTGAGGGGAGGGCCTGTCCTGGTGGCTGCACAGTGTGCCAGGAGCTGCAGTCACAACACCTGTTCCAGCAAAGGTGACGTAGAGGAGAGAAAATAGGGGAGTAGAAGGAATCCAAGCACTTGGAGGCTTCCAGCAGGCTCTATAAAGAGTGACTGAGTTCATCCATTGTCAGGGGCTCCTTCCAAGTTAGAAGCTGAACTGTTTCAAATCTGGGAGCCAGCAGCTGATGGCAGCTTTTAAAGAGAAGCAATGCTTTGATGTGGTTCTTGTTCTGCTCAGGACAGAGAGGACTTCCTTGGCTGAGCTGGGCCTCCTTGAGGTGAGGAAGAGGGAGGCAGACACCACCTTCTGTGGACAGATCCATGGGAGGAGACTTGTGGCCTCTAAAGAGAAAATTCTGTGGGATTTAAGTCCCAAAGTGACAGCCACTGCTCCTGCAGTTCAGGAGAGGGGGCACATCAGCCCTCAGCCCCCACCTCTGGTGGGGCCTAGGAGCTCCAGAGCTTGCACTGAAGTTTGGTCACTGCCCAGTATCACCCTGCAGACCTCCTCAGCCCCTCCTGAGGAGCATACACTGCTCAAAAAGGCTGCAGCTGCAGCTTCCAGCACAGGGGGATTGGGGTGGATGGAGACAGAAAGGAGGAGTGAGATTGGGACAGTCTTCAGCCCAGTCACCAGAGTGCTCTCTGAGGAGGGATTAATGTCAGTCAAACAGTTTCTTCTTCAAGGACTTGTTAGTGTCTGTCTTATGCAGGTATTGGTTGTAAGGCTTGGACAGTTGTTGGGCAAAGACTGTCATCCAGATTTGGGCATTTTGAGTGCCCACCTTGGGTAGTCCCAGGTCCAGGGTGGTCTGCAGGAGTCCTGTGCTTTGGCTGCCAGACAGTTCTGCCTCTCCACTGGACTTTCTCCAGTAGTTCCTTGTCCTTCTTGAACTGAGGAGCCCAGAACTGCACACAGTATTCCAGATGAGGCCTCACCAGGGCAGAGCAGAGATGGAAGAGAACCTCCTTGACCTGCTGACCACACTCTTAATGCATCCCAGGATGCCTTTGGCCTTCCTGGCCACGAGGGCACAATCCTGGCTCAACTCAGTGACACCTGCAGAAACACCTGAATCGGGGTCACCTCCCCCATAGCAATCACATGAGCTCTTGAGGGCCACCATAATCGGAACTTGGCAGCAATCAGGCTCCTTCCTGGGGTGAGGAGTAGGGTGAGCACTGCCCTGCAGCCTGCAGAGCCCCGGGGGCAGGGTGGGTTGAGTCGAGCTCACTGCTCTCAGCTGGGCTCTGCTCTGCAGAGGGAGCAGTCCCTGTCTGGTGAGTTTGGGCTGACCTCTGCTGACAGAGCAGGCAAATGGCCACGGCAGAAGCCAGCAGAGAAGTGTGGAGCCTTGGGCTTTGCTTCAAATTCCCTCCTTGTGTTAAAGGCTCAGTGGATAGCTGCCTAATACATCCCTCACCCAGCTCCTGCAGAACACCTCCTTCCTGGCTGTTCTCCACCCCTTCAGTGCTTTGGTTCTTCTGCCCAACTCTTTCCTCCAAGGCCAGGAGGTGAGCAGGGGGAGTGCTGTCAGCAGGGCACATTTCTCTGGGCAGCAGCCAGTCTAACAGGGCCCTGGGCCCACCTCACACCTTTCCCCACCAGGTAAGAATGGGGGAGTGGACACTCAGCTTCTGCCTGCTCAGACTTCTTCCACATTTCTCTCATTCCACTTTCATGTAATTATTTTTTAACCTAAGCACAGCTTTGTTGTCAGGATTCTTGTTCAGCCTCCTGTCTGCTGGGAAATGTCAGTCCTTGAACCTTCTTAAATACAGAGGTGCTTCAAGCAGTGCTCCAGGGGGACAGGGGAATTTTGTCTTCTACAGACAAAAACTTTGCTCTCTGTAGTTTCAGAAGGGAACTGGGAGAAGTGATCTCTTGATGCCTCAGCCCAGAGGCCTGCTGTCTCTCAGAGGTCTCTGGAGCTGGCTTCCTGAACCATCCAGGAGATGTGGGAGAAGCAAGACTGCTGCTGTACTGTGGCAAGGGGAGCAAAGCACCCACACAGAGTCAGCCTGGGTGGGAAGGGCTGAGAGGATACACTGCAGCCCCAAGCAGGGAGGGTTGCTGGAAGGAAATAGACCTTGTGGTGCTAAGCACCTTGACAAGGGCCACAGCAGCTCCCCAAAGCATCCCCTGAAGACCTTCCCTCAAACAACTTGGTCAGTAGCAGATTGTGAAGCTCAACCATACTGTGCCAGCTGCTGGTCCCCTCCACCCTGTAGACAGAGACCTGCAGAACACTTCTCCAGCTGTCCCTGACTGCCCTTTTGCTCATTCTGCAGGGAAGGAACCAAGGAAACACAAAATAAATTAATTGGGATTTATTTAGAAAACTTTCCAGTAGCCTCAGAAGAGCAGGAGGAGATTCTTCTCAGTGACTTGAAAATAAGCACAAGGAAGACAAGTCTCAGGAGGCTCTTTTGTGCAGCACACAACAAGGTCCTTTTCTCCTGTGGTCCAGGAACCTTTTGGCCACAGTGAAATAAGAATAATCCCAGTCCCAGCAGAATCACCATGATCCAGGGTTTGGAAGTGAGATGTGTCTCCAGCCTTGGCTGACCTGCTGTCTCTGATCATTCTACCTGGTCTGTTCCTGGGTGTCCTGTGGCCCCAGAGTGACAGTTTCTACCTGCATCGTGTTGTGGTTCCCAATCTGAACCATTCTGGCGTGTTGAATGATGATGCCTCCAGGGCCTGGCATCATGTTGTAGTGGCTTGGTGGGAGCTGAAATGGTTGGGAAGGAGGAGGATCCACCTGAGCAGGTGTGGGGTGACCATCATAGGGAGGTGGGTAGGTAGGAGGAGGGACAGATGAAGGGGGGGGGGCACCACTGTTGGGGTGGTGGCTTCAGCAGCTGCGGCTGTGCCGCTGGCAGAGGCTCCTGGGGATGGAGGCCAAGGCTCAGGGCGGCCAAGCGCTGCCGTGTTTGGTACTGTTCCTGCTGGAGCTGCAGTTTCTCTCTCTGCATCTGGTCCCACATGGCTTTCCTCTCCTTGATCCTGCGGGAGTTAAAGGTGTTCTGCACTTTCCTGGAGAACATAGGAGAGTTCTCATCCAAGGGGACCAGCCCACAGAGCACGCTGGGAATCTGACTCCGCTCCAGGGGGTTCTCCTTGGGCACAAAAGGGATGACTGAGTGGCGCTTGGATGGCTTCTGGATGGACTCCATCAGAGCTGTGTCTGTCTGAAACATGCACAGGTTGCATAAGAAGTTGTTGGTCAGCAGCAGAATGATGAAGGCCGAGTTTTCCATGGCATCCTGGAAGCAAGTCATGTGGCTGCAGCCAGCAACGGAGAAGTCCTCACAGAGTGTGGCACCGTTGGGCACCCCCATGCTCTCCAGCAGGGTCTTGACCCGATGGGCAACCAGCTCATCTTCACTAGCATGCAGGATGGCAAAAGTGAAGAACTTCCTCTCTCCACCATCCAGCTGTGCTGTGGGCACTGGGTCTGCTGGTTTGAGAGGAGGAAGCCAGGCTGGAGAAGGTGATGAAGGGAGGGGAGAGGGATATGGTAAGTTGGAAGGAGCTCCCTGAGGAGGAGGAAGAAGGGTTGAGGAGATGGAATAGGCAGGAGGAGGAGGAAATGGATGGGTAGAAATGGAGGCAGATGCAGAGTTAGAAGGAATGCCTGCTGGAACACAGGAGTTCTCCACAGATGTGTGGGCAGGACCAGTGTCTGCTGTAGCTCTGGAGTTGAGAAGCCCTGTAGACAATTGCTTTTCATCTTCCCTTTTGTTTGTCTGATCTTCTGGTGCATGATGTTCTGCTGCCACTGTGCTGGAAACATCACTGCTTTCCACAGGCTGGTTCATGGGACCTGTTGTGGGTAATTGCATCTCAGGAGTGGGGAGACTTGGGTCACATGAACCAACCATCTCTGGTTGGGGGCTTTGGGCACCTGCATCCTGCCCAGGATGAGAGTTGGATCTGCTGGCCCAGCTTGTTTCCTGTGGGCCATGGCTGTGTGTGTCCCCATCAGGCTGTCCAGCACCAGTGGTGCTCCCTTCACAGGTCTGGCCAGGCCTGGGGACACACTCATGGGAAGAAGGTGGAGTATGAAAAGCAACTGTTGGTGATGCACTGATCTCAAAGTGGCTGGAGAAGGAGGGACTTCCCAAGGAGCACAAGGTCTGTGGGCCTGAAGGGTCTGAGATGCCTCCAATCTGCTCTGGAGAACTTTTCACCATGTAGTTTGGGGTGGCTGTCTTGAGAAAGCCTCCATCCACATCAGACCTCAGTGTCTGGAATTTGTCCCCTGGGCCCACACTGACAGCAGAGCCATGCTTCTGCTCCTCAGCTGGCATGCTCTTGGGTCTGTCCCCCTGAGTCTCCCTGCTGGCATTGTGAGGTTGGGTGGCAGCCTGGCAAGCTTTGTCCATGGCCTCCTGACTGCAGAGTTTTTCCTCCAGCAAGAGTGAGTAGATCTGTGCCAGGAGCTCCATGGCACCTGCATCCAGCTGGGGAGGCTGCAGGCCCTCCCCATTTTCCTGCACTTTGGGCTGCTGGACGTACTGGGCTGCTTGGTTGTCTCCCAAAGCATCCAAACAAACCCTTGCCTCCGTTTCTTGCCCCACAGTAAGCAGGACCATGGCTTGCAGTAGTTTGCTGCTGAGCCCAGATCTCAAGTGCTTCAGTTTGTGTTTGAGGGTCAGGAGTTTCTCATGTGGCACCTGGGAGAGAATACTGAAAACGTCCTCAAAGCTTGGCTGGAGCTTGGTGTTCTGTGCCATCTCCTCAGCTGGTGGCCCAGGCGATGGGCTGGAGCAGCATGGATGGACAAAGCATATTATGGACCTTGGAGGGATGGTCCTTGGAGGGTTCCCCTGTGGAGCTCTGTGGGGTCCTGCTCACGCTGCACGTACCGCACAAGCGAGGCCTCTCTGCCGCTCAGGGGCTCGGCACCAGCTGGGAGCTCTCTCTCCTGAGGAACCTGTGAGGAGAACATGGGACAAGGTTCAGAAAGGGAGATGTGGGGAGCTTGGGGGGTGGTCTCTCAAGACCTGCAGAGCTGCAGCCTCAAGGCTTTTGAGTCCTTTAGCATTACGCAGTGCTTGTAGTTCTGCCAGAGGTCCGCCCTTTATTCCAGCTCTGTTAGTAGCCAAAGCCCAGGTTCCTTGCCTTCATTTCATGTTAATTACAACTGCTTTAGAATAATTACTGAGCTAATAATGTGTTTAGGCAGCTCCAAGTGTCCATCCCCTCCAGGCAGCAGGTTCCAGGGGCCTTCAGACAACAGGCAGCCAAGGAATAAAGCGCACTTGGAGCAGCCCTTTCACATTTCTCATGCCAGGAGGGTCAATAACCCGCAGCTCAGGCAGCTCAGGGTGGTGGTGGACATTGTCTGACCCCTGCCAAAGCCCTGCACTCACCAGAGGCCTCTGGGCAGGGTTCAGGTGACAGCAGGACCTGCCTGGGGTGGAGGAGCTGGTGGCAGGCAGGACACTGCTTGCAGGACCCTGCTTGCAGGACCCTGCTGAACCTGCTGGAAGAGCAGCTCCTATTTAAAGGCAGCACCCAAAGCAGCTGCCAACAGGGGAAAGTTTAGGATTTCAGATGACTTTTTTTTCCTCTTTTCTTTCTCTCATAAAAATCCTCCAATTGCTTAATGAGGGAGCTCGGGATGGAGCTGAGGAAGTTGTTGGCGCTTCCTGTGCAAAACCTCTGATTCAGTGCAACGAGAGGAGGAGCGGAGAGGGCAGGGGAGGGGAAGAGAGGAGGGGAGAAGAGAGGGAGAGAGGACAGGAGGGGAGGCGAGAGGAGAGCGCCGTGCCTGGCTTCCCGCTGCCGCCGCACCGCCCCGCACGGAGCCCCGCACCGAGCCCCGCTCCCGCCGCCTCCCGCAGCCCTTCGGCCTCGCCTCGAGCTGCTGCTCCCCGCTCCTGCGCCTGCCCTCGGCTGGACGCGAGAGAAGGAAGGGCAGGAAGGGCCCTGGCTACCTGCGGCCGGTGGTGCTCCGCCGGACGGCAGCGGCGTGGTCGGGACTGCGGCGGGCGCGGGGGGGTCCGACGGCCCCGCCGGAGCTTGCCGGCACACGAGGAAGCGACGGGACCCGGCAGCGCTGGGGCGGAGCGGAGCGGGGCACGGCCGGGGCGGAGCGGGGCACGGCCGGGGTTGAGGTCGCGGCGGTGCCCGGGTGTCCTCGGCAGGAGAATCGCCGCCCCAGTGAGCTGCCAGCCCTGCCCCTGGCACCTGCCCCCTGCCCGGTACCAGCAGTGCGCTAAGCCCCTGGCGCCAGGCTCCGGCTGTCCTGCAGGGGTGGCAGCCGGGCTGGGGGTGGACACGGTAGGGGATCCCTCCAGTGAGAGGCTGCTGGGCAGCAGTAGAATCATTGACGTTGGAAATGATCTCCAAGAACATCGATGCTAACCATCAACCCAACACCACCATGGCCATTAAATCATATCCCTAAGTGCCATCCCTTCAGGTAGTGGAAGGCAGCTCTAAGGTCCCACTGGAGCCTTCTCTTCTCCAAGCTGAACCCCCCCAGCTCCCTGAGCCTGTCCTCACAGCAGAGCTGCTCAGCCCTTGGACCACCTCTGGACTCACTCTAAGACCTCTCTGTCCTCCTTATGCTGGGGACACAAGGACGACACAAACATTGCTTTAAATGTGGGTCACACTTTATTCTGAAGTCTGCTTGCCCTCATTCCAGCCTTAGCACAGGCCATAGTTTACCAAAATAAGTTACATTAGGAATTAGTACAAAGCTTTATTTGCTGGGAAATCAACCAGCACCCATCTCCCCCCTGTTGAGAGCAAGACATTCCCTTGCCCAGGCAGAGGAACTCCTGGTCAAAGCTGCTCCATGTGCCAGCTTCTTAATGGCTGCAAAATGTTTCATGCCTGGAATTCCTTCCCCACAAGCAGCTGAGCCCTGAAGTCACTCATACAACCCGGAAAGGTAATCCCACTGCAGATTAGCTTAAAAGAAAATCCCCCCCCCTAGCTAAGGGTTTCCCTGTAAAAGAAAAAGTGGTGGTCTAGAACAAGACACTGATCCAGAAGTCTCTCTTTTGAGAGGCAGCCTCTTGCCCTGCTGTTGTTGCTGGGCTGTTGCAGGGCTGAGCCTCCCCGGAAGCAGAGCAGGCAGCAGGGAAGTCCTGGGTTTGTGACATCTATTTTTGAACTTGTAGAAGGAGGGAAATGGTTTCAGAGGCCAAGCACAGCATCCTCTGGAGCTCTCTGCAGCTTGAATGAATTAAAAACAAGCCCAGCATTAAATATAGGCTGAGACCACCACTTCTCTCCCCCAGCTTGTCTCAGTTAGGATGAGCTGGGCTGATTAGAAAAGCTGAAGGACAGGTCCCCACCTTCCCTTTCAGTGCAGCAGCAGGATTTGAAAAGTAGTAACTGGAGGCATGGAATCCCCCACCTTGGTTATCCAGGCTCCTTGCAGACTACATCTTGCTGTAAGCTCAGCCTGGGGCAGGGAGAGAAGGAGAGGCACTCCTGGCACCGTTATGGGTGGCCGGGGACACAGTGGAAAGCTGAAGTGCTGTAGTGGCCAGGGAGCCTCAGCCAGAAGAGCTGGAATTTTTCAGAGGTCTTCTGGTGCAGTGGCTTTTACCTCCTTAGTAGCCAGTGCTGTATCTTTCTCTGCCTTCTCTGTGTCCACTTCTGTGTCCTCTGCCTTCTTTGTGCCCTTTTCTGTGTTCTTTCCTGCCTTCTTTGTGCCCTTTTCTGCTTTCATGTCCTTCTTTGTGCCCTTTTCTGCTGCCTTTGTCTCCTTCTCCCCCTTCTCTCTGTTCTCCACTGCATCCTTCTCTGTGTCCTCCACCTTCTGTGTGTCCTTCTCAGCCTTCTCCCTGTCCTTCTCTGCCTTCTGTGCCAGCTTCTGTAGCATTTCACATGCATCCCTCACAATCCTCTCTGCTGCATTTGGTTCCTGGGGTGTTTCAGCCACCTCCTTTGATGATGCAGCCTCTTCTAATGTGGCTGATTTTACCTCACTCATCACATCTTTCTTCTGCTGCTTTCTGCACTCCTGTGACACTTTAGCCTTTGCCTTGAAGGGCCCCACAAGCCAGTTCAGAGGGGTGTTGTGAGTCACATACTCAAAGAGGTCATCTAGGGACCTTCGGGCTTCTGCCACACAGTCCTGGCTCCGGCTCAGGGTGGTGCTGGAGAGGTCCTGGAAGGACACAGCACTGGAAAAAGACCTATGGAGCTTGTGGATATTTCGAGTGGCCTGGTGCACAGCTTCTTGGATGCTGCTGGGGAGGCCATGGATGCTGGTTTTCAGGTTCTCATAAACAGGTTGTAGCTGCTGGGTGATGATTCTCAGCATAGCTAGAGTCCGGGACTCTACCTGCTGGGAAAGAGACACAGCTCAGTTACTCAGGCAGGGGGATGGCCACCGTCTGAGCCAACAGGGCCCTTCTAGGGATACCTCTAAATAGGAAGCAGTTTTAACTTGGTTTCCTTTGGGTTGGGTCAGGCTCCAGTCCACCCACAGCTTATGGAGCTTCTCCTGCCCATCCAGAAGCTTCTGGCCAACCTCTTGTTTCACAGATTCAATCTGATGGGGGAAAAAGGAGAGAGGAGCTGCAGCGTAAGCACACACAAGCGGAGGAGCGCAGGGGCTGGGGGGATCCGAGATGAAGTGCAGCTGGTACAGGATGGAGGAAGAGCTTCCATCTGGACAGAGGGCAGGAAGAGTAGAGGCAGGAGGGAAGAGGGAAGGGTGTGTTTGTACCAGGTTTATTGCCAGCTGCAGCCGTGAGAGGCTGGCCTGGGTGCTGAGCCTGACGTGCTGCAGCTTGCTGAGGGAGAGCTGGTAGGCTCGCTGCTGGACTCTGCTGGACAGGGACCCCAGGCGCACGAAGTAGCTTTGCTGCCGCCTCTGCTCCTCCACAGAAGCCACACCAAAGCCCTCCACAGTGGTGGCCAGCTGACCTGGAGGAAACAAGAAGAGAGAGGCAGCTGTGCTCCACTCCCCCCAGCTGTAAAGGGGGCAAGAGGGAAGGTCAGCCTCGGGGAAACGTGAAGGCTGAAGCTGCTGAACAGACAGGAGAGGTTTGTAGTTGCTGAGATGTCACAGGTGCACTGGGCCCTGCTCAAGGTGTTCTCTTCAGACAGGCAGACTTGACAGGTTGAAGCTTGCACCCACATCTTAGTTTGCCTTGAGGCTGATGGGCAAGGTGCAGCCAGCAAGTGCTTGAACTCCGTCACATACCATGTGGCAAGTCAGTGGTGACAGGCAGCCTTCTTGGTGACAATTCAGAGCTACCTGTCCTGCTCCAGAAGATGAGGCTTGCAGAGTCAGGTGCTCTCTGACCATGTGAGGAAGGCTTTGCATTTACAGTCTCCAATTAAGTAGTTTCTTACCTAGCTCCTCCTCTGTCACTGGGAGGTATTGATCCACCAGATCTTCTGACATGCCCAGGACAGTTTCCACACCACCTGCCACTGCTTGGCTCACTGCCTTGGCTTTGCTTATGCTGTTGGCCACCACTGAGTTAGTCATCTCCATGCCCTCCTGGATAGCTCCTTTGCTCTGCTCCAGGGCTGTGTTGATCTTGCTGGTTATGGTGCCATAAGCAGCATCCAGAGCTGTGCTGACTGTAGAGGTGACCACAGATTTGGTCTTCTCGACACTCTCCTGCACGGCTTCTTTGGTCAGGTCCACTGCTTCAGTCACCTTGTTGGTCACAAGATCCTTTGCACCCTGGGCTGCCCCTACAGCAGCAGTGATAGTAGAAGCCACTGCAGACTTGGTCAGCTCCACACTGTCCTCCACAATGTGTTTGCTGAGGTCCACAGCTTCAGTCACCTTGTTGGTGACAAGATCCTTTGCACCCTGGGCAGCCTCCACAGCATTGACAATGGTGGAAGCCACTGCAGACTTGGTCCTGCCAACACTGTCCTCCACAATGTGTTTGCTGAGGTCCACAGCTTCAGTCACCTTGTTGGTGACAAGATCCTTGGCACCCTGGGCAGCCTCCACAGCATTGACAATGGTGGAAGCCACTGCAGACTTGGTCCTGCCAACACTGTCCTCCACAATGTGTTTGCTGAGGTCCACAGCTTCAGTCACCTTGTTGGTCACGAGGTCCTTGGCACCCTGGGCAGCCTCCACAGCACTGTTGACAGTGGAGGTGACCATTGACCTGGTCAGCTTGACACTGTCCCCAACTACATTTTTTGTGAGGTCCACAGCTTCAGTCACTTTATCAGCCACTGCTGCTTTTGCCTCACAGGCAGCATCCATGGCAGATGTCACTCTGGTGGAAACCAGCTGCTTGGTGTCTGAGATGACCTACGAGAGGGAGAGGCAGAGACAAATGCATTTTTGTTCTGAAATAGGTTTTTCCCTCCCTAAAGTAGCTTTGCCAGGGTTAAATTGTGCTTGCAGCGTGCTGCGAGAAGTGGGGAGGTGGGCACAGCTGTGTTTAACGTGGGCAGAGGGTTGTCAAGCCCAAGGCCTGTGGAGTCCCCATCCCTGAAGGGATTTAGAAGACTTGTGCTGAGGTTGAGCAGCTGGCTTGGTGGTGTTGTGTTAATGGTTGAACCTGATGGCCTTAAAGGTTTTCTCCAGCCTGGCCAATGTTCACTTCCCAATGCTGCTGAAATCTCTCCAGCTTTCACCAGCTAGCAGTGCCTCCTCCAACCCCTGTCAGGGACTGAGCTGACAGAGCACTGCTGCTGCAGTATATTTCCCCATGCTGTTCTGTCCCCATAACAGTTCCACCATATGAGAGATCAACCCCTGGCTTCCCCAGGCAAAGTCTTCTCTTTACCTTATCTGCTGGCTGCTGAAGGAAGGGCAGGTTCTCTTCCAGCTGATCCA